>NC_136072.1:993855375-996690375 GCF_964261635.1 Lissotriton helveticus
AACCCCCATACATAATAAATGGTATGAAGGCCAGGGATGCTGAGGTAATGTGGGTGCATCTAAGGCTGTCCAAATTATGTTTGCTTATTCTGACGGATAGTTGTTGAATGCATTTGGGAGATGCACGCCTCCTGAAGATGCACAGTTTCACTGTGGGCAAAATACGCAAAGCCCCAGATTACTTTAGCCACTAAAAAGTGTACGGCTCCATAATCGCATTTCTGTGACTCCATGAGCAACCCTACGGCATCCATTAAGCACTTCAAGTGCCAGCTGGAAAACTGTAGCAAAGGGAGCGAAAGTGATTTGCTGCGCATGAATGACAGCAGGGGGCCAGTGACTTGAAAGGGAGGCCACACCCACTCATTTCCATGGATGGCACAATTTGAGGGATGGGGGAGGGGTGTTACAAGCCTACAGGTATAAGTGACCTAAAACGTACATGCCAGCATTAATATCTTCAAATTATTTATAAAATACATCTATCTGCTCTCGGTAACAGTATTTCTTGCTTCAGGGAAAATGCTAACCTAATTTCTACCCGCATCTATGGTAGTGACATCTGGAAGTGAAAAAAAACTCCTAGCATAAACTCAACACAGAGAAAATTGAGATTCTCCTGAGGGTACTTCCCTTTCTACTCTCTCTCTCTCTTTTCTCTCTCTCTTTAATATAAATATATATCTATTAAAGAGAGAGAGAGAGAAAAGATATATATATATATATATATTTGTGTGTGTGTATATATATATATATATATATATATATATATATACATATATATATTATATATACATATATACATATATATATATATATATATATATATATATATATATATATATATATATATATATATATATATATATATATATATATATATATATATATATATATATCCACAATACAGTCCTCTGTCCTGGTTCGACCCTAGCAGGGCCGGTGTGCATTACAAAGCGCGAGGTACCCTGAGTTTCATATGCCTCCCATATCCAGAACATACATACATATATATATATATACACACACATATATATACATACATATATATATATATATAAATATATACATATATATATATATATATATATATATATATATATATATATATATATATATATATATATATATATATATATATAGATAGATAGATAGATAGATAGATAGATAGATAGATAGATATATCCCACTGGGTAGTTATAGGTCCTAGTTACTGTAGGACATTTATTTTTAGGTTTACTAATAACTTTTGGTGCCGTTTGATGAATCTTCACACAACTTTAAAAAACAAAATCCACCTCAGTTTCTTTCTTGAAAGAAACTATAACTCATGCCCTCACCACGCACTGCTGATGACCTCACATCTTACACACAAAGATAGATAGATATATAGATAGATATGTGCACATTCTCACTCTTTCTTTCTGCTCTCTTTCAGCAAAGAGATGAAGACACAGCTCTTTAAAGAACCCTACATTGCAAATAGTCCAGTTCCCCTCTTAAAAACCAGCACCTCTCAGCTAGATTCAGACTGCAACTGTACCTCTTCCTTGGACCTTGTACAGTGCTCAAGCTGCCTTTTGGCTTGGTTTACGCTATACAACTGATCATATACATATATACATTTGTGACAGTCAGTGCTCCAATTTTGTAGTTCCCCAAAAAGTATTTATAGGTAAAAAATATATTAAATATTTAGTACTGGGTTTGTCCATGCTAATAATACGTTGCTTGTCAAGTACGAAATTATTCACTCTTGCTCCATTTGAAAGTCATGACCTTTTATTCTGTCCCAATACTTTTCCTCAACTCGCCTGATTAAAACACTCATTCGTCACAGGCTTTCCATCTCCTGCTTTATACAAGCCCTCGATTCTGCTCGGAATTTGTGCTGTAAAACCCTATAACCTAACTTAACGAGCATCGTCATTCCACCAAACTTGTAGTGATAGTGGAAGTAACGTAACATACCTTCCTAACCCATGACAGACAGGAAGTGACATCACAATACCTCCCTTCTCATGATGGCTGCTGTTTGCTTTCTTGAATACTGAAACATTGAAACAATAGCCTGTTATTTGGCAATGACATATAATAGGCAGAAACAACCATATTTAAAACTTGAAAAAGTCAAAAGTATTTTTACTTCTAAAAGATCAATGGTCGGAAGAGTTCAATCAGAAAGGCTGCCCGCTGCATCATGGGGTAAAACGGATATTACTACCTGTTCACAAACGCTGTCCCTTGATATAACATGCTTTTTGACTTGGAGTTGTGTACTTTCAATTTAAGACTTTTTTTCCCCCGTAACAAGCCTGTCACATACTGGAGAGTGCATAAATAAGACCACTAAAAGTAAACTTAACAGCAAAACCACAAAGTAAATCATAATTGTCGAAGCTCGAAGAATCCTAATGTGACACCTATCTACACGTTTCAAGGAAGAAAACAAGTATTGAAAGCTGCAGTATTAACAGTTAAGTGTAAATAAGCTGTAACCTCCCCAATTCATTGAGATGTGGAGCCTTTCCAAATTGCTGGAGGCTAGACACCGGTCTCCACTTCGCTTGAAGCAGGAACCTATGCAATTAGCTGGAAGCTGGACCTTGTCCAATTCTTTGGGAGTTGGGATGTAGCCAATTCTCTCTTGAAGCTGGGGCCTTTCCAATTCCCTGGGAGCAGGAACTTTTCCGGTTCTCTGGCAGAGCCTTTCCAATTCTCTGGGTGCAGGGGCATTTCCAGTTCCATGGGAGAAGGGACCCTTCCAGTTCTCTGGGAGCAGGAACCTCTTTAATTTTCTTGAAGCTAGTGCCTTTTGAATTTTCTGGGAGCAGGCACATTTCCAGTTCTCTGGGAGCTGGGACCTTTCCAGATCTCTGGGAACAGGGGCCCTTTCCAATTTTCTTGAAGATATGGACTTTCCAATATTCTGGGAGCAAGCACCTTTCCAATTCTCTGAAAGCGGGCACCTTTCCAGTTTTCTAGGAACTTTCTAATTTTCTTGAAGTTAGACCTTTTCCAACTTTCTGGGAGCAAGCACGTTTCCAATTCTCTGAATGCAGGCACCTTTCCAGTTTTCGGGGAACTTTCCAATTTTCTTGAAGTTAGGCCTTTTCCAAATTTCTGGGAGTAAGCACCTTTCCAATTCTCAAAGACGTTTTGTCTAATAGCGAAGTACATAATGGATAAGGCAGAAGTGTAGAGGACGAAGAACACTATGTTTTTTGATTACATGGTGTGTACAGGTATGTGGTTTTGCTTTGCTCAAGCTTCAACGTTGCATACATGTACTGCCCTTGAGAACAAGCACAGAATGACAGATACCAGTGGTACACTTATGAAAGGAAATTCAATTCAACATCCAACATCACTATGCTGATATACGTCTTCCAAAAATTAACCTGTTAACACCCGGAGAGGAGTGTGATCCTTCATGGCTGTACCATGCTCGAGCCGGCATATCATCAGGCATCCTTGCCAGTTCTATGGAATGATCTTGATGTAGAGCTGTGCGTCGTTCTCTGCGTGCCCTGAGGAGCAAGACTTAATTCTGCCCCCTGCACTCAGCGGAGATGAGCCGTCGTCTTCCGTTTCCTGCCCAGGTGATTGGGCGGGTTTCCGCACGCTCGTTTTACATCAAGATGAATTCAGCTTGATTACTGCGTGACTGGAAACCAAGAGCAATCCTTTGCTAGACTACAACCTCCGGCTGTAATCAGAAAATATTTAATCAAAGGCTGCACCGCTAATTATTAAGGCATTCACTAGCTAAATAGCAATTACCGTATCTTGCAGCAGGAACGTCATGAATAACATGAACCACAAGACATCGCCTTGAAGGGGCTGGGGAGGGCGGAGCCTATGGAAACAGACCAGGCAGGTCTTGTAGAACTGCCGGGAAATCTGTTTTTCATTATTCTCTCTTCCTAGCTCCAGGTATTCAATAAAAAAAAATACAATGAGAATGTTGAGGACATGAGTGAATTAAGGCATTTCTATAGCAAGCGTAGAGGATCGCAGCACATTGAGGTGCTGGCGAAACTGCCTCCAGGCGCTTACTTTGCCTGGCTACCAAACACCGTGCTATAGATCTGCTTGGCAGCGAAAACTTAAAGATATTTTTATTTATATAACATTAATGCTAGCCTTTGACTTTTTCTAAGAATGAAGAACAATCAGTTTTAGCATATGAGGCAAATGATGCACATGGAAATAAAACAAATTGCTCAGGACCAATCAGTTTGATGGAGTGGTAAGCCAAGATTAAAATCTATTGCCAGTAGACCAAGACTCTCTTTTATCATGAGTTTTTATATGAACAGTTCTGTTCAGTAAAATTGTAAACCTATTCTTCTGCAATATCATCTTGCATATGCTTGTGTTTTCTAAATATAATCACAGCAAACCTGTATTTTTTAACCCCTTCACTGCGGCGGCTATTCCGCCGCAGTGCTAAGGGGGCGGGGTGGCCGCACGGCGGCGGCCGCATGCTGGTGACGGAACCGCTCCATCACCAGCCGCGGTTGAGCTGTGCTGATGACGGAGCGGTTCCGTCATGGCCCCGCCCGCTCAATAGAACGCCCAGTGCAGGCGCGGAATCCGTGCCGCGCAGGCGCGGCGGCAGGGCCATGACGGAACCGCTCCGTCATCAGGACAGCGCCACCGCAGCTGATGACGGAGCGGTTCCGTCATCAGCATGCAACGGGTTAATATTGGCAACGTTGAAAATATGATTTTGAAAACCCCATTCACTATAATTATGTGGATTTGATTTTTGACTAATCATCTGTAGCACCTCTCCACAGGACCATTGCAAGCATCCTGTAAGGCCTTCAGAAGCCCTGGCACATTACAAATTGAATATCTATTGCACAGCCTGTCTTCTGGGAACACCCCATATGCAAATCTTGCTGTGTTGTACTAATGGTAACAACCCGTTCGTTAAATAGAACAGACTCCACATGTTCAGATCCCAAATACTTCAAACTTGAGCCATCCATCTTCAGTGTAATGCAGCTGAATGGAAAAAAACAACTTGAAAACTAAGCACAATTCACCAGTCACATGATTTTTGAATTTTGAAAAGCACCATCTTGAACTTGAAAGTGCCTGCCTTTATTTGTCTTTAAAAAAAAGTACAATTTATATATTTGGAGGGCAAAAAATATTTGTGAAAAACATGCACTGCGTAGTGAAGTCAAAATTAGATATACCAATGTAACATGAACAGACAGCTTATGAAGGAAGCAGTGGCACATAAAGGCTTCCAAACATATGTCAATATGTTCAGGATTGTTGCAAGGCCTGTCTATCCTATTCTACATTATGTACAAAGCCTTTTATAAATTGCACTCTATAGGCTTCGCTTTCTGCCAAGCTTTTGCTCCGTTGTCCTTAATCTAGATGGAAATGTAAACGGTCACAGTTTTTTCTCAAAGTCTGCCTTGGATTGGATCCTCGTAGGACCAAAATGGACACACCTGCAATATGGGGCCCATTTTTTTTATTTTTTATTTAACCAACATTTATGAAACGTTTTGGCTTTTCCAGCATAACGGGTCTGTAATTGTGTAGATTCCAAAGTCAAAACTTTAAAGCTCGTTGATCATGAAGTGGTACAGGTAATCATTTGAAATTCACTAAAAAATACTATGTTCAGAAAAATGTTATTCCCATTATTTTCCTCTAGCTGTACAGTTTGTTTTATGGTCTTTTTCAACAGATGAAGACATTCTATCTAATGTATATAAAATGCACCAATCATCACTTTTAATACTTTACTCTCGCAATGGGCAGGCCTCATGCATGAGGAAAGTCGCCCTTCAGAGTCTATGGGGTTGAGTCCTGTGCTCATTTCCCTACGTTTTAGTTATTTGAGGAATTAGATTATCTCCCCAATGTAATAAATTGCCCACCCCACAGCCCCCAGAACTGACTATTTTTCCTTTCCTGTGTGTTAAAAAATTAATGAAAAGATGGTACATATTTTTCAACCCTGTGTATATTTTGGAGTTTTAACTTGGGACTGTGGATGGAGCTAATCCAAAGCAAATATGATATTTTGTTATGTAAGACATTTCAAATCTAATGACAAGTCACTACTGAAGTTAAAAAATACAAATCAATACGTTTTTCCTAGGATAATCAAATAAATAATTTACCTTCTGAAAAGTCTCTGCAAATATTGACTCGCAGTAGAATAATATCTGCGAATGTCACACTATTTGATTGCAAATATTAGTGATCTCTAAAGGGCAACCGGTGAAGCATGACAGGGCATATTTGCATTTCTGTTCCCTGGCATTAAGGTACGCTATGCATTATCTTGTTCCATTTCAGCAGTTCTCAGTGCAAAGGGACAACCAAGCAGTGTCAGTCAGTGAATTTCACAGTTTTTTTTGTGACATTACAACTTCCAAGTCCTTCTTGTAAACTCTGTTTTATGGCTTTCCTATGACTTTCAGTGCTCATGTGCACACGCACTGCTTTACTAACAAGCTTAGTCCATCAACTCAAGTAAGCATACTAGCAGCAAGGTGCACAACCTGATGCCAAATAGCAGCAAAGGGTTTCCGAAATATTTTTCACCTTTATACATTTTGTATATATATGTACATTAAGCTTAAAGTTACAAGTACAAGTGATATGGCCAATCCCTAAACGATTAACAACGACCTAATAAGAAATACAATGAAATAAAAGGCAACTGATTGTCGATACAAATGTCTAAAAGCTATGGACTTTAAGCAGATAAGTCAAAACAGAGTGTGGAATAGCTTTATTAGGTTTATTTGACGAACCGAAAGTAACTTCACAGCAGACCGAGAAGTAGTTGGTTAATGAAAAGGTCAAGACAAAAAAACACAGGTCTTGTATGAATAAATTAAAAGCAAACACTCTTAATAAGTCGATAATCCCAAGATATAGTAAACAATAAGCATAAAAAAATGACAAGTAAATGTGTATCACAGATTTTGATAAGCAGAGAAATACAATACATCAATAAAAACAACAAGGTAAAAGTTAAACTTTGATTTATGGAGTTCTTTATGACCTCAATTTTGGGATGAGATTCTTCAGGTATACACAAGTGGTGTAATTTCTTAAGAATTAATCTTCATTCCCTTTGATGATCTGAAATTGGCTAGAGGGCATTCCAGAGCACTTGACCCTAGGCCTAGAGTAAAAAAATAGGGCGAGGGGTGGTATTGATTAGCCAGTGGTTCCTCTTGTTTCAAGCCAGATCTACCGGAGTTCAATTTTAAGCATCAATCAACGGAACCCCATTAAATAAGATATTGATGAAAACTGCTGCAATCAGCCTTAGGGGGAGCAAGTTAACTGCAGCTGCTAAAACGAGAGGGATTCATCCGTTAAAGGCAATAGTACGAGTTAAGGCAAAGACGCAACCTCCCTTGACATAAAATAGACCTGGCAGATCTGCTAATCATCAAATTAGATTTTCCGCTACAGTTGCTTCTGCATGGGAAAGCTGTTCCGTTGGGCGGGGGTGGGGGGGCAATGCAACATTTAACAACACACTCCCTCACTTTGAATTTCATCTGTTTTTCCCGGTGATGAACATTCTCCAGAACAAAATAAACAATGCCAATAATGAGATTTCTGACTACCTAAAAAATGTAAACTAATAAAGGTGGGGGTTTTACACAACAAATATAACTTGCCTCTTTACATTAGATAGCCAAATTGTTTCTTATTTTGTCATCAAGGCACATTCACACCCTATCCCATTTCCCCTAGATCTCTGACCTAAACATCGCCTCTTTCCCAAGGATGACTTATACATCCCCAGAATGTAGCCTTTTCAAACCATTTCATATATGGATTGTTAGTAGCAAAGATGGGCTTTTTGACCCAAACACTAACTCTATTTGTCAATATAGCTTATATAGCACAATGATTGACTCCGTATCAATAAAACTGACTCTTTAACCCAAAGATTGACTCTTTATCCTAAAAAGGGATTACATTTTCTGACGGTAGAGTCACAAACTCATTGCCAACATCTGTGAGTGACCTGTAGCTTTCAAGCGTAATTCGTGAAAGGGCCAACCAACCCATTCATCCTTACGAGGTTGAAAAATCGTGTACCTTTTTAAAATAGTATGAAAAAGTGAATTGTTACTTGCAGAGCTTAGAAACAGCAACCCTGTGCTATTTAGTGCTATATAAACAAAGGGGAACTATTTATATTATTAATCTCAAATATGGGCTTTCTATCCTGAAGACATATTCTCCATTGCAGGGTGTGCTTTCTCAGACCAAAAATTATTTTTGCTTTTAATCAATGTATTTTCCAGATTGACGAACACTCGGAAGCTCCCCCAATAATAGTAAAGTTGCGTAAAAAACATTCCTGACAGGAACAGCTCTTCCTAAGGCCTTCGTTTGGAGCTCCATTTCACTGTTTATTACACAAATAGTGAATAATATTATTTACTATTAGTGTAATACAAATGGAGTATAAAGGGTGGGAATATATGACCCTTTCTGACACCTAGGGTACGCTAAAATGCTTTTAAATGTGAGTCAAACTAAAGGCCAGATGGTGTGTGATGTCACTTCCTCTGCCTCCTGCATTTTGGCGAATTGATGCCCATGAACAAATTGTGCTAGTTTTTAGATAAATCCCTTAGGTTATAAAACGTTTGCCTTTTAGCACAGGGGTTCGTGGCTGACATCATCATCAAAGGGTTAGCACATACAACATTTACGTTGTCGGGCAGCCCGCAGCTTTTGCATTTTCCCGCATGTCCCTGCAGCTACACGCGGAGTTTGCCAGCATTACAGCTTCATGGAACACAAAAGCTCGATCCGTCCTGTAAATCCATTTGTGACTGCAAGCTCTTTTCTGCTGATGGGAGCAGTTCTCATGCTTACACTGAGCTGTAAACACTGCACAATCATTTGATCCTCCAGTTTTGTGGACAAGGGCACAACAATTGTCATATCCCTAGCCCGCCTAATTCTTTTTGTATGGGGCAAAAAGTGTGGGTGGAATGGCACACAAAAGCTGACTGTAGGCCTGATTGTGCTTCGCTAATACTTTGTAAGAGACAATTGAATCAGCTGATGGAAATTGGAGGCCGATGGTCCCTTGCTAATCATTGGCTTAGCGAGTTCCATCTGCATTCGAGCTAATTCCGATCAGGCAGATCCGATTTAGTTCAAGCTGCTTCAGCCCTTCTACAATAATAGAACACTCAGCAGTTTCACTACCTGCTCAACTTGGCAAAGGCATCCTCAGAGAAGGCTCAGCAATATGGCCCCAGAGTGAGACGATTGCACAGCACGTCTGTCACCTACACAGTCACCATCTTCAATGGCCCGCTGTCATGCAAGAGCTACTAAGATTATCATAGGCATTTAGAAAGAAATCATATGTTTGGAGCTTTCACTGTTTCCTGCAGGCACAGGGGTATCTCTACTTTTGATACTCGTGTGCCCAGCCTCAGATTTTGGGATTGCAAGCATAGACGCGCAAGTAGAGGAAGGGCCACTGTTAAGAGGTGTTTGCATTGTCAAAAATTTATGTGAGCTATATTTTAAAGCAGTTGTGGTCATACAGTCTGTTCTTGGTGATAATCCTTCCCAAGGAAGTGTCATGCCCTAATAATAGGAATTATAACTATCAACAAATGCATTTCAGTACAGCATGAGAAATCGCACATTATCCATTTTATTCAGCCACATAAAATATATCTGATGTGAATGGGCCTTCAGAATTGACATACTTCTAGAAAATTTGCTGAAGCAGGGTCCGACGTCAAAGCCACATTCTCAGCACATTATACATAGCAGAGCCTACAATGGCTTCAGTAGCAGAAAAAAATATTTGCTGTTCCAACCGAGGACATCTTGACAGGTACAGACTAGTGAATTTGGAAGATTTGCAAAACTGTCTTCTGGGGCACTGTAGGTGCAGGAGGGCGGGCGTTCTTCTGATAGGTTCTGGTGTCGAGTGAATCCTGATTAGGGGTGGGAGAGCTTAAAATAGTGTAATCGTATTCCACTTACCGAAGGTTTCTCCCTCCATCCTGTCCTATTTGCAATAATGATTTGACAAGGCCGACTTGCAAAGTAAGGCTGCTTGAGGTAATGCATGCTGTTAATCAGAGAGCGCCTCTATTTCAAGCCGGCGTGCCGACTGTGCGGGTCCTTGACAGCTAGCTTCTAAACCCTCCGGAACATTCCGCACAGCGAGTTAACGCCCCGGACATCTGACAATGACGTCTGATTTAAATTCATTCTACTCATCTTCTGCACAATCTGCATTAGAGTCTGGAATGCTGAGAGCTCAATTGAAGACAATGGAATGACAGAGGGTAATAATAATGGCTGGTAGAGCACACCAACCCCCGCCAGTAGAATGTTTTAATAGCATTATAGCCTTCTGCCTCAATGTATACCGCTTATGTGCCCTCCCTCGTGTTGAAGGCCCCTGTCTATGACTTGAGACTTGGATTTGGAGAAAGGGCGATTACCAACTGTTATAGCACTCAGCAGTTGGATAGGCTCCCCCTTTTCCATTTTTACAGTATTTTACGGATAGATACAGAGAGAAAACAGTGCTCCTTGCCTGCATTTACTTTTAAAAATGGAAAAAGACATACAAAGGTGGATTCTTTTAAGTGACTTTTCCTGCTGTTTTTCCATCAGTTCCAAGCCAACCGCTGAGCAGATAGACGGTAAGGGGAGTTTAAAACAAGTTAAGATTTCCTTAAATAACACACATCAACATCCATTTGTAGTATAATGCTAGTATTTAACTGCAGGTGTATTGTTATGTGACATTTACCTGCTTAATTTGGTAACACACAAACGGTGTCAAAGTATGAGCACGCCTTTATCAGTTTAAGTAAATGTGGATATATACCATTTTGCAACTTCATTTATTCACAGAACACTAAAATAAATATAAATACAAATGGAAATGTTTAAAAAAAAACACAATCCGAGAGCCCTAGATATAATACTAAATTTGCCTATATCGAGATTTCCCCACAAGTATATGATTATATGTCCGCTCAGTATAAGTATGCAATATAATTAACCCTAGTGGGCTTGGGCCCACATATTCTGTAACTCTTGATCCACCTTATTCAATGCCCTGCAAGAGATCCAAGTTTAAAATTACTCGGTTTTATGCAGATGGCATTGCATCAGTGGCACTAAGAAGCTTGCGTAAGGAGAAAGCTGTGGCACACAGGTACCCATTCACCTAGCTGGGTCTCAACTTTACTGATGCAGTGGCATAATAGGGGTCATGTCTAATCTTTAATGTTGTCTTCCAAGTGCTTTATTTATGGCAGTGGCTGCAGGGTGTGGGCACCAGCACTCTTTCTTTGGCATCAAGACCTTTTTGTAGTCAGAGTTTGATCCATAACAAGAGAGAGAAAAGTGGAAAATGGAGAAAGGAGACGAGGCAGAGATAGCTAGGAACACAGTAAGAGGGCAAATTCAGGTGTGAAAAAGGTGCCGCAAGAAAGAGATAAAAAGACGGAAAGTGTAGAGGGTGGTGGAAGAAAGAGGAATCAGCTGGAATCTAAACTGGAACACACAAACACACAATCACTCACTCATTCACTCACTCACTCACTTCCAGACGCTGTCTGGGTATTTTGTAAGGTATGGGACATTGCACGCAATTATGTACTTGCTGCAGGCAATCTGTGTGTGGTCATATCAAGGAAATCAACAGTAAAAGCTGGCCCACCTTACCATAAAACAGGCCCACAAACTGCTAGAAAACTGAACCTCACACTGATCTTTCAGAACAGCCCATCTGTCACTGCCTGATTGCCCTATAGGCCAGTCCGACCCTGGCTGTGTCCTTCCCCACTGAAAGCCGGATGAGGCTAAACATCTAGTTTGGTGTCACATGGAAACCAGATTCAGGCGGAAAGAATGCCCTGACGTCAGACTCTGCCGTCTAACCAATAGATCAAAGCCTTCATTCCCGCAACTGGCAGGTAAATAAAAGGCCTCCCATTGTGTGGCAAGCAATAGAAATATTCCACTCTTATCTCTGGGCTTCAGTTTGGTGGTGAGTGATGGTATCAATAACAGCATCAGTGTTTTTCTCAGCTCGTGTGTAGGTTTTGGGCAGGGAGACGAGAATTCGTGTTGTTTATCTGTCTTGCCGGCTGCTGCAAAGATGTGCTCAGTCTCACTTTTGTAAAGGATTAATATTCGAGATACACAGTTTTTAAAAAAAGTGTGTGTGTAATCAATTCATAATCCATGATAGTTTCTAATAATTAAGATGCATTTACATTTTGGCTGCTTTTGACAAATCTTCCCCACATTTTCAAATTATGTATTTTAAATTAGGCTCCATTTGCTGAACCAGTACCAGTTTTTCAAAAGTTCTGCTTTGTTTACTCAAACAAACACACACACACACACAAAAAAGGTTAGCTTTGGTTTGACCACCTTAACATAGGTTTAACAAAAATACAATGTTCGCTTGAAAAACATAAAGTGCAGTTATGGTTACAATATAAAACTGAAAAGCCATGGAAATGTGCAAGTTATGATTTGTACTGCAATCCATAACTTAAACAACAGTCATGCATACCATAACTCTCACCCTTGATGTGACAAACGCAATTAATAAGCTTACGTATAAGAATACATATCATAGAACTCGTAACCGTATAAAAGAGATGTATGAATGTAGTATTAGTAATTGGCTTGAGTACATGTTTTTCTTTATATTGTGCTTTTATGAGTTGTTATTTATTGGTATAAATAGTGTAAGGCTTGGCTCCCAGCCCAAAATACTGCAGCTGGCAACTCCCTACTGAGCACGGCGTTTGGCCGTGCATATCAGGTGTTGGCCATGGGCATGTAAAAACTCCACAGGCAGCCAACCCTGCTATGCAGGGCCTTTGGCAATGCACAGCAGGAGTTGGCGCAGGGCCTGAAATAAAATTGTTTAAGGGATTGTGTACCCTGCATTGGGCATCAAAGACTCTCGCAAACTTGTGTACCCTGGTAGAACATCCTGGGGGGTTCATA
This sequence comes from Lissotriton helveticus, assembly GCF_964261635.1. Taxonomy (NCBI): domain Eukaryota; kingdom Metazoa; phylum Chordata; class Amphibia; order Caudata; family Salamandridae; genus Lissotriton; species Lissotriton helveticus. The sequence goes on from NC_136072.1 coordinate 993,868,420, forward strand.
CACCCAGCTCTGAACCCTACGGGATGTCCACCAAGGATCCAAGACCCTTTGATGTGCCTTTGGAGACCACTGACAAGGATTAACAGAGCCTCAGAAGCTTACCCTGGAAACTCCGACCCCCATGACAAAATCTTAAATTACATTATATTTTGACGTAGGGGGTGGCCATTAGGGACCGCCAACCTGAGCCATGGAGTATGGGGATACTTCCTGTGCCCCCTTATGATTGCTTCATACTTCCTTTTTTCAGGACACGGGAACTGTGTCCTGTAACGGCGGCTGCAGCATTCTATTTCTAGTTGCGGCCAGCCAATGAGAGAGCTTTGGATCCGCAGACCTGGTTTTGGATGCGTGGTCCCAAAGTGGATATTAGGAGGAACGGTTTCCTCGTCCAATTGGATTGAGTTGTTTTGTCCAAGGAAGTTTGTAACGAGAATGGAGGGGACATCATAACCAGGGCCGGACTGGCCATAGGAGGCACCGGGCGTTTCCCCAGTAGGCCGCTAGGGTGGGGGGGCCGGTTTTGGGCCACTGTGGGGCTGTTTTTGTTACCGGGGGTCGGCAATACCGGCCCCCGGTAACAAAATCGGCCGATACCAGCCCTTACAAACTGCTCGGCTGCACTCCCCCTCACCCCAGGGGGGCGGGTGGGGATGAGCAGTTTACCAGGGCCGGTTTCAGCTCCCAGTCCGGCCCTGATCATAACTCACTCGATGTTTCATGGCATACTCAGACGGTTCTGGAACTTAGAGTGAATTTAAACAATCTTTCTGTCTGATTGTTTAGTTAATCCGAAGTTTGTTCTTCATCTTTAATCAAATATAAAACTGAATGTGCAAATGTTTTGGGATTAACGCACCACAGCTGTTCATCAACTGTGGTGAGACCATGGCTGCGGCGAATTTAGAAGGCCACCAGAAGGCCATTCTGAGAACTTGATGCTACTTGAAACGTGTTGACTAAAGGCCTTTGTGTTCACTGTACAGAGGACTGTCAGCCCACTGATTATTGCTGCAATGTATTTATAAAGCATTAACCCCCAGAGATGTCTGAATAATTGCAGTTCCTCTATGCAGCAAGGTCGAGCCTCTCCAGAATTGAGCAGCTAAGAGTCTCTGAATATGCCCCAGGGCAGCCAAAAGTGGGGGCCAAAGCAACAAAATGTACTCTTTTTTTTCCTTCTTCTTTTCTTCATCAGATCTATGACTGATTCAGTCCCTCTCAGACACCTGAACAACTATTAGCAAAATAGAAAAGTGCTACGAATATTGGCGCCACCGACAAAACGTATGTTTGTTTGTTGCACTAACCTCGCCCCAAAAGAAGGGACATCTGTGCAGCTACCTGCTGGAAAAAGGTGCTCTTTGCAGGGCCGGACTGGCCATAACGGGCACCGGGTGTTTCACAGGTGGGCAGGAAGGCCGGTGTTGTTAAGGGTGGCTGGTTTTGCAGCAATGCTGCAATATCGGCCCCCTGGAACAAAAGCTGGAGCGGTAGTGGTGCTTCCCACTCACACACCCCACGTATGTAAGAGGAAGGAAACATGCAGTTCTTTATGTTGGATGGAGACAGGTGGGTGGGGTTGTAAATGGGGAGTGGCCCAAAAAGCGTGTCTTAGAAATTTCCACAAGAGTTGTGATCTACATACATTTGGGTGTGACTTAATACTTTTGAACATGAATCCTGGCCTTCAACAATTCATAAATACTGTTTTAATTCTGTTTACACCAAGATTTGTACAGTTTAAAGTAGATATCACCCATTTCCTGTACCATAAACAATAAAACTCTTGACAAGGTAACTTTCTTATTTAGTTGGAATGAAACGAATAGTTTTCTTACCTGTCGGTGTAGTTTTGCAGCTTGAAGATCTTTCTGGATTCACTATGCTGTGCATTATTCCGCGGTCTTGTGGTTGGGTCCGGATTCGTAGTCTTTTCTTTGTGTTTTTTTTTTTTTTTTTTCTTTGCCCAGGTGGGCGTCGGCGTCACACCCCCTTTGGGTGTATTTCCGGTGACGTCGGCATGCTTCCTGCGGAAGCTCCCACTCTTGGGCGCCATCTTCGGGTTCTTTTTTTCCGTGTTTCTTTCGTTTCCGAAGTAATGGCAATGTTCTTCTTAGTTTGTATTTACCGCTTTGTACTTTCAAAGTCTATTCTTTAGTTAACCACCTCTTCTCTCTCCAGCCTCATCTTTCTGGCGGAGGTGGGTGGGTTCGCTAGTGAATCCAGAAAGATCTTCAAGCTGCAAAACTACACCGACAGGTAAGAAAACTATTCGTTTTGCAGCGTGAATCTTTCTGGATTCACTATGCTGTGCATAGATTTTGTAGCGGTTTCTCATCTCTGTGGCGGCTGGGTGGAAGATGAGCGTTGGGTGTTGAATATGTGCTGTAGCACCTTCTGTCCCACTTGAGCTTCCTTGTTCATTTGTATGTCCACACAGTAGTGCTTCGTGAACGTGTGCACCGAAGCCCATGTTGCCGCCAGGCATATGTCCTCTATGGGTGTGTTAGCCAGGAAGGCTATTGTAGCGCCCTTCTTCCTGGTGGAGTGGGCACGTGTCCCCTCAGCCAGTTCCTGTCCTGCCCGTTTGTGGCAGAGTTGGATTGTTTGTGCGATCCATCGTGCAATGGTCCTTTTGGTTACTGCTTTGCCCATGAAGCTGTTTGCGAAGGACACAAAAAACTGTTTCGTTTTCCTGTGCCCCTTTGTCCTTTCAATGTAGTGCATGACTGCCCTTCTGGCGTCCAGGGTGTGCAGAGCTCTCTCTGCGCTGGTTGTGGGTTTTTGGAAAAAACTCGGTATCTGTATAGACTGGTTCATGTGAAAATTGGATACCACCTTCGGCATGAAGTGTGGGTCAGTCCTCATCACAACTCTATCGTTGTGTATTTGTATGTATGGTTCTTGTAGCGTCAGCGCTTGAAGCTCGCTTACTCTGCGTAAGGACGTTATCGCAACCAGGAAGGCTGTTTTCATAGTTAGCATCTTTAGGGAGGCCTTGTGAAGTGGTTCAAAGGGCTCTTTCATGAGTTCCGTTAGGACTGTGTTCAAGTTCCATGCAGGTGGCGGCACCCGCTTGGGTGGCGCGATCCTTTTCGCTCCTTCTAGGAATCTCTTCACCACCTGTGATGTGAAGAAGCTCCTGCACGTTTCTCCCCTTGTGTAGGCTACTATCGCTGCCAAGTGAACTCTTAACGAGGATGAGCTAAGGTTCTTCTCCAGTAAGTGCGTCAGGTACCTTAGCACTGTGGAGTCCCTCTTCATCTTATTGTGGAGTCTTTCCTGTCTGCACCATATTGTGAATCTTTTCCATTTCGCAACGTAGCACTTTCGAGTGCTGGGCCTTCGTGCCTCCCGAAGTACCCTCAGGGTGCTTTCTGGTAGTCTCAAATGTGCGAACTCTATGTCCTCAGGAGCCACGCTACTAGGCTCATGCTCTCTGGCTCTGGATGCAGTACCTCTCCGTTCTGCATGGACAGTAGATCTTTCCTCCTGCTGAATCTGTGGGGTGCACACTGTGTCATCTCCATGATCTGCGAGTACCAGGTCTGCCTCGCCCACTGCGGTGCGACCAGTATCAGTGTCATGTTGCTCGCTCTGCACTTGCTCAGTACTCTGTGCATCAGTGGTATCGGGGGAAAGGCGTAGGCAAATGTCCTTGACCAATCTATCCATAGGGCATTCCCCAGTGTCCCCTCCTCGGGCTGCCTGGATGCGAAGTTTTGGCATTTTGCATTCTGGCGTGTGGCAAACAGGTCCACCGATGGTGTCCCCCACCTGTCGAACAGGTATCTTGTCTCCTGAGCATTGAGCTCCCACTCGTGGGATGCCGATGTCTGCCTGCTGAGCCAATCGGCTTGTATGTTGTCCTTCCCTGGTAGGTGTATGGCTAGCAGGTCTATCTTGAGAGGGATGGCCCATCTCCATATCTCCTGCGCCAGCGTTGAAAGCGGTGCGGACTGTGTGCCCCCCTGCTTGTTGATGTAGAACATCGCAGTGGTGTTGTCTGTTTGTATCAATACCTTGTGCTTGTACAGTCTTGTTTGAAAGGCCTTCAGTGCAAGGAAGATTGTCTTCAATTCTAAGTAATTGATGTGCTTTGTGGCATCCGTCGGTGTCCACAGTCCCCTCACCTTGAGCTCCTCCATGTGAGCGCCCCATCCCTTCAGGGATGCGTCTGTGGTGATGGTCACTGTTGGCGTTGGGGGCGTTAGAGGCTTTCCCCTTGCTATGTTCTCCATGGTCCACCATGTCATCTCCTTCTGCACTGCGTGCGTTACAACCACTAGATCCTCCCAACTGCCTGTAGCTTGTGACCATTGCTCCTGTAGCCATTCTTGAATGGGTCTCATGTGGAGTCGTACATTCGGTACCAGGTGGATGCATGATGCCATCATCCCCATGATCTTGCTCGCCGTCCTCACTGTCCGAGCTTGTCCCTTCCGGTAGAGGCGAGTTTCCTTCACCAGCGCCCTCGCCCTCTTCTCGCTGGGGAACACCTTGCCCTGTAAGGTGTTGATCTGTGCTCCCAGGAAGATCTTCACTTGTTCCGGCTCCATTGATGATTTCTTCCAATGGATGGAGAACCCCAGGTTTATGAGCGTGCTGGTCACTGTATGTGCGTGCAGCTTGCATTTCTGGTATGAGTTTGCTTTCACCAGCCAGTCGTCCAGGTAAGGGTATACATGTATTCCCTGCCTTCTTAGGTGCGCTGCGACTGCTGCGAGGCACTTTGTGAAAACTCTTGGTGCCAATTTTAGACCGAAGGCCAGTGTCGTGAACTGGTAGTGGCTTTCTCCGACGGTGAACCTGAGCATGTGCTTGTGCTTCCTGTTCATTGGGATGTGCAGGTATGCGTCTTTGAGGTCTATAGTGACCATGAAGTCCCCGGTCTGCAACTGTGGGAGCACCTCTTGCAGGGAGGTCATTTTGAATTTTTGCGTTCTTATGAATTTGTTCACGAACCGTAAATCGAGAATGGGCCTCATTGTCTCGTCTACTTTTGGTACCAGGAAGTATGTTGAGTATACTCCTGTGTTTCTTTCCTTGAAGGGTACCCTTTCTATGGCCTGCTTCCGCAGGAGTTCTTTTGCTTCTTCCTGAAGGCACTGCAGCTGCTTGCTTGCTAGCGGCTTTCTTCTTGGTTTTCTGCTTGTTGGCCTCGCCTCCAACTCTATGCAGTATCCGAATTGGATAATGTTGAGGATCCATTTGTCTGATGTGATTCCTCTCCACTCCTGGAGGTGGAATCTTAATCTTCCTCCCACTGGTGTCCTGTGGTCGTAGGTGTCTAGTTTGTCTTGACCCATCTGTACGTGCTGCCCCCTGGGATCTTTTTTGTGGGTGGGCACACGGATTTTTTTGAAGTCACTTGGAGGTGGGCTGCTGGCCCCCTCTCCTATTTTGTCCCCGTCCATTTCTCCCTCGAAAGGACTGGCCTCTTTGTTGGTACTGCCAGGGCTGTTTCTGATGGCCCTGCTGACCCTGCGAGTCTGCCTGGTGCGTTTGCTGGAAAGCCTGGTGTGATGTACCTGGCTGGTTTCCGCCTCTTCCGCCGGGCCTCCGTGACGGGGTGCCCCTCTTGTTCCCTCTGAACTGCAATGCTCCCATGGATCTTGCTGTTTCGTTATCCTTCTTAAGTTGGCTGAGTTGCTCATCAACTGTTTGTCCGAAAAGCGTACTGCCGTTGAACGGTGTGTTCAGGATGCTGTGTTGCACCTCCGGTTTGAAACCGGATATCCTGAGCCAGGCGTGTCTCCTTTCCGTGACGCCCATCATCATGAGCCTGCTGGCGGTGTCTGCCCCATCCAGGGCCGTCTTAAGGCAAGAATTTGCAGCATTCTTCCCCTCTTCAATTAGCTTTTCGGCTTTCTGCTTGGCATCCTGGGGCAAGTCCTTCACCAACTGCCCCAGTCCCTCCATGATTTGGTACATGTGTCTGTTTACCAGGGCGTTGGAATTAGCCATGCGCCAGTGGGTCGCGGCATTCCGTTCGATCCTTCTGCCCACCAGATCCATCCTTTTGCTCTCTTTATCCGGTGGCGGGCCCGAGGTAGTGGGTACGTTAGCCCTCCTCCTTGCTGTGGCCGTGATAATGGAGTCTGCGGAGACCGTGCCCTGAATGTAGGCCGGGTCCTTTGCGGCATGCTTGTACTTCTTCTCAGTTCTGGGAGTTACTGCCTTGCATGTTGCGGGCTCCCTGAAAGCTTCCTTCCCCTGAGCCAAGACGCTCTCGAGCATCGGGAGGAACTGGCTCCTCGTTTGTGTTGGGAGCAATGTTTACAGAAGGAAGTCTGCTTTCTGCTTCTCTTCGTCGAGCTTGAGCTTGAAAGCTGCTGCGGCAGATTGTATCACCGCGTTGTAGGCCCCGATGTCGTCCGGCGGCGAGGGCCTCGAGGGGTAGGTGTCGACCACCTCCTCCGGGCTGTCGGTGTCGACATCGATGTAATCTACCTCCTGAAGGTCATAGGGCGCCGACTCTGTGTCTGTCCTGCCCTCATCTTCCTCCCCATAGCTGTAGCTCTCGTGGGGATTCTCGTACTCCTCCTGGTCGTCGAACACCTCGACGTCCTGGTCTTGCTCGGTGACTTCGGCGACCTCTTCTTCTTCCTCCTCGACCGCCTCCGGCACTGGTGGCTTGGTCTTGTGAGGGATCGTGAAGGCCTTCATCCTTGCGTCGAAATCTTTTTTCCGCCGCATGAAGTTCTCCATTTCTGCCTCGAGGCGCCTTCTTTTCTTTTCCATCTCGGCCGCGTGTTCCGCGTCGGATGGTTCCGCCGCTCTCTTCGACGGATGGCTCGTCGCCGTGCCTCTCGGAGTCGAAGTTTTCGACGTCGAACCGGATATCGGGTCTCTGGTCGTCGTCGACAGTTTCGGGTCTTTCTCCCTCGTCGATCGATCCTTTTCGGGGACGATTTTCGACGTCTTCTGCTGATCAGCAGCTCTCGGCGCCGGGGACTCCTTCTCTGAGGATCCGCTGGGCCTGGGAGTAGTCGCGGACGCCGCCTTTTTTGGCGTCGGCGCTTTCGGGGTCTTGCCCTCGATTTTTCGAGACTCAGAGTCTCTCGGGTTCTTGGGGGCCGAAGAGTCTCCTACCTTGTCAGAAGTCTTCGTGTAATCGGTCTCTACGACCGTGTAGCTGTCGTCTTCGGCGGCAGCGTTGTCTTCTTCCTCGGAGGACATCCCCAGCTCGTAGAGCGACGGGGTCGGGGCCTTCCCCTGCAGGGCGGCGTGTGCTACCCTCTGCCTCTCTCTCACACGAAGGGTCTTCGGGGTGAAGGCGGAACAGGCGTTGCAGTCTCCGCTTTCGTGGTCCACCGGTAGGCAAAGGTTGCATACCGGGTGCTGGTCCTTCTGCGCGTACTTGTGGTGGCAGTTACGGCAGAACTTGAACGGCGTGTTGTCCATCCTTGAGCGTCCAGGGCCTCTCTGGTCGCGTGTTCGTCGACGGTCGTCGAAGATCTGGATGGAAAACGCCTTATCTTTGCTTGTCTTTCGTCGGTGAAGTCCCCTGGAGTCTTCAGATGACTTCTCCTCGTCTTTTCTGTATTTTCTTTCTTCTTTCTCCAAAAAAGTCTGGAGCCCAAACGGGAACGATCCAGACCCGACCGCGGAAAAAAAGAATCTGAAGATGGCGCCCAAGAGTGGGAGCTTCCGCAGGAAGCATGCCGACGTCACCGGAAATACACCCAAAGGGGGTGTGACGCCGACGCCCACCTGGGCAAAGAAAAAAAAAAAAAAAAAAACACAAAGAAAAGACTACGAATCCGGACCCAACCACAAGACCGCGGAATAATGCACAGCATAGTGAATCCAGAAAGATTCACGCTGCAAAATTGTATCTTAACGCCTTGGAAAGCAATGGTAATTGCTCTTATCCACTATATTGCCTTGTTCCTGTATTTGTTATGCAGTTTTGGTGCATGACAAGCAGGTAGATACTGAGTTTTTCCTCAGCCATCGAAGAACAGAACCAGAGAGCCTCATGGGGTCCTGGTTTCAAGTCTGTTTTTTGCTCTTTCCAAGACCCACCCTTGGGAGCCCCTGGCCTACTTTGCACATTGAAAACATGTTGTGGCCTTGCACGGCACAACCAACGTGACACAGCCTGCTGGTGCTGGGCAACATGGTATTTGGTCGAGCTGTTAAGATACCCATTGCTCATGTTGGTTAAAATCCTGACTCAGCTAAATTCACCTTCTCGGCCCACAGGGCTCCTGTAAATGTCACAAATAATGGAGCTATTTGTAAATTAATAAAGCAACTAATATAGTGAAGAACTGCAAGGCATGGTGAACAGAGAGTAGGGAGTGGGGATAGCTTGTGTGCAGTGCAATCGATATAGTCACACACGGAACACGCTACATCATTGTCTTTCATCTTTGGCAAGTTATTAATGTTGTTGGCTTTTAAAGCAAGTGGGATCCATATATGTATTCCCTTTAATTGATTGCTTAGATTTGCTCATCTGCTACCACTACTAAAGAATCTGCTCCACCCCGTGAAGGCGAAACCCCTCTATGCAGCCCTTGCACTCTCTTGTGTCTAGTTCTCAACATCTTCACAGAGTGACAGGCCTCACACAGCAGCCAATCAGCATCCAGGCAATCATACGCATGACCTTTTTGGCTGTAATATCTGGTATGGCCAGCAGAAGTGCCATGGAGTTAACATTTCTAGGACTCTTTTCTTACCATTCCTAGTGCTACTACGCCTCTCAGGCTCATACAGCCTGAATCAGTAGAGAGTGAATGATAGCCTCCTGATTAAACCAGGATAGTGACTTAATGTTTAACTTGCTTCTGAAACGCTTTGATGTGCAACCAAGAGCTTCCTGACTTCTGCAAGTACAAAATAACTGTAATTATAATCCTTTACTGATCGGAATTGGAACAGCGTGTGTCTGCTTGGAAAGGTGGAGTGCTTCCAACCAAGGGTGAGGCTCGCACCTGTGAGCCACCAGGACATGTACAGGATGTCAGCCTTCCAAGTCATGCAGCATTTCTGCAAGTGATGTTATTGCACCCAAGTGTTCTAAGGTTTGACCTGGATAATGGCCCCGCAGTTGGGAATTTCCTGTAGAAACTGGTGGAATAACACCCGAAATACCATGGTAATTCTATGCCTTTAAAGTACTGATCTTTCTAGGGCAACTTTACCACATCGGAAGTTTAGCCAACCTTGCAGTGAAGGCCTTATATTAGTGAAAGCATTGCAGTAATTAACAAAAAAGACAGACCTGAGTTATTTAAATGCTACTTTATATGAATCCTACTTTAAGCACACCCGTCTTTTGGCTACTGTATCCATGCTGGCTCAGGGAAAGGAAGTCATTTGCCTGGAATCGTGACCAAGGAGGGAAGCCAGGATAAGAGACCATTTTCCAGAATCCAAGTTCAGTAGCGTAGCAACTAAATTACCGCAGCTGCCCACCCAAAAAAGTACAGAAGTGTTAATTTTACAGCTGCTTACATTTTGCAACACATGATCCTATGTGTTGTTTACCTTGCTGCAGTAGAGCTTTAGGTGGGTAGTGAGTGTATCTCAACATCTGTAAGCCTTTTAGTTGTTGTTGTTGCTCTTCGGCCTACCTTGGAAGGCAGCTGAGAAACACCTCTAAAAATGTGACATCTGCTGTCGGGGCGGATGCACATCATCCCTGAACCATGGAGGCTGCACGTGACACTGGAAAGGCCATGTCGGTTCTAATCATGGGCGAGATGGGAACATCTGTTCACATCTGCAGTTTGAGTGCAGTGTGGCTGCCTGAATGACAGCTGCCTCACCCCATGTGTCAGGACGCATTGAATCAAAGAACTGAAAACACGTTGCTTCCTTGCAGTGTGTCTGAACCAAGAGAAAGCTAACATTCTTCGCTATGCAAGGTATGTGATATCCACCAACATGGCAAATAGGCTCAGAGAGCCATTTAAGCCCGAAATAACTCTTTGGGCGGAAAAATTGAATCCTGGATTGTGCTGACTCAGCCTTTTATCATCTCAGCGTTGATGAAATGAGGACCTGGACAGAAGCATCTGTTATTACAGTGTTTGATTTTCCATTGTGGGCAAAGCCTTGCAAAACGAATTATTTTATGCTGAAAGTAAAATGGATGCAATTATTTAGTTTTTAAATTACTGACCCATGTATTATTGAGGTTTTCTCTCTGAAGTTTTTTGTTTTTTTGTTCGATGAATAGAGCTTTAGTTGGGGGTTCCGTTCGAGGAATGTCTGGCTGTTCTCTACAAGAAATGAGATGTCACACTCTTTAAACTTCCCAACCCCTGAGGGCAGCCAGAATAGCCAACCCTGGCAGGTGTGCTTCACCAGTGCTATTTCCCTGATGATTCAGTCTATATTGTCATTAAAATCTTATTTGTGTGGTCACAGTGCTTAATTTGAGCCAGTGGTTTCCGGGGTTCAGCACCAACATTTAATTGTCAACACTGGAGTGTTTGACAGTCTGCCACAAGGTGGCGTTGTCTGGCTAAATTTGAGATGACCACAATAGGTCATTTGTTAATGTAATATAATTTTTTTAAACGAGTATAACCTGCTGCCTAAGCAATTTTTAAAGCATTGGGGGCCTGACATAGTCCAAACTGTCATACATGTAGGAGTGTGATAGTAGTTGTGCTGGCACTGTCATTGGTAGCATGGCAGGGGCAATGTGTGGTGCATGCTGCAATGGCCTCCTGACAAGAGCCCTGGCACTTATTGTTTTACAAATTAAGCACTGGTGTGGTGTGAAGACCACAGCCTGTCCAACTGTGTTTCATCACTTGGGGGCTCCCGCTCTTTCTTTCTACGGTTCTAACATAAACATAATATGAAGATTGACTCAGATTCAGTCAACCTTAGTACTATTGACATAGTCAATAGGTCTTTCTTGGCCTTTAACTGTATGATTTGTTTCATGTTCACAGTGCAGCCAGACTCACAGACAGACTATGAACACTGCAGTAACATATGGTTAGCATATGTGCAGACACTGTGCAGGCAGGAAGAAGTGATATCCAGGACTTCCTGCTTTGTAAAATGTTTCTTGCCATGACTTCTTGGGGGTATCTGGTTATGAGGCATAGTGTGCTTCCTGTCATTTTAAACAGTGCTTATCTAGTCATGTGATATAGGGACCCTCCTGGTGCGTGAAATAGTGCTCATCCTGTCATCTGCCATACGCATCATATGGTCATGTGACAGTGCTCCTTCGGTCAAGTGACCTAGTGCCCTTCCTGTCATGTGATGAAACATAGTGCCCTCTGGTCATGTCATGTGTCATCTTGTCCTTCCAGTCATGTGACTTAGTTCCCTTCTGGTAATGCTCAGCCCTTCATCTGACATAGCTCTCACATGGTCATGTGACACAGTGCCCTTCCGGTCATTTGAAATAGTGTGATTCCTGTTGATTGGCACAGTGTGCTTTGTGTCACGTGACAGGCTTCCATCGTACCATCTGATACGGTGCCCTTCCTTTGATGTGGCATAAGGTCCTTCAGATGAGGCTCTACTCACAATAATTTAAACCTTTCCTTTCACCACTATTTCTGGCCAAATGTAAAACACTTAGAAGAATGCAGTAGAGGTGACTTTCAGCTGAACGCGGTTTTACAGCGCGTGACGTCCCTGCCAGACGGGGTAAGGCTCACTAGTGCCAGAGATGCAGGAACCAAGTGGCAATATGCACAGGGATAAAGGGGAGACCTATGCTGTCCTGGAGAAAATCTAGGAACAGCCTTTTCACATCTCCCCATATGACGACAGGGACTTCTTAGGAAATTCTGGGGGCCGGGCAAGAAATATTTTGGAGGCCCCTGTTTGGAATGAATTCTATCAATTTTTCTGCGAATTTAAACACAATGTTTTCTAACAATACTGAATTTTATACTAAAGGATAATAGTCGAAAATACACATAAGTGAGCTGGAAAGAACCTTCACTTTGCATGGGGGCACCTTGGAAGGTGGGGGCCTGGAGCAATTGGACAGTTTGCCCATGCTTTAAAAGGTCTCTGGGCGAGGATCACGATTTTAAAACTAAATGTGTAACCCAGAGGTGGGCAAAGTTAAGAGACGTGAGAACAAGCTGTCTGTGCTTGTGATGGTGGCGGTAAGCCATCGGAAAGTTCCAGTAAATGGCATATAAACACCAGACTCATCAGATGGGACTTTCCATAGTTAGTCAAAGGCCCAGCACACATGGAAAGCAGCCTTGATTTTCCCACGTTGCTCAATGTATGTCTTTTGAGTTCCAGATTGCTTTTACAAAAATATAGTGCTAAAATTGGACATGAGCCAAACCCTCTACACAGCATGGTTCCCCAAAGGCCTGCGAGCTGCGCCATCATATCTTTTCCATTCAAAATAATGAATCATTAATTGCATTTGATTCCTACCTCACCTTTACTGTCCCGAGGCACTTGATATCTGTAAATATTATAAATAGGCATGCACTCAGCTCTGGAAGGAATGCCCCGCGGGGAGGTACTCGGGGTGTTTCAAAAGACTCAAGACTATGCACCTAAGTTTAGCTTCTCTGAACTGGCTATTTATCCAACTAGCGGAAATGGTGCGAGGATTTTCTGAGCATCAGACAAATACAATTTTTCTATCTGGAGTGCTCCCCGTGCACTGAAAAACAAGGCAAACCTCAAGCCTTTCTTTAGTAATTTGGCACCACTACTGAACGGAGTCAATGGGTTCTGTCTTACCATGGCTTATGGAAACCCCAGGCCTGCCTTTGGCAAGAAACGTGTGAATTGGCAGGAGATGCCCCATTATCCAAAGCTTCTGCTATGAAACTCAGCAGCCCGGCACCCCAACCTTAAAGGAAGCTTGCTCAGATTCTGCAGCATTGAAATGATATAGAAGTTCACACGAGGGCCTTGTGAGGTCACGTGGAGCACGAGTCTCATTTAAAAACTACAGGTTTTACAAATGCTGTATGTTCACATGAAAAACACTGCTCCCTAGAGTCCAATCAGTTGAAAGTCAACAGTTTGCGAGGCCTGGACTTGCATATTGAAGGCTTGAGAGATACCAGTGCCGCGGTCTGAGCACTATTCCTGTATGTTGCTCGATGAATGGTGCTAGACCAGTGCATGGGACTGCCGCAGACATCCATTTCACTCTTTAAGAATGTTATGCTTCGGAGCACTTTTTGCAAACAATCGTGGACTTCCCACCTGTGTGAGACCTGTATTATCAGCATGCACTGTGAGTGTGAAGCACCAGATCTCCCTGGGCACGTGCTCAGCAGGTCAATACACTCAAAATAACCCTAGTTTCCTGTGTGTCAATATAATTACCTATGTAACCATTTGTTTTTGCTAATATGTTTGTCTTTTCATAGGCTATAGTGACACTAATGGTAGTCTCCTGAATTGGGGCGACAACCTTTGGGTATTGCTAATGAATTGTTTACATGACTTACCACACAATTGTTACCCCTTAACGTTCTGAATCTAAGAACTCCTTTCGTAGGTTAAACACATATTTTGGCCCTGAAGAATGGCCATTGATCCTTTTGGGGATGGTGTAAGGCAAGAAACATGTTGACCTGTTTAGACCTTTGAGAACATTGCCTCTCCCTGTGGTCTACCTTTGTTGTTAATCTTAACAAAGACTCCCTATAATTAAATTATTTTTTAGGGCGTCTTTAGTTAATTTTAACCTTTTCATTTTCTACTTTGTTATTACTCAATTGGCCAATGTACTTTATGATAATATTAGAGCTATACTAACCTGGCCCTTTAGACATCTGTGAAAAAGAGCCCTTTCGAGGGGCCAGTTGGGCATTGTAACGCCGGCCCAACGAGGAGCAGGCCCAATGATGAAGCATTCCACGATGTTGAATGAGATGAATTTAGCAATGTATGAACTGTTCATGTTTTGGATGGAGAAATGTCCTCATCCTCCTAGGAACTGCACAGTTAATCTTTATTTATATTGCCTACTTGGGAGGACGTGTGCTGGACCATCAATCCTCTCTTCCCCTCCTTTTTGATTGGTTTTTCCTTTCATACCCCTGGAACTGCACTTGCTACCCCTCATCTCTGGGTCATACAGGGAGTAGGAGGATTACAAGTTAATTGGGGCTCTACACACCTGTACACGTTCTGTAGTGTCTACAACTTATCCTTTATCTATCACCAAAGCAGCAAATGCAAGGCTGTTGATTGGCTAAGGTTGAGCCAAGCGATCAATCTGTGATGCAATCTGGGCTCAAAGAGTGTGTGATGTCACTTCCGCTACCTCTGACATTTTGGTGAATCTTAATTCTTGCTGATAACATGCCTTGCTTAAATTATCACTATCATGTGTAGGGAAAGCCTTTTTACCAACACACTGTAATAAGAAGTCAGCTACAACTTGTGCTAAAAAGTAGGCCCAGCCAGTACTAAGGCATAATCTTGCATAATTTCATAATTTTGTGTTACACTTGTTACATGAAATTTCTGAAATAATGCTTTTATTTTATATCAAGTAATTTTGAACTGTCCGTGGCAAAACATTTTCAGGATTGTACAGGAAAAACTTGAATGTCCAGAACGCAAGTGGCTGCAGTTTGCAGTGCTTGTTTTTTGAATTATTTTTTAGTGGGAAACGCATGCTTGCATCTAAACTAGCTCTAAATGCCAGTTTTGCATTTCACGTATTTACAGGCTATTTTTGTATTTTTATTTTGCTTAGTTACGCTTAGTTACGCAAAAGAAGTTACACAAATTTCATACACCCCTAGTAAAAAGCCAACATCTTGAGAGGGAGCAGACACAAGACAAGTTGTGCCACCCTCCGTATGAGTCAGAGAGTTATGAAAGAGCATAATTAAATTAGATGCCATATGCTGGTTGACAGTGTGAAATAGGGCCGGATGGCGTTTTCTGGCACCTCCGTCGTCTTTTGGCATTGAACATTTGCTACCCATCTTCGCCTTATGTTTTTAAGAGGCCGTCAACAGCATAAAAAGTTTTAATTGCAAAAGTTTCCTGCTCTGGTAATTGAATCAACCAATGTTTGCCTCCCTGTCGCCTTCTAATTTTAAAGCATTA
The DNA here is from genome assembly GCF_964261635.1 of Lissotriton helveticus. Lineage (NCBI taxonomy): Eukaryota > Metazoa > Chordata > Amphibia > Caudata > Salamandridae > Lissotriton > Lissotriton helveticus. Next base: position 993,883,471 of record NC_136072.1, read on the forward strand.
TCTGCAATCTGACTATTTTTAAGCCCAAGGTCTCTGTGACTTTAATAAAAAGAGAAACGTGTAAAGCTGCAATGAGAGAATACTTTGGCACCTACCCTGACATCAGAGGCTGATAAGACAGCCTTATCTCAAAGAAGAGCCTTGTGTGAAGGTCCCTCCAGCGAGATAACTCCTCCGCAGCTGTCAATATATCCTTTCATACCCAAGGATCCTGATAAAAGGGCATGTGACAATGTGTGACAATGTGTGTGTCTGTGGGGGTGGAGAGGAGGGTGGGTGGATTTAGGCTTGTGGTGTCTCTGCACAGAACAAGGAATAAATGATGCATTCAGTTAATATGTCATTTTAAGATGCAGGGACTCTGCATGTGGGCTGGGATGCTTAGGCTCACTACTCCTTGTTCGACAATCTGCGCATGCGCGGTCCATGATGTCTTCAGTGGTTAGGCACTGTGCAGCTTGGAAGGGGATGTGCTTGCCTTTCATGAGGGTCTGCATCCTGTGTACGTTTGGAACGGTGCATCTTATCTATAGGGCTCCTGCTTTTGTGGTATTTATGTTTTTAACATTCCCGTCTGTATTTATCCATATTTAATTTTTGGCCACCTTATTTGTATTTATCCATATTTATTTTGTGTGTTTGAGAATCAATGGAGTCGTAAAATGGTATATCTCCACATTTATTTTACTGAATAACATGCACTCATATTTTCTGCCTGTTGCGTTTTAGCAAATTAAACAGCCAAATATAGCGAAACACTACACCCACTGGTAAAATATCAGCATTACAATACAAATAAATGTTAACGTATGCCTGCATTTAGGGAAATTTCAACCTGTTTTTTAACTTCCCTTGCTGGCTATCTGCTCAACTGTTGTCCTGGTAATCACAAAGATAGCATGGAGAGTCACCCACATGAAGCACAATTTTCCGCTTTTTTCCACTATTAATAATAAATATAGACAGGAAACACATTCTTTTCTGTCTGTAGTTATTTGTAAAAATCAGTAACCATGGAAAACTGGAAGCCTTACTTATATAGCACCAAATACTGTTAGAATGCATTATTTCGCCAGGAGAACCCTAACGCTAATTTGAGAGCTTTCATCCTCTAAAAACTTGTGTGCATACTCTTAGATAATAAAGCCTAGTAGAATCCCTGTTCTTCAGAAGTACAATTAGTTAAACAGGAAGTGACATCATGCTGCCTTTCACATCCAATGGCGTCAAATATATTTGCATTATAACACCTTTGCCTTAATGACTCGCCATTGTAATGTACTCCGAAGTCTGCAGAACATTAATAAACATTGACTGGTATAAGACCACCAACCAGCCATCAAAACTACTAAAAGGTAGAGGTATTCTTACTCTTGATAGATGAATTGTCGGATTGTTTGAATCATAGGCGTTTCAATACAATAGGCGGTGGTAGTGACAAAGAAAATAGAGTACGTTATTTCTACAATGAGGTACTCCTGGGGTTCTATGTGCAAAGGAGCGTTCTAAAATGTGGTGGCCTGCATAGAGAAAGTCCATCCACTGTTTTGAACTCTGAGGAGTTAGAGGACATCACTTTTTATATATCTGAGAAAGGGCCTTGAACAGACTAAGCTTTCTGAAAAGCCCTGGACCTTAAACTGAACAATCTTTGCAAGAGCAAGAAGAAACTGGACTTCAGTCTCAAGCAGTGGCGACTGGTACGGAACGGGGGTAGCGAGGCGGGGGGGTGAAAAAAATATAAAATACTTACCTATGCACGGACGCCGTCACCTCTGTCATCTTTCCTCTTCCTGACTCCCAGAAGCAGAAAGCACACAGGCTCTCCCGTATGACAGCAGTGTTGTGATTGGTCTGAGAGGACTGGTTTGGCACTCAGGCAGGGAGTGGGATTCTGTGTATGTTCTCCACCTAGGCTGTGAAATACAGGCAGGTGAAGAACATGCTACGGGCGCATGACTGTTCTGCTGGGTTAAGATGGCCAAACCTTAATACACACTTAAGTGCACATATTTCCTCCTCCCCCTGCTCTGACAGCCCAGTCCCACCCCACCCTAACCTGCCTAGCAATTAAAAATTTAATGATAATAACATCATGTTATTATCATTGTATATTTCCTTTTTTGCACTGCTGAGAAGCTGTGGGGAGATGCTCCTGTGCCTTAGTGGAGGAGCCTCTGCTGGTCTCAAGATGTTGCGGCCCCTTGTACCACCTGAAGTCACAGGAGCTTGATGTACAGAGTGTACACAGCCAGAGATGGACGACATAGACCTGGAGAGGATACAATCCCTTGTTGACAGGTGTGCTTTGCAAAAATCCTGTAACAACAACACAGAGCACACACAACCTAGAACACAACATCAGGTAAGTGCAAAAAGTGTCCAACCTGAAGACACAACTCTAGTAGTACTTGCTCTTAAACTCTACTTGAAGACCACACTGTCTCTTGGGCACCACACCTATAAAAAAGTTCTCTTCTCTAGGGGTAAACACAATAGGACACTTTTGCATTAAAGGTATGGACAATTGATTGATGAACATTGTGAAATCGATGCACTCCTACGGAGGATCTAAGCCACCTGTCTTTAGAAGGCCCTCTTTCTGGACCAGTAACATACAATGTTTAACTAGATCCCAAAACGTGTTTATACAGCTCAGAATATGAATGCCTATTTAATATGTTCCAACTTTATCCTCCCTTAAATAGAACTTGATTATTAGATGCTGCTGTCCACTTTAACCTATCTGCACATGGTTGACTGATTTGTCTTCAGTGTTCAATTAATTGGGCTCCCGGTTTTAAGGTATTTCTGTTTTTTAATAGTTCTTGCTATATTTAAATAGTAATTTTGTCTTGCACACATTAGTATTCATATACATTTATTTTGTTCTGTGAAAAATTTAAGTTTAAACTAATATATTTTTACATGAATTTACTCGATAAATAGGACCTTGCCTGTTAGGTTTAAAACACTAGGAAACCATGTATAATATAATGAGGCACTCGTATAACAAGATTAATATTTATACATACTTGTGCACACATCTACACTTATTTATGGAAGTCTCATTCCATTTGCTGTCAGTCTGCACCGACACTGACCTAGGAGTCATGCGTGACAGCATGGAGAGTCAGTCATATGAGATCTGCTGCAGGCATTTCTCGATTTTTAAAATAAAAGATATACAGTAAACGCATTATTATTTCACTTGTATTAATGCTTAGAATCAGCAAGGAAATGAAAACTGGCAACTTTTTTTTTTAGTTTTATATAGCACGAACTTGACTAGCAAGTATCAGAGTGCATTACACGAGCAAGAGTTGCATTACACAAAGACACATCCATTTTTTGTGTTAGGCACAGGGAGATTAAGTTATTTGCCCAGATTCACAGGATGTTGAGCGTCATTGCCGAGGATCCCTAGATTGGAGACCGACCACCCTGGCCAGTATGCCACATCCTCTCCCTTACTGATAAATCAATAAAATCAATTCAGTCCGAGGCCCACTGGTCAAGTCTATTTTGTTGAGTGATTTGTCAGTTCCACAGTTAGTAGTGGCCGCGCTTGCGGTCACTTCAGACAACTGCAACTACACATAGAGCGTTCTGGATGGATACTTAAATTACATTCAGGGCATCAGAAACATAACATTTCTGATGTATAAATAAAAAAATCAGGAATTAATGCTTCCTTTTTGGACAGCACATAGAATCAACCCACAGCTCTCCAGAGCTCAACCCGTTTGTATTAGAGATTGGGGTAAGTAAGGTGAAATGCATGTGTTAGTGTTCAAGTCTGGGAGAAGGTAATTAACCTTCAGGGCCACTAGGGATTAGAGTGGTTGACCTTTGTGATCATTTCTAAACTGCAGAGAAATCTCTGGGGATGGGGAGGGTGTCGTGTTTATTTTTTCATATCCGACTTACAATTTTTCCTTAAATATGGATATTCTGCAACAAAAAAGAGGCATAATAGATGTGTAATGTAGTCTGTTAGAGGACATGTTCCTAAGAAAACCTGTTTTTATTTTGAAAACATAAAAAAAATGCAAAGCATGCATAATGTAGGATTTTGTTCCCTTTGGTTGTGGTTTGATTGATTGAAGGAATTCTCGCCATTGTTTAAAAGTGGCCTGGTGTTTAATGCAGTATTGTTTGATCCTACAAAAGATGGATGGCGGTATAAATTGGGATGGCTGGTTCCTACCCGCAGCTACCTTCAGATGGCTTATTTATCACGCACCGTGTTCGCCCTTTATTTTCCATTTGAAGACGCGCATACATTGGATTCATTACAATTCTAATTTATTCTGCAGTTTGTGGTATCTTGCCTTTTATTTCCCTTGGTGAGCACTCTGGTGACAGCGTTAGTTTAACAGAAAATGGGCCTTTTCGTCGAGAAGCCACTTTTCAAGCCCTTGAAAGATTGCGAGGATTTGAAAATGGAGGACAAATACCTCTGAGTGTTTTTTCAACACAACCACGCACATCTTAAGCACAAGACTCTGGCAGAAACTGAGTTATTGCTTCTTGTCTCAAAAGCTTCTCAAATTGGCCACTAAACATGCAATATATACATATTACCATTAGGTAATCATGCAAAATCTTTGGGTTTCATTACTGAAACAGTTTTGCATTTTGAACTGTTTGGAGGTGAATGCCTTGGGTAAATCAGCAAGTGGCTAGTTTTATCTCAAGAGAACAGTCATCTTTACATCCAGATCCCATACGGTGTGGTCCCAGATTCTGGGATGTAGCAGAGATTTCAGCTTCCCACTAAACTCCTCCCAACTTAAGATCTTTTTGAAAAGTTCTCAAAGGCAGGCTTATTTACTGGGAAGAGAATCGTCATTTCCTATTATTGTTCTATGCCTAGAAACAAATTGGTTAGCACTGTGCGAATGTATACGTTCTCAAATTGAAACAATCACATACAAAGCTGAAATGAAGAAAATTCACCCCCTTGTTGGTACCCAATAGTACCTTTGGTCCTTGATGGGCATGTACCAAACGGTGGCAATACTCATGATGAAAGTTCCTCTCTACTGTAACTACTCTACGACTCCGCTTAGGACTTCTCTAAAGGTTGCCATTAGACATAATATTCATAGCTGTGGGCCTGGTTTTATAAGACCCTTTTTTCCGAATGACCTCTGTTCTTAGCTGAGAAGATGGATATTAAGAGGGCTGCATTAAATACTTGAAGTGGGAACATTCTGCATTTGCAAACTCTCACTTTTAATAAACAAATTCCATTTCCGCTCAGTTTGCCAGAGATTTGCATGAAGTGAAGGAATTTCTGCTTTGGGTTCAATCCTCAGAGTGTGACCTTTGAATTTTCAAGGGTATTCAGAAAATTTGCTTTAATTGAGACATATTTGTGATCAGCATTTTATCTTGCGCAAACTTTGTTTAGATGTGCATTGATCCATTCAGAAGCTGTTTTTAATGAGCTATGTTTTATGTTATTAGTGTGCAGAGATAGTGGATTTTTGCAGACCTGGTAGAAACAATTGAACTTGTTTAAATACAATAAAAAAGAGCAATAAAAGTTTCAGGATATTATTGTTATAGTTCAGTACTCTTGTATGATCTAATGCAATTTCGGTACCATCAATAGTTCATGTTGGAAACATATCAACCAAATCAGAAGTAGCAAAATGGTGGGGCATCACCTGGCCACTTTATTTAACAAATTAGTTGCCACTGTGTCCACATTGCAAAAACAATAGGTACAATGATAGTGGTTGTATAAGGTTTGAGCTAATTTGAAGGGGGACATCAGACGACAACCAGCAAACAGACTGGGTGGGGTTACTGTTTCCCTTTAGGACGCCAATAGGTGCTACTTAAGTGGGACAGTGGGAAGGGATGAGGTGGATTGGAATGAGCCCAGAGCACAAGTCTGTCATATGCAAAATGTCCATCTCTCATGCCTCTCTAATGAAGGCACTAAGGCTCCTGTCTGCCAGCTACAAAAAAAGCAATGAAAAGGCCTGCCAGCTAAAGCATCTATTGGAAAGCACTTCACTTTAATTATAGTAATTGCTCCTAAATGTTTAATGTACCCTTTGGATAGTATGAGTCATAATTTCACATTATTATTTTCTGATGTGCCATCTGCAGTCGCAGGAACAAGTCGGTAAAACTCAAGGGAACTTCACTTTTCAAGTGTTTGATTTCGGCTCAAAGGCACCCGAAGTGTTTTAGATAAGAAAGCAGTATCACCTGATCAGTGTGTAACACACGACTGCGACACATTCTACAGGTGCGCCGCGGAGCGCCACTCCACGTGGGTGGAGTCCATTCACCATCTGGAAATACTCCAACATGTAAAACTGGATCCATGTCAGATTTTCAAGACATCCACCTAGTGTAAACTTCCTTACATTGAATCTGAACTGAACTCATTTACAGACACAGTGGTTGTCCTGAATAACTGGCATGGATCTGGGCCTCCTGGACCAAGTTGGGCACCGCTGCTTTGGAGTACTGTTGTAGCACCAATGTAAAACTCCAACAAAAAAACTGCTGGAAAAAGAGGCTGAAGTGAGGGGCCAACAGGTCGACCATATTTATTTGTACTCACACACCATTATGTAGAACGAATACTGCACCTTTAATTGTGAATTTTAAGGATGTTATAGCTCACAAAGTATTGTGCTACTTTTAAAACAACGGGCCAAACAAAGGCTGAGTGGCTTATGAAGCTCCTCAGGGCAACGTCATAGATAGTACACGTTACATCAATGCAATTGCACTACAATATGCATACCAAGGATTCAAGTGAGTTACAATGACCTCAAACGTACCGATTGGAGGCACGTTATTCTATATGATAATAATGCAACAATGGATATTCTCTTTTCAAACAAGTTAGTTTGTGCCAGAAAGTTTGGGAATACGCGGCACCCCCTTAAACACTATTTACAAATTAAGCCAAGAGGGATGGGCATGAGATGCTTCTCCTTAGAGGGGAGGGTTGGCATTAGAGGGCAGCATCCTTCTTTCTTTTAGAGTCACTTTCTGTTTGTGCATGCTTACTGAGGTCATACCTAGAGGATTATACAAATTAACTCAGAGAAGTAATCATTTTATGTTTGCATTGGTAATCTAATTATTACAACACATTGGTCTGTTTATGCTCATGACACTGTTGACTGCGAATCTCCACGAAGCAGTAAGCCACTTTAAATAATATTTTTATCATACTATGGACGCCATTATTAGATTTAACAAGCAATATACATTCTGCAGATTTCTAATTAACTCTGCCCATACTCTGCTTTTGGAAACCGCGTTAGAGCACGTCTTATTTTAAGGAACAACACCGCACTTAACAGGAAACTCGTTTTTAGGTCTGGCTGTAGCAAAGGCCTTATGACTTTAGTAAAAGTAGATGTGTAATATGCTTTCTTATAGGGGAATTCACCAGCCCTCTTCATCCATTGGTCTGTTATTCACTCTTTCAGATTTTCTTCTTCCTGCTGACAGCATGGGCAAGGGGTCATCCCACATCAGCCATTGGTTAAAGTCACTGGGAGTGATGGCGTTCTGCTCTTTCACAAGGATCACATCCACACACAAGTGGTTCTCTTCAGTGCCAGGGACTACTATGGTGAATGTGTGATTTCAGGCCCAAAAATACTTTTGCTCTTAGCCAATGTTTTTCTTTTGTAATTGTGAAGGACCAGCAGCTGCCCCAACAATAACATTTTACAAAAACGATAGCAAAACAAAACAAGAATTAACAAGCCAAAAAGTTGGTACCCAACATTAGACCAGAACAGTATGAATTCTAAATTACAGAAACCCCCCTAGGCAAGAGAGAACCTGTAACTGGAACAATACTGTGTCTGCGTTTTTTGACTATTAAAATGTAAAAATGTAAAAACACATATTTGAAGCACAGGTGATTTACCTAAAAATCACAGGGTCTTTGGGCGTGAGGTGATGCTGGGTTTAGAGTAGAATTTGTTTTAATACATAGTGAAGAACTTAGCCACCAGAGCACATTCTCTCTCAGAACCAACGAATGGCTCATATGAGATCTTTCGAATCAAGGATATCAAATGTGATCTATACCTACAGCAGTGCTTAATTCGTGCCAGTGGTTTCCGGTGCTCAGCACGGGCACTTAATTGTTATCATCGGCTCATATGACAGCTGCCACATGGTGGCGTTGTTTGGGTAATTAAGCGATGAGCAGGACAATAGTTATTTATTAATTCAATATACATTAAAAGCAACTAATATCAGCCGCCGAAGCCATTCTAAAAGCTTTGAGGGCCTCAAATAGTCTAAATTGCCACACTTGTAGCAGTGTGATGATTTGTAGTTGTATAGGTACTATCACTGGCAGCGCTGGCAGGAGCAATGGGTGGTGCAAACTGCAGTGGCCTCCTGACAAATTAACAAATTTAACAAATTAAGCATTGACCCACAGGTCTCGCACGCCACAGGTTAGGCTTGTTAGAGAATCACAGTAAGCTCAGCTTGCACTCACAGACACCATACATTCCTCCTCACTTGCCTGCTAGCTATACCGTAATCAGGTCAAGGATTGTCACATAGGTACTTATGCAATCTTAACAAAGCACACCAGGGAACAGCTGGTTACTTTACACATAGGTCACACTGTTATACACCAATCTTCCAGCCAAGCACCACCTACGGAGTATTATTCTCACCATCGCCCAAAAGCGCGTTGGCGTCGCCTCAGATACACAAAGCATTACATAAATTTACCTATGTCTGGGAAAGGACGACAATCCTTCAGTGCAAGAACCGTTCTAAAACTCAATTGAAAGAAGAAAATGCCCCAACAATATGAAAGTGCTTTACTATGCAAGTTGTACAGCAGGCATGAAAAGTTACCATTGAGGGGGTGTGACTGTTGACACTGTTCTCTGCGTGTAATGAAAGGTTCTGATCTTAAAAGAAGTAGAGCAGGGGTGTAACATAGGCCCCTTGCAGCCAAGGAGTCCCCCAACCCTTCAGGGGGCCCCCATTCAGCCCAACGGAAATGTATATCTTTGAATTATGAGAGACTTGGGACCCTCATCAGATTCTGCAGGGAGCCCCATCCTTTTGTGTTACGCCACTGGGGCAGAGGAGGCCCTGCTGGAGTGCAATGATGCAGAATAGGATATGTCTTACTCATTAGGGAAGGAATCATAATGTACTTGTAATGTGCGGTGTATGCCCGAGGGATCTATGAAGAAGCACTGGGAGTGGATGGGGTGGGACTGACTCATTGCACAGGAAACCCGCACATGGTCAAGGTGGCATTCCTTTATTTGCCTGGGGCATACCCACACCCATCTGCGCGGGCACCTCAGACCAAGGATCGGAGGCTTATTACCGATGTGGGCGCAGGGGCAAAGATGATCTCAGGAGGTGCACTAACTACACGTCACCGAGGGTGGTCATTCCGAGAGGCCATGGATGGGTCCCAGGGCCGGACTAGCCATAGCGGGCACCAGGCGTTTCCCCGGTAGGCCACTAGGGTAGGGGCTGGGTTTAGGCCCCTAGGGCCGTTTTTGTTACCGGGGTTGGCAATAGCGGCCCCCTGTAACAAAATCGGCTGAAACCGGCCATCGCAAACTGCACTCTCCCTCACCCCAGGGAGGGCCAGCTGAGCAGTTTGACAGGGCTGGTTTCTGTTCCCAGGCCGGCACTGATGGGCCCACGGACTCCACCCACAGTGGGGTGTAGTAAAGGACCGCACACTGCCGTGGGAGGTCTCTGCGCCCTCCTTTAAAGGCAGGATGGTCACCTGTAGTGAAAGACAGAGCAATAGGTTGTACTGATGACACAAGCAGTGTGAGCTGTGTTGGCCCTAGAGAGCACATATTATTTTACTGTCGCACAGAGTGCACTAGCTGAGAGTACACACTGGCACAGGTGGGGTGGGGTTCATGATGCATGGCACCTCATGTCTGTCTTTCCATGCCACCGCTCCAAACACCCTATAACCAGAGACAGAAAGGGCAGTGCCAAGGGAAAGAAAGGACTACCCAGGGGTAGCAGCTGCTGGCTACCCCCAGTAGATGGCTAGGCCATTATCGTGCAGTGGGAGTGGCTGGGCGCCTTCTGCTCTGTGTCCTATGCGGATTCTGAGGTCATTTGTGCACCTTATCGCTAAGAGCCCTGCAGATTTTCCAGCATGTTCTTTTCACGAGGGCTCTTACCCGGCTGAAGCCTCGTCTGCTGCAAATTAACCTCTACCTTTTGTTTAGCAAAGCAGTCTGATCACTCAGGACGTGATTTTCTTTCATTCACAAAGGCAGTCCGAGAGGCTGGCCTGCAGAAGTCTGTCTGCACAAATAAAAAGCTTCGTCCTAATCGAATTGATGGAGTTCTTAAAAGGCTTTGCACAGAAGGCCGTTCTTAAGCGCTGCCTTTTGAGGCAGGGTGCTCGAAGCGCATTTCTTCCTTGGAATACGCTGCCTAGGTACAAAGAGCTTGCTTTGGTAGCTCCGCTGCACCTGGGTCTTGCATTTAATGTTCCCCACTATTCAATGTTTGGTGTATATTTTGAAGCAGTTAGTGCTTTCCGATCACTCTGGCAAAACATACTGCTCGTAATACCTGGCTTGGCAGGTAGGGGGAGCCGCCCATATGACCTCCATTCTGCCTCCACGATGGTTAAATTGTGACCGCATAATAGATTCCATCCTGCTGAAAAGTATGCAATAGTGCAGTGCTTAATTTGTAAACAAATATATGCCAGGGCTCTCATCAGGTCAGGAGGCCACAATCATCATAACAGCACAACTACTGACCCTCACACTCCTGCAAGTGTGATAATTCGGACTATTTCAGGCCCCCAAAGCTATACGAAGATATACAAATGGCTTGGTTGGTGGGTAATAGTCTTTTTTAATGTGGATTGAATTAATAATTAACTGCTGTTGTGGGCATCAATTAGCTAGACAACGCCACTTTGTGGCAGACTATCACAAGCGCTGGTGTTGACAATTAAATGCTAGTGCCGAGTACTGGAAACCCTGGATCAAATTGAGCACTACAATAGTGATTCCTAAATGAAAATGATGCACTGGAATGTTGGAGCAGTGACCACTGCCCCTCCTCCCTAGAGGGCCCCACACTGTTGTCCATGTTTAAGGGATGGTTTTTGAAGGGATGGTGCTTACTGACCTCGCTAGTGGTGCAACATTTTTTTTTTTAAACCAATTGTAGCCCAAACAGAACTAAATAGTAGCCTACAGGTGGCTCAGTGCTGTAACAAAACCTATGAAAGACCGACTTTGTCAGGGCTCATTAATGCTTACATGCACAAGTAAACATTATGTGCAATGCACAAATCACCAAATGCAGCAGCAAATCATGAGTCACCAGAAAGTGCTGAAGCCAGCAGATACAGTGAGGTCACAAGTGTCCCATATCACTGAAAGTGCCTGGTAAAGTCTGATGTTTCCCGTCCCCCACTTCCCAAAAGGGAAAAGGAAAGCAGCCATGAACACTAACTTAGGAGTGACTACACCCGTTTTAAATAATGTGCATGTCAGGAGATCCATACAACACATATCTTTGTCAACGTGCGAGTTCATAGGTCATCAAAATGCTATGGTAAAAATTAAAAAACAGTCAAACGTGCCTAATAGGCGGAACAGTTTATGTCTCAAATTGGGTCATGTCATGTGTGAAATTAATACCAAGTTCGGTCTTCCTGTCCATTATAAGAATTGTAGTCATGCAATTTTAATGCGGACCTACAAACAGCAGCATAGACGCTAAAACCAGGACCGTAGAAGCTATTCATTCCTGATTTGTCAACTCTCATGTTTAGCCCGTCCTCGTTATTTAAATTTTAGTCGTTTACATGCAACTGTATAATATTTTTTTTAGACTGGAAGTGTTGAGGGCATACCAGTTATTATTATTTATATATTTTTTGTAATGCAGGAAGTACATAGCATGAGACGTAGACAACAGTGGCGGCTGCTGCTTAACAGGGGTGGTGGGGAGGGGAGAGGAGGGATGGAAATAATATACACTGGCCTGCAGGCCGGCTGCTGCCTCTCGGTCATCTTTGATCATCGACGCAGGAAGCACACAGGCTTCCCTAGCCAATCACAACGCTGCTGTCACCAGCATGACAGCAGCATTGTTGTAAGTCTGAGTGCCGTAGTTTGGCACTCAGACAGTAGGTGGGAGGCTGTGTATGTTCTCCACCCAGGCTGTGCAATACAGCCGGTGGAGAACAAGCAAAGTGCACATGACTGTTTGGCCGGCCCAAGACGACCGGCCAATCATTACTGCGCACTTACAAGAGTGCCCACCAATCCTCCCACTGTGACAGCCCAGCCTGCCCCAGCTAAGCCAGGATGGAAAAATAAAACGATAATAACTGCGTTATCATATTATTTTTCCTTTTTTAACTGCTCCCGGAGCAGTGGGGAGACGCTCCTCTGCCTTAGTGGTGGAGCTGCCACTGGTAAACAATATAAGTAGTTGAGCGATGTAACCAGCAACATAGCTGCTGACTTTTGAAACTGGGGAACCGGGTTCAAGTCCTAGCGTCTGCTCAATATGCTGTAATTCTGGGCGAATCACTTAATCTCCCTTTGTCTAAAACACAGAAAAAAAGGGAATATCACATTGTATAATGTAATCAGGTGCTCATGTAAAGGTCTCTGATGCCTCTGGGCCACATTCGTGGAGTTGAGTTCAGAAAATCTAGACTTACTTATCTGTCGATATTTTATTTTCGATATCCAGTTACATCAATAATGTTGATTCAGTAATCAGAGGGCACATGTTACTCTAGTATTATGTTCTAATTGGGCCTGAGAGAAGGAGCGGTCCCTAGACAGACGGTCTATCTGGAACATTTGCAACCCTAGAACTATGACTTTGCATCAATAGTCATCATGATGAAATGATGCTCTAAGGGGCAAGGTTTTACTTATCCTCCCTCTGGGACACCATACCTTTTCTCCCATCTCAGGAACATGTGAGAAGGCGTAGCTGATTGATATGCGTATATACATTTTTGCAAAGCGCAAGAAAACGCAGTAGCAGCACTTACACCAATGGTCATGGAAGCCCCGCCCCTATGTCTGTCCAGACCATTTTAACATCAACAGCAGATACTTGTGGGGCAGGGTGAGAGTTCTCGAGTAGGATAGGCTGTCTAGCTGTTTCGTAAACTTACTTTACGACTTTACGAAACGGGTGCCCATGGCTGAGTCTCAAGAGGTCTGCACAAGTTCAGCCCATGCTGTGGGCACAGGCAATAAACACACCTAAATTTGCCAATATTTAGGAAAGTAGGCCAAAATTGTGACCCAGCTCCCATTTTTGCAAACACACTTGGGGAAAACTAGCTGAACTGTGAGTGAAACATCCCTGTCTGACAACACTGGTCAGTGTATACAATGCATGTGGGTAGGCCCATCAGTTATCATCCTGTCCATACTGCTGGGTTAAACTGGCCAAAATCACATCTAAGCTATGCCCCTTGCACATGATCTTTCAAAAGCGACATCTCTGTCATGCCCCCTGCCTAGCGGTACACAACCATCACACTGACAAACTTTAGTAAGGCAAACATTTACATCCATAGGGTCATTACCACACTGCTGTGAACTCTGCGTGGCGGTAGCATCTAAATTAGCAAACTTTACAGGCACATACTGTCACGTTGACAAACCCTTTACATCCATATGGTCGTTATCGTGCTGGTATGACTTTCGCATGGCTCTAGCATCCGCATTGCTAGTAGCTGCGGTAGAAGTCTAAATTAGCCATGTCACCGTCACAGCATGCTTAGGCAATAGCAGTGGAGATATAAATTTGTTATTAATGTCATGCGACCTCCAGTAGCAGAATCTAGATCATCAGACAAAATTGATTATAGACTGAAATAAGTTCAGTACATGCCAAATTAGACCATTTTTCAGATGGGGGACACTGGGTTATGTCAAACAAATTATTATAAGATCGTGTATAGTACACAGCTACCGAAAAGCGGTTTCCCAGGGTTTCGGCAAACAGGTAGGAGCTTGAAGACTGAGAAGGGATCAGAACGACCAGGTTTTCAGATTTTTACAGAAGGTGGTCAGTCAGGGGAAGCTTCCCAGGTTCTCGGCCAATGGAAACTGTTCTCCAATAGGTTGGATCATGAGGCTTGTTCAGCTACAACCTTGAGAATTAAAAAAGGGCAGCACAGTCAATTAACAAAAAAAGTTGACAGCTCTGTCCGAGAATGAGTTAATACGGTCTGGAACCTGGAAAGGTCACATTCTGTAAATTATGAGAATAATAAAAAGGAAAAAAAAGTTTCTGGGCGACGACACCTTGCCAAGGGCTGCAATAAAGCATGCCGAGTTACTGTTGCACTGCAGGACGACCTTCCCCGCTCCACTCACAAATGTCTCGATCAAGCCTGCCTAATACATACTGAAATGGCCACTATTCACACACATAAGCCCCAGGCCTTTCATGGGGCCCTGTTAATAATTAAATGTTAATCTAAAAAGCAATTTTAGCTGCTGCACCGAAGATCTGCTTAGAGATTACATTAGCATGTAAGAGTCAAGGGTAATTTTCTTTTTCCCCTCTTGTGATCTTTCCAACCACGGTCTTAAAGCTACAGGGACTTCTGATTAAAATTGGGTCCGCGCCTTACGAAGATAATGAGGCCGCGCTTTCAGCACAGACGGTTCTTTCCCTGCTTAATATTTATTCTATTAGATTCCTTGCCCTGCTTGAGATTAGTATCATTTTTTTTTAATAAAACTGCGACAGGATAAGAAGGTCTGATCAGAAAAAGAATCTCATTTTCCTCTTGCTAATGCGGAGATATTGCTACTTTCCTTCGCACTGAATGCTGGGCGCCATTTTCTGCTAGCAGGTTGATCTCAGAGGCTTAATCGCTTCAGTAAAATATAGAAATAGCGAATGAACAAGATATTTTACTTGTGCACGAGGCTGTAAGAGACTGAGGCTTGGCACTATATTATCACAAGAACAACAGGGAAATACTGTGCCATCTCGCTTATTTCACTTTTTTTTATAGCGGTGTGAGTCTAGTGTTTTTCACCACTGAAGAGCAATAAAAGCACTTTCTAGTGCATGCATGTTATTATGCCAGCATTAAAGGCCTTATTTTTTATTTTTTGCACCTTGAAAGGATGAATCGATACTATCTGGATTCGAACCTTAGACCATGAGGTTACCCAGAGCCTACCACGAGTGGGACTCACTATCTGATCCATCCTATATCAGCAGCTGTGTCCAGTGTAGGTCCAGGGGTTCTGGACCCATTCACATTTTAAGGCTAGCCATATAATAAACATTTTACATGCAGTGAATCTAAATGGGACTCATTTATGTAGTCTGGGGAGATCCTGAAAATCAGGCATGGATCAGGCTTGCAGCATGGATCAGACTCGCTCAAAATTATGTTGGACACCCTTAATGTATCAAGGTGCACCAGGGGTGAAAAAAGCTGGGGGTCTCAAAAAGGGACGTAAACTACATTTTGTAATTTCCACAGTGTGCCACCCGACTGATATTTTAGTGTCTCTCAGAGCTTTCCAGTATTGTAATCAGATATAGTAACACAACTGACTTACACCTACAACCAACCTGGACTATTGGCTTTGTCAATGGTTGTGTGCACTCTGTGGAGAGGCCATGAATTGGATTACCATGAATTCTGAACACCTTTTTGACCCACTGACAGGCACCATAGGAAACTCGCACTGTTTACAGCCTCAACTCCAGCGCTCTCAATCATGGCCCATAGTGACTCAGCTCAAAGCAGGCACCATACAAGCCTAATAGCCTCAACTCCAGTGCTCTCAATCATGGACCATAGTGACTCAGCTCAAAGCAGGCACCATACAAGCCTAATAGCCTCAACTCAAGAGCTCTCAATCATGGACCATAGTGACTCAGCTCAAAGCAGGCACCATACAAGCCTAATAGCCTCAACTCCAGCGCTCTCAATCATGGCCCATAGTGACTCAGCTCAAAGCAGGCACCATACAAGCCTAATAGCCTCAACTCAAGAGCTCTCAATCATGGACCATAGTGACTCAGCTCAAAGCAGGCACCATACAAGCCTAATAGCCTCAACTCCAGCGCTCTCAATCATGGCCCATAGTGACTCAGCTCAAAGCAGGCACCATACAAGCCTAATAGCCTCAACTCCAGCGCTCTCAATCATGGACCATAGTGACTCAGCTCAAAGCAGGCACCATACAAGCCTAATAGCCTCAACTCCAGAGCTCTCAATCATGGCCCATAGTGACTCAGCTCAAAGCAGGCACCATACAAGACTAAAATGCAGCACAAAAAAAATACAAAACACAACATCCTGTGAAGAGCTAACACTCTAAAGGAGGCCAAGATTCAGTAAGACATGTCAAATACCAGCGAGAACTGAATGACTGACATAGATTACTTAAACATTTATTACATTAATTGTTAAAAAATCGTCCGTGTTATAACTTATTGACTGAAAAGTTAAGAATTTGAACATAAGGGCCTGATCGGGACCCGTTTCAATCTGGGCCGGACTGGCCATAGCGGGCACTGGGCGTTTTGCCGGTGGGCCGAAAGGGTGGGGCCGGTTTACCAGCGGTGGGGCCCAGTTTTATTGCTGGGGGCCGGTTTTGGAGCAGTGCTGCAATATCGGCCCCCATAGCAAAAGCAGCAGCAGTCCTGCTTCTCACTAGCACTCCAGGTTGGAGTCTGGCAGGAGGCTCAAACATCCTAAGATTCTGGGAAAATCACTTAATCTCCCTGTGCCTAAAAAAAACAAGCATTTCCAATGCAATAGTTCTCTCATTTGCGAGAGTTTAAGCTATTGGTATTGTAAATGACTGCCTTTTATTTATCAGTTTTGATAATTAACACATAAATAAAAGCATTCTCATTTACAATGCTAATAGCTCAAACTCTTGTAAATGCGAGGCATATCAATTTTTAAAGAAGCGGACGCCATTGTCCCGGGCTGCTTAAAAATTTAAAGCGCGCATGGCGCTCTGAATGTTGGAGGAAAGCATGCAGTGCCTGCTGCAGTAGGAGAAACTAATAGTGCTTACAGACTAAATAAGACATGCCGTGTAACAACAGAAGTAAAAGGGCAAGTCCTCATGGGAGGTTCCAAATGAAGATAAGGCGGTACTAAGGAGGGACTAACAAGCCTATTAACAAATCAGAAGCCAGTATTTACAAACGACAATGACGCAAGCCAATGAAAAATATGGGCGGAGCTTCAAGTCCATACTCGAATACAGCATGACCTAAAAAGAATGTGTCCTTCAGTAATGCATCTGTTGATTATGTAAAGCGCTCTGATACCTTCGGGTCAAGTTCGCGCTGTATCAATCTGCAAAAAAAAAACCTTAATCTTATTGAGAACTGTACTCTATGTCGGCCTTTGTTCTGTGACTAGTTGCTCACCCGAATTGCTTTGCTTGTTATTTCAAAAAAGGGCAGTTCACCATAATTTACAGGAAAGCAAGATGGCTTCCTATATGGAATCTTGAACAATGAACGGGCCTTCTGCGCACTCTAATTTTCCCTTAAAGAGTGACATTTGTGGATTGCAGTGCAAACAATGGCCAGCCTGCTCGAGGGCACCTTTGAACTGTAATCTGAGTTTGCACAGCTCTTCTTACGTTCTGCCCTGTGGCCCCCTCCTCCAGAGGGAGGTCACACGCCCCCTAGGGGGACAGCATAAATCTGCCATGCTTTTTACAACTTTTCCAGTTCTCGCCTAATGTATGCACGACCTCTTTGTCGGCAGTTTCCACAGTTTAACTGGCCCAATTCTCTGACGGGCAATTTAAGACCCACCGGGTTTTGAAGCTCTAAAGTTCGAAGACAGTGGGGGTGGTAAAGGATGCACCAGTGAAGTGAACAGCTTGCCTTGCTGCATGCATCCTGAAAAGATGTGTCATTTAATAAGAGTAACTTGTTTTTTTTATAGCGCTTCATACCACACTTCAGTCATTTCTACCCGCCCCACTGGAAATAGAAATGGTACTATTCCGGATTTTAATGGCACTCAATTTACGGGCCTTGGAAGCATGGAATGCAGAGTCAGCCTTACCAGAATTCCAACTCCTGACCTGCAAATCGCTACAGTAGAGAGTTCATCTCACTGGGACCTGCTCTCTAGCTATTAGGTCTCTGTGCACAAATACTGTTGGAATTAATAAAGCCAATGGTGGAGAGGACCTATTTTTTCCTTTTTAACTTTTTTACCCCCCTTCGCAAACCCACGCTGACGTAATACAAACTTCCAATTGCTTAATTGGCTTGAAGTCAAACTGACTGATGCTTATGGATCTGATCGTCAAAAATGGCCCCATGCCACGTGCAACTTCAGTCAGCCGTGGCTTTTTAGCTGACAGCGCTTTGCATGCTGGGACTTTACTGTTAAAAGTAGAGCTAAAAGTTTTTTTTTTAAAAGTGCCACATGCTGTTGGCTGGAATGCTGGTAGTAGGTCAAAGAGTCACACAAGACAACGGCCAAAGTGCCAGCTAGGAGTGCTGCTCTTCCACTCAAATCTAGGAGGTATCCGAAAGGATACCACCTGCAATTTAGTCGTCCAATAATGTAACAGGAAGTAGCACTACAGCATCGCTCACTCTGACGATGGAATTGTGCTTGAAAAAACATACATTTCAACTGGGTCACGTTACCTTGAATTGGACGTCAATTGTTTTTTTGTTGAATAATTGAAGTAAAATGCAAAAAAAAATATTTTAAAAATATTCATTGAAAAATCCAGGTTGCAGCATTAAGGAAGGCAGTGATTAATAAGAAAAAGTCCCAGTGAAGAAAGCTTGTAAAACTACTGATAAAAAAACTAGTTTGCGGCGGAGTAACCCGTGTTTGCGGCGGAGTAACCCGTCCACCACACTCTAAATCAGGCCCTTGGTTCCGGAATTAATAGGTTACATCACTGGGGTTGCACTTCAGCCCACAGGGGTGGCATCAGTCATTTGGAAAATCTACACAATCTATTATGGAAAAAAGGGCTCTTTCAAATATTCCTCGTGGAGCCCTTGTTTGAAGCCCTCTTCCTTCTTTTTTGTTCCTTAGACATGAGCTGACAGTAAACACTTCACAGAGGCCGGATCATGGGACTCAAGCCTCTCCTCTCTGCAGCAGAGAAAGGGTTAACAGCCAGCAGAACCCCTGCAGTAGCTCAGAGCTGGGAGAGTCCAATAAAGCCCAACACAGCGGTCCATTACTGGCAAGATAAGGGCTGTGGGAATGCTCCTCGAGGTTGTTTATTCTCCCTGGTCCTTATCTGGCTGATAAACAGCCTCTGACAGAAGACCTAATTGCTATTATAAACCGTCCAGCGTTTCTAAATTAAAAACAATGCTGAGGCAAGCGCTGCTTAAATCTGGCACGTTTAGAGCCCGGCTTCCATATGTGCAGAGGACCCAGTGTGAGGGATGTATAGAAATCTGTGACAGTAAATGTCTATTATTCCCAGACCCCATACTCACACTTGGGCAGTATTACACAAGACATTGGTCGCTGGGCAGACTCACATATGGACATAATTCCAGCCAGGAGTGGTCTTTTCGGCTTTTCCCGGGCTATCCTGGAATATACATGTTTATGTCAGGGTTTTGCATTGTGTTCTCCTCACGCTTTTTGGCTTTTTCGGATCACCATGTATATAATGAGTAATATGGTGATAGGTGTAGTCGGTGGCTGTGTGGAAAGAGTAGAGCTGGTCTGCTTGCGGAAGAAATGTAGTTAAATTTAGTTAAACAAAGAAATTTAGTTAAACAAAGAAATTTAGTTAAACACCAGCGACCAGAAATTTAGAAGCAAAGAAATGTAGTTAATTTAGAAACAAAGACATTTAGTTAAACACCAGTGACCAGAGAAAAGTTCAATGGCAACCAGAGAAAAGTTCAATGGCTGTTGTAGAGAGATACAGGACCAGTAGAGGATGGGCAGTGGAAACTGTGGGTGATCAGGAGAGACTGTTCGTATTGCTTGTCTGGTTGTGTGGCGTTACTCATTGGTGTATGTAGAGGGCCTTTTTTTGACAGCGCTCACCCTGTGGTAGACTGTGACAGTATTGCTTGTCTGATTGTGTTGTGTCTATGCTAAGCGTCTTTTTGTGCCAGTGCTCAGCCTGTGATAGACTGGTCAATACAGTTTTCAACAGTTTCCAGAACGGTGGGACTTGCACTCCAAAGGATCTACCTTTGAACTTTGGTTGGCGTGTGATCTTCGTAGTGGCTGCCCGAAAGTCATTAGTTGCAGCATAGCATGAGATCAGAAGTACTTAGAGACCCTGTTCTTTTGTTTTGTATTGTGTTTGTGTTCCCAATTTTTGGTTAGCAAACTATACAAAGTACTATCAGGAACTTATCAAACATAAACTCTAGGAGACTGTTTGCCAGTCAATTGAATGGAATCTCAAACAGAGATGCTATAAATTGACCCATTGTTTGAAATTACAATACAAAATACCAGCTTAAAGGCCTTGTTGCCTCAAAGCAGTCCTCTCACTTCTCCAAATAGCAAGCACATATAATAATATGTTGTTCATCACACTGTACTATACTTGCGAATTCTAATTAATCTAAATAAGAACTGTTGCTATTGCCAGTTTTATGGATGCAAATGTACCCGCCTCGAAAAGATGGGAGGCTAATCCGCCTTTCCAGGTTTAAAACTCATGACCTGGGGAACACCACATTTATCAGCTCTGAGCGTTAAGCTCACTGAGCTATTTTGCTGGGAGCAAAATCAGAAACATATCAGACCTTCCTTTCTACACAGTGAATGAACTCCCCTTCAAATCTGGGTGCAAGGAGGGGCGGGGGGGGGAGGGGTGACCAATGCAACTGATTGAAAGGTCTGTCTCTAGCTGGGAGAGCGCATAGAGACAACAAAAACTTTATTATGGTGTTGCTGACCGCAATATTAAAATTCGTGGTTTTTAGTTCAATTGAGCTCATCTGCCTTTCAGCTTGCAGGAAAGCTATTTCGGATGTGGAACAGCACATTTCTCAAACAGATCTGTCAAATAAACTTAAAAAAAAGATTATAAATGGCAGGCTTACGTTGGATGGAGCCAAATATGTCCTCTTACTTAGAAGTTTATAACAAAAAGAACATTTCAGTCCCTCCTTCCTGTCCCCTGTTGCTAAAAATGTCTGCATCGGAAAGGTTCTTACAAGGAGGATCATAGGAACTGGTTATGACTAATTCTACTGCACACTTTAAATACTTAAAACATAAACTATTTAGGTCGTTTAAAGCAACATCTGCAAAACCATACACTGCGCAGCCTCAAATGCTACTGAGCATCAACAAGAGGTTCTTTGGTAGGGAGGAAAAATTGATAACTATCTATAATATCTGCAAAACAAAGTCTTGAATATTTTGGCTGCGATCCTACTTTCCTCTTCTACAGAGTATAGTAAAAGGGAGATGTAACCTAATGGCCAGCGCTGCTGCTGGGGAACGAGGTTCGATTCCCGGCGTTGGCGCAACATCCTGTGATTCTGGGCAGATCACTCAATCTCCCGGTGGCAAAAAAAATACCTGACCTTATGTTGTGTTATGTGGTGCTCCTGTAAAGTGCTCTAATGCCCTTGACCCAAGTTGGCGGTATATAAAACTGCAAACATAAATAAAAAATAAATACTCTGCCAAAGAGAGTTCTGCCGTAGTACAGAAATTAACAGAACTGATTCACTTATGTACAGCTTCACGGGAAACGAGACCAGAACGGGTTAAATTAGCTATATGTACAGGTAATGAAAGAGTCCACGGCCAGGTGTATTTAGCACTTATTATAAGAACATTCAGTCGGTATAGGTTGGAGCTTTCTCAAAGTGATGGCCTCTGTTACCCTTTGCTATCCGCTAAATAATTGCTTGAAAGGGTGCCGGACAAGCCTGTCTACAACCTGTGAGCTCTAGTTCTCTCGCCTGGGAATTCTAAACCAGCTGACCACCCTTCTGGGTCTACTTCATGTTTTAACCGCCTTCAACGACATACCCTACACACATGCAAGGGAATCAACGCTAGATTACTTTATAATGGAGTGATCTGTGCAACAACTCAGTCATCCTCCCCTGAGCCCCTGGGAGCCCTCCTGCATAACTGAAGAATCATGCGCGAATCAGTAGTTGAATGACACTCAACTATCTAATCCATTGATCTGGACATTAATCAGATCAAGGCCATTCCTCCTTCACAGTGTAACTAACGCCTACCTCAAACTCAACCCAAATCATCCTCGGTGCTACCAGCTCCAGGTGACAGCAGATCCTTGACTGACTTTTCAAAATAAGGCTGAAGGTACTCCCGGGCCTGCAGACCACCAATGTGCACGCCGTCGCATCACCATTAACTGCAACTCCGGCTTCAAGAGACACATGCCCAAGGAAAAGCAAACTGCTAGACCAAAATTAACCCAGACGCCACGATTTGCTCTGCAATCGCCCCGTTCACCCCCTGGTTCACTCCCACTTGGACGGCGGTAGCATTCCACTCTCTGGCATTCGCAATACTTGTCCGACGTCAATAAAGGCGTCCTGTGCACTGACATGCGACTCACCAAAGGTTTAATGCAATACAAGCACTAGATGCTAAGGGAAACATCCTTAACAACGTGGTCAGTACACCGCAATGCTGTTACCTCGCGGTCGTTACAACGACCGCATGTAACAACGCTATGCCATTACAACGCAAGTCTTTACATCGACTTGCGCTAGATGGCGTGCTAACATTAAAAATTGTGTAGTTTTCTATCCCAACACCTTCCCTACTGATAAATGGACTGAAGTTGAAATAGTAAATTACACTTTTTTAATGTTAGCACGCCACCTAGCGCAAGTCGATGTAAAGACTTGCGTTGTAAAGGCATAGCGTGGTAAAATGCAGTCGTTGTAACGACTGCGATGTAACAGCACGCGTTGTAATAACACGCGTTATTACATCATACAACCGATCCTAATCCACAAAGGAGTTACTCTAGTTGCTCTTCAGGCCCACACAATCTGTAAGACCAGCTGAGCCATCTACAGGGTGGCATGAACAAACACTTACCTTATTGGCTGAGGAACACACCAACCTAGGCAGCCTATGCAACACACAAAGCCATTATATAACCATCGCTATGTGCAAAAAAGAAGAGACCACACGTAAAAATGTTCCTTCTTACGCATCGAGGGCAGGAGACAACATCCATCCACAGATCAGGTTGGCCGTTCACTTCATCGCGTCAGAAAGAAGCTGAAAACTCATCTCTCCAAGAAGAACTGCCTTCTCCAATGATGAGGACGCCACAGCTCGTGCTGGAGCTCGAAGGAGAACACCCTTCATTCTTGACCAGGATCTTTAATCATTTCCCCGCTCCCTTTTACTCACAGCACTCCATTGCATCCCAGCTAGGTTTGCAATTTGTAAAAATTTCTAAGTGATGGATGAGCTCTTATGAATACATCACGATGACTCTAATGGGCCAGCTTAGATCCTGATGCATCTTACGTGGCGAGGGAGATCATTACTTTATAGATCATGATCCGCTTTCCTAGTCTTCTCTTTCTACCATCAGGGTTCAATTATAGAGCTTCACACAGACGATGCACGCCCCTCCGAACTAATCAGTGCGCAGCACTTCCTGCAGTGGCGAAGCGGCCATGTTGGATGACACCAATATTTACTATTCGCCCGGCATGTGGAATAATAAAAAGAAAAAATGGGTCACTCTTAATATCCTTTCCTTCAATGCATCTCATTTGCACGTGCAGCGCAAATCAAGCTGCGTTTCTCTTCGGCAAACATGCAAAGAGAGCCATCCATCAAAGGGTTGATGAACTCAGTAACAATGAGACCCGTATGTTCTCAAGAGAGAGGGAAGAAAAATGCAATTAAGGTCCCATAATGGTTCTCACTTCACACTTAAAACATAGCATGCACAGAACATGTACATTGGTCATCATATGCTTCTGCGCTCACTGGCAGATGAAACCATTTGCATCTAGCAAGAGAATCAATCTTTCTCCATCAGTAAGGCTTTTTTTTCTCCAAACTAACAATGCCTGTGCCTTTAAATTCTCCCAGGGAAGTGGGGCTGTCTGAATCTGCAATGAATAGGGAAAAAAGGGCTGTGACAGCACAAGGAGTAGATTGAATCAGAGTGCAGGAGTAAATTGCCCGGTGACTATTACAAATGATCTGATGTGAAAGCCAAGGTATCGGATGTGTACACAACAATAGAGCGGTGAATTAAAGAAAAAAAACAATGAGACTGTGATTGAGTGCTCCTAAACACAAAGAATCCGGGCAATGCGAAATGTAGGTGTCAGCCTTGGGGATCTCTCCTCGAGCAAAAGCAGTTGTTCCAAGGAACCGTGCCTAAAATGAAAGTGTTTACAACAGGGGGTGGTGATGGACAGAGTCTCTGAATTAAGCAGAGTACTCTTACCCAGTCAAAATGAAAGTGTGTCCTCATGCAACGTTACTGGTGCTATGTAAAGCGCTCTGATAACTGATTCGGTTCGGTTCTAGTTTGCGCTATATAAAACTCTACAAAAAAAAAAAAAAAGAAGGGGGGAAATTGCCGAGTGGCTACTGAATCTTGGGATCCAATGTCACTCCGGTGTCTGGCAGAAGAGGACCCCTGAGTCATATTTACAAGAACTGCCCTCTTACTAGCTCTTCCTGGGGGAGTAACACCTGCCCCTGCAGCCCCTAAGGTGCAGGAGGGGTCCAACCATTTAGAGGGCCCCCAACCCTTCAGAGGCCACCATGCAGCCCAAGGCCAA
The DNA here is from genome assembly GCF_964261635.1 of Lissotriton helveticus. Taxonomy (NCBI): domain Eukaryota; kingdom Metazoa; phylum Chordata; class Amphibia; order Caudata; family Salamandridae; genus Lissotriton; species Lissotriton helveticus. Next base: position 993,908,284 of record NC_136072.1, read on the forward strand.
TGAATATCTGTGAGTTATAGGATCAGGGGCCTCTCATCACATTATGCTGGGGGCCTCATCATTTTGCGTACCGCCACTGGTTCTTCTGTTTTGTGCAATTTTAAATTTGTACCTTTAATGAGGTTTGCGTTGTTCACTCTAGACATAGTTTAAGGGTGTGTGCACTGTTTTCTTACACCAAAGGCTGGCATAGTTTCATTTCACTCACCTGACTTTCCCTCTGCCTGCATATTCTACCCAACATGGCCGGGACTTCAGGCCGCAGGAAATGGCGTTTCCCGGTATAACCTGATTGGGGCTGCGGGGATACATATATGCCGCTTCTTGGTAGGTCTGTCTCTCTTTCCAGATGCAGGGGGACTAACCCAGGAACCACAGTTAGCGGGAAAAGGAGGTGTAGATCAGCGAAGGTGAAAACAACGTTAGCAGCTCATGGGAGGTTGTAGTATACTGGTATTTAGTGTATTGTACCTTTCCTGCTTCTCTGCCTTGCTGCTCAGCCAGTGTGGATGTTCTTGGAATGTTGTTATGTGTGGTGAGGTAATAGAATGCTGGTATGCCTGTGCCTGTGTGTGGAGAGGAAGGGCTGAGCGGCAAAGAAGCTGCTCCTGGTGGGGCTCGCTCTGTGATTCTTTATCCTGTACTACCTAAAGCTTGATACTTACCTACAACTAGGAATGATATCAATAAAGCATTCATCTTATACTACACCTCGGCTACATTGGACTTATTACAGAGGTGCAATTTGGCCCTTCACGGCAGGCCAATGTTCATGCTGCACCACACAGTTCCTTTTTTGCCCAGGTGTTTTGTTTAAAAAAAAAATCTCATTTATTTCCTTATTCACAAACATTAATGGTATGGTTTAAAAATAAATGGGGAAATTGTGAGGTTGGCGACTTTCCTACTTTACCCACTCTCCGTGTTGCATCTTTTTCAAATCAATGAATGCTTTGAGGGCACCAGATACTTACATTTTACTCGTGTCTGCTGCATCACCAAGATTTTCCAGGTCTCTTGGCTTACACACAGACTTCAGGCACCCCTTTTGCCTATTCAGTGATATCTGACTTCTCTATGTTCCTTCCTCTTTTAGAAGTTAAACTTTTGTCTTAAGACAATATGGCTGCCCAATGAGCTAAGTAAATGGCCCCTATTTGCAAATCCATTGCATTTGTGAAAGAGCATGAACTGCAGGCAATTGACTTAAAACAAAAATCAGTAATGCTACAAACTACATGTCCTCCAAGAAGATTAGAGAGGCAAACCAAAAGCCTTAATCATTACCATCAGCCCCTCGAGCTCAAAGAGAGAATTATGACAACAACAAACACTTAAAATCAGACTCACCACCACTACGAAGCACAACGTGAGGACACAGTGTAGCAGCGAGGAACAGAACATCAGAAGCTGCCCCTGAAATGTGGTGTCTAGTGACCTATCTTGTGGCTGAGGAACTTGTCTCGTTACCATAATCACCACTGCTGACGAGTATGATTTGGGGTAAATCGTCTTCTCCGTGTGCCTCGATCAACTTAGTGTAAGTAAGGAGCTCTTGTGGTGGATTCAGTATTGTATCTGCATGGTAGGTACATCCTATGTTCTTTCACTTTTGCTTGAATTGATCTCTGTTCTTCTCTGTCAAGCATTCATTTGTAACATTTCTTTTTAACCATAGGCACGAGTGGCTAGTGGAAAAAAGGCTGACAGCAAAAAATGTGGGGTTGTTCAATTCTAGCTCCCAACCACCCTGCTCTCTAATAAAGAGTGGTACTTATGTTCTCCACCAGTAGGGATGTAGAATGGATAAGGACCAAGGTTTGGGGCTAACCATCAGCGATGTGTCAACATTGCTTTAACACCTTCCATGCTCATGTCGAGCTGAGCTCGTCATGAGGCACGGTGCTCCGGTGAGCTCGTCATGAGCAGTGGAACGGTCAAACGCGGGGATAATTCCCCTGCTGTGCTGAGCGTTCCACGGGAACGGGTGCAGCTGTGACAAGCTCCGCTCGTCATGAGCACCGGAGCGCCGTGCCTCATGACGAGCTGAGCTCGTCATGAGCACGGGGGCGCTGTGCGCGCCCCCGCAGCCCAGTACAGCGGGGGAATAACCCCCCCCCCCCCCGCAGCGAAGGGGTTAACACAACCACTGTCGCTTACATTCACATGAACTCAACTTAAGAGAGTGCATCCACCAATACGACAGCCAGCTGCCATCTTTGAACATCCACGATTGTAGGAGGCCAATTGGTGGCTAAGAATTCTGTCTTAAGTGAACCGTCACCTTTTTGGGAGGACACTGTCCAAATTCTAATAAATTCACAAATGGACTCGAGTCCTTCCACATTGTGCAAATTCAATGTTGCCTTTTCGTAAAGCTGTTACTTACTAGGTGTAAGTGAGACTCGCGCATGGAGACAGTTGTATGCACGCCTACACTACGCATGGTTCACAACGGTGACAGAGGTTTGTTCATTTACAGGTTCTGTAAAACATAGCTTGCAACCCTGCAGTTTCTCTTGCACACAACTGCACTAGTGTTGGGTAATGCAAAGCAACATTTATGGGTGTATATTGATTTTACTTGGTGCTATGTTGTGTATTCACAGGGGGTGATCAGTTACACTCAGGGGTAAATATGTACTGGTGAAGACATGACAACCAGCTTGCCTCTGTCCCAAATATTTTTCATACCCGCTCTGAGCATAATGTACACAGTGTATACATTACGCATGTGCAGGGGTAAGAAAACCAACGTCACCACTGTATAGGAATACAACGCCTATATGTACATACAAAATGGCATGCATACTGTACCCATAAGTAAAATGGGAAAGTGCATGAAGGGGCACAAGTCCCAAACTTGGAAGATTTGTGACTTTAAGTGATGTGTAATTTACCCGTCTATATGGAAATGGCAGAACCACACAAAATGTTTCCCCTGGTTACTAAAGTGCTTCAATGCCAAACCAAGTTACAATACATAACATAATTACCTAACATATTTCCATACCTTTGTGAGTCGAACCTTGTACTCTCTACATTTTGTGTATGGATTGTCAGATTTTTAACGGTGATACCACAATTCAGTAATTGCATCACTGTAATTGATAGGCATGATGCTACCGGAAATGAAACATTAGATGGAGCAGGTCTGCAAATGCTGGGTTTCTGTATGACTTCTGCATCTCAAGGTGCTTAGCAAGCAGCTGCTTTTTGCTGGTGCCAGCAGGAAGGACTTACAAGGTGTGGCCTTAACACACTTTTTGATGCATCAATAACACACGACGCGAAGCAGCCTAGCCACGGTGAATGCACAGAAATCCACTTACCACCGTCTTTTTCCACTTCGTGACCTACTCTACCCGCTGCCCTGAGTTTTTCGTTTCTGATGACAAACAGTAACTCCGCACCCTGCCACGGATCCGATTCCCAAATGACCGAGTGACTAATGAGGAGCTTCCTTTGAAAATGCGAAACACACACATTTCCCCCAGGAAGAAGTGGATCTAAGCAAAGGTTGATGTTTTTGTTCATTCTAATTGCAGGCCGAGGCGAGAACAACAAACCGGGTTTCGGTAACCGAGCTGCCTTGGGGGCTGCCATTAGGGCTCTTTTTTACCGGAGAGTGGTTTTGTTTTGACTGGCTTTGGATTTTCGTCCATCGCCACACCTGATGATATCTGTGCATTACTAAACAAAAACATGGAACCAGCTTAGCATCACTGCCAAAGTTTAAGGCAATTTTGTAGTTCCCAGGAGTCTGCCCGGCCCTCGAAATATTGAGGAGTGCCCAGAAGCCCGCAGCCAGTGCTGATGAATGTTGGAGTTGAGTTGAGTACCAAGGCTGTGCAGTCTTGACTCCATCTCATGCCTCTTTAAACCACCACAGGACACTCCCTGCACCTTTATCTCTCTCTTTTTTTTGTATCCCTGCTTTCTTCTTTATCACTGTTTTACAATCTTTCTCTTCCTCCTTCTCTCCCTCTTGGGCGATTTTCTCTTTCTTGCTTGGGCTCAGTCTAATGAGAAATAAAAGTAAGGGCTGGTCCCTTAAAATGAGTGTGGGTGAACCACAATTTGCAGCGACTGGCTTAAATTATTTTTTTTTTAACAAGGGTGACCCCATAACTTTAGCGAAGTGTCGAGTTTTCCATGGTTGGAGACAGGAAACATTTCCAACTTGAAATTACCAAGGCATATAATGGAAGTTTGTTATTTTCGGATTCCTTTCCTGCAGGTGATGCTTTACTCCACTAGCGGCACCCTATGACCCATGCCTACTGCCTCGTGACTTAATCTACATGAACTATTAATAGCTTCTCCCTGTCTAAGGCCCAAACTGTCACCCTGACTGGAATTCCTCATTGACTGATTGCTTGCCTCACATGATTGACTCCGTCTATTACCAGGCAAGTTACCACAACATTTAACGTCCACATTACCCATTCAGGCTTATTCAGCTGCCAGATATATTCTTATACTGATTTTCTCTGAATTCCAGATACTGGGCGCTTCCGTCCTGATGATGACCTCACATCACATTACAGGTCGAAACATCATCAACAGACTCATATAGACGAATGGGGAGTTATTCCTCATTTGTGATTAGCAATTTGCTAATCGCAAATAAGGATGCGATTTCAAGGGTGCCAGGGGTGTCCAAAGGACACCCTGTAGCACCCCTGAAAAGCAAATGTAGCCAGATGTTGCGCACACACATGTCCAAAGGACATGTGTGTGTGTAACATACCACTCAGAAAAATGCACTAAAGTGCATTTTTCAGAGTTTTCGCTATTTACCACGAAGTCTGACTTCGTGGTAAATAGCGGCCAGAAATTGCGAATTCACAAATTGAAAATGGTTGATGAATTGCATTTAAGGAATCTCAAATAGAGATTCTTTAATTGCAATTCCTCGCAAATATGCGATTTCTCAATTAGCGATTTTTGCATTTGGGATGATGAATCCCAGATGCAAAAATTGCACTCGCAAAGGGCCAGATTCTCAGAATCTGGCCCTTTGCGAGCCGTTTTCGGCTTGATGAATCTAGCTGCCTGTGATTTCGAGCAATTCACTTACCATCTCCCTGTGGCTGAAAAAAAAAGGAAAACATATGTAACTGGGTCTGTTGTAAAGCGCTCTAATGCCCTCAGGCCAACTTTGTATTATATGAAACTGCAAAAGAAAAAAAAGTAGCAGAAACAATGCGCTCTCCCTTTGCACTGTGAGAGCATGGGAAAAAAGAAAACATTCCCACATTGCTTTTCAAGACTGCAGCCCTGCTGGTTTGGCGCACAGAAAATAAAGATTACACTGGGTATACAAAGGCCCCCTTGTGCTGTTTTATTTGAAGATGGGAATAGGAAATACATTAAACAGCCTGTGTAATATCCCAGATCAGAGGCTGCCATCCCAGTAGGACCTGTTCAGCCACTCATCCTTCCAGTGGGAATAGGAGGAGACGCAACAAAGGATGATAATACAATGATACAGGCCTTGCATCATCAGAAGAGGAAGCAACAAGTATCAGGCACGCCATTTAAAATTGAGGGTGGTGGAGCAGAGCAGGACAAAACTTGGGAAGTAACATGGGCAGAGGAAGAAAAGAGACAGACAGACACCAAGATTGGGCTAGTACAGGAACACATTTAGAACAAAAATAAAACAAGCCTAAAGAAAGTTGTAACACACCTGCAAGAGGCCTCAATGAAGAAGACACCAAGAATAAACAGGAGAAATGAAAAAAGAATAAGAACATGCCATACATGAGCAAGACTAGGACGAACTCAGAAGAATGCAAGGGGCATCACCAGAACTGGAACAAAAGCAGGGCAGTGCCCTAGGAAACCGTAGCCAGAAGAGTGACAGACCATCTGCCTAGCTGAGACAAAACTAGAAAAGGGTACTAGGCAGTCTAGCACCGAAAATATGCTGAGACAAGAATAATACTTGGATAACGTAGAGGTCTCTGGAAAAAACCAATAGCGGATCTTTGGATGGAGGTCCTTGTGACTTTCCTGGAGCCCAACAAGACCGGCTTTGGACACCTTGGGCTGACCTCTCTTGCGGGCCCTCCGACGTGCACCACATTGAGGTATGCCAACAATGGGGGCATAAATGTGCATTTGTGGGAGGACTAAGTGGAGATGACTTTCTAGGTAGACAGGTGAATCACTGGACTGAACCTGGGGGCATGTGGGGGGGGGGGAGGGTGCTAAGACACAGGAGACTGAGCAGAAGTTCAAAAGTTATTATTGACACAAGGTTGCTGCAAACAAAAGTTATAACTATGTTACTGTGGCTTGTATAACCAAATAATTATACGGATTTCTCGGAGATATATGATACGCTTTTGTAAGACCACATGTCACAAACTGATAAAGGATTAAGGAAAAACGAGTAAAGAACACGGTTAAGAAAAAAAGAACCATGCCTGGATCATTTTATACAAGTGACAGAGTAGAGCTAGACTGGACCAACAAGATGAACAGAATAAAATAACACCAGACAAGAAGTTTTAAAAAAAGTACAGTTATAAAGGAAGCAGAGCCTGTGCAGACCTGGCCAGTGATCCCTTCCCCTCCTATAACCTCAGGCCGCTTGCATCGCCCCCCCCCCCCCCACCCCCCATATCACCATAATCTCATTCTGGCGTCAGTCCTGTGCCCCCACAACCCAGGGGTGGCACAAATGCTAAGAACGCAATCCAACACAACATGGCATTGTGCCTCCTTCGTCCCGCTTCTGCACTCTTCCCTTCCATCTGATGTCTGTTCCGATCTGTTCTTCTGCCTCAGTGCTTTGAAGCAACCTCAGGATGGCTTATGCATTATATAAGTAACCAACATGGTATGGCGTTAGGAAATTCAGCCTACATTTCTGGATACATTTAAACTAGGCCAAGAGACATGCCTGCATTAGACTAAATTGTATGAACTTGGGCAAATGACTTATTTGAAAGTGGGTCACTCCAAATGACGTCACTCCAAATGACTTAACCTGAGCAAAAATCACTCCTTCTGGAGAGAAAGATTATACGTAAATCATTTTATGTCATTTGAAGTACATAGTGCAAATGTAAATTATTAGAATACGTGGAATAAAGTGCTTGATGTGTTTTGGGTGGTTTCTTGGCCTTTGTCAAAAGGAATCTTATTTTACCTGTCTGTGACTCAGTTTACCTGTCTCCTAAACTGTGAGTCTGATCTACATTCATACCCCTCTACTAAGCTATATATTAAAATAAAAACATGGATATTTGTAATGGCGGACGCCTGGGCCTGGAAGTCAACGACAAACATCAAGGGTGAGTGTTAATCATGGGATAACAACTGAAAAAAAACAGGTCTTCTCAGCAAAGCATATTTCCAGTTCCCAATGTGCATGAAGATTTCCTTGTGACACAACTGGAACGAACCATACGTAGTTTACTCAGTCAAAGACCATGTGGGACTTTGCCATTGTCTCTTCGGGAACTATAACACCAGTTGAGGCTTGGTGTGGGGAGGGGAAATATAATCTGTTTGATTCTTAGATGGGAAACCACAGCAAATTAAGTTTGGCTGTTTCTGGCCTCCTTTTCCCAAACTACAAAGCCAGCTTTGAGGTCATTCATTGTGATCTATCACCATCTTGTGTCCATTTATGGTTGAGCGATAAGGCGCTATCCTACACTGGTCTTCACGAAAAAAGAAACAGTTCACTTCGCTCTTCAAGAACTGGATGTGGGTTAACTTCAAGTAGGTCCAGGACACACTTCTCCTGCAAGCACTGTCCGTGTTTCTCTGTAGGTGAAATGGCTTCTGGGAAATCATTCAAGTTTGTATTTTCAAAACACTAGTGTTCATCACTCTTAGTTTTGATATATTTTATTACATTCATTGAAAATAAAGTGTACAGTTAGTAAAATGGTTAAACTTTCTGAGTCACGTGGGCTCTTGCTGCAACCCTTTTCAGGTCTGGTGTTAGCCAAGACCTTTTGATATTACTAAAAATGTTATATCTATATTATAGCTACATGGGCTTTCCACCACACCTCTTCGTCTACTGGTCTGTTATTGTGTCATACACATTTTCTCCACTCACTACAGCATGGATCATGGGTGAAGAAGGCAGTCCACTTCAGCCATTGGCTAACAACACTATGAGAGACAGCATTCTGCTATTTCACAAGCACCACATTCGTAGGCAAAGTAGTTCCCTGTATTGTGAGGGGCTATTACCATAATGTGTACTTTTTTTTAAGACCAATGACCTCTTTCTGTTATGAGCAATTTTTTTTTTTTTAGATTGATGAGCACTGAGCAGTTTCCCAACAATAAGTTTTGCAAAACTCATATAACAAAACAAGCATTGACAAAGCTAAAAGTCTGGAACCCAATGCCAGACGTACTACCAATGCTTCATGCTATTGGTCCACATGTCATATGCTCATAATGACAGATCACAGTTTCACAACATCGGCCCTGCTCAATGCTATTATGGTTCTGACTAATCTCTCGCCAAGCTCCGGAGGATATTCACTTTACTTTTCCGCGTGCATGCAATTATAATCCACTTCAATTCCCCACCTGTGGCGGGAGCTCGCTCAGGTGTAATTTACAGGGAGCCCAGGGGGGTAGGAGAGAAATGCGAAATGAAAGTCCACAAGGATTTCAGGTGTAGCGCGGCTCAACACATGATAATATTATACTCGCGAGCTGACGCAACCCCCTGCGTTTATTTTATAATATGCCTCTGTTTATGCCTTTCTGTTTACTTTCCCAGAACACCCTGGTGCAATTGTATCCTCATTTGGAAAACAAGAGAAGAAAACACATCTGATCGGAACATTTTATACAACTGCTTGTTGTGATTGCATATGTTGTCCTTATTCAACACTTCCCAAGCAACTATATGTAAAACTCTTGTCGCTGTGAGTGGGAGGTCTAAGGCGGTTGCATTTAGAGGTGTCCTTCCTGGGCAGTCAAGATGACAGTATAATTTCTCAAATGTATGGGAGGAAAACAAGCAAGTAGCCTTGGGGAGCGTGAGAGGGGAGTGGATTGCAGATCCTTGCTGGACATTTGTTTGCCTCTGGCAATAGGCATCATATGAAAGCTGAAGGCTAAAAAAACGAGTGGCATCATGTTCCTGCCTCTGCCGCTTATTTGATATTATATCATATCTTGTATTTAAAAATGAGCTGCTGCATTACAGTATTGTAGTACTTTGTACTGTTGTAATGGATTTAACCGTTCTTGTTTATGTATGATATGCACTTATTATTTTAACTATACAATTTTTTGATTTTTATGCACTTTTATGGCTTATTGCTGAAAAAAGATTAATGAATGAATGAATGCTTTGCCTTCAACGTGTTGCATGGGCCTCCGTTGCAGCCGGATGGTGTGCCAACTGGAAGAACTCTCTTTCATACTAAATACACTGTATAGCAGGACCATGCGCTAGAAAATATCTCCCAGATGTAAATTAATGACTATTCATCAACTGCAAAGAAATAAAAGGTACTCATTTGAATCGGATACATAAAAGAGCTATCGACTTTTAAAACGTAAAATAATAGGTTAAACCATTCCAAAGGCGTTGTTGTAATAAACTGAAAGTGGTAGCGGGAAATTACATCACACAACCTTAATCCCTATATATCACAGGAGGTGACATCATGTCGCCTTTGACCCCAGTGAAGGACAACGGAATGTTGTTTAAATGATTTCTTATTGTAAACTGGAGGTTGGAAGAGTTAATGAACAGTGATTAATTGTAAGTGTGGCTGTTACAAACAGCACCAACATTAAATATTCTTATTTTTGAAAGAGCACCTGTCTAATTGTTTAAACCACAAGAGGTATAAATAAGTCGAAGTGGTAATTGCTATGCCAACCTATCTCTGGCTTCCTTAGGGGGAACTAGTGAACAGTTCTTGCCCTGGCAATAAATAACTGTCTCGTTAGTGATACAATCTAAAAGTGATTTATATAGGTAATAACATGTGGGCACTATATTTGAGGTGGCAGTGACACACCTTCTAATCCCACCTGTGTTCCTCACCAGTGGCAGCAATCGGGCCTAAATCAAGACTCCTCTCAGTTTGGTTAGAATTTTCTTTTTAAAAACTCTCTAATTTGGGAGCAGTGGACTCCCTCCCCCACCTGTCCCCCCAGGCCCCGGCGCCGCTGCACCTACTGCACTATTAGTGGCTGCGCCTCAGACTCTGACCCCTTTCAGCACACTGCATTAATGAGTAGGCGGGACAAGCAGGTGTGGGCGTCCTTCATTTCACGCACTCAGCCACGCATGTAATGTGCCCGCGCCCTTCGCCATTAAGCAGGTTAATGGCTGCACATTCTAGGTAAGCCAGAGGCACGGGCCCACTTAAGGCGGGCTTTCATCTATCAGAGCAAAAAGTATATCATTTAGATGTGCTCTCGTGCTCATGTCCCATGATTACACCAGGGCACATGATTGCCACGTGACACATTAGGGGGAGCGTGGGTTGGATGGGTGAGAGGGAAGAGTTTGGGAGGAACAAAGGTCAAAGTTTAGGAAAATCATTTCTCTTTGTTCAAAACAATTTACTTGATAATGATTGGTTAATGCTAATGAGCTGAGCTATCTGTGATTAAAGTGGGCTGTTATTGCCTCTGGAAGAGACACAGGGCTTTAAAGGTGGAGAATCTTTCTAATAGATTGGGAGTTCCTCTATGCAAACATGTAGGTTTTGGAAGCATCAACTGGAAAATAATTTCTAGTTTTATTCCTCAGCAGTGATAGGTGTATATGAAGACATGTTTATGCTTAAATCAATTACAATATGTGGTCCAAATAGTAGCCAGGCACGGGTGGCAGCTCAACACCATGTGTGCTCAAGGGAACATTTGCTGACATTGGTTTTAGGACTAGCCTAAGCTGAATGTCAGGTTAATCTCCATACTTATTATTATAGTTATTTTGTTCACTGTTCTGTTCTAATAATGGTATGTTCTAATTGTAAAGGGCAACAAGGTTTGTCTGTAACAGTAAAGAGAGATATTCCCATAGACACCTAGAAGTGTCTGTTTGTGGTGTAGGGGCACTTGATTTTCATGAGCATATCTTTGTTTCTTTTATATTGCACACTACAGTTGATAATGTTTCCCATTGTGTTAATCTCACAATATAAAAGGGAGTTATTTGGAAAGAGTCAGCTTCACAAGTTCCCTAAAACTCAAACACCTCATTGGCCGGCTACCTGCATCAAAGCTTCAATGGCTGGTTGCAGGGGTGTGCGAAATGCATGTAATTTCTTTTGTGTGAATATATTAAATTTCAGGAACATTACGCACAGTGGTTGGTAATTATATGAAATGCCAATCTGGAACTTGGTGCAAAATATGTCCTCATGTCTATTTTGGGAAACATCATTTATCACGAAGTCTAAACCATGCACTATCTTTACTACGTGGTCTGTACAATGGCCCTCTTTACCACTCCAGTCCTTTACCATGCTTGCCAGAAGGGAAGTGGTGTTGGACTTCGAAGTCCAATGCTTTCCCTACTCTTGCGCAGACTGGAGTTGGAATAGTAATTTCTACCTCTCCAAAGTAAAAACTTGCATGGTAAAAGAAGGTAGTGGTGAAGATGGGTCATTGTAAAGACCAAGTCGTAAAGCCATGTGTTGTAATAGCTTGTGTGGTTCCTTCATACATCTATCTATTTTGGATACAAAAACGTATTTCGTGCTATAAATAGCACAAAAAACAGATATGCCACTCTGATCATTGTTGTTGTTCCTGCACTACATTTGGCCACAAAAGTAGCTTAGTTACATGATGTAGCTTCATTTCGGGAATTTTGCTTACCAAGAGTATTGCAAAATTTTCACTATTAGGCAAAATGCCCCAGCATAATTTACAGTTTGCCTTGGCCTAGATGTCTACTAAAGTGTGGCAGTGTTGCTGCATGAATCACCACCCATCAATTCTCCACGATGGTTTTCACCAATGGAGAGGGAAACTCACTTAACAGAGACATTCAAATGTCAGAAAACATAACATAAAGCAATACTTTATGAGCATAACTAAAATTAACCGCATGCGTGCGGCGGCTTTTCCCGCTGTGTGCGGCATTTTTTAAATTACCGCGATACATGACGAGCTCAGCTCGTCATCCGCGTACGGCAGGTAACGCTGATGACGAGCTGAGCTCGTCATCAGCATGGAAGGGGTTAAAGGTGTTGCTAAACCTGAGTTGTGCGTGACATCTATTCTGTTGCATCACCTCTCTCCCAAATTCTCTCCCCAAATTCATCTTTGTTCATGATCTAACTGCAAACATTTTGTCTGTGGCATACACTGAAGGTGGCTGTGCATTGAAACACAGTATGTGTCTGGAAGCTGAGCTGCAGCTGCATTCTGCATGAGATGCATTTGACAACCTATGTGACACTGAATCCTTGAAGTTAAAAGTGTGTGATCTATAGTGAGAGTTGATATTTCCTTTAAAGTCTCCGTTTCTTTGATTCTAGGGTAAAACCCTTCAATAAAATGCTGGAGGATGACCGTGTCTTGATAATGAAGAATCCTATAGGACGCATATCCTAGCTACAGCCTCTTACAGAAGGATATTTATCTTCCCTCACGCTATCACTGAAATTGTACGATGAGAATGCCCCATGTGGGAATACCCTTTAAATACCTAATAGATGGTCCCTGCTTCCCAAGAAGATCAATGTCTACTAAGCAGAGGGATGCTAAGGTCAGAACTCACTTTTCAAAATACAGTCATTGGCAGATCTTTGAGTGGCAGATACAGACTCAATGGAGAAACCAGAACTGATCAATGTAGTGTGCGTACTTACTTGTCATACAAAAATCATTGCCATATTGAACAAGAAAGACATTATTAAAATGACAAAGAGCGAAAAACATTTGAATGTACACATATTAAGCTGAAAATGTGCCTAGATCCTCCGTTGGAAAGTATTATACTCAAATATGTCCAAGAAGAATTATAAGTGAATTCTTAGTTTTCCTTTTTTCCCTAAATTGCATCATTTACCCCAAAGGTATGTTGGCACTACAAAGGAGCTAAGAGTACATAATGGCAAATTGGGCATAGATGCCAGAAAAAAAAAGCTAAGAACACCTTTGCTTTAAAAATCCAGGTATTAAGTTTAATGGAGAATTTAAGACTTTCATCTTTGCCTCTCAGGAAGGATTTCCCTAACTGGGCTACTTGCACACTAAGAGAAATTACATCACACTTTCGGAGGGGGTGTGCTGAGGGAGTCACCACCAGGTAATCTTTTAAATGTTTCTATCAAAACCAGGCCCTTCATTTAGATGGCCCAACATTAAAATCATCAACCTCCCATCCATTTGTAATAGAACAAATGGATACTAATGGCAATGGTAAAATGGGCATATGTAAAGTAGAACTGGCATTTGGGGTTGCAAAATTGTGTCCGTGTGATCTTTTGGACTCTTCTGCAGCCCTGAGGTTTGAAATCAATTTGACTACTGATAATAAACGTTCAGTAGTTTTTAGTGTGTAGTTGTATCTGTTATTAATCAATGCTTGTGAAATTACTCCTCTTTGAGTTTCTAGTGAAGATTGGTTTTAAAGAAACAACAATGACCCATTGGAAAAAGGTCCAGGGATGTCATCTTCTGTGATGTCGAAAGCTAAAAGAGTATGGTGTTACTGTTCTAGCCCCTTTGAGTCGGGTGAACGAGCCCCACTGCTGCATTCCCAGGGCTTTGATACCCCTTGTGAGATGTTATTGCTGTCTTTAAGGCAAGCTGGTGTCCTTATATTTATTGTGCCATGATCTTCACCTATATGCTTTTATTTGGATTTTTTTTTAAAATGGATGTAAATTGGCAGTATAGTTCATCCTAGCATTTTTTTAGAAAGACTTTCACATTAGAGGATTCTGTTACTTTAGCAACTTAATAAAACTGAAACTTGCCTTAAGTTTTAATGGCTTCTAACAATATGACGCTCCACTCCATTAACTTGCTTAACAAAAGTATTTGGGAAATGATATGTTGGTTATAGCTGAGCTATTAAAACCGCCTCCAGCGTTCCTAATCAATTTCCAGAATTTCACCTTCAGATCTCGGTGTTACAATTTGCCTGCTTAATTATAACGAGAAAGAGATCCATAAATTAGTGCTCTGTGCTGGGAAGCGGTGCCAGGTGATAAAATGAAAGTGAGGCTCTAGCTTCAGCGGCATGCAGGCTGGTAGAGCGGAGGCCATGGCGGATCCAGTGATGCTTGATAACACGATGCGATGTGAACAGGCAATTTCTTGAGTGTCGCGCATATAGTTGGTAACCACAGAACACCACTAAAGCTTTCTTACAGCCTAGCAGTGGCACCTCCAACCCTCCATGCTTGGGGGCAAATTTGAAACATCTCAGCTATACTTTGCATTCACAAATTTAAAAAAAGATGTCTCAGTAAGGAGATGGTGGTATTTTGCTTGAAAAATACCACCTGACATAAAAGTTACTCTGCTGGATTTTAACACTGGTGTTGAACTTGCTTGAAGAGAGGAAGTGAGAGGGATGCAGTACACGGGGTGCAGATCTTGAAGTGGGGGTTTCTAAGTTCTAATCATCTGTGAAAAACGACATGCTTAATGGTGAACAATCAAATTTTCAATCGAATCATCCCAGGCTTACATTGAAGGATGAAAGATCCACCGAAGATCAAATACGAGCTTCCAATGGTAGCTTCTCAAAGGCCTATCAGTTGGACCTGTAGGACTTCCTTTACTTTTCATGTTTTGAAAGTGGTGACATGAACAGAAGGTAAGCACTGCTCTGGGTGTTTTGATTACTTTCTATAGTTTCCATTCCTTTCCCTTACCTAACCATTCACCAACAAATAGAAGGTTGTGGTTGGTGCTCAGGGAGCAGCTAAAGATCAAATGTGTGATGTCATCGGGGTTTAAATGGTGTGTGATGTTGGTTACACTTCCCTTGGCATTCTGTGAATCACTATCCGTGGCGGGGCATTAGGTTCCAGAGAGGTGTGCTGTCCGGTCTGCAATTAGGACGAAGGGTGAAGGAAAACAGCTTTGACTAAAGCCTACATGTGCTTCAATATATTTTAGTAGCTTCCAATCATAGAAAACACTTTTGGCAAAGAAGAGTTGGTAATCATTTACACATTTCCAGTCACATATATTCATCAAAATTAATCCTGCATCAGTATAGCTATTATTACCATGCAAAGGAGTTTAAATGAAGAGACGGGGGGGACTTAGCTGACACTGGGTTCTGCCAGTGCTTAATTTGAGCCTGTAGTTTCTGGTGCTTGGCACCAGCACCTAATTGCCACCACTGCCACTTATGAGAGTCTGCCACAAGGTGACGCTGTTTGTCTAAGTCAGAGATTATCACAACAACAGTTGTTTATTAATTCAATATTCATTAAAAATGACTAATACCTGCCTCCCAAGTCATTCTTATAGCTTTGGGGGTCTGGGATGGTCTCAGTTGTCGCACTTGTAGGTGTGTGATGGCAGTAGTTGTGTTAGTATCGTCATTGGCAGCGGTGGCAGGGGCAATGGGTAGTGCACACTGCACAGACCTCTTGACGAGGGCCCCAGCACTATTTTCATTTACTTTACAAATTAAGTACTGTCTTTGAAATTACATTACGAATGTCTTCTCTCAGTTGTGTGGCTATGAGGCAGCGCTTCACAAAAAGAACCTTAAAAAAAAAAGCCTGCGCTGGCGGAGTCCATGAAAGCATCTTTAATGGGATTCCTGACTTGTTATGGAGCAGACTGTGCTTAAGGGGGACTAGCATGTGATGACTGTTATCAGTAATTGAAAATGTCACATGCATCAAATGTTCCACCCCTTAAAACGTTACCGAGGAGAAGGTCATCGCGGATGACCTGGAATAAAATGTCAGAATTCAATAAAGAGGGGAAGACGCCCGCCAAAGGTCAGCCTTAGCTGGGGCAGGCGGCGAGGGCCATTCCCAAATGCCCAGGCTCTGACAGCCGGCCAAAAATACATGGACATCGGTCGTGCGCCCCGTTGCCAGGACTCATGTCCACTAACTCCGGAGGCACAAATTTCCCTCAATTTTTACACTCCCTAGTCAAACATAATCAAAGGCTGCAAAAAGGAATCCAGCCGCTGGGATGGACTTTCAAAACCATTGCGCCCCATCAGTTTGAGGGGAAATCATGCCTGTCTGACACAATTACACTGGGTTTCAATCTGCCGCGGCCGAGGTTGCAAAGGTCTGCCAACATATAACAGATCAATATGTGCCTTTTCAAGGCTGCACTGTAGCCCTCGGGCCCTGCTTCTCAGGGGTCTCTGGGTACTTGGAACTGTAATTGCTCTTTCTATCCCTCCGTTGTTGTCCCTCTAACACCCCACTCCTTAATCTTTCAGGAGACGCGTATTCCCTGACCAGGCGCAAGTCCATTATATTCCTTGTAGAGATGTGCGGAAGTGGAAATAAAGCGCAGCGTCCGGCCTCAGGACGCTTCTTAGTGGCGCGGGGACGCGACAGCATCAATCTGTCATTAGGAGTCTAAAAACATCTAAAAACACTTGACGAACCTCTGAACGCTGCCATGATGGAGCTCAGGAAGCGTAGCTCGAAAATTGAGTAAAACACATCGGCACCTGTCTAACAACTGCTTGTCACAAGGGAAATTGATCATTTGTCTCAAAATGTTAAAACACTCTCTGGCAGTCTAATCCTGAGGTGGTGGTATTGTTACCCCGGATGTGAATGAAAAATCAGTTGAGTAGTTCCAATAGCAGTGCATGGGGGGTGCCATTTTAAAAGCCTGGACATAACCTGAGGGTTTCACCCACATCAGGATGGACCGCGCATCTTCTGTCACTGTCAATCAAATGGAATGGTAGGAATGGGCTTGTACTGGGGCCTACAAGTCATGGCTAAGCTAAATGCGCCCCCCACACCACACATTAGTTGGTTTGGCCCAGTATGTCAAATATATAGTCCTCACAGAGAATCGTAAAAAAAGGAACCTGCTGGCTTTAGAAATACAACTGGTTAAATCAGCATGAAACTTGGACAAATTCTTGGATTCTCTGCCTAATATCTGCACTACAGAGTGATTGATGTTCGAAATAAAAGATTCCTTACTTATTATAGATAGCGTGTATGTAATTAGGGCACTGAGACAGTAAATCTACTGTGCGTTTACATGGTTAGTAAGAGCCCTGAGCCTGACCTGCCCTGGGAACTGCTGGATTTTATACAGAGCATCAAACTGCAAACCTTTATGATGGGAAACATGCCTTCTAGAAATGTTTGATTACAGAATACCAAAAATTGGCTTGCTTTATTATGAAGCAGAGTCTAATTGTTGGTGACCTAAATACCATTTATCAGGGGAACATCTTAGTCCCCTGCGCCTCTTTTCAGGGTACAAGGGACCCCTCCCTGCGAGACCTTTACAACGCAGTAAGGCAGTGAGCCATAGAGAACTCTTATTTAATACATTTTCAGTGGGTCATTACAAGCTGTTAAAATAGCTCAGTAGGCCACATACCTGCTACAGAGACATGTATCAACCCTCATAACTCGACTTTCTATTCACGTTCATCTGAGGGGATAAAGTGAGGGACACGACTTAGTACAACCACACCCAGGGCCGGACTGGCCATAGCGGGCACCGGGCAATCCCCCGGTGCGCCGCACAGGTGGGCCAGTTTTGGGCCCCTGGGGGCCGTTTTTGTTACAGGGCCGTATAGCTGCAAAATCAGCCCTGTACCAAAATCGGCCGAAAACCGGCCCCGGCAAAGAGCTCGCGGCACTTTGCCAGGGCCGGTTGTGGTTCCCAGTCCGGCCCTGACCACACCATCTTTTATTTACAGGCAGTGCTTTAAATGGGCCGGTACTCACCGGTACTGAGTACCGGCACTTCCGTTTTTTTTACCCTCAGTAACGGCACTTCTCTGTAGCCAGGGAAAGTACCTGTACCCTGATTCGCTTATGTTAGTTAGGTTTCTGCTTCAGTGCAGGGCAGAGGCCCTCTGCTTCCAAGGAGCAATTAACTTGGCTCAAGTATTCTTTTGCCGATTTGCTGGTGAAGATTCCAGCATTGCCCATTTGAATGCCCCACAACTGCAGGGGGGCAAGTGGCATTGTGTCACGCTGTGATTAACAGGACAGGGTCTTTAGACAGACCCTGCACTGTCAATCAGGTGTGCTGCGACCATTGGGGTGAAAGTGTCATCATGCCTTTCATTTTCTGTTGTGAGTTAATCTCAGTTTTTTTTTACATAAACACATTTCTCGTGTTTTGATATGTGCTGCAACTGGCACAGACGTCATCATGTATGATGATATTTTGTCATTAGCAACGCCCCTAACCCCGCCCACTTGACACACCTCTGTTTTAATGAGTACCTGCACTTGTTTTTCCCCATTTAAAGCACTGTTTACAGGCATCAAAGCTGGAAACCTGTTGTAGAAGTTGTTGTATAAATACTACAAAAAATGGTATTACAACCTTCATTCAAACCCCAGAGCGAACTTTATGAGACAATACTACAACCACATCCAAAAGACGATGTTTGTGAACAATGCGTACATTTTGTTCCATACTGTTCTTAATGGCTTTTTACTTTGTTACTTTAATTTGCGCTGTCACATCTTGTTTTAAGAGCAAGTCTGCTTCTCAAACCTCTAAATTGTCACTCTCTAACTTACTTCTCCTTGTAGTTTCTCACTTCTCACACCATCAAGGATGGACCCTCTTGCATGCATAACCAAAATGTGAGGTCCATAGAAATCTGCTAACGCAGAGTTATATAAGATTAAACCTGGATTTCTGCATTAGTATATGTAGTTCATACAAGCGAACTTTTAAGTGTGTGTGTGTGTGGGGGGGGGGTCATAATAGCAGGAAAAACACCTAAATAAAATGGCATAAAATATAAAAAGTAGGTCACGCTACACACAAACACAGCCACAATAACTCGCAGTAGGTGGAGATGCGCACAGCGGCCTGTGACCGGCAACGCCCAGGACCCTTCATTTTTAGTGAGGTAGCTCAGTGGGGCTGCACGCACTCTGCAGAGACCAGCATGCAAATGAATGGAGCAAGTCTGAATACGGCAGAGGCAACTCAGTCTTTCATCTGTGAGCAGTGGATGAGTACCACCTCAAATTAAAAAGGCCTGTATTTTAGTCTTCAGGAGAGACTTTGTCCCTTTGCAGTGAGTTAATATTAATTAGGATCTGACGTGCAAGAACCAATGCAATCGAACACATGCACATTATTTCTTATAATCTATGGGTGTGGCTTCTGTATGTATATCACAGCGAGCTGAACGGCAGCGAGCACTGTGAAGTGTGAAAGGGAAAACAGATAGAAAACGTCTAGCTGTCTGGGTTCTGGGAGTGGAAGTGGGCTGATGCTTTGTTGTCATGTAGGGCTGTCTTCAACTTTTTCCTAAATTGGAGCAGTGGTGGGCATTTTTTTAAATATGTTTTTGTAAGTTTAGTAAATTGCATTTATATGTATCTGTGGCGCACACATGAAAAGCTGCCTGATGTGAACTACACAGCGTATTTTAAGTACAGTCCCTGGAGGCATACGTGTAGTGCTCAAGTGCCAAGAGGGTGGGCGTGACTAGTTCTGAAACACCTCGAAGTAAACAAACGAGCGCCCACGTACGTGCCTGAGGAGTGCAGCAGCGTCTTTCCCATCCGCCGGTACAAAGGGCTGATTTTCCTCCTGACAGAGGCTGGTTCTATATCGGCACCTCTTGCCCCGACACCCTCGCCTTCTGGCTGCAGAGAAAGGCTCCATCGAAAGGCGCCCTCCGCCCCGCCGGCCTACCACAGTCTCTCTTCCTCTGTGCCCTTCACAAAAGATGCCTCTCGCAAGCACAGGCCCATTTTTCACCGGACGTGGCTGTTTTTGGGGTTAGCGTGACCCCCCTCCTGTCCTGGGAGTACCCGCAGAAACAAAGAGTCCCCCTCGCATCACCCCGGGCCCGGCCCTCGGACCTGCCAGTGCGGCCTCGGGAGTCCCCTTCTCCTGACGGGGACGGCTCTTTTCACAAGAGAGGCATTGAGGGGGCGAGCTGGCCTTAACCAGTCGACAGATGGGGGAGACGCGGAGGCTGTGCTCCCCAAGGCGGACGGCACGACCCTCTGCGCCCACTGCCCCGACCTAATGAGGCGACGAGTCTGCACAGCCCACCCTCTCTTTCAATATCTCAGAGTCCATCGCTGTCGACGTCCATTTTGTAGGACAAAGTGAGGGAGATTTAATGCCCGGGCCGTCGCGCGCCGGGCAGTGAGGGATGCAAATGAGTGGCACTCACTAATGAGCTGCGTCAGCAGAGACGATATATTGCTGCGGATTTCTAACCGAGAGTCTGTCTGATAATGGATGTCTACTTCTGAAGAAAGATGGTGCCACGGGCGTAGCCAAACATCTGCCAACCTCCAACAATCAATCAATTCAATGGTCCCATGGAGAAGTGCGAGTGGTCCGCTGCACCTGTGCAAAGGACATCTGCACGTATACTGATGATGTCACACAGGGACATGTAAACGTTATAGTGGCCATAAGGTGTTTTTTTGATAACTCATTCTGCCATAGGTAGGCCTCACTGCCAGGGGCCGCTCTCCTTACTCCCAACCGTTCGTGCACTGAAACTTGAAATGTAAAATCAACATTATCACCCTAGTTTTGTCCCTACCCGAGTAATGTCAACGCCCTCACCCTAGCTTTGTCCTCACCCATGTAACGCCAACTTTCTCACCCTAGTTTAGTCCTCACCCGAGTAACGCCAACTCCATCACCTGAGTTTTGTGCTCACCCATGCAACACCAACTTTATTACCCTAGTTTTGTCCTCATCCATGTAGCGCCAACTTTATCAGCCTAGTTTTGTCCTCCGCCATATAACACCGACTTTATCACCCTAGTTTTGTCCTCACCCATGTAACGTCAACTTCATCACCCTAGTTTTGTTCTCACCCATGTAACGCCAACTTCATCACTCTAGTTTTGTCCTTAACACTCTTATATTTCCAGCTATGGACAACTACACAACCTAGTAACTGGCACTTATGTTATGTTATGTTATTTGTTTTTTGTATCGCGCACAGCTGCCCCAGCAAAGGGGCGTCCTGGTGCGCTGAGAAGGTAAACACAACACAACAACTTATGTCTGCGTTAGCCACTGCCGGCGGCTCCCTTTGGAGAAATAGCCTATTATTTTTTTCCCCTGTGGTGTCTGCCACCCTAGTGAGCTTGTTATGTGTATATGTAAGATTGCAAATATAATGTCACACTTACCCCTTTATCACCCTAGTTTTGTCTTCACCCATGTAACGCCAACTTTATCACCCTAGTTTTGTCTTCACCCATATAACACCAACTTTATCACCCTAGTTTTGTCCTCACTCATATAACGTCAACTTTATCATTCTAGTTTTGTCCTCACCTATATAACGCCAACTTTATCACCCTAGTTTTGTCCTCACCCATGTAACGTCAACTTTATCACGCTAGTTTTGTCCTCAACGTTCTTATATTTCAAGCTATGGACAACTATACAACCTAGTAACTGGCACTTATGTCTGCGTTAACCACTGCTGGTCCCCTTGGAAAAATAGCCTATTATTTTTTCCCCCTGTGGTGTCTGCCACCGTAGTGAGCTTGTTATGTGTATATGTAAGATTGCAAATATAATGTCACACTTACCCAGTTCAATGCTACTTGTATTCAAACTTTATTTCCAAGAAATACATTCTTACAGAAATATTGCATGTTACCCGATTCATAAATAAGCAGTAACAGTTCAGTGGTACTCCTTTTATCCACGGCTAAATGAACAAAGTATGTCACTTCAACCTGCATTCGAACGTATGGCCTTTGGTTTACACAAAGATAAGTAAACGTGTGCACTTATGTTTAAATATAGCGTTATAGCCCCTGGCTGAGGGGTATAACAGCCATTAAACATCCTCTCCATGAGTTATAAGTCCAAACCGCAGCAAGAGACTGAATCAAGGAAGAGTGGCTTAAATGACCTAGCCGTAGGGAGAAGGGTTACAGTATGATTAGAACACTCCACCCAAAGGCGGTAGACTGTTGTGAATCAAACGGGGAGAAACAGGAAAATAGACACTGGGATTTTGGAGTAATATGTCTAAATCACCCATATTGGACCTCTTCCAATCCTTTGCTGCCAGTGGGGTTTCCATCATTCTGATGCTCGCAAATCCTATATGAACAAGTTATTATCAGCCCTACAACTCCCTGACACCTATGAGTGGCAGGTGTCATCCTTCTGAAGCTGCAATGGTTCCTCATTTTACTTCCAGATGAATAAGAAGGTGGCACGTATTGGAAAGCATCATCAATACGGCTCTTGGTTTCATGGTATCCATGTTGGACTACTCCTTCTGCATTTATCCATTTGTATTTTTTTCTTATTTTATTTGCTTTATTCGTATTTTCTAGCACCCACTAAATATATTTAAATAAAATATATTTTCACATGTATTCAATTGATAAATATAGAGTCACACTTCGATGCCTGTTGTCAGTTAGTGCACCAGATATCCGTATATAATTAAACAGTACAATTACCTGAAAACATTAGCAATGTAGGGCTAGTAAGAGTGTAGTTAGGCACCTATTTAGGGTGCATTAGGAAACGTGCATTTCTTGAAATCTCTTTATGTAGACGCTATATACGCATCTGTTGCCCTGGCACTAGTAACTGGCAGCATGGAGAGACACTTAAATGAAGACCAACTTTCAGAATTTCTTAATTTTTAAAAATAAATACAGATGGGGAAACAAGATTTTTCCATGTTATAAATGTTGTAAGCATTGTCAAAGACAATAGGTCTGGTGTTGGCTGCCAGCATTTTTGCTTCATTAATTGTCAATTATTGTGGGGGGTTTTTTGTCACAAGTTTTGTAAATGTTAATGTTGATTGAAGTGCCAGGCCCTCACACACACATATATATAAAAAAAAAACATTGGCTAGAAACAAAGCAATTTTATCATCTAAAAACCCCCCACATATTGTCATTGTAATCAGTTGCACTGAAGGGAACTGTATAGTGTGTGGATGTGCTCATTGTGAAAGGACAGAATCCCATCACTCAAAATGAACGTAACCAATGGCTGAATTGAGCTGACCCATTGCCCCTTGTTATATGCTGTTGTGGGCGGAAGAAAATGTGAATGACACATCAAAAGACCAATGGAAGAAGGGGGATGGCTTAAAGCATCTACAAGTGTATTACACATGCAATTTTAGTACAATTAAAAGCTTTTAGCGAACACCAGACCTAAAAATCAATTAAAATGGAAGAATAGGAGCTTTAATTTTGATGGACAGGGCCATGGTTAAAAAAAAAAGAGTTTTCACAGAATTAGGAGCTGACTTTACCTGGGCTATAATAAAAATCAGGATACCCGCAAGGTGGCATAATATTTGTGAAAGACTTTCATCAACGCTTCTGCAAATCATTACTCTCATGGGAGCAAATGAGGCTAATAAGCGAGCGAGGAGCGACAGCCCCCGCTGTTCTCCTGATTCGCTCCACGCGGGGAAGAGACAGTCGCTGTAGGCAGGAGCAGAACACAGATCAGTCAAACATCAGTGTCCATCATCTCACTTGTGAAACTCTCCAGCCGTACGCCTGGAAGACTCTGCTACAGAAATCCGGCATACGCATGAGCGGCGTAATACTGCGGCTAACGCGCGCCGCTATTTTCAGCTAACTTGGGTTTTTCTGTGGTTTGAGTCTTCATTCTTGGTCTATTATTTTGTTCAGTATCTAATAGTAATGTGTTTTTAGATGCTTTTAAGTATTATGTTCCCTTGCCCCATTGATAGTTCTTTTTTTGATAAAATCCTAATAAATTGCAAACTACGATGGAGAACAGTAAAGACATACTAGATAGTATTACAGGCAATAATGACATCTCACCTAGTTGTGTGAGAAGTCATGCACTGTTTTATACCGCTGTGTGAAATAGCAGAATTTTTATTGCGAAAGTACAGAGGGCAAGTTGAGAAAATTACACACAATTACTCGTAAAGTACGCAAAATGCATTTTGAGGCCATCTCAAATGCAAATTGATTCCAATAGCTTAGTTTGCATCAAAAGTCACTCGAGGCACAATCAACTGAACTAGTTTGACTCAAAAATTTCTCTCATAACTCATTTCCTGCGCTAACATTTATCCTACGAGACATATTTTTGACAAACCAGGGTTTAACATAAAGTGTGTCAAATTTTGCACTGTAACAATATCTGACATTTCGCATAATTTCGTACTGTGAAGCTGCCTAAATTGTGTAAATTCCAAGAGTGCAAGGGAAAATGTCACACAGGCCTTTGGATTGAATCACTCAATATTTTCTATGTAGGCTCGACAAGGGTGTAGGAAACGTGGTCTGAGTTACCTGTTAGGACCATTTGGAAGAACGGAAGGGATTGTGTTTCCATCCATTTTAACCTACTCTTTCCTTTCAGGTAGGTTTATTTCTAGCGGTGGAAGGTTTGTTGGCATACCTCTGTACTTCCTACTGTCTTCCACCTTCGAAGCAGGTCCATTTAGACAAGACAAGAGGTTTGAAGGTTCTGAGCAAGGGCATGTTATGTCTCTAGTTCATACCACAAACTATGCTGAATAACTGAGTTTATCATCACTGAACTCAACAAAAAGGGCCCGTTTGAGCAAACTCGGAAAGATGAAAGGCGGAATTGGCCCTGCTGCAACTCGAACCTCGTAAGGTCCTCAGTCCAACTGAGCTATCTAGCCAAGAACAGATCCACATTTTGCATGAAGAACAACCACTATCCGACTTTCCTACATGGAGAAATCCTTCCAAAACTGCGGAGTATTTAAAAAAGAAAAACAAGCAAAATAAATAGAAAAATATATATAATTAGCAACTTTAATATTTATTTTTTAGTAAGACGTTTGAAGTTTTCGCAAAAAAGGTCCAGCCAAATATGTAATTTAGTTGCACATTTTTATTTTTCGTTGTCAATGGTGAGGTTAAGCATACAGTACCTATCTCGGGATGTGTCATCTATGTAGGTGGTAGGTGTCATCCATGTAGGTGGTGCATGCTGTCTCACAGAGAGGAGGGCGTGCTCTCCGAGGGCTGTCTCCCAGCAGATTGTAGAAGAGAGGCCCCAACCACATCAAACAAAAGGCCGCCCTCCACGTGCAGTGGAAAAAAGAGACAAGGAGAGAAAGCGGCTCTGACCAGTTCAGGTTTGCACAGGAGAAAATCGATATGCATCGATCAGTGCCATAAAGTGGGATAGAGCGATATCAGATGGCAGACATCTGGTTATCTGGCTGATAACAGGCAGGGGACAAGCCTCTAGGTCACGGAGTGTTGATTCAGAGAAAGTGACAGCTTCCAAGGCGCTTTATTGATGCCCAGAAAGGACAGTTCAGAGAAGAGAGAACAAAGTGTAGAAATGCTGGTCATACATGAAAGGAGTGTAGGAAGGCAGTAAAAACCTGGCTTCGTGCTAGTTACATAGCGCTTAGATCCATAGCCAGGGCCACCGGAATTATGTGGAAGGGGAGGGACAAAATAGGTGGCAGGGTTGGCAAAATTATGCAGAAACTAAAAACAGATTATGTGGCTTAATGCGACACATCTTGTGACAGCATTACGGTATTATTTTGTCATTTTTTTACACTTGTTAACGCTGTCTGAGCATTTTCTGCACCTCATTAGTACCCGTTTAACACCCAAATATAGCAATAAGCAATAGAAAAGTGATCAGCTTTTAGTAATTTTTAAAACGTTTGAGTAAGAAATAATTTTTTTGTTAAAAGCTGCAGATTATACAGCTGATGATGGATTATGTGTCAAAATCACTGCTGCACAACTGCATAATTCAAGTGGCCATGACCATAGCTTTGTCGTTTTTAAGCGCTGTAAATAACAAGTATTACTATTACTCAATTTAATGGTACTTTGTGATGAAGGACCGCACCAAGTGACAGCAGGGTCAGACTTGGGCAGAAAATAGGCCCGGTCACCAAAATAAAAGTGCCTGCCATTAGCTAACCAAGTAACTACAAAAGTGGTCCACATTCTGCAAATCGGTCCATTTTTGAACTTGTAAAGACATGCGCTATAGGTGATTTACAAGATATGGGAGACTGTATGCACTTGTGCTTACTGCAGACAATATTTGTGGTAATATCATGGAAATCAACAGTAAACACTCATCTCAATAGACCATCAAACAGGCAACAAGCAGCCCAAAAAACGGTGAACACACTGACCAATCTAACCAGCCCTGAGGGCATTGCCAGATTGCCCTATAGGGCAATCCAATCCAAATCAGCAGGCATAAGCACCAGCATCACAGGATGGGCATGGTTGCCACAGAACTCAGGCACGGACCCACTAAGCTCTCACAACAAATCTCCCTCAAGGTTGGTAGGTGCACATACCTTCCCAGCTATCTCTCACTTTCCTTCACTGTATGCTTCAGTGCAGCCACACATTTGCAGATATGCCCTGATTAGCCTTTGTCGATGACACCCAAACACGGGCAACAAAGGCCACATTGCATTTACGAATCTTGCCAAACCGCAAATGTTTTGTAGACATTACGTGCCTTAGCTCTCAATACATTGTACTAGGGATGAGCGGTTTAAAAAAACTCTGCTCCATTTTTATCTCGCTCACAAACATTAAGTTGGCGAGTGCGAGCTAGGAAAATCCAATGCTAGACCACCTCCTAGCGAGATTTCTGAATGCAGGTGGTCGCAAATGGTCACGACCACTCACGTTGAGAAACCATCCGTTTGCGTTGAGGATGCTGTAGCTCGGGCAGAACATCTTAGAGTGCTAGAAAGAAGCAACACCCTTCTGTTCTGTATGGTGCCATTCGTGCTGATTTTCCAGCATAGGACAAACACCCAGCACAAAAAATCAGTGCGAACAGCGCGACCTAATGCACTCCCTAGTTTGCGGAACTCCGCGTAGCGCCACAGTTTTTTGGTCACTTCACAGAGTTCCGAGTAGCGGAACTCCACAAACTCCACCCAGCCCTACTTTTTACTTTACTGCTATCAAGGTTTAGTTACCCATAATAAGATAAGAGCACAACTCTAACCATCAATCATGACACTAAAACACTACCACCTAGGCCACACTGCAGAGCTTAAACCATGCACACCATTCTCAGTAGTGTATGACCTGGTCACAACACACTTCAGCACCACCTCTGGGGTATGAAGCACTAAATAAATACAAGTACAGTATAATACATCATCTGTGTGAAATGAAATCGAGATTTCAAAGTCACTAAGCACTGACAGAGTCAATAGAAATAGTGTTGGCTGATAGCTCTTTGGCGTTGCCATTGTGATTTGTTTTGCAATTTTTTTGAATATCTTTATTACAAAAAATTAGAAATAAGAGAACTTTTTTTTTTTTAAAGAAAAAGTACATCAGCTTTTTCCTGTGTAGGTGGTAACACTGTGTGTGGGCAGACCAACACTTTTGACACTGAAAGTAACCAACAGCCCAAGTGGGCTGACCCACTGCCAGATGCTGCATGTTGTGGTTAGTAGTAGCTATATCTGAATGATAACACTGAAGACCAATAAATAAAGAGGGCTGGCTGAAAGCCCTTCTAATTAAGTATATTATATGTTTATTTTCTGAAAATAAAAAAGTCCAGGCTAACGCCAGATCTAAAAACGCCAGTTTGATGTTTAGGAACAGTTTTTCTTGTTATCCTATTCCCTGCATTTTCGACAGAGCGGACCCCTGAAGATTTCTCCACTGAGGTCCCAGAATAAATGCAATTCCTTTTTATTATTTATATTGTGGAAGTTTTCCACCTGCAATGTTTTAAAGCATTGTTTTGTGTCAAGTGCAGACCAGTGCGAAGTACCACACCACATATGGAGAGTCAGATGATCTAATCTATATATCAGTGTTGTTAAATTGTCTCTCCTGCCCTTACTCATGCACACGTGGCATTCCGAAGTGCCTCCTCTTGCACACAAGCTTGCAACCATAATAGCTCCTAAAGCAGAATAGATCATGATATGCCGATAAGACCTGCCACATCACACCTCTTACCTATCATAAACACATGACTTTGGAACACGGTGCTATATATGGAAGGTAAACTGCGCAAACTGCCAGTACTGCCACGTAGTCCCTCCTCGTCCTCTGGGAATGAGATCATCTTTCCTATTGGTCAAGACAGCGTGTTCAACCTGGGACAGTACATTCAAAAAAGCGACATAGAAAAAACACTGCCCTGCTTTCAAAAGTATCTCAACCCTAGGGCGTCACTTGTAGAAAGCAGATGTAGGCCTAAGTTTCATGTTACCTTAGATGTCATCCATGTTCTCTGACATTTGACAGAGGTGACTTGACCTGGGAGGTAGTGGTCACAGGGGCTTAGGAATGCCTTTCTACTCTTCACTTACTAGCTGGAAAGCCATTGTGTCACCCCAAATTTCTATCCGGATCGCTTTTCCTCAAGCAGCTCCTCTGCTACTAAAGAGGTGCGCCGAAGAACTAATAACAAGCATCGCATAGGCCAATAGAACTGGCCGTGGCAAGCGAGCAATATTTATTTGTGCAAACATATGCAATAGGCAGTCAAAGTTTTTATGTAGTAAAAATGCTACCTAATTGGAAAATGCTTCACCCAGTTTGAAAAGAGCCAATGGGCTAAACAGGCAAACCCATTTCCCATTCTATATGCTGTGTTGGGCAGAAGCAAAGCGTGAATTACACTTTAACAGACCAATGGATATAGACGGAAGACCAAAAGATTCTGTGTATATAAATAAACTTGCATTTATTTTTCATGAAGTTTTTGGGAAAACGTGAGACTGGCAAGACAGCTACAATTGATAGCCCAGGGAGTAATTGAAACAAATGCCCACTAGATAAAGAATAAAAGAGAAAGTTGCAAAAGAAAGAAATGGCTATGTGGTGTGTGTGACCAGCACTATTTTGTAGGTGTGGCATTTGCCAAGACCTTTTGTTTTAATTCAAATTATATATAAATATACTATCCTATAGAGGCATTCAGTTAGCCGCCTTCATCCATTGGTCTATTGCTGTGTCATTCATGTTTTTTTTTGTCTACTACACAATACCGCCCAAGACAGACCACTTCAGCCATTGTGAGTGATGGCATTTTGTTCTTCCACAAAGTAGTTCCCTTTAGTGCCAGGAGCTACCATGGCACATTTTGTTTTTTAAGAACCCAAAAATACTTGTACTTTTAGCAAGTGTTATTTTTTTATATATATCTGCAGTGCCCCAGTAGCTCCAACAATAAAGTTTTACAAACACCATGACAAAACAAGCATTGACAAAATAAAAAATGCCTAGTAGCAATACCAGAGCTACTGGCTTTGTTTCTCCTAATCTGCTCCCAAATCCATAAACATACTTTTTCACAATCTTATTCAAGCTTTCTGAGTTCCACTATTCACAGCCATATACTTTAAATGTCACCTTCACCTACAAATTCAAACAATTGCGCATACAGGTTTTGAGAGCTCTGCACGGCATGGTTAAAGCTTTATACACAGCTGGCAAGGCTGCTCTCCCTCCACGTAAATACACTAAATCTTTTAATTTCCCTTTTAAAAGCAATGCAACTTGCTTTTAAAAGGTTTACGAGACATAGTACAGACCCTCACTGCCGATTTGGCTACGCTTGCTCGTAATCTGTTCCCTCAAAGTCGATTTGTTGGGTAAATCAAGATATTTATGCATATGGTGGCACAGATGCAACCACAATCCATAAAAACTGTTTGCAATTAAACTGCCACTTTGCGTGACTTGATTTGTCAGCTATCTGAAATTAGATTGCATTGTTTCTGCATTGACAAGAGATAAAACACGGAGCCAAATACAGAGCGTGCCCAGAGGAGGGGGGAGGGGCTTATATTATTAAAGGGGGGACTGAGCAGGCAGGGAAGAGAAACTGAAAAAGTGGCTGAAAATAGGTGGGGAAAGGGAGTGGATGTGCATCAGGGAGAGGATGGGGTAGGAATATCAGTGGAAGAGACAATGCGTCATATTCTGGAGCTACAATGGCCATTTTCCTTGGGTGATGTCTGAAATGGATAGATGGCGGCAGTGACCTGCTCCACGATCTCCCACACTGTACATTGTCCCTACTTCAGGGCAGCCTGTATGCAGGAGCATGCATCACCAAGGGCCTGAAGGCATCTGACCTCATCATCCCACCCTGATGAAACTCCACTGGCTGCCCTTGCCAGCCCGCACCATCTACAAAACCAGCAAAATCATATCTGCAAAGCCTTCACGGCGAGCACCTCCACCTGTATGGCTGACAAGCTCACCTTCTCTGATACCTGCAGCCAGAGCTCCCTCAGAATTGAAATGAGGAAGTGCAAATAAAAGGTAAAAACAAGGCAACAGGCCTGTCCCGCTTTCTAAACCCAGGATCTGGCTTCATATCCATCAGGACTTCCTAAATTGCAGCAGGATTGGGGAATACCCAGGAGACACACCTCTCTAAAAAACACTACACCATGATGCAATGATAGCCTATTTCTGCACTTCAAAACCAGCTATCCTTTCAATCATACCTAGACTCTGTCTGTGTCTGGAACCCTGCACAACATTCCGCAGCTTAGTGGCAATTTTTGAGCAATAAAAATACAGCATACATATATGCATATAATTGTAACATTTAGATGTCCCATCTCAATGCAATGAGTAGATCCTCCTCATCTCTGACATGTTGGGTAGTTTAGTTGTAAGGTAATTTTAACTTCCCAGATGGATTCTAGGCCTGTTGTGTGGGAAGCCAACTTAACCCCTTGCGTGCACGCATCGGCCAACGGCCATCGCGATCACTACCTCAGCAGTGAGGCGCACGCCCGCCGGCTGACGTGGTCCTGCCCACTCAATAAAACTCCCGCACTGCAGCGGAATTTGCGCTGCGGTTAAGGCATAGCAGCAAAATCACAGGCTCTGCTGGAGCCCCCCACTTAATTGTCTTATCAAGTTGTCTAATACATGTTTTAAACTAAATAGATATAGTCAGTTTAAAATATTATTTTAAACAAATTCAAAGCACTGTCCATTAAAGTGCACAAATCAAACTATACTCCTAAAACCCTGGCTGAAAAGTGACCTTGATGTACTTCGGCTTGTTGCCTCTGCTTTCTTCCTTTAGAGTGACCCTCTCCTTACCTTCCATCGTCTTTGTGCCTTCTGTTTCTGAGTATAGCTCCTCCCAGTTCCATGCTGTCTGCTTTAATCTCTCCTGTTGTAATTCTGCAAATGGCACTCAGACCACTTCATAGATTACAACTTCTCCTTCTTTAAAACCCTATCCCTGCAACCTAAGATATCTAGTTATCTACTTCATCAACCATTTGCCTGAAACCACATTGCCCCTACCAATGATCACACCTAACTGTTATTCATTTTAACCTACTGCTAAGAAAATGGGGCAAGTGCAGGGAATTAATTTTATTTTCTTGAGAACACATTACTAATCCCAATAACCAACAATACGACTGGATTGACCACTAACCGTGGGTTTTGGTGTTGCGTGCTTCTCGACACAAAACGCTTCACCTCTTCGTCAGGAGTAGCAAGCGCTATATAAATGCAATTTACAATTACCACAATGTATGCCAACAAAAGGGTCTTCGCTGCTTCTAAATATTTCTAATGCATGCCCGATTTCCAACTGACTGGATGGACTACTTTTGTAAAGTCCTGTGCCCCATGAAAAGTACGTCTTATGCATTCCAATGCCGCTGTGACACCCGTCAACACAACACATAGGCGTAAAGAAGCCCCTTTTACTTTTGTGACACCAGGCTAGTAAGTACTGTGTCACTGCTTCGCTTAGAGAAGTGAAAGCAGAGAGGTTTATTTGTATGGGGCCAATGTCCGCTACATAAGAAGCATCTTTGTGTCTTTGGAAAACCGAGTCCAAGTAGGAACATTGGCCTGATTCAGACGCTTAACTCTTTTTATTCGTCAATGAGATTAATTTTACATCTGGGCCCAATTAAGGTTTCGTTGGGAACCCATGAATATCACATTTGTGGGAGTTCTCCGCAGCTGTGAATTGAAGAGCCTTATTGTAGGGTTAGACCCAGCAGAATAAAGAACTCTTGTCCATTCGTGTGGGACGGCCGTCTTTCTCTTTCTATGCGAGCATCAGCGTCACAATGAAAAGCCAAGGTTACTTCGGCAAATCCTAAATGGCACATCAATTCTGCTACCCAGTACGGGAGTAGTTAAATGGGGCAGGGAGACGAAGGCTACGCACCACTTATATGTGTACCTTTATGTCAGTGCCGCTCATGCAAGGATACCCTCCCTCAATATACTGGACATACTTCTCTGTAAACCCTTAGACCAATTCTTTATCAAGATATATTACCATTGTGGCTAGTGAATTCGTTTCGATTACAGTCACGAATAATTACTTATAACCCAATAATTCTCTAGACTATGCATGCAAGGAAACGGCCTACTGCATTAATTAAAAAAAAATTATAACTGGAAGTCAAAGATTTGGCTGACGTCCAGTGATACAGCAAGTCAATCTTGTTGAGTGATAGAAGAACAATGAATATTGTTTATAATTTAAATTCAAAATATATTAATTCTACAAAGAATTCCAAAGGGATTTTTGGGAGCCTTCAGTGGATCAAAGGTACCAGCTCACATAGCTTTCTCCACGCATAGGTCCATAATTATGTATGCATTTTTTTTACGCGTGATTCCCAAATTGTGACTTTCACACAAATTGTGATCTACACACATGCATTACTTTGGATACATTTCCTAATCTAATACGTGCTTGCACTATGCATTTTGTAGATTAGGCATATTCATGCATGCAGCATTGATCACGCATTCCTTGGATTGAAGGATAATTTACAGGCACAACTCTGAATATGTTTGTGAATTAGTCGAACATTCTTACAGAGATGACCATTTGCCTATGTGTCACAATGTTGCCACTCCTCACATTGGTTAGGTGGAGAGCTGTAAGACCCGAAGCCATCATTAAAAAAAACATGCCAGGATAATCTTAAACATATCTATCACTCACAGGAAATAGGTAGGGAGGATAGAATGATGTGCCCACATGAAACACTATTATCGCGAAAGTCCTCGATTTAAGAAACATATCACCTACACATTATTAGGCCAGTAGAAGGTTGAATGCCATCTTTCTTACTCCCTTCGCCCCTGACTTGCCCCCACCAACCCCCCATCCCCCCCACTTCCGTATCCACCAGGAGACACTACATTGGGTACACCCACAATATCAAACATTAGTCCCCGCACCGGGAGCTATTCCATCAGGTACACCTACAACAACAAACATTAGTCTTCCCACATGCATGTGAATAATCAAGAGGCACAGGAGTTGGCAAATGCAGAGATACAAACATACCTAGCAGAACATGTGCAGGCATAAACTACACCTGCATTAATTTACATGTGCTGTAGTGAAGCGGACAAACATGTTTATTGGTGAAAAAGTACAGAAGATGATTTAGGTTTCCCATTAAAGTAAGTCTTTTAATGCTTGATGTGATGGTTATGTAGATAGTGCCACCATGCCATAAAAGTGGCAGCCATAGCGGTGATATTTAGAGCCAATGGGGCACAAGCAGATTCATGTTCTTCTCCTGCTGCCCTCTTTCTTCATCTCTTCTTCTCTGAATGGCATTTCTGCGTTGGATGGAAGAATCAATCCTACCTACTGTTTCAGAGAAGTGGAGGGTCCATTTTCTGCTCTTTCCGCTTCCAGCACCAGAGCATGTGCAGACAATAACCCCAAAGAGCTTGATAAATTGTAACAATTACATTGACAGAAACAGCACATTACAATGTCTGCAGGTCAAATCAATTCAAAACTATGTTTCTTTGGTAACAAATGACAGTATTACACCTCGGTTAGAAGGCAAATATTTCATACTTATTCTATTTATTGGGACTTTTAGCTCACAGATAACTATTTGCGACGGAGCACATACATTTAACCCTGAAAGGAACAAGAGCTATAAGAGGGTTTGTTATCTCACCTACAGAGGCTCAGGTGGTATGTTATCCTAACATGTCTGTCTTGTTCTGTTCTCTGAAGCTAAATCAAAAAAGTGCGGCGGCGGCTGCACACCAATTACATCTCTGGATGGCAGATTCGGGCTGTCTTTATTTTTATGGAGTTAAAAATTGTGAGCAGCCTAAATATTTAATATCAGACACCCAGAAATAAAATACAGCTGTTCTGCATCGGTTTTGGGAAACTAGAGCGCCCAGTGATGTGATATGGAGACACCTAGACATATAGTTGCAGGAATGTGGTCTTCAAAAGCCAATTAAATAATCTTTTGCTCTCCTGGTGGACTGACGGGAGCTGTGAAGGAATACAGTGGTTCCTCAGGAGCAGCGCGGTGAGCCAATTTGCTGCTGCAAAGGAAGATGTCCCTTTCTGGTTCTGTCCAACGATGAGCGAAGTGCTGCGTCAATAAAGTGAATAAACCGATGTGGAACCACCTGCGGTCTAAATTCAGGCTAAGCTGCTGCCTTTTCGTGGTTTTTAGATCATAAACCAAGAGGTGAGGTCAAAGTTGAACCATCTCAAAAGCCAGGATCCTCACTTGGAAATGAGGGTAACTAACTATAAATGTAACACTTGAGCGTCTTGTGGAGTTAAATATGGACCCTTCTTTTCCTCCCTTCTCCTTAATGGATACATGAAACCTCAGGATGAAGTAATATTACTTAGTGGCATAACTTGTAATCTATGATGTTCTCATCTTTATGCATATGCTAGGAGGGAAGAGGGAACAAGGACAAGTCAGCATAGTTCCTTCCCTTTACATGGTCTTTGATGGCTCAAAGACCATTCCAGCACTGGATACAGAATCAGTGTTTGCACTAAATTGGTAAAAAAATAAAGACATTAATAGTGGGATTTCTGCAAGTGATGCCACCCACAGTATTCCCTTCCCTAGCAAGCAAAGTTGGTTGACTTTATTAAAAGAATTCACTCATTGTTAAACTTGGAGTCATGATGCATCTTAACCTCGCCGGGGAGGTTTAAGTATGGCATGTGGCAAAGACCTCAAATTACTCAAGAATGTAATGCCTTATTTCGAATATGGGCACAGAAGTTCTCCTGTTGGATGGAATACTATCATGCCTGGAAAGTGCTGCTTCCCTTCTCCCGGCCTGTTTTTACAGTTTTTAATTTTTATATTATTCTTTTCTTTCAGGGGCCCAACACCTTCAAAGTGCTACCAAACCATTCACTTTTTTGATGCTTGCGTGCATTTTACATAATACTTTGAATTTACCTTCATAAATTGGCAGTAGGCAAAATTGTAAGTGTCAATTAAAAATTCCAAAATGGTGGTTGGTGCATCCCGTGATGCACTGGAGGCATTTTTGGCATTATTAATTTACCATTCAAACTTGACCTAGGCCATTTTAGAATATTGTGCATTTAAAATGCACAGATATTTTCAAAGCTAATTCGTTAACAGAAACGGTTTAATGCATGGGCAAAGTGGGCACTACCCTAGGGCTGCAGCCTTTCAGGGGGTCCCCTGTAGAGTCACCTCTGTACTTCTTAAACGGATTGCAGAGAAATGTTTCATAAAAAAGCCATAATAAAGGTTCTTTTACAACAAAACAGGACCTCACATATGAGAAATGGGAGGGTGCCAGAAATTATTTGCAATAATATAAGTGAACTTCTACAGTGTTACAATATTGAATACACACATTACTATCCCTGAGTATCAGATGTAAACACATTTATAATTTGGACCAGTGTGCCTGTAAACTGTCCGTGACCTGGCCAAAGAGGGCATGAAAGAGCTGAAATTGGATAATAAATTCAAAGCTGTTACACACAGGGCTGCCCAGAATAAGTTTGGCCCAGGGCCCCCAAAACTCTTAGGATGTCCCTGTCAGTGAGCATTTGCCTTTTTTAAAGGTGACTATGGGGTTTGCAAATGCCTGTTTATTATTTTGTTATGTTTTTAGGGCATGTAGAACTTATTACTTACTATAGCAAGGTCATATGAGTAGTTTGCTATAATGCTCAAATGCTATGTATGTGGCCATCAGAGGATAGTTTGTAATGCTTTAGAAAGAATCCTAAATATATTTATTTTGTGCTTTACCAAATGTTTCTTTAGATATAGCGATAGAGGTTCGTGGTTATCGATTCTCATTTTTCAATGTTCAGATTCATTGTCTTAACCAAGGAAATTATGGTAGATTGAAACAGGAGTCGTGGGTCGTGACATTGTTTATTTTAGTAAGATGTTTTTTGGACAAGGACAGGGCAGGGAAATTCTTGGAATGAATGAAGAATGAAACAGTCTAGAATCTTAAAGTAAGCAAAAATCCACTAGACGTTTTCCCTCAAGTCAAATTATCAATGGAGATATTAAATTTCACGATCCACTCTAAAGAGTGTTATTGGATATGTGCTTGGGAGACAAATCAATAGCCAAAATTAAGTGTATTCAGGCATTTCAGTGATATAAAGAGTGATTACCTCATCCACCCATATATTTTCCTTGTCACACTCGAAGGACAGTCCATGAAACACGTGCATGATAAATAATCTCTCAAAACCCACTTTAATTCATTATTTATTGCAAAGCTACCTTGACATAAATTCACCGGCCCGGACACATATATATACATCACTGTGTGATTAACTGCTAACCTATGGTTTGTCAAGATTTAAAATCCCACATTAAATTATTGTGTGCCACATACAAAAATATAAACATATTGACTAAATAAAAAAAAGCTTTCCAACATGTCTAATTTTTGGAAGTAAGGCTGATTGAAGTATAAATTGCATAAAACAAGAATGTGGAATGTTTGAGTGGGGACTCTCTGTTCTAATAGGGCCGCCGCGATATTAAGGTGTGTTTCAGATTGACAGCGCTCTCCCCCTTTTCTGTGAGCAAGATGGAATCCTGTTCTGTAAATAAGGCTTACTCCTGCTATATGGAAAAACACTTCCCCTAGGTCAGCAGAACTCACCCAGCTGAATGACCCTGAGTGCATGCTCATTAAGAGCAGTGGTGATTGTTTTTTTCCAATAATGCTAGGAAAACAACATTTCTTCCCTTCAGTAAACATGCTCGGTACACCACACCACATAATGGAAAATAATGCATTGGCTTCCTAGCCGTCCCGTGTCTCTCTTGTGACTGGTGCGCCATTAAATAAACAGGCCTATGTACAGTGTTTTAGTGTCATCTCCCAAACTCCACCCCATCTCTCCCACCACCCACCCTCGCGTGTAGCACGTCTCCAGCTGAATCAGGAGGCTCTATGAATATTTATCTCGGATCACTTCTTTCCACTGCAGGGTATTAGCTTTATTTGTGTTGTGCTACGGCTGATGACAAGCCTGCTTAATTCTGGCCTCCAGCTCAACGTGCATAAAAATATGACCCCCGGAAGACAGATGGTGTCCTCTGACGAATTGTTATTGCTGAAGCAAACATTGGGTTGATTTCCATACTCAAATATCCCTCTTCTTAACTCTAAGGGGTGGAACCAGCCTTGCACAATCATATTGGTTACCCCTCCCCCACCCACTCTGCTTGTTTGGCTACATCTATGGTCTTTCAGGCTGACGAAATGGCCACCACGCATTTATGCAACACTGTGGAGCACATTTAGTTAAAAATGCTGAAATGCCTTCCCTTCAGTCTGAGGGTCTTGCTTGCTGCACACATTTCCAGCAGGCCCCTGTCAGTGCAAAGTTATTCATTTTTTTATGTGGCAGTTTGTTTACTGTTAGACACACACTACCAAGGACTTGTAGAGGTTCTGTGGAGATAGAATTATTGATTATAATTTTCATTTCAATTACACCTTGTACAGTGATGTATCACCTTCCTCCGCAGTCCTGGACGATATTCCTCAACTTAAAAAATAAGATGCTAATAAAATGATAGTTAACAAAATATTCTGCTTTGTGAAAAGGTCTTGGATTCAGGGGCTGTATTATATTAAATTAATACCAGGCAGCTGTTATGTTATGTTATATTATGTTATGTTCCATTGATTCGTATAGCGCGCCAATCACCCAAGAGGGTCTCCTGGTGCTGTCAAGGGCACTGCATGTGTGGGGAAATGAGCACCAAACATGGCCGCAATCCACAGGAGTTCCAAACGTGGTGAGCTGTTGACGCGGGTCTCCATTACTTGTGAGATGTGTGTGTTGGTTCCAGACCTCCATATTGAATAAGTGAGGAGAGTGCAAGATCTCCCGGTCCCCAACCTTGGTTTATGGGGCACCGCACATCTGATATGTTGCAATACCGCAACCAATGAGACCATGTTCGGTCTTTATTTGAAACATGCAGCGTGAAGGAACGGAGCATGGAGTGCCTTTGGTTATCTACATAACACGTGAATTTGTAAAGCGCTGGTTCACACATAGGCATCTTGGTGCTGAATAACAAATGTTTATTGTTACCCATCTCAATGGTACTCATTTTATCAACATCAGATGGATGAAAAGCTTAGTGGACACCGCTGGGATTTGAACCTGTGACCATGAGGGCGAAAACAGGCCCCTGCAGTGGGCACATTAATCCACCAGACCCGGCTATCTACTGTAGCCTTTAAGTATTAACTATGTATTGATTTGTGTGCAATCCACTGCTTGGGATGTCAGAACCACTATGGGCCAGTTCTGCAGCACAGGCCATCAATGGCATAATATTATGACACAGTTCAAATCAGCGTAAGATATGAAACAAGCAATGTGCTATTCTTTGCTCATTTGCAAATCATGTTCAAATACTTGCAGTGGAAGAATCACTGTTTCTTTTTTTTAAGGTAAAGCAATTTCTAATCGCTTACCAAAATTGAAAGCACTAGAAAATGGAGAAACCCTGGTATATAATGTCCAACTGTCCTATTTAGACAACCTGCTCACAGAAGTGTGCGAAAGAAGGCTCCAAGGATACCTGAGCGCTGAGAAAATGTCTCATTCTGTAATCAAACAAATGCAATAATCTCCCATCCCTTCCTCCCAGATATAAATTAAAAAAGCCCATTAGGCAGATTTCAAAAGATGTCCGTCCGGCGCATAATTGTATACGACATCCTTCCGCGAGATAAAAGTGATTACTGTGGATGCAAATCACTTAGCAACCAATCACTGCCTCCAGAGAGCAGAGCGGGGGACGGCCATCCATTTTCGGCCTTCAGCTTTCTTCCCTGCACCAAGCAAACACAAACACAGATAAAGAGAGACACAATAGCTCTTGACACGCAAATAGGTTAACATAATAAAAGGCAGCTTTGGCTGGCTCACTCCTGGGAGAAAAGCAATTCTCAGGCAGGCAGGAGGTAATAAAACAGGGCTTTTGTGTTCTTGCAGCTATGCTCTTCCCATCCCAGATCTGCTGCACGAGATGATAGTAATCACGGCTTTATTGAATTACCTTTCATGAATATTAGCTTTCTGCGAAATGCAAGAAAGCGGGGGCAGATATGAGGGATGCGTATATGTGCATCCCTGTGGCTCCTCCTCCACATCCATAGAATCACAGGGAAAGCCTCAGCTCCCACTACAGAACCTCACAACGACTAGGCATTTACTTAAGACTGACCAGTGCTTTAAATTGAAATATAAGTGCTTGTGCTCACTACCCAGAGGACCTGTGTGCTCCCGTGAAGTGCAGGTACTCCCATTAAATATATAGCAGTCTCCTTTTCAGATATAATAAGTGCAGGTACTCAGTACCTGATAGCCCCTGCCCATTTAAAGTGCTGCCTAACACCAGCTGATTAGGTGGATATCCGAAATCTTTCAGATGATAGAAAGATCCTGTATCTAACTCTGTTCTTGTGAGACACCTAAGACTAGAATCCATTCTTCACTGTTGACTTCTGGGATGCTGTACTTTAAGACATCTTTAGAGATACATTCAATGGCAGGGGTCCTATGTACGCATCAATTTTCCTTATGGACAAACTGGTTCTTCATAACCAGGATTTGCAAAGAAGTATCTTACCCCCATCATTATATAAATCCACACCACAAAGTGCCTGAGGCTGGTCAGTGGCACTTTACAAATTCCGATGTCCAACCCAACTTGGACTCATCGGTGAGCCCACCATATGTGTCTTTTACCCTTTTCTCTCTTTCTCTGGCAAATATTCTGAAAGTGCTACTGACGACACAGATTGTCGTCAAATTAAACATAAAACAAAATAAAATTGCCTTAAGATTTATATTCACCACACTTATGTCAGGAGCGATGGACAATAGTCACTGGAGCTCAAATGCTCCCCATCTTGCAAGCTGATGTGCATAGCCATCATTCACTGGTAGATAAAAGTGGGATTCATACATGATTAATTTCTGCGGCTACCAGTTCACACACCATATTTTAAGCACATCATAGAACATTACATACATCGTTCAACACGTACACATATGACAAACCACATCCCACAGCTTTCCAGTCAAGCTCTCCGAAAAAGGTGCTCTGACTAAGATTCTAATGGGAGCGCGGTCCATGGTCGCATCAGGGGTATGAAGCACTATATGCTGCAGTAAGATACAAATCAACCTATTGCAAAGATATAGATATATGAATAGAAATGTAATGTGGATGGGTAACTCATTTGACATGCTCATGGGAGCTTAGCAAAATCCTTTCATAAAGTAGGCGTGGATGACGTTTGAATTATACAGGGGGATTAGTGCAAAATACACAACTGTGTGTTTTCTGAAGTTGCAAAGTTTCTGTACTTAACGCATCTTCCCCTGGAGGGATCCTAGACTTCGATCCAGAAAAAAAGTTAGACTATAGTATATTTCAGCAAAAGCATTTCCCGAGTAGGAATTTAACCACGAGCCTTTATTTAATTAAAAATAGTCTCGCTATTGATAGTTTTTTTCCTGGGTATTTTTCCACAAACAACTATTTTCACTAGATTTCTTGAGCTCGATTTTTTGAAAACTTTACAAAGTGTAAAAAAAATAGACAAGGTGGTTAAAAAATGGTTCTCAGAAGTAGAAGTTTCATTCACCCTATTGACAAACAATTGGACAAAGATGTTAAGAAACAATTAAGATCAAATATTTCTAACTGAAGCACAAGTAAATGAGATTTTAACAAGTAGGTTTAAAGAAGATTTCTCAAAAATTATAATTTGATAGCTTTGAGTAAAAGCAGGAGTTCATCGCTGCACACCAGTGGCTTGTCATATCTCCCATGTAAGGAAAGGCACAGAGGGCATCCATCCCACAACATACACAGGAAATGGATATTTCCAAAATGCTGCATGCTTTTGAACGCTTATCTTTATTTTCAGATTTGTGCTGCCCTTTTAAGTTTCTCGTGCTGGTCATTATGTAAGATTCCTTCTGAAAGATGAATTAAGCCCAAGCATTGCCCGCTGAGCTTGACGCAGATTCTGGCCTACACGGCTGACCTTTGCAAAAGGCTTGTTTGTGTGCACGGGGTCACTGCTCGCTCACAGCATCATTTCTGAAAAGGCATGTGGGACTTTCATCGCAGAGGCCTGCGGCATTGGAAGCGCGGAAAATGAACTCGAGCCGTTTCAGACTCGAGCCATGGATAATTATAATTACCTTTAAAAGGAAAGGGGGTGCTTAGAAGCATTCGGGGCAGGGCTGCAGAATGGATGCAGCTGTGCAGGTGTGACCACTTAACCTTGCAGAAGAATCCCCCATCAGCCAGCATGGACTCATCCATGGCGGGTCTGTTCCTAATCAGCCAATCAGGAGGCGGTATTGTCAACACTGGGGGATACTTCAAAGCAGGGTTCTGGCACCCAAGCCATGTCATGTCAGCAGCTCTTATGGGATTAAAGGAAAACGCCAGTCTAAATAATGCAATAGCAACGTCAATAAACATTCCTTCTCATTTAGATGTATACCCAAAAATGAAAACAAATAGAATTTATGAATCAGTGAGTTGCTTCAAGAACCCACTATATCCCTGATAGCACAAATAAGGTACGTTTTCCGTGTACATTTAAAGAGTATAGAGTACTCAAATTATGCACACAGTGGTTCCAATGTGAAGATTTGAGTTGCTTGTGTGCAAACCTTCATTTCCACATCAGAGCAGGAAGACCTCCCCCGGAACAGGAAGGATTGTCTTAAGAAAAATGGTGGCTTTAATGGAGTTGTTCTAAGCATATGTCGAAGTAAATATTTCGTCCACTGTTACTCCTAAACATGGCTCCATCGACCTGCTTTTTAAATAGGTACTTTACAGCAGGTGAGCTAGTAAAGAAACATTTTTATTTGCTTGCGCGTTCTGGCTCTACTTTGCCTACATTGTTTGCAATTTCCCTCATCCTTTCATACTCTGCAAGCCATAACAGTGTTTCATCGCAACATTTTCTTATCTCTATTTTTTTGTAATATGCACATGTTACACCGCCAGGAGGCATCTCTGAGCCACTTTGCAGGGTACAAGGGGCAATACGGAGGAAAGACCTTAAGCACACTGGGGTGGCGGGGGGGGGGTGGGGTTTGTTAATCTCATTGCGTAGTGACTTAGGGATAGTTAGAAGGGATGTCATCCATAGGTTTGTTGATACTGGTACATTTTCAAACCTTCCACTGATTTAACCACTTTTAGTTCGACGCAGGGGTAGTAGTAAGAAAATCAATAGAAAATGTGCCACAGCAGTATACAGACCTCGGATTGTTGTGGACATATGAACATGCCTGTCTATGTTTTAGCACAGCCTTCAACTAGCACATGCATTGACAAGGAGAACTGTAAAAACTTCAAGTTTACAGCAAAGGTTGGTCAAATGTCTCTTCCAGGATTCACTTTGGGACCAAAATTCACTCTGCTGGGTCCACACCTGAATCCATCCAGGAGCAGGCTCCAGCCGAAACACGTCAGTAACTGCATTTTTTAGCATTTACAACCCCAGACTGTCACAAACTAGGTTCCTGCAGAGAGATAAATACCCACAGGCTCTCTTGCTTAATTTTTAATGCTGATCACGATTTCCAATGGAAATATCATCTTGCCACTTGAACTCGGAAAAGGTATTTGTGGTTTAACTCATTGATCTTTTAAACTGGTCGTGAGGAATCGTTTTGCAGGAAGAGAAAGCAGATCGTGCGCCCTGTGCATTGGCTTACTTTTTTCCGTTGCTAAGGGTAATTTTGTTGAATATTTTTTTCATGAAATTTATGGACAATATTTTTCTTGACCTGTGTTTCTTTCATTGCCACTCCCTAGAATTGTGTTTGAAAATGTCTATTGAAAAAAGGGCTTTTGACTATTAAACTGGGATACATGGTGTAAGCTCTTAAAGGCACTGATTTTTTTTTATTGATGCGGGCTTTGCTTGGAGCCACTGTGACTAACCCAGTAGGGCTCCTGATACCCACTTTAAAAATGACATACCCGCTTAAAGTTAGGCAGAGAAGCATGTTTATTTATATGTATATTTTCATGTTTAGAAAACATATACATAGAAATTAAAAAGGGACTTGTGCAGTGGTCTAACTTCCCGTTGTTCATAATGTGTCAGGTTGCATTTTCCAAAACTTGCCTCATTGAAGGCCCCTCAATGGCCGGCACTGGTTGTAATCCTATTCAGTATCTTCATAACAGGATCTTGTACAGTGATAGTGTATTTTTCTCCAGTAATAGAGCAGACCTCTATTCCACCCATACCATAATTCATTGATAAGGAACGTTTCATTGTTATATATGTGTTTGTAAACTCTAAAGGCCCAATTTACAAAACGTTTTGTCTGGCTTAAGACAGGCTTAGAAACAACTGTCTTATCCAAGGAAAGGTGGAACTCATTTACGCACGGCTTTATTATGGCAGCCTTACGAGTCTCCTTCGTTTCTTACCATAGTCTTAAGATTGAATATCCTGGTTTAGGACAGTCTTAAACATGTGAAAACTTCCTAAACCAGGTCCATAGCTCTTGCCTTAAGCGGTGGTTGTTCTGTAGTTCTGAGCGGTGCTGTCTGCAGATCATGAATTTACTCAGGGAGTTTGTGTGTTTGCTTATGTGCTGCTGACCCAGAGCCCTTGAAGACACATAGCTCATGAGTGCTAGGCTGTGGTCCAGCACCTCCCTTTGAAAGCCTATGCTTTGTACACCTGGTCATTGTCTGCAGCTAGCCGTGAAAACAAAATTGTTTGCAGAATTTTGAAGGCCTGAGTTTCAAGTTGCACTTAGAATCAATCTGCCAAAATGACTGAAAGCCATTGAGAATTATGGAATCTTTCATAAAAATTAGAAAAAGAAAATGTTTTGTATATCGCAGCTAAATTGGGGAAATAACCAACTATCAACCATCGAAAGCAATTTATTATGGTTTATATGAAATATGTGTAATATACTTTAATACATACATGTCTTTGCCACTGGGACACCACTTCTATAGTGACCACCTCACTCCAGGTCATTATGTGCACTGTTTGGCCTTTTGTTGGTCTAATTAGTTCAAAGGAAGCAAAAAAATACTATGGCACCCAGAAAACATTAGGCTATCAGACAAAA
Organism: Lissotriton helveticus; assembly: GCF_964261635.1. NCBI lineage: Eukaryota > Metazoa > Chordata > Amphibia > Caudata > Salamandridae > Lissotriton > Lissotriton helveticus. The sequence continues at coordinate 993,952,900 of NC_136072.1, forward strand.
GTCCAGTACTGGAGACCGTGTCGGTAATGACCTTGAGGGAGGAGTTCACCCTAGCCCTTCAGAGCTCTCAGAGTGACAGGGAAATGTAGGAAGCATGGCTAACAAGAAGCTGCAGGGGAGGCAGTGAATATGCAGCAGTCAGGTTCCATACAGGTCTTAATGTTTTCTTTTGGGAAGTTGTGCTCTGTTGACTACCACATCACTATACAGTTGCATTCTGGTGGCAAAAAGCCTGCCGGAGGGAGAGCACACTGCTCCTTTAAAACAGTCAATTTTCACACTTTGCAGGCCCTCAGCTGATATTTCTCTAGAGCGCCTCATCTCTCTCAAGCAGCCTCAGATTGAGATGCTCTGAAAACAAATACAAACACATTTCATTCACACCCATTAAATGCATCAGGCCTGGGTGCCAACTACCCTTTAGGCACTTTCTCCACCCAAATGATAGAATTATCTTTATCATGCTGTTTTCGTGTTACCCTTTTCATGGTTTCCCCATCTGTGCTTCTTGGTTACTTATAAAGCGCTCTAATGCCTCTCAGTGACAGCGCACTACATAAACTAGAAAAATACATAAAAACGGGGGTGCTTTTAGGTGGGCCAATAAATTAAGCAAAACAATCTGGAAGAGCGTAACCTATACCCCAAGAGAAGAATCAGAAAACAAATTTATTTTCACATCTTCCTGTGTGTGTGTCTGCTTGTGTTTGTCACTCACAATCTGAGCTGATTTTTCTTAACCTAGACCTAATCTATAAAAAGTCTTAAGAAGAATAGCTGTCTTTAAATTAAGAGTTTATGGGTGGTTTAACCGAAGGAGTCACAATATACTTGTTTTTCTAACATCTTCAATATGAAGCACAAAGAAGAGATCAGGAATAGGACCCGGATGAGAGGCGGTGGCGTTCATATTCCCTGACCATGGTTAATATATCCTCTATATCCAGTTTTTCAGCTCCTTAAACAAGACAGGCCTGCTGCGGACTTTGCAGGAAGAAATCAGATTGTATTTCCTCCAGGTCCGCGCCCTGCAGAGCTCTTTCCTCGCTAATGAACGCACGCAATGCTTATGGCTCCCTAAACATGCCATTAAATTTCCCCCCTTCCATCACCCAGCGGAGCGATCGGACATTTTCTCCTTAATGGTTGCTAAGCATGTCTTCCGTTATCATCCTGCTGCTGCCGTCATCCCATTTGGGCTGGAGAGGTTATTGACAATTGTTATTTTTAACGACACGCGCTAATCTGGCTCCTAATTAGAAGTTTGCTCCAGTCGAAACCGTTCGCTAGAAAATGTCAAACTTATATAATGCACCGCAAACAAGCCAGAGAAAACAACAAAAAGCCTGTTTCTCCCTGTTTAAGGGAAGAAAAGTTTTAATGATATAACTGTCTCATTAAGTTGTGCTGGGTGATTTACAATACATTTAAATGTCACCCACACACACACGGCATAAACCAGTCATTAATTTGCGTGTCACTGCGTAGAATGACGTCTCCAAAGAGCGGTTATTTTCTATTTTCCTTAATTGGGTGATTTTGGAGAAATGAAGGGCTCATTAGGGGGCAGTGATAGCTTGCACTCGGCCTGGCCAGCTGCTGGACGGGCTGGCCACACAGCTCGGTCCCAAACACAGCGCCCTGGGAGTGAGGGTGCGCTCAGTGACAGGGCCTGGCTCAGCAGCGCCCTCAGTGACAGGGCCTGGCTCAGCGGCGCCCTCAGAGACAGGGCCTGGCTCAGCAGTGCCCTCAGTGACAGGGCCTGGCTCAGCAGTGCCCTCAGAGACAGGGTCTGGCTCAGCAGCACCCTCATTGACAGGGTCTGGCTCAGCAGCGCCCTCATAGACAGGGCCTTGCTCAGCAGTGCCTTCAGTGACAGGGCCTGGCTCAGCAGTGCCCTCATAGACAGGGCCTTGCTCAGCAGTGCCTTCAGTGACAGGGCCTGGCTCAGCAGTTCCCTCATAGACAGGGCCTGGCTCAGCAGTGCCCTCGGTAACAGGGTCTGCCTCAGCAGTGCCCTCAGTGACAGGGTCTGCCTCAGCAGTGCCCTCATAGACAGGGCCTGGTTCAGCATTGCCCGACAGTGACAGGGCCTGGCTCAGCAGTGCCCGACAGTGACAGGGCCTGGCTCAGCTGCACCCTCAGTAACAGGGCCTGGCTCAGCAGCGCCCTCAGAGACAGGGTCTGGCTCAACAGAGCCCTCAGTGACAGAGCCTGGCTCAACAGAGCCCTCAGTGACAGGGCCTGGCTCAGCAGTGCCCGACAGTGACAGGGCCTGGCTCAGCTGCACCCTCAGTAACAGGGCCTGGCTCAGCAGCGCCCTCAGAGACAGGGTCTGGCTCAACAGAGCCCTCAGTGACAGAGCCTGGCTCAACAGAGCCCTCAGTGACAGGGCCTGGCTCAGCAGTGTCCTCAGTGACAGGGCCTTGCTCAGCAGCGCCCTCAGTAACAGGGCCTGGCTCAACAGAGCCCTCAGTGACAGGGCCTGGCTCAGCAGTGTCCTCAGTGACAGGGCCTTGCTCAGCAGCGCCCTCAGTAACAGGGCCTGGCTCAACAGAGCCCTCAGTGACAGGGCCTGGCTCAGCAGTGTCCTCGGTGACAGGGCCTGGCTCAACAGAGCCCTCAGTGACAGGGCCTGGCTCAGCAGTGTCCTCTGTGACAGGGCCTTGCTCAGCAGCGCCTCAGTCAGAGGGCCTAGGCCTAGCTCAGCAGTGTCCTCTGTGACAGGGTCTGGCTCAGCAGTGCCCTCAGTGACAGGGCCTGGCTCAGTAGTGCCCACTCGGTCACAGGGCCTGGCTCAGTACAGCTCTCAATCACAAGGCCTGAGGTAGTCTGCTGAGCCACAGCTGCTGAGAAATTGGCTACAGTTTTACCAGTATGCTAGGTGTCGGCTATTTATTCATTTTACTAACAGCACAAAATATATACATATTTTATTTTGCAGGCATGGGTCATATAAGAATAATAATTTAGCCGCAAAATATTTGAAAATGTTATACAATTGTAATGAGGGTATCTTAAAGTTTCACGGTTCAAGACGCTTGTAGGGGTTGGCAACATTCCCACAATGCCCATATTTTCGGGCCAGTTCAGAAACATTCGGCTTTGGTAACGCAGACCACATGCTCCACAGTTCACTGGATTCACTCCATGTTTAGAGTGAACTTCACCCAGTCTTCTGTTTGAAGAGTGGGGGTTTGTCCTGATGCTTGATATCTATGGCCGGGACACTCAGGAGGACAGAAAACTCTGAGTTGGCCCTCCACAATCCCCTCTACACTTAGCCAAAGATGGTGGAGACGGTGGTGTGAGGTGGCTGGGAGAGGGCGCAGGTGGACAGCCAGGTGGTTTTTTTGTTGCACTGGCTGAGTGGCTGGGGCGTGGCCAGGCCAGATTGAAAACTTTTCTTAAGGAGGTGGGGGAGAGGGTTCTGGTGAGGAGGACCACAGGCTGCTGATGACTGTTGCACCCCCACTCCTGCCTTTAACAGCCCCTCACAGCAGTGTGGACAATATCTGACTCCTGCAAATACCCCTGCCACTATGCTTCTTGTTTATTAATCAAAGAAGCCCCCTTTAAGCACTTAAACACAAAAAGAGGACCCCGCCCTGAGAAGATGCCTGCATTTGGGATTGGATGCATTTCACAAAGGAGACATGGCCTAGCAATTTGGGCATATTTATACATTTTTGGGATAGGGCCAAGATTTAATTGCATATGGTTGATCCATGCATGCAGTGGTAGAGATGAGCTCAAAACAATGGAATTAAATGCTGCTCAAGGGATATTTCCAGGGATGAAGAAACTTTGGCTCAAACTTCTATGTCTGTCTCTTTTTAATTTTCTAGTCGGGAGTCTGGGAAGTTTATGGATGTCCATGCCATGATTTGTCTACAGATGTCTTTGAAACTTTATAAATGTTCACGCCCAGTCACTGGCCCGTGGAAAATTTGATAAAAACATATTTTGCATAATTACTATGTTTTTCCACAAATATGATGTCATAGAGCACATTTAATTGAGCAGTTATCTCATACTATTAAAAGATGTAAGTGGGGGCTCTCTATAGGGTTAAAAACCAGCCTCGGTGCTACCTGCTGCCTTTCGCTGTGGCCCTGTGCCGCACGTGGGCCACCTCCCCACGCCGCCGTGTCTCGCGACACTGCGCTTACTACGGGTGCCTGAGTGGCGCACATTTCCCCCTCTGTCAATAAGACAAGCTCATTACCATGAACACTTCCATTTCATTACACTCAAGCTGCATTACAACCGCGCTCTCGAAGGCAAGCACTCGCAGTGTTATGAAAAGGTGTTGTCGCTGTAATGAGGGTTGTAATGAGGTAAAGTATAAACGGCGTGTAAATGTGTTCCACAATAAAAAGCACAGACAGCGGAGAGGAACAACATGTACCCTAAGCAGTCGGATTGCTTTTAGCTTCTAATTGTGTGTCACGTTGCCCTAAACAAGAGAAGCGCATTCATAAAAAACTTTAATTAAAGGAGCACTACATAAAAAAAAAAATGCGAAACTGAAATGGTACAAGACAATCATAACCCAGTACTCTTTGCCATTGTGGCCTGCCATCAGATGTGAGGCTTTGAATGTGATGGCCTGCATTCATTTGCCATCTATTATTGCACGTACCTGGTTCCTGATGTGGCATGAGCTTTCCAATGTGCATTACCATACTAATGTATTTTGCAAACATTATCATTGTGCACGAAATGCCCACTCCGACATTAGCTCAAAACATATTTGCATCTGAATCAGCAATGATTTTCTCTGTTAAAAAAAACTGTGGTGTTTAAAATGGTAATAATGGAACTCTAATGGAGAAGATCAATCCAGGCTGCATACTGGGAAATGTGCAGGATTTAAAAGATGGTTGCAGGGTTGATTCCTGCATGAAATGGCAGAGATGAGCAAAAAAACAATGGAATGGAAGGCTGCCCTTGGGATATTCCCAGAGATGAAGAAACTTTTTTTCAAATTTTTCTATCCATCTTTTCTAGTTATCTAACCAGGTTTTTTAATAATATTTAGATGCCCATGCCATGCCATACCTATAGATGTCCATAAACTGTATAAAAGTCCATGCCCACTCACTGATGCGCTGAGACAGAGTCAGTGACCTGCAGAGACAGCTGAGCAGGCATATCTTAATGTCTTGAAATCTACAGATTTCGTTTTGGCCAGTCCTACTGTGCATTCATCTGGGAAAAATACAGGTGTCGTTCCCTTATGCAAGGGACAACCATGTTCTGTGAAAGTGCCACTAAAGGTTTTTCATTAACTGCTGAAAGGGCCCTGTGTATGCATGTTGTGATTTTTAGCGTGGTGATCAAATACTAGAACGATCACCTACCCCAGAATAAACCCTTTGGGATTTAAAAGTCAGTCTCTTATTGTTTCTCACATTCCCTAATTCTGCTCAGCATCCTCCATGTGCCCTAATTCTACTTCTGAATGACCCACTGTCATTTTGGTATTTCTCAAAGGGCACATGAAATCAACCACAGAGCGCTCGATTAATGCAATATGCGTCCCAATCTGCTCTCAGGAAACAAACACATTTTCTGCATGCGTCATATCTCGAAAATAATTTGTAAATGCGCAAAAAAGTGGCTGTACTCAATCTGCCTGCATCTGTGCCCAGTACAAAACCTGGCTTGACGTTTGCCAGGAAGCTCTTCAGATGCAGAGCTCAATTTCACAGCCGAGCATGCCCAGCTCTCCTGATAAACCCCCTGGACCCCACCAGCTGCTGCATGGGAAGAGGGGACTCTGGCAGGGACAGAAATGTTCTCAGGACTTGCACAGGTGGTGGACCACTGAACTAGCTTTTACGGCTACCTTGGGGCCAGAAATCTATTTGAAGGCAATGAGATGTTGGGGGCATTTGAGATCTGCAGATGTCAACGTGAAGTCAGACGTGACGCAAGTTAACCCCTTGTATGCTGATGACGGCCCCCGTCCGTCATGCACTGCGGTGCTCGTGTGCGGATGACGGCTGGGGGCCGTCATAAACCCGCCCACTTGCGATTTTGCTGCACAGGCGCAGAATCGCGGCCGCATGGAAGTGGTTAAAGGATGGGAACCGGTTGACATCAGCAGGCCCCCTCAGCAATATAATTTGAGCAGAGTGTGGATCTAGTGCCCTAACAGTCAAAGAGGCCCCGCTTCAACTGCAAGCATAGTATCTTCAGTTGAGGTCTGAACCCCAACTGCAAGTCTCGACTGTGGATAAGGACTGTAGCAGTGGTGTGTAGCTAGACCTTTTGCGGTCTATGGCGGCCCTGCATTAACTGCCCCCGGCAGCCACATGTAAGAGTGGGGGATGGGTGCTGGCGCTTCCTGCGTTCGACGCCCTGCAGCGGCTGCAAGTAAGAGCGGGGTGGGAGGCCGCCGCCCCAAAACTTGTGCCGCCTGGGACGGCCGCCCCCTTTTACCACACCACTGAACCGCAGTCATACAGAAGGTGATGTGAGGAATGCTTGCAAAAGGTCTAACCACTGACAATCGCTCTGGATAGCATTCCAACCCTTTGGGACCCCGAGTCAAAAGAAATGGGCGAGCAAATGTGTAGTTGTAATCCTGGTGATATGGCCTTTAATTTCTATTGTTTCCTGAGATCAATTTTCCCATTCCTAAATTACTTATTAAGTCAATGATCTATGATTGAATACGGGTTTCATTAAATCAAAATCAATCGTACTTAAAGTCGATATATATTTGCAATAAGACCCTAGATGAGGTCTCAGATCAATTATACAATCAGTGGTGAACACAAAGAGCACTTTTGCACTGGAATTCTGCATGGTGATGAAATAAATATCGATTTTTATAGCTTCAATCAGTGTGTTTGCATCAAAATGACTTGTAAATGAATACTTGTTGACAAAGACCATTTGATTCCAGACACATCAGGCATTAATTGTTAATTTCAGAAATTATTTTTATAATTTCTCCACCATTACCAATTAAATATAGTAGTTTGTTTTCGATAGATCAACAAATAGGCTGGAAGTGGTTTCACTGTGGAAGTTCGCAGTTGCACAGACAATGCTGATGATGTTCCCCTGTCTGTTGCCTTTTTCACATTTAGCACAGGTGTCGCCCTGCGATACCTCACACTGAGCATCATAGCCTTTTTGAGATGCTCCTCAACCCCTTGTCTCATCCTTAGGAGTGGTTCGATAGCAGAGCTGTACAGAGATCTATTGTTTCTGATTCTTTAAAACATATATGAAGTGTACTTTGGCTCTGCCCCACAGGAGTGTTAACCTCTCACCTCAGGCTGTTGGCTGTTTGATGTATCATTCTGCTCCCCGTTGAGCATTTGCATTGCAATGCACGAGGGACTATTTTGCATTTCAAAAGAACACTGTATTAGCACACATCAAGTGTTATCTCATAGTTGCATTGCATGAAGAAATGTTTTTGTTTGTTTTTTATAAACTTTTGTAAATATATTTTAGTCAGCATTCACAATGCAAGTAGATCTCTTGGCGTTGCCAATGCTTGTGTCCCAATTGCCAGCCCTAGTCCTCTCTTGTTTTGCTGATTCAGGGATGAGCAGAAGATTCAGGCAAGAGAATTAGAAAGAGGCCACAAAACAATAGAGGTGGGCCACAACCCGGAAACAAACCAGGAACAGCTGCACCTGCATTGTACTCTGTCCCCTTGCTCAAGCTGTAATTCCTTATTCAGTTGTATGTTTCTTTAAACAGGAGGCACCCACCCCGTTGGACCTGTTTCATCTCTCATGCTGCACTTTTATTTAATGCTGTTGAGGGAGGCGGGGATATTGTGGTACCAGCAGTGAATTACCAGACAGTGATATTATGGTGACAAAGTTGCTTTCTACCATGAAAGCATCACCACTGAATACAATAGGATTGATAATATACTTAAGAATATGTCTACCTAACAAAATACACAATGTAACTAAGCAGGTACAAAAAATGGCAAATGCAGTACGCTTCTATTTAAAACGACTGGTTCTTTCCACACCATTTTTTTAAAAGCCCCATTTCCACAGTGCAGAATCACCGCCTACGACGTGCAAACTAGCCAGCCATGTTTGTGCTGCAGGTAGAAATTTGTACTGGGTAATTTTCCTAAAACCACTTAAAGTACCACATTTTATCTCTGAAATGGTTATGCCAACGTGCCACAATATACATGCAGGGGGGAAATGTCATGCTAATTGGTTCGTTTTCTGCAAAAAATGGATTTAGCGTAGAAGCAATTTTCTAGCAATAGCCACGTTAGTGCTTTCTAGCAATCAGACAGGATAATTGCCACGCTATTACCTCAAATGCCACTCTGCAAAGTTTATTTTGCCCATTTGCTTCAAAAGTCCATGTTTGCCTAATGTAGCAGATCGATCTATTCAAAGGGATTTCCTAAAATTGTGCATGAAGTGGTGTGTGATGTGGATTCTACTTGGTAAGAGCAAGTAACAACTTCAGGATGTGGGATGGTAAGTGGGGAAAATGATCATGTATTATCTGTAGGAGAAGGTATACACTACTCCTCAAGTCATCTGCACACCACACAGACCCCCCAACCTTCACTCTCCTTCGGACCTGATTTGGGAAGTTTATCCCAGGATCAAAGCACAGGTAGAGCTGTGAGGATGTCAATTCACAGCTGGGAGCTGATTGAAAGGGTTCTTAAAAATCTGACTGCACGATTTAATACATAAAATATGTTATGTTATCTGGCACTTTTATGCCACATAACTGCCTTTAGAATGGCAATGTGGCACTTTAACTGTCCAGATAGATTACACGAGGAAATGCGCACTGCGCTGCCTGTGCTCAGGTAGAGTTCTGGGAGAGGAAGTCATGTAGCTCAGTCCCTACAGATTTGAAAGTCAATCTCATTACAGCTGTTTCTTGTGACGCTCTCCCTTACCTCTTAGCCAAGTCGTGTTCAAAATATGTCATAGTGAATGAAAAAATAATAATATTAAAGATTCTTTTTGCATTAATATAGACAATATATTTTGGTCACTGGACTATCATTCTAACTGTTGATAGGGAAAGAGCCACAGTTCTAGGTTTGCAGCCAACTTCACTGCCTACTCCCTAGAGATTAAAATGTGTAGAACACAAAAATGCTGCCTGCCTATCTGGCTATTTAATTTAGCATTAGAACCTTTACTGTGGCTACTGGACACAGAAATGATGGCCCAGGAGTTAAAATAAGTGTGAATGAAATAAATGTTTTCTAATTACAGATGATGGGCTTCTCATAACATCTTCAACTATAAATTCATTATCTGAAATATTTAAATTAGCGATCAATTCTCTAACCTTCTCTAGATATAACGAAATATACCCACTCAGTACAGTTCATTTTAGGGGGGCTGAGTGAGGGCATAATAGCAAGTTGTACAAATTAGAGTGGAATTATATCAACATGATGTTGGTGGCTTTATCCAAATTGATGAACAGCCAGTAAAATGAATGAAAACATCTAGTTGAACGGTTGCTAGTGATAATAATTATAGCACCAGGAAAAAAGGGAACGTTGTTAAAATCAAAATACAAAACTTGGTGTGGAGAGTATGACATTAAAATGTTCCATCAGCTCTAGGCCAGACTGCCACTGATAACAAATCAAGCAACAACTGCCTCCCGGGTGGGCCTGACCGACTTGAATACATTTCTGCTGGGAAACTGTATATATTTGTGGAGGTTGATAAAGCCAGTGTTTACCCGTGGCTGTCCTTGGCCATCAGTCAAATGTTTTTTTAACAAAAACTTAACACGTTTTCTATGTGGATACAAAAGCAACTAGGACAAAGTGGTTGGTGTTTTTTTAGTGATCATTTGAATTTTATTTTTTGTGATAGAAGTCTTGAATTGACTGTGGGATTTACTTAGAAGGTTGAGTGACTGATCAAATAGGGAATGATGTTTTGAAAAGAATGGGATTTTCCAATCGCTGTAACCTTCCACCATACATATTAATCACCTGTGGAGGGACAGCACCGACTGCAAACAATAACCCACATCGGTGACCATGAATGGGCACAAAGGTTACATCAACCAGTCCGTCCTACTTTAGCATCTTTCTACCCAGTTATAACACTCCTTAAGTGAGGAGCGGGTTTAGGGATGCTGAAGCCTCCTCCCAGCCATCCAGCACCACCGGGGCAGTGCAGAAAGCACCTGCCGCTGCTGTGCTGTTTGTCACAGGGGCGCCATGTTTGCACAGAGCTCGGAGCCCAACTACGAGCAGGTGACACGGGACGCCGAGGCGGCGATCCCTCACACATGGGTGGTCCGAGCTATAAAACAACCCAACTGCCTTCCTCCCCCAAGTAATGCTGAGAAAAGTCAATCGTACAAAAACACAGACGACACAAACCACTAGGTAAATTGTGTATTCCATATTGTGCTTGCTGTGCTGTCCGCTCGACTCTTTTTTTCTGTACCAAACCGTCTTGAATGAGTAAATGTAATAGTGATAACATATATCGATTGTAGTGGCATTGAAAGCGCCAGAGTTTGTGTTTTTTTTTTAAATAGGGCGAACCAGACCTGAAAGTATCGGAAAGCTTTACATGAGCTCCATTAGACACGGTCATATTCAATAGCTGTAGGCACATAGTGATTAAGATCACTTAATCACTAAGTGATCTGCCCAGAATCACAAAATGTTGAGCCAACGCCGAGACTCCAGTTCCAAAATCTGCAGCTCTGGTCCTACGGCCACATACTCTCCTATGATTTTCTTCTTTCTTTTGCAGTTTTTATATAGCTCAACCTCGGCCCTAAGGTATTAGAACGCTTTATAGAAGCACCATTAACATTAGACAAGAACTCATTCGTTACTTAGTAGGCACGCGGAGATTAAGTGCTGTGCCCAGAATCACAGGATGTTCAGCCGACCCCGAGACGCGAACCTGATACTATAGGTCCAGAGTCGGCAGCTCTCGGGCCGTTACGCCACATCCTATTCCCGAGAGTTGATGCTGGGGTTGAGCCGCAGACCCTCCTTGTGGATATATTTTAAATCTGTCCGCTCAGCTGCCTCGGGTCCACGTAGCGTTCCTCGGTCTGGGTGGCACCGGGGTGTAGAATGTGCCAGGGGCTGTAAAGGCTCTCTGTTTGCAGGGCACACGTGGGTGCCAGATTCCACACGTCCGGGCGGCCCGGCCCTAGTGGTGCAGACAGTGTTTGGGTTCATGCCGGGGTGGGGCGCCAGGTGCGGTCCGATCTGCCGGCCGTGGGATGCGCGGTCTGCGCGCCGAGAGAGGCGTCGGGCTTTTTAGGAAGAGTAATGCGACCTGTCAGAGCCGCAGAACGCAGGCGGGAGCAGCGTCACCCAGTGCCAGCCGCAAGGGAGGGGGCGCTGTAGTGGGGGCTTGAAAGGATGGGGGTGCTGTCCTGGGGAGGTGTGAGGAGTCTGCCGGAGACCGATGCTTCTGAAAAGATGTCGGACGGTGTTGGGCGACAAACTCTTCCCCGGCCCTGACAGGTCTGCAGCGGTGCAGGGACCATGGAATGTGTTCAGAAACTCTAGATTTGGCTTCGGGGTGACCCGCCTGCCCGCGAACGGCCATAAATCACCTCCACTGTGTCTGACAATGGCCCCAGAAGGGCTCAAAGGCCCCGGGAGCGGGGACCCAGGACGGGGAGGAGCAGCAGATGGTTTGAGATAAACTGAAAGCTGACTCCGGGACCATTCTTTCTAGAATTAAAATCTGTCATCCAAGGAGAGCCCGTGAATAAACCCCTCCGCAATCCAGCAATATCGAAACCCCAGCCACCCCCCCTCACCCCACCCACCATCCCTTCTCATTAGTTTCAGAAAAGAAGTCGAGACTTAAAGTGCCCCGTCACCTCGAGGCGCCCCCTGCCCTCTCTCATTCAAGGGCTGCCCCCGCAATATGGCAGAGCTTTGGGTAACACTGCAGCTCACATGCTCCCCGACTCGCGGTATCTCGGCAGCCAATTCCACGGCTCGGGGTGTTAATGCGCCCTCTGCAGAGGTCTGAGGGGAGTCTGTAACTTCAATCCCTGCCTGCTCTGCCTTTCATCCTTCTGACGTTGATGAAATGTGAATTATTGGATAAATGCCCGTTATTTACAGGTCCGCCAAGCATGCACTATACGTGTACGCATCATCACAGTATTTATTCCAGTGTCCCGATACAATGGGTTGATGGTATATGAAACAGACACGCACCCTCCTAACCCTACCGGGACTATGTCTGTTTCAACCCCAGACATCGCCCTGAAGCTTGCAAACGCGTCAGACATCACCTGCAGGCTGCAGTGCTTAGACATGTTTCGTTGCTGACTATTACAATTACTATTACGCATTCCAAAAAACACACACCGCTGCGGGGCCACACCAATGACAGACTCTGCGCGCTATAAATCCTGGTCGCATTTCAAGCACTGTACACAATAACAACGTTGACGCCCCGAGCACCAACCCCTGGAAAAGGCGACAAAGGCAGGACACCCACCTGTTCTAAGCAAACCACCCCAGGGTAACACGCCTAGCATGGGCCATCTCTTGTTACAAAGGCCTGTCAGGAAACCAGCAGCATCCAACGGCAACCAATTCACGGGAATCGGAGGCAATATTAAACTCCTGAACAGAGAATTACTCGTAAAAGACGTGCCTGCTTATAAAGTTCCCAATTATACGTGTGTTTCCCTCAATCGGGGTTTGTTGTAACCAAGCACTAGAAAAGTCTCGCGTGCCTCTAGCTATTAAACCTCTCCGAGTAGCGCTTCTCCTGATGATGCTAAGTACATTAGAATATATAAATGAAAATACATTTAAAGGCAGCGACTTGCTTTGGGGACACCGTCTCTCTCAACAAAGTAACTTAAAACAAAGTCAAAATACTCTCTACCTGTTGATCGTACAGGCACCTCGAGTCCGGCCACATATTGCGATGTTAAATTAAAGCGATTTCGCCACTTGAAGTGCTTACCATAAATTGAGTGAGGCGGGGACGCGGTCCTCGGGGGCTCAGGGGGAGGCAGTCCGGAAATGGGTCACCCTTCTCTCCATGAGGGTGCAGATTACAGCAAATAAAACCCTGAATCCAGAAGGGGGAGAGAGGATGTGCCGGGGCGCGCCTCGACCCCACACGGCGGACAGCGACCTCTCTAAAAACACAAGCGCCGCAGATCCCAGGTGGAAAACATACATGGAAACCCAAAATCCAATATTCAGGGAAAAGTGCGTCAGGCTCGGCCGGGAAGTCTCCTCCGGGAGGACGCTACAGTCCGTGAAACGGAAGAACCATTCATTCGTCTTGCAGATTAATTTTGAGGGCACTGAATCGCCCGCTGCTGGGTGATTGAAACTGCACAAAAAGCGAATCCGGTGTATTTATTTCAGGCTGCAGGGGTCGCCGTTCCTTTCATGTCACAATCACGCTGGCTCTACTCTGACGCCTTTACTGCCACTCACAAGTACAGCCGTCAGGATCTGTGGTGAAGATTATATATCCAGTGGGGGTCCCCGGTGGGCGAGGGGGCTGGTACAGGGCCGGGGGGAGAGGGGACTGAACTGGTGGATGAAAGGAAGCAGTGTCGGGGTGGTCCCGTGATCCCGAGCCCCGAGGAGCTGCTTCCACAGAGGTGGCCCAGGAGAAGATGCGGAGCTGGTTCTCGGCTCTTCTTTGACTGATGGTTCTCTGTGGTCCGTGGACGCCCCTCTACTCCGCCAGGACTCGGGGCCAGGGACAGCTTTTGCACCCTCCTGGGTCCAGAAACCCTCGGCTCCTGCTCCCTGGACGGGACGATGAGATCCCAGGCAGCTCCGGACTGAAGGGCCGGTGCTCCGGAGCGCAGCGGCCCCTCGGGATCAGCAGGGCTTTCTCTGAACACAGCCCTCCCTTTGGTGGTGTCTGGGACGTAGGACAGTCCTCGATGGCTCCCCTGGTGCTGGTCCCTTCCCCGGGCAGTGGGAAGCAGTGGATGGACGACAGTCCCCCGGGCGCTCTCCTGAGCCTGGAGAAGTCCCTTCCTCGGGCAGTCAGAGGTTGCGGACGCAGTGAGAGCGCCGGGCTCGGTGCACGGAGCGCTGCCCTGATGCGCCCCGGTCGTCGGGACAACCTGCTGTTCTCCACCAGAGCTGCCTGTGCCCTTCCTGGGGTGAAGCGGCAGCTGTGGGTGCACCAGGACGGGCTGAACCTGTAGGTTCTCCCTGGGGTCACCCGGGACCTGCGAGTGTTCGCGAGGAGCTTTCCTTCCCTCCCAGGGTCAGTCCTTCCTCGGTTGAAGCAGAAGCAGCCCTGGGTGGTACTCCTGCACCGGCTGCTGCGGCTCAGACGGTCTCCGTGGCCTCTCTGCCAGGTGAGCTGCAGTTCTCGCCCCCCGGGTTGCGGGTGCTCTCGTCCGGGCTACTGCTGCTCGCCTCGCATCCCCAGTGGTGCAGTGTGTGATGGACAGCGGGCGGTGCCTGGTGCCTCGGCCGCCTCTCCCCTCTTGAGTCCAGGGAGCTCCTTCCAGCTGCTCGGCTCCGGCGACACTGACACAGTGTGCGAGCTGTGCCTGCCCTCCAGAGGAGGCCCGGCCCACAGGATGGGAGGACGGCCCACCGAGGCGCGCGCTCAGCATCCGCGGCTGGTGCCAGACCCCTCCGCATGCATGTGCACCACTTGAAACTTACTGGCGGCCGATACCAGCAAAAGACACACACATCTCGATAACGGGACACGTTTATTTATGCATCAATTGGAGATTTATTTCTAACAAGGACCACTCTCTATATAGCCTGTTTAACTGTCTGTATAAACGCCCGACTCTGGTGATGGAAACCAAGTGTATAGTGCATGTGTTCCATGGCTTATAGTAATGAGGCCATTCCAGGTAGGTAAAACAAGTGACCTGATTTAACACGGCTAACCTCTTTAGATTACAGATTTAATTACCTTCTTCAATGGCTGCAATCTCAAATAAAACTCAAATTTCAGTTTACAAACCAAAACATTGAACTGCATGTCCAATCTTTATATATCTTTTTTTGTATACACATTTCAGAGTGAGATACTATGAAACTGCTCTCGGAAAGTGAAGTTAGATAACATACGATATGTTGTAATGTTTTACATAGAAGGATTACAAGTATGACAAGCTAATAAGGCATGAGATATGCAATCTTATTTGACATCTGGTAGTCCTTTTTTAAAATATCTTAAATAAGCAATTACAGGCTAAATAATTTAAGAGTGAACTAAAAAAAAGTCTATAAAAACACTGCCCCACTGATGTACCACATATTATACCGTGTTGAGTTTTAACGGGGTTCACCCACATAAAACTACCCAACCTGGGTTATCACAGCATTACGTTTGAGAAAAGGGTCGAGGTAGTTTAAGGATTTCCAAAATATAACATAAAATCTACCACAATAGAATGTCAAAATATAACATAAAATCTACCACAATAGAATTTATTTGTTACTATAAATTTATTAAGTAACACATTCGTCAAATGTTTTTGATTCAAAACATAAATGAGAAAAATCTAAATCATCAATTCGTACACATATTGAATGCTTTTCAATTCAAAACATTAAGCTTCTTCATGTGTGATATTATACAGTGCTCTCAGTGAGATAGAAGGGAAAAACTTGGTGGGAGGAATGGGGGTGATTAGATGGGTGAGGGATAGGGTAAAGGTGTTGTGACAAGCACATTAGCAAATATTTACAATAGAACCTTTACGGTCTTAGAAAGATCCACAAGTTCTCCTAAAGTCATAACACATAGGACATGAATGGTTCATTGATTTGGTTCCCACGTGTTCGACGGTGTGTAGAAGTCTATGTTTCGACCCCTTAATATTCAAGGGCTGGTGTATCCTAATGTAGGGGTCTTCATCAGGACATTAGGTGTTGAGGAGCACTTGAAGGAAGTTCTGTAATTGAACCTTCCTTATGTGGCAGCGAACCGCTCATCAAGATCCTAAAAATCGTGGGTGCTAATTTTAACCACAATGTGTTGTCAAATGTCAAATGTCAAATTCTCTTATATAGCGCACTTATCACCAAGGAGGTCTCAAGGCGCTCTGCAGAGAAAAGGCAATGATCTACCAGAGTGAGGAACAAACGGTGGCCCTTATTTAGGAAAAAGCCACGCTTTCAATCCTCTCCTAAATTCTAGGTGATTGGATAAAGACAGAAGACGGGTGGGTAGCTTATTCCATAGCCGTGGAGCCACGTATGAAAAAGACCTGCAACCATGCCTTGACGTCCGTGCTCTGGGCTGGGACAGCAGGAACTTAGAGCTAGAGCGGAGATCTCTAGCCGGGATATACCAGGCCAGTTTTTCTTTTAGATATGAAGGACCAACACCGTGGAGAAGTTTATGAGTTAAACTCAGGATTTTAAATTGACATCTTTGGCGCACAGGAAGCCAGTGCAATTTCCTCAGAGTTGGTTTAGAGGCAGATCTTGGAGGCAAGCCCAACACTAATCTTGCTGCCGCGTTCTGAATAGTTTGTAATTTTGTCAGCAGATTCTCGTTAATGGAGGCAAACATGGCATTTCCATAATCAAGCCTGCTGACAATCAGACCCTGAACCAGCGGCTTTCTAGCTTCAGTTGGGAGCCATTTAAAGATGTTACGCAGTTGTCGCAAGATCCCAAAGCACGTCCCGGCAACCTGATGTACATGGGCCTTCATAGAGAGATCCCCATCAAGCGTGATCCCCAGATCTCTTACAGTCTCTTTAGGCTAGGGGCAAGGCCCTAGTTCTTGAGGCCACCAGTCTTGGGACCAAAAGGTCTTAGCCTTACCGAAAAGAAGGATCTCAGTCTTACTGCAGTTAAGTTGGAGCATGTTCTCACTCATCCAACTTTGGATGTGAATCATGCATCGTTTGAAATTTAAACAGGTATCCTGAGGATTAGATTTACAGGTAATAAGTACCTGAGAATCATCTGCATAAGACACAGTAGAGAATCCGTAAGATGTTATGATATGGGCCAGAGGACGGAGATAAAGATTAAACAACAAGGGACTTAGGATGGATCCCTGCGGGACCCCTATGGATAGCGGAATAGTGGGGGATGCATGCGAGTTCATCCTGACATAGGCACTGCGATCCCTGAGGTAGCCTGCGAACCAAGCCAAGGCGTTACCTCTGACACCAACCTCCCACAGACGATGTTTCAAAATGCTGTGGGAGATGGTGTCAAAGGCGGCAGAGAGATCTAATAAAACCAAAATGGCTGATTCGCTCCTATCCAAGGAAAGTCGGATGTTGTCCACTACTTCTATTACTGCGGTTTCCGTGCCGTGAGCGGCACGGAATCCAGACTGTGACGGGTCAAGAAGGGCATGGGTTTCAGCATAAGGGGACACACGTTTGTTTACCAGATATTCGATAACTTTCCCAAAGAAAGGTAATAACGAGATCGGTCTATAATTGGAGAAAACAGAGGGGTCACTCTTTGGTTTTTTAAGGATTGGTCTGACTTGCGCCACCTTCCAATTACTAGGAAAGGAAGCACTCTCAAAGGAAGCAATAAAAATGCTAGTCAGATCATCAGCCAGCAAAGGGAATAAATCGCTGCACTTACGAGGAAGCAAAGGATCATTTGGAGATCCTGATTTAATTTTTTTTAGTGCTAGTAACACTTCTTCGGGATTGGTAGGCTCCAATTGTATCATGGAAGGGCAATCCAAATTGTCATGGGCGAGCTCAGAATTAAGGATGGTCTCCTCATTTGCGGGCATAATTTGTGGGGCAGAAGGAAATGAGGAGTATATTGACAGGATCTTACTGTGAAAGTAGGAAACCAGTGAACTGACCCATTCTGGCTGGGGGTCAAATTTAGATTGTTCAACCTGCGGGGTTGTGAACTCCCTGACAATATTAAACATTTCTTTACTGGATTGCGAGGCCTTATGTATTCTTTGCGTGATGTAGAGAGATTTTGCTACCTTTATATGTTTCATATATCCAGAATGGATTAGTTTATACTTCAGGCGGTCTTGGGACGTTCTGGACTTTCGCCACAGCCTCTCCGCCAGTCTACAGTCAGTTTTCTCACGTCTCAAACTCTCCGTGAACCAGGGAGAGGCCATTCTTTTCAAGTTTACCTTCCTTTCCGGGATGATATCGTCAAGCGTGTTTCTGATAGATAGCTCAAATTGCGTGGCCATTGTTCCGACATCATTAAGATCGTTAATCAGAGGCTTAAAGAAAGTCTTAAACGCCTCCGGAGTTAATTTGTGCCAAGGTCAAATGAGCGTCGATTCTTTATGGTCGGAGATCTGTAGCCTGGAAGGAGTGGGAAAGGTAAAATTTACTAGGAAATGATCCGTCCAGATCATCTGTAAAGGGGGATCACAATGTAGGTCAGGCATTTTAGTAAAAACTAAATCCAAACAATGGCCGGCACGATGAGTGGAACCTTGAACCCGCTGAGTTAGTCCCAGGGTTTCTAATGTTGAAATTAAGTGACAGGATCTCCATTATGTGGAAGCTCGGCATGGTAATTAAAATCACCTAATAAAATGAAATTATCTGTGGCCAGCACGTGAGAAGCTAAAATATCCATCAGGTTATTGGCAAATTCAGACTTGCCTCCCGGAGGTCTGTACACCAGAGCTGTTCTACCTAACGCCTTCATGTTATATTTTATGTTAATTATTAGTATTTCCAGCGAATCGCTGGAAAGCGAGTCAAGGCATGTGATCTCTACTGGGTCCTTTGCGGCTACTGCAAGGCCACCCCCTCGTTTGCCCACTCTATCAAGCCTGATCAGATGATATTCACTGGGAAAGGCCGTGGCAATATCAGGGGAAGCCTGATTATGGAGCCACGTTTCAGTGAAGAAACAAATGTCTGGCTTAAGGTTGTCTAATAAACACCAAAGTTCTAAGGCGTGTTTAGGGATAGATCTTGTATTAAGGCAAAGGGCAGTAAGCAAATTAGAATTAAATTTCACACTGTTCTTGCCTAAGTCCTGTGCACTCTTGTCCTTAATTGCTTCCAGATCCTTATGCAACGAAGTAGACACAATCGGTGTTGTGTTCGTCTGGCGGGTGTTTGAATCGCTCCGGTCCAGGGTGATGGCAGCGAGGCGGAACAAATCTCGCCGTGATCTGCCTGATGACTGTCATCGGGCAGATCATGGCGCTGCCACATAAGGAAGGTCCAATTACAGAACTTCCTTCAAGTGCTCCTCAACACCTACTGTCCTGATGAAGACCCCAACATGAGGATACACCAGCCCTTGAATATTAAGGGGTCGAAACGTAGACTTCTACACATCGTCGAACACGTGGGACCCAAATCAATGAACCACTCATGTCCTATGTGTTATGACTTTAGGAGAACTTGTGGATCTTTCTAAGACCGTAAAGGTTCTATTGTAAATATTTGCTAATGTGCTTGTCACAACACCTTTACCCTATCACTCACCCATCTAATCACCCCCATTCCTCCCACCAAGTTTTTTCCTTCTATCTCACTGAGAGCACTGTATAATATCACACATGAAAAAGCTTAATGTTTTGAATTGAAAAGCATTCAATATGTGTACGAATTGATGATGATTTAGATTTTTCTCATTTATGTTTTGAATCAAAAACATTTGACAAATGTGTTACTTAATACATTTATAGTAACAAAGAAATTCTTTTTTTTTTTTTATATATTTTTATTGACAATTTTTACATAATTAATACATTCCTCCCCCCCACCCCCCCCTTTCCCTGACCAAGGGCATGTCGAGGAGAAAAAAAAGAAGAAAAAAAAAGGAAAAAACATAGATACATAGATAAATTAACAAGCCACTATATACCAACATACAATAGAAATTAATCCGGAATGTGCTATATGATCCCAAAAAGGCATGCATGTACATAATACCACATACTTTAAACATACATACATCATCTGTTGGTCTAAGCTACGTTATAGGGATAAAAAATAATGTATATGTAAATAATACTATAATCCAAGATTGCTTATAAAATTAAAAAAAGGGAATACATGTGAGTATACTACTATATGCTTACATGCATCAGTTAATTTTCACTATGCTATTGAGGTACAAAGAAATATATATGTAAATAATACTATATATGCTAAATGCAATCAAGTATTTCTCTGGATCCATGATAGCATTGGTGACCAGATCCGCATACCCATTAATCTTTTTTTAGCGCCTTTGTTTTTATAAATTGCGACCTCCAGACTACAGGTGGCTAAAAACCTAGCCCTCCATTGTTGAAATGCCGGTGGCTCTGGATCTAACCAAGCTGATGCAATTGTAAGTCGAAGTATTGCCATGGCCACAAATATTAGCCCCTGAGTGTTTGTCTGCAATTCCCGATTTGCCACACCAAGCATTATTTCTTCAGTTGAGATTTCTATTCTTGTTTCACAGACCTCTGATAAGAATTCCGAGATATCATTAATCAGTTTAGTAAGAGTGTTACATGTAGCAAATATATGGATAATATCGGCCCCATATAGTGCACAACGAGGGCATGTTGTTCCCTTCCCTGTTCCCCATTTAGCAATCTTCTTAGGGGTATAGTAAAGGCAGAAGAAGGTTTTGTAAAATTGTGCCTGTAGTTTAATTGACATCAATGTGTTCAAAGCTAAGTCGTATGCCATGCGGGGAATATTAGACTGTACTTCTAGTTGTTCCTGCCACATTGCGTATTGTTTCTCCATATCATCTGGGGCCATTACATTAAAATATTCATAGATTTCCCCGATCCTGAGAGTTTCTTTGTTCCTGCATAGATTGTCAATCAATTGATTATTCAGGAATTTCTCCCGACCACCAGTTTTCTTTGTTAGAAAATCTCTAACTTGCAAGAACTTAAAAAAATCCCTATGGCTGATATTATATTCCTCATGTAGATCCTCAAACATCTTGAGGCGGCCTTGTTTATAAAAGCAGCCCAGTTGCACCATCCCCGCCGATACCCATCTGTTTATACAGGTATCATGAAATATTAGTGGTAAGTCGTTATTACTATTCATTGGTGTGTAAAATGAAAATCGCCCAAGCTCCAACACCTTGCGAATACTACTCCATGCTTTATATGCCCCTCTAATAGCCTTAAATTTGACTTTCTTAAAATAGTTATCATTTGTATGTCGCCAAAAGCAGCCGGCACAATCTTCTCCTAATAGGAGTTCTTGAGGAGACGGGATCTCTTGACTATTGCTACCATTCGAGATCAAGTAGGCACAGTATTTTATAACAGTGGCCCAGTAATATAATTTAAAGTTCGGTAGGGATAGACCTCCCTTTTCCTTCGGTAATGTCAATTTTTTAAGAGCTCGACGTGGTTTATTATATCCCCAGATAAAGCTTGAAAGCATGGAGTCAATAGTCACAAAGATCTTGGGGGGAAATTCAAGGCAGATGGTACTAAAGAAATATAAAAATCGAGGCAAAAAAACCATCTTAATCAAGTTACAACGGCCCCCTATAGTTAAATGTAGATTATCCAATTGGATCATTTCCTTCTTTGTTCGGGAAATCAGAGGTTTTAAGTTAATATCGACAATGTTTGTGATATTTGCACTTATTGTTACCCCTAGGTATACGGCCTCCTCAGTCACTCTTGGATCAACCATCACAATCTTGTTATTTAACACGATTTGAGTTTTATTAGAATTCAATTTGTATCCAGACACTACTCCAAATAGGTATGCCTCTTCTTCTATTACCGGCATAGCTATACTGGGATCACTGGTGACAATCGCGATATCATCGGCATATGCCAATGTTTTAGTATTATGCCTACGTATTGTGATTGGTGCTATATAAATACAGTTATCTAACCAACGAATAAATGGATCGATATATATTGCAAATAAAAGCGGTGAGCAGGGGCATCCCTGCCTGGTTCCTCTTCTGATTGCAACATTTTCAGATAGGAGCCCATTAACTAATACTCTAGCACTCGGTTTATTATAAAGTCCTCGAGCAGCCGTAATAAATTTATCGTTGATTCCACTATAGAGCATTGCCGTCCATAAAAATCTCCAGGAGACCCTATCGAAAGCTTTCTCAGCGTCGAGAAGTATAAGCGCCATAGGGTCTCCTGAAGATTCTGCATAGTCGAACAATGAGATCACCCTTTGAACATGGTCCGTTGTTGACCTTCCTGGTATAAATCCATGTTGGTGTTTGGATACTATTTTATCTATTATCGGTGCCAATCTGGTCGCCAGGAGTTTCGAATAGATTTTTGAATCCCCATTAATTAAAGTGATTGGGCGATAAGAGCCTAATTCGAGTGGATTTTTTTTTTTTTTCAAGAAGATCACAATTTTGGCCTCTGACCAGGAGGGAGGAGGAGTACCTCCTAGAAATATGTGTACAAACAAAGTCGTCAATATTGTTTGTAATTGATCTGCAAATTTCAAATAGAACTCAGATGGTATCCCATCCATTCCTGCTGCTTTTCCGCTTTTTAATGCGTTTAAGGATAGCAGAATCTCATCCCAATTCGGTAATCGATCCAGCAATTCCTGGTCATTCTTCTCAAATTTAGGTCCTCGGTTTCCATCTAAATACTGATCAGGCTCCCCCAATCCATTTATAGGTTCGGTATATAGCTCTTGATAAAATCTCTGAAATGAAGCCCTTACCTCTTCTGGTTCTGATTTTAAGCCTAGTCTGGGGTCTTGAATTTCTCTAATGGTGCTTACTGATGTCTCTTCTCTGATACGTATCGCTAACTGATGCCCAACCATTTCACTCAACTCATATATCTTTTCCTTGTTTACTGCTGCCTTAATGATAGCTTTTTCAACTATTACTTCTGTAATATAATTTTTTGCAATAGCTACCTGCGCTAATGCACTTTCTAGCCCATGACCTAACAAAGAAATTCTATTGTGGTAGATTTTATGTTATATTTTGACATTCTATTGTGGTAGATTTTATGTTATATTTTGGAAATACTTAAACTACCTCGACCCTTTTCTCAAACGTAATGCCACATATTATACCAGCTGTTTCTTTCTTGTGAAATTGAAGTTCCTAAGAATGTGATATTTTTCTCTGACTTTGGAAAAATTCACCAGAATTAAAACAAACGTATGTAGATAAAACAGTATTTGTGAGATTTGTGATCAGTTGTCTGAATTTTTGATGCATATTGTATGCTGATGCTCAGATTTTCTATCACATAGGAGGTAATATTTAAAACCACAATTTTTAAGGTTGGGGATATGTTCCTGTAAATTGATGTTGCATAATAGTTTTACTGGAAATTATGTGCAGCAGCTTAGTCGTTATGTTAAATTTATGAACCAAGCATTACTAACTTTTGTTTAAAAATAGAATATATGCTTAGGATATGTCATGTATCTGATTCAATAATGGATTTTCAGTTCATAAACTTTATTACGATTTATGAAAATCACAAAAGTTAAAACATAAAATATAGGAGGCCATAAGAACACTACATCATAATTTTAGACACAAAATCCTAAAAATCATCTTGGTAAAAAAGTGTGAACTTGTTAAAACAATAAATACAATATGAGGACTCTAAAACATACCCAGAAAAAAAGGACTGGACTAGCATACAATATTAGTTTTTACAGGAGCATCAAAACTATACAGTAAAGTGCATCATACTTTGAAGTAAAGACAGTAATATCAAGATGAGAAGAACGTCGACCTATGCCTCATTTCAGTCCAGCGGATAGTCCGAACCCAGCCCAGGAACTTTGCTATTGCAATCACGGTGGGGCCTTCCAATGATTTTTTGAGTAATCTGAAGGCCTCGCTGATAGACCTAGTACCCAGATTACCACAAATAGGTTTCAACCAGCAGCGTCTAGGTTTTCTATATGCTTGGCAACCAAAAAAATATGTTCAAGGGTTTCAGACCAATCAGGACAATGGTGGCATTTACTCAAGTTAGCATAGGAGTTACACCTAGCCGCGGCCGGTAGTGAGAGTACCTGCCGGGCGGTGACGTGGGGAGGGGGAGGGGCAGGGTGGGGGGTAGTAATGTATGGATTACGGACCTCAACAGGTAAGTAAACATATAAATAAATAAAAATAATTTTGTTACGTGCACTGCATCACCAAATGCGATGCAGTAAACGCAACAAAACTCGTTTTTATTTATTTATATGTTTACTTACCTGTTACGGTCCGTAATCCATAAATTACTACCCCCCTCCCTGCCCCTCCCCCTCCCCAGGGCACCGCCCGGCAGGTACTCCCACTACCGGCCACGGCTGGTTACACCACTTAGAGGTGAAGACATTGGTCGGTAATGTTCCCACCCTGAACTGGGGAAATAGTTTCCTGTCTCGTACTACGGTAATTAGATCCCAGTACATCTCATATTTGAGTTTATGTTTAATATCGAAAAGAACTCTAGACAGAGTTGAGCTGGAAGAAGCTGCAAGCTGTCTTGTGTTGATCATTTTCCAATAGGCTGCCTTAAGCTCAAGTTTGCTTGGAAATATACTTCCGGCTGGGAGGGTCCATAAGTGGCTCATTCCCAGCTCATGGAGTATATTTTTGACATGACTTAACCAAGTTCAAGTTCAGAGATTTGTATAGCGCACTACTCACCCAGAGGGTCTCAAGGCGCTTGGGGGGGGGGGGGGTGCTTTACTTTTTGAATAACCAGGTTTTTAGCTGCTTTCTGAAGGAGAGGTGGTTCTGTGTAAGGCGGAGGTGGGTGGGGAGAGAATTCCAGGTTTTGGCTGCTAAGTAGGAGAAGGATCTACCCCCCATGGTGGATCTATGGATGCGCGGGATTGCGGCGAGGGCTTGATTGGACGATCGTAATTGGCGGGTGGGGGTGTAGAAGGATAGTCGTGTGTTGAGGCATTCGGGTCCTAGGTCGTAGACGGCCTTGTGTGCGTGGGTGAGGAGACGGAACGTTATTCTCTTGCTGACGGGGAGCCAGTGGAGGTCTTTCAGGTGACTGGAAATGTGAGCTTGACGGGGGATGTCCAGTATGAGTCTGGCTGAGGCGTTTTGGATGCGTTGGAGTTTTTTTTGCAGTTTGGCTGTGGTTCCGGCGTAAAGGGTATTTCCGTAATCCAGTCGGCTTGTGATCAGTGCGTGGGTGACCGTTTTACTTGTTTCGGTGGGGATCCAACGGAAGATTTTTTTGAGCATGCGTAGGATGTTGAAGCATGAAGATGAGACGGCGTTGACTTGTCTGGTCATCGAGAGGGAGGAGTCCAGGATGAAGCCCAGGTTACGTGCGTGATCTGTAGGTATGGGTGCTGTACCCAGGGCCGGTGGCCACCATGAGTCGTCCCCGGCAGAGGGGGATGATCCAAGGATGAGGACTTCCGTTTTGTCCGAGTTCAGTTTTAAGCGGCTGTTCTTCATCCATTCGGCTACTTCTTTCATTCCTTCGTGTAGATTGATTTTGGCGGTGTTTGGGTCTTTGGTGAGGGAGAGGATCAGCCGGGTGTCGTCTGCGTAGGAGATGATGTTGAGGTTGTGTTGGCGCGCGATGGATGCGAGGGGGCTCATGTATACGTTGAAGAGGGTGGGACTGAGTGATGATCCTTGTGGTACGCCACATATGACTTCGGTGGCCTCTGATCTAAAAGGGGGGAGGCGGACTTTCTGGGTTCTTCCGGCGAGGAATGAGATGATCCAGTCCAAGGCTTTTCCTTGTATTCCGACGTTACTGAGGCGTTGTATAAGGGTGTTATGACAGACAGTGTCGAAGGCGGCGGAGAGGTCAAGTAGGATGAGGGCAGCTGTTTCTCCGTTGTCCAGAAGCGTTCGGATGTCGTCTGTAGCTGCGATGAGGGCGGTTTCGGTGCTGTGTTTGGCTCGGAAGCCGGACTGTGAGGGGTCGAGGGATTGTTGCATTCAAGGAAGGCGGCGAGCTGATTGTTGAGGGCTTTCTCGATGACTTTGGCAGGGAATGGGAGGAGCGAGATGGGGCGGTAGTTCTTAAGTTCGGAGGGGTTCGCTGTGGGTTTCTTCAGAAGGGCGCTGAGTTCGGCATGTTTCCAGATGTCCGGGAAGGTAGCGGAGTTGAAGGAACAGTTGATGACATCGCGGAGATGGGGTGCGATGATGGAGTCTGCTTTGGGGGCATGGGTCGGTTGGCGATCCTGAGTGGATGGAGTTCATCAGGCGGATGGTGTCTTCAGTAGTGATTGGGTTCCAGGCGCAAAGGTTGTTCGAATGCTGTTTTGGTTCGGGGGTGGGTGGAGTTGACTGGTCTTCTGATTGATTTTCAAAGCTGTTATGTATGTCGGCGATTTTGTTGTGGAAGAATGAGGATAATGAGTCGCAGAGGTCTTGGGAGGGAGTGATGTCGTTGGTGCCGGCGGTGGGGTTGGTAAAGTCTTTTATGACGTTGAATAGTTCCTTGCTGTTTTGGGCGTTGTTGTCCAGTCGATCTTTGAGTGCTGATTTCTTGGTGGATCGGATCAGTTGGTGGTGTTTGCGGGTGGCGTTCTTGAAGATGGCCAGGTTGTCAGTGGTTGGGTTTTTTCTCCAGGCTTTCTCGAGGGTGCGGCAAAGCTTCTTGGATTTCTTAAGGTCATCGTTGAACCAGGGGGCTTTTTTGCTACCTTGCTTGATTTGATGGTTTTTCAAGGGTGCTAGTTCGTCGGCGCTGAGGGTGATCCATTGTGTGAGGTTGGTGGCTGCTTGGTTTGGGTCCGATGATTTGGCGGGAGGGTTTAGGTGAAGCGAAGAGGAGAGCTGGGCGGTGGTGATTTTGTTTCAATTTCTTCGGGGGATAGGTTGTGGGGGGTTGTGGGTCGTGGTCTTATTGTAGTTGAAGTGTACGCAGCTGTGGTCCGTCCAGTGGAGAGCTGTGGTGTGGTCGAAGGAGATGTGTTTGCTGGAGGTGAAGATTGGGTCGAGCGTGTGTCCGGCAAGGTGGGTGGGGGTGTCAACAAGTTGTTTGAGTCCGAGATTGGCCATGTTGTCCAGAAGGGTGGTGGTGTTGTTGTCGTTATTCTTTCCCAGGTGGAAGTTGAGGTCTCCCAGTAGGATGAAGTTCTCGGAGGGGAGGGCATGTGGGCTGATGAAGTCAGTGATGTCTTCGCTGAATTGTGTGCGGGGTCCTGGAGGTCTGTAGATGAGGGTGCCTCTGAGTGTGGTCTTGGGGTCGGTGTGGATCTGGCAGTGAAGGTGTTCGGCAGAAGCGAGATTATCGTCGGAGCTGGTCGTGATGCGGATGGTGTTCTTGTGGACGATGGCTATGCCTCCTCCCGTTTGGTTGATGCGGTCCTTTCGAATGATCTTGTAGCCGTCCGGGATGGCTATGGCGATGTCGGGCGCTGATGAGGCGTTCGTCCAGGTTTCTGTGAGGAAGGCGATGTCCGGCGATGTGGTATCGAGTAGGTTCCAAAGTTCAATGGAGTGTCTGTGGATGGAGCGGGTGTTGAGCAGGATGCACTTTAGGTGGTTGTTGTCGGAGTTTTGTTTTGAGTTAGTGGATTTGGAGTGGGTCCTGATGCAATCGTACTTGCAGGAAATGCAAGTGAAGGGTCCATGGGTGTGTCCTGGGGCAGCTTGGTAGCATTGTGGTGTGCGGCCGGGGTTAACGGCTGAGAGGGTAGCGGTGTCATAAGAGATGCGGGAGGAATGGGATATGCGGGGGCCAGGGGGTCTGGCGCTGGGCGCGGTACAGGCACGGACGGGCGTAGACGGGCTTACCTTTGGCGCACCTTCGGCACGCATGGGGCGCATCCGCTGCGCGTGAACGCTGCGCGCAAAAGCATCTGTCATAAGTGGATAGTGGGGGGGGCGAGGGAGGAGCAGCTGGGAGGCGGGAGCGGGGTGGAGGGCCGGGCTGGGAGGCACAACAAACAAACAACAAGATGGCTGCAAGCCACAAGTGGGAACAGGACGAGATTGGGCACGACCTTACTTAAGCAATATCGACTGGGCAGCACAATCAGGCAACAATATGCAAAGCGAGTGGCACAGCAATTGATTATGGCACAGTACAATACAAATCACGGTCTGCTCATGAAGCGCTACGATGATTCTGATCACGGTCTGCTAATAAAGCGCTACGATGATTCTATATATAGCAGTGCATTCAAGTCTGGCAATACGCGTTACTATGGTAGTGCAAAATTAAAAGCAGTGCGAGGCAAATTACAGTGCTACGATACCACGTGTGGGTAAGCAGGGAGCAGCGAGGGGAGCGACCGCATCAGAGAGGCTCCGGACGGTCACAGAATATGCCTGTTAACATCTAAATCCCTGACCTCTAATAGAGCCGTGGCATAGTGTGCTAACTCGGGAGGCACCCAGAGTGTCCTCCAATATGCTGCTGACCTATATTGTGCCACGTCCCTAATGGGGTTGCATCCCAAGTCCAGAAGAAAGGGCGCCAGTGGGGTGGATTGAGGGAGGCCAATTAACGATCTTAAAAATTTGTACTGGCCCACCACTAAAGAATACAAATTAGCATAACCCCAAATCTCAGCGCCATACCGGATTGAGACACCAATTTTGGTATTGTAGATTTGTAGCACGGGGCTATAGGTTTAGTGTAGGAACGCCTATGCTCCTTAAGCAAAGCCCCTGAGAGTTGAGCATGTCTAGTACTGAGGCAGTCTAATTCCAGCTTAGTTTTCTATCTATAGTTACCCCAAATAGGAGAAAGTCTCAGTTTGTTCCAAAGCCCCGTCCTTCATTCTAACCTCACCGATGACTTTGTTGGAGTTTTGGAGGACCATATACTTTGTTTTATCAACATTGATAATAAGAACGTGGTCCAAACAAAACTCCTTGAATCTAGAGAGCGCACGCTGGAGGCCCTGTCTCATTTTTGATAGAATTAGAAAGTCATCAGCAAACATTAGTAATGGGATCTTCGTCCCTGCTAGGGTCGGGGCATCTGTAGGGAAATCCTCAAAGTATTTTACTACCCCATTGATATACAATGAGAAGAGGGTGGGTGCCAGAACGCGCCCCTGCCTAAAACCTCTCTCAACCATAAACTTATCTGTCATATCACCCTCCATATCCCATCTGACCTGTGCATAATTATCGGAATGCAATTTAACAACAAATGTCAGGATTTCCAGCGGCATACCCAACTTTAGGAGAGTGTGCCGCAATTTGGATCACGGGACCAAGTCAAAAGCTGACTTCAGCTCCACGAAAGCAGCATAAATAGAACCTCTCCCCAGAGTTACAGTACGCTAATAAATAAGGATAAACCTTAGCACCTGATCAACCGTGCTAATACATTGCTGAAACCCTGCCTGTAAGTCAGAAAGGATGAGGCATTCTTCCATCCATGCTTGCATTCTGCCTAATACCACCCTAGCCGATACTTTTTGTATGCAGTCAATCAGGCTAATCGGCCTGTAATTTCCCGGCTTGGCGAGACCCCCTTTTTAGGTCTCGGACCTAAAGGCTGCGCAGTCTGGGGTCGGAGAATTAATGTCCCTTAGTAGCGCTTTGGAACCCGCCTCCCTGCCCTGTCTCTCCTCCATTGGCTGGCTTCCTAAACGGAGGCCAGCCATTGGAGGAGAGATGCATCACTCCGATTTAGCCCCGTCTTTTTCGGATTTGGGGGCGGAAGTTTTGCTGTTCTTTAGACAGTGACGTTGTCTGTCACTCAAAACAGCAAAACTACGCCCCAGAATCCGAAAAATTCGGAAGCTGGCGGGCGCCATTTTTTATCGTCTGCGGTGAGGGTCGATCGTCTTATGCCGCAGGACCCTGCCGCCGCCTCTTCTACCCAGTCCCCCACCCTCCTGTCCCCTGGGCGCCCGGAGATCACTGCTGCTGCTTTTATTGCAATTGGTGAGTACGATCAACCGTGGGTGGCTATTTTTATTAATGCTATGTGTGTCTGTCTTAAAGCCTCTCCAAGCTCGTGCAGTCTCTTTTCCGATTGCCAGGGACTGCTGTCCAGGCTCCTGCACTCTTATTTCTGCGGGTCCGACTCACTGCGTCTGAGGGAATGGTCTGCAAGCATGGCGTCACTCCAGGGATACATGTGGTGCCAGTGGATCACTGGAACCATCCCTGAGGGAACACCATATTTTCCTCTATGAACACAAGAGGATTCCCACACAGTTTCATCAAAATAAAGGTTTCCAATGTTTATTCCTTTTGGTAATTTTCAATGATGGTTGTTAAACTTTATACATTTTCCACAGATAAGGCATTATCTATTAAACTTCATATCCAATGCATTTCGGGCATTTCTAATGCCCTTCATCAGGGACTGATACTGTCAACAAAAAACAAACATGAAACATATTTACCATTTAGTTCATTATACGTGGGTATTATTGCGTTCACCAGCTGTTAACCCTCGTGAAAAAAATAAAAAACGTATTCATTTTGAGACTTACATGCCTGTACTTGATCGTGGTTGCTAAATACTATAAGAAAAAACATAAAGGGTGTGGGAGTTTTAGTTATCATGCGTTCGCGTTTTAATCCGTTATTGTCAGCGCTTCGTTAGTTGTTTCTGTACTAACCTTGTACGCATGGTTAGACGGCCTCGTAGTAGACTCCTAGCTAGTGTTTCCACAATGTGAAGACGCCACTCGAAAATAAGAGCGGTCGCCATTTCTTTATTGTTTTGGAGTTTGTTCCGGTCATGTGACTTGTTACAACCGACAAAAGACTATCATTGTGTGGAGATGCCTAATTATATATAACCAGAAATGGTTGAGTGGGATGAAAACGAGAGGATTTTTAAAGCGGATTGTGTTTTGGAAAAAATAATAAAAGCGAAGCAATAAAAATTGTGTCGTGGTAAAATAAGTGTGGAGGTTAGGGTCGAACCCTGAAATGTGTGTGTTCTATCAGTGGGTGTGTTAACGTGGTGAGCTATACAGCAGTGGTGTACCCATTGTGATATGTTACTATAAATTCATAGAAAAACGGATACATTCTAAATTAACAGCAATCACAGTGATGCCAAGTAGCACTCAGGGAGCATAATTACAAGTAGCAAGAAAATTCTATCCTATCATTATGTCCGTGCGGTTTCTGAGTGGATAGTTTATATATCCAGAAGTTTTCTCTCTGTAAGAGATGTTTTGTATTGTCTCTTCCTTCCAATTTCTTGATGGTTTCCAGAATCATAAATTTGAGTTGCCAAATATTGTGTTTCTCTTCCATAAAGTGTACAGCTACAGAAGATTTAGTGTTGTTTAATCGAATGTTAGATTTGTGTTCTGTAAGTCTGATTTTGATGCGACGTTCTGTTTTGCCGATGTATAATTTCCCACATGGACATTTTAATGCGTATATGACATTTGACGTATCGTATTTACTCTGAGTTTTACTTCATGACCCTTCATGGGGTGATTGATTTTAGTTCCCTTTATGATGTTGTTGCAATGGCCACAATTTAGACAAGCTTTTGTACCCTTGAAGATTTCCAATGTATTTGTTTGTGGTTGAATTATTTCACCTATGTTCCTTGATCTGGTAAACGCAAACAGTGGAGGATGTTCAAAGATATTGTTAAAATCTGGTTCGAGGGTTAACATTCGCCAATGATTGAGTATTGTTTTCTTGAATTTACAACTGGATGTAGAAAATTTGGATACTGCCACTATCCTTGTTTGCTCTTTTTTGTTGCTGGGTTGTAAAAGTGTTTTTCTGTCCACTTGTGTTATTTTAATCCTTGATTCCTCTATAATCTGTTCCGGGTACCCTCTTTGTTTGAATTTAGTGCTTGTTTGTTGTAGTCTCTCTTCCAACTTTATGTATCCTGATGTGATCCTTTTAATTCTTGCCATCTGAGAAAATGGTAGATATTTTTTGAGATTATGTTCATGAAAACTCGTGTAATGTAGCATGTTGTTTCTGTCCGTGCTTTGGACAAATAGGTCCCTTTCAAATCCTTTATTCGTGAGATTCACTCTGACATCTAGAAATGTAACAGTCTTATTGGATATTTCCTATGTTAATTGAATCCTGTCATCAATGTTATTGAATTCTGTCAGGGCTGTTTGTAAGTCTTCCATTGTGCTTTTCCATACGATGAATATATCATCGATATATCTGATGAATAGTTTCAAGTTCTCTCGCCATTTGGTTTTAGACAATATGTGTGTCTCTTCATACTCTTTCATAAATAGGTTAGCGTATACTGGTGCCGACGAGTTGCCCATGGCAGTGCCCACGAGTTGTTGGTACCATCTGTCCTTGTACCTGAAGTAGCTTTGGTATAGTGAAAACATCATTAGTTCCATCAGGAATGTCTGAAAAGCAACATCCAAGTCTGTATTGGTTAAAGCTTTTTCAATAACCTCTATTCCATGGGAATGTGGTATGACTGTGTATAAAGAGCGAACATCTGCGGTACATAAAACCAATTGTTCATCTGGGTCAATTTTAATTGTTTCCAATTTAAGAAGGAAGTCTGTTGTATCCTTGATATAGGTTTTCATACCTCTGACCGTCGGTTGCAAATACTTGTCCAATAGTTGTCCTATTGGTTCGTGCAGGCTTCCCCGGGTTGATACTATAGGTCGTAGGGGTGGATCAGTTAAGTTTTTGTGAATCTTGGGTACCATCCATAGTGTAGGGCTTTTCGGGTTGTCTTTTGTAAGAAACTTTTTTGTTCTGTCGTTAATGATGCCCATTTCATATGCTTTCTCAACGATTGTTTTGAGATTTTGTATGAATTCCATAGTGGGGTTATTATCTAGTCTCATGTACGTGTTGCTATCCGTGATGTGTTCAAGAACTTTTTCTTCGTACATGGTACGGTTCATTATGACTATGGCACCTCCTTTGTCTGCTTTGGTGCAAATAATCTCTTCATTAGTTGCTAGTTTCCTCAGGGTGTCTAAGTCCTTTTGTGTGGTGTTCTTAATACCACGTTGATGATGTCCGATTCTCATGAGATCCTGTTTGACCATTTTTTCAAAAATGTCTATAGTCTTATGACTTGTGGGTGCCTGAAATGTGCTAGGCGGTCTAAATCCTTGTAGTTGGTCTGTTTCTTGTGTCGTGGGTCTCGGTAAAACGTTATCAAAGAAATGTCGTAGGCGTATTTTTCTCATTAGTTTGAAAAAACTGACCTCTAGGTTGTCCGTGTTGTAAGTTGGCACAAAAGACGTTCCTCTTTGTAATAGTTGTTTTTCATAAGCATTTAATGGATAATCACTGATGTTAATAACTAGTTGTTCTGTGTTTTCTTCTTCTTGTCCTTGTTGGCCCCTGTTGTACTCCTCGTGGCTGGTGTTTCTTTTTCCTTTTCTTTTTCTTTTGTTTTGTCCTCGCCTGGGTCGCCTTTTTGTGCTTGACCTTGTTCTAAAAAAGGATTCGGCTCATTTTGGGCACTTACAGTTGGTTGTTCAGCTTGTTCTGAGTCTGGTCTTGTTTCTGGTTGTGGACAGTATCAGTCCCTGATGAAGGGCATTAGAAATGCCCGAAATGCATTGGATATGAAGTTTAATAGATAATGCCTTATCTGTGGAAAATGTATAAAGTTTAACAATCATCATTGAAAATTACCAAAAGGAATAAACATTGGAAACCTTTATTTTGATGAAACTGTGTGGGAATTCTCTTGTGTTCATAGAGGAAAATATGGTGTTCCCTCAGGGATGGTTCCAGTGATCCACTGGCACCACATGTATGACTGATTTAAAAGGGCGTCGGAGGGGTTTTTGACCCCACCTGTGGAGTACCTACAAATCAAACTAACAAATAAGCTAATACCAAAGCTGTGCACCCTTCCAACTCAATTAGTCACTCCAGGGATCTCAGCGCGGTCTCTGTACAGCACCGTTCACTGCCCCGAGTGTCTGTGCAGAGCGCCTGTCCCAGCTCCTGCGCTCTCTGTCAGGTCCTTCCCAGAGCCCTGTGCCTGCTCGGAGCTCCCCGCGCTCTTGCTGCCTCTCTGTGGCTGTGCCTCCTCCTGCTCTGCTGTGCTCGCCTGTGCCTGTGCGCCGTCCCCTCTGCTGACACTGCTGCGCTGCTGCTGCGCTCCGTGCTGCTCCTCCTCTGCTCTGTGCGGTGTGAGCTGTAACCCGCCCAGCCCCGGCTCTGGCACAGCAACTCACATCAAAAGCAGCCGAATTAGGCTGAGATTAAAGCCTTTGCCGCCTTACAATCAAATGGGACCCCGAGGTGATTGGAGGGTCAAGGGGATGTGACGTCCCCCTTTCTTTTGTATGTGTGTGTGTGGAAGAGCCTCCCCCTCGCACCGCCTCTCTGTGCACAGGGGACGGGCTGGCCTTCGTTTCTGTGGTTAGTGACTCTCTCCGCCTCGCTTCTCGGAGACCAGCACAGCGCGCAGCATAGAAGATAACACAAGTATGAAGAGACCTGGCACATGTCCTTTGAAGGTTTGGAGAAGGTAGGGGCAGGGCAGAACCATTCATTTCAGGGGTAAATATGGTACTCGTGGCCGAACTATCAATAGTGCAGCGCAGGGGCGTATTTTCTATTGGTGCAGCAGGTGCAAGTGCACCAGGTCCAGAGGTATAAGGACCAGGAGGTCCTAACAGCATAACAGCCCCCGGGAAAAGCAGTGCACAGAGCCCTGCCTGCACACCCAATCACAAGAATAAAACCGTTTACCAGAAAGTTAGTGTTAAATTCTGGTCTGCATGGAAGGCCCTGTTTTACTGGGGCCCCAAGTAACTGCCCAGCGTGCCCATGTGTTAAGGCAGCACTGCTAAGGACCCCACTGAACCATGATTAATGCTCTATTTCACAGTCCAAAGAGTGACTATGGGCCCCTATCCTTTCATTAGGGCACATGGCACAGTGGCTACCCACTGGCACAACGTGTTAGGTGCACAAAGATCCAGTGGTGTTAAGTCCCCACTTCACCCAAATTATATATATCTTTTTTACTACTAAACCGGTGGATTGTGGACTCTGTTAATTACCTGCATTAAGACAGATTGCCCCATTTCTAGGCCGTAAGCTACCTTTACACATTCCATTAGAATCCAACCAGTACACAGATGCCAAGCGTCTTCCTCCTACCATATTTGACAAAATCAGTAAGTTCTATGTCACAGTAAGTAGGACCCATTCAGGCCTAGTTCAAATGCTGTCATATTTAACTGCCTACAGAGCTTTCTGTTTTACAAATTGTGTGTGTTTTTTGTGTACTGGTCCAATTAGTGGAATCGAACTGAACCAAGACTACAACTCCCAGAATGCTTTATTTTGTTTACTAGCAAATCATCTCCAGTCATCTTAAAGTGCAAATATATTTTCAAACTCATATAATTATGTTATGGTATTAGTAATCACTTTAATATTTTAACGATTAAGCTATTGACAATGTAAATGACAATGCCATTTATTTAAGATTTAAAAAAAAAAAAAATGTCATGAGCAGTGCCAATAGCTCTACCTTTAATAATGCCGAGACCATTGCATTGTAAATGCTTGTTTAAATATGGGAAGAATTACTGCTCCAGCTCAAGTACTGGGTATCACTGCTCCATTGGCAATCGCATTAGTGAGGAGCTGGATATACAGTGCCCAGGAATCAAGATCGTAGAGGAACAGATTGCGGGGATACAGTCGAGTCTGGGAGCCCTGCCCTTATGGATCTGGAGCAGGGCATTTTCCAATTCTTGCTTAGCTATACGCAAAACCGGGATAGATGGCGGCATTAAAAAGATATTTTGGGCAGCTGGATCGCAAGAGAACTGACTTTTGTAGTGATCAACCCACTGATCTGGTTCCACATAGTTGATGCAAACTTTCCTGATGTCCCCGCTCCCCCTCTTCACCAGATGCCAAAAAGCCGTCATATCTCTCCCAGAGCAAGCATTGAGTAGTTCAGTCCAGTGGCCTGCATCCCTTTCCCTTTTGGCCTGGGATTGCGCTACCTTATAAACAGCCCTCTTCTCTCTTATCGTGTCCCGATCTTTAGACCTGATTGCTGCCGGAATGAATCTATAGGCCGCACGACATAAGGAGTTGTACCAAACTGCAGCCTTGTTGCATTGGGGTTTGTGCACTTTTTTGTTCCTAACAACAAATAAACTTTTGAGCCCATTGAAGAGATGATCATGCTCCAGACTAACATTATCTAGGTATGACTTGTGCGAAACATCACCCTGGAGAGTGGCAAGAGCATTAACTACCAGTTTACACATTTTATTCATCTTCTCTGCATTAGTGGCAACTTTAGCCCATTTTAAGCGTCGTGTGTCAATTGATAATTGGACTTCTGCGAAGTCAACAGATGATGTGGGCCCAGCTGCAGGGTTTGAGTGTAAAAGCAGCAGAGAAAGGAGCAAAGGGTTGTGATCACTTTCCGGGCGCTCATAGACCAGCATGTCTAGTAGATTGGGCCAGAACTCCTTGTTAATAATAAAATAGTCAATGCGACTGGAGCGTTGCCCATTGCTATATGTTGGCTTCCCAGTCTTGTCAGATCTCGAGTGCCCATTTGCTGCTCTCAACCCGTGTTCCAGGCAAAATACTTTTAGTTGTAATGCTGCGCTAGTCCACTTTTTTATTGGAGGAAGGTCCAGGGGGGGAATAGACCACTGTTCGTCCTCCTCAGCACTAAAATTCATATCCTAGACATCCAGGGGTTCATACGTACAATTAAAATCTCCAGCAATTAATGTATTGTTTGGGCCTCTTTTGGATATTAAAAAGTCATCAAGAAGGGCTACAATATTGGAGGCCTTCCCTCCTTGCAAGCCCCTAGAATAAACGTTGACAAGTAGGAGGTCTGGGATATTACCCAGGGATAACCTAACAATGAGAATATCCCTGGTATCAATATAGATCTCCTCAAGCTTATATTGTTGGTGCTGCCTAATCCAGATAATCAATCCCCCTTTGGGTCTGCCCCGATCACCCTTTTCAGGGATTTTAGCAAAGTTAATGTAACCTGGGCGAAAAACCTGATCCATTGCCCATGTCTCCTGAAAAAATATAATATCTTGTTCCTCGATAAAAGAGGACCATTCCGTAGAGGCGGTTTTGTTTGTGACCCCTGCAATGTTCCATGAAGCTAATTTAAGGCCTGCTCATCATCATTAGGGGGAATGGTGCTAGGATGTGGGCTTGAACCACACCCTGACCCCTGTAAACCAATACATTTTGTACAATCGTTTCCTTTTGGAGCCAAACCATGATCAAGTGCCCTGGTGCTTTCCGCAGGGTCTGAAATTCTACTCTGCGGTGTCCCGTGTGTTGCATATAGTAATAGCCCCTGACTACGTGGGGAACCTAACACTTGGTCATACAAACCTAATTCGACCACTGGAGAGATAGACTTCTCAGGTAGTAATGAGGAACTCAGTCAGTCGATATCCTCCAGATTGGTGAATGATTCAAATATGTTGTAGGTCGGCAGATTGTACTCATATATCCCCTGAACTTGGGTGGTAGGCATATAATCGGGTCTTACAGCTGTTAATGTGGGAGCATTACGATAAAAAAACCCAGAGGTAGGATATTAATACTTTCCCTGCTCAGTTGCCTTGTGCCAGCCCTTTCAAGAATTGTTTTCACTAAATGAGGGGACCCTACATTCAGCACTATACAGTCACCTCTACTAGTTTTAGATGATTTCCATATCCAAGGAATCCTACAAATCATTTTAAATTCCTGGAACAGGTGACTACCCAATCCGGTTTTGGTGTTTAGAAGGTGAAAGGCCCTGTTCCTAAGTGTGGCCCAATGCTGCTCAGCACTTGGTAATAAGGGAGGGACGTTAGAGAGAACAACAGTGTATGGCGTGGCCTCAGGGGGAAGATTGAGGTAGCCCTTACTATGTTCGCTAGCCTGACCACCCCAATTCATCCCCCTGTGGTTCTCCCCAGATAGTTCACCCCTGGAGACAGCCTTCGACTGTAAAGGAGGCAGATTATCAGTATTTACCAGGGGAACCTGAGCACCTACATTAGTGGAAGCACCAACAACAGCAAGGGGCAAAATTGGTACAGGGACTGTTGATGTACCAAGATCTGTCAGGGCGGTAGATGCTCCATTCAGAGATGCGGATACTGAGGAGGAGAGCTGGTGCTCAATATTACACAGTCTAGTATTGATATCTGATAATTTGATTAATAGAGGTTTTAACAATACCAATAACTTTTCCTCAAATTTAACTAAAATACGATCTTCCAGATCACCTAAGACCTGCTTACAGCAAGCCTGCACTCTGGTGTCACTCGGCTAGATATGCTTGAAACTACAACCTCCTGCATGCTGCCTTTCTTACCGCGCACTGTCCCTCTGGTTTTGGCCAATTTGCTAACTTGGTGTGTAGTAAGAGACAGACCACCCACCTTCCTTTTCTTTGCTGTAACAGTAATGGATTTTAAATGTCTCAGGTACGTGGAAGTACATTTTTAATTCTTACATTCATTAATGGTATTAAGTTAATGTCCAAATTAATTGATTATTTCAGAAGTATAGCCACCATAACAAGCGATCTAACTGATATGGATATAGGCTTATGAACAAAGCTTAGACATGAAATGAGAAAACCAATACATTAATTTAGTTAGTATATTTCTATCACACACTGTCCCCAGAATCCAGGACCCACATATACCAAGTTCCAGCCCAAAACACCTGTCACATCCTCCACCATGCAATGACGCCTTTTTGAGTTGCATTCAAGCCGCAGGATGCTCAGAATAGCTGTGTGGGTCTGTTGTATCAAAAATTCACATTGAGAAATATGGACAACAGTGGAAATATTCACCTGGCTTCATCAATGTGAAGTTTCCAAATTCAAAAAGATTTACCTTTGCTCACTCCTGCATAAAGCTCGGACCTAGGGGCCTATTATGATTGCGGAATTTCCGCATCCTCCGGCCCGGCGGTAGCCACCGCCGGCCCGGAGGATGCGGAAAAACTGCAGCGGACCCACCAAAGACCCACCGCCACATTAGGATGGCTGGTGGGTCCTGGTTTCCGTCCGCCGCTTGTCCGCCGCGGTTGGCTTACAACCGCGGCGGAAAAGCTCTAATATGGTGGCGGTGTCTCTCAGACACCGTCCGCCATATTAGGATTGCTGCCAAGATATGCTTTTCCGCGGCGGGTTTACCGCCATTGAAAAGCATACGGATCTTCACTGCAGGGGCCCGTTGCGGGCCCCCTAGGTGAAGGGGGGGGTGGGGGGTGCACATGGGGGGTACCTATGGTACCCCCCTGAATTTGTATGCAGAAAGTGGCAGGCACCGCGCAGTGCCTGCCACTTTCTACATACAAATGCAATGTGTGCATTTTTAACATTGCTGCGGGTGCAGCTTGAAGCTGCACCCACCGCAATGTTAAAAATAGAGGATGTGACCGCCAGGGTGGCGGTCACATCCTAATAGCACAGGAGGGAACGCCGCAGCCCATGCGGGCGTTCCCTCATCCTCGGTGATCGCGGACGGACTCAAGTCCGTCCGCGATCATAATCGGCCCCATAATGTGTGCTTTTCATAATTTGGTGTAAATCAGTTTACTAGTTTTTGAGAAATCGTATATTGTAACAATGCCTCAAGCAGGTTCCAAAAGGCCAATTAAATAGGCATAACTATTCAGTCGATAAAGCACTGGAGTGGACATGGAATTTAAAAGGCTGTTTGGATTTTTTAAATTGTTCTCTGACCTACCTTTTGGTTGGGTTCATGAAGTTCATGGACTACGTTGAAGCCACAGACATTGTTCTGAACCAATATGTTCCTGGCGGCAGAGGTGGAGGGGTGAATTCAGCTGTGGAACCCCCTGCCAAAAGATGGACTGGACCAAAAGGAGAGCTGGGGCAATCCCCTATAGGGTGTAAATACCACTTTCCCCACATAAAAATACTGTATTTAGCAGCTGAGCTTGTAAGCAGTAAATAGAAAGTGGGCACGTTTTTCAAATAGAACCTACAGTGAGATTGTATTGATGCATCTCTGTATTCTAAAACTCAAAGTTAAACCTGTGCATATCCCTACCCATAGCCATGACATTAACACAGCCTGAAATAGTCCCAGTGTTTGCTGAGCAAAGGGGTCCTACCCAATCGCCAATACCAGGTAGCACTAGAAAATAGTGGTATTGTATACGTTTTTTTATTGTTTATAACTTTGGCTCTGATTAGTGAATTAGCATCAATCTTTTTAAAAATGAAAGACTAACAGGAGATTGAAATTGAAATATTGTGTGCAGATTTGCCACAGAGGAAATAAGTTATAGATGGCCCAAGAGTTGTATTGTATTTTCTAAGGAAATACACAGAGGAAATTTAATATATATATATATATATATATATATATATATATATATATATATATATATATATATATATATATATTCAATATTAAATTGACCTACTGGCAGTCACCTGTAGGTAGTTATAGTTAAAACCAAGTTTCCATAGGAAAAGCGTTTTTTGACTTGCCTATATCTTTGGCGCCGGTTAACGTATCTTTACAAAATATTCCCAAAAAGTGTGTCGCTGCGTCTTATTGTGCATGAAATGTTTCAGGGTGATCCGTCAAGTGGGAGCTCAGAAAAGGAGTGGGGGAAACAAAAGTGAATTTCCCATGTTAATTCTCATAGGGATTTTGAACACGTCTACAACCCGAACCGCTTGACAGAATTACACCACATTTGGCAGATAGGTAGTTCTTAGTCTAGAAAGAGCCCTTTTCATTATTTGGTGAAAATCCATTCGGTAGTTTTTGAGAACTTCAAAGAATAACATATTTGTATATCTAGAGTCGCGAAAACTTCGCAAATACTCCCGATCTCGTGCAGCGATCTTGCGGAAGTGGATTATTGAAAACCCACTGGTGCAGGGCCACCGTTTAGTCGACGGGTTCGTAACAAGTAAGGAGGAATCTACACTGGAGTGAAGTACAAACCAATGATCATTTATTTAGCATTCATGAATGGGGGCACATCCCACAAGTGTCATAAGATACTCTAGGAGGAAGCACACTGAACGATGGGTTACATGGGGTTTTATAAAAAAAGGTCACAAACAAGGGACGCCTAGAGGAAAATAGAGCTTTGGGAAGAACACACAAATGAGGTAATGGCAAGAATCGACAGCCTCAGTGTCATGTGCAATTGCCGTGTCCTAAGGCTGAACAACAAGATATGCTATCTGAGTAAACTTTACATGAGGATTAACCATTGTCTGAAAAACCTTGAGCAGACCCCCGCTGTTCTTTTGCGCTGACTCTGCATGTGTACACAGCCTACAATGCCCCAATCGAGATTCTTTACTCATGTTTATACAGATGCGGTGTCAAGGATAGAGCTGGGCTGGAAGTGGGGCAGGGTTGAAAAATGGATGAGGCATAGCTTAATCAAAAAACAAAAGAATCATAATTTACATTTTAACAATCTGATTGGCTGCAAACACTTCAACCAGGATGCGATGGAAGCTATCTTGGGACTCATCCTCAGTCGAGTCTGAAAAAACCTTAAAAAAGAAAAACAAGGGAGCAAGGTAGGAATACACGGACCCCCTAGCCTTGGCCCTGGGCAAAAAAGCATTACAAAATTTGCTTCAAAATTGTGATGATTCTCAAAATCTCTGCAACAAAAACAACAAACACGTTTTCTCATGTTTGTTTACACGTTAGACCCCAGGTGGGCCAGGTTCCAGGGGCATGCTTAATAATAGGAAAGGGGTGTATGTGGCCCCCTCCCATGGGTAAAAAAAGCCACGGTGACCACCACATCCCTGGGGATATATAAATGTATTGGAGGGGGGCCATGTGGACCCCCTCCATTGCCCTTTAAGGGTCCCAGGGACCACCACCTCCTGGGGCCCTCATTCAAATAACAGAGGGAGGAGGGCTGCACACCCCCTTTCTGGTCTAGTTACAACCCAGAGACCACTACCTCCCTGGAGCTTTCTTATATTTTTTAGGAGGGAGGCCGTGCGGCCTTGGGGACTACCACTTCTGCAGGGCAGGCCCTTGATATGAAAGGGAGGGCAGCACAGCCCCCCTCCTGGAGCCCCTAATGGCCTTGGGGACATCCACACCCCAGGGCCGGCTCCTGAGGTACCCATCTCAGGAGATAGCAGTCGGCTTTCACGTGGTGGGAGCTTTGACAGCTTCTGCCAAGTGAGATCAAACAGTAAGTCCTTTCCAAGAAGGCAGGTGCAGGGAAACTGCTCCCACCAGCTGGCGGTGGATTTTTCATCTGTTTTCCTTCCCGCTGTCAAGCGGGCAGGAAACCAGATGAAAAGATTGCCCCACAGGCAGGGAGCCTTATTTTCTTCAGCTCCCTATGTGTGGGAGCAATGCTAGCTCCCGCTGGAGATGGGTAGAAGGCAGGGACCATGGAAGCATTAAGGCTCCCCTGCAGACCCAACATTGCACACTGGGTGCCCTGAGTGCCCTCCAGGGCACCCAGTATAAAGAGGCCAGGTCCCGGGGATGGGATCCAGGTGCCAAAATCGGCTTGGGGAGGGAGGGAGGCTGTACGCTGCCCGTTAATTTTTGGCCAAGCCCCAGGAAATGGGATTGCAGGGGCCAAAATAAGCCCAGGGAGGGGTGCCATGTGGCTCCCCTCCCCCTTAAGTTTTGGCCAGGCCAGTCTTCCCCTGATGCTCATTTCATAGAAATTAAACCACAGCGGGAGGCACTTACAAATATAAACATAGCAGGAGGCCCAGTTGAAGCTCCTCTTCTTTAAAGGACACATGATCCCAATTTCCTGGGCTTGGTGAAGGCAAAGCAAGTTTCTTTTCTCAGCAGTTCCACATTGAAACATTATCTGGAATCCTTGGTGAAGGTTAATGCATCATTCATCTATCAGAGTGAAAACTGTAGTGACTGTGATGAGTGGGTTTTTCGATGACTTCTGCTGGTGAGAGCAGAGTCCATGGTTCTCTCTTTAAATGAATAAGAGTATTCAAATGTGCAAAGTCACCTGAAACTCCGCCCATTTGGCCCTGCGCCATTAACATTAGTAGGATGCAAAGGTATTCCCGCCTTTTACCAGGATATGGATACTATACAAAAAGCCCCCAGCGCCATTCCTGCCAATTTTGGTGACACCTTCTTTATGCCAAAGAATATGAGGACATCTTCACCAAACAAAGAAGCACTTGCTTCATTTAGCTAAGAGGAAGTACCCTTGTTTGGTGGAGATTCGCCACTTTGTACTCTCAATGTCTTCTGACCATGTCATGAGTGATGTTATATGTGAGGTTATAAACAGTGCATTGCGGGGGCGTAAGTCATAGTTAGCTGACTATAACTACTGAATTTCACTGGTTTTGTATGAGTGAAATCTGACCCGATTGATAAGTGGATTTCATACAGAAAACATGCCCATTACACTTCAATCAAATACACACCATACATGGTCAATACCCGAACATAAATGTCCCATTCATTTCTGCATCTATCCCCAAGAAACAACGCAGTACCTACTACAGGCTATTAACTACAATTCAACAAAAATAAAGAACTACTCACCTACAAAAATAGAACAGTCTTTGGTAATGCAATGATACATTTACCAAAGTTTTCCCAAGTACCCACATTCAAGGCTGTTATTTTTATGTCAGTCAGTCAGTATAAAATTATTTGATTTAAAAATGTAAAATCATAAAGGTACAAATTTACATAGATTGTATTTCGTAATCATATCAAATAACCTTGGAATACAATATAGATACAGTTATTTAAAATATAGAAGCAAAAAGTTAACATTCAGGGCCCGATTCCGATCCTGCTCGGGAGGGCTCAGAACGGGATCTGTAGCGAGTGAGTCCGATTCGTAGCCCCGGTTTCCTGAACGACTCGTACTGCTGTACGTGTGAGCAAGCACGATGTGAATATCACCTCGCGTTCTGAGCAACTCGTACCCGTCAGCGAAGCCCTCCGGACGACTACAACATGGTCGACTCGTGC
Organism: Lissotriton helveticus; assembly: GCF_964261635.1. NCBI lineage: Eukaryota > Metazoa > Chordata > Amphibia > Caudata > Salamandridae > Lissotriton > Lissotriton helveticus. Next base: position 993,996,703 of record NC_136072.1, read on the forward strand.
AGAGCAAAGGATCCGATTTCCGAGCGACAAACTGGATCGAGTCAGAGCCTCCAACTCAAAAAAGCTCCGGGAACCATACTTTGGGGGGCTGTAACAGCCCCCCTTCACCTGGGGCCCTCTGAATTGGGCACGGGGGTGTCCATGGGTCCCCCGATCCAAGCATGCATAGTGTGGCAGGCACCATGGGGTGCCTGCCACAGGGTGTACGCTTTTCCCCACCCACCCATTTTCTGCAATGGGAACCTGTGTATGCATCTGTACGCAGGCTCCTATAGACTTCAATGGGAGTCCAAGCGAATCGAGTCCGTACGCTTAAGGACACATCGTACTCGCTCGCTTGGACGCCGGGAGCACGTTTCGTCCGGAAAGCCCTCCGGATCTGAGCGGTATGGAGGGCGTTCCAACAGGATCAGAATCGGGCCCTCAGTGTGCACTAACCACCCAGTCCCTTCTTTCTAAATATAGCGTGCTGGATATAAATCCCTATGCCAAGACAAACTTCCACTGAATGTAGATTTTGAAAAAAAGATTAAAGCCTTTTCACAGCGTTTTAGATGATTTGTATTTAGCACAGGATTTAGGAAGTTAATTTAGGATCTTCCAAAAAGAAACAGAAAAACATAAAATGCAGTGTTAGACCCGGGGGGTCGCTAGTTGGCGGAGGTAGGTACCTTAGGCCAAATTGGGACCCTTACTTCCACGTCAGGCAAATGTAGGACACCTTCTCAGATAGCCCCCGCTCACCCCCTTGATAGCTTGGCACAAGCAGCCAGGCTTATCTTCAAGGCAAGTGTGCAAAGTATTTACAACCAAGCTCTCAGTAACCCAATGATGACACCACAAAGGGACTCCACACGAGTTTCATAAAAACAAGTATAAATTTATATAAAAAGATCTACGATGAGGCCACACGATATAAATCCAACATATGCGTATTTGTAATATTCTCCCTGGCTGATTATTAGGCGTGCCAGCCCTTATAAGTTCTGGTGATATTAATGAGCAAGTCTAAATGATCCACTGCAGTCCTAACACAATGCTATGCAGTTCGTAATGCGAGAATCAGGCACTTTGCAATGTAAAAATAATGCAGTTCGTTATGCAACAATCAAGTAGTTCGTAATGCCAAAATAGTGCAATGCGTAACGCAACAATCAGGTAGTTCAATATGCAGAATACTGCACTGTGTAATGCAATGATCAGGTAGTTTGTTATGCAAAAATGGGGCAATGTGTAATGCAACAATCAGGCAGTTCGTAATGCAGAAATAATGCAATGCTTAATGCAATAATCAAGTAGTTCGTAATGTAGAAATAATGCAAAACGTAATGCACTTCAGGTAGTTCGTAATGCAGAGATAATGCAATGCGTAATACACTTCAGGTAGTTCGTAATGCAGAAATAATGCTAAGCATAATACACTCCAGCACCGATCACGGTGCCTTAGGGGGTCTCTCCGCCCCACTCGTACTGACTCACGGTCAGCTTCTATCACAGATGCCCCCACACGGGTATGATGTAGACCAACAGTTCAGCTCCGCTTTCTGGCCCAAGTACTGCCACTCCTTTGCAAGTATGGGCCGTGCTGCAGGAATGGGAGAGGCCGAGAGCGTCTCCCTCCGAGCCCGCACAACGCCCCAGGCGGCGACACGCGTTACCTCGGGGGTGCGACCTCACTCTCCTCTCCTCCTCCTGCGACTTGGGCCTCCAATGCAACTTGTGGATTACGGACGGTGAAACTCGGGCCCTCCCTCAACGGGGTTGGTTTGAGGTCCCACTCTGGCAACGGCGGGCGCAGGCTGGCGGCTCAGCACCTCTGGGGATGCCGGTCCTAGCCACTGGTACTACGAAGATCTCAGGTTGCAAGAAGGCACACGCACACAGCGTTGCTGAGATTCACTTGGGCTTCGGTGTGCACAAGCACAGGGCACTCCTCCCGAAGGTCTCGGGCTGCACGAAGCACATGCACACAGCATCGCTGAGACTCACTTGAACTCTGGTTGCACGATTACAGGGCAATACTCACAAAGGTCTCAGGCTGCACAAAGCACACGCACATAGCGTCGCTGAGACTCACTTGAGTTCCAGCACAGGATAAAAGGGCAATCCTCACGAAGGTCACAGGCTGCACAAAGCACACGCACACAGCGTTGCTGAGACTAAAATTGCCCTGTCTAAAATCTCAATAGGAATTAACATGCGAAAAACATGTTTTGCGACCACCCTTTTTCTCTGCTCCCGCTTGATGGATCACCACGAAACTGACAGGTTTCAAAGGTTCAGAAACGAGTCCAGTTTCCAGGGAGATGTTGAAGATAGTCATCAAGGCAGCTTGGAGAAAACCTGCTATTTATCGTATTGTGAAAAACAGATATGATATTTGTTCTGATCAAATTGTACGTTATTATTGCTTTGGGAAACTTGATCATAACTTTGTGCCCTCATGTACAATTTGGAATACTTTGGAAATGTACCCTGTACTGCTGAATTACAACATCTGAATTTGTATGAAAGCATATTTATTCAAACCTTGCAACCGTTTCAAACTATTATTAGAATACAACCTAAATCTGGGAAATTTCAAGCTCAAGAATTAGTGCATGCACTAAAAGGAAAGGTTGATTTTCTACCATTAGATTTCAGGAGAAACAATGAATCTGTGGGAGTACAGCACAGATTAGAATAATGTTTATTTGTATTAGTTAATGAAGTACCAACAAAAGATACAAACATTTGGCAAGAATTGATAAGCATTTCCAAAATACTATTTCATATTTATTTGAAAATAGCATACACTGCCAGAATTTCAAACCGAATGATTCAAAGATACCACTGACCTACTAGTTACAGATAAAAGTAACGTGGGCAGTTTCTGAAAATTATTGAAGACGCATAAGAAATATATGAGCACTATAGTATACACCCACAGCATTCAAGATATTTAATGGGCGATGCCTTAGAACTCTATCAGATGAGAGAGGCTACAGGAGATTCTGTTAGTATTTGGGTAAAAAACTTTAGCGGCTCAATGTCATCCAATTTTATTCCTCACTGAAAAAAGAGGGCCATATGATGATTATCCTATTCCAATTTTTGCTTTGGAATATCGTTCTACAAGATTTTATTCAGTGGATTTATGATTATAGCAAAACATTCCTTATATTTTCAATTTATATGAAAGTGAATTATCAGTTATCTCTTATGCTGTTGTGCATGTGATACAAACTGCAACACGATTTAATAACTCAACAGATAAAGATTCCTAGAATATAAGTCAATATATATTATTGTGTGTCAGTGAAGTAGTAATGAATATCAGTGCGGAAGACATGGAAAACTAAGATGTATGTTGAGGAATTTGGTGCCACTGACTTGGTTTCTTACTTTGAGTTGTCCCGAATATCTATGGGATGATTTATACACTCGAAGCTAACAATAATTTGATGATGTTGTGGTGAAAACACCAGGGGAATTATGTTCTTTAGATCCAGTAAATGTTTTCAGTTTTTGTAATCACAATTTACAAACGATCCTTAAGTTTATATTAAATAAAAACATCACCCCTGAGGAAAAAGAGTACCAGGCTAGAGGTCCACCTCATATTTGTATGCTGTTATGGTTAAGAAATGCATCAATACTTGGATAAATCTGTTTTCAGTTTATTGAACATCCCAAATAAAGAAACAAACAAAAATCTGTTTGAACAAGTTATTACATTTCAAAGTCACAAATGTGGAAAATACTGTTTAAGAGAATTAAAAACATAATCAAAACCCTACACTGAATGTGGTTTTGGATTCCCAAGACCACGTTTAAATAGAAGAAGAGTCAACAATTTCATATCTTCTGTTAGCCATGCTGTGAAAGGAAAATCCCCTGAAACCACATAAAATGTAAAAGGACCACACACATCACAGAGGATAATTGATTACAACCTCTTAATTCTGTGTATGTTGAACGCAAATTTGTTGCTGATAATTCAACTGCTGTTGCAACTTATGGGACTTCATATATTACTAAAGCTGAGAAATGAAGGAAGGTTGGGAAGAAATATTGATTTACTCTTCAAATGCTATCTCACAGATGTTAGCAGTTAAGAGGCGTGTGACTGGTTCAGCTCTTCAAGTTTGTATGCTAAATCTCAAGTTTTTTACATGGCTTAGTTTAGGATTATCATCTTCATGATGAAGAGTTTTAAAAAGTTTACTCTTTGTCATGACTCTGAGTCTGTTCAGCCAAATATAAAACCAATCTCCATGCACAAGCACTTTATTTGTTATTATTTGCAGCTACCCTAGGAAAAATTCAAATATCTCCAGCAAATTAAGGATTAACTACAGCATTATGAAGGCTTGTTATTAAGATGATATGCGATCTGTTTTTATCTCGTTTTTTTATGTATATTTTAATTTGATCAATTAATTGTAAATTTGTATCTGTCGTATTGACTTTTAACTATTTCAATATGACAAATGTATCATTGTGCCAAGGGCCTAATAGGCTATTATGTTGTATTGTCTGTTCTTACAAGTTTATGACCCTGTATGTTTGTATTTCTATTTTTTTTAAATGCATTTTTATAGCTCCTATGACATTTTCTGTCTAATAAAGCTTATACAACAACAACAAAAAGTTTACCAGAAATTGAATATCTTGCTCACTTTGATCCTGAAAACAAGAGTATTGTCAAAAAAGTTTTAATAAACACTTACTACCCTAACAGAAACTCTTTGTTGGAACAGTTATCATTATATGAAGTAGCTCAATTTAATACTTACAGTAATAATGTAGTTGAGGATGTTAATACATTGACATCCAGTGACATACATCATTGTAAACTTACACTAATTAATTACTGCAAACTTACATACAATAATCCTGCAAGCAAATAATTTAATTTCTTTCTTTAAAATTATAGGTCAATGGGACCAACTATTACATAGGAACAACATGCACCCAACAGGGCACTAAAAAAGCTGCTGAAAGAAAAAAAATCTATGGGTTTTGGGGAGGACAGCAGTGAGCTATAACAAGTTTGCAGTCAATATTTAAATCACTCTTCCCAGTGACAATAACTGTTTGGCAATACAAACAGTATGTTGCAGTCCCTGCATAGGGTTCAACAATGTTGCGCTGTTGACGAAGGTGGTTGACTGCAACTTGAGAGCCAGGTGGTGGAATGCTGGGTGAGGCAGAATACAAGATTGTGGTCGTATTTTGGTGGCCACAGCAGAAGTGGATCCTGTAGCAGGTGGAACATCCCTAGGTCCAGAGGAGGTTACTTCCTCGAATTGGGCCATATACAGCTCTCGCCTTTTTCTGCACAAGCCAAACAAGTGAAATGCATGGCGCTCAGATGTTGACACATTCCTGTGATCCTGAGGGAGTATTGATGTCCTGTTCCTCCGGATATTATTTATTGGTATAATAAACAGTTCACCTGCTGCTCACTTTCTTCTCCCCCGTTGGAGTGATAAAGAATTGCCATACCACAGACTCCTTGAGTTTTCTTTCACCACTCCAATTCCTGTTACTTGTGCCAGCTCCCTCTGCGGCAGTTCTCCTGTCTAGCTTTACCGCAATCCGTTACCCTCTGCTGCCTGTCTACCTGCGGCCCTCTGTTTTTGTCTCTTCTCGGTTCTTGGTCTGTTTTGCCTTTTCTGCACATTTTTCTGCCCTCATTATCAATCTAATACTGCGGGACTCCTGAGATAGTACCGCGATGCTGGAAAAAATGCTGCTTATTGGTACTACACAACCCAGACCCTGGTTACTACTACAGCTTTTACGTATATTTACTCTCATTACTATAGTTAAAAATATATTTTTTATTGATACGTGAAAAAAATACATTGTATTACAAAACAGCAGCCCATTTCTACCAAACAAATACAAATACATATTACATTACTCATGACATGGACAGTGACATCACTGATGACATCTCAAATGGCAACACTGATGACATCCATAGAACCACTCACACACACAACCACTCAAGCACCCATACAGCCACTCACATACTCATTCACACACTCACATAACCACTAACACACCCACTTACATACCCTAGATTCACTCATACCCATACAACCACTCAAACATCCATACAACCACTCACACACCCATACAACCACTCACACACCCAGAAAACCACACACAAACCCATTCACGCACCTATAAAACCACTCACACACCCAGAAAACTACTCACAAACCTATTCACAGACCCATACAGCCACTCATGTACCCACTGAAAGATCTATACAGCCACTCATACACCCACTGACAGATCCATGCACCACTCACACACCCATATAGCCACTCACACACTAATACAGTCACACAGCCACTCATATGATACATGGGTCTGGTATGTTAGTAGACTATTATATCCACTGTAGGGGCCTGTGTTCGACCTCATGGTCACAGGTTCAAATCCAGGTGGGTCCACTCAGCCTTTCATTCTTCGAGGTCGATAAAATACTACCATTGAGTTGGGTAACAATAAACATCTGTTATTCAGCACCAAGATACACTTGAGTTATCATGCACTCTACAAAATACACATGTTATGTTAGAAATAGTGTCACTCATTAGTAGTCGCTTAGAATCTATCTTTAAGTTTCAGAAACATTTTTGAAACACTTACACTCACTGGATGATGTAATCAGTGATGACATTTCATCAGTCATGTTATTTGAGATGACACCAGTGATGTCACTGAACATGCCATGAATGGTGTAATATGTGAGCTCATGAGCAGTGCATTGTGGGGGCATAGTTATAGTTAGCTTAGGCAACCATAACGGCTGAATTTCTATGGTTGGGTGCATGCAAAATCTAAGCCTAACAATAAAAAATGTAAATTGATACTTGTATAGCGCACTACTCACCCGCAAGGGTCTCAAGGCGCTTGTACGAATACCGCTTTGGAACCCATCCTGGCTTTCCCTGTGAGGTGTCCACTCCTGGGCACCCCCAAGGTGGAGGCCAGGCATCCTTAGCGTTGTGGAGATTAAGCAAGCTATTGCCCAGAGTTGCAGAGTGGGACTCCATGATTGGAATAGGCACCGAGGCGAGAATTACCAGGTCGGTGGAATTTTTTTTTTGAGCTCATGACCCGCCGAGGCGGGGAATTGAATCCTGGCCCGGGCTAGACCTGTGCATCAGGGTCTGCCGCTCTAACCATTGAGCCACACTTCTCCACTAACAATAACGTCCCTGTAACCTATGTTTTTTTCAGTGAATATATATAGTCACTGAAAAAAACAAAGGTTACAGGGACATTATAGTTAGGCTCAGATTCTACATACACAAGACCATAAAAATTCAGCAGTTATAGTTACTGTAACTATAACTCGTGCCCTAAGGTAAGACACTGTTGTAACATACCTAGATTTGGGCTTGAAAGTATACCTTTCGTCTTAGAATCATACAGCCCCAGGGCCTCAACATCTAAATCATCAGTACATGAGTCATTCATTTCATTTTCTAGTTCCATCAGATCCTCTATCAAATCAACGTCTTCTATTAACAAAAGATTACTTTTCTGATTATCTCTCATAAATACTAGTGCAGTCTTTAGTGGAGATTTCATTGCATACATTTTCGATAATTTCGATTTTCTTATGAATTAAAATTAATCAATCCTAGTTCGGACCTCCATATCTGAATCAGTGAACATCTTTATTGTTAAGTTGATTACTGTTTTGTTACCTCTTATTGGTTCTTACTCCTTTTTATTCTCCACTTGAAATCCTTTTTTACTCTTCCAGCCCTTGCCACCTCTCATTTGTTTCCTTTTCCTGCTTGTGCCTCCTTTCCTCTGTGTGATCTGTGCTTTGTACACCAGCACAGCCAACCACCGCTTTCTTATGGTTTCAAATCTTTTGGCAAATGTATAAATCCATCAAGTTTCATAATTGTCCCGGTCTCTCATGAATATCCATACCTTTTTCATTTGTGTGGTTGCTTCTACTTATCCAGCCTTTCCTTCATAACTTTTTCGAAATGACCTTTTTCCTCTTTATCTCCATCCTTGTCAATCTCATCACCAGCTCACTGTACTCCAGAACCTACTGTGGTCAGCCTTAGGCAGTGAGCTGAAATTATTTGTCACTGGATGTGACCTGTTGCATTACATTGTGCTATTTCTATATGTGCCAGTGCTCAATCCCACTCTCAGTCCTCATATCCACAGAGCCAATTACGGATAACCCAAAGCTGTGTACAGAACACACAGATTACAGGGTGTTGCCAGTAGCCAAGCACTGTGGAAAGTTCCAATTCATTCAGACCCTGCATTGCACAGTTTTAGCCTAAGTAGAGCATGGTTTGCTTGATCTGGTCTGTATCAATGCCCTGCCCCACCTCCCATTTGTTATAGATCAGGCTGCGCACAACCTTGAATCATGCAAAGTGGAGGTGGACTCATAAGTCGCACAATGGAAGCTGTGACATATGGCTGCCTCCACCCATGCCATTCTCGCCGACCAATGACACCAAGATAACATGCAACTGATTCTACCCCAGCCCTAGAATTCCATGAATATTTCTCTAATCTATAGGCTGAGTGCATCCTCTTCCTTACACACTTGTCCCTTTGCAGTTTCACAAAATAACATACCAATGGTCGTACTGTACTGTTAATTTCTGATTGGTGCACTGGAAGAAGCAGGAATATCCTCACTTTGCATGTCACTTACTCAGTGTAACATATCAGTTTCTATTCACTTTTGGATTCACAGCTGCAGCCATGTGTTGCCTGGGACTTTGATGCACATTAGGATGATTGTTTTTAATGAATAACCATGTTTACCTGAATATTTCTTTTAAAACTGGACTTGTAATATTCTGCATACTTGCAGGTGCACTGTTGTATTATGTTTCGGTTTTGATTATTATATTCTCTTTTGAGTAACACTGTACGCAAGACATTGGGGATCTAAGATTCTGCTTCTCATTATGCACAAGGGTCGGAGCAGTCTCTGATATGAAGCCCATTCTCTTTTTGTGTAATCAACACAGGAAAAGTTTGCTTGTCACACAGCCATGAGTAAGACTCTAAGTTGATATGTTTGGAGTTTGACTAGAGCTACATTAATTTGTTTTTGATTTGAAGGTTTCAGAATAAGAATTAATGGGTGGTTGAACCCACAGGCAGGCACAAGACTCATAACCTGTTTCAAGAATGAATGATTTAACCAAAGTGGGGATCAATATTGGAAAAATGTCTCATCAGTCCCTTGCCAACACTGAGTGAGGTAAACAGGAGAATTAGGCAAGCATATCTACCAACATAGACTAGCCAAGTGATGTGACAGACTGGCCACTTGACAATTAGAGGTGATGGGTCTCATCGCTGTTTAACATGTGAATGTAATATTTATAGTAGTGGCATCCCCTGTAATATTGTGGAAAGCACATTTCAGGATATAGGCATTGATCTGTAGTTTCATCAGTGGGGGTGGCAGAAGGAATGCCTCAATTGGTGTAGCTCAATCTGAGAGACCTAATATGATACATGGAATTGAGTGATGCCAAATGAGTGCAGGAGCAAAGGAAGTGGTTGATGGAAACTTGTTTCTGAACCCAGGAATTAGAGGAAACCAAGGAACTGATCATCAAACAAAAGTTTGACAAATTGGAAGCGTATGGTTGGAAGAAATTAATAATTGTTGGTAAGTCATCTCTGCAAAATTATATTGATGTGTACAGAATCCCTCAAAGACTCTGATTACTGAGGGTTCCTTACTACACAGCTGCAGATTCAAAATTATTTTAAAAATGGGGAAAAACTCAATTGCCTGTTTAAAAAGTTTAATAACCATGCTACACCTGCGAGCACAAATACTTTAATTGCAAGGAAATATTGAAAAGTGATAAAGCTGAAGTGACAATGTAATTTCTAAAAAGAAAAAGGATTACAGACATATGAAGAAGAAATAAAACCATGTAGGCGAAATACATTTATAGTTTATATAGATTACCTTGCAGAAAAAAAACTGCTAACTAGATTTGTCTCCTCCAACATCAAGAGAACTAGGATAGAGCGTAGGAAAAAGAAAAGGCTTCCACATAACACATTTTTACCTATCTAAACCCAGAAATAGATTCATTCCACACTAATGCTGAAACAATACTGGAAAAACTGATTTTCTTTCTTTAAACAAAATAAGGTTCCTTTAATTAGAACAAATAAAAACATAACCAGAGAACTATCAAAAATGTGAAACAAAGAAGCGAAACAAGCAAGATAAAAACATGATCCACGGGGAGAACCAGACAGAACAAGCACTGGGAAAGCCAAACAGTATATTTGTAATATGCTAACACATTGAAACACAGTGTTAGCACATTAAAGCTAGACACATCTATTATATGAAAGGTGATCTGTATTGAGGGCTTCTGTGCCTTCAGTTTAGTCCTTTGTTTCTATTTTTTTTACTTTTAGGAGAAAGTAATATTAGAATATAGAATGAAAAGTATAAAACAGCAATAATATAATGATTATGTGTACAAATTATAGTAATGTGATACAGTAGATATTACCTTTTGATGTATTAAAAAAATTCTATAATTAGATTATGTATCTATCAATAGGTGAAAAAAGAGAAGACAAGAAAATAATGAGCAATAGAGAGAAATAGGAAGGAGAAAGAAGAAAAGAGAAAAAAAGTACAGTCTGTATTCTATAATTTACAAAATATCATAATCCAACAGTTAAACAAGTAATAATAATACTATTTATACTAATAAACATTGATGGTTGTGACCAAAATAAAAGATGGACTTACTATTGTTCCGCAATGTATGAATAATGCAAATAAACAACCATTATTTTAAGATAGTATAGATATTATACATTTGTGTGTAAAAACATGTGAAGTTTCATCTATGGGACCTTGGGAACTTCTTCAATATAAGGCTGATGAATTCTATGAGTTCTGGAACTATTGCTGAGGAAAGATGTTATAGGAGATCATAAGGATTCTTACTTATTAGCAAGTGACAACAGTGATACATATGTTCGATCAAGACTATGATTATACCAGATATTTCAACAACATGTTTTAAAAGAAATAAGAGTGGAATATTTCCAATTCTTTGTAACATGTTGAATGGAAACTGTTAAAAGAAGTTCTAGAATATACAAATCAAAATAACAAGATAACCAATCATCAGAAAGGCTACCCCAAATCATTTTTTTAAGTTAAATGGGACTTTGGAATTGAAGATTTGGATCCCTCCAAGGAATCGTCACTCAGCCCCACACTCTTCAGCATCTACATGGCCCTCCTCGCTGCCATCTTCAGACAGCACAGACTCAGCATAGTATCCAACGCTGACGACACCCAGCTCATCCTCTTCCTCACCAAGGACCCTGTCACCGCCAGACTCAACTTCCAGGAAGAAATGAAGGGCGTCGCATCCTGGATGAGCTCAGTTGCCTGAAGCTCAACACGGATAAGACAGAGGTCCTCGTCCTCGGCCCCTCTCCCTCTGCTTGGAACAACATCTGGTGGTCCACCGACCTCGGTAGGTTTCCCACCCCCGTGGACCATGCCCAAAACCTCGGCATCGTACTCGATTCCTTCTTTTCCATGACCCGACAGGTCAACGCCGTTGCCTCCATCTGTTTTAACACCTTCCGCATCCTCCGAAAGACCTTCAAATAAATCCCCCCTGAATCATGGAAGACCTTCACCCACGCACTCATAAACAGCAGACTGGACTGCGGAAACGCCCTCTACGCCGGGATCAACAACTCTCTGTTCCACAAACTCCAGACCATACAGAACACCGGACCCAGACTGGTCCTGGCATCCCTCGACACACACACACATCACCCAACACCTGCGTAACCTCCACTGGCTCCCCGTTGAGAAGAGAGTAACTTTCAAGATACTCACCCACGCCTATAAATGCCTCCACAACACCAGACCCCAATACCTCAATGAGAGAATCTCTTTCCACGTACCCAAGAGAAACCTCCGATCCTCCGACCTTGCCGAAACCTCACACATTCGCAGAGCCAGAACAGGTGGAAGAGCTTTCTCCTACATCATGGCCAAGACCTGGAATGAGATCCTGATCGACATCATACGTGCCCCCTACTTGAACATCTTCAGGAAGACACCCAAGACCTGGCTCTTTGACTGAACAGGAGATGCGTACCCCCTACCCCCAGTGCTTTGAGACCCTTACGAGTGAGTAGTACGCTTACAATTCCCCTGATTGATTGATTATTTGATTCCATATTCTTATCCAAAAATTATAAATTGGTGGGCATATAAAACACATGTGTGAGTGAACATTAATCTATTGGAAATAAAAAAAACTGAGTTTGAGATGAAGGAGCAGCACGTGATGAGTTGTGTGTTTTCTTTACTATTTTGTTCCCAATGCAATAAAATAGATGGGATTTAGGTCTATTCACCAAAGTAATTCAGTTTTTGATTTTGGTCTATTAGTAGTGGAAGCTCTAGAATCTTGCAGGTATGAGATGCTTTAGGTTGTGACATTAACATATTTGATAAGCCTTCTCTATATGTTTTGGAGGAATATGTGTCATTAAGTCTATAAGTATCAAACAATAAATTGCTATCATTTGTTGTATTAATTCTCAAATAATTTTGGTAAATTAAATTTGGTCTGGAAATTTCAAAAGGGGACTCTTGCATAATTTGAGAAAATCTAATGATTTTCAGGCTCTTCTTGGTTAAAGAACTGGGGTTCATAGAGCTTTTAGCAGTTCATTTATTGAATTAGATATCTAGTTTATCATCCATGTTGTCTATCAAATTCTGCAATTTAAGTTTCAAATTGCATTCCACAGAGTGTGTTTTTTAATTTTAGTCTTCTTTTCTTTCCTATAAATAGATTTATAGCATGGGAAAACAGGAAATATACTGGTGACTACAAAAAGTGACTTGTAGCCTCTTCAAATGTTAATAATTATTAATATATAAAAACCTGCGTGTTTATTTCCATTATAGCAAAAACAAATTGCCACCAGAATAAAATATTCAATGAGGTCACCATTTAAACTAATGTTAAATTTTAAATATGGGGAACGCATTGAAGAAAATCCAAAGTGATGCCTTGACATCTGTTTTAAGATAAAAAATACTTTATGAGAAGAAAATCCTCCATTTAAGTTAGCGTGAGTCAATGTCACCTTCATAGATGTTGCTTATGTGCCACAAAGTGTTAACTTCTACCATTTTATAAAATTTTCTGCCAATAGAATGTTCCTAACAACACAGGATTTGAAGCTACCAAATTGCATCAGAGGCAGCAGGACTTTGAAAAGAAAAACAATCAGACAAATACTTTATAGATTATCACTGTTGTTAATTGTTTTTCAAAGTCATAAAAATGGCGAGCACAATGAAAAAATTCAATGCGGAGCAGACTGCCATCTGTATAGGAAGGAAGCCCTTGTAGAGAAGAAAAGACTTGTTAGAGTCAGCGTAAGTTGCTTATTAACTTCTATTGATTCTGACAAGTATCTTTACTAAAGCCACTCATATTTTGGAAAATGGCACCTGGTTACTGCTGATCTTCAGATATTGGTGGCCATCTCCTTTGGTGTCAAACAAGTACCCAGGGTTTGTAGCAACGTCCCCAGTTTGGGAACACGCTAATGACTGTGCCACACACAGAGCTCAATATAATACGTCTTTATTCGTCTGCATGTAACCGCGGTCCGCGAACTCCACATTCTAAACCTGCATTCACTTCACTGCACTCTAAAACTTTCATCACAGTTCTATGCAGTCCATTAGAGCTATAAGGATTCCGTCATTGCTAACTTACATGACACTACAGGATTGATCATCTTGACGCTTAACAAGAAAAAGCTATAGGCAGCCTAAAAAAAGGCATTGGCACTGTACATGCTGATGGTATCAAACAACAAGAGAGTTCCATACTCTGCCAATCATTACCAACAGGCAACTAACTATACATGGTCATCAGAACCACATTATAACTGTGAAAAGATTGGCACCACAGAATTAAAGTGGATGAGATTATCTTTGAGAAAGATGCCATGAAAAATTAGAAGACGTTCTGTATCATCATAAAGTTAACAAATAATTATTTCCAACAGGGTGAACGTGATCCACTTTCCAGTATTTCAATCTGAATTTAAATCTATCATTTTAGTAGTAGTCATGATGAAAATCTTACCAAATCAATTATTATCAGTGAGTGATGGGGCAAATATGCACTATGGATTACAAAGTGATGGGGTAAATATGAACATGCATTAAGGGTCATTTAATGATTGTTCATACCTAATATGTTGTATTGCAGTTCTAGGCAAGTATTCAAGCCTTTTAAATATAGTACAAACAAGCATTTATCATTACTGAGTGTTAGTATGAACCTAAAAGTATATGTAGGTGTTACTCTTTGCTACATCTGTTTCAAGAGTTTATAAGAGATTGTAAACATTCAGGAGAATATAGTGCTCTCCTCACGTGGTCAGCATGTTGCTGGATGCCATGCTCAGCACATGGTTGGGCATCTTTATTGGTTAGACCGCATCAGCTTTTCCATGTTCTTTGGCACTAGGAAGAGGGGGCGTTCATGAGCAATACAGAGCAATAGATAAACGGGGCAGTGGTGGCATGACTTGAGTTCAGTACTGGGAAAATAATGTCAAACTTGGGTTTCATCTTTGTTTACAAAACCACCCCCATGAGTTACAGGAAAGGTGTGCGGCCGGTATGAATTTTTTACTATGCAGTTTTTACCATGCAGAACGTTACAACGCTGGTCAGTGTAACACAGGTAAATACAATGCAGGCCATTTCCCTCCTGTTTACAATGCAGTACTTTACCACAGAGGTTTAAGTGACATATTTTTATTGTAATTAAAAAAAATTATATTTAAGAGTTTTGACTTTTTTTTAGGGTTCAGAGGTCGGTAGGGGCAATGGGTGGTAAGGGTTTTTCTTAGTGTTTAGGGCAAGGTAGATGTAAGGGAGTAAAGAGTTTTATTTACGGTTCAGGGGGTAGATGAAGGTAAAGGTTTTTAGTGGATATATAGTTATATATATATATATATATATGATCAAGTCTCCCTGGAGGCGAAACGCGTCATGGCGGCAGCGCTGGCTTTATTGGAATAAACTTTTCTTTGCACCAGCAATCTTTGGGTCGGCTCTTTGTTGTGGAATACTGAAGGTGAGCCCTTGGTCTACCAGAAGCAACAACTTGTGGAATATATATATATATATATATATATATTTTTTTTAAACGGCGCGTTTTTTCACTGACAAACTGACACTGACGAAGCTAGAGTAGCGAAACGCGTCTGTCAGGGGTGACGGGGGGGTTTGCATAATAAATTATTTTCTAAATCGGATTCCAGTGTGCTCGCCTGTTTCTAACGCTGACAAGTTGGATAGTTGTGGATATATATATATATATATATATATATATATATATATATATATATATATATATATATATATATATATATATATATATTATTTTTTTTTCACTGGAAAAAACAGGTTTCAGGCACGTTATAGTTAGTTGGACATTTAACTCTTACAAAACCAGAAAAATTCCGGCATTATAGTTAGTTCAGCTAACTATAACTCACGCCCCGACAATGCACTGCTCATGACATCACATATTACATCATTCATGACATGGTCAGTGACATCACTGATGACATCTCAAATGACATCACTGATGACATCATCCAGTGACTGTGTGTTTCTATAAAGTGTAAATATGTTTTATATATATATATGCCAAGGTGTATTGAAGAATGAGTGGGTGTATGAGTGTGTGAATTGATGAATTAGTAGATGTGTGACTGATTGTATAAGTGACTGATTAAGTGTATCTTACTGAATACATGGGTTTGTGAGAAAACTGTGTAAATGTCTGTATCAGTTTCTTAGTTGGTGTGTAAGCGGCCACATCGGTTGGTGAGTAGCTACATGATTGTCTGTATGGGTTATTGTTTGCATTGTCTGAGTATCTGTATGGGTGTCTGTGTGGGTAGGTGGGAGGCGTGACTCTGTGCATAGATGTGTGAGTGGCTGATTCACTGGGTGTATGGGTTCAAGAGTGCATCAGTGAAGGGCTGTATAGGTGGGTGAGAGTGTGTATAGCTGTGTTGGTGAGGTAATGGATGTCTTGGTTGTACATGTGTGAGTAACTACATATGTGAAAGGCAGTATATTTGAGTGTTGGAATATATAAATGATTATATGTGAGAGTGAGTGATTGTGAGAGTATCTGTATGGATGAGTGTGTGCTTGTGTCAGTGATTGCATATGAGAGTACGTATGTGTTAGTATCTGTATAAATAAGTGAGGTGGTGTGTGTATAACTGAGTAGGTGAGTAAATGGGATTCATTCTTTGCATTACTGACTAGCTGTTTGAGTAACTCTATGGGTGAGTGGCAGTGTGTGTGTGTGTCTGTATGGGTGTAAGAATACATATGATAGTGGCTGTATTGATGAGTGACTGTATAGGTGAGTGAGTGGATGTGTGTGATGACCTAGGAATAAGTGAATGGGTATGTGGTAATTGGTATTGGTGTGTCTATGGTTTTGAGAATGGTAGTCTGTATTTTAGAGTGGGTGTTTCAAAGGTTATATTAGGGTGTGAGGAGGTGCATTAGATTATTGTGTGGATGATGTCATTAGTGATGTACTTTGAGATGTCATCAGTGATGTAATCAGTGATGTCACTGACCATGTCATGAATGATGTAATATGTGACGTCATCAGCAGTGCATTACGGGGGCACGAGTTATAGTTAGCTGAACTAACTATAACGCCCAAATTTCTCTGGTTTTGTACGCGTGAAATGTCCAACTAACTATAACGTGAAACCTATTTTTTTTAGTGAATTTCTAAGGTTTTCTAAATGCTAGTTTCTAACTATAACATGCCTGAAACCTTTGTTTTTTCAGTGAATTTCAATGTTTTTTTAAATGCTAATTTCTAACTATAACGTGCCTGAAACCTATCTTTTTTTCAGTGAATTTCAAAGGTTTTTTAATGCTAATTTATAACTATAACGTAGCAGTCACATTTGCAGAGTGGTGGACAAAGGTAAGTGTGGTTTCCAAACACCTCTGTTTCTGTTCTAGGTGAAGGAAGCTTGCACTGCTGCCAGGCTATACCTGTTCTAGGTGAAGGAAGCTTGCACTGTTGCAGCCAGGCTGTACTTGTTCTAGGTGAAGGAAGCTTGCACTGTTGCAGCCAGGCTGCACCTGTTCTAGGTGAAGGAAGCTTGCACTTCTGCCAGGCTGTATCTGTTCTAGGTGAAGGAAGCTTACACTGCTGCTGCCGGGCTATACATGTTCTAGGTGAAGGAAGCTTGCTCTGCTGCCAGCCTGTACCTGTTCTAGGTGAAGGAAGCTTGCACTGCTGCCAAGCTGCACCTGTTCTAGGTGAAGGAAGCTTGCACTGCGGCTGCCGGGCTGTACCTGTTGTAGGGGAAGGAAGCTTGCACTGCTACAAGGCTGCACCTGTTCTAGGTGAAGGAAGCTTGAACTGCTGCAAGGCTGTTCCTGTTGTAGGTGAAGAAAGCTTGCACTGCTGTCAAGCTGCACCTGTTCTAGGTGAAGGAAGCTTTCACTTCTGCTGCTGGGCTGTACCAGTTTTAGGTGTAGGAAGCTTGCACTGCTACAAGGCTGTACCTGTTTTAGGCGAAGGAAGCTTGCACTGCTGCCATGCTGCACCTGTTTTAGGTGAAGGAAGCTTGCGCTGCTGCTGCTGGGTTGTACCTGTTGTAGGTGAAGGAAGCTTGCAATGCTACAAGGTTGTACCTGTTCTAGGTGAAGGAAGCTTTCACTGCTGCCATACTGTACCTGTTCTAGGTGAAGGAAGCTTGCACTGCTGTCAAGCTGCACCTGTTCTAGGTGAAGGAAGCTTTCACTTCTGCTGCTGGGCTGTACCAGTTGTAGGTGCAGGAAGCTTGCACTGCTACAAGGCTGTACCTGTTCTAGGCAAAGGAAGCTTGCACTGCTGCCATGCTGCACGTGTTCTAGGTGAAGGATGCTTGCACTGCTGCTGCTGGGTTGTACCTGTTGTAGGTGAAGGAAGCTTGCAATGCTACAAGGCTATACCTGTTCTAGGTGAAGGAACCTTGCACTGCTGCCAAGCTGCACCTGTTCTAGGTGAAGGAAGCTTGCACTGCGGCTGCCGGGCTGTACCTGTTGTAGGGGAAGGTAGCTTGCACTGCTACAAGGCAGCACCTGTTCTAGGTGAAGGAAGCTTGAACTGCTGCAAGGCTGTTCCTGTTCTAGGCGAAGGAAGCTTGCACTGCTGTCAAGCTGCACCTGTTCTAGGTGAAGGAAGCTTTCACTTCTGCTGCTGGGCTGTACCAGTTGTAGGTGCAGGAAGCTTGCACTGCTACAAGGCTGTACCTGTTCTAGGCGAAGGAAGCTTGCACTGCTGCCATGCTGCACCTGTTCTAGGTGAAGGAAGCTTGCACTGCTGCTGCTGGGTTGTACCTGTTGTAGGTGAAGGAAGCTTGCAATGCTACAAGGCTGTACCTGTTCTAGGTGAAGGAAGCTTGCACTGCTGCCATACTGTACCTGTTCTAGGTGAAGGAAGCTTGCACTGCTGCCAAGCTGTACCTCTCCTAGGTGAATGAAGCTTGCACTGCTGCCACACTGCACCTTATCTAGGTGAAGGAAGCTTGCACTGCTGCTGACGGGCTGTACCTGTTCTAGGTGAAAGAAGCTTGCACTACTCCTGCCAGGCTGTACCTGCTCTAGATGCAGGAAGCTTGCACTGCTACTGCTAGACTATACCTATTGTAGATGAAGCAATCTAGCATTGCACACTTGTCACATCACGCCCGCCCCCTCCCTGCACCGCTGTACAAACATGCCCCCTGGCACGTTGTAAGTTTGGGGATTACGTCCCCTTCAATACTGAGGGTCCCTAGGATCCAACTAGCCCACTAGGTACCTCCATTAAGCACCACAGAACAGTGTTGCAGAGAGGTGCAAAAAGGGGCATGACCTCGTACCACCTCTCTGCAATTCAGCCCTGTGGCACTTTCTGGAGGTACCTGGTGGGCTAGTTGTCCCCCAGGTACCCTCAGGGTTCAAGGGGACTTACTCCCCCAACATTAAAGGCACCACCGGCGCATTTGCACAGTTGTCACATCAGACCCGCCCCTCTCCCTGCACCACTGTGCAAACGTACCCATGTATGGATGTATGAGTGCATATATCAGTGGCTATATTGATGAGTGACTGTATGGTTGAGTAAGCGAAGACCTATGTGTGTGTAGACCTATGAGTCAGTGAGTGGGTTTGTACTAACTGGTACTGGTGTGTCTATGGTTTGGAGAAGGGTAGTCTGTATTTTATAGTGGGTGTATGAAAGGTGGCCGATCATTTACCACCTTGCCGCCAAGACATGGAACACCCTCCCCATCTGCCTACGGCAGACTCAAGACCTACTGACCTTGAGAAGACTCCTCAAGACCTGGCTCTTCGAACAGAAGCAACACGCCCACCCCCTAGCGCCTTGAGACCCTCACGGGTAGGTAGTGTACTCTACAAATGCTATGATTGATTGATTGAAAGGTTATATTAGGGTGTGAGGGGGTGCATCAGAGAATAAATGGATGATGTCATCAGTGATCTCATCAGTGATGTCATTTAAGATGTCATCAGTGATGTCACTGACCATGTCATGAGTGATATAATATGTGCCATCATCAGCAGTGCATTGCAGGGGTATGAGTTATGGTTAGCTCTGCTAACTATAACAGCTTCATTTCTGTGGTTTTGAATGAGTGAAATGTCAGCCTAGCTATAACGTCCCTGAAACCTGTGTTTTTTTCGGAGAATTTCTAAGGTTCTTTAATTGTTAATTTCTAACTATGACGTCTCTGAAACCTGAGGTTTTTTTCAGTGAATTTCTAAGGTTTTTTAACTAGCAGTCACATTTGCAGAGTGGTGGCGAATGGGTTCTGGGCATCTGACGATATCTCAGGAATTCTGTTGCCTAGGACTTACAGGAGTTAGCAGGAGGGCTTCTCGGCCCCCAAGGTCTCTCTGGAAGAAAGTGGACTTCATCCTCCAACCAGTAGTGCACCAGGAGGCACATTTGCAGAGTGGTGGACAAAGGGGACGTGGCACCCGAAGACCCCTTAGCAATTCCACTGTCTGAGACTTACTGGAGGTAAGAGGAGGGATAGTTGGCACTCAACGACGTCCTTGGGGGCCAACTACCCCTCCTATTACCTCCAGTAAGTACCACACAGCAGGATTGCTGAGTTCTGATAGTAGGCCACGTCTCCTTTGTACATCACTCTGCAAAGCGCTTCCTGGTGCACTCTTGGTTGGGGGATGAAGTTCCCTTCACTGCTAGGGGTCCTTACGGGCCAACTAGCCTACCTGTTACCTCCAGTAATCCCCACACCGTGGGATTGCTGAGAGGTGATTGCAGGCCATGCCTCCTTTTTTCCACCACTCTACAAACGCACCTCCTTGTGCGCTCTTGGTTGGGAGATGAAATCCACTTTAGTCCTGATGCCCTCAGGACACAAGGGGACCTTATCCCCCCCACCAGCAGTACGGCAAGAGTCACGTTTGTAGAGTGTTATAAAAAGGGGCATGGCCTTCGACCACCTCTAAGCAATCCTGCTGTGTGGGGCTTACTAGAGGTACCTGGTGGGCTAGTTGACCCCTAAAGACCCCGAGCAGCGACAGGGACTTCATTCAAGAGCACACCAGTAGACAAGTTTGCAGAGTAGTGGAGAAAGGTGGAGGGGCCTCCGGCGAGTTGCAAGTTTGTATAGTTTTTTCAATTTAGGAGAGGGGGCCCTTTCCTTGGCACTTTTCGGGCCCCAGGAAGCCCAACCCCCGGGGCCTGACCCATTTTTAATCTTTTTAATAAATTAAAAAGGGAGGGGGCAGCGTGGCACCCCTGCCCAAAAGCAGAAAGGGATACAAAAGGGGATGATGGACGGAGCTTTTGAGCAAATCAAACACTCACACTCAGTCAACTGATCTGAGTTTAATCCATCACCATTCTTTAGCTCACTCAGCCACCCCAGTTCAGACATGGCCATATGCAAATCAGTCTGACCCTGTGCCTCATGGGAACAGTCCAGCCCGAACTGCCAAGCCATGTCTTCCCTGGATGGGAAACAAGCATCCTCGGACCGGTTTCGGATTCATAATCCTCATCAGCCAGGCTATCTTGAATCCAGTGGCCAAGTGAGCAAGGGACTCAAGTCTGAGCATACCCTGCCAACTTAGAGTGAACAAAGCGATACAAAAGGGGATGATGGACGGAGCGTTTGAGAAAATCAAACACTCACCCCCAGTCAACTTATCTGGGTTTAATCCATCACCATTCTTTAGCTCACTCAGCCACCCCAGTTCAGACATGGCCATATGCAAATCAGTCTGACCCTGTGCCTCATGGGAACAGTCCAGCCTGAACTGCCAAGCCATGTCTTCCCTGGACCGGAAACAAGCATCCTGGGACCGGTTTCGGATTCATAATCCTCCCTTGCTCACTAGGCCACTGGCGTCAAGCTATCCTGGCTGAAGACGGCTGATAGCCAGAAACCGGTCCTAGGATGCTTGATTTCGGTCCAAGGAAGACATGGGTTGGCAGTTCGGGCTGGACTGTTCCCATGAGGCACAGGGTCAAGACTGATTTGCATATGGCCATGTCTGAACTGGGGTGGCTTGGTGAGCAAAATAACGATGGATTAAACCCAGATCTGTGACTGGGGGTGAATGTTTTGCCATTGTGCAACATTCCGTCCATCATCTTGTTTGTTTTGCTGTTCACCCTATGTGGAAAGGGTATTCCCAGACGTGGGTCCCTTGCTCACTAGGCCACTGAAGTCAAGCTATCCTGGCTGAAGACGGCTGATAGCCAGAAACCGGTCCTCGGATGCTTGATTTCGGTCTAAGGAAGACATGGCATGGCAGTTCGGGCTGGACTGTTCCCATGAGGCACATGGTCAAGACTGATTTGCATATGGCCATGTCTGAACTGGGGTGGCTGGGTGAGCAAAATAATGATGGATTAAACCCAGATCTGTGACTGGGGTGAATGTTTTGCCATTGTGCAATATTCCGTCCATCATCTTGTTTGTTTTGCTGTTCACCCTATGTGGGAAGGGTATGCTCAGATGTGGGTCCCTTGCTCACTAGGCCACTGGAGTCAAGCCATCCTGACTGAAGACGGCTCATAGCCAGAAACCGATCCTAGGATGCTTGATTCCGGTCCAAGGAAGACATGGCTTGGCAGTTCGGGCTGGACTGTTCCCATGAGGCACAGGGTCAAGACTGATTTGCATATGGCCATGTCTGAACTGGGGTGGCTTGGTGAGCAAAATAACGATGGATTAAACCCAGATCTGTGACTGGGGGTGAATGTTTTGCCATCGTGCAACATTCCGTCCATCATCTTGTTTGTTTTGCTGTTCACCCTATGTGGGAAGTGTATGCCCAGACGTGGGTCCCTTGCTCACTAGGCCACTGGAGTCAAGCTATACTGGCTGAAGACGGCTGATAGCCAGAAACTGGTCCTAGGATGCTTGATTCCGGTCCAAGGAAGACATGGCTTGGCAGTTCAGGCTGGACTGTTCCCATGAGGCACAGGGTCAAGACTGGTTTGCATATGGCCATGTCTGAACTGGGGTGGCTTGGTGAGCAAAATAACGATGGATTAAACCCAGATGATCTGTGACTGGGGGTGAATGTTTTGCCATTGTGCAACATTCCGTCCATCATCTTGTTTGTTTTACTGTTCACTCTATGTGGGAAGGGTATGCCCAGACGTGGGTCCCTTGCTCACTAGGCCACTGGAGTCAAGCTATCCTGGCTGAAGACGGCTGATAGCCAGAAACTGGTCCTAGGATGCCTGATTCCGGTCCAAGGAAGACATGGCTTGGCAGTTCGGGCTGGACTGTTCCCATGAGGCACAGGGTCAAGACTGATTTGCATATGGCCACATCTGAACTGGGGTGGCTTGGTGAGCAAAATAACGATGGATTAAACCCAGATCTGTGACTGGGGTGAATATTTTGCCATTGTGCAAGATTCCGTCCATCATCTTGTTTGTTTTGCTGTTCACCCTATGTGGGAAGGGTATGCCCAGACGTGGGTCCCTTGCTCACTAGGCCACTGGAGTCAAGCTATCCTGGCTGAAGACGGCTGATAGCCAGAAACCGGTCCTAGGATGCTTGATTCCGGTCCAAGGAAGACATGGCTTGGCAGTTCGGGCTGGACTGTTCCCATGAGGCCCAGGGTCAAGACTGATTTGCATATGGCCATGTCTGAACTGGGGTGGCTTGGTGAGCAAAATAACGATGGATTAAACCCAGATCTGTGACTGGGGGTGAATGTTTTGTCATTGTGCAACAATCCGTCCATCATCTTGTTTGTTTTGCAAAAGAAGGAAGGTACAGAAAGAAGCAAGTGAGGTGCAGAAAGTGGCAAGAGTGGTACAGAAAGAAGCAAGTGCGGTTCAGAAATAAGCAAGAGTGGTGCTGAAAGAGGCAATAGAGATGTAGAAAGTGGCAAGAGAGGTGCAGAAAGAGGCAAGAAAATTGTAGAAAGAGGAAGAAAGGTGCCAAAAGAAGAAAAGGGTATAGATAAAGGAAGAAAGGCACAGATAGAGGAAGAAAGGTCCAGAAAGAAGCAAGAGAAGTACAGAAAGAAGCAAGAGAGGTACAGAAAGAAGAGAGTGAGATGCAGCCAGAGGCAAGATAGGTGCAGAAAAGAAGCACAATAGGTGCAGAAAGAAGGTAGGGAGTTGCAGAAAGAGGAAGAAAGGTACAGAAAAAAGATGAAATGTGCTGAAAGAAGCAAGAGAGGTACAGAATGAGGCAAGAGAAGTACAGATAGAAGAGAGTGAGGTACAGAAAGAGGCAAAAGAGATGCAGAAAGACAAAAGAGTGCCACAAAAGCAAAAGAAATACAGAAAGAGGCAGTAGAAGTACAGAAAGAGGAGGAAAGGTACAAAAAGAAGTAAGAAAAGTGCAGAAAGAAGCAAGAGAGGGGTAGAAAGAAGAGAGAGGTGTAGAAAGAGGCAATAGAGGTGCATGAAGAGGCAAGAGAGGACCACAAAGAAGCAAAAGAAATGCAGGAAGAAGCAAGAGAGGCACAGAAAGAAGCAAGAGAAGTGATAAAGGAGGAACGAGAGATACAGAAAGAAGCAGGAGAGATGCAGAAAGAGGCAAGAGAGGTGCAGAAAGAGGCAACTGAGGTGCAAAAAGAAGCACGAGAGGTACAGAAAGAAGCAAGTAAAGGGCACAAATAATCAATAGAGGCACTGAAAGAGGTAAGAGAGAGTCAGAAAGAGGCACAAGAGATGGAGACAGATGCCAGAGAAGTGTAGAAAGAGGAAAAAAGGTGCTGAAAGGTGCAGAAATAGGTTGAAAGGTGCAGAAAGAAGAAGCAAGATACAGAAAGAATCAAGAGATGTACAGAAAGAAGCAAGAGATGTGTAGAAAGAAGGGTGTAAAGTGCAGAGAGAGGCAAGTGAGGTGCAGAAAGAGGAAAGAGAGGTACGGAAAAGGAACAAGAGACATGCAGAAAGAAGCAAGACAGGTGCAGAAAGAGGTAGAAAGGCGCAGAAAGAAGAAGAAAGGCACAGAAAAAGGAATAAAGGTACAGAAAGTAGCAAGAGAAGTCCAGAAAGAAGCAAGAGAGGTACAGCAAGAAGCAAGAGAGGTGCAGAAAGAAAAGAGTGAGGTGTAGAGAGAGGCAAGTGAGGTGCAAAAAGAGGCAACAGAGGTGCGCAAAAGAGGCACGAGTGGTACAGAAAGAAGCAAGAGAGGTACAGCAAGAAGCAAGAGAGGTGCAGAAAGAAAAGAGTGAGGTGTAGAGAGAGGCAAGTGAGAGGCATAAAGAAGAGAATGAGATGCAGAAAGAAGAGAGTGAGGTACAGAAGGATGCAAGAGAGATGCAGAAAGAGACAAGAGAGTGCAGAAAGAAGCAAGAGAAATGCAGAAAGAGGCAGTAGAAATACAGAAAGAGGAAGACAGATACAGAAAGAAGCAAGAGAGGGGCAGAAAGAAGAGAGTGAAGTGCATAAATACACAAGAGAGGTGCAGAAAGAGGCAAGAGAGGTGGAGAAAGAAGGAAAAGAAATGCAGAAAGAATCAAGAGAAGTACAGAAAGAGGAAGAAAGATGCAAAAAGAAGCAAAAGAAATGCGGAAAGAAGCAAGAGAGGCACAGAAAAAAGCAAGAGAAGTAATGAAAGAGGCTAGAGAGGTACATAAAGAAGCAAGAGAGATGCAGAAAGAAGCAAGAGAGGTGCAGAAGGAAACAAGACAGGTCCAAAAAGAGGCAAGAGAAGTGTAGAAAGAGGCAACAGAGGAACAGAAAGAGGCAAGAGGAGTGCAGAAAAGTATAAGAGAGGTGTAGAAAGGAGCAAGAGAAGTACAGAAAGAGACAAGTGAACTGCAGAAAGAGGAAGAAAGGTACAGAAAGAAGAAGGGTGCGGAAAGAGGAAGAAAGGTGCAGAAAGAACCAAGAAAGATGCAGAAAGAAGCAAGAGAGGTGCAGAAATAGGCAAGTGAGGTGTAGAAAGAGGTAACTGAGGTACAGAAAGAAGCAAGAGAGGTGCAGAAAGAAGCAAGATATATGCAGAAAGAAGCACAAGAGGTGCAGAAATAGGGAAGAGAAGTTTAGAAAGAAGCAAGAGATGTGCAAAAGGAAGAGTGTAAGGTGCAGAAAGAGGCAAGAGAGGTAGAGAAAGAGTCAAGAAAAATGCAAAAATAAGCAAGAGAACTGCAGAAAGAGGCAAGAGAAGTGCGGAAAGAGATAGAAAGGTACAGAAAGAGGGAAAAAAGGCACAGAAAGAAGCAAGAGAAGTACAGATCGAAGCAAGAGAAGTGCAGAAAGAAGCAAGAGGTACAGAAAAAGCAAGAGAGGTACAGAAAGAAGAGAGTAAAGTACAGAAAGAGGCAAGAGAGGTGCAGAAAGAGGTGCAGAAAAAAGCAAGAGAAGTGCAAAAAGAAGCAATAGAGGTATAGAAAGAAGCAAGAAAGGTACAGAAAGAAACAAGAGGTACAAAAAGAGGCAGGAGAAGTGCGGAAAGAGGCAAGACAGGTACAGAAAGAGGAAGAAAGGTACAGAAATAGGAAGAAAGGTACAGAAATAGGAGGAAAGATGCAGAAAGAAGCAAGAGAGGCACAGAAAGAAGAGAATGAGGTACAGAAAGAGGCAAGAGAGGTACAGAAACAAGCAAGAGAGATGCAAAAAGAAGCAAGAGAAATGCAAAAAGAGACAAGACAAGTGCAGAAAGAGGAAGGAAGCTGCAGAAAGAAGCAAGAGAAGTGCAGAAAGAAGAGAGGCACAAAAAAAGCAAGAGAAGTGATGAAACAGGCAAGAGAGTTATAGAAAAAAGCAAGAGAGGTGTAGAAACAAGCAAGAGAGGTGCAGAAAGAAGAGAATAAAATACAGAAAGAGGGAACATAGGTGCAGAAAGAGGAATGAGAGGTGCAGAAAGGGATACGAGAGGTGCAGAAAGAAGCAAGAGAGGTGCAGAGAGAAGCAAGAGGTGCAGAAAGAAATGAGAGGTACAAAAAGAGGTAGGAGAAGTGAAGAAAGAGGCAAGAGAGGTGCAGAAAGAATAAAAAAGGTACAGATATAGGAAGAAAGTTGCAGAAAGAAGCAAGAGAGGCACAGCAAGAAGAGAGTGAGGTACAGAAAGAGGCAAGAGAGATGCAGAAAGAGGCAAGAGAGGTACGAGAAGAATCAAGAGAAATGCAGAAAGAGACAAGACAAGTACAGAAAGAGGAAGGAAACCACAGAAAGAAGCAAGAGAAGTGATGAAACAGGCAAGAGAGTTGCAGAAAGAAGGACGGGAGGTATAGAAAGAAGCAGGAGAGGTGCAGAAAGAACAGAGTGAGGTACAGAAAAATGGCAAGAGAGGTGCAGAAAGAGATATGAGAGGTACAGAAAGAGGCAATAGAAGTGCAGAAAAAAGCAAGAGAGTTGCAGAAAGACGCAAGAGAGGTGCAAAAAGAAGCAAGAGAAATGCAGAAAGAGACAAGACAAGTGCAGTAAGAGGACGGAAGCTGCAAAAAGAAGCAAGAGAAGTGCATAAAGAAATAAGACAGGTGCAGAAAGAACTAAGAGAAGCGATGAAACAGGCAAGAGAGTTACAGAAAGAAGAGAGTGAGGTGCAGAAAGAGGCAAGAGAGGTGCAGAATGAGGCAAGAGAGGTAGAGAAAGAAGGAAAAGAAATGCAGAAAGAAGCAGGAGAAATGATGAAACAGGCAAGAGAGGTGCAAAAAGAAGCAAGAGAAATGCAGAAAGAGGCAAGATAAGTGCAGAAAAAAGAAGGACGCTACAGAAAGAAGCAAGAGAAGAACAGAAAGAAGCAAGAGAAGCACAGAAAGAAGCAAGAGTAGTAATGACACAGGCAAGAAAGTTGCAGAAAGAAGCAAGAGAGGTGCAGAAAAAAGCAAGACAGGTACAGAAATGAGCAAGAGAGGTACATAAGAAAGCAAGAGGGATGCAGAAAGAGGCAAGAGAAGTACAGAAAGAGGCAAAAGAGGTATAGGAAGAGGCAAGAGATGTTTAGAAAGAAGCAAAAGAGGTATAGAACAAGGCAAGAGAAGTGCAGAAAGAAGCAAGAGAACTGCAGAAAGAAGTAAAATAGGTACAAATAGAAACAAGAAAAGTACAGAATTAGGCAAGAGAGGTGCAAAAAGAGGCAAGAGAAGATCAGAAAGAAGGAAGAGAAGTACAGAATGAGGCAAGAGAGGTACAGAACAAGGCAAGAGAACTGCAGAAAGAAGCAAGAGAACTACAGAAGGAGGCAAGAGAAGTGCAGAAAGAGATAGGAAGGTAAAGATTGAGGAAGAAATGCACAGAAAGAAACAAGAGAAGTAGAGAGAGAAAAAAGAGAAGTGCAGAAAGAAGCAAGAGAAGTGCAGAAAGTAGCAAAGAGATGGAGAAAAAGCAAGAGAGGTACAGAAAGAAGTGAGTAAAGTACGGAAAGAGGCAAGAGAGGTACCGAAAGAGGAATGAGAGGTGTCGAAAGAGGTAAGAGAGTTGCAGATAGAAGCAAGAAAAGTGTAGAAAGAAGCAAGAGAGGTGCAGAAAGAGGCAAGAGAAATACAGAAAGAGGCAAATGAGGTGCAGAAAGAGATAGAAACGTGGAAAAAGAGGAAGAGAGGCACAGAAAGAAGCAAGGGAAGTACAGAAAGAAGCAAGAGAAGTGCAGAAAGAAGCAAAATAGGTGCAGAAAAAGCAAGAGAGGTATAGAAAGAAGAGAGTAAAGTACAGAAAGAGGCAAGAGAGGTACAAAAAGAGGAACGAGACGTGTAGAAAAAGGTAAGAGAGGTGCAGAAAGAAGCAAAAGAAGTAGATATAGAAGCAAGAGAGGTGCAGAAAAAGGTAAGAGAGGTACAGAAAGAAACAAGAGAAGAACAGAAAGAGGCAAGAAAAGTGCAGAAAGAGATAGAAAGGTGCAGAAAAAGGAAGAAAGGCACAGAAAGAAGCAAGATAAGTGCAGAAATATGCAAAACAAGTGCAGAGAAGCAAGAGAGATGGAGAAAAAGTAAGAGAGGTACAAAAAGAAGAGAGTAAAGTACAGAAAGAGGCAAGAGAGGTACAGAAAGAGGAACGAGAAGTGCAGAAAGAGGTAAGAGAGTTGCAGAAAGAAGCAAGAGAAGTGCAGGAAGAAGCAAGAGAAGTGCAGAAAGAAGCACGATAGGTGCAGAAAGAGGAAAAATGTGCAAAAAGAGGAAGAAAGGTACAGAAAGAGGAGGGAAGGTGCAGAAAGAAGAAAGAGAGATGCAGAAAGAAGCAACAAGGGTACCGAAAGAAGAGAATGAGGTGCAGGTAGAGTCAAGTGAGGTGCAGAAAGAGGCAAAAGAGGTGCAGAAAAGAAGCACACTAGGTACAGAAAGAAGCAAGAGAGGGGCAAAAAGAGGAAGAAAGGTGCAGAAAGAGGAAGAAAGGTGCTGAAAGAAGAAAGAAAGGTACAGAAAGAGGCAGGAGAAGTGCAAAAAGAAGAGAGTGACGTGCAGAAAGAAGCAAGAGAGATGCAGAAGAAAGAAGCAAGAGAGGTGCAGAAAGAAGTGAGGCGCAGAAAGAGACAAGAGAAGCACAGAAAGAGGCAAGAGAAGGTCAGAAAGAAGAAGAAAGGTGCAGAAAGAAGCAAGAGAAATGCAGAAAGAGGCAAGAGAGGTGTAGAAAGAAGAAAGAGAACTTTAGGCACCATTAGTACCAATTTAACACCCCATATAGCAGTAAGTTACAGGTGAACATTCCAGCTTTGAAAAGGGCCTTCCACCACGCTGTAACACGTCTCGCTGCATTTTTTTCAACGTTTGAGCTATTTGAGATAGAAACAAGGATTTTTTTTGTTCAAATCTGCAGACTATGCGGCAGATAATGGATTATGTGGCAAATGCTGAATTACTGAAGGTAGCAGGAGGGGTCATTATTTCTATTTTTTACTTTTTTTTATTGGTGTTGCAAAAAAAGACATAAACAGACAGACCAAAGAAAAACATTACTAAACATCACAAAAGAAAAAGTAGCCATAGTGTACATATATGTCAGTTCAGTGATATATCTGATATCAGCATATCTAATACAGATACATGAAGTATTTTACAGTGAGGTATTGTGCCAGCTATACATGTATATATCTAATCACATTACGGCTGTTGCCCCATCCAAATGTTAAGTTAACTAGTGCGACCAACATAGCAACAGAGCTCTCCAGACCACATGTAGCTCTCTCTTATTCTGCCAGAAAACAGCTTGAGGGTGTGAATGCGCAGCACACAGTGTGAATGCATCTCTCCTAGTACTCCTCTTTCTATCAAGAGGCTGGTTAAGGTTAAACAAGTGCTAGCCCTTACCGGCTAGATAGCTCTGGTGTAAGCTCCAGAAATATTTGGGTCGGCTCCGAGGAGGAAGCAGCTTACTATATAATCCAGTTTGTGTGTTGCTGAATAACATGTCTCTAGACCACTGTGAGACAGTAGGAGAAGGGCCCCAGGACCAACACATAGCAACCCCATGCTTAGCAATCAATAGACCTATATCTATCAATTTAAGTATATCTTTCTGGACTTGCATAGAGTAACCGAGAAGGGCCAAAGTGAGGTTTGGTACCAAGTGTTCCCCTGAGATATCACTCAAGTGTTGAAATATTAGCGCCCAGTATTTAGCGACATCGGGGCACAGCCAGGCCAAATGTATGAATCCTACTTGGTCCATACTATACCTCTCGCATTATCTCTGAGGCCATATCTATGTAAATGGTCAGGGGTATAGTACACCCTATTCAAGAATTTCAAATGTATGAGTCTATGACTTCCATTCAGAGATACATGCCTCATGGCCTTGCAGCAATAACGCCATTTGTCTTCATCTACCTCCAAATCGGATTGCCACTCCAATCTAGCCTTAATGAAAAGCTCTTGTGGCAATCTTGTGCCATGCAATATATCCTGGATATAATTTTACAGGGGGAATCGGCCCGCAGCAACAATGAAAAGGGGCCTACTTCTGGAGGTCCCATCATTTCCTCCACAAGCATGTCTCGGAGCGCGTGCCTAACTCTGTAAAAATGGAACGTTGCAAGTGTGGTTATGTCTTGCTTATCTGTCACTATGTCTTCCCAACTACGTCCCTTACCATCTTCAATTAGTTGACCTATTTTTAATATATCAAACATCGCTAGAGCGCGTACCACCTCCGGCTCATTAAAAATTGGCAGCCACTGTCACATTGCTACCGGGACGAGTGGGGAGTACAGAATTGAGGTGGCCTGCCATTTGTTTAAGTTCTGCCAAGCATGGGAGGTAGCATTAATGGAATCTAAGAGACCTGAGCACAGAGATAGGGCTTGATACAGCAAAGCGGCCAAAGGGGAGGGCGCCACTGCATCCCTCTCGACATGCAACTGTGGAGGGGGGATTGTTGGTGCAGCCAATAGAAAGCATTGGAGCATTGCACCACTCTGTAGTAGAGCTGCAAGGCTGGCACACCGAGCCCACCTATTGAGTAAGGTAGTGTCAAGATTTCCAATGTGACCCAGGGCTGCTTACCAGCCCAGACCAGGTGAATCAATAACGGCCTAATGCATTTGAAAAAATGGGCAGGAAGGACCATAGGTATGTTCAAAAATAGAAACAAAAATCTGGGTAGCACCACCATTTTTATTAAGGAGATCCAGCCCAGAAGTGATAATGGTAGACACACCCATCTGGTAACATCATCCTCCAATTTGGCGATTGCCTTACCATAGTTCTCTCTGAATACTATTTTGGAGTTAGTATGCAACTGTATGCCTAGATACCACACAGATTCAGCAGACCAGCTCAAAGGGAAATCTAGATCTGTTAGCTTCATGGCTGAAGTAAGGGGGAAAATGGTGGACTTAGCCCAGTTAATTCTGAGGCCCGAGAATTCTCCATATCATACCACTTCTCTCAGCACCGGGGATAAGTTAACATCCAGGTCTCTGATGTATAATAAAGTATCATCAGCGTAAGTGGAAATTATTAAGTTGTATCCAGGGAAGCGGATACCTTGATGGCTATGGTACTCCTGAAGTGCCCAGGCCAGGGGCTGAGCAACAGTAGCATAAAGTAGAGGCAACAAAGGGCATCCCTGCCGAGTGCCTCTAGAAATTTTTATAGGATAGGTCACCAGGTCTCCCACTCTAATCCTGACTGTGGGAGAGTTATATAAAACCTTCACAAGCTGTAGAAAAAGTTCACCTACTCCCATACGCCTCAGTACTGCTATCATGAAGGTCCATTCAATGGAATAGAATGCCTTTTCGGCGTCAAGGAAGATATCAGCTGCTTTTATTTCCAGTTTTGTATGTTGGATAGTGCCAAATACTGTGCGCAAGTTATGTGTAAGGGTGCGCCCAGGGACAAACTCTGCCTGTTCAGGCCCAACTAGCTGTGGGGAGCTAGGCGGTTGGCCACTATTTAGGAAATAATTTGGTATCCACATTCAATAATGACATTGGCCTGTATGATGCGCATTCATCAGGGGTTTTTCCCGGTTTCAAAAGAGTAACAATCAAGACCTCCCGCATAGACTGGGGCATCTCTTCACACTCACCCATCTCCTTGAATAATGTAATCAGGTGAGGGACCAAAAGCCCACTAAATTCTTTGTAGAAAGTGACCGTTAAGCCATCTTGCCCCGGGGCACCACCAGACCTCATGGAGCTTAATGCGACCTGGATCTCCCAGGCCTCCAAAGGCCTCATAAGGTATTTCCTATGTTCGTCAGTTTTATATGTTCCAGGTAATCCAGTACTGCTGCCTCTTCTGCTACCCTTTTAGAGCAATGCAGTTAAACATAATACTCACTGAATCTATTTGCTATGGAGTCAGGATCCCGCAGAATCTCTCCCGATGAAGGGCGCAGTTCTGTAAAAGTAACTGTCTCCCGCCTACCCCCTCAGTATGGCTGCCAAGGTAGCCCCCGGGCGTTTCCCTTCTCCGTATATTTTTGCTACTGCATATTTCCCCAAATACTTAACTTCTCTGTCTGCTGCTACATGGTATTCCTCCAAAGTATTTTTTAGCTCACGCAAGGTCTAGTCATTCCCATCTTCCCTTGTCTCCTGCTCCAGCGTGGCTAATTTATTTTCCAGTGATTCCAATTGCCCTCTAATGGACCGTAGTACACCCGAATGTTTGGCCATCGCTATCGCCCTTATATATACTTTAAACGTCTCCCATACTATGGTAAACTGGGGGACCAAGTTGATATTTGTAGCAAAAAGGTTTCTATTGCTTCTGCCATTTCAGATTTAAATAATGTGTCAAGTAGAGAGTAAGGCTGGAACCTCCAAGTGTTCGGGGCTGGTCTTTTTGATGGGCTAGTAAAATCAAGCTGAATAGGTGAGTGATCTGAATACGAGCGGGGCTGTATCTCACAACCACAAATCAATGCACTCAGGATCTAGAAGTGAACCAGTAATAAATCCTGGTATGCAAGTCATATGGAGCTGAGTAGTGTGTAAAGCCCACCACCCTACTCCATCTCGAGCGCCAGACATCAACCATGTCTAATTCAGCAATACTCTATCGCCTTTGCCGCTAGTGACTTACGCCGGCTAGGTCCACCTGAGTGACTCAACGCAGGATCTAGCACACAGTTAAAATCCCCTCCCCACACCTGAGGGACTAATGCATGTCTATATAATTGCGGGTGATTGAAATTAGGGCCATAAACATTAACTATGATGAAATCTATCCCCTTTCCTTTACATCTAGAGATGGTATATCTGCCCTCCTTATCCGTCTCCATCGCCTCTAGTGAGATACCCCTTCGTGGATTCACCCAGGTGATTACACCCCGTGCAGCATGAAATATGCTATGCAAACTCCTGCGAGTGAGCATTGGACTGTCGGCAGGCAGATGGGACTCTTGTAGAAGAGCAATGTCCACATTATGTCTGGTGAGATAAACGATTACCTTTCTAGCTCTCCTGAAATTATTCAGGTACACATGCATCAAGCTAATTTGCGAGCGCGAAAATTGCGAATCGCAAAAACAGGCATTTTGTACTCTCAAATTAGCCCTTTGCAATGCATCCATACAAATCTGCGAAATAGTAAAAAAATTGCAAAAATATGGAATCACAATTTTTCAAGGACCAAAATTGTGATTCCTTAATTGCATGCCGCTATTAGGGAGTCGCAAAGCTTTGCAAGAAAAGTCGCAAATAGCGATTTTCTTGAAAATCGCAAATTTGCAATTGCAAATTACCGAATTTTACAGGCAGGTGGTAAACAGTAGGGCTGGGCGTAGTTCGTGAAGTAGCGCTACGCGAAGCTACGCAAAGTGCACTTTGCACTACACGAGCTACGCGTAGCACTACGCGAACTGCGTAGTAGCCTATTCGCACTGTGCAAGATGCCGTTTTCAATGATTGCACAGTGCGGACAAGCATGCGGCACTGTGCAATCATTGAAAACGGCATCTCGCACAGTGCGAGCTGTAGTTTTCTACCGCTCGAGTAGATTTTTACTCGAGCGCCAACTTTCTCAGCGCGGACTGGTAGTTTCTCAACGCGAGCGGTCGCAAGCATAAGTGACCACTCGCAATGAGAAACCTGACCTCCCCACTTTGAGAATCTCAGCGGGAGGTTTATTTTCCACGCTCGCGATCGGCAACTTGATGTTGCTGATCGCGAACGAGGAAAAAGTCTCGCCGGGATGTCATTTTGCTTGCTCGCGGTCGCCAACTTGACGTTGAGGACCGCGAGCAAGCAAAACATGACTGCGGCACTACACTACGCGTGTTTGCACTGTGCTACGTGCAATTCATGTAGTGCGAAGTAGCAGAAACTTCGCAAACTACGCGAGCGTAGCGTAGTGCTTTGCCCAGGGTTAGTAAACAGGTGAAAATAATCACAACAGGTGCAGAACATCAGCAAAGTATTTAAACAGGCCCAGGAGGTCTCAGAATGTTTTATAATGACAGCACTCTACGTCATGGCGAGGAGGATAAGGCTACGAGCAGCAGCACAGAGAAGAAGGAGAATACAGGAGGGCATTTTAAAAAAAACTTTATTTAAAGTTTTTTTCCAACAGCGACAATCAGTACATCTTAAGATCCACAGTTATACACATCAGCCATGACGTAACAGTTTGTTTCATCTTGTCCCCCTGATTACATACATTGTAGAGCATAGGAACGACAACAAGTACAATATTACAGCTCCGTGGTGGGCTTCGGGTCAGTTTGCAAGCTCACCGATGTTTGGGCCAACAGATAAGATTTGAAAGGCTGCCAAATATCAAGAGGGCAGGACGCAAGGGGCTGTAGCAGGGGTTACAGTTCCGATTTAGTGTTGCAATAAGTCAAGCTATAAATCCAAACCTTCAACGTGGGGGAGCATTTATTTCCCCAAAAAATAGCGACCTCCCTTTTAGCCAAAGACAGTGCAAGAGTGAAAAAAAGCCTACATGACTTGGGAAGACATCCGACATATCCCATGAGGGGAGATGGAGGGAGGGGTTGGTCCAACATTAAAGATAGCGCCTCAAACAAGTTACCCCAAAATGAGGCAACTTTGGTACAAGACCATGCCATGTGTGCAAATTCTGCCATGGGGGTCTTGCACAGAGGACATGTGTGGGTTCTGGGAGGGTCCATACAGTGAAATGCAGCAATTTATGCCTATAACTAAAGGAAATCTTGCGGGATAGTTCACAACAGTAGTGACACTGGACGTCCGAGAGGGGCTGACCCAGGTCACGAACCCACGCCTGCCTCAGTTTCAAATCCCTAGGTGGGAGAAGTGCGATAGCGATCTTATACATTTTGGACATTAAGTGGTAATCTCCTTGATGAGGAATGATAATGGAGGAAAGTCAGGCAGCTCTATAGGATAAGTCAGGACTGTGGATCTCAGAGCGCTCAATAACCGGCGCAATATGAAGTGGTCAAGAAAGGTGGCTTCAGAGAAAAGGGTGTCCTCACAGCGAGAGAAGACATGATTGTTTGGGAATAGATCCCTAAAAGTTCCCAGGTTAAATTTAGAAAGGGTGCATTGCACTACAGCCTCTTTGGTGATAGGAATCCATACGTTCTCTGCCAACGGGAGGAATGGAAAATAAAGCAGTGGCCCCCCGGTTGCTCGGGACAGTTGTTTCTATGCCCAACAAGTTGTGGAAAGGGTTTGTAAATCTTGGGGATCACGAGGCAACCCCACCGGTAATAGTGCCGACAGGGAGGAGGGAAGGGCAAGGACTGCTTCCGGCCTGAGATATGCGATTCGAGCGTCTACATGAAAACAGTGGCGCGAGAAGCCACACTTAGTGATCAAATAATAAATGCGGAAGTTAGGAACTCCAAATCCCCAATGTTCAAAGGGCAGAGTAAGAGCGTCCCAGCTGACCCCACCCACACCAGTTGCAGCAGCTTAGAATGAAGAGTCGCAAAGAAGCTCACGTACAAATGTATAAGGATATTCTGAAAAAAGTATAAGAATTGCGGGAGAACGACCATTTTGATGAGACCCATTCCACCGGCCATTGACAAGGGGAGTTTCAACCAGCGATCAATGCTATCAGATAGTTTCTCTAAGGCCAGACCATAGTTGAGTTGAATGATTTGTGATTGATCCCCATGAATGTGTATGCCAAGGTATTTGACTGAGTCGTCACACCAATTAAGTGGGAACTCCGAGGTGCGGTTGCATTGGGCATCTGTCAAAGGAAAAACCTTGGACTTCCCCCAGTTAATTTGCAACCCCAACATGGTGCCAAAGCGGGTAAATTCACGTGGGATCAGCTCTAAGTTATCGTCTGGGTTCTGAACATAAAGAATGATGTAATCTGCGTAAAGGATGAGTAATACAGGAGCGCATTTTAGAGTGCGCATCACATTGTTGGGGCAGACAGAGGAAGAGATCTATGACAAGTATAGGTTAAATGCTGCCATGATCTGTGATCTGATTGCAGAAATGGATCCCCTACTGCAGCACCAGACTCGCAGGACATATGCCATTCCCACTCATGTGCACGTTCTATGTTCCCTGCATCAACTAGCGTCAGGTAGCTTCCAGGGTGTAGTAGCTGTAGTTGGAGGGGTGTCACAAAGTGCCCTGTCATGTTTTTTTAATTCATTTCTTAACGCCATGGTGACCATTATACATCACCACATTATCTTCCCCTCAACCCCATGAGATTTGCTTAATCCAATGCGTGCTCCGACTTGACCAGTGTTGCGCGTAGAAGCAATATGGGTGAACTAGTAGGCTCCTTTATTCCCAAAGGGAGGCTTTAACATTGGCCCATTGGGCGAGGCAGGCGGCAGCAAGGTCTAGACAGGGGAAGATCAAGGACTCCGCAGCAGAAATTTGCCTGGAGTTCAATTTTGTAGATAAGCAAGGTCCTAGTGGTTCCCGGCAGGTGTAGGTCCAAGATGTCACTGCAGCTAGGTGGGGCCAGGCTGAGATATTGTTCCACTTAACTCCTCTAGTTCTCACATATCATGGCCCCGTCGCACCTCCCAGCACTATCTCTGCGATTCACTGCACGGGACACCCCATCTGGGACAAGCTGTGTGGTATGGTTGCTTAGGCCTGCCAGCAACAGCCGCATCAATGCCGGGGAGGCGTCATGTAGCAGCACAGCCTATCCCCCAGGGTCCAAACTAGGGATCTTTTTCGCCTTGCTATATTCCACCTGCATACCCCAAGGTACCTTCCAGTTTCAGGGTATCCCCACTAGGATTGATTTAAATGCCGTGTATGCTACAGTCATGACTACACAGTACAAAAAAGACACCCACCTGCCAAATCCCACCCAAGACATGCGAACCCCACCTAGGCACAGTCGAAACCCCCACACCCGCCACCCTTTTCCACAAATAAAGAACAAGTAGATAACATAGAGTGAGTAACACGCAGGTGCAGATGTTACCTCAGCTCCAGTAAGAGCACTACCAATACAATTCACCAAAGTGCCATCCAGGTTCATCTAGTGCATCCATGGAAAAATAGAAAAGAAAAAACAGTCAACATACTCTCAGCACGCCGGTAATGAGCAGGTCATCCTCGCCTTCACTATGTGCTAGTCAGACTATCAACATAATGACTGGTTTGGTCAAACGATTCCTCCCTCGCTCCCAACAAATCACCATAATTATAACTATACTTCCAATATGTGGATTCCTGAAGATCATGAAAGGAGAGTTCTGGTACTCAGGATGCAGACATTAAATAAACCTACTACAGTATGGGGCAATTCTGAAAACAGTTCACTGCAGCCCAGTCCCACAAGCAGAAAGTGAGTCTATTAAGGAAATGTTCCTTCAATCCCGTTCATCCGTTCCAACACCAGCATCCTCGTCCAGTCTTTCTGATTCCCTATTCCGCTCCTCCATCTTGGAGTGTTACTTCAGAGCCTTTTGCAACGCTTTTGGGTCCAGAAAGATCTTGGACCTGCCATTCATCATTACCTTGAGTCTGGCTGGATACAACATAGCGTAGTCCATATTTTGTTCCCGCAGACGTCTCTTCAAAGGGGTGAACTGTCATTTGGCTTCTTGTACCCTCATAGTAAAATACAGGAATAGTGATATTTTGTAGCACTCATACTGTAAGTCTTTCTTTTCTCTGGCCTGCTTCAGGGCAGTGTCCCTGTCCCTGTAATTTAGCAATTTTGCAATCACCGGGCATTGCGGGGATCCAGGGGGAGGTTTAGGACCAAGAGACCGATGGGCACTATCCACTACGAATATATCCGAAAATGTTTCACAGCCTAACAGAGCGACCACTAATTTTTCTATGAAGGTTTCCATGTTGCCCATTGCGGGGGACTCCGGCAAGCCTGTGATGCATATGTCACTTCTCCTGGACCTAGCCTCTAAATGTTCTGCTTTGTCTTGAAGCACCGTAATAGTTTTCGCCATTTGCTTTTGGGTTTTATCTCCCTCAGTCTGCTCTTCCTCCACTTCCGACACCCACCGTTCCGTCAGGTCGAGCCTTTCAGAGCTTTTATCGATGCGCTCCGATATTCTGTCCATGCGATATACCAGCGTATCTATTTTCCCATCAATAGTTGCCAGTCTTTTCTGCATCGCTGCCAGGATTTGCTTGATGTCTCCCTCTGTCTCTTCTGGCACATCTGTGAGCTCATCTGAAGTCCGAGCATCCCCATGTCTCTATATGTCGATTTCCGTCGCTCAAACTGCCACTTGCGCTTATCCACTTTACCGATTCTGGGATCTGATGGGAGCCTGAGTATCTCCAGATCTCACCCTTCAGGCGCCGCTATGATCTAGCACAGTGCCAAGTGTCCTCCAATGCGTGCTCCGACTTGACAAGTGTTGCGCGTAGAAGCAATATGGGAGAACTAGTAGGCTCCTTTATTCCCAAAGGGAGGCTTTAACATTGGCCCATTGGGCGAGGCAGGCGGCAGCAAGGTCTAGACAGGGGAAGATAAAGGACTCCGCAGCAGAAATTTGCCTGGAGTTCAATTTTGTAGATAAGCATGGTCCTAGTGGTTCCCGGCAGGTGTAGGTCCAAGATGTCACTGCAGCTAGGTGGGGCCAGGCTGAGATATTGTTCCACTTAATCTTCTAGTTCTCACATATCATGGCCCCGTCGCACCTCCCAGCACTATCTCTGCGATTCACTGCGCGGGACACCCCATGGGACAAGCTGTGTGGTATGGTTGCTTAGGCCTGCCAGCAACAGCCGCATCAATGCCGGGGAGGCGTCATGTAGCAGCACAGGTGGAAATCACTGGAGCTGGGCCCGGTTTAGCCAGGGCAAAGGAATTCCCCGAATTCAAAAAATGGGAATGGAATCCTGGCCACAAGCAGGCCCGCCTCCTCGTTGCTCCACAGATTCAAGTACCTCAGCTCCGCAGATCAATACTGACTAGGCCTGGGGTGGTCCATATGTCTTCAGCAAGGGATGGCAAATGCCGGTGAGGTTGTGCTTATTTGTCAATGCGTCAAGGTGTAGGCAAGCATCACCCGACTCGACCGGTAGGGTTGAGGGCGCCCGCTCTCAATCTTCTATTTATTGCTGTGAGGCCGATCCTCCAAGGCTGCAAATCCGCCACAGCCAGCACGCCCAGGCAAGATAGGTCGCACCTGGCTCTGCAGCTCTCAGAGGCTCTTTACGGCTGAAACGAGGCATAGGCCTCAGGAACAGGCCGCAGGTGACTACGCTTTCAATATCCCCCGTTGTCGGTGATATGCACATCTAGTGAAAGCACAATGCCAGTGCAACACGAACCATTCGTTCTGATGCAAAATTGAATCGCGGATGCAAGGATAATGTTGGATTATGTGGATGGCTAGCGGAGCTCGTTCAGAGCGTGGCCATTTTGAGCCTTAGCAAGCTCCGCCCCCAGAAGGAGTGATAGTTGGCCCTGAAGAACGTCCTTGGGGACCAACTACCCCTCCTATTACCTCTAGTAAGTCCCACACAGCAGGATTTCTAAGTTCTGATAGCAGGCCACATCCCCTTTGCCCACCACTCTGCAAATGCCCTTCCTGGCGAGCTCTTGGTTGGGGAATGAAGTCCCCTTCGCTGCTGGGGGTCCTTAGGGGCCAAGTAGCCTACCTGTTACCTTCAGTAAGTCCCACACAGTGGGACTGCTGAAAGGTGATCAAAGGCCACGCCCCCTTTCTCCACCACTCTGCAAACATACGTCTTGACGCTCTCTTGGTTGGGGAATGAAAGCCTCTTGCCTATTGAGGATCCCTGATGGCCAACTAACCCTCCTGTTACCTCCAGTAAGCCCCACACAGCTGGATTGCTGAGGGATAGCCAGAGGCCATGCCCCCTTTTTACGCCACTCTGCAAACGCACCTCCTGATGCACTGCTGCTTGGGGAATGAAGTCCACTTCAGTCCTGTGGTCCTCTGGACACAAGGGGACGCCATTGCCCCACCTGCTGAGTGGTCTAAAAAGTGGCATGACCTCCTACCACATCTCAGCAATCCCACTGTGCAGGTGCGCAACACCCATTGGTCTTAAAGGGCTTCAGCCCCCCCCCCGTGGTGTGTGTCAGCCCGGGATGAGACAGCTTCCCGGGCACACACACAGCCGCACCCGAGCACTTCACAGGTCTTTAAAAGACCATTGGCATGCTAATGAGGCCTTGCTGTTGTTTCTCCGCTTCTAAGAGCCCCTGCAGCTCCACTCTGCCTATTACTTAAAGATTACCCCCCGAAATTGTTTCTTAGCCCCCCAAAATTTGTCTCCAGTTACGCCTCTGCCACTGTGTGTGCCTTTTGGAGGTCACAGGTGGGCTAGTTGACCCCTAAGGACCCTCATTACCGATGGGGACTTAATCCCCCAAATAAAAGCATGCCAGGAGGACTGTCTGTAGAGTAGAGGTGAAAGGGGGTGGGGCTTCCTTGACTTTTTATTTTATTTAGGAAAGGGGGCTGTGTGACCCCCTTCCCCTGGTGCTTTCGGGCCCCGGCAACCCCCTTCCCCCGGGACTGAAGCTATTTTTAAAAGAAAAATTAAATAGAAAGGGAGGGGGGCTGGGTGGCCCCACTCCCGAGGTCTATATATGCCCCAAGGACCCTATTCCCCAGGGATGGGCCTTTGTTTTCTTTTTATTTTAAAGGGGAGGGGGGCTGTGTGGCCCCCAGGCTGATTTCCCCATCCCCCAAGGCTAAGACATTTTTGTAATTTTTTTTTTATTTTTAAGGGAGGGGGCCCGAGTGCCCCTGCCCCCCAGGCTGTTTTTGTCCCGAGAGGACCCATCCCCTGGGACTTTGCCATTTTTGGGTAATTTGCTTTTGTAAAGGAGGGGTCCGCGCTGCCCCCTACCCATGCCGATTTCAGCCCCAGGGACCCCAGCCCCGGGGCCCGGCCATTTTTTTTAAATAAAAAAGGGAGGGGCCTGAGTGGCCCCCCTTCCGGGCCATTTTTGGCCCGGGGGACCCCATCACCCGGGGTCATGGCCAATTTGTTGTGGGCTGTGGGGGGAGCCACAAGTCCCCTGTGGCCCCTGCCAGGTTCATGCCTCTTGTGGGAGCCGGCATTTCTTTTGGGCAGAGGGAGCTGCTAACATGCCCAAGAGCAATTTTGTTTTGCTTCATGGAAGCAAGAGCATTTTTCCTGCTCTCACTTCCATGATGCAAAGCAGAGTTTGCTATGGTATGGTGGGAGCACTGCTCCCACCATGCCATAGAAAACTGCAATGTCCATGGGGTGGGTACCCCGGGACATTCCTGGACCCAGCCCTGGGGTAGCGCAGTCCCCAGGGCCATAGAGGGCTCAACAAGGGGCGCCACACAGCCCCCCTCCAGAATATATAAAACCATGGGGAGGTGGTGGTCCCTGGAACAGTGTGAGAGGGCTCAAGCCCCCCACACTTCATTGTTAAATTTAGCCTTGGGGAGGTGGCGGTCCCTGGGGCTGTCGGGGGCATGAGTCTCCCTCGATTTTAATAAAATAAGCTCTGGGGAGGTGGTGGTCCCCAGGGCTGTGTGGGGGAGCAGGATCCATCATGCCTTTTTCAAAGTAATGAAGCCCCGGCAAGGTGGTGGTCCCCAGAGCTGTGGTGGGACTGTGTGCTCCTCACATTTAATAATTTTCACCCCAGGTAGGTGGCAGTCCCCGGGGCAGTGGGGGCCCCGCAGGCCCCTGCATCATAATTAGGCATAGCCCCCTGGCCCACCCGGAGGCTTAATAGAAATGAAGCGCGAAAGACCACGATTCGGTTTTTACACATTTTCGGCAGGCTTCGTTCACACAGCGCAAATCAGGCCAATTTTATTTTTAATGCTTTTTTTGGGCCCTCAGGTTCCCAGTGGGACCCCGTGAGCAGGCTTAGGACTTGGTTAAACCGAGTCACAAGATGGCTGCCAACACTTTCTGGTTTTAAGTATTGGCAGCCAATTAGATCTCAGGAACTACTGAATATATTTACACCATTTAACAAAAAGAGTGCACTCTGGACCAAGAGATACCTTTCTGCCAAATTTGGCGTCATTCCGTTCAGCAGTTCGGGCTGTAGCTGCTTCAACAGTTTCCTATGGAAATTAACATGGAGAAAAAGGGTTTGGGACCCCCCTTTTTTCTTGGCCCCCGATGGGTGAATCTCCCCAAAACGTTTACTACAGCAGCAGACCTGACACCGTATTAGTTTTGGTAATTTCGCAAAAATTCATCAAATGATGTCAAAGATATTGGCAAAGCAAAAACCACTTCTCCTATGGAAACTAGGTCATCCTACCTATAACTACCTACTGGAAACCGCTAGTAGGTAGTTGCCAGTAGGTAATGTATATATATATATATATATATATATATATATATATTTCAAATGACATTACACCGGTAGCTGCCATCTGCCGCTTTTTAAATGTTCCATGTTGCCGCCTAATTACGGAAGCCCAGCTGAGTTGAAAGTTCACTTGAACGCTTAAACGCAGTCCCCATCTGCGGACTGCATTAGCCAGAAAGCACCATCTTTGGCTGGCAGGTAAGCGCTAAACATCAACTAATTTCCCTATAATAGGTGCTGGTGAACTTAAACAAAGCGAGTGTGGATGCAGGTAAATATGTCCCGTTATGCCGGCTGTACAAAGGATCTCTCCCGGGACCCCTTAACGTCTCACCGCACAATTCCAGGTCCAAGCAGATGACATAGACTCAACTGCCATGAGCGGGTCTCTGCGTGAAGTCACACACTGTCTCTCACAGCGGCATTGCAATGCCCTGGGGATGCGTGGGCCAAAGCTAGATCCAATACCTTGGAAGAAAGTTGCTGTGAAGCAATTTGCCCTTGTAGCTTCGGTCACTTGCGAGGCAGATCCCCCTTTAGCACATATATATATATATATATATATATATATATATATATTATATATATATATATACATATATATATTTATATATATATATATATATCCAGCCACAAAGTCGCGAATGCTCCAGTCTCTTCAAATGAGGAGTGATTTGCGAGATAGCGAGCCTCTAATATCCAACAAGAACTGCTACATGTCCCAGTATACGTCACCAAGAAAAAATGCACCAGAGCTGCCACTCGATTTTCAGCAAAGCGTATGTTTTAATTTCACACACGGCAACAAAGAAACAAAAAACAACGCGTTTCGGAGTTTCACCCTCTCCTTGCTGACGGGTTAGGCATGTGCGTGTTTTTAATCTATTTAAAGAAACATGGTTTGCAAACTCATTCATAAAAATAGAAATAATACAGGGAATGTATGTTCCTTTTGTCCATAAAGTTAAGCAGTTTTTCAATATGACATAATTATTCATTTGCGGCATGGATAATTTCATAATAATGCGAAAAAGCAATCATCCACAATTTAAATAATCAAATATTCTGTTGGGGAGCCGTAATGCACAAATACATTCATAGTAAACATTACATACTTTACGTGCACTGAAAGCGTCACTAGCCTACCCTTCAACAGTAATACCTTGCATTTAAGGCATACACTTGATGTGCCTACTTTAGAGCGTTTGTCAACGTGGTTAAAATAATCAAGACCCAGTGGACATTAGTCTCACCCTGAATAGTTATAAACACACCTAGTAATCAATTGTGCCCTAGTGGGCCTATATACATGGTAACTTTTGACATACGCCAATTGATAAATAAGATACACCCTAATAAGGTGGGTAACATATTTTAAACTGTGCTCAATATTCTGGATGGCAAAGACAATAAGGTGCGACTATATGCAATAAAATATATTACCTCAAAAAAAGTTAATCCGTTTTCAAAACCGATGAATTTAACTCAAGATGGGTAGACTGAATAATGCCCCTGTGGATGATAAATATCAAAGCCAGATGCCCAGTTTACGTCCTTAATGGTAAGAAAAGATAGAGGCAAGTACGGCGTATCGCTTACTCAATTATACTTCACAGGATTTCCTAAATCCGCATCATAGTGTATCCACAAACTTGCTGACTCTTCCTAGATGTGCCGGAATCACTGCTTAGTAGAATTCGTCATTTATAACAAATACAAACACAAGTAATGATTAAAACCTATATTTGATAAGACACATTCATTAAAAAGGCACAAGCCTATTACAGAAAGAAAGAGAGGTGTTAACATGTCAGGCATAGTTTAACCCAAATGAACAGTCATTTCCTCATCCATATTCATACTATTCGGGTATAAGGTATCATATTTGATTATAATCCTGGACTCTAGTCTTCTCAATTCTTTAGTGCGATCTCCCCCTCTCACTCTTTTGGGTACATTATCTAACACTACAAATTTCAGCAGATTGCTTTCTGTGCATGGTATGATTGAAAATGCAGTGCCACCGGGCAATTTCGGTCATTGTTACGGATGCACACATATGTTTGAGTATGCGTTTCTTGGCCCTGTAATAAAAGTGCTGCCTATATAGGCCAATTTACGGGGGCAAAAGAGAGCATAAA
Organism: Lissotriton helveticus; assembly: GCF_964261635.1. Classification (NCBI taxonomy): domain Eukaryota; kingdom Metazoa; phylum Chordata; class Amphibia; order Caudata; family Salamandridae; genus Lissotriton; species Lissotriton helveticus. Next base: position 994,041,610 of record NC_136072.1, read on the forward strand.
CCACATACTCTGAATTGCATGTTAGATGTTTGTTAATGCTAAATGGGTCATGCATCAATGATAATGAGATCGTTTTACAACTGGTGCTAAATCTACATGCCTTACACGAGTTACAGGTGTACAAGCCTTTATTGGTGCCTGAAGTCCTATCGGATATATTTCATGGAGCAGCACAGGGAATCCTGTAGGGATCTGGCTTTTCTGAAAGTAATCTCGGGGTATTCACCTATAGCTTGTGCTAAGTCACGGTCAGTCTGTAGGACATGCCAGTACTTTTTCAGACTTTTACAGAGCTGTACCGATTGATTGTTAAATCTACTTATAAATCTGATTTTAGGTTCCTCTGGCTTTTTAGTTTTGGGACACAGTAACTGGGTTCTGTCAGCTTCCGTGACTTTATTAACTGCTTTGTTGATAGATTTGTTGCAGTATCCTCTTTCTTTAAATGTCTTTGTCATGGTGGTAACTTCATTATTAAAACCGTCTTTGGTGCTGCAATTGCGCTTGGCACGAAGGAGCTTTCCATACGGGATACTTTCAATCAAAGACCCCAGATGGCAGCTGTCAGCCCTCAAGAGACTGTTACCTGCTGTAGATTTTCTGTACAAGTAACTGACAAGTTTACCTTTTTCCACTGAGTGTTTGAGCTCAAGGGATTCCATGGTTTTATCATCAAGGTGGCTTGTAAATGAGAGGTTGAGTGAATTGTCATTCAGAGTGGACACAAACTCAAGAGCTTCATTCGATGTTCCTCTCCAAATGCAAAAAATGTCTTCGATGTAACCCACCCAGAGGATGGCACGGGAAAAAAGTTCGATGTTGTGGACAACCTGCTCCTCCCACCAGCAGGAACAAACCTGCAAAGTTGGGGGTGAAGCAGGTTCCCATTGCCATCCCCTATGTCTGTCTGTAGATCGTTCCATTAAATAGGAAAAAAATGTTCTTGAGACACACCCAGATCATTTCTATGATCATCTTGGTGTGTCTAAGATACGATATCGATCTAGATTTAAGAAAGTGTTTACATGCATTCATACCCAGATCATGGGGGATGCATGTGTACAAACGGTTCACATCAAGACTTCAGAGACAATCCTAGGGATAAAACTTTCATTTGCTGTGTAGTCAATATCAGGTTAGATAGATTTACCACAGTTTTTTTGTCCATCATTTTCCTGACTTTCCCCTTGTTAAAACTATATTAATATATATATATATTGAATCCATGTTAAAATATCAATGTTAAGAATATCGATGAAAAAAATATCGATAACAAAAATATTGACTCCTATACATAAAGACATAAATTTGACACACAAATATTGATGTAAAAAATAGAGAAGTAAAAAATATTGACTTTTACATAACTTCAATAAAAATAATTAAATAATATTAACATTATTAATAGAATAAATTAAATTTAATATATATTTTAACACATTATAACAAATAAACTTAATTTAATAGATATAAACACAAAAAATGTGTACATATACATATATTTACTTAAATATATTTTATTAACTATTATCTTTATGTCATTTATAAATGTTTTTAAATTATATAAAAATAAAATATACACATTTATAAATAATATAAAATTAAATACAACACTCAATATTTAATTAACACATTAAAGTATTAAAAAAATAAAACATACATTTAATAACAAAATAAACACAATACTGGTGAAAACGTTGGATAGTGATGGGGTGAAAATTACTATTCCCAGTCCAGTAGTGTAAGAGTAGGGAAAGCGCTGGATAGCGGAGGGGTAAAAATTACTATTCCAACTCCATTGAGTGCAACAGTAGGGAAAGAGCCGGATAGCGGAGGGGTAAAAATTATTTTTCCCACTCCAGTGAGTGCAACAGTAGGGAAAGCGTTGGATAGCGGAGGGGTAAAAATTACTATTCCCACTCCAGTGAGTGCAACAGTAGGGAAAGCGCTGGAGAGCAGAGGGGTAAAAATTACTATTCCCTCTGCAAACGCTGCCATTGCCACAGGTATCGGCGGAGTGGAATGAGAAACTATCTGCTCCCTTCACCAGGGAAGACGTGCTGGTGGCCATTAAGGCCTTGAAGCCCCATCAAGCCCCGGGGGCAGATGGTTACACGGCCATTTTCTACAAGACCTTTGCCGCTGAACTCAGCCCATACTTAGTCCGACTGTTTAATGATATGGCGGACGAAGTCAAGACATCGGGCACGATGGCTGAAGCCCTGATATCTATCATACCCAAACCCGGTAAAGACCCCAGTAAGTGCGCCTCATATAGGCCGATTGCCCTCTTGAATTTAGATGTAAAGCTCTATTCTTCCATCATTGCCCACCGGCTCAATGACCTAATGCCAACTCTAATACATCCGGACCAATTGGGGTTCATTAAGGGACGTCAGACCCACGATAACACGAGGCGGGTACTTCACCTGATAGAAAAGGCCAATAAGTTCAACATCCCGGTGGTTCTGGTGGGGCTTGATGACGAGAAGGCGTTTGATAGGGTGGATTGGGGGTTCCTATTTCAGACATTGGCCGCCTATGGCTTCTCCTCTAAGTTTTTGACGATGATTCTGGTGAATTACCTCGCCCCCAGGTCCAGAGTAATGGTAAATGGGCATACGTCCGCCTTCTTTGAACACTCACGGGGCACTAGGCAGGGGTGCCCCCTTTCGCCTCTGCTCTTTGCCCTAAGCAGAGAGCCCTTAGCACTGACAGTCAGGGCCAATCCCGATATTCAAGGCCTACCCTTTACTGGGGAGTCACATAAGATTACTCTTTTTTGCAGACGATGTCCTTCTTTCCCTCTCTGACCCTGCACGCTCTCTCCCCCATGTGAAGGCGTAGCTGGAGCACTTTGAGGCGGTTGCAGGATTCAAGGTCAACTATGATAAATCCTACGTCCTTAACCTCACACTCCCTCAACCTGAAGTCCTCCATCTCAAGACGCTTACGCCCCTCCCATGGGCTAGTTCCTCCCTTTTATATCTGGGGATCCACTTGACTCCCACGCTGGGGAAACTCTACTCTGCCAACTTCCCCCCGCTTTTAACCAAGATCCAGGCCGACTTGAATCACTGGAAACCAATGTTCATATCATGGCTGGGGAGGATTCATGCAATTAAAATGTCCCTTCTGCCCAAGCTACTATACTTGTTCCAGGCCCTGCCCATTGACATCGATGGAGACTTTTTTAGGCCCATAAAATCTATGATGTTACGCTTTATCTGGCAGGGGGGTCGAGCACGGTTTTCCTTTGCCGTTCTGCGCAGACCAAAGAAGGAAGAGGGCGTGGGACTACCTGACATTCATCTGTACTATAAAGCGGCGCAACTTCGGGTGCTAGTAGAATGGTCCCAACGAGAGTCAGAAAAACACTGGCTGCACATGGATCAGAGCGTGGCAGGGAGGACGATCTGGGACCTGGTATGGAAGCCCAAGGGCGATAGGCCCAAAAATGCTTACATCAGTACCCCCACTTGCACTACTTTGAAAGTTTGGGACTCCGTCTCCAAGGATGATAGGTGGACTACATTCCCCTCCCCCTTTACGCCCCTACACTGTAACCCCAGCGTTTCATCCAGCGTCGGTCGAGGGTCCCTTTGATGCTTGGAGGGAAGGGGGCTGTCTGGCGTTAACACACCTCTTCCATAACTTCGATCCACTCACCTTTGACAATTGTAAGAGGGACTATGGGGTTCAGGAAAATGAACGTTACCACCACGCACAACTACTCCACTGGGCACTGTCTCTCCAAGTGAGGGAGGCAGCTACACGACCCCTCACGAAGTTTGAAGCCTTTCTGACCAAAACCGCCTCCATGAAGGGCGCTATTACCTATATATATGGGCTCCTGCTTTCCACTGCAACTTCACCTAGGCCGCGCTACATGTACATGTACATCTGACGTGGAGTGGGCACACTTATGGTCAGACTTAGGCAAGTTTAACCACTCCGTGGTACTTAGGGAGGCACACATGAAAACCATGATGGATTGGTACCTACACCCGGCCAAGCTGCGACAGATATTCCCTAAAACTTCCGATAAATGTTGGAGGGGGTATGGGCTACTGGGAGATTTCCAGCATATCTGGTGGGACTGCCCTATCATCCGCCCATTCTGGGAGGAAATCCTTGCCCAAATTAAGGAGATGCTGGGATACCCCATCCCTACCTAGATGGCCACTACCCTACTGAGTCTCCGTGATCCTAGTCTCGAACATCAGACTAGGGCGGACAAGAAGATTATGTGGCTCAGCATCGGGGCGGCCAAGCTCACCCTCGCTGCAGCGTGTTGTTAATGTGACTCCCTCGTGACGCTTCATCCATGACACTGCCTACCAGGGAACCTGCACTTGGAAGCTCATCATTTGACCTAGCATAAGGTGGCAGCTGTTGTATCCGTCCTGGGCAAGCGGGTTTTAGCCGCTTTGTCATGGGGGCGTCTGCCCTGACTATCATTGATCTCCCACTTGCCTCACGGGCCGTTTGAATCACCTTTTCTCCATCAAGAACTGCACCCACTGGAGTACTATTACATAGGCTACGGGCCTGGTTAATGGGAGCTTTGTCCGGTTAACGGGATGCATGTGAGCGGATTCCAATGCTACCCCCTGCGAGGGAGTTGTGCGGGACTGTCGCATTTTTTCTCTGTGTTAAAAATTTCAATAAACATACCTTTGACAAAAAAAAATTACTATTCCAACTCCAGTGAGTGCAACAGTAGGGAAAGCGCTGGCTCCCACAACAATAAGAAACAAAAACATCAACATTTTTATTAAATTTAATTTCCAATATTAACATATTTAATATATAAATTAAAATATACTATTATTAACAAAGATAATAAAAAACATAAATTGCACATTAATTGACACTACAATATCCACAACACACACCTACAATTAATTACACAATTACAATTAATAATTGCTAATTAATTAATGGAAATACATGTAAAAATATTTAATAATTAATCAATAAAAAACCACTCTTCACACCATTTACACATATAATCACCACAACACACACCTAACATTAATTACTCAATTAACATAATTAATCATTAATTGATTAATTGAAATTATTTAACAACTAATTATCAAACAATTATTAATTAATCAATTAACACATTAATTATTCAATAAATTGTATACAATTAAATTACTTCCCACCCTATTCCCCTATAAACCCACAACCCAATACGGAACTAAAAACACAAAATTCTATTTAAATAAAATAATTAACTACTATAAATAATTATTTAAATCTATATAATTAAATTACTTCCCACCCTATTCCCCTATAAACTCACAACCCGCTACGGAACTAAAACCACAACATTTTACTTAAAATAAATTATTAACTAGTGAAAATTCTCATGAAAAACACTAAAATACATAACATTATTAATAATTCGATACTTTTGTCAACTATATTTTTGTAAACGATATTTAAGACATCGAATTTTAGAAATCAATATTACTTACCAGTCAGTCGATATTCTTGTTAAAGATATTTTTGCTGTCGATATTTCTTCCCCACAATATTTTTGCGGCAATATTTATGTCTCTCGATATTTCTCCGTCGATATTCCTGCTCTGCACCATATATATTTTGTGAGCAAGGCAGGAAATGCCAAAACGCATAATAGCTTGAATAATAAATGAAGAACGAATGAACGATCCAAGCACCTGTGTCGGTGTCCGTTTCTAATTGGGGAGACTGGAGCTGGAGTTTATATATATACATATATTTAGATATAGATATATAAAATCCAAACAATCCCTTCAGTGCATGCGTTGCACAAACAAGCACAGACTCCATTACTGCGCTGTGCAAAATTAATCCTTTATTGAAAGCATGCTGTCCATGACGCATTTCGGCCACGTCCAGTGGCCTTGATCACATGATCGCGCTACGTGTTATGTGCAAATTTAAAGTGATACAACATCATGTGACCAGCCACTTTAGAGGACATCGAGGAAAAACAACATTTCTGTAGTTAAAAGCACAAATGCTTGACAAATTTTACTATATATGCAGCTGCACATCTTTTGTAATGATGACTACGCAATTAATGAACACATTGTGTAACTAAATAAATATCCTTGAATACTTAGATAAATATGTACACATACACAGTCATTGGCTAAAACATGTTGGAAAGAAGACAATGCTTGTACAAATATAGCAGCAACAGTACATTACTGTCACATATACATTTGTATACATACTGGATCAAAGGGAATTTCAAAAGCTATTATTTGCTATATTATAGTGCAAAATCGCAGGTCTTGATTATGCTAATACGTTCTAAACCATGCAGCATATGAACAGTTTGAAATCTTACACGGTTGCCGTAATCGGCATCCTAAAAGACTATTTGCAGCATAGAAATATTAAAGTGCATAATACAATATCATTATGTGTATACCACATGTACAAATACTCCAATGGCTACAAAAAACTATACATTACCGACACCAATACAGTCCAATGTATATATGTAAAATCAATATTGATAAAGTCAATATTGATAAAACCAATATTGATAAAAGCATGTCCTCCATAATCTGAGCCAACGTGTAAAACGGATTTGTAAATACAAATTACTCTTCACTGATCCATAAAAACTTCCAAGGCTTTCATTATATCAAATGCTCATTAAAGTACTATAGTGATGACCTGAACAAAGTGCTTAATTGTTTAAGTTGTTTAAAGTACCTTGTTATAAAGTGCTATGTGCTGAGTGTTGTCAAACTAAACTATTTAAAAATGTAGTGAGAAAAGAAGATTGGGAGTTGTTAAAATGCAGGATAGGGTAATATACTCATCCATTACTGTGCTACAACATCAAGAGATCAACTGAGGCCGGTGATAACAGAAAGCTATGTAAGTCATCACTAGTGTTCAAGCCCATAGGTGTTTTAGCATAATCAGTTCTGTACATATAATGTCCTTTCAATTCAATGGGTTTAGTGCAATAAGCTGTACAGTAAGAAGACGCGTTGATCCCAAATTTACAAGCCCATCAAATACTACATTGAAAGAAACCATGCTTAGATGACAACCGGCTGGTTTTAATGTCGATCTCAGGACTGTTTTTAACAAATTCACTACGCATAGATGGTGCTCTGTGAAAAGTGAATGTGAGCATGTCTGGCAAAGTTTGCCTGAGTGTTGCATCTGTGAGAACTGAAGGCCATTAATGGTTGATGATAGCTCTGATATTTTTAGACTATTATTAGACTGTTTGCTTCATTCTAAAGAACTTGCAATATCATATGGATTAAGCAGTTCTTTTCTGTCCTTGTAGTTAGCTTAGTTGATGGCCTGTTCTAAGATACTGTTGTTGTACCCGCTAAGAAGAAATCTTTCTTTAGCTTCCTGCTGGTACTTGCCAAGGTCTTTGTTAAAACTACATACTCTACGGATCCTAAGAAATTGCCCATACGGAATACTATTAATGAGGGGTCTCGGATGGAAGCTAGACGAATGTAAAATTGAATTGCCTGGTGTAGGTTTAGGAAAAAGACATGATTCAAATTTATCCTGATCAACATAGATATGCACATCTAAGAAATTGGTGGCACATTTGTTAATGTGAGCAGTGAGCTCAAGATTTAACATGTTTGTGTTGATTCTAGTATATATTTATATATATTCACAGAGAAAGCCAAAGGTTACAGGGACGTTATAGTTAGCCTGATGTTTTACCCCCACAAAACCATAACAATTCAGCAGTTATAGTTATACTTCTCGTTCTACTTATTTTAAGAAACTAAGGGGCCCATTAGAATGGCGGGCGGACTTTGTCCGCCTGCCATCCCGACGTAAAACGGGACCGTTCACCATAAGGGCGGTGGTCCCATCGGAGCCATTAGGATGCGCCCGCCACACTGTCGGGGGCATCCCACATTTTTAACATTGTGGCGGGCGGTGCTGAAAGCACCGCCCGCCACAATGCTAAAAATGCACATTGTGCACTTCAATGCACAATGTGACATGCACCGTGCGGTGCCTGTCACGTTGTACAGTGAAGTGCAGGGGGTACCATAGGTACCCCTCATGTGCACCCCCCACCCGCACAGAGTCCCTGGGGGCCCACAACAAGCCCCCACAAGACATTACCGCAAGCCTTTCCGTGGCGGCAACCGTGTCCCCGCCTTCACCCTAATATGGATGGTGGTGTCTAACAGATACCGCCACCATATTAAACCCTTTTCCGCCCGGTCAACTCCTTGACTGGGCCGAAAAGCGGCGGACGGTCTTTCCGTCCACCGCGGTCCCCCGCCGTAGTAATATTGCGGGGCAGAAATGGGTGGTGGGCGGGAAGGATGTCAGGCGGATCGCCACCGTCCGACATCCTAATGGGACCCTAAGACTCATTGCCTTAAGTTACTTGATAGCATTAGTTATAGTTTCCTCAGATAAGTATACCTATAATTATAAATATTACTGCTACATTTCTGTGGTTTTGTGTGGGTAAAACATCAACCTAACTATAACGTCCCTGTAACCTTTGGGTAAAATACACAATTTTGGGCTTATAAAGGGATCATATCGTATGTCTCCTACGGGGTCAGAATACATATATCCTGACCTCTTCTATGTGTTTCACAGTCTATTTTTGCCACACCCGGCTGATCCCATAAACAGAATGGTGGCCACAATTTCTCTTTCTGTTTACAGCCAGCCAATCAGGGCTTCCTTTCCCCTCTGGATCCTCAGATCCTCAGTGGATGGATCTGTGGATCTGTGGATCCTCCGCATCCCTAGATATCTGTATTTTATTAACCTCTAATACCTTCGAAACTATTGAACGGATTTACAGCAAAGACACCAAAAGCATACCTTCTGGCCCAACAGCTAGCTTTCTGCCAGATTCGATGGAATTCCGCCCCACTGTTCGGGCTGTAGTTGTGTTCAAAATCCCTATGAGAAAATGCATGGGGAAAGGACGCATTTTGGGACTCCTCTTTTTCTCAGCCTCTGCGTGACGGATCATGCTAAAACACAGCAGCTGAACTGACCAATGTATACGTTTTGGAAATGTCATGAAGATTCGTCAAGCGGCGCCAAAGTTCTTGGCAAAACAAAAAATGCCCTTCCTATGCAAACTAGGTAACCACCAACTGGCAACTGAAAAAACCAAAGGTTACACGGACGTCATAGTCAGGTTGACAGTTCACTCATACAAAATCAGAGAAATTCAGAAAATATAGTTAACTATAACTCGCGCCCCCGCAATGCATTTCTTATGCCCTAACATATTATATGACTCATGACATTGTCAGTGACAGACCTATTTTCTGTTTTCGCAGTTGTTGGGGAGGTTACTATGTCCCTATTAACCACAACGGTTGCGCCTTTTGCATGAAGTGAAAATATTTATATGCACACATATTACAGTAGTTCACATACTTGGTTTATTACTGTACACTGTAAACTCATATTTTTCTAGAACAACCATATCTAAAACATATTTTCTGTTTTCTCGGTGAGGCCGCAGATCGAGATGTCATCAGGAATCGCAAACCCTGCAGTCCGATCGCCATCACAGAAAGCAAAAACAGGAATTCGATAACAAAATTCCAACCATATCATTAATTCTAACCATCACAGGACATAACTCACTATATAAATAACTTTATAAAAACATTAAGCAAAATCTCATTATCTCCATAACAATGCCTATGAATGATTCACTGATATATTTTTATATTTCCACCAATATTCATGACAACGTTGATCGTTGTGAAGTCCTTATGATGATCAAGGGGGACCGCCCTGGCGGTCACAATGCCAGAGCGAATATTGTGCGCGATTAAAAAAATCTACTTTGGACACATAACTTGTGTCACTAACACCCCTATTTCTCAACCATGGGGTCAGAGTATCTCCACCCTGGCCCCTTATATGGGCTTTCACACAAATTTTCATCCCCGGGTACAGATCCTGATAGATAAAATGGCGGCTGTAACTTTCTGTTCATGTTGCGTCTAGCCAATCAGATCATTCTCGTTAGCGCTTGCATTTGCGACTCATTGTGAAACCACAGCAAAATATCCACAGCCAGAGATATCACTATAACTTTCAGCTTACAATTCTCAAAAACTACTGAGCAGATTTACAGCAAATAGGTAAAAGGAATCTCCTTGAACCAACATCTACCTCCCTGCTAAATTTGGTGTAAGTCTGTTAAGAGGTTTGGGCTGTAGGTGTGGCTAATGGTGCCTATGTGAATAAACATTACTGATGCACCCTTATTTTTTGCCCCAAATTCTCGGTCCCCACTGCATGGATCACCCCCAAGCTTTCCATGGCCACCTGAACCTACCTTGACACTTTTTTGTGGAAAATGTAATGAAGATTGATAAAACTACGCCAAAGTTAATCCTTAATTGGTCAAAAATAATGCGCTGCAACTAAAAGAACATCTAATAAGATCTGCCCCGGAGCTAGTCAAAGATTGCAATATAGCCACAAACCAAATCTCGAGTTGAATAAAAAAAAATCGTAAACTTTGTACTTATATAGCGCGCAACTACCCAGAGGTTTCTCGGCGCTGTACTCATACTGCTGTAGGAACCCTTCCTGGTTTTTCCCTGTGAAGTGTCCACTCCTGGGCACTCCCATGGTGAAACCAGGCAACCCAGCGCTGTTGGGGCCGTTGTGGAGACTAAGCAAGCTATTGCCCAGGGTTGCAGCGTCGGACTCATGATTAGAATAGGCACTGAGGCGAGAATATCAGGTCCGAGGAATTTTGAGCCCGAGACCCGCCGAGGCGGGAATCGAACCCTGGTCCCGGGCAAGAGTTCTGCATCAAGGTCTGCCGCTCTAACCATTGAGCCACACTTCTCCACCATCATAGTAACAGTCCCCCAAAAAAACAACTCGTCAAGGAGGAAAACTCCATCCCAACCTTGGTTCTCGAATGCACTAAAGCTACAAAAACAACATTGCAGAAAGCTAGAAAAAAGATGGAGGTACTATGATCCAGGGCCAAAAGAGGACTACAAAACCTCACTGGCCATTTATAAAAAACTAATACTGAAATAGAAAAGCAAATACTTTACGCAAAAAATAGAGGAGGCAAAAAACTCCAGCAAAGAACTCTTCTCCACAGTCAAAAAATTAACTAGAATGGACAGCTCCATTCGAACAGAAATGAGTTCCGATTTCTGCAATCATCTGGGCCAGTTCTTTGTAGATAAAGTTTCTGTAGTTTATGAGTCCTTCAAGATGTCAGTGGATCCCACACACCAGCGGCCCAACACAAAATTGCAGGACGAGATTTCACCCCACATACAGGACCACCTATTCCACTTTCAGCCTCCTTCCACTGAACAGATACTCCAGGTGGTTAGGTCGATGAAATCCGGTGGCACAACGGACCCCTGTCCACCTAAGGTGATGCACCTTTTCGCTGACCTTCTGAGTGAGCAATTAGGCCTGCTTTTCTCAGAAATAATTAAATCCGGCCACTTTCCAGAAGCATGGAAAACAGCATCAGTACTGCCGCTACTTAAGAAACCCAGTTTAGAGCCACAAGAACCAGGAAATTATAGACCTATTGCGAGAGTTGCGTTCGCTGCTAAAGTTCTTGAGAAGCTACTGACAGACAGCTGTCTCAATTCATCATGGAAGCAAATGTACTGGACCATTCACAATTTGGCTTCCGAGAAGGGCATGGAAGAGAAACAGCACTACTGATGGCTACGGAGGAACTTAGGAGTGTACTGGATGCCGGAGTAAAGGCCGCCTTGATTTTGTTAGACACTCTCCTCATCTGTCTGGCTGAAGCAGGAGTACACAAGACAGCTTGGACTCTGTTGGCTTCATACCTATCTAATAGAACTTTTACGGTCAAGCTGGGAGAGGCCAAATCCGAATCCTTTAACTCCCCATGCGGGGTACCCCAGGGGTCCTCGTTCAGTCCCACTCTATTTAATTTCTACGTGGCACCTCTGGCGGCAATAATAAGTAACTGCGGCTTTCTCCCGGTTTCCTACGCAGACGACACCCAAATAGTGGTATCAATTGCAAACAATGAGAAAGAGACAGCCGCCAGGTTCAAATACTGCATGGAACAGGTCAATCACTGGATGCAGGGTAATTGCCTAAAATTGAACGGAGATAAAAGCGAAGTCATGCTGTTGGGTTCAGACATGCAAACCTGGTCCCAGGACTGGTGACCAGACAGCCTAGGAAACCGCCCGTCCCCAGTGAATAATGTAAAAAACTTGGGAGTGCTCCTGGACAATAAACTGTCATACGAAGCACGGTCAAACAAGTTAACATCATCAATTTAGTATATCCTGAAAATGATCAGGAAACTTCTGCCTTTCATACCCCATGAGTCATGCAAAACAGTGGTAACAATGCTGGCTTTATTAAGACAGGCCTACGGAAACGCACTATATGCTGGGATCCAGGCCCAGCATCTGGCAAAGCTTCAACGCCTGCAAAACGCAGCAGCATGGCTGGTGCTGGACATCCCCAGATACGAGCCAATAGCACACAGATTGAGCTCTCTACACTGGCTCCCAATTAGAAAAAGAATACAATTTAAATCCTTGTGCCTGGCCTATAAAGCCCTCCATGGGATTGGTTCGCAGTTTCTGATAACCCAGCTGAAATGTTACGAGCTGACCAGGACCTTGACATCTTGCCATTTAAAATTGCCAGGTGCCTAGATATAAACAGGTCAGGTGGGGGGGGGAATCTTTCTGTTGTACGCAGCAAAGGCATGGAATCTGCTCTCAATTGCAATTTAAAACAGCCCCTCGCTGCTTTCTTTTCGGAAAGAGATAAAAACATGGCTGTTCACTTACATTTAGTTATACTAAATTTCTAGCAGCTTCTGGTCTCTTACTTCACCCAGCGCTAAGACGTCTGGCTGAGACCAAAAGAATAACAATGGAAGAAAGAAAAAGAGAAAAAAAGGAAACGAGAAGAAGGAAGGAGAAACCAAGGTGGAGGAAGAATCAAGAGGTTAGAGAAGAATATTTACCTATAATACAATATAATACAAGTGGCAATTACAGTATGTGTGTGAACTCCTCTTTTTCTTTCTTCCATTGTTATTCTATTGGTCTCAGCCAGACACAGGTTACCTAGCAGCAGAATGTTTATGCCCATCCAGGGCTTGATTATGTTACATTCCATGGGGGTTTGTTAATTATATACTTCAATTAGTTGTGTATATAGATATGCCCATCCAGGGGCGTAATTGCGAGTGAGTTGTCATGTTTGTGAATCATTTGACACTTATAGATGGCGCTCGTGTTAGGACTTGATTTTCATTTGATTTTCACATGTCCTTTGTTGCTTTCTACATACCATGTGTTTTTAAGCTGGACCAAGATGGCGCTTCGGTAAACAAGGATTAAGGTTTATTACCGAAACGCGTCTGTTTGTTATGCAGTGATGTTTGGAGTTTGAATAAATTAACCCAAACTGTCCCCCGAGAGTGCTTTTTTACCGTGTGGGCAGTGGATTTGTCCTAAGCGCGGAACGGAGCAGTGACTTATTTAGTGGGTGCACCCCCACTACGAGGAGCACCCGCCTGTGAGTGCGAGTCATTAGTGTATTGCAGGAGCGTTGATATATATATATATATATATATATATATATATATATATATATATATATATATATATATATATATCCAACACGAAAGTTTCAAGTATTGATGGCACTCCACTCAGAGATAGTTTTTCAAGTTATTTAATGATAACAATTGAGATCGCCTACGCGTTTCGAACTTCAGCGTTCTTGATCACGGCATAAATTTATGCCGTGATCAAGAACGCTCAAGAAGAACGCTGAAGTTCGAAACGCGTAGGCGATCTCAATTGTTATCATTAAATAACTTGAAAAACTATCTCTGAGTGGAGTGCCATCAATACTTGAAACTTTCGTGTTGGATGTAAGCGGGAGACTGCCTCGATCCCGGTGATGGCACCAGCGCAATGAGCTCCCCCTGCGACGAGGCAGAGTGCGAGGGAATATATATAGAATATATATATATATATATATATATATATATATATATATATGCGCCACGGTTGTCTTCCTCCGTAAAAGAAACAAGGGGACACGGCAGGGTTTCAGGGAGACCATTTATTCAGAGACTGGCATGACGCGTTTCGGCGGTGCCTTCCTCAGATGCCTCTGGCGCTGTTAGAGTCCATTTAAAATTGCTTTGGCCCATCCCCTAAAGTAGCGTGGGACACACCTCTGTTGCATTCCTCTGAAAACACTCCAATCGTTGGTGTTCAATGACTGCATGTACCAGCATGCAGTTGGTGCTCTGTTTCAATGAGTGGTTTCTTCAGCTTAGTTTTTATACTCCACATTGAAGGGCTGACATTGTTTGCGGCACAGGTCTGGAAACCAGCACTTGTTCTGGACGAAAACAGTCTCCAAAGCCCTCACTTCCTACCGCTCACATCCCCGTCAGCAGTGCTTCTGGAGACGCCGGTTGAAGTAACGACGTCTCACCATGCGGTATGGGCTTGTCAGGCAACAACAGATTTACTGCTTATCAGAGAGGGGCGGCGGTCCGGGTAAATGTCAATGACCCTGGAGCACTTCGGGAAGGGTCCCCATTACGTGCCACTGACTGCACGTTTGTATATGCCAAGGTTGTCTTCCTCCGTAAAAGAAACAAGGGGACACGGTGGGGTTTCAGGGAGACCATTTATTTAGAGCCTGGCATGACGCGTTTCGGCGGTGCCTTCCTCAGATGCCTCTGGCGCTGTTAAAGTCCATTTAAAATTGCTTTGGCCCATCCCCTAATATATATATATATATACCGCTCCACTCTCCTCCCAAAAGACTTCCGTCAAGAAGAAAGGAGCACTCACAGGGGCTGTTCAACTGATTTATTAACCGTAAACTTGCACAAAACAAACAAACAGACGCATTTCAGTATAGACCTTCTTCAATGTCTATATATATATATATATATATGGAGAGATTCCTTTTCGTTGAAAAAGAACAGAGGCCGCAAGAGGGATTCAGGTTGGACACAGCTTTATTTCAAATAGTCCCAGCTCTGGCGAATGCATTTCGGCGGTTGTGCCTTCTTCAGCGCCGTCAGCTGTTAAGATCCGCTCTAAAAAATAATTGCCGGCACTTGTGTCCCTCCTTCCAACGCGCTCTGCGCACCAATCAGAGCCCGCGTGAATTGCCAGCGAACTCCAAATCCCAGCATGCCACATCATGGTATCCCGGGCTGGTGGTGGGGAGGAGTGGACTCGGTGTTTGCAGTGTAGGCTTCAGGTGAGTCGAGTGGGTCATGGAACCGCTGAAACAGGCAGTGTCCTTGCCGCGTCCCCTTGATTACTGCAGCAGCCAGATGCGCTCGGAAGATGCATGAGAAGGGGCTGTCAAATGCGAGACAGATCGCCCTCTTCAGGTAAAATACCTAGTTCCTCTCACTTTCCCCGGACGATCATGGCGGACAGCGAAGATACCAGTGCCCTGGTTAGTGAATGAGCTGCAAGCAGCGGTGTGCCAGTTTGTCCTTGGGTTCACTTGCGCTGCAGGGCCATCTGGACTGAGCTGCTGGCTAGCTCAGAAATTATGGAGAGATTATATATATATATATCCACAGTTTCTGGCTCAAAACTCACACGGAGCCATGGCGCTTCTTTCTCGGTGCAGATTTCTTTGGCAGAGCCACGCCGATAATTATATCCAAAAATCCTCTCCGAAAATGACAACGCACTCGCAGGATTGTATGTTCCCGATCTTATTTTAATTAAAAAAGTCAGCCAGGTTGAAAAGAGCAACCAACGCGTTTCGTTATCACTGATAACTTGTTCACGGTTAGTATGGCATACATTCAAAACAACCAATAAATACAAATTTCGAACAACATGTGACTCGTAATGTGACCCAGTATTAGTGCAGTGTATTATGGGAATTGTAGTTTGTGATAATGATATTATCGATATCTTAATGATTCCTATGATTTTCTATTGTTGGTATTTTGTTGTGTTCAGTATTGTTTACTAATTCGTTATTCAGCCAGTATCTACAATAAAGGGAAATTTGCCAACCTCTTTTAATTGTAACCTTTTTCTTTAGGAACTTTTTGTTTGTTCAAACTTTATTCCTCCCCGCATAAACACAAACCAATTCAGGCTTTAGTCTCTTTAAATGATTATGATGTTATAATCCAGGGACTTTCGTAATAGAGAATGTCTCCAAAAATGTAGCCTTTTAGCTCTCCGTCTTTAAATTTCACCATGGTCATCATTACTAAATTACTATGGCATTATTTGCGGATCGATTATTAAAGACATTAATTACTATCCAGTATATTGCGGCTATTTTAGACGCCTTTGTATATGAGGAATGAGGTCCTCCAGTGGGATTATTTAATCCTCTGTTTTGTCCCTGTATCTCAACCATTTTTATCAATTTAGATTTGATCTAAGTTGTGTCATTTTTGTTTGAGTTTGCAGGGGGACAGGAAGGGAAATGTGAAGGGGATAAGTGTAGAATTACATAGTGATGTGAATTACATATTTGTAATAGATTTTTTACCATCCTACTGCAGTAATTCTGCAAAAACCAATAGTTCATTGTAAAACCAAATTAAAGGTGGACACACAGTTCTTTGCTATGATTTAAGCCCCACTGTGCAAAAGTTCTGAAATTCAATGTTTGTCTGGATTCTCTCTGTCTCAGTTTCTTTTCTCGATCGCCTCCTCTTTCATTGATTGAAAACGTTTCAAGCGCATAAAAAATCAGAGATTTTCAATCTCCTTCATGATTTGTCTCCATATGCTGCGGTCCTTGTTGATTGCTGCACGTACATGCTCAAGTATCCTCTTTTTAAGCTCACATTTCGTTCTCCCTATGTATTTTAATGAGCACGGGCACTCTATCACATAGACAACATATTGGCTTTTACAGGCTATCAACTCCCTTATTTGCCACATTTTATTGTTGGGCAGTTTCACCTCTGTTGTATTCTTGGCAATCTGGCAGTTTTTACAATGCCTTGACTGCTTATGATAAAATAAAAGAAATGTGGTCCAACGCGTGATACCAATGAATGAAAAATAAAAATGTGCATTTCACCCATATGATGAATATAAAAGACTCAATAAAAATATTTTGAAAACTTGTGCATATTTTTAAATATCTTTACAGGCAACAAACTCGTAAGCGGGCTACACACTTTAAGTTAAAAACACCCTACCACAACTAGCTTTTGAAACGCATTGTAAAATACAGTGCATCACAAAATGGGATACATACATGGTGAGTGTATCGTAACATCACATAGAAAAAAAAAGCCAATCAAAATTAGCATCAGGAAGGTACACGTAACCACACAACAGCCAATCAAATGTTTTTCAAAATCTGTTCAAGGAAAGTAATTGGTCGCTAATACATCTTCTTACAATGCTTCACAACCAATCAAAAAGAGGTGTTGAAAGTATCTTTATTTAACATACGAGCAAATCAGATAACCTTGCAAGTACATACAGTGAGAGGCAATTATTAAAGTTGACTAGCTTTCGCAAGACCCCGAAAGACTTCTTCCAGAATAACTACGCACTTCACTGCCAGACCCCATTTAATGATTATCCAGGCTCTCATGCCTAAACGCGTCACAAATCATCTCTCATCACCTTCTCTTCTTTTTTAGTGTATTGTGTGAGGCAGACTGTGTGTCCCTATGCCTAGAGCCCTCGAAGGCCCTGGAGACTGCCATGTTCCAAGGCCAGCTCCTGCAGTGTCCCAGAGCCACGCGCCTCCTCTCCCAACATTTAAAAGCCCGGGGGGTGGTGGTAAATTAATCAAAGCTGAATACGTTAGTACAGCCCACTCCGCTTACGCTACCAGGAAAACACAACAACACTACATGGCCCATATTTCCATTGTAGTGATTTCTTTGTTCCAGGTCTAGTTGTCAGATCGACACACACACTCCCTCATGGCTGGGATACACCCACACCACACCCATCCAGCACATACGTCACTACACATGTGACCCTACCCATAAAATAGACGGGGCGCACGTGCTGTACGCCATTTTAGAGTTGCTCCCATCGCAGGCACTGTGATGGCCCGTCCTGGTGGTTTGCACGCTTCATGTAGGCCCAAACTACCGAACAAAGGGTCCAACTACCACTTGCATGGCCTCTTTGGTCACTGAGTTAGTAGGACCGAAGCACTGAGCGGGTGAAGAACCCCCTCCTGCAGCCTTGTGGTGGCCCTGGGGTCCACCACCCCCAGGGCCGGCTCCTGCAGTGTCCCGGGGGGCACACTCCCGGGACACTGTAGTTTGCTATGGTAGGGCGGGAACCTCATGTCTCCCGCCCTACCATAGCAAACTGCTTTGGTTTTTGGAAGAGAGAGCAGGAAATTCCTGCTCTCTCTTCCAAAAACCAAAAACTATTGCTTTTCTACATGGGGAGCAGCATGTTAGCTTCCACCCATGGGGAGCAGCATGTTAGCTGCTCCTCATGTAGAAAAGGAATGCTGGCTCCCGCAGGATGCAGGGAGCCGGCAGGGACCATAGGGGGTATTGGGGAACCACCACGGTCCCCAACGAGAGGCAAGGCCCCGGGGGATGGGGTCCCCGGGGCCAGAAATGGCCTGGGAGGGGGTCACATGGCCCCCCTTCACAACAAATATTTTTTTTAAAACAAGGCAGAGCCCTGGGGGATGGGGTCCCCGGGGCTAAAAGAAGCCTCAGGAGGAGGCCACGCAGCCCCCCTCCCCATTTTTTTATAAAAATAAGAAAAAATTAGGGGGCAAGCCCTGGGGAATGGGGTCCCCAGGGCAAATAAAATAGGAAAAGAAGGGGGGCTACACAGCCCCCCTTCTTAAAAAAAAAAAAACACCGTCATCGCGACGGAGGCCACGCCCCCTTCATGCGGCAATCTGCAAACGCGCCCCCTGGCGCGTTTGCAGAGGGGGAAATTCCCCTTGAATACTGGGGTCCCTGGGGGCCAACTAGCCCACCAGGAACCTCCAGTATGCGCCAGGGGGCTGCATTGTACAGTGGTGTTCTGAGGCCACGGCCCTTTTTACACCTCTCTGCAACACAATTCTCTGGCGCTTACTAGAGGTAGCTGGTGGGCTAATTGCGCCCCAGGCACCTTCAGGATTCAAGGGGAGTTAATCCCCCAACTTTAATATATTCCTATAAAATCAGCCAAACTACAAATTCCGATTTACTCACCTGTTATCAGGAGAGACCTTAGTGCTGCATCTTTCAGCCCAGTACTGATCCTGAAAAGTAATTCTAACCATACTTACAGTAACTTGAATTTCCTTCCATAGGCTAACATTGACTGGTTTCACTTGGAAATTCTTCTAAGTGTGGAGTTTTGGAACTTTAAAATATTACTCTAAAATCAGCCAAACTACGAATTCCCATTTACTCACCTGTTATCAGGAGAGACCTCAGTGCTGCATCTTTAAGCACAGTACTGATCATGAAAAGTAGTTTTAACCGTACTTACCAGTAACTTGAATTTCCTTCCATAGGATATCATTGCCTGCTATATAAAATATATATAAATGTAAAAAAAATATAAAATAAAAAAAACCAAATATTACAATTTCAATATATATATATATATATATATATATATATATTCTTGTAGATTCTGCAACCAGCGTGCTTACACCACAGAATGACGGACCACCACGCAGCAAGTAAAATATTCCAGGAAGTTTTTATTCTCTCCTCTCACATTT
The DNA here is from genome assembly GCF_964261635.1 of Lissotriton helveticus. NCBI lineage: Eukaryota > Metazoa > Chordata > Amphibia > Caudata > Salamandridae > Lissotriton > Lissotriton helveticus. Next base: position 994,061,353 of record NC_136072.1, read on the forward strand.
TTCTCTCAAGCATGACGCGTTTCGGTTATCGAGTAACCTTGATCACATAGCGTTTGTGCAGTAACCTCCACATTAAATACTTGTTTTTTTACACCCATTTGTACCACGTGATAATGAAAAGTGAAAAAATACTGATATGGATTACACATTATTCTCTCTCTGGCATGCTTTACAACCTTTTATATAATGTAAATTGCGATGATGATAAATTATTATTTTGACAAGCCATATTATATGAGATGTGCAAAATATATGCCATAAATATTAAATAATCAATAAATATGAGCAAGTATATTATTTCATAACCATTTAAAATACATCTAAAATTCATTTCATTTTAGAGCATTAAATATAGCAGCATCAAATACTGTTGTGCAAAATTCGCAATTCGGTTTTAAAATTCTAAAAACATCAATGTTGTTAAAGAATATCAGCATAAAATGCTTTAAAACCAAAATAATGTGCAAAATTACGCAAATACAGTACCTCGAGTAAACTCCTCGTATATGTGCAAATAGTTTTTTTGCCTGTCAATTATCATCATTAACATTATTAAATTGATATAGCATACACAATATCTTGTAAATTTATATGAATCTGAGTCCGAACCCGGGCCAGAAATCATGTATGGTATATGTATTGATCCAAACAGTGCTCTGTGTTTGTGCAAAATAGTGCATACAATATAAATGTATTTAAAATATTTTAGGACTGAGAAATCAGCTTCTGCGTTTGCATAAAAGGACTTTTCTTACTGTTACCGTATTAAACCTTTTGTATTTATAGAAATGTATGCAAATCCTCCGTGTTATTTAATCCATTTGGAGATTTGGTATTTAGATTTAAAATATATCTCGTCTCCAACTGTCTTAAAAGTTTTTCCCTGTCCTCACCTCTCCTAGGTACCGGTACTGCATCGATAACAAAGTAGCTCAAGCAATTAATATTCTTGTCATGAGTTGCTTTAAAATGCCTTGCCACAGGGTAGGTGGGGTCACTATTGATGATTGCACGTATATGCTGCAGTATTCTTACATGCACTGGTTTAATGGTGCTGCCCACATATCTGGGCCCACACGTGCAGGTGAGTATATACACAGCAAATTCTGTACGACAATCATAATTGCCTTTGATCTTATATTCTTTGTCACAAAAGGGGGTGTTGTACTTAGTGGTGTTCTTACCAAAATTACAGGCCCAGCAAGTTGTACATTTAAAAAAATCCATGTTTGGGTGGCAACCACATAGATGCAGGAGCCCCTGCTATCTGCGGTTGTGACACATATGCGGCCATGTTTTTACATTTTCTGAAAGTAACCTGTAACTTTTCTGAAAGGTTTTCTTTCAGAATGTTGTCAGTTAAGACAATTGGCCAGTTTTTGTTTAAGATAGCTCTTATCTTACGTTCTTGTCTGCTAAATGTGGTGATTACTCTTGGTTCCTCTCTGTTAATCACAATCTCATCTTCTTCCTCAGTGTCAGGGGGTCAAAAGGTCTATTCGAGGTTTTGCATCAGCTTTACTAGCGGCTTTCTTAAGCACATCCTCTGTGTAACCCCTAGCTCGCAGTCTTTCTAGACTTAAGGTTTTACATTTTTCGTATTCCTCGGAAGTACTGCATATTCGTTTTAAACGCAATACTTCCCCATAGGGTATACTGGAGATTAGGTGCTTTGGGTGCGCGCTGGATGCGTGGAGGGTTGCATTACCTGCAGTTGGTTTTCTATATGCGGTAGTAGTTAATGTGTTTTCAACCACCTGCACTTGAACATCTAGAAATTCAATTGTGCTCTTACTGCAGTGTGACGTGAAGTACAAATTATAATCGTTCATATTTAGTTTTTCAACAAATTCTTTTGCACTTTGACCATCACCCCTCCACACAATAAAAACATCATCTATAAAACGTATCCAAAGACAAACTCTTGACTCCATTTCTAGTTGGTATTCTTGCCACAGGACCTGCTTTTCCCAGAACCCAACGTGCAAGCACGCGTAGCTCGGAGAAAAGCAGGCCCCTATTGCCACCCCTCGTTTCTGTCTGAATACATCCTTGCCAAAAGTAAAGAAATTATTATTTAGGCAGCAAGTAATCAATGATATGAGCATCTTATTATGAAGGACATATTCTGCAGGGCGTGTATCTAAAAAGTATTTTACACCCATTAGACCTTGTTTGTGATCAATGCTGGTATACAGCGATTCAATGTCTAATGTTAGTAACATTAAATCATCAGTCCATAACATATTGTCAATCCGTTTTAGGAAATCGCCAGTATCTTTTATGTACGACGGCAGACTTTTTACCAGTTCTTGTAGATAAAAGTCTATATATTGTCCTATTTGCTCCATCATACCATTGATAGCCGATATTATAGGGCGACCTGGTATAGGTATTTGTCCTTTATGCAATTTTGGCAGCAGGTACAAAAAGGGCATTGCTGGATGAGTGTTATACATGAACTTAAATTCTTCACTGGTTATTAAACCTTCATTTTTCCATCTTTGCAATTCCTTTTTGATACTGTCTTTTGCTTTGTTGTACATTTTCATTGATGTTTTTTCATAGCAGTCTATATTGTCTAGCTGCCGCTTTGCCTCTGCCTCATAGTCTGTTTTGCACCAAAGGACAATATTGCCTCCTTTGTCGGATTTTTTCACCACTACTTCTGGATTTCTATTTATTTTTTCCATTAATTTGGTGAATTCAGTCTGTTGTTGATTAGGTCTACTTTTGTTGCGATTAATTTGGCAATTTAATTTTTTCATTTCTTCAATAACACGGTCATGGAATACATCGATTGCATCTTTTGGCATGAGCGGAATAAATGTCGATTTGGGCTTAAAGGGGCTTTTTCCTGCTCCTTTCTGAAGTAAATTCATCTCACGTAATTTTATTTGTGTACATAATTGTGGATCGCTTTCTTCTTCATTGTCTAATTTCTGTAATGCCCATAGCGTGGGTACTTCAGAGGCCCGTAAGTTTGAGCCTATTGTGTTGAGTGTATCTGATTTTTTCTCATCCCAAGCACTTTTCATTGCAAAGAATTTTCTCAATTTTAACTTTCTTATAAATTTGAAGATGTCAATCCGGGTAGTCGCATAGTTAAAATCAGTGTTAGGACAGTAGTTAAGGCCTAAAGCTAACAGTTGTTCCTCCGCTTTTGTAAGGACCATTGTAGTCAGATTTATCACTGTGTGTGCGTCAACCCTCACTTCTTGCGCCAGAAGTTTTTCTTGTTTTTGGGTTTCCCGCTTGCGTTTCCTTCTGATTGTGCGTCTGATTGTGTTCCGCCTTTGCCGACCTGATTTTGTTTGTTTCGTGGCCTCAGGCTCCTCATCCTGGCAGATGCTAAAAAATCCACTTCTTCCTCCATGCTTAGTGCCACAAATTCAGTATTTCGGCTACTGTTACTGCCTGCTCCATCACTTGATCCACTTGTCAATGATTCTGCATCTGTGTTTGTGTCATCTTCAATTATATTAGAAGCACCAGTTTGCAAAGTGTTCGGTTTCATGGCCTGCTTCTCTTTCAATTTTCGAAGATTATCATATTTTTTTGAAAAAGTGTAGATTTGCCCTTTTTGATAGTCTTCCAGATCTCTAGCAAATTTATGTATCTTCCTCGCAATAATTTTTTCTTCATATTTTTTCAAGCGATCTTTAATTTCGTTCCTTTTCAATGTAATCCAATCTTGTTTATCCGATTTGCCCAATTCATTTTCAATGTCCTCAATTTCAGCCACTATTGCCAAGCGATCAATCTCAGCATATTCAATCAATATATGTATGAGATTCATGGATGCTTGTAAGTTGCTCTCCCCCCATTTACGAAGCATCGCTGGGTTAGGTTTTTCAAAACTAGGAGCAAGTAATGTTGAAAACTAGTACGGTTTGGTGAACATTATCTGCGCCATCTTGCCTCTTCCCCTGATGCCACACTTTTGTCGTGCGCACCCGCCATTTTAAGATGCCCTGATCAGAACGAACCCTCTTGCATGCCGCTGGCCCCTGACATAGCCCTTCACCCTCACCAAGCCCGCACGCTGACCAACCCCCCTGCTTGCACCTGCCTTGAATCATAAACCCCTCTTCAGCGCTGCTCTGCCCCAGGCCCTCATCCTGTTCCCAGCGCGACACCTCCCTTCTTCCCTTTCATGATCCCCGGCCCTTAGATGCAAACCCCCTTTTTCCCCGTGTGCCCGTTTGTCTTCCTCGTTCCCAGGCCGACACCCAGCTCTGCCGATACTGTTCCTTGCCCCTCCCCGTACAATAGAAAGCTTCCCCCATCAAGGGATCCCCTGGTTGATCAAAGCCCCCACCCCATGAGATCCGATCGAACCCCGCATTCCATGAATTGACGGAATATCCAGCTGCGCGATACTCATCACCTGTTGTGACCAGGATGGGGACCTCTACTGTAAATATGTGTGGGAACGGGCCCGGAGGGGGGTTTCCGGGAATGTCTTTCCGTACATCAAAGCTTTATCATGAGTGTGTAAACTGTAATAAAAACCGCAAACACTGTATATAAGGGGCCAGGCCTCAAACATAAGTTAGAGCACCTCAGAACGATACCTGCTGTCCGTTTTGCTGTGTTCTCCTCCGGAGAGAATAAAAAAACCTTGTTTCCTGCTTTCCAGTCTCCAGCGCCTGCCTCTTCATTTATTAAATAATTCGAGGGTCACAGAGGCAATACCGCCGGGCAAATATCGATTGTCCCCGACTCAAACCTTTATTTTAACAATTGGCGTCCCAAGCGTGGGGCCCATCAGCGACTCGTGGATCCAGTGGGAGAGGTCCCGACGACAGAGTGAATGACTGCAACGATCGGGAGAGCTCTTGCCCAATAGACCCTCGTCTGGCAGCCGATCATCCGAACTTCACTAGTTCCGAACAGACCTCTCTCGAGTGATCTACGGTCCTGACTGGGGACCATTAGGAGTGCCGTGAGAAATACGAGAAAAAGAGGACGAACGGGCGCTGGATTCGGAAGACAAGAAACTGTCCATACGGTCCGGGTAAGGTCGTGTAAACACGACGGATTGCGAAAATAATTGATTGCTTGATTGTTTACAAAAAAATATACTAGTATTACTCTTTGTTTGACCTATTTGGAGATTCACTGTCTGCACACGGAGAAACAGTAGGCTCCTTCTCTTTTGCAAACAGTGAAGGATAGGTAACGTAACCGTCGCGCCTATTTTTTTCCCCCCACTGACTCTATTATTTCTTAACGGTTTTTGGGAGACTCCCTCTCCCTCACTGATTAACTGGGTTCTTTGACCCCGAACTACTGTTCGCAGATTGTCTTCTGGAGATTCTCTGTCTGCAAACCGGAAACAACAGATTCCTCTTTGCGGATAGTGAAAGGGTAGAGGACGCAGACTTTTGCGCCCTACTTACTCTCCCCATTGATCTTACTCTATCTTATTTATTTATTGATTGTTTGATTGTTCCTCGTTATTTGTTACTTTTTGTTCATGAGGTATTCACTGCCTGCAAACAACGTAGAATAGGAATATTCTGTCTAGTCTTTGCACCTAGTGATAAGATAGGCAGTGCTGACTTTTTAGTCCCTCGTTACGAGCCGTCATGTCTGTCTTCTCCCCACTGATTGATAATTGGTTCAGCCCGGACCGTGTATTAGAGGTGGACCATATAGCTCCATTAGAAGGCACCCCTAATAAGGACATGTTCATAAACTATGGATTAGTTACCATAGCCTATAATAAATTGTGGCACAGGTATACCAAAGAAAGTCAAGACAAACAGTGGCCACTGGCAGGATCCTTTGACCTTGATAAAATAGAAACGTTGGAAATAGCCCTTCGCAATAATAAGACAACGCCTATTATGCTCGACAGTCTCGGTATGTGGCGCAGAGAGGCTATGCAACGACAGAGAAAAGACGAGGACAAACCAGGTAGAGAAATATACCGACAGGACAACCCCGGGACACCACGACCCAAAAGTTATCCCCCGACACAACGCAAAAGACGGCCAGACTTAGGGCAAGACCAATGCGCTTTTTGTAGATATGTCGGACACTGGAAAGCCCAATGCCCGACTCTACTGAGCGTGAGTAAGGGCAAAGGGCCGACAGGAATGACAGGCCAGCAGAATGAGAAAAAGCGCGAGACAAAGAAAAATCCGACTCGCACGGACAGACCAGACAGAACCACCGCGTTTGATTATGCCCGATGGCACAGGTTCCGCCAGAACGATTTCAGCGACATGTTCGAGTTTTCCTAGGTCGGACAATATAAAAACGGGAACCCAGCCTAGCTCTAAATTAACAGACGGAAAAAGATAATTTTGGCCAAATAATCACTGTTTTATGTTTGTCTTTGGATCTTGTGTGTCATACTTTTCTATTACCCCCGCCCGTCTGAGTTTATGTGTACGTAAATCTGCGTCATCCCCCTGCACGTGCTTCCATGTTACATAAACTATGTTAATAGAAATTTTAGCATAAAACAACCTGGAAAGAAAGAAATGGGAAACGAAATCAGTAAGCCACTGATAAACACAAACTTTTATTTTAACATAACAGGCAAAGAAAAACACAATAACGCTAGAAAAACAAGAACGGTAAACTGTAGAACTTGAAAATCAACAGAACATTCGTCCCCCCCCACCTTCTGGAACCTTCCAAAGCAGGGTAGGGTTACGGCTACGCCCAACCGGCGGCAACCCATATAAGGCGGGCCTTGCTGCCAACTCTTGGTCAGGAAATCTTAACGTATTGGGGAGCCGGAGGAGAGGAAGGGGCCAGCGGCCTGGGCAGTTACAGGTAGTCCCGCCACATGTCTCCTCGGCCAGCCGCAACGGGCCTGGATAGTCTCAGGTAGTCCCGCCACATGTCCCGAGAAGAACGAGACACCTCTTTCTTTTCCCTTCCGTAACAGCCGCAGCAGCTCTGGACGGCGGGATGTCCTGCACGTACCTCCGCAACAATTTGTCCAAGTTGGGCTGGGAGGGAGAGGCGACGCGGACGAGCCTCTCCCACCTCCACGGATAGGAGGTCTCCCAGCCCCCGGCCCAACGCCGAACACCCCCAACCAGGCGATGGTGCCCCAATACTTGCGCAGCACCGAACGTGAAATGGTGCCCATATTTTCGGAACACCGAACCTGCAATGACTGCACCGATACTCGTGCCGCGCCGAATGCGCGCCACAGGTGGCCATACTCCCACAGCACTGAGCACACGACTTGGGGAGCACCGGATGGGGAGAGACCTTCGTGCGGGCCGATGAAAAAGAGCAGCATGGGGTGCACCGGAAGAAGGAGACGGCGCGAACGAGTCTCCCTCGCCCCCCCAGGCGGGGGCATCACAGCTGCACCCCAGCCGAACGTCCCGCTTTCACAAAACAGAGCCCTCTTCCTTTCACTCCGAAGGATCTCTTCCACTCTTGCAAACTCGACGAGAGTGGCCCCTGTAGGGCCCCAAAATGGCGTCTGGGTCCGCTGGAAGGCGGGCCTCGGCCGCTAGAGTAACTTTGACCAGCAATATAACTCGGTGGCTCGCCCACCGGAGCACGAGTCCCCACCTCCGACAACATCTCCACAGCCTTGAAGATTCTACAAAGGTCCCCGAAGGAGCCCTCGGCCACTGCAGGCCTCCGGTAAGGGGCAACTGCCTTGATCGCCAACGAAATAAACATGACATTGCCACTCCTTCTGTTAGCATGAATTCTAGAACTGCCGAAAAGGACTCTGGTCCAACTGCCGGTTGTAGGAAACATTTTTCCCTGATGCTACTTCCGGACTAACCCGGCCCCGCCCAAAATGGCGCCGGTATCAATAGGAACTTACGAACACCTCGTGGTGTCCCTTTTCACTATACAAACTTAATGTTCTGATACATATATGACCCTTTGTACACTTGACGAGAAGAACGGAGAGCTCACTCGAGGAACATGTAAAAGGATCGCGTTAAAAATGATGATTATAAATGTACAATGTATTATATTTTTATAGCCGATGTATATCCTCGCTTATGATGCACGCGCACGGTATGCATATAGGAAATCTGATTGCAACTAGTATGACTATGCTTCTAAATTATGAAATAAACGCCCCCGAACCCCCCGGCCAACTGATAGACGTTCTGGTTTGCTACAAATGAATTGCTAAAACTTTCAGATGTTTTTTATTGCTGCCAAACAACACCCCCCACTGTACGCACTTTAGCCATTGCCGTGCCCGGCCAAATACGACTGCACCCTTATGAATCCACATACTATGATCTCGCAAAAATAAAGGTCCTTTTTTCCAAAATGATGAACGGGTATTGCTTGCTTTATTTAAAATGTGGGATGGGCGGGAGAGTTCTTTTCTGTGCACCCTACTATGCTCTCTCTTTAAGGTTATTAAGAAGATGGCTGCCCAGCCCTGGAGGACGGATCGGATCGACAACACGACGCTCTGCCTTCAAAGTACGCGACTGACTCATGAACTCTTGCATGGAGGAAGACCTCGACTTCCAAGGATGGGTAAAACGAACGGTATAAATGAGGGAATGTAAAAGAAGGGTAAAATAAAACGATGTAAATGTTATAAAGTACGACGTTCAAAGGTATTAGGGAACAGAGCTGACCCAAGAACCGAAGAACCTTAGAACGTCACAGCGCTGAAGGAGGTTTAAGGATCCCGATAGTGAGATACATCTTTCGACTAGATACCTCGCACTAGACACCTCTGGTTCCCTTTTCACGTTTCCCCGCACACGACCTATAAGGACACACTGCCCCCCCCCCCCCCCCCCGACTCCAGAAACGATACCCCCGGGGATTCTACCCCGAGGAGGAAAGACGAGTATGAGGTAAGTAAAGGACTTTCGAATCCATGTATTGGATGTGCGCGAATGTTGTCCCCCTCCCCTCCCCTCTTTTTCCCTCCCTCTACAGGGTACATCAGGGGCCGCAACCAAGGTATGGCGAAGATCTGAAGCCTTACCATGTCTAATACACGAAACAGACCAGCGCTGCAAGGTGGCACCTAAGCACGCCTGCAAACTACTCACGTAGCAAACAAACCTGTAGAACTAGTATGATCTGATGAAAAGTGATCACTCTTAACCCAGGCTGCGCGAATGAACCTATGTCACAGATGAATCAAAACTATGAGAGAATGTGCATGTGTGACTGAAGCATTGACTCAACGGGTCGAAGGACCGAGAATGCAAGAAAGTGCGACACAATGGTACTTTCCTTTTCTTTTTCCTTTTTCTCGAAGCATGTCCCCTCTACCCTGTCTAATGCTCAAACTGCATGATTTCAAGATTCTAACGCAGACCCGTGAATGTCCTTTACTGTGTAATGCACTAAATAGCCTTCCTTAAATACACTGCCACTCTCTCTGTCGCACGTGTACTATTTAGCCTGCCGTTGCACTCTCTCTCTCTCTCTCTCTCTCTCTCTCTCTCTCTCTCTCTCTCTCTCTCTCTCTCTCTCTCTCTCTCTCTCTTTCACACTCCCACTCTTCCGAGCGATTAGCCCCGAAATTGACAGACTGCCACCCCTAGCACACCACCCAATTGGCTTCAAATACCGCCGGTATTTGCTCAAAACCTGTCTTTAATAAAATCACCCTAATACTGTGTCACCACCTCTCCTTTCCGGAAATGTTTTGATGAAATCGAGAATTGGTCATAAAGGAAAGGACAGGTAAGCTGACTGAGGTTCCCTAAATCTGACCCGAAATGAGGGAACTACATGTCAGCGGCTACTACTATGGAATAAAAGTGCCTCAGATAACGCGCCCCTCCCCGTCCCAAATTGTCGCGATACCCAAAACCATAAAGGTAACCGAAACCCCCCATCTTCTCAGGACGCTCCCAGTATTGCGTTCAGTTGCCCCCCCCCATCAACGTTTTCTATGTACCTAGGTGTCTTCCGATGAGACCCCTGTCTTCTCTAATTTAGTAATCTGGCCGCGAGAGGCTGCATAGGGACCAGAATGATGTTTTGCAAAGTTAAAGATTAGACCGGAGCAAAGAAAACCATTACACTGAGCCTTGTCGAAAGTGAAAATGTTTAGTTAAGGGGCAGAAGGCATTGATGATATAAAAAAAAAAAAAAAAAAAAAAAGGTTTAGCCTATGTTCGTCCCTCAGCGAGAAGCCTATTAATACCATGCGGTTAGCTCACACCACTTTTTATTAGCATTGCCCGGCTTACATTACAGAGGTGGGCCCCCATCAGATGACCTGTCGTGACTATATTAAACAGTTGTGAAGGAAAGCCATAGTAAACCCAGCAGGTCCACCATCGATCATTTATATGTATAGCGAACGTTCCTATCTTCATTTGCCTGGAGCTGGGAGAGAAATAGACTTATGTGGTTACTTTCCTCTACCAAATCTCTAAAAACTGTCTTTTCAAACTCCTTCAAGGGTACGGCTGTTGGAGGAAAGAAGGACCGGATGTGGGAGCACGTGGCCTGACTACGGACTGTGGAACGTCTGTGACATGGGCCAAGGCGAGACCGCGACAGAACAGAGCTACAGGACGAGGCACTACCTCCAACAAAGTGAGAAGAAAGGGCTAACCTGATGCCCCGCTCTATGTTCGAATGTGTGCCGAAAGGTCCCCGCTCTCTAGACTCGGTCATGAGCCCGCCTATCTGAAGTCTCTCGTTCCCCTAGTTTGTTCCTGATTTGGCCTTGCTCCATCCCCCTTTTTCTCCGACCTACCCTATGGACTATTTTGTACACTCTTCTTCCACCTGAACTTTTGACTATTGATCCCAAAGGACACCGGGCGAGAAAGACCCTTTTTCTGACCAGAAACGCGAGGAAAGGGTCGTGCCCTGCAACACGGAACTTAGAATAGAGCTGGACTCGTAGCTCCACCGCCGGTGCTCCACAGTGCCAACGGAAGACGAAGAATTGCTGAAAGCTTACTAAACCTCGAACATTCCCGATCATTTCTGCCACGTCTCGTTTCTCTCCCAGCCAACATTGTATTGATTATGTAACAATCCATCAGTTCGCCTTATGAAATGTACTCACTGCTCTGCATTGCATTACTATGACTTTCCTGCTAAACAAGTTTATCAAAGTTTATCAAATAGGTCCGCCTCCTAAAAACTAGAAATCTCAAAATGTATTGTTTACAACTCTTTCATCCAGGGTTCCTACCGTCTTCTTTCTCATGCCCACCACAATAGAACCGAGTAGAAAATGAACCAGCAAGATGTCTTGAATATGTTAAAGGGAGGACTGTTGAAAACTAGTACGGTTTGGTGAACATTATCTGCGCCATCTTGCCTCTTCCCCTGATGCCACACTTTTGTCGTGCGCACCCGCCATTTTAAGATGCCCTGATCAGAACGAACCCTCTTGCATGCCGCTGGCCCCTGACATAGCCCTTCACCCTCACCAAGCCCGCACGCTGACCAACCCCCCTGCTTGCACCTGCCTTGAATCATAAACCCCTCTTCAGCGCTGCTCTGCCCCAGGCCCTCATCCTGTTCCCAGCGCGACACCTCCCTTCTTCCCTTTCATGATCCCCGGCCCTTAGATGCAAACCCCCTTTTTCCCCGTGTGCCCGTTTGTCTTCCTCGTTCCCAGGCCGACACCCAGCTCTGCCGATACTGTTCCTTGCCCCTCCCCGTACAATAGAAAGCTTCCCCCATCAAGGGATCCCCTGGTTGATCAAAGCCCCCACCCCATGAGATCCGATCGAACCCCGCATTCCATGAATTGACGGAATATCCAGCTGCGCGATACTCATCACCTGTTGTGACCAGGATGGGGACCTCTACTGTAAATATGTGTGGGAACGGGCCCGGAGGGGGGTTTCCGGGAATGTCTTTCCGTACATCAAAGCTTTATCATGAGTGTGTAAACTGTAATAAAAACCGCAAACACTGTATATAAGGGGCCAGGCCTCAAACATAAGTTAGAGCACCTCAGAACGATACCTGCTGTCCGTTTTGCTGTGTTCTCCTCCGGAGAGAATAAAAAAACCTTGTTTCCTGCTTTCCAGTCTCCAGCGCCTGCCTCTTCATTTATTAAATAATTCGAGGGTCACAGAGGCAATACCGCCGGGCAAATATCGATTGTCCCCGACTCAAACCTTTATTTTAACAGTAATATGCGTAGTCCATGTGGGACTCTTCCTGCATCTGCATACTTTGTAAGGGACTTATGTTCCCACCATTTTGTAATTTCAGTTTTCATTTTCTTTTCTAAATCTTTTAAAAGCGAATTGAGGTCTTTATTAGCACCCTCCTTGGGGTTATTCGTCGATGTATTCCTGGTATTTGACGTTTTTACGGCGTCAAAACATGCGTCCGCATTAGCCTCTCTCTCTCGTACTGCGTCGTTAAGCATGTTTGTTGCTTTTCTGTGTTTCGTGCTTTTTTAAATTATGCCAGCATGTATATCTGCAATATGGCTCTACGGAGAGACACTTCCTTTGTCAATTACTGCTGCCAGCCCTGTCCTGCTAATCGCTGTGTGCTTCACTCACCAAGCATACGAGTCCGCTCCCGCGGGTCCTCCGACTCTAGCTTCGGCGTTCTCAGTACTCGGCGTGTTCGTCTCAGCAAGCTTGCAGGGGGTTCAACCAGCCAAGATTCTCCTCTCGGATTTGCTGCAATTTCGGTTGAGGGCGGACACCAACTTCCAAGGCGGGGTCCGTAAACGAAAGCAACCAAACTTCCGTGTTTGATATTCTTGTAGATTCTGCAACCAGCGTGCTTACACCACAGAATGACGGACCACCACGCAGCAAGTAAAATATTCCAGGAAGTTTTTATTCTCTCCTCTCACATTTTTCTCTCAAGCATGACGCGTTTCGGTTATCGAGTAACCTTGATCACATAGCGTTTGTGCAGTAACCTCCACATTAAATACTTGTTTTTTTACACCCATTTGTACCACGTGATAATGAAAAGTGAAAAAATACTGATATGGATAACACATTATTCTCTCTCTGGCATGCTTTACAACCTTTTATATAATGTAAATTGCGATGATGATAAATTATTATTTTGACAAGCCATATTATATGAGATGTGCAAAATATATGCCATAAATATTAAATAATCAATAAATATGAGCAAGTATATTATTTCATAACCATTTAAAATACATCTAAAATTCATTTCATTTTAGAGCATTAAATATAGCAGCATCAAATACTGTTGTGCAAAATTCGCAATTCGGTTTTAAAATTCTAAAAACATCAATGTTGTTAAAGAATATCAGCATATATTTAAAATATGTAATGTAATTTAAAAAATAAAATATCTAAAAATAAATAGTTTAAAACAATGTAGTTTTACAAAAACTTTGAAATTCACTGAAAAAACCATAGGTTTCAGGGACGTTTTTATAGTTAGGAATTAGCATTTAAAAAACCTTAGAAATTCACTGAAAAAAACATAGGTTTTCAGACATTTCATAGTTAGTTGGACATTTCACTCATACAAATCCATTGAAATTCCCCCGTTATAGTTAGTTCAGCTAACTATAACTTGCGCGCCCGCAATCCACTGCTGATGAAGTCACATATTACATCACTCATGACATGGTCAGTGACATCACTCATGTCCAACAAACTATAAAATGTCTGAAACCTATGGTTTTTTCAGTAAATTTCTAAGGTGAATTTCTAAGTGAATTTCTAAGGTTTTTTTAAATGCTAATTTCTAACTATAACGTGGCTGAAACCCATGGTGGTTTTCCAGTGAATGAATATATATATATATATATATATATATATATATATATATATATATATATATATATATATATTCATTATGGGTTTCAGTCACGTTATAGTTAGAAATTAGCATATATATATATATATTCATTATCGCTCCTTGTTGCGCCAAGTCGTGCACTCTTGCACGGGTGCGTGTCGCGAGCGGCGCTGCTCGCTATAATCTCCGCTACTTTTCCTTCTCCTTACGTAAAGAAAACAGCACTCGCGGGAGTAGGATCTAGATTTTTATTTTTTGGATCCTTTGAGCACCAGACGCGTTTCGGCTCCTGCCTTTGTCATATATATATTCATACCAACAACCCTCCCGTTACAGGACACCCAAAGCTCCTGGCAGGAAATTTTTATTATGCAGGTGGAAAAATGACGCGTTTCGCCATTACGGCTTGATCACGCTCGTCAAACAGTGTAAGCGGCCATCTTAAGTACACAGGGAAATCACCCAAAAATTTTATCACACAGTGCAAAGTAACGTGGCGGACATTTTAGCAAAGGCACAAAAACAATCTTGGTAGGTATTTACCTGGGCAAATTACATGATTCTTCACAAAATGTGTTTGAACTGTAAAATTCAACCATAAATCGCATCACATCGCATATTTACATCGCTCGATATAGTCTCGTAAAGTTAGGGCCCACAATTTCATGTAAATACATATATCTGTATATTACCAAGATATAAGTATCGAGGGACAAAGATATTGTAAAACAATTAATTTCCAGGTAATATAACAAATTATTTTTGCATTCCCTGTCACCTGATGTATTCAGAGTGTAACCCCATTTCTCATTGGTTAAGCCATCAGTCACTTTCATATAGTCACTGTTCATTGGTTAAGCAATGCGTTTGTACGTTGCTATGTTACCTCGTATAATTCGAAATTAATACAAGATATGAAGAGCAGTATGCCCCAGTGTGCAACATTTATAGACAGAAAAAACAGCAAACAATCGTATTAAATAATCATTCTGAATCATAAAGAGTCCTTACCCAAGTAGGCATATTCTGGAGATAATCCACATCTATTCCATGACCCTCGTCAACCTTTGATCCAATCGTTAAAGTCCTTAGAAGAACCCAAAAGTGCCATCTAAAAACAATGATAAGATCATATTTTTAAAAGACCAAACAGATTGCAGACATTCACATCACTCCATTACAGTTTACTCATGTAAATGAATTGCCAATTCTTCGCTAATGTTGAGCCCATTAGGTGTCAGACTCTCAAGATCTATAATATACTTGGATTCAAGTTTTCTTAGAGATAATTCTCGATTACCTCCTCTGACACCCAAGTCTACACGATCTACTACAACCATTTGAACCAAAGTGTCATCTTGCATGTGCTTATCATGGAAATGTCGGGTTATGGGATATGCTTTGTTATGATTACGAATAGCAGTAGATGTTCTAATACTCTTTTCTTTGCCTCGTGCTTTGTACTTCCAACGTACCACTTGTTGCATGGACAAATCAAAATATAAACACTGTAAGGTGTATTGCATGTTAGTTTTTTCCTGATGGTAAACTCCCTTGTTGAATTGGGCACTATGAGCTTTTGGCAATCCTTACTGTTCTTGCATGCCACATTTACGACAGCATTTGAACCCCAGTGTGCTGTCACTCTGACTCACTGCCTTAGTTGTTACATAGTTCTGGCTCAGTTCGTCCCTCAAAGACCTCCCTTTTCTAAAGGTGATCTGAGGATTATCATTGAGGTAACCCTTTAAGTGGTCATCTGTTATAAGGACATGCCAGTGTTTTTTGAAGATTCTACGAATCTCCTGCGACTGTCCCGTAAAAGTGGTGATGAATCTGATGCTTTCTGCTTCTTCAGTTTCCCTTCTCGGATGTAAAAGTTCCTCCCTAGTTTTGGATTCAACCCATGCCACAGCTGTATCAATCATCTACCTGCTGTAGCCTCTGCTTCGAAATCTTTGACGCATAGTTGTCTCCTCTTCTTTTTAGGCATCCTGTGTACTACAGTTCCTTTTGGCGCGTAAAAGTTCGCCATACGGAATACTGTATACCAGGTTGCGGGGATGACAACTAGTGGCACTTAAGATGCTATTACCAGCTGTACTTTTCTGGTATAGTTTGGTGGTCAGTTGGTTGTTTTTAACCTCCAATACCATATCAAAAAATGCCATCACCCCCCTGCTGATATGTTCGGTGAATTGAAGATTTAATGTATTCTGATTGAGCTTGTCAATGAATACTTTAGCTGATACGGCATCTCCGCACCAAATAAAGAAAATATCATCAATGCACCTCAGCCACAGGGCAACATTGTTGAATTCCACCATCTCCGTGAAAAGAGATCGAACATGTCTTCAGGAAGTGTTTTACAGCATCTAGACCCTGACTATGTTGGATACTGGTATATAAGCTACTCACATCAAGAGTTACCAGAGTAAAGTGGCTCTCCCAATGTATCCCATTGATGATTGTAAGAAAATGAGTTGTATCTCTTATATACGATGGCGGGCTACCACATAAGATCTTAAATAGTTGTCAATGTACTTAGATGTATGTTCCAACAGTGATCCAATAGAGGACACCATTGGACGTCCGGGGGGATTGCTCTGATCTTTGTGCAATATTGGAAGTAGATACAGAATGGGGATTCTGGGATGAGCACAATATAAATAGTGATACTCTTCCCATTCCAGTAATCTCCTCTCCCTCCATTCTATCAGTTTTTCTCTGAATGCAGTGTTGGATTTTAATACCTCATTTTGGTCAGTTTTGCAGTAGCAGGTCCTGTCGCTAAGTTGTCTCAGTCCATCCTGAAGATATTTTTTTTATCTAATACAACGACATTCCCACCCTTGTCAGATTGTCGAATGACAATCCCATTATCTGATCTCAGATTGTCAATTGCTACAATCTGATCGGGTGTTAGATTCTTCCTATTTCCCGCTATCTTTCTATAACGAATTTTCGTTAAATCCTGCAAAACGCCCTCTTCGAATACTTCAATCACTTCACACTGTACAGCAGGGAGAAATACCGATTTGGGCTTAAAACTGGATTTTGGATTTTCCCCCAATTCTATGCCCCATGCCCCCAAATCTGGTGTAGAGTCCATATTTTCCAGCCCTTCATCCCACGTGTGTAACAATTCCACATCACCCATGTCAATGTTAGTCATTCTGTTACTCACAATTCCAGAATCCTTGGGTTTTGTACAGAACCACTTCTTAAGTTTTAGCTTCCTGGCGTTTGGGCCCGTGATCTTAGTAGGTCATCACAGGAATAACTGTAAGCTGTAGGATTTCAGGCAGGTGGGTGGCCCCTGGCCCCGTCCGAGCGCGGACGGGCGCAGACGGGCTTGCCTTTGGCATGACTTCGGCGCGGCCGCTGCGCTAAGAAAATATAACCGTTTAAATAGTGTTCCAGCAGGGTTGTTCCCGCCCCCGACCTCTGACCCGTGACTGAAGCCCTGTCCCGCCTTCGCTCCCTCCACGTCAAGCGGGAGAACCCGTGGTGGAACGGGAGCCGGCGGACAGGACAGCGGGCGTCAAAGAGGTGAAGGTGAGCTCACAGTAAAAAATGAATAAAAGCAGGAGCAGCGTTAAAAAATAGCAGTTCCACAATGAGTACTTTTAAAAGGTTCAGCGCAAACGAGAGTGTGAAAAATAGCAAATATTTTACAAGTGTAAAACTTGCAAATCTTGCCTGCATGGAGTGAATAGGAAGTCATTTACTGACGGCTTCAGTAAACAGGAACATTCTATCACCCAGGTTTTGACGTGCAATACAGAATTTGCTATTTATATTTTGGAGTGTCCATGCCAGTTGAAGTATGTAGGGAGCACAAAGCTCCCAGTACACAAGCGCATACTTCAACATTTACGTGCCATTACAAACCAGGATAATACTTATCCAGTGGCACAGCATTTCCGAGAAGTCCATCAAAGTAACAACAGCAGCCTAACATATTATGTTATTGATTCTGTGTGGACGTGGGGGATGGGCGGACCGGAATAACAGGCGGGGAGGCCGAATATAATGAGCTATGATCAGAGGTTTTTATTGAAAAGTCCTGGACAAAGTCTGATTGGAAGGAGGGCTGATGTATGGGTTCCGGCGGGGTGTGTAGGGCGGGGTTGCTGGGATGACGGTCTGGCTCGGTGGGGTCGTTGTGGATCAGGTCTTCTCCTCCGGGTTGGCGCAGTCTCATCCGATGTAGGATACTGGGACTCCACGGAGGCTTGGAAAAGGAGAGAAGTGTATAGGGCTTTAGTCCGAGCAAAAAGGACTTCGGAGCACTTCCACCTACACCAGGGAGTGAGGGAATAGGAAACTGCCCGTGAGGAAGGGACGGCAAGGGAGGAAGGAAAAGGCAAGCCAGAGAGAGGAGGGGAAGAGGGGGTGACGTGTGCTGGGGACGGTGCTCGGTCTCTTTACAGTGCGTGAAAGGGGTCAATATACAGTGCGTTTGTGCTCGTGCAACGTTAACTACAATATGTACAACTACTTACAAGAAGGGGCACTGAGAGAGGATGGAGTGTACTCACGTGCCCCACCGCAACTCTCCCACGAGTTGCGGCCGCTCTCCAGCCACCTCCTGAGGATGCCACCAGTCTTCAGTCCAGACGTCCTCCTCCTCGTCCTCGCTTCGGTCTTGCCGCTCTGCTCCGCTCACTGTCGGTGGGTCTTCGCTCCCCGCTGTCTCCTGCCACGAGTCTGCTGCTTGGAACGTCTCTCCTTCTCTCCCGACGGTTTTTCTACCTTCCGGGTCGTTGTCCGGACCACCACTTCCGGGGTCAGAGGCGGTCGTTTCCGGGTGATCAAAGGGGGTCCCACTTCCGGGGTCGTGGGAGATCGCTTCCGGTCCTCCGGGCTCTGTCGGTGGTGTCGGTTCCTGCAGGGGAAGAAAGAGAGGAGGTGTCCTGGGTGACCGGGACGTTATGTGACCGGGCGCGGGGGACAGGGCCCCCATGCTCGCACGTCGCTGCGAGGAGGTAAGGGCCGCTTCCTCTCCACATCCCCTTTCCCTAGCAGTCTTTCTTGTAGGGGTTGTGGGAGGAGGATACCGGGAAAGATAATCAGCGTTGCCCTGTTGCAGTCCCTTCCTGTGCAATGTTTTGAACCGAAATGGCTGTAGGGAGAGAAACCACCGGAGTACTCGGTCATTGTGGCCCCTGTTGTGGGCCATCCATTCTAGCGGGGCGTGGTCGGTGTAGAGGAGAAACTCACACCCCTCCAGGTAGTATCGAAGGCTTTCTACCGCCCATTTGATCGCTAGTGCCTCTTTCTCTACTACTGCATAGTTCACTTCTCGGGGGAAGAGTTTCCTGCTGAGGTATAGGATCGGTTTTTTGACCCCTTTTGGGTCCTTCTGCGAGAGGACAGCCCCCAAGCCCTGGTCGGAGGCATCAGTCTGCAGGATGAAGGGTTGTGTATAGTCAGGACTGATTAGCACCGGCTGGGAGATCAGGGATTGTTTAAGTCGGTCAAAGGCGTGTAACACCAGGGGAGAGGGATGCCAGAGTTGCTCTTCTGTCAGAGGGGCCGCGGTTTGGGAGAAATTCAGGATAAACCTCCTGTAATATCCCAGCAAACCAAGAAAGGCACGGAGTTCCTTCCGGGTTTGAGGGAAGGGGATGGCTTGGATGGCCTTGATCTTGTTGTCCTGAGGACGGATGAGCCCTTCCCCCAATAGGTATCCCAGGTATTTCACGCTCTGTGCCGCTAATGTGGTCTTGGAGGGGTTGATGGTGAAGCCATGTTTCCCCAGAGAGGAAATGACAGACCGCAAATGGTGTAGATGCTTTTCCCAACTGTCACTATATATGACGATGTCGTCCAGGTATGCCCTGGCGTAACGTATATGGGGCTGTAGCATCAAGTTCATGGCCCTCTGGAACGTAGCCGGGGCTCCGTGAAGCCCAAAGGGCATAATCTTAAACTGAAACAAGCCCTCAGGGGTTGAGAAGGCGGTCTTGGGTTTGTCTTCATCTTTGAGGGGGATCTGCCAGTACCCCTTGCACAGGTCAAGGGTGCTTATGTATTTAACTTTGCCTATGCGTTCCACCATCTCATCTACGCGGGGCAGGGGATAGGAGTCGAAGGCCGATATTTTATTCACTTCTCTGAAGTCTATGCAAAACCTAGTGGAGCCATCGGGCTTGGGCACTAGAACAATTGGTGAATTCCAGCTGCTGCTGGAGGGCTCTATGATGCCCATTCTCAGCATCTGGTTCGTCTCCTCTTTAATGATGGCTCTAGGTGCTTCGGGGATGCGGTAGGGTCTCACTGTTTTTCCTGGTTTCCGTGTGGATGGCATGTTCCATCACGGTGGAGTGTCCCGGCAGGGATGAAAACACCGGTTGCACGGAGGACAAGGACCTTCTGAGGAACTGTTTGTTTTGTTCAGGTAGGTCAGGGTCAAGGCAACCTTCGAAGGGAAAGGCGGTTGCTGTGGACAGGACAGGACGGGGCCCCTCCCACTTCTTTAGGAGGTTTACATGATAGATTTGGGTGGTTCCTCGGGTGGGGTCTGTCTCCACTTCGTAGGTGACAGGAGTCACGTGCCTCAGGATAGGAAAGGGGCCCTGCCACTGCCCTAGCAACTTGTGGTCAGAAGAAGGCAAGAGTAACAACACAAGATCCCCAGGGTTAAAAGTACGGGCTTTGGTTCCCTTGTCGTACTGCTGTTTTTGTGTGCCTTGAGCGGCCACCAGGTTCTGCCTCACGATCTCCCTTATCTGTCCTAAGTGGGTCCTCAGATTGTCAACATATTCGGGTAGGGGCTGGGTTCTGTCTGGTTCGGCTTCCCAGGCCTCCCTAGCCATGTCTAATAGGGTCCACGGAGCTCGCCTGTACAACAACTCATACGGTGAGTATCCGGTGCTGCTTTGAACCTTACACCGGATGGCAAAAAGAGCAAGGGGAAGCATCTCCTCCCATCTCTTGATCTCTAGGCCTAAAAGTTTCTTAAGGGTTGTTTTTAAGGTGGCATTATAGCGTTCCACCAACCCGTCGGTCTGGGGGTGGTATGCCGCGGTCCTTATTTGTTTAATACCCAGGTGGGAACAGACCTGGCGCATAAGGGAGGAAACAAAAGGCGTCCCCTGATCGGTTAATATCTCACGGGGAAAACCCACCCTCGAGAAGATGGAGATGAGGGCCTTGGCTATGTTTTGGGTGGTGGGTTGGCGCAAGGGGACTGCTTCAGGGAAGCGGGTGGCATAGTCCGCCAGCACAAGAGCATACCTACACCCGCTCCTTGAGGGTAGCAACGGTCCTATAATGTCCATCCCTACTCTAGTGAAAGGGACGTCAATGAGAGGGAGGGGTTGGAGAGGAACCCGGGGGGACGATATCGGCTGTTTCTCTGGCAAACCGGGCATTCCCTGCAGTACCGTTTTATTTGCCCGTGCACACCAGGCCAATAAAACTTTTCCAGTATCGTTTGTCCGGGTTTCTCATCGCTGAAATGCCCTCCTAGCAAATGGCTATGGGCCAGGAACAGTACTTTCTCTCGAAACAGTCCGGGGATAACCAACTGGGGGGACTGTTGGGGCCCTCCCTTTCTGTAGAGGAGCCCGTTCTTTGAAAGAAGTAAGGACCTACGTGTAGTGGGTCCTCGTTGTCCAGGGCACGGCCCAGGCCTCCTGTAGCACCGGGTCTTCTTGTTGGGTGGCGCGGAATTCCCTGTCGGTTTCCCACGGATGGATATCCACATGAGCGGGGAAGGCCACGGCAAAGTCCCTTTTTTCCTTCTTTTTCTGACTTCTGGTCTTGGTCGGTTTGACCGCAGGATCCACAGAAGGAGGGTCATGGGGAAAAGGAGCTTCGGCACACCATTTCTTCAGGGAGTCCGTGGTGTCTTGAAGGAGATGGGGCAGACAGCTATAGTCGCTACCCAGAATCGCTTGTTCAGGGAGATTGGGTATCAGGCCAACCGTTAGTAGGCTTCCATCATCAGTAGGGTGTTGCACACGGACTCTGGCGGTCGGATAATTCTTGGTGTCGCCATGGACACATTTGATGGCCACGGTGCCTGTCACTGGTCCGACAGGGTGTGGCAGCTCCTGCGGCCGTAGAACACTATGCCTGCATCCGGTGTCGGCCAGTGCCATCATTCGGTGTCCCTCAATCCGTACCGGACATCGAAAAGGGGGAGGGGTGTTTTCTGCGGTGAGACATACATAGTTCCTGGCCAGTCCTATGTCCATGGGTTCTTCCTTTTGTGGGCATATGCGAGCAATGTGTCTGTACCCACCGCAATGAAAACATTGAGATCCTGGTGGGGTTGGGCGAGGCATGACAGGGTAGGGCATCAGTGGAGCGGGCTCTGGTTTCCTGACCACGGGAGGGGGCCTTTGGGCCCAGGGATGACTACCATGAGGTATACGAGGAGGATGCTCCTCCTTGGGTTGCTGAGATTCCTGGGCTCTGCTGTAGGCGCTGGCAATTTCCACGGCGCTGTCGAGCGTTAGGCGGGCGTGTTGGCGCACCCACTTCTGGGTGGCTGGATGTAAGGAAGCTAGGTACTGCTCCAGATAAATTTTAGATAGGATGTCTTCCTTGGTGGCCGTGGCGGGCTTCAACCATCGGTTTGCCAGGTCCTGGATACGGAAGGACAAAGCCCGAGGCGTTTCTTGGGCTCCTTCCCTTGCCTGACGCAACCGTACCCTGTACGTCTCGTCGTCAATCCCCAGACGTTCCAGGATACACACCTTGATGTCAGGGTATGGTGTTTGTCACTGGATGTTGGCCTGTTGGTAGGCGGCCTGCAGCTCACCTGTCAACAGGGGACCAAGGTAGTGGCCCCATCGGTCGGCAGGCCAGGCAGCAGCCTGGGCCAGGCGCTCGAAGTTCGTGAAGAAGTAATCGGGGTCTTCGCCTGGCACGTATTTCTGTAAGACAACAGATGGAAGGGAGGTGACCGGTCTTTGTTGCCCCATAACGGTAGTGAGCTTCACAAGGGCTTGGTCCTGTGCGGTGCCCTGGCCCTTCAGGACGTCATGCAACTGTCCACGATCGTCCTCCGCTGTCTTGAGGAACCTCTCCATCATCTTCCCTAGCTGTTCCTGGCATTTTGCCAGCTGTTTGACTGCGGCCTTCATGTTTCCGGGAGATCCCCCTTCTGACACCAACTGTGGACGTGGGGGATGGGCGGACCGGAATAACAGGCGGGGAGGCCGGATATAATGAGCTATGATCAGAGGTTTTTATTGAAAAGTCCTGGACAAAGTCTGATTGGAAGGAGGGCTGATGTATGGGTTCCGGCGGGGTGTGTAGGGCGGGGTTGCTGGGATGACGGTCTGGCTCGGTGGGGTCGTTGTGGATCAGGTCTTCTCCTCCGGGTTGGTGCAGTCTCATCTGATGTAGGATACTGGGACTCCTCGGAGGCTTGGAAAAGGAGAGAAGTGTATAGGGCTTTAGTCCGAGCAAAAAGGACTTCGGAGCACTTCCACCTACACCAGGGAGTGAGGGAATAGGAAACTGCCCGTGAGGAAGGGACGGCAAGGGAGGAAGGAAAAGGCAAGCCAGAGAGAGGAGGGGAAGAGGGGGTGACGTGTGCTGGGGACGGTGCTCGGTCTCTTTACAGTGCGTGAAAGGGGTCAATATACAGTGCGTTTGTGCTCGTGCAACGTTAACTACAATATGTACAACTACTTACAAGAAGGGGCACTGAGAGAGGATGGAGTGTACTCACGTGCCCCACCGCAACTCTCCCACGAGTTGCGGCCGCTCTCCAGCCACCTCCTGAGGACGCCACCAGTCTTCAGTCCAGACGTCCTCCTCCTCGTCCTCGCTTCGGTCTTGCCGCTCTGCTCCGCTCACTGTCGGTGGGTCTTCGCTCCCCGCTGTCTCCTGCCACGAGTCTGCTGCTTGGAACGTCTCTCCTTCTCTCCCGACGTTTTTTCTACCTTCCGGGTCGTTGTCCGGACCACCACTTCCGGGGTCAGAGGCGGTCGTTTCCGGGTCTTCAAAGGGAGTCCCACTTCCGGGGTCGCGGGAGATCACTTCCGGTCCTCCGGGCTCTGTTGGTGGTGTCGGTTCCTGCAGGGGAAGAAAGAGAGGAGGTGTCCTGGGTGACCGGGACGTTATGTGACCGGGCGCGGGGGACAGGGCCCCCGCGCTCGCACGTCGCTGCGAGGAGGTAAGGGCCGCTTCCTCTCCACATCCCCTTTCCCTAGCAGTCTTTCTTGTAGGGGTTGTGGGAGGAGGATACCGGGAAAGATAATCAGCGTTGCCCTGTTGCAGTCCCTTCCTGTGCAATGTTTTGAACCGAAATGGCTGTAGGGAGAGAAACCACCGGAGTACTCGGTCATTGTGGCCCCTGTTGTGGGCCATCCATTCTAGCGGGGCGTGGTCGGTGTAGAGGAGAAACTCACACCCCTCCAGGTAGTATCGAAGGCTTTCTACCGCCCATTTGATCGCTAGTGCCTCTTTCTCTACTACTGCATAGTTCACTTCTCGGGGGAAGAGTTTCCTGCTGAGGTATAGGATCGGTTTTTTGACCCCTTTTGGGTCCTTCTGCGAGAGGACAGCCCCCAAGCCCTGGTCGGAGGCATCAGTCTGCAGGATGAAGGGTTGTGTATAGTCAGGACTGATTAGCACCGGCTGGGAGATCAGGGATTGTTTAAGTCGGTCAAAGGCGTGTAACACCAGGGGAGAGGGATGCCAGAGTTGCTCTTCTGTCAGAGGGGCCGCGGTTTGGGAGAAATTCAGGATAAACCTCCTGTAATATCCCAGCAAACCAAGAAAGGCACGGAGTTCCTTCCGGGTTTGAGGGAAGGGGATGGCTTGGATGGCCTTGATCTTGTTGTCCTGAGGACGGATGAGCCCTTCCCCCAATAGGTATCCCAGGTATTTCACGCTCTGTGCCGCTAATGTGGTCTTGGAGGGGTTGATGGTGAAGCCATGTTTCCCCAGAGAGGAAATGACAGACCGCAAATGGTGTAGATGCTTTTCCCAACTGTCACTATATATGACGATGTCGTCCAGGTATGCCCTGGCGTAACGTATATGGGGCTGTAGCATCAAGTTCATGGCCCTCTGGAACGTAGCCGGGGCTCCGTGAAGCCCAAAGGGCATAATCTTAAACTGAAACAAGCCCTCAGGGGTTGAGAAGGCGGTCTTGGGTTTGTCTTCATCTTTGAGGGGGATCTGCCAGTACCCCTTGCACAGGTCAAGGGTGCTTATGTATTTAACTTTGCCTATGCGTTCCACCATCTCATCTACGCGGGGCAGGGGATAGGAGTCGAAGGCCGATATTTTATTCACTTCTCTGAAGTCTATGCAAAACCTAGTGGAGCCATCGGGCTTGGGCACTAGAACAATTGGTGAATTCCAGCTGCTGCTGGAGGGCTCTATGATGCCCATTCTCAGCATCTGGTTCGTCTCCTCTTTAATGATGGCTCTAGGTGCTTCGGGGATGCGGTAGGGTCTCACTGTTTTTCCTGGTTTCCGTGTGGATGGCATGTTCCATCACGGTGGAGTGTCCCGGCAGGGATGAAAACACCGGTTGCACGGAGGACAAGGACCTTCTGAGGAACTGTTTGTTTTGTTCAGGTAGGTCAGGGTCAAGGCAACCTTCGAAGGGAAAGGCGGTTGCTGTGGACAGGACAGGACGGGGCCCCTCCCACTTCTTTAGGAGGTTTACATGATAGATTTGGGTGGTTCCTCGGGTGGGGTCTGTCTCCACTTCGTAGGTGACAGGAGTCACGTGCCTCAGGATAGGAAAGGGGCCCTGCCACTGCCCTAGCAACTTGTGGTCAGAAGAAGGCAAGAGTAACAACACAAGATCCCCAGGGTTAAAAGTACGGGCTTTGGTTCCCTTGTCGTACTGCTGTTTTTGTGTGCCTTGAGCGGCCACCAGGTTCTGCCTCACGATCTCCCTTATCTGTCCTAAGTGGGTCCTCAGATTGTCAACATATTCGGGTAGGGGCTGGGTTCTGTCTGGTTCGGCTTCCCAGGCCTCCCTAGCCATGTCTAATAGGGTCCACGGAGCTCGCCTGTACAACAACTCATACGGTGAGTATCCGGTGCTGCTTTGAACCTTACACCGGATGGCAAAAAGAGCAAGGGGAAGCATCTCCTCCCATCTCTTGATCTCTAGGCCTAAAAGTTTCTTAAGGGTTGTTTTTAAGGTGGCATTATAGCGTTCCACCAACCCGTCGGTCTGGGGGTGGTATGCCGCGGTCCTTATTTGTTTAATACCCAGGTGGGAACAGACCTGGCGCATAAGGGAGGAAACAAAAGGCGTCCCCTGATCGGTTAATATCTCACGGGGAAAACCCACCCTCGAGAAGATGGAGATGAGGGCCTTGGCTATGTTTTGGGTGGTGGGTTGGTGCAAGGGGACTGCTTCAGGGAAGCGGGTGGCATAGTCCGCCAGCACAAGAGCATACCTACACCCGCTCCTTGAGGGTAGCAACGGTCCTATAATGTCCATCCCTACTCTAGTGAAAGGGACGTCAATGAGAGGGAGGGGTTGGAGAGGAACCCGGGGGGGCGATATCGGCTGTTTCTCTGGCAAACCGGGCATTCCCTGCAGTACCGTTTTATTTGCCCGTGCACACCAGGCCAATAAAACTTTTCCAGTATCGTTTGTCCGGGTTTCTCATCGCTGAAATGCCCTCCTAGCAAATGGCTATGGGCCAGGAACAGTACTTTATCTCGAAACAGTCCGGGGATAACCAACTGGGGGGACTGTTGGGGCCCTCCCTTTCTGTAGAGGAGCCCGTTCTTTGAAAGAAGTAAGGACCTACGTGTAGTGGGTCCTCGTTGTCCAGGGCACGGCCCAGGCCTCCTGTAGCAGCGGGTCTTCTTGTTGGGTGGCGCGGAATTCCCTGTCGGTTTCCCACGGATGGATATCCACATGAGCGGGGAAGGCCACGGCAAAGTCCCTTTTTTCCTTCTTTTTCTGACTTCTGGTCTTGGTCGGTTTGACCGCAGGATCCACAGAAGGAGGGTCATGGGGAAAAGGAGCTTCGGCACACCATTTCTTCAGGGAGTCCGTGGTGTCTTGAAGGAGATGGGGCAGACAGCTATAGTCGCTACCCAGAATCGCTTGTTCAGGGAGATTGGGTATCAGGCCAACCGTTAGTAGGCTTCCATCATCAGTAGGGTGTTGCACACGGACTCTGGCGGTCGGATAATTCTTGGTGTCGCCATGGACACATTTGATGGCCACGGTGCCTGTCACTGGTCCGACAGGGTGTGGCAGCTCCTGCGGCCGTAGAACACTATGCCTGCATCCGGTGTCGGCCAGTGCCATCATTCGGTGTCCCTCAATCCGTACCGGACATCGAAAAGGGGGAGGGGTGTTTTCTGCGGTGAGACATACATAGTTCCTGGCCAGTCCTATGTCCATGGGTTCTTCCTTTTGTGGGCATATGCGAGCAATGTGTCTGTACCCACCGCAATGAAAACATTGAGATCCTGGTGGGGTTGGGCGAGGCATGACAGGGTAGGGCATCAGTGGAGCGGGCTCTGGTTTCCTGACCACGGGAGGGGGCCTTTGGGCCCAGGGATGACTACCATGAGGTATACGAGGAGGATGCTCCTCCTTGGGTTGCTGAGATTCCTGGGCTCTGCTGTAGGCGCTGGCAATTTCCACGGCGCTGTCGAGCGTTAGGCGGGCGTGTTGGCGCACCCACTTCTGGGTGGCTGGATGTAAGGAAGCTAGGTACTGCTCCAGATACATTTTAGATAGGATGTCTTCCTTGGTGGCCGTGGCGGGCTTCAACCATCGGTTTGCCAGGTCCTGGATACGGAAGGACAAAGCCCGAGGCGTTTCTTGGGCTCCTTCCCTTGCCTGACGCAACCGTACCCTGTACGTCTCGTCGTCAATCCCCAGACGTTCCAGGATACACACCTTGATGTCAGGGTATGGTGTTTGTCACTGGATGTTGGCCTGTTGGTAGGCGGCCTGCAGCTCACCTGTCAACAGGGGACCAAGGTAGTGGCCCCATCGGTCGGCAGGCCAGGCAGCAGCCTGGGCCAGGCGCTCGAAGTTCGTGAAGAAGTAATCGGGGTCTTCGCCTGGCACGTATTTCTGTAAGACAACAGATGGAAGGGAGGTGACCGGTCTTTGTTGCCCCATAACGGTAGTGAGCTTCACAAGGGCTTGGTCCTGCGCGGTGCCCTGGCCCTTCAGGACGTCATGCAACTGTCCACGATCGTCCTCCGCTGTCTTGAGGAACCTCTCCATCATCTTCCCTAGCTGTTCCTGGCATTTTGCCAGCTGTTTGACTGCGGCCTTCATGTTTCCGGGAGATCCCCCTTCTGACACCAACTGTGGACGTGGGGGATGGGCGGACCGGAATAACAGGCGGGGAGGCCGGATATAATGAGCTATGATCAGAGGTTTTTATTGAAAAGTCCTGGACAAAGTCTGATTGGAAGGAGGGCTGATGTATGGGTTCCGGCGGGGTGTGTAGGGCGGGGTTGCTGGGATGACGGTCTGGCTCGGTGGGGTCGTTGTGGATCAGGTCTTCTCCTCCGGGTTGGTGCAGTCTCATCTGATGTAGGATACTGGGACTCCTCGGAGGCTTGGAAAAGGAGAGAAGTGTATAGGGCTTTAGTCCGAGCAAAAAGGACTTCGGAGCACTTCCACCTACACCAGGGAGTGAGGGAATAGGAAACTGCCCGTGAGGAAGGGACGGCAAGGGAGGAAGGAAAAGGCAAGCCAGAGAGGGGAGGGGAAGAGGGGGTGACGTGTGCTGGGGACGGTGCTCGGTCTCTTTACAGTGCGTGAAAGGGGTCAATATACAGTGCGTTTGTGCTCGTGCAATGTTAACTACAATATGTACAACTACTTACAAGAAGGGGCACTGAGAGAGGATGGAGTGTACTCACGTGCCCCGCCGCAACTCTCCCGCGAGTTGCGGCCGCTCTTCAGCTACCTCCTGAGGACCCCACCAGTCTTCAGTCCAGACGTCCTCCTCCTCGTCCTCGTTTCGGTCTTGCCGCTCTGCTCCGCTCACTGTCGGTGGTTCTTCGCTTCCCGCTGTCTCCTGCCACGAGTCTGCTGCTTGGAACGTCTCTCCTTCTCTCCCGACGTTTTTTCTACCTTCCGGGTCGTTGTCCGGACCACCACTTCCGGGGTCAGAGGCGGTCGTTTCCGGGTCTTCAAAGGGAGTCCCACTTCCGGGGTCGCGGGAGATCACTTCCGGTCCTCCGGGCTCTGTTGGTGGTGTCGGTTCCTGCAGGGGAAGAAAGAGAGGAGGTGTCCTGGGTGACCGGGACGTTATGTGACCGGGCGCGGGGGACAGGGCCCCCGCGCTCGGACGTCGCTGCGAGGAGGTAAGGGCTGCTTCCTTTCCACATTCTGTTAAGGCTAGTCGGCGAGGGGGTGATAGAGAGCGTAAACTCCGCAAGCTGGAAACTCGTTATATATTACAGCTTGACACCAAGGCACCAGGAGGCCTGAACAGCACGGAAGATCTATATACATGCCTGCCTTGAGTACATGATTACAGCATTATTCCTTTCCTCTATTTTTACTGTGGACTTCTGTCTGCTCAATGAACGCAGGGAAAGCCGGTTGGCAGCCCTGAGGTTTGGTGAATATGACTTTTTAAAAGATCTATTATGGTCTTTACTCCTTAATCAAGGGACTACCTTGTATTCATGCTCCGGCTGGGGTATGAATTTGGGGTGTTAAATAAAGAAGGGATTTTGATTCTCTAACCAGTACTGCTCCAATGTATAAGTCCCCTTTGTGACTTCATTTTGTGCATATACAGGTTATACGAGAGATTATTGTTGAATCAAAGGAGAGAGTGAGGACTAGGTAAGCTAGTCCGAATCCCCGTTATTATATGTCAAAAATCAAAAGAGGACTAGCTGAGTTACAGGAGAAAGGGACTCAAAGGAGTACGTGTGTCGGTAAACCAGTTGGTTTTTTCAAAAAGCCCTCACCCACCAACCTAGTTGGTGGCATGCTTCATCATCGGGCCCACCACAGTGACACCTAATGTGTCCCGGGTGTGCTTCAACGCCAGATTACTGCGGAGCTGGTATACTTGCTGAGTGTGCAGTGTAGTGAGTGAGAAGGTGAAAGTTAAAAAACCATACAGATGGTCCCAGTACCCGAGGGTAAAACAATACTTTAATTTACTGGGCCCCTGTTGGTTATTTAAAAGGCAGACGGACGTGTTGGAGTATGGATTATGACCTCCAGCGTCCTGTGTGGTCTACATGTTTCAGCCTGGCCTTTTTTAATTTGAAACAGGCTTTCCTCAGGACCAAGTGAGAATGTGTAAAGGTGTAAATTAAATAAATAAACTAAATTATAGTGATTGTGTTATTTTGACTATGTGTAGCACTCTCTAAGGTGCTGTATGGGTGAGAGGGGGATTCCCTCTCGCTTTGACAGGCTTTTTTCTGTACAAAGCTTCCTTGGGTCACCTGGCAGAGAAAAAGACCGGAATTGCCGGTCTGGTTCCTCCTTGGACCTATCGTCCTTCTGCGGTGCCCGAAATGTGACACTGGGACCATCTGTATGGTTTTTTAACTTTCACCTTCTCACTCACTACACTGCACACTCAGCAAGTATACCAGCTCCGCAGTAATCTGGCGTTGAAGCACACCCGGAACACATTAGGTGTCACTGTGGTGGGCCCGATGATGAAG
This sequence comes from Lissotriton helveticus, assembly GCF_964261635.1. Classification (NCBI taxonomy): domain Eukaryota; kingdom Metazoa; phylum Chordata; class Amphibia; order Caudata; family Salamandridae; genus Lissotriton; species Lissotriton helveticus. The sequence continues at coordinate 994,091,701 of NC_136072.1, forward strand.
CATGCCACCAACTAGGTTGGTGGGTGAGGGCTTTTTGAAAAAACCAACTGGTTTACCGACACACGTACTCCTTTGAGTCCCTTTCTCCTGTAACTCAGCTAGTCCTCTTTTGATTTTTGACATATACGAGAGATTAAGCAGTGAATATACCTTCATGTCACTGAGGTCCTGTACATATGCTGTTGACACTGTTTCCGTTCAACATTAGCTGACAGAATGAATATACATAGGTTTTTAATCATCACAAGCACTTAAAAACTTCACAAATAATGCCATAAAAATGACATGATTCTTGTAGAGGGCAGATCACTCATCACAGACGTGATCAAAGTAGCTCATGAATGTTGTTAGGGTCACCAAATAGAATATAGGGAGGCAACCTTTGTGCTAGCCATCACATCTTTGTTGTTACTACAGTGTAGTCTTAGCCGTAGGTTCACGATATTAGCCCTAAAAGGATGGACATGTCGGAAGCTTACATTTGCTTACATGGGAGTAAGGTTTATATAGCGTATTTTGCACATGTATTTCAGTTAGTTGCACTTTATAACTCCAAATGTTTACATAGCGTTTTTTGCACTATTAGCATTATTTTGCACATGAATAGACAACAGCCCTGACTTGCTCTTAACTATATCATCTGGCTTTTAGACTAACTTATGGCAGCATATATGGTTTTAAAATGTAGAATTAATGTGCCTCGAGTGACCTCGACATTCTTTTCAAGCTGTAGACATGTAGTTGTGGAACCTAATGAATTTTTTTATGAGGTTTGTGGTATTTAACCGTTATTGAAAAACTTGTTTGATTATCTAAATTGATGTATTTAACTGAATAATTTATCGTTTGACATTATATGCTTATCTGTTTCAATATCTCTCAGTCCACAACTTTGTCGAGTAACTGGTGAGCCCTTGGAACTACATGAATCTTTCTTCACTGTTTATCATTTGGATTAATCAAGTGTTGATGATGAAACAGAGCACTGGCACTTTAAATATGAGTAACAGGATATGTGGGGTTGTCATGTGAGCAAGGCTCCGTTGCCGAAACGTCATGCGGTATACTCTGTATCATTAAATGAGTTGCACTTAATTGGTCCATGTCCGAGGTTTCTATGCAGCGCTGCGAGTAGGCGAGAGGTTGTCAGCGGAACGCGGAAAACGGTGATATATATATATATATATATATATATATATATATATATATATATATATATATATATATATATAATTGCACCACAACCTCCAGAAGGCCAAGTAGGTGGCCATGCCCACTGGGGACGGAGTGAACTATTGAAATACTGGTGTAACTGAACATTGCCAAAACCTTTTCTTCAACACGCCGCAGCCCTTGAGGAAGTGTTTATACATGAAACGCGTTGGGCAGGTGAATCAACTTTGCGAGGCGATACCGATGTTTGCAGCTTGTGTGTCCTCTGAAAAATAAACGGCGAAATATACGTACCTGATGTGGCTCTTCTTATAGCAGGCAACTCGTTTGTAGGTAGTTACAGTTAGGATCGTTTTCCATAGGAAATCCGCAACATTCTATTGGGAATAACTTTGGCGCCGAATGAGAGATCTGCCTGTAATTTTCCTTAACTTTGCCTCGCTGCGCTCCGCTCCTTCCCTGAAAGTTTCGGGGGGATCCGTCAAGCGGGGGCCGAGATAAAAGGGGGGTCCCAAAACGTGTTTTCCCCATGTTAATTTCCATAGGGCGGTTGGACTCACTTTTAGCCCGAATGGCTGGATGGATTTCCACCAAACTTGGCAAAATTGTAGGGACTGGTACCCCGATGTGCCTTTGCTATGTTTCAAGATATATGCTCCAGTGGTTTTTACGAAAATTAACTATGAAAAAATATATATTGTGCTACATTGGGCTATATATCTGTTAGAGCCCAAATGTAGCCCAATGTAGCCCAATGTAGCCCAAAGATGGCCACCAGAGACAAAAAAAACAAATGTAGCCCAAATATCAGCCAGATGTAGCCCAACTATAGCTCAATGACAGAATGTCCCAGAGTGTTCTAAAGAACAACTAGAGCGCTAACAGTCTTACTTATGACAAAAGTATGGCACACCTGAAGTCATCTTGATTGGAATAAAGTGTTAACACTTAAAACATTTAATTTGCAAAGGAACAAAATGAGGGGGTTCATTTTGCCATAGAAATTATGATTAGTGCTGAAGAAAGAAAAATGAGGGCACATTTTGAGTGACTTCTCAAATCCTCTTATATTTCATTAAAAAAAATTCTGATATGCAGTCTCCCAAGATGGCCACCAGAGACAAAAGAGCCCAAATGTAGCCCAAATATCAGCCAGATGTAGCCCAACTATAGCCCAATGACAGAATGTCCCAGAGTGTTCTAAAGAACAACTAGAACAAAAGTATGGCACACCTGAAGTCATCTTGATTGGAATAAAGTGGTGACACTTAATACATTTAATTTGAAAAGGAACAAAATGAGGGGTTTCATTTTGCCATAGAAATTATATATATAGATATATATATATATATATATATATATATATATATATATATATATATATATATATATATATATTCACTGAAAAAACCATAGGTTTCACACCAGTTATAGTTAGGAATTAGCATTTAAAAAACCTATTAAATTCACTGAAAAAACCATAGGTTTCACACCAGTTATAGTTAGGTGGAAATTTTACTCGCATAAAACCATTGAAATTCTCACGTTATAGTTAGTTGGACTCACTATAACTTGCGCGTGCAATGCACTGCTGATGACGTCACATATTACATCACTCATGACATGGTCAGTGACATCACTCATGACATCACTGATGACATCTCAAATGACATCACTCATGACATCATCCAGTGAATGTGTATCTTTCTGAAAAATAAATATTTTTTATATATGTATATCTAAAGGTTGATGGAAGAATAAATGGGTAAATAAATGTCTAAATGGATGTTTTTTTGTGTAAAATTGATTGGTTAACTGACTTATTAAATGTATCTTAGTGAATACATATATTGGCGAGTAATGTTTAAATATTTAAATATCTGTATCTGTGTCTCACTTTGTGTATAAGTGGCTGCATGGGTTGGTGAGTAGCTACATGAGTGTGTATATGGGCTATTAGTTGTTTTTTTGAGTATCAGTATCAGTATCTGTATGGTTCGGTGGGGGATATTACTTAGAGCACAGATGCATGAATGAGTGACTCACTATTTGTATGTATTTTGAAGAAGGCATGTGTGCAAGACTGTATGGGTGGATGATTGTGTGTATGGGTGGGTTAGTGAGTATGTGTTTTTATAATTGATTGTTTAAGAGAGTAAATATGTTTCTGTTTCTGTAGAAGTATGTGTAGTGGTGTGTATATAGCAGTATAATCAAGTAAATGTTTTTTTGATAGTTTATTTGCATGTGTGAATTTGTGTGTGAGTAACTATATGGATGAGTATTAGTGTGTAACAGGATGTATAGGTGTATGAGTACATATGATGAGTAAGTACATGCATGAGTGACTATATAGAACTGTTGGTGAATGAGTGGATGTGTATGTAGATGTTGGAATTACCTAATAAGTTGTTGTAATTGGTATTGGTTTCTCCTTTTTTAAGAAAATGTTAGTTTCTATTTTTGAATGTGTGTGTCAAAGGTTATTTTAGGCTGATAGGAGGTCTGCCACTTTGTCACAAGGATGTTGTCATCAGTGATGTCATTTGAGATGTCATCAGTGATGTCATGAGTGATGTCACTGACCATGTCATGAGTGATGTAATATGTGACGTCATCAGCAGTGCATTGCACGCGCAAGTTATAGTGAGTCCAACTAACTATAACGTGGGAATTTCAATGGTTTTATGCGAGTAAAATTTCCACCTAACTATAACTGGTGTGAAACCTATGGTTTTTTCAGTGAATATATATATATATATATATATATATATATATATATATATATATATATATATATATATATATATATATATGAACACAGGTTCCCACAAGCAGCAAAACGGACTCGACTCCAGCCGCTACACCGCCAAGAAACAGGAGACCCAGATTTTCTGTGAGTAATTTATTCTGCAACAGACAGCATAACGTTTCGGCCTACAAGAGGCCTTGGTCACATGGCGCCTTAAAGGGCGGTGGCAGATTTTTAAAGTGCAAGTGCTTGTGAATGCAACATTTTCATTGGATGTCAAGTGAATGCACTATAAACATAGTAAAAAAACTAAATATTTTCTTTATGCACACGGCCAAAAAAACTAGTGGGATAAATCCGCATAATGGTGATATTACACATACAGGAAAATATTGTCATGAATCAAATTACGACTTTTGTCAATAGGTGCATGTCACAATCAGATTTGGTTACAAAGTAGCCTAAATTAGTGCAAAAAATAGCAAAAATAATAATACCTTTGGCTATAATTATATTATCCACATAAAATATATAGAATATACAAATACACATGACACGTCCTAAAAGCCGGCCTAAAATCCAATTCTTTATATATATATATATAGCAGCCTGGGGTCCGTGTCTTCTGTTGCTGTGGCTGAATGTTTGCAGTGCTGAGGACTTGGCTTTTATATATATATATATATTTTTTTTTGGAGCTGGAGGGGAGAGGGACTAAAAGCACCGAATAAAGCATTTCCAGCTTTACATCCTGACTCCGTGTGTGCCTCTTATATCGTTAGCAGACTATCCTGCTTGCTAAAGTAAAGTAATATATATATATATATATATATATATATATATATATTACCTACTGGCGGTCGCCAGTAGGTAGTTATAGTTAGGACCTAGTTTCCATAGGAAATCCTCAACATTCTATTTGAATTAACTTTGGCCCTGGTGGATGAATCTTTGCGAATTTCTCAAAGAAGATGGCTCGGTCCGCTGCGCTCCTTCCCTGAAAGTTTGGGGGGGATTGGTGAAGTGGGGGCTGAGATAAAAGGGGGGTCCCAAAACGTGTTTTCTCCATGTTATTTTCCATAGGACGTTTAGACACGGCTACAGGTCGAACGGCTGAATGGATTTATAAGAAATTTGGCAAAACTGTAGAGTCCGGCTCGCAGATTACGCTTTTTTTGGAATGGTGTAAATCCGTTCAGTAGTTGCTGAGAAAATTAAAGTTAAAGTCAATTATATATCTATAAGCGCGGACGGGTGCGCGCACTCAAGCGGCTGCGCGCGAGCGGAATTTTTTTTTGCTGCGTGACGTCTGTTAACGTTCGATTCGAAGGAAATCAGGAAGTGTTGACCGCCATTTTGTCACTGCGAGTAAATATATTGTTCATTTCAAAGCGTTGGAACATGGAAAGGGGAGAAGGTAGAGATTGTTTTGCTGCGTAGGTTTTTTCAGGGTGTGCAGTAAGGTCCTTAAAGGCGAAAATATAAATTATTTTTTTTGAAAAAAGTTGCGGGGTGCGCGCACTCGGGCGCACACACCTATTTACAAGAGTGTGAAAATGGAGATAAATCAGAAGTTTGAGTGCTTTGATATAAGGTGGCTCTGAAAAGAGCCCTTGTGTTAATTGAGTTTTTTCTGCATTTATAAGTAAGTAGCGATGCAGAGCCGGATGTTGCAGAGGAAGATTCTGTTTCTGCCTTCCTTCTTACTTAGTTATGGTTTTTTCACTCACACTCCAGGCTTTTAGTCTGTGGATGGAAATCCATGAACCTAGACTCACCTATGAAAATCATACTATTGATGCTTGACTGAGGCCAAGGAGATCAGAGTGCATGTGTGTGTAAGGTGATGTACCTCTGGGGAGATGATGTTACGTTTAAACGTAGCCCCTGAGTGCTTAGTTCGGTTCTGTTCTCTGTCACTGTTGTTGATTTAGAGCCCCAAATACAAAGGCTTGTTGTTGCTTGTGAATCCCCAAGTGTATATTTGCTCATACTGATCCATAACGCCCCGGCGTATCCATGTCGTAGGCCGCAAGAGTGGGCGAAACTCAGCTGGCCGAGCAAGACTTGGGGAGGGGGCAAGAGCCAAGAGGAAACAAGGAGGGGTTTTCATCATTTGGGACAAAAAATATTTCTAAACCAATGAAAAGTTTTATTAACAAGTCGCATGACCTGTTATGCTTACGTTACGCGTTCCGCGCCGCGCCCCAGATTGCTTCCGGGAAGCTGCGCTTCGCGCCTCGCGCACCGGAGCACTTCCGGGTGCGCTAACGCGGCGTGTCATATGACGCATTATGCAACAACGCGATACGTCGTTGGGGCTCCACCGGAACTGATTGAATTGGTAGTCTACAGTGTTTCTGGAAGTTTCAGACTGAAGCTGGCATCAGCATGAGAGCACCCCGTGGCTACGTCGTGGCCATTCTGTGAGCAATCATGGCAGAAGCTCCCCACCGGAACTCTGCGGGAGTCGGGGGCCCCGGTGACTCTTGTAGAATCTTCAAGGCTGATGGGACGCTTTTGGGAATGGGGCCCATGCCGTAGCAGTCAAGCGTCCGAGTTTCAGGATTGTCCAGAGCCATCCTTGCAGGCCAGGCCCAAGTCTGTGGAGCCGACCGCCATTTCCTGAGCTCCGTGGCAGCCGCCTGTCGCTGTACCGCAAGAGTGGGTGCAATTCAGCCGGATGGCGGGTGAGACGCTGTAATAGCAAGAGCAGGCGTAATTCAGCTGGCCGAGCGAGGCAATGTGCCGCAGGAGCGGGCGCAACTCATCTTGTCGAGTGAAGCGCTGGGGTGCAGCTGAGAAACCTCCACCTGGGGAGGTGGGGGAGGCTCGTTCGCGCCGCCTCTCCCTTCCAGTGCACCCCACGCCGTCTCCTGGCGCAGGTATATGTGATGGTTGGACCAGGGCACCGCAGGACGTGTCTTTAGGTCAAACCCTCAACTATGGCACCCAACATCCAGGACTTATGCCATTTGTGGAAGGCAGTGACATCGAAGCATCTCAGGGACCAAGCATATCCAGAGTCCTTCCTACAGCCTCTGCGTTCCTTCTTACCTAGTTATGGTTTTTTCACTCCCACTCCAGGCTTTTAGTCTGTGGATGGCAAACTATGAACCTACACTCACCTATGAAAATCTTACTATTGATGCTTGACTGAGGACAAGGAGATCAGTGAAGCGCTGGGGTGTAGCTGAGAAACCTCCACCTGGGGAGGTGGGGGAGGCTCGTTCGCGCCGCCTCTCCCTTCCAGTGCACCCCACGCCGTCTCCTGGCGCAGGTATATGTGATGGTTGGACCAGGGCACCGCAGGACGTGTCTTTAGGGGTGTAGCTGAGAAACCTCCATCTGGGGAGGTGGGGGAGGCTCGTTCGCGCCGCCTCTCCCTTCCAGTGCACCCCACGCCGTCTCCTGGCGGAGGTATATGTGATGGTTGGACCAGGGCACAGCAGGATGTATCTTTAGGTCAAACCCTCAAGTATGGCACCGAACATCCAGGACTTATGCCATTTGTGGAAGGCAGTGACATCGAAGGATCTCAGGGACCAAGCATATCCAGAGTCCTCCCCGGGGTATTTGCACAACGGTCCTCCACCCCTAGGCCGCCAGCTATGCTACCTTGACAGGAACAGTGTCATGCATTTGGATCGATGTTGCAGCAGGCTGCCATGTAAATAGTTATTTAATGAAACGTTTTACCCTGTTACTTTGTTGGTGTGTTGTATATATTTATAATATTTGCATAGGGTTTGTCGTTATTTTGGGCGGGGTGGGCGGCGGAGCAAATTCACTGAAAAAACCATAGATTATAGACCATATATAGTTAGGAATTAGCATTTACAAAACCTTGAAAATTCACTGAAAAAAACATAGGTTATAGACCATATATAGTTAAATATCTCAAGTCCATCTCTGCACTCGATGGAGATACAGGTCGTCGATCAGAAAATGTGCTGGCCACCTCTAATGGTAATAGCGTGGCCAGGGCTTTTGTCGATGCCTCTGCAAATTGTACAGGGTGCACTTGTTTGACATGCCGCACCATGGTATGTATGGAAAAGGAATATTTTTTTGTTGGATTTCCTCTTGAGAGAAACGAGTCACATATCGTGCAGGTTACTTTTGGTGCATTTACTTTCTTTTGATCTTCAGGATACGTGAAAAATAGCCAGATGAAAGATTCTTTTTTTCTTCTTAAAGGTAGTCGATCATTTTGTTCAGATTCGGAAGATGAATGAGATACGGTAGCCATTTCACCAAAGTCTTCCGAAAAATGTAGGACGTTGTTCTCTCTTGAGAGTACAAAAGATAGTGAGGGAAGTGGGTGGAGTGCTGCGTGTAAATTCCAGAATAGAAACTAGTAAGAACCAATTGGAAGTGTTGTTTTCATGTTGCAGCAGGCTGCCATGTAAATAGTTATTTAATAAAACGTTTTACCCTGTCACTTTGCTGGTGTGTTGTATTTATTTATAATATTTGCATAGGGTTTGTCGTTATTTTGGGCGGGGTGGGCGGCGGAGCCGAGCTATCTTGCAGCCATCATGGCGTTGAGCTCGGTTTCTCTCACTAGTTTCATATTTCTCATGAGGGGTTGTTCCTAATGTTTCTATTTTAGCGAGGTCAAAAAGAGATCCTATCAGTGGCCTACTGATTTTGCTCGATTCCTTTTGTTTTTTCTAACGATTTTTAAGTTAAAGTTTGCTAGCACGATACAGCGACTAGTCCGCATTTTATATATATGTCTTTTTTATTAGGGGTGTCCTCCGGTGGAGTCGGACGATCTACCTCTAATAAACGGTATGTGTTCCTCTGAAGGAATGCGTCTTGAAAGTGGCTGACTGTAATGTATGATATTTCACTCAGTGACTTTCAGGCCCATGCTGTTTCAAAACTGTGCATGTGCTTGAAGCAGGCGTAGGTATTGACGCAGCATTTTGAATATAGTGCATTGGTGAGCCTTGCTGGAGCTGCATCACAGTTGCGATGCAACTCTAGCAATGTATTACTTTTTCAGCACAGATGTGTTACGCATGTATGGTGTTTTTGTACCATGGTGCGCCACATTTCAAATGTGGCACACCATGGGTAACGGAGCACTAGCATACTGTGGTGCACATTAACTGGTGCATATCTGGGTATGAAGTAGTTAACATAAATCTGCCCCATAGGTTACAAATCCGCGTTTAGTAGACTGTTTGGCCTTTGTAGTTTTATGTTTTTTCTGTTATTCTATGTAGGTATGTAATATTGCAATATTTTTGTCACGAAAAAGAAGCCATGAGTATTGGGTTTGTGAAAGATTGCAAGATTTTTAAAATTAAAAAGCAACAACCATGGCATTGTTTAATATAGTATTGTAAATACTTATCTTTAACAATGATGAGAGAGTAAAAAAAGGTTAACCTGATGTTTTAAAGTTATTCACAGGCTTCTTTAGAGGAAGTATTCTATATGATTATAGCGTGGGTGTTTCACTTTTTTATAGGTAATAGAATGCATTCTGCAAGCATGTAGTACTCCTCCTGCTACAGCATAAATATTCTTCAGTGCTTATTTTCATTTCGTAAGTGGTATTGAGACCGACACAGAACTTCAATGGATCGGAGGGGCTGTTCCTATGCATCTGGAGGACTGCCAAGCCGTTGCAGCAGTGGGAGTGAGGCCTCTTACAGGGGCGTAGCGCAGCTCCTTTTGATGTTCACAATTGCAGATAACAGGGTAGAGATGTCCGTGGAATTTATGGATGGTTAGTCACACTAGAGTGTGCGCGGCGCCCCTAGCACCTTATTACGGCACACAGGGGAGCCGCGTTGCACAGTTTGAGAATCAGAGACTTAGGAGATAAACCTTCATAATAGGAAGGCTTCTAAGCGATAAACATCGCCGGTACTCGGCGTTAAAAATATCACTGCTATCGGTGGAATTTTCCACGGTGTTAGTGCTTCAACAGAAATGGGAACACATATCTGATAGAAAATCCTGTAACAATCTCAGTATTTCACATTATCGCGTGAAAAGAAAGTCTTTCGAAAGATGTTGAACGTTGTTCTCTTTTGAGAGTAGAAAAGATAGTGAGAGAAGTGGGTGGAGTGCTCCGTGTAAATTGCAGAATAGAAACTACTAAGAACCAATTGGAAGTGTTGTTTTCAAGTCACATGACTTCACATGCGCGTCTCAGGACGTGTACGCGGTGATAGTATCTGGTCACGTACGCCATTTGGAAGTAGCGGTCTAATTCAGCGAAGTTTCAAAACGTGAAAAGGAGTAAATCCAAACATATCCGGATTTAATATATCTTCTGAGCTCGATTCAAGCATACAATTGTTAAAGTATAAAACCTTTTATATTTTTTTTTTAAATACCAAGGTGTGTACATTCGGTCACGCACGAAAGTTTAAAAAGACATTCGGCTCCATTTAATGAAAATTTTCATAATAATAAAAAAGAAGCCTAGGTTTAGTGTCTTTGACGTAGTATAAGTTCTTTGATGGGTCAATGAAGAAATTTAATAAGTTGCAATTGCAAAGTTTTTACGAAATATATAGGCGGGTGCGCGCACACGGTCGCGCACGAACGAAAGCCAAAAAAGCGGAGATAAACCCCCTTTATAATATGCTCCTGGAGCTCTTTTTGGTAGAATGAGTTAGTTCTGAAAAGAACTTTTTTTTTTTTTTTAAAACAAGTGTTATGTTGTTTTTGATTTTTTTAACTTGCAACAACATTTTCATGTGTGACACAGGATCAAAATGAAATGAAGAAATGTATCTTTTCTCGGGGCATTTATGACTCTCAATTTTTAGTTTAGTAAGAATGAGGCTCTGCTCTCCGTACAGAAGAATTTCTCCACACTCGTTGCATTTCATGTGCACCTTTGCAAGATATGGTCTCAAGTCCATCACAGCACTAGATGGAGATACAGGTCGTCCACCAGAAGATGTGCTGGCCACCTCTGATGGTAATAGCGTGGCCAGGGCTCTTGTCGATGCCTGTGCAAATTCCACAGGGTGCACTTGTTTGACATGCCGCAACATGGTATGTATGGAAAAGGAATATTTTTTTCTTGGATTTCCTCTTGAGAGAACCGAATTGCATATCGTGCAGGTAACTTTTGGCACATTTACTTTCTTTTGTTCTTCAGGATAAGTGAAAAATTGCCAAATAAAAGATTCCTTTTTTCTTTTTAAAGGTAGTCGCTCATTTCCTTCAGATTCGGAAGATGAATGTGGGGCAGCAGCCATTTCAGCAAAGTCTTCCGAAGGGTGTTGAACGTTGTTCTCTTTTGAGAGTAGAAAAGATAGTGAGAGAAGTGGGTGGAGTGCTCCGTGTAAATTGCAGAATAGAAACTACTAAGAACCAATTGGAAGTGTTGTTTTCAAGTCACATGACTTCACATGCGCGTCTCAGTACGTGTACCCGGTGATAGTATCTGGTCACGTACGCCATTTGGAAGTAGCGGTCTAATTCAGCGAAGTTTCAAAACGTGAAAAGGAGTAAATCCAAACATATCCGGATTTAATATATCTTCTGAGCTCGATTCAAGCATACAATTGTTAAAGTATAAAACCTTTTATATTTTTTTTTAAAATACTAAGGTGTGTACATTCGGTCACACACGAAAGTTTAAAAAGACATTCGGCTCCATTTAATGAAAATTTTCATAATATTAAAAAAGAAGCCTAGGTTTAGTCTCTTTGACGTATTATAAGTTCTTTGATGGGTCTATGAAGAAATTCAATAAGTTCAGATTGCAAAGTTTTCACGAAATATATAGGGTGGTGCGCGCAGTCGGTCGCGCACGAAAGCCTGGAAATGCGCTATCCATTTTATTGAGAACTGTTGCCGAGAGTGCGCACACCGGGTCGTGCACGAAAGTTTAGAAAGGCTATTTTTATTTACAGACAAATTTTAATGCGTTGAAAAAAGGCAAGGTACAGACTTTCTAATTCTGTATCGCTTTACAAGGAGTCTCTATGCAACTTGAACAGTGAAGAAAACGGCTTGTTTCCGAAAAAAATATTGCCAGAACTTTATTGACAAAAGTATAGGTTGTATACACGAGATATTTCTGAATTAGCATTTTAAAAACCAATGAAATTCACTGAAAAAACCATAGGTTTTACACACGTTATAGTTAGGAAGTAGCATTTACAAAACCTATGAAATTCACTAAAAAAACCATAGGTTTTACACACGTTATAGTTAGGAAGTAGCATTTACAAAACCTATGAAATTCACTGAAAAAAACATAGGTTTTACATACGTTATAGTTAGGAAGTAGCATTTAAAAAACCTATGAAATTCATCGAAAAAACCATAGGTTTTACACCAGTAATAGTTACCAGGAAATTTTACTCGCATAAAACCATTGAAATTCCCACGTTATAGTTAGTTGGACTCACTATAACTTGCGCGTGCAATGCACTGCTGATGATGTCACATATTACATCACTCATGACGTGGTCAGTGACATCACTCATGACATCACTGATGACACCATCTTTGCGACAGAGTGACAGACCTCTTTTCACTGTAATGTAACCCTTGAAACACATATTCAAAAATAGAAACTAAAATTTTCAAAAAAATTGAGATACCCATACCAGTTACAACAACCAATTCACTAAATCCACCATCTATATACACATCCACTCTTTCACCAACAGTTCTATGTAGTCACTCATACATATACTCACTCATCATATATAGTGATACACCTATATATCCTGTTACACAACGACAGTCATCCAAAAGATACTCTCACACATACTCACACATGCAAATAAACTATTAAACATCCATTTATTTGCATATACAGCTATACACACACTACCACTTTACTTCTAAGGAAAATTACACATACTTATTCTCTTAAACAATCACTTATAGAAACACATACTTATTTAAACAGGAACTCTTACAATCCCTCACTCTCACATATACTCACTTATATACATCAATATTCACATATACTAGATTAAAACATATGTAGTTACAGAAAAAGACACTAGTGAGACAGTGATTCACTCACTAACATACATATATACACACTAACATACATATATACACACTCATCCACCCATATAGTCCTGCACATATGCTGTATTCAAAACACATACAAACAGAGAGTCCGTCATTCATGCATCTATGTGCTAAGTAACACCCCACCAAACATATAGACACTCATATTGATATTAAAAAAACATCTAATAACCCATATACCTACACATGTAGCTACTCACCAACCCATGCAGCCACTTATACACAAAGTGAAACATTAATACATATGTTTAAAAATTTAAACATTACTCACTAATATTTATTTCTCAGAAAGACACACATTCACTGGATGGTGTCATCAGTGATGTCATGAGTGATGTCACTGACCACATCATGAGTGATGTAATATGTGACGTCATCAGCAGTGCATTGCACGCGCAAGTTATAGTGAGTCCAACTAACTATAACGTGGGAATTTCAATGGTTTTATGCGAGTAAAATTTCCTGGTAACTATAACTGGTGTAAAACCTATGGTTTTTTCGATGAATTTCATAGGTTTTTTAAATGCTACTTCCTAAATATAACGTATGTAAAACCTATGGTTTTTTCAGTGAATTTCCTAGGTTTTGTAAATGCTACTTCCTAACTATAACGTGTGTAAAACCTATGGTTTTTTCAGTGAATATATATATATATATATATATATATATATATATATATATATATGTATATATATATATATATATATATATATATATATACATATATATATATATATATATATATATATATATATATATATATATGGCGGACAAGCTGGGCGTTTTACTGCACAAATAAAGCACTGAATACCTGGCACCAGAATTGGGTTTTGCTCATTGTCATTCTTCTACCAAAGACGGGTTGAAGCGCGTTGGCGTGTGGCGAGAATCTGTTTTCATATATATATATATTTCAAACGAACGCTGCTCACGGTTAAAGACGCCACACACAACGTTCAATTTTACCCTCCTTTATTTGGTTCGATAGCAGCAACTTGAAACGAGCCCTTCAAACAAAGTCTTGTGCCAATTCACGCTTCGCGTTTCGGAATAACTTCCTTCATCACTGGCTTGGCGTTAGGGGAAAGGTAGCAGCAGCATGATTTTCACAGGTGTTCACAGTTCTTAAATCTGCCCGGGTGGGCGGGTGCTTGCTATGCATGCTGGTGGATGTAGTCCAGGTAAGTATTGCATTCTTTAGTAGAAGCCGCTTTCTCCTTTATTATTCAGTCCATCAAAACGCTGACAAGGGCAAGGCCAGCCTGCTGCTTCGTTTCACCTCACCAAATGGGTACTTTGTTCCACCCAGTGCCTCACGATCAAGGCACATGGGACTGCTTCCTCAGCAGCAGGCGTCTTCGTGGTCTGAGCGGACCACTACGTGTTCCAAACGAAAGCTGCTCAAGCTTAAAGACGCCACACACAACGTTCAATTTTACCCTCCTTCATTTGGTTCAATAGCAGCAACTTGAAACGAGCCCTTCAAACAAAGTCTTGCGCCAATTCACGCTACGCGTTTCGGAATAACTTCCTTCATCACTGGCTTGGCGTTAGGGGGAAAGGTAGCAGCAGCATGATCTTCACAGGTGTTCACAGTTCTTAAATCTGCCATCGTGGGCGGGTGCTTGCTATGCATGCTGGTTGATGTAGTCCAGGTAAGTATTGCATTGTTTAGTAGAAGCCGCTTTCTCCTTTATTAATCAGTCCATCAAAACGCTGACAAGAGCAAAGCCAGCCTGCTGCTTCGTTTCACCTCACCAAATGGGTACGTTGTTCCACCCAGTGCCTCATGATCAAGGCACATGGAACTGCTTCCTCAGCAGCGGGGCGTCTTCGTGGTCTGAGCGGACCACTACATGTTCCAAACGAAAGCTGCTCACGCTTAAAGACGCCACACACAACGTTCAATTTTACCCTCCTTTATTTGGTTCGATAGCAGCAACTTGAAACGAGCCCTTCAAATAAAGTCTTGCGCCAATTCACGCTACGAGTTTCGGAATAACTTCCTTCATCACTGGCTTGGCGTTAGGGGGAAAGGTAGCAGCAGCATGATTTTCCCAGGTGTTCACAGTTCTTAAATCTGCCCGGGTGGGCGGGTGCTTGCTATGCATGCTGGTTGATGTAGTCCAGGTAAGTATTGCATTCTTTAGTAGAAGCTGCTTTCTCCTTTATTAATCAGTCCATCAAAACGCTGACAAGGGCAAGGCCAGCCTGCTGCTTCACCTCACCAAATGGGTACGTTGTTCCACCCAGTGCCTCACGATCAAGGCACATGGAACTGCTTCCTCAGCAGCGGGGCGTCTTCGTGGTCTGAGCGGACCACTACATGTTCCAAACTAAAGCTGCTCACGCTTAAATACGCCACACACAACGTTCAATTTTACCCTCCTTTATTTGGTTCGATAGCAGCAACTTGAAATGAGCCCTTCAATCAAAGTCTTGCGCCAATTCACGCTATGGGTTTCGGAATAACTTCCTTCATCACTGGCTTGGCGTTAGGGGGAAAGGTAGCAGCAGCATGATTTTCACAGGTGTTCACAGTTCACAAATCTGCCCGGGTAGGCGGGTGCTTGCTAAGCATGCTGGTTGATGTAGTCCAGGTAAGTATTGCATTCTTTAGTAGAAGCTGCTTTCTCCTTTATTAATCAGTCCATCAAAACCTGACAAGGGCAAGGCCAGCCTGCTGCTTCGTTTCACCTCACCAAATGGGTACGTTGTTCCACCCAGTGCCTCACGATCAAGGCACATGGAACTGCTTCCTCAGCAGCGGGACGTCTTCGTGGTCTGAGCGGACCACTACATGTTCCAAACGAAAGCTGCTCACGCTTAAATACGCCACACACAATGTTCAATTTTTTCCCTCCTTTATCTGGTTCGATAGCAGCAACTTGAAACGAGCCCTTCAAACAAAGTCTTGCGCCAATTCACGCTATGGGTTTCGGAATAACTTCCTTCATCACTGGCTTGGCGTTAGGGGGAAAGGTAGCAGCAGCATGATTTTCACAGGTGTTCACAGTTCATAAATCTGCCCGGGAGGGTAGAAACCTGTCCTAGGAAGCTTGTTTCCGATCCAGAGAAGACATGGCTTGGCAGTTCGGTCTGGACTGTTCCAATGAGGCACAGGGTCAGGCAGATTTGCATATGGCCATGTCTGAACTAGGGTGGTAGAGTGGGCTAAAAAATGGTGATGGATTAAACCCAGATCTGTTGACTTGGTGTGAGTGTTTGATTGGTTCAGATGCTCCGTCCATCACCACCCCCTTTTGTACCGTATATTTAATGAAAGAAAGCACGGAGAGTCACTTAAAAGTAGGACAATTTTCTGTACTTATCCACTTTTAAAAATAAATGTAGACAGAAAGCACATTGTTTTCTATCTGTATTTATCTGTAAAGATCTGTAAAAATGGAAAACAGGGAGCCTCTATTAAGATTAATAATAGGCCTTTCTTTTGGCATATTTGGAAAGTCAAGAGTCTTATGTGGATTAGTCTAAAAATGTTGTCTTTTGTATCATTGCCCTAAGTCTTTTTATAATCGTTTTTATCATTAATAAATGTGGTTCTTGATGTTTATTTTTCTTTACAGAGTCCCTCAAGTTTAGTTCCTTTTGCTTCTGGAGTTACTGAGTTTCTGAAAAAAAGTCCTAAAGCATCAGCTATTTATAAGTGTCTTTCCCTTCCTAATCCCTAATGAGCCAAATCCAAGTCTGAGCTTTTATGGAAATGGATCTAGAGGTTTCTTGGACTATCCCTTTTTGGAATAAGGTGTATGCACATATATATAAAATCTCTAGGTCTGCAAGTGTTACACAGTTCTTTTTTTTTATTTAGCACCAACTTTATTTTGCTCCTTTGAAATGCTCCACGTTCTCCTCAGATAATCCTGCTAAATGTTGGTCTTGCAATTTTCCTGAAGCAGATTTTATACATATACTATTTAATTGGTCTAATAATTTTTTTTCTGGCATATGGTTTGGTCTCAAGTCTAAAAGCTTTTCAATCTGAATCACTCTTTAAATATTCTTTATCTTTTTTTTAGGAACATTGACCAATTTCATCATTCCATCTTTTCCTAAAGATAAAGTATTAGATGTTTTATTAGCGATTGCTTTTCAGGACATCCGTTGTAATTGGAAAATATCAGATAGGTTATCATATTAGATGTGGAGGAATTCGGTGGGTTCACATCATATGTTGGATATTATGGATACTATGCAATGTTTACTGTCTCATAATGCACAATTGCTAATGTTACTTCTTTCTTAACCAAGCTGAATGTGGTGTATCAAGCACTATAACTATATTATCAGAAACATTTTATCCTCCATGAATGTTCTATCTCTCTGTCCTCCTTTTACATTTCAGTGGAATTTTATTGCTCTAGTTCTACATTTACTACAGTTATACAGTTACTGTTAATTTATTTTTAGAGGCTAATTTATAGATGAGAATGGTATTATTCTTTGCCATAATATTCATGAGATAGTATGAGCCATTTTATTTTATCCGTTTATGTTTTCGCCTTCCTCTTTCCCTCCCCCATAAAATTATAAAGACTTTAATTGTTTTGCCCTAGATTTTCAATACAGCATATTCATTGCTGACTCATTATTATTAGATTAACTAGTATTTGTATTATGCTGTATATAAAGGATTACAGTAAACATCTTTTAAACATCTGAATAGAGTGAGACCTAGCGAGGAACCTTGCGGGACACCACAAAGAAGGCTAAAAGGTTCAGATACAAAGGAATCAAAGGCTACAGTTTGTTATCTTCCTTCAAGAAATGATTTAAATAAGGCCAATGACTTTTTCCCTACACCAATAGTCTCCAGCCATCCAATCAGAACTGGGTGATCGACCGTATCAAAAGCGTCAGACAAGTCAAGGAAACCAAGAGCTGCAGTTTCTCTATTATCCAGTGCGGCTCTTATCTCCTCGGTAACCTTGCTCAGTGCCGTCTCGGTGCTATTGCCAGGTTTAAACCCGAATTGTGTTGGCTCCAGAAGATGGTTTGTGTGGATAAAGGACATCTGTTGTTATTTCATGATTTGTTGTATTATTTTAGAAGGAAATGGCAAACGAGATATGGCTCTGCAATTTGTTGGATCTTCAGGGTTAAGACTGGGCTTTTTAAGAGGTGGAAGGATTGAAACCTTGTTCCACTGTGATGAAAAAAGACCGGTTCCAAACATGGAGTTAAAAATACTTGTAAAATTGTTAGCAATGAGTTCAGGGATCAATTTTATCACCAGTGGTGGACATGGGTCTGTAGGTGATTCTGATTTGGTGGTTCCGATTACCTCCACCACCTGATCAGGTGTCACTAGGGCAAACACCAAAGGAATTAGCAGTTCAGGTATGTTTGATAGTTTTCCTCCACGGTGTTGTTTAGATTGATTGAAAATGATTGAAAATAATTTATAATGCGCACAACAATAACCCGGAGGTATCAAGGCGCCTAACAATAAAATCAGAAAATAGAACCATTCATCCACTACACATAGGCTTGCCGGAAGAGGCGAGTTTTGAGTACACCACGAAATGCCTGTAATGTGGGTAGGGACCTAAGATCAAGAGGAAGTTCGTTCCACCATTTAGGGGCAAGGGTGGAAAAGGCCCTGCCACCCCATTTAGCTTTTCTAATGCGAGGGGCTGACAAAAGCAATTTCCCACAGGAACGCAGATTCCTTCCAGGGATGTAGTTGGAAATGATGGAGCTTACTCCCGAGTCACTGTTTTTTGTAATGACTCTATAAGTCATACACAGGACCTTGAACCGTACTCGGTATTCTACCGGAAGCCAGTGCAATGTTTTCCTGGCTAACGTAGCCGAAGTACGTCTGGGAGCGTCCAAGACAAATCTTGCCGTGGCGTTTTGGACCACCTGTAAGCGCTGCAGGAGGCTCTTATTCAGCCCCGCATACAGCGCATTACAATAGTCCAGCCGCGAGCCTATTAGTGCCACAGCTACCTGCTTTCTGGATTGTAGTGAGAGATATTTCCTAATCCTCCGCAGGGTATGGATTAGGCCCCAACAGGTGGAGATGGTTCTACTCACCTGTCCACTCATATCCAGGGCAGGGTCTATCATCACCCCCAGGTTCTTGGCAGAAGTAGTGGGGGAAGGGCAAGCTCCAAGCGAGTTTGGCCACCAGCTATCTGACCAGATGTTATTGTTCCCTCCAAACACCATCACCTCAGTCTTCACCCCATTCAGTTTAAGAGAGTTCTGAATCATCCAGTGACCAACCGCCTCCATACAAGATCTAAGCTTGGAGGCGGTCTGCACGTCTGAATGGGAGAGAGAGACGAGGATTTGGGTGTCATCAGCATAGGAAACTACCTCCATCCCGAAAGATCTTATAAGTCTGGCCAGTGGGGTCACATAGATGTTAAACAGGGTCGGACTAAGAGCCGACCCTTGAGGGACCCCACATAGCACAGGTCGGGATGGAGATAGAAACTCACCCAGTTTAACTCTTTGCTCCCTCCCAGCAAGGAAAGAGGTCAGTAGATCCAAAGCAGCCCCCCCCACCCCCACTTCCCTCAGACGAGATGTAAGTACTGAGGTAGAGAGGGTGTCGAAAGCGGCAGTCAGATCCAAAAGGACCAGGAGGGTGGTCTGGCCCCCATCCACTGCCCTACGGATGTTATCGAGCACAATGGTGAGGGCCGACTCGGTACTATGTTCCCTCCTGAATCCATGCTGGGAGGAGTCCAAGCATCCCGAGCATTCCACAAAGGCGGCAAGATGCTTGTTCAGATGTCCTTCAAGCATCTTAGCCGGAGCGGGAAGCAGCGAGATAGGGCGGAAGTTTTTTAAGACCTCCGGGTCAAGGGAGGCCTTCTTTAGCAGTGGTTTTACCACTGCCTTCTTCCATTCCAGCGGGAAGACACCGTTTCTTATAGCTAGATTCATGATCTCCAGCAGCGGTGGTAGAAGGGTCTCCCTACATAGCTTGATGATTTTCAGTGGGCAAGTATCCATGGGGGAACCGGATTTGATCTTATTAGTCAAGATTTCAAGGTCCTCAAGAGTAAGAGGTGGAAAGGAGTCCAAGGAGCCCAATGAAGAGAAGTTGGTGGTTAGAATACTTATCTCAGCCATGACGATGGGCACACTAATACAGGCTCTTTGTTCCTCAAGAGCCAAGTGGATATCCTCTATCTTCGTATGGAAAAAAGAGGCGATCCTATCGCATAAGTCCTGCGAGGGCACGACAGGGTCAGGGGCCTGTAGATTGACAAGGGAGTCGACAATTTTAAAAAGCTCCTTCGGCGAGGAGAGCGAGGATGTCAGGGTCACAAATTAACCCTGTTTAGCCTGCACGATCTCAGCCTTATATTTTCTAATAAGGACTTTATGGGCCTCTTTGTTCTTGAGGTCCCAGCTGGAGTGCCAGAGCCTCTCCTTCCTCCTTACCTCCTGTCTAAGGAGCCTAAGGGAGTCGGAGAACCACGGGGCCGATGGTTTCTTCCTGGCTCGACAGCGGGTCAGTATAGGGGCCAGTTCATTCATAGCCTCAGTAATAGCATGCTCAAAATGACCAACTGCAGATTCTTGAAGGTAACAAACTCACTGTATATTAAAGTGCAAGTGTTATATGTGAACCTAGCAGACCTGTCAAGCAGAATTTGACATTGAAGCAGATTTGGCATTGTGTTGTCAAAAAGGATAACAACAGCCCCCACCCTGCATATTCTGTGGAGTTCAGAGGTGTAATTACTGCCCATTCATGGCAGCCTATTGTGTGTTTCTGGGAAGTATTTCATAACTTTTTTTTACACCTATTCAAGGCTAATCACTGACTGGGATAAACTGAACAGCCAATTAGCCTCCAATAACTTCAGGCAGCAAAAAGGTACCGTTCCAAAATATACTTTTCCGTAATTTTTATTAAAAATTAGTCTAGCCATTGAATTTGATTTTTAATAACTAATAAAATAGTTATTTAATTATTTTCTAGTTGGTCCCATTGACGAGATACAGTATTAGTATATTATTCTGTGCTCAGGTTTTTTACCTAGGACAGCTAGACTCACCACAGTGAAAATAGCTTTAGAATACTGTAATAACATATTAATATTACATTTCTACAGACCATACCTTTAAATATCATGCATCCTAGTATGGGGGCTACAACGCCTACATAAAGGTGACTTATTATTATTTAAAAACAAAGGTTTTTACCTGTCAGATATGGTTTATTCTAACATGTCACATTGAATGGTTTGCATTGTCACAGTCTCGCTACAGTAGTGGCCTGAAGTGATGTTTGCACTGCCATGATAGGGAATGGCTCAAAAGGTACTGCAGCAAAGTAGTGACAATTCATTTCCAGCCTGTGGGTACATTGTTACCACATACTAGTGACTTAGAGACAAGTTAAATCCATCAATTAGGAGTATGTAAATTCAACCGTATTAAAAGGGGGAGCCCAGTCACTTTACTACAAGTTGGCAGGAGGTAAAATGCAAAGAGCTCCTAAGCCAGCAAAAATATAGTGAGCAGGAAAAGGCAGAAAATCCGGGTGACAGGGAGATTTCCTGCAGCGACTTTCACTTCCACTGAGGGTGATTTACTGGTGTGGAAAACTTGTGGCAGCGATCTCCATGCAGGTAATGGGCTTACACTGTCCAAGAATCCATTCATGAATTCTTAGCATTCTTGGCTATAAACAAATGCGAGAAAAAAACTTTGCCAGTATAATGACCTGCACTGTAAAGATGAGCTCATTTAATGGCTTACATGATGTCCAGTTCACTTTCCAGCCCTGAGGTATCCATGCTTGTTTTGTTAGTACATGGTCCTACTCAGTATCACACAAGATTTCAGATACAGACAGCTGCGAAGGACTACAGAGTGTCATTGTGATACAAAAAAAGCTCCTTGTCAGACCACATTAGGTCTCTATGAGGAGGGCACAAGCCCTCCTCATGCAAAGTTCTTTCGTTCATTCAAAAAAACTTTATTGCGGCTATTACAGCAATTAAAGCACATTTAAATTTGCAACACGATAAAACATAGTCCAAAACAGTATGCAAGAATAAAATATCATAGAAGCACTAATATACACCTCTGCAGGACTACATGGGCCTAGTTAATTGTGACAAAGAAGAACTTGATCATTAGTAACAGAATTATACAGATAAAACTTAGTTTAAAACTATAACTTATGATAAAAACTTTAAGAACATTATTAAACACTTCCTACAACTCGTAAAGCATCCATTATCAGTGTGTCATATAAAAGAAAGGTCATCTACCTCCCAGGCTAAGTTGAGTCCCAATATCTTGGTACAAAAGTAATAGTAACAAATTAAACAGTCACAAGCTAGGTGTTAGCCTTTAACAAATGCCTTTGTTTAAACCCAATAGCAAGGAGAAATTTTGAAATTACAACAACATAGACTGGATCAGTATCGGTTTTTAAGATCCTAAAAAATGCCCTGTAATTTCTTATACCCAAATTTCTACACAATTGTATAACCCATTTGGACCTTGCCTGTTTATTTGTCGGGCAGAAGAGCAGCACCTGAATTTCTGATTCCTCTTCCACTAAGCATCCAGGACAAAGGCAATGGGTTTCACCCGACCACTTGTTAGTTATTGCAAAGAGCGGAAGAGTCCCATATCTAAATTGAAGAAACAACTTACTTCCATGCAGAGTTCTATCGAAAGTTCATGCAGGACTTTAGAGGCAATAATGTTGTGCATCCTTAAGGACACTGTCAACTTAAGGGCACAGAGCAGCCTTTAGTGCAGTTATAAAACTGATATTCTGACCTGAGAAAACAAACCTTTTCCAGTCATAAACCTTTTTAAAACGTATAAGTCATCCCTAACGTGCATGGTATTTAAAAATAAGGACATGACTGTTTAAAGATCTAGGGGCATATTATCAAGGAATTTATCTCCACTTTTTTGGCTTTAAAAGCCAAGAAAGCTGAGATAAAATTATCTCCCTATCAGCAACAGGGTGCTAACACGCAAATTCGCATGTTAGCACCCTTTTTCTCTACGCTTCCCCTTGCATCTCTAAGGAGATGCAAAGGGGGCGTTCCAAAGAAAAGTAATATGAGAAATGTTGTTAAGCGACATTTCTCCTATTATCAAGGATTTTGCTAACCCTGTTAGTGATAAAAAAAACAGCGCTAACCGCGGTTAGCACTGCTTTTTTTACACCTGGTATTTTCCTGACTTAGCCATGATATCCTATGGAAGGTGGATATCATGGCTAAGTTTGTGAGCCCCAATCATCAAGCTAACGCCAAACTTCGAGAGATTATCGTTGGTTTTCCAGTGATAATCTCTCATTTGGCAGTTAGCGCGAGGATTTTTATCACTTCTGAGAAAAACCTTGCTAATAGCAAGTCATCTCTGCGATAATTTCCGGCGATGCTTAGCGTTAAAAAATGTGTTGCTAAGCATCTTTAGCGATAAATATCGCTAATTGTTGGTAATATGTCCCTAGATGTCCTGCCAATAAGAAACTCCTAAAGTCATTTTTCTTTATTGTAAGGCATATCTCTCCCAAAGGATAACACTGGGTTACCTTTTGCCACTTAATAAGTGATAACTTCAGATTGGGAGCAGATATAAATATGCTGTTTACACTCAAATCCTCGGCAGGCAGCGTATGTGTGGAGAACGGGATCAGCAGTTGTGGCGCCAGATTGGCCGGAGCCTCGTGACGCGTGCTGCCCATTTAAAAACGGATGGAACAGTGGACGCGCAGCGAGCAACGGTAGGACTGCTTGGCAGCTACTGATAACTGTGGGAATTTCGTGGGGGTTTTAGTGCTTTACTCTTTTAACTGAAAGTGTTTTTAGAAATACTGAAATTGTTTTTAGAAATACTAAGACTTCTTTTCACTCACTTGCACTTTGCACTTTCTTTCTGCCACTTGCTCCGGTCCACCATGGCAGGCAGCCGTTTGTGTGGGAGGCGGGATTGGCAGTTGTGATGCCAGATTGGGCGGAGCCTCGTGATGCATGCTGCCTATTTAAAAACTGATGGGACAGCGGACGCGCGCAGTGGGCGTGCCACCGCGCGCCAGAGGCAAGCCCGTTTGAGCCCGTCCACGTCCATCGCTAGCCATGCTGCCATGGACCATACTCCTTTAAAGGTTTGGTCTAGGCATGAATTGTTGAAATTGTCCAGGGGAAGCTGCAATCTGCACCCTAATGTTGATCCTAGCGCCATTAAACACGGTGAAGCTGGCCAAGATTGGCAGTGTAAGGCGTGCTCCTTTTCCTTCATTAACGGACAGTCCCAAGGTTGCAATTATAAAGACACTAAGACAAAAACTCTATCTAACACTCATATTCCAACCAAGTGGCCCATTATTATTGTGTGCTTAATAAATTGGCGATCTCTCCCTAAACACAGAGATGACATTTGGCTCACATTTTAATCCAAGACTCTTGACTTCATGTTCCTTACTGAAACTTGGTTGAGGGACTGTTCCAACCGGGATATACTGCTGGCTATTCCAGAAGGCTACATAATAGTCACAGCTAACCGGTTAGGCAACAGAAGGGGGGAGGGATTGCTGTAATCTTAAGGGACCACTGGGAAATTTACCATAAAATAATTGATCAGACCAGAGGAATTGAAGCAATGTCCTTCAGCATTAAAATATCCCCCACTTTCGCAGTGGCAGGTCTACTGGTTTACAGGCCCCCAGACTCTGAGCCATCTGAACTGCTGGAGATGTGCGATTTGATCACTGATCTCTCATTGAGACACTCAAAGTTCATTGTCCTTGGTGACTTTAATGTGCACATGGACAACGTAAACTGTCCCTAAGCCTCTCAGTTCGCAGACTCCCTAATGGGACGAAACCTCACCCAATTGATCGCATTTCCAACCCATAATGCTGGTCATCTACTTGATTTGATTTTTACAAATATCCCAACTTTAAAGGTGGCATATCCAGTTCCTCTTGTATGGTCAGATCATAGCCATGTACCATTCACATTCCTCGGTCCAAGCAGTAAAGACCTAGTGAAAAATAAATATGTAGAAAAAAGGAATTGGAGGATTGTCTCACTAGAATCTATGGGATCGGCTCTCTCTAATATTCCCCTGCTGTTAATAGGAGAACCCAGCCAAGACGCCTCTTCCTTCAGCGACTGGGTGACCATGGCTCTCGATAAAGTGGACCCGATAAGAACTACAAAACAGATTAGAACCAAACCATCTGCCCCCTAGTTTACAGATGAACTCCACAAAGAGAAAAGCCTCTGTAAAAAACTTGGAACGGATATGGCGCAAAAACTATGACACTATGACTAAGGACACTTATAGAGCAGCATTAAAAAAATTCAAAAACTCAAATGTCTGGCCATCAGGGACTTTCTTGCTGCTCAAATCACTGCCTCAGACAACTCTTCTAAAGAAGTGTTTCGGATTATTCAAGGATTCATTAAGCCTGAGGCCATGAAATGCACTATTGCCCCCTCGGCTGCCCTGTGCGAGGACCTTTCCCTTTTTTTTTTCAGGATAAAATCCAAGCAACATATTTGGCATTTATTCCTACGAATAATACTCCCCCATTCCACCTAAACAACACGGCTCAGTCACCTGGTGCAACTTTGACCAATTTTACACTGAAACCTCTCTTAAACAACTTCTTATAGTCAAATCAGGATCACCCACCGACCCGTGCCCCGCTACTAAACTCCCCATTAAACCAGATTTAGAATACCTTCTTGAATACAGGCCCCTATCCATCTATCCATCAAGAAAGTAGATGCTGACCCGGCTGAGCTAAAAAACTACAGGCCGATCTCCCTCTTACCAGCCCAGGCTAAAATACTGGAACAGGAAGTGCAGAAACAACTTGCAAGTCTGGATTCAGGGCCGTCTACAGCACTGAGACTGCTCTACTGGAAATGGCAGAAACGATTTGAAAATCCCTGGATCGCGGCAATCATTCCATGTTAGTGCTGCTGGATTTGTCTGCAGCATTTGACACTGTCTCATACCTGATCCTACTGGAGAGGCTTGAGCAGCTGGGCATAGGGGTCATTGTCCTGAAATGGTTCCGCTCATTTCTCGAGGGACAATCCCAGAAAGTCTGTCAACGTCCTCATGTCTCCACCGCCCGCCCTCTCATATGTGGATTCCCACAGGATTCGGCTCTCAGCCCAACCCTTTTTAATATCTACCTCGCCCCACTTGCCTCAATTATCGAGCACCATGGTGTCAAAGTGGTTTCCTACGCTGACGACACCGAGCTGGTATTTTCATTTAAGGACCACTTGGAAGCTGCTTTTCCTAACTTTAGACAGTGTATGATAAACATATCATCCTGGATGACAGATAAATACGGACAAAACTGAAGTTTTGTACTTTAATCAGCCATCACCCCCTAAAGCTGAACTGTGGTGGCATGTGGGACTGCCACTTCGGCTCGTAGTTCGACTGGAGGTACCGACGGACAGAGTGGGGCCTCAACCACCGAGCAGTTGCCGGGTGAGGTGAGGCTTACTCCCACAGTTGGGAAAGAAGACTACATACCTACCTACTGCCTAACACAGATCTAAAACAGTTCTGGTAGGGTGGTTCATGACCACGGATGTATTAATTCCCTTGATATATATATATATATATATTTATTTTTTTGTTGATTTTTTGTCACATTTTGTTTAATATTGCAGTAGCATACTAAACTTACTAGGTCCTGACGAAAGCCGGTCAGTTTTACCACAACGGCTGAAACATGTTGACCTCACCTATTGCCATAAGATAGTTATTATTTTTTCCACACTATCAGGTAGTTTTTAAGTATGACATTTGGACGATTCTGAATAAACATATTTTTCACCCTTATAGTCATTTTTAATTTTCACCTCCACATTGCACTGCACATCATCAGCACCAATATATTTTGAAAGCACTTTGGCTGAGTTTATCAGGAGTAAGAGGTTGAGTGCCAGCACAGTTAGCCTATGGGCAACATTGGCTAAACAGACTCAACTCCAATGTTTTTCCAGATGACGAGGCTCCGCCAGAGTGGTGGGCTGATGGAATTCATCCTCATGCCAGGTGCTAAGCAAATTATCTGAGTCTGATGAGCATTCCTTCTGAGCATAATATTTTAGACTGACTAATTGACTAACTATCTCCCTTTTGTGATATATGAACTGAATCCTCCCCCTACACCAGTCCTGTTGGCGAGAAACTTAGGATTCCAATTTGACTCTGCCCTCTCAGGGAAGGCCCAGATAGGCCAAGTCTCATCCGCCTGCTTCTGGAAGTTGAAAACCCAAACGCGATTTCATGACCTCTTACCAATGGACTGCATAAAAACAGTGGTGCACGCACTAATTACCTCACAACTGTAATATGCGAACAGTCTTTACTTGGGTCTCCCAGACTATCTCATTAAAAAGCTGCAGGCCATTAAAAATGCGGCCGCCAGACTCATAAGAAATGTACCTTTTCGTCATCACATTTCTCCACATCTACGCAGCCTACACTGGCTGCCTGTCCAAAAGCGGATCAAGTTCAAGGCTCTGACCATGGCTTTCAGGTCCACGAATGACATTGGTCCTAACTACCTAAAACTAAGACTGCCCAAACATACCCAAAACAGGAATCTGAGATCGAATTTCCAGAGATTTCTGTTCACTCCACGTTTTAAAAAAACTAGACTATGCGGTCGCTCTTTCTCTGTCACAACCGCCTCTCTCTGGAATTCCATGCCAGAGCATCTCCGAAAGGCCAACTCTGAATTGATATTCAGGAAGAATCTTAAAACCTGGCTTTTTAGTCTACCCTAGACCCTCCCTTCTCAAACTTATTCTCCAGAGCTTTCTCTCACTTAACTCGCTGATAGCGCCGGGACACCTCCGTTGGAGGTGCTGTTGCGGATTACAAAATGCAAAAATAAATAAAATAAAAACCAATTGGAATGCAAAATCCTCTTTAGTGGTGAAGCCAAATTGTAGATTATAATTTTGAAAATGTAATTTTTAGAAAGTTGGTGTTTTCCTTCCCAAAGTTTCTGATGCATTTAAAGGAGTTTTCAGCTGATTGAGCCTTTTAAAGTTCCTCCATCAATAATGATGATAATGATAATAATGTGTATTGGATTCATTCAGTAAGCAATGGCATCTGGGTGTAGCTGAGCGAGGGTCTTCCTGGCAGGATGACTGCAGAAAAGCCGTACCATCTCTAAGGACAGTGCCTACAGCACACACGTAATGGAACTTGACACCAGACCTGCCCTGCCTTTTGTCTCCCAACACAGTTTCAAGGGGAAGAACTGACCAGAACCAGTTTTGGGGGGCATGTCAGGGGATTCCCCACACAAAAGCTGGCACCAGGTATAAAAATAGGACCTTCATAAATACTCTTCAGAACACTTCTGGAACTCTGGATGATTCAAAAGATGGATTGCTCTGGAACCAGGAAGCACTGCCCTGCAACTGGAAGTACTGCCTTACTGTCTGAAGAAGGAAGATTGAACCTGCTTGCCTTGATTCTAGTTTATCCAGAGTGACTCCAAGGGTCAGTTTGCCGTCCCCCTGTTTGAGTTACAGGGACGCAGCAAGCTTCCAGATGCCTCTTCTGCTTTACAGCTGACAAGACCAAACTAGACCTGACCTGATCCCCTCCTCTAGCCATTGTGAGTGTGAGACTTGACCCGCCCAAGTACTGGCCTCAAGGTCCGGGACCCTTGGCTGGAGTCAGAATCTACTCCTTCCGGAGTAACTGAAGGTTTCAGCGGAACAGACACAGTGAGATGCAACCTGACTCAGGACCTCACATTACAGCACTCCACTGTATCTGATCTTTGGCTTTACCGGACCTGCGCAGCATGATACAACCAGATACAGGAAGTTGTATAGAGCACCTTGCAGCTCCTGATTGGTGGCTTCACTGGAACCGATGAAGCTTTGAGCAACGCAATGCAGGACCTCTCACAGCTCATGACTGGGGTCTTCACCTGAACGGACACAGCGCAGACTTAGGCAGGAACTCATTACACAGCACCAAGGACACAAATGTACTACTCCCAGAGGGCTGAACTTAGTTCTGTAGCTTACCCGAGCTCCATCTTGGTCGACCTGCACATCTGAATTTGTCTCGGTCCAGTGTGACCAGATTACTACAGTTTGCCCCGTGTGGTGTTTTGGCTCTATTTTTACTACAAACATTGAAGCACCTATATCACCAGTTCTACTGATTGGCTTTTGATCCTTTTGGTGTCATTTTATGTATTAAAATGTACTCAGTTTATAAATTGGTTTGGAATTTTTCTTGTGTTTTGTTGTCACTTTATTACTGTTTTCGTGCTGCAGAAATACTTTGCATGTTGCCTCTGAGTAATGCCTGACTGTTTTGTGCCA
The DNA here is from genome assembly GCF_964261635.1 of Lissotriton helveticus. NCBI lineage: Eukaryota > Metazoa > Chordata > Amphibia > Caudata > Salamandridae > Lissotriton > Lissotriton helveticus. Next base: position 994,121,035 of record NC_136072.1, read on the forward strand.
AGCTACCAGAGCATTATGCACTGGTTAATTTAGTGACTTTTGTGGCTCATCCTGACAAATATTGTGGTTATTGCTTGACTGGGGCTTCCACCCCCCTCAATCAACAACCCAACTTTCTACACTGAGGATTCCATAGTGTCACCTGTAAGGATAAGGAATTTCGTTCAGGATTGTACAGAGTGTTGGGTGTTCTCAACATGATGAGCCACAGAGTACCTTCTAACACTAACAGACACCCCGTGGCTCACCGTATTGAGTTTCGTTACTAATCACTAGTCTCATTACCAGACTCGGACTGGAACAGAAACTATGCCAGGTCATCAAAATAAATGTGTTCTCCAGTAGCGAATTGGATAGCTACAAATGTGCGCCACGGTTGCACATCCAGCCCTGCCAATTTGCTCAAGTCCAGGTGTGAATAACTGCTCTAATTCACACTTTTTCTTTGAATTCTGGCACTTTTAGTTGTGGTTATTCCATTATAAAACTAGGACTACAAGTCCGGGAACTCAAAAAACCTGGACTAGAGCAGCTCGCCTTGCAAGGCACTGGGTAACTTTGCAGCAATGCAAATTGGGGCAATTTCGGACATGCGGTATAGGAATTTTGCTAGGTATGCATTTGTGCTTGCTGCAGGCAATGTTTGTGGCAATAAAACACACAAGATGATGGACGGAATGTTTCAAAATGGCAAAACATTCACCCCCAGTCACTAAGCCACTGGAGTCAAGCTATCCTGGCTAAAGACGGCTGATAGCCAGAAACCAGTCCTAGGATGCTTGATTCCGGTCCAGAGAAGACATGGCTTGGCAGTTCGGGCTGGACTGTTCCCATGAGGCACAGGGTCAAGACTGATTTGCATATGACGATTGTCTGAACAGGGGTGGCTTGGTGAGCAAAATAACGATAGATTAAACCCAGATCTGTGACTGAGGGTGAATGTTTTGCCATTGTGCAACATTCCGTCCATCATCTTGTGTGTTTTAATGTTTGTGGCAATGTCATGGATATCAAGAGCAAAACAAAAACCAACCCACCAGATCATAAAACAGGGCCCACAAAAAGACAAAAACCGACCCAGACAGTGACCCAGACACTGACCTACCAGCCCTTCTGTCACTGCCTGGTTGGCCTGTATGCCATTATGCCCTTGCTCAGTACAGTTAAGAAGGAATGATGTTATATCATCCATACTGACTTTGCGCATAGGATTCGGATTCGTGCACTTTTTTGTCTTCTGTTCTAATACAAAACACCTTGCTCTAAACAAAGCCCATAACTATTGGCTTTGCCCATCCATGTTTTTGTTAGTCATTTTAGTTAACCATGTACAAAGCTAGACACCGAAGACGGACATGAACAATTGTAAAGGGAGAACGGTATTACTGCCTTATCCAGCAGTGAGCAAAGCCTCAGCACCCTAACCCCAATGCCTTGGTCACCTTTAGTGGGCCATAACAGTATCACAGTAGACCACATGACTGAATTGCAGGAAGCAGAACCACAGATGCACTTGGAGCACATCAGTGAACACAAAGTCCCCAGAGATTAGATTGGACATCCGCTCAGTTTCCTTTCTTAAAGCAATTCCCAACTAACAATCACAGGAACAATTCTCTCCAGTACCAAGGAAAAGTCGATTTGGAACTAATACCCTAGGGCAAGACTTCAATCTAAAACATTGTCACCCCTCAGGGGAAAGATATTACATCAAGGTGTATGCCTTGAACAAAAGCGGTGTCTGTTAAACCCAGTCCTTGCTACATTCTATCGTCCTGTATGGCTGAGCATTGTGTTGCCTTTCTGTTATAGCATCTGTTTCTGTGGACCCCGTATGGGATTAAGAGTAGAGGGTATCCCGTGACAGGCACATTCCGGGCTGCACCCAGGGGGGGGATTCAAAAGAGCACTCAGTCACCTACATGTATGTCATCCATGCCCTCACTCATGCATTCCCCTCATCTAAAAACTCATCACTTATTCATCCACCTACCCATTCATCAATGCACTCGCTTTCGCGATATTTGCCACCAATTCATCAATCATTCACCCAGTGACACACTTACTCACTGATTCATTCATCCATGTACTCATCGAGTTATTCAGCAATGCACTCAACAGTACATTCATCCAAGCACATGCACACACAGGGCTGGCTTTAGGCCGGTGTGAGCGGTGCAGACGCACCTGCAGGTGACCTTGGGTGAGGGGAGGGAGACACTCTGTTTATGGGTTTAAAATCATTGGCTGCAGAGTTCCTTGTGTATTCAGCAGTTTTCAGGCAATAATTAAAATGACAAGCCAGCTTAGGTGATTAATGCGTCTGCTGGAGAGATATCTTGTCTAGTGGCAGTTTTGACTCAACATAAATTAGTGCAGAGGGTTAATATGTCTGCTGCAAAGAATGTGTACCAAGCAGATCACAGAACTGTATTTTACGTGGATAGCTCAGCGGGTTACAGCTTTTGTCACCAGAGGGGTTTGAAGGCATGGACAAAATGGTCCCTGGGCAGAGCTCCAGCCTTCCAAATAACATTTTCCTTTAATTTCTTGTTAATGTGTGTGATGTATGGGAGTCTGTAAGAGACATTGTGCAGAGATATGCTCGTGTTTTTCAACACCATGCAACATCTAAAAACAAAGTTGCTTTAAGTTCAAAACAGGACTTCACATAAGAAAAATGGACAGGGGTCGTAAATATTATTTTTAATATTAGTGAGTTGCTGTATTATAATACTGATAACACACGTCTTTATCTTTGAACATTAGAAGCAAACACATTTCAAATCTGGACCAGTGTGTCTGTGCACTGACAGTGACCTGGCCAAAGAGGGCATGAAAGAGCTGATTTTGGGATCATAAATTCAAAGCTGTTCTGAAACGATTGTCTCACCGGGAGCCATCAGCGATAAAGCTGGCCCTGCCCACTCATTCACTCATTAATCTATTCATATATGCATGCACTTTCACTCATCCACTCATAAATCCATTAACTCACTCAATGGTTCTTCTGTATTGCAGCATTTACATAGTGTGACCTAAATACCCTGACAAGAACACAAAGTGTTCAAATTCGCAGCTGCTTCTTGAGTGTTTCAGAAGGATTGCTTCAAATGATGTTGTATGTAGTATGCCCTACAATAATGTGTCTTTCAAACCGGCCACAAGTCCTATAAAAAGAAGTGGGGGGACTGACAATATGCAAATGACCTCATGAAGTCACGTGCTGAACGTGAACCGGTGTCTAAAAATTACACCAGGACACGTTCAGCTTATTTCTGTGGGGCCCTGCTTCTTGGCAGGGGGGACGGTGTCCACCCTGTGAAAAGAGTGGGGGGACGCCGTGTACCTGCGTGTACCCCCGACTCGAGCCCTGCTTTCTAACACTAGGAAGAGAGCCTTCTGTGTGGGGGATGCTACTTGGCTGCCTGTAGCCAATCAGACCACAAGGCACTGAGTATGGTGCAAGGTGGAAAGTTCACAGCAGTCCATAAACACACACAAATGTACCCTTTGCTGTTCGTCTCCATTTTCAGCCACTGCAGGTGAGAGTGAATGATACGAACATGGTGGATTTACGCAGTTATTCACCTCCACACGCATCGCATTAAAAGAAAGCAACATTTTCATGCGCTAGCGACAGGTGCATAGGCGGTAGTGACTAAATATGTATATATGTGCTTGGTCATCAGAAGGTGTGCCCAGGCCAGTTGATGTTTATGCATTGACATTTGACGCTATGCCGGTGCAATAAATAATCATGCCCGACCATTTGAGGCTGTTCCTGGGCATTTGAAGCCACACGCGGATATGATGATAGCTTGCAGGCCTTTGAGGCTGTGCCTTGGCATTTAGGCTTTTCCTTGATATATGTCAGTGGTTCCCAAGCATTAGAGGACCTATGGCTTTTTAGACTCTGGGCCTCTGATATTGAAACTGTGGCAGTGCCAAAAATCTGACAGTATGAAATAGATATGGGGGGGGGGCTATAACCCTCTAGAGCCTGGCCACACCACCAGAAAAGGAACAATGAAAAATAGCTCCAGCAGGATAGATACATTTGAATTTCAAGAAGTGGTAAACTTATTATTTGTAACTTCATTGGGACTGACATCACCCTTTAAGGGATCCGATGTATTCAGTTAAACAGAGTACAATCACCAGAGGAGACGGTTAATATAATTTAGTGTTCTTTCCTGGAGCCGTCAATCTTTTATCGCCTTTAGTAACGGTGTATAATCCGTCACCTAGGTCCTAAAGCTCACCTGCATACAAATGTTTATCTCTGATGTAAAGCAATAACAAACGTCTAACTTTGTCTGTAAAATAAGTAAGCAACATCAAATAAGTAAATACTGCTATGCAAACTGTGTTTTTGGTGTCATTGTTCTTCTTGAGTGTAGCACAGCAATGTCTCTAATGCACTGCTTAATTTGTAAAACAAAATAAGTGCCAGGGCCCTCATCAGGAGGCAGCTGCAGCTTGAAACATCTATTGCCCTGCCAGCGCTGCCAGTGACATTCCTAACACAACTACCAATCATCCCACTCCCAAGAGTGTGACAAATCAAACTACTCCATGCCCTGAATGCTATAAGAATGGCTTGAGCTGCAGGTATTAGTTGTTTTTACTGTATATTGAACGAATAACCAACTGTTGTTGATCTCATACCTAAATTAGCTATACAGCGCCACCATGTGGCAGACTGTCTTAAGTCTCAGTGTTGACAATTAAGTGCTGGTGCTGAGTACCGGAAACCACCGGGTCAAATCAGGCACTGCTCTAATAATTATACTCTGGTTAATTGAATACATGGGATCAAATCTGAAACGGGCCAGTAGAAATTAGGCTGTGTCTAGGCATTTGAGGTAGCAATAGGGCACTGAGACTGTAATTGGACTTTCGTTCATCCTTAGGGATAGAATGAATCTATGATCTCTGAACTTGCTGTGTATAATCACACATGTGCCATTGGACTATTACGTGTATTTATGATATATCATGATTGTAGTCCTTTCATATGAAAGTGTCACCCAGGTTAACACTATATACATGATAGAAAAAATATAGTTATTTGCTTTAGTATCTTCTATTCTGTGATATCTCTGGAGTAAAATGTAATTTGACACAATCCCAAATGAAGTTGTTGGGTATGAAGTAACATCACTTATCTTTCCGTTGGTGAATTCAGTACTATTAGAAATATTGCAATCCACTAAATGTTTTTTGTTTGTTTGGCCAGTGAACACTACCCTTACTTAAAGCAAGATTGATCCTCTTAGTCTTTTATATTATGTGACAACTTCCAGAACTCAAATTATATTAAAGAATGTACGATGATGTGCTCTAAAGTGCAGTTGGTGCGAGGTGCATGTCTTTGCAACTGGTGCACATCAGTCCTAAAGGCCATATTACAACATCAATGACCCCCAGATCTGCTGCACAGGTGAACAATGTATTTGGGAACACCTAAACAGCAGAATGTAATTAACACCATCACTAGGGTTCCACTTCACTCCATGTCATCATGACACTGCTTCCAATCCTGCACTTTCTTGTGAAAACATAATGCATTCTGAGTTTTTCCTTCCACTGAGTTAACTAGATAAACTTCTTCTTTATTCTTTATTTCGGTAAAATTTTATCACCATAAAAGACATTACAATAATCCATTAAAACAGTTAAAACATAATTATACTTTACAGATTCGTTCAGTTCATTCAAAGAAGTTCATCACATTATTATATATTATGGTCACTGGGCGGCCTTAATACATTTTGTCCTCAGAAACCAGACAGCTCCTAGGTACTTAGCTACAGCAAATACAATATGTTTCGACAGGTCTGTTTTGAGGACTCTAAAAGCAACTATACAGTCTACAAATCCCAGGTTTCTGCACAAAGGGACGATCCATTTCTTGCGTATCTCACGATAAACTGGACAAAAAAAGATTATGTGGAGCTCAGACTCCTCGGCCAGTTTACAAGCTGGACAGACGCTATTCACATGTTTGCTAGATAAACACTCATGAACCTACGATTTCTAAATTAAAAGCCCATGATGGTAAACAGTGTCTGTGACGACTCAGAGTGAGATGGTCACGAAGGGTGGGCCTGAATTGCATAATTCTGTGTAGCGAAATCTCATGGAATTACCTGAGAATTCTGTGAGATTACACAGAATTATGAGAGAAGTGTAAATCTGTTTTTAGCACGTTTCGTAGAACAACAATGCCCCCTGGGATGAGAGGGCTTTTTTACGCTAAGTAATAGCACTAAATGCCAAAGAACAAAAGTATTGTGCTCTTGGTGTAGGATATTCCCCCTAACTTACTCCCGGCATTTAAGACTATTTTCTTGCTGGTACCCATGGGGGTGATTTTAGTCTCTGACTGAAAATTCCCTAATGGAAAACTCAAGTCTACCTGCAATGGTTATGTGCATTGGGTCCTTAATATAGAGTCAGGTGACAACTACTTGGCAGTGCTGAGTGAGAAAAATGTAAATGCATGTCAGTGCATAAGCAGTTGTATGTATGTATGTGGTATTTCTACAGAGGAAACCTAGCCAAAAGGCAGCAGATCTCTGCACATATTCAAAGCCAAGCATAGAGCAGCCACGGCCGGTGGTAGGTGTAACTGCAGGGCGGTGACGTAGGGAGGGGGAGGGGCAGGATGGGGGTTGTAATGTATGGATTACGGACTTTAACAGGTAAGTAAACATATAAATTAATAAAACGAATTTCGTTGCACGCACTGCATCGCATTTGGTGATGCAGTGCACACAACGAAATTCGTTTTATTAATTTATATGTTTACTTACCTGTTAAAGTCCGTAATCCATACATTACAACCCCCCACCCTGCCCCTCCCCCTCCCTACGTCACCGCCCTGCAGTTACACCTACACCAGCCATGGCTGGCATAGGGTCAACAAGAAAGAGGAGGTGGAGCTGGGTGGAGGTTGGTTAATGCATTGTGATGTAGTGTTCTTTAAGGAGGTTACTTAAACTCTTTCCTAAAATGAAGCAGCATTGTTATTGTCCTGATGGTAACACAGATGCTGTTCCGGATCCTGGGTACATAGATGGAAAAAGCCTGCAGTCTTGTTTTTTTGTTTTTTACACTTCTCACTCTGCAGTCCGATGGTGTCCGTAGCTGGGAGTGTGTTCAGATCAACCAGAGACAATGAATTTTTCTGCAAGGGAAGCCGGGTTGTTGGTCGTAACAGCTTTGTAAATTATGCAGATAGTTTTGAAGATGGTGCAGGCAGACAAGGGAAGCAAATGGAGTTCCATCAGGATGGGGGGGGGGGGTGATGTGATTATATTTCTTCAGGCACTAGATGAGATCAACTGCAGCATGCAGGCTGCAACTGTGAAGGCTTGGAGACCATTGAGTACGGTATTACACCCATCCAAATGCCAAGGTACGAGAGCTTGAACAGAAGTTCTGACGTCAATTTCTGGAAAAAATGACTTGACTTTCTTAGATTTAGAACTGGTAACCTGCCAATTTTGTTTTTTGCACTTGCGTTCCTTTAGGGTAAGGTTGATGTCCAGGGTGAATCGAAGTGACTTTGTATTCTGTGAAAGTTGAGGTTCAAAGCCATCAAGGTTCATATTGAGCCAGATTTGTACTGCATCTTGTTTTCTGTTCTTGGCAAATAAAATTAATTCTGTTTTGTTTGTACTGAGCTTCAGGTGCCTTTTTTCCTTACATCTTTGCAGTGAAATGAAACAACTATTTTGCCACAAGAGGAGTTGAAAATATTTTTGGACATGTTAAAACTTGGGTAGATTTATGCTTGGAACGAATTGTGTCAGAGGTGCATTCAATTTCTTTGTCCATACCGCTGTGTTTAAAAATGTATTTTAAAACAAAAAAGAATGGATATTCATTGAAAAAGCTAATCTGGCTAGTTTTTAAAAAGGAAACTTTCTTTTTGGGGATTAAATGAGGGGGTTAATGCAACAACGTGTCAGAGCTCCATGCGACAGTGCTATCTTAGACCCACGAGAGCGTGATTCTTGCATTCTGAGCTTTAGCAGTAAGCGGGAGGACCCCTGGAGGTGGCCAGCGACATTGTACTTCTGGTTCCTTCTCGCACTTTGCACTGGAGTAAAATTATGTTTGCCACTTCTTCACTTCTGAACTGTTGTCTTCTATAGTAAGATGCATCTTTCTCTCCACGCTCTATGCTGCCCCACTGCAAATGATGTTCCTGGAGTACTAGATAGCTGGGCTCGCTTCCATGCATTTTAGGGTGATATTTCTATTTTTTAATGTTTGCTCCTTTCTGTCTTGAGCCTCCTCTTCTTGCCTGTCCAGGTCTAGACCCTGGCCACATGGAATGGGAAGCGTATGAGAGAGCATCCATCTTGAAGGTTTAATCTGGAAAGGGCATTGCTACCTTTCTTGACCTTTACCCTCACCCTGCAACTACAACCCAACATAGGCTGACACTCCATCAAGGCTCACTTCGTCATCCTTGCAGAATTGGCCTAGGCCAAACTTGTTTTGTGACCTCACCTTTGATGTTCTCCCTCTCTTCTCTTTAATCTAATTGCACAGGGAGAATCCACCTTGGGTGTCCAAGTGAAGGGTGGATGGTTAAGAATGTATTTGCCTTATCGTGACCCCTATTTGAGCCAGAGACAGCGTGGAAAGACCCCAGAGACCTACTAGTGTGATAGTCTGTATTTTCCTTGAGTTGTAGCTTCTCTCCCACAGATTCCAGAGACTGTTTTATGTGATAATTCTTGGTTGCCAACATTTCCTTTTCTTCCATAGAAATATAGATCTGTGAACCTGCTTGCCTGTGGATTCCTTTGGATTCTGACATCTCCAAATCCGTATTTATAGCATAGACCCAGTGCTCTGCTCAGCAACACACCTTGGTGGGCCATAGAGACCTACAACAGTGGTTGTCTGTGTCTACATTTGCATTCTGCCATCTACATTTTTGGATAAGCCCATTGCCTCGACCATGAGGACTATGCTGGGTTGTGACATTTACTCTTCTCAGCTGTCCCATAGACCGACTGATGTAAACTACCTGTGATTATCTTTGGGCTCTGACATATCCATCTCTGGGTGGACAGAGAGACTAACTACTGTGATTCAGGATGCATCAATGCACATGTTTCTCTGGCTGTCTGCTTCTTCTTAGACTGAAACGTCTCCATTTCTGGGTGGACCCCCAAAACCCCAGAAACTGACTACTGAGATTGAGTGAACCCAAAGGACTACTACTATGGTTATATTTGAATATTCTTGGACCTTGATTAGTCATCACTGACCTACTAAGGTGGCAGTCTATGGTTACTCTTGGGTTATGGCATCTTCGCTTCTACCTCTACTCCATGATCCAAATGTATCTGCATCCTTAATCACCACTCTGATAATAAATAAAAATCTAAGATGGACTAACAATTGTCTTCAAACAATGTCATCCCACTCAGGGCTATCTCAACCATTACATTTGTTGGGCAATTAGTCTGGCAAACATCTCAGTTAAGACTACTGAAGTCAAACAGATGGACCTCATCAAAATAACATGAAGTTGACACTCACCACTCTATAATACATGAAGCCACCATGTAAAAAGTAAACAAATCATGCTACTCATGTCTAGGTAGGGGTGTGATTTAAATTAAGCTGCCGTATTTTGCATAATTTGTGCAATTTTGGGTTTCACTTGTTGCACAAAATTCCTGAAATGTTGCCACTTTGCGTAATTATTCAACACCCATTGACGGAAACAATTTACTGAAAATGTACTGGAACCAAAGACCACGAACTGCTGTTGCTCATGGTCCTTTTGTGTAAATGTGTTCTTATGTCAAAAATTGACCCAAGGAAGCAATTTGTGCTAAAATATAGTGCAAACTCAGGGAGTTGGATTTGTGTAAATATGTGAATTTCAAGTAATTGTGCCAAAATTTCACGTAAATATGCAAAAGCAAATTATGTGCATTTTGCCCACCTCTACCCTTGTCTCTCTTTGAAAGCATCTTCTCATCAAAGAAATTACAGAAATTAATTATTAAATTCCAGAATCCTAAATGAATCCTTCCAAATGTGATCCATTCTCAGGATGGTTCACTGGCTACCAAATTTATAAAAGAAAGCAAAACACCAACATCACAAATGCCTCTGGATCATCAACTGAAGCATGAGGCATGCACTCTGGACATTCCTGTTAAAACATCAGCTGTTATTCTGGCTAGAACCATCATCAATCCATGCTCCTATTTACTAACCAATATAGAGTGGCCCCTTTTAGACAAATTCATCTGCATTTGATAAAAAAGCGGCATTGATTGAATACAGTAACCTGCTGTTGCTCAAAATGGATTCCAACTTGGCAATGGCACTGAAGCAGCATCAATTGCCATATGAGACGATTTCAAAACTACTGTTCACTAAAATGAATATCTGTTCTATTACTTGTTCTCTCCCATCAGTTTTTGACAAGGTTTTTCATCCTCCTCTCCTAAAAAGACTTGATGAAAATAAACCAATTATCTCCTACCGCATTGAGAGATCACTTAGCAGGTTAGTTTTACACTTCTCCTCTGAACCATTCAACTCCACTGCAGGCATACCCCAAGGTTTAACCATTGCTCCACTCTTCAGAATGTATGTCAGTATTGTACCTGCTCTCATCTCCTTATCAAGGACCTGATTACAATCTTGACGGTCTTGTCGCTGTCCCACCATGGCGGTGGTCCCGAATAGTCCACAGTCTTTCACCCGCCATATTTAAATGCATGCAGGCTGCTTCGCCGTCCACGTCAATTTAATGCTGGCGAATACTAATCCATCGGTGTCAGGCTGGAGGGTTTCCACTGAGCAGATTTAGATCACATAGTTGTGCTGGTGGTCTTCTAGCAGCGGTTCTCACACAGAATGAGACCATCGTGGTGCACGCTCCAAAATGCACCATCTTTGTGGCTATTGGATGTATGCCTGTAGAACACACCTGATGTCCATTGGCCAAATGGAAACTCCTGCATGCCATACTTTAAAACACCCCCCTTGTCAGACTGTGATCTTTTGACATTCCACATAACCACAACACTTGCCAGCAGAGCTTTACCTAGTTTAGTCAGGTTTTTTTGGTTCTTCTCCCTGTTACTTGTACCTTCAAGTTTTGACTTTGAACACCGTGTGTTCACTTTATTTAATTTGGTATAATTTCATTGCATAATGCCAGTACATAAGAATCCCCGTTTCACTGTGGGCGAGTTGTCAGTCATGGTAGATGAAATCATAAGAGTAGAGCCACAATTGTTTGGAGCCCAAATCCAAAATACACCCCTGTCACAGAAAAGGCAAACGTGGGACAGGATAGTTGGCAAAGTGACTGCAGTAGCTAACAGCCTGCACACACAGGAGGACATTAGGAAGAGGTGGAACAACCTGCTGTGTAGGGTGCATTCCCTGGCTTCCAAGTGTCACCTGGAGGACAACAGGACGAGTGGTGGTTCTCCCAGCTCCCCCTTACAACTCATGCCCTGGCAGGAGAAGGTCTTGCAGATCCTACATACTGATGGTTTGACAGGAATATCAGGTGGATTGGAGTCTGGTAAGTTACGCATTCCAAACTCACAACCTCCATGTACTGTTTGCTTAGAAGTTAGTTGTTACTAATGTGTCCTGCACATACTTTCTTAACATAGAAATCTAAAAATATCACTCACATATAATTGTGTGAATGTATAAGGTTGCATCTAAGATCACAGGTGTCAATCTCCATTGCATGTCACATGATTTTATGGTGCCTGTATCTGTTCGAAAACCAAAATAACCCATTGCCAATATGTGTGTCATATTGTAAGGTCCTGGCCCATTTCCATTGCATATTTTCCACAGGTATGTTCCACTAACCATTTATTTTCCAAGTGTTGGGAACTTGTCTTTGAAATTACTACAACTACCATAATGCACTGTTTCTGTTTTTCAAAAGCATATTGTGATGTCATGTTGCTTATTCTCTCTTACTAACAGAACTCAACATATGGTAAAGTGTTGTGTACTGATCAGTCCCTATTTAATGCTATCTTCTGAAAATGGTTTGTGTTGCTTTCCTGAATATTGTCCTGTTATTCTCAAACAATTGTACTGATGTCATGTGAGCCACAACCCAAACTGTGAAAACACAAAAATTGTCAGGAGTAGTTTAGGTATGCAAATTACAATGCTAAATATCAGTGGCACATACAAAGTGTTACATTGCAATGTTCAGATAATGACTAAAACCAAGCATCCATCCAAGTAGGGGAAATGCCTGATTTGCAGTCAGCTAGGCCTTGGAATTGTCAATTACAAAGTTTACCTCTTTACTGTGTTGGCCTGAATGTTTGGGAGATTATAGGTATATTCTCTAACCACTTCATGAACAATTCAGGACCTCCTATTACCTGCAGATTTGATGTTGCACTGTTTGAAAGAGCCAAAAGTTAAAATAATATGTGCAATAGCACTGGAAGTCCTACTCACCAATAATGTCAATCATTGTTGTCTTCAAGGTATCAACATTGTCTGTCACCAAAGATTTGAATGTACAATGCACCCTTTTACTAATAAAAATGTTCTCCATTTCTCAATAGGCCAAACTGCTAGACCACGTAGGCATGTTCCTGCCACTAACGACATCTCCACTCCAGCCCAGGATCAAGCTGTCAGTGAGGACAGTACTCCTGGTGATATGCAGGAGCTTGAGGAGCCTGGCACATCTGGTCAGTCTGGGTGGACGGCTCCAGAGACACTCCCTGCAGCCACACCAATACCTCCCACCCCAGCTGCAACACCTATGAAACCAGAATTCTCCACTTCCGGTGTTCCTCCCACTGTGAGACCGATCGGGTGCTCCTCCCAGTCCTGGGTGATGTTGAAACCACACCACTACCTTCACTTCACCCAGGAACCAGTCAGATGTGGCAGACTGGAGCAAGAGCACAGGTTAGTCATGGGAGGGGTCGTAGGAGAGCCTTTGTAGGCTAGCAGACTGAGTCCGCTGGGGTCACTGACACCCAAACCACTATCTCACAAGTCTTGAAAGCCTACCATCAATCCCAAGACATGATGTGCCAGGTACTCACCGAGCTCCGAGAGAAGAAACAGCTGCAGAGGGAGCACAACCACCAGATGGAGACCCAAAATTCGAATATTGTCTCCCTTGTTGTGCTGCTGCAGGATATTTATGACCACATGTGCAGGGCTTTTCCACTTCCATCTACTCCTTCCTGTGGCCCACAACACCTGAGGCATTCACATCAGCCACAGTCACAGGAAGGGAGGCCATGCCACCAGAAGTAACACCTGCAGCCCCTCCAGCCCCTTTATCTATGGATCCACCCATGCAAGAGGGGACAACCACCTACATCACCGGGTGATAAGGTTGACAAGACCCCTGACACCGCCCAGCAACACTAATTTCCTCCAGTGTGGGCCTACCATTCACTCCATGGACTATTTCTGGCCACATTTGCCATTCTGAAGACAGTAGTATTTTGGACACTGGATTACAAACAACTATGGTTCTACAACTATGGTTTCAATCAGCATGACTGACTTCTCCACTGTTTGATTTGCTTTTGACAGGTTCACCTCCTTTAATTTTTCCACATTTAGCACAATAAATTTACAAGTCATAATTTCATACACGGTGTCTTATGTCTCAACTATATCAATGCGTTTGTGTTCTTCCATCATAAACTTGACAATTTAAAAAAAAGGTTTGTGGAAACATAGATGATTTTGAAGTAGGTAATGTTTATTTCAAGCTTACAAACATTTCTCAAAATCATTTCTTACCATTCAGTACTCAACTAATATGTTAATTTCATTTAAACAATACTTGTCTGTCAACATTTGCACTAACATTTCAATCCATACATTACATTCATACTCAGTGCCACGTTGCACATTTCCAGTTTAAGTCTTTGCCAACATGGAAGAAGGGGGCCAATAGCTGTGTTTGCCTCAGCTGACGATCGTGTCTGTGGTGGTTAGAAAAATAGCTCATGTGCTTCCTAACAATGCTGCTATCCAGACCTCCTCCACCATTGATGCTGTGTGTCACCTTGTGAGCAACCATATCAGGTCAAGCAGTTGAGAGGGCCACTGCCTTCTCTGCAGAGAAACTGGAGCTGCTTTACCTGTTTGGCCAGCTCAATGCCTCACAGGAGGAACAGGTGCATATCTGAAATTAAAATGTGTATCTGTCTAACTGGGTCATTTCCATTTACACAGGCTACAATGTGGCTCTCTGAGTTAAAGAGTGGAGTGTAGTCATTGGTGTTAAGTGTCACATATTTTGGTCCTTACATAGGACACTCAGGTTAGGGATTTTTAAGCACTGTACAATTTCTAACAAAAATCACCATTAAAGTGTGTAGTGTGTTGAAAGGCCTGGATCATATTTGGTGTGTATGTGGAGATCAATGCATGCATATATTTGTTGTAACTGTGTTAATTCGGCAGCTCACATACTAAAAGGAAAACCAAATATATACACCTTACATCTGGAGATTTGTATGTTCTCTGTAAAAAGCAATAGCAGATGATGAGAGCTATGTGTATAGTCCCACAATCCCCTCAGCCTAGATCATGGCCCTCCAAACTGCTCCTTGGGAGCTGCCAGTAGTTCTGAGACCCCTGTTGAGTAGCACACAGCCCTGAGGTCACTTATTGGATGGGCAAAAGGTTACTCTTTTAATGTAAAAGTTGGGTAAAGGCTGTGCTTATGTGACATCCTGATAATCAGGCTGCAGATAGCCTGACAATGAGCAGTGCCCAGTCAGAATCATGGGCCAGGCTGGGCCTGAGTCTCTGGGCCAAACAACTGAAGCACAACGGTAGAGCAGTGAAAATCAGATATCCTTTGCAGCCCACATTTGTTGTTGTTCTTAAGATATGCCCTTCAATGCTTTTAAATGGACAACAATTGGAAGGGATGTATTCCTGACTTTTTATGCTAACACTTCTTTTCCAAAAACTCACAAGGCAAAGTATTTCATTTCCAAAATACTGGTACCTCCTACACACTGGGAACTATTTGCTGTGCCATACTTTTAATTGTTTAGCCTCTAGTAGTTCACAATCCCTTGGACTGCTCAGAAGTGGGTCACATCAGAAGTTATATAGGGGTCTATATAATGGCCTCTGTGCCAGATGATGTCACAGACCTGGTTTAGTGTGTGTAGGCCATGACATGGGTTGAAGATGGCCAACAGGTGACTACCAAAGTGTGTTTGAGCACATAGATGTAGATCAGTATGTCACAATACACATGTTGTATGCCAACTCATGAGTTATGCTACTGACAGCTGTAGATATAAATGAATGAAGACAAACTAAAAGTCACAATCCCATTGATAATTCTTGCCTTTCTTGTATCCATACCGGTCAATGTCCATCAATAGTGGTATATATGGAAGACCATCACCAGGAAGGTGTGGACCCTGGGTGTTTACAGGTGATGCAGGGTCAATTGTTTCAAGAAGTGGAAGGACTTAAGTTGCTGAAGCCGGAAGATCACAGAAGTTGAGCTGGGGATGTCCTCCCAACATGTGAGGGGCCAGCATTCTTGCAGTGGCCTCTCCAGAGTTTGATGAGAAGCTGAGGGCCCAATAGCAGCAACAAGGGAGTAGGTCCTAAAAATGAGTTTCACATGTTACATGTCCCCATTTTTGCTACAGGCCATACTTTTCTCATCAACATTGGAGGGTGGGCATGTCCAATGCACAAGACAAGCTCTTGAAGGTGTAAGTCTTGTACAAGGTGTTTGATTGAGTGCTGTGTCTATTTACTTTTGAACAGGATCCCACCTGATCCAAGTCCACATCAAATGTACTGTCCTGAACAGACACATGGCTGTGGATAACCCACCTATACGTCATGTAGTTAGATGTAATGGAGGACAGTTGTACCAAACAGGCCACTAGTCTTTATTGTGTCAGGTTTGATGCTGCTTAAGTAATATGGATTATGTGATAGTAGCCCTATTACATGTAACATGTCATACTTTGCTCTTCTGATCTAGTGGATGTACCAACTGTCAAATTGGTCGGTTGGGATTCTACACAAACATGAGAAAGCATATGAGCCTAAATCACTTGTGACATCAGTATTAGTGATGAAGCAAAGCTTCGCATATTTTGCGGCTTGCCGAAATCAAGAACCTCGTTTATGTATAACAAGGTAATAAATGTACGTCTTACTAACATTTATATTAAGTTTGAGTAAAGGTTTAAGACGCTTGCCTATGTGTATTTCTAATGAATTTAATCTGCGTCCTCTAAAATGGCCGCCGCTTGTATTTTAGTTACTGCGCATGCGTCAGCCACACTCACGTGTCCTGACGCGTCTGCAGAAGTGGAGGGAAAGTTATGCGCATGCGTAATTCATAGCTGTGCTTATCATGTGGTACTGCTCGTGCCACTGCTCTTGTGCCTGTGTCAATGTAGCTAACATTTAATGCAATTAAGTTTATTTCTTGATGATGAGTTAAAAGTACAAACCCTGTGATGTGTTTTCCTAATGACATTATTATGTATTAATTTGTTTTCGCTTACTTTTCATGTACCGCGGGAAATGGGGGTCTGAGTGAGAGGAGAGCCATATTGGAGGTCCCTTCTGCGCCTGTGCGACATTCGGCAGCACGAGGGACCTTGGCTGATGGAACATAGCCAGCTGGCAGTGATGGGCGAGATGCTCCTGAGAAAGTCACCTCTGCCCTGCGAGAACAGCGAATGTGGCTCCTTATGTGATACAATGTAATGTTGCGCTACTGTTAGCTCATGGGAACCCCAAACCCGTTAGGCGGTACCCAAATATGTAAATGAAGGCTTCAAATCGTGTATTGTGATTGGTGTGTTACCCAAACCCTACCGTAGGACCAATCGAAATTGAGGGATTCTGACACTTTGCAACATTGGGGGGTGGTACACTGTCCCCAAACTGTATATCTACCCTGGGTTCACCTAGTGAACCGTCCGACTTGTCTGGTTTAGCTGACCTGTCACTGACCCAACGCACTCAATAGGTGACTGAAGATACAGAGCGCTGCGGAGCACTCTGTCCGAATTTGACCATAGACTAAGGTTTTACTGAACCTTAAAGTGTTGGCAAAGCACTTAGCTGGGAGTTCGCTGACCCAATCGGGGTCTTGATCGATAGCTGCAGAGCGGGTGGAGCGCAGGCGTTGCTTCCGAACTGTGGGTTCCGGTCCTGTCCTGAAGAGGGTCCTGTCCTGAGGGTTTGCTGTCCTGTCCTGAGGGTCCTGTCCTGATTCCTATTCCGAGGGTATCCTGTCCTATCCTGGGTGTCCATTCTGCACCTGCTGTCCTTTGAGGGGTATCCTTCCTTGAGGGTTTCCTGTCCTTAACTGACCCGTGGCCAGGGTTTGGTTTCCACACCTTTTCTAGGTAAATATTATTCTGAACCTCTTGAAAATTCTTGCACCTTCTGAATTTCTAACTTTTGCTTAAATAAAGATCAACATTGCATATGTTATATTTCCATGCCTTTCCGCAACTATTGAACAGTCATTTATAATTTTGCAAAGTTATTCCTATGTCTTCTCAATTGTTAGAAATTATATTTTGCATAGCAGTGTGTCATTTTCTGATATGGTCTAGAACTTCGTTGCCTAGATTGTTCAAAGGCCCCTTCACCTTAAGTGAAGCGTGTTATTCATTATAAGCTCTTCTACAGTCACACACACTTAGTCTATCCCTGTCTAGATAATACTGACTTTACATAGTATTTTTCTTGTTACAATTTATTAGTACTTTGATGATTACTCTGTCATTATTTCTTTCTGCCTATGTGATTTACGTTATCTTGGTTATTGATTGCCTTATTTTACTGTACCTCATGCAAGAAAATATTGAACTTTAGATAAACATTTTAAAACTTCCAGTTGTCCGTGGTCATTTAAACAGTATTTGAATGTTATTGGTTGGGTTTGTATTTTGCTGCCTTTCCTTTACAGCTAGCTCCCTGATTCATTGTGGTCATTAGGCACCCGCATCGGTGGATGGTAAGTCGGGTGCACCGAAATTTGGTAGCAGGGAACACACACACACCAACTTGATAGAGCTCGTGAAGTCACCTGATCGATGTATATGGTGATTTGAAAAGTATATGGGCCCTGAAGCCGGAAACGGCGAAACTGTTGGTCGGGTGGCCTCGCGCGCTCTATCAGTTTTCTGGTAGCTAGAGGATGGTTAGGGACTAGTTGAGAGTAAGGCAGGGACTAGTTAGGCTAGTTAAGTCGGAAGCTGCTATTATATTAATGCTGCTATAAGAGCGGCTGTTCTGAGGGAACTGATCACTCTCTTGTGAATACGCTGCTGAAATTCATGAATTACTGTATTACCATTATTCTTGTTCTTATATTGTTATATGTACTAATCCATGCAATTGTCAACCGTCTTGTTTCTTGTTGTCCGAACTCCCCGGGGAATTGAAAGGGCAAGTGGTGAATAGAATCCATTGTCCTGAGGTCACAGGTTCGAGGAAAGTTAGGTGCAGGTTAGGATAACCGGGAAGCACTAACTAGGGTTTTCTGAATACATGTGTGAATAAATGACAGTAACGGGGTTCATTGGCAAAATTCCCATAGTGGCGTAACCTAGTAAGGGTCACATCGGAAGAGTAGCAGGTTCCTCGGAGCTAGCGTGAAAGCAGAGGGGTCCGCTGAGAAACCTTAAACTCGGAATATATCCCGGAAAGAAGTGGATGAGTTTAGGGGAATAACAGGTTCACCGATGCTAGAGTGAAGGGTAGGCGGAAGAGATCTGCCCGCAGCGAGTGAAAAGTAAATGGAAGTAGTTTACTTGCTGTAAAAGAATTCTTACTCTATCTAGACACTTGAGCACTGTGGCGAATGTGTATTTGTTGTAAAATAACCAAGCACTGAGCACTTTAAAAGAAAGAAAGTTTCCGTTACCTTGTGAAGGGAGGGAGTCAGTCGCGAAGCGCCTCTGACGTCACTCTGTGCCGCGCTGGGATTGGTAGAAGCAGCGGGCGGGTAGCGGAGCTGAAGATTGTAAAGGAGGGGTGAGCGCCAGAGCGTGGGAACTGTCTCACGAAGGGGCCGCGCACCCATTGGCGGAGCTTATTTTGTGTCGCGCACCCATTGGTTGCACGAATTTTCTGAAGAGTATTCTGATTGGAGGTAGTTTGTAAACAAAGTTAGCGCAGAAGTCGTATGTGGCACTCGCGGACTACAGAGACGCGACCTGATCCAAGGCATCTAGGGTTTGAAAGGGATCAGTGGAAGGCTAACAGATACGATATTATGTACGGAACCAAGAGAAAAATGTCCCTTGTAAGTAAGGTGAAAAATTATTTTAAAATGGACAAACCAATTAAATCTAGGGAAGGTGTTCTTGTCCCAGCACCCAATACTCCCGCCTCATTCATGATGTTTGACCGAGGGTACAATACCTGTGTGTGGCTGGAGAATTGGGTGAAGTATACAAAAGATGACGGAGTATTGGCTTTTCCGTTAGATGGTACTTTCAATGGTAGGATCTTATTTAATTTAAGAACCCGAATGAATGAACTGCATCCCAGACCGAGACTAACGCAGTATGAGGCATTAGAGGAATGGGAGATTGAGGCTTTTGAAAGAGAAAGACCCCGAATGGACAAGGGTTTGACCAAGTGGTACCCCAGGCAGAAACAGGAATCCAGGGATAAAAGGATGAAACAGTGGAGGCAGAGCATGATTGTTGAGGGTCTGTTTCCCATGATGCCGGCATGTCATAACGTTGGAGCGGGTGAGAAAAGTACTGAAAAATGTAAGCATTGGGGGGCCCTGGGGGATTCAGATGATGAACTAATAGATGACATCTGTACCAGAAGTCCGCCACCTTACAATGAGGGAACCCGACCTTCCAGTGTAGGAGATGTTCCCCGACGCCCCTTCCTAAAGGAAGAAGACAGGTCCCTGGGACTGGGAGGGGGTGGTCAAGTATTACCCTATCCTGAGAAACCCGAACTGGCGGAAACAAGGGATATATATCCCAAAGTGCCCGCAAGTCAGGAAGAAAAATATCCACGTACGAAAACTTTTTTCCCCAGACCCTTGTATGAAAGCGAAGAGAAACCTTCGAATTCGGGACTGCCTTTTGTTCAACCTCCATATGGGGAAGAGCGCAGGTCCTTTAATACTGGAACTTTATTCCCGAAACCAAATTATGGGGGAGGACCAAGTGAAACGCATCCTACTGCCCCGAGTTTTACTCCTCCATTGACCCCACAGATATTACATGACATAACTCTAAGAAGGGTACTAGTGGAAAAGGAGCAAGAGGCTCTAGCTAGACAAAGAACAGAAATAATTCAGAAAATTTCTCAGATAAATACCAGTCCTGAGGCATTGACTATTCCAGTAACTATTGGACCGGTGGTCCCGTTATACGGAAATGGTAAGGGAAATCCGATTACTCCAGTTATGACCCCAGTCATGGCAACCCCGAGACAGGAACCAATCATCATAGATGATCAGTCCAGTGAGTGCGAGTCTGAAGTTGCATTCTTGGAATTGCCAAACAAACAGACTGGAAAGGGAATACAGCAGAGGTATAACCCTTTTAATACAAAAGAAATTAAATTAGAGACAGCAACAGGTACTAGGAATGTCTCTCTGGTAACTCCGGATGAAATTGAGAGTTGGAGTCGTGAATTAGAGAAGCAGACTCCGCAAACAAAGCCTTTAGACCTCTACAAGCTGAGGGTTGAAATAGAAGAATTAATGGCAGGAAATGTGGGGTTGGATCGATTGAATACCTACTCTGAGGAAGAATTGTCGTTCATATGTAAAAGCTTTACAAGAAACACCAGAGTGCTCCACGAAAAACTGACCGAAACAGCAGTTAGTATGGGGGTAGATATCTCAAAATCCAAGCCCTTACAGAAACCGTACAGAGCAGACTTCTCAGACAAAGATATAGAACACCTGAATGTGGCAGGGAAGAAGTTGCAGATTAAAGAATTAATGGGGGTACTGCAGAAATGGGGAGATGTGGAAAAATGGAGAAGCAGGTGGGCGAAAAAGAGAGAAGAGGTTCGCTCCCGACAAGTGACTCCCGAGTTTGCTTTAAGAGAGGTAGAAAAACCTGAGCAGTTATGCCCCATGCGCGAAGTTCCAGGGGGAAAATATGTGCATGTCCCCTGGTCTAGGCAGGATATTGTGTCCTTCACGAACGATTTTCCAAAATTACGAGAGAAACCAGTTGACTGGTACCGGCAGGTGGAGAGGTTCGTGAAGGTACAGAAATGTCTGTGGAAAGACCTGGATGGGTTTTTCGACATTGTGGTTCCAGTAGATTTATGGACCCAGTGTAAAATAAACATAGATTGGCCCAGTGAAGAGTATCCCAGAAACAAGGAAACAGGGGAGCCATCAAAGGAAGTCATGCGAAAATATGAGCAGGTAATTCAGCACTTGAAAGAAAAGGTGCCCGCTAAGGAAACTGATTGGACAAAAATAGATAGAACAACACAGGAAAGGGATGAGACAGTGCACTCTTTCTATGAGAGGTTATTGCAGGTATTTAAAACATACAGCGGTATTGACAACATCGACCTGAAGGATATGACGCACTTTATTTACAGGTTTGTAAATGGTTTAAGACCTGAAATTTGTCAGTGGATAAAAGACAATAAAATCTGTTGGCATACTAAGAAAATGGATGAGGTCCTGCGGTACGCTAAGTACTGCGAGGACGAGATGGCAGAAAAGAAAAAGGCCCTTAAGGAGAAGGTTATGTGGGCTCAGGTGAAGCTCGCAGAACAACAGGAAAAACAATTGAGTAACATGGTTAAAAATGCTGAGAACAAAAGTCCTGGGGGAGGGGGTGGAGGAAAGCCCCGGCCCAAATTTAGCAGGGAAGAGGCTATGAAAAAATTTCCCTGCCATCAGTGCGGCGAAATTGGACACTGGCGAAACGAGTGTCCCCAATTAGTCGATGTTAATGAGAAAACTCCTGATTTAATTCCACAGACGCAGAAAGAAAGACCAAGAAAGACTCAACCCCAGGTAAAAACAGTTCAGGTGCCTCGAGCACCCAAGCAGGTATACAGGGGAAGACAGGCAGAAAATGAAGAGATAGAGGTTTGGGAAAGCGGGGAGAACAGAAATACAGCAACTTCGCAGTATCTGCTGAATGATACCTTCCTTTGTAATGATCAGGACTGACGGGGCCTGAGAGGGGAGGACGAGGAGTGCGTACTTGGCGCTTCCTTGCCGGTAGACCAGTCTGGACCATATATTGAAGGAAAGGTTGACGGAAATGATGTCACCTTTCTATTGGACACTGGCGCTACCCGTTCTACTGTAAGAACAGTGGACGTTCCAAACCTACCCCTCTCGGGAGAAAATATCCAAGTAGTAGGTGTATCTAATCAATTGATTAGTACTGCTGTTACCGAACCAATGGAGATTTCAATTGGAAATTTTAAACAGATGCATAGATTTGTCGTCTGTGACACCAGTCCAGTAAATTTACTGGGACGTGATTTGCTGTGCAAAATGAACTGTACCATCTTTTGCACACCAAAAGGTGTTGAAATACAGACCCCAGATGAAGACGGCATTTATAAATTATTGTTGCTTAGACCTGACTCAGAAATTAAAAGATTGACCCTGCAGGACTTGCCCCAAGAACTACAGGAAGCCGTAAAGCCAGAGGTGTGGGATTTCACTGGTAAGGATGTGGGGTTGATGAAAGATGTGGACCCCATACAAATAGCCATCAAAGACAATGCAGTATATCCTAACACTAGGCCCTACCGAATGAATGCTGAGGTGAAAGCAGGTGTCACTCTGGAAATACAAAAATTATTGGAAGGAAACATCATACAGGAAGTGATGAGCAGCCCATGCAACTCACCGATTATGGGCATCAAAAAGCCTAGTGGCAAGTATAGGGTAGTGCAGGACCTGAGAAAGGTTAACAAAATTGTAGTTCCTTGTTGCCCTATTGTCCCGAACCCTGCAGTAATTCTGTACCAGATTCCTTGGGATGCTGAGTGGTTCACTGTGATTGATTTGTGTCATGCATTCTTTTCGATACCCCTGCACCCCGACAGCAAATTTCTTTTCTCATTTGCTTTCGAGGGTCACGTGTATTGTTGGAACAGGGTCCCTCAAGGGTATACAGAGAGCCCCTCTATCTTTAATCAGATCTTGAAAAAATGTCTAGAGACTTTGATCTTACCTGGGAACTCTGTGTTAGTTCAGTACATAGACGACCTTCTACTGGCGTCTAAAAGTCACCGGGACTGTGTAGTTGACACCATTGCCCTCCTAAACCACCTGTGTGAGAAAGGGCATAAAGTGGCCCCTGACAAACTACAGTTCTGTGCAAAATCAGTGAAATATCTAGGACACCAGATAGAAAAGGGTGTCAGAAAAGTCACTTCAGAAAGAGTGAGAATAATTCAAAAAATGCAGTTGCCCCGTACTCAAAAAGAAGTCAGAATGTTCCTGGGTGTATTAGGGTACTGCAGGCAGTGGATTCTGGGATTTGCAGCCTTAGCCAGGCCCTTGATAAAAATGACCACGAGAGGAATGCCAGATGTTGTACAGTGGGACGATGAAAGTCTAATGGCTTTCACAAGATTGAAAAACTGTCTGTGTACAGCTCCTGCGTTGGGAATGCCAGATTATTCCAAAGAGTTTGCCCTTTTCTGTGACACTCGCGATAATTGCGCATTGTCTGTCCTGACTCAAGAACATGGCACGACCAGAAGGCCTGTGGCTTATTTCTCTGCCACACTGGACCCAGTGGCCGCTGGGTTACCAGGCTGTCTGAAAGCAGTAGCTGCTACCTGTGCAAGTTTGGAGCAGAGTGAGTCCATTGTCATGGGACATCCTGTGACCGTGTATGTTTCACATGGAGTGGTAATCCTATTGACCAGAACTAAAACACAGTATCTCACCCCTAGTCGGCTGACTAAATACGAGAGGATTCTTGTGGGTGCAGCAAATGTGAGCATTGTTAGGTGCGGTATTCTGAACCCTGCCACCTTACTCCCCGACCCCTTGGAAATGGAAGGTGGGGATGATGATGAACATGATTGTATTGATCTGACAGAGTTCAGTACCAAGCCACGCCCAGACATAAAAGAAGTACCATTGCCTGAGCATGATAAAGAACTATTTGTGGATGGTTCCTGCCTAAGACATGAATTAGGAGGTTTGAGTGCTGCTTATGCAGTAGTGTCTTTCACAAAAATTGAACAAGCAGGTTACCTATATAATATCAAGTCTGCACAAGTAGCCGAATTGATAGCCATGATAATGGCTTGCAAAATTGGGAAGGATTTACGCATAACAGTGTATACTGACAGTCAGTACTGTTATGGCGTTGTGCATGACTTTGGCCAATTATGGCTACAAAGGGAATTCATGACTTCCTCAGGTACTCCCATTCGGAATGCAAAAGTTGTTCATGACCTTTTAGAGGCCATCCAGTTACCCAAAGAACTGGCAGTGGTAAAATGTACTGCTCATCAAAGGAGCATGGACAGAGTATCTCTGGGAAACGATTATGCTGATCGAGTGGCTCAATGGTGTGCCAAAGATCGGTATATTGTAAATCCAAAACGAGGGGGGCCAGGAACCAGCTGCCAGCTTCAGGTGTTTGAGGAAGTGCCTACATGGGATGAGGTGAGAGAGTGGCAGGAGTCGGCTCCTTGGCAAGAAAGAGAGAAATGGAAGGAGGATGGGTGTAGACCGAGACGTGTGGATGGTGTGATTTTGGGCCCAACTGGTATGCCTGTGTTACCCCGACACTTGCTTGGCACAATGGCAAGATTAATACATGAAGGATCACACATTGGTAGGGATGCCATGATTCTGGTATTTCAACAGACTTGGTACAATAAAAAGTTCAGGAAGGTAGCAGAGTCCCTCTGCCAGAGGTGCCTGTCATGTCAACAGATGAACCCAGGCAAAAGGACAATGGTTGAGCTGAGCAAGATTGGGAGGTCAGGGGGTCCCTTTATAAAGATACAGGTTGATTTCATCACCATGCCCCGTTGTGAAGGGAAACGATATGTCCTTGTCATTGTTTGCGTATTTTCAAAATGGGTAGAAGCTTACCCTACTCCTCAAAGTGACGCACTGACAGTAGCGAAGTGTTTACTAAAAGAACTGATACCTAGGTTCGGAATACCATGCATTATTGAATCAGATAAGGGTGGACATTTCCAGAATGACATACTGGCTGAACTCTGTAAGGCCTTTGGAATAAGGCAGAAACTCCATTGTGCATACCACCCAGAGGCTTCTGGAATAGTGGAACAAGTAAATGGAACTATCAAAAACAGACTAGCAAAGCTGACAGATGCTACTGGCATGACCTGGGTGAAGGCCCTGCCCCTGGTCCTGATGGGACTGAGAAGTGTTCCAGACCGCAAGACAGGCCTAAGTCCCCATGAAATCATTATGGGAAGAGTGATGAGACAAGCATGGGTGCCAGGAAGCAAACTGTTGAGTATTACTGATGATTTGGTGCTTGAATACTGCAGAAGATTGGGTGACCAAGTGCGTTCTATCTCTCGCCAGATTGGAGACGACGGCATCCTTAATCCAACGACTCCTCTCCACAACTTGGTTCCAGGAGACTGGGTCAAAATAAAGAAGCACACTCGATCAAGCTGTCTGGCACCAAGGTGGGGAATTAAACGCCAAGTAATCCTGGTGACAACCACTGCAGTGAAAGTCGCAGGTGTTCCCCAGTGGATCCACGCTGGACACACCCAGAAGGTATTGCCAGACAAAGGATTTGAAGAACCAGGGCAACCAGCAGAGGACCCTGAAGAAGCCAGACCAGTAGCAACTGACACCGAGCAGCCCAGCACCAGTCAGGTTGCAGGAACAGCAGACGTTGGCCCAGGAGTAGTTGACTGCGAACTGCCAAGAAACCAGCCTGCTGAAGAGGTCCAGGAAACTGAGCCAGGAGTAGCTGAAGACGAGCTGCCAAGCATATGGCCAGAAGAATGGATACCGATGATTGATCTGACCGAAGATCCTATCAGAACAAGAGAACGACTTAGTGAAGGTAGAGAGTGGACTAGTCAGGAAAAGCAAGGCACAGGCGAAGATCCTCAGCCGTTTGAGATTCAAATCAAAACTGAGGAAGGAGAAGGTCAGACAGGGACAGAGCACGTGATTGATACAGATCAAGTGAATAAGACTGAACAAGTGCCCGATACTGAACAAGTGCAAGATACAGAACAAGTGTTTGATACTCCTCCATTAACTCCTGATGTGGATAAGGGACAGACTAGACATAGAGTAATAGTTCGAGCAGAAGAAAATCAAGAGATCGAAGTGCTTGAACAGGATCAGATAGAGTTAGAAAAACGGGTTCAGGAAACAGGAACGGAAACAGAGACAATCGAAAGCCAAAAACAAAATATTCCTGAACAAGGCCAGATTAGCAACCAGGCAGAAGAATTTGATGCTAGCCCTGGAACTAGTCAGATAAGGGAAGTAGGAGAAGAAAGTGGAGAAGAATTACCACAAGATAAAAAGAACAAGAGAATAAGGAAAGAAAGTGAAGTCAAAGTACCGACTAAGAGACTAAAGAAAAGAAACAACCTTGAGCCTAGGTTTGTAAAAAGACTGAGACTAAGGATAAAGACAGTGGAAGAAAAACGTGCAGAAGCAAGAAGAAGTGCTCGAATAGCAGAGCAAGAAGAAGACTCTTCCAAAAGAAGGAGTGAGCGAATAAAAAGACAAAACAAAAAGTACAAATCTCCTGAATGGACACTGGTTTTGGAAGAACTTGAAGATCTTGATATAACTGACGTAAGCGACGGAGAACCTGTCCCAGAGTACTCAGCTGAAGAGGAAGACGAACCACCGTGAATTTGCACAAAGTAAGCTAGTTGTGTAAAAAGTAAAAAAGAGGGGTGAGAACACTCCTTCTGAGCTAAAATGTCTGATTCAACAGTGAATGGTAGACCTAGTTGCAGCCGTTTTAAGACGTGTTGCAAGGTGTGTATATGTAGTGTAGTAGTGCTGATAGTTATCTGGATAGGATTAACAATTTTCATTCCCTTTGCTGTAAGTAAAGATACTAACATTGTCCCTACTGAAGTTGTAAATACTGACAATGAGGAGCTGACAACACAGAGTGTAGAAAGACATGAGAGAGCCTTGAGACAAACTAAACGAGACTTAGAAGCATCAGATGAGAAAGGACTACATTACCATGGAATGAAAAACAGGACGCATTTGAATGTTTTCGCAAACTTGTTAATACACTATGTAGAAACTATGGAAATTGAAGATTGCTATGTCTGCATGAAGCTACCTACTTCGGTGGCTGAAGGCGTGACATACCATCATCTGCCATTAACATATGGAATTTCCTGTAGCATTTTAGCTAGTTTATTTTACAAAAGGGGACCGTTACAGTATTATTACTCTAACAATGACGTGATCTTTTCTGAACTTCCTATACGTGGGAACCTGAATCCTGTACATACCAAAACTGACTCCATAAGATATATGGGAGACTACTTTCTGACTATAGGGAACATTGACGTAGCAGACGCACACAGAGATAACTTGACTTGTTCTTTGCGTGAGCAGGAAAAGATGTTCCTGAACATGGCAGAGAAAAGGAGAATTAAAATTCAGAAGAAGGCTAATGACGAAAGTCAGAAAAAGCCAAAGTGGGCAGAAAACATGGAAGGCACCTCATCTGGTGGAGCGGGTCCTGCTCTGTTGCTGGATTTTGAAAAGAAAGGCAAGCTATGTCTTCACCGCGAGAAGACTAGCTATTATAATAATGTTTTCATTGGTTCCAGTGAATGCGAACATAATTACAAGGTAATTGGAGGTTGGGGTTTCAAAAATGGGTCAGAGCCTGTGTTTCCTGGAATTTATTATATTTGTGGGGACAAGGCTTATTTCAAATTGCCGGATCACTGGTATGGAAGCTGCTACTTTGGCATTGTCTTCCCGAAAATATACCATGTGAATGGAAAAGCTGGAAGCAATGAAGATACTAATGGCTTAGTGCGTAGTAAAAGAGAAAGTATAGGTGAAATTATGGGTAGTATTTTCAGTGCACTGATACCTGGAGTGGGAGTGGTTCTGAACACTCACAGAATTTGCAAATTGTCTACTATAGTAGATGTGCTGTCTACTGAAACAGCTCATGGATTTCTGCTGGTCAACACCGAAATGGTTGCGATCAGATCAATGGTTTTACAAAATCGACTTGCTCTTGACACCTTATTAGCGAAAGAGGGCGGAGTCTGCCGGATGTTGAAGGCGCAACATTGTTGCACTTATATTCCGGATAAAAGTGTACAGATCAAAAGATATGTGAAAAACATTACTAATTTGGCAAAGGAACTCAAACCACTCGAGGTTGATAGTGCCTGGAAGAGACTGGTAGATGGTCTCTCAAATGTAGGTCATTGGCTTGCTAGCATAGGTAAAAGCTTATTATTCAAAATTCTGATGCCAATTGGTATTATAGGTCTTATTATACTTTCCATTTTCTTATGCTGTAAATACCGCAAGCGCACCAAAAAGCACGAGGTAAATGCAAGAGGAGTGAAACGAAGTGTGGATGAGATTGAATTAGAGGAAGTGAATGATCAGATATACAAGAAGGTGAAAACTTCTCACCCTGCTAAAACTGAAAGAGAAAAGTTAGAGCGGTTGCTGGAAGAAATAGAACTTTATAAAGTGTGAAAGAAAGTTGGCATCTGGTTCCATTATAATTTGTGATGATAGTAGATATCATCAAAGAGGGGATTGATGAAGCAAAGCTTCGCATATTTTGCGGCTTGCCGAAATCAAGAACCTCGTTTATGTATAACAAGGTAATAAATGTACGTCTTACTAACATTTATATTAAGTTTGAGTAAAGGTTTAAGACGCTTGCCTATGTGTATTTCTAATGAATTTAATCTGCGTCCTCTAAAATGGCCGCCGCTTGTATTTTAGTTACTGCGCATGCGTCAGCCACACTCACGTGTCCTGACGCGTCTGCAGAAGTGGAGGGAAAGTTATGCGCATGCGTAATTCATAGCTGTGCTTATCATGTGGTACTGCTCGTGCCACTGCTCTTGTGCCTGTGTCAATGTAGCTAACATTTAATGCAATTAAGTTTATTTCTTGATGATGAGTTAAAAGTACAAACCCTGTGATGTGTTTTCCTAATGACATTATTATGTATTAATTTGTTTTCGCTTACTTTTCATGTACCGCGGGAAATGGGGGTCTGAGTGAGAGGAGAGCCATATTGGAGGTCCCTTCTGCGCCTGTGCGACATTCGGCAGCACGAGGGACCTTGGCTGATGGAACATAGCCAGCTGGCAGTGATGGGCGAGATGCTCCTGAGAAAGTCACCTCTGCCCTGCGAGAACAGCGAATGTGGCTCCTTATGTGATACAATGTAATGTTGCGCTACTGTTAGCTCATGGGAACCCCAAACCCGTTAGGCGGTACCCAAATATGTAAATGAAGGCTTCAAATCGTGTATTGTGATTGGTGTGTTACCCAAACCCTACCGTAGGACCAATCGAAATTGAGGGATTCTGACACTTTGCAACATTGGGGGGTGGTACACTGTCCCCAAACTGTATATCTACCCTGGGTTCACCTAGTGAACCGTCCGACTTGTCTGGTTTAGCTGACCTGTCACTGACCCAACGCACTCAATAGGTGACTGAAGATACAGAGCGCTGCGGAGCACTCTGTCCGAATTTGACCATAGACTAAGGTTTTACTGAACCTTAAAGTGTTGGCAAAGCACTTAGCTGGGAGTTCGCTGACCCAATCGGGGTCTTGATCGATAGCTGCAGAGCGGGTGGAGCGCAGGCGTTGCTTCCGAACTGTGGGTTCCGGTCCTGTCCTGAAGAGGGTCCTGTCCTGAGGGTTTGCTGTCCTGTCCTGAGGGTCCTGTCCTGATTCCTATTCCGAGGGTATCCTGTCCTATCCTGGGTGTCCATTCTGCACCTGCTGTCCTTTGAGGGGTATCCTTCCTTGAGGGTTTCCTGTCCTTAACTGACCCGTGGCCAGGGTTTGGTTTCCACACCTTTTCTAGGTAAATATTATTCTGAACCTCTTGAAAATTCTTGCACCTTCTGAATTTCTAACTTTTGCTTAAATAAAGATCAACATTGCATATGTTATATTTCCATGCCTTTCCGCAACTATTGAACAGTCATTTATAATTTTGCAAAGTTATTCCTATGTCTTCTCAATTGTTAGAAATTATATTTTGCATAGCAGTGTGTCATTTTCTGATATGGTCTAGAACTTCGTTGCCTAGATTGTTCAAAGGCCCCTTCACCTTAAGTGAAGCGTGTTATTCATTATAAGCTCTTCTACAGTCACACACACTTAGTCTATCCCTGTCTAGATAATACTGACTTTACATAGTATTTTTCTTGTTACAATTTATTAGTACTTTGATGATTACTCTGTCATTATTTCTTTCTGCCTATGTGATTTACGTTATCTTGGTTATTGATTGCCTTATTTTACTGTACCTCATGCAAGAAAATATTGAACTTTAGATAAACATTTTAAAACTTCCAGTTGTCCGTGGTCATTTAAACAGTATTTGAATGTTATTGGTTGGGTTTGTATTTTGCTGCCTTTCCTTTACAGCTAGCTCCCTGATTCATTGTGGTCATTAGGCACCCGCATCGGTGGATGGTAAGTCGGGTGCACCGAAATTTGGTAGCAGGGAACACACACACACCAACTTGATAGAGCTCGTGAAGTCACCTGATCGATGTATATGGTGATTTGAAAAGTATATGGGCCCTGAAGCCGGAAACGGCGAAACTGTTGGTCGGGTGGCCTCGCGCGCTCTATCATTAGTGCCTACATTTTGGAATCTAAACATTTCCTAAATGGTTTTTTGCATCAAAAATACTGTTTCATTCCTGTAGAAAGCATCATATTAGCATGATTACTCACTCCTTCACAAATATGTGTGTGTATGCCAGTCTGTCCATTTACAAATAATTTTGATAGGTATACAGTTATTGTGAATACACAGACAGGAATGTGTACACATTGGTGATAGAGAAACCCATACCCTAAAGCATTACTCATTCTCTGTTGTCATGTCCAGATGATGAAGCAATGGGGGAGATAAATGGCATACTTCCATGGATTTATCAAAATTGTAAGGTGTGTGGGTGTATTCAATCAGGTAACCACAAATCAGGACAAGCTTTTGAATCATTACCCAGCTGTTGACATGCATTAAGGTGTAATATGTTGCCTAATCTGAGTTTTATGTGCATGTCTGAAGAAAGTATTTCATGGGAATTAGTGTATGGGGAAAATGTGCTGTGATAGTCTATGACATTTTGGACTACAGTGAAAGTCAACATATTTAGTGGAACAATGTCACTGAGACACTCATAACTCCAACTGACTATTGGCCTTTAAGAGTGAAATGTGAGAATCTTTTTGGTCAGGACTGACATGTATTAGGAATGGTTTGAAGGCTAGTTATTTGCTTATGCTATTTACGTTATTTGGCATTCCCCCCAAATAATGTTACTGTCTCTCTTTTACAGCCTAGGTATCTATTTGATATGGGATACATTGGCAAGTTACTTCAGTACAGCTTTCATTAGTCAATTTTGACATTGACATATTTTAGTATTTTGTAGTAAGTGTTATCATTGTGAAAAGCCCATTCAGAGGTGACATTATATCAGTTTGTACTAAAATCGGACAACAGTGCAGTATCTATGGACTCTCATTTATTCATAAAATCATTTTTGGAAATGTACAGTATGCAGAAAATAGGGTCTTGTAAAAACATTGTACAAAGCTTGTTGGGTGACATAAAATCCATTTTCTAAACTGCAAAGGACTACGATGTAGAGGTGTGAAACACCTTCAGGAAATACATAATGATGTATTAGAAACCTGAACATACATGATATGGGACCTATCAGGGCTAATGACATAACAGTGGCTAAAAATGTTTCACAAGTTGCATACATGCTTGTGCTCATACTAATGGTGAAGTAAATGTTGAGAGCCGTGACACAGATGAAATCTCTTAACTTTGGATATGAATTTTGTTCAAAGGTCATGTACAGTTCTGTTTTCACAGATTTGTTTAACTTATTGTAGATGTCAGCATTATCCAGGGCAAGCAAGGGAGAAAGGGGCAACATCAGTGGGGCAGCAGCTATCCACAGTGGTTCTGGTGCTGAGACCATCAACAGCGAGGGAACCAGTGCACCGGATGGTGAGGTGAGTGCAACAGAGGTTGCAAGCTCGTCAACCTCTTCTTCTGAGGCATCCTCTAACAGACACTCCCTAATGGTGGTGGACCCAACAAGAACTGTGACACCTTCATCCTTGTTCGCCACCCCTAGTACCATCTCCACCCTCCCTGGTGCTCCCCACCCAGTTGGCTGCAACCCCCAAATGGGGTGTCATCTCCTTCGCTCCAGGCACCTCCCCATGCCTCTGTCCTCCCGGCTGCACTGAATGAAGAGGCTATTGTCCTCCTAAGGGACATCCCTGTAAGTCAGATAGCACTACCTGGGGCTTGGCAACCACATGCAAGAAATGGTAGTCTCCCTGGAAGGCATTAACAGTGCAATGCCCTTCCCCGTCCAAATACCATATTCCCAGACCTGTCCCAAGCCCATGCATACATTTACATACACACACTCATATGGACACAAGCAGCACACCCACACGGGAACACAAACATTGCAAGAAACTCTTGAATTACATTCTAACATACAAACAATACTCCCCCACAGTGACCATCCCTACCACCATCACATCCACACACATCTCAGACACCACCACCCCCACAGTTACCACCCCATCACCATCACATCTACACACACACTACGTACACCCCACCCCAGCTACCCCCACCACCATCACATCCATACATTCACCACCCCCCAGTTGCCAGTCCCACTACCATTACATCCACGCACAACAGACACCCCACCCCCACCGTTATCATCCCCACCACCATCACATCCACACACACAAC
This sequence comes from Lissotriton helveticus, assembly GCF_964261635.1. Classification (NCBI taxonomy): domain Eukaryota; kingdom Metazoa; phylum Chordata; class Amphibia; order Caudata; family Salamandridae; genus Lissotriton; species Lissotriton helveticus. Next base: position 994,154,094 of record NC_136072.1, read on the forward strand.
AGACTCCACCACACCCAGAGTTTCCACTACATCAACAGCCACACACTCACAACCAGCATATCCACAGCACACCCTTCCACAGACAAACCTACATAACAGTACATCCCCCAAAACATGGGCAAACGCAATCAAGTACACAACAGGCACATATGACACAAGAAACACCCACACTTGCAAAACATACAACAGATCCACAGGCAATTGCACCATCAACAGACACAGGCACATCACACACTGGTATACCCCTTACCACCAAAAGCCCACTCCCTTCCAAACAGCATACCAAGTTCCCCCTAGAGGATTCCAGTTTTCCCTTGCCTTAGCCCCTCGCAAAACTCAAACTACCCTTACCAAACTGCATTCCACCACTCCCACACCTCAAACCACCCCTTCCAAATCCTTTCCTTTCTTTTGGACTACAGAACTGCCAATAGGTTTGGACTTTATTTAGAGACATTTCTCTTGTCGGTTAATAAAGACTTTATTTTGATTTGAGCAAATTGTTCCTGGCAATACATTTCCTTAGCTATTGTTTGATTTCTGACAAGGTTGCAGAGTTAGATGTGGTACATATTGGCAGGTTATGCTACATATATTTAGATATTGTGCTTTGCTATGTGCATACACTGTTTGACATGCATGTGATGATCATTGTATTTTATGGGCAGACAATCATCATTGTGCAGTTCATTTGCCACCACGTAATTGATGTGACATTTTTTATTTGGATGTGTTACTACGGGTCTATTTGTTCCACCTTGATGCTGATCAGTATGAATAGGTTTGTATCCATTGTACTTGGATCCAGTGCATGACTTGTACTAGACAAGAGGAATTGGTACATAGATGTAGCTGTTGCAGAATTCATATTCGAGACTGACATTGTTTTAACTGGTATTTAAAATGGTCATGGTTACACCTTGTCTAAAGCAATGTCAACATCATGTTTCATTGCACTTTCCCCTATGATGTGTATTGCATATGTTTTTCATGTGTGCAAGTGAGATATTTATTTACGCACACCTGGAGGGTGATATTTTGACATATATTTAGTTATCCTTTTGGGGCATGTGTCCATTTTTATCTAGGGTGCTTCCACCACATTTATCTACGAATCGAGTTACAGGTGTGTTCATTTGAATTTCTAACACTTCAACATTACCCACATATGCATTGATATGCTATTGCTTTCACAAGTCTTGTGCGTAGATGGAAACAAATAAAAGTGGTGCTTACCGTCGATTGCATCCACGACAATGTTGATTTTCTGTGTCATCAATGAGCAGTGTCAGGACCTATAGAAACGGATCCTTGGGGGTACAGGAAATTTGGAAGTAAGTACATCTGAGTTTGTGCCTTATATGCGTTCCATGCCACCAACGCAAGTGATTGAGCTTGCAGGGAAACTAGGGGTCCTCCCTCTGAAAGCTGATTTAACCTATACCGCCATCGGTGTAGTAGAGATTTCCTGGTGGTGATGGCGGGACTGCAGCGGTATTTTGTCTATGTAATCACCAACATCTAAATAGGGCGGGTGGATCGCCAAGTCAACGGGTGGGAAGACAGCTGAAATAGCGACTGCGGGACCGATTCGGACAAGATCGTAATCAGGCCCTAAATCTTAACTGTTATTACTATGCTGGTGACACTCAAATCATCTTAAAGCTTGAAAATCTACTGGGCCTTGACTCCCGTACTAATGGAAATGCGTTCAAGCATTTGACAGCTAGATGCAAGCCTACTCCAGCTAAATATTTTAAAACAGGTGATGCTAGCAGGCAGCTGAATAATCAACTACTAACCTTAAACTCTCTGCCCCCGAGAATTAGGGCCCCTGCCATCCTGCTCAGACCAAGTGAGGAACCTAGGAGTGATTATGGACTACAATCTCTCCCTTATGCCACAAGTAAATCAAATAGCCAAGCAAAGCTTCCACAGGAACGGTCTTTCTCAAACTTTCCGGTTCCTCAGCTTCCCTCAAACAGTGCACGTTATCATTGCCTAAGCAGTCTTTGATGTTGGCTATGCCAATGGACTATACCTGGGGTGCCCCTCTTAACACTATATAAATTGTAAAGAATGCAGCCTGAAACTGGCAGGCAGCTTCTCAACCTGAGGATGTAGACTCAAATTAAATCAGGTACCATATATTCTACACTGGCTATTGGTAAGTGGACATATCATGTTTAAAGTAATGGGATTCCCTCAGTAAGCTAGCCACGGAATACGACCACCCTTCCTTCAGCTGAAAATACACACCTATTGCAAAACAAGACCATTGCATTTCAGGTTGCCCTCTTATTTACAGTTGCATTCTTCAAAAATTAATGAACAGGTGGAAGTTTCTTCTGTATTTTGCGGTCCATGGAGTTGCTGGAAGCCCAATCATAGGCTTATTTTCTGTGCTCAGGTTAGAAATGCATTGTTGTTTCTAGTCAACCTGCAGAGCAGATTGGGACATTTTCTATCCCACTTTCCCTCGGCAGGTTAAATTATGCCAGATTTGTTTTTCGGTGAACAACTTCACACAGACCTAGATACGGCCTCAAATGCAGAGACATTTTCTCAAATGCTCAATTATGACCAGCATTTACCAAGGCATAGTTTCCAACTTCATGCACAGCGCCACACGCCCTGGCATGGCTTTCAATGTGCAGACACAGCCTCAAATGGACAAAAAAAACTAAGAGGCCCATGAACAATTTTTATAAGCCCAGATAAAGATGTGTGTACTCAAGTACATCTACATAGCCCTAGTGCCACATTAAAAGCATATGAATAGCCTCAGTTATACAAGAAAATCCCCATATGCCCAAAGGACATTCATAATGTACAGGTGCAGCTTCATATACTTAGGTAGAGCCTAGTTAGCCTGTGCATCCTTATACCTCATACGGCTTAGCTATAGCTATACTGGAATCTAAGGGCCCAATTCACAAAGGTAAACGTAGACCTGAAGTCCAAGTTTACCTTTGTGAATTGGGCCCTTAGACTTCAGGTCAAAGTTTTCCTTTGTGAATCTAGCCCTTAATGGGTAATTAAAGCCTCATATGCTTTATTAAATTCTCACACTCCCAGAGCATCATCCCCATGCTCCAACATATTTTAGAAACACACTTCTTTGTCCAGTGCAGCCTCAAAATGTTTAGGCATATATTAAAATCATATAGTCAGTTGTGCAACACAATAAACCCCTTGCAGAGAGGAGAACGCCTATCCTCACTAAGCCAACGAGAAAGGTATATTAAATATTATTGGTATAGTATATCAATGCAGTTAATTAATCTTGCAATAATCAATATACCACAATTTTAGTAGAAAATCACAGTAGAAAATGTCATTTTGTCGGTGCTCCACAAATGGGGTAGTGCGAAATGACATACGAGAACAAAAGTGCACAAGTACTCCCATAGTTCCCAGTAGTCAGGCTTGATAGGTAATGGTCTGCTTTCATCATTACAGTAGGAATTACCAGGAAGGATGTATGTGCAGGGTTTCAAGTTTGAGGACAGTACTGTCTTACATCACTTGTATGTTATCTTCGTGGACCCATCAGAACACCAGAGCGAATGCCATTACAACACTTGCTTCCCTATTGAAATGCACTGTAATGAAGTGTATAGACAGTGTACACTTCATGTGTCTTAACTGTGGACCTAGAAATGACGCTGAATAATTTACCATCTGCTCTTTTATGCAATATGTGTCTCACATGTCACCGATGTCTAATGATCAAGACATGCGTCCACTCACATTTCTGAGTCATATGGTTGTTATGTAGTTAACAGATATATTTAGTTGCTTATTGCACAGTGTGTCACAACTTTCCATTCTTTCTTGGTCATTAGCAAATGTTGTTGATCAATTTCCATAGTAATCAGGAGTTGATGGAAGCACATCCATGTGCAAAACTTGTTGCGCAGAATCTGCCCAACAGATCCCTACATTTTGTTTCTTAATGTGTCATCTGGTCACATTCCTATATTGTGAATTTCCTAGACATCTTTAGAGTTGTCTCAGTGGCTGTCATCTGTTCTTTTCTTTAAACCAGAAATGTTTACATTGGCAATCAGAGTTGTTAGTACATAACATTAAGGTATGCTCTTGTTTGGTTGTGTTGACTCTGGTACAGGGTTGTTAGCAAACGTAGGGCCAAAGAGTTTTGTGGAAATGCCTATGTTTTTTGCTAGGATGATACCGTAGTTTGACAAGTGGCTTTATCTTCTGGACCAGGATTACCACTTTTCTATTGGTAACCTTTGGGATTTTTCCAGCTCCCACTTCTAGGTACTTGCTTTTTGGATGCAGTTACTCACTAGTGAGAACAGTGAAGGTGGTGGGATCTTTTGTAGTTTCTAATGCAGTAGTGATACTTTAAAGTGCCATCTTCATGTGTTGTGTGGTGGATGCCTTTCTAATGCTACCTGGTGTTGCCCTACACTCAGTCCTTAAGTATTCTGGATAGTAGAGGAATCTGACTGCTCACAGCCATTGGAGATGCAAATTTGATGTGGAACTTAACTGCTTTCTGAGTTTCTCCAATGTTTTTTGAGGACACTTTGGCAAATATTTTGATGAAGGTAAGTTGCAGTTGTGTGGTGCCCTAGGTGTGCCTGTCAGTTGCATAAAATATACAGTTTTGCTCTACACGTGTTTCCCATGTCAGTCTTCCTTTTCAACTTGATTTGTTTGAAGTTTGGGATGGAAAGGGGTACGTGTGAGTGCTGGCATTGCTCAGTGTAATAGAAATTTATCCCAAATTATGTTATTTTATTATTATTATTATTATTATTATTATTGACAAGACTGGGTCCCACAAAGCAAGCTGTACAAGCCACATGACACCAGAGGTCCATTAGTAATAGAAGAGATTGGTTGCTTAAAGCGACAAATCTAAAATGAGACGGTTGATACTTGAGCCTATTAGGAAGTCTACTCCAAATTACCTTCACTCGGACACCAATTGATTGATAAATTACTGTGGTACAAAAATATTGTTGTTAAATATCCACAACAAATATGTTATCTTTACATTCATATAATGTATGACATGTAATGCTATATAATATATCAAATTTCACAATGTCAACATTATTGCTGAGTTTACATATTTAATTGCAGTTAACATTAGTATAATGTGAAATAAGAGTTAAATTACTCTTTGAAAGAAATTGTATATTTAATCAAAAATAAAACATGCAAACATCAAGTTATTAACTTTAAAACATCTTAAAAATAAATCTAATTAAGGAAATATTCTAACAATTAATAAAATAACATTTATTTATATATTTCAGTACTTTTGTTTTACAAATAAATTAATTCTAAATATAAAAATACAATATTATTTTATGATAAATAACAAAACATTGTATACCCATATATAATGATTCATGTAAATACATTTAAAATATATTAAGCCATTATAAACAAATTTGGAAAATGCATGAAATCGTTATAAAGACTTTTAAACATATGTAATAAACATAATTTTTTTTACAATTCTAAAAAAATAAAAAATTGATGATTTTGAAACAAATCACTTGGGGAAAAAATAAAAAAATAAAAATAATGTAAAATGTATATACTTTTATATTATATGTGCTCAAACTATCATAAACAAATTCCAGAATTAAGTAACATGTAATAACCTACAACCATTCTAAACTCGTTTTAAAAAAACACCACAAAAAAGTCAAATACACTATTTTAACTACAATCCTGGAAACATTGTGGAAAATGCATACATGGGTGGTCAAATTAAATACTCTAGCCTTAGTTGAAAACATACTGGGCAAAGTCCATACATGGGGGGTGGGCCTGATTTGCTATTTTAACTCCAATTTAAAAAAACATGAAAATGTTAAATGCAAATGTTTCAGGTCTTCTAGTTAATAAGTTATTCAATAAATATTAATATATATATAAATACTAGCTGTACCCTGCCATGCGTTGCTGTGGCTCAGTCTAGTTAAATGGAAGAGAAAGAAACGAGTAAGCGCACATTTCTAATATGTTTAATTTTACAATGCTTGTGGGCACACAATATTTTTTTGTGACTATTGTCACGTTGTGTATATATAAACACACGCTAATGTTGCAAAGTGAACCAACTCCTCCCTGCTCCCTCCACCCACTTCCCGGTCTGCCATCCTGACACCAACTGCCAATCCTAATATATGTAGGCTATTGTCTATATGCGTCTCTTGTATTTGTTGCGCAGCAACCAAATCAATAGGGTCTGTTTGGCCTTTCGATTAAAAACACGCGCGTATTGGACACGCGCGTATTCGAATCCAACGTTGTGTATATTTAAACACGCACTAATGTTGCAAGGTAAACCAACTCCTCCCCCTACCTCCATCCACTTCCTGGTCTGCCATCCTGACACCAACTGTCCATCCCAACATATGTAGACTATTGTCTCTATGCGTCCTTTCTTAATGTTGCCAAGTGAACCAACTCCTCCCTCTCCCTCCACCCACTTCCCGGTCTGACGTGCTAATGTTGCAAATTGATCCAACTCCTCCCCCCTCCTTCCACCCACTTCCCGGTCTGCCATCCTGACACCAACTGTCCATCCTAATCTATTTAGACTATTGTCTCTATGCGTCCTTTTTTAATGTTGCAAAGTGAACCAACTCCTCCCCCCTCCCTCCACCCACTTCCCAGTCTGCCATCCCGACACCAACTGTCCATCCTAATATATGTAGACTATTGTCTATATGCGCCCCTTGTATTTGTTGCACAGCAAACAAATCGATAGGGTCTGTTTGTGTTGCAAAGTGAACAAACTCCTCCCCCCTCCCTCCACCCACTACCCGGTCTGCCATCCTGACACCAACTGTCCATCCTAATATATGTAGACTATTGTCTTTATGCGTCTATTGTAGTTGTTGCACAGCAACCCATTCAATAGGGTCTGTTCGTCCTTTAGATTAAAAACACGCGCGTATTTGACATGCACTTATTCGAATCCAACGTTGTGTATATATAAACATGCGCTTATTCGAATTCAACGTTGTGTAAAAATTTCAAATCAATCGGTGAAGAACTTTCGTAGATTTAAGATTTTTATCAAACGCACATTGACATTTGTATGTATCTGTGCTTTCGATTAAAAACACGAGCGTATTCGAATCCAACGTTGCGTGTATAAAAACACTTGCATATTCAAATGCAACGTTGTGTCCAAATTTCAAAGCAATCGGTGAAGAACTTTAGGAGATTTGAGATTTTGAACAAACGAACAGTTACATTTTTATTTATATAGATTAATATATATATATATATATATATATTTCATTTCTTTTTTAATTATTATTATTATTATTATTATTAAAAGTCTATCCGCTGGTTCTCCCATGAAACCCCACATTCTAAAAATAACTAAATGAAAAATAGCAATATCATACATTACATACTAAATATATTGAACAAGTAACAATTATTATTTATACATTTTCAAAATAGCTTTGCCCATCCAAACCCCAATACGGCCCACAACCCATAAAAATGGTAATACAAAAAATGTCATAACATATATATACAAAGAATTTGATCATTTAAAAGTAATTAAATATGTAAAAAAATCCAATTAAATAATTTTCATTATGAATACATTATTTAACTTTTCTGGACTTAAATATGATTCATTTCTAAACAGAACAACACCAATATAGACTGGATTTTTCATTTCTGTAATCCAACAAGTGGTTAATCTCACATTTAAACCATTTGGGCACACACACTGGAGGCCTTATTAGATTGTTTTTGGCTTATTTGTTTTTTTTACTCTTCTGAGATGGTCAACACGTTTAAAAACAACACGCTGTTTATATTGCAGTGGAAAAGAGTAATAAAAATATGTCAAAAACTTTTCAAGTTTGACGCATAGGCACACACACGTGCACACATATGAGGGCTATCTTTGAATTATTTTGCATACTTTAGCATTTGTTTAATAAATTATGGCAGAATAAACAAACATTTGTAAAGTCAATATTTCTGCTGCAGAATATTAAAGGTCAGACGTCAATGCATGTTCCCATTTGAGATCTTCTTGAGTTCCCTTGTACATCCCCAATCACAGACCTGGCATATCTCTGCTTTCAGTTTTGGTCACAGAAGTTTTCTCTCTGCCACCTCACTGATTGTTGTCCACCATGTTTTTTTTAAACTCATTTACCCCCAAAAGTCTAGGCATAGACATGTTAAGACAAGCAAAGCAATGCAATAACTTTTTACAGTGATGTTTAGGCTCTTTTAAATTGTGATTTAACACATTCTGTGGCAATGATGGTATTAGATTGTGATTTACTATACAGTATTGAATGTACAACTGCATACGTATGTATTGGCCACATCGAAATTACAGGGGGACATTAAGTATGTACAATGGACGCTCTCCAAAAACATTTTGGCAAAGAAAAGAAACAATAGGGTGTGAAAAATATGTTTTGAAGTAGTGTAAAATGGCATGTCAGTATGACAATCATCTTGTTTAAGCAGTCTGTTTGAAGCCCATTAAATCAGCTTCAAAAGTAAATGAAACGCACGATTTGTTGACAGAACCAGTGGGATGATGAAAGAAGATTTATTGTACAATTGAAAAGGAAACCTGATGTCTTTCATTCTGTTGCTATTTTAAGCGCCTTCAAGGAGTGATCTAACAGCTACAATAACCATACTCTGGTTTACTCTCGAAACCAGGGAATGAAAGGTTGCAAAAAAGCAAGACGACTGCAGGCAGATGTGAGCTTGAGTGTTAAGAAGGTGGGTGAAAGAAGAGTCGCGGAGTTGAGGGCTAAAAAAGCAAATGTAAGCCTAAAATGTTATGTCTTTCAATACTTCTTCCCTCATATCTAATCTGACTGCAAACAAATAATGAGAATTGAGCTAGACAGGAACACGCCTGGGTGGGGGGGGGGGTCATAGGGTTATTGCAGACCCCTGCAGTGCGAACCTTCAGGGAGAACCCATTATACCTCGGGTAATGTATATCTGGGAGACACTGGAGCTTCAGGGGCCCAACCCCATATTCTGTAGGGGGGAGGGTTATCACTCTACCTTCTGCCACTGATGCTCATATAAAGGGATTCCTACTCATGGGGTGGGCATGGCGGCGGGTGGCTGCTTGTTGATTTAGCTGGACTTTGAGGAAGAGGGGCAGCTACCATGGAAGAGAGCAGTTTTCGGCCACTGTTTTTTATCAATGTAAAAGAGTATTCGCCTGAAAAGCACCAGTTGACGGTTGTTATCTTTTACAATCCAATTGTTAAGAAACACCGAAAATCCCCAGTTTTGTTATATCCAAAACCCTAAATAACCCAATGCATTATTCATGACCTCACACATGGTGTAGCAATAACAAGAACGGGCCAAATGGTGTATCCGGTCTGCCATCCTGACACCAACTGTCCATCCTAATATATGTAGACTATTGTCTTTATGCGTCTATTGTAGTTGTTGCACAGCAACCCATTCAATAGGGTCTGTTCGTCCTTTAGATTAAAAACACGCGCGTATTTGACATGCACTTATTCGAATCCAACGTTGTGTATATATAAACATGCGCTTATTCGAATTCAACGTTGTGTAAAAATTTCAAATCAATCGGTGAAGAACTTTCGTAGATTTAAGATTTTTATCAAACGCACATTGACATTTGTATGTATCTGTGCTTTCGATTAAAAACACGAGCGTATTCGAATCCAATGTTGCGTGTATAAAAACACTTGCATATTCAAATGCAACGTTGTGTCCAAATTTCAAAGCAATCGGTGAAGAACTTTAGGAGATTTGAGATTTTGAACAAACGAACAGTTACATTTTTATTTATATAGATTAATATATATATATATATATATATATATATATATTTCATTTCTTTTTTAATTATTATTATTATTATTATTATTAAAAGTCTATCCGCTGGTTCTCCCATGAAACCCCACATTCTAAAAATAACTAAATGAAAAATAGCAATATCATACATTACATACTAAATATATTGAACAAGTAACAATTATTATTTATACATTTTCAAAATAGCTTTGCCCATCCAAACCCCAATACGGCCCACAACCCATAAAAATGGTAATACAAAAAATGTCATAACATATATATACAAAGAATTTGATCATTTAAAAGTAATTAAATATGTAAAAAAATCCAATTAAATAATTTTCATTATGAATACATTATTTAACTTTTCTGGACTTAAATATGATTCATTTCTAAACAGAACAACACCAATATAGACTGGATTTTTCATTTCTGTAATCCAACAAGTGGTTAATCTCACATTTAAACCATTTGGGCACACACACTGGAGGCCTTATTAGATTGTTTTTGGCTTATTTGTTTTTTTTACTGTTCTGAGATGGTCAACACGTTTAAAAACAACACGCTGTTTATATTGCAGTGGAAAAGAGTAATAAAAATATGTCAAAAACTTTTCAAGTTTGACGCATAGGCACACACACGTGCACACATATGAGGGCTATCTTTGAATTATTTTGCATACTTTAGCATTTGTTTAATAAACTATGGCAGAATAAACAAACATTTGTAAAGTCAATATTTCTGCTGCAGAATATTAAAGGTCAGACGTCAATGCATGTTCCCATTTGAGATCTTCTTGAGTTCCCTTGTACATCCCCAATAACAGACCTGGCATATCTCTGCTTTCAGTTTTGGTCACAGAAGTTTTCTCTCTGCCACCTCACTGATTGTTGTCCACCATGTTTTTTTTAAACTCATTTACCCCCAAAAGTCTAGGCATAGACATGTTAAGACAAGCAAAGCAATGCAATAACTTTTTACAGTGATGTTTAGGCTCTTTTAAATTGTGATTTAACACATTCTGTGGCAATGATGGTATTAGATTGTGATTTACTATACAGTATTGAATGTACAACTGCATACGTATGTATTGGCCACATCGAAATTACAGGGGGACATTAAGTATGTACAATGGACGCTCTCCAAAAACATTTTGGCAAAGAAAAGAAACAATAGGGTGTGAAAAATATGTTTTGAAGTAGTGTAAAATGGCATGTCAGTATGACAATCATCTTGTTTAAGCAGTCTGTTTGAAGCCCATTAAATCAGCTTCAAAAGTAAATGAAACGCACGATTTGTTGACAGAACCAGTGGGATGATGAAAGAAGATTTATTGTACAATTGAAAAGGAAACCTGATGTCTTTCATTCTGTTGCTATTTTAAGCGCCTTCAAGGAGTGATCTAACAGCTACAATAACCATACTCTGGTTTACTCTCGAAACCAGGGAATGAAAGGTTGCAAAAAAGCAAGACGACTGCAGGCAGATGTGAGCTTGAGTGTTAAGAAGGTGGGTGAAAGAAGAGTCGCGGAGTTGAGGGCTAAAAAAGCAAATGTAAGCCTAAAATGTTATGTCTTTCAATACTTCTTCCCTCATCTCTAATCTGACTGCAAACAAATAATGAAAATTGAGCTAGACAGGAACACTCCTGGGTGGGGGTGGGGGGGTCATAGGGTTATTGCAGACCCCTGCGGTGCGAACCTTCAGGGAGAACCCATTATACCTCGGGTAATGTATATCTGGTAGACACTGGAGCTTCAGGGGCCCAACCCCATATTCTGTAGGGGGGAGGGTTATCACTCTACCTTCTGCCACTGATGCTCATAAAAAGGGATTCCTACTCATGGGGTGGGCATGGTGGCGGGTGGCTGCTTGTTGATTTAGCTGGACTTTGAGGAAGAGGGGCAGCTACCATGGAAGAGAGCAGTTTTCGGCCACTGTTTTTTATCAATGTAAAAGAGTATTCGCCTGAAAAGCACCAGTTGACGGTTGTTATCTTTTACAATCCAATTGTTAAGAAACACCGAAAATCCCCAGTTTTGTTATATCCAAAACCCTAAATAACCCAATGCATTATTCATGACCTCACACATGGTGTAGCAATAACAATAACGGGCCAAATGGTGTATACCTTGCTCTTCGGCTTTCGCCACTCTCATCTCTGAAAGCAGTGCCAAGGGACCTCTGGTTTAATTAGTCTTAAAGAGTTTGTGCCTTTATATGTTCAATGCCCAAAGCTCGATATCCTGCTATTCATAATCTGTGGCTTTGTCCTTTCAAATATATAATTGACCTTGCAAAAGTAGACTCAAACCTGCATTGACGTCAGTCCCCCCTAGCCCCCCCACACACATGCTACTTGCTGGTTACTAACAACCACTTAGCTACTCCTAACCTTTTTTTGTATTCTTTCCTTGAATGGTTACATAACATCCTTAGACGTATTACTTAACTTTTTTGGTGCTTGTATTGCAATTCCTCATACTTACACATATTACTTGGCCTATCTCTTGATGGAAAAAATGAATTGCAACAAATATACTGATATTTTAACTTTTTATATTCTTACCAACTAAGGTTGTATTGCCTTAAACTATAATGGTTCTTAAAATGCTTAAAATGAACTTATTTTAGTATAACACTCATTCTGTATTCCAGATTAGAACTTCAGCTCTAATTCCATTTCGGATACAGACTGTTTCTGCCAAAATGGCATTCCAAGAATGGTGACATTTGCATAATACGCTATTTAGATGTGCTATGAACATGTACACAAATTACGTCCCCATAGCTATTTGCCTGCAAGCGTATGGCAGATAACAGCTGACCAGAATAGTTTTCCAGGGTGCAAAAATGTTAATTCTGCACTCTGGAGCACGTTTCAGGCTCAGCAAAGTGGAATTTCACATCACTTGCCAACAACATTCTCACAATGTTTTACCTGCTGACAACCGGTGGACAACTAGTAAGTGCACATAACCTGTGTGTGGGCAAACAGCTTATATTAAATTTCAAGTGCAATTTGGAGTTTGTACTCGAAAAGGAATTCCACTAATAGTTCTGACCATGTGAACAGATAATCAAATCTATGGGTAACTCCAAGAAATATGGCATTCTTGGTCACCAAGAGAAGCATTATCTAAACTGCCTTTCTGTAAAGATGACAAACGTTTACCATGATCTCGAACATAGAAGGTCAACCTGGCATGCATTCCATAGTGGGAACATACTCCCACCCAATTATAGCCCATGGTTTATGTGCAATTCAAATCAGGGCACATCCCATTCAGCCTTTATAGGCAGTTGAACAGTGTTCAACACAATCCATTTTTAGGTCAAGCCTACAAGACAATGGCAAGCAAAAGGTATATTTCCAGCTTATCAAGAACTTACAGTGAGCTTAAAGGCTGCTCTGTGTTATCCTTGGTTGACTTCGTCACTCTCATTGGCTTGCTTCTTAATTCAATGGATTACCCTGTCCATCTTCACTCCTGTGCATATCCCTGTTACAAGTACTATGCCACAGCCCGTTTTTGGGAGTGATTTTTCTTTTTCTGTTTAAGCACTCCGTGAGAGTGCATGTGTTTTCCAGCCAACCTCCTTGATCTACTTCTCTCCGCCGGCACTCTGTTACTCTCTCTTGTCCATGTGCTTCTCTTCTCCCCTGGTGCACAATTGTTCTCTCTTGCCTGTGTGCTTCTCTCTCACATGCTCGGTGGTGTTCCCTTCTGTATGCTTCTCCCTTTGACCTCATGTTATTTTCCCTCATGGGAGCCTTCCCCACCTTCCTTGTTGCTACAGCCACTGTGTGATTCTTTTCCCTTCTTAAGCCCTATCACTAATGTGACTCATTCCTCTATTGCCTCCCTAACCCCGCTATTTTTTAAAGGCCAGGAAGTCACTATTCAACTTTCATATTTTTAGGCCCCACCTTCACAGTGTTTGTGCTGTGCTCGTGAAATTGCTTGTATTTAATATATCTTAAAAGGGGCTCTTATCAGTTCCCAATGCCGAATTACTGTGTTAATTTGCTTTTGTGTGGAACTTTTTGTTGTTGTTAACTTACCCTGGCTGACCGCATTTACGATACTTCTACTAAAGCTGCTCACACTGTTTAAGCCCCATTCACTGGCAAGAAAGGATCTCTTCCAACGGAAAAGGCAGACACCTTTTAACAGTATGCTGAATCCTTGCTTTTTATTACTTAGTTGTGTAAAGCAGATGATTTAGCATTAGAATGTTTATGGCATTTCCGATTCATGCCTCAGTACCGTTCTGTGCACTTTGTAGGCATTATAGTATTGATTTTCTCAATTTCCTCTATTTGGTTATTATGATCAAGTTCTAAATGTTGTAATAAACATTGTGCATTACAAATTGAGTGAATATACAAGAGGTATGCTATATTTTAGTACTAAACAGGCAGCTGCAAGTTCAGTTACCTTGCAAACAACAGGGTCATGATTTGAATGGTGCAGTAGCACCGGGCCCAAAAGTTGTCAGAACTGCTCTGACCCCATAATATTGCTCTATTTAACTACTACACAGGCAGGCACAATTGAAGTTACCTTGCAGTTAAAAGGTACTTTATTTGAATGGTGCAGCAGATGCAGTGGCACTTGAGCTAAAAGCTCTAGAGACCCCACTAAAGCCAGATTATTGCAAAAATGTCAAACTAAACAGAAAGTTACAAGTGCATTTATCTTGCAGACAACAGGGTCATGATTTTAATGGTGCAGCAGGTGCAGTGACACCAGGACCAAAAACTCTAGGCACTCCACTAAACACCTAAAACTGCCATATTTTACAACTAACAGGCAGTCCATAGTGCAGTTATCTTGCAGGTAACACAGTCATTATTTGGATGGTGCAGCAGGTGCAGTGGCACGGAAACTGTTCTAAACACCTAAAATCGCTATATTTTGCACCTAAACAAGCAGTCACAAGTGCATTTATCTAGCAGGCGCTAGGGACATAATTTCAATAGTGCAGCAGGTGCAGTACCACCAGGTCCAAAAGCTCCTGGCACCTCACTAAACACGATTATTGCTATGTTTTATAACTAAACAGGCAGCCAGAAGTGCAGGTATCTTTCAGGAGTTAGTTTTATGATTTGAATGGTGCAGTATGTGCAGTGGCACCAGGTCAAAAAGTTATCAGAAGTCCTTTAAACACTTAATATTGCTATATTTGTCTACTAAACATGCAGTCACAATTGCAGTTACCTTGCAGTTGAAAGAGGCTTGATTTAAATGGTGCAGTGGTACCAGGGCCAAAAGTTGTCATAACTCCAGTAAACACCAACTATTGCTTTATTTTACTACTAAACAGGCAGTCATAAGTGCAGTTATCTAGCAAGCACTAGGGTCATGATTTTAATAATGCAGCAGGTGCAGTGGCACGTGGACCAAAAGCTCCACGCAGCCCGTTAAATGCCTAATATTGCTATATTTTGTTCCTAAACAGGCAACCACAAGTCCAGCTACCTTGCAGACAACAGGGTCATGATTTGAATGGTGCAGTATGTGCAGTGGCACCAGGTCAAAAAGTTGTCAGAAGTCCTTTAAACACTTAATATTGCTATATTTGTCTACTAAACAGGCAGTCACAATTGCAGTTACCTTGCAGTTGAAAGAGGCTTGATTTAAATGGTGCAGTGGTACCAGGGCCAAAAGTTGTCTTAACTCCAGTAAACACAAACTATTGCTTTATTTTACTACTAAACAGGCAGTCGTAAGTGCAGTTATCTAGCAAGCACTAGGGTCATGATTTCAATAATGCAGCAGGTGCAGTGGCACGTGGACCAAAAGCTCCACGCAGCCCGTTAAATGCCTAATATTGCTATATTTTGTTCCTAAACAGGCAACCACAAGTCCAGCTACCTTGCAGACAACAGGGTCATGATTTGAATAGTGCAGTATAGGCAGTAGCATCGGACCCAAAAGTCAGAACTCCCCTAAACACATAGTATTGCTTTATTTGACTACTAAACATGTAATCACAATTGTATGTACCTTGCAGTTAAAAGGGACTTGATTTGAATTGTGCAGAAAGTACAATGTCTATAGGGCCAAAAGTTCTAGGGACACACTAAACCCAGATTATTTCTAAATGTTACTACTAAACAAGACAGTCATAAGTGTATTTACCTAATAGGCAATAGGGTCATGATTTGAATGGTGCAGCAGGTGCAGTAACACCAGGACCAAAAGCTCCAGGCACCTCACTAAACACCTAATATTGCTAGATTTTACTACTAAAACGGCAGTCACAAGTGCAGTTACCTTGCAGACAACAGGGTCATGAGTCGAATGGTGCTTCAGGTGCAGTGGCACTGGGCCCAAAAGTTATTAGAACACCTCTAAACATCTAAAATTCATATGTTGTCCTATTATACAAGCAGCCACAATTGCAGTTATCTTGTATTTAAAAGGGCTTAATTTAATGGTGCAGCAGGTGCAGTGGCACCGGGGACAAAAGTTATCATAACTCCACTAAGCACAAAATATTGCTATATTTTACTACTAAACAGGCAGTCAGAAGTGCAGTTATTTCTCAGGCACTAGGGTCATGATATGAATGGTGCAGAAGGTGCAGTGGTGAAACTTGTCAGAACTCCTCTAAACACCAAATATTGCTACATTTTACTATTGGACAGGCAGTAGCAAATGCAGGTATCCTGCAGGCACCAGGAGCATTATTTGAATGGTGCAGCAGGTGCAGTGGCACCAGGCCCAAACGTTGTCGGAACTCCTCTAAAACAGACAATATTCCCATTACATCAATGAATTCTATTATTTCCCTCTTTCATTTCATTTTTCAAAATGTTGCTATTACTTACCGCACGATACCACTAGTAACAGCACAATATATTGCCTTTTTGTACATAAACAAGTCATACTATATTACAGTCATACTATAATATTCACTGCCCACTGCTAATCTCGTCCCATAATGCTTTGCAGGGCCTTTGGTTGGGATTGTATTTTTGCCCATAACTGTCCTTGGGGTGGTCCTAAGAGGATGGGACCACCACCGAATCCTTCAGCAAGATGTGTTCTTTGTTTTCAAAGCATTTGCTTGGTTCTTTTCCTAGGTTAGGGAGGATCCCAATATGATCACCTCTCTCACTGCTTGCTAAATTTTCATTTTCACTATTGTGAAATGACTATATGCATTTTAACATGTAAAGACAGAGATACTTGTTATTTTACCAAAAGTATATGAGGTCTCTGTTTTATTAATTGGGAGTCAGACAAAGCGAACGTAATTCACCGGCCAACTTTGCCCACCCTTACCAACAACACTGAGAATTCCATGAAAATGTCTGACTGGAAATCAAGAAGTGAAAGAAACATAAGAACCAAAGACAAGACTTATCAAGCTCTTCATCCAGGATGAAGAGTAACAAACCGCAGATATCAGGCTTTTCTCTTCACTCTTGAACTACAGAAAGAAGCTGAAAACACATCTCTTTCAGGAGAACTATATTCAGCCGTCCCTCTTACAAGGATTATTTTGAATGCATCGACAAACTCTAGGTACAGAGCTCCAATGCTTCATTGTTACTAGTTTTGTATCATATAAGTTCCAGGGTCAGTTCCCTCAAATATTAGGATGGACGCTCAAGCCTTGACTCTTAAATTTGTGTTAAATTGCATGGCTGACCAACATGAGTTTGATAGTGGGATAGATAAGGATGGTGTTTGCACCGCACATTCTTGGAACAAACTTGAAACTACACCTTGTCCAGTAGGATGGACTGAGTCTGGAATCACAAATTCAATAACATCTCAATGACGGTGAAGAACATTTCGCCCTACAGTACAGAGAGGAGTAAGTTTGTAAACCTTGTGGGTATATTAACAGATTAGTAAGGTTACAATCTCAAATCGACTCAAGTGAATCATAAATCAGTAATCACCTGAATACAGCAAATATGAATATAATCCATAGGTGATTCAATTAAGCAAATGCAAGTATACGTTAGTTAAAGACAAAATATGAAAAAGTTAAATGTTTCTGTTTCCCTGACGGGAATCTCCCTAATGCTAAACTAAGGTTATGGGATATTTGCGAAACTTCGAAGCAGCAGGTGTTACACAGTATAGCATTGAAAGTAGAACGGAATGAAGGTTCTAGTCATGAAAAGGAAAATTGTACTTGCTCTAAAAAGAAAGTCTATGAGTGGAAACATAAGAAGCATTTTACCCAAGGGAGGGGAAGAGATATCCGCCTGCTAGGGTGAACAGGGCAAATCTTCTGACTTCCTAAATCAGCTTCACGCATTTACAACATGAAACTGAGTCTAACTTATACATTACACAGGTTCCCACTGGGTAAGAACCAATCAAAAACCAGTCTTTCCTCTGTACTTGGTGTTGGCCTCGTTGTCATGAATAATACAATGCCAGATTCTCCCATCATTGTGGCCTTCACAATATCTCACAAAGGAGTATTCACCTCCTCTGCATCCCATCCCGTGCAGGTGCTGAGAACCAATGTCAGGCTAATTATTTGCAGCCAATTTGACCTTCACACAGTAAACTAACTGAAAATATTTTTATGAGAACTCTGTGGTGCTTGAAACAAAAATAGAGTTATACACAGCAAGCAAAAATACAATGTTAGGCTCCTGGGCCCACTTCTTTCAAAGATGCATATATCCTAACTATAGTTATTCAAAAACATATAAATCATTTGCTTCACTAAATCTAAGTGTAAAATAATGTGTGCACACAGGTACGTAATGGCTATGCGTGTAACATGTTAATATTTCATTAAGCGCTAATATATTATGGTAACACTGCATCACCAATTTCCTTCACCTTTAAGCAACTGATTGTGTGTCTGCTTGCCTTGCTGAATGATTGTCAACTACACAGTTGGACTTCATGGGTGTATTTATCTGAATGAGGGCAATAGCTCTGTCTGCAATTTGTTTGTCAACCAAGCTAAGACCAACAGAAGTTTGTGGCTACTTTCATTTTATATATAATAAAGATACATGGACTTAGGATAATGACATTGGGAATGAATACATAATACCCTGAAGAGGGCATGTTTTATTTTATTTTAGGTAAAGAGATTTACATAACCTAATAGACATTTACAATTTCAAATCAATTAGACAATATTAGAGAAAGAGCAAAACTTAGCCTATCCAAGAAATACTTTCTTTCAAACAGTGTGCAACAGCACTTTGTAGCACGTCATAAAAACTCTACTGAAATCTGGTCTCCAACTTCGTGACTATGATATATGAATAGAAAAGATACTGAGGTTACCTTACTGGAAATGTCAATAGATCATCATTGATCCACACGGATCAACTATAACTAACAGTCAAACAACAATTGCCCATACAGCGATGTACGACTGTCCGTCTAGCAAGGACGGGTATATTATTTCTAAATAAAAGAATCAAGGAATAGGATTGCATATGGAACAGGACATCTCATGGGTTTTGTTTTTTTCGTTTCATGAATTCGTTTCAAGAATCGTTTAGCCATGCAACAGATCATATGATGGTCATAATTACAGGCCTGCTCCCTTGTTGGAATGCTGTGGCATAATGGAGTTTTGTAATGGTCTGTTGAACTGTGCGTTGTCCACTATGTGCACATTTTACATCCTTTTTGATGTAAAAAAAATAATTTTGAGGGCTGCTTCATGTTGATATGTTCAGAGTATATGCTTTGTTGGTCCTGACAAAGTATGTGGAAGGAATTGTTGGACACAACCTCCCCTCACTTCACCACACTCGGAAGACGTAACCAGTGGGCAGAGTTTTGCAAATGAGCATGTGTCTAACTTTTTGTGAGCAGATAAAATAACTGGAGCTTAAAACTCTGGATGCAGCAAAGAAGAGGCCAACCTATCTAGCCATCATTATACGGCTCAGGGGTGAGTAGAACAACGGCCTGGTACACCCCTCGCAGGTAAAGCAGGCATCAGTAATTCTGCAGTGATTAGTGGAATCACTTCTATTAACCTCCCCATGGACATCACCAGGCCACATTTAATGAGGGCCTATGTGGTGAGGAGAGTTTCTGAGGTGTGGCAAGCACAGATCCCAAAGTATCTGAGCACACCACTTTCAGGAATGTCACTTCTGCAAACCAAACCAGGAGCTATTTAACGTGTTTACCTGCCTTTGTGTCTATGGACACTTCAGACCTGAGCAAAAAGATTTCATGTCATAAAATGGATTTAAGATGCTTGGATGGCTATGTTTTTGTGTGGTGTCTAGCGCAGAAGGTCATGCTGCAGGCTCGAATCCTGGAGTCTCCTCATCATCCTGTGATTCTGGACAAATCACTTAATACAAAAACAAACAAAATAAACTCTGACCTTGTGTAGTGCAAGGGGTGCTGCATGTAAAGGCTCTAATTAGATGAGTTCGCGCTGCGTCCAAACCCCGCACTTCTCATTCCCCGGCCCAGAGGCAATCTCGACAGGAAATCGGGCTGCACATCATAAGAAAGAAATGTCTTGCAGTTTCAACCATTTGGAAAGTAAAATGGGCCCGGCGTTAAGTGAAAGAGGCGGAGGGGTGGGCGGTGTTACGAACTTACCAACTCATCGTGTACCAACGTGTTGTCTTTTTTACTTTTCAGTAGGGACACGTTTAATCATTAAAGTCCTGTTTAACAATGGTGACCGTTATATAGTTTTGGGGGGTTGGATTTTTGTTCTCAGCAATTTCGATTTAGTTACATTAATGAATTTTAAAGTAACTTTCCTATGCCATGGCCTAATTAAGATTTACTTGAAAGTTAAGTGGAGTTGTTGGTTATCAGTGACCTTAAGAAACTGATAGCGTGTTCCACAGGCGCCACCATTTCTTAGGAAAATTATCTAGATTTCGACGACTGCCGGAGTCTTCCTTAGAAAAGGGAATGAAGAGAACTCTCTAATTAGACCGAAAACAGAACTTAATCTAAAAATGATGGCTCCGGCCCAGATGGATTTCCAGACAGGCGAATAGGGCTATTACTTCCCGCCTAAATGCATTTAGATGTCTGAAAGCCTATCTGCCCGAGCTCCCTTTGTTCAAAAAAGTTATTGACTTATCAAGGTTAAAATGCATTCCGCTCGGTCCAATAATACAGGGATATCGCTGCATTCATTTCTGTCATTTGGAGGTCTGTTTTCATGGCAACAGGGCTCTTTTCTGCGCATTGAATGGTTCACTTGTGCAAAGTTCAGACCCTACATAAACAGAGAGGTAACAAAAAAATCAATGCGCGCCTGGGCATGGAGAGACGAGATAGCATTGATTGTGTCCAGCGTCGATATTTCGGATCAGGGCTTCCAGCCCTATACAAATCCTCGCATATTCGAAATGGAGACGCGGCGCTGGGGCCTGAAGGACGCGCTGCGACGCGGCGTAGCGGTTCCAGGAACACGCGCGAGCGTTGGCGCGGGCTCCCAGGGGCGCTCCGCCTCCGGTATGTTTAATTCATTTCTTATCTTGGTGGTCGTGGAACCAGGAGAGACCTTGCAACACACAATAGCCGTCACCTTTAGGAAGCATTTTGCCCTTGTTTGCAAAAAGCCTTGTGGCTGATGAGAGAATTCAAACATGCAGCCTTTTCAAGGTGCCGATTAATTGGATAATGACAGTGACCTTGTGCAACTTCCACCTTGGCAGAAACGACGACGACAGATGCATATATTTATTGATGTGTGTATGCATTTTTTTACGTACGTAGTTATTTCTTTATTTCAAACGTTTAGTAGTGCTGAGATAACCCAGGAGGATGTCATAGTGCAATACATGGTATGCATGGATCTTATCAAGGCTTTAAGTGGGATGAAAAAACTGTGGGGTGTCTCATGGGGGTTCGGCCAATATAATATAGGGCGTGCTTTAAAAACTCGTAAGCTAAAAATCTGTGCTAAGCACTGTGCTGCCCGACTTGTATTTTGCTGTTTCTATCATTGCATCCAGATATATGATACAACAAGTAACATCATACATACAACAAGTCGGACTATTGGCTTTGTCAGTGGTTGTTAGTTGCATAAGATAAATAAGCAGCAACTATGGCTTGTATATAATATTGAAAAAGTTTCCACTTAATGCCTTGGTGACTTCAGGGCACTGTGGCTGCTCCTGAGTTTCAAAAACAGAGAAGGGAAATCCAGAGAGAAAATGACTCTCTTTATAGGATTTCCCTTCCCCTACAACGCTCACCAGGCATGACGTCATGCTGTAACTTCTCCATTAGTGAGAAGTGAGCAGTGTGAGCACCCGCACATCATGTGCCTGCCGTCACTGCAGCCCCCCCCCAAAAAATGGACTGCCTGTGCCAGGGCACAAAACAGAGCCCGATAGAGACCCGTTTCAAGGCCCGCTTTGAGACCCGGCCCACTTAAAGCCCTGGCTCTTATGAAGATGTGATATGCTAGCAGATTTGCCAAGGAGAAACACAGGAGGAAAGTGTATACACGTGACATTTTGTCAGATAGTGGTGGACTTAGGATGCTGGACATAAGTAAGGTACATTTACAGTTTTGTAATTAAGAGGTCCTTGCAGTAAGCTATTGGGCATGTCTCTGAGAAGCGAAGATTTGTCCCTAGTCATGGTGGGTAGCTGTGATTCATGCCAGGGAAAAAGCAGCAGCCATTTCAGCGGTGAGCAGTAGTTTCAAGGCAGGTGATTTTTCAGGCGGCTTTTGAAGAATGTGAAACATTGGCCATGTTTCATTCGTGAAGCACTGTTGTTCCAGATCTTTGGGGCAACACAAGAAGAGCTGATTTGTGGGAGGGTTTGTTGCAGCAAAGTGCTTGCAACTGGAGATTGTTTGTGCTGCCAAGTTGTCACCATCTGCCTGAGATTTTGTTTTCTTTAGCTAGTAGGGAATCTTTATTATTTCATGCTTTGACTTTGACATAGGTAGATCTGAAAGTACTGCCGGCTTGGAATGAGAGCTATCTGAGTTCAAGTAGAGCTGGCTAATATGGTCAGTTTCCTTGCGACAGTAAAATTGGCCTAATCTGAATTGGCACATTTACATTACTCGTAAGTCCCTAGGAAAGTCGTATTGCATATACCAAGGGCCTGTAAATTAAATGTTACTAGTGGGCTTACAGCATTTATTGTGCTACCCACTGAAGTAGTTTTTTTTTTTTTTTTTCAAAATAGGTTTATGGTTTTTTTTTTTAGACAAACACATATGACATTTAACATTTAAACATTTTGCATTGTCCATACAGGGTAACATTCCATTTGACTTAGGTGCTGGTACCAGGCCTTCCACTGCAGCATGTGTGTGTAGGTTAAAACTGCCATTTTGCCTTGCAAAATAAACCCTTCCCCAGGCCTAAACCTCCCTTTTAAATACATATGTCACCCATCGTTTAGGACCTAAA
Organism: Lissotriton helveticus; assembly: GCF_964261635.1. NCBI lineage: Eukaryota > Metazoa > Chordata > Amphibia > Caudata > Salamandridae > Lissotriton > Lissotriton helveticus. Next base: position 994,177,321 of record NC_136072.1, read on the forward strand.
CAGTCTATAGGGCAGGATGTGTTGTATTTGAAAAAGTTGGACATATACTTTTAAGTTTAAATGTCTTGGTAGCAAACAATTCTTACATTCGTTTTTCACTATTGAAAGGCCTGCCTCTCCCGTAGGATGCCATTGGGTTGCCTTATTACATTAAATGATTGATCACTTTTGATTGGGAGCAGGTAGTAAAGTCATGTTTGGTGTCTGAGAAATTGTAATTTAAATCCCTCTTTTATGGTGAAGTAAGATTTTAAGTCATCATTCTGAAAATGTCATTTTTAGCAAGTTTGCGTTTTCTTGTCCTAACCATTTGGTGCCTGTAGCCTGTTCCTGGGTCACATGACTAGGTATAGTTGGCAGTTGGCCTTCGTGTATTCCTCCCAACAGCATCACAATGGGAAGTCTGGGTGTTTGTAGGAGGAGCAATCCTGGGTTGGTGGGGGCAGAGCTGTCACCTACCACACTTGCACTCCAAAGACACTGGCCTAGCTCACACACAAAGGACTTCACACTAGCCTAATGGGCCACCAAACAAACTTGAACCAGGTCAAGGAGGCAGGAAATTCCAGACACTTCTGAAGGGGAAAGCTTCAGGAGTTTCTTACACTTCAAAGTGGGAACCAGGTGTAGAAAGTGGACACTCAGACACATTCTTCTCTACACTCATGTATCTGTGAATACTACAGAAGAAGAATGCCCTGCTGATTGAGGCCTACCTTGCTTACTGAGTAGGAAGATTAGACCTACACCTTTCAACCCAGGCTGAAGCGAGTACAAGGGTCAGCTGACTGGCCTCCTATTCTAAGTTACAGGGACACAACAAGCTCCAGAGGACTCCCTGCAATTGCCCAGCTGACCTGTTGCACAGGACCTGCCTGAGATCTGCTGGCCTCTGCTGGAGTGAGTTCCAGATCCACAGGAGGTACTCCTCAGGTTCTGGACTCTTGGTGTGGAATCAGTTGAGCTCCTCCTTGAAGAAAAAGAGAAATCCTGAAGTTTGTCTTCGTCACAGCCACGAAAAGGCCCACCAAGATCTTTCCAACTGCACCGACTGTCAACATGAAAATTAATTGGATAATGACTGTGACCTTGTGCAACTTCCAGCTTGGCAGAAATGACGACAGATGCACGTATTTATTGATGCATTTATGCATTTCTTTACGTGAACCTGACTCTTCATGCTACAGTGCGAGATCTGAACTTCGGAATGGAACTCTTCGTGCTAGACTTTAGAAGGATACTTTTTCAGTGGGAGTAACCTGGTCCCTGTATCCAGCCAGTCCTACATTAGGGTTGGCCTGAACTTGTGACTTTCATCTGGTCTTGCAAGAGCGCATGACCACGAGTACCACTTTTTACTTATGGACATTGTACTTACCTTAAATCTTTGAAATTGCATATCTCTGATTTTACTGATTGGAATTTTGTCATTTTGGTGTCAAATAAGTTATGACATTTGACTCTGCATTTCTAAATCAGGTTGTAATTTGTCATGTTTTATGTTTTCATTTTACTACTGTTTTAGTGCTGCATACACACTTTACACATTGCCTCTAAGTCCAGCATGACTGCTTCTGTGCCAAGCTACCAGAGGGCTAAGCACAATCTAATTTAGTGACTTTTTGTGGTTCACCTTGATAAGATTGTGGCTGTTACTTGAATAGGTGTTCACCCCCTCAACCAACAACCCAGTTTCTCACACACTACATCTACCACAATGCATCTTGGCCACCTGTGGGCTGGTATGCCAGACAGTGTGCTCCCCCATTTTGTTACCAGCTTAAGTAGTTTGTAAAGGCAAATAGTGCAAATGTGGTATACCTAATGACATGCGGATACTGGACCACCATTGAAGTTAGTAGCAGTAGTGCAAAAGTAGATTTGGATCCTGTTGCAACCCATCTGTCAGCCACCCTGTTGTTACATTTTCATGTCTGTGGGAAGTGTTTACTGTGCTCAAATTAGTCTGCCGCTCTGCACCTGGGACTCTACTATCTCTTTTTGTTGCATATTGCTGAATTTAGGTGGCTTTTGCTTATGCTTCTCCATAGTGTCACAACTTCTTTCCTTCCTTTTTAGTGCCTCAATTCTTGCTTCATAAGTATTACCACATAGCCGTGCTGAGGAGCAAGCATGTTCATCCAAAAACTAATTAAATCGCCACCTAATAATAGTCCGACTCTCAGTATGGGAGACCAATATTTCATTATTTTATAGTTCATTACCACAACTTAATTTTCTGTGAGTGATATACGTACAGCTAAATAGAGGTCAGCCCTCTGGGCATTAACTAACCCATCCCTGTGTCCTATTTTTCATATTTGCTTGCCAGCAATTTCGGAAAAGTGAGGCACTGAACATGACAGGACGTTCAGTGACTTCTCAAACAACATGCATTACAAAGTAACATTTTTCGTTTTTACTCCCACCTGTGCAACCTAACTCATAAACCTTATGGTAGAAGGAAACTCATGTGGGCATAACTTCTCATGAAAGTTGTTAGCCTCCTCCGAACTCCATGTGAGTTCAGCGCTTGCACAATTTGTCCTGGGTTCTAGCCACTCTGGGGTGATTCACCAAACATCGTTTCCTTGGCTTTAGCTTTATAAAACATAAACCCTGCATATGCTGGTGGATTGATTGTGGTTAGTGTTAGTTCATTGCTCTGAAACATCTCCATCCCAACATCTCCTTTATCTTCTGTGAAATTTCTCATCATTGCTGTACTCATAGTTACAACTTGTCTGGCTCTGTGGGTGGCGGGTGAGGGAGGGTGTCAAGGCTCATATTTTGTTACACATCTAGATGATGGATATCCTTTGTCTCACTATTAAAAAAAATAATTTTTTTATTCTTTTGTGTTAAAAAAGGAATGTACACAAGGACTGCCTCTGACAGCTACCACCTTCCCCATTTGTAGCCCATCCCACACTGCTGTGTATCACATCACCCATTTGCATCACCCCGACTGTAGTCCGAAAAATTCCCACTACTTTCCCCATAAGCTAACATGCTTCTGAGGACATCCTCTGGCCTTGTAGTTAGGCTCCTCTAGTTGCCAGAACCTGTCCATTGCCTTCCTCCACTCCTCTAGGGTAGGAGGATTGGAGTCTCTCAATCGGTGTGCAGTGCCTTTCTTAGGCAGAAATATTGCAAGCCCCAACAACCTGCCCTCCCCTCTCGGGCCCATAAGGTAATCCCTTAAACCTAGCAGTGCCATTCTAGGGGTCTATTCGATGTGTCTGTCCAAAACTTTGCAGAGGTATTTGCAATCCAGCCCTAGTAATTGACCATGACTGGTAAGAGCCATATAATATGAAAGAAGTTTGTTACCGGTTGTGTGCACCAAAAGCATTTGGGCCCAGGAAGCTTGCCGGCCTGTAACAAGTGTCGTGGTGTGAGTTAATTAATGTGCAGGTAACACAACTGAATAGCTGGAGCCTAGTGGTTTTTGCTATTTCACGTGGGGAGATCTGTGCCTCGATGATTTCCAGTGATTTTCAGTGAGTTTTAACAAGTGGTCACAACCATGCATGTGTAAAAATTAATATGCACTATATAAGTCCAGAGCACATACTGTTTCCGACATTGCAAAAAAGGAAGCCATGGTGATTGCAAGAACGTTCTAGTGCTCGTGTAGAAAAAGAGAACAAGGGTAGGAAGCCTGTGATAGGTGAGTGCAGGTGATTTGGGCCCCTTCCTTTCCTCCTGGAAAAAAGAAGATAAACAAACAAGAATTAAAAACAGGATCACATGCTCCTGTTGCATGATAAAATATTATCATACTCTAACAATGATCATATCTAGGGCACAGAACTTAACAAAAACAGATAAGGAATGAAGAACGAAGCATAAAACAGACAGCAATTATTCCTTGAGATGTACTGACACTTCCTCTTCTTGGTTCAGACCCCCTGGTTTCTTAGTTTGGAAGTCAATGATCAACTTTGACTCCCTTTGGCTTAACTTAAGGACCCTGTTACCGCCCCTGGGGTTCTTATTGATTTGTTCCAGGATAATGTAACTGAGATCTTTAACACTGGAAAAATGTTTCTCCCTGAAATGACCGGCCACTGGATATTTTGGATCATAATTGGTGATGGCCCGAGTATGTTCCAAAATACGTTTCTTGGCCATACACGTGGTACTGCCAATGTACCACAAGTTGCATGTACACAGTATGGCATAGATAACTAAGCATGGGCGTAAAATCCGCTCCGCTCGCGGATTTTTCGGATTTTCGGCAAATTCGCAATCCGCGAACGCTCGCGAATTTGTCGAAAATCCGTGAATCCGCTCGCGGCGGATTTTTTGCTTGGTTGCGGCGCGCGGCGTGGTGCACGGCGTTCACTTTCCGTCATTTTAGCGTTTGCCGAGTTGTTTTTCTTTGCGAGTGACGCGCCATTTTAGATCTTGCTGCGTGTTCCCGCGGGAGTTTGTCGCCCGCGAATACGTACTCGCGGCTTGCCACCTTGCACAGCACACCTCGCGAGAGTTCGCAATTGCGAACACGTAGTTGCGGCGGAAAGGAACAATCTCGCACTTGCGAAATAGAGATTTTGCAATTTCGCACAAGAAAATCACCAGCAAACAGGATAAACCTTCAGAAAATTATGATTTTTATCAGAATCACTCCTCAGGTTGACATTTGCATGGCTTTTTTTTTTTGCAAGGAGTCCATTTTGGGGGAGGGGGAGGAAGGAAGTGCCCCACAGTCTCCAACTTCCTGTTCCTGTCCAGCAGGCTCCTCCCAGTGCTTTGTCCATCTCCTGGTCACTTTCATTTGGATCTGGAGCTGGAAGGATTACTTTTTGTGGGTGCTGCTGGATATTTGGATTTGAGGCCTTTTTGACTGTCTTTGGATCACTTTTGGATTAGAAATCAACTTTCACAAGTAAGTTTGTTTGGGGCATTACAGTTGCTGCAAGTAAAATTTTGGAACTTTTTCAGAACATTAAATAAATTATATTGTGGGTAGCCACAGTATCCAGTAGGACCAGGGTTGGTTAGGGGTGCATGATACAACTGTTTTGTTGAATTTAAACACCATTGAGGCCATGGATGGGCTGGGATTGTGCTGATTTTTGTCTTTTTTTTGGGACTGCTGGTGGGGCCCTTTGCCCAGGGGTGGTGAGTGTTGCATGGGCCTAGTCTTTCTGTGGGGTGTCTTCTTAAATTTAAACATAATTGAGGCCATGGATGGGCTGGGATTGTGCTTATTTTATTGTTTTTTGTCGTTTTTGGGGGGCTGCTGGTGTGGCCTTTTGCCCAGGGGTGGTGGGTGGTGCATGGACTGAGTGTGCCTGTGGTGTGGTCTCACTCTCTTTAATGTAAACATCATGGATGGCATTGGATTGTGGTGATTTCTGGCTGTTTTTCTGTTTTTTGGGGGTGTACTGTTGATGTGGACTGGTCATGTGGGTGGTGGTGGTGGCCATCTTGAGTGCTGGCTGGTACAGGCAACATGTGCCTGGGGTGTAAGGGGCCATTTTGAGGAGAGGCAGTGTCTGAGGCCTGCACTTATTTTGCCTACTTTTCATCCATTATGCCCAGGGGTAGTGAGTGTTGCATGGGCCTAGTGTTTCTGAGGGGTGTCTTCTTGAATTTAAACACCATTGAGGCCATGGATGGGCTGGGATTGTGCTGATTTTATTGTTTTTTGTCGTTTTTTTGGGCCTGCTGGTGGGGCCCTTTGCCCAGGGGTGGTGAGTGTTGCATGGGCCTAGTCTTTCTGTGGGGTGTCTTCTTGAATTTAAACATAATAGAGGCCATGGATGGGCTGGGATTGTGCTTATTTTATTGTTTTTTGTCGTTTTTGGGGGGCTGCTGGTGTGGCCTTTTGCCCAGGGGTGGTGGGTGGTGCATGGACTGAGTGTGCCTGTGGTGTGGTCTCACTCTCTTTAATGTAAACATCATGGATGGCGTTGGATTGTGGTGATTTCTGGCTGTTTTTCTGTTTTTTGGGGGTGTACTGTTGATGTGGACTGGTCATGTGGGTGGTGGTGGTGGCCATCTTGAGTGCTGGCTGCTACAGGCAATATGTGCTTGGGGTGTAAGGGGCCATTTTGAGGAGAGGCAGTGTCTGAGGCCTGCACTTATTTTGCCTACTTTTCATCCATTATGCCCAGGGGTAGTGAGTGTTGCATGGGCCTAGTGTTTCTGAGGGGTGTCTTCTTGAATTTAAACACCATTGAGGCCATGGATGGGCTGGGATTGTGCTGATTTTATTGTTTTTTGTCGTTTTTTGGGCCTGCTGGTGGGGCCCTTTGCCCAGGGGTGGTGAGTGTTGCATGGGCCTAGTCTTTCTGTGGGGTGTCTTCTTGAATTTAAACATAATAGAGGCCATGGATGGGCTGGGATTGTGCTTATTTTATTGTTTTTTGTCGTTTTTGGGGGGCTGCTGGTGTGGCCTTTTGCCCAGGGGTGGTGGTGCATGGACTGAGTGTGCCTGTGGTGTGGTCTCACTCTCTTTAATGTAAACATCATGGATGGCATTGGATTGTGGTGATTTCTGGCTGTTTTTCTGTTTTTTGGGGGTGTACTGTTGATGTGGACTGGTCATGTGGGTGGTGGTGGTGGCCATCTTGAGTGCTGGCTGGTACAGGCAACATGTGCCTGGGGTGTAAGGGGCCATTTTGAGGAGAGGCAGTGTCTGAGGCCTGCACTTATTTTGCCTACTTTTCATCCATTATGCCCAGGGGTAGTGAGTGTTGCATGGGCCTAGTGTTTCTGAGGGGTGTCTTCTTGAATTTAAACACCATTGAGGCCATGGATGGGCTGGGATTGTGCTGATTTTATTGTTTTTTGTCGTTTTTTTGGGCCTGCTGGTGGGGCCCTTTGCCCAGGGGTGGTGAGTGTTGCATGGGCCTAGTCTTTCTGTGGGGTGTCTTCTTGAATTTAAACATAATAGAGGCCATGGATGGGCTGGGATTGTGCTTATTTTATTGTTTTTTGTCGTTTTTGGGGGGCTGCTGGTGTGGCCTTTTGCCCAGGGGTGGTGGTGCATGGACTGAGTGTGCCTGTGGTGTGGTCTCACTCTCTTTAATGTAAACATCATGGATGGCGTTGGATTGTGGTGATTTCTGGCTGTTTTTCTGTTTTTTGGGGGTGTACTGTTGATGTGGACTGGTCATGTGGGTGGTGGTGGTGGCCATCTTGAGTGCTGGCTGGTACAGGCAACATGTGCCTGGGGTGTAAGGGGCCATTTTGAGGAGAGGCAGTGTCTGAGGCCTGCACTTATTTTGCCTACTTTTCATCCATTATGCCCAGGGGTAGTGAGTGTTGCATACTTGCATGTCCGTAGTCTTTCTGTGGGGTGTCTTCAATGTAAACATCATGGATGGCATGGGATTGTGCTCATTTTTCTGTGTTTTGTCGATTTTTTGGGGTGTATAACTGAACTGATGTTCCTCTGTCTTCCATTGCTTTTAGGTGCACAAGAAGACTCAAGAGAACCACCAGTGCCAGGAAGAAGTCCTGCAGCGGTGTGTGTGTGCAGCATAACGTCACGCGACGTCACGTCTGGACACAGAACCCTCTGCAACTCGTGCAACTGCTGCCTGCTGACCTGCTCTGAAGAAGATGGCCCCAAAAAAAGTAACCCGTAGCTCCTCTAGCAAGAAAGGTGCCAGTAAGGAGCAGAAGAAGCAAGTTACCAAGGACACTGGTGTGCCACCCGCCCCTTTTTTTGGGAGTAAAAAAAAAAGTATGCCTGCAGCAGCAGCGGGATCTGCTGGGGACCAAGCTGGCAGCAGCACCCCCGCTCCATTGGGCTCAGTGCCACCACCACCACCACGCCAACTTAAGTCCAAGCCCTTGAGTGCTGCAGAGGCAGCCAGTATAGTTCTTCAATCACCATCGACCAGTGATGTTGGCTCATCGCAAGAAAGCAGCAGCAATGTCCCTCAATCAACACAGGTTGTTGTAGCTCATCTGACGAGTGTTGAACAACCACAGCCGCAACAACAATCACATGTGCAAGTACAAGCCCAAGTACATGTGGAAGGAGAGGCAGCGCAAGGAGATGCGCAAGCAGAGGTGCATGGAGGGTCACAAGTGCCCACAATAGTTGTTCCTCCCGAAGTAGGGGCACATCAGGAAATCGACAATCAAGGCGAGGTATCATTTGAGGAAGCCACTCCTCCTGATGATCCTTCATTGTCTTCCACACCCCTAGCAAGGAAGAGATCAAGGGTGGTGTCTACATCTTCTTCAAGCACACCTCCTTCTGATGATACGGATCAAACTTGGGAACCAGCACCACAGCCGTCTGAGAGTGAGGCACACCATGATCCAACAAAGGTACTTAAGCGTAAAAGGAAGCTCGTCCAAAGTCTCAGACTTATGGAGTGTGATGAGGCTCAACAAGAAGTGGCGGATACTGCTGCTGATGAAGACTCTGCCAACGACGACCCAGTCATCATAAAGGTCACTGCAGCCCCAGCGGGCATGCAGCAAACAGACATTTTGACCCTAGCCCGAAGAGCTGCTGCGCGTGATGATGATGATGATGATGTTGTCGATGAGGAGGCAGTGGAAACACCACAATCATTGGAGTTAAGTAGTACACCAACTCGTCCCGCTTCCATATTTCTTTCTGGCAAGAAGAGACCTGCGTCAACCTCGACCTTAATTAGTGGCGGTGAAAGTGGAAAACGTACAAAAGTTGGCCAATCCAGATCCTCCACTTCATCTGGCATTAGCTTCATGACCACCACCACCAGTATCGCCGCCTCCTCCAGGTCCCACAGACACTTCAAGTCCCCAGTTTGGGACTTCTTTACTGTTTGTCCCAAAAATCCAAAGTTTGCCATTTGTACCCTTTGTAAGCTTGCAGTTAGTCGTGGTAAGCCAGGTAGCAACTATGGTACCGGCGGCCAGAGTGGTCATCTTGAGAGAAAGCACGCTGTCAAATGGTTTGCGCACCTAGCTGCGATCAAGAAAGGCCAAAATCAAGGAAGCGTTGATGTTTCATCTGATGTTGACGAGCAGGAAGAAGACGTGTCAAACACTTCCCTTACACCCAGTACCCCTCTCAGCAGCACACCCAATGTGAGGCACACTAAGAGTGTTGGAGCGAGTGAGACACCAACGCACAAAAGTTCACCAGCGAGCAAAATTGGGTCAACGAAGTCATTATCAGCCCGTAAATGCTTGGTCCAGGGCAACATTAGAACAATGCTTACTTCAGAGGTGCCATATGAACGCAACCACCCACTGACGCGTCTGTATAACACTAAGCTGGCTAAAATGCTAGCTGTGGACCTTCTACCTTTTTCTTTTGTAGAAGCGGTAGGTTTTCTTGAATTAGTTGCAACGCTCTGCCCTAAATGGAAGGTTCCGAGCCGGTTCTATTTTGCCAGAGTTGCGGTTCCAGCACTACATGAAGATGTGCTGCAGGCGATTGGGGCAGCTTTGCAGAAGAGTGCTGTTCACACAATACATCTGACAACAGACATGTGGACCAGTGGCCCAGGCGATGATTACATGTGCATCACTGCACACTGGGTCTCTTTTTCAGGTGTTATAGCAAAGCTAAACGCAGGTGTTGACCCGGACCAAGTTTTCAAAGCTGCTCGGAAACATGCAACACTAGCCATGTTTGGCTTGGAGAAAAGTCCCACAGCAGAAAACCTTTTGCAAGAGTTTAACAAAAAGGTCTTGACAATGCTATCCCCCCTAAAACGCAAGATTGGTTATGTTTCCACGGATAATGGCGCCAATGTAGTTAAGGCCATGTTACAGGGTGACCATGTTAGAGTGCCGTGTTTGGCGCACTGTATCAACCTGGTAGTTCAAAAATTCTTGAGTGATAAAGAGAGTCCAGCGTTCGAGGTAATGGCCACCTGCCGCAAAATGTGCAACCATTTCAGCCATTCTTTTAAGGCCCGGAAGCATCTGCGGAGACTGCTACTTCAACGTGGAATGCCAGTGAAAGCACTCATCCAGGAGGTGGCAACACGTTGGAACTCAACCTTCTACATGCTTGAGCGTCTGCATGAGCAGTATACGGTACTCGATCACTATTTCTTGACAGAGGCTACATCTCAGAAGGAGGACCTGCGGATGAGTAAGGCGCAATGGGCCATAGTTAAAAGCCTGACAGACATGCTTCGTCCTTTTGAGTTCTTCACGCGTGCAGTCAGCCAGGAGGACTGTAATTTGGGAAAAGCTATCCCATTGTTGTGCATACTGGAGCACCAACTGATGGCGGTTTCTTCTGAGTTTGAAAAAGATGAAAAAAAAAAACCCATTTCATTTTGTCTGAGAAATTATTACATCGCCTACGTGGTGATGAACGTCTTAAAAACATCAACTCAGATCAGCATTACATTTGTGCTACTATTCTGGATCCACGCTACAAAAAGGCGCTGGCAGACAACGCATTCTTTCCTTTCGCTGATGCAGATGTTCAAAAGTACAAACATTGGTTAGCCTGGTCAGCCAAGAGGTTTGAAAAAGAACGGCAGGTTATTGAAGGAGAAGCCAGTACATCAGCATCAGCAGGCCATCCGCAGTCACAAGAATCCACTTCTGCACCTGTGGCTGGGGCACAAGTGACCTCTCAGCCGTTAAAGACACCGGCAACTGGATCATCTGCACCACACACAATGACAACACTAACAGTGGCTGGGGAGGAGGATTGGCTAAGTTTGATGGGGTATGGTTCTCGAAAAAATGTCACAGGCACAGCAAAAAGTAAGCAAAGTGGAGGAACAGTTGATGACCTTGAGTCGATGGTGCAGGACTATCTGAATGACTCAACAGTGGTCTTTCTTAATGAGGAGCCATTGCAGTATTGGCATGGCAAAAAACAATTGTGGCCACAGCTCTACAACCTGGCTATAAACTATTTGTCTTGCCCTCTCGCAAGTGTGTCTTCTGAACGTGTTTTCAGTGCTGCTGGTGGCATTGTAACTCCCAAACGGAGCCGCCTATCGCCCAAAAATGTGGAGCGGCTGACAATGATCAAGATGAATCAGCACCTCATACCACCAGATTACAAAGTGCGAGAAAGCACGCCACATGAAGACGAGGAGGACAGCAACGTAGATGAGGGGATTTTTTCTCTGTTCGGTGCCACTGACCTCATCCAGCCTGAATTCGCAGAGTATGATGACGAAATCTTGTTCTTATTCCCTGACACCGAGCCCTGAAAATGAGACAATCAATCAAGAACTTTCTTTTTCGTCCTTATTCACTTTTATTCCTGTGTGCTTTGTGTCTCTCTTTCTTTGTTTTGCACAGTTAATTTAATTCAAACTTTAATCACCTAATCCCAAAAACAAGACCATCATCAGAACTGTCTTCACTTGTTTGCTTATTGATTTGAAGGTGCCGCAGTCTACATTCCTCAGGTTCACAAGTTCTGAAGAACATGCTCCTCTATCCTCCTCCTCCAGACTGCGATTTACCTCCAAGCAGAGTGCTGGATTACGCACAATGAAGAAAGACTCAGCACTTGTGGGGGTGTTGTACTTCTTTGCGGGTGAGTTGACGGTTTTGGGCCCATTGCTGTGAAGCTCTAATAATGGACAAAAGTGTTTTGGACCAAATATGAGGTGGAAATTTCTTGCCGTTTTTGCTGACTTGCTTGCCTTTGAGGTGCTCTTTGGCGGGGTTCCGGGGGTTTGTGTGTAATTTTTGGTGTCTGTCGAAGCACTGCTGCGACAGTCTAATCTTGATTGCATTTGCTTTTCAGGAAATCCGTGGTGGAAAACAGGAGTTATGATGATTGATGATGATGACCTAGCTGAACAGCGCGGCATTTGGAACGAAGGCCGAGAGATATTGTAACTTGTAAGTATGAGATTTAGCTTTTTCGCTGTTTGGGGGTGTTGTCGGGTGTTTTTTTGCGGGTGGGTTGGCGCCGGCGGGTCTTGCCTGGGGCATTCCTGGGAAGGTCTAATACCGGATACAAGTGTTTTGGACAAAATCCATAAGGAACAGCCTTTTTTTTGCCATTTCTTCAGACATCTTGCTCAATGTAGCGTTTTGGGGGGCTTCCTGCTGTTCGTGGGTGGGTTGCGGCCGGGGTCTCTGTCGAAGCACTGCTGCGACAGTCTAATCTTGATTGCATTTGCTTTTCAGGAAATCCGTGGTGGAAAACAGGAGTTATGATGATTGATGATGATGACGACCTAGCTGCACAGCGCCGCGTTTGGACCGAAGGCCGAGAGACATTGTAAGTATGAGATTTAGCTTTTTCGCTGTTTGGTGGTGTTGTGTCGGGTGTTTTTTTCCGGGTGGGTTGGCGCCGGCGGGTCTTGCCTGGGGCATTCCTGGGAAGGTCTAATACCGGATACAAGTGTTTTGGACAAAATCCATAAGGAACAGCCTTTTTTTTGCCATTTCTTCAGACATCTTGCTCAATGTAGCGTTTTGGGGGGCTTCCTGCTGTTCGTGGGTGGGTTGCGGCCGGGGTCTCTGTCGAAGCACTGCTGCGACAGTCTAATCTTGATTGCATTTGCTTTTCAGGAAATCCGTGGTGGAAAACAGGAGTTATGATGATTGATGATGATGACGACCTAGCTGCACAGCGCCGCGTTTGGACCGAAGGCCGAGAGACATTGTAAGTATGAGATTTAGCTTTTTCGCTGTTTGGTGGTGTTGTGTCGGGTGTTTTTTTCCGGGTGGGTTGGCGCCGGCGGGTCTTGCCTGGGGCATTCCTGGGAAGGTCTAATACCGGATACAAGTGTTTTGGACAAAATCCATAAGGAACAGCCTTTTTTTTGCCATTTCTTCAGACATCTTGCTCAATGTAGCGTTTTGGGGGGCTTCCTGCTGTTCGTGGGTGGGTTGCGGCCGGGGTCTCTGTCGAAGCACTGCTGCGACAGTCTAATCTTGATTGCATTTGCTTTTCAGGAAATCCGTGGTGGAAAACAGGAGTTATGATGATTGATGATGATGACGACCTAGCTGCACAGCGCCGCGTTTGGACCGAAGGCCGAGAGACATTGTAAGTATGAGATTTAGCTTTTTCGCTGTTTGGTGGTGTTGTGTCGGGTGTTTTTTTGCGGGTGGGTTGGCGGGTCTTGCCTGGGGCATTCCTGGGAAGGTCTAATACCGGCTAGAAGTTAGTTGGACAAAATCCATAAGGAAACACCAGTTTTGGCACTTTTTGTAAGTTAGGGTTCGTTAGGGTTAGCCCTAGCAGCAGGATTGCATGTGTTTAGGGGGGTTCGATTGCAACGCGGTTCTGTTGTTGTAGAGCACTGTTGGAGCGATGCTGGCTATGGATACTTTTGCTTGCAGGCAAGTGGTTTGAATACAATCCACGGTCTGTATTTGGGTCTACTGTTACTTTCAAAGTACGTTTTGTAACCATTTTTCTGCTAGGCATCGTTTTTGGAGATATGATTGGGTTCTTCTACATTTTTGCGACTGGCTTTAGTAAGGGTCTTGGTGGGAGCATTGCTGGGAAGGTCAAATTTTGTTCTAAAACACAGTAGTACACCCACCTTGAGGGGAAAGATCCGCTATAATATTTTGGCCATACTTATTGATCCTTAAAAAGGTGACTCAGACAGAGCACGCAATTTCAAAAATATTGTACTGTCTATTAGGGAAATCAAAGTGTCACTTTTTGAACCACACAGCGTACATACCTTTTATTTATTTATCAGTGGTATTGTAATAGCACTTCCTGTTTTCCGTTCACTAATTACAGGCCGGGTTTCAGTCAACATCCGCCAGGCAGGCAGTGGACAGGGTGTCTCTTCTGTCAGTGGTCACCACCACATTGATGGACGAAGCGTCAGCTGGAATGGAGGAGTGCCGCCAATAAGAGGAATTGTTTGCTGCATGCAACTTACTTACCAATTTCAACAGGACAACTCCAACAACATACGCAATACAGATACAGTATCCATTGTTGTCTTTTATTCTATGAGTGTGACTGCATGTGCTTACCTTTAGTTTGTAACCAAAGATTGTCTGTAAACTCTGTATCTTCAATTATTGTTTGTCCATGCTCTGCTTTTTTTTTCTTCTCTCAACAAAACCTACCCAAAAAGAAACCCCCATTCCCATCCATTTTACAAACCCTAACCCTCTTCCCCCGGGCTGTGTTGTTTTGCTTGATGTCTGACTAAAATGACATCAATAATTCCACACACTTGCTGGGGAGGATAAGGTGATAGCAGCAACAGGCTGGTGAAGGAATACGAGGATATCTTCTAGACTTACTCAGCTTCAGTACTATATCTTCTAGTAGTAGTAGCCAATGTCAAATAAATTCAACGCAAGTACTAGTTATACTTGCAATACTTTACCATTTGTTAGGCTACATTATGGCACTGTTCTAGTGTACTGTCACCTGCTATTTTCTCGATCGTACCGTAACCGTTGTAATGCTACAGTAAGGAGTACAAACAAGGTTTCGTTTTCTTTTTTTCCATAGGCATGCAACTGCCACTGTGTCACACCACTAGTAACACCGCAATGAGGAAATGTCACCCGCCCAGGAATGACAACGTTAATCCCCATTTCACCTGGAGCCAGCCCTGGGCCTAGCCCTAATTTCTAACACAAATTACAGGTAAGATAAGCGTTTGGTGGGAGGTAGTATAATGGAGTATTATTTCGGAGTAGACAAGAGATTGACGGTTGTACTACTAAAGTCCTACGACTGTTCAGGAAAACAAAGTTACTGTTACACCCCCGCCCCCCACCCACCAGACTGAAAAGCAGTAAAAAACAGGTATGGTCAGATAAAGTTGAAAAATATATTTATTTATCCCTAACAAAATAATCTCCCTCACCCACCCTAACCCCAACGATTGTCTCTGAAACGTCCCAAAACGATCCCAACTCCCAAATCCCACCCCCCAAAAGTCTATAAAAAAAGGGCAAGGGACACTCCACTACTGGAGGGTGCTGGTGCTGGTGCATGATGCGGCATGGGCATCATACTCCTTGCGGAGGGTGGCAAGCTCGGAGCGGAGGCCCTTAACCAAGGTCTTATACCTCAGGACCTCCTGCTCCAGGTTGGACATGCGGACTCGTAGGCGGCGTTGGCGTTCCTTGCAGCTCCTGTGGGGGGCAGCTGGTATTTCGGGTGCTTGGCGGTGGCGGTCGGCTTTCTTAGCCCGGCTCGGTCCCGCTGGTTTAGTCACGGAGGAGGATGCAGTGGTCACAGTCGAAGATGTTGCCCCGCTCGACTGCGTGTCCTCCTCCTCCTCCAGGGCCACCAGCCGCCGATACTCGGCGACTGTGGCCTCTAACCTCCGTTGCCGGGCCAATCTAGCCTGCTCCCTCCTTGTTGTTGATTTGGAAGGAGCAACTATATGAAGAAAGAAAGAGATAGTCTGTAACCAATGCTCCTTATTAATAACACAAAGTGATTGAGCCGAAAGTTGGGTCACAGAGTACAAGTAGCAAATTGAAAGCACAGTACATAACTATTGAGGACAGTATCTATGTAACCTCCCACTTCTGCATCCTTGCTCTAACAGTAGTGGTAGTTTAATGAACTAATTCTACGACCACTATGGACTTCCATTACAGTCGACTATGACAGTACACCAGTCTTATTCTTCTTCTTCTCTCTTGTTTAGGGAAATGGGTACGTTATCTTATGCAAGCCGGCAGAATGACATGGACACAGCACAGTGAAGTTGCACCCGAGAAAAAAAGTTGCACACCATGATGATGGAGACAGACTTGCGTTACTGTACCGGTCCAGTACATGCAGGTGGTGAAGCTATTACTTTTCTATTACGGGTGGCACTGAGAATACTCTGTTACAAGGGCTACTGCTTAATTAATTTACCTTTCACCCTACAGTGCAAATGAGTACTAGAAAAGGAAACTGAAGAAGCTAACTAATTTGATTATCTATCACTTCACATGGGACGTATTTAATGACAGATGAGATGACTTTAGGTGCTTTGCTTAATATTGAGTGAACACAGTGATACACCCACACATGAATGACGTACTACAAGTAAACTAAAGTTATTAAGAGAGGTACGGAGTGTCCACCGTAATAACCAGATATATGCTGTGAATGCAAACGCAATACAAAGTACTGCTACTATTCATGGTAGTATTGGACACATTTACAATTTCTTTTCCTTGCCTTCCCTGCACTGGGACGGACGTGCGGGTGCGGTGGTACATGCTCTTCAAGGTAACACTTACTTCACCTGGCGACCATCTACTCTCTCTAGATACACATTTGCTATGTAAGAGTCAGAGAATACCATGCTCCAGGCATCCATTCATTCAAAGTATACGCACACATACAGTTTCTGTTTCACCCACCCAGGCTGCTGTCCTTCCACCCATCCTTGCTTCATCATTGACCCAGCCATGCACCATACCATATTCTTTCCTTCCCAGCCACCTCTGGGTCCAAGCAAACACATATCGTTCTTCTTTGCCAGCCATCATACAAGTTCGCGTCCCACTTACTTACACCCTTCTTTCGCTTTTCGTTCATCCCATCCATCACGTTCGTCTAAGAACTTATTGGGATTCTTCTCACCAAAAACTTCACAGCTAAGTCGAAGTACATTTCGAGGAGGCTACTACCTGGTTGATTTGTAATTGTAATACACCCGTGCAGAAAGCACACTATGCAGTCTTCAATCTCAATAAGTAAGGAATATATAGCTTACCTGTTTCCGCCACCACCGTTTGATCCCCCACAGGAACGGCCACCAGCTCTTCTAACGCCGCCTCCTCCCCAGAGGCCTCCGAGTCCAAGTCCAACACAGCCACCTCCGCGCTGGCCCCGTCACCAGATGTTACACCTACAAAGTACATTTAAGAAAGTTAGAATACACCACTCACTACTATATAATATTTGGTCTAGGAGAAATGTTAAAAAAACAGAATACAATGTAATAATTTGTGACTGTCTACTCCATAGTAAAAATGTCCCATTTTCCAGGGAAGGCTGTTGTCTTGCTGCACTTTTATGCACAACTGATGAATGCTTGCTTTTGATTTTTAACACGCACCACTTTTTCTCCTAACAGACAGAAGCTTGACTCCTGAGTCCTAAGAACACGACCAGGATCAAGTTCAAACTAGGTGAGAGTTCGGCTCGACCACAAGAAATGTGTCCAATTAATCGTCAGCACTAACCACTTTTCCGTTTACAGTTAAATAGTTTTATGACAAAGTAGATTTTAATAAATGTGTTTACTTTTAATAAAGCTTTTACACTTAAATAGACTCTGTGGTTTTTGTTCCTCTAGACTAGAGTGGATGAGCTAAAGGTTTTGGAATTTTTGCAAGCATGAGTGCCTCTGACACTTCTTGACTGTGCTGTGACTCCGTACTACTCTCTTGTCCTGCGTACGATAATCTAGAGATCATTGGGGATCTATAATCGGTGACTTCGGGAGCTGAATGACTCTGCCACACTATCTAGTCAGTAAGGAGACAGTGCATAGAGGTATTGCTGAATATAATGGGAGTCCAATGGAATTGCCAAATGTCCAATCTTAGTTAGCTACACAGACAGACTAATAAGAATAGTCTAGTAATACCACAGGGAGTCATATTCGAGGCAGGATAAGAATTTATATCCAGTCTACAAGAAGATCAAAGACGATTTAGAAAAAATCGAATGAGGAACGCTAGGAAAAAATAGGTACTGTTTATTAAAATGTAAACTTACTGGGGCCAGCAAAGGAGCCCTCGCCTGCCCGATCCTGGCCTGCATCCTCAGCACCCTCCTCCTGTGTCCTCTTGCCCTTGGGGGGAGCTGATGTACAACATGAAAGAAAGAAAAACCATAAAACATGGATGAGATTTTTCAACCAAATCAAACATTTCAAAAGAACAATAACAACATATTTTGGAAAAATAGCAAATAGATAGACAACTATTCCACGGGATCTATCTCATGTGGTATACTACGTTATTCGTATTGCCTGATTTGCGGAACGTTGACTTAGAAAGTTCCTATGTAACTCAATAAACAGACTACTAAAGAGGTTTGCCTAGGCCTGGCACTGCAGGCAGTAGTGCGCAACACGTGACAGACAAAGTCCATCCTGCTTGCAGATCAGTGAATACTCAAACTATCAATCCACCCGCCACCACCGCCACTATTTCTTCTGATAGCCATGTGACTGTCTAAAGGAAGGACACTGGACTTCAGTCTGTTGGGGCTGATTTATAAGTCCCTTGCGGAAGTTGCGGCTGATTTTCCTCCATTGTTGCGTGCCTTTTCTGGCGCAGCGGCAGAACAAAAGGCTCGCCATGGTGTTGGTGCGGCGTATATATTAAAAAAAAAAACACATATGGGCATATGGGCGATGCATCACGTTGTAAAGCCCTGCGCCATCAGGGGGCGTTCCGGCGCAAGGGAGGGCGTACCTGCGCAGGAACGAATCCTAAAAGTGGCTGAGGGAAATCTACAAGATGTCAATCAGTCATTTTTAGGACAATGATGCATGACTCAAACCCTGCGCGCTTGAAGCCGACGTACGGCTTGATGCAGAATTGGGGAGATAGGGTACCCCAGAGCATTGCTGGAGCTGCGCCATCGTTGGCACGCAACTCCAGCAATGCGCTGCCTTTACGGCACAGATGTGTAAGGCTTCTGTGACGTTTTGGGCCAATGGGTGGTGGTGGCATGGCACACAATTACTGCTGCATCCCTGCTACTTTGCAGGGATGCGCCGGTAATTGAAAATATGACCCTTACTGTCTAGCATTACGCAGTTCTTTTCTTTACAGTACACTCATACATAATTTCTCAGGCCAATGAAATGCTTCTGAACACAACATACAAAACAAAGAAGCATAGTAGCAAGCAAGGCTACTGAGAAGGAGAGCAGTGCACCTGAAAATGAAATGCATAGAAGATTTTGAAATATAATTTACCTCAATGTAATCGGCAGCATTATTGCTCTTGGTAAAGAACAAAGATTTGCAAATAACAGAGCAGGATAAAACAGAGTAGTAAATGTACTACTACTACTACTCACCAAGCCCGGGGACCTCTACGCCGAGCGCGTCCAGCAAGTCCCGCTCCCGGTCCATGACATCGGTCCAGCGGTGGGTGGCCTGGTTATATGTGCGCCGGACCCCAGAGATCTTGTACATGGCCCGGCACACCTTCTCCCACCGCTGGCGGCGCTCCCGGATGCCATAGCCGGTCGCGATCTTGCCGCCTCCCAGGATCGTCTTGGGGAGGCGGCGCTGGACATGGAAGATCAGTGCCGCCACTTCCTCCGCGCTGAAGATCTCCCTCGGGACCACTTGCTCCCCCCTTAAACGCCCGCACGGGAGCCGGGCACGGGGTGCGGGACCCTTCCCCTTCTCAGGGTGCTTCCCGGCTCCCTTTACCATGGTCTGGGCAGAAATAAACTTAAATGATAAAGAAGAAATAGAATAGTGAAGAAGAAAAGAAAAGAGTTTAAAAAAGTAGTTTAAAAGTAAATAAAAGCTGCAGAAAACACAAAAATATAGAGCTAGAAAAATAGAGGGTTAGATAATAAGTAAAATTAGATCAAAAAAACTTCAAACAAGCAAAGGATGGCAGAGATTGAGAGAGGATACAGAAAGCATGCCCAGAACCATAGCAATGAATGAGAAACAAGATGGCCGCGCCCGTTCACGACCGCGTGGGTAAGTTCGCGCGAGATTTTCCTTGCGAGTACGCGCGAAATTGTACTAGCGAGCAGCACACTTTGCGAGATTACACATAGCGGGCGGAAACGGAATTACGTCACGCCAACAAGATGGCCGCGCCCGTGTACGACCGATAGGGTAACTTGGCAAACGAATAGCTAGAAGCGCCTCGCGAACACGCGCAAGATCACGCGAACATACACGTCGCAACAAAAACAATTTTGTATTCGCACGTATTCGCGGCTTCCGAAATCGATCTCGCACGGATTCGCGCCCCAAATAACGCGCGAAATTGCAAAAAAAACGATTTTAGCTAAAATGAAAGCAATGAGCAGGTGCAAAAGTTCAAACTTAACATTAGTAACATTCAAGGTAGTGCTTCCTGATGGGCCCCTCCAGAGTTTGCAACAATTCTATGACCCTGCTATGACCCAAACAGCAGGCTCATAGAATAGCACCATAAAGGTCCTGTAAAAAAAAAATTTCACTGCAACAAAAAGCAAATTACAGATAAGGAAGGAAGCAGGTGCCAGCCAGACTGGAACTTTCAAAATTACTGACACATTAATGAAACACAAATTAATTGATGGCAGTTGAAGAAGGGCAGGTGTGCTAGCTTTTTTCAACCACCATAATCTACAGTAATAAATAAACCTAATAGGTGCCTGTGAGGATGTACTAGAGGGTGGCATGGGTGTCCCAGAGGGTGGCAGTGGTGAAACAGAGGGTGCTGTGAACCTGTGATGATAAACCAGACGTAGAAACAACATAGTCGCGGCCGTTGCAAGCCGAAAAGTAAGTTCGCAATTGCGAACTTGTCCCAAAATCGGCGCGAACACGCGCCAACACAAAAAACGGAAAAATCCGCAAATCCGCTAGAGTTCGCGGATCTTCGCGGATTGTGAATCCGTAAATACGCAAGTTCGCGGATTGCCAATCCGCAAAATCCGCCCATGCTTATAGATAACAAATGTAGAACCACGTGAGGTATTGGGTAATAACCTTATTGACCCCACTGTAGCTAACTTGCTTACAGCTTTTACTATGCATCCAGGCTTTGCAATGGCTGCAAGGATAAAAACCCTCATCCTACCGGTAATATGCAGGGCCGTCCGAAAATACCAACTGTGACAATCCCAGACTTATCATGACCTATTCACATCAGGAGAGAAAAATCAGGTCTATTATCCAAAAACATTGGCCAATTGTCCTCACTGACAGTATTTTAGGTGAGAGGCTATCTATCCCCCCTGCTGTAACCTTTAGAAAGGTAAGATCTATGGGCAATCATCTGGATAAAAGTTCACCAGAAACCAGAAAACCGACAATATGGCTTCAACCCATGAGGGGGTTCAAAAAATGTTCCACGTGTCGGGCTTGCAAGTTTGGCTGTAACAAATCCACATATGTGACCCCTTTTAACACATCCCCTGTGTCCATCAAGGGGAATTTTAATTGCAAAACGGACTTTGCTGTCTACATCCTGACATGCACCTGTGGCTTAAATTATGTGGGAAGCACAAAGCAACAGGTGCATGTCAGGATCCTGCAACATCTGAGGGCCATTCTTCATAATGATGCCTCCTACCCAGTGGCTAGGCATTTTGCTAAATGCCATAACAAAGACATCAATTGTCTCTCTTACTTTGTTATCGCTGCGGTTCCCAAATCTAAACGCGGCGGAAACAGAGAGAGAAAGCTCAGACAGCTAGAGACAAAGTTTATATTGGAACTAGACAGCAAGTGGCCTAGGGGTCTCAACAACTCGGAGGATATGTACACATACCTATAGAAAATCTTTGTGTCTACAAGTTCAGCACAATATGTAGCTACCATTGCATTGAACCTTCAGCCCAGCCACAAATCTTTTCATTTTCTCTGCCAGGTCAACTCCTATGACTCTCTCATGTCCTCAAAAAAAGTCTACATTTACTGTTTATAAAACATAACATATAATATATGACTTCATTCCAGATGTATATATACACTGACAAAATTTTGATTGTAATAATGGATCTTATGAAATTATATGTTTATGTATATATATAGAAATGTATGTCTATAGAATTTTAATTGACCAGTTTGGTTATCATTAATTTGCACGTCAAACACAATTTTTATTAATTTCCTTTTGCACCATTATCACTAAAAGCACTTTATGTAGGAATTTGTTGAAAAATTAGTCATTGGTCATGGTTTAACAGTATTCACATGTTTTTCTCATTTTAATACATGATCACAGGATTCAATTCTGATATGGTACATGTTAGTTGGTCCAAACAAACATCTCTTTAAGGCTGTGTATAAAATGACCCATAGCGGGCAACAATTTCATAAATGGATTTAACCTGTTATTTTCAATCTGATGTCATATACATCGGATAGCCTTACAATTGTGAGTTAAAAAACCACTATACCATAGAATTGTTTAAACATGCATTTAAGCAGTTAGAACAATGAGAATTTTACTTAAAAGTTTTTTTTGTATATTACCTTAAGAAAGACGTGTATCCGTGTGATAGTCTTTTTATCATGTTCATTAATCATGTGACCTACTGACCATTTGGTGTAGGGGGGTGTGTACTTTTGATGTAGAAAAAACATATAAAACTTTAACGGTCGCGATATTTGCTGAATGTGATCAAGGGCTCTTGAAGCCCGAAACGCGTCGTTGCAGGCTGGAGAAGAAACGCAAATAAAATCTGCATCTTGCCTGACTCGCTGTGGTGGTCTGAGTTCCTTCCTCGCCGTACGCCGGAAGTGGTGGGAATTGTTTGGTGCATATATATATATATATATATATATATATATATATATATATATATAAAACCTACTGGCGGTTGCCAGTAGGTAGTTATAGTTAGGACCTAGTTTCCACAGGAAAATAGTTTTTTCTTTTCCCAATAACTTCGGCGCCAGTTAATGAATGTTCCCAAAATTTTCGAAAAAAGTGGTCAGATCCACTCAGCTTCTGTCTTGAGAGTTTTGGGGTGATTCGGCAAGCGGGGGCTGAGAAAAAAGGGGGGTCCCAAAACACATTTTTCCCATTTTAATTTCTATAGGAAACTTTAGACAAAGCTACAGCAGAACTGCTGAACGGAATTACACCAAATTTGGCAAAAATGTTGGTCTTGGTTCAGAAAGAGCCCTTTTTTAAAATGGTGTAAATCTGCTCATTAGTTCCTGAGAAATTAGAAGAAGAATGGGTTCGATATCTGTCCTCCATAGGAAACTTTAGACAAAGCTACAGCCCGAACTGCTGAACGGAATTACACCAAATTTGATAACAAGGTAGCCCTTTCTTCAGAAAGAGCCCTTTTGTTAAATGGTGTAAATCCGCTCAGTAGTTGCTGAGAAATTAAAAAGAAGAAAGTTTCGATATCTGAGCACCGAGGAGGATTCAGGCATCCTCCTGGGCACTAGCTACACTCTGATTGGCTGCCAACACTCCAAACTAGGAAGTGTTGGCAGCAAGAAAACAGTAAAACAAATATAAAAAACATGAAAAGGGGTCAGGGTATAAATACCCTGACCCCTAGGCCTGCTCAGGGGGTCCCACAAGGACCCCCTGGGCCCCCAAAAACATTTTTTAAATAATTTCGGCAGAATTCACGCTGCGGGGTGCGAATACCGCCGAACGTATTAAAAAAATGAAGCACGGGCTCCCGCTCTTCATTTTAATGAGGCCTCCGGGTGGGCCAGGTCCTAGGGGCATTGTCCCAAGCAGCTCCGGGGACCGCCACTGTGCAAATGCGCCCCCTGGCGCTTTGTAAGTTGGGGGATTAAGTCCCCTTGAATCCTGAGGGTCCTTGGGGGCCAACGAGCCCACCAGGTACCTCAGTATGCACCGCAGAGCTGCGTTGGGGAGAGGTGTAAAAAGGGGCGTGGCCTCAGACCACCTCTCCGGATCACCTGGTGGGCTACTTTGGTCCATTCCTTCCAGAATGCCATTAATCTGCTCAATCTCTTTCAGGGTGGCCTCCCGATCTATTTCAGCATATTTGATTAGAATGATAACCATGTTCATAGAAGCTTGCAAATTATTTTCTGCCCACTCACTGAGCATGAGAGGGTTCAGGTTTTCAAAAGTAGGCGCTATCATCACGCTCAACCCCCTTGGTACCCTGTTGGCCTCCTGATATTTTTCCAACAACTTTTTCCCCCACCACTTGACAAGTTCAGTTTTTAGATGTTTTTCAAGGGTCTTTAGTAAACTTCTTACATCACTGGTTGCTTCATTACTTCCATGTGTAATTGCATCTTTATGAACCTCAGGGAGGTTTGCAAATAGTGACTCAGCTGCAGTATATATATATATATATATATATATATATATATATATATAACGCTCAAAGTCCCTTCAGATACTCCCAGAAAGGACGACACAGCACTCGAGGGTAGAGTTAACAAACACGCTTGATTTTATTCAGCGGAGGGGGTGCACACAGACGCGTTTCGGCGGTCTGCCTTCGTCAGTGTGTGATGCACTGTAATGAAACTCGACATAGTTTTAAACATTACATTTTCAGTTCACTCCCACACATCTAGTGGCGTCGACATCGAGAGGGGACTCACACCATGCCCAGAATAGTGTCAGCCATCTTTGAGTGGTGATTTATCGTGACGCTAGTTAACATCACTCAACGCAATAATGCAACAAAGTTACTCAAGCCCTCAAATGGGCTGCCTCTTAATTCGCAGCATGGTGTATCATATATTTTCAGTCTTGGATTAGACAAAGACATTTAGCCGTGGATCGGCTGGTGTCCCCTCATGAGAAAATTGATCGAAGTGTCCATAGCCAAAATTAAAGAATATACAATTGATCATTCGAATGCAAAGAAACTTTCAAGTGGAGTGAACAATATTTACAGTGAAGTGCGTTTCGTGCAGCAGCAAAGTTCATATGGAAATAATCATGTAAAGATACATATAAGCTACCATCCACATTTCGTTTTAGGGATAAGCAGCAATTCGCATTTCCTTCTACAAATCAATCTACAAAAGGATGTAATGAAATGCTCTCTTATATATACATATATACATATATCATCGTAAATGAAAATCCCACTCCAAATATAAATACAGTGGAAGAATAACCATTCCATGAGAGCCTCTCATGGTGTGCATGTTATCATCGATCCAAGTCCTATTAAGCATTGTATAGCTCTATAGCACAAAGTGACATGCCAAGTTCATGATCAATAAATACGCATGCAAATGTTGTTAATCAGATTAGGTGCTATGGTTCATATAGTGTAAATGGTCTCTCACACCGTTACGGCTATATGACTTGGATCACACATGCTTGTGGAAATATTCCAGTTTTTAAAGTTTTTTAGGAGTTTCAGAATATTGGAGTTCTCCAGAGCTACTATATACAGTAGTACTCAAATATAATAACCCAAAGTGATAGTAACAGGTCTAATTACAGTATTATGAAATAAACCATCACCTTGGGATTATACCAGACTGTTGTTCTTGTCCTGCCTCCTGAACTATTTCCCTAGATGGAAAGCCATCTCCTCCCCACTATTAAGACCTTTGGGATGTTTCGTGGAAAGGTCTATAATATATCGAGACTCCAGTCTCCTTAGTCTGCGTAGGCGATCACCACCACGTATATTGGGTGGTACAACGTCTAGGCCAAAGTACTGGAGTTTATTCCTGTCTCGATTGTGGGCCTCTGCAAAGTGGCGAGCCACCGGATATACCTGATCAACTTTGTCGATGGCTCTCATATGCTCGAGTATTCTGAGCTTGATTTCTTTAATTGTGCTCCCAATGTAGCGTAAGCCACACGGGCACTGTAGGCAATATACTGCGTATTGGGTACTGCAGGTAATGAATTTGTTTATATACATTTTCTTACCAGTGTCCTTGATAACATAGGAAAGAACCCTTTTGCTGCCTGCGCACGCTTTACAGCGGCCACAGGGATAAAAGCCTCTTTGCTCTCTTAAGGTGTTACTTCTTTGGGGCATTTTCTCAAGATGGCTTTTCACCAGTATATCGCCTATCGATCTAGCTTTGCTAAAGGTGAGGAGTGGCTGGGTAGGTAGGTCTGCCTTGAGTACATTGTCTGTAAGAAGAATATGCCAATTCTTCCTAAGCATAGCTCTCAAAGTTTCTGCTCCTGATGAGTAGGGAGTTATTAGTCTAAACTTGCCCTTATTGTCACCTGGTCTGCCTCTGCGATTCCCTTGTGTAGGGTTGTTGGTCAGAAGAGATAATCTATCTACTCTCCTCACTCTCTTGAGGGTGTTTTTCAGTAGTTTCTCTCCATACCCTCTAACCCTAAACCGGGATATGCATTCCGAAGCAGCCGCTTCGAAATCAGATGGCTTAGAACAATTCCTACGAAGTCTCAGCAGTTCCCCATAGGGGATACTGTTGATCAATTGTGGGGGATGGCTACTGCTGGCATATAATGTCGAGTTACCAGCTGTCTGTTTCCTGAAAAGACTGGTGTGGAGTTGTCCTTCTTCTACATATATTCTCAGGTCCAGATAGTCCGCTGCCACCGGACTTACTGTCCCAGAGAAATGAAGATTTATGTTGTTTCTATTCAGGACATTGATATATTCATGGGCTGTTTCAGAATTACCTTTCCACACAAGGAAAAGGTCATCGATATATCGATACCAACATATGACCTTCCCTTCGTCCTCTCCTGATACACAGCTCCTGGGCACCTGCTCCTCCCACCAGCCAACGAACAAGTTCGCGTAGCTGGGGGCAAAGCAGGTACCCATCGCCGTCCCAGACTTCTGAATATACAATTGTTCCTCAAACAGAAAAATATTGTGTGTCAGGCAGAACTCTACGAATTCGAGAATCATTGCATTGTGTCTCGAAAATCGTAGCTGGCGTTGATCTAGTGCCCATATATATACATACATACAAAGTAAAGTCCACATTTGTAAAGCGCACAATCACCCGTAAGGGTCTCTAGGCGCTGGGGGCCGTCGGGAAGATTAAGCGAGCTATTGCCCAGAGTCACATGGTGCTGGGCTAACCTGCCGCCGGAGCCGGGGATCGAACCGTGGTCCCCAGATTCCAGCGTCAGTCGCCCTGGCCGCGGCGCCACAACTCACTACCTTTCATCACTACCTTTCATCAATAATATTGCAACCAAAATTAACATAAAGATGCATCAAATATTGATAATTTTGGGTATGCTTAATTACTGTGGGAATGGGGAATAATATACCAGATTTGAATGGTAACTCTCCTTTTTTCTGCTTCTTCCCATCCCGCGATTTCGGCAGCATTTTATAGTCTAAATATTCGATTGGAGGAGCATCAGGGTTGTGGTGTTTTTGCATAACTCTTAATCTGGTGAGGAAAGTAGCTTCTGCTTCCAGTTACATATGGACTACTAGACCTGTTCTAAAGGGCCCCATAGCATCTTCCTTTATCTGTTGCCACTTCCAATGTCTTCACATTTGTCACAGTGCTTCAGCTATTACGCTATTAATTTGAAGGTTGGGTTTGCTAAATAGCAAGGCTGTTGAGTTTTGTTTCCACCTCATGCCTCTTTCTTCCACTACCCTACAGTTCCTGTCTCCAGTGCAGCTTCAGAACTACCTCTCATTTACAGGGTCCTTTTTATCCATCCTTTTTAGGGCTCGGCCTACGTCAACCCTGCGTCAGCAGGGGAGGCGGAGCTCCGAGCTCTTATGTTATAAAAAAAAAAAGTTTCTTTAGGGGTCCGGGCTGCAACATTCCTTAGTGCGCGCGTGTTTTTTATGGCATCTGCATAGTGATTCGTCTTCGCTGTGCTGTGTTTTTAGTAGCCTTGACGCGATAGGCTTAATGTAATTTGTCCTTCGCCATGTTGGCATTTTCTGTGTGGTTACGCGCACGGCAGTCCATTAATTGCAATTATGAGCTGTCAGAGTGCCCTTGTAATGCAATCCAGATGGTGGGAGCGCGTTCACCATTCTGCATTGCATGTATAGGGCGCGCGTTCGTCTGCAGCGTTTTTGGGGCTGAGAAATGTGGACGTCTATTGTATTGAACTTTTATGTGATTTATTATTGCTCTGAAAAATGTGTGTTTGCAAGGAAGTGTTCCAGATTACAAGGACATGGTGTTCGCTTATTTCCTTTGAAGCGCTGTCTGATATGTATTTCTCTTGAATAGCAACACGTACCACCACCACCAGTACTACCACCTAGTGTAGTAAGTGCAGAGAAGTGTGTGCAGAGTGCAGAGTAGTGAGTGCAGAGTAGTGAGTGCAGAGTGCAGAGTGCAGAGTAGTGAGTGCAGAGTGCAGAGTGCAGAGTAGTGAGTGCAGAGTGTAGAGTAGTGAGTGCAGAGTGTAGAGTGTAGAGTAGTGAGTGCAGAGTGTAGAGTAGTGAGTGCAGAGTAGTGAGTACAGAGTGCAGAGTAGTGAGTGCAGAGTGCAGAGTGTAGAGTAGTGAGTGCAGAGTGTAGAGTAGTGAGTGCAGAGTGCAGAGTAGTGAGTGCTGAGTGCAGAGTAGTGAGTGCAGAGTAGTGAGTGCAGAGTAGTGAGTGCAGAGAAGTGAGTGCAGAGTAGTGAGTGCAGAGTGCAGAGTAGTGAGTGCAGAGTGCAGAGTAGTGAGTGCAGAGTGCAGAGTAGTGAGTGCAGAGTAGTGAGTGCAGAGTAGTGATTGCAGAGTAGTGAGTGTAGAGTAGTGAGTGCAGAGTAGTGAGTGCAGAGTAGTGAGTAGAGTAGTGAGTAGAGTAGTGAGTAGAGTAGTGAGTAGAGTAGTGAGTAGTGAGTAGAGTAGTGAGTAGTGAGTAGTGAGTAGAGTAGTGAGTGCAGAGTAGTGAGTGCAGAGTAGTGAGGGGAGTAGTGAGTAGAGTAGTGAGTAGTGAGTGCAGAGTAGTGAGTAGTGATTAGAGTAGTGAGTAGAGAGTAGAGTAGTGAGTGCAGAGTGCAGAGTAGTGAGTGCAGAGTAGTGAGTGCAGAGTAGTGAGTGCAGAGTAGTGAGTGCAGAGTAGTGAGTAGAGTAGTGAGTAGAGTAGTGAGTAGTGAGTGTAGAGTAGTGAGTAGTGAGTAGAGTAGTGAGTAGTGAGTAGAGTAGTGAGTAGTGAGTAGTGAGTAGAGTAGTGAGTGCAGAGTAGTGAGTAGAGCAGTGAGTGCAGAGTAGTGAGTAGAGTAGTGAGTAGTGAGTGCAGAGTAGTGAGTAGTGATTAGAGTAGTGAGTAGAGAGTAGAGTAGTGAGTAGAGAGTAGAGTAGTGAGTAGTGAGTAGAGTAGTGAGTAGTGAGTAGAGTAGTGAGTAGTGAGTAGAGTAGTGAGTAGAGTAGTGAGTGCAGAGTAGTGAGTAGTGAGTAGAGTAGTGAGTGCAGAGTAGTGATTAGAGTAGTGAGTAGTGAGTAGAGTAGTGAGTAGAGTAGTGATTAGAGTAGTGAGTAGTGAGTAGAGTAGTGAGTAGAGTAGTGATTAGAGTAGTGAGTAGTGAGTAGAGTAGTGATTAGAGTAGTGAGTAGTGAGTAGAGTAGTGAGTAGAGTAGTGAGTAGAGTAGAGTAGTGAGTAGAGTAGTGAGTGCAGAGTAGTGAGTAGTGAGTGCAGAGTAGTGAGTAGAGTAGTGAGTAGAGTAGTGAGTGCAGAGTAGTGACTAGTGAGTAGAGTAGTGAGTAGAGTAGTGAGTGCAGAGTAGTGAGTAGTGAGTAGAGTAGTGAGTGCAGAGTAGTGATTAGAGTAGTGAGTAGTGAGTAGAGTAGTGATTAGAGTAGTGAGTAGTGAGTAGAGTAGTGAGTAGAGTAGTGAGTGCAGAGTGCAGAGTGCAGAGTAGTGAGTGCAGAGTGTAGAGTAGTGAGTGCAGAGTGTAGAGTGTAGAGTAGCGAGTGCAGAGTGTAGAGTAGTGAGTGCAGAGTAGTGAGTACAGAGTGCAGAGTAGTGAGTGCAGAGTGCAGAGTGTAGAGTAGTGAGTGCAGAGTGTAGAGTAGTGAGTGCAGAGTGCAGAGTAGTGAGTGCTGAGTGCAGAGTAGTGAGTGCAGAGTAGTGAGTGCAGAGTAGTGAGTGCAGAGAAGTGAGTGCAGAGTAGTGAGTGCAGAGTGCAGAGTAGTGAGTGCAGAGTGCAGAGTAGTGAGTGCAGAGTGCAGAGTAGTGAGTGCAGAGTAGTGAGTGCAGAGTAGTGATTGCAGAGTAGTGAGTGTAGAGTAGTGAGTGCAGAGTAGTGAGTGCAGAGTAGTGAGTAGAGTAGTGAGTAGAGTAGTGAGTAGAGTAGTGAGTAGAGTAGTGAGTAGTGAGTAGAGTAGTGAGTAGTGAGTAGAGTAGTGAGTACAGAGTAGTGAGTGCAGAGTAGTGAGGGGAGTAGTGAGTAGAGTAGTGAGTAGTGAGTGCAGAGTAGTGAGTAGTGATTAGAGTAGTGAGTAGAGAGTAGAGTAGTGAGTGCAGAGTGCAGAGTAGTGAGTGCAGAGTAGTGAGTGCAGAGTAGTGAGTGCAGAGTAGTGAGTAGAGTAGTGAGTAGAGTAGTGAGTAGTGAGTGTAGAGTAGTGAGTAGTGAGTAGAGTAGTGAGTAGTGAGTAGAGTAGTGAGTAGTGAGTAGTGAGTAGAGTAGTGAGTGCAGAGTAGTGAGTAGAGTAGTGAGTGCAGAGTAGTGAGTAGAGTAGTGAGTAGTGAGTGCAGAGTAGTGAGTAGTGATTAGAGTAGTGAGTAGAGAGTAGAGTAGTGAGTAGAGAGTAGAGTAGTGAGTAGTGAGTAGAGTAGTGAGTAGTGAGTAGAGTAGTGAGTAGTGAGTAGAGTAGTGAGTAGAGTAGTGAGTGCAGAGTAGTGAGTAGTGAGTAGAGTAGTGAGTGCAGAGTAGTGATTAGAGTAGTGAGTAGTGAGTAGAGTAGTGAGTAGAGTAGTGATTAGAGTAGTGAGTAGTGAGTAGAGTAGTGAGTAGAGTAGTGATTAGAGTAGTGAGTAGTGAGTAGAGTAGTGATTAGAGTAGTGAGTAGTGAGTAGAGTAGTGAGTAGAGTAGTGAGTAGAGTAGAGTAGTGAGTAGAGTAGTGAGTGCAGAGTAGTGAGTAGTGAGTGCAGAGTAGTGAGTAGAGTAGTGAGTAGAGTAGTGAGTGCAGAGTAGTGACTAGTGAGTAGAGTAGTGAGTAGAGTAGTGAGTGCAGAGTAGTGAGTAGTGAGTAGAGTAGTGAGTGCAGAGTAGTGATTAGAGTAGTGAGTAGTGAGTAGAGTAGTGATTAGAGTAGTGAGTAGTGAGTAGAGTAGTGAGTAGAGTAGTGAGTGCAGAGTAGTGAGTAGTGAGTGCAGAGTAGTGAGTAGAGTAGTGAGTAGAGTAGTGAGTAGAGTAGAGTAGTGAGTAGAGTAGAGAGTAGAGTAGTGAGTAGAGTAGTGAGTAGAGTAGAGTAGTGAGTAGAGTAGTGAGTAGAGTAGTGAGTGCAGAGTAGTGAGTAGTGAGTAGAGTAGTGAGTGCAGAGTAGTGATTAGAGTAGTGAGTAGTGAGTAGAGTAGTGAGTAGAGTAGTGAGTAGAGTAGTGAGTGCAGAGTAGTGAGTAGTGAGTGCAGAGTAGTGAGTAGAGTAGTGAGTAGTGAGTAGAGTAGTGAGTAGAGTAGAGTAGTGAATAGAGTAGTGAATAGAGTAGTGAGTAGAGTAGTGAGTAGTGAGTGCAGAGTAGTGAGTAGTGAGTAGAGTAGTGAGTAGAGTAGAGTAGTGAGTAGAGTAGTGAGTGCAGAGTAGTGAGTAGTGAGTGCAGAGTAGTGAGTAGAGTAGTGAGTAGAGTAGTGAGTGCAGAGTAGTGAGTAGTGAGTAGAGTAGTGAGTGCAGAGTAGTGAGTAGAGTAGTGAGTAGTGAGTAGAGTAGTGAGTAGAGTAGTGAGTAGTGAGTAGTGAGTAGAGTAGTGAGTAGTGAGTAGAGTAGTGAGTGCAGAGTAGTGAGTAGTGAGTTGAGTAGTGAGTGCAGAGTAGTGAGTAGTGAGTTGAGTAGTGAGTGCAGAGTAGTGAGTAGTGAGTTGAGTAGTGAGTGCAGAGTAGTGAGTAGTGAGTAGAGTAGTGAGTAGTGAGTGCAGAGTAGTGAGTAGTGAGTGCAGAGTAGTGAGTAGTGTAGTGAGTAGTGAGTAGAGTAGTGAGTAGAGTAGTGAGTAGAGTAGTGAGTGCAGAGTAGTGAGTAGTGATTAGAGTAGTGAGTAGAGAGTAGAGTAGTGAGTAGTGAGTAGAGTAGTGAGTAGTGAGTAGAGTGGTGAGTAGTGAGTAGAGTAGTGTGTAGAGTAGTGAGTAGAGTAGTGAGTAGAGTAGTGAGCAGAGTAGTGAGTAGAGAGTTGAGTAGTGAGTGCAGAGTAGTGAGGTGAGTAGAGTAGTGAGTGCAGAGTAGTGAGTAGTGAGTAGAGTAGTGAGTGCAGAGTAGTGAGTAGAGTAGTGAGTAGTGAGTAGAGTAGTGAGTAGAGTAGTGAGTAGTGAGTAGAGTAGTGAGTAGAGTAGTGAGTAGAGTAGAGTGTAGTGAGTGCAGAGTAGTGAGTAGTGAGTTGAGTAGTGAGTGCAGAGTAGTGAGTAGTGAGTTGAGTAGTGAGTGCAGAGTAGTGAGTAGTGATTAGAGTAGTGAGTAGAGAGTAGAGTAGTGAGTGCAGAGTGCAGAGTAGTGAGTGCAGAGTAGTGAGTGCAGAGTAGTGAGTGCAGAGTAGTGAGTAGAGTAGTGAGTAGAGTAGTGAGTAGTGAGTGTAGAGTAGTGAGTAGTGAGTAGAGTAGTGAGTAGTGAGTAGAGTAGTGAGTAGTGAGTAGTGAGTAGAGTAGTGAGTGCAGAGTAGTGAGTAGAGTAGTGAGTGCAGAGTAGTGAGTAGAGTAGTGAGTAGTGAGTGCAGAGTAGTGAGTAGTGATTAGAGTAGTGAGTAGAGAGTAGAGTAGTGAGTAGAGAGTAGAGTAGTGAGTAGTGGGTAGAGTAGTGAGTAGTGAGTAGAGTAGTGAGTAGTGAGTAGAGTAGTGAGTAGAGTAGTGAGTGCAGAGTAGTGAGTAGTGAGTAGAGTAGTGAGTGCAGAGTAGTGATTAGAGTAGTGAGTAGTGAGTAGAGTAGTGAGTAGAGTAGTGATTAGAGTAGTGGGTAGTGAGTAGAGTAGTGAGTAGAGTAGTGATTAGAGTAGTGAGTAGTGAGTAGAGTAGTGATTAGAGTAGTGAGTAGTGAGTAGAGTAGTGAGTAGAGTAGAGTAGTGAGTAGAGTAGTGAGTGCAGAGTAGTGAGTAGTGAGTGCAGAGTAGTGAGTAGAGTAGTGAGTAGAGTAGTGAGTGCAGAGTAGTGACTAGTGAGTAGAGTAGTGAGTAGAGTAGTGAGTGCAGAGTAGTGAGTAGTGAGTAGAGTAGTGAGTGCAGAGTAGTGATTAGAGTAGTGAGTAGTGAGTAGAGTAGTGATTAGAGTAGTGAGTAGTGAGTAGAGTAGTGAGTAGAGTAGTGAGTGCAGAGTAGTGAGTAGTGAGTGCAGAGTAGTGAGTAGAGTAGTGAGTAGAGTAGTGAGTAGAGTAGAGTAGTGAGTAGAGTAGAGAGTAGAGTAGTGAGTAGAGTAGTGAGTAGAGTAGAGTAGTGAGTAGAGTAGTGAGTAGAGTAGTGAGTGCAGAGTAGTGAGTAGTGAGTAGAGTAGTGAGTGCAGAGTAGTGATTAGAGTAGTGAGTAGTGAGTAGAGTAGTGAGTAGAGTAGTGAGTAGAGTAGTGAGTGCAGAGTAGTGAGTAGTGAGTGCAGAGTAGTGAGTAGAGTAGTGAGTAGTGAGTAGAGTAGTGAGTAGAGTAGAGTAGTGAATAGAGTAGTGAATAGAGTAGTGAGTAGAGTAGTGAGTAGTGAGTGCAGAGTAGTGAGTAGTGAGTAGAGTAGTGAGTAGAGTAGAGTAGTGAGTAGAGTAGTGAGTGCAGAGTAGTGAGTAGTGAGTGCAGAGTAGTGAGTAGAGTAGTGAGTAGAGTAGTGAGTGCAGAGTAGTGAGTAGTGAGTAGAGTAGTGAGTGCAGAGTAGTGAGTAGAGTAGTGAGTAGTGAGTAGAGTAGTGAGTAGAGTAGTGAGTAGTGAGTAGTGAGTAGAGTAGTGAGTAGAGTAGTGAGTAGTGAGTAGAGTAGTGAGTAGTGAGTAGAGTAGTGAGTGCAGAGTAGTGAGTAGTGAGTTGAGTAGTGAGTGCAGAGTAGTGAGTAGTGAGTTGAGTAGTGAGTGCAGAGTAGTGAGTAGTGAGTTGAGTAGTGAGTGCAGAGTAGTGAGTAGTGAGTAGAGTAGTGAGTAGTGAGTGCAGAGTAGTGAGTAGTGAGTGCAGAGTAGTGAGTAGTGTAGTGAGTAGTGAGTAGAGTAGTGAGTAGAGTAGTGAGTAGAGTAGTGAGTGCAGAGTAGTGAGTAGTGATTAGAGTAGTGAGTAGAGAGTAGAGTAGTGAGTAGTGAGTAGAGTAGTGAGTAGTGAGTAGAGTGGTGAGTAGTGAGTAGAGTAGTGTGTAGAGTAGTGAGTAGAGTAGTGAGTAGAGTAGTGAGCAGAGTAGTGAGTAGAGAGTTGAGTAGTGAGTGCAGAGTAGTGAGGTGAGTAGAGTAGTGAGTGCAGAGTAGTGAGTAGTGAGTAGAGTAGTGAGTGCAGAGTAGTGAGTAGAGTAGTGAGTAGTGAGTAGAGTAGTGAGTAGAGTAGTGAGTAGTGAGTAGAGTAGTGAGTAGAGTAGTGAGTAGAGTAGAGTGTAGTGAGTGCAGAGTAGTGAGTAGTGAGTTGAGTAGTGAGTGCAGAGTAGTGAGTAGTGAGTTGAGTAGTGAGTGCAGAGTAGTGAGTAGTGAGTAGAGTAGTGAGTAGTGAGTGCAGAGTAGTGAGTAGTGAGTGCAGAGTAGTGAGCAGTGTTGTGAGTAGAGTAGTGAGTAGTGAGTAGAGTAGTGAGTAGAGTAGTGAGTAGTGAGTGCAGAGTAGTGAGTAGAGTAGTGAGTAGAGTAGTGAGTGTGAGTGCAGAGTAGTGAGTAGTGATTAGAATAGTGAGTAGAGAGTAGAGTAGTGAGTAGTGAGTAGTGAGTAGAGTAGTGAGTAGAGTAGTGAGTAGTGAGTAGAGTAGTGAGTAGAGTAGTGAGTGCAGAGTAGTGAGTAGTGAGTAGAGTAGTGAGTGCAGAGTAGTGAGTAGTGAGTAGAGTAGTGAATGCAGAGTAGTGAGTAGAGTAGTGAGTAGTGAGTAGAGTAGTGAGTAGAGTAGTGAGTAGAGTAGTGAGTAGTGAGTGCAGAGTAGTGAGTAGTGAGTTGAGTAGTGAGTGCAGAGTAGTGAGTAGATTAGTGAGTAGAGTAGTGAGTAGAGTAGTGAGTAGTGAGTAGTGAGTGCAGAGTAGTGAGTAGAGTAGTGAGTAGAGTAGTGAGTGCAGAGTAGTGAGTAGTGAGTAGAGTAGTGAGTGCAGAGTAGTGAGTAGAGTAGTGAGTAGAGTAGTGAGTAGAGTAGTGAGTAGTGAGTGCAGAGTAGTGAGTAGTGAGTTGAGTAGTGAGTGCAGAGTAGTGAGTAGAGTAGTGAGTGCAGAGTAGTGAGTAGTGAGTAGAGTAGTGAGTGCAGAGTAGGTAGTGCAGAGTAGTGAGTAGAGTAGTGAGTAGAGTAGTGAGTAGAGTATTGAGTAGAGTAGTGAGTAGTGAGTGCAGAGTAGTGAGTAGTGAGTTGAGTAGTGAGTGCAGAGTAGTGAGTGCAGAGTAGTGAGTGCAGAGTAGTGAGTGCAGAGTAGTGAGTAGAGTAGTGAATAGAGTAGTGAGTAGTGAGTGTAGAGTAGTGAGTAGTGAGTAGAGTAGTGAGTAGTGAGTAGAGTAGTGAGTAGAGTAGTGAGTGCAGAGTAGTGAGTAGAGTAGTGAGTGCAGAGTAGTGAGTAGAGTAGTGAGTAGTGAGTGCAGAGTAGTGAGTAGTGATTAGAGTAGTGAGTAGAGAGTAGAGTAGTGAGTAGAGAGTAGAGTAGTGAGTAGTGAGTAGAGTAGTGAGTAGTGAGTAGAGTAGTGAGTAGTGAGTAGAGTAGTGAGTACAGAAGTGAGTGCAGAGTAGTGAGTAGAGTAGTGAGTGCAGAGTAGTAATTAGAGTAGTGAGTAGTGAGTAGAGTAGTGAGTAGAGTAGTGATTAGAGTAGTGAGTAGTGAGTAGAATAGTGAGTAGAGTAGTGATTAGAGTAGTGAGTAGTGAGTAGAGTAGTGAGTAGAGTAGTGAGTAGAGTAGTGAGTGCAGAGTAGTGAGTAGTGAGTGCAGAGTAGTGAGTAGAGAAGTGAGTAGAGTAGTGAGTGCAGAGTAGTGAGTATTGAGTAGAGTAGTGAGTAGAGTAGTGAGTGCAGAGTAGTGAGTGTGATGTATCCCTATAGGTTCTGTATCGATCCCCCTATTCCTGACTCTATTCTGGTTAACAAGTTAACTAGCAGCCATCCCGTGATGCAGAAAGCCCCCATGATGCAGGAACCGTTATCTGATTAAGCCACACTACGGCACAGGAACGTGTTATCTGATTAGGTCATAACGCTTGCCATCTAATTAGACAAGCGATATTCCTCCAGCCCCTGATAAGGCATACGGAGTTCTCAAAACAAATCAAACCTATGACAGACCTGGGAAAAACCCTGCGGCCATTGTTTTGATTTCACCGAGAACTTCAGCAAAAGAATGTGCTAACGACCAAGTCGTATGACATCCTTATTGACGTAGCTATGTCCATCCTTACGTCAATCTCGGCACCTTAAAGGTATAAATATTACCGATATTGCCCTATGCAAACACACGCGGTGGTGACGAGATCGGAGCAGCCAGACTTGCCGAAGCCCAGAGCAGAGCAGACCCCGCTGGCGCAGCCCCGCCTTCCTGACGCGCTGAGAACGACACGCTGTTTTCTCCTGCCGAGAAATCCAGCTCTGGCGCTTCCGGGTAGCCCTCGCAGGCAGCCTGGAATATCGAGACCAGAGACGAGAGATACCATCCGTCATTCATCCTAGACTCCAGGTACAGAACTGAATAACCCCTCACAGAGAATTCTTGAGTCAGTCACTTGGCAAAACAAACTTAACTTAAACTGCTACTTTCTACTCCCGCCCACGTATTAGGCTTAGGTCAGGTACATCTGGGGTAGGCGTAGTTAGAAACACCAGTTGAGTACGATTAGTCAAATGTATATGTGTATGTATCTATTTTATCCATTTTAAACCATCATATGGCTTAGAAACCATATCAATGTTTTTACAGTATTATTTTATACTTCTGCTTTTAATGTATGCACTTTACTTAACCATAAGTATTGCAATAATATCGATCCATTTCTCTTGTATGAGAAAAGAGACTGATCAATAAATAACATCTTTTATTGAACACGCCCGTCTCTCCCTTTTCTCTACAATCTGGTGAGACTAAGAATGCACGTACTGACTGAGTAAAATAAGTCGTCTTTTGTTTTCACACGACTCTAGAGATACACTCTTGATTAGGGGAGAGCAAAGTTGTCATGTTCTATGGTTGTCAGAAACTAAATCCCTTCTTGTCTATCCAGGGAGGTTCAACTCCTCCTTGCCTATTCGAGAAAGTTTCTAGTGAACTCTGAGCTAGCTGGCAAACCCAAAACTTTAAGTCTAATATCGACAATAGAAGACCTAGTTAACGTCTGGTCTAGGCCTATACTATTGAAGGTATTATTCCAATGCGCAGAGCCTATTGGGATAATAGGAACTACACTACATGGCGCCCAACGCGTTTGGATGGGCGATAAAACTAACGTAAGACATTTAGAGTAACTCAGTCGTGCTTTTTCACTCAGACCCCTTTTTTCCCAAAATACTCCAAAGACGTCTGGAGTGGGTGAAAGGTAATATCCGCCAAACCTCGCAGGAGGAAACTCCTATGTATGGTCCTTGGTTTAGTCAACGTTGAAGGATACACTGTTCCAAAATATTGTGCATCTAATCTTTGTTTCCATAAGAACCTGATCTGCAAACAAACAAAATAACCTTCCTGTCGGTAAAATGGTAGACAGTGATGAAGAAAGAGAGACAGCTAGATTAGTAGCTGAACTAGTAGCGGCTGATAATACTATGCAAGACGCAGACCCGGATATAATACTCATCCCGGTCAACGTAAGAAAATCTATAACTTTAAAACTTATAGAAAATGGACTGACACCTAGAGGTGGCACAGTCATATTCGTAATTGAGGCACACGAATATCGGCAGACAGAGGTATTCTATTCATGGATACACTTTCCAGCAGCGAACGCTGTAACAAAGCACTTCCACTATTACAAAACAGAGGATCCTCCTAATGAATACACTCCTTTCGAGGAGGTGGAAGTACCACTTAAATTTCAAGAGCACCTGCTCTTGTTTAATGGCGCCCTAAAACATAATAATCACATCACCAGGCTCGGTCCATTAGGTAGACCAGGAGCAACGTGGCCGGTCCTAGCCGGATACACACCACATCCAGACATTGAAAGAATGCCTGCACCAGAGCTTTTAACACAGCTAAAACAATTAATAAAAGTACATAGACAATTAGTCCAATATGTAATGCGGACTTCAACAATCCAACCAGCAATTAAAATTCCACAGCTGACCCCTCATCAGGGGAACACAAATAAAATTACACCACAGAACATACAGTCCTGCATAGGTAAAGTACCAGCTAAACGGGAACAAATACCATTCTGGTTAGCACAAAAAATCACCCAAATAGAGGCGGTGTTTCCAGACACCACCCCGTTAGAAAAACACAGGATTCTGACTATCTGTCTTCCAATGGGAATCGCACCACATGTGGAGGACTGTGACACTTGGGGTACAGTCTTTCCTTCCATCTACACAAAAACGCACGGTGTTCCATCCATTTCGGTAATACCAGATGTGCTAAAACAAATTCAAGACGAATACGGTCCAGAACCCGCTTTAACTCTTGGTATGAAATTACTGAAAGACTTCAAGCAGGTCTCGGCTATATTATTAGCCAACATAAAGGGAGAAGCAGCAAACGTGGTAAAGGAGACAGATATAGCAGACCAACCAGCTGAAATTGCCAGAATTATAGAAAAATCCTATGAGGAACTAGGTAGAGATAGTTTAGGTGGAATACCAGTAAAACCACAACTGATTGAAAGTCCTGAAAAAATATTTTTTAATAATAATTCAACATCACAAAAAAAGAGCTGGGATGGAAACAAACAATCCAATCCTAAAGAAAAGAAATTCCAGTCCAGAGGAAGGTCTCCTCGGCGGAGAGAAAAATCTCCGAACCGAAGACACAGGTCACCCCAAAGTGACCCCTCTGGGAAAAGATATAACCTTAGAAATAGGGATAATATAAAGAAGCCTGATAGATATCAAGACATTGATACACGTCCCTCTCAATCTTTTCAGACTTCCTCGCAGAAATCGGAAAGAAGAGGACGATCAGAACAAAGAGAAGAGCACGCCAAGTCCAAAGACAAGGAACCTGCTCATCTAAAAAAGAAACTACAATTTCCAAAAAAGAAGGTAGCCAGTATCAAGGTAGTTAACAATGCCGAGAATACTAAGGACACAACTGAAAAACGGAGAATGGGCTCTGACAATGCTAGACAGCGCAGCAGAGGTGAGCATAGCTCGCAAAGTCCTTATGAATCATCTGGAGACAGTGGACACGAATGAATATCTTCAAGTGGAAACTGCAGACACCAGAGTTAGCAAACCTCACAAAATATATGAAATAACTTTACGTATAGAAGGGGATAAGACTAGAAAAATAAGGGGCCTTTTTTGGGATAATCTCTCCAAGGGCTATGACATCCTTCTAGCTGAAAAAGATTGGCCACCAGAGTTTGTCAGGGAGTGCCCACATGGCGAAGAAATAATTATGCCTGCCTTCTCAAATCATATTCCAATTCATAAAAAATATACACTTGCAAGAAAGTGGGCAGTAGCTCTAGCTCCTGCTTTATATAAAAATCATGTAGGATGGGATGAGGACTCTCCTCCTCATAAAATCCAGTTAAAATCACAACCTACTGCACAAAGACAGTACCCAATTAAGCAAGAAGCTAAAAAACAGGTAAAAGAAATCCTAGATCAATTAGAATACCAGGGGGTGATTGAAACTTGCACCTCACAAATGAACAACCCTTTGTTTCCGGTCTCCAAACCAGACAATTCATATCTTCTAGTTTTGGATTACCGACACCTTAACTCATGTTGCAAAACTTTTGCAGTGCAAAACTCGCATAGTGCTGCACTAATGAATAACATAGTACGCAAAAAATACAAAACAACATTAGACATCTCTAATGGATTCTTTTGTCAAAACATAGCACCAGAGAGCAGATATTTGTCTGCGTTCTCAATAAATGGCACTCAAAAACAATTCTGTCGGTTAGCCCAGGGGTACAAGAATAGCCCAGGGGTATTCTCAGCGAGAGTAATAGAATTACTACAAACATATGATGACGAAGCATTATCTTATGTCGACGACATATACCTAACAGATGATGACTTGGATACTCACTTGAAGAGACTGAACACCATAATACTTGGGTTCGCAGCAGAGGGTTACAAATTCAACTTTAAAAAATCTAGAATTGCCCATCTAACAGTCCTGTTCTTAGGATACGAATTATCAAGTGAAGGCAAAAGCCTGGCTGACAATTTCCTAGAGAAATGTGCCGTACTCCAAGCACCTAGAACACTAAAAAACCTACAGTCAATTCTAGGCTTCCTAAATTTCGGAAGAACATACATTGCAAATTACGCAGAAAGGGTCAAACCCCTTTATGATCTAATAAAACCAGATTTTAAAAGAACCAATTGGACTCAAATACACACAGAAATTTTGAGATCCTTACAAACAGACATGTTAATTAAAACAAAATTAGAAACACGTGATAACACACGCAATCTAGTGATTCGAGTCATCCCAGGAAGATGCGGATTCACATACCTGACCTCTAATGAGGGAGAAAAGGTACCAATTGCATTCAAATCACACTTGTACACTAAGGCTGAAATGAAATTTAGCCCAACGGAAAAAATTCTTACTGCAACACAGACAGCTATGGCAAAAGAACGAGCCCTGGCACAAGGAAAACGAATAATAATCGTGACACCGATACCAGCCCTAGAGGCTGTAACAAAAGCAAGCATTCCAAATGCTAAAGATCTCCATCCGAGATGGATACAATGGGCTAATTCTCTTGCTGCAACAGACGTGGCATACGAATTTGATCCTAACTTAAAAACACAAGAATTTCTCCAATATGAATTTGAATGTCCTCCGCCGACCGAAATTCTGCCTCTAGAACATTACGGCTGTATAATATATACAGACGGATCAGCACAACCCGCAGTAGGGGGTAAACAAGCTTACAGTGCTGCGTGCGCGATTGTTAAAGGTCGCTGGCATGAAGGAAAATTCAAACCAGCTATCACTAAGACACAATCTCTAGGAGATTGTACAGCTCAGCGAGCTGAACTACTGGCGTTTAAGATGGCGCTTGAAAATACAGATCGAGAATTCCCCACACTCATAGTGTGCGATTCGTATTACTGCGTTCAGTCTTACAATGAATACTTGCAGATCTGGCTTCAGAATGGCTTTAAGGATGCAAAAGGAGGCACAATCAAGCATAAGATGCTCTGGGAACAAGTAGTACTATTACAAAAAGAACTACCAAAGACTCACGTGATACATACGCTGAGTCATCAACGTGATGGCGTTCACGTTGCAGGGAATTCATTGGCTGATGAGGCCGCGAAGGCAGCTGTGCTAACGGCTTCTGTAGCTGCCATCACACGGTCAAAAACAAAAATAGACAGCAAAATATTACAGGCTGTCAGCGCTACAGAAAAGGATTCGATAGAAACACTCCCGAAAGGCTTTCCAGTAAAATACTCATACATAACTGATGCAAACAATGTTCCTTTTGCTCGAATCCCTGGAGTGGGGGATAGGGCAATCCCAAACATGGAACATAGGTTAGGACTGATAATAGCGGCACACGAAGGGCTTGCTTCTATAAATGCTGGCGTCTCAGCCACAGTATCATTATTAAAACAGAGATACTGGTGGCCACAAATGAGATGACAAACAAGGAACTATGTTTTAGAATGTGAAATATGTCAACGAATGAAAGTATCAACGGTGAGACGTCCAGCGCAGACGCCCCTTCTAATCTCGGATAAACCATTAGCCTGTGTTTACCTAGACCACTGTGGTCCCTTACAAAGGGATGGTAACTATAAATATATTTTGGTTGCAGTGGACTCATGCACGAGATTCATATGGATGTGGCCCCAGCGAACGGCTGACGCCAGAACTGTTATAAAAGATTTGCGAGTCTTTATCGGCACATACGCAATTGGCATGCTGCATTCGGACCATGGTACTGCTTTTAGCTCTAGAGCTTATAAGGAGGCCATGGTCAGCATGGGCGTTACATTGCGGTACTCTTGTCCATTTCACCCTGAGGGGAACGGAATTGTTGAAAGAAAAAACCGTGACATAAAGCAATCTATAACGGCAAAGGTATTAGGTTCGGGAGCTGGGTGGGTCAAACATCTAATAAGTGTCCAACGTAGTCTAAATAACCTGCCAAGAAATTCTCTGAAGGGATTCAGTCCGTACGAATTATTATTTGGAACTAGGATGTTAGTCTTAGACCTCGACAGTCAGACTTCAGTGGTGAAGGAAAAATGCTTTGATATCAAAGATCGTTTGGCTATTTTGCAGGACTTAAACGAAACAAGAAAAGACCTGAGCAACATAAAGTTGAAACAGCAGCCAACAACCACTGAAGAACCACCATCTGTCCCAGCAAGACCTGTCTGGATTCCAAAAGTCGGGGATCTAGTCAGAGAAAAGATCGCGGTAAAGAAGGAATTTGGGCCTTCTTACAGAAAAGCAGTTCCTGTCTTGTCTATCAACGGGACAAGATCAGTTGTACTACCGCCGCTTGCTGGTAAAAAGGAGAACCGAGTTGTATCCATCGACCTGGTAAAACCACAATCATGTGGCCGATAACAAATAGTAGGCCAAGTGGACTCCCGATAAGTAGTAGAACACCAAGATTTGCTGCAAACACAGAGGTTCAATCTAAGAGGCTAATCACATTCGAAACGCCTACAGAACTACAACAAGGACTAAGCAACAATGCAATGGAACTTAGACCTCTGAAAACCCAAATAAAAACATTTAGCAGAAACACACCAATCTATACTGAAGTAACAAACGACTATGCAAGAAACAGTAATCCTGAAACAATTGGAACAATTGACAGAACTGCATCCGGCT
This sequence comes from Lissotriton helveticus, assembly GCF_964261635.1. Taxonomy (NCBI): domain Eukaryota; kingdom Metazoa; phylum Chordata; class Amphibia; order Caudata; family Salamandridae; genus Lissotriton; species Lissotriton helveticus. The sequence continues at coordinate 994,220,049 of NC_136072.1, forward strand.
ACTTCATAAACTTCGATGATTCCTCTGAAGGCTTCACTGAATCAAAAACACAGCCATCAACAAAAACCTTTAAAGATAAAGTTAAAGTACTTTTGAAACAACTGAAAGAAACATATCTGATTTCTCCATGGATTGAATTTTGGGTGGGTTTTGGTGCATTTATCCTCATACTTTGGCTCATCATGGTACTAACTTTGGGACGCTTCATTGAGGGAAAATATGCTAAAATGGACACAGCAAGTCAGAAAATCAACTTGATCCTCAAACCACACACATCTTCACACGTCGAGAAAAGAGAACTTTCTTCAGTCAACTTCACAGCCAATCCTATACCGGGTGGGGTAGCATGGGACAACACTGACTACGAAATTTATGGTCCGGTTGAAATCCTGAAATATCCACACCAAATTAAGATCTCGTTGAGTGACTTTGTAAAACCAAGCTCATTTGCTGATGATTGGGACTTTGAAAGTATAAATAATATGATGTCTGACTTAGTGATGTCTGCTAAATTTACCAAACATGATTATTTGCAGGGTTCGACAAATTATGATAGTATGTACTGTTATAACCACTATGGTAACCATTTTCTACATAGATCTGCACAACCTAGAAATGTTTTAAATTATAATCAATGTGAACATTGTGCAACCCCTCCAAAAGGAAGCTCAAGAACCGTTTATGACAAATATTCATACTATTCAGGTTTTAACACAAGTAATGCTGAAACATTTTATTTCAAATTGTCAAATAAGACAGGGACAAAGACCATGATAACAAACACGAAATTGATATATTCAGACTCATTCTTTGAACAGATGAATACTTTTGGTTTTGATTATTGGGACAAAAATGTTGAAGTAAAGAGTGTTTGGGGTACAAAAGAATGGCAAGTGTAGGGTATAGAATCTTTGTTTAGAGCCTGCATGATCCCAGAACAAATTATATTTTTAAATGACACTGTTCAACAAACTACCTGTCTTGGACTAGCCAAAATAAAAGACTTAAATAAACCGTCTATTCCAAAACCAACAATGAACAACAATAGCTCTACAGATGAAGAGATAGACGTAAATTATGTATTAAACCAAAACAGAACACATCCTGATTGGAAAAAGTGGTTGATCTGGCCCACAGATACTAATAACTGTCAAGACAGATTCCTGAACAAAACACAGGGGTTCAAAATGACCAGGCCAGACCCTAGATATTCCCAAAGACAACACCCAGGAATAATAACCACCTACAGTGTGGGCAAATTATGCCTTCAATGGCTACAAACTTCCACACTGGCAGAAATTAAGCAACATCTAACTTTACTTACTGATTGTGCTGACTTGCGTGATTTCATTATGGGACCGCGCAAACAGCGTCAGAAACGTTTCATAGCAGCCTCTGTATATGCAGCATACAACGAGGCCTGGAAGGTGACTCAAATTGAGACAGCAGAAAGAATACGGGAAATTGACCGTATTAATTTGGAAAAATCACTCTCTGTAGTGGACAATGGGTTAATGACTCTGTCCTCCAGAATTTTTTCTCTGGACAGCATTGTGTCTTCAGCAATCGACATATTATCGCAAGACTTAGTGTTGTTACAACACGGTCAGTCTCAATTGCGTTCTATTGTACAGCTAGGCTGGACGTTACAAAATCTGCGTTCAGGCTATGTGCCTTGGCGTTTAATCAACACAATGTCACTATTCAATATCTTTAACCTTACTGATAAACAAATCAGTATGGCACAAAAGGGTGCTGATTATACAATCCTGAGCATTGAGAAACTCGAGAGATTACCAGTGACAATGTCAGAACGACCTGTCAGTGAATGGATAATACATGGGATAATTAATATTCCAATATCAACCTTCAGGTTTCAATACTGCCAAAAATATATACAGGCTGGCATGTACGAAAAATTGGGAAAGAGGTACATTAAAACAACATGGAACTTGCCCTATTCACATGCATGTGTCAGTAATAAAGGACAGAAAGTGTTTCTTAGTGGCAATAATTGTGCGATGTCACTAAGCGGTACACTTCTGTGTAATGGAATTAGTTTGCATGGAGCCTGTGAAGGGAACTCAAATAACCTTTCATGTCACCAGCTAGGCGCACCTGCAACAGAGATAGAACCATTCTTTCAAAGACTCTATAATGGGAGTTACATTCTAATTGTGGACCGCAGATGCTGTAGTCTTATGCCCGGGACTCCTTATCTCGTAACTACGACTGCGAAGGTCAAGTGCTGTGGACGCTTATTGTTCCCCAGCTCCTTTCCAGACAGGGAGGCAAGGGCATGGCCCAACTTGAAAATTACTTCTATTCGAATAGATACTTTAAGCAGAATGAAAACAGTGCTTCTTCAGACGCCGACAAGGCTCACGTCATCAAAAGAAACGTATGATCTCCTAGTCGCAAGGACGACTGCAGAGATTCATTCATTGTTATCAACTAATTCCCCCATACATTTCGCAGAAATCCTGAATGAAATCTTAAATATTTCTGATACCAGTGGAGTTTCAAAAGTATTTAAGACAGTATTTTCGATGGCATTAACACCATTCAAAGCCATACTGGGTATTTTTCCAGATTTCGTCCATTCGATTTTTGGCGGACTTCCCCTCATTTTGGGACTAATTGCAGGAATCCTATTCTTAGTCCTAATATTTCGTTATGGCAAACCATGTCACAGACAAAACACCTGCGACAAGGGAAGAAACAATCCTAGCCATTGGATACCGGGACCGGATATCAAAAATCCTGGGACTATCCCGGCTTAGAGACCTGAACATGACTTGGTTTCTTTCTTTTCGACCAATGTGGCAACGATGTGTTTTACCTGTATTGCGGTGCTTGCTATGCGGAGAAGAATGCGTGTTAGACACCTGTCTGACGCTACAATCAGATGCGCCAATGGATGCAGAAACATTGTTGAGTCCAATAAAGGCTCATGCTTTGTGCTGCCCTCAGCGGCTACCAATCCTGATGACGGCATTCGTGGAAGCTTCACCACTACGATTAAGCGGTAGTGAAGTTCAAGATGAAAGCAGCATTGATCAGGTACGACCTTCGGTCAGCAATACTAATCAAAACGTCAATGGAGACAATCATGCGCACGAATGCATGGTTACATCTTTTTCCGAGTTAGTGGAACTCTCCCAGGAAGCTGTTGACAGCTTTTTCGACAGTCTAAATGATATGATGTTCTCACCAGAGCAGAAATAGAGACTTTTGAGCAAGCTCGCACACGGCGTTCCCTGAATTTGGCCTTCAGCTAGAATAGCAAAATACCATGAACAATTTCCCTCCAGTTCACGGACAGCAATTTTTTTTCAGCAGCCCCAAAATATTTTTACATGTTTTTCGGGACACTTATCTTCTGCTTAAAGTAAGATCTATTCTTAGAGAACTAAAATTTCTTATTTTAGATAGTTTATAGACATTAGCTGCCCGCTGGTATGTTCATTATTATTTTATTCTGTGATGGAATGGTCTCGAACCTTTTTTCTGTATTAAGAGCCATTTCATGTGTAAATTCTCATATACAAATTAGTGATAATGTATAGATATGCGTGATTACTTTAGCATTATTCTACAGCTTGAGTGTATATATTACATATGAATGTTTTTTCCGTATATTTGATAATTTCAAAATGCATTTATGTATTTTGGGGTGGTAAGGTATACACGATACTCTACAGTATGTTTTACTATGCATAGATTCGTAAATATGTCCATAGTTAGCGTGGAGTGGGTGTGATGTATTCCTATAGGTTCTGTATCGATCCCCCTATTCCTGACTCTATTCTGGTTAACAAGTTAACTAGCAGCCATCCCGTGATGCAGAAAGCCCCCATGATGCTGGAACCGTTATCTGATTAAGCCACACTACGGCACAGGAACGTGTTATCTGATTAGGTCATAACGCTTGCCATCTAATTAGACAAGCGATATTCCTCCAGCCCCTGATAAGGCATACGGAGTTCTCAAAACAAATCAAACCTATGACAGACCTGGGAAAAGCCCTGCGGCCATTGTTTTGATTTCACCGAGAACTTCAGCAAAAGAATGTGCTAACGACCAAGTCGTATGACATCCTTATTGACGTAGCTATGTCCATCCTTACGTCAATCTCGGCACCTTAAAGGTATAAATATTACTGATATTGCCCTATGCAAACACACGCGGTGGTGACGAGATCGGAGCAGCCAGACTTGCCGAAGCCCAGAGCAGAGCAGACCCCGCTGGCGCAGCCCCGCCTTCCTGACGCGCTGAGAACGAGACGCTGTTTTCTCCTGCCGAGAAATCCAGCTCCGGCGCTTCCGGGTAGCCCTCGCAGGCAGCCTGGAATATCGAGACCAGAGACGAGAGATACCATCCGTCATTCATCCTAGACTCCAGGTACAGAACTGAATAACCCCTCACAGAGAATTCTTGAGTCAGTCACTTGGCAAAACAAACTTAACTTAAACTGCTACTTTCTACTCCCGCCCACGTATTAGGCTTAGGTCAGGTACATCTGGGGTAGGCGTAGTTAGAAACACCAGTTGAGTACGATTAGTCAAATGTATATGTGTATGTATCTATTTTATCCATTTTAAACCATCATATGGCTTAGAAACCATATCAATGTTTTTACAGTATTATTTTATACTTCTGCTTTTAATGTATGCACTTTACTTAACCATAAGTATTGCAATAATATCGATCCATTTCTCTTGTATGAGAAAAGAGACTGATCAATAAATAACATCTTTTATTGAACACGCCCGTCTCTTCCTTTTCTCTACAATCTGGTGAGACTAAGAATGCACGTACTGACTGAGTAAAATAAGTCGTCTTTTGTTTTCACACAACTCTAGAGATACACTCTTGATTAGGGGAGAGCAAAGTTGTCATGTTCTATGGTTGTCAGAAACTAAATCCCTTCTTGTCTATCCAGGGAGGTTCAACTCCTCCTTGCCTATTCGAGAAAGTTTCTAGTGAACTCTGAGCTAGCTGGCAAACCCAAAACTTTAAGTCTAATATCGACAATAGAAGACCTAGTTAACGTCTGGTCTAGGCCTATACTATTGAAGGTATTATTCCAATGCGCAGAGCCTATTGGGATAATAGGAACTACACTACATGAGTAGTGAGTAGAGTAGTGAGTGCAGAGTAGTGATTGGAGTAGTGAGTAGTGAGTAGAGTAGTGAGTAGAGTAGTGATTAGAGTAGTGAGTAGTGAGTAAAGTAGTGAGTAGAGTAGTGAGTAGAGTAGTGAGTGCAGAGTAGTGAGTAGTGAGTGCAGAGTAGTGAGTAGAGTAGTGAGTAGAGTAGAGTAGTGAGTAGAGTAGAGTAGTGAGTAGAGTAGTGAGTAGAGTAGTGAGTAGAGTAGTGAGTAGAGTAGAGTAGTGAGTAGAGTAGTGAGTGCAGAGTAGTGAGTAGTGAGTGCAGAGTAGTGAGTAGAGTAGTGAGTAGAGCAGTGAGTAGTGAGTAGAGTAGTGAGTAGAGTAGTGAGTAGTGAGTCGTGAGTAGAGTAGTGAGTAGAGTAGTGAGTGCAGAGTAGTGAGTAGAGTAGTGAGTAGTGAGTAGAGTAGTGCGTAGAGTAGTGATTAGAGTAGTGAGTAGTGAGTAGAGTAGTGAGTAGAGTAGTGAGTAGAGTAGTGAGTAGAGTAGTGAGTGCAGAGTAGTGAGTAGTGAGTGCAGAGTAGTGAGTAGTGAGTAGAGTAGAGTAGTGAGTAGAGTAGTGAGTAGAGTAGTGAGTAGAGTAGTGAGTAGAGTAGTGAGTAGAGAGTGCAGAGTAGTGAGTGCAGAGTAGTGAGTAGTGATTTGAGTAGTGAGTGCAGAGTAGTGAGTAGTGAGTAGAGTAGTGAGTAGTGAGTGCAGAGTAGTGAGTAGTGAGTAGTGAGTGCAGAGTAGTGAGTAGTGTAGTGAGTAGTGAGTAGAGTAGTGAGTAGAGTAGTGAGTAGAGTAGTGAGTAGTGAGTGCAGAGTAGTGAGTAGTGATTAGAGTAGTGAGTAGAGAGTAGAGTAGTGAGTAGTGAGTAGAGTAGTGAGTAGTGAGTAGAGTAGTGAGTAGTGAGTAGAGTAGTGAGTAGAGTAGTGAGTAGAGTAGTGAGCAGAGTAGTGAGTAGTTAGTTGAGCAGTGAGTGCAGAGTAGTGAGTAGAGTAGTGAGTAGAGTAGTAAGTGCAGAGTAGTGAGTAGAGTAGTGAGTGCAGAGTAGTGAGTAGAGTAGTGTGTAGTGAGTAGAGTAGTGAGTAGAGTAGTGAGTAGTGAGTAGAGTAGTGAGTAGTGAGTAGAGTAGTGAGTAGAGTAGTGAGTAGAGTAGTGAGTAGAGTAGTGAGTAGAGTGTAGTGAGTGCAGAGTAGTGAGTAGTGAGTTGAGTAGTGAGTGCAGAGTAGTGAGTAGTGAGTTGAGTAGTGAGTGCAGAGTAGTGAGTAGAGTAGTGAGTAGTGAGTGCAGAGTAGTGAGTAGTGAGTAGTGAGTGCAGAGTAGTGAGTAGTGTAGTGAGTAGTGAGTAGAATAGTGAGTAGTGAGTAGAGTAGTGAGTAGAGTAGTGAGTAGTGAGTGCAGAGTAGTGAGTAGTGTAATGAGTAGTGAGTAGAATAGTGAGTAGTGAGTAGAGTAGTGAGTAGAGTAGTGAGTAGAGTAGTGAGTAGAGTAGTGAGTAGAGTAGTGAATAGAGTAGAGTAGTGAGTAGAGTAGTGAGTAGAGAGTAGAGTAGTGAGTGCAGAGTAGTGAGTAGTGAGTGCAGAGTAGTGAGTAGTGAGTGCAGAGTAGTGAGTGCAAATTAGTGAGTGCAGAGATGTGAGTGCAGAGTAGTGAGTAGTGAGTAGAGTAGTGAGTAGAGTAGTGAGTAGAGTAGTGAGCAGAGTAGTGAGTAGTGAGTAGAGTAGTGAGTGCAGAGTAGTGAGTAGTGAGTAGAGTAGTGAGTGCAGAGTAGTGATTAGAGTAGTGAGTAGTGAGTAGAGTAGTGAGTAGAGTAGTGATTAGAGTAGTGAGTAGTGAGTAGAGTAGTGAGTAGAGTAGTGAGTGCAGAGTAGTGAGTAGTGAGTGCAGAGTAGTGAGTAGAGTAGTGAGTAGAGTAGAGTAGTGAGTAGAGTAGTAAGTAGAGTAGTGAGTAGAGTAGTGAGTAGAGTAGAGTAGTGAGTAGAGTAGTGAGTGCAGAGTAGTAAGTAGTGAGTGCAGAGTAGTGAGTAGAGTAGTGAGTAGAGTAGTGAGTAGAGTAGTGAGTAGAGTAGTGAGTAGTGAGTCGCGAGTAGAGTAGTGAGTAGAGTAGTGAGTGCAGAGTAGTGAGTAGAGTAGTGAGTAGTGAGTAGAGTAGTGAGTAGAGTAGTGATTAGAGTAGTGAGTAGTGAGTAGAGTAGTGAGTAGAGTAGTGAGTAGAGTAGTGAGTAGAGTAGTGAGTGCAGAGTAGTGAGTAGTGAGTGCAGAGTAGTGAGTAGAGTAGTGAGTAGTGAGTAGAGTAGTGAGTAGTGAGTAGAGTAGTGAGTAGAGTAGAGTAGTGAGTAGAGTAGTGAGTAGAGTAGTGAGTAGAGAGTGCAGAGTAGTGAGTAGTGAGTAGAGTAGTGAGTAGTGAGTAGAGTAGTGAGTAGAGTAGTGAGTAGAGTAGTGAGTGCAGAGTAGTGAGTAGTGAGTAGAGTAGTGAGTGCAGAGTAGTGAGTAGAGTAGTGAGTAGTGAGTAGAGTAGTGAGTAGAGTAGTGAGTAGTGAGTAGAGTAGTGAGTAGAGTAGTGAGTAGAGTAGTGAGTAGTGAGTAGAGTAGTGAGTGCAGAGTAGTGAGTAGTGAGTTGAGTAGTGAGTGCAGAGTAGTGAATAGTGAGTAGAGTAGTGAGTAGTGAGTGCAGAGTTGTGAGTAGTGAGTGCAGAGTAGTGAGTAGAGTAGTGAGTAGAGTAGTGAGTAGAGTAGTGAGTAGTGAGTGCAGAGTAGTGAGTAGTGATTAGAGTAGTGAGTAGAGAGTAGAGTAGTGAGTAGAGTAGTGAGTAGTGAGTAGGGTAGTGAGTAGTGAGTTGAGTAGTGAGTAGAGTAGTGATAAGAGTAGTGAGTAGTGAGTTGATCAGTGAGTGCAGAGTAGTGAATAGAGTAGTGAGTAGAGTAGTGAGTGCAGAGTAGTGAGTAGTGAGTAGAGTAGTGAGTGCAGAGTAGTGAGTAGAGTAGTGAGTAGAGTAGTGAGTAGAGTAGTGAGTAGTGAGTAGAGTAGTGAGTAGAGTACTGAGTAGTGAGTAGAGTAGTGAGTAGAGTAGTGAGTAGACTAGTGAGTAGAGTGTAGTGAGTGCAGAGTAGTGAGTAGTAAGTTGAGTAGTGAGTGCAGAGTAGTGAGTAGTGAGTTGAGTAGTGAGTGCAGAGTAGTGAGTAGTGAGTAGAGTAGTGAGTAGTGAGTAGAGTAGTGAGTAGAGTAGTGAGTAGAGTAGTGAGCAGAGTAGTGAGTAGTGAGTAGAGTAGTGAGTGCAGAGTAGTGAGTAGTGAGTAGAGTAGTGAGTGCAGAGTAGTGATTAGAGTAGTGAGTAGTGAGTAGAGTAGTGAGTAGAGTAGTGATTAGAGTAGTGAGTAGTGAGTAGAGTAGTGAGTAGAGTAGTGAGTGCAGAGTAGTGAGTAGTGAGTGCAGAGTAGTGAGTAGAGTAGTGAGTAGAGTAGTGAGTAGAGTAGAGTAGTGAGTAGAGTAGTAAGTAGAGTAGTGAGTAGAGTAGTGAGTAGAGTAGAGTAGTGAGTAGAGTAGTGAGTGCAGAGTAGTAAGTAGTGAGTGCAGAGTAGTGAGTAGAGTAGTGAGTAGAGTAGTGAGTAGAGTAGTGAGTAGAGTAGTGAGTAGTGAGTCGCGAGTAGAGTAGTGAGTAGAGTAGTGAGTGCAGAGTAGTGAGTAGAGTAGTGAGTAGTGAGTAGAGTAGTGAGTAGAGTAGTGATTAGAGTAGTGAGTAGTGAGTAGAGTAGTGAGTAGAGTAGTGAGTAGAGTAGTGAGTAGAGTAGTGAGTAGAGTAGTGAGTGCAGAGTAGTGAGTAGTGAGTGCAGAGTAGTGAGTAGAGTAGTGAGTAGTGAGTAGAGTAGTGAGTAGTGAGTAGAGTAGTGAGTAGAGTAGAGTAGTGAGTAGAGTAGTGAGTAGAGTAGTGAGTAGAGAGTGCAGAGTAGTGAGTAGTGAGTAGAGTAGTGAGTAGTGAGTAGAGTAGTGAGTAGAGTAGTGAGTAGAGTAGTGAGTGCAGAGTAGTGAGTAGTGAGTAGAGTAGTGAGTGCAGAGTAGTGAGTAGAGTAGTGATTAGTGAGTAGAGTAGTGAGTAGAGTAGTGAGTAGTGAGTAGAGTAGTGAGTAGAGTAGTGAGTAGAGTAGTGAGTAGTGAGTAGAGTAGTGAGTGCAGAGTAGTGAGTAGTGAGTTGAGTAGTGAGTGCAGAGTAGTGAATAGTGAGTAGAGTAGTGAGTAGTGAGTGCAGAGTAGTGAGTAGTGAGTGCAGAGTAGTGAGTAGAGTAGTGAGTAGAGTAGTGAGTAGAGTAGTGAGTAGTGAGTGCAGAGTAGTGAGTAGTGATTAGAGTAGTGAGTAGAGAGTAGAGTAGTGAGTAGAGTAGTGAGTAGTGAGTAGGGTAGTGAGTAGTGAGTTGAGTAGTGAGTAGAGTAGTGATAAGAGTAGTGAGTAGTGAGTTGATCAGTGAGTGCAGAGTAGTGAATAGAGTAGTGAGTAGAGTAGTGAGTGCAGAGTAGTGAGTAGTGAGTAGAGTAGTGAGTGCAGAGTAGTGAGTAGAGTAGTGAGTAGTGAGTAGAGTAGTGAGTAGAGTAGTGAGTAGTGAGTAGAGTAGTGAGTAGAGTACTGAGTAGTGAGTAGAGTAGTGAGTAGAGTAGTGAGTAGACTAGTGAGTAGAGTGTAGTGAGTGCAGAGTAGTGAGTAGTAAGTTGAGTAGTGAGTGCAGAGTAGTGAGTAGTGAGTTGAGTAGTGAGTGCAGAGTAGTGAGTAGTGAGTAGAGTAGTGAGTAGTGAGTGCAGAGTAGTGAGTAGTGAGTAGTGAGTGCAGAGTAGTGAGTAGTGTAGTGAGTAGTGAGTAGAATAGTGAGTAGTGAGTAGAGTAGTGAGTAGAGTAGTGAGTAGTGAGTGCAGAGTAGTGAGTAGTGATTAGAGTAGTGGGTAGAGAGTAGAGTAGTGAGTAGTGAGTAGAGTAGTGAGTAGTGAGTAGAGTAGTGAGTAGTGAGTAGAGTAGTGAGTAGAGTAGTGAGTAGAGTAGTGAGTAGAGTAGTGAGCAGAGTAGTGAGTAGTGAGTTGAATAGTGAGTGCAGAGTAGTGAGTAGAGTAGTGAGTGCAGAGTAGTGAGTAGTGAGTAGAGTAGTGAGTGCAGAGTAGTGAGTAGAGTAGTGAGTAGTGAGTAGAGTAGTGAGTAGAGTAGTGAGTAGTGAGTAGAGTAGTGAGTAGAGTAGTGAGCAGAGTAGTGAGTAGTGAGTTGAGTAGTGAGTGCAGAGTAGTGAGTAGAGTAGTGAGTGCAGAGTAGTGAGTAGTGAGTAGAGTAGTGAGTGCAGAGTAGTGAGTAGAGTAGTGAGTAGTGAGTAGAGTAGTGAGTAGAGTAGTGAGTAGTGAGTAGAGTAGTGAGTAGAGTAGTGAGTGCAGAGTAGTAAGTAGTGAGTGCAGAGTAGTGAGTAGAGTAGTGAGTAGAGTAGTGAGTAGAGTAGTGAGTAGAGTAGTGAGTAGTGAGTCGCGAGTAGAGTAGTGAGTAGAGTAGTGAGTGCAGAGTAGTGAGTAGAGTAGTGAGTAGTGAGTAGAGTAGTGAGTAGAGTAGTGATTAGAGTAGTGAGTAGTGAGTAGAGTAGTGAGTAGAGTAGTGAGTAGAGTAGTGAGTAGAGTAGTGAGTGCAGAGTAGTGAGTAGTGAGTGCAGAGTAGTGAGTAGAGTAGTGAGTAGTGAGTAGAGTAGTGAGTAGTGAGTAGAGTAGTGAGTAGAGTAGAGTAGTGAGTAGAGTAGTGAGTAGAGTAGTGAGTAGAGAGTGCAGAGTAGTGAGTAGTGAGTAGAGTAGTGAGTAGTGAGTAGAGTAGTGAGTAGAGTAGTGAGTAGAGTAGTGAGTGCAGAGTAGTGAGTAGTGAGTAGAATAGTGAGTGCAGAGTAGTGAGTAGAGTAGTGAGTAGTGAGTAGAGTAGTGAGTAGAGTAGTGAGTAGTGAGTAGAGTAGTGAGTAGAGTAGTGAGTAGAGTAGTGAGTAGTGAGTAGAGTAGTGAGTGCAGAGTAGTGAGTAGTGAGTTGAGTAGTGAGTGCAGAGTAGTGAATAGTGAGTAGAGTAGTGAGTAGTGAGTGCAGAGTAGTGAGTAGTGAGTGCAGAGTAGTGAGTAGAGTAGTGAGTAGAGTAGTGAGTAGAGTAGTGAGTAGTGAGTGCAGAGTAGTGAGTAGTGATTAGAGTAGTGAGTAGAGAGTAGAGTAGTGAGTAGAGTAGTGAGTAGTGAGTAGGGTAGTGAGTAGTGAGTTGAGTAGTGAGTAGAGTAGTGATAAGAGTAGTGAGTAGTGAGTTGATCAGTGAGTGCAGAGTAGTGAATAGAGTAGTGAGTAGAGTAGTGAGTGCAGAGTAGTGAGTAGTGAGTAGAGTAGTGAGTGCAGAGTAGTGAGTAGAGTAGTGAGTAGTGAGTAGAGTAGTGAGTAGAGTAGTGAGTAGTGAGTAGAGTAGTGAGTAGAGTACTGAGTAGTGAGTAGAGTAGTGAGTAGAGTAGTGAGTAGACTAGTGAGTAGAGTGTAGTGAGTGCAGAGTAGTGAGTAGTAAGTTGAGTAGTGAGTAGTGAGTTGAGTAGTGAGTGCAGAGTAGTGAGTAGTGAGTAGAGTAGTGAGTAGTGAGTAGTGAGTAGTGAGTGCAGAGTAGTGAGTAGTGTAGTGAGTAGTGAGTAGAATAGTGAGTAGTGAGTAGAGTAGTGAGTAGAGTAGTGAGTAGTGAGTGCAGAGTAGTGAGTAGTGATTAGAGTAGTGGGTAGAGAGTAGAGTAGTGAGTAGTGAGTAGAGTAGTGAGTAGTGAGTAGAGTAGTGAGTAGTGAGTAGAGTAGTGAGTAGAGTAGTGAGTAGAGTAGTGAGTAGAGTAGTGAGTAGAGTAGTGAGCAGAGTAGTGAGTAGTGAGTTGAGTAGTGAGTGCAGAGTAGTGAGTAGAGTAGTGAGTGCAGAGTAGTGAGTAGTGAGTAGAGTAGTGAGTGCAGAGTAGTGAGTAGAGTAGTGAGTAGTGAGTAGAGTAGTGAGTAGAGTAGTGAGTAGTGAGTAGAGTAGTGAGTAGAGTAGTGAGCAGAGTAGTGAGTAGTGAGTTGAGTAGTGAGTGCAGAGTAGTGAGTAGAGTAGTGAGTGCAGAGTAGTGAGTAGTGAGTAGAGTAGTGAGTGCAGAGTAGTGAGTAGAGTAGTGAGTAGTGAGTAGAGTAGTGAGTAGAGTAGTGAGTAGTGAGTAGAGTAGTGAGTAGAGTAGTGAGTGCAGAGTAGTAAGTAGTGAGTGCAGAGTAGTGAGTAGAGTAGTGAGTAGAGTAGTGAGTAGAGTAGTGAGTAGAGTAGTGAGTAGTGAGTCGCGAGTAGAGTAGTGAGTAGAGTAGTGAGTGCAGAGTAGTGAGTAGAGTAGTGAGTAGTGAGTAGAGTAGTGAGTAGAGTAGTGATTAGAGTAGTGAGTAGTGAGTAGAGTAGTGAGTAGAGTAGTGAGTAGAGTAGTGAGTAGAGTAGTGAGTGCAGAGTAGTGAGTAGTGAGTGCAGAGTAGTGAGTAGAGTAGTGAGTAGTGAGTAGAGTAGTGAGTAGTGAGTAGAGTAGTGAGTAGAGTAGAGTAGTGAGTAGAGTAGTGAGTAGAGTAGTGAGTAGAGAGTGCAGAGTAGTGAGTAGTGAGTAGAGTAGTGAGTAGTGAGTAGAGTAGTGAGTAGAGTAGTGAGTAGAGTAGTGAGTGCAGAGTAGTGAGTAGTGAGTAGAATAGTGAGTGCAGAGTAGTGAGTAGAGTAGTGAGTAGTGAGTAGAGTAGTGAGTAGAGTCGTGAGTAGTGAGTAGAGTAGTGAGTAGAGTAGTGAGTAGAGTAGTGAGTAGTGAGTAGAGTAGTGAGTGCAGAGTAGTGAGTAGTGAGTTGAGTAGTGAGTGCAGAGTAGTGAATAGTGAGTAGAGTAGTGAGTAGTGAGTGCAGAGTAGTGAGTAGTGAGTGCAGAGTAGTGAGTAGAGTAGTGAGTAGAGTAGTGAGTAGAGTAGTGAGTAGTGAGTGCAGAGTAGTGAGTAGTGATTAGAGTAGTGAGTAGAGAGTAGAGTAGTGAGTAGAGTAGTGAGTAGTGAGTAGGGTAGTGAGTAGTGAGTTGAGTAGAGTAGTGATAAGAGTAGTGAGTAGTGAGTTGATCAGTGAGTGCAGAGTAGTGAATAGAGTAGTGAGTAGAGTAGTGAGTGCAGAGTAGTGAGTAGTGAGTAGAGTAGTGAGTGCAGAGTAGTGAGTAGAGTAGTGAGTAGTGAGTAGAGTAGTGAGTAGAGTAGTGAGTAGTGAGTAGAGTAGTGAGTAGAGTACTGAGTAGTGAGTAGAGTAGTGAGTAGAGTAGTGAGTAGACTAGTGAGTAGAGTGTAGTGAGTGCAGAGTAGTGAGTAGTAAGTTGAGTAGTGAGTGCAGAGTAGTGAGTAGTGAGTTGAGTAGTGAGTGCAGAGTAGTGAGTAGTGAGTAGAGTAGTGAGTAGTGAGTGCAGAGTAGTGAGTAGTGAGTAGTGAGTAGTGAGTGCAGAGTAGTGAGTAGTGTAGTGAGTAGTGAGTAGAATAGTGAGTAGTGAGTAGAGTAGTGAGTAGAGTAGTGAGTAGTGAGTGCAGAGTAGTGAGTAGTGATTGGAGTAGTGGGTAGAGAGTAGAGTAGTGAGTAGTGAGTAGAGTAGTGAGTAGTGAGTAGAGTAGTGAGTAGTGAGTAGAGTAGTGAGTAGAGTAGTGAGTAGAGTAGTGAGTAGAGTAGTGAGCAGAGTAGTGAGTAGTGAGTTGAGTAGTGAGTGCAGAGTAGTGAGTAGAGTAGTGAGTGCAGAGTAGTGAGTAGTGAGTAGAGTAGTGAGTGCAGAGTAGTGAGTAGAGTAGTGAGTAGTGAGTAGAGTAGTGAGTAGAGTAGTGAGTAGTGAGTAGAGTAGTGAGTAGAGTAGTGAGCAGAGTAGTGAGTAGTGAGTTGAGTAGTGAGTGCAGAGTAGTGAGTAGAGTAGTGAGTGCAGAGTAGGGAGTAGTGAGTAGAGTAGTGAGTGCAGAGTAGTGAGTAGAGTAGTGAGTAGTGAGTAGAGTAGTGAGTAGAGTAGTGAGTAGTGAGTAGAGTAGTGAGTAGAGTAGTGAGTATTGAGTAGAGTAGTGAGTAGAGTAGTGAGTGCAGAGTAGTGAGTAGTGAGTAGAGTAGTGAGTGCAGAGTAGTGATTGGAGTAGTGAGTAGTGAGTAGAGTAGTGATTTAAGTAGTGAGTAGTGAGTAGAGTAGTGAGTAGAGTAGTGAGTGCAGAGTAGTGAGTAGTGAGTGCAGAGTAGTGAGTAGAGTAGTGAGTAGAGTAGAGTAGTGAGTAGAGTAGTGAGTAGAGTAGTGAGTAGAGTAGTGAGTAGAGTAGTGAGTAGAGTAGTGAGTAGAGTAGAGTAGTGAGTAGAGTAGTGAGTGCAGAGTAGTGAGTAGTGAGTGCAGAGTAGTGAGTAGAGTAGTGAGTAGAGCAGTGAGTAGTGAGTAGAGTAGTGAGTAGAGTAGTGAGTAGTGAGTCGTGAGTAGAGTAGTGAGTAGAGTAGTGAGTGCAGAGTAGTGAGTAGAGTAGTAAGTAGTGAGTAGAGTAGTGCCTAGAGTAGTGATTAGAGTAGTGAGTAGTGAGTAGAGTAGTGAGTAGAGTAGTGAGTAGAGTAGTGAGTGCAGAGTAGTGAGTAGTGAGTGCAGAGTAGTGAGTAGAGCAGTGAGTAGTGAGTAGAGTAGAGTAGTGAGTAGAGTAGTGAGTAGAGTAGTGAGTAGAGTAGTGAGTAGAGAGTGCAGAGTAGTGAGTAGTGAGTAGAGTAGTGAGTAGTGAGTGCAGAGTAGTGAGTAGTGATTTGAGTAGTGAGTGCAGAGTAGTGAGTAGTGAGTAGTGTAGTGAGTAGTGAGTAGAGTAGTGAGTAGAGTAGTGAGTAGAGTAGTGAGTAGTGACTGCAGAGTAGTGAGTAGTGATTAGAGTAGTGAGTAGAGAGTAGAGTAGTGAGTAGTGAGTAGAGTAGTGAATAGTGAGTAGAGTAGTGAGTAGTGAGTAGAGTAGTGAGTAGAGTAGTGAGTAGAGTAGTGAGTAGAGTAGTGAGCAGAGTAAACAGTAGTGAGTTGAGCAGTGAGTGCAGAGTAGTGAGTAGAGTAGTGAGTAGAGTAGTGAGTGCAGAGTAGTGAGTAGAGTAGTGAGTGCAGAGTAGTGAGTAGAGTAGTGTGTAGTGAGTAGAGTAGTGAGTAGAGTAGTGAGTAGTGAGTAGAGTAGTGAGTAGAGTAGTGAGTAGAGTAGTGAGTAGAGTAGTGAGTAGAGTGTAGTGAGTGCAGAGTAGTGAGTAGTGAGTTGAGTAGTGAGTGCAGAGTAGTGAGTAGTGAGTTGAGTAGTGAGTGCAGAGTAGTGAGTAGAGTAGTGAGTAGTGACTGCAGAGTAGTGAGTAGTGAGTAGTGAGTGCAGAGTAGTGAGTAGTGTAGTGAGTAGTGAGTAGAATAGTGAGTAGTGAGTAGAGTAGTGAGTAGAGTAGTGAGTAGTGAGTGCAGAGTAGTGAGTAGTGTAGTGAGTAGTGAGTAGAATAGTGAGTAGTGAGTAGAGTAGTGAGTAGAGTAGTGAGTAGAGTAGTGAGTAGAGTAGTGAGTAGAGTAGTGAATAGAGTAGAGTAGTGAGTAGAGTAGTGAGTAGAGAGTAGAGTAGTGAGTGCAGAGTAGTGAGTAGTGAGTGCAGAGTAGTGAGTAGTGAGTGCAGAGTAGTGAGTGCAAATTAGTGAGTGCAGAGATGTGAGTGCAGAGTAGTGAGTAGTGAATAGAGTAGTGAGTAGAGTAGTGAGTAGAGTAGTGAGTAGAGTAGTGAGTAGAGTAGTGAGCAGAGTAGTGAGTAGTGAGTAGAGTAGTGAGTGCAGAGTAGTGAGTAGTGAGTAGAGTAGTGAGTGCAGAGTAGTAATTAGAGTAGTGAGTAGTGAGTAGAGTAGTGAGTAGAGTAGTGATTAGAGTAGTGAGTAGTGAGTAGAGTAGTGAGTAGAGTAGTGAGTGCAGAGTAGTGAGTAGTGAGTGCAGAGTAGTGAGTAGAGTAGTGAGTAGAGTAGTGAGTAGAGTAGAGTAGTGAGTAGAGTAGTGAGTAGAGTAGTGAGTAGAGTAGTGAGTAGAGTAGAGTAGTGAGTAGAGTAGTGAGTGCAGAGTAGTAAGTAGTGAGTGCAGAGTAGTGAGTAGAGTAGTGAGTAGAGTAGTGAGTAGTGAGTAGAGTAGTGAGTAGAGTAGTGAGTAGTGAGTCACGAGTAGAGTAGTGAGTAGAGTAGTGAGTGCAGAGTAGTGAGTAGAGTAGTGAGTAGTGAGTAGAGTAGTGAGTAGAGTAGTGATTAGAGTAGTGAGTAGTGAGTAGAGTAGTGAGTAGAGTAGTGAGTAGGGTAGTGAGTAGAGTAGTGAGTGCAGAGTAGTGAGTAGTGAGTGCAGAGTAGTGAGTAGAGTAGTGAATAGTGAGTAGAGTAGTGAGTAGTGAGTAGAGTAGTGAGTAGAGTATAGTAGTGAGTATAGTAGTGAGTAGAGTAGTGAGTAGAGAGTGCAGAGTAGTGAGTAGTGAGTAGAGTAGTGAGTAGTGAGTAGAGTAGTGAGTAGAGTAGTGAGTAGAGTAGTGAGTGCAGAGTAGTGAGTAGTGAGTAGAGTAGTGAGTGCAGAGTAGTGAGTAGAGTAGTGAGTAGTGAGTAGAGTAGTGAGTAGAGTAGTGAGTAGTGAGTAGAGTAGTGAGTAGAGTAGTGAGTAGAGTAGTGAGTAGTGAGTAGAGTAGTGAGTGCAGAGTAGTGAGTAGTGAGTTGAGTAGTGAGTGCAGAGTAGTGAATAGTGAGTAGAGTAGTGAGTATTGAGTGCAGAGTAGTGAGTAGTGAGTAGTGAGTGCAGAGTAGTGAGTAGAGTAGTGAGTAGAGTAGTGAGTAGAGTAGTGAGTAGTGAGTGCAGAGTAGTGAGTAGTGATTAGAGTAGTGAGTAGAGAGTAGAGTAGTGAGTAGAGTAGTGAGTAGTGAGTAGGGTAGTGAGTAGTGAGTAGAGTAGTGAGTTGAGTAGTGAGTAGAGTAGTGATAAGAGTAGTGAGTAGTTAGTTGATCAGTGAGTGCAGAGTAGTGAATAGAGTAGTGAGTAGAGTAGTGAGTGCAGAGTAGTGAGTAGTGAGTAGAGTAGTGAGTGCAGAGTAGTGAGTAGAGTAGTGAGTAGTGAGTAGAGTAGTGAGTAGAGTAGTGAGTAGTGAGTAGAGTAGTGAGTAGAGTACTGAGTAGTGAGTAGAGTAGTGAGTAGAGTAGTGAGTAGAGTAGTGAGTAGAGTGTAGTGAGTGCAGAGTAGTGAGTAGTGAGTTGAGTAGTGAGTGCAGAGTAGTGAGTAGTGAGTTGAGTAGTGAGTGCAGAGTAGTGAGTAGTGAGTAGAGTAGTGAGTAGTGAGTGCAGAGTAGTGAGTAGTGAGTAGTGAGTGCAGAGTAGTGAGTAGTGTAGTGAGTAGTGAGTAGAATAGTGAGTAGTGAGTAGAGTAGTGAGTAGAGTAGTGAGTAGTGAGTGCAGAGTAGTGAGTAGTGATTAGAGTAGTGAGTAGAGAGTAGAGTAGTGAGTAGTGAGTAGTGAGTAGAGTAGTGAGTAGTGAGTAGAGTAGTGAGTAGTGAGTAGAGTAGTGAGTAGAGTAGTGAGTAGAGTAGTGAGTAGAGTAGTGAGCAGAGTAGTGAGTAGTGAGTTGAGTAGTGAGTGCAGAGTAGTGAGTAGAGTAGTGAGTGCAGAGTAGTGAGTAGTGAGTAGAGTAGTGAGTGCAGAGTATTGAGTAGAGTAGTGAGTAGTGAGTAGAGTAGTGAGTAGAGTAGTGAGTAGTGAGTAGAGTAGTGAGTAGAGTAGTGAGTAGTGAGTAGAGTAGTGAGTAGAGTAGTGAGTAGAGTGTAGTGAGTGCAGAGTAGTGAGTAGTGAGTTGAGTAGTGAGTGCAGAGTAGTGAGTAGTGAGTAGAGTAGTGAGTAGTGAGTGCAGAGTAGTGAGTAGTGAGTGCAGAGTAGTGAGTAGTGTAGTGAGTAGAGAAGTGAGTAGAGTAGTGAGTAGAGTAGTGAGTAGTGAGTTGAGTAGTGAGTGCAGAGTAGTGAGTAGTGAGTAGAGTAGTGAGTAGTGAGTGCAGAGTAGTGAGTGCAGAGTAGTGAGTGCAGAGTAGTGAGTAGTGTAGTGAGTAGAGTAGTGAGTAGTGAGTAGAGTAGTGAGTAGAGTAGTGAGTAGTGAGTGCAGAGTAGTGAGTAGAGTAGTGAGTAGAGTAGTGAGTAGTGAGTGCAGAGTAGTGAGTAGTGATTAGAGTAGTGAGTAGAGTAGTGAGTAGTGAGTAGAGTAGTGAGTAGTGAGTAGAGTAGTGAGTAGAGTATTGACTGCAGAATAGTGAGTAGTGAGTAAAGTAGTGAGTGCAGAGTAGTGAGTAGTGAGTAGAGTAGTGAGTAGAATAGTGAGTGCAGAGTAGTGAGTAGAGTAGTGAGTGCAGAGTAGTGAGTAGTGAGTAGAGTAGTGAGTGCAGAGTAGTGAGTAGAGTAGTGAGTAGTGAGTAGAGTAGTGAGTAGAGTAGTGAGTAGAGTAGTGAGTAGAGTAGTGAGTAGTGAGTGCAGAGTAGTGAGTAGTGAGTTGAGTAGTGAGTGCAGAGTAGTGAGTAGAGTAGTGAGTAGTGAGTAGAGTAGTGAGTAGTGAGTAGTGAGTGCAGAGTAGTGAGTAGAGTAGTGAGTAGAGTAGTGAGTGCAGAGTAGTGAGTAGTGAGTAGAGTAGTGAGTGCAGAGTAGTGAGTAGAGTAGTGAGTAGTGAGTAGAGTAGTGAGTAGAGTAGTGAGTAGAGTAGTGAGTAGAGTAGTGAGTAGTGAGTAGTGAGTTGAGTAGTGAGTGCAGAGTAGTGAGTAGAGTAGTGAGTGCAGAGTAGTGAGTAGTGAGTAGAGTAGTGAGTGCAGAGTAGTGAGTGCAGAGTAGTGAGTAGAGTAGTGAGTAGAGTAGTGAGTAGAGTAGTGAGTAGAGTAGTGAGTAGAGTAGTGAGTAGAGTAGTGAGTAGTGAGTGCAGAGTAGTGAGTAGTGAGTTGTGTAATGAGTGCAGAGTAGTGAGTAGTGAGTAGAGTAGTGAGTAGTGAGTGCAGAGTAGTGAGTAGTGAGTAGTGAGTGCAGAGTAGTGAGTAGTGTAGTGAGTAGTGTAGTGAGTAGTGAGTAGAGTAGTGAGTAGAGTAGTGAGTAGTGAGTGCAGAGTAGTGAGTAGAGTAGTGAGTAGAGTAGTGAGTAGAGTAGTAAGTAGTGAGTAGAGTAGTGCCTAGAGTAGTGATTAGAGTAGTGAGTAGTGAGTAGAGTAGTGAGTAGAGTAGTGAGGGCAGAGTAGTGAGTAGTGAGTGCAGAGTAGTGAGTGCAGAGTAGTGAGTAGTGATTTGAGTAGTGAGTGCAGAGTAGTGAGTAGTGAGTAGAGTAGTGAGTAGTGAGTAGAGTAGAGTAGTGAGTAGAGTAGTGAGTAGAGTAGTGAGTAGAGTAGTGAGTAGAGAGTGCAGAGTAGTGAGTGCAGAGTAGTGAGTAGTGATTTGAGTAGTGAGTGCAGAGTAGTGAGTAGTGAGTAGAGTAGTGAGTAGTGAGTGCAGAGTAGTGAGTAGTGAGTGCAGAGTAGTGAGTAGTGTAGTGAGTAGTGAGTAGAGTAGTGAGTAGAGTAGTGAGTAGAGTAGTGAGTAGTGAGTGCAGAGTAGTGAGTAGTGATTAGAGTAGTGAGTAGAGAGTAGAGTAGTGATTAGTGAGTAGAGTAGTGAATAGTGAGTAGAGTAGTGAGTAGTGAGTAGAGTAGTGAGTAGAGTAGTGAGTAGAGTAGTGAGTAGAGTAGTGAGCAGAGTAGTCAGTAGTGAGTTGAGCAGTGAGTGCAGAGTAGTGAGTAGAGTAGTGAGTAGAGTAGTGAGTGCAGAGTAGTGAGTAGAGTAGTGAGTGCAGAGTAGTGAGTAGAGTAGTGTGTAGTGAGTAGAGTAGTGAGTAGAGTAGTGAGTAGTGAGTAGAGTAGTGAGTAGAGTAGTGAGTAGAGTAGTGAGTAGAGTAGTGAGTAGAGTAGTGAGTAGAGTGTAGTGAGTGCAGAGTAGTGAGTAGTGAGTTGAGTAGTGAGTGCAGAGTAGTGAGTAGTGAGTTGAGTAGTGAGTGCAGAGTAGTGAGTAGAGTAGTGAGTAGTGACTGCAGAGTAGTGAGTAGTGAGTGCAGAGTAGTGAGTAGTGTAGTGAGTAGTGAGTAGAATAGTGAGTAGTGAGTAGAGTAGTGAGTAGAGTAGTGAGTGGTGAGTGCAGAGTAGTGAGTAGTGTAGTGAGTAGTGAGTAGAATAGTGAGTAGTGAGTAGAGTAGTGAGTAGAGTAGTGAGTAGAGTAGTGAGTAGAGTAGTGAGTAGAGTAGTGAATAGAGTAGAGTAGTGAATAGAGTAGAGTAGTGAGTAGAGTAGTGAGTAGAGAGTAGAGTAGTGAGTGCAGAGTAGTGAGTAGTGAGTGCAGAGTAGTGAGTAGTGAGTGCAGAGTAGTGAGTGCAAATTAGTGAGTGCAGAGATGTGAGTGCAGAGTAGTGAGTAGTGAATAGAGTAGTGAGTAGAGTAGTGAGTAGAGTAGTGAGTAGAGTAGTGAGTAGAGTAGTGAGCAGAGTAGTGAGTAGTGAGTAGAGTAGTGAGTGCAGAGTAGTGAGTAGTGAGTAGAGTAGTGAGTGCAGAGTAGTGATTAGAGTAGTGAGTAGTGAGTAGAGTAGTGAGTAGAGTAGTGATTAGAGTAGTGAGTAGTGAGTAGAGTAGTGAGTAGAGTAGTGAGTGCAGAGTAGTGAGTAGTGAGTGCAGAGTAGTGAGTAGAGTAGTGAGTAGAGTAGTGAGTAGAGTAGAGTAGTGAGTAGAGTAGTGAGTAGAGTAGTGAGTAGAGTAGTGAGTAGAGTAGAGTAGTGAGTAGAGTAGTGAGTGCAGAGTAGTAAGTAGTGAGTGCAGAGTAGTGAGTAGAGTAGTGAGTAGAGTAGTGAGTAGTGAGTAGAGTAGTGAGTAGAGTAGTGAGTAGTGAGTCACGAGTAGAGTAGTGAGTAGAGTAGTGAGTGCAGAGTAGTGAGTAGAGTAGTGAGTAGTGAGTAGAGTAGTGAGTAGAGTAGTGATTAGAGTAGTGAGTAGTGAGTAGAGTAGTGAGTAGAGTAGTGAGTAGAGTAGTGAGTAGAGTAGTGAGTAGAGTAGTGAGTGCAGAGTAGTGAGTAGTGAGTGCAGAGTAGTGAGTAGAGTAGTGAATAGTGAGTGAAGTAGTGAGTAGTGAGTAGAGTAGTGAGTAGAGTATAGTAGTGAGTATAGTAGTGAGTAGAGTAGTGAGTAGAGAGTGCAGAGTAGTGAGTAGTGAGTAGAGTAGTGAGTAGTGAGTAGAGTAGTGAGTAGAGTAGTGAGTAGAGTAGTGAGTGCAGAGTAGTGAGTAGTGAGTAGAGTAGTGAGTGCAGAGTAGTGAGTAGAGTAGTGAGTAGAGTAGTGAGTAGTGAGTAGAGTAGTGAGTAGAGTAGTGAGTAGAGTAGTGAGTAGTGAGTAGAGTAGTGAGTGCAGAGTAGTGAGTAGTGAGTTGAGTAGTGAGTGCAGAGTAGTGAATAGTGAGTAGAGTAGTGAGTAGTGAGTGCAGAGTAGTGAGTAGTGAGTAGTGAGTGCAGAGTAGTGAGTAGAGTAGTGAGTAGAGTAGTGAGTAGAGTAGTGAGTAGTGAGTGCAGAGTAGTGAGTAGTGATTAGAGTAGTGAGTAGAGAGTAGAGTAGTGAGTAGAGTAGTGAGTAGTGAGTAGGGTAGTGAGTAGTGAGTAGAGTAGTGAGTTGAGTAGTGAGTAGAGTAGTGATAAGAGTAGTGAGTAGTTAGTTGATCAGTGAGTGCAGAGTAGTGAATAGAGTAGTGAGTAGAGTAGTGAGTGCAGAGTAGTGAGTAGTGAGTAGAGTAGTGAGTGCAGAGTAGTGAGTAGAGTAGTGAGTAGTGAGTAGAGTAGTGAGTAGTGAGTAGAGTAGTGAGTAGAGTACTGAGTAGTGAGTAGAGTAGTGAGTAGAGTAGTGAGTAGAGTAGTGAGTAGAGTGTAGTGAGTGCAGAGTAGTGAGTAGTGAGTTGAGTAGTGAGTGCAGAGTAGTGAGTAGTGAGTTGAGTAGTGAGTGCAGAGTAGTGAGTAGTGAGTAGAGTAGTGAGTAGTGAGTGCAGAGTAGTGAGTAGTGAGTGCAGAGTAGTGAGTAGTGTAGTGAGTAGTGAGTAGAATAGTGAGTAGTGAGTAGAGTAGTGAGTAGAGTAGTGAGTAGTGAGTGCAGAGTAGTGAGTAGTGATTAGAGTAGTGAGTAAAGAGTAGAGTAGTGAGTAGTGAGTAGAGTAGTGAGTAGTGAGTAGAGTAGTGAGTAGTGTAGTAAGTAGAGTAGTGAGTAGAGTAGTGAGTAGAGTAGTGAGTAGAGTAGTGAGCAGAGTAGTGAGTAGTGAGTTGAGTAGTGAGTGCAGAGTAGTGAGTAGAGTAGTGAGTGCAGAGTAGTGAGTAGTGAGTAGAGTAGTGAGTGCAGAGTAGTGAGTAGAGTAGTGAGTAGTGAGTAGAGTAGTGAGTAGAGTAGTGAGTAGTGAGTAGAGTAGTGAGTAGAGTAGTGAGTAGTGAGTAGAGTAGTGAGTAGAGTAGTGAGTAGAGTGTAGTGAGTGCAGAGTAGTGAGTAGTGAGTTGAGTAGTGAGTGCAGAGTAGTGATTAGTGAGTTGAGTAGTGAGTGCAGAGTAGTGAGTAGTGAGTAGAGTAGTGAGTAGTGAGTGCAGAGTAGTGAGTAGTGAGTGCAGAGTAGTGAGTAGTGTAGTGAGTAGAGTAGTGAGTAGAGTAGTGAGTAGAGTAGTGAGTAGTGAGTTGAGTAGTGAGTGCAGAGTAGTGAGTAGTGAGTAGAGTAGTGAGTAGTGAGTGCAGAGTAGTGAGTGCAGAGTAGTGAGTGCAGAGTAGTGAGTAGTGTAGTGAGTAGAGTAGTGAGTAGTGAGTAGAGTAGTGAGTAGAGTAGTGAGTAGTGAGTGCAGAGTAGTGAGTAGAGTAGTGAGTAGAGTAGTGAGTAGTGAGTGCAGAGTAGTGAGTAGTGATTAGAGTAGTGAGTAGAGTAGTGAGTAGTGAGTAGAGTAGTGAGTAGTGAGTAGAGTAGTGAGTAGAGTATTGACTGCAGAATAGTGAGTAGTGAGTAAAGTAGTGAGTGCAGAGTAGTGAGTAGTGAGTAGAGTAGTGAGTAGAATAGTGAGTGCAGAGTAGTGAGTAGAGTAGTGAGTGCAGAGTAGTGAGTAGTGAGTAGAGTAGTGAGTGCAGAGTAGTGAGTAGAGTAGTGAGTAGTGAGTAGAGTAGTGAGTAGAGTAGTGAGTAGAGTAGTGAGTAGAGTAGTGAGTAGTGAGTGCAGAGTAGTGAGTAGTGAGTTGAGTAGTGAGTGCAGAGTAGTGAGTAGAGTAGTGAGTAGTGAGTAGAGTAGTGAGTAGTGAGTAGTGAGTAGTGAGTGCAGAGTAGTGAGTAGAGTAGTGAGTAGAGTAGTGAGTGCAGAGTAGTGAGTAGTGAGTAGAGTAGTGAGTGCAGAGTAGTGAGTAGAGTAGTGAGTAGTGAGTAGAGTAGTGAGTAGAGTAGTGAGTAGAGTAGTGAGTAGAGTAGTGAGTAGTGAGTAGTGAGTTGAGTAGTGAGTGCAGAGTAGTGAGTAGAGTAGTGAGTGCAGAGTAGTGAGTAGTGAGTAGAGTAGTGAGTGCAGAGTAGTGAGTGCAGAGTAGTGAGTAGAGTAGTGAGTAGAGTAGTGAGTAGTGAGTAGAGTAGTGAGTATAGTAGTGAGTAGTGAGTGCAGAGTAGTGAGTAGTGAGTTGTGTAATGAGTGCAGAGTAGTGAGTAGTGAGTAGAGTAGTGAGTAGTGAGTGCAGAGTAGTGAGTAGTGAGTAGTGAGTGCAGAGTAGTGAGTAGTGTAGTGAGTAGTGTAGTGAGTAGTGAGTAGAGTAGTGAGTAGAGTAGTGAGTAGTGAGTGCAGAGTAGTGAGTAGAGTAGTGAGTAGAGTTGTGAGTAGAGTAGTGAGTAGAGTAGTGAGTGCAGAGATGTGAGTGCAGAGTAGTGAGTAGTGAGTAGAGTAGTGAGTAGTGAGTAGAGTAGTGAGTAGAGAGTAGAGTAGTGAGTAGAGAGTAGAGTAGTGAGTAGAGTAGTGAGTAGAGTAGTGAGTAGAGTAGTGAGTAGAGTAGTGAGTAGTGAGTAGAGTAGTGAGTAGTGAGTAGAGTAGTGAGTAGAGAGTAGAGTAGTGAGTAGTGAGTAGAGTAGTGAGTAGTGAGTAGAGTAGTGAGTAGTGAGTAGAGAGTGCAGAGTAGTGAGTAGTGAGTAGAGTAGTGAGTAGAGTAGTGAGTAGTGAGTAGAGTAGTGAGTAGAGTAGTGAGTAGAGTAGTGAGTAGAGTAGTGAGTAGTGAGTGCAGAGTAGTGAGTAGTGAGTAGAGTAGTGATTAGTGAGTAGAGTAGTGAGTAGAGTAGTGAGTAGTGAGTAGAGTAGTGAGTAGTGAGTAGAGTAGTGAGTAGTGAGTGCAGAGTAGTGAGTAGTGAGTAGAGTAGTGAGTAGTGAGTAGAGTAGTGAGTAGAGTAGTGATTAGTGAGTAGAGTAGTGAGTAGTGAGTAGAGTAGTGAGTAGTGAGTAGTGAGTAGAGAGTGCAGAGTAGTGAGTAGTGAGTAGTGAGTAGAATAGTGAGTAGTGAATAGAGTAGTGAGTAGAGTAGTGAGTAGAGTAGTGAGTAGAGTAGTGAGTAGAGTAGTTAGTAGTGAGTAGAGTAGTGAGTAGAGTAGTGAGTAGTGAGTGCAGAGTAGTGAGTAGTGAGTAGAGTAGTGAGTAGAGTAGTGAGTAGTGAGTTGAGTAGTGAGTGCAGAGTAGTGAGTAGTGAGTAGAGTAGTGAGTAGTGAGTGCAGAGTAGTGAGTGCAGAGTAGTGAGTGCAGAGTAGTGAGTAGTGTAGTGAGTAGAGTAGTGAGTAGTGAGTAGAGTAGTGAGTAGAGTAGTGAGTAGTGAGTGCAGAGTAGTGAGTAGAGTAGTGAGTAGAGTAGTGAGTAGTGAGTGCAGAGTAGTGAGTAGTGATTAGAGTAGTGAGTAGAGTAGTGAGTAGTGAGTAGAGTAGTGAGTAGTGAGTAGAGTAGTGAGTAGAGTATTGACTGCAGAATAGTGAGTAGTGAGTAAAGTAGTGAGTGCAGAGTAGTGAGTAGTGAGTAGAGTAGTGAGTAGAATAGTGAGTGCAGAGTAGTGAGTAGAGTAGTGAGTGCAGAGTAGTGAGTAGTGAGTAGAGTAGTGAGTGCAGAGTAGTGAGTAGAGTAGTGAGTAGTGAGTAGAGTAGAGAGTAGAGTAGTGAGTAGAGTAGTGAGTAGAGTAGTGAGTAGTGAGTGCAGAGTAGTGAGTAGTGAGTTGAGTAGTGAGTGCAGAGTAGTGAGTAGAGTAGTGAGTAGTGAGTAGAGTAGTGAGTAGTGAGTAGTGAGTGCAGAGTAGTGAGTAGAGTAGTGAGTAGAGTAGTGAGTGCAGAGTAGTGAGTAGTGAGTAGAGTAGTGAGTGCAGAGTAGTGAGTAGAGTAGTGAGTAGTGAGTAGAGTAGTGAGTAGAGTAGTGAGTAGAGTAGTGAGTAGAGTAGTGAGTAGTGAGTAGTGAGTTGAGTAGTGAGTGCAGAGTAGTGAGTAGAGTAGTGAGTGCAGAGTAGTGAGTAGTGAGTAGAGTAGTGAGTGCAGAGTAGTGAGTGCAGAGTAGTGAGTAGAGTAGTGAGTAGAGTAGTGAGTAGAGTAGTGAGTAGAGTAGTGAGTAGTGAGTAGAGTAGTGAGTAGAGTAGTGAGTAGTGAGTGCAGAGTAGTGAGTAGTGAGTTGTGTAATGAGTGCAGAGTAGTGAGTAGTGAGTAGAGTAGTGAGTAGTGAGTGCAGAGTAGTGAGTAGTGAGTAGTGAGTGCAGAGTAGTGAGTAGTGTAGTGAGTAGTGTAGTGAGTAGTGAGTAGAGTAGTGAGTAGAGTAGTGAGTAGTGAGTGCAGAGTAGTGAGTAGAGTAGTGAGTAGAGTTGTGAGTAGAGTAGTGAGTAGAGTAGTGAGTAGAGTAGTGAGTGCAGAGATGTGAGTGCAGAGTAGTGAGTAGTGAGTAGAGTAGTGAGTAGTGAGTAGAGTAGTGAGTAGAGAGTAGAGTAGTGAGTAGAGAGTAGAGTAGTGAGTAGAGTAGTGAGTAGAGTAGTGAGTAGAGTAGTGAGTAGTGAGTAGAGTAGTGAGTAGTGAGTAGAGTAGTGAGTCGTGAGTAGAGTAGTGAGTAGAGAGTAGAGTAGTGAGTAGTGAGTAGAGTAGTGAGTAGTGAGTAGAGAGTGCAGAGTAGTGAGTAGAGTAGTGAGTAGAGTAGTGAGTAGAGTAGTGAGTAGAGTAGTGAGTAGAGTAGTGAGTAGTGAGTGCAGAGTAGTGAGTAGTGAGTATAGTAGTGATTAGTGAGTAGAGTAGTGAGTAGAGTAGTGAGTAGTGAGTAGAGTAGTGAGTAGTGAGTAGAGTAGTGAGTAGTGAGTAGAGTAGTGAGTAGTGAGTGCAGAGTAGTGAGTAGTGAGTAGTGAGTAGAGTAGTGAGTAGAGTAGTGATTAGTGAGTAGAGTAGTGAGTAGTGAGTAGAGTAGTGAGTAGTGAGTAGTGAGTAGAGAGTGCAGAGTAGTGAGTAGTGAGTAGTGAGTAGAGTAGTGAGTAGTGAATAGAGTAGTGAGTAGAGTAGTGAGTAGAGTAGTGAGTAGAGTAGTGAGTAGAGTAGTTAGTAGTGAGTAGAGTAGTGAGTAGTGAGTGCAGAGTAGTGAGTAGTGAGTAGAGTAGTGAGTAGAGTAGTGAGTAGTGAGTAGAGTAGTGAGTAGAGTAGTGAGTAGTGAGTTGAGTAGTGAGTGCAGAGTAGTGAGTAGTGAGTAGAGTAGTGAGTAGTGAGTGCAGAGTAGTGAGTGCAGAGTAGTGAGTGCAGAGTAGTGAGTAGTGTAGCGAGTAGAGTAGTGAGTAGTGAGTAGAGTAGTGAGTAGAGTAGTGAGTAGTGAGTGCAGAGTAGTGAGTAGAGTAGTGAGTAGAGTAGTGAGTAGTGAGTGCAGAGTAGTGAGTAGTGATTAGAGTAGTGAGTAGAGTAGTGAGTAGTGAGTAGAGTAGTGAGTAGTGAGTAGAGTAGTGAGTAGAGTATTGACTGCAGAATAGTGAGTAGTGAGTAGAGTAGTGAGTGCAGAGTAGTGAGCAGTGAGTAGAGTAGTGAGTAGAATAGTGAGTACAGAGTAGTGAGTAGTGAGTAGAGTAGTGAGTGCAGAGTAGTGAGTAGTGAGTAGAGTAGTGAGTGCAGAGTAGTGAGTAGAGTAGTGAGTAGTGAGTAGAGTAGTGAGTAGAGTAGTGAGTAGAGTAGTGAGTAGAGTAGTGAGTAGTGAGTGCAGAGTAGTGTGTAGTGAGTTGAGTAGTGAGTGCAGAGTAGTGAGTAGAGTAGTGAGTAGAGTAGTGAGTAGTGAGTAGTGAGTGCAGAGTAGTGAGTAGAGTAGTGAGTAGAGTAGTGAGTGCAGAGTAGTGAGTAGTGAGTAGAGTAGTGAGTGCAGAGTAGTGAGTAGAGTAGTGAGTAGTGAGTAGAGTAGTGAGTAGAGTAGTGAGTAGAGTAGTGAGTAGAGTAGTGAGTAGTGAGTAGTGAGTTGAGTAGTGAGTGCAGAGTAGTGAGTAGAGTAGTGAGTGCAGAGTAGTGAGTAGTGAGTAGAGTAGTGAGTGCAGAGTAGTGAGTGCAGAGTAGTGAGTAGAGTAGTGAGTAGAGTAGTGAGTAGAGTAGTGAGTAGAGTAGTGAGTAGTGAGTAGAGTAGTGAGTAGAGTAGTGAGTAGTGAGTGCAGAGTAGTGAGTTGTGTAATGAGTGCAGAGTAGTGAGTAGTGAGTAGAGTAGTGAGTAGTGAGTGCAGAGTAGTTAGTAGTGAGTAGTGAGTGCAGAGTAGTGAGTAGTGTAGTGAGTAGTGTAGTGAGTAGTGTAGTGAGTAGTGTAGTGAGTAGTGAGTAGAGTAGTGAGTAGTGAGTGCAGAGTAGTGAGTAGAGTTGTGAGTAGAGTAGTGAGTAGAGTAGTGAGTAGAGTAGTGAGTAGAGTAGTGAGTGCAGAGATGTGAGTGCAGAGTAGTGAGTAGAGTAGTGAGTAGTGAGTAGAGTAGTGAGTAGAGAGTAGAGTAGTGAGTAGAGAGTAGAGTAGTGAGTAGAGTAGTGAGTAGAGTAGTGAGTAGAGTAGTGAGTAGAGTAGTGAGTAGTGAGTAGAGTAGTGAGTAGAGAGTAGAGTAGTGAGTAGTGAGTAGAGTAGTGAGTAGTGAGTAGAGTAGTGAGTAGTGAGTAGAGAGTGCAGAGTAGTGAGTAGTGAGTAGAGTAGTGAGTAGAGTAGTGAGTAGTGAGTAGAGTAGTGAGTAGAGTAGTGAGTAGAGTAGTGAGTAGAGTAGTGAGTAGTGAGTGCAGAGTAGTGAGTAGTGAGTAGAGTAGTGATTAGTGAGTAGAGTAGTGAGTAGAGTAGTGAGTAGTGAGTAGAGTAGTGAGTAGTGAGTAGAGTAGTGAGTAGTGAGTGCAGAGTAGTGAGTAGTGAGTAGAGTAGTGAGTAGTGAGTAGAGTACTGAGTAGAGTAGTGATTAGTGAGTAGAGTAGTGAGTAGTGAGTAGAGTAGTGAGTAGTGAGTAGTGAGTAGAGAGTGCAGAGTAGTGAGTAGTGAGTAGAGTAGTGAGTAGAGTAGTGAGTAGTGAATAGAGTAGTGAGTAGAGTAGTGAGTAGAGTAGTGAGTAGTGAGTGCAGAGTAGTGAGTAGTGAGTAGAGTAGTGAGTGCAGAGTAGTGAGTGCAGAGTAGTGAGTAGAGTAGTGAGTAGAGTAGTGAGTAGAGTAGTGAGTAGAGTAGTGAGTAGTGAGTAGAGTAGTGAGTAGAGTAGTGAGTAGTGAGTGCAGAGTAGTGAGTTGTGTAATGAGTGCAGAGTAGTGAGTAGTGAGTAGAGTAGTGAGTAGTGAGTGCAGAGTAGTTAGTAGTGAGTAGTGAGTGCAGAGTAGTGAGTAGTGTAGTGAGTAGTGTAGTGAGTAGTGTAGTGAGTAGTGTAGTGAGTAGTGAGTAGAGTAGTGAGTAGTGAGTGCAGAGTAGTGAGTAGAGTTGTGAGTAGAGTAGTGAGTAGAGTAGTGAGTAGAGTAGTGAGTAGAGTAGTGAGTGCAGAGATGTGAGTGCAGAGTAGTGAGTAGAGTAGTGAGTAGTGAGTAGAGTAGTGAGTAGAGAGTAGAGTAGTGAGTAGAGAGTAGAGTAGTGAGTAGAGTAGTGAGTAGAGTAGTGAGTAGAGTAGTGAGTAGAGTAGTGAGTAGTGAGTAGAGTAGTGAGTAGAGAGTAGAGTAGTGAGTAGTGAGTAGAGTAGTGAGTAGTGAGTAGAGTAGTGAGTAGTGAGTAGAGAGTGCAGAGTAGTGAGTAGTGAGTAGAGTAGTGAGTAGAGTAGTGAGTAGTGAGTAGAGTAGTGAGTAGAGTAGTGAGTAGAGTAGTGAGTAGAGTAGTGAGTAGTGAGTGCAGAGTAGTGAGTAGTGAGTAGAGTAGTGATTAGTGAGTAGAGTAGTGAGTAGAGTAGTGAGTAGTGAGTAGAGTAGTGAGTAGTGAGTAGAGTAGTGAGTAGTGAGTGCAGAGTAGTGAGTAGTGAGTAGAGTAGTGAGTAGTGAGTAGAGTACTGAGTAGAGTAGTGATTAGTGAGTAGAGTAGTGAGTAGTGAGTAGAGTAGTGAGTAGTGAGTAGTGAGTAGAGAGTGCAGAGTAGTGAGTAGTGAGTAGAGTAGTGAGTAGAGTAGTGAGTAGTGAATAGAGTAGTGAGTAGAGTAGTGAGTAGAGTAGTGAGTAGTGAGTGCAGAGTAGTGAGTAGTGAGTATAGTAGTGATTAGTGAGTAGAGTAGTGAGTAGAGTAGTGAGTAGTGAGTAGAGTAGTGAGTAGTGAGTAGAGTAGTGAGTAGTGAGTGCAGAGTAGTGAGTAGTGAGTAGAGTAGTGAGTAGTGAGTAGAGTAGTGAGTAGAGTAGTGATTAGTGAGTAGAGTAGTGAGTAGTGAGTAGAGTAGTGAGTAGTGAGTAGTGAGTAGAGAGTGCAGAGTAGTGAGTAGTGAGTAGTGAGTAGAGTAGTGAGTAGTGAATAGAGTAGTGAGTAGAGTAGTGAGTAGAGTAGTGAGTAGAGTAGTGAGTAGAGTAGTTAGTAGTGAGTAGAGTAGTGAGTAGTGAGTGCAGAGTAGTGAGTAGTGAGTAGAGTAGTGAGTAGAGTAGTGAGTAGTGAGTAGAGTAGTGAGTAGAGTAGTGAGTAGTGAGTTGAGTAGTGAGTGCAGAGTAGTGAGTAGTGAGTAGAGTAGTGAGTAGTGAGTGCAGAGTAGTGAGTGCAGAGTAGTGAGTGCAGAGTAGTGAGTAGTGTAGCGAGTAGAGTAGTGAGTAGAGTAGTGAGTAGAGTAGTGAGTAGTGAGTGCAGAGTAGTGAGTAGAGTAGTGAGTAGAGTAGTGAGCAGTGAGTGCAGAGTAGTGAGTAGTGATTAGAGTAGTGAGTAGAGTAGTGAGTAGTGAGTAGAGTAGTGAGTAGTGAGTAGAGTAGTGAGTAGAGTATTGACTGCAGAATAGTGAGTAGTGAGTAGAGTAGTGAGTGCAGAGTAGTGAGCAGTGAGTAGAGTAGTGAGTAGAATAGTGAGTGCAGAGTAGTGAGTAGTGAGTAGAGTAGTGAGTAGAGTAGTGAGTGCAGAGTAGTGAGTAGTGAGTAGAGTAGTGAGTAGAGTAGTGAGTAGTGAGTGCAGAGTAGTGAGTAGTGAGTAGAGTAGTGAGTAGAGTAGTGAGTAGTGAGTGCAGAGTAGTGAGTATTGAGTAGAGTAGTGAGTAGAGTAGAGTAGTGAGTAGTGAGTAGAGTAGTGAGTAGTGAGTGCAGAGTAGTGAGTAGTGAGTAGAGTAGTGAGTAGTGAGTAAAGTAGTGAGTAGAGTAGTGATTAGTGAGTAGAGTAGTGAGTAGAGTAGTGAGTAGTGAGTAGTGAGTAGAGAGTGCAGAGTAGTGAGTAGTGAGTAGAGTAGTGAGTAGTGAATAGAGTAGTGAGTAGTGAGTAGAGTAGTGAGTAGAGTAGTGAGTAGAGTAGTTAGTAGTGAGTAGAGTAGTGAGTAGAGTAGTGAGTAGTGAGTGCAGAGTAGTGAGTAGTGAGTAGAGTAGTGAGTAGAGTAGTGAGTAGTGAGTGCAGAGTAGTGAGTAGTGAGTAGAGTAGTGAGTAGAGTAGTGAGTAGTGAGTGCAGAGTAGTGAGTAGTGAGTAGTGAGTAGTGAGTAGAGTAGTGAGTAGTGAGTGCAGAGTAGTGAGTAGTGAGTAGAGTAGTGAGTAGAGTAGTGAGTAGTGAGTGCAGAGTAGTGAGTAGTGAGTAGAGTAGTGAGTAGAGTAGTGAGTAGTGAGTGCAGAGTAGTGAGTAGTGAGTAGAGTAGTGAGTAGAGTAGTGAGTATTGAGTACAGAGTAGTGAGTAGTGAGTAGAGTAGTGAGTAGAGTAGTGAGTAGTGAGTGCAGAGTAGTGAGTAGTGAGTAGTGAGTAGAGTAGTGAGTAGTGAGTGCAGAGTAGTGAGTAATAAGTAGTGAGTAGAGTAGTGAGTAGAGTAGTGAGTAGAGTAGTGAGTAGTGAGTAGTGAGTAGAGTAGTGAGTAGAGTAGTGAGTAGAATAGTGAGTAGTGAGTAGAGTAGTGAGTAGAGTAGAGTAGTGAGTAGAGTAGTGAGTAGAGTAGTGAGTAGAGTAGTGAGTAGAGTAGAGTAGTGAGTAGAGTAGTGAGTAGTGAGTAGAGTAGTGAGTAGAGTAGTGAGTAGTGAATAGTGAGTAAAATAGTGAGTAGTGAGTAGTGAGTAGAGTAGTGAGTAGAGTAGTGAGTAGTGAATAGAGTAGTAAGTAGAGTAGTGAGTAGAGTGTAGTGAGTGCAGAGTAGTGAGTAGTGAGTGCAGAGTACTGAGTAGAGTAGTGAGTAGAGTAGTGAGTAGTGAGTAGTGAGTAGTGAGTAGTGAGTAGAGTAGTGAGTAGTGAATAGTGAGTAGAGTAGTGAGTAGTGAATAGTGAATAGTGAGTAGTGAGTAGAGTAGTGAGTAGAGTAGTGAGTAGTGAGTAGTGAGTAGAGTAGTGAGTAGAGTAGTGAGTAGAGTAGTGAGTAGTGAGTAGAGTAGTGAGTAGAGTAGTGAGTAGAGTAGTGAGTAGAGTAGTGAGTAGTGAGTAGAGTACTGAGTAGAGTAGTGAGTAGTGAATAATGAGTAGAGTAGTGAGTAGTGAGTAGTGTGTAGAGTAGTGAGTAGAGTAGTGAGTAGTGAGTAGAGTAGTGAGTAGAGTAGTGAGTAGAGTTTAGTGAGTGCAGAGTAGTGAGTAGTGAGTGCAGAGTAGTGAGTAGAGTAGTGAGTAGAGTAGTGAGTAGTGAGTAGTGAGTAGTGAATAGTGAGTAGAGTATTGAGTAGTGAATAGTGAATAGTGAGTAGAGTAGTGAGTAGTGAATAGTGAGTAGTGAGTAGAGTAGTGAGTAGAGTAGTGAGTAGTGAGTAGAGTAGTGAGTAGAGTAGTGAGTAGTGAGTAGAGTAGTGAGTAGAGTAGTGAGTAGAGTAGTGAGTAGAGTGTAGTGTGTGCAGAGTAGTGAGTAGTGAGTGCAGAGTAGTGAGTAGAGTAGTGAGTAGAGAGTAGAGTAGTGAGTGCAGAGTAGTGAGTAGTGAGTGCAGAGTGAGTGTGCAGAGTAGTGAGTGCAGAGTGAGTGTGCAGAGTAGTGAGTGCAGAGTAGTGAGTAGTGAGTGCAGAGTAGTGAGTGCAGAGTAGTGAGTACAGAGTAGTGAGTAGTGAGTGCAGAGTAGTGAGTAGTGAGTGTAGAGTAGTGAGTGCAGAGTAGTGAGTGCAGAGTAGTGAGTGCAAATTAGTGAGTGCAGAGATGTGAGTGCAGAGTAGTGAGTAGAGTAGTGAGTAGAGTAGTGAGTAGAGCAGTGAGTAGAGTAGTGAGTAGAGTAGTGAGTAGTGAGTAGAGTAGTGAGTAGAGTAGTGAGTAGTGAGTAGAGTAGTTAGTAGTGAGTGCAGAGTAGTGAGTAGTGAGTGCAGAGTAGTGAGTAGTGAGTGCAGAGTAGTGAGTGCAAATTAGTGAGTGCAGAGATGTGAGTGCAGAGTAGTGAGTAGTGAGTAGAGTAGTGAGTAGAGTAGTGAGTAGAGTAGTGAGTAGTGAGTGCAGAGATGTGAGTGCAGAGTAGTGAGTAGTGAGTAGAGTAGTGAGTAGAGTAGTGAGTAGTGAGTAGAGTAGTGAGTAGAGAGTAGAGTAGTGAGTAGTGAGTAGTGAGTAGAGTAGTGAGTAGTGAGTACAGAGTAGTGAGTAGAGTAGTGAGTAGTGAGTAGAGTAGTGAGTAGAGTAGTGAGTAGTGAGTGCAGAGTAGTGAGTAGAGTAGTGAGTTGTGAGTGCAGAGTAGTGAGTAGTGAGTAGTGAGTAGTGAGTAGTGAGTAGTGAGTAGAGTAGTGAGTAGTGAGTAGAGTAGTGAGTAGAGTAGTGAGTAGTGAGTGCAAAGTAGTGAGTAGTGAGTAGAGTAGTGAGTAGTGAGTAGAGTAGTGAGGTGAGTAGTGAGTAGTGAGTGCAGAGTAGTGAGTAGTGAGTAGAGTAGTGAATAGTGAGTAGAGTAGTGAGTAGAGTAGTGAGGTGAGTAGAGTAGAGTAGTGAGTAAAGTAGTGAGTGCAGAGTAGTGAGTAGTGAGTAGAGAGTAGTGAGTAGTGAGTAGAGTAGTGAGTAGTGAGTAGAGTAGTGAGGTGAGTAGTGAGTGCAGAGTAGTGAGTAGTGAGTAGAGTAGTGAGTAGTGAGTAGAGTAGTGAGTAGTGAGTAGAGTAGTGAGTAGAGTAGTGAGGTGAGTAGAGTAGAGTAGTGAGTAGAGTAGTGAGTGCAGAGTAGTGAGTAGAGAGTAGTGAGTAGTGAGTAGAGTAGTGAGTAGAAAGCAGTGAGTAGAGTAGTGAGTAGTGAGTAGAGTAGTGAGTGGAGAGTAGTGAGTAGTGAGTAGAGTAGTGAGTAGTGAGCAGAGTAGTGAGTAGTGAGTAGTGAGCAGAGTAGTGAGTAGTGAGTGCAGAGTAGTGAGTAGTGAGTAGAGTAGTGAGTAGTGAGTAGAGTAGTCAGTAGAGTAGTGAGTAGAGTAGTGAGTAGAGTAGTGAGTAGAGTAGTGAGTAGAGTAGTGAGTAGAGTAGTGAGTAGTGAGTAGAGTAGTGAGTAGAGTAGTGAGTAGAGTAGTGAGTGCAGAGTAGTGAGTAGAGTAGTGAGTAGAGTAGTGAGTAGTGAGTGCAGAGTAGTGAGTAGAGTAGTGAGTAGTGAGGGCAGAGTAGTGAGTGGAGTAGTGAGTAGAGTAGTGAGTAGAGTAGAGTAGTGAGTAGGACATCACAGGCAGCAGCTGTGCAAGCTTCTTACACTCACAAGGAGACCACAGGCAGCTGAGGTGCAAGCTTCTCCCACTCACAAGAAGGACATCACAAGCAGCAGCGGTGCAAGCTTCTCACACTCACAAGAACGACATCACAGGCGGCAGCAGTGCAAGCTTCTTACACTCACAAGGAGACCACAGGCAGCAGAGGTGCAAGCATCTCACACTCGCAAGAAGGACATCACAAGCAGCAGTGGTGCAAGCTTCCCTTACACACTCACAGCAGGTACTGTGCCAAGGCAGCAGCAGCAACAGAGCAAGAGTCCCTTACAAAGAACAGGAACAGCACAGAGATGCACAATGCAATCTTCTCATACTCACAGGCAGCAGCGGTGCAAGCTTCTCACACTCACAAGAAGGACATCACAGGCAGCAGCTGTGCAAGCTTCTTACACTCACAAGGAGACCACAGGCAGCTGAGGTGCAAGCTTCTCCCACTCACAAGAAGGACATCACAAGCAGCAGCGGTGCAAGCTTCTCACACTCACAAGAACGACATCACAGGCAGCAGCAGTGCAAGCTTCTTACACTCACAAGGAGACCACAGGCAGCAGAGGTGCAAGCTTCTCACACTCGCAAGAACGACATCACAAGCAGCAGTGGTGCAAGCTTCCCTTACACACTCACAGCAGGTACTGTGCCAAGGCAGCAGCAGCAACAGAGCAAGAGTCCCTTACAAAGAACAGGCACAGCAAAGAGATGCACAATGCAATCTTCTCATACTCACAGGCAGCAGCGGTGCAAGCTTCTCACAATCACACGAAGGACATCACAGGCAGCAGCTGTGCAAGCTTCTTACACTCACAAGGAGACCACAGGCAGCTGAGGTGCAAGCTTCTCCCACTCACAAGAAGGACATCACAAGCAGCAGCGGTGCAAGCTTCTCACACTCACAAGAACGACATCACAGGCAGCAGCAGTGCAAGCTTCTTACACTCACAAGGAGACCACAGGCAGCAGAGGTGCAAGCTTCTCACACTCACAAGAAGGACATCACAGGCAGTAACGGTGCAATATTCTCACACTCACAAGGAGATCACTGGCAGTACACACCACACGAACACACTCCATAACACATAGCAACAATACATTGGCATTTACAATGCCATTAGCTCAAACTCAAATGCTTGTTCTCTTTGTTACTGTTTTTCTATCTTTTTTTACATAGCTCCCTCCCTTCCTCCCTCTCTCTCTCTCTTCCTCAGGGTCAAAGTCTGATGGGGAAAATTAATCTTGTGCCCAATAAAGCGCGCCAGTCCTCAAAACTACAACCATTTGCACAAACGGAGCATTGCCTGCCAGAAGATAACATTCGACCGTCTCCTGTCAACACCTCCAACTTCACACCAATTCATTTAACTTTGCAGTTTATTCATCCAGTAAAAACATTCAGCTACCCAACGCTACACACACTCCATGCACATAATTAGCCCGCTTTAATTAACATTTAAATGCATGCATCCTTCCATTTCTGTAAAAAGATCGTATTTTTAAAAAGATGTGACTGCATACACAAATACACAATGGCCTATGGGTGACAGAATAACCATGAAACACATGTATCAATAAAACAGATACCTTCCAGGTCTTTCTCTTCAGAACACTTAAAATCTCAAGCCCACCAGAAGGCTTCAGAAACACTTTACAAGCCCTGGTTATGTCACATTTAGTAAAAGTGCTGCACTAGGTGGCCTACAAAAAGCATCTCATGTTCTATTCAGAGCTAGCCTACAGGAAACCGCAAATCTTGTAAAAGGAACCAAGGAGTCAGCTCATAGCACCTCCTTTATGATGGAACTCCACTTTCTGCTCCACGGTGCTAGAATTAATTTCCAGGTGGTGTGTATCACCCAAAGACTCATTCACTTCGACCAACCCCTTACTTATAAGGCACATTCACATTCACAGGATGGAATCAAATAACTAGAAACAAGACACTTCTGATCCTAAACAGTAAGAACAAGCATTTACAATGCAATGGTCTCGGCATTGTTAAAGTTCGAGCCTTTGGCTTTGCTCATGACATTATTTTTGCAGTAATGTCCCACACACACAGTGCCCCGCAGCAGATACTCGACCCACTGAGCTGTAAGCACTGTGCAGAAGAGAGAGAGGCTCTTCTCGAGCCAACTTTTATGTAGTATCACAAAATCAATGGTCGAAAATATAAACACACATCTTTTTAGAAGTATGCTGAGCCTCAAACTGATAGGCGCGTTCCAAACTGGAGTTAATTACAACCCATTCAGGATCAGAGAGTTTGGTGAAGGGCGGAATCCAAGATTAATGTCTCGAGTTCTCATCTCAGAGGCTTAAACAGTAGAGCGCGCTGTTATGCAGTCAGCAGTCCAGTAGTTGGGTGGGTGGAGCTAGCTGAGAATGAGGGGAGGAGGAGGAGTATAGACAGGACAAGGGGGCAGTTAGAGTAGGGACAGGGATAGGAGAAGACGTGTATAATAAAGCTCCTAAACATATACATGTGTCTGTCCTCATTCCATTAGGGACACGACAACTGGCGACGAGGGTGGGATGAGGTGACCTGCCATCCCCTGCAGAACAAGAAAGAAGCCCTGTCGCGGGCACTAGAGCAAGGACGTAGTCGCCGTCGCGACCCATGTGCCCCACGAAGCCGCCGCCTACAGCCATAGGCCAGCGGTAAATGACCTGCTCCACGATCAGGCGATCGTGTAGAGCCCCTGCAAGAGCTGCGATTTTCGAGCCAAAAGTCGCGAGTGCAACCAGGAGATTGCGGTGGCCAAGAAGGAACTGAGAGCCCACCTCAGCCCTTCTGAACTGCCTCGAGGAGCGGGGAGAGTCCGAGAGGGCAAGGGACCCCTGCGGAGGCGCCGGAGTGAAAGCGCCGATTCTGCCAACATCGGGTCTCACCCCCAAAGCGTGAGGAACGACACGCGACGGGAAGGAGAGACCGGAGCTCGTTCCTAGCTTACCTGAGGGTGAGAGCAGCCTGGATCCTGAAGCTGAGGCTGTGCAAGTGCTGCTATCCGAAGGAGGAACGCTCGGTGAGTGCCCTGTGAGACCGAGTGAGCCGGCAGTGAATGAGACCTCGTGGGTACTGAGAACTACTTTGTGGCGGCCATCTTAGAGTCAGGCGGGTGAGAAGGACACCCATGTGAAGTGCATGGGCGGCCATCTTTGAGTCAGGCAGCCACAGACATCCCCTATGTGAGGAATGTGAGCGGCCATTGCTGAGTCAGGCAAGCAAGGTGTGGAAACAAGCTTTGGCAAACCAAAGGGTGAACAAGCATTGATGAATGTAGAGGAACAAGCCTTGGCAAATGCACAGGAACGCACATTAGAACATGCAAGAATTGCGACGAAACAAGCACTGGTAGCTATAAGTAAACAAGCATTGACAAGTACAAAGCCACAGCAACACAACAAGCACAAGCCAACGCAAGAGGCTAAGTCAATAAATAAGCACGAGCAAATGCACCAGGTAAAATGAGAAACAAACCAAGCACGAGTAAATGCAAGAAGTGCAATATATAAACAAGCAAATGCAAGAAATACAAGTGAAGCAAACACGAGCAAGGACCAGTACCAAAGTAAACTTCCAGCACCACGCAAAGATAAATAGTCAACAGTAGGAAGTACTAAGAAATCAAATGATCCTGAAGCACGAGTAAACGAACATCAAGAAAGCTGTCCCTCATTCTTGAAACCACTGGATAACTTGTGCTAGGCCGAAAAGAAACGCAAGAACGAGACGTCAATGGTGTCGCATATCATCGCGGAAGAACTCCAAAGTACCTGCAGTTAGCACGCAGCATGAAAGAGAGTGGAAAATCGCAGAGCCACGAGTCACACATGGCGCAGCTGAATGGTGACCATTTGACGTCAGGCGAGTCAAGCTTAACTCACTGAAGCGTACAGAGACGGTCGTGCCAGGAGCAGACAACATACAATAGTCACCTGGGAGCGGGGAACCCTACCAGAATTCAAAGGAAACCACCAAACAAAGACTAGCGGCCGGGAAGGGTCAGCATAAGAAGACAAGAAGAAGAGTAAGGGAACAATCCTGCGACATTGCCATGCCGGCACATTCCACCATCATGTCGGTGAGAGAAGAAACACATACATCGAGCCCCTGCATTGGATTGCCACCCCCAGTGCCACAGACCGGCAACCAGAGTCTGGGTCCAGAATGGAACCGGTGGCTGGAATCACTGGATGCATTTCTTGACGTTACCGGAGAGCGAAGAGATTAAACGTCTACTACTACTACTCCAATTGGTGGGTCACGAAGGCCGACGCCTGATCAGAACCTTTTCAGCAAAGGATACAGGAACATATAGAACACTCAAAAGAACAATACGTGCTCATTTCACCACAAAGGAAGATGTCGATCATGAACGCATCGTTTTCAATGCAGCACGGCGGGAACCAAGGGAATCACTATCAAACTTTATAACGAGGTTACAAAAGTTAGTACGGTACTGTCAATTCAATACATTCACAAATGAGGAAGCGGTCCGTCTCCGGGCAATTGAGAGCTGTCTAAAACCAGACGCACAGCACAAGATACATCGAAGGCAATTCTCGTTAAAGGAAATCATCAGGAGGGCTAAAGCTGGAGAGCGAGCCGAAACAAGAGGGCTGTCAAGGGAATTGCATGTCAATGCAAGAAAGGAAGATAAGTGTAAGGAGACATCCCTCGTGTCAGAACATCAAATCCTTGAGGCAAACGAAACCAGAAAGAGGGAGGATGAAGGCAGACCAGCGACAAGACAGCGGGAAAGACAAAGTGACATGAAATACTCTGAGTCAACAACGCGAAGACAAAAGACTAAGATGATCCAGGATTATGACAGCCCCACCGACATAACCTCAGGGAGTTATTCAACTTCAAGGAGTCACTCAACAAATGGTACAAACTATTCTGAAAAAGAGTCAAGTGGGACGGATCACATGGACAGAACCGATGTCAGCCTACTCGACAAGTATGAAGGAAAGACAAGCCACAGAACACCGGACCAGTCATGTCAACTCTGGGAGCCGCTACACAAGCACGCCCGAGCAACGTGCGGGTCACCAATATTCACAGACAAGTCAGAAGAACAATGTAGCCGACGAAAACACCACTCTCAGGATACAGACACCAGGGCCCCCAACAAGCGAGAAGAAGAAAGAGACCTCACAAAACTGGGTGATTCACTCCGACACCCGAAAGTGATAGGCAAGCACACTCATGACACTAGTGAAATTGAGGAAACTGCGAAGAGACAAATAACATCATACGAGAGGGGCAGCGACAAAAGGCCTTGGAATCGAACAAAAGAAATAAACGCTTGGTTGTCAGACAGTCTCTCCACGGAAACAGCGCGGAAGACATATCGAGAGACATATCCCAAGAAATGTCCCAAAGATAATTCTGACTCTAAAAGCAGTTTGTCACAGTCTACCGGTTCAAGAAGTGTATCAGTCAAGTCACACTTGAAAGAAGGGCCCCGAAGAAAATCAGCAAGAGACTTCCCTGAGTCAAAAGACATACCGGTACGATCACTCGGATCAACGGACTCGAGCTCACGACGAACCCCATGGTATCGATCACCTGAGCGGACATTGGACTCAGAGACGGTCCCACCCCTCCAAAGCAACACATCTCACGCCGATAGCTCGGAACAATCGATCACCTCGTCAAGCAACTTGTCCGGTTCGTTGCAGTCATATCCGGACCCGAGGAGGGTACCGTCGCCCCTGACGGGGTTTGCGAGGCTGACTCCAAGGGCTTTCGGAAGAAAGACAACCATATGGGACATTGTACATTGGTGGGAAAAAGGACCGTCTCATCACTCCGTCAAGAAGACAAGGTGTGTTGGCAAAGATGGGTCAGCATCACGAAGACAAGAGGGGACGAGAACGGAACGTGCCCATGCTCCAATGCTCAAGGAGTTCAACACTGACAAACGCGAGTGGGAGCAGATAGGACCAATAGAGCCTGCATATGAGTCACAAAACCGAAACAGGACACTCCGTGCTCTATTGTCCAACATGCAGGGTCGTGAGCACGAGAGCATTGATGCCCTAGACCGAATGGACAAAAAAAGTGAACTCACAAACGGATGCTTAGAAAAACAAATACCACAATGGAGAACAGACCGCCACTGCCAAGCCGAGACATCAGTAGTCACACAGCAAAAAGAAATCATGACAACTGTGGACTCTGAGAACAAGCAGTTAACGCACAATGTCTCACACTTTCAAGAAAGCGCTCCTGAGGTCGAAGATGTTTGTGCTGAGACAACAGAAGGATCGACCAAGGACAGGCCCATCACTGATTCGACTCTACTGATGCTGGAAGACCGGATTGGATCTGAACTCATGCATGGGGACATCTTTCTGTGGCCCAAACAGACTGTCTGCCAATTCATGGGGCTGAGTGGACAAGTGCGAACTTGGTAGAAGTTAATTTCATTTTGTTAAGAAAGGGGGAGATGTTATGCAGTCAGCAGTCCAGTAGTTGGGTGGGTGGAGCTAGCTGAGAATGAGGGGAAGAGGAGGAGTATAGACAGGACAAGGGGGCAGTTAGAGTAGGGACAGGGATAGGAGAAGACGTGTATAATAAAGCTCCTAAACATATACATGTGTCTGTCCTCATTCCATTAGGGACACGACACGCACCTCCCCCTCAGCATTTTATCCAGTTCAAATCACCACATTTCATCAAAGCGCTAGTAGTAAAAAATGGGCGCCTCAGACGTAATGTGTTGTTCACTCAAAATGACTCACCTCCGACGAGTATTCAGGGCAGCGGAGGCCACTTGGAAACAACTTTTCAAAAGGTGTTGCAATCAGTAGAACAGGAATTAAAGTGACATGCCAAGATTATCTGTGGTTGGAAAAATATATTCAAAGGATAGCGTTCTTTACGTGCATTAGTAACAGTATATGATATATATTACATATCGCCAAATGCCCTCTTCCATGAGTAGGAAAGCACTTTAGAAACATAGTAACAACACATTTAATCTAAATAATACGATGCTGCAATGTTATCAATACGAAAATTATATTTGTAAAGCGCACGTTCAGAACTAAATACCGATACAAGCAAGGGAGCCAAAGGGGGGTTAGATCCAAAGACTAACAACTTCGACGCTTATCAGCGCCGCGCGCCTCTCTGCGGACTCCCCCTGCATTCCAGAGAGGCGCGCGACGCGATCCGGTCAGCACTGCAATGTTGTGGAGACAAGACCTGGCAGCGTGCACAACGTTATCCTATGGAAAAATGCTGCGCGCGGCCAGGTCTTGTCTCCCTTCGGCGTCTCAGACTGCTGAGACGCCGACAATAGTTCTCGGCGAGAACGCGCTTTCAGCGCGTTATAGCCGAGCCCTAAAAACCAAGACACTCTTCACACTTCTGACACTGAGACTTTGAAGCAGCGTACTGAATGATATAAGACTCAATGAAAACCTGCTTCCATTGATGAAAAGCCTGAAACCATACCATTGAGCAAATGTGGTTTATTACATGGTATGGTTGTGTGACCTCACATTATAATACATTCACAAACCTGTCCTGGATCCACTCAGCCACGTTTGTAAAACCTTTGCTTAACCCTAGGAAGCTGTGTCTTCGAGCAGTTAAGCTTTCACAAAGGAACAAATACAAAGCTTTTAGAAGTACCAAAATAATTGAATAAGAAAGAAACGTGACACTGAAGAAATCCGATGGTAATTTATCAAAATTGATCTTATTTTTAGACACTAAAACATACAAAATCCAGCAGTGGGTTCCCGAGATACAAATTATTAAGCACTGCTTTTGGCAATGACCGTAGTTAGCTACTTCTTTGATAACTTTCGACAACTTTTATAAAGTTGCGTTTGGGTACTCCAGCATACTTTGGGTGACCAACGTCGGCAGGGAGCAAGTGACAGGGACCAGTAAAGCTTGGCAGGATAATTAACTTGCAGTCAAATTGGTCCAGTTGCAGGTTCTATAGGCAAACTGTCACAGACATCAACAGAGTGGTTC
The DNA here is from genome assembly GCF_964261635.1 of Lissotriton helveticus. Taxonomy (NCBI): domain Eukaryota; kingdom Metazoa; phylum Chordata; class Amphibia; order Caudata; family Salamandridae; genus Lissotriton; species Lissotriton helveticus. The sequence continues at coordinate 994,262,411 of NC_136072.1, forward strand.
TGATGCAAATGATACAGGGTTCTGTGGATGCTGATCCGGTTGATGTCGGCCTTTTTGGAGCCACCCCCTCATGGTGGGGTAATGTTCTCCACAGGAGTTGATGTCCCTCGAAGTCCAAGTGAAGTTCAGTCAAAAAACAATTGCCAATGGCCAACTGGTCTCATGTCACAGCAAAACCAGTGGTTCCCTTTAACTGAGGCTAGTCTCCATCTTGGACTTTGGCGATTTTTCCGAAGTCCAGCTGACTCGGTTTCAACTTTTAAGTGTTGTGTCTCCCAGCCTGCACTTTAGCGGTCACTGGTGATTAAGTGATTGTGGCTTCCAACTCTCCAAGGTGGCATATTCTGCTTTTGTGACACTGGAGCTGTAACAAGAAGAAAGCCAACTGACTCTTGGAGTTAAAATCTTCTGTCTTGGGCTTGGGGATGACTTTCCACAAGCAGAGCACCCTAGATACAGTCCTTTCTTTGCTAAGATCAGCTGGTGCAGTCCAGTCTCTGGTACAGCTTCTCTTAGTCAGGTCCGGGGACTAGCAGAGCAGTCCTTCTTTTGTCCTCTCTCCAGTGCAGATGTTCCCTGAGGTCTGGCTGGGGCTAGGGGTGCCACGTTTATACCCACAACTTACCCTTGGGGGATGCAGTGACTACTAGACAATGGACTATCAGATCCCCTCCTGCCTGATGATGACATCCTGCAATGTGTGGCATCAAGCTATCCCAGAGTGCAATATTTTGCCCACTCCCAAGATGGTAGAACACTTCTCTTGGTATGTTGAGCTAGGTAGCCCACCATAGAGTTGTGGTTAAATGAGGGCTAGGCACCCATGGGAAAACTGGTTGGCAACTGTACCCCCTCTCTGCCCCCGATGCCATCCTGTTTACCAGAACAAAAGAGCAGTCCCTTTCGTGAGTGTCCACTATTTGCCCTTCATATATGCTGGAAAACTTGGGCAAAAGGGCAACAACGTCCAAAAGGTGCCTTTTTATATCAAAAGTTACATTAGATTCGACGTGGGCATCAAGTCAGGTTTAATGCAACAATTCTTATCATACCTTTAAGTACCAACTGTAGTAGTTCCATTCAGACACCACAGCTGTGTTGTCAGTGCATATAAACCTGTACTTGTCAATTTGGCTACTATCCTTTCCACTTTAAAAACAACAATGTGTGTTTTTTTCTGTCAGGACATATAAAAATGCGTCCTACTTTTTAATATACAGTACCCTGCCTTAGGACTCGACAGGCACACCTTACAGGTGATTTACATATATTATAAAGGAAGGTGTGGACTTTGTCATTAGTTTAAATGGCAAAGTCGAGTTAGGAGTGTAAAACTGCTCCACCGGTCTCCAGTGGCAGACTAGGAGAGATGTCTTACTTTGTCACATTCATAGTGGCACAATAAGTGCTGCCGTCCATGAGGGTCATTATAACTTCCTGGCCCTGGGTACCCCTGATATTCTGTACTAGGGACTTGCAAGTAAGTTGACATATGCCAAAAGGGTATCAGTCAATTAAAAAATACAGGGGCATTTTATCAAGACAAGCGATAAAATTATAGCAGCTTTAGCGGCAGAAAATTGCTGCTAAAACGGCGATAATGGGCTTGATAGTATGCTCTATGGAATTCCAATTGAAGCCCATGTTAAATGTGAAGGACATCTAACATGGGCTTCAATTGGAATTCCATAGAGCATATTATCAAGCCCATTATTGCTGTTTTAGCAGCAGTTTTCTGCCGCTAAAATGGCGGCGATAATCTTATCGCCTGTCTTGATAATATGCCCCACACTTTTTAATGGTCAGAGTACTGGCACTGAGGACTGGTTAGGAGGCCTCAGTGCACTCTCAGAGTCATTACACCAGTACCTAATAGTCAAAAAGTGGGGTAAAATATAAGGAAGAACCTGCCAAATACTATTAGCTCAAACTACCTCTTATCTGCAAGACCAGCCACCTAATAAAAACCTTGCACATTCACTCTATTCCCCTCAGTATAAGCTTTTCTCATCTCTTGATCTATTGCTTGTGTTCTGCATGATAAATATACTTCTCATTACTCGTAAAGCTCTCAACAGCCGCTACAACTAGGTCTGCACTACACAAGTATGTTTTATAAACAATAAATTATAAATGCGTTCAGTATGAATGAGCAAGTATTTGTTAAAAGATGCGGGTAAACTGAACTGCATTCACCGTAATGTTTTGCAGGAATAATGGTACAACATATGATATTGCAAATTACAGCCGGTCAGATTTTTGAAAGCACTTACTATGAGCAATAAGTAAGTGCTACATTGGTTTTCAGAGCCAATGGCATACATCACACTTAGCCACCGTCATATGCAACTGCCATGTAAGCACCCCTTAATGGAAGCAGCATTCTCCTCTGAAGAATGGCAAAACCCACGACAAAGGTGTGCCAGTATATTTCCAATATGTCTAAGGAAGCATTTGTCATAAAAATAACTGAAATTCAATGTAAGTAAACTGGCTGCACCTACCATGATGCATTGAGGGAGCAATGGTGCAACACATTTGAATATGGTCCATGCTGTGTGACAGGACATGGAAGAGCAACGGGTGTTCCACAGGAGTTTTGGACTCTGGTAAACGGTGTTTTTGTTCTAGTGTTGTATGATTTTCACCACTTTCAATTCTGTGGAGGGAGTCCGCAGCAAGTTATATTGGGCCCAACTTATAAAGACATTATGAATGTATGACATCTGACCCTGCTCGCAGGCAGGTCGCTCCACACCCCACCACATGGCCACCAGCTGCCTCGTACCTGCTCCCTGCCGCCCGCCTGTTTTCCTGCCGTTTCCCGGTCCTTCCCGCCGCTGCGTCCCTGCGGCCCCGCTCCCCTGCTCCCCATTGGTCACCCTGCTCCCCCTCCCAGCTGCTCCTCTCTCCCTATCCCCCTCTTATGGAGGCTGCGCAGCTGGCGCAATGCTGGCGCGTCAAAGGCAAGCCCGTCTGCGCCCGTCTGCGCCTGGACCGCGCCCAGCGCCAGAACCCCTGAACCCCGTGAATGCCACAACACCAGACTCCGCTACGACGCCAGCACCCTCTACACACTCAACACCGGCTGAAACCACTCCTGCTTCCAAGCCACCCCGAAACGGACTCATGGACCTTTCTCCTGCCACACCTGCAGCTTCACCTACGACAGAGCCACCAAACCTCCAAGGACTGGACCCAATTACCTCCGCTGCATAATCCTCAACACCCGCTCCGCACGCAAACACGCCGTCAAGCTCTGGGATCTGCTCGACCCCTCCGCCCCAGATGTGGCCTTCCTGACCGAGACCTGGTGGAACGACTCCTCAGCGCCCGACTTCGCCATAGCCATCCTGGACGGCTACAAGATCACCCGCAGGGATCGCGCCAACGGAATCGGCAGAGGAATAGCCATCGTCCACAAGTTCACCCTCAAGGTTGCCACCCACACAGACGACACCCTCAACACCGCCGAACACCTGCACTTCCGGATCCACACCGACCCCAACATCACCCTCAGAGGAACACTCATCTACAGACCCCTGGACCCCGAGCTCAATTCAGCGACTCCATCGCCGACCTCACCAGCACCCACGCACTCTCCTCCATGGACTACATCCTCCTCGGGTACCTGAATTTCCACCTCGAGAACAACAACAACGCCAACTTCGCCACGCTGATCGACAACCTCGGCCTCAGACAACTCGTCACCGCACTCACCCATGCCGCTGGCCACACACTGGACCCAATCTTCTCCACAGGCACCCACGTCACCTTCGACCACACCACCGAACTCCACTGGACCGACTACCGCTGCATCCATTTCACCTTCAATAAACCAACCATGCACCACCACACCCAAAAGCTACCTCACCGCTGCTAGAGCAAAGTCATATAAGACCAGCTGATCACCACCCTCACCCAAAACCCACCCACCGACCCCACCAACCCAGACACTGCAGCCCGCAACCTCAGACAGTGGATCGATGACTGTGCCAACACCCTTGCCCCACTCAAGAAACCCTCCAACAACCACGCCAGCAAGAGAGCCACCTGTTTCACCGACGAGCTGCAGACCTCCAAGCGCGCATGCCGGAAACTGGAGAAGATATGGCTCCACGAAAGCACTCCAGACAACCACGCAGCCCACAAGGGCGCCACCCACAGGCATCACCACCTCATCAGATTAGCCAAGAGATCCTCCTTCAAAGACCACCTGGATAACAACGCACACGACAGCAGAGAGCTCTTCAGCATCGTAAAGGAACTCTCCAACGCCAACACCAATGCCATACCACCCTCACAAGAACTGTGCAAACTCACTGGCCATCTTCTTCCACAGCAAGATCGCTGACATCCATGACAGCTTCAACACCATGACCGCCCGACTATGCCAGACCCCACCTCCCCTGTGAACACCACCAGCACCAACCGCCTGACCTCCTGGTCCAACGTCAACGACGACGAGACACGCAAGGTCATGAACTCCATCCACTCAGGATCTCCGTCAGACCCATGCCCACACCACGTATTCAACAAAGCAGACGCTGCCATCGCACCCCAACTACGGAAGGTCATCAACATCTCCTTCGAAAGAGCGACATTCCCGGAAAGCTGTAAGCACGTCGAAATCAACGCCCTCCTCAAGAAGCCCAAGGCGGACCCCAAAGACCTCAAGAACTTCCGGCCCATCTCCCTGCTCCCGTTCCCGGTGAAGGTCATCGAGAAAATCTTCAACATGCAAGTGGCCCGCCACCTGAAGACAGCAACATCTTGGACCCGTCCCAGTCTGGGTTCAGACGAAACCACAGCACCAAGACAGCCCTCATCGCCGCCACAGACGACATCAGGAGCCAACTAGACAACGGTGAAACATCAGCCCTCATCCTCCTGGACTTGTCAGCCGCCTTCAACACGGTCTGCCATCACACTCTAAAGACATGCCTCCTAGAAGCCGGAATCCAAGAGAAGGCCCTTGACTGGACCACGTCCTTCCTCTCCGGCAGAACCCAGTGCGTCCGCCTCCCGCCCTTCTGATCCGAGGCCACCGACACCATTTGCGGTGTCCCCCAGGGATCATCCCTTAGCCCAACGCTGTTCAACGTCTACATGGCCCCCCTCGCACAAGTGGCCTGCCAACACGACCTCAACATCATCTCCTACGCTGATGACACCCAGCTCATCCTCTCCCTCACCAAGGACCCGCACACTGCCAAAACCAACTTCCACGAGGGAATGAAGGCCGTCGCCGACTGGATGAGGAACAGCCGTCTGAAGCTGAACTCAGACAAAACGGAGGTAGTCATCCTCGGACCCACCCCCTCAGCCTGGGACGACTCCTGGTGGCCGACCACACTGGGAACAGCACCGACACCCACGACCATGCACACAACCTAGGATTCATCCTCGACTCCTCCCTCTCCATGTCTAAACAGGTCAACGCCGTCTCCTCCTGCTGCTACAACACCCTCTGCATGCTCCGCTGGATCTACAAGTGGATCCCGACCAAAACAAGAAGAACGGTGACACAGGCCCTCATCAGCAGCAGACTGGACTACGGCAACCCACTCTACGCAGGAATCCCAGCCAAACACCTATGACGACTGCAACGCATCCAAAACGCCTAAGTCCGACTGATCGTCAACGTCCCTCACCGCAGCCACATCACCCCCCCACCTGAGAGACCTACACTCGCTCCCCATCAACAAGAGGATCAACTTCAAGCTCCTCACACACCCACACAAAGCACTCCACAACACCCGACCAGCCTACCTAAACAGCAGACTCAGCTTCTACACCCCCATCCGCCAGCTCCGCTCCACCAGCCTCGCCCTCGCCGCTGTCCCCCGCATCCAACGAACGACCTCCGGCGGCAGATCCTTCTCCTACCTCGCCGCCAAGACCTGGAACACCTTCCCTAACCACCTAATGCAGACCCAAGACCTACTCGCCTTCAGAAGACTCCTCAAGACCAGGCTCTTCAAGAAGTAGCGGCACCCCCTCCCCTCAGCGCCTTGAGACCCTCACGGGTAAGTAGCGCGCTTTACAAGTACTCTGATTGATTGATTATGTGTAGCAGTATTACTGCAATACAACTTCACATAGTCATAAATATAAATCACTTTGGTACTGCTGTAGATCTCTATCTATCCTCTCACATGTTGTGTTTTCCACCAAGATTGCTAGAACATTAGGTGTATATATGTGAGTGGCATTGGGAAGTGGGTGGAAAATGGGGAATATTTACTACAACATGAGAAGACATGCAAATACAAAAAAAGCCTATAAAAGGGTAAGACAGTTGCAATTTAGCAAATTTGCACCCACATCTTTCCCAGTAGTACTATATCCCAAACGGGAACACATCTACTGCAGCCAAGTCTTGGAGTACGTTACAGACCACAAATGGCCATTCAAAGATACTGGAAACAAATCACATAGAAATTAGTGGTGGGAGAGAGTTACACCTCCAGCACGAAACCCAATACCTTGAAAAAACTGAAAAAATAAATAAATTGTACCTTTTGACATTACATATAATCATATATGTTACACTGTGTAAACTTTAAAAATAGTTAACATATAAATAAGGAAACTAATCTAGAAAACAATCATCTAACTTTATACATTGCAAACACATCACAAATCCCATTATAAACATTTTAAACAGAACAGATGCAGATAACAAAATAACAGATGTGTAAAATTGGTAATGAATGTAAAAAATATGGTACATGACATCTAACACTGTTCTACACACTGAAAGGCACATAAAAAAATTGACTGACTTAAACATACACGCACACAAAAAATCATAATATGTCAAACCTCTTCATCTTCCTGCAGCCCAAGAGGAAGAGCACAGAGTCCTGGCTGTGGGCTCTATTGATGAGGTCCCAAAAGTAATATTTGTCAGGTGCATATTATTTCCCTCAGCTGGTGTCTTTTACTTCCAGATAGTGTAGGTAGAGATCTCTGCTTTCACTAAGTTAAACTACATTTGGGGGGTTTACGTGTAAAATGTACTGCTAAGATTATGTGTAATAGCTTTACTATCAGATTTTGAGTTATATGTCTCCTCACTTCATCATGTAAGCTGCTGGGTTTACGTGCTCCTCCTAGAAGATGTAAAGCTCAGTCTGAAGTTTGTAAATTGGAATTTCGACAGTGTAAATCTCCACGCATAGTTTGTGAATTAAATTTTGGAGGTGATTTCTACCCAGCAATTTGTGAATTGCATTTAGGTGGAGATTTACACTGAGACATTAGTGTAAATCTACATGTCAGAAAACTTCCACTCATAGAATTACCTTTGTGAACTGGGCCCACTGTGAACTAGCTGCAGGTCAGGGTTGTAATTTTCTTATAATAAGAAACATCAAAATATCATTCCACATTTTGCTCTGATTTTCATCTACTTTGATTGATTTGTCAACGTGGGAACAGTGTGATATTTTTGTTCTATTATGAGTTTTTGACCATATTGCCTGCCTATTGAGGGTGTTGGAGTGATGGCTTCATTATGGAAGCTCCAAGTGTGATGTTAAAAAAGGTAGCACATGGCATAGTACTAACAGGCTGGTGATAGTACTTGTGCATCTAAACATATACTAAAGAAAAAAAAATCTAAAATATTGGGCCTGATTACGATAGCGGGGGAACCGCCACAGTCAGCCTTGGTGGTGGCCCACCCGCCAATTGTAGGGCCAATCCAACAGCCACATTACGATGGCGGTCGGATCGGTGGCAGGTGGAAAATCAGATCACCACTGTTCCGACAGTCAGATTGAATCCGACCGCCAGTTGGACCACCCCCATATCCCAGAATGGCGGTGGTGTGCACCACCGGTCATATTATGACGTCAGTTCCTGGCTAGCCTTTCCATAGCGGTTCACCCGCCATGACAATGCTAGCAGGGATGGACATGGGGTCCTTTAGCGGGCCCCCCTTTTCCCCTGTCCCATTCCTGTGGGTGTTGGGGGGAACCTATGATAACTATAACATTGTAAGACTAGGTAGGCTATTCAAATCGGGAGGAGGAGTGGCCTGTATCCACAGATCAAACATCACCATCTCTAAAGTTCTCTCAGACCCTATAGATTCATGTGAATACCTGGGGCTCACAGCACGATTCACAGACAACCAAGTGTACAAACTACACGCATGTTATCACCTCCAGGCAAAAACCTAACTTTCATAGACCATCTAATGGAAATTAATACAACTAACTCAGAACCTCACTCCAATGATATTTTCCTAGGAGACTTCAATCTTCACTGGAATAACATCCAAGATAATCAGGTCAAAATTCTTGAAGAATTCCTAACTGACCACTCACTAGTACAAGCATGTGCCCTACCAACACACTCCAAAGGAGCTACACTAGACTGGATCATCTCCAAATAAAATACGATCCAAGCAATCTCAATCGTTCCTTGTGACTGGTCTGATTACCACTTAATCACTTTCCAAATACCTGCCAAAAAAAAGAAAATAATCTTGCAACCAATCAACCCAAACATTGAGTCAGATACACTAGAGACCTGAACTTGGAGACTCTGACAATGCAAGGCGAGAAAGAGCGTCAACCCACTTTTGTACTAACGGACATCAGCGAGCTTACAGATCACTACAATCGCTATGATATCTAAAATAATTGACAACATTGCCCCCCTAAAACTTAAAAGAATACAGATCAAAGATAAAAACCCATGGTTCAACGGATCACTTAATGAAGAAAGACGTAAATTCTGAATAACAGAATGAAAATGGAGACAAACTCCGTCATTCCCCACTTAAAACAACTAAGAATGACCATAAAAATCTAAAATAAAAGCGTACTTAAGTCAAAAAAATATTTTTTTAGAAATGAATTTGTAAACACAAAGAACAGACAGAGGAATATCTTTAATCTACTAAAAGAACAATCGAAGAAATTAGCCAAATTGTTCCTATTAACATGTAAATCAGTTCTGAACTGTGAAGATTTTTCAACATTCTTTACTGATAAAGCCAGCTCATTGAAGAAAGAACTCAAGAATAACGCTAATAAAGCCTCAATCCCAAGGAATGATATAGGGAGGAACCATGCACTACTGACACACGTAATGCCCAAAAATAATGCCCATTGGTCAACCTTTAAACTATATGATCAGCATGACATTACCAAAATATTACTATCTCTGAAACCAAATAATCAGTACAATCACCCTCTGCCATCAAAATGCAGACCCTCCTGCAACCACATGGTCATTCCTTCCTGGACTAAGATAATGAATGAATTGCTTGCCCAAGGATCAATTACTGACTGCCTAAAAATAGGTCAGGTTTTGCCTCTCCTAAAGAAACCTACGGAGAACCCATGTGCCCCAAACAACTTTCGTCCAGTAACAACCATTCCCCTACCAGCCAAAGTACTAAAAAAATGTGCGCACAAGCAACTAAGTCAACAAATTACTGGATTTAAACTACTAAATGGCTGCCAATCAGGGTTCAGTCCAAACCACAGTACAGAAACAGCAATCCTACACATAGTAGATGACGCTCTGCTAGCCCTCGACCATAATAAAACCTGCCTTCTGATCCTTCTGGACCTATCATATGCATTTGACACAGTAAACCATCCCAAATATTAGAATGCCTGGAAAATAGGATGGGCTTATCGGGAACTGTACTGAAATGGTTCTACTCCTTCCTAGAGTACAGATCGCAAAGATTTCTGGTAGACAACAAGCTATCCCCACCATCTCCGATTCAAATTGGGGTTCCACAAGGATCAACTGTATTCCCTTCACTATTTAAGCTTTAAGTCGAACCATTAACTGAGGTACTGCGGAAGGCTAACATTTCTTTTCACATGTATGCTGACAACACTATGAACCAAGCACTCAGGAAAACCGTTGAATGGGTAGCTGAAAATCATCTTAAGCTCAACTCACATAAAACCAAATTCCTTCTGTTCTCCCCTCCTAAAAGTTCAGCCAAGATTTCAGAATCGACCAAGATGATCACAACACTAAACAGTACCCTGACGATAGTTGATTCAACCAAATCCCTTGGTATCACACTGGATAAAGATCTAAACATGCAAGCACACATCAACACAATGCCAAAAAATACTAGTTTTCATCTGATTTACCTCAGAAAACTGAAACTCATCAATCCCGGGTATCTGAAAATGGCAGTACAGGCACTGGTCATGTGAAGAATTAAATATGGATGCGCAACTCTATCAGGACTCACAAAGAACTCAACATCTACCCTAAAATCTTGTCTCAAAGCAGCAACCAGACTTATAATGGGAACAAATAAATATGACCACATCACTCCACATCTGAAAGCGCTCAACTGGCTACCATACGAGGCAAGAATAGAGCTAAAAATTGCATGCATTACACACAGGGCAATACACCACAAAACTCCACATTACCTAGCCCATAGAATTATACTGAAACCAGCCTTATTCCGTAAGAAAAAAACTTACGATAGAGCATTTACGGGAGCTGCACCAAGGATTTGGAATTCGTTCCCACCGAATATCAGAAGAATCACCAATGCTTCACGATTCAAAAAGGAGACAGTGGGGCATATTATCAAGGACCGGTGTTAAAATTATCGCCATTTTATCGGCAGGAAACTGCCGATAAAACGGCGATAATGGGCTTGATAATACGCCCTTGTTAATTCCCATAGAAGCCCATGTTACCATCTATGGGAATTAACAAGGGCATATTATCAAGCCCATTATCGCCGTTTTATAGGTAGTTTTCTGCCAATAAAATGGCGATAATTTTAACACCGGTCCTTGATAATATGCCCCTAAGTCCTTTCTGATTGGTAAATTTCCCCCAAAATGAACAATGTGTTTAACATAACAATACTATAACCAGCTTTGATATAGAAGAACTCAGGAATGGTATTATCTTAAATGTAGGTATGACACGACAATCTTGATTGTCCTCCATGAAGCTCCATTCCCATGTGAAAGCTTTCTAGATATATTCCTGACCACACAGTAAATCCAACAAACACAAAAAAAACATTAAACCCTGAGAAACTCACAACTTTATTATGGATATTTGGTAGTAACAAGAAATCACACGTCCTGTCCTTCTTTCTTTTTCAGTTTTATAGCCTGCTCAGCATTGTGGTGCTGCCATGGCACAATATTAGCTAAGGTCAGTAGCGGTCAGCTGGTCGGAGTGCTGCCGGGCGTGGATGTGGGGCGTGTGAGGGGCAGGGTGCGGGGGTAGTAAACTATGGATTACGGCCAAATACAGGTAAGTAAACATATAAATAAATAAAATAAATTTCGTTATGCTCACTGCATCGGCAAATTCGATGCAGTGCGTGCAACAAAATTCATTTTATTTATTTATATGTTTACTTACCTGTATTTGGTCGTATTCCGTAGTTTACTACCCCCAACCCTGCCCCTCCACCGCCCCACGTCACCACCCAGCAGCACTCTCACCACCGACTGCTACTGGCTAGGGTCGATCACACCTCTGAAAGGAGGAATATTCCTTTATGAAACTGCAATCTACTAGCCTTTTTAAATCTGAGCTATAAAAAAAACCGACAGCCAATAAAAGCTCCCTTAAATGTATTTTGCATGCTTTACTTTCAGAAATATACACTTTGCCTCAACCTAAGATCAAGGAATGAAATGTATATAACAACTTTTGTTATGCTGTAATAGTTACTATGGAATCTCACCAAAATGGCAGATGTGTTTTCCATTTTCATTAATGAAAATAAATAATTCTAATTGCTTTTCTTGCTGTTTAAAATGTTCACTTGCTCCCTTGCTCATTTTCTTTGAGGTTCATCACACAGCTGGGCGAGTAATGTTTTTTGACCTGAACTTACTTTTTAATTGCTGAATATGTCGAATTAATAAATGTATAAAGTTTTTAATTAAACTGATTGTTCCCTAGCCAGATTTAATAGGGGCATTGATCCTGAATCAACTTTTCACTCTCACCACAAAGGTTATGAAGGTCTGAATGGAGGGCATGCGTTATTCCATTCAAAACCCATCGCTGAGACTTGGGAGCATTAACTACTTTGGCAAGTTTCCTATACCAATGGAGGATATCTCTGGCCCTCACATATGACACACAACTGTAGCTATGTAGGATACATGCAACTGTGTGCACCTCACGACCCATATAGCAAGCCACTGCCATAACTTCGTTATTTTATTACTTCTTAGGACATCATCACGTGTAAACCACAGCACCAACTTCACCATCGCATGATTGCAGCACAAGGGTGGGCAAATAGTTTTTTTTTGTTTTTTTCTCAGAACACCTGCAAGCAAAAGCCATTACATATTTGCCTTTTCGGTGAGCTACTACATTTGTCATGCACTGAAAAAGTATAAACTGTCAGTGGTGGTATCCAGCAAAAGTCTAGCAGGTCCCTGGGCCAGCCCCCGCTCGACCTGGACAGCACTGCCAGTAAATGACACTTACTGCCGAATCTAGGCTCAATTTCACCTTCTTTTTCCCCCTTACACTGTGATGTACTTTTGCCTCTTTTTTATCACCTTCAAATCATAACCTTTTCCTTCTTCTTTTCCAGCCTTAATCTTTTTACCTTATGGAAAATCCCTAAACAAATTTCCCAAAGCCACTGGAATGCAAATTACCCAAAGTTGAGTCCTCACAGGGAACCTAGGACGAAACGTCCTAACCATGATGAACACATGCACTTGTGCTCAGCATTCCCAACCGTTCTGTTCCTAGAAAACTGTTCCATGAAAACATTCCTGGCATTGATTCCCTCGTAGCCTCTAATGCAGACAAATTCCAACAAATAAGTATGCATCATAATATTGTTTCAAGTTAATCGTATGTCCTATCTGGCCTAGAAAAGTGTGACCAAGTCACCCAAGAGGTTTTGATCTTTCAGCCTTTTTAGGTCTCGCCTGTCAATGCGCATGCGCATTGAGCAGAGCGAGACTATTGCGATTTAAACAAAGTTTACCTAACTGCGGCGATTTGGTGCTGTGCCCGTGGCTTTTAGGTCAATGCGCTTGCGCATTGACCTAAAATGCGCGTGCACATCACCAAATCGCCGTCTGTTCCCTCAGCCGCATTCCTCCGACACCTTTGAAGTGAAGCTTAGCTTCACTTCAAAGGCCCCGGCTGCTTCACACCCTCATGCCGCTCTCCCCGCTCCGCCCCCTCCCCTGCCCGCCGTGTGCATTCCTCCTCCACCCCCTTCCCACAGCAATGCCCTCCGTCTTGTTTCCTTTCATTTCCAGTCTAGTTGGTCCCGGTCTCTTGCCTGACCTGGAAAGACGTATTTGCTAAACAGTCTGGTCTATTTCTTATAACTGCCAAGCTCTGCCTACCTGATTTCCCTTCTTATATAATGGGATGCGCATTTTATAAAGCAAGGCTTCTCGCAAAACCCGAAAAGGGTGACCGCTCAAGAAAGAACTGAAGAGTTAGGCAGACCCTTCCTTCAGTAAGACACTAACACCGAGGGGCTTATTTACAAGACCTAGCGCCACTTTTGCGTCTTTTTTAAAGGGAAAAGTGACGTACGGGGCTTGTAAATAAGACCCCGAATTTGTACTGCATATATTTATTTGTTTAGACCCTCATTGGTCATCATTGCTTTAGCCATACTTTTATCTGCCTCTTCTCCCATCCCTGCCTGGCATCTCCCTCTGTCACTCGTGAAATCATACCCTCCTCTTATTCAGACCCAGGCCAATTTGGCTCTGATGGCAGCTGGTGTATATTACCGGTAATTCTTAAGATTCGGGTATCGGCGATAATGCTTACGACCTCAGTCTTTAGTGCCCTGTTCCTGTGCCCTGCGTGCAGCCCGCCCGTGTCCCCTTGGTTTATATGTCCTATTTGTTTTCGATACCCTGTATCGTTTGATCGCCGAAACCAACTACCTCTAGGCTCTTGTCGAATAATATGATCAGTGTTTGGTGTCTTTATGTAAACCTCTTAATACCCCAATCCTCCGCCCTCTATCACACCGTTTCTCGTACTCAGCCCTTCCTTACCTTCCATTATCCGCCAAGGGCCACAAGGCTAGCACATTCCTCACATCAAAAATTGCCTGCTTGACACAGGACTTCCGGAACATGTCCGTGATGTTTTCGTTCCCCCGGTCACCCGCACCAAGAGCACGAAGGTTCCGGTGTGAAACCAGAAAAAATACTACCAGTGCTGAAAACGGCGGCCATGCTGGCAGGGAGGAGATTGGCGTGCCCTGCTTACAAACCCAAGGAACCCCTCACCCTCAACCCCTCACCCTCTCACCCTCAACCCCTCACCCCCTCACCCTCAACCCCTCACCCTCAACCCCTCACCCTCACCCTCACCCCCTCACCCTCAACCCCTCACCCTCAACCCCTCACCCTCACTCACCCTCACCCTCACTCACCCTCAACCCCTCACCCCCTCAGCCCCTCACTCACCCTCAACCCCTCACCCTCAACCCCTCACCCTCAACCCCTCACCCTCAACCCCTCACCCTCAACCCCTCACCCTCAACCCCTCACTCACCCTCACCCCCTCACCCTCAACCCCTCACCCTCAACCCCTCACCCCCTCACCCTCAACCCCTCACCCCCTCAACCCCTCACCCTCACTCACCCTCAACCCCTCACCCTCAACCCCTCACCCTCAACCCCTCACCCTCAACCCCTCACTCACCCTCACCCCCTCACCCCCAACCCCTCACCCTCAACCCCTCACCCCCTCACCCTCAACCCATCACCCCCTCAACCCCTCACCCTCACCCTCACTCACCCTCAACCCCTCACTCACCCTCAACCCCTCACTCACCCTCACCCCCTCACCCTCACCCTCACCCCCTCACCCTCACCCCCAACCCCTCACCCTCAACCCCTCACCCCCTCACCCCCTCACTCTCAACCCCGCACCCTCAACCCCGCACCCTCAACCCCTCACCCTCAACCCATCACCCTCACCCTCACTCACCCCCTCACCCTCAACCCCTCACTCACCCTCACCCCCTCACCCTCACCCCCTCACCCTCAACCCCTCACCCTCACCCCCAACCCCTCACCCCCAACCCCTCACCCTCACCCCCTCACCCTCACCCCCTCACCCTCACCCCCTCACCCTCACCCCCTCACCCTCAACCCCTCACCCTCAACCCCTCACCCTCAACCCCTCACCCTCACTCACCCTCAACCCCTCACCCTCAACACCTCACCCTCAACCCCTCACCCTCACTCACCCTCACAACACATATTGTGTTACAATAGGTGTCACATTTGCGGAAGATAAAACTATCTAGAGATGTAGCATAACGACCAGAGCTGCCATATAAGTCACGTAAATATAAAACATGTTGCATTCCAAATGCTATAGGTGTCACATTTGCAAACGTTATAACTATTGGCATTGTAAATGACAAAGCCATCAATTTAGCAATTTTAACAACGCAAAAATAAATAAATTGTCATTTACAAGACCAATAACTACAACTTTCTAATGCGAGACCTATTGCATTCCAACCCCACTCATCCACGCAACGCCACTCACACACGCAACGCCACTCACACACGCAACGCCACTCACACACGCAACGCCACTCACACACGCAACGCCACTCACACACGCCACTCATCCACGCAACGCCACTCATCCACGCAACGCCACTCATCCACGCAACACCACTCATCCATTTGCAAAACGAAAAATTTCAAACTCTTCTATTGCGAGACCTATTGCATTTTCAATGCTTGTTCTGTTTCTTTTTAACTTCATACCATCTTTATTTTCTCTCTTTTATCCGACCATCTCACCAGGGCACATCTACACCCAAAAGAACAGGTGGATTTTCATCTAAAATCACAAACTGGATGGCTGGTGAATTCTGCAGCAGCCCAGCTTCATCTGATGACATCAATACAATTAATCGTAACTATCTTACATTCTGGATGGTAACCACTATGCATTATGAAATTGACTCCTCTTGACATTCTGCCATTTTCACTTCTTTCCACCCTGTCCTCCTGTACAATTCCTATAATCGTACTGTCTGTCCCAACCCTATATCAAGTACAAGTCTAAGGGGCATTGCATCATGGGCGTAGGAACTGTGGGGGACGCGGGGGACATATCCCCCCCAGATTTTGGAGTGGGGGGGACACGGGGGACAAGGGTGGGGGGGACGAGGGGTCAAACAAATTTCCCATCTACCTCCTGAGAGGGAGATTGGCAGGCCATTAGCGCGCGAAAAAAAAGTGCGAGAGGTGCTGCGTGACCTAATGGCCCTGCATTTGACCTGGCGCCTCTCCAGGTACCTGTCTGTGAGCCGCCATAAGGTGACGTCAGAGGCCACTCGCCCCCCTGCCTCTGCCCTTTTGAACTCTTTGTGAGGCTCCGGGCATTATTTCGTTCTCACCTCTGCTGCCTGCAGCCAGTGCTCTGGTTGATATGCTGGCCTCGGACTCCTCGCATCGTGCCTGTTGTCTGCAAGCAGCAGCACGCTCCCTGAAGCGTGAGGTCCCTCCTGCGTGAGCACCTATCCCATTGAAATGACTGACGTTCGGTTCAGGGGCGTAACAAAGGCCCACTCAGCCCCCGCGGTGCGGGGGGCCCCAGGCCCAGGGGCCCCCTAAGCGCACAATACACCTATTCACAGACGGGGTCCGTCTGTTGATGCCACCCTATAAAATATCTCACCGGTTACTTTGCTATCATGAGTGTTCAGCAGACTCTTTCCCATAAAAATCTGCCTCCTCTCCGTACTGCCACCCATGGGTTGTTGGAGTGTCACAGCTAAGCGTCCCATCAATCCCAAATATACCAGAGTCTCGCTTTTTCCCTCAGCCAAGGCACCACAGAACAGAAGAGTCTTCCGGTTACTGTAAGAAAGTGCACCGAAGCAACAAAGACTTGAGGTATAACTATAACTGTAGTGCTTAAAAAAACCTAACAATAAATAAACGTATATGTAGGACATGCACCGCGTTCATTCTTATATGAACTCTGATTCTAATGTAATGTAAACAGTTTCCAGCTCGGCGTCGGAGACCAGCATTCACGCACTGAACGATCTAATCTGATTTTCGCTTTGGGTTGACACGAAAACTTGACAAATGGGATTTTTATGATTTCAGCAATCTGCAGCAAACAGACAACATAACACTAACACAAGGCAGGTTCTATACCAATCCCGGTAGCCTGGAGTTATAAAAATGTAAGCCCCGGTTTATTTTCTCCCTGCTCAATAATTTCGCGGGAAAAAAAAAAGTCTAAATTGTAATAACTTGCTTTTGAGCACCAATTGCTACCACGATCTCGAGATACCATAACAATGAAAAGTAATAGCGGTACTATTTCCCAACCAATTACATTCGTTTTATAGAACCTAGGAGGATGAAAGGCTGAGTGAGCCCTGCTGGGATTCTAAAGGGTGGTTCAAAGACTTTAGTGGCATTTCTACAGGCTTGTACACTTGCCCAGCACTGATGATAGCATATGCCCATGGCACTAGATGACAACTGTCTGTACTGCTAGCCAGGGTGGAATATTCCAGAGTTCAGAAACTTTATCCAGCCTCCCAAACAGTTTACACTGCTCCACTACCAGAAACAATAAATGCGCATATATATATATATATATATATATATGTCTCACGCACCAGCTATCTACCAAGCGCCTTCTGTTTCATGGCCTCTCCCCTCCTGCCAGATCTCTTGTGTGCTCTCTACCACACCACCTTCAGTCCCTCCCTGTCCTTCCAGGTCATGCTCACTCACCCTTCTACGGTCTGTGACACCCTCCTCCGCACCCCCTGACATGCTTTCTACCCCCTACCATGCTTCTTCCATGTTATGCTTCCTCTTTTCTGCCAGGCGCTCCTTCATTAATAGCCTCTTCCCTCCCTCCCTCCCTCCATAACATGTTTTTTCCCACCTCATTCTCCTTCACTCCCTTTACCTCAGACCTCAGTGCCTGCTTCACCCCACTCCAGCTTCCTGCCAAGCTTCTGCTACCCCCCACCCCATACCCCACCAGGATCATGATTCCCCCACCCGCTGTACTTCATCCATTCCTGATCCTGACAATGTTCCACCGTCCTTCCCTCCTTCACGCCCTCCCTGTTCCTTCCCCTCATTCTCTTTTGCCGTGTCTCCACTCACTCCTCTCTCCACCATACTTTCTCCTTCATTCTTTTCCATGCTGTCACCATTTCTCCCCCTATCACCCCATCACCGCTTTCAGCCTTTCTTCCTCACACGCCCCCGTCGTGCCACTTCTCTGCCAATGCCTGTCACCTCTCCGTCCCTGAGTGCTTAATTTGTGCCAGTGCTTAGCACCGGCACTTATTTTTCAGGGCCGGGTCTACACTCTACGCGAAATATTGATAATTGGTTGCACTGCACGTTGCTTACTAAGTACTGACATGGTTCCCAGTGTAGCCGGCGAAGAGCTCCTATCTCATGTGACTGCATGTGTTTAAAATATTTCAAATTGGATGCCGCTGCTTGTCGCAGCCCAGCTGGCCGCCTTATTGTAAGCCACACAGTACTGCCAGAAACTGCCTGGGCCCCTGCCTCGGGGTAAGTTAGGTCACACCCCATTTTGAAATCGTTCAACAAATGGTGAAGGGTTGTAAATTCGACCCTGCTTGGCGAATCTTCAAGCGTGTACCCGGAGTGGCCCAATGAGCAGTGTTTTTGCCCACGGCCGGCCCATACTGCGCAGCCGCAGACCTATTCAGCCGACGACAGAAGTAATCATCGTGTCGAGCAGCAAGCCTCCTTCGTAGATTACTTAAACCAAAAAAGGCTGTCCCTGTAAGTAATTAATTTAACTCTGTAACATGATGGTAGTGGTAGTGTGAACGGAACAGAGCAGTCAGAGTGTCTGTTTTTAGACAAACCGTGGCATTTGCAGTTTATCTTTGTCATAGTCATTCTTTATAGCTAGCTTTTATCCTGTTATTTGCTTGCACTGTATAAATGAAAATAAATGTGAAACTTCTGAGCTGCACCGTTTGCTATCGAGATAGCACATGTGCTGGGGTGAGCATTTGTGCATCTGTGCAGAGCCATGATTTTGAGAAATACATTTGCAAACTAGGATATTTACCCATTCATGTTTGAATTGCTCTTGTGGAAAAGGGCAAGAGAAGTTCTGATGACAGAGTCACCATGGCTCGGAGACAGATAACTTGTGATACTACTTTTGAGCGTATGTGGGACATTCTGTGATTGGGAATGTATCCTACTTTGTGAATGCATTTTAATGTCAATAACTCATATTAAACCTTCAATAAACATGTGCATCCATTGGTTGGATTAAATAATGTAATAAGCTGTAACTGGTCAGTGAAATGCTGAACCAATATTAGAAATCACTACAAGCCTTACACCCATCATAAAATAAGCCTTTCTTTTGCGACATTTTGCAGATGTCAGCTTTCAGCCCTGCAAGGGTATTTGATTTATTGATGTTTCTTTATTGGAGGGTCTGGTGCCTCTGGATGCGGTGTGACACATGAAAAACTTGACAAATGGCTTTTGCAACAGATATTCTCCATGTACATTTTTAACTTTGTTGAGAATACCGAATCGTGTTTCGCATCCACACATTCAGAGTAAATTGAGCACGCCCCTATTTATTTTTCGGCAACGTTTGTATGTATATTAGGCAATACTTCAGTGAATATTTTTCTTCAGCAGTGATGTAGCATAAGCCCCCACAATGCGGGAGTGCAGAGCTCCAGGGGACCCCTAAGCAAAAGTGGTAGGTGTTGGGGAGTGGGCCCCCTCCGTGTACTTTGCAGGGGGTCCCCCTCTAGTTTCGTTACGCCACTGGTTCGGTTAACTTGTAGGGCTGTTACACTGCATTGCCAGGGTCGCCTGGTGACATTTGACAGTGGTGGGGGTGTGGGGTGTACAGGTTGTGGCGAGCGAGCACAGCAAGCGAACCTGACTTGCCCTGCTAATGGCTGAAGGGAATAACAAAATGTGCATATGACATTACTATACCATGCAAAAATAACTGCTCCTTTTCCCCACGGGCTGCTTGATGCTGGATAGAGTCAAAACACAATTATCTTCATATAATCACCGGAGTGCAATAATTTGGTAGCATGCTTTTCAGTACGCATTCACTAGGCCTGTTTTTACATATAGAGCAGGCGAAACAGAGATTTGGCAGGGAAAGCACACTATTGATTTATGGCACTCTCTTCAAGTACCACAAGCCTGATCCCTCACCAGCACGCTAGTCCTTTTTTTCACCTCCTCAGAGCCCTGTTGTGTTTTCTTCACACCTCCTTGTGATTTCTCTTTCTGAACGCACCTACCCCATACTCCTTTCCATCCTCTTGAATTCTGTCTCCAAACTCTGCTTGCCCTTTGATCTACAAAGATTCTTCTCTTGGTCCTCTACGTCTCTCCATTCAGCTCCGCCTCGCTTCTCTCGGTGATGTGGATCCCTCAGCCCCTTCTTTAGCTCAAAAGTACCTCTCCGTCTGCACACATCTGTGCACAACCGACGGGTCAAAAGCTGTGACCTTGGATTTCACAGAGGGTCAATGATTGTAAATATCCTTACAATCATTTTCCTAACAGCAGAAACGGGGAACGTGCTCGGTTTGCATCAGATCCCCCCATTCCAAATAGGCCTCACGAAAACCTTTGCCATCTGCCAAATTTCAGGGCAGCCCTGACAGCCCTTTCGAAAAATATAAATGCACACACAGATACATGCACATACACGCAGAAACGAACGTCAATAGCATGTGTTTGCATATGTATTATTCATTCTAGGCCCGATTGCATTTTATTAATCAGTGGTCCGACAAGTGTAAATTATTAGTTAACACAAAGTTGTGATAATCGTAAAATGTCTCGTAATCATCCCTGGCCAATAATTTATTCCACACATTACAAGCACCTTTCCAACACACGTTTAGCAAGGGATGGGGGTGGGTGGGACGAGGGGTAGCAGGGAACAGTAGGGAATGGGGAATTACCAGTTATCACTAGTAATAATGACAACCATAATAAAGGAAGGTAATTCCAGACATTGCACTACCGTCCGCGTGCCACCTCTCATTGGGGCACTGAGGCTGGCGCAGGCTTTGTGGTAACGTGCCTGGGTTGGCGCGCAGCGGCCGCTTCAACTCTCTCCTCCGGTTCAGCAGCACAATAATCACTCCGAGCCCCTTTAAGTTTTCCTGCTTTCAAAATATTCAGTGCAGACAATACCTTCAGAGTTCAGGACATGTTTAGCCTTGTGTACATATCACTGCTGACTCAGCATTTCATCCTTCTGAGGTCGCTATACTGAACACCAGGCGCTGGATGTTATGCAATAAAATTCGATTCATAGTTTCTGGTGCCATTTACATATAATTTGGTCTATTGCTTTAAGAGATTAATAGTTTCTATCCACACACTGACATGCACAAGCATAACCTCTCCCCCCTCCCTTCAATCCCATAGGTTACAACATTACAGTTGCGTCGAGGCCAGATGGAGGGGTGTAAATATCACCGGAACCCCAAGGCCGCTTCATTGGAGAATAACACAAGTTATCCAATAGGCGGCTTTCTATTATTTGTTTGAAGCAAGTTGCACTCAAAAAAATTTTCCCCAGAAGAAAAGCGTTTTTTTTAAAACAATGCAACATACATAAAGAGATGATGGACTCAGTTGACCTGCATAGAATAGCGAAATAATATGGCCTCTGCAATGAACGGCGCAAGAAATTATTTGGCTTTTCAAAATAAAGTTCATAATTTTAAAACAGATTCCTGCAGCAAGAAAAACAATTTCTAATTTGTCTGATTGAATTTTGAGATGTAGGAATGTCGCTAAGAGCGTTTAGTTTATTATTCCTTTTTTTGTCCCGCCTTTGTTTTCTTGGTGCATGAAGATGCAAGATTCATATACATATTTTTTTCCCATTTGGTCTTTATTGTGAATGTAAATAAAAATAAAGTATGCTTGCAGACTGTGACTACTTGCCAGCGTTTCTCAATATTTCTCTTCATAACTATGCAATTGTATACGTTTAACGCGCGTACGGTCTCGCTCAATGGGCGATTTGTATAGGGTCACTGGAAAGTCCACAAGGTTGTCCCTGTCCCCCCCAGAAATTTAGTGTCTCCTACGCATTGCATCACCCGAAAGTCACTTTTTATTACGTTCTGGTGGTGCAATGCCCTGCACCATATTTACAAAGTGGGATTAAGCCACTTTTAATGATTTAACGCCGCTTAGTAAATATGGTACTCTTTCAAGCAGGTATCTGCTTGAAAGGGGCATGTAATTGGTGTTTCTGTGGGCGTTCCATTGTGTTTTTATGCTGTCCCAGATTTACAAGGATGTGTAAACCTGAGGCAGGCCCAAAAACGAATGTCATGCAATATCAGGCTTTAGAATGGTGCAACCTGGAGAAATACTTTTATTTCTCCTCGTTTTTTCTTTTTCTTTATGTGCTGTATTCTGCAGCACACATAGAAAGTACACATGCCATTAATGATTGTTTATGTGCAGCAAGGTGTCACTTAATGAATATAAATAATTCTTACATTCACATCATGGCTCAGCACACATCAAAAAACAGTCTCAGCAACGCGAGGGAAACGTCGGCGTTCAGGACATACGGACAATATTTTCTGCTACAGACAGATGTAATTTCTCTATTTAATATAAATTTTACGCAAGAGGTCGATGAACACAACACCTTTGCAAGATAGAATGAACCAATGGTTGAAGACATCTTTATTTATTGAAAGGACCACTAGGATCTTGTATCCACTTTACAACTTGGAGCTCTGAAGAAGTCCGAGTAAGGACAAAACGCGTTGGCTATGATTTTTTTTAAAGATGAAGAAAAAAGATAAAGAATATTTTGAACTACAAATATCTGGTGTTGAATGCAGTGATTATATAGAATTTTTTTAACTCTTACCCAACATGTTTTCAAGCACAAAAACTGTGAATTATTCTCACATTAGATTACCAGTAAAATGGTAGTAGAGACGGTTTTTTGATGTGTGCTGAACCATTATGTGAATATGGTCATTTGAAAACTAGTTTTCAATTTGGAGTAGAGAAGGGTTGTGCTCTAGGTGCTTTGCACCATATGTACTTTACTTTCAGTCCAACTATTTTTGATGTTAATTGCGGTACTCTCTACATCGACCCTTCTTTCTTGTGTCTTTCTATAAATAATAATTAAATAATGGTGATTTGCTACTTCTATGTGTGTTGCATT
Organism: Lissotriton helveticus; assembly: GCF_964261635.1. Taxonomy (NCBI): domain Eukaryota; kingdom Metazoa; phylum Chordata; class Amphibia; order Caudata; family Salamandridae; genus Lissotriton; species Lissotriton helveticus. The sequence continues at coordinate 994,285,667 of NC_136072.1, forward strand.
TTGCAGCACACATGGAAATAGCAAATCACCATTATTAATTGTTTAATAACAGGCGGTATGTGTCACCACTCACAACGTAGTACAGACAACTTACCCTCACACTTGGGGATAATAGTACTTCTATCTCATCTAATGCTGTTTTTCCACTTCCTAATTTTAGATGAACCTTCCATTTATATAATGAAAATTTGAGAGGTGTCCCCCTCTTCTGAGATATATTGTATTGTGTTGCGAATTGACTGACATTCCCCTAGCCCTGGGTTATAATAACGAAATCCAACCCTCATTCCGTTCAACTTGCTAGAGATGGAATCCTTTGGTCAGGGGGGTGTTCCCCAAGACTTTTGCTGCACTCAAATAATACTTTTCACCAGAAACAAGTTTGATCAGTGCCAACTTTGTCCTCTTTCAGAACAAATATACAATCAGCCCCTAGTTAATTCATTCTTATTGCTCATGTTTGCACTGGTTTGCAAATGCATCAACATTTGCTGGCATTATAGGTAGCAGTAATGTATTGCAGTGAATGAATATACCAAAATATGCCATTATACACTGTTCCATACATATAATTCACAAGACTACAAACAGTTTCTATCTTAACTAAACAACAAAGCCTGTTGCGCAATGTTGTTTCATCACCGGAGGAAGAACTCACTTCTTCAGTGTTCGCCCTATCTGTATGCATGTCCGTCTTTCTGTCCATCCATCTAATCTCTTTCATGTTTTTAACAACTCTCTCTTGCATTCGCTCCCACTATCTCAGCAGCTTTCTCTTTCACCTCTCTCTCTCACTCCCACCTCACCCGCCCTCGGTCTATCAGACTTTCACTCTGTCTCCTACAAATAGGAAAGAAATAGATGAGGAAGAAAATGTGTTTAATATTAGACAAGTCGAGACCAGAAGAGACCTGGCTCAATTAATCTTTCAATAAGGCGCTTTCTTTGCTCCACTGGAGTTCTGCCCACTCAGCAGTTCTTTGAAGGGGGCCAGGCAGCAATTAGGTTTATTTTATTTTATGGGAAACGTAATATAAGTTAGAGTACCAATATCTCCATGAACAATGATTGCTCTACACAAAATTGCAAATATTCAACATGCTTCTTTTTAATGTGCTTACCGCATAGCTCTGATAAAAGATTTAAAAACGGAATTCCAATACCTGATACAAAACAAGTTGGTGTGGTGCCTTAATACATTTAGCATAGAACAAAATCAGAGTTTATCTTGTCACATAGGATTTTCCTCTTATTGCTTTGCAATATTATTTTCTAACAAACCATTCTTCTCTCACAGCCTCGTCGACTCACAATTATCAGTGTTGCTATACGAAGTGCAGACATCATTGATGTACAGGTATGAGCAAAGGGCACGTCTGCCGTGGGTATGGCCCTGTGCACTGTGGGCTGTCTTCAATGTATGTTTTGCACAAGTCTAGATTTCATCCAGGCAAGAGTCTGGGCAATCTTTCGGAGTAGAAGAGCCAACTTCCAAATTTCCCATGTTGCGAGAGGGTTCAGCTATAAGGCATTGACTTGGGCCTTTGCGACATCTGATGTGAAGGAGTGAAGGGTAGTGAATGCACTGAAAGAGAGGAGGTCTGAGGACACTGCGAGAAATAGTAGTGATAAAGGAGGCATGAGCCAAAGGCAAGCCCGTCTACGCCCGTCCGTGCCCCGGGAGCACCCAGTGCCAGCCATGCTGCCGGTCTTCTGCCAGCAGACTTACACGGTAGGAGATCTTTTAATCGAGATGAACTTATGGGACTAGATATCTCAGTCTGTGATGGAGATAAGCAATGGGCTGTCCTCCACAGTCTTTCTAGAACTTGCTCCCCCCTGCGACTTTTGTTTCAACACAAAGCTGTCATGTCCGGCTCCTCAATTAGATAGAGGGAGCAGGATCTTTGCGGTGCTTATGAATGCCCGCTCTATGGTCAAACACTCTCTCAACATCTACGAGCTTATTCTCGATGAAAAGCTAGATGCTTATTTATTACCAAGACCTGGTTAAGCGAGTCCTGTGCCCCGGTGGTTGAGCTCACTGTCCCTCGTGGATATAGAATTGTTAGAGCCGATCAGAAAACCCGGAGATGGGTAGGCACTGCAGTAGTGTTCAGGGAGGCCTGGTCCTTCACCAGTGAGATATCCAGGGAGCTGGTGGAGGGGGAGGCCCTGGATTTTACTTTTACCTTGTCACACCACTTCACGCTGGGGGGCACGTTGGTTTATCGCCCTCCCGGCCCTCCAGGAGCTTTCTTGAAAGCACTGGACGATGGAATTGCTCCTCGTGTTCTCCGCTTCTCTAAGTTCTTGCTCCTGGGCGATTTTAATATCCATTTGGACACCCCAGGGCCCCCGGATTCAGGGTCCTTATGGATTTATTTGACTTGACGCAGCTCACCCAGTGGATTAAGCTGCCGTCGCATACTGGGGGCTATTTGATCGACCTGGTTTGCTCTAACTTTGATGTTTCTGTCATGGACCCAACATGAGCTACCTGGTCCGATCACTTTCTGATCATGTTCTTGTGGGTCATGGGGAAGCCTTTATCTACTTCGGCTTTGCCCCATGGCCTGCCCTCTCGAAAGATCAATATTCAGGCGCTTTGTGAGGTCCTGCTACTTACACGCCCGGCACCTGTTCATGATCTCAGGGGGGGGGGCTGTAGATTGCTTCGACACCTGGGTTAGCCAGGGGTTTGGATCTTCTTTCAAACCCCCTGCTTATAGACAACAGAGATCTTCCGCATCTAACCCTTGGTTTTTGGGCACTTTGAAATAGCTGAAACTAGGGTGTAAAAATTTGGAACGCTGCTGGCGTTTGGCATACTGTTCTGCTGCTAAATCTGCCCTGTGCTCTGCTCAGAGGGATTATTACAAAGCCATCAGGAAAGCTAAGAGTGACTTTTACGCAGAACGGATAGCGAACACCAATAATAATAGTAAGGAGATCATTTCTATTGTCAGAAGCTTTTTGTCTTCCTGCGCCAAGCAAAAGGTCCTTCCGGCCTTCCCCCCAATGGTGTGAGGAGCTGTCATCTTTTTTTATCGACAAAATACAGTCTATTCAGGACAGCCTAGGGACTTGCTCCGTGGAGCAGAGACAAGCTCTCTCTTTATCTCCTCCGCTCCTTAGTGTGCCCACTTCTATATTTTGTCAGTTTTTGCCAGCAGAGGGGCTTGATATTTTAGCTATTCTTAAATCTCTTAAGTCAGGCTACCCCATAGACCCCTGTCCGGCTAGAGTTTTAGCTGGAGTTGCTGAGATTGTGTATTAATTAGCAGCTGCTATTATTAATTTATCTCTCCAAACCGCCACTGTCCCGTTGCAATGGAAACAGGCCAAACTCCTTCCTCTCCTTAAAAAACCCACTGCAGATCCTTCTGTACTTACCAACTACCACCCTATCTCTCTCTTGCCAGCTTGGGCAAAAGTTTGTAAAAAGGTGGTATTTCGACAACTGGAGGCCTTTGTCGAAGCCTCTGGGACACTTCACCTGGCCCAATCCTGGTTTAGGACCTCTTATACAACAGAGACTGCGCTGGTTGAAATGGCGGAGGCGATCAGGGAGTGTCTGGAAGGGGCTGGCAGAGCGGCCCTGATTTTGTTGGACCTCTCAGTGCCACATCAGCTCCTTCTCGCTGGCTTTCATCCATTGGTATTACCGGTCCCGCCTGGGATTGAATAAAATCTTTTTTGGATGAGCGCACTCAGCAGGTCTTGATGCATCCCTTCTCATCCTCTACTAGGAAGCTATCTACAGGGTCCCTCAGGGCTCCACGTTGAGCCCTCTGCTTTTTAATATCTATCTGACCCCTCTGATTTTTCTGGCGGACGAGCTGCGTGCTAAAATCATAGCCTTCGCGGACGATACCCAGCTCCTATTCACTTGGAAGGACTCCAACCTGGGCACTGACACCGCCCAGAGGTGCCTATCCTCTGTGTTCCATTGGCTTGCACAGGCCCAACTTAAGTGCAATGAGGAGAAGTCGTAGGTACTTTTGTATGGTCAATTTCCTCCTTTCTTTAGAGAAACACTATGGCCCCCGGATTTTCCCTGCCCCAACTCAGGAAGCGGTCCAGCGAAGAACTTAGGGGTCTGGTTTGGAGAAGATTTCCGGTTTTCAGACCATATGAAAAAACGTACTGGTGTCTGCTTCACGACTCTTAAGACCCTTAGAAGGTTGTTTCCTTTGTTACCGAGGCCGGCAAAGGAAATGGTAGCTCGTGCCCTTATCCTTTCCCGCCTCGACTATGCCAATGCATTGTTCGGCGGCATCCCTGCTTATCTGATGAAAAAACTCCAAACTAAACAGAACGCTGTGGCTAGACTTCTGTTCAATATCTCCAGGAGATCTAGTGTTCGGGAGCATTTGCGCGATCTGCATTGGATCCCCGTGGCCCAGCAGGTGCAGTTCAAAGCTCTCACCCTAGCCCACAGAGCCCTTCATGGCCTGGGGCCTTCTTACATCAGGAAGCGCTTTGCTTTCTACACTCCAAGCCGCTCTCTGCAGTCAGCCACTCTATGCCGGATGGCCATTCCCTGGTTTCGCAGAACTCGACTGGAGGGTCAGTCTCTCTTAGTGAAAGTATCAACTTTATGGAAGACTATTCCCCCGATTTGCGGCATACCCAGGACCTCCATATTTTTAAGAAACTATTAAAAACTCACCTTTTCAATCAGCCCAATTAATTAATCTCTGCTGTCTCCGCCACAGCTCACTCACGCGCCTGGACACTCAGGAGTATTAGTGCACATTACAATTCATTTTTAACATAACATAACATAACATAACATGAAGAGTGCACTTTGATGGCTTGAGAGGCCTGTGCTAGACGCTCCTGGCTGGATATTCCTGCAGCGGTCCTGCGCTGAGCAGCGGCAGTCGGAGCAGGTAAGCATGGTGGGGCGGGGGGGATTGTTGACAGATGGAATAAGGGAAATTAATTAAATAAATAATTAAATCTTATTCTATCATCTGTCCAAATCCGTCTCGCCCCGCTGCAACTCACCACGCTTACCTGCACCAACCGCCGCTGAGTAATTCTGAGGTATGACGATGTGCCGCTGAGGGACCAGTATTTGTTTACAAGGTTAGAAGGGAGGGAGGAGCTTCAGCTCCAAGAGTATTCTATCCTGGTAAGTACAGCTTTATGAAAACTTTTATGCCTAAGAGGTTCTAATAGGAAAGAATGTGAACACTTGCTTTCAAGTGGATCTGAATCAGCAGAGGAGTAGCTCAAAAGCCTAAGACGCAGCCAGGCACATTAGACTGCTGTCTTCTTAAGTTAATAGAGAGCATATGCACTTACACAAACAGGACCTGCTCTGGATGCTTTCAATTTTCCCACAGCCTTAAAGCTCGGTTGTGGAGAATTGTAGGATTTGAGTGTGAGAATCCATGAATTCTGCAAACCAGTGCTAAAGTTTATGTGCTCTCCCTTCTAAACATGGTATAATTGTTTTACACTTGTTTGGCATATTTGATTTACTTGTAAGTCCCTTGTAAAGTGGTATACCATATAACCAGGGCGTGTGAATTAAATGAGAGAGAATGTGGCCAAACGGCTAGGGTGGTCGACCTCCGAGCTGGAGATCGGGGTTTGAGTTTTGGGAGGGACGCTCAGCATTCTGTGATTCTAGGCAAATCACCTAATCTCCCTGTGCCTAACAAAAAAGAATGTGTGTCTGTATGTAACGTAAGTGGTGCTCATGTAAAGTGCTCTAATACCTAAGGGTCTCTGTAGCGCTATATAAAACTCAAAAAAAAAAAAAACCTGACTAGAGGGAGAAGTAGCCTTTCAAACCTGTCTCAGGCCTGCCAGTGCAAGGCCTGTGTATGCTGTTTACTGCTGCTTCAACTTGGCATTTAAAATCACAGGCCAAGCCTCAAATCCACTTTTATCACACCTAGGTCACCACTAAAGTAGGCCCATGTTAGCCCTATGGGCAGAGTGCAGTGTAACTAAATGGTAGGGCATGTACTTTTAAGTTAGAATTGTCCTGGTAGTGAAAAACAGCTAAATTCGTTTTTACTACTGTGAGGCCTACTCCTCTCACAGACTTTGTAAATTCCTTAAAACACTTTTAGCTGTGATTCCGGCTTAGAAAGGAGTGGCTAAATCATGTTTCATATCTTTGGAATGGTGATGATAAATCCTAGTTAGTGGTAAAGTTATTTTTGACATTACTGTATTAAAAATGCCACTTTTAGAAAGTGGACATTTCCCTGCGATTAACTTTGGTCTGTGTGCCTGCAGCCTGTTTCCATTACATGTCTGGGCAGGGTGACAGCTACACTTTGTGCATTCTCTCCTCTAGACAGCCACAAACACAGGAAGGGTGGGTGTGACAGAGGACTCATATGCATTAATCTGTGTTCTGATAGCCATCCTGGGCAGGAAGCAGGGAGGGAGCTCCCACATTTGAATAGGATGTGTCCTGTCCTCATACAAAGAACAGATTTCATCCATAGATAGCCCGCTCAACAGGGCTGGGAGGAAAGGGGACCTGTGCACTTAAAGGAGCTGTTTTGAAGTCACCTGCGCTTCAAAGGCATGTTTGGGTATACGTACTGTGGCTCTGACCCTACCAAAACAGTACACTACTGGACCTGGGAAGAACTCTGCTGGAGTACAGACTGTTGTCCTGTAAGGATTGCCTTGACTGACTGTTCTGAGAAACCGCTTCCTTTCTTTGTGGAGCTGCCCTGCTGCCTGCTGATCTCTTCCCTGCTGAGAACAAGGACTGGACCCATCTCACTTCAACTCAGAGTGACTCCAAGGGCTTTCTGGGTTGCCTTCTGTTTTTCGAAGTCACAGAGGTACAAAAGACTTCCTGCAATTCTTCTGGTGCGCTGGACTCTGCCTTCTGTGATGCCTAACCTTGCCTGAGGCCCCTCTCCAAGTTCTGGTCCTCAGAAGCGGGTTCTTCAGCTATTTTGCTACAAAACCATTGCATTGTCACCTTTACGCCCTTCAGAACCAACACGTTGCTCATCGATGCTGATGCAGAGGCGGTTTGACAGTGGTTTTCATAGCCTGTGCAGCCGATGATGATGATGAAGAATTGCCTTCACCTCAGCGAAGCTAGACAATGATGCAGCAACCCAACTGCATGGAAAAGATTGACCCAGCGTGCCCTCAGCATCAACACTTTGCTCCATCCAAGGAACTTTCTCAGCGGGCCCTGTGTGGTCCTGTAGCTGGCCTGCCCTCCATCGTGGTCGACCTCAACTTTGGATGTACCCCAGTCTAGTGCACCCTCCAGTAACCTTTTAGAGCTATTGACTTCGAAGCAGTGTTTCTGCATTTATTCTTTAACAATTCATAACTCCGGTTCTACTTATTGGATTTTTGTTGTTTTGGTCTTGTTGTACTCAGATAAATATTCCCTATGTTTCTAAACATGTGTGGAGTCTTTCTGTAGTGCATTCATTTTGTTACTGTGTGTGTGAGTTGCACAAATACTTTACACATTGCCTTTTTAGATAAACCTGCCTGCTCCTTGCCACTCCACCAAAGGGTGAGCACAGGGTACCTTTTAGTGTGCATCTAGCTTACCCTGATTTAAGCCAGTCTGGAAAGGTTGACACCATACAGTACTCTGGAACTTATCGCATAGTCTTTTTATTATACAGTTCATAAAAAAAAAAACACTGAAATGAGTCTCAAACTTCGAGGTTAACACAAGATCTTCCTTTTCTCTGCAGGGCCTTTGGAGTTCTTGTCCGCCGGTATCCTCGACAGAAAGAAGAAAATCAGGATATAGGTTACTCTTCTTAAGGTTTCGTAGTATTGGGTGAGTTAGTGTGATGCTCTCTTTTCATCCTTCATGGGGTTTTGTGGGATTAATAGGAAGAAGTGAAAAGGGGGTGTGCCCTTGGAGAGAGAGAACCAGCACCCCCAAAGGATGAATAGTAACCACGCACAAAAGAAAAGAGAGGAGTCCGTAAAAACCCTGATAATTTGGAATCACGAGGCAAGAAAGAAGTGTCAGTAGCCCATCCGAACACAAACCTTTTCTGTTGTCAGTATCCAATCAACAGTTTACAACCACAATTGTATTTGCAAACCATTGATATATCTCATTGTGAATAGCAAGGAAGGGAGTGTACCTGTTTTTTGCCCCTTGTAGCAATCTGTTCATAAGGAGTCCCAATGTGTACATCGCGATATACAAAGATATATATATATTCATTTTTGTTTAGCAAACCTAAGTTAGAAATGTAAGCGTAGTCTTGTAGAGCATGTTTTGAAAGTCCTAGCACATTTTAGTACAGTACTGTAACCACTAAATCGATTAAAGTAAGTGGAGATAAAATACCATGGAACAAGTAGAAATTTTAAAACCTACAATTTGTGGGTGGATGAAGAGGATTTTCAGACATTTTCAGAACACCAAAGAATGGAGTTCCAGATGCAGTTAATTCTAACCAAGGAGGCATACTCACCAAGTGATGGTTGAAATATTACCGATGTTTAGAGATGGTAAGTAAACAGGGCTGTACTGACATTAGGAGTGATAGCGAGTAACATTTTGAACTGGAAATGGTCAAGGTTATTAAATTTCAAACAGCTAAGAAGACTTATTAAACTTTTCTTAAGTGATAAGGCTCTGTATTATCAAATGATAACTGCTGATCGACTGGAAGGAAATCGGTTTATCGGTTCATCTTGGCACCTTTATATGACCATGATTAAAATTTCTTAGGACATTAAGAGTGAGGGCTTAAAGACTCAATTAACTGCTGTATTTGGATCTGCTAAAGTGACTCAGGGTTCCAGAGATGCTCACAACCGCTTTTCCATTGTATAGACTGCTGATGCCCCATAGAAACAGAGGCTATACGTGTCTCACACTTCAGCCACTGTAAACAAATTGAACATCAGCAGTGTGGGCCTTAGTGTTGCACTAGTATCTTTCCTAAGGATCTAAATCTTCCCACGCTCTACTTTTTGTGGCTCCTCAGCTTAGAAGCCACAATTATTCAACAACACACACAGCAACTGCAAAGGAGTGTAAACTGTGATAAAAATAACTTTTACTCTATTTTTAAACAAGATCCAATCATTACAATATCCAAAAAGTATCCAATATTAGCTAAATTCAACTTTTCAAGAGTCTTGTGTATAAGTTCAGAATCCAACTTTATTTAATCAATATATCGAAAAACCTTTTCCAATCAGCCCAGCCAACGCGTTTCGTCCCTTAGGACTTCATCACGGCTGTAAATTAAAAAACATACATCACCAGTGCATAATGTATATATACATATTATTATCAGAAATGCAGAAGAACAATACACACATGATCATTTGCATTATACATAAACAACACAAGACTCCCTGCTATATACAACCTTTAAAAACACCCCACATATTAAGAAAGTTTTCTATTAACCACATTTCATGCTTGAAAGATCAAGTCCCATTTCCAATCTTAATACCTGAAACTCAGTGGATCCTTATGTTACACTTGATTGGTGTCAAGCCTTCGCGCTATACTATACTCCTTATTAAAGGGCCTTTATGTGTACTTATTATATATGTTTTACTCACTTGTGCATTCCATAAATATCAAGTTCCAAAGTTGTGTGTACTCTTCTCCCAAGTCCAATATCTTCATGAACAACAAGTCTTTATATTGGGTGGTTTAGTACCCCCTGTTTAATCTATAATTCATAAACAATAATTGTAGGAACTCTTCTTTGCTGGGACTTGTCTAGTATACTGCACACATGTTTTAGAAAAACAGTGGGGATTGCTGGCTACATTATATATAGAAATGCGACCTGCACTCGACATAGGATTATTATCAGGGAAGAGGAGCTCCCTTGTGCTAAACTTTGTGTATTCGTTATGAATTTTATTTCTGATTGTTGAGTTTGAGGACAGAATGGCATGTGGTACATTTGCACTGAGTTGAGCCGAATGGAAACTCAGGCTGGGACTCAGGGATACCCCGACCTACATTTAAAGTCATACTTTGAGACTTCTTTGAACAGTTCATCTCAGAGGAGACTTACCAATATTAGGTGGTTGAATTTTCTCTCAAGAATAATTTAGGAACATTCCAGGGCCCTTTACTTTGTACTCTGAAATCCTTGTCCAGGGCATTTTCACCTTGAACCTGTGATACCAGATAACTTGTGGGTTGGGTGACAGTGATGTCCCTGAGGGGGGGAGTATTTGTAGGTAGCTTTGCCTGTAGCTCCAAAAGGTCTTATACTTTGTGTGGAGCTCTGTGAATTGGAACTTTGGCCACACCAAGAGGCGAGGGAGTCAGTTTCAGACATTAATGTCAATTGTAGTTGCTTGATTATACACTTGTCTCTCTAGGCAATTTTGTCAAGCCACTGTAAATAGCATTGGGAGCACAGCCTTGTACAATGATATTGTTCATGCATCGATGGTTGGGTTTGTAGAAGTGGCAGGATCCATTAGGACACCCCCAGTTGGAACTGATACCCTTCATTATGGTATTTTCCATGGGATGGAGTGTTGAGTTTTAGTCACATATTACATCAAGGTACTAATGGGGATAAGAACGCCCCCAAGCATTGGGGTTAAATCAGTGGTTTCTCCTTTATTCCATTGCCAGCCAGTATCAGAATCATTTGTTGCCATTATGACACAGTAGAAGCACCTCTACATAGGCAAGTAAGACTTGCATAGGCAATTTGTGATATTAGATCGGCTCTGTATTTCCTTTTGGAAGAACATTAATGTGAGTACCATTGGTTTGAAACTAAAATAGCAATTACTGCTGTTTAATTTACAATGGACATATTGAGATCACAAATAGCAAGTATGAGAAGTAGCAATTCTGAGCCATGTCGAATTAAGGGCCAAATGTATAAAGCATTTGTGAGGTCGAAAACGCAGATTTGGGCCATCTGAGACCACAAAAATACATTTTAATATACTAACACCAAAGTGCAATTCCACAGAATTGCAATTTGGATTTACGGTTCGGTATTTATACAGATGTATGTTGGGGAGTCCCTTTAAAATTTTGAATTGTAGTGATCTATATTAATGTTATGAGACCGAAATGCAATCACAAAACATTAATATTTTATTGACACCTCAAAAGTGGTGGTAAACCATTTGCAAACGAGAAACCATTCCTGAGGGATCCTGTCCCCTTTGAGAATGTTTAAAAAATGAGTTAAACATTTTATTTATTTTTTTGTAACACATCCCATTTCTTTAATGAAAATGGGCTGCATTAAAAAAAGATCCCATTGTTTAAAAGCAATCATAGACATGGTAGTTGGTTGACCCAGCAGGCCACCGTCCCTGTGATGGATATCATTCCTAAGAGGTAGCAAACTGCGACCTACTTCAATAGTATTCACGAGGGAGGTTGATTTGCAAACCACTAGGAATCGCTATTTTAAATGTAAAAGTTGTATACATTAGGAATTGAGATTTCCTAATTATAATTCAGTCAAAATCACAATTAGGAAATCGCAATTCCAAATGTTTGTACATCTGGCCGTAAATTCATACGCATTGTCATGGTTTTGGAGGAGTTATTGGTTCCAAGCTAAGGCAGTTACTGAAATTCCCATCCACTAGCTCATCATTTCAAGTCAAATATTTGTAAATTGTATTTGATCTATTTAATTTGTATTCATTTTGAAAATTGCAGTCATAATCCATATGTAACAGAGCACTTTAAAGGCCATGTAAACATATTATGCACAATGTAAACATCATACAAACTATTTTGAGGTTTATCAATAAAAATAAAACTTTCTGACAGAATGACAATCTCAAAAGGAATTAAAAGAACTTCGAACATTGACATTACTTAAATGAAAACATGGAGCAGGAGTTAACACTCATACAGAGCAATACTCATTAGACGTTGCTATTTAATATGGGAAAATAATCCAATGGCAAGGGGTGACTTTCTCAGCCTGGCTGCCCAACATACCAATCCCATTTACATTCAAGCAAACCGTCTCATCTGGGAACAATTTATAATAGCGAAATATAAAATATTGCTGGAAAAAAACGACATTTAACATGTGAATCTATTGATTAAGAAATACATATCTGAAGGCCATGGTTGTTCGCCATTAGGATCAAATGTAAAGATTTTTTTTTTTTTTATGAAGAGCTAAATATTTCATCTTAATTATTTTGGTTCTTTATAATATTATTTATCTATTTGTTAAAGGCAAAATTATGAATTGGGTTTATAGAATGGATACTAAAATAAAAATATATATATTTAAATAGCTGCATGAGTCTTTCGCGCAAAGATCTATAATCAGTCAGACTCATCTTATTTATTGTGTGAGTTGCAGGGTGCTTATATTTCATGGAGGGACTAAATTCCTCTGATGGAAGTATAATTAATATGTGAGCTTACGTAGGACCAGCTTGTGCAGTTAAGAGCTGTGGGGCGGGTTGCGGGGAGGGATTAGACACACGATGACGATGAGGGAAAATTAATTATTTATTTCATTTTCCCTCGTTGTTGACTGACGAATCCCTTCCCATCCCGCCTCACCGCTCTTAACTGCATGTGCCGCTCCTGAGCTTACATAAGCTGTTGCATTTCGACAAACTGCCCCCGCTGGTGTTGTTGCATGACTCAAGTAACCTACCTTGCCTTACTATTAAAGGTAGGTGAGGAACTGAAGGCTTGAGTGAGGCTCGAGCCACATGGCTCAGCTCTATGTTCTCTTGCACCTTTGAGACAAAAACTATCTGAGCCTCCATGTGGCATGTGGCTTCTGCCTTCTACACTTATACCTCAGTCACTAGGAACCAGTCCTCTTCATCCAGTGGATGCATTCCACAACATGAAGCCAGGAAGGCAGGGATCCATCACAGCGCCCATGCTTGAGCAAATTTTGTGATAATAGACAATTACTTTATCTCCATTTCCCTCCTTAGAATAGATCAGTTCAGGATGTGCTCTTTAATGTTGATCTTACTGTAATAACAACCTATGTCGCATATAGGTTACACACGACAACTGACTTGAGGTTCACTAATGGCAATTTAGAAGGGGCAGTGGGGGAGGGGCATGAATGTTTAGGGGGAGGGGCATGAATGTTTCTAAGTTCAAATATCATTACTAACAAATGCCACTGAGTGCTGTGATACAATTTAATGTACTTAAGTGAACCACTTCCGCATATTTAAGAAAAACAGTGTGCGAATTTTGAAGGCTCTCTATCATATTTTACTTGAAGATTTACATGCCAAATATGGTGTTGGTTCGGCTCGTGTTATGGCTCTAGGGAGCCAAGGCAGACCTTTGGCTCGTCTCTTGCACAGCTCTTCCTGTTCAAATCAAATTTAACTTTATTCGGTTTTCAATCAGAAAGCCATAAAAGTACAAAACATTAATTTCATTACATGTTAAAATTGATCACAATTAAAAAGAAGATCAGTATTTTGTCAAAGGTCCATGTTTTTATGCGTCTCTGTGATTTTTATAAGTTTGTGCGATGTCTGAGGCACAGCTTTAAATAGTGTGCCACTGGTTTTGAGACCAAACTGTTTTCCAGAAACTGCAACGCCAAGAATGCGGGGCGGCATGTTCTAATCTTCATTACATTTAAAATTGGTAGAATCCACTTTTTTCGGAACGGGGTATAAAATTTACAAAAGAAAACAACGTGAATTGTGGACTGAGGGGAAATAAGATCGCAGGGGCATGGTATCGAGTTATGTGTCCATACATTCTGAGTGGGGAATAAAACCATGATATGGAAAAGGTTGAACCTGAAACGAGTGAGAAGAAGTCTTTCAAATTGTGTTAGGTCGTGTTGCAGATACGGTTGAATTGATGGAACCAGTTGAATCATTAGACAGTGTTGGACTGATGTCTTTCTTATTTCAGTCATTGTTCTCAGTTGGGTTAAGTGAGACAGACATACCTTTTTTAGATCCTTTTTTGTTATGTCTGTTACTGACTGTGGTTCATCAAAAAACCTCGAAAGGCCAATATCTGAAAAGAACGATTTTACGTAACGTAACCATTTTATCTTCTTCATGTGCTCTAGATTCATGCAATCCTCAATAATTGCTCTCGTGAGATGGCATTCGTCGGTGGCCCATATTCTTCGCCACAACATTATGGGTTGGATCTTAATGATGTCAGTAATATGATCCAGTCCGAGTTCAAGATGGCAGCCAAAGTTGGTTGTGCTCTTTGGGACTGCTAATAAGAATTTTAAGAATGCATTTTCCACTGTTTGTATATGTTCAGCATTTGCTATTCCCCATACTCCTGCTCCGAAGATCGCCGTACTGATGCATTTTGCGTTATAGATCTTTATCATCTCGGCCAGGGGTCTTTTTCCTAGACGGAGAGAAAATGCTTTTAATGCACCAGTTGTTTTAATTAGTGACAGGTTGCGAGAGTTTATAGCTGCTTTCCATTTAAACTCTTCGTCGATGGTGATGCCAAGATATGAGTAGGTTTTCGTTCTTTCAAGGGGAAGTTTGTCCACGAAAATTGTCTTTGGTTTTTTCCCCTTACTACCGGCGTGCATCACGTAAGTTTTTTTAATATTAACTTTTAGATTTAAACCTGACATAAAAGAACAATAGTTATTTAGGGCCTTTTGCAGCTGGATTGGGGTGCGCGCAAGAATCACCGCATCGTCGGCGTACAATAGTGCCGGTAATGGACGCCGGGCGATTTCTGGGTAATCTGTTACGCCCTGTAGCATAGCAGCTTCCAGTCCGTTGGTGTAAAGCGTGAATAGGAAGGGGGCCAGCACACACCCTTGCCTAACTCCTTTCTGTATCGTGAAGCTGTCTGTGAGTTGGCCACCGGTCCCATAGCGTACTTTTCCCGTGGCCCCGGAGTATAGCTCACGGAGGAAGTCTACAATTGCTGAGTCGATTCCCATTTGCAGCATTAAAGACCAAAGTTTTGAATGTTGCACACAGTCAAACGCTGCCGTAAGGTCAACGTAGACCATGTGTAAGCTAGTTTTTGTTGCTGTTGTATATTTTCCGGCCAGCAATGTTAGGTTCAAAACTTGGTCTACGGTGCTCAGTCCGGCCCTGAACCCGTATTGAAGGTCTGAAATTTTCCCATGTTCTTTTGACCACTCCTGGAGACGGTCGAGAAGTATCCTCCCTGCCATTTTTCCGGCCGAATCCAGGAGGGAGATGGGACGATAACAGGCAGGGCTATCCCTGTTGCCTTTCTTGAAGATGGGTACCAGAATAGACGTTGACCAGGAATTAGGTAAGTGAATTTCTTTTGCTGCGTTCAGGACTTTTGTTAACAAAGGGGACCATAGTTCTGGTAAAAATGTATATAAATCCATGGGGACAGAGTCCGGTCCTGGCGCTTTACCGTGTTTAGCGATCTCTATTGCTTTCCTTGTTTCGTTGACAGTGAATTCTATGTTTATCGGGTATACCACTGGTGGGAGGATAGGCGAGGAAGCCGGATCTACAAAGTTTTCCTCTCTAAAAACCCCCGAGAAATGCTGCACCCATTCCGTCTCATTTATTGCAACATCTAAGGAGGGTCCCTCATTGTTTCCGTTCAGGAATGGAGATTTAACTATTTTCCAAAAAGCTGCGCTGTTTTTTTGAGTACTGCTGTTTGTCAGTTGGGTCCAAAGGTTACGTTGCATCTCTTTTTTCCTTTGTTTAAGTGCCTGCGTGTATGATTTCCTTAATTGCACTATCTCTTCTCTATTTCGATCTTTTTTTGCTAGTGCTTTCTTTAAGTCCGAGTAGGCCTTTGTGCACGAGGAATTAAACCAGCCTTTCCTTTGACCGTTGTTTTGCGTCCTAGGTTTAGTTAGTTCGTTGGCTATAGTTTTCACTATTACATCGTAGCTGGTCAAAATGTCAAGTGCCGTTGTGGCAGGATTTAGGCAGTTTTCTATGTGGGTCCTGCATTTATTAGTTATTCCTGTGCTGAATGTTTCTTGGTCTATGTTGCCCCATTTTAGAGTGAATCCGTTCGGTCTATTTAGAGTAAGTGCATCTTGATGCAATAAACCCAGGTGATCCACAGCTTGGTTTTTACGGTGAGCAAAGTGTGTTATTGTAACTGGGTAGTGATCGCTTAGTGCATTAGGATTTACTACAAAGTCCTTTATGCATGCAGCGTTGTTTGTGGAAACTAGTATGTAGTCGATTACGGTTTGGGCTCCTCTTCCATGGAAAGTTGGAATAAACTGGATTGGCAGAGTCATTATCCTATTTGCGAACCCTAGATCTAACTCAAACATCATGGCCTGTATGATGTTTCCTTCTTCCGTGTGAGAGAAATGCTCCTGGGGGTTTTCTTGATCATCCGTAATCCCACAGATGGGAGCATTACTTTTGCTGCATATATGTAAATTAAAGTCTCCACCCCAGATTGTTGAATGTGTTATTTTGGCGTATTTAGTTTGTTGCTCGTTTATCATGTCTCTAATTTCGCCAAGAACTTTGACTGAATCAGTCAGACACATATTATTGTAAAAATGTATTACTGTATAGGCAACCTGATTGTTTACTTTAATGTTGATGGCCTGATAATTCTGGTGGAGTGCGATGATCGTAATCTCTTGGGTTGGCCATAAATTAGAAATATATATTATTAATCCGCCTTTACTTCTTCCTTGATGTGACTTTGTTGCGTGGGAGAAGTACGTTCTGTATCCCACCAGATGGATTGGATCGTTCAGCCACGTCTCCTGGAGACAAATCAAGTCTTTTGTGTTAACTAGGTCCAAGAAGGTTTTCTCCGTATACTTGGATGCTAGGCCCGCCACATTCCAAAATAGCATATGCCTCTCAGCGGCTGAGGTAGTGCTGTCAGGTTGAATCGTTATAGCTGAGAGTTCTACCTCTGCTGTTGCATTTAAATGATTTGCGTTCAATGTAGTCTCAGCGTTCCTTTTGTTTGAGGAAGGGTATGAAGGAAGCTGCCATGTGGTGTCAGGAGTAGAATTATGAGGAATGACTTTAAGCTTGCTATTTGACTTTTGGATTAAGCCTTTCCCGGGTTTCTGATATAATCTAGTGTTACACAGACTTTGAGTCTTTTCAGGAATTTTGAACTTAGAGTTGTTTGATGGGGAAGATAAACCTACACTGGGGTTAGACAGGGACCTAGCTGGTGGAGAGTGTGGTAGCGGTCAATCCACCATGTCTAGGCAACTGTAATAATTAAAGGTAGGAATTCCAGTCCAGAGTTCTCTATTAGGATGTTGATATGGCCTCCTGCCATGGTTAGTGTAGTCTCTTCGATCTCTTTGTTCGTATCCCCACTCTCCCTGCGAGTGGAATCTTTGGGTGTTTTCGTGGCTCCTGTCGCCCCAGTTCCAGTTTCTTGGTCCTTGGTCATAGTGATCCCAGGACCAGTTCGATGGCCAGTTAGGATCCTCTGGGCGATAGTTTTGTCGGGGATAAAAGAAGGATAAACGTTTAACGTCTATTCCTTCTCTGCTTTCTAAGGTGTTCCAGGAGCAGATGTGATCCACAGCGCGTGGGCTTTCAAAATTGACTATTATACAGTCACCCTGGATAGTTTTCGGCTGATGGCCTATCCAAGGGACCCTCCTCACCGTAGTTATTCTAGTGTTATTATTTGAATGATTGGGCCTGTTGGCATTTAGCCAGTAGCGTGCTTTGTTTAGTAAAGACCAGGTGGGTTCATCTGTGTCTTTGTTTAGCTCTGGGACCCCAGTTAATATAGCTACAAAGAGTGCAGCTTCAGGTGGAAGGTTTACTGGCTTCGGCCATCTTTTAGTCGATCGTTCAGGTTTGCTGGGTTGTCTCTGTGATTGTTCTTGACGAGAAGTGGTAGATGTGGATAACGTAGAAGGCGTTGTTACCTGAAGGGTTTTTGTAGGAATGGATTTTACAGGCAATTGGTTTTGTGAGACTGAAGTAGTTTTAGCATTATTTTGAGTGGACTGGATTTTCAAAGGGAGAGTTTGATTCATTGATTCTTTCCCCGGTTCTTTAGAACTCGTCTTCAGTGGGTTCATAGTAGTTAGATTGTTTATTGGTTGATTTGATGTGTTGGTAACACTGGTGTTACTTGTGTTAGTAGTTGTAACTGTTGAGGGTGGGAGATCGTTTTTCCTTGAATTTGTAATTGCTTTAACGGTGGTGATTAAGATGGGCAGTTGTTTTTCAATTACTTCAAGACTTTTTTGTACGGGTTGTAATTGGTGTTTTACTATGCCCAAGATGTCTGTTAACGTAGGTTGTTCTGCCGTGATATGTTTAGTGGTACCGAACGAGTGGGAGACTGACTTGTCTTGTCGTGTACATTTAGGATGTGGCCTTTTCGCATCGTCACCGCCTCTGGGTTTATCAGGGATGATCTTATTAATTGAATCTGTAAGAACAATAAGTGGTTGACTTTGGTTGCCAGAAGACTGTTCAGATTCAGAGGTTGTGTCAGGGCCATAAGTTGGGCTCTTAGGGTGCGTTGCTTCATGAGGCTGTCGTTTAGGGATTGCACCTTCTCTGATAGCTCTGGATTCTAGCTGTGTTAAATCGTTGTTTGTTGGCTGCAGACTCGCAAAAATATCAGGAGTATGTTCAAGATCCTGGAAAGATTGCGAGTTAGACGATTGAGAGGCTACGGATAGGTCTACTACATTTGGCAGTGTATGTGGTTCGTCATTTGTTTCCACGGGCAACTTGTTTTCGGGAACAGATTTAGGGGTTTGGGCCTGTGCCAACATGCCCATAGATGAACGTCGTGCTTGGTCTAGCTCATAGGAAACTCGACGGTCAAGCATCAGGACAGTTTGATCTATTGTTTCGTTCACCTTGAGCAAAAATTGTTCAATGGGTCCTACTGTGGTGGTCATATTTGATTTTTTGGTTTTATTTTTTGAACTTCTTGTTTTTCTTGTTGACATTATATGTATTTCTCACCAGGAGCGCGATAGAGTGAATAGGCTTCAAGGGGATAAGATATCGTAAATGTTAGTAGAGCCCTTTATAACGCTAGTAAAGGCTATGGCACGATGTTTTACCTTATGTTAGATGTTAGGGGGGTGCGCCCGGCCCGGTCTCCTCCGGTCTGTGACGGGCTAGGACGGGCCCACCCTTGGCCCAGGCTTCGCCCAGCGTCCCGCTCGCGTCCCGCGAGAGGGAGTGGTGACGCCCTTTATGCGCCTCCTGACGCGGCGTGCTGGGGGTGTGGCTGGAGACCTCGAGGGCTGCCGGGAGTTGTAGGCAGCCCCTCGCCTCGCTCCACTCGGCGGTCCCGCTGGAGGTGTTAGTGGCAGCAGGACGGTGGGAGGGAGGCGGTGGGGGGTCTCAACAGCTTACAACGGAGTTTACAAGGGGAGCCTTCCCCGGTCGGCACAAGGCAGATCCTGGAGTCAAAATGCAGAAGCGGCCAGGTGAAAGCAGCGTGTCAGCACTCGTTGCAGCGGTGACGGCCTTTATGCGCCTCCTGACGCGGCGTGCTGGGGGTGTGGCTGGAGACCTCGAGGGCTGCCGGGAGTTGTAGGCAGCCCCTCGCCTCGCTCCACTCGGCGGTCCCGCTGGAGGTGTTAGTGGCAGCAGGACGGCGGGAGGGAGGCGGTGGGGGGTCTCAACAGCTTACAACGGAGTTTACAAGGGGAGCCTTCCCCGGTCGGCACAAGGCAGATCCTGGAGTCAAAATGCAGAAGCGGCCAGGTGAAAGCAACGTGTCAGCACTCGTTGCAGCGGTGACGCCCATTATGCGCCTCCTGACGCGGCGTGCTGGGGGTGTGGCTGGAGACCTCGAGGGCTGCCGGGAGTTGTAGGCAGCCCCTCGCCTCGCTCCACTCGGCGGTCCCGCTGGAGGTGTTAGTGGCAGCAGGACGGCGGGAGGGAGGCAGTGGGGGGTCTCAACAGCTTACAACGGAGTTTACAAGGGGAGCCTTCCCCGGTCGGCACAAGGCAGATCCTGGAGTCAAAATGCAGAAGCGGCCAGGTGAAAGCAGCGTGTCAGCGCTCGTTGCAGCGGTGACGCCCTTTATGCGCCTCCTGACGCGGCGTGCTGGTGGTGTGGCTGGAGACCTCGAGGGCTGCCGGGAGTTGTAGGCAGCCCCTCGCCTCGCTCCACTCGGCGGTCCCGCTGGAGGTGTTAGTGGCAGCAGGACGGCGGGAGGGAGGCGGTGGGGGGTCTCAAAGCTTACAACGGAGTTTACAAGGGGAGCCTTCCCCGGTCGGCACAAGGCAGATCCTGGAGTCAAAATGCAGAAGCGGCCAGGTGAAAGCAGCGTGTCAGCGCTCGTTGCAGCGGTGACGCCCTTTATGCGCCTCCTGACGCGGCGTGCTGGGGGTGTGGCTGGAGACCTCGAGGGCTGCCGGGAGTTGTAGGCAGCCCCTCGCCTCGCTCCACTCGGCGGTCCCGCTGGAGGTGTTAGTGGCAGCAGGACGGCGGGAGGGAGGCGGTGGGGGTCTCAACAGCTTACAACGGAGTTTACAAGGGGAGCCTTCCCCGGTCGGCACAAGGCAGATCCTGGAGTCAAAATGCAGAAGCGGCCAGGTGAAAGCAGCGTGTCCTGTTAATTTTCTGGCTCACCCACCTCTATATACTATCGACTTGAAAAATATGCCTCTCAACAAGAGTTCAAATGTGCCTACCTCATCTCTGAACCTGAATTTAAAACACTGCCCTTGACAACAGCTGGTAAGCTCAGTAATACAAGGAGAACTTCAGAGATCCAAGATGTGTAGGGAAGGGGAGGATATGGAAGAAGGAATCCTCGACTCTGACACTTTCTTTAAGGACTGAGAAATTGAATAATTAAGCTTCAGCCTAAACATTTCAAGAAGACTTAAAGCACTGCGTATAGCACAGACATCACTACAGAGTAGTGTTTAATTAGAGCCGGTGGTTACCGGTGTGGCCCATCAGTACTCCTTTTTGGGAACCAACATTTATCTTTCCTCATCAGACTTTGACCGTGAGTACGAGAGAGGAAAACTCACAAAAGTGAACAAAGGAGGAAGAAAAAGACCTATAAACCGCCACAAAGGGAGAAAGCCAGAACCTGCAAGAGTGAGATAAAGGGGCAGGGTGCAACTGGAAGTGGATTAAATAAGTATGAGGTGGATTCAAGGCTAATTGCACTGGCTGCGGTCTGCGACCACAGCTTCGGCACCGGCGCTCATATATTAATGGCAGGGCTCATGGAATGAAACAGAGAAATAACTCATATTTAGAACATATACGTGTAGGCTGCTAGAGCCAATGGTATCAGACTTCACATCAATGATCTCTACAGCACCAACACAATCGGTAATTTTAAGCCTTTTTATTAAAGAAAGGTCTCAAACATGAAGAAAACTGCTTGATGAAATGTACCATTACAAAGGACTTCGTTAATACAAAGTGTTTTCTGCAGAAAAACAGACATATTTTACATCACTTGCATGTGATGGTCTAATTATATTGTCAAATCATCTCTGATACAAAACCGAGAAATAACAAATGTTTACTACTATAAATTCATCTTTGGATGAATACAGGCCATACAATGGACTTTGTTGCTAGGTATAACTGATTATAAAAATAAATCATATGTGTTTCAATCAATCAGCATCATGGAAGACGATGAGAGTCAATACATTTGCTGATTTGGCCAAAACAAATATACTCTAAAACATTGAATCACAACAGAAGAATGGTTACATACCTGTCAACAAACAAAATGCATAAACTAATTCAATTTAGTTGCAAAACAGGAAGCATTTACTTAAACAGTTTCACCAAAATATATAAGGGCAAACACAATCATGTTTGTAAATAAAATACATACAAATGTTATAGCAAAATACTTGAACTCAGGGATGTGTGATGCAACTTAAGGGCAAAATCTAATGCATAAAAGGAACACAATAAATGATGCAGAATAAGATATATATGAAAAACAATTTGGTGTATTGATTTTAAAGTGCTGTAAACAGAGAAATGTATTCACCTGCAACCCCTTTTAAACGAGGCAGAACATATTTCTAACAATACTCGAAACCAACATGCATTGTAACTTGTTTAACACTTTAAAGTGGAGGTGACTTATCATGGTGGGATGTATCAAAGTATTGTATGGCCGTCAAAGCGCTGTCACTACTGTCACTAACTGTGTCTGGCAATGTGATAAATGGGGCATCCATGTCCTTTAGGATTTATTAGAAGGAATCACATTCATTTATTTCAAAAATAACAGATTCCTAGGCGACTGGAAGGCCCACAGAATGGCAGGTCAAGCAACACAAAAGATAACATAAGATACAGTGCACCAAACAAATGATAACAAGATAAGTAAACAATTATTTTTCATTTATTATAAAAAACATACATAAAGGATAAAAACCAAAGTGATAAACAATCATGGGAGTGGTGACAATGTGTATCAAATAATGTAGGGCATGTAATGATACAAAAAACAATATATAAAAATCAATATACATACAATATTAAAATTCAATGCCAGACAAACAGGTAATACAACACAGTGGTTTAGATGTTGGTCTATACGCGTGCTTCGGCGTATAACATGCCTTCTTCTGGAGAACCACTTGAAGATCCTATTAAAAAAAAATAACAAAACAAATCATTTCATATGTTACAGTACACTGAAGCTATTTCCATAACTGTAGGTCATATGTGCAGCAGGAGGTGAAAGAAAGCTGGATGGTGCTAAACAAAGAAGATGGAGGAAAGAAAAGGAACTTTAAACCACACCCTTATGAAAAAGTGGTTTGAGGGATGAGAATGAAAATAAAAAATGTGTGTCAATATATACCTTCTCTAAGATTGCTAAAGTTAAGGACTGATGTATTTACAACCAACCAAATATGTAGTTACCTAGTATTGTCCAACCAAGTGTGTAGGCCAATGATATATGGCAACTTCAACTGGAAGGAGTGTGGGTGCCAATGTTCAATCTAAGTTGGGAAAATGGAAGACATTTGATAAATCCATTAAATGTAGATTGAATTGAAATGAGGGGGGATAAGAGTCACATTCATTTATAAACATTTGTTTTAAAGTAACATCTCTGGTAAAAACTAGGGAGATAAAGTTACACTGAAAGTCCGATTCTAGCATGTATTACAATTAAATTCAAGTATTTGTATAACGTAAGTGTGTAAGGGATATTTGTTGTACTTCAATAGTGTAGACCAGACTATTCTTCAAGGAAAGTCCTCCTGAGCTACTAGCAACTGTTATCACTGTAAAATAGTGACCACATGTTACCTTACACTCTGACCATCCTAAGCAAGATTATCACTAGTGACTACCCTAGCACTTTCTGAACATTAATCTGTAAGAACAAAGTCTAATAAATTATTTTATAGACTTCTAATGGAACACACATCAACAAAATTACTCATTGGTTCAAATGTAATATTTACTCATTTATATATGACTGTCACATCTTATAAATAACAACACATACCTAACATGTAAATAAAGTGATTGGGGTGAACAAAGTAATATTGAGTGACAGTGTGATGTTATGCGTGAGATACATAAGACCTACAAATATATACAAAGTTATCAATCAATACAGATCTGTCCTTTCTGATTTGTCACTTATTTTCAAACACCCCTTTGTAATCCATATATTTCTTGGGGCCGAGAAAACTGATGGACATGAACTGAAATACACGTTGACTTTTTGACCCTGAAGTATGCGCGAATTGGAAAGCGTCATGGCGGGTCTCCCGACTCAGTTCATGTCCATCAGTTTTCTCAGCCCCAAGAAATATATGGATTACAAAGTGATGTTTGAAAATATGTGATAAAATCAGAAAAGACAGATGTGACAGCCATATATACATTAGTAAATATTACATTTGAGCCAATGAGTAATTTTGTTGATGTGTGTTCAATTAGAATTCTCTCAAAAAAATTAATAAGACTTTGTTCTTACAGATGAATGTGCAGCATGTACTAAGCAATTTTCCAGTCGACTATTCTTTCTCGCCTGGAAAATGCTAGTTCCTTGTTATTGGGGGCTAATCAAGCTGAGATTATCCGGATGCAGCTTATCCAAAACGTGGTGGCCAGAGCCTTGTTAGGGCTCCTTCATTTTTGTCCTATCGCCGATACCATGCGGAAACTTCACTGGCACCCTATGGCGGAGCGGATTCAATTTAAGACTTTATGTCTTTCTTTTAAGATTCTGAAACTTGCCACACCTAATCTGCTCTGCAACTTGCTGACCCCGTATGTTCCACCCCGCGCATTGCGTTCTTTGGGGCAACATTTGGTCACTGTTCCCCGGGTGAAGCGTTGTCGTACGGGAGGACGTTCCTTCGGTTACTTGGCGGCCAAATTATGGAACTCCTTGCCGGTTCATATACGTGGATTGGAAGGTCTGCTGGATTTTAGGAAAGCTATCAAAACATACCTCTTTCCTTTAAAATAGTTTACTGGCCTTAGTTTTGTTAGAGCTTCCAGTTGTAGTAACCCGTTTTGTTTCTCTGTTGTTGGAAGCGCCGGGACGCCCCTTTGCTGGGGCAGCCTTGTGCTATATAAGCTCTTATAACATAACATACCATAACATAACATAACATAACATTGTTCATCCCAAAAGAACCACTCATAGACTTTTTAATTAATACCCAGGTTCTGAGGAACACAGGGTTACCCTGTTTACTTTAATTAGTTACCCTTGCACTTTTGGCACGGTTACCAGCAGATAAACCATTAAAATGTTTTTCAATATTAAACGTCTCCACTTGATTAAACACGCGCCCTCAGGAATAAACTAAATAACCTTAGCAGTAAACCTACCACATTCAGCATACTTAACATTGAACTATCAACTTTAAATGTGCTTTGGCATTAAAGACTCACACGGACAGCTTCTGCTTCAAATGAACAAGTATTACAGACATATGCCATGGTTGGTCATCATAACACGAATTATGCCTGAAATATTCCAATAATACCTTCCATTATACCAGAGCCACCGCTGTGCCAAGGCTGGACGCCATAATGTCCAGAATGCCCTTTTATCAGCCATGACCATTATTCGCAAGAGGCTGTCACCATTATGTCAAGCATGGCGAAATGTATGCCAGTCATGCTCGTAATATGTGAATGATGCCTTCCAGTATGCTACAACTAGTCCAAGGATGGTCAGAATAATCAAGGGTGACCATTATTATTCCATCAGCACTGTTATGCCATGAACAAACACAACTGTTTCAGAGATCAACCCCTAATTTTAGGGAATGCACTACTTAGAAAAGAGTGGAGCGCTGCACTACCCAAGTAGTCTATTTGAGAAATGACAATTAGTCGGTTTCTTTTTTTTGAAAGAGATTCTTTATTTAGTCCAACAAATTGTGCAACAAGCCTCAGCCAACGTATTTCGTTCAAGAGATTGAACTTCGTCAGGGCTGAAAAGAGGTGTGACATAGATAGTATAAGTACACATATAAATAGACATTGGCACAGGATGTAAACAAATGTTAAACAACAATTCCTGCAGACACAGTACAATACATACCACAAAAGACACAACTGAAAGTATGGCAAGAACTATATGCATGGTTCCCACATTACATTCAAACGTACATCTCAGAATTAGCACAAGACATGAACAAATGTTAAAAACCCGTTCCTGCAAACATAGCACAATAAATGACACAAGCAATACAACTGTAAGTATGGTGAAAACCAGATGTCTGGGTCAAGCCATTTCGTTAAACAGTGCATCTCGAACACTGATTTGAAACAACAACCATTAAAATGTGAATGAAGCAGCATTCGATGCATGGGTCACGCCCTTTCATTAAAAAGTACATCTTGAACAGCGATTAGGGACAACAACATTAAGATGTAAATGAAATAGCATCCTGCACTGATGAATCTTAGGCACCTGGTTCCGACACCCCAGTATTTCTGGACAAGTTATACAGATATGATTAATCAGCTCCTAAACAGTGTGTTGTGATTAGTCGTTACGGTTCCTAGATTTACGGTTTGGAGAGTGTCGCTTTGTAGGTATGATTGGATTAAGTGAGTGACCAGGATGCTAAGAGCGAAGGAAGTCTAATGCTAGGTGGCCAGTGTGGGCTCCGAGTTCCTGAAACCCTGAAGTGGTGTGGCATGGTGTGTGTCGCTTACAAGTACGGTACGAGTGCCTGTGTGGCACGGATGCTGTGCGAGACTAGAATCTCATAGTGGATCGTCAGTGGGGGCTTGGAGTTCTTAGACAAAGTAGTAAAGCAAGGAGGGTGTCGTAAACTGGTTCTCCCTAATAATAGGGAATACACTATATGCCTTTGATGATCATTGACCCCTGGCTTAGCTACCAGGGGGTATTACTGTTTACTAAGGAGGTACACAATGTCAAACTCACACACACATAAATTAAATGTGCAAACTTACATGCACAAGCAGATGAATGCACATGAGGCTGTTATCTGTTAACTCTCTGAAGCCATACCCTTCTCTCCTCAGCTCTTGGGCTGATCATATACCCATCCAACTCATTTTTACTGTGTCTCCTACAGTTCCAAACTTTGGTGGGTCAGCAATGGTTACTGCTCATGCTACTGCTGGCACTCTTATATCATGATTTATTTTGCACATATCCGATGCGACTGATAGAGTAAGGCCTACAACACGGTCAATCTCCTTGTGACTTAGCTAGAGTGAGAGGGGAGACAGAAGGTCATGTGACAGAAGACACAGTGTGGGTTTGATGGTTTGCATGAGGCTTTGTCATTAGTTTGGCTGGTTGCCACTCTGCATGCCTTGAGATGAGCAGTGCCACCTTCATTAATATGCACAGACTCTCTAAATGAGGTACTGGACTAGGCGTCCCCTCTGAGCACTACTTTGAAGGTGCTTGAGAGCTACCAGTAGCTCCAGAACTAACCACTGGAGATACCTGGTGTAGACTGTAAAATATCCATAACAAGAGATGAAGAGTTCAATATAGTTGAAGAGGTTTAATAAGCAATGGCACAGTACCTTCCAGGAAGCTGACAGCTCAACAATGTGCTAGAGTTCTCAACAGAATAGAACTCCACCAAAAGCTGGCAGGTGTCAGAATCAAAAGTAACCATAAGACATTAAAGGGAAAGGGAATGTAAAGATATAAAGACTGTAATACACCTCTCTTCCTAACACAGAAAGAAGACAACATGAACATAAGCTTAAAATCCCCAAACTTAGGGACACTATAGACAGGAAAAAATCAATAAATATTCACAACCTTTGAATCTACAAGGAATACATAATGAGTGATACTAACTTTTCATATGTCGTTTGTTTCTCTTCACCAGAAGTACAATGATACTGTGGGATGCCACCCTCACTCTTTGCCACCCTCTTGACATTCTATAGTTTACCATCCTGTGTAACAACACTGTTAAGATTACCTTTAACAACTCTAATAGGTTTGCCATACTTGGGCTCTCCTTTGACCAAAAAACCCAGTTTACATATCCTGATCCAGTCCCCTACAACAAAATGAGGTTGCTTTACTTTCATTCTGACATCATACACATGTTTAAACTTTCCTTGTTTTTCCTCCCCTCTGGGACCCACTTCTTTTCTAAATCTACCACCATCCATCTCAGATTTTCTTTTTTTAAACCACCATTGGCACAATTTAGATGTCAGATCTCTCCCTTTAAGTAGTTTGAAAGGATTGACTTCAGTGGTGGTATGAGGAGTAATGTGGTAGAACCACAACTTCTATCTCAATTTGTCATTTCACTCCACACCAAAACCATGTGACCATAGGATGTCTGGTTTAAAACCCTGTTGTATCTTTCTCCCTGACCATTACCTTGTGGTTCATAAAAGGCAGTGGTGACATGACAAATGTTGGAGTAAGCAAAGAAACTCTCTATCTCCTGAGATTTCAATTATACTCCATTGTCTGTAATAAGCTCTTCAGGATATCCTTCTCTGGCAAAAAGCTCCTTAAAGAATTCAATACCACTAGCAGTGGTAACCTGTGACACAAACTTCACTTCAGACCACTTTGAGTTATAGTCAATAGTTCCATGGCAAATCTCCAAATTCATGGCAAAAAAATGAAAAGTACCTGGTATATCAAAACCAAGCTCCTGCTATGGAAATTTAAGACATTCCAAAGGAACTAATGGTGCAGGGTCTTTTCTCTCCTAGCACATTCAGAACACTCCCTGACTACACTGTCCATAAATCTATCCAAACCTAGCCGCCAGAAAACTGTCCTTACAAGTCTCCTTATAGGTAACATACCTAGATGTCCCTCAAGAGTAACAGATGCAACCTCTAAGACTCACAGGAGTATGCACTTCCCCTGTCTAAATATCTATTCACCTTCCATCTCCAATTCTCCAAAAATCTTCCAATAAGGGAACAACTCTGCAGATACTTTTCCCTTGGATGGCCACCGTTTTATTTTTACATATTCCTCTACTTTTACTAACAAAGGATCATTCTTCATGGCACTCCTCCAGTCCACCTCAGTAATGATACCAACGAGCGAGTACGATGCTCCAGGTCAAGGGGGACGTAGCAGGCCCCCCTTCACCTGGAGCCCTCCAATTCAGTCGCGAGGGGGTGCAAATGGGTCACCCCAATCCAAACATGCACAGTGTGGCAGGGAACATGGGGTGCCCACCACAGGGTGTACTCTTTTCCCCACCCACCCCCTTTTTGCTATGCGATCCGGTATACGTGTCGGTACACAGGCTCCCTTAGAGTTCAATGGCAGTCAGAGCGAACAGAGTCTGTCAACCTTCAGCTGCATCGTACTCATTCGGTCAGACTCGCACAACTCGATTTGCTAGGAAAGCCCTCCAGATCAGAGTCGCATGGAGGGCTTTTCTAACAAGATCGTAATCAGCCCTAAAAGGGTTTCAAAATAGGAGCTGTCACCATCTCCGCTTCGATACTGTCAAAAGCACACACCTTTCACCCCACAAAAATTTAACTTTCTTCCTCACCAATCACCTCATGGGTTCCATTTTAGCTGCAAAGTTTCTTATCAATTTGCTGTGCTCTGCAAGAATGATTTGGGGGAAGTTTTGCCCCGTCTTTTACAGCTTCTCTACACCCAGCCAGTAGCTAGAGGTAAAACTGGCCCACACCAAATCGGGTCAGATCCCAATTGAAAGGGGTACACGGCAGGGCTACCCACTCTCGCCGCTATTATTTGCGCAGGCCATTGAGCCGCTGGCTGAGTCACTGCGCAAAGCGCAAGATGAATGGGGGATCCCCTTGAGTGACAGCAACCATGGAGTCTAATTGTACGCGGATGACCTGCTTATTTATCTCAAAGATGTCAGATCATCTTGTACTTTGATTGAGCGATCCTATTGGAATTCGCTACCATTTCAGGACTCTGCGTGAACGGGAACAAATCATGCCTCGACCCCTTCTCAGAGACCATGCTGAACCCCTGTTTGTCCCTCCGTGGCAAGCCGATCCATTGGCAGGAGTTGGCATTCCATTATTTGGGAATACTTATCCATAGAGAGGCTGCTTACCTTCTCGGAGACAATTTGGTACGAGCCATCACGGCGGTACGCGCAAAGATGAGCTTCTGGGGCACTCTCCCCCAACGGTTATGGGGAGGATAGCACTACTTAAAATGGTGGTACTCCCGTGACTACTATACCACTTTGTAAATCTGCCCCTGTGCCTCAATCCAACGCTCTTAAAAAACTCAGCCTTAGACGTCGAAGATTCATCTGGGGTGGGCCATGTAGCAGGGTGGCGCTAGTCAAAATGTACCCTTCAACAGATAGCGGGGGCCGCATGCTACCCCACATGGAGAAGTACTATCTCGCAACGCAGGTCTAGTGCATGGCGAGATGGCTTGGCACGCGCCATCTGGAGGACACAGCGACTTTCGCCCCAGGACTCACTCACTCACAGGTGGTAGCGTTGTTCCACCCTACCAGAAGGGGAAGGCCTCCTGCCCATCTATTAGTGGAGGTGGCCCATTACTGTCTGTGAATCACGCGTCATGTGACCCCGTATCCGTCGTCTCTCCCCATTCTTGGCACGCCTAGGATGTACTGGCCAGTTACCAGCACGGAGCTACCCCAGTGGGAGGAAGTGGGTATTCTAACCCTAGGGGACTTCTATAGCGATGGGCAGCTCCTGCTGTATGAAACCCTAGCGGAAGACATGGGCCTTCCCCAAGGACAGTTTTTGTTGCATGCAGTGGTGGTAAACATGATGTGAGAGGCATAGGGGGAGGTTGTTCAGGAGCCAGCCACACAT
Organism: Lissotriton helveticus; assembly: GCF_964261635.1. Classification (NCBI taxonomy): domain Eukaryota; kingdom Metazoa; phylum Chordata; class Amphibia; order Caudata; family Salamandridae; genus Lissotriton; species Lissotriton helveticus. The sequence goes on from NC_136072.1 coordinate 994,315,866, forward strand.
CTGGTGGTCCAATATCTACATGAGCTAGGTGAGGTCCGTCACTTGGTTAGATGGTTCGCGGAGTCCTTACGAATACACACAGCACCGCAGCTGGAAACCCTACGAGCCCACTGGGACATGGACTTGCAGCGACCCAGCACCAACGGCCAATGGGAAGATATTCTTAGTGGCCCTACCCTTGCAATGCCAGATTCTGGCTTATACAATACTACATAGTCCATAGGGAGTACTTGTCCCCAGCCAAAATAAATAAATACTTAAATCGCACTGATGCCAGTTGTCCTCGTTGTGGTGAGCTAGGGGGGACTTACACCATGTACTATGGTCCTGTGCATCCATACAGTCATATTGGGGAGCGTTCACCAGAAATTTGGCACAGTGCACAGAGTGCACGCTTAACTGGTCGTGGGAGGTGTGTATCCTGGTGTTGTACAAGAGGTCTAGTAAGCACAAAGGGACATCCCGCTAAATTTACCTAAGCTTAATAGCAGCCAAGCACCTACTCACGAGGCGGTGGAAATCTCTGGAGGTTCCCCCAGTGAAATACTGGTACCAAGCTAATATGTTGGGTGCAGGCTGAGAGTATAGAGCAGCGGCAATAGGATGCGATAGGCATCAGGAAGCAGCCGATGGAGGCGGAGTGGGACGCAATCCTGTCCAGCTTCCGTGCCCTCTGGCAAAGTGCCTCCAGGGACTTGGACACTACGCCTGAATAGGTGATGGACTGGTGCCTGCAGCCTTGGACAAAGCATGCATAGCGAGCAGGCACACAAGATATAGGCATAGTCGAGTGCACTGCGTAACAGTATTTTGAGTCCCCCCTCCTTTCCCTCCCCTCACGTCTACATGTATCCAGGTTCAGCAACATCTCCATTGCACGTTGACAATAAGTAGTCAGGAAAGCGTAGTTCAGAATGATGACCCCTAGACTATAGACCTTCAGTTCTTTGCATGAGAGGAGAGAAATGTGTTATACACCCTGTTTGCAGTTATGCTCTGTTGCAAGCTGTTATCGAAAAGAGAATTTAGTTTTTTGTTTTTATGGATAAATATTGATATGTACGACCACTCGGACTGTCTATTGCTGTATAGCACATAAGTACAATCGGAAGAAGGACCAGAAAACCCGTAAACAGTTATGTAATACCTGAACGGATGTGCACTATATATAAAATGTGAAAAGCAATTAACAGATTTAAACAAATAAAAAAAAAGAAACACATTCCACTTGTGAACATTCATGTGTATTCTCACTCACATCAATATATGAGTTACCCTACCAGTACAGTTATAGTTATAACAATGCTTTTCTTTGCACTGTTAGGCGAGTCTCTTCTAATATAAGGAGGAGATCAATTGGTAATCTCATGAAGTGATAACAGAAGACACACAAAAATAAATGGTGAAAGGGATTCATAAGTTGAAACAGTTTTTACTACCGCAACAGGAACAATACTACAATAAAGACAAACACTTAAAGGTTTTAAAATCGCTGACCTATACAGTGTCAGCAAAGAAATACATATTTTCTAGGTCTTTGCCACTGTAATATCATTACATAGGGGATTTGTAGGCTGAAACAAAATGTGCTACCTCAAACCGGATACATGTTGCCAACTGGGGCAAGACTGTATTATTGGTTGAGAACCACAGTGGGTACAAACACTTAAAGATGTTGGCAGCATAGCAAGGACAAACACACATTTATAGGTCTTCGCCACAGTAATATAATAACGTGTAGAAAAATGCTTGATTGGTCTAACTTGTTTCTTGAGTGGGGTTACCCATATTCTTATCCCTAATTAATTTAATGCTGTTCTTTATATGACAGCTATTGTGGTTCTTATATCTAGGCACCTTTCCCCTAAGTTTTGTCCTTGTGTCTGCTGTCCCATGTCTGATCTCCAGTGTACCCCAGTGCCACATTGAGATACAAACTGTTGGCCTCTTTTCTACAAAACAAACCCACTGAACCATGGTGAAATACTTAAATCATCAAGGGGACTGTGTTTCCTGCCACACCTATCATATGCCAGTCACCGAATACCACAAATACACTGATGTCCATTATTATCTGTAGAAGTACCACGTCCCCTGGGCATGGTGACGTCATGACGGGTGGTCACATGCTGACTGGTTACATGCGTGACTGCTGGCTAATGTCGTCTCTCAGCTTACTATGAGCATTAAACTGGATTTTGTTATAGAAAAAGTACTCAGAGAGCTGTGAGCAGCTTAGTGAATGTCAAATCACCCTCTTTCAGACTGTTTGGATATATGTCATAAAGTAAATTTCTTGATATACATCTTTTGGAATCATGTGTTTGATCAGAGCTTTTCTTCAGTACTTCGCACAAGACTATGCACAGCTTAACTGCAGAAAGGGCATAATCATTTTGACCAAGCCTAGGACAGATGTAACAGACCTATGGAACTGGTTGTCAGAGCCTACATTTGGTGATAATGATAAACACTGCCTCAGTATTGTACACCGATCTGGGAAGTCATTACAAGAGTAATTTCTCTAGTACTGGTGTGAACCCTATTGATTATGGTAGTCATTGATCACCCAATATAACAGTATAAAAGACTCTACCCTGACCGGCTTTCCTAAGAGACAAATTGGATTGCAAAACATTTTCCGCTCTAGCAGGATGCATTCAGCCAATTTAACGATTTTCTTAACATTCCATACATTTCAGTCACTTAGGTGAACTGTATACGCATTTAACCTGTTGACTTCTAACTGACTTGAGAACTTGGACATTCCTTTTTACCTTTTCATCCACAAAGCACTCGTAACCAATCCCCAACACCTAGGGTATTCATGCTTTACTTGACATCTTCTCTAACAGTGCTCTTTCCCTCACTCTGCTTCTGCACACTGACAGACAATAAAATCCTTGCTTTTCTGCCCTCATGAATTCAATCTGAGTCTTTCCAGTGGCACCATTGGGTGTAGTGTGATACGCTGTTACCAACTTCCACACAGCCTCCTTCCATGAACCACCTTGACCCAGAGTCAGTTGTAACCCTTCTTTGAGCGTTCTGTTTTACCACTCCACCAATCCATTCCTATGGGGATAATAGACCGAGTAACGGATGTGCCCCACACACCACTTTTCCCAAAAATCACCCATCTCACGCAACACCAACTCGACACCATTATCCGTCCGAATCACTTCCAGGAACCCTTCTCTGTTCCAGAGTTCTTCCAGAAACACAATTACCTCCTGTGTATTGAATTGATGGGTAAACTTTACCCATCAAGTCAATACACAGGAGGTAATTGGCCACCTAGTATGCTAATCCACAGCCACCAGAGCATATACAGACCTGGCACCTAAACTCCAAAGGGTCCTGAAATATCCAAACTTATTTTCTTCTATGGAGCATCCTTCTTATCTGTAACCACAGGTGGCTATGTAACAGTCCTCTGCGATTTATCGCTCCATGCACACGCAAAGCAAATTTTGAATGCTGTGCTCCACTTCGTGATCCATGCTAGCCACTAGTATTCAGATACAAACCTCCGCTTCATTGCACTCATTAACGAATCACCCTCATGGGCCAGACCCAAGATATGACTCCTCCATTACTCTGGGACCACCAACACTTTGTTCCACCGTAACACCCCATCACTCACCGATAGCTCATTTCCCTCTTGCTGATATTTATTAGCCTGGGTAGACCCTTTTACACGTAATGGCCACTCGTCCTTCACGTACTTTATCACCTCTTGCAACACTTCATCCTTTTACAATGCTTGCACCCACTCATTGTGCAAAATGCACCCTCCTTCCACAGCACTGATTCCAGCTACCATTCAAATCTTGCTCTTCCAAACAATTGACTGGCAACCTCGACAAAGTCAACTACCACATTTCTTTTACCTGCCAAATATTCTACAACAAATGTGCACTCCATCATCCTCATCATCCACCTTCCAATCCTAGCAGAAGTCCTGCCTGACCCTTTAGTGGTAAATACATTCACTAACGGACTAAGGTCCATTTGTAATACAAACTCAGTTCCCCACACAATCTTTTTTAAATGACAAATGCCCCTCCAACATGTTACGACTTCGCGTTCTATCGTAGAATACATTAATTCTGCTTTGCTTAATGGTCTGAATGCATAACCTTTTGTCACCTCCCTTCCCCCTTGATGCTGCATCAGTACTGCACCCAGTCCGACATCACTGGCATCAGTACAAATTTTACTTGTGTCATGAGTGTCATAGGGTTTAAGTGAGGGAACAGATGCCATGCTTTCTTCCAACTGTTCAAATTCATGTTCACATTTTCCACACCATTCAAACTTTGCATTTTTTGTCATTAGTTTTCACATATTCACTGTCTTGTCTGCAAAGTTTGGTATGAACCTTGAATAGTATTCGGACAAACCTAAGATTGATCATAAATGGTCCTTGTCCTTAGGACCTGGGTTGCCTTGCATGGCTTTTACCAAATTCACCTTGGGCGACACACAGTCTTTATCCAAACAGTGCCCTAAATACTCCACCCCATCTTGTCAATCTTGCACTTTCCCAATTTATTCGCCAATCCACTTTCAATCAATTTTGACAAAACACCATGTAAGCTCTTGTCATGCATCTCCTTGTCCTTGCCAAATATCAGAATGTCATCCTGGAAATATAATATCCGGCTTACACTGGAACAAATGATGATTTGCCTTTTGGAAAACCACTGACACAGACACCAATCCAATCTACAGAAGCGCCACGTCCCCTCGGTGTGGTGTGTGTATGTTAAGAGATGAGTCCATTGTATGTCATCATTAAGACCTAAGACCCAAGTTTTGAGATGGTAAATCCAGTTCTGTTTAAAACAAAGCAGCTTAGATTCCATAATGTTTGTAGTGTGAGTAAAATGTTCTGTGACTTATCAATCAATCAATCAATCAACACATCACTGTCACCCCAGGGGTATCTTGGTGCTGAGGGTTCAATGTCTCTATCAAAAAGCCAATCTTGAGTTTCTTTCTGAAATCTGCCATGGAGGTCGTTCCAGGTCTTGGCAGCGATGTAGAAGGAGCGGCCCCTGCAGCATCTAGGTTGGATGTAGGGGGTGTGTGTGAGGGTGAGAGAGGAGGAGCACAGGTGTCTTGCGGGCAGATGGAAGTTGAGTCAATGGTTGATGTTGGATTGTCCTTGATTGTGTAGAGTTTTGAAGGCATGTGTGAGGATCTTGATCTGGCATCTCTTCTGTTTTTTTTTTTCCGTTTTTTTTAAAACCTTTATTCGTATTAAAAGGATATACAAATCTGGGCCTACAACCAAATTGGCCGGCCACAATACGGAAATCAGGCAAAAGATCCAGAGCGAGCATTACAGTACCAATCATTAAGGAGCATGAGCAATACAATCCCGGAAAGGGGGAAACACAGAAGATCTAGGCGACCAGCAAACAGGAGCAGAGAAGGTTAATTTTATAATATGGGGAGAAGGAGTACGACAGGTTCAGTGTCAACATAGAAGAATCCGAATTCCCAAAACAAACCCTCAACAACAGTAAGGGGGTATGGGGCCGCAATACAGGAGAGGCAACACCGTATACATAGGTATAAAAACAGTTGCGTTAAACACAATCAACATGCGATCACTATCGACTTTGCATGCCCACCACCCAATAGCACATCGGAACCAGAACGAAGGGATCGGATGGATATCTTACCAAAACTAACCCGTCATACTAACCTTGGGTAAAAAGGGAAGGGGAGGAAAGAGGGGGGGGGGAGAGAAGAGGACAAGAAGGGAGAAAAAGGAAGAGAGGGAATTGAAAACAAAAAACGAAAGAGAAGAGCGCCACGCCGACACAGGCGTCCCGCGGCGGGGAACACAGGAGAGAGCAGGAGCATTAGCAACGAGGAGGGTATGGCAGTCGCCATGGAAAACAGCAGAACTATAAGAAGAAGATCAACTACGCTACAGACCCACCTCCAGTCATACCACGGGAGGCAAGGACAGACGCGGCACTCCTATAAAGAGATACAAAAGGGCCATAGAACTGAGGAAAATGAACATCAAATAGGACCCAACCCACCCATCCCACCCTGCACCCCTGTAGAAGGCTACGGCCTACCCTTCAGACAGCGTGCCTGTCGCCCTAAACCAGAACCCGAAATGCAGTAGAGAGAAGAGAAAGGAAGAATAAATGAGACAAAAAGAAGACATGAACACAAAGGAAGAAATGGGAGGGAGGAGCAAGAGGGCGGAAACAAATACAGTCGGCCACAGCCCTCCGCCCAACCTTACACTCGTTTTACGAATGAACCAGAACGACACGATCTCGAGCGCCATAATACTTACAGGGGGGGACCTCCCACCACGCTATGAATATAAGCAACTACACCACAAGTTCGTACACCAAAAATCCACCGGAAGTTGTGCACATCACCCCAATCCTTTCTTAACCACAAACCCCACCCACCACATGACAATGTGAAGTGAGCCACTCGATGCGAGGCAAGCACACAATTGAGAGAAAGTACGATAAAGACGTAGACAAGGGGGGTCAGTCAACCCGCAAGTGAGCAAAAGTTCAAATAGGTAGTTCAAATGTATCAGCAACAGCAGCACGGTCGGTGAAAAACAGGAGTTCAGTTTCGCCGTTCGGAAACGCGGGAGTTTCCCCGCAATGTAGAAACACGAACTCGTAGATGCAGAGACAGGCAGCAGTCCAGCATTCCTCCCAGGCACCCAAGTGGGACCGGGCTCCGGCACAACATCCGAGTCCCCGATCTCAATACTTCGAAGAGCAAGGAGTTCCAAAGCCACTGGCCCACTAAGTGGTCGATGAACAGCGGTAATAACCCTCACAACAGCCGAAGGGGGCGAGGCAATGGAAGCACTGGGACAGGGGGGATGTATGAAGAAGCGTCCATCCAAGATGGCGGCGGACCGCGACGAGCGTATAGGGGCATTGGGGGCCAGGGACGCGTGCAAGGATCTCAGGGCATCAAGAACATCTCCAATTGTAGGCTCACGCACACATGTCCAGGCCCCCGTGCAGTCCGGCAACCCAAGTCCGCCGCCACGAGGTGATCCATATTCCAGATAGGCGGCAGCCATTTTGTGAAGTCAGCCCCTTCACCACCCTCCGTTACTCTCAAGACGGTTCAAAAAAGTAGGACTTTACAGAGCTCCGGGGGGTCCCAGCGATGGCGGCCTCGGTGCAGAAAGGGTACTCGCCCAATGCGGGGGTCCGCCTATATTAAACGCCGGCGCTCCTCACCAGCAGAGTCCAGGCACGAGGGTCCAGGGTCGCCGGACGCAGCAACGGCGGGGGGGACCCCTTCACATGATCAGTCCCCGGAGCATCGCGCCCCGCATCAGCCTCAGGCCACCAGGACTGGCCCGGCTCAGGATCACCGGGATGTTCGCACAACGGCTCTCACCAGTGGCTCACTCTCTCGGCCGAGGCCAACATTCACAGCAATACCAGGCCGGATCCCATAGGCGAGGTCCCGGGCCAGGCTCCACGGAGGCCCCGGTCCATTCGGGGGGCACAACTTCGGAACTTCCGGGAAAGACGGTGAGTATGAGCAAAGCGTTATGTTCCCAGTTCTTCGATAATGTGTCGTCTCCGGACAGGATATAAAGCAGGATATACGAGGCAGGCCGGAGGGCTGACGGAGCCGAGCTAAAAGGCGACCATTACGCTCGCGAGCTTGGCTCCTCCCCCCTGGCATCTCTTCTGGATGGAGAGCTGGTGGAGGTTTCTGCGGTAATGGGTGATGTGGGTCCATTTGGGGATGTCCAGGAAGGGCCTTCCAGCAATGTTCTGTATGGTCTGGAGTCTTCTAAGGAGCTGGGAGGAAATTCCCATGTAGAGAGTATTGCCTTAGTCGAGGCGGCTGGTGATAAGGGTCTGCATGATGGTCTTTCTGGTGTTGATTGGGATCCATCTGCAGATTCTGTGGAGCATGTTCTGGGTGTGGAATCAGGAGGAGGCGACTGCATTGACTTGCCACTTCATGGTCAGTTGGCTGTCGAGGATGATGCCATGGTTGTGTGTGTGTATAGTCTGTTGGTGTGAGTCTGAATTCTGCTGACCACCAGCTGTGGTCCCATATGGAGGTGTTCTTCTCAAGGTTCATTAATTCCATTTTGTTCGAGCTGAGTTTGAGGCAGCTGTCTCCCATCCATTTGGCTATGTTGGTCATGGCAATGCAGAAGTTGGTTTTGGCGTTGGAAGAGTCTTCGGTGAGTGAAAGGATTAGTTGAATGTCATTTGTATAGGAGATTGTATTGAGTTCATGGGATCTGATGATGTCAGCGAGGGGGTCATGTAAACATTGAAGAGGATGGGGCTGAAGGATGATCCTTGGGGTACATCACATATGATGTCCTTGGGTGGGGACGTGAAGGGAGACAGTTGGGTGCTTTGAGTGCATTCTGTAAGAAAAGAGGCAATCCACTTGCAGGTGTTTTGTTGTATGCTGATTTTGTGGAGTCTGTTGATGAGGGTGTGGTGGGGTATGTTGTCCAATGCAGGAGAGAGGTCAAGGAGGATCAAGGCCACAGTTTCTTCTCAAGGAGAGTTTTGATGTTGTTTGTGGCAGCAATCAACAGGGTCTCAGTAATGTGGTTGCAACGGAATCCTGACTGTGTGTGGTTTAGTTCCAGATGTTCAGTGAATTGTTGGTTGATGGCTTTCTCGAGTACTTTGCAGGGGTAGGGGAGCAGAGAGATCAGTCAATCATTTTTTAGATTCCTGGGGTCGGCAGAGGGTTTCTTTATGAGGCGTCTTGACCTCTGCGTCTTTCCATTTGTCAGGGAAGTTGCTGTGGAGATGGAGGTTTTGAGGATGCTGATGAGTTCTGTGATGATGACTTGGTTCTGAGGTTGATGACATGGTGGGGGCATGGATCAGTGGGTGCCCAGGAGTAAATGGACGACATGATGGTGGTGGTGGTCTAAGTGATGAGAGGAGACCATGTGATGTTCGCTAAGCTGGTGTTCGTTGGTTGGTTGAGGTTGTTGAGTTTGAGAGTGGTGGGTTGAGGTCGAAGTTGTTGTAAATGATGGCAGTCTTGCTGTAGAAGTAGGTGCGGAGTTTTGTAGTGTTATAGGGTGGGAAGTAACTAAACTAAATGTATATACTGATTAATGTTTTTGTTAATGAATAATATCTAAGTAGAAATATTTAACTGTATGAAAATTCTTTTTGTATTTTATTTATAATAATATTTGTAGGTATTTGTGATATGTATATAATAATTTATGCTTCTGTTAATGAATAATTTCAAAGTAAAAATATTTAATCTGCATGACAATTCTTTTTGTATTTTTATTTATAATAATATTTGTAGGTATTTGTGATATGTATTTAAGATTGCGATAGATTTTTTTGTTAATATTAAATATATGTTTATTTTATTTTTCAACATATTTAAATATTTTTTTTAACTTTGTTTTTAAAATATTTGTATTTTGTTGAAGATAATTTGTTTGTTTTTAATGTTGTACTGACTGTAGTAGGAATAGTAAATGTTTCCCCTCCACTATTCAACACTTTCCCTCCTGTTGCACTTATTAGAGTGGGAATAGTGAATTTGACCCCTCCGCAATCCAGCTCTTTCCCTACTGTTGTACTGACTTGAGTGGGAATAGTAAATGTTACCCCCCGCTATCCAACACTTTCCCTACTATTGCACTCATTGGGGTAGGAAAAGTAAATTTTTACCCCTCCTGTATCCAACACTTTCCCTAATGTTATACTCATTGGGGTGGGAATAGAAAACGTTACCCTTCTGCAATCTAACACTTTCCCTAGTGTTGTAGTGATTGGAGTGGGAATAGTAAATGTATCGCTTTGCACTCCAACAGTTTTGCTACTGTTGTACTGGCTGGAATGGGTACAGTAAATATTACTTATTCGCAATCCAATACTTTCACTACTGTTGCATTTATTGGAGGGAGATTTGAAAACTTTAACCAGTTTTATTATTCTTGCCTTGTGTGATGTGGGAGTAGTACATGTTTTTATATATCAACTAGCTTACCCGTCGTGCGTTGCTGCGAACTCCGAAGAAAGAAAATTAAAGGAAACTCGTTATGATAGCATTCAATTTACATTGTGTCATTTTTATTGAAACTTGTTCATTTTAATATGGAAAATATTTCATGGTGTCGTTTTAATTCTATTTATTTATTCGAGTGCTTGTGGATACACGATTTTTTGTTTTTCCATCTGGTGCGCACATCAGTATTCTAAAGATTATGAGGGCCTGAGGGGTCGATACTTAAAAAAAATGTATGCCAGAAACCTTCGCGGGAGTGTACTCAACAACTTCCCAAAGTTTCCTGGCGATCGGATGAATGCTGTTTTAATTCTATTTATTTATTCGAGTGCTTGTGGATCCACGATTTTTTGTTTTTCCGTCTTGCGCGTACATCAGTATTCGAAAGATTATGAGGGCCCTGGGGGGCCGATATTTAAAAAAATGTTTATGCCAGAAACCTTCGCGGGAGTGTACGCATCAACTTCCCAAAATTTCATGGCGATCGGATGAATGGTGTTTAAATTCTATTTATTTATTCGAGTGCTTGTGGATACAAGATTTGTTGTTTTTCCGTCTGGTGCGTACATCAGTATTCGAAAGATTATGAGGGCGCTGAGGGGCCGATATTTAAAAGAAATTTATGCCAGAAACCTTTGTGGGAGTGTACTCAACAACTTCCCAAAGTTTCATGGCGATCAGATGAAGGGTGTAGTAATGCATAAAGGACAAACAGACAGACAGACAGACATACATTCGTTTTTATATATATAGATTTTGATTGTTTGTGTAGTTTGTATGAATTGTAGTGGGAACAGTATATTATTACTTTTTATATTTTATAATATTTTGTATGCTGCTATTGTAGTGTAGTTCCTATTATCCCAATAGGCTCTGCGCATTGGAATAATACCTTCAATAGTAAAGGCCTAGACCAGACGTTAACTAGGTCTACTACTGTCGATATTAGACTTAAAGTTTTGGGTTTGCCAGCTAGCTCAGAGTTCACTAGAAACTTTCTCGAATGTTCAGGAAGGAATTAACTTCCCTGATTAGACAAGAAGGGATTTAGTTTCTGACAACCATAGAACATGACAACTTTGCTCTCCCCTAATCAAGAGTGTATCTCGAGAGTCGTGTGAACAAAAGGCAATTTATTTTACTCAGTCAGTACGTGCATTCTTAGTCTCATCAGAATGTAGAGAAAAGGAAGAGACGGGCGTGTTCAATAAAAAGGTGTTATTTATTGATCAGTCTCTTTTCTCATACAAGAGAAATGGATCGATATTATTGCAATACTTATAGCTAAGTAAAGTGCATACATTAAAAGCAATAGTATGAAATAATACTGTAAAAACATTGATATGGTTTCTAAGCCATAAGATGTTTTAAAATGAATAAAATATATTACATACACATATACATTTGACTAAACGTACTCAAATGGTGTTTCTAAATACGCCTACCCCGTGTACCTGACCTAAGCCTAATACGTGGGCGGGAATAGGAAGTTACAGTTTAAGTTAAGTTTGTTTTTGCCAAGTGAATAACTAAAGAATTCTCTGCGAGGGGTTGTTCAGTTCTGTACCTGGAATCTAGGTTGAATGAGGGATGGTATCTCTCTCTCTGGTCTCGATATTCCAGGCTGCCTGCGAGGGCTACCCAGAAGCGCCGGTGCTGGATTTCTCGGCAGGAGAAAGCAGCGCGTCTCGATTTCAGCGTGTCAGGAAGGCGGGGCTGCGCCAGCGGGGTCTGCTCTGCTCTGGGCTTCGGCAAGTATGGCTGCTCCGTCTCGTCACCTCCGCGTGTGTTTGCATAGGGCAATATCGGTAATATTTATACCTTTAAGGTGCCGAGATTGACGTAAGGATGGACATAGATACGTCAATAAGGATGTCATACGACTTGCTCGTTAGCACATTCTTTTGCTGAAGTTCTCGGTGAAATCAAAACAATGGCCGCAGGGTTTTGCCCAGGTTGTCATAGGTTTGATTTGTTATGAGAACTCCGTATGCCTTATCAGGGGCTGGAGGAATATCGCTTGTCTAATTAGATCGCAAGCGTTATGACCTAATCAGATAACACGTTCCTGTGCCGTAGTGTGACTGCGTCAGATAACGGTATCTGCATCAGGGAGGGTTTTCTGCCTCATGGGCTGACTGCTAGTTAACTTGTTGGTTTGTTTAACCAGAATAGGGTCAGGAATAGGGGGATCGATTCAGAACCTATAGGAATACATCACACCCACTCCACGCTAACTATGGACATATTTACTAATCTATGCATAGTAAAACATACTATAGAGTATAGTGTATACCTTACCACCCCAAAATACATAAATGCATTTTGAAATTTTTCAAATATACGGAAGAATTGCAATCATATGTATTGTATGCACTCAAGCTGTAGAATAATGCCAAAGTAATCACGCATTTGTATACATTATTGCTATTTGGTATATGATAATTTACACATGAAATGGCTCTTAATACAGAAAAAAAAGTTCGAGACCATTCCATCACAGAATAAAATATTTATGAACATACCAGCGGGCAGCTAATGTCTATAAGCTATCTAAAATTTAGAAACCTTAGTTCTCTAAGAATAGTTCTTACTTTAAGCAGAAGATAGTGTCCCGAAAAATATGCAAAAATATTTTGGGGCTGCTGAAAATTGCTGTCCGTGAACTGGAGGTGAAATTGTTCATGTGACTTTATTTTTAAAGTTGAAGGCCGAATTCAGGGAACGCCGTGTGCGAGCTTGCTCAAAAGTCTCTATTTCTGCTCTGGTGAGAACATCATATCATTTAGGCTTTCGAAAAAGCTGTCAACAGCTTCCTGGGAAAGTTCCACTAACTCGGAAAAAGGTGTAACCATGCATTCGTGCGCATGATTGTCTCCATTGACATTCTGATTCGCATTGCTGACAGAAGGTCGTACCTGTTCGATGCTGCTTTCATCTTGAACTTCACTACCCCTTAATCGTAGTGGTGAAGCTTCCACGAATGCCGTCATCAGGATTGGTAGCCTTTGAGGGCAGCACAAAGCGTGAACCTTGATCGGGCTCAACAATGTTTCTGCATCCATTGGCGCATCCGATTGTAGCGTCAGACAGGTGTCCAACACGCATTCTTCTCCGCATAGCAGACACCTTAATACAGGTAAAACACACCTTTGCCACATTGGTCGAAATGATAGAAACCAAGTCATGTTCAGGTCTCTAAGCCGGGAGAGTCCCAGGATTTTTGCTATCCGGTCCCGGTATCCAATGGCTAGGATTGTTTCTTCCCTTGTCGCAAGAGTTTTGTCTGTGACATGGGTTGCCATAACGAAAAATAAGGACTAAGAATAGGATTCCTGCAATTAGTCCCAAGATCAGGGGAAGTCCGCCAAAAATCGAATGGACGAAATCTGGAAAAATACCCAGTATGGCTTTGAATGGTGATAATGCCATCGAAAATACTGTCTTAAATACCTTTGAGACCCCATTGGTATCAGAAATATTTAAGATTTCATTCAGGATTTCTGCGAAATGTATGGGGGAATTAGTTGATAACAATGAATGTATCTCTGCAGTCGTCCTTGCGACTTGTAGATCATACGTTTCTTTTGATGACGTGAGCCTTGTAGGCGTCTGAAGAAGCACTGTTTTCATTCTGCTTAAAGTATCTATTCGAATAGAAGTAATTTTCAAATTGGGCCATGCCCTTGCCTCCCTGTCTGGAAAGGAGCTGGGGAACAACAAGGAGCTGGGAGAGGCTTGCTGCCTCTCCCAGGGGCGACCCCGCAGGCTCTCTCTGTATCTCTTGCCTGTGGGGGTGAGCCCTCTTCAGGGATCCCTGGCGGTGACCCTCGCCTGCATCTGCGATCTGCCGGACGCTGCTCTGCCACCCGACGACAACAACCCGGGAGGTAGGATCACTGGCTGCTCGCTGATCCCTAGCGGAGCCTCCCGCTAACATAGTGCTGCAACGGCTCCCCCTCGCACCACCCTCCTTGCAACTCGCCTGGTCCTTGGATGGCGGCCGCCAGTGACCGCAGAGCGAGGATGGCCACCACTGCTCTTAACATGCCTGGGCAGTGCCCCATGGCCAACGCGTGACCGCACCAACACCTCCACCTCCCTGCGCACTCTCGCGCCCACCGAGCGGGATGACCACATGCTCTCCAGGATAGCGACGCACCTGCGGCTAGCTTCCAACTTCGTCCCCCACCTGGGCTTCCACCTTCTCTCCTGGACTTCCTTCTTCATCCCCCCCCTGGGTTCCCACCTTCCCTCCGGAGCTCCTCGACCCGCGTGCTACCCTGAATGACACTTTGCTGCTGCTCTTCGGACAGTTCTCGCTGGACTCTAGCATCCCACCCACCATTCCTCTATGCTGTGATTGCATCTTTGACCTATTGTAACAAGGCTAAGCTTTGGTATTCGCTGAAGTCCCTGCACCATACACCACCCCTATGCGTCTATTAGAGTTTAACCAGTCATATCCCTTCCTTTGTGTATTTAGTTGACTCTTATCACCAGTGTGTGCCGTGGACCTTTATATTCTCTACCACTCCTATGTGACCCTTTGAATATTCCCAGTCATATCCCTCCTGTGTAGATTGAAGATAACTCTAATGACTAGGATCCTATGTGATTTGTAGATTGTATCCAAGTGTATCCCCTCCCTGTGTTTAGAGATATAGCTTTAACGACTAGTTGCCTGTGTGACTGTCGGAGTATAGCCAGGTGTATACCTTCCCTCGTGCGAAGAGATACCCTATTCATTAGAACAAAAGTAATGTGTTCTCTATGTATTTGTAACTGATTCTATGTAAAATACTTTGACTAGTTGCCTGTGTGACTGTCGGAGTACAGCCAGGTGTATACCTTCCCTCGTGTGAAGAGATACCCTATTCACTAGAACTACCCTAGTGAATCCCTTCCCTGTGTTTAGAGATATAGCTTTAACGACTAGTTGCCTGTGTGACTGTCGGAGCAAAGCCGGGTGTATACCTTCCCTCGTGTGAAGAGATACCCTATTCATAATGTGCTCTTTATGTATTTGTAACTGATGCTATGTAAAATACTATGATAACATGTAACTGGAACTGGTGTTATGTAAAGCGCTCTGATAACCTAATCGGTTCAAGTTCGCGCTATATAAAACTCTAAAAATAAAAATAAAATAAAAAATAAATAAACAATGAGCGTCCACAGCACTTGACCTTCGCAGTCGTAGTTACGAGATAAGGAGTCTCGGGCATAAGACTACAACATCTGCGATCTACAATTAGAATGTAACTCCCATTGTAGAGTCTTTGAAAGAATGGTTCTATCTCTGTTGCAGGTGCGCCTTGCTGGTGACATGAAAGGTTGTATGAATTCCCTTCACAGGCTCCATGCAAACTAATTCCGTTACACAGAAGCGTGCCGCTTAGTGACATCGCACAATTATTGCCACTAAGAAACACTTTCTGTCCTTTATTACTGACACATGCATGTGAATAGGGCAGGTTCCATGTTGTTTTAATGTACCCCTTTCCCAATTTCTCGTACATGCCAGCCTGTATATATTTTTGGCAGTATTGAAACCTGAAGGTTGAGATTGGAATATTTATTATCCCATGTATTATCCATTCACTGACAGGTCGTTCTGACATTGTCACTGGTAATCTTTCGAGTTTTTCAATGCTCAAGATTGTATAATCAGCACCCTTTTGTGCCATACTGACTTGTCTATCAGTAAGGTTAAAGATTTGGAATAGTGACGTTGTGTTGATTAAACGCCAAGGCACATAGCCTGAACGCAGATTTTGTAACGTCCAGCCAAGCTGTACAATAGAACGCAATTGAGACTGACCGTGTTGTAATAACAGTAAGTCTTGGGATAATATGTCGATTGCTGAAGACACAATGCTGTCCAAAGAAAAAATTCTGGAGGACAGAGTCATTAACCCATTGTCCACTACAGAAAGTGATTTTTCCAAATTAATACGGTCAATTTCCCGTATTCTCTCTGCTGTTTCAATTTGAGTAACCTTCCAGGCCTCATTGTATGCTGCATATACAGAGGCTGCTATGAAACGTTTTTGACGCTGTTTGCGCGGTCCCATAATGAAATCACGCAAGTCAGCACCATCAGTAAGTAAAGTTAGGTGTTGCTTAATTTCTGTCAGTGTGGAAGTTTGTAGCCATTGAAGGCATAATTTGCCCACACTGTAGGTGGTTATTATCCCTGGGTGATGTCTTTGAGGATATCTAGGGTCTGGCCTGGTCATTTTGAACCCCTGTGTTTTGTTCAGGAATCTGTCTTGACAGTTATTAGTATCTGTGGGCCAGATCAACCACTGTTTCCAATCAGGATGTGTTCTGTTTTGGTTTAATACATAATTTACGTCTATCTCCTCATCTGTAGAGGTATTGCTGTACATTGTTGGTTTTGGAATAGACGGTTTATTTAAGTCTTTGATTTTGGCTAGGCCAAGACAGGTAGTTTGTTGAACAGTGTCGTTTAAAAATATCATTTGTTCTGGGATCATGCAGGCTCTAAACAAAGATTCTATACCCTGTACTTGCCATTCTTTTGTGCCCCAAACACTTTTCAATTCAACATTTTTGTCCCAATAATCAAAACCAAAAGTATTCATTTGTTCAAAGAATGAGTCTGAATATATCAATTTTGTGTTTGTTATCATGGTCTTAGTTCCTGTCTTGTTTGACAATTTGAAAAAAAATGCTTCAGCATTACTTGTGTTAAAACCTGAAAAGTATGAATATTTGTCATAGAAGGTTCTTGAGCTTCCTTTTGGAGGGGTTGCACAATGTTCCCATTGATTATAATTTAAAACATTTCTAGGTTGTGCAGATCTATGTAAAAAATGGTTACCATAGTGGTTATAACAGTACATACTATCATAATTTGTAGAACCCTGCAAATAATCATGTTTGGTAAATTTAGCAGACATTACTAAGTCAGACATCATATTATTAATGCTTTCGAAGTCCCAATCATCAGCAAATGAGCTTGGTTTTGCAAAGTCATTCAATGAGATCTTAATTTGGTGTGGATATTTCAGGATTTCGACCGGACCATAAATTTCATAGTCAGTGTTGTCCCAGGCTACCCCACCCGGTATCGGATTGGCTGTGAAGTTGACTGAAGAAAGTTCTCTTTTCTCGATGTGTGAAGATGTGTGTGGTTTGAGGATCAAGTTGATTTTCTGACTTGCTGTGTCCATTTTAGCATATTTTCCCTCAATGAAGCGTCCCAAAGTAAGTACCATGATGAGCCAAAGTATGAGGATAAATGCACCAAAACCCACCCAAAATTCGATCCATGGAGAAATCAGATATGTTTCTTTTAGTTGTTTCAAAAGTTCTTTTGCTTTATCTTTAAAGGTTTTTGATGATGGCTGTGTCTTTGATTCACTGAAGCCTTCAGAGGAATCATCGAAGTTTATGAAGTATCCGGATGCATTTCTGTCAATTGTTCCAATTGCTTCAGGATTACTGTTTCTTGCATTTTCGCTTGGTACTTCATTATAGATTGGTGTGTCTCTGCTAAATGTTTTTATTTGGGTTTTCAGAGGTCTGAGTTCTATTGCATTGTTGCATAGTCCTTGTTGTTCTTCTGTAGGCGTTTCGAATGTGATGAGCCTCTTCGTTAGGACCTCTGTACTGGTAGCAAACCTTGGTGTTCGGCTACTTATTGGGAGTCCACTTGGCCTACTGTTTGTTATCGGCCACATGATTGTGGTTTTACCAGGTCGATGGATACAACTCGGTTCTCCTTTTTACCAGCAAGCGGCGGTAGTACAACTGATCTTGTCCCGTTGATAGACAAGACAGGAACTGCTTTTCTGTAAGAAGGCCCAAATTCCTTCTTTACCGCTATCTTTTCCCTGACTAGATCCCCGACTTTTGGAATCCAGACAGGTCTTGCTGGGACAGGTGGTGGTTCTTCAGTGGTTGTTGGCTGTTGTTTCAACTTTATGTTGCTCAGGTCTTTTCTTGTTTTGTTTAAGTCCTGCAAAATAGCCAAACGGTCTTTGATATCAAAGCTTTTTTCTTTCACCACTGAAGTCTGACTATCAATGTCAGAGATCAACATCCTAGTTCCAAATAATAATTCGTACGCACTGAATCCCTTCAGAGAATTTCTTAGCAAGTTATTTAGACTACGTTGGACACTTATTAGATGTTTGACCCACCCAGCTCCCGAACCTAATATCCTTTCCGTTATAGATTGCTTTATGCCTTGGTTTTTTCTTTACATCATCCCGTATCCCTCAGGAAGGAAGTGAGAAGATTCCCGCTGTGCTATGCTCATTTGGCCATGTTTCCCATCAGGCTGGAGGGCTAGAGTGAAAACAATGGTCAAACGTAGCATGCTCTTAGCGTATATGCCATTTAGACTCGCAAATCTTTGTATAACAGTCCAGACGTCAGCCGAGTGCTGGTGGTCTACATTATAAGTGGAAACTAGCCTGTATATGTTAATCGCAAGCCTTCCTTTTTACTCTTGATTTTTTCTGGAGTAAAACGACGAGGTATTAAACTGTTTCTCTCCCCACTGCGATCTCTGTTGCAGTTTGGGCAGTTTTTTACAAACATGGTGTGACGCAGGCTCATGCCTGGCCACCAGTACCGTGATTGTAATTCTTCCAGAGAATCTTTTAGTTTGAGGTGTCTGAGACCCTCGCCCATATGTGCGTCTGCGATTAACAAGTTTCTCCTGTCCATGTTTGGAATCACTCTATCCCTCACTCCAGGGATTCGAGCAAAAGGGACGGAGTTTGCATCGATTATGTATGTATAATTGAGTGGATAGTTGATCGGTAGCGCTGAGCAGTCGCCTTTTGATGACGTTTTCACCGCCAGCACTGTTTCACCGTCAATGTATTTTAATGTACGCTTTTTTCGATCTACGGGAGCCGATTTAGTGGCTGCCGCTGTGGCTGTCTCAGCCAATGAATTCCCTGCAACGTGAACGCCATCACGCTGATGACTCAGTGAGTGTGTCACGTGAGTCTTTGGTAGTTCTTTTTGTAAAAGAGCTATTTGTTCCCAGAGCAGTTTCTGCTTTATTGGTGCATCTGTGTCATCTTTTGTAACCGTTTTGAATCCATGTCTGCAAATCCTTGTTATATGATTTGACGCAGTAATATGAATCTGACACTATAAGTGTCGGGAATTCGCGATCCGCATTATCTAGCGCCATTTTCAATGCTAGTATTTCAGTTTGTTGTTCTGAATTAGTTTCTACTGAGTGTGTTTTTGTTAATAGAGGTTTTAGTTTACCTCCGCGCCACACTTCTTTTGTAATCCCACATGTGGGGTTGTATGCCTGTTCTCCCCAAAAGGGGGGTTGAGCATGTCCGTCTGTATAAATTACACAGGCGTAATGTCGTAAAGGCAGAATGTCGATTGGCAGAGGGTATGTTTCTTCATATTCTAGATTTTTTAATTCTTCTAGTTCTGGATCAAAGTAGTAGTATACTTTGTCCGTTGTAATTGAGTTCACCCATTGTATCCATTCCGGATTCAGTGTTGTTGTTGGTAAATTACACGGTGTTGTTAGTGCCTCAAAGGCTGATTCTGCTGTTCTGACTGTGACATGTCTACCGTCAGCTTGATCTTTTTCTCTAGCTATTGCGGTTTGAACAGCATGAACAATTTTTTCTTTAATGCTGAACTTCTTTTCAGCTTCTGTGTACAAGTGTGATTTGAATGCAATTGGTACCTTTTCTCCCTCATTAGAGGTCAGGTATGTGAATCCGCATCTCCCTGGGATGACTCGAATCACAAGATTGCGTGTGTTATCACGTGTTTCTAATTTTGTTTTAATTAGCATGTCTGTTTGTAAGGATCTCAAAATTTCTGTGTGTATTTGAGTCCAATTGGATCTTTTAAAATCTGGTTTTATCAGATCATATAGGGGTTTGACCCTTTCTGCGTAATTTGCAATGTATGTTCTTCAGAAATTTAGGAAGCCTAGAATCGACTGTAGGTTTTTTAGTGTTCTAGGTGCTTGGATTACGGCACATTTCTCTAAGAAATTGTCGGCCAGGCTTTTGCCTTCACTTGATAATTCATATCCTAAGAACAGGACTGTCAGATGGGCAATTCTGGATTTTTTAAAGTTGAATTTGTAACCCTCTGCTGCGAACCCAAGTATTATGGTGTTCACTCTCTTCAAGTGAGTCTCCAAGTCATCATCTGTTAAGTAAATGTCATCGACATAAGATAATGCTTCATCATCATATATTTGTAGTAATTCTGTTACTCTCGCTGAGAATACTCCCGGGCTGTTCTTGTACCCCTGGGCTAACCGACAGAATTGTTTTTGAGTGCCATTTATTGAGAACGCAGACAAATATCTGCTCTCTGGTGCAATGTTTTGACAAAAGAATCCATTAGAGATGTCTAATGTTGTTTTGTATTTTTTGCGCACTATGTTATTCATTAGTGCAGCACTATGCGAATTTTGCACTGCAAAAGTTTTGCAACATGTGTTAAGGTGTCGGTAATCCAAAACTAGACGATATGAATTGTCTGGTTTGGAGACCGGAAACAAAGGGTTGTTCATTTGTGAGGTGCAAGTTTCAATCACCCCCTGGTATTCTAGCTGATCTAGTATTTCTTTTACCTGTTTTTTAGCTTCTTGCTTAATTGGATACTGCCTTTGTGCAGTAGGTTGTGATTTTAACTGGATTTTGTGAGGAGGAGAGTCCTCATCCCATCCCACGTGATTTTTATATAAAGCAGGAGCTAGAGCCACTGCCCACTTTCTAGCAAGTGTGTATTTTTTATGAATTGGGATATGATTTGAGAAGGCAGGCATAATTACTTCTTCGCCATGAGGGCAATCCCTGACAAACTCTGGTGGCCAGTCTTTTTCAGCTAGAAGGATATCATAGCCCTTGGAGAGATTATCCCAAAATAGTCCCCTTATTTTTCTAGTCTTATCCCCCTCTATACGCAATGTTATTTCGTATATTTTGTGAGGTTTGCTAACTCTGGTGTCTGCAGTTTCCACTTGAAGATATTCATTCGTGTCCACTGTCTCCAGATGATTCATAAGGACTTTTCGAGCTATGCTGACTTCTGCTGCGCTGTCTAGCATTGTCTGAGCCCATTCCCCGTTTTTCAGTTGTGTCCTCAGAATTCTCGGCATTGTTAACTATTTTAATGCTGGCTACCTTCTTCTTTGGAAATTGTAATTTCTTTTTTAGCTGAGCAGGTTCCTTGTCTTTGGACTTGGCGTGCTCTTCTCTTTGTTCTGATCGTCCTCTTCTTTCCGATTTCTGCGAGGAAGTCTGAAAAGATTGAGAGGGACGTGTATCAATGTCTTGATATCTATCAGGCTTTTTTATATTATCCCTATTTCTAAGGTTATATCTTTTCCCAGAGGGGTCACTCTGGGGTGACCTGTGTCTTTGGGTCGGAGATTTTTCTCTTCGCCTTGGAGACCTTCCTCTGGACTGGAATTTCTTTTCTTTGGGATTGGATTGTTTGTTTCCATCCCAGCTCTTTTTCTGTGATGTTGAATTATTATTAAAAAATATTTTTTCAGGACTTTCAATCAGTTGTGGTTTTACTGGTATTCCACCTAAACTATCTCTACCTAGTTCCTCATAGGATTTTTCTATGATTCTGGCAATTTCAGCTGGTTGGTCTGCTATATCTGTCTCCTTTAACCTCTGGCGGATCGCCACGTTTGCTGCTTCTCCCTTTATGTTGGCTAACAATATAGCCGAGACCTGCTTGAAGTCTTTTAGTAATTTCATACCAAGAGTTAAAGCGGGTTCTGGACCATATTCATCTTGAATTTGTTTTAGCACATCTGGTATTACCGAAATGGATGGAACACCGT
The DNA here is from genome assembly GCF_964261635.1 of Lissotriton helveticus. Classification (NCBI taxonomy): domain Eukaryota; kingdom Metazoa; phylum Chordata; class Amphibia; order Caudata; family Salamandridae; genus Lissotriton; species Lissotriton helveticus. Next base: position 994,337,752 of record NC_136072.1, read on the forward strand.
GCGTTTTTGTATAGATGGAAGCAAGGACTGTACCCCAAGTGTCACAGTCCTCAATGTGTGGTGCGATTCCCATTGGAAGACAGATAGTCAGAATCCTGTGTTTTTCTAATGGGGTGGTGTCAGGAAACACCGCCTCTATTTGGGTGATTTTCTGTGCCAACCAGAATGGTATTTGTTCCCGTTTAGCCGGTACTTTACCTAGGCAGGATTGTATGTTCTGTGGTGTAATTTTATTTGTGTTCCCCTGGTGAGGGGTCAGCTGTGGAATTTTAATTGCTGGCTGAATTGTAGAAGTCCGCATCACATACTGGACTAATTGTCTATGTATTTTTATTAATTGTTTTAGCTGTGTTAACAGGTTAGCTGCAGACATCCCGTCGATGTCTGGATGTGGTGTGTATCCGGCTAGGGCCGGCCACGTTGCTCCTGGTCTACCTAAAGGACCGAGCCTGGTGATGTGATTATTATGTTTTAGGGCGCCATCAAATAAGAGCAAATGCTCTTGAAATTTGAGTGGTACTTCCACCTCCTCGAAAGGAGTGTACGTTTCAGGAGGTTCCTCTATTTTGTAATAGTGGAAGTACTTTGTTACAGGATTTGCTGCTGGAAAGTTTATCCATGAATAGTATACCTCTGTCTGCCGATATTCGTGTGCCTCAATTACGAATATGACTGTACCACCTCTAGGTGTCAGTCCATTTTCTATAAGTTTTATGGTTATAGATTTTCTTTTAATGACCGGGATGAGTATTATATCCGGGTCAGCTTCCTGTATGGTAGCATCAGCTGCTGCGAGTTCAGTTGCTAATCTAACTGCCTCTCTTTCATCATCACTGTCTACCATTTTACCGACAGGATGGTTATTTCTTTTGTTTGCAGGTTTCTTATGGAAACAAAGATTAGATGCACAATATTTTGGAACAGTGTATCCTTCAACGTTGACTATACCAAGAACCATACATAGGAGTTCCCTCCTGCGAGGTCTGGCGGATATAACCTTTTACCCACTCCAGACGTCTTTGGAGTATAATGGGAAAAAGGGGTCTGAGTGAGAAAGCACGACTGAGTTACTTTAAATGTCTTACGTTAGTTTTATCGCCCTTTCCAAACGCGTTGGGCGCCATGTAGTGTAGTTCCTATTATCCCAATAGGCTCTGCGCATTGGAATAATACCTTCAATAGTAAGGGCCTAGACCAGACGTTAACTAGGTCTACTACTGTCGATATTAGACTTAAAGTTTTGGGTTTGCCAGCTAGCTCAGAGTTCACTAGAAACTTTCTCGAATGTTCAGGAAGGAATTAACTTCCCTGATTAGACAAGAAGGGATTTAGTTTCTGACAACCATAGAACATGACAACTTTGCTCTCCCCTAATCAAGAGTGTATCTCGAGAGTCGTGTGAACAAAAGGCAATTTATTTTACTCAGTCAGTACGTGCATTCTTAGTCTCATCAGAATGTAGAGAAAAGGAAGAGACGGGCGTGTTCAATAAAAAGGTGTTATTTATTGATCAGTCTCTTTTCTCATACAAGAGAAATGGATCGATATTATTGCAATACTTATAGCTAAGTAAAGTGCATACATTAAAAGCAATAGTATGAAATAATACTGTAAAAACATTGATATGGTTTCTAAGCCATAAGATGTTTTAAAATGAATAAAATAGATTACATACACATATACATTTGACTAAACGTACTCAACTGGTGTTTCTAAATACGCCTACCCCGTGTACCTGACCTAAGCCTAATACGTGGGCGGGAATAGAAAGTTACAGTTTAAGTTAAGTTTGTTTTTGCCAAGTGAATAACTAAAGAATTCTCTGCGAGGGGTTGTTCAGTTCTGTACCTGGAATCTAGGTTGAATGAGGGATGGTATCTCTCTCTCTGGTCTCGATATTCCAGGCTGCCTGTGAGGGCTACCCGGAAGCGCCGGTGCTGGATTTCTCGGCAGGAGAAAGCAGCGCGTCTCGATTTCAGCGCGTCAGGAAGGCGGGGCTGCGCCAGCGGGGTCTGCTCTGCTCTGGGCTTCGGCAAGTATGGCTGCTCCGTCTCGTCACCACCGCGTGTGTTTGCATAGGGCAATATCGGTAATATTTATACCTTTAAGGTGCCGAGATTGACGTAAGGATGGACATAGATACGTCAATAAGGATGTCATACGACTTGCTCGTTAGCACATTCTTTTGCTGAAGTTCTCGGTGAAATCAAAACAATGGCCGCAGGGTTTTGCCCAGGTTGTCATAGGTTTGATTTGTTATGAGAACTCTGTATGCCTTATCAGGGGCTGGAGGAATATCGCTTGTCTAATTAGATCGCAAGCGTTATGACCTAATCAGATAACACGTTCCTGTGCCGTAGTGTGACTGCGTCAGATAACGGTATCTGCATCATGGGGGTTTTCTGCCTCATGGGCTGACTGCTAGTTAACTTGTTGGTTTGTTTAACCAGAATAGGGTCAGGAATAGGGGGATCGATTCAGAACCTATAGGAATACATCACACTATAATTTATACTATTATGTTTTTGTTTATTTAAAATTATCATATTTTTTATTATTAATATTTTTAATGTGTAAAATAATCTTTGCTACTTTTAGAGAATTTTAGGTTGTTTACTTTTTTAATTAATCATAACGGTTTATATTTTTAAGATTTTATTTTAATGGTATAATATATATATATATGTTTTTGTTTTTATATTATTTTTAAATCATAATGTAAATTAAAATGATTAGTTTAATTAAAAAATTGTAGGTACATATATGTAAATATATTTTAATTTTTATATGTGTGTTTAACTTGTTTAATGAAGTTTATTTGGTATATTTGTTAAAATATATATTAAATATTTGTTACTTTTAAAAATTAATTTGTCTATTTAATATATTTAATATTTATTACTTTATATATATTTAAAAATCTAAATTTCATACAACTATATTAATGACATCGATATTTCCCCCCAATATTTTTGTACTTACCATTATAAGCATAGGATGTCGATATTTTTGACATCTATATTTTGGTCACAATATTTTTTGTGTGACAGAGCTGACAGCGGAGGAACATGGCGGCGGCAGGCTAGCGGCTGCTGCGAGGCTCTGAGCCCAATGCCCCCTAAACGATCGCTATACCGTCTCTACGCTGTAAAAATGGGAGAATATTGCATCTAAACAGATGGTGAGAAGGATGTTATGCTTTTCCTAATTTCTCGGGTGATTTTTACTGCGTTTCCCCTCGTCTCTCTCTTCTTTCGGAGATTCGAGTGTGAGGAATACGGAGGCACCAGGACCTGCGCGGAGCTCTGGGTGGAGACCTGGGCGGGATGCGGGAGCAAGAACGAAGGTACACAACGGAGCAAGATACCGGGCGGCTGTACAGGGTTTCAAGTAAGGAGAGCGGCGAACTTCAGGAGCGGAAGCGGGGCGGAAATAATAGCGGTTTACAAGCAGGGAAGGGCGCTGAAGTCCCTAGGCTTCGGGTAAGCTGCTTTAATGTATGGCGACGCTCGAGATTAGCCTTTTGGTATCGAGCGAGCATTCTAGCGTGTCGTGACCCCCTCCCAGCCACTTATAATAGCAGTGTATTGGGTATTTGTATGGAGGAAGATAGAAACATAATTGACCCCCAAATTGACTTTCAAGTCGATAATATTTTCTCACTACAAGCTGCCAAGAGGAGAGAAACGACAGGGGAGGCTTCCTCAATAAGTTACTCCCCAGAATTAACCCTTAAGGAGGTTGCTGCTGCCAAAGAAAAGAGAGGAGAAGTAAAAAACCGTTATCAGCTGCGTTCTAAGCAGGAGCTTAAGAAGAAGGGAGTTCTTAACTCTACTGACTTCGCAGAGAAAGAAAGTTGTGGGCCGGTGCCTATCTCGCCTCATAAGCAAAACAGGAAAGGAGGAGCAAAAAGAGGGAAATCTAAGGGGTTAAAGCAAGCACATGTACCCAGAGGGACCCCTTCGCTAAAAAGCTTCTTTAAAATTATGGAGCAAGTCTTAAATCCTAAGGAAGGTAACATGGAAAATAATATTGAAAGTAACACAGAAACTAGAGAAGTGGACATAGGCGCCACGGGGATTGAAAGGCTCACAATAGATAAGACTATTGAGACTGTTGTGTCCAATACTGTTGTGTCCAATACAATAGCTGACTCCCCTCTCTTATCTACTTTCCCCTTGAGCAATAAGTATGCTGTACTGGATTCAACTTATTCTGTAGAAATATCAGGAGCAACTTTACAGCAACTCTCCACTCAAGACCTTGAGCTTGATATAGATAACTTACCGAACAACGGGCAAACGTTACAAACTGTCCACTCTCCATCAAGGGACCTTGCAGCTACAGACATAGTAGAATTTCCCTCAACTAGCGCTCCATCCTTACTCCTACCTAACGCCGGTCTGGGAAGATACGGCTTAACTGCATGCCCAGAGGGGGTAGCTGGAAGATATGGAGCAGAGGACGACAGACTGGGCTCCCTACTGCACACGCTGAGAGAAGATCTACTGGGTAAATTTGAGATTTCTGAAAAAAATCAGAGGGGGTTACATGATAGATTCGACCTTCTGGAGGCCAAAATTGAAGGAATAAGTGCTAGGACTAGTATTCTTGAAGGCAAAGTGACGACCCTTGCAGAGACCTCTAAAAGTAACTATAAAGATATAGAAGCCCTAAAAACCCAGAACCGTACCTTAACAATGGACCTGGAAAGGTTGGAAACCCAAAGCTGACGTAATAACTTAAGGATCCTCAAAATTCCTGAGGGGGCTGAAGTTGAGGACATTAAGGGATTTGTATGTAGACTGCTTCGAGAGGACATTCTAAAGGACCGACCTGATATTGATCTGGAAGCTGAGATCCAGCGAGTCCACAGAGATCCGTTCTGGTTGCACTCTGATCGTAAGACACCCAGGAAGATTCTGGTGTATTTTCAAACCTACAGTGTTAAAGAATTGATCCTCACTAGATGCCTGTCACGTACCTCTTTACACTTTCGAGCCAATCCCTATCAAATAAGGTCTGACATAGGTGGGAAAACTGCCCAAAGACAGTGGGAGCTGGGCTCCAGAATGCCAGAAGTACGCTCTATGGGGGCACAAGTACAAATGAAATTTCCAGCTCTCCTCAAAATAATGTGGAATAATAAAATGTTTACGTGCCATTTTCCTGAGGAAGCTGATGCAGTACTAGCTAGGATGAAAGAGCAGAAAGAATAACTGTATTATTATCATTACTTAAATCAACTCTAGCTAAGAATGTTTAGGGAGGGGGGGGAAATGAGCGAGAAGAAAGGGTGTTGGGAGATGGTGTGGGAAATGGGATTAAAAAGGGAAAAATAAAATAATATAAAAAAAAAAACGGAGACAAACAGTTTATCACACACTGGTGGGGCGTCAGTGGTTCAGGGCCTCTTAGGGCGTAATTTCGCCAATTAGGAGGGTTGGGTTTCTCGGGGGGAGGGGGGGGAGGGTTCACAGGGGTGAGGGGAGAAAACAGAAAAAAAAGTCCTCATTTGTCATAAATTTTATCTACTCTAAATTTAAATGTTACTATATCTCATTATACTTTATGCTGGCCATATACGGTAGGGTAGTAATGCCACACGATGATTCAGCCTAGAGGTAATAAAATCCTCTCTTGGAACTTAAATGGTTTGCGGAGTAGTATGAAACAACAAAATATTTGTCACTTTTTAGAAAATACTGGAGCTTCTATATTCCTCTTACAGGAAACCCATCTTGAGGCGGAGGAATGTAAGAAAATATTTAAAAGATATAAATGGGTTCCAATTAGCTGAGGATTTTGGTATAGTATACGGGTATAGTATTAATAGGGACAAAACTGACATTATGTGTTGGAATAATCCCGTCCCTATCCCAGAAGCTAAATCCAAGATTAGATATTTGGGTATTCAACTTACTCAAAAACTGGAAAATACTCCCAAGACCAGCTGGGAAGTAGTAATAAAAGAGGTTAAAAAACTCTTGCTCAGATGGAACACCCTGCCTTTAAATATCTATGGCAGAGTGAATTTGGTTAAAATGATAATTTTGCCAAAGGTAACATTTCTCTTTAATTCTATCCCTTTAATATTTAATAAAAAAAGATATCCTTAATTTGCAAGGTAGGATAGGTTCATTTATCTGGGCAACAAAATCTCCCAGGATAGCTTGGAAAAAGTTGAGGAGAGGATTAAAACTTGGTGGTTTAGCCCTTCCAGATTTACTTCTCTATTGCTATGCCTTCCAATTCAAAAACTTTAGACTCTTGGCTAATAAGCAGGATTTTACTTCTCATGGCATACTTTTTCAGGCTATGCTTCTAGACCTCCCACATAGTGCAGACTTCTTTTTGTTCAAATTTGGAGATCAAAAGTTTTTTTTTTTTTAAAGTTCGACTGAAGCTACTAAAGGCAGCCTTAGACAATTGGCTACAGATCCGAAAGATTTTAGGTATTCACTACTATCATTCACAAGCTCCAATTTGGGATTCTCCCGGAACTCCTGACTGTTTGTTGGATCAATTAGCTCTCCCATTGAAAAGAGCCGGTCTTTCAAAATGCGGGGATCTTTGTGATGCTTCGAAAGTATTGAGCTGGGAAGTCTTGGCAAGTTTAACCGGGGGCACCCTCACGAGATTCAAATTCTACCAATTGTCGGCCAGGTGGGGAAGCCAAACCTGGAATACAGAAGATGAGAACCCCTTGTTAATCTTAACAAGCGGCAATATAGGCAGGAAAAGAGAAACTGCTCAATGGTACAAAATCTTCCTGGAGAGTAAGGATAATTTGCAAACAGATATTAATAAACTATGGGATTCCTCCACGGTTCAGATTTCAGACAATCTAGTGGAACTTTGGGTAGACTCTTTTTCTATGTCTCAAAAAACCATTAAACCTTCAAACTTAAGAAGGAACCATTTATCTACAATGTACAGGGCTTACTGGACCCCGGCGAGGCTTTCTAGGATGTCAGCAGTTTAATACTTTTGCCCCAGGTGTCAGGCCCAAGAAGCTAATGACATACATATGTTTGTTGAATGTCCTGAAATTAGTAACTACTGGAGACAAGTGTGTGGTTTTTTAGAAGAAGTACTTTCATTTTCTCTCATATGCACCCCTAGATTGATTTTCTTTGGTCTCCCACCTGTTTATGACATTAATAGCAACATATCACAGTTTATTTTTTATGTAATTGTCATCGCTTCTCCCTTTATGTTGGCTAACAATATAGCCGAGACCTGCTTGAAGTCTTTTAGTAATTTCATACCAAGAGTTAAAGCGGGTTCTGGACCATATTCATCTTGAATTTGTTTTAGCACATCTGGTATTACCGAAATGGATGGAACACCGTGCGTTTTTGTATAGATGGAAGCAAGGACTGTACCCCAAGTGTCACAGTCCTCAATGTGTGGTGCGATTCCCATTGGAAGACAGATAGTCAGAATCCTGTGTTTTTCTAATGGGGTGGTGTCAGGAAACACCGCCTCTATTTGGGTGATTTTCTGTGCCAACCAGAATGGTATTTGTTCCCGTTTAGCCGGTACTTTACCTAGGCAGGATTGTATGTTCTGTGGTGTAATTTTATTTGTGTTCCCCTGGTGAGGGGTCAGCTGTGGAATTTTAATTGCTGGCTGAATTGTAGAAGTCCGCATCACATACTGGACTAATTGTCTATGTATTTTTATTAATTGTTTTAGCTGTGTTAACAGGTTAGCTGCAGACATCCCGTCGATGTCTGGATGTGGTGTGTATCCGGCTAGGGCCGGCCACGTTGCTCCTGGTCTACCTAAAGGACCGAGCCTGGTGATGTGATTATTATGTTTTAGGGCGCCATCAAATAAGAGCAAATGCTCTTGAAATTTGAGTGGTACTTCCACCTCCTCGAAAGGAGTGTACGTTTCAGGAGGTTCCTCTATTTTGTAATAGTGGAAGTACTTTGTTACAGGATTTGCTGCTGGAAAGTTTATCCATGAATAGTATACCTCTGTCTGCCGATATTCGTGTGCCTCAATTACGAATATGACTGTACCACCTCTAGGTGTCAGTCCATTTTCTATAAGTTTTATGGTTATAGATTTTCTTTTAATGACCGGGATGAGTATTATATCCGGGTCAGCTTCCTGTATGGTAGCATCAGCTGCTGCGAGTTCAGTTGCTAATCTAACTGCCTCTCTTTCATCATCACTGTCTACCATTTTACCGACAGGATGGTTATTTCTTTTGTTTGCAGGTTTCTTATGGAAACAAAGATTAGATGCACAATATTTTGGAACAGTGTATCCTTCAACGTTGACTATACCAAGAACCATACATAGGAGTTCCCTCCTGCGAGGTCTGGCGGATATAACCTTTTACCCACTCCAGACGTCTTTGGAGTATAATGGGAAAAAGGGGTCTGAGTGAGAAAGCACGACTGAGTTACTTTAAATGTCTTACGTTAGTTTTATCGCCCTTTCCAAACGCGTTGGGCGCCATGTAGTGTAGTTCCTATTATCCCAATAGGCTCTGCGCATTGGAATAATACCTTCAATAGTAAGGGCCTAGACCAGACGTTAACTAGGTCTACTACTGTCGATATTAGACTTAAAGTTTTGGGTTTGCCAGCTAGCTCAGAGTTCACTAGAAACTTTCTCGAATGTTCAGGAAGGAATTAACTTCCCTGATTAGACAAGAAGGGATTTAGTTTCTGACAACCATAGAACATGACAACTTTGCTCTCCCCTAATCAAGAGTGTATCTCGAGAGTCGTGTGAACAAAAGGCAATTTATTTTACTCAGTCAGTACGTGCATTCTTAGTCTCATCAGAATGTAGAGAAAAGGAAGAGACGGGCGTGTTCAATAAAAAGGTGTTATTTATTGATCAGTCTCTTTTCTCATACAAGAGAAATGGATCGATATTATTGCAATACTTATAGCTAAGTAAAGTGCATACATTAAAAGCAATAGTATGAAATAATACTGTAAAAACATTGATATGGTTTCTAAGCCATAAGATGTTTTAAAATGAATAAAATAGATTACATACACATATACATTTGACTAAACGTACTCAACTGGTGTTTCTAAATACGCCTACCCCGTGTACCTGACCTAAGCCTAATACGTGGGCGGGAATAGAAAGTTACAGTTTAAGTTAAGTTTGTTTTTGCCAAGTGAATAACTAAAGAATTCTCTGCGAGGGGTTGTTCAGTTCTGTACCTGGAATCTAGGTTGAATGAGGGATGGTATCTCTCTCTCTGGTCTCGATATTCCAGGCTGCCTGCGAGGGCTACCCGGAAGCGCCGGTGCTGGATTTCTCGGCAGGAGAAAGCAGCGCGTCTCGATTTCAGCGCGTCAGGAAGGCGGGGCTGCGCCAGCGGGGTCTGCTCTGCTCTGGGCTTCGGCAAGTATGGCTGCTCCGTCTCGTCACCACCGCGTGTGTTTGCATAGGGCAATATCGGTAATATTTATACCTTTAAGGTGCCGAGATTGACGTAAGGATGGACATAGATACGTCAATAAGGATGTCATACGACTTGCTCGTTAGCACATTCTTTTGCTGAAGTTCTCGGTGAAATCAAAACAATGGCCGCAGGGTTTTGCCCAGGTTGTCATAGGTTTGATTTGTTATGAGAACTCTGTATGCCTTATCAGGGGCTGGAGGAATATCGCTTGTCTAATTAGATCGCAAGCGTTATGACCTAATCAGATAACACGTTCCTGTGCCGTAGTGTGACTGCGTCAGATAACGGTATCTGCATCATGGGGGTTTTCTGCCTCATGGGCTGACTGCTAGTTAACTTGTTGGTTTGTTTAACCAGAATAGGGTCAGGAATAGGGGGATCGATTCAGAACCTATAGGAATACATCACACTATAATTTATACTATTATGTTTTTGTTTATTTAAAATTATCATATTTTTTATTATTAATATTTTTAATGTGTAAAATAATCTTTGCTACTTTTAGAGAATTTTAGGTTGTTTACTTTTTTAATTAATCATAACGGTTTATATTTTTAAGATTTTATTTTAATGGTATAATATATATATATATGTTTTTGTTTTTATATTATTTTTAAATCATAATGTAAATTAAAATGATTAGTTTAATTAAAAAATTGTAGGTACATATATGTAAATATATTTTAATTTTTATATGTGTGTTTAACTTGTTTAATGAAGTTTATTTGGTATATTTGTTAAAATATATATTAAATATTTGTTACTTTTAAAAATTAATTTGTCTATTTAATATATTTAATATTTATTACTTTATATATATTTAAAAATCTAAATTTCATACAACTATATTAATGACATCGATATTTCCCCCCAATATTTTTGTACTTACCATTATAAGCATAGGATGTCGATATTTTTGACATCTATATTTTGGTCACAATATTTTTTGTGTGACAGAGCTGACAGCGGAGGAACATGGCGGCGGCAGGCTAGCGGCTGCTGCGAGGCTCTGAGCCCAATGCCCCCTAAACGATCGCTATACCGTCTCTACGCTGTAAAAATGGGAGAATATTGCATCTAAACAGATGGTGAGAAGGATGTTATGCTTTTCCTAATTTCTCGGGTGATTTTTACTGCGTTTCCCCTCGTCTCTCTCTTCTTTCGGAGATTCGAGTGTGAGGAATACGGAGGCACCAGGACCTGCGCGGAGCTCTGGGTGGAGACCTGGGCGGGATGCGGGAGCAAGAACGAAGGTACACAACGGAGCAAGATACCGGGCGGCTGTACAGGGTTTCAAGTAAGGAGAGCGGCGAACTTCAGGAGCGGAAGCGGGGCGGAAATAATAGCGGTTTACAAGCAGGGAAGGGCGCTGAAGTCCCTAGGCTTCGGGTAAGCTGCTTTAATGTATGGCGACGCTCGAGATTAGCCTTTTGGTATCGAGCGAGCATTCTAGCGTGTCGTGACCCCCTCCCAGCCACTTATAATAGCAGTGTATTGGGTATTTGTATGGAGGAAGATAGAAACATAATTGACCCCCAAATTGACTTTCAAGTCGATAATATTTTCTCACTACAAGCTGCCAAGAGGAGAGAAACGACAGGGGAGGCTTCCTCAATAAGTTACTCCCCAGAATTAACCCTTAAGGAGGTTGCTGCTGCCAAAGAAAAGAGAGGAGAAGTAAAAAACCGTTATCAGCTGCGTTCTAAGCAGGAGCTTAAGAAGAAGGGAGTTCTTAACTCTACTGACTTCGCAGAGAAAGAAAGTTGTGGGCCGGTGCCTATCTCGCCTCATAAGCAAAACAGGAAAGGAGGAGCAAAAAGAGGGAAATCTAAGGGGTTAAAGCAAGCACATGTACCCAGAGGGACCCCTTCGCTAAAAAGCTTCTTTAAAATTATGGAGCAAGTCTTAAATCCTAAGGAAGGTAACATGGAAAATAATATTGAAAGTAACACAGAAACTAGAGAAGTGGACATAGGCGCCACGGGGATTGAAAGGCTCACAATAGATAAGACTATTGAGACTGTTGTGTCCAATACTGTTGTGTCCAATACAATAGCTGACTCCCCTCTCTTATCTACTTTCCCCTTGAGCAATAAGTATGCTGTACTGGATTCAACTTATTCTGTAGAAATATCAGGAGCAACTTTACAGCAACTCTCCACTCAAGACCTTGAGCTTGATATAGATAACTTACCGAACAACGGGCAAACGTTACAAACTGTCCACTCTCCATCAAGGGACCTTGCAGCTACAGACATAGTAGAATTTCCCTCAACTAGCGCTCCATCCTTACTCCTACCTAACGCCGGTCTGGGAAGATACGGCTTAACTGCATGCCCAGAGGGGGTAGCTGGAAGATATGGAGCAGAGGACGACAGACTGGGCTCCCTACTGCACACGCTGAGAGAAGATCTACTGGGTAAATTTGAGATTTCTGAAAAAAATCAGAGGGGGTTACATGATAGATTCGACCTTCTGGAGGCCAAAATTGAAGGAATAAGTGCTAGGACTAGTATTCTTGAAGGCAAAGTGACGACCCTTGCAGAGACCTCTAAAAGTAACTATAAAGATATAGAAGCCCTAAAAACCCAGAACCGTACCTTAACAATGGACCTGGAAAGGTTGGAAACCCAAAGCTGACGTAATAACTTAAGGATCCTCAAAATTCCTGAGGGGGCTGAAGTTGAGGACATTAAGGGATTTGTATGTAGACTGCTTCGAGAGGACATTCTAAAGGACCGACCTGATATTGATCTGGAAGCTGAGATCCAGCGAGTCCACAGAGATCCGTTCTGGTTGCACTCTGATCGTAAGACACCCAGGAAGATTCTGGTGTATTTTCAAACCTACAGTGTTAAAGAATTGATCCTCACTAGATGCCTGTCACGTACCTCTTTACACTTTCGAGCCAATCCCTATCAAATAAGGTCTGACATAGGTGGGAAAACTGCCCAAAGACAGTGGGAGCTGGGCTCCAGAATGCCAGAAGTACGCTCTATGGGGGCACAAGTACAAATGAAATTTCCAGCTCTCCTCAAAATAATGTGGAATAATAAAATGTTTACGTGCCATTTTCCTGAGGAAGCTGATGCAGTACTAGCTAGGATGAAAGAGCAGAAAGAATAACTGTATTATTATCATTACTTAAATCAACTCTAGCTAAGAATGTTTAGGGAGGGGGGGGAAATGAGCGAGAAGAAAGGGTGTTGGGAGATGGTGTGGGAAATGGGATTAAAAAGGGAAAAATAAAATAATATAAAAAAAAAAACGGAGACAAACAGTTTATCACACACTGGTGGGGCGTCAGTGGTTCAGGGCCTCTTAGGGCGTAATTTCGCCAATTAGGAGGGTTGGGTTTCTCGGGGGGAGGGGGGGGAGGGTTCACAGGGGTGAGGGGAGAAAACAGAAAAAAAAGTCCTCATTTGTCATAAATTTTATCTACTCTAAATTTAAATGTTACTATATCTCATTATACTTTATGCTGGCCATATACGGTAGGGTAGTAATGCCACACGATGATTCAGCCTAGAGGTAATAAAATCCTCTCTTGGAACTTAAATGGTTTGCGGAGTAGTATGAAACAACAAAATATTTGTCACTTTTTAGAAAATACTGGAGCTTCTATATTCCTCTTACAGGAAACCCATCTTGAGGCGGAGGAATGTAAGAAAATATTTAAAAGATATAAATGGGTTCCAATTAGCTGAGGATTTTGGTATAGTATACGGGTATAGTATTAATAGGGACAAAACTGACATTATGTGTTGGAATAATCCCGTCCCTATCCCAGAAGCTAAATCCAAGATTAGATATTTGGGTATTCAACTTACTCAAAAACTGGAAAATACTCCCAAGACCAGCTGGGAAGTAGTAATAAAAGAGGTTAAAAAACTCTTGCTCAGATGGAACACCCTGCCTTTAAATATCTATGGCAGAGTGAATTTGGTTAAAATGATAATTTTGCCAAAGGTAACATTTCTCTTTAATTCTATCCCTTTAATATTTAATAAAAAAAGATATCCTTAATTTGCAAGGTAGGATAGGTTCCTTTATCTGGGCAACAAAATCTCCCAGGATAGCTTGGAAAAAGTTGAGGAGAGGATTAAAACTTGGTGGTTTAGCCCTTCCAGATTTACTTCTCTATTGCTATGCCTTCCAATTCAAAAACTTTAGACTCTTGGCTAATAAGCAGGATTTTACTTCTCATGGCATACTTTTTCAGGCTATGCTTCTAGACCTCCCACATAGTGCAGACTTCTTTTTGTTCAAATTTGGAGATCAAAAGTTTTTTTTTTTTTAAAGTTCGACTGAAGCTACTAAAGGCAGCCTTAGACAATTGGCTACAGATCCGAAAGATTTTAGGTATTCACTACTATCATTCACAAGCTCCAATTTGGGATTCTCCCGGAACTCCTGACTGTTTGTTGGATCAATTAGCTCTCCCATTGAAAAGAGCCGGTCTTTCAAAATGCGGGGATCTTTGTGATGCTTCGAAAGTATTGAGCTGGGAAGTCTTGGCAAGTTTAACCGGGGGCACCCTCACGAGATTCAAATTCTACCAATTGTCGGCCAGGTGGGGAAGCCAAACCTGGAATACAGAAGATGAGAACCCCTTGTTAATCTTAACAAGCGGCAATATAGGCAGGAAAAGAGAAACTGCTCAATGGTACAAAATCTTCCTGGAGAGTAAGGATAATTTGCAAACAGATATTAATAAACTATGGGATTCCTCCACGGTTCAGATTTCAGACAATCTAGTGGAACTTTGGGTAGACTCTTTTTCTATGTCTCAAAAAACCATTAAACCTTCAAACTTAAGAAGGAACCATTTATCTACAATGTACAGGGCTTACTGGACCCCGGCGAGGCTTTCTAGGATGTCAGCAGTTTAATACTTTTGCCCCAGGTGTCAGGCCCAAGAAGCTAATGACATACATATGTTTGTTGAATGTCCTGAAATTAGTAACTACTGGAGACAAGTGTGTGGTTTTTTAGAAGAAGTACTTTCATTTTCTCTCATATGCACCCCTAGATTGATTTTCTTTGGTCTCCCACCTGTTTATGACATTAATAGCAACATATCACAGTTTATTTTTTATGTAATTGTCATCGCTAGAAGAGAGATCTGTAAAGAGTGGAAGTCGGAACTCCCTCCAAAATTTGCAGACTGCCTTAAAAACATCATGGTGGTGAGTAGATTGGATACACTATGTGGGGGTGAGAGGTCTGTTAACTTGTGGTCGGCCTTGCGTGTATGGAGTGAGAAATAAACCAATAGTCAAATGATTATGCCAGAGGTTTGTGGTCCTGTCCTTCCTAAGTAGCAAGTAACATCACGAGAGGAAGTTGGACGGGTAACAACCCTACCTCTGGGCAATCTTCATCGGCTATCCACAAACACAAGGGTTGGAAAGGAAGGTTTGTGTCAGTGGCTTGAAGAACGCCTATTTAGAGCAAACATCTACTGGTGGCATATATGAGGACAACATTTTTTTTTAAAAAAACAACAAAAAAAACAATATTTTTGTGTGGGGATATTTTGAGTGTCAATATTTTGTCAGTGTACCCTCTTTGCCTGATTCACTGTGTTGTCCCTAAGCCAATTGTTGTATGCTCTACACATCCAAAGATGCCAATGATTGTTCAGAGCCATCTCGTGCCAGTTCAAACTCATCATGCATACCTGCCAAGCCCTATACGGCATGGGATCAGCATTCTTTGACAGCTGCAAACACTTTGACAAACCATCCACACACCTATGCTAACTCTCACTCTCACTAGCACATACAACCTGCATCCACGAAAATAAAACAAGAGGTTGCTACTTCTCCTACATTGCACTCAAAACATAGAACAATCTCCCACAACACATTAGAGCCTCCTCCTCACTGAAGCTCTGGTTCTTCAAATAATTCTTCAACAGCCCCACTCCCATGCACCTGCTCAGTGCATGGATGCCCTCACCGGTGATTAGAGCGCCCTGCAAATCACCTTAACCTCATATAATTTAACATTTACCTTTTATAAAGTGTTATAAAGTTAATATTCAGAAGAACGTTGCCGCACATGAACAAATGTCCCATGGTGAAGAAAAAAATATCCTGCCACGCTGGACTCAGTCTAACCATGTTTTTATTTCTGTTTCATGAGGCAGAGGGTCATGTGAAGAAATAGTGAAGTGATGTCAAATACAAACTAGAGGGACCTCACATTTTCCCAAATTTGGGTTACTCCTTCTATCTCTGGTTCTAGCCTCTAATCACCAATTGTATCAACGGTTTTATCAATAGTAGCAACCTTTGCATTAAATCCACTTTCAACAGGTTTACCTCCAGCACTCTTGGTACCCTAAACCAAGGCAGTTACTGGTCCATTTGAAGAGCAATTGCATTCACCCCCAGAAACTAGAGATGTAAAGTTTGGGGGAGTGAGGCCAAAACCAAAAGAGAAAAGGAAGATGAAGCAGGTTCATGAGTAAGACAGCAAACACTCAGGGGTCCCCCTCTTTTTCTCCCTTACTCACATCTGCAGCTTTCTTGGCATGGGATCTGCCTTTAGATAACTTGGCTTTGTCTTGGAAATAGCAACCTGAGTCACTGGCTATTCCTGGATAGGCGGGGCCAGGATTCCAGCCCTGAGCATGGTGAGTTTAGCTTATATACCTGTGGCTTTCTATGCCTTCATGTAATTATAACTTAGCCACTATTATCACTCTTTTTATTCTTCAGCATGAAAAGGCTAGACAGAACTAAATCCAAAATTCCACTCTTGCATAACTCAAATAAAAAATCAGCTGTAGATAGCTAACTCTAAAATTGCAGATATGGAAACTTGTTTAGAAAACACAAAGGAGGTATCTGTGCATTCTATTCAGGCTTCTCTGAGGTAAATTGTGAGGCATTGTTACTAAACAGGAAGACATTGAAAACCTCTGGACTCAACAAGGATGCTAAAGGGAATAACATGGTGACATTTCTCAGACAACTTATAACTAAAGCCAATTTTAAAGACTTAGATATTAGCCAGAGACATTCAGATAGCTTACCACTGCCCTTTTTGCTAAAACAAAAGTATCAAAGCCATCCATATCCATTACTGATAAACTTTCTTGACTTTACTTTGCAAGATAAGCTTCCCAACAGACTGATTCTTTAACCATGGTGACTTATAACATTCATACATTCTTCTTTAGATTCGATGCTTCAGAAGCAGTAATAGACAAGAACTGGTGACTTAACTGACACATTTAAAGTTCAGAGGGCAATAATTATAGAGCAGGAGCCAAATAAGCTAATAATAACCCTTTTCGAGGAAATGGTCTTTGAATTGAGGCACTGAATTTGTATAAATCTAGGCTGGGAGGCCAGATGTCCTCTTTTTGTGCCCCTCCCCCTTTAGAAAACATCTGCCTATTCACTTGAATTATATCCACAATCCCTTATCCTTCAGGAAGGTTCTCATACTATTATATTCTTACATCTAGAGCTCTTGCTGCCATTTTCTCCTTCGTCATACTCAGTGCTATGGGACCTTTGGGTGATAACTGTGTATAATATGTTCATTATACTTTACAAAATGTGCATCCATGGGGTGTATTACTCTGCACCAAAATTAATACCAAGATTCAAAGACGGATCCTAAGTGTAGCTGGGTGATTTCTAGATTTTTGAGGGCCAACATTATTCTTCATATCTGTACCGTTTATGAAAAACCCAAATTGTTTACTCACTTCACAGTAGAATTAATAGAATTGTAGGCCCCACTCATTCTTTGTGGTGACTTTAATTGTAGTGTGGATCTATATTGCAGAAGTCTAATGGGGAGCACATCGAATGGTTATAAAAACCAAGGTACACCATTCTTTCAATGATGGAGGTTTTGTGGCTGGTGGATATCTGGTGCCTAAATAACTGACTTGGTATTGGGATATGCTATTTTTAATCCTACACCAATGATTTTAGAGATTTTTTTATGTTGATATTGCAACCTTCATAACCGATTCACTATGAGGTATTCCACACAATGGGCTAATCTAAGCACTTTCCCATCACATAAAAATTGGACTGGCTTCAGACTATCTATGACTCAAGCACTTAGACATTATTTTTGTTTCTGTTACTTATGGAGAATGTTACAAATTGCATCTATAGAAAAGTCAGCAAATTCTTGAAGATCCACTCTGGCACCACTTCCTCATGTATGAAATGGGAGACACTTAAAACTTGGATATGGGGCCTAATGCAATCCTTCAAACCTTCACGTTTTAAACTTGAAAGATGCTGTGAAAATGGACAAAATATAGAACTAGAGTCACAGGCGGTAGAACATACTGGAGAGAGGTGAAAGAACCAACCTTTCGAATATCATAATACTGACAAATACTAATCAGGGTAAGGGTCAACTTAAAGCAAATCTCTGAGGTAGCGGAGAAGTTCGGCAATATGTAGGTCTTGTGGTGGCTCATGTGGGGGGTGAGGGATAGAATGCAGATTAAATGCCTCCTCATTAAATGATCACAAAATCTATACTACTTCCCTAGCTATTCTTTAAACAATAGACACACCTCTTCCTGTATTAATAAACAAATGGGCATTAGATAATATTCTATCACTTTCACCTTTTGACCTGTACAAGGAGTCATCGATAAGGCATCTAAGTTGTTTCATTATTATTTTGGGCTTTTTGACTTCCTGACTCACCCATCTAGTCCTTTATCTTGTTATACAAAAGGTCCTGAAAAGCATACTGATATTTGCAGATATCTATACTATTGATTGGCATGGGAAAAAGAATTATACTGTTGACCAAGCCTGAGTTTTGACAACCCTTCTTCTTAGATATTTATGTGAAACATGATCATAGAGATTCTAATTTAAAAAAATTCTAAATTCTTTTCAGAAGATAAAATCAAGACTCTACATTCTTCAAATTCCTGTGCAACATTACATAATAACATGATCTATGGCAACCTTCATCAAACTTGTTAATTTTCCATTACAGCATGACTCAAAGATGGCAATCTACTACACCAAGATGGATCAAAAACTATGACCATATAAGGTAGAGAATAAGGTTGTTCTCTGAATTCTTTTAAGTATTATTTTTCACAATTCTCTATCCAGTATTTAAAAAAAAAAATCCCTTTGTGACTATGCTTCACTACATAGGACAGGAAAGGCAGGCATAGTGCAGGAAAGACAAGCAGGTCTGGTGTAATCAATTGAATTACTGTTTGCTTTTTAAATCATTCACAAAAATATGCCAAAAGTAACAATTTAGACAATTCATATTGTCCCGGGTGTCACCATAGTCCAGCAGTTAGGGTTTATTTTTTCGCCACCTGTCAAATCGTGTCAGTTTTTAGGAGAACAATAGCTACAACAGTATCTAGATGCTCTCTTTGGAAGTAATCAAAACAAGGAATGCTGTGCCGTTCCTCAGAGGGAGGATGTACGAGTCACACTATTGTCTGGATGCTACTGGTCTCACTGAGACCTACAGTTAGGCATCCATGTTGTTGGATGTAATGCCCTTACATACCCTTTCAGGTATCATGCTTTATCATCTGGGCTGCTCCTCGTCGGGTCGGGGGTGCAATACCCAATGGGCTCACCTCAAAGAGGGGCACTTTACTGGAGATCTTTTATCCAACAGCCGTTTTGTGAAGTGCGGGTGTGGGGCCAGAGGTGTGTAGACGTGATAGTGGGTTTAAAATAAGGCTGGGAGTACAAGTGAGAAGTTTTATTCTGGGGGTCTCCTGCCCTAGTTAAAATGGGAAGCTAACCGGCACTTGACAGAATACAATGTTTCCTATTTAAGTGTCAGTTAGTGTGTGATTGTAACGGTCGACATGTTTCTCACGCTTTTGTACAATAACTCGCGATTCTTCAGGACCTTGAAAAATATTGTAATGGAAACTGTCTACACTAAAGGATCTACATAAGTATCCAGTAGGCTAATCTGAGTGTCACAAAAAGAGAAGGTGCTTAATGTGTCAATGTACCTGTGATGAGCTGGATCTACCTGTAACAAGGAGACACAAAGGCATATAAAAACAAGTATAGGTTGTGGACCATAGTAATGGTGACATTGTACATCACTCGGAACATGCTATTAAATGTGCAACTATTTACAACAAGGGGTGGTGAGGGACAGAGTCTCTGAATTAAGCAGAATACTCTCACCCAGTCAAGAGATCAGGGCTAGATCCAACACCGTTTTTTAGCTCATTGCACCATCCCAGTTTCAGAACCTGGCTGTATGCATATTAGTCTGTTCCTGTCCCAGTGCATGATGGGAACAGGGCAAACCAAACTACAAAAGCCAATTCTTACACTGGGAAGGAAACAAG
Source organism: Lissotriton helveticus (assembly GCF_964261635.1). Classification (NCBI taxonomy): domain Eukaryota; kingdom Metazoa; phylum Chordata; class Amphibia; order Caudata; family Salamandridae; genus Lissotriton; species Lissotriton helveticus. The sequence goes on from NC_136072.1 coordinate 994,357,551, forward strand.
CTTCCGGGGACCGGTTTCTGGCATTACAGCCGTCTTCGGCACGGCTTGCTTGAATCCTAATGGTGCAATGAGCAAGGGACTCATGTCTGAGTATACCCTTCCACGCTTAGGATGGACAAAATTATTTACAACAAGGGGTGGTGAGGGACAGAGTCTCTGAATTAAGCAGAATACTCTCACCCAGTCAAGAGATCAGGGCTAGATCCAACACCGTTTTTTAGCTCATTGCACCATCCCAGTTTCAGAACCTGGCTGTATGCAAATTAGTCTGTTCCTGTCCCAGTGCATGATGGGAACAGGGCAAACCAAACTACAAAAGCCAATTCTTACACTGGGAAGGAAACAAGCTTCCGGTGACCGGTTTCTGGCATTACAGCCGTCTTCGGCCCGGCTTGCTTGAATCCTAATGGTGCAATGAGCAAGGGACTCATGTCTGAGTATACCCTTCCACGCTTAGGGTGGACAAAATTATTTACAACAAGGGGTGGTGAGGGACAGAGTCTCTGAATTAAGCAGAATACTCTCACCCAGTCAAGAGATCAGGGCTAGATCCAACACCGTTTTTTAGCTCATTGCACCATCCCAGTTTCAGAACCTGGCTGTATGCAAATTAGTCTGTTCCTGTCCCAGTGCATGATGGGAACAGGGCAAACCAAACTACAAAAGCCAATTCTTACACTGGGAAGGAAACAAGCTTCCGGGGACCGGTTTCTGGCATTACAGCCGTCTTCGGCCCGGCTTGCTTGAATCCTAATGGTGCAATGAGCAAGGGACTCATGTCTTAGTATACCCTTCCACCCTTAGGGTGGACAAAATTATTTACAACAAGGGGTGGTGAGGGACAGAGTCTCTGAATTAAGCAGAATACTCTCACCCAGTCAAGAGATCAGGGCTAGATCCAACACCGTTTTTTAGCTCATTGCACCATCCCAGTTTCAGAACCTGGCTGTATGCAAATTAGTCTGTTCCTGTCCCAGTGCATGATGGGAACAGGGCAAACCAAACTACAAAAGCCAATTCTTACACTGGGAAGGAAACAAGCTTCCGGGGACCGGTTTCTGGCATTACAGCCGTCTTCGGCCCGGCTTGCTTGAATCCTAATGGTGCAATGAGCAAGGGACTCATGTCTGAGTATACCCTTCCACGCTTAGGGTGGACAAAATTATTTACAACAAGGGGTGGTGAGGGACAGAGTCTCTGAATTAAGCAGAATACTCTCACCCAGTCAAGAGATCAGGGCTAGATCCAACACCGTTTTTTAGCTCATTGCACCATCCCAGTTTCAGAACCTGGCTGTATGCAAATTAGTCTGTTCCTGTCCCAGTGCATGATGGGAACAGGGCAAACCAAACTACAAAAGCCAATTCTTACACTGGGAAGGAAACAAGCTTCCGGGGACCGGTTTCTGGCATTACAGCCGTCTTCGGCCCGGCTTGCTTGAATCCTAATGGTGCAATGAGCAAGGGACTCATGTCTGAGTATACCCTTCCACGCTTAGGGTGGACAAAATTATTTACAACAAGGGGTGTCCATCACCACCCCTTGTTGTAAATAATTTTGTCCACCCTAAGCGTGGAAGGGTTTACTCAGATGTGAGTCCCTTGCTCATTGCACCATCAGGATTCAAGCAAGCCGGGCCGAAGACGGCTGTAATGCCAGAAACCGGTCCCCGGAAGCTTGTTTCCTTCCCAGTGTAAGAATTGGCTTTTGTAGTCTGGTCTGCCCTGTTCCCATGATGCACTGGGCCAGGGACAGACTAATTTGCATACAGCCAGGTTCTGAAACTGGGATGGTGCAATGAGCTAAAAAACGGTGTTGGATCTAGCCCTGATCTCTTGACTGGGTGAGAGTACTCTGCTTAATTCAGAGACTCTGTCCATCACCACCCCTTGTTGTAAATAATTAAATGTGCAACTAGCATCTTAATTAAGTAAAAACAGATCAAAACCAATGTGAAAATATATCCTCAGTGAGCAAAGGTGGACAGCATGCCCCTGTGAATAAGCTAGCCGGGCTGAAGACGGCTGTAATGCCAGAAACCGGTCCTCGGAAGCTTGTTTCCGGTCCAGGGAAGACATGGCTTGGGAGTTCGGGCTGGACTGTTCCCATGAGGCACTGGGTCAGACTGATTTGCATATAGCCATGTCTGAACTGGGGTGGCAGAGTGGGCTAAAGAACGGTGATGGATTAAACCCAGATCTTTTGACTGGGCGTGAGTGTTTGATTGGTTCAGATGCTCCGTCCATCATCACCCCCTTTTGTACAGCTTTTGGCCGCCATAAGTGTGCCAGGGTATGCTCAGACGTGAGTCCCTTGCTCACTTTGCCACTGGATTCAAGCAAGCCGGGCTGAAGACGGCTGTAATGCCAGAAACCGGTCCTCGGAAGCTTGTTTCCGGTCCAGGGAAGGTATGGCTTGGCAGTTTGGGCTGGACTGTTCCCATGAGGCACAGGGTCAGACTGATTTGCATATAGCCATGTCTGAACTGGGGTGGCAGAGTGGGCTAAAGAACGGTGATGGATCAAACCCAGATCTTTTGACTGGGTGTGAGTGTTTGATTGGTTCAGATGCTCCGTCCATCACCACCCCCTTTTGTACCGCTTTTGGCCACCATAAGTGTGGCAGGGTATGCTCAAACGTGAGTCCCTTGCTCACTTTGCCACTGGATTCAAGCAAGCCGGGCTGAAGACGGCTGTAATGCCAGAAACCGGTCCTCGGAAGCTTGTTTCCGGTCCAGGGAAGGTATGGCTTGGCAGTTCGGGCTGGACTGTTCCCATGAGGCACAGGGTCAGACTGATTTGCATATAGCCATGTCTGAACTGGGGTGGCAGAGTGGGCTAAAGAACGGTGATGGATCAAACCCAGATCTTTTGACTGGGTGTGAGTGTTTGATTGGTTCAGATGCTCCGTCCATCACCACCCCCTTTTGTACCGCCTGTGAATAATACAGCAGAAAACTTGGTGGTTGATGTTGGCTACAGGACTCACCTATTATGTCTAGTTCCCAGGCATCAACAGTACCCGGCGGTCTGCACAACAGGTTAGGCTTCCATAAATTATGGCTGTATATGGAAGGATGGTTGGAATCATTAGAGAGGTGGTGGAGTCGTGGTTCTCTCTTTCATTTCTCTCTATTACTTTATTAATTAAAATGGTATATGACTATGGCTTTCAATGTTTCGGAAGAGTTCTTTCCCGTAATGAAGTGCGTGGAAACTGAATTGCTCAAAGATGCGGTTTAATTGTTGTACATAAGTTGGATGAAGTCATGCTTAAAGGAATGTACCCTGTAACCCTGTAAGAGTGTCTCTCGCTCATATTGTACTGGCTGAAAACAATTACATTGTTTGGTGCTGCTTTCTTGTCCGCCTGTGACTAATCCATATGAAGCATTTGCGCCCCTCATGTTATGCCTTCTTATGAAAATAGTCTCTCTTGGCCCATTGTGTGAAAGTCCCAAGGGTCCCTGAACTAATGTAGATGCAACTTGCAGCGTCTCGGATATGTCTCCGTGTAGAGCAGCGTCTCGCTTATTTCTCCGTGTATAGCAGGCGGGCGCAGTTTCCAACTGAGTCGCGTTAAGCTTTATGGAGCGCCACTCCTGCCCGCAGTCATGGGACATTGTAAGTTGTGATGGAATCTGTAGAAAGGCGGTGGCGGGCGGGGGAGCCCTTAGGAAGCAGCATTGTGTTTTAAAGATCGCCGCGTCCTTCACGCATTATTTTTCATGGAAGGCTCAGGTGGAGACAGTTAACAAATGTCGTTGCAATTATTTTTCAGTTTTAAAGTTCCAAAATGTTAGGAAAATCAACATTTCACCACTGATGAAGATTTCTAACCCCTGTTCTGGTACTGGAGTCTATGTGTGCCCATTACCAAAATTTAGTGACAGTGCTGCTCGAACAGTTCCAGGCATATTACGTTGCTACTCCCGATAAGTATGGTTAGGTGTGTTTAAACTACGAACGTCCCCACTTTAAAAAAAACATCGCTTTAGGAGATTCCTTTGTGTAATTTCAGGCAGCCATTACCAGAACCCCAGTGTCTTTTACTTACAGTTTTTTGCCGTGTGTGTTGCTAAACGACCTCTCCACGCCACCGAGTCCGGTAGGTGCTGGCTAGTAGGGCGGCCATGTATTTCTACAACCAACGGTGTCATGTGACCCGGGGAGTGTCTAACTACTAGGTCATGTGGTATGTAGTGGAAAATCGGGCGGCCATGACAGAACGGTGTTTTCTGTCTGTGATCCCACCTAAATCCTTATCTAACTTTGACATAGAGCGTCCAAAGTGTCTCCCGCAACCATATTCGAACAGTGTAAAGTTATGGTTTTGTAGGTGCAAATATGGCGAGTTTAATTGAGTGTCGGGGTTTACTATTTAACGTTGCCTGGGGCCTCCTGTAGAGGTTTATATTTGGAACTGTGGTTTGTGTACAGTGTGCCAAATCTTCAAAGGTCTTGATGATTCTCTAGCAATCGGATGGGTGCAGTTTCCATGGGTGTTATGTATAGGTGTTCCGGGGCGTTACGGACTGGTCGCCTTGTCCCATCCTTGTCTTCACTCAGCATGTGGTGAAATGTAAGTCGTGATTTGTTCAGGTATAAGCTGTATTATGCCACCTCCTTGTGTATGCTTTGTCTCTGGGTCTGAGGGATGGAGCACAAGAAGTGCATGCCATTGATATGTCAGGACTAAATTGCACTCCAAGGTATCTCCTTTTTGAGGCCTGTGCTATCTGTGGCAAACAGTGTATCCATCTTTGCTCTTTGAAGAGCAGGTTCTGTTTGGATGTTTTGGGGTCTGCTTCAAGAACTAACCATCTCAATGAGTCTGCCGAGTGGTTGTGTTCTAAATAGTGTGTACACATTTTCGTGTTGTTCTTTTTGCAGCGTAAGTTGCTGCGATGTTCTGAAATGCGTATGGTGTGTGGTCATTCCCACATAGTACAGGTCACATGGGCTGATCAGGATATAAACGCAGTTTATGGTATTGCAAATCGTATGACCCCTCATTTCCCAGGTGAAGGAATCATTCAGCTTGATGGTTTTATGTGTGGTCGTGAAAGCGCAGGCGCTGCACATCGCACAAGGGTAGTGTCCCTTAACTGCGGGTAATTGCCACAGAGTTGTTTGGTGGTCCACTGCCTTTCTCTTTGGCCTGGTTTGGATAAGGATATCCTTGATGTTCTCAGATCACTTGAAAGTGAACCGTGGTGGTTCAAACTCAAGGAGTCCTGTGTTCAGGATATGCCAGACTCTCATCAGGATTTTCTTGATTTTGTCAGAGGCTGGTGTGAAGGTAGTCACACATGTCATCAGTTCGTTATCCCTAGGTCCCTCTGTTTTTCATTCCAGGAGGCTTTCCCTGTGGTTGTTTTGAGCTTGTTTCCTTGCTAGAGAAACATTCCTATGGGGAAAGCCCCTGTCTGTGAGGTTACTAGTGAGACTTGTATCTTTTAGTGCTGCTACAGTTTCTCCTCACCCTTAAAAATTGCCCAAAGGGCAAGTTTTCTCTCAGTGCTTACGGTTGGTGGCTCGTGAAATGTAGGAGGTTGTTGTGGTCAGTACTCTTTCTGTACATTGTAGTGGTGAGGTTGTCCCCTTCAATCATGATGGTCAAGTCCAGATAGGCTATTTTGGATGGGGATGCCGTGATTGTGAAGTTCAGATATGGATTCAAGGTGGTAATCCATTGCAAGAATTTGTTATATGATTCGCTACTGCCAGCCCAGAAGATCAGGATATCGTCTATAAAACTTCTCCATAATCTGATGTTAGTCTGGTATGGATTGGTGTCATGGAAAATGTGTTTACCTTCAAACTCTGCCATGTAGAGGCATGCCACACTAGTGGCGAAGGTACTCCCCATTGACGTACCTTGCGTTTGGTGATAAAACTGTCCCTTGAACTCAAAGAAGTAACTCTTGACCCAGTACTGAATTTTTAGGCATTAGATGGGTGCAAAAAATAATCTTTTGCATACTGCTATAGGTGGTAGAATAACTGCAGCTTTAAATTGGAAACACACCTAAGCACCATCTTGCTGGGAACGGTGGCGGTAACATTTGAGTTAGAATGCTACATAGTCACGGCTAAGGAGAGAGTTCATAAGTTTAATCTACTATGCGGTAAATTCTCATCTAGGGTGGTTGACCCAAGGTGGGCTCTGCTCCTAACCTATGAATGATAGACCTCTCTGACTCAGGCTTCCTGAATGCTACATTACAGTCTTTTTAGGTCTAAACTTGCCAGGCACCTGTAATATAAAGCGATTGTTCAAAAATACATACAAATGTAAACACATAGATTGTCTTTGGGACATTTTGCTTCGGTCCACCACAACATGCAATGGATCCTTCCGTTCCCGTCACTACCTGAGTGGTGGCATTTTGCTATTGCATGTTTTCTTTGTATTCTATATTCTTTTATTATTCTAAGCCAACTTTGACTTCAGATTACAGTAAGTTAAAGCCAACAGTACCATCGCTTAGTGCCAAAAAGAAGCATATTTTCTTGTGATGTGCATTAAAACAAAAAAAGGTTGTAATTTATGATTTAAGTATACCTACCCTCTAGGAAGAATCAGTTCTGTTTTATTAAAATTATATGTAGTATTTTTTTAACATGTAACTTTTTTAGTACTTGCTTATGGTCACTACATTAGGTGGTGCCATGTTCTATTTTCCCCATCTTTAAATTTATGACCTATGCCTGTAATAAACAATAACCAGATTGCCAAAGCAACACCTACTGACAATGCCACTGCTTGCTTTAAATATTGATGCTATTCCAGAGTCTACTTTGCAATAGTAAACCTGCTGACTCTGAAAACAAGCACTGGCATAGCCAATAGGTCTCGCCTTTGGGACTTTATAAGTATTTAGTTATGCAGCACAATATCCTTACTGCAACAACGTTAACTGTTGCATGGCTAAAAACTTATAAGGTCCCAAAGGAAAGACATATTGGCTATGCCAATGTTTGTTTTTTCTGGTGCTGGGAGCCTTTCGTAGCATGAAGGTGAAATTCAGTCTGACGCCATGGACCTGCCGGTCGGACACTTCTTTCCACAGCTCCGCTGAAGCCCTGGAGGATAAAAACCACAGGAGAACACTTTTAAGGCCCTCAGGACCTCAGATGTGGGTACTTTGAGACTCTCAGGGTGTCCGGCAAAGGCCAACAGCAATTTCGAGTCTGACTGGTTGCCACTAGTCAGCTGAGCATTTCCAGAAAAAGTCCTCTTGCAACTTATGTCCATGTAGCTACGCAGGATTTCAGTCAATTGACCTTTGGAGTTCAGCTCTTTGTCTTGGATACCAGGGAGAGCAGGTCCTGTCCTTCATGGCTTATGTCAAGTAATGTCCTGTTCTTCTGCAGGTCCAAAAAGTGTTCTGAGGAGGGGACCTATGGATGCCACATTTATGCCAGGCACCAAATAGTGGACAGGGAGACTCATGGGCACCTCCTAACCAATAGTGTAAAAGTCCCCGGAGGGAACTTGGCCCAATGTTGTTTAGTAATTCCTGTTTGCTTTACTGCAAGCAATCACACAGTGCCCATCACTCTCAAAGTCCAAGAAGTGGAAGCCCTTCTCCCTTTGTGCAAAGTCTGTGTACTCACCCAGGGGTGTGGCCAGGTTAATGAGCAGGCCCCTACTCTGTGGTCGCTTAAACCGGTTCTGGGGATAGCTTTCCTCTCACAAGATTTGGTGCCAGCCTGACTAAGGAGACAAGTGTCGCCTAAAATGTACTTTTGCCAGGGAAGACCCCATTGAAGTAAATTAGGTTTCTGTGATCACCCCTACCTGTCTTCCTGCAAGAGGAAGAACACACCTCCTCGCTTATAAGCCATTGTCTCTGCTGGGATCAGTTTTCACACCTCTTTCACACCTAATTCCGGCAAATACCGGCTTGGCAGTTGCTGGAGAGCTAATGCAAATTAGTTTCCAGCAGCTCCAGGCAGGGTGGAGATAACTTTCAAATATATTTAATAAAAAATCCACTTCATATTAGCAGATGCTTTATTAGCAGATATCAGAGTTTGAGTGCCATTGAGAGGGAGGCTTTTGCTTTGGTTTGCTCAATGAAGAACCTGTTGCCCTACTTGTTTGGAACTCTGTTTTATTGTCAGACTGACCACAGACCTCTCAGGTGACTAGTGCAGTTGAGGGGGGAGAACCCAGAAGTGCTGTGATGGTACATCTGCTTTCAGGATATGAACTTCACAATGGAACACAGATCTGGGACTGACCACAATAATCACAAGCATTGGTAACAATATCTAAATCAAATATTTAGCATTGTAGGGTTGCTTACTGCATTACTGATGGCACGTGATATAAAGAAAATGATCTCCTATGTGGTTGGTTTGCCTTCGAAAAATGTAGGTGAAAGAAGTAAAAATAATTTTTACGAACAAAATATGACAAACTAAAAAATAAACTAATCTGTAATAGAAAACCAGTAGTTGCCTGCCTCTTACAACTTTAGAAGGTGGAAACAACCAATATTCTGTTTAGAAGAATTAAACTAAGTTTTCAGCTCCTGCTTGTTTAGGTAAGTGCTTTGAGGCGCTGTACTGGGATAAAGGCACTCAGATCACAGTACTGGTAGAAGGAGGACTATATAGGAGACTGCGTGCATCCTTGAAGCTCATACTTATGCCTTGGAGGCAGTGCCCGAGATGGATGCTTTCCGACCAGCCCTCACAGCTGCCCTTCAGTTCGGACTCTATGAAAGAGCTACAGTAGTTTGCACTCCCTGCGCTGCAGCAGTAGACCGCAGGAAGGTCGGTCCGGGCTTGCTGTTTATTAGATTCTGGAAAGTTGCCAGATGCAGTCTTCTATTTGGACGAGGGCATTGCTGGAGCTAGAAACCCACATAAAAATGTATCCAGAAAAATTATTTGTGGCGAAAAAAATATATTTTTAATGGTTGTTTTTGTTGTCTTTGGGGGGGAGTTGCATAGCACCCAGGAAAGAAACAGGAGAGCTCCTGTCACCAAAAAACAAACTAAGACTAGATTCACTGAGATGATTTGCATATTCATAGCTGTCAAAGAATTGGAATGGCATGGTAGGCAAAAAAACAATTTATTTAGGCCCAGATATCCGTGTTCGAGGTGATTATTTGGATTCAGCATTCAATCCATCAATTGTTCTTTTTGCAGTAGTCAACATGAGTGAGCCTGAAGGGTGAGAAGGGGACATTGTCACAGGGCGCCGTACAAGACGGGGGAATGGAAACCAAGGGCTCTCCTTCCGGCACACCAGGGCTGCACTGCAAATGTGCTACACTCAGTGTCTTTTTCCACTTTTCCCTGATTGTAAGGGGGCGTTAATTGGATCAGGCGACAGCGATCCTGGTGTGAATTCAATATCATCAAATAGTATTGAAATGGGCCCTGATGATGCTAGCCGTGTCCTTTCCATGACTCATATGAATTATGTCTCCTGAGTTATCAGCGTCGAGTCTGTGATCTGCTTGCACAGCGAGGCAAAAATTCAAAAGCAGGACAGATATGTTGCAAGATACTCACAAGGCTGGAATGCCAAGGACTGAGATGAACTATATGTAACCGCCAGTAATGCAAACCAGGATTAAACACACCTGCGGATCATCAGCAGAAAATATTGAAGCGAGTAGAGAAGCAGCCCGTCGCACAAACGAGCCCCGTGACAGCGCATACGAGGCCGCCCAAGACTGATTGTATTACATTATTACAGATGTCACTGCAGCAAGGTGATTCACACATATTTTACATGAAAGTGCAGTAGAGTGATCGCGCTTCAGTCACCGCGGTCTCTGATGGGTTTATAATAGCAGAATCATTTCAGCACACAACAAAAGGCAATGGCGAACGCCGGGGGTGAGAGGTGACCCGCAAAGTGTGCCAAAGCGCGCGGAAGTTGCCAAGACCAATTAAGCAATATTCTCCGGCGGCACAGGTTAATCAGAGACATCCTGGCTCACAGTCCCAGGGAATTCGGAATTAGGAGAACAAGCATTGGCCGCGAGGCCGTAAAAGTAACGACGCGCGGCAATCAAAAAAAACAAGCATTCGCAGCTTATAAAAATAAACGCAAGTTGTGCGTACGCACTCGCGCAACAAAAAGAAGTGTTGTGCATGTCGGGCACGTGCTTGTGCGCATGAAGGTAAGCTGATCGCCGCTTTGGAAGCACTTCCAAAAGCGGCTTACTATATGTCTCGGCCGAGAGCAGGGCATGCGCTGGTTCAGGCCGAGACCTAAATAAATACCGAATCGGTAAAAATCGGAATCAGACATTCGGTATTTACCGAATCGGTATTTACCGAATCGGTATTACCCATTCATTCCTAAGGGCCTTTTGGCCCATAGGAATGAATGAGAAATACCGATTCGGTAAATACCGATTCGGTAAATACCGATTCGGTAAATACCGAATCGGAAAGCAAACAAAAGTGAAACTTATGTAAGCAGCCAATCAGGTGCTACCACCCTCCCCCTTAGAAGCTTCTGGAGAGGCAGTTGGAGCAGAGAGTGTCCCTGAGCAGCAGAAAGAGTTTTGTGCACTTTTAAATCTGAAAAATGGCAAGCAGCAAAGACAAAGAGCAGCCTGAGAGGAGGAGGACACTGAAATTCAGCAGCATGGAGCTGCAGGTCCTTGTTGAGGAGGTGGTGAAGGTGCACCAAAAACTATTTGGCAGGCAGTACCTCACTGTGGCAGAATCTGCCAAAAGGAAACTCTGGCTGGCCATACTTGACAAAGTAAATGCAGTTGGAGTGACTACCAGAGACACAGAGGACCTGAAAAAGAGGTTTGACGACCTCAGGAGCCAAACAAAAAAAAATTGGCTGAACACCACAAGCAGGCAACCAAAACTGGAGGAGGGAAGAACCCAGCCCCCCCTTACTGAGCTGGAGGAGATGAAGGCCTCAATCATAGAACCTGACAGCGTCTGCGGACTGGGAGAAGTAGACAGCTCAGCCAGAGCTCCAAGCAGAAAAGGTAAGATGCATGCACAGCAATCCCCCCCCACACCATCATCTTTACCTGTACCCTTTGTGTCTAAGTGAACCCCAGTCCAGTACTGCTAGCACTATACAGGAGCAATGCATCTTGGGAAATGTAGTCAGGAAATGTAAGACCATGTCATACAGCACAGCAACCAGCAAGTTAGGGAAATGATTGCAGACAGAATAAAGCGAAAGTGAAAAAGATTTAATTTTAGTGAGTGTGAGATAGTAGCGCTTAGCTAATGTACACTCATATGTCTACAGGTGACACATCTCGCAGGCGTTCCCAGGAGACTGAAGGCACGGCACCAGAGAGGGATGAGAGTCAGGAGCCAGGTCCAAGTGCACAGAATGTATCACAGGACACAGGTGCACCAAGTAGCCATCCTCCTTCACAAGACACAGAAAATGCTCCAGAGTTGCAGGCGTCCCCAGACCGATCACAATCCCCTCTGTTGCTGTCATCCCCAGAAATGCTAGCAGCACTGCATGAAACAACACCTGCATCACAACCAAGCAGGAGGCTTGTTGTTGCCCCACTATTGGTAATGGAGTCAGCAGCAGGTGACAAGGAGGGGGAAGACACACACACCTTGCCTGTGGAGGGTAGCTCTGCCATACTGCAGTCCAGGGCAGAGGTGGGCCATACTGGCGCAAGACGCCGCAGAGTCCAAGAAAGCAGTGCAGCTGGACGTGTAGAGGGTTCAAGTGTGTTCCGTGGCCTGTAGGGGAGCATGGTGAAAATCCAGAGGATGCAGGGAAAATCCATCATGTCTTGCCAACGCCAAATGAGGAACCTGAACAACAACATGGGAGACATAGGAAAGGGCATCAGGGAACTAGTAGATGTCAACAAAGAAATGGCTGCAGGGATGCGTGAAATGTCACAATCGGTGCAGCTTCTGTGCACCAAACTAGACAATGAGTTTGCATCAAGGCGCAAGGAAAGGCAGAGTGCGCTTCAACAAAATAAAGCCATCAACCGCCTGGCCACAGCCACATCCCTGCTATGCAGGAGAAGCATAAACACGGTGGACCATACCATCTTACTTTCACGTGTCGAGGCGGCGGGAATCGGAGGGACTGCCCTGCTATGGCTTTCCTCCTTCTTGAGTGGGCGCACTCAAGCAGTCCGCCTGGGCGAGTACTCAGCTGACTTTCGCCCAGTCCAGTGTGGGGTCCCCCAAGGGTCTTCCTTGTCCCCTCTGCTATTCAACCTTTACATTGCCCCCCTTATTTTTGCGTTACAGCAACTGGAGGTCTCTGTTTACAACTACGCAGACGATCTCCAGCTTATTTTTTCTCTCTCCTCCTCCCCCCAGTCAACATCTAATTTTCAGTCCATCATGACTTTTATCCAGGACTGGATGAACTTCAACCACCTGAAACTCAATCCCGACAAAACGGAATTGGTGTTTGACGGGTGGTTGCTCCAGTCCCTGGTCCTCCTCCTTCTGGCCCCCTTCGCTAGGTCCCCCACCCACGCCGGTCCCCTCTGTCAAAACTTTTGGATTCAAAATCAACAATCAACTCTCCCTCCACTCTCAAGTCAGTGCCGTTGTCTCCTCAGCCTTCCTCTCCCTCAGAACAATCCGGAAAGTATCACGATTTTTCTCCCCATCCGCCCTCAAACTAATACTCCTGGCCATGGTGACGTCTCGCTTGGACTACGGCAACGCCCTCTACCATGGCATGCCTGCGTACCTCGTGAGGCGCCTACAATTAGTTCAAAACCAGGCGGCCCGACTGGTTTTTAACTTACACAAGTCACAACATGTCACCCCCCTCCTCAGATCCCTCCACTGGCTCCCTGTCCGGCAACGCGCTCTTTTCAAGCTTGGCTGTACCATCTTTAAAGCCCGATCCGGCACTGCCCCGGCTTTTATCAACACAGCCATTCAAGACTATATCCCTCCTAGAGAACTGCGCTCCACAACCCAGCAACTTCTGGTGGTACCTCGCTTCAAACGGAAAAAGTGGGGAGGTTCCAAATTTTCTACCACGGCCCCCGCCTTTTGGAACTCTCTCCCACTCCAACTGAGATCTTGCTCTCAGTATCCCTTATTCCGCAAAGGCCTGAAAACTTTCCTCTTTACTGAAGCCTTCAAATCCTAAACCACCTTGATCCCTCAGCTGTCACGCCCCTTGAGTAGTAGTAATTACACAGCGCCAAGAAACCGCCCGGTGTACGAGCGCTTTATAAATTCGTTAAACTCAAACTCAACTCAAACATGCAGGAGGGACTAACCCAAAACAGTAATGAGATCACTAGGGGCATGGCCAGGATGACCAGTGCTCTTGAGGCGCTGTTAAATGCACAAACAGCACAAACTGCTGCTCTAGATGTGGCAGAGAGTGAAGAGAGCACAAGTAGGAGCAGCATGGCAAGCTCCCTTGTCGTAGAGACAAGGAGGAGCAGCAGGCACCATGCTGAGGCTACAGACCAAACGCAATGTGAGCACAGTGAGCACCAAACAACTGCCACTGGTAAGCTTGGACGCAAATTATTATTTCAGTTAAGGGGGAAGTGACCCAGGACTCACATCATTGAATGTTAATAATTTGTGTTGCACATTTGTGCCTTAGTAACCTACGTAGTGACATAATTAAACTACGTTGGGTCCATACTACACCTGACTGTGTCTCTTTACTTACTTAAAAAAAGTTGAGTGTGATCTCTTCCCGTCTGTGTCTGCCATCAGTTGGTGTGGCAACTGCAACTGTGTGTGGTTCAGGCACTGGTTGCTCGTCATCATGGTCCTCATAATCAGAGATGTCAACTTCGGTGCCCTTCTTAACCGCAAGGTTGTGCAACATTGCACAGGCTGCAATCATCTTGCAGGCATCTTGTAGGCAGTGAAACCTGCTCTTCCACAGACCAAAGGTGCGCTCCCCAATGTTTCTGGTCAATTTGTGTGTCCTGTTGTATCTCCTCTGGCTGGGTGTTGAAGGGTTGAGGTAGGGTGTGAGGATGAAGAACCGGAGGGCATATGCACTGTCCCCTATTTGTAACAAGAAAAAACATTACTCACATGCACACAAACACATCCATCTGCAATACGTATCAAGGGAGTTTCACACAGTGTGTTACCTAGCAAGTATCCTTCGCCGAATTCCCCCGCTGTCAGGCGTGCGTAGATTCCACTGTTTTGGAAGATCTAAGAGTCGTGGGTACTCCTGGGAAATTTGGCTACTATGTCAGTGATCATGTACTTGGAATCACAGATCACCTGTACATTTATGGTGTGGGTGGACTTCCTGTTCCTATAAATGTACTCTGTGGCAGCAGGTGGACATATTGGTATGTGGGTACCATCAATACAGCCAATTATGTTTGGGAAATGCGCCATCTGATAAAAGTCTGTCTTTGTCCTGAGCAGTTCTGCATGCGTTGCAGGGAAGCTGATGTAGTAATGCATTCTCTGCAACATGGCGTCTAGGAATTTTTTTAAGAAACGGGACAGACAGCTCTGGGACACCCCACCTACCGCAGCAACCACACTCTGGTAACTCCCAGATGCAAGCAGGTGTAGGCTGCACAGCACCTGCACATGGGGTGGGATGGCGTGCGCCCTTGGGGTTGGATGGTCCAACAGTGGATGGAGGTCCCTGATAAGGTCCAGGATAGTCTGGGGGTCTAGCCTGTACCTTTGTAGGATCTCTGGCTCAGTTAGCTGGAATAGGGTGATCCTCTGCCTGTACACCTGCTCCTCCCTCCTCCAGACCCTCTCTCCTTCTGCCTGTAGTCATAGCCGCCTCGCAATGACATAGAATGCCGCCATTCTGGTGAAACTGTTGCATTTTGGGGGCTTTTTTATAGCCTGCACCTGGTTACCACCTGATTTCAATCCATGGTAAATACCGACTCTTAAATACCGAATTTCATGCAAATTCGGTATTTAAGAGGTTACCTACATCTCAATAGTCATTTTTTCCATTTCTTAATTTCCGATTCGGAAACTTTTCCGATTCCGTAAATTTACCGATTCGGAAACTTTTCCGATTCGGTAAATTTACCGATTCGGTAAATTTTCCAATTCGGAAACTCTACAGATTCGGTAAATTTACCGATTCGGTAAATTTACCGATTTGGATGTTTTTGGGTCCCCTACATCTCAAAGGCCAAATACAGGTCGGTAAAGGCAGAAATTCGGTATTTTCGGCCTTTACCGACCGGTATTTGGCTACCTAAATCTGGCCCTATGTCTTCAGCAGAGCCGCCATCCTGATGGCTTCACTGAAGGCACTGACGGGTTACTGAACAGCCGCCATGTTTAACGTAAAAGTTTGTTTTAAAAAAAAACAAAAAAAATCAGTGGACCTGCGATTCTGGAATTTTTTTCCTGGTGCACTGGTAGGGTGGCCATTTTTTTTTGTTGCATTCCTGCTAAGGACCGTCAGGTTTCCTGTCTGTCACAAACACGAAAAACGTACTTTAGACCAGCTGGCCAATTTAGTGCTGGAGTACCCTATCCACCGCACTCTTAATAAGGCCTTTACTTTCCAGTGACCAGTAACCAGCCATGTGCCAAGTAACCACCTCAGTCCCACACGCCATGTAATTTTACCCTGCACTTGAATGCAATCTGCTGTGGCCTAACAGAAGCTTTGGTGCTGTTAAAAAACAAATAAACAAATGACTGAAAACTGAAACCATAACCTCACTTGAAATGTTGTTGGTCTGCTGTTGGTGCAATACTTTGGGCATTTCATTTGTGTAATCCAGACTGGAAAACCGTTTTTGATAGCACTAGTTTTTATTGTATTTTAACGTGGAGAGGTGTGGTGCAGTGGTCAGGGCAGCTGACTTTGGAGCACAGGGCTCACGGTTCGGTTCGATCTCTGCTTCCGGCGGCAGAACAGCTCAGCATCATGTGACTCTGAGCAATAGCTCATTTAATTTCCACGAAGGCCGCCAGGGCCTTGAGACCAGTAAGGGTGAGTAGTTCGCGCTTTACAAATACTGGTTTTACGAATGTAGCCTCACCATTCCAGGTGCACAACAAAGATTGCCAGTATAAGCATCATCAGATGATTCATATTTTAATTAGCACACATTGTTCCCTGCCAAAGCAAGCACTTAAGCACAGCGTCTTGGCTTTCTAACACATTTTTATATTTGCATTCTGTCTGATAGGCATTGTTGCATAAAAGAGGTTTTAAACATCCCAGCATTATTTACTCTATGTAAATGAGAGAGGCCTAATAAAAAGAAACGCATCAAATCCTACTTCTATAAACTGCTAACTACATACACTCTAAACAGCATGAAATATTAGAATAAGCAGATTTTAAATATGGCAGGTAATTATGTCATATGGGACCTAAAGTATTACCTGAGTGCACTGCGGCGCCTTATTAAGCGAACCCTCAAGTCGTCCACTTGGATTTACTGCTGGAAATTCTAATTACATCTGGTTTGTCTAGTTTGTATGCAAAAGCTAAAGATCCTTCATTCTTCAGTTTTAATCTGGCTAAGTATGAAGGGCCTCTTCATACTCTCTCTGGCTGGTAATAGATAACAGTGTCGTGGATGACACCTGAAGAGGATGAAGAAATATGAAGAAACTGTATTGACATCTCAGTGTATCTTCCATCTCCTTCCCTTGTCGGCGGCCATTTTGAATATTCCCAATGACATCAAAGGGGGCCATTTCCATCATGTAAGTCAATACTTGTGTCCCTTTGCACATATCTGAGTACAGTTATAGCTGTTAATGACAAAAAAACGTTAGCAATTAGGACGTCCCCGCCTCACTTTCCAACCCATACATGCTCATTGAAATATCTGCTTCATGTTCGAGTTCTATACTTTTAATTTTTTTTTGAATACAGCTAATTATTTAAGCATTCTTGCTGTAAATGTGGTCAATAGGATCTGTTAATTACCCGCCACGGATTTTTAGGCTTGGAACGCAGCCAAAGGAGGATGGTGATGCCCCCATAGGGCTATGAGCACCCTCCCCACTCACACCCACAATAGAGAGCACTTTAGGAGTACGCACAGCCTCTCCCTGAATAGGCTAGGTCCTCCCGCAGTATTCCCTGGCCCTCTTCTAATCGAGCTGCCTGGACAGATATTTCTGCCAGAGCTACTCCCTTGCCTTTGGTGAATGTAAGCCAATTAACCTAGGAAAAGTATAAAATATATACATCATTTTTTATTAATTTTCTTTGCCTGATTGAGCTTCCTTTCACCAAATGAAATGAGTTATGCCCAGACAGGCATCAGTTCTAGTGGAAGAGGTAGAGGATATAGCCGTTTTTATCACTCAATGTTTGTTCAGGTTCTGTTTGGCTGAGCAGTTCCCAATGTTCGATTCCGACAGTTAATGATAGCTAATGCCTGCATTATAAACCCTGTGATTGGATGAGGCTTTCAGTGCACTCCATAGAGCACTGACGGTTAGCTTCCATACTTCTGTAAGTGCTATGGAGGACCATTTGTACCATTTTCATTCACACCAGAACAAATATCAAAATTGGCATGTCCATGTAAGCTTTAACCTTCTACGCACATTTGCTTATTTTGATCTTTGCACTCCTCATAACAAATTAAACAAGCATTTGAAATGCAATAGGTCTCGCATTACTGATAGTTTGAGGTTTTGGCTTTGCAAATAATAATGCAAGGCCAATAGTTCATACTTTCAGTAAACGAGACCTAGTGCATTGCAAATGCTTGAAAAGCGAGCCAGGAACTAGTATTGCAAGTCTCTGTGCAGTACCGCAAGATGCTCCTAGAGGTCCCTAGTGAGCAAGGCACCAGCATTGTATGTATCAGTGCAGTACCGCAAACTGCTCCTAGAGGTCCCTAGTGAGCAAGGCACCAGCACTGCATCTCTAGGTGTAGTACAGCAAGCTGCTACTAGAGACCTGTGAGAAAGACACCAGAACTGCATGCCTCGGTGCAGTACCGCAAGCTGCTTCTCGATGTCCCTAGTGAGCAAGGCACCAGCACTGCGGACCTCTTTTGGTCACATATGGTACTGCACCCTGCAGAAGATATGGTAATTCCACGCCAACCCATAATACATTGCAGGCATACAGTACTACGAGTACATTCAAATAGCTCGTCCATATATATAATTAGTAGCTTTGAAATGTGACAAAATAATTATTACATTAATTTCGGATTATGTTGTACTCTGTGTGGAGCTGATGAAGGTACATTTGTAGACAGTTTCATATAAATGTGAGAAACAGTCTCATATAAATGTGAGACTTGCTAGTGAGCGTAGTAACCACTGCCAGTCTAGCTTAGGACAAAGTGTGTGTCTTGCCTGAAGCCTTTTAAGAAAATAGTGCCTTGAGGCTGTAATTAAAACCTAGGGAGTAACAACACATGTAGCAGGGGGTGTCCTCATGGGAGGGTACAAGAAGAGACAAGGCGGTACCAAAGAGGGACTACTAAGCCTATTGACCAATGAAAAGCCACCATTTACAAAGGACATGGACAGCAGCCAATTAAAGAGATGGGCAGAGCTTTATGCACATATCCTGAATACAGTATGTCTCGAAGAGACAGCATAAGCGCTGCCTAGGCGAGACCTAAAAATGCCCTCATAAGAGTTAAAGATTCTTTGTATTGCCAAAGTAATTTAACTTAACAAAAGAAGATTTTAAAATACAGTAAAGGGATCGCAAGACCATGCAAGTTTGCTTCTACGAATTTCGCAACATTTAGAGAAAATCTTTACAAATCTTATGACATTATGGACAACCTATTTTTTAAGTGCTGGAGAAATAATAAGCAAAATTGGATTGTAAGAATTCATATCAATTTCAGCAGTTTTGTCAAAAACAATTTGTATTAACTTGTAACATTACAATTGAAACACGGCTGATTGACTATTTGATGGAAAGTGTTACAAAAAAATTGGAGAATTTCACTAGAGGCATAATTGAAAAATTACAAATAAAAATAAAAGTGCTAAAGTATCGATGTTACCCAACTTCACCATCAGAATCACACCTTCACAGCCTAAAACCTCTGTGTTAAATTATGCCTGTGGTCTTCAGAGGATAAGGCAATGCAAAACACATAAATATTTTTGTGTAGGACCCCACTCCAACCTTGACAGACGAGGAGGGCAGACAGTAATGTGATGATTAAAGAGTATTAAAATGCTGGACTAGTGGATATTGAACCATGAATACAGGACTCAGCCATTCCGCTCAGCTCTTTTATTTTCATTGTCCATTGAGCTCTCTTGTTCATGGTACTCAAGACTTCCTCTCCAGTCACAGTGCTTTCATAAGTCATGGCACATATCTTCTGTCACCGCTTACATCACTGCCAAGATATCCGTCTCTGCCCCTGTCTCCCACATTGTTACCTTCTCACATAAGGATCCACCTTGTGGAAAAACAGCCAATCTCTAACGAATAACAAGGCTGTTCGGCGCAGGGCACCTCTAATCCCCATATTGATAGTTACCAAAATAAAGAGACAGGCGCTGTAACTGGAAAGCAAGAACAGCTTCATTACTCCAGAGGAGAACACGTCAGGTCGGACACAAGGAAATGTCTTCAGGAGGTGTTCTAACAATTTCTCTGCTGCTCTCCTTTTTATACATTTTACAGTGACTTTATTGGTGGTCAAACATCCTAGGAATTCCTGCCTCCAGCCGGTTCCCACACAGACCCACCAGCTGTCGTTTCCCCTCCCAAATCTAACAGATGATTGCCATCTTGCAGCTGAACATTCCGACAGGACATAAAGTGTGTGGGATTGGTCAGATCTAAAGGTTATGCAAGTGATATGATCAAGCATTTCTGTTCGTGCAACAAGTCCTGCTGTGTGGGGGCAATAAAGTACGTCCACAAGGCTTGGTTTACAGCCTGGGACCGGATCAAGTGGCCAGGTGCAGTCGGGGGTTATCAGGAGGCCTTGCTCATGTGCAGGGGATGAAAGGACAAATGTGTTTTAGGGTGGGAAGTGGCTCCGAGGCTTTGTCAGGCTGACAAGGTTTTATGACCTCAGAGAATTTGGTCATGCTGAATCTGGGCACCGGGGATGGTTGCAGGATCAGGGTGAATCATAGGTGACTCGCAAAGCGCGAGATGGCCGCGGCACCTAAAATGGATGCTGTTTACGTGCGGATAATGGCTTCTTGTTAGGCAAGATGGCACCGGTGATGTTCATGATTGTCGATTACTTTTTAACAACCTCACATGTAAGTGTACAGTTTTTCTGTCTCTGTCTCTTCACTTTTTCGACAGATGTCCAATCACTGTCCACCACCTGTCAGGATCCACCTCTTTTCTCGGACCACCTCCCAGCTTACTGTCTACCTCTTATTTCACCTGCCCTCTCTGCGGTTGCTTGCCTCCTTTCCAAACAGTGTCCACCTTCTGTAATAATTGTCCACCTCTCATGGCCATTTCCACCATTCCTGTCACTGTATACCCCCTCCATGACTGCCAGACTCTTCCAACAATGACTACCTCCCATCAGTGTCCACCTTACCCTTCACAGACGTTCTTCTCAAACACTGCCCATGTCTCCTATCAACATCCCTTCTTCTGCCAATGTCCTCTTGCCACTGGAGCTTTTCCTGTCAAAGTTCACGTTCATTGACACACCATCTCTATTCCCAGCACTCTCCCCATCATTTCGCTTTCCTTCATCTATCATTTAATATATTCCCCTCCTGCCTTCCCTCCTACAAATTCCCTATTATCATTGCTACCCACCACTACCACTTATTTCTATGCATTTTCCTTTTACAGTCCATCAGATCCTGCATCTAAAAAGATGATAGAGACTGGGCAGAGGTGGTCCATGTTAACTACTAAGCTCTCCTACATTTTAAAGTGTGTGAGAAAGGGGCTTTCCTTTTATTAGCCTTTCTCCCACCTTGCTCCTATCTTTTCCATGCATGGAGTCATCAAGCTTAAAAGTAGCCAGTGGGATATAAAATGACACTACTGGGCTCACTCCCATGCTTGCCGGAAAGTTCAAGTTAATTTTCAAATCTTTGACAGGACGAAAAACCTAAACAAACGCTGGAATCGATGCCTCACTAGGGTTTGCAAAGTAATTGTACAGGTACAAAAAATATTGGCCCTTTACCTCGTTGAGCCTTGTTACATATTTCAGTTCAGTTCACAAATCTTTATTCGAATTCCAAGAATTCATAAAAGCACAATCACAGATTTACAATAATCTTATAAAATCCTTATAGAGATATCACATAATTCATTTAATACACCATAATAAACACAAAACAATTTAGCAAGGTTTCCATATAAAATTTTAAAATAGTCAGGGGTTGTTCATCATCTTCCGGGCTCGGGCGGCGATTCTCAAAAAAGTGCAAGTGGAAAAGACTATTTCTTCATTTGCTAAGGAAAGCAGCATCTGATAGGATTTTTCCAAGGAAACAGGTCTAAGTTTATTACATATTTGACCCATAACATGTTTCTGGCAATACTAACTTGGGTTCCCGTTTGTACCTATTATGAGAAAGACCGTTGAAAAGAAGACGAGATTTGGCTGCAGCTTTTCTGCATAGTAGTAGATTTAAGATATCAGCCGATCTTGACATCCACCTCCTTAATTCCGGACCCACTCATACCAAGGGTCACCTGCTGGACCCAGTGTTCACTAACACTCCATCGATGCAAGTGAAAGATTCCTCCCCCTTACCCTGGACAGACCATTTCCTAATTTCCTTCCTACTGCCAGGTTTCTTCAGGAAACCTCAAAAACCGCCCACCTACATCAGGGACAGGACCTGGTCCAGACTTCCTACCGAAGAGTGGGCCAGCATTCTTAAAAACACCTGCCCGGCACGCGCAGACGATCCGGCTGTCGCTGACAGCAATTTCAGAGAGTGGATCACCTCCTCCCTGGACTCCGTACTCCCACTAAGAACTAGGGAGGATAAAAACGGAAAACCTGGGTCCGCCCCGTGGTATACCACTGACCTCCGACTCCTCCGTAAAAACTGCAAAAGAGCCGAACGGCTTTGGAGGAAAGACTGGCAGCACTCCAGCAAGGATGCATACCACAATACAGTCAGACTCTACAAAGATGCCATCAGGCACGCCAAAGCCTCCCACTATGACACGCGGATTACAGAATCTTCTAATTCAGCCAGGGAATCCTTCCTAATCGTAAAGGAGCTGCTCAAAGTACCCCACTCACCGTCCTCCAGTGTCCCATCGGTGGACCGAAGTAATGACCTAGCCACGTACTTCAACGATAAAATCGCCCGTATACTAGTTTCCCTCCCCCCGCCCGGGCCCACCAGCCACTTGGACAATTCGACACCCCCCAGTCAAACCGAAAGTCATCCTCGTCCTCAACTTGAGACATTCAGGCCAGTAACATGTCTGGAAGTCGAGCGAACCATGACCAAAATGAGAAGTGGTTCACCACTTGATGCGGCTCCCATCAGATTCCTCAAAACCGTTGCCCCTGTTATCGTTCCCACGGTCACGGAGCTCATTAATAGCTCACTTACCCAGGGATCTGTTCCTGCCAGCTGGAAGAGCGCGGTGGTAAAAGCACTCCTTAAAAAACCTCAGCTCGATCCAGCAGACATGGCAAACTATCGACCAATTTCTCTCCTACCGGCAATCAGCAAGCTAGCTGAGAAACTGGTCAACAGACAATTGTCCCAGTTCTTTGAAACAAACAACATCTTACGGGAATCCCAAACTGGTTTCCGCCCGGGCCATGGCACAGATACTGCCCTCCTCGCCGTCATCGAGGAGGCAAGGCGCATACTGGATTCAGGAGGGTCAGTGGCAGTGATCCTCCTGGATCTCAGCGCAGCCTTCGACACAGTCAACCACCGTGTCCTCCTCCATCGGCTCGAGGCAGCAGGGATCACCGGGACGGCACTTAGTTGGACAGAATCCTTCCTCACCGGACGCACGTTCCAGGTATGGGACGGCATCTACCACTCAGCCACCCTCCCCCTCACAAGCGGGGTCCCGCAGGGATCTTCCCTGAGCCCGACGCTGTTTAACGCATATATGGCTCCCCTGGAAGACGTGGTGAAACCATTTAACATAAAAATGGTAAGCTACGCTGACGACACTCAACTGGTCGTCTCTCTATCCCAACTAGCCGACCACCCAGAGAAACTGGCGAACTGCCTTACCCAAATACACAGCTGGATGAGTGATTCATCACTAAAATTAAACGGGTCTAAGACCGAAGTGATGCTCCTGGGAAAACAATGGGCAACCATCCCCCCAACAGTCTGGCCCGACGTATTCGGAGAAATCCCCTCCCCGAAACGTGAAATCAAAACCCTTGGAGTATGGCTCGAACCGGAGCTCACCATGAAGACGCAAGCGGCCAAAACTGCTGGCACCTGTTTTGGGCTCATGCGCACCACCCGTAAGATCCTCCCATTACTTCCTCCTCCCTCTAGGAAACTTCTCATCCAGGGGCTAGTTTTGTCCCGTCTTGACTACAGCAATATGGTCTACCTGGGCGCCCCAGAGGCCACCCTGACTAGACTACAGCGGACACAGAACGCTGCGGCCCGTTTGCTCACGAACCTTCCGTCGAGAGTGTCAGCAAAACCAGCCCTCAAGGCCTTGCACTGGCTCCCTGTTCGCCAAAGGGTTGAATTCAAAGCCATGTGTACAACACACAAACTTATCAACGGATCTGGCCCTACTATCCTCAGCAGCCTGGTCACCCCTTACAAAGCATCCATATCCCTCCGTTCAGACAGTGAGCACCTAGCCAACGTCCCCAAATTCAAAAGGACCCGCACCGGAGGCCGACGATTCTCAGTGCAAGCGGCCGTGAGATGGAATTCCCTCCCACGCACCCTCAGACTGGAAGCCATCTACCTGACCTTTCGCAAAAAACTGAAAACGCACCTATTCCCGAAATAACTGTTCCTCCTCCCTCCCTCTCCTTACAGGATAAACAATCTCCTTACAGCGCGGGGATGCCCTTGGGTCACCAGGCGCTATACAAATCGCTAAAATAAATAAATAAATAAAAATTTGCAGCAGACACAACATAATTCATTATCTGCTCTACAGTCTTCAGATTTTAAAAAGAAAATTGCTTGTATTTCAAAACTGACAAATGTTACTAAAACGCTGTAGGGCAGTGGCAGGCCCTTTATGGTCACCTTTGACTTACTGATTGCTGTTTTTAGGTGTTAAACTGAGGCTACATTCTTGAAACTTATGCCCAGGCAGGGTTAACATGTAAAAGTAATAATACAATGGACTAAAACTAGCATACAATGTGCTATATTACGCCACATATTCCAACAGTTTAAGTAAGCTGCTGATTGTCTAGCAGAAAGAGACATGGTGGTGTTCATCTTATTCTTGGATATCTCCGAAAAAATACCTAATAATTCCTCGGGACATTCAGCACCCCACTGTGGTGACATAGGGGCATATGTATCATTCAAAGTTGCGATCGCAAAGCTTTTGTGATCACAATTTAGCTAAGTGGGATGTATTAAGGTAAAACTGCTTTGCAAAATAAGGAATCGCAAAATTTGCGATTCCTTATTTTGCGATTGCATTTAAGGAATCGCAAATTTATCGTAAAATACCACCAACTTCAAGTTTGTGGTAATTTGCGATTTCTCTGAAAAATGCACCTTTTTGCTTTTTCAAAGTGCCATGTGGCGCACATACATGCCCTCAGGGCATGTATGTGTGCCACATGTGCACACATGCACATTTCAGGGATGCAACAGGGTGTCCTTTTGACACCCTGGCACCCTTGAAATTTCATTCTCAATTTGCGATTCTCTAATTGAGAATCGCAAATTGAGAATGTCTTTCCATTCATTCCTATGGGCCTTTAGGCCCATAGGAATGAATGGGGAGGTAGTCCTTAATTGCGAATCGCAATTTGCAATTCGCAATTAAGGAATATGTAAGATTCGCTAAATTATTTGCAAATCCTACATACATAGCGTTTTGCAATTCTCAAATAGCAATTCCCAAAAAACGTTATTTGAGAATCGCGAAATCAAACTTTCATACATATGGCCCTGAAAGGTTTTTCTCACTCCGAGCCATCCTTGCTTGTGTTTCTTTTTCTTTTGGCGGTAATTGGTAAACTAGTTATCAGTGACAACAACAGCAGATTGCTTTGTAAGAAATGCATTCACTGACATAAAATTAGTATTGTTAATGAATAACAAATCTGTATTTTACCAACGTTAAATAGCGAATTGCAATTTCAAAATTGATAATAGCAATTCACTTTTCCTATGTTCATCACATTTTCAAATGGCGAATAGTCCCAAATTCACAATTTTTGCATCATCAATTCAAACCAGTTGGTAACTGTGTGAAAACTATAAAAGGTAGCCCAGAATGCACACGTGACTTTCCAAAATGATTGCCCTGTATGTGATGGCAAGTAGGATGTGTGTTCTGGTTTGTTTGCAGAGAAGGAGTAAAAGACAGGAGAGGATCTTCAGGCTGTGGATTACTTAGTTTGGGCAAACTAAGGAAGACATATATATAAAGTACAGGCTGAGTAGTACTGTTATCCTGAAGCTCATAGCTGATTTAAAACCCCACCTTAAGAGACAGAACTTGTGCAGTAAGTATAGCCTCACCCAAGTGCAGGTGTTATGTAAATTGCGCCTGTTAGACTCTGTTAGCTACTAAGGTATCATAGCAACAGGCAGTGTGTCACAGAGTGCCCTTTCTTGTTCCTTCCATGCTTTGTTAGATGCAATGTTAAAGTGCATTAAGACATACAATATATTGCTACAATGAGGGACTAACTATAAATGCATCCGATTCTCACTCAGATGAGGAGCGAGATCCAATCCCACCACCTCTCACACACGAAGAAACCCCTGCTGCGGAAGGGTGTTTGAAATGTTCAAATATTACCGATCATTATTTCTCAAAGTAAGATTGTACATG
The DNA here is from genome assembly GCF_964261635.1 of Lissotriton helveticus. Classification (NCBI taxonomy): domain Eukaryota; kingdom Metazoa; phylum Chordata; class Amphibia; order Caudata; family Salamandridae; genus Lissotriton; species Lissotriton helveticus. Next base: position 994,383,441 of record NC_136072.1, read on the forward strand.
CAGTCAGTGTATGTTGGACAGCTAAATACAACTTTATTTTTAGGTAAGAAACAGTATATCTGAGAAGATACTTATCTTTCTAAATATTGTTTTGTACAAACAACATGAAAATAAAATGATAGGTCAGGATGTTACAGTTTGGCTTTTCTAACACATGCTTTTTTTGTGAGCTGACGTTTTAGATGTAAGAATTTCAGCAGTACCACTGCTACTCCTTCTTTGTCATCGATAGAAAACTGTACGAGTGGGCAGTAAACTCCAATGGCAATGTTCGCTGTGTTTTTCCCACTACGCACTTGGCTTGGTGCACAGAGTTCGCAAAAACTCCGCCAACCGCTGCGTAGCTGAGGTTTTCTTGTGCGTGACTCACCAACGTTATGTTGGCAAGCGAGATTTCTCAACGCAGGAGGTCGTGGCAGGTCATTCCTTACCACTCGCATTGAGAAAGCTATTTCTCGGGTTTAGAAAGCTGCCTCTTGAGTAGAAAATCTACTCAAGCGGCAGAAAGAAGGAGCACCCTCTGGCGCGCTGCGTGGTGCTGTTTGCAATGATTTTACAGCATGGGACAAGCTCCCAACACTAAAAATGAGCACATGGAGCATCTGATCAACTGCTCCTGGAACTCCACAGAATCTCGTAGAGTTTTTAAACAACTCAGCGGAATTCCACGGAGGAAAACACAGTGAGGTAGTCGCACCCTAGTAAACTGTCTGTTATTGAGATGCTGCTGACTCTTGATTGGTCCTCACCTTCCCCCATTCCAACCAGTGCAGCACTTTCAATGCTACCTGTTTGGATTGTCTCTACTTCATTGATGACCCAGATTAGGCACCTTACCACATCCACACTAGTACCCGACGTGACAAGGTGATTGCAGTACGTGCCAGGTGATTGATGTCACGAGTTGGCCCATCAATGCGGTATGATTTATGGTGCTCCCCACGCCTTTGCTGGATACCTTCATGGTGCAGTTCTTCACATAAGGTCTTGATGGCACCTGTATGATTAATACAATTGTAATACATTGCGATCTGATGGGCAGCTAGGGTAGTTCTGTAACCAAGTTGTTATGTTTTTATCTGGGGTTATCAGTTTTTGGATTCGGAATTTTTATCTGCTTCTGTTCCAGGCAAACCTTGAATATAGAGGTTTCTAAATCTCTGAATAGTTGTTGGCTTGCAAGACTCATGGCATTTGGAACTGGGGACTGTGGTGATTGTTTTGAGGATTGAGGGCCAAGTCTGTGTCTTTCTCATAAATAAGGGACATCACTGCAGGTTCCTGTGCAATAGTTGGTGCAATGTCATCAATCCTTTTTTTCTGCTGTCTCTCTATGCTCCATGACTGCAGGACCTATATTTGCAGCATTTGTTGCACTGCCCTGGTGTCCACTATCATTGGGCTCATCTATAAGCATATCTATGTCTTCGGGGCACTCCCATTCAGAGGCATCACTTTCTGGAGGGGGATTGACAACACCACAGTCATTTATTTCTGGTTGTAAGTTGCCTACATTTATGACATTAACAATTACATTTTTGGAGGAGGGGCTTCGCGCGATTCCAAGATGGACGCGTGAGCTAAGAGCTCCCGGGACCCCTTCCACCTCCGGCGACTATCCTGTCATCTATCCTGATTCTGACGACGGATATTTTTTTTATTGACGCCCTGCTGATGCCAGCGCTCTTTTCGTGACTTGTTTTGGCCGTCGCACGCTGGACTTACTGCGACCTGAACTTTGAGGCCTACCACGTATGCCAACCGGGGGCTCGAGTCCCCGAGGTACCCAGGTGGCAATTGAACAACAGCGGCTGGTGGGCCACGCCCTCTTCCCTTGGTGTGCTTTCGGTTTCGTTTCTGCTTCTGGTGCTAGCCCACTTCCCGATTGGAATTCTTACTCTGCGACTGCTGGCCTGGTCTTGTGCTGTGCCCTTCTTTCCTCGCAATTCGGCGCCTGCCACGACGGAGGCTGTTTTGTCCGAGTTTCGCAATTCCAGTTGAAGTTTCTCCCCGGTCATGACGGGCAGGACAGTGGTCGAGAGACGCGGCGCAAGAGGCTCGTCCCGAGGGGGGGCCACCCAATCTCAGACCATTGATCGCTTTACTCGACCCAAGGGCTCCCCGGGCGGATCGAGTGGTGCCCTGGAGGAAGCTGGGGACGGTGCTCCTGATGGCGAGGAGCCTACCCTGAAAGACGTGATGGGCGCCATTGCGAGTATTCAATCCAGCATGGGCCAGCAGTATGAAACCTTGGCTGCTAAGATAGACACAGTGGCGGTTGATGTTTCCCTTATCAGAGCGGACCTTGGGAAAACTAACGAGCGTGTCAAATCTCTTGATCTTCAGACCGCTAGTCTGACCACGGATGTCTCGGACCTCCAGACCACGGTCCGTAATCTCCGGACCACTTGTGACCTATTTGCCAATCGGTTGGAGGATTTTGAGGGCCGGGCCAGGCGCAACAACGTCCGCATCGTTGGTGTCCCGGAGACTTCTGCCGATATGCCTGTTGATATCCTGGTGGAGGACCTTGTGTTGAAGCAACTGGCGGCGCAGGGCCTAAGTAATTTTTTTCCGGTCGAAAGGGCCCATCGTGTTCCGGGAGGCAAGCCGAAGCTGGGTGCCGCTCCACGGCCTATTATAGCTAGACTATTTAACTTTGGCGATAGGGACGCTATCCTGCAGGCATCGCGAACCACTGGGCCCATTAAATTTGAGAACGCCTCCATAAGTTTCTATCCAGATTTCACGCAAGCCGTCCAGAAACAGAGGATGGGCTTTACGGGCGTGAAGAGGCGCCTCAGGGATCTGGGACTGAAGTATGCCATGCTTTTCCCGGCCCGCCTGAGGATCGAACATGCTGAGCGTGCCTTTTTCTTCGACCGCCCTGAGGTGGTGAGTGACTGGTTGGACACTTTACCGAAGCGTACCGATGGCCCGGAAGACTCGGGAGGGGCCGAGGGGGGAGTGGAGGACCGGGAGCAGTGAGTCTACGTTGGCGAGCCGGATTACATCGCATGGGCTGCCGGACTGTGTTTTGAGTATTAGGTGACTGCCCGGGGGTGTGAGGGGGTCTGAGGGGTCTTCCTCCTCTGGGGATTTCTTTCTCTCTTTCTGTAGGTTAGTTTAATGGGGCGACAGGCACACTGCAAGTTGGGGTGGCTTTTGGGTCTACCGCAGGGGTGCAGGGTGGGGGGTTCGACACTGTTGGGTTCCTTGGGGGTGGGGGGGGCTTTTTTCTTCTTGTTTGGTTCGAGGCTGTGCTCTGTTTATCACTTGCTTTTACATGACTGTTTCGAGGTGGGGAGTGCGGTCGGTTTGCTTCAGGGATGGGGGTAGGGGGCTTAGGGTTTTGAGATGGAATGTTAATGGTCTTGGGGACAGGATAAAACGTGGGATTGTGCTGCAATACTTGAAGAGGTGCTCCCCGGATGTGGTCCTGCTTCAGGAGACCCATTTGGTGGGCAACACGTGCCACGCTTTGAACAGGAGAGGCTATCGTCTGGTGGCGCACTCCGGCTTCACCTCGGGATCGAGGGGGGCTGGTATCCTGGTCAGGAATTCCCTTCCCTTGGAGGTGGATACCACACTGTTAGATGATAGGGGCCGCTATGCTGGCGTTACCGGGAGATGGGAGGGGAAATTGATCTCCATACTGTCTATTTATGTTCCGCCTGGGCTACAGTCTACCACGTTCGCTGACTTGTGCAAGGTCATTCTGGGCCTGCCCGAGGGCCTGCTTGTGCTGGGTGGTGATTTCAATTCAGTGGTGAATGATGAGAGTGATCGTAGCCCCCCCCGGCTCCTCCCTGCATCGCAGTTGTGGTTGGGGAAATTCCTTGATGCCTTTGGGTTGGCTGATTGTTGGAGGCAGCTGCACCCTGGCCAACTTCAGTATACCTTTCATTCGGGGGCTCACGGAAGTCTCTCGAGACTCGATTATATTGTCGTGCCTATGGTGCAGTTGGCCTCGGTGCGTGAAATCAGACACTTGGCTAGGGGGATCTCGGACCACTCCCCGGTATGGTTTCACTTAGACATTTGTTTGGGGACGGGGGGCCGTATCGCCCCCATCAATCCGTGGCACTTCCAGAACCCTAGACTCAGATCCGAGGTGGTCAAATGTGTGGACTATTACTTTGCAGAAAATGAGGGTTCTGTCTCCTCCCCGGTTTCATTGTGGGAGGCCTACAAGACGGTGATCCGAGGTCAGACCTTGTCCCTTGTGGCCGATGAGAAGCGGCATAACCAAGAGGAGGTGGTGCGTTTGGAATCTGAGATTGCAGTGCTTGAGGGGCGGTTGGAGGCTGGAGTGACGCCTGAGATTCTGCATGTTTTGGCTCTTAAGCAAACTGAATACAGGGCACTAGTGACTGCCGCTGCTGAGGCGATGCATCGCATGCAGCAAGGGCGACTTTATGATGTGGGTGATAAGGCCGGGAAATTGCTTGCGTGGCTGGACAGGAGAGACAGATTGAATCGTGTGGTGCCAGTGATTGAGAGAGATGATGGAGTGCGAGTCGTGGACCCGGTGGAGATAGTTGAGGTGTTTGCTCAGCATTTTCGGGTCGTATATGCCCCGATTTCCGGCCTCCCGGAGGAGGACTCGTGCTTGTTACTTCGTGACCTTGTGTTGCCCAGTCTCTCGGAGTCGGACGAGGTGTTAATGGAGGCTGATTTTTGCGCCGATGAAGTTGCGCTTGCCATTCGCTCCCTTCGCTCGGGGAAGGCTTCGGGCCCTAATGGTATACCGGTTGAGTTGTATAAATTGTGTCCGGACAAAATGGCGCCGTATTTGCTGCGTATGTTTGCGGCCTCGCGAGATCTTGGTTCTCTTCCCAGGGACCAGAGGTTGGCTTCCATTGTGGTCATTCATAAAGATGGTAAGCCCCGCGAGCGTTGCTCATCGTATCGTCCGATCTCCCTTCTGAACGCTGAACCGAAGATATTGGCAAAAATACTGGCAAATCGACTGGTCACGGTGATCAGTGGACTGGTTCACCCGGATCAGTCCGGTTTTATCCCTCAGCGCAATACTGCTCTCAATCTTTGCCGTTTACATGGCGTCGTTGCGAGGGCGGGATCTCTTCGTGAGCCGGCCATCTTGGTTTCTCTCGATGCTTCGATGGCCTTTGACACGGTTGAGTGGCCGTATCTGTGGGCCGCCCTTGCCAAGTTCGGTTTTGGCCCTAAATTCATCACTTGGGTTAAACTCCTGTATGAACAGCCACTCGCGCAGGTGGTGGTTAATGGCAGAGCCTCGGCGCCCTTCCCTCTCGGGCGTGGCACGAGGCAGGGTTGTCCTTTGTCGCCGTTGTTGTTTGCGCTTGCGCTTGAACCGCTGGCCGCCTGGCTTCGGTGGGAACCCTCTCTGAAAGGTATACGCTGGTCCCCGGATTTCGAAGACCGAGTCTCTCTCTATGTTGATGACATCCTGTTATATTTGACGTCCCCCCGCAAATCGCTGGGAGTTCTTATTGATGTATTGCGCTCTTTTGGCCGCAACTCCGGGTTGGTTATCAATTGGTCTAAATCCTGTATCTTTCCGCTCACTAGCGACCCACTTTCTCTGCCCCGAATATGTCCGATCCCGGTCTGCATTGATGGCTTTAAATATTTGGGGATTTATATTTCACTTGACCCTGTGCTGCGTTATGATCGGAATTTGCTGCCTCCGCTCGCTTGGCTCCGGTCGGACGTGGTGCAATCTGCCTCTCTCCCCCTTGGGACGTGCGGCGCTGTTTAAAATGATGTCCCTCCCCCGGTTCCTGTATGCCGTACAAAACACGCTAGATTTGGTGCCGGCTCACTATTTTCGTGAAATAGAGTGCCTCCAGAGGAAGCTGGTGTGGGTTGGTCGGCCCCGTATAGCACTGGCTAAACTCACGCTACCCTGGTATGACGGGGGCATTGCCTTACCCGACATACGACGATATTATTGGGCATCCCAGTTGAGTGCTGTGAATCATGCTATGTATGGTCCTGTCCCGAACCCGGCTTTTGAAATGGACCGATGGCTCTTACCTGGGGGGATTACTATAGGGCATTTTATTCTAGGAGTGCTAGGAGGAACTTGACGGGTCCCACGGCAGTGGCGGTGCGGGTTTGGAGCAGCGCGACCGCGGCTACTGGGTGGTCGGATAGGCTTACCAGGGCGACCCCTTTATTTGCTGCGGAGAGACTGGGTGAACTATGGACGTCGAAGGGGTTCGATAGATGGGACCTCATCGGGATTAGTAAATTGAGCGATCTTTGGGTTAAGGATAGAGTGAAGACCTTTGCGGAACTACAGCAAGAGTATGGTCTGCATGACTCGGAATTTTTTCGATATCTTCAGGTTCGCCATGCCGTTGGGTCGGTTTTTCCGACCGGTTCTGATGTTCCGGAGAGTTCCCCTCTGGAGTATAGGGTGCTGGACGGTCATGTTCCAGACAGCACTATTTCTCTTATTTACAAAAAACTTATTAATGTTCGGTCGGACTTGCTTGTCCATTTGCGTGGCGCCTAGACTGCCGATGGGCTGGAGCTAGACGATGAGGATTGGCAGGCTGCGGTGTCCTCTCCTAAAGAGGTCGCGATTCCGGCGCGCCTGCGACTTGTTCAGCTGAAAGTCCTGCACCGAGTCTATGTCACTGGTCCCCGACTGATGCGTATGGGTTTTTCTGAGGGTGGACTGTGTCGGCGGGGTTGTGGTATGCTTGCTACTTTCCTCCATATTGTATGGGAGTGCCCGGTGGTTGAGTCCTTCTGGAGGGGAGTGCATGAAGTGATGAATGAAGTCACGAATGTTCGGCTGCTACCTGAACCTAAGCGCTGTCTATTGAATGTGTGGGAACCGACCGACTGTAATGTTGCTAAGACTCAATGGGTGACTCTGGGCAACATGATCGCGAAGAGGGACATTGCGCAGTTATGGGGGTCTCAGAGGGCACCCTTGGTTTCCGTGTGGGAAGATAACATGGACTGGTGTATGTTCAGAGAGAAAATTGTCTACATTTCCCGTGGCAGGCCCCGAAAGTGGGGTAGGATATGGAACCAGTGGAATGCATTCCGTGGGGACATTTGTGAACCCCCCCTCGTGGATCCCCCTGATACTCCTTGTTCCCCTTGACTGTACACTTCGGCTCTCACATGTACAGATATATCGATATTTCCATTTGCTCTGGGCTCCCGTTTTGTCCCTCCCTCCCTGACTCTTCTCCTGTCTACCGTATTGTTTCCTGACCGCTTCTTCCTGCCACATATGTAATGACCATACTGATCGGAGTGCAGCCTTGTTTCTTTTGTTGTTTGAATGTTATAAAATGAAACCGCTCGTATCCTGTCGTTTGGAACTTAACGAATTTCTTACCATGGCTGCCGGACCCCTGGTTGTCGGCTGATGAGCTGTGTATTATGCTATACCTTGTGCTGTTTTCTTGGCCGGCCCGAGGGGTTGTAGGCGAGAATCTGTATTTCCATACTTTGTTAAATAAAGGTTTTTTCAAAAAACAAAAAACAAAAAAAAAACAATTACATTTTTGTCTCTCTATTTCCTGTCTATTTTGTTCTACAATACATATCCCATAATGCACTTTAAAAGAAGTACTACGGCTCACTATTCAGTATTCACTACTGCAATTGTAGATCTAAGATTTGGAGTGTAGTTTTTTAATAACACTACGTTACTGTGGGGTTTTTAATATGTTTATTTGTCTTAATGATACAATTTAAAATTAAATGTTAATTATTAAAAGTATATACTTGGCTTACCTTCTGCGGTTCATGGAAAGTCTGGGGCATCAATTGCACTAAAACCAGTGATGGATTCTGTTTCCAGGGTGCTTTGCACAAGCTCCTCTACAGCAGCAGTTAGTATTACGGTGGTGGGGAAGGGATCCTCCTTTTTCTCTGGAATTATGCAGACGGCTTGCCACCTTCTCCTTTGTGCAAGATCGTACCATCTCTTCCTTATTTTATCTATCGATCTCTGGGTGACTCCAACTGCACTGATCTTCTCCTGCATCCCCTTCCATTTTTTTTCTGGAACTCAAGCATTGTCTGAGATGACTTGCCAAAAAGTTGGTCATGGTGGCCAACACATTGCTCTGTGAGGATTCCTAATGCCTTTAAAAAAAAGTAACTTTTCTTTTCCAGCTGCCAGCATCCTTCTCACTCTCCTTATGGGAAATCTTGATTACCTAAAAGACTGAATGGCTAACATACACTTGGATATAAATTGGATTCTCCTATGGAGCAGAGCTGCACCAATGCCCTCCATCTTTAAAGTGAGGCTTACTTCCTCCTTATGATGTCATCTCTGTATGCCCAAAACTCAGATTAATTACGACTGCATTCACAATTTAGGAAATCACTAAATATGATTCCCTAAATACCAAACCGACAAAATAGTAAGGCCCAGATGCATGAACCTAAAATCTGGTCGCAAAGGGGCAGATTCTCAAAATCTGCCCCTTTGCGACCGGTATTTTTGCATTTGGGATGCATCATCCCAAATGCAAAAATCGCAATTTAAGGAATCTCTAAATTGAGATTCCTTAAATTGCGATTTCATTTAAGGAATCCCAAATTGAGATTCCTTAAATGCAATGCAACAAAGTATAAAAATTAGCAATTTCGTTAATAGGGGGAGCAAATTACCATGAAGTTGAACTTCATGGTAATTTGCAAAAACTTTGAAAAATGCACTTTTGTGCATTTTTCCTAGTTTCATGTTGCGCACACACATGCCCTTAGGGCATGTGTGTGTGCAACATATGTTCACAGATTAATTTCAGGGGTGCAACAGGGTGTCCTTTGGACACCCCTGCACCCTTGAAATTGCATTCTCAATTTGCGATTCGCTAATTGCTAATCGCAAATTGAGAATGTCTTCCCATTCATTCCTATGGGCCTCTAGGCCCATAGGAATAAATTGGGAGGTATTCCTTAATTGCGACTCGCAATTTGCGGGTCGCAATTAAGGAATATTAAGAAATCACAATTTTTTCAGCGATTTCTTCATGCATAGCATTTTGCTATTCCTTATTAGCGAATCCTTATTTTTCGCTAATAAGGAATCGCAAAATGGATGCTTGATGCATCTGGGGCTAAATCTCTACTGATTTAGTGACTTATTTCATACATACCGATTAGCGATTACCAAATAGTGATTCACAAGGATTTGCTTTTATGGTAACCGCTATTCGATTTTTTTTCTACATATGGCCCGCGGTGACACACTTGTAGGCTTCTGCATACACTGTTTTGTTTATTTGCTTTCACATTTGCTCATTTTGTATGTTGGTCGACGTAAAATAATTTGTTCTTATAGACAGATTGGCTGAAGATGTCTATAGATATAAAAGTCTGATTGCAGTATTAATGAGCCTTTTGTGCACCGTAAACCCATCTATAATGAGTATTTTGAGGACTCCAGTTTCCATTACACTCTGACTGACACTCAATAAAAGGATTGATATTTTCAATTGATTTATTACCATTTGAGCTCAGTGAAAAACAAAGCATGTAGAAGGAAGAATAATGTATAGGGGATGATGTCCCTCTTCCCCTGCCAGTGGCCTGCATAAGGTTACTGACAGTTACCCAAGAGTTCTGTAGTTATGTAGATGATTGAAATGAAATTCAAAATTTCTTTATAAGATTACAAGAGTCCAAGTGACATGAAATTTTTTTTAGGTGAGGACGTTAGTTCTCAGAATATATGGCCATATCAACACCCATCTTTTTCAACCTTTTTTACCTATTCAAAAATTGTTCTTCCCCCCTCCATATGCAGGAGATCATGTGGTTGCAGTCACGTTGAATAAATGCAGACCCTGTACTTTTTAAACAACACATCAGTGTGCTGCGTCTAATTTGGAGAGAACAAAGTAGTTTTTAATGTAAGTAAATGTGTGGTTTAAAATGTGCCATATAATATAGATATATTTCTGCTCTCCTGTGTCGGCATCTAGCAGTGTAATAAATACATCTTGAGCCACCGATGCAAGCATATCAACTGATGTCAGTGGGGTACCACAATAGTCATGTTTTAGTATGGACCTGCACTTATATAGCCTTTACGGTATTGACCACAACCATATTGACAACGTCAGTAGATGTGGAATTAGAATATTAAATCCATACCTCTCTATGTATGCTTCCTTTTACGAAAGAGTCAATATATTTGCAGTTTAATATTATTGGCCTTGACAATGTAAGAACCTCAATAGCTGAATGTTTAGTGAAAAAATGTTTGAAAGAAATGGAGCAGAAAAACTAGCCATCCCTTTGATTACCTACGATGATCTTGTGTCCTGCTCATGGATACACTCGTGGCTGGCTCTGATGGGAGTTATTGTTATTTCATCATTCTGCTGCATCAACTGTAGGGTAGTCATGTTGTTTTCTTTTCTGTAGTTGAGAGATGATATCACAGCAAGGCTAAAATAAAGAATTAGGTATTTGTTTGATACAGGTATTTAGTGGTTTTACAAGAGGCCTGAAAACAGGGCCTTTATCCTGCAATGGTGTTGAAATACATGTCTGTAAGATTATTGGTTTGACCTCAAATATGGTGAAACAGCAACATGTAAATTATAGAAATTATAACATCAGTCTAAGAAGGAAACCTTGCTATTTATAGTTTTTGTGTAGGAACATCCAAATATAGCATTTGATGATACACATATACACTCTGTTCCATTTTATCTGTTCAATTCAGTTCATATTCACAAGTTCCACTAAATTGCTTCATATCTACTATATTATTCTGCCATTGTGGATTCCCACATGATCTGTGCACAGTATGGCACAGTAAAAAGAACATTAACCTTGTGCTCAGGATTCAACGAAGTGATGTACTTTTCTGCCCTTCTCTGCATCCACTGTTCACCACGTGGAACAAGAACATGTTGGTTGTTAGATTAGGGGGTCTCTAGTTGGCACAGGTAGGTACTTGTGACAAATAGACACCACACAGGTTTTATATCAAAATAAGTATACTTTATATAGAGTTACCACAAGACCATAAACGACAAAAATACACAATACTGTTACTTTAAGATGGTAGATTTAGCTTAGTTCAGTTCAGTTCTTAAGATGAGTCACTTTGCGTCAATGTATCTTACGATGCGTTGCGCTTCCACAACAAGCAATGTTGCAGTGATGGAAATATGGTGAAGTTCGGATACAAAGAAATAAAGATGACGCTCTTTCCTTGGTGCGACACGCTTCCCGGTGATGCGGCAACGTCGGTCCTCTCCTCCGGCGATGCGAGATACTTTACAAGATGCAAGCCGCGACTGGCCCTGCGACAAGATTCCCAGCAATGCGGCAGCGTCTGCTGCGACGTCGATCCTCTCTACTGGCGATGCGAGTTGATTCCACAACGATGCCAGCCGTGACAGGCCCTGTGACAGTCTTCCCAGTGATGCGGTGGCGTCTGCGGCGACGTCGATCCTCTTCTCCGGTGATGGTCCCCGACAGGCCCTGGGACACGCTTCTCAGAGATGCGATGGTGTCTGCGGCAACGTCGGTCCTTCTCTCTTGCGACACGCTTTCCGGTGATGCATCGGTGTCTGCGGCGACGTTGATTCTCTTCTCCGATGATGCGCGGCGCTTCGTGTTGTGAAGCGGCAGCGGCGGTTCTGAGACACGCTTCTCGATCTTGAGTCGCGCTACCAGCTCCTTGCGACACGCAAATCCCCCACAAAGTCCAGCACAGCTACAGGCACTTCAGGGAGACTTTTAGGAAGCTGTTGGTGAAGTCTGTTGTCCCTGAGACTTCAGCAGGAGGCAAGCTCTTTCCAAACCTTTGGGGATCCTTCACAAGTTGAAAGTAAAGCACACAAAGGGGCATATTACCAAGCAATAGCGATAATTATCGCTATTGCTTGGTTAGAGACAAAAATTTACCGCTGAGCTGCGGCGATTTTTATCGCAGATAAACCTTGGTATGCGATAAAAAACGGCCGCAATGCATGAATATCGCTGAAAAGTCAGCGATATTCTGCATTACCGAGCTAATGCTCTTAGCCATGTTATCCACCTCCCATTGGATAACATGGCTAAGAACTGCTCAGGGCAGGTGTTAGCTTTTGGAGATATTCGCGCTTAGCGCGAATATCTCCAAAAGTTGGTAATAGGAGATAGCGATGTTAGCGACTGTTTCCAGTCGCTAACATCTTGGCACGCCCACTTTGCATGTCATTAGTGATATATATCACTGACATGCAAAGTGGGGCCCAAGATGGTCGCTATCTCCTACTAGCTGTCGCTAACTGGTGTTAGCGACAGCTAGGTAATAGGGAGTAAAATTTTTCTCCGCTTTCTTGGCTTTTAAAGCCAAAAAAGCCGAGTTAAACCCCCTTGATAATATGCCCCACGGTTCTTTCTCCTTTCTTTGGCAGTCAGGCATCACTGCAGGCCAATCCCCCAAGCAGCACTTCAGCTCAGGGATAGTCTCTCCTCAGTTTCTTCAGGTTCTTCTCCTCAGCAAAGGTTTCTTCTTGTAGTCCAAGTGATCTAATTTCTTGGGATCAGTGTCCCAATGTTTATACCCCAAAATCCTGTGTTCTCTGAGGGGAGAGGGGCCTTTGCCCAGTCCAAACCAATTCTGAAGCAGTCTGTTTACCAGACTTCTCCTTTCCTTTCAAAGTGCAGGGCAGGCACATCAGACGCCCCACAGGAGGTGGAGCCAGCGTTGTGGAAGGCAAGTACAGTCCTGGAGCACTTTGTTTACAGGATTCCTTCTCTTCTTTCAGTGTGCAGGGCAGAGACATCAGCCGCACCCCAGGGGATGGAGCCGACATTGTGGAAGGCAGGCAAAGCCCTATTCAAGGTCCGGGGGCAACTCCTCCCTCCCATCTAGATGCAGATCTCTCTATTCATCACTGGGCTGACTCATCCTGTCTCTTGGAATCCCCCAGCCCTGTCACTCACAAAACCAGACGAAGGAATACACAGACTAGCAGAGGCAGGCTTGAAAGGTTAAGCAAGCAAATACCTACTTTCTTTAACTGGTATTTGCAAACACAGAATGTTAAAACCAACTTCACTAAAAGATGCATTTTATCATTCTGAGTTCAGGCATACTAAACTCGAATTTCTACCATGTTCCCTGAGACAGTTAGGATTATAAACATGTAATAATCTAACAGCCCATTCTGGCCTATGGAGAACAGATAGCCTTGCAATAGTGAAAAACTTCAAATGGCTGTAATTCACTAATTGGACATGCCACACACATCAGGGCTTGTCCTACCTTATACTTACAATGCACCCTGCCCTTGGGCCTCCCAAAGTGGTGACTGATATGAAGAAAAGGGAAGATTTAGGGACTGGCGTGGGTGCACTTGCCCAGTCAGACTGACAGTACCAGACTGCACGCAGGCTCTGCAATGGCAGACCTTAGACACATTTTACAAGGCTGCTTCAGTGGGTGGCACAACCAGTGCTGCAGGCCCACTGGCAGGCTTTGGATTTACACACCCTGGGCACACTCAGTGCACTAGACTAGGGTCTGACAAGTAAACCAAATAGCCAAACATGGAACCACTGATGAATACATCAATTTACAATAGGGAGCACTTGCACTGTGGCACTGGATAGAAGTGGCACAGTGCCCAAAGGATCTAACACCAGCAAAAATACACGAGGCAACAGCAAAAATGGAAGGGAGAGCCACGCCAATGGTGCCAGGTCTAACATTGGTCAATAGCAGAAACAGGAAACTGTGAATAGGATGAGTGAAATCAAAGAGACTAGATGCTACCACTTTGATCTGTAGCTATTCTGGTCACTGATGTCCGTAGGTCAAAATGATTATTTAATATCTAAAAGTGGTAGAAGATACTTTAAGAATCTGTGGTAAAAGTCCTGTCTCTAATCTTATCAAAAGTAAATATAACTTTAAAACATCTGTAAGGGCCTAACTCTCTGTGTGCTGGTATTAAGCTGATATTTCTGAAACTGAAGTATTATAAAAATTGAGCAACTAGAGATATCCTGTCCAACCATCTTGTTCTAATGACAAGATAACTACTTCTTGCTCCCATAAATGTGCTCTCTCAGACACTGATATGCTTGTGTTCTAGTCTGTCTCTTGCACAATCAAAAGAATTGAGCATTTATTAATGGCTTGTGATTCTTGTCTATATCAATCAACGTATCACTTTTTAAGTACCACATATGTTCTTATCAAGGTTAGGAACAGATATAGAGCGTTGTCGGACTGATTACTTCATCTCAATGGTGATGGATATCCTGTCTGCCAAAATATAAATCCCATAGCACATAATGGGATTTATATTTCTGCGGACAGGATATCTGTCTCTGTTGTGATGTAGTAACCTGTCCTCCAAGGTCTAAATCAGGGCCTTAGTCAAAGAAGTAGTGCATGATTTTTCTTGTTCTCACACAGAAAAAATAGATTCCACATGTAAACAATTTCCAAAATCTTTAACGACCCTGTAGCAAGTATTTTTTTTAAAGTTCAAAGTTTGTTTCCAGTACGAATTTAGAATTCTTCTTTGCAGTCACAACTATTCCACAAAAAGTAATTGTCCTACTGTCAGACTCCATACTGGGCACCACAAGCCAATCAGAGAATAATGGGTCCCAACTATGGTGGTTAAAGTCATTTGGCAATGGTGTCCAGGATGCATCCTACTGTGGCTCTGCAAATTGAGCCAAGTACAACCCCTTCCTCTCAGGGTAGTGAAGGCAAGCAGTCACAGACTTCTCAGGTAGAGAGTGTGGGGGGGCAACGCTCAGAATGCAAACTTAAACCAATAGACAACAGAACGTAAAGCCCAGTCAATTGTTTTTCTGTGTAAAAGCAAGTGCTGTAAACATACAACACAACTATCAGATCTTCCCCAAACACACCACCCTCTGGAACGACTCCTGGTCGCTGCCGGAACTCAAACCCACCCCTACAACGAAAGACCACACCCGCAACCTCTGCCTCATCCGCAATAGAGAACTCTCTGAACATCAGATCAATGTCGTCTCCTAGTCTGTTTCCACACGTTCCATATGCTCTGAAAATGTTTTCAGTGGCTCCCCATCAGCACCAGGAAGATGATGACCCAGGTCATTATCACCAGCCGACTGGACTACAGCAACAGACTCTATGCAGGCACCACCAGTGAACTCATGCAAAGACTCCAAACAATCCAGAACACAGCCAACAGACTGATCCTCAACGTGCCCAAGAGAACCCACATCACCCAGCCCCTGAAAGACCTCCACTCACTCCCAGTCCAAAAGAGATACCATTTCAAGCTCCTGACCCATGCCTACAAGGCCCCCATGACCAAGGACCCACCTACATGAACCATCACCTGTACTTCCACTGACACCCCTGGATCCTCCCCTCCACACACCTTTCCCTCACACAGGTCCCTTGCATATGCCTCTGCTTCACAGAGGACATGCCTTCTCCTATCTCACCACGAAAGCCTGGAACTCCCTCCCCCTCCAATTCCGCACCCTTGGTGACCCACTACACGAAGGAGCTCAATACCTGGCTCTTCAACTGAGACCCTCAGCAAGCACCTCAATACCCTCCTAGGTGTGCTTTACAAGTACTACTTGATTGAGTAATTGAACTGAACACTACACTTCCCAGTTGAATTAGAGTAGTGAAAACCAGGTTGTGTCCCTGATTGTGATCTCAGCGCTACACTGCCCTACTCCAGTTTTCTCTCCACATCCTAGTGACCCTAATAGCTACTGTCCTGGGTAGTCAGTGATACTTACAGAGAGTTAGATGTGTAACTCAGTTCAATAGTTCTTTCCAAGCTTTAATTTGAGCAAAAAGTCTGAAGTTTCAGTGCCACACTTCCTCGGAGCACCTATCAGTCCTTTCCTCTGGTTTCAGATTGTGCAGACTGAGTCATGTCATAAGCACCATTGCACCAGTATTGAGCAGTTCCAACTACACAGTGCAGCTTTTTCAGCAGCTTCCCATGCCGACAAAGTGGTGATGCCTTTTCTTTCCTTCTGGCATCATCCTTCAGCAGTCATCACATGGTGAAGTCTTTGGGTTGTCTCAGCAGAAACTGAGGAGAGATACCCAGTTTTGCTCTCTAATGAAGCCTGCTTTTGCTGGGTGTTCATCACACTGGGACCATGCTGGGCTTTTTCTCTTGGACAGTTTATCCTCTTGCTGGGCGAGGCACACTCCTTCCCTCTCTCAGCATACAGGCAGACTTCTAATCACAAGGCAGAC
The DNA here is from genome assembly GCF_964261635.1 of Lissotriton helveticus. Classification (NCBI taxonomy): domain Eukaryota; kingdom Metazoa; phylum Chordata; class Amphibia; order Caudata; family Salamandridae; genus Lissotriton; species Lissotriton helveticus. The sequence goes on from NC_136072.1 coordinate 994,399,660, forward strand.
TAACTGCAGAAAGTGTAGAATTCAAGTGATGTCCCCTCATCCCAGAGGAACTGGCTCTCAGACTGACATAGCCATTGTTACACAGCAGTGTTTTGAGTACTCTTCAGAGCATGTGCTTCCTTGGTCAAGAAGAACTTGAGACTGGAATGAGGTGGGATAGTTTGGATCTCACTTTTATACACATTTTACAGAAAGGGGATGTGAATCCACTGTTCCAAATTTCAGGAATGGTTTGGGGATGTCATTCTCAGGCTGCTGTCCAGACACAACCTTTAATTAAAGTGATGCTTCTCACAGCAGGTAGCTCTGGGACTGAATCCAAGCAGGAGAACCTAAAACATGAGCACAATTAAGCCTCCTAACGTGTCTTTTTTTGCTTCCAGTGACATGCCGCAAATGGGAGTCTGTTTTTGCTTCCAGTGACATGCCGCGAATGGGAGTTTGTTCAGTCCTTTTGAAGTGTTCTCTGGTCATACTCCATTCATGGTCAAAACATCACACAAATTCAAACGGATTGACTCAGACTGTGAAAACAAGGTAGCACCCCATTCTTATTCCAACAAAGCTGCCAAACACTGCAAGTAGGCCTGAACCCTGCTGTTGTTGCAATTGAGGCCCTAGGCTCCAGTAGAAAGAACAAACCAACATTTCATTGAAAATTATACATCTCCAAATCACTCGCTGTAATATCGTCAGACATCCCACCACAAGCCTATCCTTTCATTTTCTGTATTCTTTACCCCAGCACCTGTTGGTTCAAAACCTTTAGTTGAAACACCTTATTTCCACAATATGTATATCAGGAATACATGAGGCATACCACAGGATCTAAGGTGTTGTCAGAATGCAACAAAGAGGGATTGTGTCATACTCCTGTAGGGTCGTGCTGGATGGGCCTACGGAAGCTTGAGCTATAAGGGAGCTAGGGAGTCTGAAGTTAAGTGGAGGGACTTTTGGGCATTGTAGGCAGCAGTGCTCTTTAGGACACAATTTTCCTTGCAGTGTTGGCCGTGTGCAGCAGGGGTTAGTTGCCTGCTGCGAGTTTGGACATGGAGCCAGCCACAAGCCCATCATTGCAGGCATCCTCTGCTATGCTTGGCAGAAGGCTGTGCACAGAGGGGATAGGCCTGCCACCACAATATGTTGTAGGACAATGAGCCAACCTCTCCTGTATAGGGGAAAAAAGTGGAGATGGCCAACATTACTTGGTTGAGTAAGGGTCCTTTGACCATCTGCAGCAGACATCTGTGGTAGAATGGGTGCAGGGGCTGTCCGAAAATGGTGCACAGCTGGAACTGGGTGCTAGCAACAGGATGGTGCAGGGCATGGTTCCACAGCAGACCATGTGACCAAACCCTTCGTCTACACAGCCGAAGACCTTGCCCAGTGGGGGTTGTCAAGTAAGTAAAAAGAAAAGATTAAAGAAATTCACTTAAAAAGTATAGTTAAAAGGTGAGCTATGGTTCTTGCTTAAAAGCAACAAAAAAAACAGACATTTGCCAGTGATGGTTATCAACACGCATAGCACATTCTCTAACTCGCACTACCCTCCATGTTCATGACACTAAGTCACACAAAACTGACTATGAAGGTGACAACATGGTGGTCGCCTCGAGTTATGGCGTGTGAATCCCTCTTTTCTTGCTGCTACCACTGACAGCTACGGTCCACAAATCAGGATTGCAGGATAACATTCTTAGATGTGGCACTGTTGAAGCACTCTTCCCTGGTGGGTATTTGATTGCCTGAGAAAGATTTTCATGACAAATAAATGATGCTACAAGATACAGTTTACTTCAAATTGTTTTCCATTACACCGCATTAAATCCTCACAGAGAAATAGGCGAGGGAGTCCCTGGGTAGTTAGCCCACAATACATTTCCTAGGAAATGACAACCAAGGCTATAGAAATTGTAAAAAAAAAAATAATAATTCTAAAGCTCTATAGGTGAACTGTGATATAGATATCTGAAATATATTCTCAAATGTAGCCTATTGTGAGAAACTGGCACTACACCCTGCTACGGAACATTGTCACCTCTTTCCATAGTAGAAGAGCATAAAGGTAAAAATATTAGAATAAGTACAAAGAAAGGAAAAAATAAAAACAATAAGTTAAAAATGAAAAAGATTCTATTTGTCTAGCCCATACTAGCTGGGAAAAGCTGGAAAGTCAAAAATTATTTCCACCTGTCCACATCAGCGGAAATAATTTTTTTGCGCAGATTAAAAGCGCTACATTAGAAAAAACACAAGCAAAAAGAGAAATAAATAATGGAGTGGGAAGCAGTCACTTAGCAGTGAAACGTATAAAAGATAAAGGGAAGGAGACAGACGAGAAGGTGGTGAAATAGGTATGTAGGCTTAAACTACATGATTAAAAAACAAATTGGCCCACACAAACAAACAAATTCCTAACTTATAAATGAAATGTTTTCGCCTAAAATGTATATAAATTCATTTTAGTTTATCATCATTTTTCATATTAATTCCTTAAGAGTGCCTCCACCAGCAGTGTGATCCAAACTGTGCATCGCCTTTCTTTTCATCTTCCAGTGACCATCTGTGTGTTGACGTAGAGGAAATATTACAAAGTATATTCGACAAATAACTGCATCAGATGTTCTGCAAACCTTTAAGATCATTCATAGGTCAGATGTGGCAAATTGAGTTGGAATACATGTGACTGTTAATTCCCACATGGAAAAAACGGATTTGGGCTTTACATTGATATATTTTCTAATTGGATGTTTCCGTCTGTTCATTCTTATAATAGTCTTTGATATATTAAGAAATCATTTTCAACATATGTTGCAAGTTACAGTCATAAGTTGAAGATTTTATATCCTGCAGAATGCAAGCCTGCGTGACACATAATATTAATAGGTGATACTGCTGACCTTTGATAATGCCTTCTTTTTATATTGCCCCGGGAGCTGCATTGTGGATGGTTCATTCAGTTGTAAGTAATTTATCAATATAAGAAGGATGAAATTCTGAGATGTCCTGCTGGGATTCGAGCCTGGGATTTGCAGACTGCACACAAATGTTAGCAGTGGATGTTGAGCTCGGTGAACCATGTTGCAGGCTCAGTTATAAAGTGCATTATAATTTCTGGGCTTCATGGAAACCTGTTTGAGGGACACTTCGTTATGGAAATAGTCTCGTCTGCTTCGAAAACTCTTTGGTGATTCCAAAAACTATTTTGCATAGAAAGGTACCACTTAATCAAGCAGACATTCTGCAAAGCCTGTATTTTTCCAAATTCACCAGTTATGGGAGCTTTCAGAGCCACATCAGGACGTGGCCAGGATATGCAATTGAGATGTACACTGACAAAGCTTCAACTCTATGGGCATTCGTATGTATTTGACACACTTATCTGCACTTATAAATGTATACATAAATGATACAGGTGTAACTGATACAGAAGTATGCTAAAGTGCACCATTATTCCCTGTTTCGCTTTGGGCTTGGGTGGGAATGAAAGACATAAAAAAATATATTCTCCCTAAAAAAGGAGTAAATAAGATATGTTTCACTTGTTTCCGATTTCCTAAATATGCATTAGAGGTATTCAAATATAGCGGCTCTGAAGGCGTGGGGTTTGCAAACCAGGCATACCCAGAAATATAGATACCATACTTAAGTTATGTAATTGAGACAAAGCTGGGTTTTGCATCTGATTTACATCCATACGTTTGGGGAGGTAAATCTAGGCCTTTGTCAATTCGACCTGGGGTGGTAAAATGTAAATGTTAATTTTTGTTCACATCTGAGTCAAAGCAGATAGTAAACACAGGGACCTTATTACTAATCAGGTGCCTGGTTCCTGTTTAGGTCTTGGCTACTGACCAGGGTCAGGCTGGCCGTAGTGAGCACCAGGAGTTTTCCTGGTGGGCGCCAGTTTTGGACCAGTCATGGCCGGTTTTGTTACAGGGGGCAGATTTTGCAGCAGTGCGGCAATATCAGTACTTTGTACCAAAAGCAGCAGCAGTGTTTCCCACCAGGATGCCCCCCCCACCTTGCGGCCGGTCTGACTTACTTGCCAGGGCCGGTTTGTGATCCCAGTCCGGCCCTACTGGCAGCACATGTGCTGTCTGTTGCAAAATATATTGTGGGCTTGCCAAGAACATAGAGGGGCTTGCTTGCAGCACGCCCATTGTTTAGCATTGGTTGGCTTTCCTGTCACTCCATTTTCCTGCTTTGATTTGATGTCTCAGATTGTCAGTCTTTTGTTTGGCCCTCTCATTAAGCATTCACACTTTTGATTTACAGGCTTCTGTGCTTTCACTACTTGTTTTTCAAGCACTACATTTTTTTGGTTAAGCACTCGATTAAGCATTCAATGAGAGTGCATGTTTTTCCCAGATGTGCTTGTCTCCCCCTGCACTCCATGTTGCTCTGTCACCTGTGTGCTTCTCCCCGCCCCACTATGTTGCTCTTGCCTTTGTGCACTTTCCCTGTTGCTTTCTCGCCCATGTGTTCTGTTTCACCCAGCTCCCATTGTTGCTTCCACTCCCATGTTGCTCTGCCCCACCTTTAAAAAAAAAGGATGATTTCACACACTTTTTTCTTTTAAGTTACTAATCCAACTCAGATTGGTAACTGAAGGGGAAAAAAAGTACCCAGCCATTTTGTAGGGGTGTGCATGCATGGTGCGGTACCCATGTCACAGATTATTATTTTACAGCATCTGGGACCCTGTGCTTCATACCTAAAAAACATTGTCAAAGCCAATAGGACGATTGGCGAGACTGACTGCTTTGCCAGTGCTTAGTTTTTACTGTGTCCACCCTTACTGTGCACATCTGGCATACATGGGAGCTCTGCTGATTACTAAAGAAAAACAGCACCTGCAGCACATGCACTAGCTTGTCTTTTAGCACATGCACTGTACAGAGCGGAGCAGACCTAAAACCAGTGCTGTGTGTTTATGTTAAGGTGTCCATCCAATGCCCATGCCTGGGATACTGAAGCGCTCCATGCAGATTGCCCCGTATCTCGTGGAGGCCTTGAAGGCCCCCCTTAAGGTCTAGTGTGCAGAGTGGTAATACAAAAACACTGAAAGGACAGCTCACTGTCATCGATGCGGTTAGGGAATTCTCCCAGAACGATTTTACTGGAGCTTGGCAACATTTCATTTATGGTACTATAACCTTGTGTAATCTCCAGCATTTTGTGTTCTAATTGTTAAGTGAAATTACTAACATTACTCTATTGTGGCACATCGTGTTAGTGAGAGTATGTTCGGGTAAAAAGCGTACAATTGTGTGCTATTTTTTTTTATTGAAATGCGTCCTTGTGCCAAAAATTGATGTGAGGATATATTTCGAACAAACAATTTCTGCAAAATGTTGAAGTCAGCATTTTGTATAATAATGTGTCCTTTTGCGTAATATTTGGGCAATATCACAAACTTTCTACAAAGGAAAGTACGTGAATTTAGGCCAGGCCTACTAATTATCTATTCACCAGCATCTGCATGCTAAATAATGTTTATCTATGATACAAAAACCCGTGCAAAGTCATTTCCTCATTTGCACTGGACCACTCCCCAAGGCAACAAAGGAAACTTCTACCTTACAATACAAGGTTGCAAACTTGACACTTGGCAGCGGGTATTTCAGAACGGGCTGCAAAAATGCCTGTGGGATTTCCTCTGATATGAAAATGCCGCAGGAGCTCTGAAACATGCCACCGCTTGTTGTATTCCTGATGTGCGTGAATAATATTTGCATTAATGTTTCATCACATTTGAGGCTATAAATATGTGATTCGGGCCAATTATTGTGCCACAAAAAACTTGCAACTAAAAACTGCAGGATTAAAATCTCTGGCAGCCTTATAGACTTTCTCTACTGGAAAATGATCCAGTTTTTCATCCTGAACGGATCTAAATGCCAGTAATGCATTTCATGCCCCGTTCACGGGTCACTGACACAATATTGAAGTAAACAACATCAATTGACACAAATATTGTTTCAACAATATTGTTTACCAAAATGTTGTGTCCTTATACTTATAACAGTAAGTGCAAAAATATGGGAAAAGAAATATCGTTTACAAATTGGACACTTCTGAGCCCTGACAAAGTTCCCTCTGGCAACTGGGAACGAAACGCGTTGGCTCTTTGTCAGTTTTATGATTAACTTAATAAAAGAAGAATTTTTTGGGACAACATCTGCCTGATTGCATGACTTCACATCGAGTGCACCTCCAATTTTCCTGAACATTCCGTAACATATTATAAACTAAATACATTCCACTAATATTTAATGCAATACATAAATATATACTTATATAAACACACAAACACATGTTTTAATTTATATAAATATAGATATTTTCACATATATTTAATGTAACATGATTAATACAAACATTTATTTTACTTTAAATACATTTTCTTGCATATTAAATTGAGTACAATGAATATATATATATACATATATATATATGTGTATATTATATAATTAATACACTATTTATGATATATTATATCATGTTTTTAATATTTACAATGTATTTCTAGATAATATCTGTATATATATTTGTAGTAATACATTTAAAATAAATATTAACAACATTAATATATATTGTTAAATACATGTTTTTACTAGTTATATTACAACATCCATATATATATAAACATACATATTGAAAAACACATTTACAAAAAAGGTATATACATTAAAATTAATCTAAAAACCAAAACAGATTATATATATTTTTTTTATTTAAACAATTAAAGATATACAATCTATAAAAAATATTAAGACAACTATTAGAGTCTAAGAATATACATATATATTTTTTCTATTATCCTCATTCGCCTACTCGCCACCCATTCCTACTAACGAATCGGCCACTGGGCTTTTTATCTCATGAGCTGGTAGGAGGAAAGAAGCATAAGCCTCACCTGTTATTGAGTCTGCCCTGCTCGAAATTACCAGCCGTTTCGAGCCGGCTAACTCAACAAGTGTGCCCACCTCATCCTCTAATGTCGACCTCGAGTAAAACAGAATAACTACCAGCGAGATAGACGGAGGCTTAATCATCGGACATATTTGTTATTTACGGTGTGCAGTCTAAATATCGATTTTTTATTATCGACTGGACAGAATATCGACTCCAGAATATCGACATGGCAGTAATATCGAGGTAAGTAATATCGATGTTAATAATATCGATTTTTTTTTAAATATAACGTAGAAAATATCGAGTAGTTTATATCGTGTGTAGAAAATATCGAGTATTTATATAAGTAAAAAATATCGAATGTCAAAATATAGAGTGTTAGAATATCGAAAATGAAAATATCGAGTGTCATAATATTGATTTGTTAAATGTAGAATGTTAATATTGTTGTTGTTATAAAAAATTTATGTAAAATATTGTTTTTGTTTGTAATTTAATGTAATGAAATATACAAATTATTTAAAAAAAAAACATAAATATGTAGTTAAAAAGTAATAAAAAAATTTAGGAGCGGGTTGTGGGTTTTTAGGGGAATAGGGTGGGAAGTGTTTTTAAATATATAAAAATAAGTGATAAAAAAAGTTTTATAATTTAAAAAAGTAATACAAAATAATGTTTTAGTAGCGGGTTGTGGGTTTTTAGGGGAATAGGGTGGGAAGTGTTTTAAAATATTTATAACAAAATTCGAAATTAATATTTAAATATTTATTTAAAAATTTGAAATTAATTTCGAAAAGGAAATAGAAATTTATTTTTTAAATTTATATAATAAATAGAAATTAATTTAGAAAATATTTAGAATTTTTTTGTAAAAATAGATATTTATTAGTAAATTATTTCGATTTTAATTTAGTAATTTTTTTTAATTTATACATTTTTTAGAAATCAATTTCGAAATTATTTTCTAATTTTTATTTTCGTTGATTAAAATATAAAAATTTGGATTAAATTATAAACTTAAATATGTACATTTATATATTTAAAACAACATTTATTTATAAATTAATTTGTGTTAGAAATGTTTGTTTTTTAGGATTGGGTAGTGTATTTTTTGTGTTATAATGTTGTAATATATGTTTACAAAGAAAAAGAAAAATTCGAAAAAGGAAAAAAAAAATGTATACATTTCAAAACAATATTTAAAATATTTTCAAAATTTAGTTCATGGAGTGCGTTGTGTTGTTATTGGGAATTAGGCGAGGAATTTTGCCCCAAAAAGTTTACATTAAAATGTTAAAATAATTAAAAATATCAAATGTCAATTTATAAAAAAATATTCACTTGTTATATTGTATTTAATATTTAATTTTTGAAGAGTGTTTTGTTTATTTTGTGAAAGTTATATTGTTTAAGGTGTCGATTCCGATCCGGTAAAAAGCGCTCCGAATTGCTGTTCGGAGCGTTTTTCCCCGTACGAATCGCACCTGTAGGCGTCCCCGTACGATTCAGCAAGTACGATCACAAATGAAAGCGTCACTCCCTACGACTCGTAAAAAACACCGTACAAATCGGAAATCCATACGAATTGCAGTCGGCTGACGCACCACGCAGCGTCCGTACGTAAATAGACCGGGCCTTCCGACCCAGGAAGTACGATCCGTGTTGAACACACTCCGTACGGCTCTTTTGCTACGAGAGCTCCAAACTACCGTAAACCCACACTCCGGCAAAACCGGCACCCGGTACACGACAAGCAGGACATGAACGCCATCGTCCGTGTCATCCCTATCCTGTACGCCCACCACCTCGTATTTAGAAACCGACGACGGCGCAGAAGGTGAGTACAACGAACTCCAACATACCTGTACGTGTTGCCACACGGGCACATCGCCATTGCACGACTGTCATGTCTGGGTACGTTGCACCACACACCCCCGCACTTCACCAGTGTAATACGGAGACGTACCGCACCTACGTTATCGACCTCGGGGTACGGTACGTCACCGCACAACACCAGTGTAATACGGAGACGTACCGCACCTACGTCATCGACCTCGGGGTACGGTACGTCACCGCACTCCACCAGTGTCATACGTACCGCATGTACGTCATCCAGCTCGGGGTACGGTACGTCACCGCACAACACCAGTGTAATACGGAGACGTTCCGCACCTACGTCATCGACCTCGGGGTACGGTACGTCACCGCACTCCACCAGTGTAATACGGAGACGTACCGCACCTACGTCATCGACCTCAGGGTACGGTACGTCACCGCACTCCACCAGTGTTATACGTGCCGCATGTACGTCATCCAGCTCGGGGTACGGTACGTCACCGCACTCCACCAGTGTAATACGGAGACGTTCTGCACCTACGTCATCGACCTCAGGGTACGGTACGTCACCGCACTCCACCAGTGTTATACGTGCCGCATGTACGTCATCCAGCTCGGGGTACGGTACGTCACCGCACAACACCAGTGTAATACGGAGACGTACCGCACCTACGTCATCGACCTCGGGGTACGGTACGTCACCGCACTCCACCAGTGTTATACGTGCCGCATGTACGTCATCCAGCTCGGGGTACGGTACGTCACCGCACAACACCAGTGTAATACGGAGACGTTCCGCACCTACGTCATCGACCTCAGGGTACGGTACGTCACCGCACTCCACCAGTGTTATACGTGCCGCATGTACGTCATCCAGCTCGGGGTACGGTACGTCACCGCACAACACCAGTGTAATACGGAGACTTACCGCACCTACGTCATCGACCTCGGGGTACGTTACGTCACCGCACTCCACCAGTGTTATACGTGCCGCATGTACGTCATCCAGCTCGGGGTACGGTACGTCCCCGCACAACACCAGTGTAATACGGAGACGTACCGCACCTACGTCATCGACCTCGGGGTACAGTACGTCACCGCACTCCACCAGTGTTATACGTGCCGCATGTACGTCATCCAGCTCGGGGTACGGTACGTCACCGCACAACACCAGTGTAATACGGAGACGTACCGCACCTACGTCATCGACCTCGGGGTACGGTACGTCACCGCACTCCACCAGTGTTATACGTGCCGCATGTACGTCATCCAGCTAGGGGTACGGTACGTCACCGCACAACACCAGTGTAATACGGAGACGTACCGCACCTACGTCATCGACCTCGGGGTACGGTACGTCACCGCACAACACCAGTGTAATAGACGTATAGGACATACGACTGCTATATCAACGTTTGTCTAACTGGTGTAAAGTAAACACATCTACCACTTCCCACCACTGCCCAGCATCAGAGTGCCCACCACTGCCCACCACTGCCCAGCATCAGAGTGCCCACCACTGCCCAGCATCAGAGTGCCCACCACTGCCCAGCATCAGAGTGGCCACCACGTCCCAGCATCAGAGTGCCCACCACTGCCCACCACTGCCCAGCATCAGAGTGCCCACCACTGCCCAGCATCAGAGTGCCCACCACTGCCCACCACTGCCCAGCATCAGAGTGGCCACCACGTCCCAGCATCAAAGTGCCCACCACTGCCCACCACTGCCCAGCATCAGAGTGCCCACCACTGCCCAGCATCAGAGTGCCCACCACTGCCCAGCATCAGAGTGGCCACCACGTCCCAGCATCAGAGTGCCCACCACTGCCCACCACTGCCCAGCATCAGAGTGCCCACCACTGCCCAGCATCAGAGTGCCCACCACTGCCCAGCATCAGAGTGCCCACCACTGCCCACCACTGCCCAGCATCAGAGTGCCCACCACGGCCCAGCATCAGAGTGCCCACCACTGCCCAGCATCAGAGTGCCCACCACTGCCCAGCATCAGAGTGGCCACCACTGCCCAGCATCAGAGTGCCCACCACTGCCCAGCATCAGAGTGGCCACCACTGCCCAGCATCAGAGTGCCCACCACTGCCCAGCATCAGAGTGCCCACCACTACCCAGCATCAGAGTGCCCACCACTGCCCAGCATCAGAGTGCCCACCACTGCCCAGCATCAGAGTGCCCACCACGTCCCAGCATCAGAGTGCCCACCACTGCCCAGCATCAGAGTGCCCACCACGTCCCAGCATCAGAGTGCCCACCACTGCCCAGCATCAGAGTGCCCACCACTGCCCAGCATCAGAGTGGCCACCACTGCCCAGCATCAGAGTGCCCACCACTGCCCAGCATCAGAGTGGCCACCACTGCCCAGCATCAGAGTGGCCACCACTGCCCAGCATCAGAGTGCCCACCACTGCCCAGCATCAGAGTGCCCACCACTGCCCAGCATCAGAGTGGCCACCACGTCCCAGCATCAGAGTGCCCACCACTGCCCAGCATCAGAGTGCCCACCACTGCCCACCACTGCCCAGCATCAGAGTGCCCACCACTGCCCAGCATCAGAGTGCCCACCACTGCCCAGCATCAGAGTGGCCACCACGTCCCAGCATCAGAGTGCCCACCACTGCCCACCACTGCCCAGCATCAGAGTGCCCACCACTGCCCAGCATCAGAGTTTCCACCACTGCCCAGCATCAGAGTGCCCACCACTGCCCAGCATCAGAGTGGCCACCACTGCCCAGCATCAGAGTGCCCACCACTGCCCAGCATCAGAGTGCCCACCACTGCCCAGCATCAGAGTGCCCACCACGTCCCAGCATCAGAGTGCCCACCACTGCCCAGCATCAGAGTGGCCACCACTGCCCAGCATCAGAGTGCCCACCACTGGCCACCACTGCCCAGCATCAGAGTGCCCACCACTGCCCAGCATCAGAGTGCCCACCACTGCCCAGCATCAGAGTGCCCACCACTGCCCAGCATCAGAGTGCCCAACACTGCCCAGCATCAGAGTGCCCACCACTGCCCAGCATCAGAGTGCCCACCACGTCCCAGCATCAGAGTGCCCACCACTGCCCAGCATCAGAGTGCCCACCACGTCCCAGCATCAGAGTGCCCACCACTGCCCAGCATCAGAGTGCCCACCACTGCCCAGCATCAGAGTGGCCACCACGTCCCAGCATCAGAGTGCCCACCACTGCCCACCACTGCCCAGCATCAGAGTGCCCACCACTGCCCAGCATCAGAGTGCCCACCACTGCCCAGCATCAGAGTGGCCACCACTGCCCACCACTACCCAGCATCAGAGTGCCCACCACTGCCCAGCATCAGAGTGCCCACCACTGCCCAGCATCAGAGTGGCCACCACGTCCCAGCATCAGAGTGGCCACCACTGCCCACCACTGCCCAGCAACAGAGTGCCCACCACTGCCCAGCATCAGAGTGGCCACCACTGCCCACCACTGCCCAGCATCAGAGTGCCCACCACTGCCCAGCATCAGAGTGCCCACCACTGCCCAGCATCAGAGTGGCCCCCACGTCCCAGCATCAGAGTGCCCACCACTGCCCACCACTGCCCAGCATCAGAGTGCCCACCACTGCCCAGCTCGTACATCAAAAACATACCATTGCAACCTCATTACCCTCAGGAGATAGACTCATTTTAGTAGACCTAAATGTGAACATCACACCAGCTCCCAGGCACCCAGCAGTCACAGACATCATCACACAAATTACAAATCTGAAAATGAAAAAATTAGCTTTATTCAGCGGAATCACAAAAGAAAAGCAAATGAGAGTCCTCGCTCATTAAAGGCCAATGGCCAGTCCTATAGAGTCTCTGCAACAGTTTGTGGCTCCATGGGTGTCATCTCACCCAAACCTGCCCGCACATGGCGTTTAATCAGCTGTGCTGACTATGGGGGCACCATCTGTGGAATCCTCCGGCACCGCATGGACAGGAGAGGGAAGGACAGGTGGAGTGGGTGCAGGTGTAGTGGATTCATCCACACTGGTTGGGGCTTCGCCGAAAGTAGATTAAAAAACCTGGCTGCACACCTCAGCCAGGGCGGAAAAACTACCACCTGAACCCGGGGACACATTGGGGGTGGAGGTACAGGGCTGTGAGTCTGTCCTACTGGGTGTGTGGATGCGTGTGTGAGGTGTCTCCCCTCTCCCTGTGGGTGTGCCTACTTGCCCTTGAGACTGTGTGCGTGGAGCTTTGAGCTTCTTATGCTGTGTGTGTGCGCTGGGTGTGTCTGACCTGTGGCGTGTGCGTGTATGCTGTGTAGGTATGTGAGAGGCAGAGGTGGATGGCTCTGAAGGAGGGGGGGGACAGATGCTGCTGGGTGTAGAGAGGTGCCGTCAGTGTTGATTCAATGGCAGCCACACTCCGACGCAGATCAGACATGGCTGATGACATGCCCTCCATGAACGACACCACCTGTGTCATCAGTTGTGTATGTCCATGGAGGACAGACAGCATGGATGTCTGACCTACAGCAATCTGCCGGAGTAGGTCCACTGTCTCAACACTGAGGGCAGCAGGGGACACAGGGGCAGGGGCTGCGGTGCCGGGAACAAAGGAGACACGGGGGCTAGCACGGACCCTAGGCACACCAAGGACTGGGAGGTTGGAGATGGGACTGGAGGAGGGGAGGGCAGCCAAAGATGAATGAGTGACCATTGCTGCATATTCCACCCCCTCCTGAGAGACTGTCTCGGATTCGTCGGCATGGTAAGATGTGTCAGTCACATGTCGTCCGGCCTGCAGACTCTCCTCCCACTCTGTGCCACTGCCTCCCTCTGACACCTCAAAGCAGGTGGCACTGTCAGTGTGTCCCTCCGCCTGTTCCGCGCCTGTGTCTCCTCCAGATTCAGATGATGATGCTGTGAGCAAGGAGAAGAATGAAAACATATCAGTCACCTGTACACATCAGACATATCAGCTGCAAATCATTTGGCCTCATTCCTCAACATGGCATGCATCATGAGTCACATGACACATAACTCTTCATAATGACAATTCTACTCGTGGAGAAATGTCAGAGACACAACGCTCAATGTAAGGTAGGAGACAAGGTATAGGCAAGGAAAATACTTGTATGAGAGACACAATCATGATCCACTGCCTGACAACAGGATAGCTGATGATGCATAACAGTTCATTAGCCAACCCTGCCACCCAAATCAAGACCTGGTCATGTTTGATTAGCTTTGACTCTGTGCCACATTAGAAAAGTCCTGGGCGAACTGCCATGTGATGCCATCCTGGGACCTGAAACAAGTCTTCCATCACCTCACACTGCCATCACCGCTTTGTACATCCAAAGTCACATTGTGTGGCAAACCATCAATACTATGTACAAAGAACATGCAACAGATGTTGAGAATATGCACACACGCACTGCCCAGTGTGAGTATGCAGAAGCCCAAAATATAGCACATGTACATTGTGCACCTGTAGCTAACACAAGATAATTAGAAAGTGTACCATGGACAAGGGCCACTGAGGCTGACTTGTGCATAAAACACTTGTTGAGACTCAAGAACAGTGCCACAATCTGAAGAAGGGCAGACATAGTGCACATGTGGTGCTACATGTAAAGTACGAACAGGTGTCACATACCCCCCTACAACATGATGATGTGCAAAGGAAGATGCAATCTGAGACACTGCACCATAGGAGTACATGTCAAAAACAAGCATTAGCCAAAGCAAACCTCTACTGTGGAGTAGGGCAAGGCATGTAAAGAAGCAGCTGCTGACAGAGGGACAATCGAATTCCAATGCATTAACTGCCTGTCTGACCACACCACTCAAACTATGGGAGTGTGACCATGCCTTAGAGCTCTTCAGGTACCATTTCACACACACATAACTACAAACAGACATGTACCTACCCCCTTCGTGCTGCTGTCCCTCCTGCAACTGCCTATGGAGGTCTGGGAACACCACTTCCAGGACCCGGAGCATGTTGGGGGTGAGTTGGCGGCTGCCGCCATGCCGGCGTGGAGCTTCCAGCTTCAGCTGGACTCGGGCGATGCGGCGGCTCCAGCACCGGATGTCCTGCCACCTCTTCTTTATGTTTCGAAGCCTCCTGCGAGGCCCCCCCTCTCTCCGGACAGCCCAGGCGATGTCCACCCAGATTTCACCCTTCTCATAGGCAGATACCTGTCACAAATGTAAAGTTACAGAACATCAGTATACCTGGTGCATGTTCCCAAGACACCCATATGTGCACAAAATACATGAGGACAACAGGGCAACGTATGGCACACACATTAGCATCATTGTCCAGGAGTATGTGGCCTGTGTGCTAACACAACTGCTTTGCATGACATAGAAAATCTACAGATGACATGAGGGCTGTAAAACACTCTTTGAGCATGACACTCACTGAACAATATATGCTATATATGGGTGCAATGCAGCACGTGACATGCTGTCACACACCACACTACAACAAATAACTCTCTTCTAACAACACTGTGCACCCTGGCACTCACTCACAACAACATTGCATCTATCCACTATTACTACACAGTGGCTATGATGTCACACACACAACAGGTGCACACTCCAAGGTATTGCACACATCACTCACCTGATCCTCTGGTCTCCCATACAGCTTGCTGAAGTTTGGCAGGAGGGCATCCAGCAGGGCCTTGTTCTCACCATCAGTGAATGCAGGTGCCCTCTCCATGTTCAGCTGATCAGGGTCCGGAGGATTCAGAGACAGCAGCTGTGGTTAGCACACCAATGTTGTGCAGGCAAGTGCCCTCCCACAGCCACATGCTGCCTTATATCTGTGCTGCAGAGGGTCTGTGAGTCCAAGGAGTAGTGTGTGATAGGCCACCATAATTTGCATCCTATGTTCCATCCAATCACATCACACCTAAGCCCATTACACACATATGCATGGTTTGAAAATAGAGCCAGAGCTGAACAACAACTTTTGCAACATTGTATACTTTTTGCTAACTGATTCTTCCAGGACACCTGTAGGAGTTTAAAAAAACTCTGTATCCATGACAACCTGGTTGCATTTTGAACAGTACACTGTTCCCCTAGTTGTTCCCTGTGCATTTTTTAAAATTCACACACAAGTACGGTGACATTGCCATTGCCAATGCTACACATTGAATGGTGTAACGATGCGTACACACGCACGTACCGTTGGGGTACGCTTAGCTCGCGTAGAGCCTAAATGCGATAGGGAAACGATGCGTACACACGCACGTACCATTGGGGTACGCTTAGCTCGCGTAGAGCCTAAATGCGATAGGGAAACGATGCGTACACACGCACGTACCATTGGGGTACGCTTAGCTCGCGTAGAGCCTAAATGCGATAGGGAAACGATGCGTACACACGCACGTACCATTGGGGTACGCTTAGCTCGCGTAGAGCCTAAATGCGATAGGGAAACGATGCGTACACACGCACGTACCATAGGGGTACGCTTAGCTCGCGTAGAGCCTAAATGCGATAGGGAAACGATGCGTACACACGCACGTACCATTGGGGTACGCTTAGCTCGCGTAGAGCCTTAATGCGATAGGGAAACGATGCGTACACACGCACGTACCATTGGGGTACGCTTAGCTCGCGTAGAGCCTAAATGTGATAGGGAAACGATGCGTACACACGCACGTACCATTGGGGTACATTGCATCAGACATGGTCAAGTGAACGATTGTGTAGGCTGCGTCCCTGTCCACCTTCATGTCACCATTGGGAGAGTCACACCAGGAAATCACACAGCAGGGATGTAGTCTACACTCATGTCAACCATGTGGATGCATACATCAGCATGGCACACATACATCAGTATGTGCCCGGTTTGGCAGACATTGAAGAAGCACAGGGATTGTGACCCTGTGCCTCAGTTGATGTGTGAATAGCTTGCACAACATGTCATCAATCATGATGCACATGTGCATCACATGCATTCAACAATTTCAACACGATTAACGTCTGCAACATGTAGCGAGGCACATGAACACTCAAATGGGCCACAATTCAGTACAGGGAACTGGCACATGATGACAGGAACATGCCCACTGTCACAGAGGTGTCATAGCCGCACAGCATGACCCTGTGTGACCACGTCATGTGTGTGCCATGTGCTACATTGTGCATGCTGTTAGCATATGCCATGAACAGGTCAGTAAAGTATTACTCACGTCAGAATATCCCCACATGTCACCCTGGACATGGCAATTTCCGTAATACCGTACACTTGTGTGTTGGTGTGTAAATCCTCTGGGTCTGCAAGTATCCTTGGCGTTGTGTGTGCCCTGATGACGTTATCTGAGTAGTCATATGTCACCTCTGCGTGCACACGTCAGGTCCTCTGTTTGTTTCTCAACACCAACGCAGGTCCGGTCTAAGTTAAAGCTTACACATTTTGTACCCTAAATCATTGTCTTCACACTCCTGAGCATTTACCTTTTATTGTCATACTCAAGACCGTGCCAATAGGGATGTCACTTACAAAGCCTGTGAGGAATGAAAACGCCTCATGTTGGTGAGTGACCCTCACCGTCTGTGTCTCCACGGTTTTCACGTCAGGCACAACAACAAGAGCTGCTCCAATTGCGGGGACCTGACATATGAATCCAGGTGTGATATGTCCCACAAGCCACTCAGACTCCAGCAGTTGGCACAGCACCACAATAGCTCATGGTTGGGATGTAGGACCAGTGCATGTGTGTGGGTGTGGAGACATGTGAGCCCCTTATTAGTACATCATTCCCCAGGCCAAACTCGTCAGGTAAACAAAAGAAGTCAGAGATGTGTAATTGCATTAACAAATAACCACGATGCAAGTGCAATGCTGCATGGGATTAGGGTGACAGCGACCACACGGCTCCATCAGAATTGCAGCCATCGCAGCCAGCACCACGACCTACGGTCCCAGCCCTGCATGTGACACAGGAGGAGTAAGTGCACTTCCTCATGTCAATGATGTCCCTCACCCCGCCCACTGACTCCACGTCAGCTTCTGGCCCACCGTACCCGTCTGGGGGCAGTTGCGCCTCTGTTGATATGCCCCTGACGCCATCACTCGCTGAGTGACGGACGCAGGCGGTGCATACGTCCCAGAACCGCTGTGACAGACATGATCGGAATGTTCATCCTGGTCCCCGCTGGTTCAACTCACAACCTCACTGCCAGATCTCCCCCAGGTGTCAGCCGTGGCGCCATTCTGGGGTTGTGCTGGCCCCGATACCACACACTGTACGGCTCCGCTGTGGTAACTGTGTGGCAGAACACCGCTCTTAATGCTGCATGGGAATGTAAACATCAATGAGCTGGCCACACCTCATTACAATTGGCGCTAATGAGTATTGGGAGGGTAATGAAGACCCACTGGCACGTGAGTGTCAGTCCCAAGACCACAGGACAGGTGGACTGGGGGATGCGAGTGTTGTGGACACCTAGCCAGACACAGGTGATGTCTCAACTCTAAAGATGTATTTGGATGATTGGGCAACGTTCAGTGTAGTGTTTATGTGGGCGGTTGGAACCATGGCCCTTCATCTCCCTATTGCTGCGGTGAGGACCAACTTGTCACTCAGGTCCTTCAACTACACTAACGCTACGCTGAGCCTCTGCAGGCCTATCTTGATGAAAGTACTGTATGTATATTGGCAAGCATGTACAGCCACGCAGCATGTTTGTCTGTACATAGGCACGTTGTCAGACCCCCACTGCCCTACCCGGACTGACCATGTTCCCTGTCCTACCACCCCATCCCAGGATCAATCTGCATGCAGGCCTCAAAACCACAGAACACATTCCCGTTAGCTACGCTGTAGAGGGTATCCAAGAGGTACAGGCACTACGCAAAGATGTCATCATCCTCCCTGACTCTGGGAGTGATGTTTAGCTACTTGACATGCATCTTTGCCTGCTACCCACACTCTCTGTGGGATATGTTTGTGTAACAGCTGCCAGTGTATGCGTTGTAGGTACGGCCAAAATGTGGCCACGCCCTTGTTGGATGCCAATCTACAACACTGGTTTTGTTCCGGTGTGGCCTGGATAGCCACCACTCACTGGTCAGATCGATGGCACCCAGGGAGGCTAATTAGTCCTAAGCTATGTATGTATTGAAATGTGACACTTTGCTACTGCCTACTGTTCCTTACAGATATTGGTTTACAAAAGGTAAGTAACTAGTCCTTGAAAGTACTGTGCATCTGCTGTAGGAGCATCTATGTTGTGTCCTTGCTGTGATGGCAGGGTGACTAATGTACACACACCATGCCACGTGTGTTAATGACCCGTTCACATGTGTGATGGCATCACAGACCATCAGTGACAAATGTAATTATCATGCTGTATGATGATGGTCATGTAATTGTCACTGAAAGTACACACCGCAACATGACTAAGGCTGAACAGTGCAAATGATTGCACATGTGGTGTATGTGTGTATTGCAGTCAGCCGTCTGGATGTGCAGACAACCTCCTACTGACATTGACATGACGTGTCTCACTGACATGATACATTGTCATGGTCACTAAGACCTTTACATCTGATCGTTTGTATGCATGTCACATCCATTCCACACACTACAGGTATTTTCCTTCGCCACGGAGGAGTGTGTGGGAGCTGACATCAGTGTGTATCCCACGCCACACTCCAAATTGTCTACATTATTTGAAGCAGTGTTGCTTGTGCCATGTACATTGTTATAGTCTTAGTCAGACAGTTGTAGACATTTCCTTAAAATTGTGTCTTGCAGGGCACCCCCTCTGGAAAGGCCGTTGCCTGACTTGGAAGCCATGAGGGAGCGCAACTGCATCCGTCGATATCGGTTCGGCAGATAGTTGATCAAGGACCTGACGGGCAGGCTTGAGGCTCACCTACAACCACGCCACAGGTATCCAAGTGCACTGACACCCAAGGTAAAGGTGATGGCAGCCCTCCATTTCTTTGCCACAGGTACCTTCCAATTTACCATAGCTGATGTGGGAGGGATGTCTCAGACCATGTTTAGCCGGGTATTGGGTGATGTTTTGGGAGCAATGTTGCTCCACCTTGATGAATTCATTACATTCCCTACTCCAGAAGAGTTGACAGATGTCAAGGGGGAATTCTATGCCCTGGGCCGTATGCCACATGTAATTGGTGCAATTGATGGTACACATGTTACTCTTGTCCCACCACAGGCTCAGGAGCAAGCGTATCGCAACAGGAAGCACTACCACTCGATAAATGCCCTGGTGGTGTGTCTTGCCAACATGATTATCTCACATGTTTGTGCATGTTATCCAGGATCGTGCCACGATGCTTTCATCATGAGGCGTAGCAGGGTACCACAGATGATGCTGCAGCTGCACAACCACCGGGCATGTCTAGTTGGTGAGTATACACTGTGAGCTCTGTATGTCAGTATGTCACAACTTCATGATCTGCATCATATGATTCACTCTTGTACATGATGTCAAATTGCAGGAGACGCTGGATATCCAAACATGCCGTGGCTAATGACTCCGCTACGCAACCCCAGGACAGCTGCAGACCAGCGTTACAACAATGCTCATGTGAAGACCAGGCAGGTGATCGAACGGACCTTTGGACTCCTGAAGAGCCGATTCAGGTGCCTGGACAAGACAGGCAGAGCCCTCCAATACAGCCCACGCAAGGTGTGTGACATCTTCACCGTGTGCTGCATGCTACACAACATGGCAGTGGAGAAGGCTGTGCCACTCTACCTGGATCCTGATGAGCTGGAACATCCGCCCGTTGAGGATGAAGGCCTTGGCCAGCATGCCAGTGACGAGGAGGGTGAAGATGATATCCGCGGTCACCTCATCCGCAACTTCTTTTCATGATGGTGAGTCCTTTCATCTTTTAAGTAAAAGATGGACTATAGAGTTGCATGGGTAGCATGCTGTGTATGCAACAGACTGTAAGCAAGATCACTTGGATGTGTGTTGTGCTGTGTCACATGTTCAGTTGTAATGCTACACACATACGTGCTATGTGTGCACTTGTAATGTACAGGTGTCATACTACATCTGGCTATTCAACAGACATTGACAAAATAACATTATACCGAACTTGACCCCTTGTGTGCCACTCTCATCCACAGCTCGCCCTGCCTGTTGTCCGTTGGGGTACATCATGGTCATCCTGCTACTGCTCATTATGATTGCAACGTCAGCCACATCAACGGAGCATGCTTGAACATGTGGAGAAGTCAATTTGGGTAAGGACTCATATGAGGCTGTTTAGCGTTGGTATGTGTAGAAACGTGTGGTACATGTTCATGTGCATGTGGTGTCACCTTGCATACATGCTACTCCATTATGTACCTTATGACATGTATGGCCACTCCCATGACAGGATAGTCACCCCTTCTGTCATCTGTTGTACTTTGATACTCTGGTGAATGCATCAATGTGTGTAGACATTGCCACAGCAACATTGCACATACCATGGCATGACATTGTGTCAGAGGTCACAACCACGGACTCTGTGGGGGATTGCAGCCTCACTGTGTGCATTTGAATGTGACTGGATCCTCACCTCCAGCTTGTGGGCCAGTCCAGTGTGATTACCATGAAACCATGTGGTGTCGGTGTTGCCCAGTGTATGTTCCACATCTTAAGACAACTGTCCTGTGAATCAGTTAACATGGATGCATTGCCCCTTGCAGCAGTATATCATGTCACTGTCATGTCGTTACCTCAGTGCAGGTTGAGAATACTGCTACGCCAGCCTTCACAGTGAGTAGCAGTGATGTTTAGATGCACATGATGCCATGTATGTTTAGCATGACAAAGTAAAAAGTGTGAAAGATGCACATGTGAATTTTTGTGTTGCACCAGTGGAGTGCGGTCATTCACATGAATCTCTGCTCGCCGGCACCATTACTGTGCTATGGTAGGGTCTGATTATGTAGCTTGGATGGACATCACTTGCACTTAATATTTATTGTACATGCATATCATGTTTAGCATTGTGATGCATACTTGACACACCAAAAGACTGGCTACAGAGTGCCTTCATTGCATGTCGATCATTAGCTTCCTCATCATATGTGATACTAACAGCTGTACTGGATTTGCTCAAGTTAGCCTACAGGGCCCTTATGGCTAACCAATATCACATACAGACTTTAGAGTTAGCGGTAGTTGGATTTCCATATGTTTCCATTTGTTACTGTGGTCCACCTCATCTGTGCCTGGGAATGTGTTTATACTACATAGATCTTTTTGCATGGGTGCTCACTTGTGAGCGTTACACATGACTCTAATGGATGACAGACTGTCCCAGTTTTTATGTGTCTGTGTCACAGCATCGTATCTGATGTGATGGCATGATTAATCATCATTATTTTTCACCAGACAGTACACTTCACAGGTGTGACTGGTACAGTGTAGCTAATGAGGTTTTTGAAGTGTCTGTGACATGAGAATGTTGTCCTAATGCTTATTTGCCTTTGTTTCAGGTCTCCCTCCCAGCAGTTCCCATCCTCTCCTTCCCTCGCCTGATCACCCTTTTGTGTCTGTTGTTTGTACTCAGACCAATGGGCTGTTTGGAGGTGGAACCCTTAGAGCATCACACCAGTCTGATGAAGAAAGGTACGGCCAGTCGTTGACAGCCTTGTAGGTATTCGTAAAGCGGCATTACAGGTGACATCATGATTAGTGTAAATTGGACTTATTGACAATGCACATGTATGATTGTGAAAGCTCCATGGGCTCACAATGTAGATTATCATGTTGTGCATGACGTCTGACTTCTACAGAATATAGTGCCTGCTTGTGGCTCAACACACATGTTCGTCTAATGTGCACATATACTATATTGAACGTAGTTACCTCATGCTTGTTAGGTGTGTAACTGTATATTGACCAAACGCATGGGGTGGGTGAAGGCTAGAATACTATGTTGTGTGTGAGGTAGATGTCTTTATTGGTGCAGTTTGGATTTGAACACACTAGCTCTTGTATACACCTGCTGACGCTGTGTGTCTTGTGCCCCACTTGACCGTAAGGGCCCTGATCCAGTGACTGTGATGTGTGGTGATTACTGTGCCATTTTGTTGTCAGTGATCCTGAGTGAGGCAGACACTCCTGCCTTCACATCCACATGTCACTTTGTGCATTGCGGGTGCCCTTGTGTTATGTGTTTGTTTAGCAATTAGTCACACCCCTCCTGCCGTCATGTCTTCACTCATTGCTGCAGCTGCATACACAGCCAACATGCAGCGCACACTATCCAGGAACACAGACACCTACAGGATGACCCTCCTTCCATCCATTAATAGAGCATACTCCTGCCACCCTACACACAGACAACACCAGACATTCACCCTTGTGCTATAAAAATGCTTTGTACTCAGCCATAGCTGCTGCTATGCGTGTGTGTGCAACACATACTGGCACGACTATGCAGATTCACATGACATTGGGTCTACGTACCACCAGGTCATGTGCCGTGTCCAACACACACACACCTTACATAGGCACAATATTGTACAGTGTTAGCTTGTCAACACCACTAGATCAGAAAACTGTTAGCTTACAGTCACGTGCCAGAACACAACATGCTCACACCACTTCAACATTGCTGTCACAGTCAGTCAAGTTGGCACATGGGACACACACCATGACCCTGTCTCTTGGGTGTGGTGTGATTTGGCCGTTCCGGGGTAGGTATTTGTCTGATGTGTGTCGTTGTTCTGTATGCTTTGCTACCATTACAGTAGTATAGTACTTGTAGCTCCATAGGGGTAGGTCACCTAATCAGGTGTGCTTGTCTAGAGTGCTCCAGCCCATTGCCCACAGTCTGTCCTGCCACTGTTATCCTGTGCGGCATTAATCACATACACAGTAATGCATCATGCTGATGGTAGCTCACATACCTGAGGACACAGTTGTAGGTACTCCCTACATGGACTACTACTTTTGTGACACTGACATGTACTCCTCAAAGTGACTCTCCTGGGCCTGCCTGTGCTAGCAGTATTGGGATTCAATCCCCCCTCCAGCATTGACTGTCCCACACAGGTGTGTCTTACCATCCATGTATGTAGTTTGTGGAAATTTCTGACCAATGTGTGTCCTCACTCAGATTCTGATCCAAGTGTGTGGATGACTGCTGTTTGTTGTATACCTTGCATTTATGACATTTGCAGACACATATACATGTATGCTGTTTCAAAGATTACTCACCAAATGCGTATGATGTTTACATTATTTATTGGGTGCTCTAGTGCATGAAACGTGAATAGGTGCTGTACAGAAAGGGGGGGAATCCAAAATTCACAGCTGGAGATGAGATGCCTTACTGTTTCAGTCAACAGAGTCCAGCCCACAGTGTCTGACATCATTGGGCAGACTGGGACCAGCAAGTCCATGTGGGAGAGTCTCATAGGGGATGCTGTTGCACCCAGGGGCTATATGCCAGGTCCAGTGTCCTGGGAGAAGTCCATGGGCCACAGGCCCTCAACGTCCTCGCCGTGGACGACCCACCTTCCTTGGGGGAGCCTCATGTGCAGTTTGGATTTGAACACACTAGCTCTTGTATACACCTGCTGACGCTGTGTGTCTTGTGCCCCACTTGACCGTAAGGGCCCTGATCCAGTGACTGTGATGTGTGGTGATTACTGTGCCATTTTGTTGTCAGTGATCCTGAGTGAGGCAGACACTCCTGCCTTCACATCCACATGTCACTTTGTGCATTGCGGGTGCCCTTGTGTTATGTGTTTGTTTAGCAATTAGTCACACCCCTCCTGCCGTCATGTCTTCACTCATTGCTGCAGCTGCATACACAGCCAACATGCAGCGCACACTATCCAGGAACACAGACACCTACAGGATGACCCTCCTTCCATCCATTAATAGAGCATGCTCCTGCCACCCTACACACAGACAACACCAGACATTCACCCTTGTGCTATAAAAATTCTTTGTACTCAGCCATAGCTGCTGCTATGCGTGTGTGTGCAACACATACTGGCACGACTATGCAGATTCACATGACATTGGGTCTACGTACCACCAGGTCATGTGCCGTGTCCAACACACACACACCTTACATAGGCACAATATTGTACAGTGTTAGCTTGTCAACACCACTAGATCAGAAAACTGTTAGCTTACAGTCACGTGCCAGAACACAACATGCTCACACCACTTCAACATTGCTGTCACAGTCAGTCAAGTTGGCACATGGGACACACACCATGACCCTGTCTCTTGGGTGTGGTGTGATTTGGCCGTTCCGGGGTAGGTATTTGTCTGATGTGTGTCGTTGTTCTGTATGCGTTGCTCCCATTACAGTAGTATAGTACTTGTAGCTCCATAGGGGTAGGTCACCTAATCAGGTGTGCTTGTCTAGAGTGCTCCAGCCCATTGCCCACAGTCTGTCCTGCCACTGTTATCCTGTGCGGCATTAATCACATACACAGTAATGCATCATGCTGATGGTAGCTCACATACCTGAGGACACAGTTGTAGGTACTCCCTACATGGACTACTACTTTTGTGACACTGACATGTACTCCTCAAAGTGACTCTCCTGGGCCTGCCTGTGCTAGCAGTATTGGGATTCAATCCCCCCTCCAGCATTGACTGTCCCACACAGGTGTGTCTTACCATCCATGTATGTAGTTTGTGGAAATTTCTGACCAATGTGTGTCCTCACTCAGATTCTGATCCAAGTGTGTAGATGACTGCTGTTTGTTGTATACCTTGCATTTATGACATTTGCAGACACATATACATGTATGCTGTTTCAAAGATTACACACCAAATGCGTATGATGTTTACATTATTTATTGGGTGCTCTAGTGCATGAAACGTGAATAGGTGCTGTACAGAAAGGGGGGGAATCCAAAATTCACAGCTGGAGATGAGATGCCTTACTGTTTCAGTCAACAGAGTCCAGCCCACAGTGCCTGACATCATTGGGCAGACTGGGACCTGCAAGTCCATGTGGGAGAGTCTCATAGGGGATGCTGTTGCACCCAGGGGCTATATGCCAGGTCCAGTGTCCTGGGAGAAGTCCATGGGCCACAGGCCCTCAACGTCCTCGCCGTGGACGACCCACCTTCCTTGGGGGAGCCTCATGTGCAGGCATGGACGGTGCATGGGACGCTACGTCAGAGGGTTCCTCCTCCTCCTCCCTCTCCTCCCTCCCTGTGGCTGGTGTTGCACTTTGCAGTGATGTTGCTGGCCTTGTGACACAGGGAGGGGGCTGCATGTTGGCAGCCATCTGACGTAGCACATGGAAAATGTCCCTATGCACCATCAAGAGCTGAGCCTGGTGTGCCTCCACCCGTCCATAATGCAGGTCTTGCCTGGCTATTTGCTCTGCCTGCTGTTCTCTGAGCTGGTTGAGGGTCTCCGCAAGCTGGCTTACATCACTGGTGTCCCGCCGGTATGCCTCAAGGATGTTACAGAGTTCAGCCATACCGGTCCCTGCAGCTGACTGGCCAGATTCTCGCCTCCGCCTTGCGCCACTCCCACCACCCTGACCCACATGAGCACGGCCTGCGCTTGTGGGCACATCCGATCGACGGGCCCCCCGAGTGCTGGGAGGGTGGAGGTTGTCACCAACCTCAGGGGCGCCCGACAAAGGGTGTCCCTCATTTTCAGACTGGCTCTCTTGTGAATCATGGGCAGGGCTCTGGCCTGTCTGCTGGGATGTGGTGGGAATAGGTCCGGTGGTTGGCAGAGATGTAGCTGGTACAGTTGCTGCAGGGGTTTGGGATCCAGAGGAGCCAGGTTGGTTGGGGTCATCCACAGTGCGTTGAGGGACGGCGCGGCCGGTGGGGTCTGGGTCCTGCTGAGCCTGGGACTGGGATCCTTGGCCCCCCTGGCTGGGGGGGAGATCCGCACGTTGCCCTGTGTGTGGGAGAGACAGACACTGTTAAGGCAATATCAAGTGACATGTGGTTTTGTTATCCATTATCAGCATCACTGTTCCACAAGCTATACATTGTTGACATTGTACAGTTGTGTATTTAGTGGTAGAAAAAGCTATTGTACGATGGGGTATATACATTCTTCCAATCTCTTGACAATGACTGACACAGCCATTGCTGTGTCTTGTGTTGCCGGCACCACACGTGTAAAGCATTTGTAAGTTTCAGGCAACATCCTGGATACGGTGAAAATTCTTATGTGTGCGTCAAGCATGCACAGAGTTTAGATGCAGCATGTTGATGTAAGAGACAGAGCATCATTATTTAGCATGTCAGCTACTACTTTGGATGTCTTTTGCTGTTCCATGCTGGCCAAACAATGCCAACACCGCTGGACCTGTACACCCACTTCTAGATCATGGCTTTAGAACTTGGCACTTCTCTAAGACGCATCACCTTGTCAATACCCATGTCCATGTTGGTACTTATGTACATCCACAAAGGTAATGAGATGGGGCACGAGCTTTTTTAGAGGGGCACAATGGACTGGAGCTTCTGTTATGTGCATGTATGAGTTGTATGCATATTCATATGAGTACGTGTTTTGTTGTGGTACATGGCAATTGGGACAGTGTTGCAATACAACGCCTGTCCCCCGGGGATGAGTTTCTGTAAGGGGTGTGTACAACAGGCCATGCTATTACTTTGTTTGAGAATTGCAAGCGTCCATTGTTCATGATTTGGCTGTCCCCTCATGTGGCATGCTGCCATAATGGTGGATTTGTGTTGGTGCACAGGATGTGTGACCTTGTCCTGATGTTTGTGTTTGCAATGAGCACAGGAGGGACTTGTGCTGCCTACACCTGTGCCCATTGTGTACTATAGAGCTTTCTGAGATGTGTGTCCTGACACAGTACAGTGTTGACAGCAAATGGTGGGTGTCTTACAGGCACATAGCAGATGTTTGCTGGTACTTGTGAGACATCCCTTAACATTCAGCTCTATGGAGTTTGTGAGGCCTGTGCAGTGCTTGTGTGCAACTGTGTGTGTGCCCCAGGGATGTGCGTTGAGGTGACCGAGGGACAAACACTGACTGATGGAGACAGAGGGAGAGGGAGACAGAGGGAGAGGGAGACAGAGGGAGAGGGCAACAGACACAGAGGGCGACAGAGGGAGAGGGAGACAGAGGGAGACAGAGGGAGAGGGTGACAGAGGGAGAGGGCGACAGAGGGAGAGGGAGACAGAGGCAGAGGGCGACAGAGGGAGACAGAGGGAGAGGGCGACAGAGGGAGAGGGCGACAGAGGGCGAGGGAGACAGACACAGAGGGCGACAGAGGGAGAGGGAGACAGAGGGAGAGGGAGACAGAGGGAGAGGGAGACAGAGGGAGAGGGAGAGGGAGACAGACACAGAGGGAGACAGAGACAGAGGCCGACAGAGGGGAGAGGGAGACAGAGGGAGAGGGCGACAGAGGGAGAGGGCGACAGAGGGAGAGGGCGACAGAGGGAGAGGGAGACAGACACAGAGGGCGACAGAGGGAGAGGGAGACAGAGGGAGAGGGAGACAGAGAGAGAGGGCAACAGACACAGAGGGCGACAGAGGGAGAGGGAGACAGAGGGAGACAGAGGGAGAGGGAGACAGAGGGAGAGGGCGACAGAGGGAGAGGGAGAAAGAGGGAGAGGGCGACAGAGGGAGACAGAGGGAGAGGGCGACAGAGGGAGAGGGAGACAGACACAGAGGGCGACAGAGGGAGAGGGAGACAGAGGGAGAGGGAGACAGAGGGAGAGGGAGACAGAGGGAGAGGGCAACAGACACAGAGGGCGACAGAGGGAGAGGGAGACAGAGGGAGACAGAGGGAGAGGGAGACAGAGGGAGAGGGCGACAGAGGAAGAGGGAGACAGAGGGAGAGGGCAACAGAGGGAGACAGAGGGAGAGGGCGACAGAGGGAGAGGGCGACAGAGGGAGAGGGAGACAGACACAGAGGGCGACAGAGGGAGAGGGAGACAGAGGGAGAGGGCGACAGAGGGAGAGGGAGACAGAGGGAGAGGGAGACAGAGGGAGAGGGAGACAGAGGGAGAGGGAGACAGAGGGAGAGGGAGACAGAGGGAAAGGGAGACAAACACAGAGGGAGACAGAGACAGAGGCCGACAGAGGGAGAGGGCAACCGAGGGAGAGGGCGACAGAGACAGAGGGAGACAGAGACAGAGGGCGAGACAGGGATGGAGACAGGTAGATTGTGCTTGCTCTCTTGCTACACTGCCTTACTTTGTCACAAAATGATGCATCTCTGTAAGGTGTGTCAGCAAATATTAAATATTTAGAAGCTGTGGTGTTGTATCTTGTGTGATATTTACCTATCCCTGTGCATTGGTCATTATGCTTGTGTGTGTCCCTGGGACATATGGCATGAGAGCAGCCTCTTACCCTACACATTGCACCCTATGTGCCTCCCCCTTGCAACTACCACCATTTGGTTGTGTACTGCTTGGAGTCATGGCCACCCACCCCATGCGGTATACACCCGTTACAACGGATCTTTTACTCCGCACTACCATTACAACGCGACCATTACTCCGCATACCATTACAACGCATTGCGCTGGGGGGCGCTCTAGGATAGGGAATAAGTATAATTTACTATCCAACACCTTCCCTAGGGTCCACGGGGACTGGAGTTAGAATAGTAAATTATACTTACCACTATCCAGCGCCCCAAGGCGCTATGCGTTGTAACGGTATGCGGAGTAAAAGTCGCGTTGTAATGGTCTGCGGAGTAATAGTATGCGTTATAACGTCATACATCCACCCCATGCTGCTGGGCACTGTTGTTAGTCTACCCATGTAACTTGTGTTTTTTGTACACTCACCAGACTCAATGGCTCCTTCTATTCCATGTACTCCCACCGCTGGCAGTAGGACCATGACCTTCTCCTCCCAGGGCTGGTATACAGGAGGTCTGCGGGGACCACCGCCTCCAGTGTGGTGTGCATTGGCGTAATCCTGTGCCATCTTTTTCTTCACCATCCACCGCAGATCGTACCACCTGGACTGGCAATCATCCCTGGTGCGTCTGATGGGTGCAACAGCATTGACCCGGTCTACAATCCTCTCCCACAAGCGTGTTCTTTCTGCCAGGCTGGTCTGTCTGACCAATGCGCCAAACAGCTGCGGCTCGACTCTGATGACTTCATCAGTAAGTATCTCCATCTCCGGGTTAGTGAATTTTGGATTCTTGGGTGTGGTCATGGTGTGAGGTGTATGTGATTGAGGGTGTGTGTTTGTGATTGTGAAGGGGGTGGTGTTGGTGTAGATGTGATAGGGTGTATGTGTGAAGGTATGTGGCTGCAATTGTTGGTGTGCTCTCTGTTTCCTCGCAAGAATGGGTATGTTGCAAAGGATGATGGGTTGTATGTGTGGTCCCTTTTATTGGTCAAATGGTGGGTGTGGCTTAATTTGAATTGTTGGGGTGGGTGTTATATGGAGTGGGTGTTGGTGTTGTCCTCTGTTTGGCTGCTTGGCTGTGACCAGGACATTGATTGTCAAAGGTGTGTACACAGGAGACATGTTCAGTGTGGTAGTGCGACTCGTTAGCATGGTCCTTGTGGTCGTTTTGGTGTTGGCGTTATGTATGCTTGCGGTACTTGTGCGTGCGTTTGAGTAGTACGGGCCGTTGGCAGGTGGGGGTGTTCGCGTAGGCTTGGCTGAGGGGTGTGCGTGTCGTACTTGTGCGTGCGAGTGAGTGGTACGGGCCGTTGGCGGGTGGGGGTGTTCGCGTAAGCTTGTTGGGGGGGTGTGCGTGTCGTACTTGTGCGTGTGAGTGAGTGGTACGGGCCGTTGGCGGGTGGGGGTGTTCGCGTAGGCTTGGCCGAGGGGTGTGCATGTCGTACTTGTGCGTGCGAGTGAGTGGTACGGGCCGTTGGCGGGTGGGGGTGTTCGCGTAAGCTTGTTGGGGGGGTGTGCGTGTCGTACTTGTGCGTGCGAGTCAGTGGTACGGGCCGTTGGTGGGTGGGGGTGTTCGCGTAGGCTTGGCCGAGGAGTGTGCGTGTCGTACTTGTGCATGCGTTTGAGTAGTACGGGCCGTTGGCGGGTGGGGGTGTTCGCGTAGGCTTGGCCGAGGGGTGTGCGTGTTGTACTTGTGCGTGCGAGTGAGTGGTACAGGCCGTTGGCGGGTGGGGGTGTTCGCGTAAGCTTGGCCGAGGGGTGTGCGTGTCGTACTTGTGCGTGCGAGTGAGTGGTACGGGCCGTTGGCGGGTGGGGGTGTTCGCGTAAGCTTGTTGGGGGGGTGTGCGTGTCGTACTTGTGCGTGCGAGTGAGTGGTACGGGCCGTTGGCGGGTGGGGGTGTTCGCGTAAGCTTGTTCGGGGGGTGTGCGTGTCGTACTTGTGCGTGCGAGTGAGTGGTATGGGCCGTTGGCGGGTGGGGGTGTTCGCGTAAGCTTGGCCGAGGGGTGTGCGTGTCGTACTTGTGCGTGCGAGTGAGTGGTACGGGCCATTGGCGGGTTGGGGTGTTCGCGTAAGCTTGTTGGGGGGGTGTGCGTGTCGTACTTGTGCGTGCGAGTTGTGATGTATTCCTATAGGTTCTGTATCGACCCCCCTATTCCTGACCCTATTCTGGTTAACAAGTTAACTAGCAGCCATCCCATGAGGCAGAAAACCCCCATGATGCAGGAACCGTTATCTGATAAAGCCACACTACGGCACAGGAACGTGTTATCTGATTAGGTCATAACGCTTGCCATCTAATTAGACAAGCGATATTCCTCCAGCCCCTGATAAGGCATACGGAGTTCTCAAAACAAATCAAACCTATGACAACCTGGGAAAAACCCTGCGGCCATTGTTTTGATTTCACCGAGAACTTCAGCAAAAGAATGTGCTAACGACCTGGTCGTATGACATCCTTATTGACGTATCTATGTCCATCCTTACGTCAATCTCGGCACCTTACAGGTATAAATATTACCGATATTGCCCTATGCAAACACACGCGGTGGTGACGAGATCAGAGCAGCCAGACTTGCCGAAGCCCAGAGCAGAGCAGACCCCGCTGGTGCAGCCCCGCCTTCCTGACGTGCTGAGAACGAGACGCTGCCTTTCTCCTGCTGAGAAATCCAGCTCCGGCGCTTCCGGGTAGCCCTCGCAGGCAGCCTGGGATATCGAGACCAGAGACGAGAGATACCATCCCTCATCCATCCTAGATTCCAGGTACAGAACTGAATAACCCCTCACAGAGAATTCTTTAGTCAGTCACTTGGCAAAACAAACTTAACTTAAACTGCAACTTTCTATTCCCGCCCACGCATTAGACTTAGGTCAGGTACACGGGGTAGGCGTAGTTAGAAACACCAGTTGAGTACGATTAGTCAAATGTATATGTGTATGTAATATATCTTATTCATTTTAAACCTTCATATGGCTTAGAAACCATATCAATGTTTTTACAGTATTATTTTATACTTCTGCTTTTAATGTATGCACTTTACTTAACCATAAGTATTGCAATAATATCGATCCATTTCTCTTGTATGAGAAAAGAGACTGATCAATAAATAACATCTTTTATTGAACACGCCCGTCTCTTCCTTTTCTCTACAATCTGATGAGACTAAGAATGCACGTACTGACTGAGTAAAATAAATTGCCTTTTGTTCACACGACTCTCGAGATACACTCTTGATTAGGGGAGAGCAAAGTTGTCATGTTCTATGGTTGTCAGAAACTAAATCCCTTCTTGTCTATCCAGGGAGGTTCAACTCCTCCTTGCCTATTCGAGAAAGTTTCTAGTGAACTCTGAGCTAGCTGGCAAACCCAAAACTTTAAGTCTAATATCGACAGTAGTAGACCTAGTTAACGTCTGGTCTAGGCCTATACTATTGAAGGTATTATTCCAATGCGCAGAGCCTATTGGGATAATAGGAACTACACTACATGGCGCCCAAAGCGTTTGGAAGGGCGATAAAACTAACGTAAGACATTTAGAGTAACTCAGTCGTGCTTTCTCACTCAGACCCCTTTTTCCCATAATACTCCAAAGACGTCTAGAGTGGGTGAAAGGTAATATCCGCCAAACCTCGCAGGAGGAAACTCCTATATATGGTACTTGGTTTAGTCAACGTTGAAGGATAAACCGTTCCAAAATATTGTGCATCTAATCTTTGTTTCCATTAGAAACCTGATCTGCAAACAAACAAGGTAACCATCCTGTCGGTAAAATGTTAGACAGTGATGATGAAAGAGAGGCAGTTAGATTAGCAACTGAACTCGCAGCAGCTGATACTGCACTGCAAGAAGCAGACCAGGATATAATACTCATCCCGGTCATCAAAAGGAAATCTATAACCTTAAAACTTATAGAAAATGGACTGACACCTAGAGGTGGCACAGTCATATTCGTAATTGAGGCACACGAATATCGGCAGACAGAGGTATACTATTCATGGATACATTTTCCAGCAGCAAATGCTGTAACAAAGTACTTCCACTATTACAAAACAGAGGACCCTCCTAATGAGTACACTCCTTTCGAGGAGGTGGAAGTACCACTTAAATTTCAAGAGCATCTCCTCTTATTTATTGGCGCCCTAAAACATAATAATCACATCACCAGGCTCGGTCCATTAGGTAGACCAGGAGCAACGTGGCCGGTTCTAGCCGGTTACACACCACATCCAGAGTTCGAAAGAATGCCTGCAGCAGATCTTTTAGTACAACTAAAACAATTAATAAAGATACATAGACAATTAGTCCAATATGTGATGCGGACTTCAACAATTCAGCCAGCAATTAAAATTCCACAGCTGACCCCTCACCAGGGGAACACAAATAAAATTACACCACAGAACATACAATCCTGCCTAGGTAAAGTACCAGCTAAACGGGAACAAATACCATTCTGGTTAGCACAAAAAATCACCCAAATAGAAGCTGTGTTTCCAGACACCACCCCGTTAGATAAACACAGGATTCTGACTATCTGTCTTCCAATGGGAATCGCACCACACATTGAGGACTGTGACACTTGGGGTACAGTCTTTGCTTCCATCTACACAAAAACGCACGGTGTTCCATCCATTTCGGTAATACCAGATGTGCTAAAACAAATTCAAGACGAATATGGTCCAGAACCCGCTTTAACTCTTGGTATGAAATTACTAAAAGACTTCAAGCAGGTCTCGGCTATATTATTAGCCAACATAAAGGGAGAAGCAGCAAACGTGGCGATCCGCCAGAGGTTAAAAGAGACAGATATAGCAGACCAACCAGCTGAAATTGCCAGAATCATAGAAAAATCCTATGAGGAACTAGGTAGAGATAGTTTAGGTGGAATACCAGTAAAACCACAACTGATTGAAAGTCCTGAAAAAATATTTTTTAATAATAACTCAAAATCACAAAAAAAGAGCTGGGATGGAAACAAACAATCCAATCCTAAAGAAAAGAAATTCCAGTCCAGAGGAAGGTCTCCTAGGCGAAGAGAAAAATCTCCGAACCAAAGACACAGGTCACCCCAGAGTGACCCCTCTGAGAAAAGATATAACCTTAGAAAAAGGGATAATATAAAGAAGCCTGATAGATATCAAGACATTGATACACGTCCCTCTCAATCTTTTCAGACTTCCTCGCAGAAATTGGAAAGAAGAGGACGATCAGAACAAAGAGAAGAGCACGCCAAGTCCAAAGACAAGGAACCTGCTCAGCTAAAAAAGAAATTACAATTTCCAAAAAAGAAGGTAGCCAGTATCAAGGTAGTTAACAATGCCGAGAATACTGAGGACACAACTGAAAAACGGAGAATTGGCTCAGACAATGCTAGACAGCGCAGCAGAAGTGAGCATAGCTCGCAAAGTCCTTATGAATCATCTGGAGACAGTGGACACGAATGAATATCTTCAAGTGGAAACTGCAGACACCAGAGTTAGCAAACCTCACAAAATATATGAAATAACTTTACGTATAGAGGGGGATAAGACTAGAAAAATAAGGGGACTATTTTGGGATAATCTCTCCAAGGGCTATGACATCCTTCTAGCTGAAAAAGACTGGCCACCAGAGTTTGTCAGGGAGTGCCCTCATGGCGAAGAAATAATTATGCCTGCCTTCTCAAATCATATCCCAATTCATAAAAAATACACACTTGCCAGAAAGTGGGCAGTAGCTCAAGCTCCTGCTTTATATAAAAATCATGTAGGATGGGATGAGGACTCTCCTCCTCACAAAATCCAGTTAAAATCACAACCTACTGCAC
Source organism: Lissotriton helveticus (assembly GCF_964261635.1). Classification (NCBI taxonomy): domain Eukaryota; kingdom Metazoa; phylum Chordata; class Amphibia; order Caudata; family Salamandridae; genus Lissotriton; species Lissotriton helveticus. The sequence goes on from NC_136072.1 coordinate 994,434,557, forward strand.
AAAGGCAGTACCCAATTAAGCAAGAAGCTAAAAAACAGGTAAAAGAAATCCTAGATCAGCTAGAATACCAGGGGGTGATTGAAACTTGCACCTCACAAATGAACAACCCTTTGTTTCCGGTCTCCAAACCAGACAATTCATATCGTCTAGTTTTGGATTACCGACATCTTAACTCATGTTGCAAAACTTTTGCAGTGCAAAACTCGCATAGTGCTGCACTAATGAATAACATAGTGCGCAAAAAATACAAAACAACATTAGACATCTCTAATGTATTCTTTTGTCAAAACATAGCACCAGAGAGCAGATATTTGTCTGCATTCTCAATAAATGGCACTCAAAAACAATTCTGTCGGTTAGCCCAGGGGTACAAGAACAGCCCGGGAGTATTCTCAGCGAGAGTAACAGAATTACTACAAACATATGATGACGAAGCATTATCTTATGTCGACGACATATACTTAACAGATGATGACTTGGATACTCACTTGAAGAGAGTGAACACCATAATACTTGGGTTCGCAGCAGAGGGTTACAAATTCAACTTTAAAAAATCCAGAATTGCCCATCTAACAGTCCTGTTCTTAGGATACGAATTATCAAGTGAAGGCAAAAGCCTGGCTGACAATTTCCTAGAGAAATGTGCCGTACTCCAAGCACCTAGAACACTAAAAAACCTACAGTCAATTCTAGGCTTCCTAAATTTCGGAAGAACATACATTGCAAATTACGCAGAAAGGGTCAAACCCCTTTATGATCTAATAAAACCAGATTTTAAAAGAACCAATTGGACTCAAATACACACAGAAATTTTGAGATCCTTACAAACAGACATGTTAATTAAAACAAAATTAGAAACACGTGATAACACACGCAATCTTGTGATTCGAGTCATCCCAGGAAGATGCGGATTCACATACCTGACCTCTAATGAGGGAGAAAAGGTACCAATTGCATTCAAATCACACTTGTACACAGAAGCTGAAAAGAAATTCAGCATTAAAGAAAACATTGTTCATGCAGTTCAAACCGCAATAGCTAGAGAAAAAGATCAAGCGGACGGTAGACACATCACAGTCAGAACAGCGGAATCAGCCTTTGAGGCATTAACAACACCGTGTAATTTACCAACAACAACATTGAATCCGGAATGGATACAATGGGTGAATTCAATTACAACGGACAAAGTATACTACTACTTTGATCCAGAACTAAAGGAATTGAAAAATCTAGAATATGAAAGAACATTCCCTCTGCCTATCGACATTCTGCCCTTACGACAATACGCTTGTGTAATCTATACAGACGGACATGCTCAACCCTCCGTTTGGGGAGAACAAGCATACAACCCCACATGTGAGATTACAAAAGAAGTGTGGCGCGGAGGTAAACTAAGACCTCTATTAACAAAAACACACTCAGTAGAAACTAATTCAGAACAACAGACTGAAATAATAGCATTGAAAATGGCGCTAGATAATGCGGATCGCAAATTCCCGACACTTATAGTGTCCGATTCATATTACTGCGTCAAATCATATAACAACGATTTGCAGACATGGATTCAAAACGGTTACAAAGATGACACAGGTGCAACAATAAAGCAGAAACTGCTCTGGGAACAAATAGTTCTTTTACAGAAAGAACTACCAAAGACTCACGTGATACATACACTGAGTCATCAACGTGATGGCGTTCACGTTGCAGGGAATTCATTGGCTGAAACAGCCACAGCGGTAGCAACTAAATCGGCTTCCGTAGCTCGAAAAAAGCGTACAGTGAAGTATATTGACGGTGAAACAGTGCTGGCAGTGAAAACGTCATCAAAAGGCGACTCCTCAGCGCTACCGATCAACTATCCACTCAATTATACATACATAATCGATGCAAACTCCGTCCCTTTTGCTCGAATCCCTGGAGTGGGGGATAGAGTGATTCCAAACATGGACAGGAGAAACTTGTTAATCGCAGACGCACATATGGGCGAGGGTCTCAGACACCTCAAACTAAAAGATTCTCTGGAAGAATTACAATCAAGGTACTGGTGGCCAGGCATGAGCCTGCATCACACCATGTTTGTAAAAAAGTGCCCAAACTGCAACAGGAATCGCAGTGGTGAGAGAAACGGTGTAATACCGTGTCGTTTCACTCCAGAAAAAATCAACAGTAAAAAGCAAGGCTTGCGATTAACATATACAGGCTAGTTTCCACTTATAATGTAGATCACCAGCACTCGGCTGACGTCTGGACTGTTATACAAAGATTTGCGAGTCTAAATGGCATATACGCTAAGAGCATGCTACGTTTGACCATTGTTTTCACTCGAGCCCTCCAGCCTGAGGGGAAACATGGCCAAATGAGCATAGCACAGCGGGAATCTTCTCACTTCCTTCCTGAGGGATACGGGATGGTGTAAAGAAAAAACCAAGGCATAAAGCAATCTATAACGGAAAGGATATTAGGTTCGGGAGCTGGGTGGGTCAAACATCTAATAAGTGTCCAACGTAGTCTAAATAACCTGGCAAGAAATTCTCTGAAGGGATTCAGTCCGTACTAATTATTATTTGGAACTAGGATGTTAATCTCTGACCTTGACAGTCAGACTTCAGTGGTAAAGGAAAAAAGCTTTGATATCAAAGATCGTTTGGCTATTTTACAGGACTTAAATGAAACAAGAAAAGACCTGAGCAACATAAAGTTGAAACAGCAGCCAACAACCACTGAAGAACCACCACCTGTCCCAGCAAGACCTGTCTGGATTCCAAAAGTCGGGGATCTAGTCAGAGAAAAGATCGCGGTAAAGAAGGAATTTGAGCCTTCTTACAGAAAAGCAGTTCCTGTCTTGTCTGTCAACGGGACAAGATCAGTAGTACTACCGCCGCTTGCTGGTAAAAAGGACAACCGAGTTGTATCCATCGACCTGGTAAAACCACAATCATGTGGCCGATAACAAATAGTAGGCCAAGTGGACTCCCGAGAAGTAGTAGAACACCAAGATTTGCTACTAACACAGAGGTTCAATCTAAGAGGCTAATCACATTCGAAACGCCTACAGAACTACAACAAGGACTATGCAACAATGCAATGGAACTTAGACCTCTGAAAACCCAAATAAAAACATTTAGCAGAGACACACCAATCTATAATGAAGTAACAAACGACTATGCAAGAAACAGTAATCCTGAAACAATTGGAACAATTGACAGAACTGCATCCGGCAACTTCATAAACTTCGATGATTCCTCCGAAGGCTTCACTGAATCAAAAACACAGCCATCATCAAAAACCTTTAAAGATAAAGCTAAAGAACTTTTGAAACAACTGAAAGAAACATATCTGATTTCTCCATGGATTGAATTTTGGGTGGGTTTTGGTGCATTTATCCTCATACTTTGGCTCATCATGATACTAACTTTGGGACACTTCATTGAAGGAAAATATGCTAAAATGGACACAGCAAGTCAGAAAATCAACTTGATCCTTAAACCACACACATCTTCACACGTCGAGAAAAGAGAACTTTCTTCAGTCAACTTCACAGCCAATCCTATACCGGGTGGGGTAGCATGGGATAACACTGACTATGAAATCTATGGTCCGGTTGAAATCCTGAAATATCCACACCAAATTAAAATCTCATTGAGTGACTTCGTAAAACCAAGCACATTTGCTGATGATTGGGACTTTGAAAGTATAAACAATTTGGGTGTCGATTCCGATCCGGTAAAAAGCGCTCCGATTTGCAGTTCGGAGCGTTTTTCCCCGTACGAATCGCACCCGTAGGCGTCCCCGTACGATTCAGCAAGTACGATCACAAATAAATGCGTGACTCCGTACGACTCGTAAAAAACACCGTACAAATCGAAAATCCATACGAATTGCAGTCGGCTGACGCACCACGCAGCGTCCGTACGTAAATAGACCGCGCCTTCCGACCCAGGAAGTACGATCCGTGTCGAACACACTCCGTACGGCTCTTTTGCTACGAGAGCTCAAAACTACCGTAAACCCACACTCCGGCAAACCCGGCACCCGGTACACGACAAGCAAGACATGAACGCCATCGTCCGTGTCATCCCTATCCTGTACGCCCACCACCTCGTATATAGAAACCGACGACGGCGCAGAAGGTGAGTACAACGAACTCCAACATACCTGTACGTGTTGCCATACGGGCACATCTCCATTGCACGACTGTCATGTCTGGGTACGTTGCACCACACACTCCCGCACAACACCAGTGTCATACGGAGACGTACCGCACCTACGTCATCGACTTCGGGGTACGGTACGTCACCGCACCCCACCAGTGTTATACGTGCCGCATGTACGTCATCCAGCTCGGGGTACGGTCGTCACCGCACAACACCAGTGTCATACAGAGACGTACCGCACCTACGTCATCGACTTCGGGGTACGGTACATCACTGCACCCCACCAGTGTTATACGTGCCGCATGTACGTCATCCAGCTCGGGGTACGGTACGTCACCGCACAACACCAGTGTCATACGGAGACGTACCGCACCTACGTCATCAACTTCGGGGTACGGTACGTCACCGCACCCCACCAGTGTTATACGTGCCGCATGTACGTCATCCAGCTCGGGGTACGGTACGTCACCGCACAACACCAGTGTCATACGGAGACGTACCGCACCTACGTCATCGACTTCGGGGTACGGTACGTCACCGCACCCCACCAGTGTTATACGTGCCGCATGTACGTCATCCAGCTCGGGGTACGGTACGTCACCGCACAACACCAGTGTCATACAGAGACGTACCGCACCTACGTCATCAACTTCGGGGTACGGTACGTCACCGCACCCCACCAGTGTTATACGTGCCGCATGTACGTCACCCAGCTCGGGGTACGGTACGTCACCGCACAACACCAGTGTCATACGGAGACGTACCGCACCTACGTCATCGACTTCGGGGTACGGTACGTCACCGCACCCCACCAGTGTGATACGTGCCGCATGTACGTCATCGAGCTCGATGTACTCATCCAGCTCACCGCACAACACCAGTGCAATAGACGTGTGGGACATACGTCTGCCAAGTAATTGTATGTGTAAGTATGAGAGTGTGTGTCTGAGACCCTCCCCCTGGCCACCTGTGCCCAGCATCAGAGTGTGTGTATGGCTAAACCCCCCCACTGCCCACCACTGCCCAGCATCAGAGTGCCCAGCATCAGAGTGCCCACCACTGCCCAGCATCAGAGTGCCCAGCATCAAAGTGCCCAGCATCAGAGTGCCCACCACTGCCCAGCATCAGAGTGCCCACCACTGCCCAGCATCAGAGTGCCCAGCATCAGAGTGCCCAGCATCAGAGTGCCCACCACTGCCCAGCATCAGAGTGCCCACCACTGCCCATCATCAGAGTGCCCAGCATCAGAGTGCCCAGCATCAGAGTGCCCACCACTGCCCAGCATCAGAGTGCCCAGCATCAGAGAGCCCAGCATCAGAGTGCCCACCACTGCCCAGCATCAAAGTGCCCAGCATCAGAGTGCCCAGCATCAGAGTGCCCACCACTGCCCAGCATCAGAGTGCCCAGCATCAGAGAGCCCAGCATCAGAGTGCCCACCACTGCCCAGCATCAGAGTGCCCAGCATCAGAGTGCCCACCACTGCCCAGCATCAGAGTGCCCACCACTGCCCAGCTCGTACATCATAAACATACCATTGTCAACCTCATTACCCTCAGGAGATAGACACATTTTAGTAGACCTAAATGTGAACATCACACCAGCTCCCAGGCACCCAGCAGTCACAGACATCATCACACAAACTACAAATCTGAAAAGCAAAAATTAGCTTTATTCAGCGGAATCACAAAATAAAAGCAAATGAGAGTCCTCGCTCATTAAAGGCCAATGGCCAGTCCAATAGAGTCTCAGCAATAGCTTGTGCCTCCATGGGTGTCATCTCACCCAAACCTGCCTGCACATGGCGTTTAATCAGCTGTGCTGACTACGGGGGCACCATCTGTGGAATCCTCCGGCACCGCATGGACAGGAGAGGGAAGGACAGGTGGAGTGGGTGCAGGTGTAGTGGATTCATCCACACTGGTTGGGGCATCGCCGAAAGTAGATTCAAAAACCTGGCTGCACACCTCAGCCAGGGCGGAAAAACTACCACCTGAACCCGGGGACACATTGGGGGTGGAGGTACAGGGCTGTGAGTCAGTCCTACTGGGTGTGTGGATGTGTGTGTGAGGTGTCTCCCCTCTCCCTGTGGGTGTGCCTACTTGCCCTTGAGACTGTGTGCGTGGAGCTTTGAGCTTCTTATGCTGTGTGTGTGCGCTGGGTGTGTCTGACCTGTGGCGTGTGCGTGTATGCTGTGTAGGTATGTGAGAGGCAGAGGTGGATGGCTCCGAAGGATGGGGGGGGGACAGATGCTGCTGGGTGTACATAGCTGCCGTCAGCGTTGATTCAATGGCAGCCACACTCCGACGCAGATCAGACATGGCTGATGACATGCCCTCCATGAACGACACCACCTGTGTAATCAGTTGTGTATGTCCATGGAGGACAGACAGCATGGATGCCTGACCTACTGCAATCTGCCGGAGTAGGTCCACTGTCTCAGCACTGAGGGCAGCAGGGGACACAGGGGCAGGGGCTGCGGTGCCGGGAACAAAGGAGACACGGGGGCTAGCACGGACCCTAGGCACACCAAGGAGTGGGAGGTTGGAGATGGGACTGGAGGAGGGGAGGGCAGCCAAAGATGTATGAGTGACCATTGCTGCATATTCCCCCCCCCTCCTGAGAGTCTGTCTCGGATTCGTCGGCATGGTACGATGTGTCAGTCACATGTCATGCGGCCTGTAGACTCTCCTCCCACTCTGTGCCACTGCCTCCCTCTGACACCTCCCAGCAGGTGGCACTGTCGGTGTGTCCCTCCGCCTGGTCCGCGCCTCTGTCTCCTCCAGATTCAGATGATGATGCTGTGAGCAAGGAGAAGAATGAAAACATATCAGTCACCTGTACACATCAGACATATCAGCTGCAAATCATATGGCCTCTTTCGTCAACATGGCATGCATCATGAGTCACATGACACATAACTCTTCATAATGACAATTCTACTTGTGGAGAAATGTCAGAGACACACAGCTCAATGTAAGGTAGGAGACAAGGTATAGGCAAGGAAAATACTTGTATGAGAGACACAATCATGATCCACTGCCTGACAACAGGATAGCTGATGATGCATAACAGTTCATTAGCCAACCCTGCCACCCAAATCAAGACCTGGTCATGTTTGATTCGCTTTGACTCTGTGCCACATTAGAAAAGTCCTGGGCAAACTGCCATGTGATGCCATCCTGGGACCTGAAACAAGTCTTCCATCACCTCACACTGCCATCACCGCTTAGTACATCCAAAGTCACATTGTGTGGCAAACCATCAATACTATGTACAAAGAACATGCCACAGATGTAGAGAATATGCACACACGCACTGCCCAGTGTGAGTATGCAGAAGTCCAAAATATAGCACATGTACATTGTGCACCTGCAGCTAACACAAGATAATTAGAAAGTGTACCATGGACAAAACACTTGTTGAGACTCAAGAACAGTGCCACAATATGAAGAAGGGCAGACATGGTGCACATGTGGTGCTACATTTAAGGTACGAACAGGTGTCACATACCCCCCTACAACATGAAGATGTGCAAAGGAAGATGCAACTTGAGACACTGCACCATAGGAGTACATGTCAAAAACAAGCATTAGCCAAAGCAAACCTCTACTGTGGAGTAGGGCAAGGCATGTAAAGAAGCAGCTGCTGACAGAGGGACAATCGAATTCCAATGCATGAACTGCCTGTCTGACTACACCACTCAAACTATGGGAGTGTGACCATGCTGTAGAGCTCTTCAGGTACCATTTCTCACACACATGACTACAAACAGACATGTACCTACCCCCTTCGTGCTGCTGTCCCTCCTGCAACTGCCTATGGAGGTCTGGGAACACCACTTCCAGGACCCGGAGCATGTTGGGGGTGAGTTGGCGGCTGCCGCCATGCCGGCGTGGAGCTTCCAGCTTCAGCTGGACTCGGGCGATGCGGCGGCTCCAGCACCGGATGTCCTGCCACCTCTTCTTTATGTTTCGAAGCCTCCTGCGAGGCCCCCCCTCACTCCGGACAGCCCTGGCGATGTCCACCCAGATTTCACCCTTCTCATAGGCAGATACCTGTCACAAATGTAAAGTTACAGAACATCAGTATACCTGGTGCATGTTCCCAAGACACCCATATGTCCACAAAATACATGATGACAATAGGGCAACGTATGGCACACACATTAGCATCTTTGTCCAGGAGTATGTGGCCTGTGTGCTAACAAAACTGCTTAGCATGACATAGTAAATCTACAGATTACATGAGGGCTGTAAAACACTCTTTGAGCATGACACTCACTGAACAAGATATGCTATATCTGGGTGCAATGCAGCACGTGACATGCTGTCACACACCACACTACAACAAATAACTCTCTTCTAACAACACTGTGCACCCTGGCACTCACTCACAACAACATTGCATCTATCCAGTATTACTACACAGTGGCTATGATGTCACACACACAACAGGTGCACACTCCAAGGTATTGCACACATCACTCACCTGATCCTCTGGTCTCCCATACAGCTTGCTGAAGTTTGGCAGGAGGGCATCCAGAAGGGCCTTGTTCTCACCATCAGTGAATGCAGGTGCCCTCTCCATGTTCAGCTAATCAGGGCCAGAGGATTCAGAGACAGCAGCTGTGGTTAGCACACCAATGTTGTGCAGGCAAGTGCCCTCCCACAGCCACATGCTGCCTTATATCTGTGCTGCAGAGGGTCTGTGAGTCCAAGGAGTAGTGTGTGATAGGCCACCATAATTTGCATCCTATGTTCCATCCAATCACATCACACCTAAGCCCATGACACACATATGCATGGTTTGAAAATAGAGCCAGAGCTGAACAACAACTTTCGCAACATTGTATACTTTTTCCTAACTGAATCTTCCAGGACACCTGTAGGAGTGGAAAAAACTCCGTATCCATGACAACCTGGTTGCATTTGGAACAGTACACTGTTCCCCTAGTTGTTCCCTATGCATTTTTTAAAATCCACACACAAGTACGGTGACATTGCCATTGCCAATGCTACACATTGAATGGTGTAACGATGCGTACACAGGCCCGTACCATTGGGGTACGCTCAGCTCGCGTAGAGCCTAAAGGCGATAGGGAAACGATGCGTACACACGCCCGTACCATTGGGGTACGCTCAGCTCGCGTAGAGCCTAAAGGCGATAGGGAAACGATGCGTACACACGCCCGTACCATTGGGGTACGCTCAGCTCGCGTAGAGCCTAAAGGCGATAGGGAAACGATGCGTACACAGGCCCGTACCATTGGGGTACATTGAGTCAGACATGGTCAAGTGAACGATTGTGTAGGCTGCGTCCCTGTCCACCTTCATGTCACCATTGGCAGAGTCACACTAGGAAATCACACAGCAGGGATGTAGTCTACACTCATGTCAACCATGTGGATGCATACATCAGCATGGCACACATACATCAGTATGTGCCAGGTTTGGCAGACATTGAAGAAGCACAGGGATTGTGACCCTGTGCCTCAGTTGATGTGTAAATAGCTTGCACAACATGTCATCATTCATGATGCACATGTGCATCACATGCATTCAACAATTTCAACACGATTAACGTGTGCAACATGTAGCGAGGCACATGAACACTCGAATGGGCCACAATTCAGTACAGGGAACTGCCACATGATGACAGGAACATGCCCACTGTCACAGAGGTGTCATAGCCGCACAGCATGACCCTGTGTGACCACGTCATGTGTGTGCCTTGTGCTACATTGTGCATGCTGTTAGCATATGCCATGAAGAGGTCAGTAAAGTATTACTCACCTCAGAATATCCACACATGTCATCCTGGACATGGCAATTTCCGTAATACCGTACACTTGTGTGTTGGTGTGTAATTCCTCTGGCTCTGCAAGTATCCTTGGCGTTGTGTCTGCCCTGATGACGTTATCTGAGTAGTCATATGTCACCTCTGCGTCCACACGTCAGGTCCTCTGTGTGTTTCTCAACACCAACGCAGGTCTGGTCTAAGTTAAAGCTTACACATTTTGTACCCTAAATCATTGTACTAACACTTCAGAACATTTACCTTTTATTGTCATACTCAAGACCGTGCCAATAGGGATGTCACTTACAAAGCCTGTGAGGAATGAAAAGGCCTCATGTTGGTGAGTGACCCTCACCGTCTGTGTCTCCACGGTTTTCACGTCAGGCACAACAACAAGAGCTGCTCCAATTGCGGGGAGCTGACATATGAATCCAGGTGTGATATGTCCCACAAGCCACTTAGACTCCAGCAGTTGGCACAGCAGCACAATAGCTCATGGTTGGGATGTAGGACCAGTGCATGTGTGTGGGTGTGGAGACATGTGAGCCCCTCATTAGTACATCATTCCCCAGGCGAAACTCGTCAGGTAAACAACAAAAGTCAGAGATGTGTAATTGCATTGACAAATAACCATGATGCAAGTGCAATGCTGCATGGGATTAGGGTGACGGCGACCACACGGCTCCATCAGAATAGCAGCCATCGTAGCCAGCACCACGACCTACGGTCCCAGCCCTGCATGTGACACAGGAGGAGTAAGTGCACTTCCTCATGTCCATGATGTCCCTCACCCCGGCCAGTGACTCCGCATCAGCTTCTGGCCCACCGTACCCGTCAGGGGGCAGTTGCGCCTCAGTTGATATGCCCCTGACGCCATCATTCGCTGAGTGACGGACGCAGGCGGTGCATACGTCCCAGAACCGCTGTGACAGACATGATCGGAATGTTCATCCAGGTCCCCGCTGGTTCAACTCACAACCTCACTGACAGATCTCCCCCAGGTGTCAGCCGTGGCGCCATTCTGGGGTGGTGCTGGCCCCGATAACACACACTGTACGGCTCCGCCGTGGTAACTGTGTGGCAGAACACCGCTCTTAATGCTGCATGGGAATGTAAACATCAATGAGCTGGCCACACCTCATTACAATTGGCGCAAATGAGTATTGGGAGGGTCAAGAAGACCCACTGGCACGTGAGTGTCAGTCCCAACACCACAGGACAGGTGGACTGGGGGATGCGAGTGTTGTGGACACCTAGCCAGACACAGGTGATGTCTCAACTCAAAAGATGTATTTGGATGATTTGGCAACGTTCAGTGTAGTGTTTATGTGGGCGGTTGTAACCATGGCCCTTCATCTCCCTGTTGTTGCTGTGAGGACCAACTAGTCACTCAGGTCCTTCAACTACACTAACGCTACGCTGAGCCTCTGCAGGCCTATCTTGATGAGAGTACTGTATGTATATTTGCAAGCATGTACAGCCACGCAGCATGTTTGTCTGTACATAGGCACGTTGTCAGACCCCCACTGCCCTACCCGGACTGACCATGTTCCCTGTCCTACCACCCCATCCCAGGAAGCATCTGCATGCAGCCCTCAATACCACAGAACACATTCACGTTACCTACACTGTAGAGGGTATCCAAGAGGTACAGGCACTACGCAAAGATGTCATCATCCTCCCTGACTCTGGGAGTGATGTTTAGCTACTTGACATGCATCTTTGCCTGCTACCCACACTCTCTGTGGGATATGTTTGTGTAACAGCTGCCAGTGTATGCGTTGTAGGTACGGCCAAAACGTGGCCACGCCCTTGTCGGATGCCAATCAAAAACACTAGTTTTGTTCCGGTGTGGCCTGGATAGCCACCACTCACTGGTCAGATCGATGACACCCAGGGAGGCTAATTAGTCCTAAGCTATGTATGTATTGAAATGTGACACTTTGCTACTGCCTACTGTTCCTTACAGATATTGGTTCACAAAAGGTAAGTAACTAGTCCTTGAAAGTACTGTGCATCTGCTGTAGGAGCATCTATGTTGTGTCCTTGCTGTGATGGCAGGGTGACTAATGTACACACACCATGCCACGTGTGTAAATGACCCGTTCACATGTGTGATGGCATTACAGACCGTCAGTGACAAATGTAATTATCATGCTGTATGATGATGGTCATGTAATTGTCACTGAAAGTACACACCGCGACATGACTAAGGCTGAACAGTGCAAAAGATTGCACATGTGGTGTGTGTGTATTGCAGTCTGCCCTCTGGGTGTGCAGACAACCTCCTACTGACATTGACATGACGTGTCTCACTGACATGATACATTGTCATGGTCACTTAGACCTGTACATCTGAAGGCTTGTATGCATGTCACATCCATTCCACACACTACAGGTATTTACCTTCGCCACGGAGGAGTGTGTGGGAGCTGGCATCTGTGTGTATCCCACACCACACTCCAAATTGTCTACATTATTTGAAGAGGTGTTGCTTGTGCCATGTACATTGTTATAGTCTTAGTCAGACAGTTGTAGACATTTCCTTAAAATTGTGTCTTGCAGGGCACCCCCTCTGGAAAGGCCGTTGCCTGACTTGGAAGCCATGAGGGAGCGCAACTGCATCCATCGATATCGCTTCGGCCGACAGTTGATCAAGGACCTGACGGGCAGGCTTGAGGCTCACCTACAACCACGCCACAGGTATCCAAGTGCACTGACACCCAAGGTGAAGGTGATGGCAGCCCTCCATTTCTTTGCCACAGGTACCTTCCAATTTACCATAGCTGATGTGGGAGGGATGTCTCAGACCATGTTTAGCCGGGTATTGAGTGATGTTTTGGGAGCAATGTTGCTCCACCTTGATGATTTCATTACATTCCCTACTCCAGAAGAGTTGACAGATGTCAAGGGGCAATTCTATGGCCTGGGCCGTATGCCACATGTAATTGGTGCAATTGATGGTACACATGTTACTCTTGTCCCACCACAGGCTCAGGAGCAAGCGTATCGCAACAGGAAACACTACCACTCGATAAATGCCCTGGTGGTGTGTCTTGCCAACATGATTATCTCACATGTTTGTGCACGTTATCCAGGATCGTGCCACGATGCTTTCATCATGAGGCGTAGCAGGGTACCACAGATGATGCTGCAGCTGCACAACCACCGGGCATGTCTAGTTGGTGAGTATACACTGTGAGCTCTGTATGTCAGTATGTCACAACTTCATGATCTGCATCATATGATTCACTCTTGTACATGTTGTCAAATTGCAGGAGACGCTGGATATCCAAACATGCCGTGGCTAATGACTCCGCTACGCAACCCCAGGACAGCTGCAGACCAGCGTTACAACAATGCACATGTGAAGACCAGGCAGGTGATCGAACGGACCTTTGGACTCCTGAAGAGCCGCTTCAGGTGCCTGGACAAGACAGGCGGAGCCCTCCAATACAGCCCACGCAAGGTGTGTGACATCTTCACCGTGTGCTGCATGCTACACAACATGGCAGTGGAGAAGGCTGTGCCACTCTACCTGGATCCTGATGAGCTGGAACATCCGCCCGTTGAGGATGAAGGCCTTGGCCAGGATGCCAGTGATGAGGAGGGTGAAGATGATATCCGCGGTCACCTCATCCGCAACTTCTTTTCATGATGGTGAGTCCTTTCATCTTTTCAGTAAAAGATGGACTATAGAGTAGCATGGGTAGCATGCTATGTATGCAACAGACTGTAATCAAGATCAATTGGATGTGTGTTGTGCTGTGTCACATGTTCAGTTGGAATGCTACACACATACGTGCTATGAGTGCACTCGGAATGTACAGGTGTCATACTACATCTGGCTATTCAACTGACATTGACAAAATGACATTATACCGACCGTGACCCCTTGTGTGCCACTCTCATCCACAGCTCGCCCTGCCTGTTGTCCGTTGGGGTACATCGTGGTCATCCTGCTACTGCTCATTATGATTGCAACGTCAGCCACATCAACGGAGTATGCTTGAACATGTGGAGGAGTCAATTTGGGTAAGGACTCATATGAGGCTGTTTAGCATTGGTATGTGTAGAAATGTGTGGTACATGTTCATGTGCATGTGGTGTCATCTTGCATACATGCTACTACATTATGTACCTCATGACATGTATGGCCACTCCCATGACAGGATAGTCACCCCTTCTGTCATCTGTTGTACTTTGATACTCTGGTGAATGCATCAATGTGTGTAGACATTGCCACAGCAACATTGCACATACCATGGCATGACATTGTGTCAGAGGTCACAACCACGGACTCTGTGGGGGATTGCAGCCTCCCTGTGTGCATTAGAATGTGACTGGATCCTCACCTCCAGCTTGTGGGCCAGTCCAGTGTGATTACCATGAAACCATGTGGTGTTGGTGTTGCCCAGTGTATGTTCCACATCTTAAGACAACTGTCCCGTGAATCAGTTAACATGGATGCATTGCCCCTTGCAGCAGTATATCATGTCACTGTCATGTCGTTACCTCAGTGCAGGTTGAGAATACTGCTACGCCAGCCTTCACAGTGAGTAGCCGTGATGTTTAGATGCACATGATGCCATGTATGTTTAGCATGACAAAGTAAAAAGTGTGAAAGATGCATATGTGAATTTCTGTGTAGCACCAGTGGAGTGCGGTCATTCACATGAATCTCTGGTCGCCGGCACCATGACTGTGCTATGGTAGGGTCTGATTATGTAGCTTGGATGGACATCACTTGCCCTTCATATTTGTTGTACATGCATATCATGTTTAGCATTGTGATGCATACTTGCCACACCAAAACACTGGCTACAGAGTGCCTTCATTGCATGTCGATCATTAACTTCCTCATCATATGTGATACTAACAGCTGTAGTGGATTTGCTCAAGTTAGCTTACAGGGCCCTTATGGCTAACCAATATCACATACAGACTTTAGAGTTAGCGGTAGTTGGATTTCCATATGTTTCCATTTGTTACTGAGGTCTACCTCATCTGTGCCTGGGAATGTGTTTATACTACATAGATCTTTTTGCATGGGTGCTCACTTGTGAGCGTTACACATGACTCTAATGGATGACAGACTGTCCCAGTTTTTATGTGTCTGTGTCACAGCATCGAATCTGATGTGATGGCATGATTCATCATCATTATTTGTCACCAGACAGTACACTTCACAGGTGTGACTGGTACAGTGTAGCTAATGAGGTTTTTGAAGTGTCTGTGACATGAGAATGTTGTCCTAATGCTTAATTGCCTCTGTTTCAGGTCTCCCTCCCAGCAGTTCCCATCCTCTCCTTCCCTCGCCTGATCACCCTTTTGTGTCTGTTGTTTGTACTCAGACCAATGGGCTATTTGGAGGTGGAACCCTTAGAGCATCACACCAGTCTGATGAAGGAAGGTACGGCCACTCGTTGACAGCCTTGTAGGTATTCGTAAAGCGGCATTACAGGTGACATCATGATTAGTGTAATTTGGACTTATTGACAATGCACATGTATGATTGTGATAGCTCCATGGGCTCACAATGTAGATTATCATGTTGTGCATGACGTCTGACTCCTACAGAATATAGTGCCTGATTGTGGCTCTACACACATGTCCGTCTAATGTGCACATATACTATTTTGAACTTAGTTACCTCATGCTTGTTAGGTGTGTAACTGTGTATTGTCCACACGCATGGGGTGGGTGAAGGCTAGAATACTATGTTGTGTGTGAGGTACATGTCTTTGTCGGTGCAGTTTTCCTTTGAACATACTAGCTCTTGTATACACCTGCAGACGCTGTGTGTCTTGTGCCCCACTTGACCGTAAGGGCCCTGATCCACTGACTGTGATGTGTGGTGTTTACTGTGCCATTTAGTTGTCAGTGATCCTGAGTGAGGCAGACACTCCTGCCTTCACATCCACATGTCACTTTGTGCATTGCGGCTGCCCTTGTGTTATGTGTTTGTTTAGCAATTAGTCACACCCCTCCTGCCGTCATTTATTCACTCATTGCTGCAGCTGCATACACAGCCAACATGCAGCGCACACTATCCAGGAACACAGACACCTACAGGATGACCCTCCTTCCATCCATTAATAGAGCATGCTCCGGCCACCCTACACACAGACAACACCAGACATTCACCCTCGTGCTATGAAAATGCTGTGCACTCAGCCATAGCTGCTGCTATGCGTGTGTGTGCAACACATACTGGCACAACTATGCAGATTCACATGACATTGGGTCTACGTACCACCAGGTCATGTGGCGTGTCCAACACACACACACCTTACATAGGCACACTATTGTACAGTGTTAGCTTGTCAACACCACTAGATCCAAAAACTGTTAGCTTACAGTCACGTGCCAGTACACAACATGCTCACACCACTTCAACATTGCTGTCACAGTCAGTCAAGTTGGCACATGGGACACACACCATGACCCTGTCTCTTGGGTGTGGTGTGATTTGGCCGTTCCGGGGTTGGTATTTGTCTGGTGTGTGTTGTTTTTCTGTATGCGTTGCTCCCATTACAGTAGTATAGTACTTGTAGCTCCATAGGGGTAGGTCACCTAATCAGGTGTGCTTGTGTAGAGTGCTCCAGCCCATTGCCCACAGTCTGTCCTGCCACCGTCATCCTGTGCGGCATTAATCACATACACAGTAATGCATCATGCTGATGGTAGCTCACATACCTGAGGACACAGTTGTAGGTACTCCCTACATGGACTACTACTTTTGTGACACTGACATGTACTCCTCAAAGTGACTCTCCTGGGCCTGCCTGTGCTAGCTGTTTGGGATTCAATCCCCCCTCCAGCATTGACTGTCCCACACAGGTGTGTCTTACCATCCATGTATGTAGTTTGTGGAAATTTCTGACCAATGTGTGTCCTCACTCAGATTCTGATCCTAGTGTGTGGATGACTGCTGTTTGTTGTATACCTTGCATTTATTACATTTGCTGACACATATACATGTATGCTGTTTCAAAGATTACTCACCAAATGTGTATGATGTTTACATTATTTATTGGGTGCTCTAGTGCATGAAACGTGAATAGGTGCTGTACAGAAAGGGGGGAAATCCAAAATTCACTGCTGGAGATGAGATGGCTTACTGTTTCAGTCAACAGAGTCCAGCCCACAGTGCCTGACATCATTGGGCAGACTGTGACCAGCAAGTCCTTGTGGGAGAGTCTCATAGGGGATGCTGTTGCACCTAGGGGCTATATGCCAGGTCCAGTGTCCTGGGAGAAGTCCATGGGCCACAGGCCCTCAACGTCTTCGGCGTGGACGACCCGCCTTCCTTGGGGGACCCTCATGTGCAGGCATGGACGGTGCATGGGACGCTACGTCAGAGGGTTCATCCTCCTCCCTCTCCTCCCTCCCTGTGGCTGGTGTTGCACTTTGCCGTGATGTTGCTGGCCTTGTGACACAGGGAGGGGGCTGCATGTTGGCAGCCATCTGACGTAGCACATGGACAATGTCCCTATGCACCATCAAGAGCTGAGACTGGTGTGCCTCCACCCGTCCATAATGCAGGTCTTGCCTGGCTATTTGCTCTGCCTGCTGTTCTTTGAGCTGGTTGAGGGTCTCCGCAAGCTGGTTTACCTCACTGGTGTCCCGCCGGTATGCCTCAAGGATGTTACCGAGTTCAGCCATACCGGTCCCTGCAGCTGACTGCCCAGATTCTCGCCTCCGCCTTGCGCCACTCCCACCACCCTGACCCACATGAGCACGGCCTGCGCTTGTGGGCACATCCGATCGACGGGACCCCCGAGTGCTGGGAGGGTGGAGGTTGTCACCAACCTCAGGGGCGCCCGACAAAGGGTGTCCCTCATTTTCAGACTGGCTCGATTGTGAATCATGGGCAGGGCTCTGACCTGTCTGCTGGGATGTGGTGGGAATAGGTCCGGTGGTTGGCAGAGATGTAGCTGGTATAGTTGCTGCAGGGGTTTGGGATCCAGAGGAGCCAGGTTGGTTGGGGTCATCCACAGTGCGTTGAGGGACGGCGCTGGCGGTGGGGTCTGGGTCCTGCTGAGCCTGGGACTGGGATCCTTGGCCCCCCTGGCTGGGGGGGCGATCCGCACGTTGCCCTGTGTGTGGGAGAGAGAGAGAGACACTGTTAGGGCTATATCAAGTGACATGTGGTTTGGTTATCCATTATCAGCATCACTGTTCCACAAGCTATACATAGTTGACATTGTACAGTTGTGTATTTAGTGGTAGAAAAAACAATAGTACGATGGGGTATATACATTCTGCCAATCTCTTGACAATGACTGACACAGCCATTGCTGTGTCTTGTGTTGCCGGCACCACACGTGTAAAGCATTTGTAAGTTTCACACAACATCCTGGATGTGGTGAAAATTCGTATGTGTGCGTCAAGCATGCACAGAGTTTAGATGCAGCATGTTGATGTAAGAGACAGAGCATCATTATTTAGCATGTCAGCTACTACTTTGGATGTCTTTTGCTGTTCCATGCTGGCCAAACAATGCCAACACCGCTGGACCTGTACACCCACTTGGAGATCATGGCTTTAGAACTTGGCACTTCTCTGAGACGCATCACCTTGTCAATACCCATGTCCATGTTGGTACTTATGTACATCTACAAAGGTAATGAGATGGGGCACTAGCTTTTTTAGAGGGCCACAATGGACTGGAGCTTCTGTTATGTGCATGTAAGAGTTGTATGCATATTCATATGAGTACGTGTTTTGTTGTGGTACATGGCAATTGGGACAGTGTTGCAATACAACGCCTGTCCCCCGGGGATGAGTTTCTGTAAGGGGTGTGTACAACAGGCCATGCTATTACTTTGTTTGCGAATTGCAAGCGTCCATTGTTCATGTTTTGGCTGTCCCCTCATGTGGCATGCTGCCATTATGTTGGATTTGTGTTTGTGCACAGGATGTGTGACCTTGTCCTGATGTTTGTGTTGGCAATGAGCACAGGAGGGACTTGTGCTGCCTACACATGTGCCCATTGTGTACTATAGAGCGTTCTGAGATGTGTGTCCTGACACAGTACAGTGTTGACAGCAAATGGTGGCTGTCTTACAGGCACATGGCAGATGCTTGCTGGTACTTGTGAGACATCCCTTAACATTCAGCTCTATGGAGTTTGTGAGACCTGTGCAGTGATTGTGTGCAACTGTGTGTGTGCCCCAGGGATGTGCGTTGAGGTGACCGAGGGACAAACACTGACTGATGGAGACAGAGGGAGAGGGCGACAGAGGGCGACAGAGGGAGACAGAGGGAGAGGGAGACAGAGGGAGACAGAGGGAGACAGAGGGAGACAGAGGGAGAGGGCGACAGAGGGAGAGGGCGACAGAGGGCGACAGAGGGAGACAGAGGGAGGGGGAGACAGAGGGAGACAGAGGGAGAGGGCGACAGAGGGAGAGGGCGACAGAGGGAGACAGAGGGAGACAGAGGGAGAGGGCGACAGAGGGAGAGGGCGACAGAGGGAGACAGAGGGAGACAGAGGGAGAGGGCGACAGAGGGAGAGGGCGACAGAGGGCGACAGAGGGAGACAGAGGGAGGGGGAGACAGAGGGAGACAGAGGGAGAGGGAGACAGAGGGAGAGGGCGACAGAGGGAGAGGGCGACAGAGGGAGAGGGCAACAGAGGGAGGGGGAGGGAGAGGGCGACAGAGGGAGACAGAGGGAGAAGGCGACAGAGGGAGAGGGAGACAGAGGGAGAGGGCGACAGAGGGAGAGGGAGACAGAGGGAGAGGGCGACAGAGGGAGAGGGAGACAGAGGGAGAGGGCGACAGAGGGAGGGGGAGGGAGAGGGCGACAGAGGGAGACAGAGGGAGAGGGCGACAGAGGGAGAGGGAGACAGAGGGAGAGGGCGACAGAGGGAGAGGGAGACAGAGGGAGAGGGCGACAGAGGGAGAGGGAGACAGAGGGAGAGGGCGACAGAGGGAGGGGGAGGGAGAGGGCGACAGAGGGAGACAGAGGGAGGGGGAGGGAGAGGGCGACAGAGGGAGACAGAGGGAGAGGGCGACAGAGGGAGAGGGAGACAGAGGGAGAGGGCGACAGAGGGAGAGGGAGACAGAGGGAGAGGGCGACAGAGGGAGGGGGAGGGAGAGGGCGACAGAGGGAGACAGAGGGAGAGGGCGACAGAGGGAGGGGGAGGGAGAGGGCGACAGAGGGAGACAGAGGGAGAGGGAGACAGAGGGAGAGGGCGACAGAGGGAGACAGAGGGAGACAGAGGGAGAGGGAGACAGAGGGAGAGGGCAACAGAGGGAGGGGGAGGGAGACAGAGGGAGAGGGCGACAGAGGGAGAGGGCGACAGAGGGAGAGGGCGACAGAGGGAAGGGGAGGGAGAGGGCGACAGAGGGAGACAGAGGGAGAGGGCGACCGAGGGAGAGGGAGACAGAGGGAGAGGGCGACAGAGGGAGACGGCGACAGAGGGAGAGGGCGACAGAGGGAGGGGGAGGGAGAGGGCGACAGAGGTAGACAGAGGGAGAGGGCGACAGAGGGAGAGGGAGACAGAGGGAGAGGGCGACAGAGGGAGAGGGAGACAGAGGGAGAGGGCGACAGAGGGAGGGGGAGGGAGAGGGCGACAGAGGGAGACAGAGGGAGAGGGCGACAGAGGGAGGGGGAGGGAGAGGGCGACAGAGGGAGACAGAGGGAGAGGGAGGGAGAGGGCCACAAAGGGAGACAGAGGGAGAGGGCGACAGAGACAGAGGGCGAGACAGGGATGGAGACAGGTAGATTGTGCTTGCTCTCTTGCTACACTGCCTTACTTTGTCACAAAATGATGCATCTCTGAAAGGTGTGTCAGCAAAATGTTAATATTTAGCAGCTGTGGTCTAGTATCTTGTGTGATCTTTACCTATCCCTGTGCATTGGGAATTATGCTTGTGTGTGTCCCTGGGACATATGGCATGAGAGCAGCCTCTTACCCTACACATTGCACCCTATGTGCCTCCCCCTTGCAACTACCACCATTTGGTTGTGTACTGCTTGGAGTCATGGCCACCCACCCCATGCTGCTGGGCACTGTTGTTAGTCTACCCATGTAAGTTGTGTTTTTTGTACACTCACCAGACTCAATGGCTCCTTCTATTCCATGTACTCCCACCGCTGGCAGTAGGACCATGACCTTCTCCTCCCAGGGCTGGTATACAGGAGGTCTGCGGGGACCACCGCCTCCAGTGTGGTGTGCATTGGCGTAATCCTGTGCCATCTTCTTCTTCACCATCCTCCGCAGATCGTACCACCTGGCCTGGCATTCTTCCCTGGTGCGCCTGATGGGTGCAACAGCATTGACCCGGTCTACAATCCTCTCCCACAGGCGTGTTCTTTCTGCCATGCTGGTCTGTCTGACCAATGCGCCAAACAGCTGTGGGTCGACTCTGATGACTTCATCAGTAAGTATCTCCATCTCCGGGTTGGTGAATTTTGGATTCTTGGGTGTGTTCATGGTGTGAGGTGTATGTGATTGAGGGTGTGATGGTGTGTATGGATGAGGGTGTGTGTTTGTGATAGTGAAGGAGGTGGTGTTGGTGTAGATGTGATAGGGTGTATGTGTGAAGGTATGTGGCTGGAATTGTTGGTGTGCTCTGTGTTTCCTCGCAAGCATGGGTATGTTGCAAAGGATGATGGGTTGTATGTGTGGTCCCTTTTATTGGTCAAATGGTGGGTGTGGCTTAATTTGATTTTTTGGTGTGGGTGTTATATGGGGTGGGTGTTGGTTTTGTCCTCTGTTTGGCTGCTTGGCTGTGACCAGGACATTGATTGTCAAAGGTGTGTACACAGGAGACATGTTCAGTGTGGTAGTGCGACTTGTTAGCAAGGTCCTTGTGGTCGTTTTGGTGTTGGCGTTATGTGTGCTTGCAGTACTTGTGCGTGCGAGTGAGTGGTACGGGCCGTTGGCGGGTGGGGGTGTTCGCGTAGCCTTGTTGGGGGGGTGTGCATGTCGTACTTGTGCGTGCGAGTGAGTGGTACGGGCCCTTGGCGGGTGGGGGTGTTCGCGTAGCCTTGTTGGGGGGGTGTGCGTGTCGTACTTGTGCGTGCGAGTGAGTAGTACGGGCCGTTGGCGGTGTTCGCGTAGGCTTGGCCGAGGGGTGTGCGTGTCGTACTTGTGCGTGCGAGTGAGTAGTACGGGCCCTTGGCGGGTGGGGGTGTTCGCGTAGGCTTGTTGGGGGGGGTGCGTGTCGTACTTGTGCGTGCGAGTGAGTGGTACGGGCCGTTGGCGGGTGGGGGTGTTCGCGTAGCCTTGTTGGGGGGGGTGCGTGTCGTACTTGTGCGTGCGAGTGAGTAGTACGGACCCTTGGCGGGTGGGGGTGTTCGCGTAGCCTTGTTGGGGGGGTGTGCGTGTCGTACTTGTGCGTGCGAGTGAGTGGTACGGGCCGTTGGCGGGTGGGGGTGTTCGCGTAGCCTTGTTGGGGGGGTGTGCGTGTCGTACTTGTGCGTGCGAGTGAGTGGTACGGGCCGTTGGCGGGTGGGGGTGTTCGCGTAGGCTTGGCCGAGGGGTGTGCGTGTCGTACTTGTGCGTGCGAGTGAGTAGTACGGGCCCTTGGCGGGTGGGGGTGTTCGCGTAGGCTTGGCCGAGGGGTGTGCGTGTCGTACTTGTGCGTGCGAGTGAGTAGTACGGGCCCTTGGCGGGTGGGGGTGTTCGCGTAGGCTTGTTGGGGGGGGTGCGTGTCGTACTTGTTCGTGCGAGTGAGTGGTACGGGCCGTTGGCGGGTGGGGGTGTTCGCGTAGCCTTGTTGGGGGGGTGTGCGTGTCGTACTTGTGCGTGCGAGTGAGTAGTACGGGCCCTTGGCGGGTGGGGGTGTTCGCGTAGCCTTGTTGGGGGGGTGTGCGTGTCGTACTTGTGCGTGCGAGTGAGTGGTACGGGCCCTTGGCGGGTGGGGGTGTTCGCGTAGGCTTGTTGGGGGGGGGGTGCATGTCGTACTTGTGCGTGCGAGTGAGTAGTACGGGCCGTTGGCGGGTGGGGGTGTTCGCGTAGGCTTGGCCGAGGGGTGTGCGTGTCGTACTTGTGCGTGCGAGTGAGTAGTACGGGCCCTTGGCAGGTGGGGGTGTTCGCGTAGGCTTGTTGGGGGGGGTGCGTGTCGTACTTGTGCGTGCGAGTGAGTGGTACGGGCCGTTGGCGGGTGGGGGTGTTCGCGTAGCCTTGTTGGGGGGGTGTGCGTGTCGTACTTGTGCGTGCGAGTGAGTAGTACGGGCCCTTGGTGGGTGGGGGTGTTCGCGTACCCTTGTTGGGGGGGTGTGCGTGTCGTACTTGTGCGTGCGAGTGAGTGGTACGGGCCATTGGCGGGTGGGGGTGTTCGCGTAGGCTTGTTGGGGGGGGGGGTGCGTGTCGTACTTGTGCGTGCGAGTGAGTGGTACGGGCCGTTGGCGGGTGGGGGTGTTCGCGTAGGCTTGGCCGAGGGGTGTGCGTGTCGTACTTGTGCGTGCGAGTGAGTAGTACGGGCCCTTGGCGGGTGGGGGTGTTCGCGTAGGCTTGTTGGGGGGGGTGCGTGTCGTACTTGTGCATGCGAGTGAGTGGTACGGGCCGTTGGCGGGTGGGGGTGTTCACGTAGGCTTGGCCGAGGGGTGTGCGTGTAGTATGTATTGGTGGAGCTTGCAGTGAGGCGAATGTCCCATACGACTCAATGTTGAAGCGTGAATACTTTGGCCCGTACGTATCTCGCTCAGGCATGTCGTTCCGAATCGGAATAGTGACTTTGTACGGACTGATTACGAATCGTACGGTGGTCTGCCCGAGGCTTATTCGTACGGGTATACGAATGTCAATCGTACGGATCGTAGCAAATCGTACGGAAATCAACGGTAACGGATCGGAATTCACTGGTCGGACGGTAGTTTCCCATTCGTACGGAATCGGCTACGAATACGAATCGTAAGCCGGATTTTTTTACCGGATCGGAATCGACCCCTTGATGTCTGACTTAGTGATGTCTGCTAAATTTACCAAACATGATTATTTGCAGGGTTTGACAAATTATGATAGTATGTACTGTTATAACCACTATGGTAACCATTTTTTACATAGATCTGCACAACCTAGAAATGTTTTAAATTATAATCAATGGGAACATTGTGCAACCCCTCCAAAAGGAAGCTCAAGAACCGTTTACGACAAATATTCATACTTTTCAGGTTTTAACATAAGTAATGCTGAAACATTTTATTTCAAATTGTCAAATAAGACAGGGACAAAGACCATGATAACCAACACAAAATTGATATATTCAGACTCATTCTTTGAACAAATGAATACTTTTGGTTTTGATTATTGGGACAAAAATGTTGAATTGAAAAGTGTTTGGGGCACAAAAGAATGGCAAGTACAGGGTATAGAATCTTTGTTTAGAGCCTGCATGATCCCAGAACAAATTATATTTTTAAATGACACTGTTCAACAAACTACCTGTCTTGGCTTAGCAAAAATCAAAGACTTAAATAAACCGTCTATTCCAAAACCAACAATGAACAGCAATAGCTCTACAGATGAGGAGATAGACATAAACTATGTATTAAACCAAAACAGAATACATCCAGATTGGAAACAGTGGTTGATCTGGCCCACAGATACTAATTACTGTCAAGACAGATTCCTGAACAAAACACAGGGGTTCAAAATGACCAGGCCAGACCCTAGATATCCCCAAAGACATCACCCAGGGATAATAACCACCTACAGTGTGGGCAAATTATGCCTTCAATGGCTACAAACTTCCACACTGGCAGAAATTAAGCAACACCTAACTTTACTTACTGATGGTGCTGACTTGCGTGATTTCACTATGGGACCACGCAAACAGCGTCAAAAGCGTTTCATAGCAGCCTCTGTATATGCAGCATACAATGAGGCCTGGAAGGTTACTCAAATTGAGACAGCAGAAAGGATACGGGAAATTGACCGTATTAATTTGGAAAAATCACTTTCTGTAGTGGACAATGGGTTAATGACTCTGTCCTCCAGAATTTTTTCTCTGGACAGCATTGTGTCTTCAGCAATCGACATAATATCGCAAGACTTACTGTTGTTACAACACGGTCAGTCTCAATTGCGTTCTATTGTACAGCTTGGCTGGACGTTACAAAATCTGCGTTCAGGCTATGTGCCTTGGCGTTTAATCAACACAACGTCACTTTTCAATATCTTTAACCTTACTGATAAACAAATCAGTATGGCCCAGAAGGGTGCTGATTATACAATCCTGAGCATTGAGAAACTCGAAAGATTACCAGTGACAATGTCAGAACGACCTGTCAGTGAATGGATAATACATGGGATAATTAATATTCCAATCTCAACCTTCAGGTTTCAATACTGCCAAAAATATATACAGGCTGGCATGTACGAAAAATTGGGAAAAGGGTACATTAAAACATAATGGGACTTGCCCTATTCACATGCATGTGTCAGTAATAAAGGACAGAAAGTGTTTCTTAGTGGCAATAATTGTGCGATGTCACTAAGCGGTACACTTCTGTGTAACGGAATTAGTTTGCATGGAGCCTGTGAAGGGAACTCAAATAACCTTTCATGTCACCAGCTAGGCACACCTGCTACAGAGATAGAACCATTCTTTCAAAGACTCCATAATGGGAGTTACATTCTAATTGTGGACCGCAGATGCTGTAGTCTTATGCCCGGGACTCCTTATCTCGTAACTACGACTGCGAAGGTCAAGTGCTGTGGACGCTTATTGTTCCCCAGCTCCCTTCCAGACAGGGAGGCAAGGGCATGGCCCAACTTGAAAATTACTTCTATTCGAATAGATACTTTAAGCAGAATGAAAACAGTGCTTCTTCAGACGCCGACAAGGCTTATGTCATCAAAAGAAACGTATGATCTCCTAGTCGCAAGGACGACTGCAGAGATACATTCATTGTTATCGACTAATTCCCCCATACATTTCGCAGAAATCCTGAATGAAATCTTAAATATTTCTGATACCAGTGGAGTCTCAAAAGTATTTAAGACAGTATTTTCGATGGCATTAACACCATTCAAAGCCATACTGGGTATTTTTCCAGATTTCGTCCATTCGATTTTTGGCGGACTTCCCCTCATTTTAGGACTAATTGTAGGAATCCTATTCTTAGTCCTTATATTTCGTTATGGCAAACCATGTCACAGACAAAACACCTGCGACAAGGGAAGAAACAATCCTAGCCATTGGATACCGGGACCGGATATCAAAAATCCTGGGACTATCCCGGCTTAGAGACCTGAACATGACTTGGTTTCTATCATTTCGACCCATGTGGCATCGATGTGTTTTACCTGTATTAAGGTGCCTGCTATGCGGAGAAGAATGCGTGTTAGACACCTGTCTGATGCTACAATCGGATGAGCCAATGGATGCAGAAACATTGTTGAGTCCGATAAAGGCTCATGCTTTGTGCTGCCCTCAAAGGCTACCAATCCTGATGACGGCATTCGTGGAAGCTTCACCACTACGATTAAGGGGTAGTGAAGTTCAAGATGAAAGCAGCATCGATCAGGTACGACCTTCTGTCAGCGACATTAATCAGAATGTCAATGGAGACAATCATGCGCACGAATGCATGGTTACACCTATTTCCGAGTTAGTGGAACTCTCCCAGGAAGCTGTTGACAACTTTTTCAAGAGTCTAAATGATATGATGTTCTCACCAGAGCAGAAATAGAGACTTTTGAGAAAGCTCGTACACGGCGTTCCCTGATTTTGGCCTTCAACTTGAAAAACAAAATACCATGAACAATTTTCCCTCCAGTTCACGGACAGCAACTTTTTTCAGCAGCCCCAAAATATTTTTGCATATTTTTCGGGACACTATCTTCTGCTTAAAGTAAGAACTATTCTTGGAGAACTAAAATTTCTAATTTTAGATAGCTTATAGACATTAGCTGCCCGCTGGTATGTTCATAATTATTTTTATTCTGTGATGAAATGGTCTCGAACCTTTTTTCTGTATTAAGAGCCATTTCATGTGTAAATTCTCATATACATGTTAGTTATAATGTATAGATATGCGTGATTACTTTAGCATTATTCTACAGCTTGAGTGCGTACATTATATGTGACTGTTTTCCGTATATTTGATATTTTCAAAATGCATTTATGTATTTTGGGGTGGTAAGGTATACACGATACTCTACAGTATGTTTTACTATGCATAGATTCGTAAATATGTCCATAGTTAGCGTGGAGTGGGTGTGATGTATTCCTATAGGTTCTGTATCGATCCCCCTATTCCTGACCCTATTCTGGTTAACAAGTTAACTAGCAGCCATCCCATGAGGCAGAAAACCCCCATGATGCAGGAACCGTTATCTGATAAAGCCACACTACGGCACAGGAACGTGTTATCTGATTAGGTCATAACGCTTGCCATCTAATTAGACAAGCGATATTCCTCCAGCCCCTGATAAGGCATACGGAGTTCTCAAAACAAATCAAACCTATGACAACCTGGGAAAAACCCTGCGGCCATTGTTTTGATTTCACCAAGAACTTCAGCAAAAGAATGTGCTAACGACCTGGTCGTATGACATCCTTATTGACGTATCTATGTCCATCCTTACGTCAATCTCGGCACCTTAAAGGTATAAATATTACCGATATTGCCCTATGCAAACACACGCGGTGGTGACGAGATCGGAGCAGCCAGACTTGCCGAAGCCCAGAGCAGAGCAGACCCCGCTGGCGCAGCCCCGCCTTCCTGACGCGCTGAGAATGAGACGCTGCCTTTCTCCTGCTGAGAAATCCAGCTCCGGCGCTTCCGGGTAGCCCTCGCAGGCAGCCTGGGATATCGAGACCAGAGACGAGAGATACCATCCCTCATCCATCCTAGATTCCAGGTACAGAACTGAATAACCCCTCACAGAGAATTCTTTAGTCAGTCACTTGGCAAAACAAACTTAACTTAAACTGCAACTTTCTATTCCCGCCCACGCATTAGACTTAGGTCAGGTACACGGGGTAGGCGTAGTTAGAAACACCAGTTGAGTACGATTAGTCAAATGTATATGTGTATGTAATATATCTTATTCATTTTAAACCTTCATATGGCTTAGAAACCATATCAATGTTTTTACAGTATTATTTTATACTTCTGCTTTTAATGTATGCACTTTACTTAACCATAAGTATTGCAATAATATCGATCCATTTCTCTTGTATGAGAAAAGAGACTGATCAATAAATAACATCTTTTATTGAACACGCCCGTCTCTTCCTTTTCTCTACAATCTGATGAGACTAAGAATGCACGTACTGACTGAGTAAAATAAATTGCCTTTTGTTCACACGACTCTCGAGATACACTCTTGATTAGGGGAGAGCAAAGTTGTCATGTTCTATGGTTGTCAGAAACTAAATCCCTTCTTGTCTATCCAGGGAGGTTCAACTCCTCCTTGCCTATTCGAGAAAGTTTCTAGTGAACTCTGAGCTAGCTGGCAAACCCAAAACTTTAAGTCTAATATCGACAGTAGTAGACCTAGTTAACGTCTGGTCTAGGCCTATACTATTGAAGGTATTATTCCAATGCGCAGAGCCTATTGGGATAATAGGAACTACACTACAGAGTGAGTGGTACGGGACGTTGGCGGGTGGGGGTGTTCGCGTAAGCTTGTTGGGGGGGTGTGCGTGTCGTACTTGTGCGTGCGAGTGAGTGGTACGGGCCGTTGGCGGGTGGGGGTGTTCGCGTAGGCTTGGCCGAGGGGTGTGCGTGTCGTACTTGTGCGTGCGAGTGAGTGGTACGGGCCGTTGGCGGGTGGGGGTGTTCGCGTAGGCTTGGCCGAGGGGTGTGCGTGTCGTACTTGTGCGTGCGAGTGAGTGGTACGGGCCGTTGGCGGGTGGGGGTGTTCGCGTAGGCTTGGCCGAGGGGTGTGCGTGTGGTATGTATTGGTGGAGCTTACAGTGAGGCGAATGTCCCGTACGAATCTATGTAGAAGCGTGAATACTTTGGCCCGTACGTATCTCGCTCAGGCATTTCGTTCCGAATCGGAATAGTGAGTTTGTACGGACTGATAACGATTCGTACGGTGGTCTGCACGAGGCTTATTCGTACGGGTAAACGAATGTCATTCGTACGGGTCGTAGCAAATCGTACGGAAATCAATGGAAACGGATCGGAATTCGTTGGTCGGACGGTAGTTTCCCATTCGTACGGAATCTGCTACGAATACGAATCGTACGCCGGAATATTTTACCGGATCGGAATCGAGCCCTAAGTGTCCAGCAACTTCCCTGAGTTAATACTTGGTGGAGTGGGAATAGTAATTTATATGGGTTTACTGTCCAGCCCCTTCCCTGAGTTTATACTTGGTGGAGTGGGAATAGTAATTTATATGTGTTTACTGTCCAGCACCTTCCCTGAGTTTATACTTGGTGGAGTGGGAATAGTAATTTATATTTAGTTGCTGTCCAGCACCTTCCTTGAGTTTATACTTGGTGGAGTGGGAATAGTTATTTATATGGGCTTACTGTCCAGCACCTTCCCTGAGTTAATACTTGGTGGAGTGGGAATAGTAATTTATATGGGTTTACTGTCCAGCACCTTCCCTGAGTTAATACTTGGTGGAGTGGGAATAGTAATTTATATAGGTCTACTGTCCAGCACCTTCCCTGAGTTAATACTTGGTGGAGTGGGAATAATAATTTATATTTTTTTACTGTCCAGCACCTTCCCTGAGTTAATACTTGGTGGAGTGGGAATAGTAATTTATATGTGTTTACTGTCCAGCACCTTCCCTGAGTTAATACTTGTTGGAGTGGGAATAGTAATTTATATGGGTTTACTGTCCAGCACCTTCCCTGAGTTAATACTTGGTGGAGTGGGAATAGTAATTTATATGGGTTTACTGTCCAGCACCTTCCTTGACTTTACAGTTGGTGGATTGGGAATAGTAAAAATTTGTTAAATTATAAATTTTGGTTTGTAGAATATAACAATTATTATTTGTATGTAAATATATTAACAATAGTAGTAATTCTATTTATTGTTAAATTACTAATAAATTGATAAATAGATCACAGTTTTTAATATTTTTAAAAAAAAAATTATTTAATAATTACAAAATTATTCACATTATATTTTATTTAGAAAATCCAAAAAGGAGAGAAACACATGGTTAATTGAAATCATTTACAAACAGTTTATGAAGATTTAAAAAGAAGTGGGAATTAGAGAATTTTTTTAATTTGCAGTATACTTTTGTAAGTGAATAGTTTTAAAGAAATATAACGTAATAGCAAGTAAATATTTGTAAATTTAAAATATATATACATTGCAATGAGATAATTTTTATGTTAATTCACATATATTGGAAATGTACATTTTGATAACAAACATAATTACCTAGTGTACAATTTATACCTAGTGTACAATTTATTTCTTAACAATTACTTTGAATCTCATACAAAAAAGGAATATTTAAATAGTAAACATGCTGAAAATAATTGTTATATTTGTTGTACATACTTTTTTTGTATTTTAGAATACAAAATATTGATACATTTTGTACAGATTTCAAAATAGTAACATTTGTGTTGGTTACAAAATGATAATATTTTTAATGAAATTAATTAAATTAATATAGAAAATATTAATAATATTTATTTTTACAAAAGTAAATAATTAAAAATACATTTTAAAGAGTAGATACATTTATTAATCACATTAACATTTTTATAAGCATAAGATTTAACATAAAATGAATGATAAAAGTAATTTGAACATTTTACTTAATTATAAAGTGTGCATATAAATAATATTTTCTTTTTGATACTTCATTAAATAATATTGCAAATCATTTTTTAAATAATTATATATTTATAAATATTTACAAAAATTATTAGGAGAAATATTAGATGATCTAAGCCTAGTTTTTAAATTTTTAAGTGTTAGAAAATAGAGAAAAAAATGGCTTTTCAGTTATACAGGGACTATTTTTTAACCGCGTAATGTTATTTTGTTTGATTTAGTACTTGAACAGCTCGCGGTTGGATGTTGCGTCGCGTTGGAGAGGGTAAGTTTGGTTTTGTTGTATTTTTTAAGTTAGTAAATGTAATTTAAGTGTATGTGTGGTGTATTTAGGTTGAGTACGATTGTAATATCGATCGTACATTGTGTTTTAGGTGTTAGCTCCAGTGTACGATATGTAGTGTTTATCGCGTTTTATTGCTAGGTGTGTGAAGTATGTTTATATGTTTATATGTTACAAAATGCTTATGTTGATAGTATAAATATGTATTTTTATATGTGTATGGGTGTATTTCTGTGGGTGGGTATGTCTTTTTCCTATTTGTTTTTTTTTAGTAGCGGGTTGTGGATTTTTAGGGGAATAGGATGGGAAGTGTTTTAAAATATTTATAAAAAAAATTCGAAATTAATATTTAAATATTTATTTACATTTAAAAAAAATGGAAATTAATTTCGAAAGGGTAAAGAAATGTATTTTTAAAATTCATATGTTAAATAGAAATTAATTTAGAAAATATTTAGAATTTTTTTGTAAAAATTTATATTCATTAGTAAATTATTTCGATTTCAATTTAGTAATTTTTTTAAATTTTGAAATTTTTTAGAAATCAATTTCGAAATTATTTTCAAAACTTTATTTTAATTTTGATATTTTTAGGAAAATAATTCTGAAACTTTTGGGAAAATATTTTTATAAATTTAGATATGTATTAAACAACAATTTCTAAAATTTTGTGAAAGATTTATTTTTAATTTAGATATTTATTAGAAAATAAAATCGATATTAATTTTAAAATATTAATTTGAATTTAGATATTAATTTTATATAAAATTCCAAATAATTTCGCAAACATTTTAAAAAAGTTTGTTATTTTTACAAAAAAGTATTTCAAAATTGGTTTAATTTTTTATGTAAAATGATAAATTAAAAATAAACAAAATATACATTTTTTTAAAATCATTTATTTATATTTCGTACATTATTAAACAGTAATTTTTTTAATGAAATATTTGTGTTGTAGGATTGTGTATTTTAATTTTCGTTGATTAAAATATAAAAATATGGATTAAATTATAAAATTAAATGCTAAAAAATATGTAAATTTATATATTTAAAACATCATTTATTTATAAATTAATTTGTGTTAGAAATGTTTGTTTTTTAGGATTGGGTAGTGTATTTTTTTGTGTGATAATGTTGTAATATATGTTTACAAAGAAAAAGAAAAATTCGAAAAAGGAAAAAAAAAATGTATAAATTTCAAAATAGTATTTAAAATATTTTCAAAATTTAGTTCATGGAGTGCTTTTATGTTGTTATTGGGAATTAGGCGAGGAATTTTCCCCCAAAAAATTTACATTAAATTTAAAAAATAATTAAAAATATTAAATGTCAATTTATAAAAAAAAATCACTTGTAATATTGTATTTAATATTTAATTTTTGAAGAGTGTTTTGTTTATTTTGTGAAAGTTATATTGTTTAAGTGTCCAGCAACTTCCCTGAGTTAATACTTGGTGGAGTGGGAATAGTATTTTATATATGTTTACTGTCCAGCACCTTCCCTGAGTTTATACTTGGTGGAGTGGGAATAGTAATTTATATGGGTTTACTGTTCAGTAACTTCCCTGAGTTAATACTTGGTGGAGTGTGAATAGTAATTTATATGTGTTTACTGTCCAGCACCTTCCCTGAGTTAATACTTGGTGGAGTGGGAATAGTAATTTATATGTGTTTACTGTCCAGCACCTTCCCTGAGTTTATACTTGGTGGAGTGGGAATAGTAATTTATATGGGTTTACTGTCCAGCACCTTCCCTGAGTTAATAGTTGGTGGAGTGGGAATAGTAATTTATATGGGTTTACTGTCCAGCACCTTCCCTGAGTTTATACTTGGTGGAGTGGGAATAGTAATTTATATGGGTTTACTGTCCAGCACCTTCCCTGAGTTCATACTTGGTAGAGTGGGAATAGTATTTTATATGGGTTTACTGTCCAGCATCTTCCCTGAGTTAATACTTGATGGAGTGGGAATGGTAATTTATATGGGTCTACTGTCCAGCACGTTCCCTGAGTTAATACTTGGTGGAGTGGGAATAGTAATTTATATTTAGTTACTGTCCAGCACCTTCCCTGAGTTTATACTTGGTGGAGTGGGAATAGTTATTTATATGGGTTTACTCTCCAGCACCTTCCCTGAGTTAATACTTTGTGGAGTGGGAATAATAATTTATATGGGTTTACTGTCCAGCACCTTCCCTGAGTTAATACTTGGTGGAGTGGGAATAGTAATTTATATTTAGTTACTGTCCAGCACCTTCCCTGAGTTTATACTTGGTGGAGTGGGAATAGTTATTTATATGGGTTTACTATCCAGCACCTTCCCTGAGTTAATACTTGGTGGAGTGGGAATAGTACTTTATATGGGTTTACTGTCCAGCACCTTCCCTGAGTTAATACTTGGTGGAGTGGGAATAGTCATTTATATGGGTCTACTGTCCAGCACCTTCCCTGAGTTAATACTTGGTGGAGTGGGAATAGTAATTTATGTTTAGTTACTGTCCAGCACCTTCCCTGAGTTTATACTTGGTGGAGTGGGAATAGTAATTTATATGGGTTTACTGTCCAGCACCTTCCCTGAGTTAATACTTGGTGGAGTGGGAATAGTAATTTATATGGGTTTACTGTCCAGCATCTTCCCTGAGATAATACTTGGTGGAGTGGGAATAGTATTTTATATGGGTCTACTGTCCAGCACCTTCCCTGAGTTAATACTTGGTGGAGTGGGAATAGTAATTTATATTTAGGTACTGTCCAGCACCTTCCCTGAGTTTATACTTGGTGGAGTGGGAATAGTTATTTATATGGGTTTACTGTCCAGCACCTTCCCTGAGTTAATACTTTGTGGAGTGGGAATAGTAATTTATATGGGTTTACTGTCCAGCACCTTCCCTGAGTTAATACTTGGTGGAGTGGGAATAGTAATTTATATGGGTCTACTGTCCAGCACCTTCCCTGAGTTATTACTTGGTGGAGTGCGAATATTAATTTATATTTAGTTACTGTCCAGCACCTTCCCTGAGTTTATACTTGGTGGAGTGGGAATAGTAATTTATATGGGTTTACTGTCCAGCACCTTCCCTGAGTTAATACTTGGTGGAGTTGGAATAGTAATTTATATGGGTCTACTGTCCAGCACCTTCCCTGGGTTTATACTTGGTGGAGTGGGAATAGTAATTTATATGGGTCTACTGTCAAGCACCTTCCCTGGGTTTATACTTGGTGGAGTGGGAATAGTAATTTATATGGGTTTACTGTCCAGCACCTTCCCTGAGTTAATACTTGGTGGAGTGGGAATAGTAATTTATATGGGTTTACTGTCCAGCACCTTCCCTGAGTTAATACTTTGTGGAGTGGGAATAATAATTTATATGGGTTTACTGTCCAGCACCTTCCCTGAGTTAATACTTGGTGGAGTGGGAATAGTAATTTATATTTAGTTACTGTCCAGCACCTTCCCTGAGTTTATACTTGGTGGAGTGGGAATAGTTATTTATATTTAGTTACTGTCCAGCACCTTCCCTGAGTTTATACTTGGTGGAGTGGGAATAGTAATTTATATGGGTTTACTGTCCAGCACCTTCCCTGAGTTAATACTTGGTGGAGTTGGAATAGTAATTTATATGGGTCTACTGTCCAGCACCTTCCCTGGGTTTATACTTGGTGGAGTGGGAATAGTAATTTATATGGGTCTACTGTCAAGCACCTTCCCTGGGTTTATACTTGGTGGAGTGGGAATAGTAATTTATATGGGTTTACTGTCCAGCACCTTCCCTGAGTTAATACTTGGTGGAGTGGGAATAGTAATTTATATGGGTTTACTGTCCAGCACCTTCCCTGAGTTAATACTTTGTGGAGTGGGAATAATAATTTATATGGGTTTACTGTCCAGCACCTTCCCTGAGTTAATACTTGGTGGAGTGGGAATAGTAATTTATATTTAGTTACTGTCCAGCACCTTCCCTGAGTTTATACTTGGTGGAGTGGGAATAGTTATTTATATGGGTTTACTATCCAGCACCTTCCCTGAGTTAATACTTGGTGGAGTGGGAATAGTACTTTATATGGGTTTACTGTCCAGCACCTTCCCTGAGTTAATACTTGGTGGAGTGGGAATAGTCATTTATATGGGTCTACTGTCCAGCACCTTCCCTGAGTTAATACTTGGTGGAGTGGGAATAGTAATTTATGTTTAGTTACTGTCCAGCACCTTCCCTGAGTTTATACTTGGTGGAGTGGGAATAGTAATTTATATGGGTTTACTGTCCAGCACCTTCCCTGAGTTAATACTTGGTGGAGTGGGAATAGTAATTTATATGGGTTTACTGTCCAGCATCTTCCCTGAGATAATACTTGGTGGAGTGGGAATAGTATTTTATATGGGTCTACTGTCCAGCACCTTCCCTGAGTTAATACTTGGTGGAGTGGGAATAGTAATTTATATTTAGGTACTGTCCAGCACCTTCCCTGAGTTTATACTTGGTGGAGTGGGAATAGTTATTTATATGGGTTTACTGTCCAGCACCTTCCCTGAGTTAATACTTTGTGGAGTGGGAATAGTAATTTATATGGGTTTACTGTCCAGCACCTTCCCTGAGTTAATACTTGGTGGAGTGGGAATAGTAATTTATATGGGTCTACTGTCCAGCACCTTCCCTGAGTTATTACTTGGTGGAGTGCGAATATTAATTTATATTTAGTTACTGTCCAGCACCTTCCCTGAGTTTATACTTGGTGGAGTGGGAATAGTAATTTATATGGGTGTACTGTCCAGCACCTTCCCTGAGTTAATACTTGGTGGAGTTGGAATAGTAATTTATATGGGTCTACTGTCCAGCACCTTCCCTGGGTTTATACTTGGTGGAGTGGGAATAGTAATTTATATGGGTCTACTGTCAAGCACCTTCCCTGGGTTTATACTTGGTGGAGTGGGAATAGTAATTTATATGGGTTTACTGTCCAGCACCTTCCCTGAGTTAATACTTGGTGGAGTGGGAATAGTAATTTATATGGGTTTACTGTCCAGCACCTTCCCTGAGTTAATACTTGGTGGAGTTGGAATAGTAATTTATATGGGTCTACTGTCCAGCACCTTCCCTGGGTTTATACTTGGTGGAGTGGGAAAAGTAATGTATATGGGTCTACTGTCA
Source organism: Lissotriton helveticus (assembly GCF_964261635.1). Taxonomy (NCBI): domain Eukaryota; kingdom Metazoa; phylum Chordata; class Amphibia; order Caudata; family Salamandridae; genus Lissotriton; species Lissotriton helveticus. Next base: position 994,470,666 of record NC_136072.1, read on the forward strand.
AGCACCTTTCCTGGGTTTATACTTGGTGGAGTGGGAATAATAATTTATATTTTTTTACTGTCCAGCACCTTCCCTGAGTTTATACTTGGTGGAGTGGGAATAGTAATTTATATGGGTTTACTGTCCAGCACCTTCCCTGAGTTAATACTTGGTGGAGTGGGAATAGTAATTTATATGGGTTTACTGTCCAGCACCTTCCCTGAGTTAATACTTGGTGGAGTGGGAATAGTAATTTATATGGGTTTACTGTCCAGCACCTTCCTTGACTTTACAGTTGGTGGATTGGGAATAGTACAAATTTGTTAAGTTATACATTTTGGTTGGTAGAATATAACAATTATTATTTGTATGTAAATATATTAACAATAGTAGTAATTCTATTTATTGTTAAATTACTAATAAATTGATAAATAGATCACAGTTTTTAATATTATTTTTTTAAAATTATTTAATAATTACAAAATTATTCACATTATATTTTATTTAGAAAATCCAAAATGGAGAGAAATACATGGTTAATTGAAATTATTTACAAACAGTTTATTAAGATGTAAAAAGAAGTGGGAATTAGAGGAAACATTTTTCTTTGCAGTATAATTTTGTAAGTGAATAGTTTTAAAGAAATATAATGTAATAGCAAGTAAATATTTGTAAATTTAAAATATATATACATTGCAATGAGATAATTTTTATGTTAATTCACATATATTGGAAATGTACATTTTGATAACAAACATAATTACCTAGAGTAAAATGTATTTCTTAACAATTACTTTGAATCACATACAAAAAAGAAATATTTAAATAGTAAACATGTTGAAAATAATTGTTATATTTGTTGTACATACATTTTTTGTATTTTATAATACAAATTATTGATACATACATTTTGTACAGATTTCAAAATAGTAACATTTGTGTTGGTTACAAAATGATGATTTTTTTAATGAAATTAATAAAATTAATATAGAAAATATTGATAATATTAATTTTTACGAAAGTAAATAAATAAAAATACATTTTAAACAGTAGATACATTTATCAATCACATTAACATTTTTATAAGCATAAGGTTTAACATAAAATGAATGATAAAAGTAATTTCAACATTTTACTGAATTATAAAGTGTACATATAAGTAATATTTTCTTTTGATACTTCATTAAATAATATTGCAAATCATTTTTTTAAATAATTATATATTCATAAATATTTACAAAAATTATTAGGAGAAATATTAGATGATCTAAGCCTAGTTTTTAAATTTTTAAGTGTTAGAAAATAGAGAAAAAAAAGGCTTTTCAGTTATACAGGGACTATTTTTTAACCGCGTAATGTTATTTTTTTTTATTTAGTACTTGAACAGCTCGCGGTTGGATATTGCGTCGCATTGGAGAGGGTAAGTTTGGTTTTGTTGTATTTTTTAAGTTAGTAAATGTAATTTAAGTGTATGTGTGGTGTATTTAGGTTGAGTACGATTGTAATATCGATCGTACATTGTGTTTTAGGTGTTAGCTCGAGTGTACAATATGTAGTGTTTATCGTGTTTTACTGCTAGGTGTGTGAGGTATGTTTATATGTTACGAAATGCTTATGTTGATAGTATAAATATGTATTTTTATATGTGTATGGGTGTATTTGTGTGGGTGGGTATGTCTTTTTCCTATTTTTAGGTTATCGTCGCGTTTTTAGTTTTTGTAGGAGCTCCGTTTTTTTAAGTAGTGTAACGAGTATTCTATACTCTGATTTTTACATACATACTTTGTTTTTTGCGTTTATTTTTTTTAATTAATATTTTCGGGTTTTGAAGGGTATACTCTATGGATTACATTGGAGAAGAGTCGCCATGGATTTGCTTGTATTTTTACATTTTGTTTTGGGCTTCCTTGGATTGTATGGATATGTTGGATTATTTGGTATGGAGTTTTCTAAATTGCATTACTTTTGAAGAAGCAACAGAAACTGTAAGTATATTAAGAAATGTTTTTGGGTGCGAAATTTTCTTTAAGTTGTTGTATTGCCACGTTATATGTAACAGTTTGAAAGTAAATTATCATAATAAATGTATTAAATTTGTTTAAAATATATTTGATAATTTAATTACAATTTATTACATATAGTAATGGTAGTAAAGTGTATATTTATAAATGTGTAATGTTGTATTTCTAGTTGTGGTATGTTTTATAGAATCGTTTTAGCTATCAATGACAGATAGTCTAGTCCTCTGGTAGTTGGATAGAGGGTAACTTGGCTTTGGAGTGTGTTATACATTTTTTTGGTTTGTTTAGTTAATTTTGGTCCTATCGGGGTTACTGATTGCTCCATTCGGAGCTCTTGGTAACTCTGCTCTTTTGTAGGGATTGAATTAATTTGTAAAGAGTAGGTGTTCCTCTGCCTGTGGTTGCTTGGAAGGCGTTATGTCAACCTTCAACTGCGTTGTTTGTTTTGGTTTGTTTATTTAGGGTGCTAAGGTAGACATTCCACCAGGCTATTTGATATTTAGGTTGTCTTCTATGACCTGAACGGTGTAGCCTTCCTACCCATGTATCTTCGAAGTAGTCAAGCAACGGGCTTAATCTTTCATCGTTTCTTTATAGTATGGGCTGTCTATTAATAGGTTATAGTGCTCTGCAACGTCTGTTACAGGAACACAGGCTAGAGAAATACGTTTTTTAATTTGATAAGCAAAGGTGCTATCTGTGGCGTATTGGACACTCAAGGTAGATTTCTGTAGGTGTCGCCATATACATTGATTAAAATGATAATAGCAACCTTCAGAGTTCAGGGGGAATTTGCACTTCTTCAAAAGTTTTAGGTGTGGGAGGAGTAGTTGCTGTAGCTCTTTTTTGTCTAGCTATGGTTCTTTGAAGGGATTCTATGCTTGGTAGTTGGCTAGAGGCATGTTGGGGTAGAACACTTAAATGATGTTTTAGAATAGCAGTTGTTGGTATATCAGTACTAGTGCTAGCTTCTTTAAGGGAATCAAGCATTTCTCTAATCTCTATTTCTGTAACATCGGGTGGGTGGTTATGTTCCTTAGTATAAGTTACAGTAGTCTCCTGAGTTATAGCTCTCCCATAACATTTGTTTGAATAGTATTTAGTGCATTTCCCAAAAACTTTCAGATCTTTCTGTTTCTCTTGAGTGTATACATATCCCATATAACAAAGAATCATTTTTCCTTTTTGAGAATACACAAATTTAGCTCCTTCAGTCATGTTTGCTTTTTGGTGCTAGGAGAAATTAAACATTACATTATTAGAAAAGTATTTAAATAACGATTTAGTATTATAATAACATTTATTTGCACGTTAATTATTTACCAGTTTTTTTAATTGGTTGAATTCAGTTGTTGTTTTTCTTCGAAATTTTCTTTGTGCTGTATTTCCTCTGTACCTGTTAAGATTGAGAAGATGTGTTACCAGAATGTATATTTGTTTTTTGAATTTTGGTTGTGATCTGCTAGCTAGTTTGTCCTTAGTTTTCCTTAGTTTTCTAATTATTAAGGTTTTGAGTCATTTTTTGAAGATTAGACACCTACTTTTTATATTTTTTCTTTGAAGTATTGATGTTGTGCTGTTTTTCAAAAATTACTTTTTATCTGTAGAAAAAAATAGGAATAAAAGAGATGTTTTAGTTATTTGTTTTCAAATTATAGGTTTGAAGTTTTAGAATTTTGTTTTTTAAATATATAGAGGTGGTAGTACTTACTTTAGATAGGTGTAGGTCGTTTTTGGTAGAAGTCAATCCGTTTTCTTTCAACAAACTGGCAGAGTTTCTTCTTTCTTATTTTTCGTTTTTTCGATTGCAATTTTATTATGTGTAGTTCTTCATTTTATAGGATGTGTTAAATTGTTCCTGAATTTTTATTGGTTATCCAGTTGGATAGCTTGTTTTTATTGGTGTATTTGAATTTTTTTACTAGTTTTGGTAATTGTTTTCCTTAAATTGATGACGCTAATTAATGAATTTCTTATGGGTAAAGCACTTTTGTTTTAATGGTTAATGGTGTTTTCTAAAAATTAAAGTGAAAGAATATTTATTATGTGCATTAAGCAATGTTTTATTCTTTGCAATGTTGTATATGTATTATAAATAGCATTTTCCATGTAAATATTTTGTTCTGATAGTTAGAAATGTTTATTTTATGTTGTATGATTTAAAAAAAATATATTATGTATATTTCTGATATGTATAATATGTTTTATTTATTAGATAGCACATTTTTTATGTGTTTTGTAAATTCGATATTGTTAAAAGTTTGATATTATGGTATTCTATATAGTGATGGTCGATATTTTGACTGTGCTATATGTTAAGGATTGCTGGTCGATATTTTGTAGATGCGATATAAATGATGGTCAATAATGTTGTAGTCGATTTTATTTTTAATCGATATAGTGGTTTCGATATTTTTGTGATTTTTTGTTTAAGTATTGGTGGTCGATATTTTTGTAGTCGATAATTTGTCGTCGATATTTTTTCTAGTCGATATTCTGTCTGTCGGTATAATGTCAGGGATTAGTTATTTACATTGTATCCCCCCTCTAAAAAAAAAAAAAAACTACCTCACCCAAAACATAAAAGAAAAGGTACCCAGAACCCTCGTCTTTTTTTAGTGTGATCTGAAATATCCAGCTTAGCTATGTATCGCATAGCTAGTATCCAGTCAATTACTTTAGGGGAGAGCGGTGAAACCCACAACTTGCACAACTCTCTACGCGCTAACAAAATAGCATAAAAAATAAGTTTTGCATTATCATTCATGCTTTCTCTCTCTAAATCATGTCTCCCCATTATTACTAATTCAGGGCTTACCTCAATCTGCAGATTCAGGGCTGGAGACAGGCATTTGCTTACATCTAGCCAAAATTGTCTTATGTTCAGACAGGACACAAACATATGTAGATCGTCCGCATTGGGGGTCTTGCATTTTGGACATTCCACCACGCATCCAGCTTTAAATTTCAACAGTCTGCGAGGAGACCAGTACGCCCTGTGGATCGTGAATAAAAGGTTTCGCCTTAAGTTTGCAGGTTTAACAATTCTATAAAGCATAGCCATTGTTACTTGCCATTGATTCTCCGTCGCAATCTTCGGCAAGCATTCTTTCCACAGAACCTCCGGGAGCAGAAAAGGACCATCCTCCAAATCCAGTATCATCCACATGGCCACCTCCTTCTTGAAGACCTCCTCTAAACCAAGTTTTACTTCAAAGTCATTTTGCACCCCAATTACATTTTCCGAATTGTTGGCCCAGCTCTGAATCTGCAAATACTTATATTTTGAAAAAAAAAATCCCCACATTTGCTGACATTGACCCCAAGACACCAACTTGCCCTCCTGGAACAAATCCTTCCACCTCTGGAATACGCCCGCCCTCTTTAGTGGGAGAGCCAAAGCGTCCTTTGTCCATGGCGGAGATCCCGGAGAGTCCCACAATGGAGCCATATAGCTATAATACGGTAGTTTTAATAACCTCCTTATCTTATACCAGATCTCCGCCAAATCCCGGAGGACCTTAAGCCTTACCTTCTTAAAAAATGTGGGGTCTGCAAGTTTATACAAAAAAACAAAATCTTTATAGTCACAGCTTTTTAACATCACACTAAATAGTCTTCCAATTTTCAACGAGGTCAGAGTACCCAACAACATCCTGCAGTTTTATAAGCAAAAGGCCCATGCGTAGATTTGCAAATCTGCTGCCGCCAAACCTCCTTTGCTAAGTTTCCTCCTTAGTTTTTTCCAGGAGAGGCGCGACCCCTTTGACGCCCAAATGAATGAGGCTATCTCACTCTGCAGTTTAGCCAGCCATTCCTTCCTGAACCCAAGGGGGATAGTCTCAAACAAAAACGTAATGTTCGGCAGGATCACCATCTTAATTAAATTAGTCCGGCCATATATAGACAAGGGTAAATACATCCAACCCCTAAGAGTGGCTGAAATTTCTCTCTTTATCTTGAAAAAATTTACTTTAGTAAGGTCTCCAATGTTTTGGGTGATCCTAACCCCAGGTATCTCATTTCTGTCTTGCTAACTAAACCTTCTGTGTTCAAATTCCAAGTCATGATCTCAGTCTTGTCCTGGTTTATCTCATAGCCCGGAACAGCCCCAAAATCCTTAGTTATCTTTACAAGACCCTTCAAAGACTGATGCAAATTGATGCAAACTAGAAGAATAAATAATAATATAATCTGCGTACAAGCCCTTTTTTTTACCCATCCCCGACCACAAAAGGAGGTATCCTATCCGAGCTCCTGATTCTGCAAGCTAATGGTTCTATATATAAATTGAATAACAAGGGTGATAAGGGACACCCTTGCCTTGTCCCACGCATTATTTTAACGGACTGGGTTAGTATACCATTAAGCAGGACCCGAGATGTCGGAGAGCAGTACAAGGACAGGAGGGATTCAGTGAAATTATTTCCTAACTTATGATGTTGCAAAAGTGACTTTAGGAAGACCCAGTTAACCCGATCAAAAGCCTTGGCGGCATCCAGAGCAATCACCGCCAAGGGAAATTTATAAGCAGAGACCATATCTATAATACCAATAAGGGAGAAAGTTAATTCTTTCAGGTACCGCCCTTTAATAAAACCTTTTTGGTCCTGGTGGATCAACTTTGGGATAACCCTACTCAATCTATCTGCCATAATTTTAGAAAAAAACTTATAATCACAATTTAATAGTGATATAGGTCTATATGAGTCTATATACCTAGGCGACTTTCCTGGCTTAGGTATCAGAGAGATTGTTGCCTCATTCCAGGAGTTGTGTATAGCTACATTACCAATAAATATCTTATTAAACAGTCGGCACAATAGAGGAGCAAATACATCTACCAGCGCTTTATATACTTCAACTGGAAGACCATCCGGGCCTTGTGCCTTTCCCCTCTTACTCTCTTTAATAACCCTAACCACCTCTGCTCGAGATATTTCATTATTTAACATGCCCACTAGGTCTTCAGAGAGAGGTTCCATATGTTGTAGCCACTCCTCCATCTCAGAGTGTCTTGGACATAAATCTTCCCTATATACATTAACAAAAAACTCGTGAAAAGCTTCCGCTATTCCCCTACTATCCATTATAATGACTCCAGAATCTACCCTTTTAACTTCTTTCATTTAATTGCGTACCTGATCTTTTTTAGCTTTCCACGCTAAAAGTTTACTGCACCCTTCTCCATAAGAAAAGTGGGCTAACTGACTGACTTCCCATTTTTCTTTCACTCTCTGTGGCAACACTGTTGTTAATTCTAGCTTTAATTCAAACAGCTTGTTCTTTGCTTCCTCGTTCCTCGTGTGGCTCCCTTGCCTTAATATTGTAGCTTCACATGAGCGGATTTCCCCCTCTAGATCCAACACCTTCCTATAATATAACCTTCTCTTCTTAGCACCCTGAGCTCCCAGTCTCCCTCTCAGAAAGGCTTTACAAGTGTCCCACACAATCTCTAATTTAGCTGACCCTTCGTTTTTGTCTAAAAAAAACTGTACTTAGAGGATTGTGCGATCCAGCCTCCAAATTGAAGTCAAACCCTCTGCGCCCAACTTCAAATTCATTACAACTGCTGAGTGATCTGAAATATGAGCACCGAGGTGCTCCACCTTTATAACCCAATCTTTTAACCTTACATCAACCAAAAAATAATCTATACGAGACCTGTGATTGTATTTTTTATTATGAAAAGTATATCCTGACTGCTGACCTGCTTTTATTCTCCATATATCACACAACCCTTGTTGTAACATAAGCATCTTTATTCTAGCAGACATCTTACCGTTTACCATAGCTCTGCTTTTTTCCGACCTGTCCAACTTACAATCCAACACCGCGTTAAAGTCTCCAGCCATAATTATTTTACCTGAGAAGTCTAATAACTCCCCAGCCAGCTCATCTAGAGGGGCTTCATCATCTAGATTCGGCCCATAGTACCCAACAACCACCAATGATTCCGCTGCCACTTTTAATTTCACAATCGCCCACCTGCCTTTCCTATCTGCTACCTTTTCTTCTACAACAACATTTACCCCTTTCCTAATCAAAATTGCCACCCCCTTTGTAACTATTTCTTGGGGTATAAAAAACGCGCTAGCAATCCAACGTTGAGCAGAAAAATCTCATTGCTTTCCTTATTAGTCAAATGGGTCTCCTGTAAGATAATAACATGCGCAGGGGAATCCTCCAAATATTTCAAAATGAACTGTCTCCTGGACTTTACTCGTAAGCCATTAACATTCCATGTGAGGAACCTTAGTTCCATGGAATTAGCCCCACTCATAACACCTAAAACACATATCTCCCACTTTATGGTGGCAAGAACGCTTCTGAGGATATTTTTATTCTTTTCCCCCACCCCCTCCCCCCTTCCTGCCTCCAACCTCACCTCCCTCCCCCTCCCCCTGCCCCTCCCCCTCCTCCCCTAACCCTCCTCCTATCTCCCCCCCACCCTTGGAAAACCCAACCAAAACACCCATGGCCTTGGCCTTGTGGATATCCGTAGTGGTGGAGCACAACACCTCACCTAATTCTCACTACACATTAATATCACTGCCGGGCCGAGATCCGACCTTCATTAATCTGCTCACCTCGTCTAACTAACTACTCCCCTTGACATTGTTCCAAAAAGGCAACCACCTCTTCAACTGCCCGAAACGAATACATTTTATTTCGCCACATGACCTTTAGGAAAGCTGGGAATATTAATTGGACTGTAGCCCCCAATGCTCTTAGTGGCTCCATACGCTTCCCCAACTCCCATTGCCTATTTGCTGTAACAGGAGACAGATCTGATCTTACTTCCACTGCAGTTCCATCTACCATTATACTCTTCTTCTTAAGGGCGGATGCCAAAATCTTTTCCTTCAAATTATATGTCAGGAAGTTGATCAGTATCCTTCTGGGCTTGGAACGGTTTGGGTTCAACCTCAAAGGGTCTCGGTGAATCCTCTCAATATCACGCATTAACACTTCTTCTGTTTCCTCTAACTGTAACTCAGTCCTAAGCAACTTCACTACATAATTCTTTATATCAGATCCCTCCTTTCCTTCCGGTAACTTCAAAATCTTAAGATTGTTTCGCATTTGCATATTTTCTAGCCTTTCCACTCTCTCATCATTCTCTCGTTCTTTAAACTTAATGGCCTCAATCTCTTTATGATTGTCTAAAACCCTCTCACGCATCATTTTTACTTCCGACTCCAACAATTCTGTACGGGCACTTAGTTTGTCAAACTTGGCTTCCAGAAGACTACAAGAGGCTCTTATACTCTCCTGATTTTTGTTGGAACCCTAAAAACCCTGATGAATATCCTTTTCCAATTTTCTAAGAAGCGCCAAAACTGAAGAATCCAAGCTATCTAGCTCAGGGTCCACCCCAGATTCTTCCAGGAGCTTGTGATCTGTCGTTAGACTATCTGCTATTGCCAGGGCCTCTTCCCCCCGAATCCCCATCTCTGACACACCTCCAACAGCTGACACTACATCCAACTGCGGTGGGGTACCTACAGTAGCCATTTCACCATTATCCTGTGCAATCTCCCCCTCCTCCTCCATCCCAATCGCAAGATCTTGAAACCGGTTAGGGGTTAAATACAAGGACCAGTCTTGTGCTTCTACATCATTCAGAGCAACCTTTGTACTCCTATCCCCCTTTTCAGAGTCTATGTCCTGACTTAGCTGTGTGGGGTGTGCTTTCAGAATTAGTATTTTTGGAATGGGTTTGAAATAAGAATTCAGTGACGGGGTTGTATTTAATTTATGTTCCAGCCCCTTCTGTTTTCCTTTTTTAAGGTCCACCTCCCCCCCTTTACAATTCTTTCCTTCTTTGGCCGGACACTTCCACGTTTTCTTAGGCAGGGCTTTTAACTTACCCAAAGATGTGTCGCTTATACCCCTCCTCGTACTCCTTAATGTATATCTGGGGTGTTCTGCGACTACTGCTGTTTTCCTAAGCTCCAACTTGCTATTTCCTCCCTTACTCCCTACCTGCAATGCAGCCAAACCTCTACCAACTAAAGCTAAAGGTGGGGGGGATCCTGTCACAATTTCCCTTGCTCCCTTTGCCTCAGATACAATCCCCGCCAACGACTCCGCTCCTCTCCCGCGACCCCCAGCACCTCTCAGTGAAATCCTTGCTGCTGCTCGGCGCCCTCTGCCTAGTTCCAGCGCCGCTCTGCTCCATCTGCCACTCCGCGGCTCTACAGTCAATCCCGGCTCCTCCTCCACCTCCGTGCAGACCTGTACGGACCCTTCAGCCTCCGTCGCCATGCGTTACGGAACACCTGAAAGAAGACCCGTTTACCAAACTCGCAACCCGATGTCCGCTCACAGGTGACCCGTGTTCTCCTCTACTCGTAATCTACTGCTAATCCAGCCGGTAACCGCCCCAGCACTCATTCCTCACACCGCCACATCTCCCGTCATCCGCGACCCGCTACCTAGCTGGCCGCCATGTTTTCCCGGTATTATATAATGTTTTTAATATTTAAAATGTATTTTTAGGAAAATATCTCTGTATATATATTTGTAGTAATACATTTAAAATAAATATTAACAACATTAATATATATTGTTAAATACATATTTTTACTAGTTATATTACAACATCCATATATATATATAAACATACATATTGAAAAAAACACATTTACAAAAAAGGTATATACATTAAAATTAATCTAAAAACCAAAACAGATAATATATATATTTTTTTATTTAAACAATTAAAGATATAAAATCTATAAAAAAATATTAAGACAAATATTAGAGTCTAAGAATATTGAATATATTATTCCCACTCTGGTTTATGCAACATTAGGGAAATTGTTGGACTTCATAGGGGTTAGATTTACTATTTGTACTCCAGTTACCACAATAATAGAGGAATGGTTGGACTTTGGAGGAGTTAGATTTAAGATTCCTACTCCAGTCAGTGCATCAGTGGGTAAAGTGCTGGACTTCAGAGGGTGAGCAACAGTGGGGAAAGCATTGGATTTTGGAGGGGTGAAATTTACTGCTCCCACTCCAGTCTACAGAACAATAGGGAAAGTGTTGGACTTTGGAGAGGTAACATTTACTACTACCACTCCAAACAAAACAACAGTATGGAAAGCGTTGGGTTTCGGAGGGGAGAAATTTACTACTTCAGAGGGGTGTAATTTACTATTCTCACTCCAGTCTGAGCAACAGTAGGGAAAGAATTGGATTTCCGAGGGGTGAAATGTACTATTTCCACTCCAGCCAGGGCAACAGTAGGTAAAGTGTTCAACTTCAGAGGGGTGAAATGTACTATTCCCACTCCAGTCTGAGCAACAATAGGGAAAGTATTGAATTTAGAGAAGTTACATTTACTATTTTCACTCCAGTCTACAAACAGTGGGTAAAGTGTTGGAGTTTGGAGGGGGTAAATGTACCGTTCCCATTCCGAACAACGCAACAGTAGGGAAAGCTTTTGATGTCAGAGGGATCAAATTTACTATTGTCACTCTAGTATTTGCAACAGTAGGGAAAGAATTGGATTTTGGAAGGGTGAAAATTATTATTCCCACTCCAAACAGTGTAAAAGTAGGGCAAGTGCTGCACTGCAAAGACGTTAATTTTACTATTCCTACTGATGTCTAAGCAAGTGTAGGGAAACTACTTTACTTTTAACACATTACATATATTAGTAACCCAATAAAAGTAGATAAAAAAACTCTAAACAAAAAAATGAATTGACGTAAAATCTATAATATTTTTTTTGTTAGTGATGAGAGATGTTGAATACATAAGAAACTAAGAACCTCTTGAGTACCGCTGACTTTTTTTAGATTTATATTTACATGTAGGTCTGATCCTTTATCAGCGAGCGCTGCAGACCGTGTTATATAATGAAAAATCTAAAAGAGTTTGAAAATGAGAACAGTGGAATTCCACAGATTTTTACAGACAAATGTCCAATTGAGGAGTTAGACATTGATGTGTATGACTAAACTCCTACTAAATTTAAACCAAATTCTGTCTTTCATCCATTTGACCAAGAGACAATATTCACATCTTTTCAGAATTAGTAATCCAGGAGATAAAACAACTATACAGAAACATAGGGCATAAGAAGATCCTGTATTGCCAACAGCAACGAAAATATCATGCACTGACAAAAACAATTCAAGCACAACAAGCTAGAGTTGTAAGAAAACCGAGCAATTTCTGTGCTCATTCACTAAAGAATCCATCTCGAACTGTGAAAACGCCTACTTCAAAATCAATATAGGTCCGCAGTTCTCACTGTCCGGCCTCTACATCTATCGCCCCCCTGGCCCTTCTTCTAAGTTCACTGAAGCTCTCCTTGAAACAGCAAATTCCCTAGTTGTAAGATCGGCTAATTTCACCATCCTAGGCGACCTAAATCTCCACTTCGATCGGAATCAAGACCCTAATATCAAAAATCTCCTGGCTGACCTCTCAGCCCTACAACTCTGCCCCTTGATTCAGGATGCTACCCACTCGGCTGGTCACATCCTGGACCCGGTCTTCACTAATTTACCGGAGACCCGAACAGAGGTGCCCAAACCCATGGTATGGACGGACCATCATCTAATCAAATTCAGTATACCGATCAAAGAAGCATTCACCGGAACCGTACCTCCCCGTCACCTCAAAAGAGCGTGGCACAAACTCTTACCCAGCGACCTGCGCGCCACCTTAGGTGAATTCCATCCTGAGGCGCATTCAAATATAGACTCTACCTATGCTGCCTTTCACAACTGGATCACTCAAGGGCTAGACACCCTTATACCGCTTAAATGGACTAGGGGCCGCAGCTCCCCCTCCAACCCCTGGTACAATAACACCTTGAAAGCTATGCGGAAGGACTGTAAGACCGCCGAAAGAGCTTGGAGACGTGTATATAGCAACACAGATAAATCCACCTACCGGCTCAAACAAAAGCTCTATCACAAAGCAATGTGCTCCGCCAGGGCCGCCTTCTATGCGGAAGAGATTAGCTCCAGCCCCAACCCCTCTAAAGTGGTGTTCAAACTTGTGGATGAGCTGCAGAGTAAGAGATCTCTCTCCTCCCATACCCTGTCAGCACAGCAATGTGAGGACCTCGCATCCTATTTTGTCGACAAAGTACAAAATATATATAAATCCTTCCCGCATCACTTGGCAGCCTCTCGCAACCCCCCTCTATCTACCAACAATGGTACAAAACTGGAGCATATACCTGAAATCTCGCAAGAAGACCTGAGGGTACTCTGCAAGAAAGTTAAATCCGGTTCCCCAGCAGACCCCATGAGACCGGCACACTTCATGGAATCACTTGAATTCCTACTCCCCTCCCTAGCACATATACTTAACCTATCCTTTTCTTCGGCCACGGTCCCGACAGTCTGGAAGCAAGCATGGGTCTCTCCCATTATTAAAAAACCAACCCTCGATCCCTCCAAATTGGAGAACTTTAGACCCATCTCATTGCTCCCTTGGATATCCAAAATTGCTGAGGCACACGTAAACATCGCCCTGTCCAAACATCTGGATCTAAATAACACCTTGGATCCATCGCAAAACGGCTTCAGACCAGGCCATAGCACCGAGTCCGCCCTACTAGCCACGTCAGAACATCTCCGGACGATCCTAGATGCCGGCCAAAGTGCCGCGCTGATCCTACTAGACCTCAGCGCGGCCTTTGACACGGTCTCCCATAACATCCTTCTAAATCGTCTGGCCACAGCTGGTATTGCGGACCGTGCTTTAGAATGGTTCCGCTCCTTTCTGGAGGACAGAGCATTCAGGGTCTCAGCTCCACCATTCCTCTCACAGTCCCACTCTATCGGGCAGGGGGTCCCTCAAGGCTCTGCACTCAGCCCATCCCTTTTCAACCTATACGTACAGCCCCTCGCGGCTGTAGCCAGAGAATGGGGCCTGTCGCTGGTGTCCTATGCTGACGACACTCAGCTGGCTGTCACTCTAACTGAGGGCCCCTCCTCCTCTGCAGCAAGGTTCAGGGACGGGCTGGCAGCAGTAGCCCAATGGATGACAGACAACTGCCTACAGCTCAACGCCGGCAAGACGGAGGTGCTGCTCCTCGGTAGGAACACCAGTCACTGGAACCAACACTGGTGGCCATCTTCACTGGGCACTGTCCCTCCCCCCAAATCACTGGTCAAAAACTTGGGCGTATGGATGGACTCATCACTCAATTTTCAAACCCACACTAAAAGAGTAGCGGCCACCTGTGTGGGCCTGATGAGAAGCCTTAACCCCATACTCGGATTCTTTGATCCCAAGGTCCGCCAAATGATCATCCAAGCTACAATTCTGTCTCGCATAGACTACGCTAACGTCTTACTCTTGGGCGCCAATAAAGCAGAGATTGCGCGTCTGCAGCGCATACAGAACACCGCGGCAAGAACCCTAGTCGGACTTCCTCGCAGATGTTCGGCCAGGGCCACAATCCGTAAACTTCATTGGCTGCCTATCGAATCCCGAATCAAGTTTAAAGCCCTCGTCATGATCTTCAAAATTCTCAAGACGGGCCGCCCAGAAATCCTCCGGCCTCTCCTTACTCTGTATGTTCCACAGCGTAATCTGCGCTCACTTGGACAACAACTGTTGAAGATCCCCCTCACTAAGCTGGCTCGCACTGGCGGACGCTCCTTCCGAGTATTAGGAGCCAAACTTTGGAATGATCTGCCCCTCAGCATCCGCTCACTGGAAAATCTTTACGCCTTCCGAAGAGCTGTGAAAACCCACCTATTTCCTCCCCTCTAGGCCTTGCCGATTATCTACCCCCAGGATGTTATGTGAATTATTAGCGCCGGGACGCCCCTTTGCTGGGGCAGCTGTTTGCGCTCTACCAATATCATAACATAACATATCATAACATAACACTGTATTATGTGGTCCATGAGGATATAAACTGAAGAAGCCTACAGGGAACGTAATGACAACATGCTATAAAAGAAGTTCATCAAAGACAATGCAGAAAACAAGAGTTGAATATATGAAGGCACTGTCTGTTTGCAGAGACCAAGGCCTAGTAAGTCAAGAAGAGTACTATTTCCTGAACAAAGACTTGGATGCCAACATTCGATCTGATTCTTAAAAATTATGAAAGTGCTAGAAAACCATCCAAGAAGATTATGTGAATGCTGTGCCATGATTTATAAGAAACACTTGGGACTTCCTAAGGAAACTGTATGACATTACATGGGAACCTGATTTGGTACTAATGACTCTTGATGTAACATCTCTATATACCAGTATCTGTCATGAGGATGGCCTGATGGCCATTAAGCATTTTTTAGGGGCACGTCCTACGTATTTGTTGAAGCACACACAAATGCTACTTGATATGGAATTTGTGCCTGAGACATAATTTCTTTCTGTTTAATCGGGAGATCTTTCAACAGATCACTGGAATTGAGATGGGCACCAGCTTCCTCCCAGCTATGCAAATCTGCATATGGGCTGGTGGGAGGAGCAGGTGCTCCATCAGAGATTTGAAAAAGAGTATGCTGGCAATCCGTCTCTATGGTTATGCTTTATTAATGACTTATTCATTTTCTGGAGTGAGGCAGTAGAGAGTGCAACAGCCTTTGTTGATGAGCTAAATAGGAATGATTTACATATAAGGTTGACTAGTCACATCAGCAAAATGAGGTTAATTTCTTACATTTAACAATCTATGTGAAAAGTAATGGCTTACATAGCATGATAATCCAAAAACCGACTGTGGGTAACACTGCCATCCATGCGAAAAGCTATCATCCGGGGAGCCTAAAAAAGAATAGCCCAAATGAGGAGAACCTAAGAACAAAATTAAATTGTAGTGAATCAGATGTAGCTTTGCAAGAATAACAGGGTTTGAGTGTAAATTTAAAGAAAGAGGGTACTCAGAATCTACTCTGCTAGCAGCGAAGAAAAGAGCATATCAGTTAAAAGAGAAAAGTTGATTTTTGTCAGCAGGAACAAAAAGAGGAAGGAACGACCCTAATGAAAAGAGATTTATCTCAGATCACAAAATGGAATGGCAAGAAATCAGGAGCATAATGATGCAGCACTGGCATTTAGTGAGAAGTGATCCAGTTGTGGGCGATAAAATCCCTAGAAAAGTATTTATTACCTATAGAAGGGGTAAGTCAATGATAAACGCCTGTGTAAACAGTAACCTTTAAACATCTAATAATCAAAACTAGCTATCGAAAAGCAAGGGCTTTAGGAAAGGCTCTAAGTTCAAGGTGTGTCAGTATGGCATAAATAAAACTGAATATTCTACCACTTTGTCAGAAGAAACCACACAAGATCAGAGGAGCTTTCATCTTAAAAAGTGAATATGCAGTTTATATACTTTCCTGTCCATGTCCCTTGAAGTATGTATGTTCATTAGGTTCATAAGCGCATTCTCCAGCACATCTGGGTGATAAAAAACAGTCATATAATGTTTCAGGTGGCCCAGCATTTCAATTCAGTACATAAAATAAATGTGACACTGTTGACATTTTTTGTTATTGGCAATGTTCCCCAAGATTTGAGAGGAGGAAACAGAAAGAGGAAGCTATGTCAGTTTGAGGCAAGATATATTCTTGAGTTAGATAGCAAGAGCCCACAGGGCCTGAATATGGAAGAAGATTTGTGTATTTTTTTATAAACCCTTTTCTTCATGATTCTAATAAAGAAACAACTGCCTATATATGCTCTCTATATATTTTGTATAACACGATAAATTTTGACTTAGAAGTATGCAGTCATATACTGGTTTGGCTATTATGCTTTGATAAAGTGGTTTGATATTGGGGACAATGACGAATATGCATAGGCTCACCCCCACTTGGAAAAACTATTCTTTTTAATACGATTGCTGCTGCTATCAAACATGCATCTATCTCATTTTATATATGCACCTGTGGTAATTAATTCTGTTATGATGCCTGAAATCTGATTCCCACTTGGGGAAACCATCTGTTTTAATCGAATTGCTGTTGCTATTAAAAGTGCACCTAGTTTATTGTATATATGCACTTACGATAATTCTTTTATGATGCCTATATATCCATTTTGAACACGCACTCTGGGTAGACAGACATCATAGTACTTTTGAAAATGCAATGTGAATTAGTTGCGCAGTGAAAACATAATTTTATCTTTGGATCACTGATACAGTATTGACTCCTAAAACCTCGACCTGCAAAATATCGCGGAAACAATATCGTAGACAAAAATATCGACACCGTATACTTAAACAACAAATAACACAAACATCGATAAAAATATATCGTCTATAAAAATATCAATGACAAAAAATATCGACAACAAAAATATAGTTTATAAAAATATCGATAACATTAAAATAAAATGAAACACACCAAAAATATCAATATTAACAATATCAACTACACAAATATCGATAAAATACATATAAGCTATAACAAAAATAACATCTAAAATTAAAAAATACTATTTACAATTACATAATGAAATTACATATCCCAATTACTTCAAATAAACTATAATAAACTATATAAAAAATATTACATTATTTAAAACTTATAGTATTATAATACTAGCACAAATAAATAAATAAATAAATTAACAATACAAAAGTAAATAAATATCCAACGAACTGAACATGAACTAAAATTAATATATATCAACTATGAATAATTTAAGTTACATTTATTTACAAATTTATTTAAATAACTACAATAAGTAACCTAAATACAAACATTAAATAAAAATGATATTTATTAAACTAATTAAAAGGTAACTTCTAAAAAAATTTAAAAAGATATCTCGACCAATAAATTGAGACTAAACAAACACAAACCAATAGAAAACATTAGGAAATTAAATTAATATTATAAAAATAAGGAATTAATTGAGGCAATTTTACCGTATTTCAGCCAAACAAGGTGGAAGAGCGTTACTTTGCGAGAAAGAGAACAGAAAAGAAAGAAGAACTACATAAACAACTATATTGAAATTTCTACAACACAGGTAAGAAAAAAACTTTATAACAAAATATAAATACTTCACCTTTTAAGTAAAATCATTACATATTTTTCATTAAATATCACAGAATAAACGTCATTATAAAGATACCTAGAAAATAAAAAGACAAACATTTTTGTGCCCACAATATTTAACTCAACATCATTAAAAATATAACAAAGTAAATATAGAACTTAACTTACAAAGAAATGTAATTATTTTGATTTTTAAAACATAAGAAAAGTACAAAACATAGCTAACAAATACTTATCTTTATACAGCTGCCACAAAATTATACTAAACATCAACATCAACAAAAAACACTTCATCAATGAAAAATTGTAAGTATATAATTTGTATTACAACATGTTTTGAAATAAAGACTAATTTTACAGGTCATGAACAAGCCGATTCTCAAAGTAGCCTCATTTACAACCAATAAATGACTTTTACAATACATCAACTCAATACACAATCGCAAAATAGGTACTGCAAATAGTTTCCAATTCATTCCTATTGCCCTTTACACCCACAGGAATTAATAACAAAATATTCTACTCCCTATTACAGATTGTGTATAAATATCAATTTAATGTATGTAGGAATAGCAATTCCTACATACATTAAAAACTGCAACTCTTAAATAACAATTCCTTAAAAATCACTATTATAGACTCGGAAATCTTTAGCTTCATACATATGTTCATAAATTATAAAAATAATCTATTAAACTAAAAATATAACCTTTTCCCTCTTATTTCACAGCTTACACTTCAATACAACTGCACCGAAAATGGTGACAACAGACAACTTTGAAGAAAACGACAAAATCTACATTAAAGAAAAACATGAAACTAAGGGCGACACTACCATGGCGGTGAAACCGACACTGGCAGCCTGCCGGTGGTGGTTACACCGCCATCATAAAGCACTTATCCGCCAGCCTTATTACAATGGCGGGCGGTGTGCTGGTGGACGCAAAGGGGGCCATTAAAATGGAGGGCGGGCTTTGCCCGCCCGCCACCCTATCAGGAAACGGGACCGCCCGCCTCGAGGGCGGGGGTCCCGAAATGTGCATTAGGATGCGCCCGCCACACAGGCGGGCGCATCCTGTATTGTTGCCATTGCGGCGGGCGGAGCAGTAATCTCCGCCCGCCGCCTTGTGAAACGTGCACGTTGTGCATTTCTAAGTGCAACACGACAGGCACCGCGCGGTGCCTGCCATGATGCACTTTGAAATGCGGGGGGTACCATAGGTACCCCCCATGTGCAACCCCCCAAGCCAGGGACTCCCAGGGGGTCCGCAACGGGCCCCCGCAGGGAGTCTCCGCATGCCTTTCCGTGGCGGCATTGCCGCCACGGAAATGCATTTGTGTAAGCCCATTGTAATATGGCGGGCGGTGTCTAACAGACACCACCACCATGTTACTCGTTTTCCGCCCCGGCCGCCAGGCGACCGGGGCGGTAAACATGCGGGCGGAGTTTCTCACTGCCGCGGTCCACCCCGCCATACTAATATGGCGGGGGGGATTTGGGCTGTGGATGTCGGGCGGATTTCCTCCGCCAGGCTGGCGGTAGCCACCGCCAGCCTGGCGGAGGAAATCCACCCGACATCCTAATGGACCCCAAAGTTTGTCTGCCACAGGCAATCATAACTATTGCCTGGCAGACCCACCCCACACCAACAATATGGTGGCGGTGCCTAGCATGCACTGTCTGCCATTTTATGATGCTGCCTCCCAATAAGCCGGTAGATGGCGCTGAAGCCATTCACAGGCTGGTGGGGATTGCATTTGGGGACCTGTAGTGGGTCACCCCTTTGTTGGGGGAGGCGGGCAGGCACTGGGGGTGTGCCTATGGTACCCCCTACATTTCCCTGAACCAGGTGGTAGGCACGTGTGGTGCCTGTCTCGTAGTGCAGGTAAATGCAAACGCTGAATTTCTGACATTGTGGCGGGTGCTGCAGCCAGCAGCAGCAACGGCCACAATGTCAGAGATACACGATGCGACAGCCACAGTGGTGGTCGCATCATAATCTTGTGTGTGGGACCACCACAATCCAGGCAGGCGGTCCCAGTATCCACATCGATGACCTGCTAAGTAAGTATATAAAAGAACTAACACATATAACAAAATAATAAACAATACATTAAATAAAATAACAATTTTAACTAATAATAAATAATAACTACTTTTCTCTTCACAGCTTCTACAAACTGCACTAACAAAAACCATCCACGAAATTAGGTTCATCAACTACAACTAGTAAGTATTACTTGTTTTACTACTAAATACAACACAATACAATTAAGTAAAAAATATATGTAACATTTTAATAACAGAAACGTTTTGCTTTCATACCAACAGAAAATATAACAGTGAATATACAACGACCATCAAAACATACCATCAAAAAAAGTAAAGCAACACTAATGTAAGTATATTTTCTATAATATACTAGCATGTTTATTATTAAACATTTCATTATTATTAAACATATGTATATATATATCTTCACAGCAGGCGCGATGCGTCCATTGGGGCGTAGGGGCGTAGCCCCACTAAGCCCCATGGACCCACCACGTCGTCACTAGAAGCCAAACACAATTATTTTAAAAAATCGCGCTATCTGCCGGCCAGGAAACCGGGAGACACCCGACCTTCCCGGAGTGCGCAAGGGGGGGGGGGGAGAATCGGGCTGCTGCAGCTGCGCAAGTGTATTTTTGGGCACAAACATGCCCGCGCATGCGCAGATCGTTTTCCTGTGAATTCCCCCTTAGAGAGAGGACCAGGGGGCGGGCCGCAGCCCCCGGGGTTACACAGGGCGACTGGGCGAGGAGTCATGGTGCCCCCCCAGCCAATCCTGGCGCAGGATTGGCTGGTCAATACATAGCCCGGTTACATAACCCCTGACGGATAGCACGGCCGACTTTGGTGCTGGGAAACCAGGTTCGAGCCTCTTATTGAACCATAAAAATGTATACATGACTTACTTTGGTGTTAAATAAATAGATATTTTAAAAAACAAATAAAAATGATGTTCCGACTAAGGTGTGAAATTGGTGTCGAATAAATACATGTTTTAAAAACAATTAATATTAATCATGTATCATTGGTGCTGGAGTACAAGGTTCGAGACTGGTATTAAACACTGACAAGCTGTGTGCAAGTTATATGGTCATAAAAATACATGAATGATGAATGATGGATGGTGGATGGGTGGATGCATGAATGGATGCAGGATGAATGATGGGTGGATGAATGGATGGGTGGATGCATGAATGAATGATGGATGCAGGATGGATGCAGGATGGGTGGATGGGTAGATGAATGAATGATGGATGCAGGATGGATGCAGGGTGGATGGATGGGTGCATGAATGAATGATGGATGCAGGATGGGTGGATGGATGGATGATGGATGAATGTTGGGTGGATGAATGGATGGGTGGATGCATGAATGAATGATGGATGCAGGATGGGTGGATGGGTAGATGAATGAATGATGGATGCAGGATGGATGCAGGGTGGATGCAGGGTGGATGGATGGGTGCATGAATGAATGATGGATGCAGGATGGGTGGATGGATGGATGGATGATGGATGAATGATGGGTGGATGAATGGATGGGTGGATGCATGAATGAATGATGGATGCAGGATGGATGCAGGATGGGTGGATGAATGATGGATGCAGGATGGATGCAGGGTGGATGGATGGGTGCATGAATGAATGATGGATGGATGGGTGGATGGATGGATGAATGAATGATGGATGCAGGATGGATGAGTGGATGGGTGGATGGATGGATGGGTGGGTGGGTGGATGCATGAATGAATGATGGATGGATGCAGGGTGGATGCATGAATGAATGATGGATGCAGGATGGATGATGGGTGGATGGATGGGTGGGTGGATGGGTGGATGGATGGGTGGATGGATGCATGAATGAATGATGGGTGGATGGATGGATGGATGGGTGGATGAATGAATGATGGATGCAGGATGGATGGGTGGATGGATGGATGGATGGGTGGGTGGATGCATGAATGAATGATGGATGCAGGATGGATGGGTGGATGAATGAATGATGGATGCAGGATGGATGGGTGAATGCATGAATGAATGATGGATGCTGGATGCATGAATGAATGATGGATGCAGAATTGGTGGATGGATGGGTGGGTGGGTGGATGGATGGATGGATGGGTGGATGCATGAATGATGTATGGATGGATGCAAGGTGGTTCGGGCTCGCTCGCTGCGCTCGCTGCAATATGCAAATTAGTTTACGCCTCACCACTTTCAAATGTCACCAGCCGCCCCTGCTTCACAGATATACCCAAACAATTGCAGAAGGAGCAAAGTTCATTACATCTCAAAAGGGGAAACTACTGCTTTTGTACATGGGTTAAACTTATACCCAAGAAAAAGTTATAGAAAATTAAACCCATTGGAAATGTAGCAAATATTATTCCAATGCCTGTTATGGGAGAGCCACTACAATAGATACCAATGTAGTGAATGTTAGAGAACACAACCATCCAACCAATCTAACTGAAGTTGATGTAAGAGAAGCTCTAGAGACAATAAGGGAAGCAAGCACAAGTTCCCAACAAACAAGCACCAAATACTAAAGAATGTTTTGAATAGAGTGTGAGAAATTGTCACAGGATAACTACCTTCCATCCCCATTTTGAAAAGACTAATTGTAAAAACTAAAAGAGCTCTAGCTCAAACTCCACCTATCCCCCAAATTTTGGGAGAAATCCAAATACCACCTGAGTATACCATCACCCACAAACAGGAAAAATTCCTTATCTATGACAACGAAAGTCATGAAAAAAGAATTATTATGTTTGAACTAATACAAATTTACAGAAACTTAGAAACTGCGAAACGTGGATGATGGATGGCACATTTAAAGTTTGCTCCAAACCATTCAATCAGCTGTATACTATCCACGGGAAATATGAAGAGACAAATATCCCCATTATTTACGCATTACTGCCTAATGAAAGAACACCACTTATTAAGAAATAATAACTATAGTCAAACAATTCACAGAAAATTACTGTCCCAAAAGAATCATAATAGACTTTGAGCAGGCAATGGAAGGATGGCATAATGCCTTCCAAGCCACAATAGGAAGGGGACAACCAACACTTCACAAACTCATTGAAGCAATTAAAAAAGTACAGAGCTATCAAGAACTCAGACTAGAGCAATCAGTCAGAAAGTCAGTCAAATCACTTTATTTGGTTAAATCAAGACCATAAAAGTACAAAATATACATGTACGAACCCCTACAAAATACATTTAGCTAGAGCAATTCATCCCATTCATATTAATACAGAATATACACTCACATATTAAAAAGACATAAATATATATATAAAACAGTCTTCTAAAATAACAATCAGTTTTGTGAATTCCTAAGTCTCACAGCTGCAACAAAAGAACTTGCTATGTAAAAAGTTTAGCTCGGCTCATATAAAAAGTTGGAGATACATTAGAGCCGGTTTAACCTGGGTAAATCACTTTCTCTTTAAAACAGGAAATAAAAACTTCTTTCTGACATCATTATAATGCTCACAGAACATGGTGAAGTGCATCGTATCTTGAACTGAAAAATTGTCACA
This sequence comes from Lissotriton helveticus, assembly GCF_964261635.1. Taxonomy (NCBI): domain Eukaryota; kingdom Metazoa; phylum Chordata; class Amphibia; order Caudata; family Salamandridae; genus Lissotriton; species Lissotriton helveticus. Next base: position 994,494,282 of record NC_136072.1, read on the forward strand.
GGTACAAGGCCCTAGTTCATTTTGTTTGCACCACCCCTGTGATTTACCTAAAAAGAAATAAATAAGATTAAAGCGAAACCTTGCTAAAAGCAGGCGATGAAATGGCCTATTAACAATTTTCAAATATGGTTCCATCATAGGTGCAGTTTTGAATAAATAATGTGCTCTAACAGACGGTTTCCTTAACTCCATTTCTTCTCGCTCACTTGACCACAAATTCAGGAGCTGTGTTCTGACCCACACGAGATCTACTTTCTCGATTTTGTCTGGATGGTTAAAAAGGTCTTGGCGGCCCACAACAGCTAATAGATTCTTAATATAAAGTAGCCACGTGATCTTGTGCGCTCGATCCAAAGAAACGCAGTCCCTTATAATTCTGTGGTTTAGGTCAAGTTGTGGGTTAAGCCACGTTCTTAACCAGAAGATAACCGGGGCTAACTTCAGTTTATCAGTTATGTAGCTCATTCCTAGTTCTTGGTGCACAGCAAAGGTTGGAGTAGATTGGGGGACCGACAAAAGATTACGGAGAAACTTGTTCACCGCTATCTGCAACCCCTCCATAGGCCTGTTGCCCCAGATGGATGAGCCATAAGTAGCTATTGCTATAAACTTCGATTTATGAATATTTATGATGGTCTCTACCGGTTTTGCCCCCAACCGCTGTGCAAAACCATTCACTGCCACGATTGCCCTAGCCATGGCAATGATCTTAACCCTATGTTGTGCGGCCCAGGTCCCTCTTTCATCGAACAAACCCCCCAAATAGGAAAACGAGGGCACCCTGGTTAATTCTATGCCTTCACCCTAGAAGGTTCTCGAATTACTCTTGTTTTTCCGGCCTAGTGTCATAACATGAGATTTAGCAGTATTTACCCTAAGATCTAGAGAATTCATAAAAAGCCCAAAGTCATCTAAAGGTATCTGTAAGCCGACTGATGTACGCGCTAATAAAACAGCATCGTCGGCGTACAGAAGCACTGGGCAACGGTCATGGCCTATTAACGGAACATCCAGACTAGCTACATTTCAAACCTTACCTAAATTATTAATATAAAGAGTAAAAAGCAATGGAGCTAAAATCCAACCTTGTCTTACACCCCGCCCGGACTAAAGTGCCTAGTGCAATTACCTTCTTGGTCAATCCTTACCCTAGCAGTAAGATTCTGATGCAAGGCAGCTAGAAAGGAGACCAAGCTAATCTCTATCCCTATTTCTGTCAGAATTAACCACAGTTTTGATCTGTTAACCCAAGTCAAAAGCTGACAACATGTCCATAAATGCCAGCTGTAATGTCCCCTCTTTAGCTAAGGTATATTTCCCGGCTAATAAAGATAAATTAAGACACTGGTCTTGGGTCCCCTTGCCACTCCTAAAACCATACTGAATGTTGGACAGAACTAGATTATCGTCCAGCCAACCAGTTAATTTGCCCAAGATCACTCTCCCTAAGACTTTTAATGCCGAATCAATTAGGGAGATAGGTCTATAACATCCCCTCTCTGACCCTTTTTAAAAATAGGCACAATTATGGATGATGACCAGGAGGGAGGAAAACCTTGTCTAGCACAGACATTAAAAACATTAGTCCAAATTTTAGCCCAGAATGAGGGATACAGCTTATACGGATCTGCCGGAACTCCGTCCGGGCCGGGAGCCCTATTGCTCGTCATGTTCCTGATGGCCAATTCTACATTCTCCTCACAGAATGTCAGAACGGTGGTGGGCCCTTTTGTAACAGGAGCAATCACCCGATCCGTGCATTTAGGTGTCTCATAAATGGCCTCAAAATGGGCAAGCCATTGATCCTCGGTGATATTACACTCAATCTGGGTATTACCAACATCAGAGAAAAAAGTTTTATTCACAATGGCCCAGAAGCTACTACTATCTTGTAAAACTTCCACCGATGTTAAGGCCTCCCAGGCTTCACTTCTGATTTCATTTTTCAGAGTAGAAAGGGCTGACTTGTACTCCCTTCTGAGTATCGCTAATTGGCTTCTATCTTGTGGGAACCTTTTTAAAGCGGTCATCAAATTACGCTGTGCGCTGAAGCAATTGCTATCAAACCATCTTTCCCTCCTGAATTGACCTGGTCTAACAGAATAGGTCAGGTCCATAGCTACTTGAGCACAAATGTCTTCAAAAGCCCCCAGAACTATTGAATCCTCGGTCACCCCATCCAAGCACATAGCCATCTTGTCTTCCACCTTTGTGGCTAAATCATGAAAAAAAGATTCTGGTAGAACTTTTGCCCATTTTAGCTGCCTGCCTTGATCTGTGGGATTCAACCTAAGTTCCTCTCTAGGGGGTCCATTATGATATCGGGCGGATTGCCTCAGCCAGGCTGGCGGTAGCCACCGCCAGCCTGGCGGAGGCAATCCGCCCGATATCATAACCACGGCGGATGGAAAGACCGTCCGTCGCTTTTCCACCCCGGTCGCCTTGCGGCCGGGGCGGAAAAGGAATAATATGGTGGCGGTGTCTAACAGACACCGCCAGCCATATTAAGATGTCTTGTTTTCAGTGCCTTTCCGCGGCGGCGATGCCACAGAAAGGCATGCGGTCTTCACTCTGGGTGCCCCCTGCGGGCCCCCAGAGTGAAGTACAGGTGGGGGTGCACATGGGGGGTACCCATTGTCATTTACAAAGCGGCAGGCACCGCGCGGTGCCTGCCACTTTGTAAATGACAATGTGAAAGTGCATTTTCAGCATTGTGGCGGGCGGTGCAGAGGGCACCGCCCGCCACAATGCTGAAAATACAGGATGTGCCCGCCACTGTGGCGGGCACATCCTAATAGCACCCCTGGGACCCCCGCCCTTATGGCGGGCGGTCCCGATTTACGATGGGATGACGGGCGGGCAAAGTCCGCCCGTCATCCTAATGAGGCCCTAGGTTTGCATATGTTACTTTTAAACCCGCAGCTTCTATCTAGCTCAAGGTTAACTGGGTTATGGTCACTATAATATGACCATCTAGCGCTGTAAGAAATGACCTTCGGTAAAAGGGATAAAGACATAAACATAAAATCAATAACAGTATTACGTCCTCTGGCTATAAATGTAGGGGTCCTTTCGGATAAATCAGTGTCACTTGGTTCGTGAAGATCCATTTCTGCCAGGAGCTCGTCCAAACATTCCCCTGAGCGTGTATGCTCAAAGTGTGATGAGACATAGCTTACTAGACAATAGGATCAGTTCCCTCCTGGCAGTTCTGGTTACAAAGGTGAATATTAAAATCACCCTTAATAATAATCGGGTGATAAGTGGTTTGACTCTCACAATACGTTTCTAAGAACTGTCTCAGTATTAGCAAATGTTCATTTTCCATACAACAATCAGCTGAATTATAAAAATTGACCACCAGCAATTTGAGTGATTTTTGGGCAGCATATTCAATTGACTAGAGCAATCACTAAGTAAAATAAGCCCTAAACTAAGCAAACAAACAAACTATGTATGAATACCTGCAACATAAAACAAAGTGGTATCCAAATCCCCAAGGTCTAAAATACCTAGACATGATTGCTAGATGATAGCTACAAATATTTGGGGATACATCTGGATCTAAGGTTTACACTTACCACGCATTTTGAAACAACTGAAAAGAAGGAACTGCTTTACTGCATGCATTCTGCAATATATCTAAACAGCTAAAAGACCCCTTGTTTACCCCTCTTCTGGCAGTCATCACAGCTAAATTACTTCCAACGATAGCCTATGGAAGTGTGGTCCATCATGGAAGAAGTTAACCAGTACTAGATCAAATTAAAACGCGAGTGTATAAGCGAGTATTTTGTTTACCGTGTGATGCCTCACCAGCACAGGTACGTCTCGAGTTTGGATTACAGTACCAAATACTCCATAAAAGGTACAAGTATAATAGCTGGCTTAATCGCGACTTAGAAATTAACTCAGCACTCTGGGCAGCCTTGCAAAACAATCCCAAATCGCACTATGCGAAGTACCTAAGTGCCTCTCTGAAAATCACCAAGATGACAGATGTTTGGCAAAGGAAACTACCAGTATTATCATTCAAGCAGATTGTGAAAAAAGCAGCCAACTTGCACTCGTTGATTGAAGATAAATGTAAATGTAAATGTAAATGTAAATGTACAGGAATTTATATAGCGCAAATCACCAAGCGGTTTCTAAGCGCTTGCTTAGGGAACCCGTCCTGGTATTCCCCTGTGAGATAACCCCGGCAGGGTATCCGCAAGGTGAAAGCCAGGCATCCCGCCGCGAGGGGCCGTTGTGGAGATTAAGCAAGCTATTGCCCAGAGTCGCAGAGTGTGAACCCGTGAATCGAGTAGACACCGGAGCGAGAATTGTCGAGTCCATGGACATTTTGTTATGTTATGTTATGTTAGGGCTATTTGTATTGCGCACGGCTGCTCCAGCGAAGGACTCAAGACCCCGCTGAGCCGGGAATTGAACCCTGGTCCCGGGCTGACCTCTGCTTCCAGGTCTGCCTCCTCTAACCAGTGAGCCACTCTTCTCCACCATAAAGCAACCTTAAGACGACGTGCACACGCATGGATGGTTTTACAATCGTATACAAGGCTGGAGCCAGCAGCTTACCTAGGCCTTGCTTTCTCTCCCCACCTAAAATCAAAGTACTTGAAGCTACGCATGGGAAATTGCCCACAAATGCCGACCAACCTGATTGGAGGACCCCGGGCCCTAAGGATTGTAACCTATGTGGAGCAGCAGTTCAAGATTTTATACACCTGATATGTATCTGCCCGGTATTAGAGTCCGATCGCCGGAGTTTACTCAGGAGGAAGTTTAATGAAAAAGGCATTCGCACCTGCCGCTCAGCAATACTAAAAGCTTTGGACTCAGCTGATCCACAATTCATTTGTCAAATAATTAAATTCGTAATCAATTTTGAGAATTTATTGAAAGGATAATATAGGTTACAGTTATAATTCAGCAATTTACTCTTGGTTCTGATCTACAATTCACTTGTCAAATAATTAAATTTGTAATCAATTTTTAGAATTTACTGAAAGGACAATAAGACTACAGTTATAACTCAGTAAGTTGGACATGGTTTTATAAAAAAAGAAAAAAAAACATGTTTTTAAAATGTGGTATCAATAACTTACATCTAATGTAAACAAGAAATAAAATGTTCCTTTACAGGAAACAAAATCGCTTCAGCAGCTCCTTCAATTCACCAAAGACAAAACCTGTAAATAAAAAAGAAAACAACACCCGCCCACAACACAAACACAAACCCACAAGCACTAACATTAACATTAAATATACAAGGATACATTTAATAAACACATAACTAACCCTAGATAACATTCTAATTATATCCAACACTACAGCAAACATATAAAGCACTAAACTACCAAAACAACACCTAACTACACCAAAAATGATCAAATAACACCCCAAAAACATACCTGAAAGGATGAAATGAAGCTCCGAACCGCGAGGTTCCATCTTCCAAAATGAGCTAAAAACAATACCGATAGAAAGCGAAGTGAGAAAAAAGGAAAAGAAATGGCCGCATAATTAAAATGAAAAAAAGACTAATTCCCCATAGACAACAATGGAAAATATATATTTTTTTAAATCATATGTAAAACCTATGTATTGCAATGTTTTTCCCCAATTTTTACAATAAATTAAAAAAACTTTAACTGTTACATTAGCCAAAAAAGCTAAAATATCATATTTAATGTATATTAAAATATGTTTATTTCATACACTGTAAATGTAAATATATAAAAATCTGATAAAATATATGTGTTGTACAAAATATTTCTGTTAAAAATATTGTAAATTATTTAACATATTAAAAATTATTTTATTAAAAATAATATTCAATATACTAAATAATAAAATATAACCTTTTCAAACACATATTATACTATTAAAAAAAAATATATACACATGTTTTCAAAATGTATACAAATGTTTCCTTTTTGGTACTAAAAAATAGTAAACCATAAAAATAAAACTGTTTATAAATAAAAAATTAAAAACATTTTCCTTTACCATTTACCAAAAAATTTACCCTTTTTCAAAACTGTAAAAAAAAGTATATATAAAACTTTTTTATTTGTTTAACATTTATACATAAAAAATGAATGTTACAAATGTGTTATAATTTATAATAAAATGTGAATGCCATCAAAATGTATGATTTATGTTTTAAATATTATAATACATTATCTAACTAAACAAAATGAAAAGAATGTAATTGTAAATGGGAATATTAATATTTTTCCATAAAGAAATGTTGAAAATAAAAATAAAAATAAAAACTAACATACATCTATCCCCCAAGAATTACTATCCCAACAACTAAAATAAAAATGCTCAACAAAACTGCTGTATAATAAAACCATAATAATTTATTATTCCAGCTCTAAATCCATGTAAACTCAGAGAAAGTGCTGGATAGTTAACCATAATAATGTACAATTCCAACTCCAAATTGAAGTAAATTCACAGAAAGTGCTGGATAGTAAACCATAATAATTTACTATTCCAACACCAAATCCAATGAAACTCGGGGAAAGTGCTGGATAATAAACACTAATAATTTACTATTCCAACTCCAAACCAAACTAAACTCAGGGAAAGTGCTGGAGAGTAAACCATAATAACTTACTATTCCAACTCCAAATCCAAGTAAACTCAGGGAAAGTGCTGGATAGTTAACCATAATAATTTACTATTCCAAATCCAAGTAAGCTCAGAGAAAGTGCTGGATAGTGATGTCACGTTTGCTCCGCAGGATCCAGTTGTTGCTAATAGGGGTCCACCTCCTTATGTTACCAACACCCTGAAGTGGAAACATAGGGTGTTCGAACCATCAAGTGAGGGAAAGGAAAGGGAAGGAGACAGCAGGGAAAAGGATCTGAAATAACATAAATACAATGTTATAAACAATGCATGTGACAAATGGCTACTCTCATGTGGTCTCACTAAACTATGCAATACCTGCCTTATATTAGATTGCCCTCTCAATGTAGCAGAATATCCAAGACCATCCTTCTCCAGAGACAAATCTGTAATCACCTGAGATGTACATACATACTTATTAACATATTTACTGTGAACACAACCACAACTTAGTTTGTTCGGTACATACACACATACCATAATAAAGGAAATTGCTTTCATGTATAACAGTCACACATCAAACTCCAAAAGGGAAGCCTCCCTATTAGCATGAAGATTGGATGTTAGTAAAGACAGAATCCTTCCCAGAATCAAGGGAAGTCAATAGAATAACAAAACAAAAGTCTTTAACTGAGCCAGTTCACTGATACGGTAAGACGTGGCAATTGGGGGACCACTGTCTTCTGCCCAGTTAGTAATCCATAGAAGACAAACAAGAAAACATGGCAACGTGTGGTTACCCTCACAACCACGCTCCGTTATAATATAGGAGACGTCTTTGTGAACCTCCAGTAAAATATGGCAATGTGTGGTTAAATCCACCACCGCACTCCGCATAAGGCAATGTACTTGGCGATAATAAGCTTTAGTAAATCCAAGAAGGGAGATAACACAGCAACATGTAGTAGGACATCACGACGCTCGGCTTCTCCAGGAAACTCAGGAGAGAAAAGTATGAACACGGTAACACGTGGTTAGGAACACCACCACCGCGCTCCGCTTCACAGAAATATACAATCCAGGGGGACTCAGGCAGCAGTACAGCAGCGCGTGGATCTGAGCACCACCGCACTCCGTACCAAAAGATGAAGTATCTCTTACCGAATCATCATGCCACAGTTTCAGGAGGACGAATAACAGCCCCAATAAGAGAGCCCAGGAATACGGGAACAGGGAAAGCAAAATACGGTGGACGCTTGCTTGCACAACAGCCACTCGAGAACAACGATCAAAATTACGCGCGTCAGTTCCAGCGCGACCTTGCATGAATTACTTCCTCCCGTCCAAGCATCATGGGAGTTGTAGTCCGGTACTCGTTAGGCAGGCGCAGCTCGGACCAATCCTGACAAGTAAACAATAATAATTTTCTATTCCAACTCCAAATGCTCATAAACTCAGGGAAAGTGCTGGATAGTAAACCATAATAATGTACTATTCCAACTACAAATCCAAGTAAACTCACAGAAAGTGCTAGGCATTAAATCCTAATAATGTACCATTCCACCTCCAAATCCACATGAACTCAGGGAAAGTGTTGGATAGTAAACCATAATAATTTACTATTCGAACTCCAACTCCAATTAAATTTAGGGAAAGTGCTGGATAATAAACCATAATAATTTATTATTCCTACTCCAAATCCACATAAACTCAGGGAAAGTGCTGGATAGTAAACCATAATAATTTACTATTCAAACTCCAAATCCAAGTAAACTCACAGAAAGTGCTGGATAGTAAACCATACTAATTTATTATTCCTACTCCAAATCCACATAAACTCAGGGAAAGTGCCGGATAGTAAACCATAATAATTTACTATTCCAACTCCTAATCCACATAAACTCACACATAATGCTGGATAATAAATTAAAATAAGTTACTATTCCAACTCCAAATACAAATAAAATCAAGGAAAGGACTGAACAACCCCTCCCCCTATTTTGATCTTTCAAACTACCAATAATATATTCTTAACAAAAAAATTGTTCTTGCATTTTTATTAGTTTAAAAAAATACAATAAAAAATTGTATTTTCAAAAATCCCAAAATGTCAAATGTCCAACAAAAAATGTAAATATGTAAATATTTAAAAATATGTTTTAAATTATTCACTACATTTTATTAAACAATTTACAAATACAATTTAAAGAAAATAATGTTTTACATTTATTAAAAATGTAATATTTTAAACAAAAAACGAATATTTGTCACAAAATGTACATAAAATATTTCACAACACAAATAATTTAAAATTTTACAAAATGTCAAAATGTATATTATATAATTTTTATCAATAGTTAAATGTTTCTTATTCTATTATATAAAATGTATTTTTTTATCCAAACATTCTTAAATAACTCACCATCCATATCCCCTATAAACCCAATATCACACTCCTAAAGTTAAATAAAAAGTTAAAAAAAAAATATTTTTCTACACAATAGGGGTCATTATGATGGCGGAAGGCCCGCCACCGCCAGCCGTGCAGTGGCGGGCCCTCCGTCAACTGACGATGAATTTAACCCTGCCAAATTACAATGGCGGGGAAATCGTGATCGGTCCATGGCTTTCGCAAAGACCACCCACCATGCTTCAGCCACAGGCACTCCTACCGACTGCCTGGTGGAGTGTCTGAATCTAGAATATGGTGGCGGTGACTTTTAGGCACCTGAGCCAGATTACGATGCTGGCCGAAGCCAGCCTTTCTGTGGTGGGTAAACTGCCATTGAAAGGCTGGCGGGGATTCATTTGAGGGGCCCGTTGCAGGCCCCCCTTTTGTTGGGGTGATGGTGGTGCACTGCCCAACAGTTCCATGCACTATGTGGCAGGCACTGCCATTAATCTCAAATTATAAATGTAACCCAAATAAATAAGTATAGCTCAATTTTTATTATTGATAATCAATTAAATAATCCTCTAACAATTAATTGTTAATTAATTATTACTTAATTAACTTCTCACCCAAAAACCCTACAAACCCAGCATTCTGCAACTAAAATGTAACTCAAATAAATAGATATAGCACAAGTTTCATAATTGAAATTCAATTAAATAATTACATGAACAATATTAAATTGCTCAATAAATATAACTTAATTACCTTTTGACACATACCCCTACAAACCTGCAGCCCACATCTAAACCATAACACAAATATATAATTCTAACAAAATTAACACAATTAATCGGCAATTTAGTATTTAATAATAAATTAATAATTATTAATTAATGCCAATCACACTATTCATGAAAATGTTTCAATCAATTAATAATTCGTTTTTGCTTTGTTAACTTCCCACCCTGTCTCCTATAAAACCAACAACCCACTACAATACTATAAATTACTATTAACCATTAAATAAAAAATTCGAAATCACTTAAAATTACAAACTATGTTTAAAAAAAGTAATATTAATCACACAAACAATAATAACATATACAATTAATACATGAACTAAAACACAATAAAATGATGTAAAAAACAATATATTTCACAACTATGGGCCTCATTATGGTGTTGGGGGGAAAGCCATCCGACAGCTTGTCGAAGGCTTTCCGCCTGACATCAGAAGTTTCCATCCGACCGTCGTATTATGATACTGCTGTTTGGAGAGAAACCTGTGGAGGAATTCTGCTCCGCTTCTGATGGGCTCATTCTCAAATGGCAGCGCAGCCAGCCTCGGCTCCTCTGTCAGGTTTATGATTTTGCTTTCTGCCTGCCCTTTCATGCCATAAAGAAGGCAGGCGCAAGTGACTTTTTGGGCCCTAGCAGGGCACCTTTCCCCCCTCAACTGGGGTCACCTGTGCTGCCCCCTAAACATCCCTGCACCATGCGAGCCACATGGTGTAGACATTTTTAAACTCTGAATTTTTTCCATTGCGGCTTGTGCTGTGAGTGGCAGCACAAGCTGCAATGGATCAAATACAGGATCGGACCGCCAATACGGTGGTCAATTCATAATCTGGAAAGCAGGACCTCCGACTCGTTGTTGGGCAGTCCTGCCTCCCCTACGATGACAGTGGTACACTCGTCTGACCAGCATAGTAATCAGCTCCAAAGTCATTGAAAACGATATTAAAAATAACAATATTATTTAAAACTATATTACTTACTAAAAAACGATTTTCTTGATAACATTATGTTTGCATCACAGTATTTTTGTTTCGCAATATTTTTTTCCCCGGATATTTGTATCTCCCGATATTTTGAACTAGATATTTTGTCCACTCACCCTGTTGATATCTCCCCCACCTTCCCTTCTTGGTATATTTACCCCAAAACCCTCATCTAGACCATTTGGTGTATACTACATATCCACAATGAGCCTGTAGCCCTTTATGACAACTACAGAAGCCAAGTATCAAAATACTCCATATATGGTACATTTACTTAAATAGTCTCTTCTATAAAGCCAGTACACTGACTAGAGCACGAGTTTACAGCAAAGTTTTGTATGGGCCTATTATTGTGCCACCCTCTATACTGCTCCACCATATTAGATGAGATACCGCATTTCCCACAAGAACCTCTGGCTCACACAGACACATCCCCTACCACTTACCATCACATTGGTTGGCTGTCAACTACAAACATATCCCTGTGCAAGATTTGGCTCTTTCGTATTCTTTTAAATATGGGGGACCTTATTTATGAAGGCCTTGCGCCGCCGGTGCGTCACTTTTTTCCATGTTAAAAGTGACGCACCGGCGGCGCAAGGCCTTCATAAATAAGGCCTGGGGTATTCCTGCCCTTTCTCTGTAACGCAGCGCAGCGAGGTGACTTGCTGGGCTGCGTTTCGTTACTGTGCCATAAATATGGCCCTTCATTTGTTTCCTCCCTAACATGTAATCGAGTAAATGTACTAGCCACAGAACAAAAGTAAAGTGACGGTGTAACCACTGTAAAAATAAGTGAACCACACATGGCTCATAAATACTTTGGGGCAGATTTATGTTAACTGGCGCATCCCCATGGATGCGCCAGTTAATGTGCGCCACAGTGCGCCACAGCTCCGCCACCCATGGTGCAAGGCAGGGAAGATGCGTGACGCATCTTTCGGTGTACGGGCGGCGCATTGCTGGAGTCATGTCGCAAGTGCAACATGACTCCTGCAATGCACAGGGGCCACCCCTACTTTGCATGGTGCATCACCCTTACGCCTGCTTCAAGCAGGCGTATGGAATTGACGTAGAAAGTGACTCAGTGAAATCTTGTAGATTTCACTGAGTCACTTTCCAGGGGTGTTCCTGCGACAGAACGCCCACTCCTGCACCGTAACGCCTACATGAAACCTGACGCAGGTTTCATGTGGCGCAGGGCCTTACACCGTGACGCATCTCCATAGATGCGTCACGTTGTAAATACCTCGTAGGGATGCGACACGTTTACGCCGCCTTGCGTGACGCAACAGCGGCGTAAACGTGTCGCAAGGGCCTCATAAATCTGCCCCTTTCTTTCTATGACAAAAATAATAATCAATCGTTGTAAGCTAGTTTTGCTCCAATCCTACTGTGTTACTACGAAGAAACATAGGAAATTTATATTCACTTCAAACTTCCTTTTTTAGATTTCCTATTTCAAAAATGGTACGAATGTATTTGTTTCTTTATTTATTATGTGAGCACGGCCAAATCAAAGAACAAAAGGTTTGCTCCATTTTTCCCTAGTACTGTCCTTTACGTAAAATGGGCTGTCCAATGCCGGGCTTTTTTGGGTCAAAATGGCATTAAAAGAATTTATTACATATTCTGCATTAGTGCAAACTTAATGGAATCTAGCCTAAACCATAGGCATTCAAGGATACTCAACACCAACAGGATAAACTTCTTTAGCATGTCCCATGAAAAGTGTAGAATATAGTGAATGTGCTGAGGAGCACAGATATATTAGGTTGCATATATAAGTACATTTGTCTTTAGTCCTCCCTTTCCCAGGTCTTTGACTTTTGATGTACCACCAGCAAACGTTAGCTTTCATGCCTTCCGTTTGAATCTGCTTGAGTTATTGGCAAACTTAGATATTTACTATTTAGTTATGTATTTAGTAGTTATAAAAAGCACTGCACTTTACCATGGTCGCTTAGAGATGTCAGAAGGTTGGGTGGGGCTCAGGTGAAAAATGTCATGCTGGGCTCTAAATGCATAAACAAACACCTTTGTCAAGTTTTAAAAGAAAATATCCATAGATAAAAAGAAAACACAACATGTTGTACATCTGGCACCATCTTGTGGTATCGTTGTATTAGTTGCCTTAACAAGCATGGCAGGCTTGATTACAAATCTATAATTAGATTTTGCAGCACGATCGTTAGTCTCTGAAAAAGTGCAGCTTGGGGAACAGTGCCCCCAATCCCCCTTCAGACGTCCCTGAGGCAGCTGCAGAGTACGAGGGTACACAAGACTTTTTGCCAGCAGGCACGGCACGTGCAGGGTGTTATACCGGGGCGGTGACGTCAGGCGGGGGAGGGTCAGGGGGGGGGGTTGTAAAATGCAGGATATGGACCATTACAGGTAAGTACCGAAAAAAAACAAAAAACGAATTTCGTTACCTGCGCTGCATCGCCAAATGTGATGCAACGCGGTTTGGGTACGTACCTGTAATGGTCCATATCTCGCATTTTACAACCCCCCACCCTGACCCTCCCCCGCCTGACGTCACCGCCCTGGTATAACGCCCTGCACGGCAGCGATTGGGGGTACCCAAGCTGTAGTTAGAAAAGGTGACATATAGCCAAAATGTAGACATGATTGAGCTTGAGGAAAAAATTCCAGATCAGGCGTCAAATATTTAAAGACCATGTCCTTCAAACGTGGATTCATTTTTGTTAAAAACAAATTACAGCAATTTGGAAATTTGCATGAAAATGTTAATATTGATGTCAGTTTATGCAACGATGCATGTATATTCAAAAACGAGATCCAGTCACTCTTGTCGAAATGTCCAGAGATGACCTCTCCATCAACCCTGAGTAAGAAATACGTGGTCAGGCAGGCCCTGCGACCTAGGCCTGAGGTTATTGATTGAAAATTCGCAGGTGGGGTGGCACGTATTCAGCCTGACTAACACGCGAACAGGAAAAACCCAGATTAGTCCTACAGATAGGCAGCAACACCACAATGGTCCCAGTAGACTGGCCCCAATAAAGCACATATGGTTGGAGGGGTGTGAGCATTCCCAAAACATCATAAAGTTAGATGCCACATGAAGTTAGGAACATTCAGCCAATGAAAGCATAGCAGACACAGTACATGAGGCGATGAAATGCTCCCCTTACCAGACTTCACCAACTAGCCCTCATTGTGTTCATGCAAGGTCGAGACCCACCTGCATTCACCATCAGGTGGTCTGATTTACACCCCATGACTAGGCCCACATTCCTTTGTCTAAAATAAGATCTACATTGTTTTATGATGCTACAAAGACTGTATATAATGCCCTCAGAATGAATGTGTGTTGAGACAGTCCTCAGACCAGTTTCTTTGGATGGTTCCTGGCCAAAACATTTAATTAAACCACTGTTCCTGTTTTGCCGTACGCCTCTTGTCTTTTGTTTTTTCATGGTAAATTCATATTCTAGCAACAACAAAAAAATGTTTGAAGTAGTTTTTGGAAAGCATTTATCTCTTCTTGGTGTTATTGTTTTAAATGCACAAGATGTGCTGATAATAATGAGAGAACTACAAGTAGTCTGACAACAGAGTTTGCTTTTATCGCCCAATTCCGAGCATGGACCTCAATTAGAGGTCAATATGGGTAGTAACTGTGACCCCCTAAGCCACCCATTGCAACCCTTGCCACCTTGATTACAACTAACTCTGGCTGTTTGTCAGCCTTGGCAAGTGGTCTGCTGACATAAAATCAGTGCAGTGCGCACAGAGCTTGATTGCACTGCTATGCTGAAGCTCTGCCTGCAGAGCAATCAAGATGGCCTGCATGCTGGGCCTGGGTGGGGGAAGGAACCTGTCTCACTCATTGCTTTGGTGACCCTGAGCCGGGCCAGGCCGGCCAGTGCAGTCCATGATTGATACATTGTGTGTGGCTGCTGCGGGCCTGGGCTAGGAAGCTGAGCGAATGAGCACGAAGCTCGCAGGGCTGGGCATATTTGCACAGCGACTAAATACACTGCAGCAGCTAGCAGCACATGTGTGTAAGTGCAAGTGCATACCTGCTGAACCCTACCTTAGCTGAGGACGTGGTGCCGGATGCGTTATGTGTACCACCGTGTTTAGGAGAGATGACTGGGTCCCAGGGCTGTCAATCAGGTAGCACGTGAAAGCGCTACCAATGATGATGGCCCTGGCAAAGATTACTGGCCAGGCCCCATGCAGCAGTAAAAGCCACGCTGATGAGGCAAGGCCTCGGAGTTGATTTGGACTTCTGCCTGCTGCGTGGATGCTTGGTGTCAAGACTTTAGAATGACTGACTAGAATCAAAGCAAGTTTGGGACCGGGCCTTGAGAGACTTGCTTCACTTAATTATCACTCTTTGACTGAGTTGGACGGTCAGACCTCGGGCAGGCTGCGGGGCAGGTGAGGTTGTGTGAGACTGACTGAGTTGTCACATTGACTCAACTAGAGACTTGGCTCTCTGACTCCCCTTGTGGTGGTGCCGATCATTGTGACTCCAGTGAGCTGCGGTTCATGGGCAAACCTCTAACACAGAGGTCTCTAACCAGTAGCTTGTGAGCTACTGTATCTCTCCAGCCACATCTGAGTTGATGACTTGTGTGCAGCCCAGCTCATTACATTGAAAAGTTTCATTCTTGGCTGAATTAATATACATTTAAAAAAATGGAGACACAAGACACAAGATTTTCAAATGCCTTCCAAAACTTCAGAAATGATTGGTAAAGAGCACACATTTCAGGTGCAACACTTCTAGCGGTCTAGCCATTGTTTAGGAAATGTGAATAACACACTAATTGCAATTGTGTTGTGTCAAACACTGCATGCGTGTAGCCCCAGCATGCGTACACCAGTCAGTGAGTCCTGGTGGACTGGTGAACAAGACATTGGGCCTGATTTAGATCTTGACGGGAGTGCTCCCATTGTTGGTTTTTGATGATATTCTCGCCCACAGTCTTGGCGGTCCACCCACCGATTTAGATGTTGGTGGGTTGTGGGAGAAAAGGCCGCTGCAGTCTTGCTGCCTCTGCTGAGACTCCTGCATGTGGCCTGCGGCAGAGCCTGAAGCAACTTTGGGAGGGAGTGCCACCCACCTTACTGCCATCCAGATTACAACTTGCCTTTCTGTCGAGTCTTTTCTGGCGGGGTCTTAGCCATGAGCGAGTCAGCGGAATCGAAGGAAAATGATGTAAACTCACCTTTTTTCAGGGTACCACTTCATAATCCATCCTGTACACCATTTTCCAGTCCTTCCTGTGCTGCTGCTCCTTGACAATGAAGATCATTGACACCCTTGTGGCCGGAATTGGAGATAGGCTTCCGTGTCACTTGCCCTATGCAGTGTAAGGTAAGTTTCTTTTGCCTCATGTCATTTAACATGCAACAAAAAGGAAAGTACACATTACCTATCTATACATTACAACACATACACAACATATAGATGTATTTTATAATATTAATTTGTAATACTTACCTGTTTTTACACCAGCAGGACCTCACTACGTCATGAATCCCCCACCAGGAGACTGCCTGCACAAATTGTACATCTAAATAGGCTTGGCTGGATGCCACCAGCTCGCTGGTGGCAGAGTACTGTCATCCAACAGAGAAGACCGCCACTGCGGCAAGAAGCTGGCCATAGCTGCAACATCTAAATACAGTGGTCGGACTTCCATGGACTTGACGCAGTACTTGGGACCTCTGCAGCGGTGGTAAGATTGCCAAGATCTAAATCAGGCTCTTAGTCTGTTTTGAACA
Organism: Lissotriton helveticus; assembly: GCF_964261635.1. Lineage (NCBI taxonomy): Eukaryota > Metazoa > Chordata > Amphibia > Caudata > Salamandridae > Lissotriton > Lissotriton helveticus. The sequence goes on from NC_136072.1 coordinate 994,510,809, forward strand.
CCGCCAAGGCCAGAATGGCCCTACCGGGCATCCGGTGATGGGTGGGCATTTCCCTGGGAGGCTGGAAGTGTGAGGGGCAGGTTTTTTTCGTGGGGGCTGGTTTTGTAGCAGTGCAGCAGTTTTGAAAGCACTGTAAAGCTCCCTCAATATTTAGCAGTTTTCGGGCAACAGCAAAATGTCAAGTTATGTCTGGTGATTTATTAATGTACCTGCAGGAGAGAGATGGGAGATTTTTCTAGTAGCAGTTTTCACTTATCTAAGGTAGCACAGAGGGTTCATATGCCTGGTGCAAAGAACGAGTAGCATGCATATCAAATAACAATATTTTATGCGGATAGCTCAGTGGGTTACTGCTTTTGTCACAGATATTTGTGGTTACTGTGCAGTTCCTAAGTAACATTTGTAAATTAGGGCAGGGAGCTGTGAACTGCCAACTAAGAGCTGCATGTAAGCTGCATGGTACAGGTTAGAAAGTAATTGGTTTTTTCCCAGTCTTTCTATCATGATGTTGCTAAGAAAGGTTTGTTTGTGTAGAAATTAATTCTTATTATTAAAGCCAAACCTAACCACTGTGTTATGTTCTGAATCCTGAGTTTTTGCTTCTCCAAACCAGCTACTCTTAAAAGGTGCCTACCAGTATGGATGACGTGAATCTTACACCTTGTAGTGTCCTTTGCCTTATGCAACATTTTCTATACACTGATTTACCCATGCATGAGTAATTGTCTCTGTATGTGTGTGTAATGGATTTTGAAAATGTGGAAAGTTTTGCTTTAGGAGCAGTGATTTATGGAGTCATTTGTAAATGTGGACTGTAATATCTGCATTTGTAAAGCAAAGATTCATGCCTTTAGGCATTCTGGCTGTTTGATAAGATGTTTGTTGTTGGTAAGGTATGCTACTGCAGAAGAAGCATATTATTGATCAACACAAGTTCTGCCCCAGTGATGTCCATGTTTACTGTAGGAGACATTAATGATAGTAAACCTAGAAAGCTTTAATGGCTCCACAGGTTTAGGAGTATGTATACCATGTCATGGAAGGAAAGATTGCTGGGAGAAGTTGACCTGCATTAAATAGCACTGTTATCTATGTTCCAAGACTGAGCTTTAATTACATGGTACTGTCAGTTTCTAAGATAAATGTTAAAGTGAACTTGTTTTGAACATTTTAGGCCCATCAACCTTCCCATTTTTATTAGTTTTTTGATATTGACAATAGCTGATTTCAACTGTTCACTAATTGATAGGTTCTTAAGCAATGATACATTATCTTAATTGTATATCTGAAGATACTACCTAAAACTATGTATGTAGCTGCATTTCCAATAGGATTTGAAGTATGTGTGCTGATAGGGTACTTATTTTGTATCTCGAGATTTTTCAGCCTCTGTGTGTGACGTAAGTAACCAAAATATTTGATGCATCTCTTCCTTTGTTACCACCAAGACAAAGGTCATGCAATGCCGCTTCCTTTGATTTCATGGGGTCCAAAGGTCACGTGATGTCACTACCTGTGATGTCATCATGTCAAATGCCTTGTGCTGTCACTTCCTATGACCTTTTTGGGGTGGGTCAAAAGGCAGGCGATATCACTTTCTGTGATGTCACCGCGTCAAAGTTTGTGTGATGTCACTTCCTGTGACTTCAGGCGGGGGTCACATCACATGTGATGTCACTTCTGCTACCCTTGGTATTTTACTGAATCGACTTCCATGATTCCAATCTCAGGGGCTAATTCTATACTTGGAATTCCGAGTTGTATGATAATTTTTCTAATCCCGCTATTTCCCCCAAAATAATTTTGCCAAGGAAAACATGGTGAAACATAGTGGGGGGAAAATGCCCCCTAAAAAGGCAAAAAAATTGGATTTCATTTTAATAAGGAAAACTTAGAACATGACATATTTACCGTACCCCGTGAACAACCCCAGCCTTGAAAATGCTGTATTCAGGCTTTAGAAAATTCAGCAAAACATCTCACTTTGTTGTGAAACTTGACCAGCTATGTGATATTTGGATGAGTGCCTTAATGTTCAGTTGGGTGCATGACTGCCTATGGATTATTTGGTCTGTCTTCTGTTTCTTATTTGCTCATACTCCTAACATGGGTGATACAAAATGATTCCCTTGGATAGGAGAAGGACAAGATGTCGGGAATAGTCCAGTCTGTTTTAATGCATGGCCTGTGTCATATGTTTAGGCAGCTGCCTCAGGATTTATTAGTTGAATGTTAGACCTTATCACATAAACAGATGGAACTCTTCTTTGTAAAGGGTGCAGCACAAGTTGTATTGTGTTCCAACCCCTGCAGCCAAACACCGTGGCCCATGCAGGTAAGTGCGATGGGGCCGGGTGAGGAAGCATTTTGACAGACAAGGATGAGGGAAAATTCTTAATTTATTTAATTTTCCCTAGTGGTCGTCTGTTGAATCCCCCTCCCCCCCAACCCGGGCCCGCCGCTCTTACCTGCACGGGCCACGGCTGCATCCAAAGGGGACGTCATTTCATTATATAATATGCAGGACCAACAGAGGCATTGCACACTGTACTACATCACTGCTGAAACCGAATGTACGTTTGATTCAGATTTTGTGAATTACATACATGTCAGCAAAATTCTTCATTTTCAGGTGGGTGGACAGAACATTACAGAGCCCAGTGGTTTTATAAAGGCTCTTTCAGGGAAGCCAGACCTCAGTAGGTCAGGGTGGAGTTTTATTTTAAATACTGCCTGGAGTGCTGCGGCCATGGGGTTGTGGGTTTATTAAACTCTCTCATGTACGGTTAGCCTGCTAAACAAATGAGCATTGCTATGGTTTGCTATCTATAACAAAAAGATATCAAGCACCGCTTCCCTTGGGGCTTTGGGCCCCTCGACAAGCATGTATAACATTTAAAACTACAGGAAGCATGAAAGGAATTCTCAGATTCCCCAAGTGAGGGTTGTTGAGAATCTGGGTACCTAAATTTAACCTCCACTATTCATTCAAGTGTTACTCTTCTCCGGGGACCACAGGCACATGTCAATGCCTGGGCAATTTGACCAGAACTACTCTGCAGGAAGAGCTGCACATTTCCAAACCTGTCACTTGACCAGTATATTTCAATGTTCTTCTGTGTCTGCACTCCTTGTAGATGCAGAGAGAGAGGGTGGGGGCAGGGGAGGTGCAGAGTAAGGAGAGAGGAGGGACACACCCAGGGCTTCTCCTGTAATGGGGCATGTGCTAGTCCAGTATGCCTTCCTTCATTTACTTGCAGAATGCCCCACTGAAATGGCAACTTCATGCAGGTAACGAGACACAAGCACCATCTCTTGGGTATATGGTCAAAGTTGTTAAAACACTGACGTGTATAAGTAGTGACGTGCAAAACAGTAGCAGCTCGTCCCCTGCCAAAGTGGCAGGCGGGGTGGGGAAGGGAGGCGGGGAAGCAGAAGGGAGAGAGAGGGGGTTCGGGTACAATTTTTTTTTTTAACTTACTTCAACTACCCCGGCAGCACCGCCATTGCCCCCTGCATTGCTCTTTTTCTTGTTTCGGGGACAGGCTCCCAGACCGCACTGCGGCCAATCCTGATGCTGCATGAAAGCAGCATCAGGATTGGCATTAGTGCTGGCAACTTGCGCTCCCAGACAGACTGGGAGCCAGTGCCTGCTCTCTCCAGCCAGAACAACGCATCTGAAGCTGTAAAGAGCATCACTGTGTATGAGGGTTTGGTCGCCCTGAGATGGCCGGCCAAACCCTCCTGCACAGTGAAGGGAGTGCACCACCACTTCCCGACCAGCAGTGTCATCCCCTCTACCTGAACCCAAGACTCGTCAGAGCCCTAAGTGCTGATCCAGGGGATTAAAATAAAACAATAATAAAATGGATATAAACGCGTTTTATTATCTTTTTTTTTAGGGTGGTGGCAGGTGGGCGGCGCTCCTCCGCCCTAATGGATGGGCCGCCGCTGGTGTAAGGTTGTCAGACGTCACTTCTGCTGACTCTGGGAAGTCGTTTTTGCAAATCTTGAAAAACTTCCAAAACTTCAGAAGGTTGTGAAAAATCCCAAAAATTGTAGGCCTCCCAGTGAAAACTCATTCAGCACCCAGAGCTTGCTAGAAAATTCTTGGCAAAAAAATTATGTGCATACCAGGCCACTTTAGTGTGACTGACCACCTCTCTCCAAGTCATTACAGACACTATCCGCAGTCCAGCCCTTTCAACCTACAAATCATTGATTTCAAGGGTGTTAGTCTAATTAGTTCAATGGAAGCAAAACAGGACTACAACACTCAGAATGCATTAGGCTATTCCACAAAAGTCCTAGACTGAAAACATAGGCCAAAATAACCTGGAGGGCGGTGAACAAGTTAGGTCACCTACAGAAATGATTCTGTGGGAAAGTCAGTGGTCAAAACATGTGAAGGGGGCAAACATTGCAAGTTCACAAAGGCAATTTCTCACAAGTGTACTTCCCACACATTCTCTTTGCTGCTGCCACACTTTGAGACCTTTACTGGGTCAATTAAAGGGGTGAGATAGGGCTGGTGCCTGGGCAGGGAATGGCATTGATTAGGGTTCATCATGTCACCGGACTGCATGATTTGCTGCCTGGTTCTACCCTCTGCCGAACCACCCTAAGCAACACCAAAAGCTCGCAAAGAACAGGAGAACGTAGTTACTATTTTCTGCAACCGCATTGTGAGCACATTACTAGTGTAGCATGGGGTGGCCTGGGGTCAGGGGCCTAACACAAGCCTCTGCAGCCCTTGTGGTGCAGGGGGTCCCTACCCTTTTAGGGGTCCCAACCCTTCAGGGGGCCATGGTCAATGAACAGGTCAATGAATACCTATGAGATGTGGGAGACTCCGGGTCCCTCTTTGGGTTTTGCAGGAGGGCCCCATCAGTTTGTGTTACGTCAGAGCTGGGATGTCTGAAAAGACAGTGGTATGTATACATGGAGGGGTATTTTCTGAAGGTTCATCGTGCACCTCCAACCATCTGCTGGACTCTTTCCGACCTAGTCCAACTCGTGTCCTCCTACACAGCTTTACGTACTGACCTGGAGCATCACCACAGGACGGGAGCAAAAGGCGTTGCAAGCGCGCACACCTCAACAATTTGCAGAACCCCATGCTAATTTTAGTATTTCTTAACATACATAAAGGTTTTTATTATAATAATGAAAAATATTGAGGACAAAAAGGAAGAAAATTGTTTGGGACGTCCATAAAATGGAACAGGTACGAAGGTAAAAAGACTGCTTATCTTTTAGCCAAAAACATTACACCTTGGGCGGACTCGATTATACCTCTGGCTAACTTAATTAAAACGTTATAGTTAGATATTATCAACTCCATCAGCATGGCTTAAAGAGAAGAGATGGGGACAGGGGAGAGAGGAGCTCAGTAATTCAAGGGGGATAAAGTGGATAGCTTTATGTTGACAAGGGTGGTTAGGGTCCCAAGGCCACCCAAAGGGGGTGTCTCTAGTACAAGGGGGGATTTAAGGGATTACTTCACAGGAAATGTTATTGTGAGACCTCGATCCCTGTATTAGGCTTCATCCTGAGTCTAGGTAGAGGTGGACAGAGTCCAACCAAGGGTCTACCTTTCCTCTAAGAGTCCATGCTGATGTGTTGCCCACAGAAAGTCCTTGCAGCAGGCAAAGTTGGCAGCTTATCATACATACTGTATTCAGGCGGAGCAGCCGGCCAGCGCAATGGATTGGAGCATGGGGACCAAGAGGCTTTCAGGCACCTCGTGACAATGTTCCTGAGGATTGAGGACAACTAGCAGCTGGTGCTGTGCATCCATGTGGTGGTGCAGCACTGTGGTTGGGAAGGGAGCAGCCTACGGCCTGAGCAAAGTGGCTTCAAGCCTATGGACACATTAACCCCTGCGGTATGGGGGGGTGAGCTCCAGGGGGCCCCCTGAGGCACAGTGTATACGCCCCTGGCCTGAGAACTCCTGATTAGGTCCGGAGCATCGGGCACCCTCTCCATGTACTTTGCAGTGGGTCCCCCTCAAGTGTTGTTACGCCACTGCATGGACATGGAAAACAACCACCAATACAAGTCAAGGTGACTGTACTGGTGCATATTAGTGCCTATTTTGTAAACGGGTGGCACTACCAACCAGAATATAAGATCCTTAAGTATTGCCCGGCGGTGTCGCCTCTTGAACCCACAAAGAAGTTAAACTATTTAAGAGGCAGGCGCTGGAGACTGGAAGGCAGGAAACAAGGTTTTTATTCTCTCCGGAGGAGAACACAGCAAAACAGACAGCAGGTATCGTTCTGAGGTGCTCTGTCTGCATCTCTGAGGCCTGGCCTCTTATACACAAGTTAATCACTTTATTGCATGAAACACATTCTCGTTAATACTTTGATGTACGGAAAGACATCCTCGGAACCTCCCCTTCAGGCCCGTTCCCACACATAGTTACAGTTGAAGTTCCCACCCCGGTCACAACAGGTGATGATCATCGCGCAGCTGGATATTCCGCCGATTCACGGAATGTGTGGGGTTCGATCGGATCTCGTAGGGTGGGGGCTTTGATTGACCCGAGGGTCCTTTAATGGGAGGAAGCTTCCTACTGTACTGGGGGCAATAAACGGTATCCGCAGAGTCAGGTGGTGGCCTGGGAACGAGGAAGACAAACGGGCACACAGGGAAAAAGGGGGTTTGTATCAAAGGACCTGGGACCATGAAAGGAATGAAGGGAGGTGTCGTGCTGGGAACAGGATGGGATTCCGAGGCAGAGCTGCGCTGAAGAGGGGTTTATGACCCGAGGCATGTGAGGGCGAGGGGGTTGTCGGCATGCGGTGGGGGGGGGGGTGCCTGCGAGGCTAGGAGAGGGAGAGAGACGCGCTGGCTATCAGCAAAGGGCAGGGAAGCCATGGTGTTCAAAATGGCGGCTGTTTATGTGCGTTAAAGGGTTCGAGAAGAGCAAGAGGGCGCCGATAATGTTGACGGTTTCAGCCTAACTTTCAACAGTCCTCCCTTTTCAACATATCTAGCCAACTTGCTTACTCAATGTCAATTTTCATCAAATTCCTAACCTCGACATCATACAACGCTCTCATGTGTTCGTTTCCAAAGTCCACAGTTTTGGGGAAAATACAACTTGCACATAAAGAACACAGAGGTGGCAGACATTGAATTCCTAAGCATAAACCACATATTACAACTACAGGAACCAGGATAATGGTGAGCAGTCTCCAGCCCCAGTTCTTAACGGTGTCCCAGAACCAACCACCGAGTGACCATTCTTCTTGTTCTTGGCGGACTTCTGAAGAGAGTCTGTGAAGATGTTCGATGGCTTTGTACACTGAGGGTGAGTTGTCCGGTATGTATGTACAATAGCTGGACCCAATAATGCGGCATGCTCCTCCACGGTCCGCCAGAACCACATCTAGAACAAGGCGGTTCTGAAGAGCCACCAGACGGACCGCTTGGAGCTCAGCAGTGTTGTTAGCAAAGATACCAGCTGTGATGTTCATGGTTGTCTCAACTGCCTGAGTCAGATGTCGGATGGCACGGCTGTTTGCCATCGGGCCCCAGAGGGGGACGAGTCCTTTCATAGCATCGAGGAACTGCGCTCCCGTTGAGTCGGCTTGCTCAATGTCTTTGGCTCGTTTTTGTCTATGGTGATTCGCTGGTGCCACATAAGTCGGGGGAAGGACGAAGGAGATGAAACAGGTGCCCCCCCAGCCTTTGGGGAGCCAGGTGTAGGCTTTTGTGCCGCAGACGAAATACATGTTTGGGGACGACACAAAGGAAGGTGGGTCCGTGGAATCCAAAGTTCTGGTAAAGCGGCAAGCGCTGCAGCCCACCAGCTGCGTCCCAAGTCCTTCTACACACATGTGGCCTGTGACGTTGATGACCGATAGGGCCACAGTCAGAGTGGCAGCCGTTCGTTTCCGCAGATAGGAGAAGGTGGGTCTGGTTGGATTGTTGAACACCTGCATTTCAATTCGTTCTTTTTCAGGGATGTCCATGTGGATCGAGTCGCTGGGGGTCAGCAGGCAGAAGTGTGTCTTTGTCTTGTTTCGCCCGACCCCGTGAGAAGAATGTGCTGCAGTTCTGCTGGTGGTGGCATTGTCCTTATAGCTCTCTTGCAGGAGGATCAGCCAAGCAAGGCAGGAGCCGTGGGCAGAGAAGGGTGAAGGGATGAATGGTATTGAATGTCCAGTGGCATGGGGTAGCAACCCACAGATCCAGCAGTTGGTGGTATTGGTGGCAAGATTGTGCTGGTGAAGTAGCTGCACAAAAGAGTTGTTCCAAAACTCCTTTCGCCTCTCTCTTAGTTGAGGAGAGAGCGAAATCAGATAATGTTCCTTCATGGTGGTAGGTTGAGCAGTGGTTAGGAATGTTTCGTGAGCAGGTGCATGTTCTTCCATAATCCAGAGCGTGGTCATGAGGAGAAAACAGAAGAGGATTGTGATGAAGAGTGCAATTGTCTTTGAGCGATGAAGTCTGTCTGTTCTCGGATTTCTGTAGTGGGTATTTCCTGCTGTCTCCGTCGGTTTCTTATTTGGCGCTTCCATCATCTTCTTATCTGGCGCTTCCATCATCTTCGTTTTCAAGGTGCTCGGTAGTGGGCAGGACCACAGACTTAGTTTAGCTTCTCTCCAGGTAACCCTTGGTAGTTTGGGTCACCGTTCTGAGATCCTTTAACCTAGTCCGTGGCCTACTTAGCCGAAGCTCCCTCCTTTCGACGCAGGAAATACCCTTCTCGAGATGGTACAGTGGGGTCAGGATGTTTTGAAAGTTCAAGTGTCTCTGTGTCAGGATAGCAATTCAACGATGGTCGGTCCTGGTTCAGGAGCTCTTCTTGGGTGTTGACGGTGTCTGTCGTGGCCAGGGCTGGGGAGACCTTTTTGCAGTGATGGGCGTGCAGCCAGTGCTTCTTCCCCTCCACTCGAAGTGCGGTCCGAGTGGTGATCAGCACTTGCCAGGGGCCCGTCCACCGGGGTTGTCGTAAAGAAACACTCGAACTCCATCTTGAGAACACCTGATCGTCGCTCGGAAGTGTTTCAGTAAGTCAAGTCCCATAATGGCGTCAGGGCTATTGGAGGAGAGCAAGAACGTGGTGTCGGTGGTGTTGTTTTCTACGTCAAAGAGAATCGGGGCAGACAAAGGGTTGGTGGAGGGCGTTCCATCGAAACCTGTCGATGTTATGAGTGAGCCAGACAAGGGTGCCCTTGGAATCAGTCGTTTAGATAACGCACTACGTGTTGCGCCAGTGTCTACCAGAAATGGTGACTTGGTACCCAGGACCTTAGCAGTGACGTAAGGGCCCTGCTGGTCAACATAGAGCTCGACTGGATCCCTCCCTTGCCCTTGGCTGTCCTATGCGAAGTTGTGGGTGTCTTCATAGTCAGATTGTTGATATTGGTTCTGCCTGGGTCGATCGAACGTATTTGGTCTGCCTGATCTGTCGTTAGTCGCGTCATTTGGGGGCCCTCGCTGTTGTCCCTTAGGTCTCGGTCCGTTTGCTACGTCCCTGGGGTCTTTGTTTCTGATCATTTCCAGAAGAACTGGGCACTGGGATTTCCATTGGCCAGTCCCTTTGCAGAAAGCGCACTGGTTCTCTCTAAGGTCTGTGCGTCCACTGTAGGAAGTCAGAGTGCGGTCTTGGGGAAATGTAGTCTTGGGGACGTTCGTCTGGTAGTTTCCCCGGTATTGGTCTCGTCCTATAGTCACCCCTTGTAGTTTGGCAATCATCACTCTCTCTTTCAAGTCCTTCTTCTTTTTCTCTGTTGCCCTATCGTTTTCATTTTTCTGATGTTCATAATATTGGGCCATTTGGAGAATCGCTGTAGGTTTGGAGGCTGCCCAACTACTCTCGCTGGCCTGTAGTTTCTGGGAGATCTCCGATGACAGGCCCTTAACATAATTCTGGACAAACAGATGGTGTCCGGTTGCAGTGGTCATGTCCTGGCCGCTGTAATCGGAGAACACCGTTTCAAACCGGGAGAAGTATTCTGATACATCCTCCTGGGGTTTCTGGCGACAGGCTGTTACTATCGACCAGTCCACTTTCTTTTCTGGGATCAGGGTTTTTAATTTCTCTACGATTTTATCTGGAAGGTCTAGAATGGATTTCAAAGGCTTTTGTCCTGGTCCCCGTTGTTTATCCAGGTCATTGAGTTGTGACCAGGTTTGTCCAAACAGCTCAAGGTGGTCGACTTTCCGGATTTGCTTCCACACATCAGCTGGTAGACATAACCCGAAGAACAAGTCGATGTCAGCCAGGGTCATAATCGTTGAGCCCAGGGCTGTACCCAATTCAGTATAGAAGGCAGTGGGGTTTTTACGTAGGTCGGGCAGAGATTTCCGGAATGTCAGTATCTCTTGCCGGTCCCATGGCTGGTAGACCCAGTTGTACACTACCCTTCCCTTCGCATCTTGGTTGTTTGCATCATCGTGAGTCCCTGTACCTCGGGGAGGAACCCAGTAAGGGGCAGCCTCTCGTATCGGCATCATGGTGTTAGATTGCTCGGTTGGTGGTTTGGTCACTACGGAGGTCGCGGATTTAGCTCCCGGCTCTCGTTCAGTGAGGTGGCGGAAAACCTCAAGCGTACGCGTAAGGAGGTCCGACACATCACATTCGCCCTCATCCCCGATATCGACCTTCCGGTACAGAGTCGTTAGGCTCCCGGGACCGTTGTCTCGATATCGGTCCTCTTATGCATTCAAGACATGATAACACAGTCGTACGGTAAAATGTCGTCTGTGACTCCCTGTATACGAGCTGAACATATCTGTGATGTACTCTTCATCATCCTTCCTTTCTACCAGTGTCCTTGCTATTTTGTCGATCCCCGCTCGCTCATCTTTGCTTAGTCTGCTTGTTCTTGCAGGGCCAGCCCCTCGAGTCTCATGGTCGTCTAACGTTGTTGTTGATGCGGTTTTTAATACAAGGGGTTCGGCTGGCACAGAGGCCATTGGGGCCGAAGCTGTGGCGGTACCTTCGTTTGTACCTGGGGGTGGCGCGTGCTGCGCCAAGGGTTGGGAAGGGGCATATGGAGGGGGCATGTAGAAGATAGGAGGACCTAACAGCAGATCCTCGTTGGCTCGTTGTTTCGAGGGTAAATCATGGTAGAGCATGGAGGGAGTTCTAACCGGACACTGGCTTGGTGTTTCCATTTCTAGTTTCTGTTTAGCTTTCTCTCTTTCCTTTATCTCTTTTTCTAGTTTCTGGGCAGCTAGGTGGGCTGCTTTTCGCAGCTCTTTTTCCAACCTACTCTCAGTTTTCTTTTTACGTTGTTCAGTTTCTTTTCGCCACATGCCGAAACTGTCAAGCATAGTGGGTGTTGTCTTGTTTTTACCCAGGGCAGTTTCTAGCGTTTTTATTTTATCATCATCGAAGGATCCTATCAGGGGCCACTGACTTTCTTGACCCTTTTTCGTATATTTATGCCATAGTTTACTATAGGCTATAGCGGTCAATCCATGCTTCATGAACATGTCCTTATTAGGGGTGCCTTCCAGCGGGGCTGGATGGTCCATCTCTAATAAGCGGTCCGGGCTAAACAGGCTACTAATCAGTGGGGAGAAGACAGACATGACGGCTCGTAACGAGGGACTAAAAAGTCAGCACTGCCTATCTTATCACTAGGTGCAAAGACTGGACAGAATATTTCTATTCTACGTTGTTTGCAGGCAGTGAATACCTCATGGATCAAAATAACAAAAAGACCAATAAATATTCAATGGGGAGAATGAGTAGGTCCGCAAAGATCTGCGTTACCTACCCTTTTCACTATCTGCAAAAAGGGTGGTCTCTTCCCTGTTTGTAGACAGAGAATCTCCAGAAAACCATAGTTTTGCGAACAATAGTTCAGTTTCAAGTAATTATTGAGTGGGGGCCCTACCTATCCTCCACTGCTTGCAAAGAGAGAGCCCGTTGTTTCTCCGTTTGCAGACAGTGAATCTCCAAATAAATAAAAAGAGCAATACTAGTATATTTTTTTTTTAAACAATCAAGCAATCAAGCAATCATTTCGCAACTTGTCGTGATTACACGACCTTACCCGGACCGCATGGACAGTTTCCTGTCTTCCGAATCCAGCGCCCGATCGTCCTCTCTTCTCCGTTATCCTCGCGGCACTCCTGATGGTTCCCAGTCAGGACCGTAGATCACTCGAGAGAGGTCTGTTCGGAACCAGTGAAGTTCGGATGATCGGCTGTCAGACGAGGGTCTATCGGACAGACGCGTTCCCGATCGTTGCAGTCGTTCACTCTGTCGTCAGGACCTCTCCCACTGGATCCACGGGTCGCTGATGGGCCCCACGCTTGGGACGCCAATTGTAAACGGGTGGCACTACCAACCAGAATATAAGATCCTTAAGTATTGCCCGGCGGTGTCGCCTCTTGAACCCACAAAGAAGTTAAACTATTTAAGAGGCAGGCGCTGGAGACTGGAAGGCAGGAAACAAGGTTTTTATTCTCTCCGGAGGAGAACACAGCAAAACAGACAGCAGGTATCGTTCTGAAGTGCTCTGTCTGCATCTCTGAGGCCTGGCCTCTTATACACAAGTTAATCACTTTATTGCATGAAACACATTCTCGTTAATACTTTGATGTACGGAAAGACATCCTCGGAACCTCCCCTTCAGGCCCGTTCCCACACATAGTTACAGTTGAAGTTCCCACCCCGGTCACAACAGGTGATGATCATCGCGCAGCTGGATATTCCGCCGATTCACGGAATGTGTGGGGTTCGATCGGATCTCGTAGGGTGGGGGCTTTGATTGACCCGAGGGTCCTTTAATGGGAGGAAGCTTCCTACTGTACTGGGGGCAATAAACGGTATCCGCAGAGTCAGGTGGTGGCCTGGGAACGAGGAAGACAAACGGGCACACAGGGAAAAAGGGGGTTTGTATCAAAGGACCTGGGACCATGAAAGGAATGAAGGGAGGTGTCGTGCTGGGAACAGGATGGGATTCCGAGGCAGAGCTGCGCTGAAGAGGGGTTTATGACCCGAGGCATGTGAGGGCGAGGGGGTTGTCGGCATGCGGGGGGGGGGGTGCCTGCGAGGCTAGGAGAGGGAGAGAGACGCGCTGGCTATCAGCAAAGGGCAGGGAAGCCATGGTGTTCAAAATGGCGGCTGTTTATGTGCGTTAAAGGGTTCGAGAAGAGCAAGAGGGCGCCGATAATGTTGACGGTTTCAGCCTAACTTTCAACAATTTGACTGCAAGGCAGTTCATCTTGAGAGGGGCTGCTGAGCATGTGTGCAGGTCATTAGAATGGGAGTAAGGGGTTACAGTTCAGACCTGGGGGTGCTATATATCTGGAGATGCAAGTTTCTGAGCAAAGGGGATATATTTATCAGAGGGAAACCTAACCAGAACCAGGGGTACTGCTAAGCATATGTTGTGTGATAAAAGGGCACTGCATGGCATCACACTAGTCAGTTACCTGGGCAGGGGCGGCTGGCACGGCTCGCGGGGGGGCGGGCACCGGGGGGGACACAGGCTACTTTAAAATAAATTGAATAAATAAAATAAAACTTACCTTGCTGCCGCCTCTTCTGCCAGGTCCCGCGTCTTCTCTACTGCTCGCCTGTGTCTGACTCCAGGTCGGAACAGGAAGAAGGCAGGCAGGCTCCCACCCCTAAGCCAATCACAATGCTGCAGTGCGGAGTTGTGATTGGGCTGAGTGCCGTATTATTTGAAACAACAGTGGTCCCATGTAAGAGAATATTAGCCACAATGAATATAGACACAATGGAACTATATTAGTTTGACATGTCCAGCCGTACAGAGGTCTCAGTCTTTACATATTCAAAAATAAAGGAACAAAAAATGAAACAAGGATTCCTTCAACAGTTCAACGTAGTGGGGCACAAGCCTGCACCCAAGCACATACAGATTTGTACAGTGAGGAAATAAAGAACAGAACAGGGCTATTAGGCAAAAGCTGTGAGTTTCTGTGGTATATAATGAAACAGAACATTCAAGGAGGCACTTTTACATATACATTACATAGTATACGTTTTGTATAGGGTGCACAAAAAGGTCGACGGCGTTTCGATCCCACTACGTAATCATGGGGATCATCATCAGGACATTGATTATAGCCTAATATTTGTAAGCCTCTATTGCCTAGGGGCGAGACCCAGGCGCTCTCGGGGATAAGAGCAGGGGAGCAAGAGGTTGTGTCGGACTGCCCAGATACAGGTGCCGGCAAGGGACGCGTCACTTAGGATGAGATCGCGTCGTCGTTATTGAAAGGGACCCGGATCAGTCGGGTGGTTCCTTTCCTGTCAATGCAGTGCGGAGTTGTGATTGGGCTGAGTGCCGTGACACAGCACTCAGCCAGCAGCTGGAGGAGTGGGCATGTTCTCCATGCAGGCTGTAACGCATGACTGTTTTTCGAGGCCCAATAGGGCCGACCAAACAGTCATTGCACACTGGTGTGCTCTACCACTCCCCCCATGCAGCTCTACCCTGCCCCCTCATGCACTGCCGCAGACGGAGGAAAAAATAAAATGATAACATTCCGTTATCATTTTATTTTTTTCTTTCTTTGCGGCTCCTGGCAGTAGGGCGACGCTTCTAGGAGCTGCCACTATACCTGGTACATTGCCATATGTTTTGCCTGGCTTGATGGTGAGTTTTAGCACCTCGAGTACTCAATGGTAGAGTCAGGTGCAGGAGTGCTGTAGAAATGAAGCGTTCAGTGGGAGACCCACTGTGCTACCCCCAAAGGTTCACCATCACCGCACAACACATGCTGTCCATGTCCATGATGTCAGTACTCCACTGAGGTGCAGTGCACACCTGTGATGAGCTCTGATGACACTGGTTGTCAGTTAGTGCAATGGCACAGACATGATTAAAAGCCTCCTTGCTAAGGTATTGTTTTTGCGTTCAGTTAGTGTTACATGCTCTGCAGACCCCTGGTATGTGGAAAGCTGAGCAGCAGCAGAGTATGTTCACATCATGAATATAGACAATACATCTACACATACATAGGCATGGGTGTGACATGTAAAAAAACATGTACAGCTGACAGGTGTGGACCCTGAATATCGACCAGAGTATTGATGGGACACAATATGTAGGATACAATATTTTTGAAAACATATTGTCAGGTAAGTCAGTCCCGATTTTCTCTAACTTACTCCACATATATGTACATGTGTGGTACATATATCTTCAAGGTACGCAGGTGTGACATTAGTAATAGTAAATCTCTACTTTCCTGTATGCACATACCTTTCGATGCTTTGTTCCTCGATGTTCTATCCTCGATGTTCGTGCACAATGATATTCTGCTGTGCAATCAGCTGACAGGCTGTTCATGAATACAAGAGATGTTATGGGCATAGAGAACGCATCTACGCCAGACAGCTAGATAAAGATAAACTGTGGAACTGGTGGACAATGAGAATATCATCTTTCTAGTTTTGGGAAAGCCAGTTTGTCAGTAGTTGCTTTTTAACTTATTTTTTCCCTTTTCTTTGCAATTACATTTTTTTTTATATTGTAATGTGCACATTGGATTGGCATGGTTCCATTCCAAGTATGTTTCTCAGATTGCCCTGGAGACACAGCCTTTGTGTAAAGTGATGTTTCTCACAGCAGGAAGCATTGGAGCTGACTCCAATCTGGAGCACCGACAATACGCGCATAATGAAGTTTGAGATGTTCCTGAAGCAGCAATCAGGGACAGACAAAGGAAAGACCTTCAAACTTCCTCTCCTTGGAAACCGAAACTGAAAACTCACCGCTGCCATCAACAAAATGAGAGCAGAAAAAGGCTAATCTGCATCACTTTGTTATCAAAATGCCTCTTGAAATAACATTTCTAAAAGTAGCCAGGTCTCTTCCTCCTCGTTACATTGCCTTGGTCACATCTCTACAGCTACAGGAATGCAGGCAGCACCCTCGCACTGCCCGGGAAGCTCTCCTCACCCCTATCCAATGCTATGCTAAACCAGGGGCATTTAAAGGGATTACACTTTGCTTTGAAAATCAATACTATGAAGCAAACTTAAAGGTTAAACACCAAAACACAGATGCTCCAGCATTTACATTCAGTGTTTGCATTACTTAATTATTATTTTTTATTATTCTTTGAAAGTTTTATAGAGCGCGAACAAGATCCTGGCAGATATCAGAGCGCTATACAGTCAATAAATGTTACTTATACATCAAAGAAAAAGAAGAGCAGATCAAAACAAAACATATGTACAGGGGCGTATTATACAAGGACGAACAAATTAAGAAGCGATATACAGTCTGTCTCGTAGTGTGAGACCGAGGGTCAGTATAATGCCAAGATTGCTTACAAGGGACTTTTATCCCGTACAGGTCGAGGATTTCTATGTACCATATTCATGTGAATTTGGCCATGAGGATGGCTTTTACTTCGTTTTTAAATGAGGCAGCGGAAGAGTTGGGTCTAGTTTCTGGGGGTAATGCATTCCAAATTCTGGGTGCCATCCCAGAGATGGATCGGTTATTATTTTTTCTTATTGAATTTTTGAGGTTTCAGAATTAGTTTTTCAGCATTTCTTGAGGGTCTGATCCCACCCGAGATTGACAGCTTCTGTGCCAAGTAGCTGGGGGCATTGTGATGCATGGCTTTGTGCGTCATGCCTGCTATTTTCAGATGAATTCAGGCTTCCAAGGGTAACCAGTTCAGGGATTGTAGATCAGGGGAAATGTGGGAGCTTCGTTTAGAACCAGTTATGAGTCTTGCTGCTGAATTGATTGAGGCTCAAGCTTTGGGTAGGCCACACAGAGAGACACATCCGTATTCTACTCTAGGGATAATTAGAGCTTGTACTGCTTGCTTGAAGTCATTGGGTGGTAGGAAGGGTTTTATTTTCCGCAGTGTGTGTATCTGGAAGTTTGCTCCCTTTGTAGCACTACTGATATGTTTTTGATGTTAAGGTTGCTGTCCAATGTTATTCCCCGTGACTTCACTGAGTCCACAATGGAGGGTTTGACGTTGAGCGCCGTAATCTGTTTGAGCCAATCTTGCTTTTTGGGGATTTGTGCGGGTGGAGCTATTAGAAGGAATTCAGTCTTTAGGGCATTCAGTTTGAGATGATTTTCTGCTAGCCATGCTTGGGTATTTCTGAGCGTTGTGTTAAGCAACTTGATGTCCTCTAGGGCGTGGATCTTAAGGTATAGTTGTGTGTCGTCTGCGTACATGTGATATTGCACGTTGGAGGCTTGTAGAATTTCAGTGAGTGGTTCCATGCAGAGATTAAACAGTGTAGGGGATAGTGAGGAACCTTATGGAACTCCCAGCGTCACTGGGACTGGTTTGGACAAGGATTTATTGACTTTGAATTGTTGTGTCCGATTTTGGAGAAATGAGGTAAACCAACTTAGTACCGCCCCTGATAGACCCATTCTGTGTTCCAGGAGGTTTAACAGGTTTTCATGTTTGACCGTATCGAAGGCTGAGGAGAGGTCTAGAAGGATGAGTAAACAGGAACCATTTTGGTCGAGGATTTGCAATGCGTCGTCAATTATGTGTGTCATGGCTGATTCAGTACTATGACCTGCCCAAAAGCCTGATTGGTGTTAAGGAGGTCGAAGTGATCGATATGCTTTGTTAGTTGCAGATGCACACATTTTTCCAGGAGCTTGGCTAAGGTTGGAATATTGGAAATAGGGGGGTAGTTGTTTAGGTCCGCAGGGTCTGCCCAGGGCTTCTTTAGTATAGGTGATACTTGGCCTACTTTGAGGCAATCTGGGATGCCACCTTGTTGAAGTGAACTGTTTATGATCTTGGACCAGAGAGGTAGAAGTAGAGGAGTTAGGTCTTTGACTGCATTTGCAGGAAGCGGGTCAACAAACTGATTAGCCGGGTTCAGGGCACTGAGGATTTTGCCAATGTTTTCTTCGGAGTAGGTCGTAAATGAAGGCCGGGTTGCATAATTTTTTTGGTTAGGCTTTGAAGTGAGTTGGCATGATGCAGTAGGGAGTGCTTGGGGGATTTGTGGGTGCGGTTTTACGTGTACGGCTAAATCAATTAGGAGGTCGTTCTTGATGGTGTCGGTCTTCCGAGTGAAGAAGCTGGAGAACTCTTTGCAATTTGGCTGTGGGCATGTTATGTCTTGTTGACAATGAGGTGCCTCCTTGGATTGGGTTTTGATAAGTCCGAAAAGTTTTCTGGAACGATTTCTTGCCTGGTCAAGTTGTAGGCTGAAAAAGTCGGCTTTAGTGTGCTTGATCTTCCGTAAATATGCATTTCTCTTTGTTCTGAGGATTTTGAGGTGATTGGTGGATGGCTCCGATCTCCAAGCACGTTCAGAAGTTCTGAGTGAACGCCTGTCCTCATTGAGTATTCCGTTGTACCAAGGTTTGGAATCTTTTATGGAGGGTATTTTTAATTGAAGAAGAGCGACCTCATCTATTATTGAGGTCATGGCAGAAAGATAATGATTGGTGAGAACATGTACATCGGAAGATCCGGCAGGGGGTAAGAGTCTCCTAGGAATATTTTAGTATTTGGTCTCCACGTATTCGAGGATACCATGTCCATGAAGTGTTCGGTGAAAGCGAGGTTCCCACCTGGATGGTGATAGATGATGTCCAGAGAGCAGATAGGGTTGCCATTACTGGTGATGTCCAGGCATATGTATTCACAAGATCGGAATGCAGGGGAAATGGCTCTGTTTACTGAAATACTACTGCGATGGATGCAGGCAATACCACCCCCCAACTGACCAGTTCTGTCTAGTCTGATGATGTTGTAATTAGGTGGTACTAGAAATGTAAATGATTGAGGTGGAGAATTCCTTTAACCAGGTTTCAGTTAGCATTATTATGTCTGGCTCTTGGTTGAGGATGAGATCGGCTATGTCTGCTGCATGTCTAGAGGCCGATCTGCAGTTTAGGAGAATACATTTAAGTTTGGGCGAGATGAGGGTTGAGGAAGGTTCCTGGGTGATTGGGACTCTTCTGAGTTGATTTTATCATGTGGTTCCTGCTTCATTCAAATCCAGCCAAAAGCTCTCAATGCTTCCTTATATATGCTTCCAGCTATTAATTTACTGTTCAAACCCCTGAGCTTGTCTGCTGTTCTTACTGGAGCTGTGATCTAGTAGTAGCTTGGCAGTGGGCAGGCTGTTTGCCATATTCTAGGGCCTGTCAAACAGCACCTAATATAGTTCTATCTCAAATGCAAATAACTAATGATGTTACTTTCTACAGTTTTGCATCCTCAGAGAGAATGCTATCTCAACAGTCTACTCTATGGGCCAGATGTAGGAAGCCTAATACCGGTCGGTAACGGCCAAAATTTCAGAATTTCGTCCGTTACCGACCGGTATTAGGCTTTTCAGATGTAGGGGCCTAATTTAAGGATTCGGTAATTTACCGAATCGGTAATTTAAGGAATCGACAAATTACCGAATTCTTAAATACCGATTCGGTAAATTACCGAATTCTTAATGTAGGAAGCACTCAAGTGAGTGCTTTTCACTTGTAAGGATTAGTTATTTACCACCAACTACAAGTTGGTGGTAAATATCGAAAACCTTAAAAAAAGCAATTTTGTGCTTTTTTCAACTGTGCCATGTGGCAGACATACATACCCTTAGGGCATGTATGTGTGCCACATGTGCATCCATGCGCTATACAGGGGTGCAACATGGTGTCAATGTGACACCCTGCCACCCTTGTAAGTCTACCCCCTTTTACCGATTCGGTATTTACCGAATTGGTAATTCTCATTCATTCCTATGGGCCTCCAGGCCCATAGGAATGAATGAAGAATACCGATTCGGTACATACCGAATCGGTATTTACCGAATTGTACCGATTCGGTAAAATTTACCGAATCATTAGCTACATATCATTTACCGATTCTAAAATACCGAATCGGTAAAATTCGGTATTTTAGAATCGGTAAATGATATTTACCTACATCTGCCCTGGATTCCTAAAACTCTGCATGCAACTTTCGGCTTTGTCTTAAAACTTCAGATTGTTCTGTCTCCTTTTTCTTTGAAGGACCTCTCCTAACCTTCCCTCCTCTGCACATCTTCTCTCTCTGTGTACAGCCTACTCTACGCCTTGTGCATGTTTGCATTCATCTCTACTGTTGTACTTCTGCAAAGTGCCCACCCCTCATCTCAAAGATCATAATCTGTCCTCTTTCGAAAACCATACCCTGAAACTTAGCAACACCTAATCAACTCTAGCTCATCTATTGCCTCCACCACAATCTGCATGACCTCATATGGTTCTATCATGGTGCAATGCATGCCTGAACAATGCATGCCTGTACCACGTGGTCTCCACCATGACTGCGTCTTTACCATGCATGCCTTTATTACCATGCAATTTTGTGGTAAAGACATGCTGGGTAAAGGGACATGCCTGCTGAAGATTAAACCCCTGCTCTGTAAACTGACCCTTTTCCCTCTGCCCTGAGCCTTAAAATTAAACCCATTCCCCAAAAAATACCCCGACCCCAGGCCTAACTGTACTGAGCGCTAAAAACTGTCCCCTACATCCCCTAAACTACCCAGACCCCGCCCAGCAGTCTAAAACCGCCCTGCCCTCTAAGCTATCCCTTTTACCCCTGCCCTGAGCCTTAAAAATTAACCCCATGCCCCAAAACTACCCCGACCTCAGCTCCCCCACCCTGAGTCCTAAAAACATCCCCTACATCCCTGAATTACCCTTACCCAGCCCCTCCCGCCCTGAGGCCTAAAACTGCCCCTGTCCTGTAAGCTGTGCCTTTTCCCCTGCCCAGCCCCTTAGCCCTAAAATCTTGCCCCACCACAAAAATTATGCCAACTCCAGCCCCCCATCCTGAGCCCTAAAAACTGTCTCCTGCAGCTGCTAACTACGAGGACCCCAGCCCCCCCACCCGCCCGGAGCCCTAAAAATACTCTCTGCCATAAAAACAACCCTGACCCCCTCCTGAGTCCGAGGCTACCCCCAAGACACAGCTCCAGAACCACTTACCTCACCACATCCTCTCCCGATCATCCTTCCTTTTCCTTTCATCCTCTTCCGCCCATCCGCTTGACAACTAGACCGTGCATTGCCTTAACCACGCATATGCGTTGTTAAGGCATATGCATGGTTAAGGCAAGCATGGTTACGCTTGCGTTGGTCAGACAGATGTGGCTGAGCCAGCGTTGTTCCGACCACTTCCCCGCACATACCTCCCTACTAATGATCACACTTAACTCCTACTAATTTAATGTTCCACAAAGACACTGGAGTAGCATTGAAGGGTCGACCAGCAACAACCAATAACAACTGGATTAATTACTAACCTGGTGTTCAAGAGCAGTGTCTTTCCTGGCACAAATCCCTTCAATCCCTTGGCAGGGGTAGTAAGCACTAGATAAATCCAATTACAATACAATACAATTACAATAAGTCTAAACATCCTACCAACATGGTATCCTTGGTGTCTGGGCTTCAGTTTTAAAGATGAGAAGTCAGTTTCTCATCTATGGCTGTGAATGGGTCAGAGGAGAGCTGAGCCCTTGTTTTGAAGCAATTCCACTGTCTAAAATCTACACTTAACTTGGGATTTCTCATAGTTAGCACATGAGCTGTGTACAAAGCAACTGTAAACATATGAGTGTTTGCCTCTCTGTTTCCGAGCCGTACCGCACTAACTCTGAGAAATTCCAAGTTAAATGCACGCACCTTCCACAGAGTAATTGCATAAAACTGGTACTAACTTCTGCTCTTACAAGCTCATATTTTCATGTTGTATAATATACACCCTAACACTGTATATCTTTGAGTAAATAACTTAAACTTGTGTTTTGGGTGCGTCAGTAAGATGGAAGGTGAATCCAAAGCAGAGGGGGAATACAGGGACGATCCTCAGTTTCCTAGACTTTTCTAATTAATTAATGAGAATATGGCGATAATGTTTTTTTGGGGGGCTTCAATCATCTCTCGATGGTATACCCAAGAAGCTACTTAAATCTTCAAGTGAATAAAGAAAGCAAACAAAACTTCTTCAGGAAATTGCAAAAATACTTTCACCATAACCATTGAATTCACTGCCTAATAAGACTATTTGTTCTGCACCAGTTGAGTGTAGTAAATAACCCTGGGAGTAGTTTGTGTAGTAGCGCTATGCATAGCTACGCAAAGGGCACTTCGCAAGCTACGCATAGCTACGCAAACTGTGTAGTTCGCACTGATTGCGCAGTGCCGGATGCTTGTCCGAACTGTGCAATCATTGCAAACCGCATCTTGCACAGTGCAAGCGGTCGTTTTCTGCCGCTCGAGTAAATATCTACTTGAGCGGCAGCTTTCTCAACGTGGACTGGTAGTTCCTCATCGCAAGCGGTCACTAGCACACACTACCACTCGCAATGAGAAATCTGACATCCCCGTGTTGAGAATCTCACCGGGAGGTTTATTTTCCACGCTCGCGATTGGCAAATTGAGTTGCTGATTGAGAATGAGGAAAAAGTCTCGCAGGGATGTTATTTTGCTCGCTCGCGGTCGTAAACTTGACATTGAGGGCCGCGAGATAGCAAAAAATGCCCACTACATGCCTTTGCACTGTGCTACGTGCAATTCGCATAGCGTGTAGTTACGCAAACTACGCAAGCGGAGCGTAGTCCTACACCCAGGGTTAGTAATAAACGCATTCCTGGTAGAGATTGCACTAGATATGTGTGCAAAGTACCAACCATATCACATAACATAACATGTGTATTTGTAAAGCGCACATTCACCCCTGACAGGGTATCTTGGCACTGAATAACAGATGTTTATTGTTATCCAACGGTTCTCATTTTATATACCTCAAATCGATGAAAGTCTGAGAGGACCTGCTGGGATTTGGACCTGTGACCATCAGGTGGAACACTGGCCCCTGAAGTGGTTACCTTAGTCCACTGAGTCACCAGACACGAATATGTGGCATGAAAAGAAAAAGGCACCTTTAACAAAAAAACATAGAAAACAGCCACCCTAACATAAAGGGGGGAAAGACGCGTTATTACCAAACTATAAAAAACTACGGCCCACATTTCTTAAGGCTTCATGATTGCACTAGCATGAAGCAAAGTGACACATAGTGCAGTGTAGTTCCTATATCCCTGATAGTTTCTGAGCATTGGAATAATATACACTATAGTTTTGACATAGGACTAAGGTCAGTATGTCTCTATCGAGTATATTAAACGTAATTACTTGTGTGTGCCAACTAAATCAGAGGTCACTAGAAACTTCTCGAATGAACAAGAAGGGATTAGTTTCTGACGACCGCATAAATATGACAACTTTGTTTCCCTCTGGAGTTGGAACAATCTCAGAATCGTGGAAACAATAGATATCAGTTTCACTCAGTCAATCATGCATGCTTCGTTTCTAAAGAGTTGCACAGAAATAGAGAGACAGGCGTTTCAATAAAAGGGTTTATTGAACAGTCTTATTTCTCATGCAAGAGATATGAACTGCTACAATCTCAAGACAGAATGCGAAGTATAACACGTACAGCGTTAGCAGTAAGATAAAATATTACTGCAATAGAATGGTCTGTACCTATGACATATATAAAAATACATACATAAATAACACAGGCTAAAATACTCAACTGGTGCTTCTAAAATAATCCTGCCCCAGTGTACCTAACCTAAGTGTAGTACGAGGGAAGAATTAGCTGTTGTCTAGCTATAGTCTAGTTTAGCCAAGAGTTGTCAAAAGTTTCTCTAGGTTCTAGTCTGCTCCATACCTTAGAATGAGAGTGGTTGGAATCTCTTTTCCGGGACTCGATCTCTAACACCCCACAAGGGGAGTCAGAAACACTGGATCTGGATTCTCGGCGAGGAGGATGACAGCGTCTGGTCAGTGCGTCACTTGGGGACTTGACTTCCTTCTAAACTTGCTATGGCGAGCCGCGTCGTGCAAGTAGGTAGCCGAGTTGCACAGTGCACCGTGGTTTGCCATGGCAAGTGAAGGTATATTTATACCTTGAAGGTGTTTAGGAATGCTGGTATTGATGTACAAGTCGGGCATAAGAACATCATGAATGAACCCCTAAGGAATAGATGTTCATGCATAATAAATGAGTTCTTGGAGAAATCAATATACAGACAAGGGGAAGTCCTAAAGGCTTGAGAGTCTGGTTTTCTATGCGTAAATAAGGGCAATGTGAATTGTACCTATATAAGGGCATGAATCAGGAAATCAATATTCGGTACCTAAATCGACACACAACAGCCACTCCACTTTCGTATGAACGACATTACTAAATCCTAAACATATTAAACGTATCTAAAATAGAGTATCGCATGATTTGCTAAAATATATTCCTAAAAAATGCATCTAAAAGTGATGGTATGCATAAAATGCAAAGGTGCTGTACATATTAAAGCAATGTTTCATTCTAAGCATATGTTGACATTTGAATGCTAAATATGCATTTATGAAATGGCTCATAAATACAGGAAAAAAAAGGCGCAGAAACCATTGCATGTCAGATTACATAAATCAATTGGTGTGGACAAGGTCACATATTGTCTCTGGAAGTATTCAAAAGAATTCTGTTCTTTAAAACTAGTTCTACTATAAGCAGATTACTTGTGCCAAATATGAAAAATACTAATTTGGAGAAAAAAAATTAATCTTAGGAAAAAGTTCTAAAGTTAGTCCCTTGTTTTGAAAAAATGAAGGTCAAATTCAGAGTCTCGCAGTACACTGTGTGCCAAAAGCAGAAGTCAGTTTCAGGGCTTGGAGAAAACATGAAATCTTCTATTTCTGTAGACAAAACGTGTCTACCGTTGAAGGTGAAAGTTGGAATACCTCGTTTAGATGATTAACCGCACATTGATGTGAACTATCGCCTTCAGCATTGGTCACATCAGCAATGTTCGTGTCGGATGTCACCTGCGCACCTGTTGTTTCCTCTCGTAACTTAGCAGTTGCAATTTGCGTCTGTGAGATCTCAATGAATGCCGTCATCAGGAATGGTAGCCGCTGGGCACAACACAGAGCATGGGCCTTTGCAGGGTCCAGCAGAGTATCGACTTTCTTTGGGATGACTGATGGGAGTTTTAGACAGTTGTCTAGCACGCATTCTTCACCGCAAAGCAGGCAGCGTAGAAGAAATAAGATGCAATCTTGCCAGATTGGTCTGAATGACAGAAACCATGTGCTATTTAATTGTCGTAGACGAGGTAAACTCAAAATTGGGACGATGCGATCACGACACTTCATCCCCAGCAGAGCTCTCTCCATGGTGAATTGGGTGTCACAGGTGATTTGGCTTGCCATATCGAAATAGTAGGAGCAAAAATAGGATCCGTGCAACCTGTCCAAAAAGTAGTGGCAGTCCGTCAAACACAGAGTGCACGAAGTTTGGAATTATTCAGAGGACTGCTTGAAAAGGTGCTAATAGTCCTGGGCACACGTTCTTAAATACATGTACAATACCGCTCGTATCAGACATGTTTAAGATATGTCCTAGCATTTCTGGGAAATTAATAGGGCAGTTTGTATTCAAAAGGGCATGTATGCCGGCAGAAGTCCTTGCGACTTGTAGATCATAGGTTTCTTTGGCCGAGGTCAGTGGCATAGTTTGTTGCAAAAGAATAGCTTTCATTCTGCTTATGTTATGTTATATGTTATAAAGAACTTGTAGTGCGCTCAATTACTCTGGAGTGTCCTGGCGCGGAAGTGAGCTGGGGTGAAGCGAGCTGGAACCATTAGCCAGACTGACTGAACAAATACGTCTTTAGATGTTTTTTAAAAAGACGAAAATCTTGCATGAGCTGCAGATCAGAGGGGAGCGCGTTCCAGGCTGCTGCAGTTTTGACAGAGAGCGACTGGCCCCCAAAACGTGATCTGCGGAAACGTGGAGTAACCATCCGTCATAGGGAACCAGACAGCAGAGATCGATTAAACTTATGACATAATGAGTAAAGCGCCTCCTAAGGTACACAGGACTCTGTCCATGAAGGGCTCTGTGCGAAAGATACGGGCTTTACATTGTACCTGCTGTGCCACCGGCAGCCAGTGCAAATCCCGCAAATGCTGCCGCACACTAGACCTCTTGGAGATGTTAAACAGGAGTCTAGCTGTGGCATTTTGTATGATTTGCAGTTTTTTCAGCAAATACCCCGAAATGCCAATGAACAAAGCATTGGCATAATCGATGCGGTAGAGAATCAAGGCACGGACAACCGTCTCTTTGGCCTCTCTGGGAGCAAAGGAAAGAACCTTCTCAGGGCCAAGAGGGTGCCAAAGCAAACACCAGTAAGTTTCCTGACATGATCAGCAAACCGAAGGTCCTCACTAAACCACACCCCTAGGTTTTTTGCCAGGCCTCCCTCAGAGTTAGGGCAGGGAAAATCCAACAGCCACAGGGATTGTCGAAAGGCTGGTGTAAACTGGCCATGCAAGAGGACCTCTGACTTGTCCTCATTGCACTTTAAGTGGGGCAGCGGAATGTGGACGCTATGCACGTCTGGGTGATGTTGGTGTCCAGATCCGAGTCCCTCAGGTGAATAGGAGCTGGGTGTCGTCTGCATACGCTATGATTTTAGCC
This sequence comes from Lissotriton helveticus, assembly GCF_964261635.1. NCBI lineage: Eukaryota > Metazoa > Chordata > Amphibia > Caudata > Salamandridae > Lissotriton > Lissotriton helveticus. The sequence goes on from NC_136072.1 coordinate 994,537,314, forward strand.
CCTAAGTCTTCTGCCAGATAAACCAAAGGGGTTAGAAAAAATTAAAAAGCAGAGGGCTCAGTGTTGAGCCCTGAGGGACCCCTGCCGAGAGTTTCCTGACTAAGATGAAAAAGGAGCCATGCAAACCTGCTGTGTACAACCATTCGAAAAAGAGTTGAACCACTCCCACGCAAGGCCGCCAACCCTAATGGGCGATAGCCGGGCCAAAAGCAACTGATGAGGCACCGTATCGAAGGCGGCAGAGAGGTCAAGTAAAATCAAGGCCGCCCTGTCGCCCCCGTCCAGGCATTCCCTGATAGCCTCCGACATCTCCACCAAAGCGGTCTCTGAGCTATAGGTTGCTCTAAACCCCGACTGAGCCAGGTGCAAAGTACCTGAGGACTCAACAAAGGCCTCGAGATGACATAAAACCACCTTCTCACAAACCTTGGCCAAACCTGGAAGAAGAGAAATAGGCCGATAATTAGCTGGAATCTGGAGGTCCAGCGAGGGTTTCTTGAGAAGGGGTAGCAATTTAGACTGTTTCCATCGCACAGGAACCGCGGCGATCCGCAGGGAGAGATTGACGATCGCCACTGCTTCAGGAAAAACCACTTCGGCCACCCCGGCTATCACTCGGGCCGGGCAGGGATCACTGGGAGAGCCAGACTTGAGCGATCTCAAGATGGCCAAGATATCGGCGATAATAGTGTAAGTCGGCTGTGGTATATTTATACCTTGAAGGTGTTTAGGAATGCTGGTATTGACGTACAAGTCGAGCATAAGAACGTCAATAAATGAACCCCTAAGGAATAGATGTTTATGCATAATAAATGAGTTCTTGGAGAAATCAATATCCAGACAAGGGGAAGTCCTAAAGGCTTGAGAGTCTGGTTTTCCAAGAACTCGTTGTGCCGAAGATGAACGCATGTAGTTGACCATGCCTGTATTTGGTTAGCATGAGCAATGCCTAAATAAGGGCTGGATTTCTATGCCTAAATAAGGGCAATGTGAATTGTACCTATAAAAGGGCATGGATCGGGAAATCTATATTCGGTATCTTAATCAACACACAACACCCACTCCACTTTCGTATGAACGACATTACTAAATCCTAAACATATTAAACACATATAAAATAGAGTATCGCATGATTTGCTAAAATATGCCTAAAAACATATTCCTAAAAAATGCATCTAAAAGTGTTGGTATGCATAAAATGCAAAGGTGCTGTACATATTTAAGCAATGTATCATTCTAAGCATATTTTGACATTTGAATGCTAAATGAATCAATCATGAAAATATAAATTTATGAAATGGCCCATGAATACAGAAGAAAAAAGGGGCCGAAACCATTTCATGTCAGATTACATAAATCAATTGGTGTGAGAAGGTCACATATTGTCTCTGGGAGTATTCTAAAGAATTCTGTTCTCTATAAATAGTTCTACTATAAGCAAATTACCAGCGCCAAATATGAAAAATACAAATTTGGAAAAAATATTTAACCATAGGAAAAAGTTCCCAAGTTACTCCCTTGTTTTGAAAAAATGAAGGTCAAATTCTGAGTCTCACAGTACACTGTGTGCCAAAATTAAAAGTCAGTGTTAGGGCTTGGAGAAAACATGAAATCTTCTATTTCTGCAGACAAAAACGTGTCTACCGTTGTAGGTGAAAGTTGGAATACCTCGTTTAGAAGATTAACCGCACTTTGATGTGAACTATCGCCTTAAGCATTGGTCGCATCAACAATGTTCATATCGGATGTCACCTGCGCACCTGTTGTTTCCTTTTGTACCTTAGCAGGCGGCGAAAATAGTGTAAGTCGAGGGGCCGAGATTCTGGGAGTAGGGGAAGATACCACAGAGGAAATCCCTAGTTCACTGGCATGTAAATCTACGCTGTCCTGAATCCTGAATATCTTATCGACAAAAAAGGAGGTCAGCTCCTCACACCATTCTTGAGAGCCAGGGAGAGACCTTTGCTCCGCACAAGGCGATAAAAAGCTCTTCACAATGGCAAAGATGTCCTTGCTGTTATTACTAGCCAGCGCAATCCTCCCAGTGTAGTAGTCACTTTTGGCTTTCCTAATAGCCAGATAGTACTCCCTTTGAACTTTGCGGAGGGTTGACTTGGCGACGAGACAGTAATTCAGTCGCCGGCAACGCTCCAGTTTTTTACAGCCCAGTTTCAGAGCCTTGAGAGCATTCGAAAACCAAGGCTTCGAGGGTGAGGAACGCTGTTTACTATAGCGGGTTGGCTTGGAGAAGGAGCTGACCCCCCGGCCAATCCAGCCATCAAAGCTGTCCACCGCCCCTTCAAGATCCGGAGTAGGACCCGGGCGTGCCAAAAGCAGAGCCTCTGAAAAGGCTGCTAGATTAATCTTCCCTGGATGCAGGTCAGATGGCAAGATAGGGCTGCGAGGGGACCTTCCAATAGGCCAGGAGTACCTGATCAAATAATGATCAGACCAAGATACAGGTTCCGTATCCCCTACTTCTAAAGCAAAATTAGTACACACCAAATCAATAGGATGGCCACCCGCATGCCATGGCTTCTTAACCCATTGATTCAACTGGGTCAGGTGCAGTGAATCCAAGAGAGCCACATAATCCGGTGCATTAGGGCCGGCCAGGTGGATATTGAAACACCCTGGTGTAAAAACTTAGAATAGCGAAGGGCACGAGGGATGATGACATCATTAAGCGCTTTAAGAAAGGATCCATAGGGACCAGGCGGGTGGTACACCAACGTGCCACCCAGCGTGAAATGGGGAGAAAGGGTAAAGGTAAAATCCAGAGTCTCCCATTTCACCCAATCACCCGAAACTTCACAGGAGAAAGCCCATGAGTCCCTGAACACCACTGTCGTGCCCATGCCTCTCCCGGTTCTATGATCACCCTGAGCAATTTTATAACCCCTGTGAATGGCAAGCTCCACTACTGGAGCACAAGACTCACTCAACCAGGTCTCCGTTATAAAAAGAGCATCTAATCTGGCATCCAACAGAAACTCATATATATCCGGTACATGCCTGGCGATGGAGCGGGCATTAATAAGTGCTGCCTGAATCCTGGGGTCGATCACAGCTGGGGTGGAAGGGTTTAAAATGCTGGTGTGCAAACAGAAGTTACAAGAAGGGCAATTTCTAAATAGACTGTGGAGGACAGCCCACTGCTTCCCTTCGCAACCCTTGATACCATTAAAGACTAGCAGTTCATCCCGGGTATAGAACCTCCTACCCCCATGGGGATCAGACTTGGCCTGACCAGCATGAGTATCAATTCATATAGAAGAGATGTTCAGTGAAGGCCATCAATGTGACTCCCTGGCTGTCTTGGTTTGTGGAAACAATATTTGCATACAGCAAGTGACCCTGGATTTAACAGTCACTAGATATGGGATACCTTGCAACATGCCACAGCAGATGTGATCGTTCAACATGAGGTAACTTCCATTTGAAAGTTGTCCAAAAATTGGATCAATCAATGCAGATGGTGAGTATTGCAGGTGACAGGATAAGTTGGTAGTGGAACTATCGCAGACTCCACGTAAATTAATACCCTGACAAAGGAGAGAACCGCCTAGTGCGTTTTCACAGTTAGTACCCCTAAGAAACACTTCACGCCCTCCACTCCAACATTTGTGTTTGTATGGTAAATCCCAGGATGTCTTGATGTATTCTTTACCCAACCTTTCATATTTGCCTGCTGGTATGTGTTTTAGGCAATACTGAAAATGGAAAATTGTAACAGGCAGAGTAATTTTACCATGTATTATCCACTCAGTAGCTGGTTACTCTGCTACCGTGAATGGTAATTTTTCCAGTTTTTCAATGCTCAGCACCGTATAGTCTGCTCCCCTTTGTGGCAGTTTGATGTGTTTATCAGTGAGATTAGATTCTGAAAACTGCATGCACGTTTTGTAACGCCCAGGCTAATAGCATGATAGAACGTAATTGAAACTGACCATGTTGCAACATGACCAAGTCTTGTTCCATGATGTCTATGGCAGAAGACACAATGCTGTCCAATGAATATATCCTGGATGACAGAGTTGTTAACCCATTGTCTACTACAGAGAGAGATTTCTCTAAATTAATACAATCAATTTCTCGTTTTTGTTCTGCAGTCTCTGCTTGAGTAAATTTCCATATTTCATTATAAGCAGCATAGATACCGGCATATATGAAACATTTTTGACGCGGTTTTCTTGGTCCTAGCAAGAATTCCCTAACATCTGCGCCATCATTAAGTAAAGATAAGTGTTGTTTTAGATCCTGTAGTGTAGCTTTCTGTAGCCAATGAAGGTATAGTTTCTCTACACTGTTTGTTGTTATTACCCAGGATGCTGTCTATGAACATATCTTGGGTATGGCTTTTGATAGTGAAACCCTGGGTTTTGTTTAGGAATCGATCTTGACAGTTGTTTGTGTCTATGGGCCAGAGCAACCATTTATTCCAATCTGGATCTGATCTGTTGTGATGGAAAATATTATGTATGTCGACTTCCCCCCATGTAGTGCTATTACTAGCAGGTATAGGTAAGGTCGGTGTGTTCATGTCTTTGATCTTGGCTAACCCAAGGCAAGATGTTTGTTGGACAGTGTCATTCAAAAACATAATTTGCTCAGGGATGATACAGGCTCTAAACATAGCTTCTACCCCCTGCACTTGCCAATCTTTTGTACCCCGGACAGTTTTTGTCTCAATGTTGTCTTTCCAAAAGTCGGAACCTTGTCTAGACAGTTGGGCACTAAACGCTGCAAAATAAATCTGTTTCGTATTGGTTAACATATTTTTCGTTCCTGTTTTGTTCACATTTTTAAAGTAAAATTATTCTGGATTGGATACATTGAACCCTGAAAAATATGGAAACTTAATTGCAAAATTTTTGAGCTACCCTTTGGAGGTGTAGGACAATTTTCATATTGGTTATACATATATACATTTCTAGGCATTGCACACTTGTGCAGGAAATGATGACCATATGGTTATAACAATACATTTGTTCATAGTCTGATGAACCCTCTAAATATTCATGATTTGTGAATACTGCAGACATTTCTAGACCAGACATCATGTTATTAACAGTCTTGAAGTCCCAATCATCAGAAAAGGTACTAGAGGTAATAAAGTCACTTAATGAAATCTTGAATAAGTATGGAATCTTCAAAAGCTCTGACGGGCCAAAAATGTCATATTCTGTTTTGTCCCAAAATATACCATCATGTATAGGAACAGCTGTGATGTTCACTGCTGACAAGTGTCTTTGTTCACGATGGGATAATTTGTTCACTTTTTTACTTGCTGTGTCCATTTGATTACAATTTCCATTTATTAGCATACCCACAGCTATTACCAGAGCTAACCATAGTAGAAAAAAAATATTCCCAACATAATCCAAAGTGCAATCCATGGTGAAACCAGAAAAGATTTTTCCAGGTGATGAAAAAAGCTTGTTGCTTGTTCTTTGAAAGTCCTTCTTGCTGACGTTGTTTCAGGTTCGCTGGGATCCTCAGAAAACGTATCAAAGTTAATGAAATAGCCAGAGGCAGTTCTGTCAATGATTGGAATTGCATCCGGATTTGTTGAAATCGCTGGAACCACTTGATCACTTGTTACTTCATTGTAGACAGGTTCTTCAGGACAAACTGTTATTTGGGTCTCAAGAGGAAAGAGTTCCATAGCTTTGTTGCTTAGTCCTTCTTTTCTCACTGTCGAATCTTCAAAGGTGATGAGTCTCTCATTTTAAACCTCTTGGATTGTAGCTAGAGGAGTGCGCCTGCTACATTGTCGGAGTCCACTCGGCCTACTGCTTAGTATCGGCCACATAGTGTGGTTTGATCAGGTCGATAGACACAAATCTGTTCTCCTTTTTACCAGCAAGGGGCGGCAGTAATACTGGTCTTGATCCGTGGATTGCTAGGACAGGTACTGGTTGTCTGTAAGAAGGCCCAAATTCCTTCTTGTCCACGATCTTTTCTCTGACTAGATCACCAAGCTTTGGGATCCAGACATGCCTTGCTGGGATGGTTGCTTTTTCCCCAGTGGTGGTTGGCTTCAGGAACACATTGCTTTGTTTCGTTCTTAGTTCATTTAAGTCCTGTAAAACAACCAAATGATCTTTGATATCAAATTTCTTATTTTCCATCACTGTTCCATGACAATCAAGATCCGGAACCAACATTCTTGTCCCAAATAGAACCTCATATGGAGTGACACCCTCTAGAAAACTTCTTGGCAAATTGTTTAAAGCACGTTGGACCCCATACAGATGTTTGGCTCACCCATCACCCAAACCTAATACCCTAGCTATAATATACTGCTTTATGTTTTTTCTTTCCCCAACAGGATTTCCCTCAGGATGGAATGGAGAAGAGTACCGCAATTCAATGCCTAAACTGGCCATGGCTTCTTTGTAAGCTTGAGAGCTAAACTCAGGGCCCTGGTCAGAGTGTAGTGTGCCTTTTGCGTATGTGCCGATAAAAACGTGCACATCTTTTATAACAGCTCAAGCGCCATTCGAGCGCTGAGGCCACATCCAAAGGAACCTTGATGTTAGTGTTTATGAGACTGCATTCGTCCACAAGGACGCCTGCACGTAGACAGTCTAATGCTGTCTAACAATGGTGTCTGTACTGGACTAGCTACGCTGTAGTCAGGTATCTGGTGACGTTCTGTGCTGTGGTCTCTATTATAGTTTATGCAGTTAATGATAAAGATGTGAATATGTGCATTAAATCCTGGCCACCAGAACATCTCTTTTAATGTTAAAATTGTTTTAGAGATCCCCTGATGTATCTGACCCTCTCCCAGATGTGCTTCATAAATCAAAGCTGTCGTACATTCCATGTTTGGAATTACCCTATCCCCTACTCCAGGGATTCGTGCAAACGGAATGCTGTTCGCATCAATTATATATGAGTGGAAACTTTTTAGGTAATGCCGCACCTCTGCCTTTGCTTGTAGCATTGACTGCCGGTATTATTTCGCTGTCTATTTTCATTTTTGAACGAGTGATTGCAGCTACGGAAGCTGTTTGCACAGCCCCCTTCGTGGCTTCATCAGCCAATGAATTCCCTTCAACGCGAATGCCATCACTTTGATGAATCAGCGTGTTTATCACGTGAGTGTTTTGTAGTCCATTTCGCAACTGAACTACTTGTTCCCAAAGCGTTTTATGCTTAATTGTACCACTTTTGCATCTTTGAAACTGTTTTGATGCCAGTTCTGTAAATATTCATTATATGATTGTACACAGTAGAAAGAATCGCACATTATGAGTGTGAGGAATTCGCGATCCATATTTTCAAGTGCCATGATGAATGCTTGTAGTTCAGCTCGCTGAGCTGTACAATCTCCTAGAGATTCCGTTTTTGTGACCATAGGTCTGAATTTGCCATTGCACATATGACCTTTAACAATCGCGCATGCTGCACTATAAGCTTGCTTACCCCCCCCCCCGTAGTGGGGTGTGCAGATCAATCAGTATAAGTTATAAATTCATACTGGTCTAGAGGGAGAATTTCAGTTGGCAGAGGACATTCTTCTTTGTATTGCAGGAATGCTTCTGTTTTAAATAAGGATCAAAAACGTGTTCAACATCAGTTGCCACAAGAGAATGTACCCATTGTATCCATCTCGGATGTAAAGCTTTTGCATTCGGAATGCTCCCTTTGTAACTGCCTCTAAGTCAGATACAGAAGTTATGACCATAATGCGTTTCCCCTGTGCTAGGGCTCTTTCTTTAGCTACAGCTGTTTGAACTGCTGTCAGAATTTTTTCTGTCGAAGTGAATTTAATTTCTGCTTGTGTGTACAAATGTGATTTGTATGCAATTAGTACTTTTTCACCTTTGTTAAAAGTTAAGTAGGTGAATCCGCATTGACCTGGAATTATTCGGAACACTAAGTTGCGTACGTTTACGCGTGTTTGTAAATGTTTTGTTGCTAACATGTCTGTTTGTAGTAAACGCAACATTTCAGTGTGTTTTTGTGTCCAATTTATTGTTTTAAAATCAGGTTTGATTAATTTGTAGAGAGATTTAACCCTTCCTGTGTAATTTAGAATATAAGTTCTTCCAAAATTCAGGAAACCGAGAATCTACTGCAAGTTTTTCAGTGTTTTGGAGGTTGGAGCAGAGCACATTTTTCTAAAAAGTTGGCTGCCAGGCTTTTGCCTTCACTTGATAGTTCATATCCTAGAAAAAGGACGTTGAGATGGGCAATTCTTGATTTTTTTTAATAGAATTTATAACCCACAGAGGCGAAGCCCAGTATAATGGTGTTCACCCTGTTCAAGTGCCTGTTCATGTCATCGTCTGTCAGGTAGATATCATCGAAATGAAGAAATGTGGGTGTGTAGTGCACTCCTGTTTAATTCAATAATTTGATATTAAACTGTTAATACTCGGTTTTCTTAGAGGCGTGCTGGGAGGGATGGAGGAAGCTACCCTCTAATTTGAATAATGAACCATTCTGGTGACCAAAATCACCAGACCCTTCCCGCACAGCTTAATGGCAGAGCTCCTTCTGCCTAAATTAAATCATCAAATACTTGTGTTTGCTCCTTTCTTTTTTATTTTTCATACAGTGTGTTTGTTTAACTCTTTCATTTCATTGAACTTATTTTACACAAATTATAAAACAACAATCAGTTGCCATTTTTCAATGCCCTGAGCTGAGACCCATTGTAAGTGGCTGTGGATCATTGTTTGAACCTCTAGGCAAATATATTGACGAGTTCTTACAAATTTTTGTACAAGGATGGGTCACGTATGTGAGAGATACGGCCCATTTTCTACAATTATTACAATCAGTGGAATTAGGAGAACATACTGTATTGCTATGTACGATAGATGTAACCTCACTGTACACCTCAATTCCTCTAGAAGAAGGCTTAGAAGCATGTGAATGGGCATTATTACAAACATCACAGGTAGCTGCCAACAAAGTATTTATACTGGAACTACTGCAATTTTGTTTACGCCATTCATATTTCAAATGGAAAATTATTATTTTTTGCAAATCAGCGGCACATCAATGAGGTTTTTGGGGGCCACGTCTTTTGCCAATACATTCATGGCGAAGTTTGAAAATAACTGTATCATCACCGAGACATGCTGGAGTAAACATATAATCTTTTACAAAAGATTTATAGATGACATATTCCTGTTATGGAAAGGGCCACAGGCTCTGTTGATGAATAAAATTCAAGAATTGAACACGCGAAATCCACGGATTCAATTTACCTCCACAATAGACAACTCACAAATCCCATACCTTGATGTACTGGTACACCTAGAGGCTAATAAGTTGGAAACAGCAGTGTATCACAAACCAACGGATAGGAATAATACCTTATTATACAGCAGCTTCCACCCTAAGGCTCTATTACGCAATCTACCATATTCACAACTTTTGAGCACCAAACGCATTGCCTCAAATGAACAGTCACTTAAATCAAAAATAACAAGACAAAGGCAAAGATTCTTAACCCGTGGATATCCTGGTGAAACAATACGAACGGCTTAGAATATAACACTTTTTTATCGAGACAAGAACTTATACATAACAAACCTAAACCGATCAAAGACAGGCTGGTGTTTGTGACAAAATACTCAGTACAATCTCAACAGATCAAAAACATTGTGAACACCCGATGGGAACTATTACAACAGGAAGATGATTTTCAAGGAATATTTTCCAGTAAACCTTTATTTGCTTATACCAGAAGCAAGAATTTGTATGTACTGGTTACTCACAGAAAGAAAGAACAACCTAAACAACACTTGAACCCTGGCATGAAAAAGTGTTATGACTGTACGCACTGCAATAATGTCATAGAAGGAACCTTTTTATTACATCCTCAAACCGGCAAAAACATCAAACTAAGACAACAGACTGATTGTAATTCATCTCATGTTATTTACAGAATTAAGTGCCCACGCGGCAAACTATACATAGGGAAAACGGAACGTAAAGTCAAAATACGTATAACAGAACATAAAAGCAGAATTCGAAATAAGTCTTTCGCATCAAGTTTGGTCACCCATTGGATAGAAATGAAACATACCATCCCTCAACTAAGGTTCCAAGTGTTAGAACAGATACAAACGTTACCTGATCGAGACAATGGTAAATGGTTATCTCAAAGAGAAATATGGTGCTTAGATTTTCTTGAAACCATGATACCGAAAGGCCTCAATGATAAATTAGACATGATATGTTTTCTTTAATCAAGCATCCTCGATACAATATCAGTTTCAATATTCAGTGAGAACATCTCCATATTGGACCACCAATTAGCACTCACAATCACAGAAAGCTTGTAAAGCAAAATAAGGTAGTGTACAATATCACAATGAGTTTGACTTTGAGGGACCAAATATGAGCGGATATTCTAGTATCACTAGATGCAGTCATAATTGATGTATAAAAATGTTAGTTTTTGCTAAAAGAGACACCACAAACAGCATTATAAACTTTTTTTTTTTTTTTACAATTTTTTTATTTTTTCTGTCACTATTTTTTCAATCTATCTCACTTCGTCTACTTTTATCTGTTTCTAAATTCTATCATGATTATAGGCAGCACTGACATATTAAACAGGCGTTTTGTCAAGTTTTTTTCGTAAATTCTCTAAAGATGTCCGCCGCTGGTTTCAGGAACTTGAGTCCGTCGTTTATGTTGATTAATTTGGAGAAGTCCCATGTAGGAAGTCAATAGGACTAGTCTGTTGTCTATGTCAATTTCCGTAACTTTATACGCCCTTCAGAGAATGTCAAGGTTCAATCGGCGATGTCCAAACATGAGCAGTTTTTGAAACGCGAGAATTAATTCAGAGGTATGTAAGTCTTATGGATAGGCGTCATGTAATAGAGTGAGCAGACTTGGCCTTGCGCATTTTTCTAAGCTTTTTTTATGTCTGTTGTAGCCGCGTGAGAGAGGATTGAGCGTCTTTGGAGGGTAAGCTTTGATAGGTGGCTTTTAAACGTCGTGAACAGCCATAACGAGAGTACACCTAGTCTAAGGTACGAGAGTTTCATTAAGAAGTTGTATCCAACAGAGTAAGCCATTATTTCTGAAGCAGCTTTTTGAAAGCGTGTTTATTATTTCAGGCGCTAGCAAGTTTGGTTACGCAACCATTTTAACACTGAAGGAGCTTCACCCAGGAGTGAAACATCATAGAACTCAGGTATTTTTGCATTTCTTGCATTTTTAGTTCATTTGAAATATCGGGGCATATTTGAGACACATATGCATGTTTTATAAAGGACGTGGATTGATTCAAGTTCATTTCACTATATAAAGGGCAGACTACAGAGAGATAATGAGAACATTTTGCTCCAATATCGCATAGAATGACAAAAGCAATGTTTGGTTTCTAGTTGGCACGAAAAATATAGCGGTGTCTGACTCCAATTACATTATTACAGATCAGTGGGTTCTACGGATTTGAACTTGGTGAAGCAGTCTATATTGAATGGCCATCGGTCAGTCACATCAACCGATATACGTCATTGTAAGCCTATGTTCAGTTTTATCTTTATTCACCCCCTATGCTTTTCTCACCTCTATCTATTTTCACTAACCAATCACACATTCTGCACAATGTCCAGAGGGATAACGGAGAAAGTCACACAGTTTTAATTTATTCATGAAGATATGTTCTGCCTATTTCATGTGCTGGATGTTGGCTAATATATATGTTTTCGGACGTTTTATTTTTTCTATAGTGCCCCTGACGAAGAGATCATTCCCGAAATGCATTGGGATTGGAAGAAATTTTAATCTAATATCCAATTCTTTTTTTCTGTATCAGTTGATGGTTAGATAGGAAATTATATGTCTAGCTCAGGGCATTGAAAAATGGCAACTGATTGTTGATTTATAATTTGTGTAAAATAAGTTCAATGAAATGAAAGAGTTGAACAAACACATTGTATGAAAATTAAATAAGAAAGAAGCAAACACAAGTATTTGATGATTTAATTGAGGCAGAAGGAGCTCTGCCATTAAGCTGTGCGGGAAGGGTCTGGTGATTTTGGTCACCAGAATGGTTCATTAGATATATATCATCGACAAATGACAATGCCTCATCATCATAAGTTTGTAGTAACTCTGTTACCCTTGCTGAAAATAACCCCGGACTATTCTAGAATCCTTGAGGGAGACAACATAACTGACGCTGTGTCCTCATTATTGAGAAAGCGGCCAAATACCTACTTTCAGGTGCAATGTTTTGACAAAATAAACCATTTGATATGTCTAATGTGGTTTTGTATTTCTTACGCACAATGGTATTCATTAATGCTGTACTGTGTGCATTTTGCACAGCAAATGTTTTCCAACAAGAGTTTAGATGTCTGTAATGCCAAACTAGACAATATGCATTGTCTGGTTTGGAAACAGGAAACAAAGGATTGTTCTTTGATGAGGTGCATGTTTCAATCACCCCTTGGTATTCAAGTTGATCTAAGATCCCCCTGACCTGTTTTTTAGATTCTTGCTTAACTGGGTAATGCCTTTGTGCAGTTAGTTGATTTTTTAACTGGATTTTATGGTGAGGCGAATCCTCAGCCCATACTACATGATTTTTGTATAATGCTGGTGCTTGGGCAACTGCCCATTTCCTGGCATAAGTATATTTTAAATGCACTGGAATATGGTTAGAGAAGGCTGGCATAAAGATGTCATGCCATGTGGGCACTCCCTGACAAATTCTGGTGGCCAGTCTTGTTCTGCTAGAAGTATATCATAACCCTTTGAAAGTTGCTCCCAAAAGAGTGCTTTCACTTTTCTTGGTATGTCTCCCTCCAAGCGGAGTGTTATTTCATATAACCTATGTGGAGAACTAACCCTGGTGTCTGCAGTTTCAACTTCAATGTCTTCATTCAAGTCCACTGTCTCCAGAAGTCCCTTCAGGTTCTGGCGAGCTATTGTCACTTCTGCTGGGCTGTCCAACATTGTCTAAGCCCATTCTCCGTTCTTGAGTTGTGTTCTCAGAATCCTCTGCATTTCTGATCTTTAGACTTGCTACCTTCTTTTTGGTGAATTGAGGTTTTGGTTTTCTTTTCTGAACGTGTTGATCGTCTTTGGTCTTCACGCGTTCCTCCTTGTTGTCTGACCGTCCTCAACAAATGTATGTATTTTGTCTCACATACACTACAGTTGACATGCTTGTTTCATCCCTTGACTGTGCATACTGGTGGCTTGAGCATCCATGTGTATGATGCATCACTTTCAGGTTGAGATGTGTAAAATGTGCATGTAAACACATTGGCCATGCACATTCAGTGAAGTGCCAGTTAAAATGAATAAAAAAGATTTGTTCCTAAACACATCTGTTAGTACATATATCTGATGGCTAACTTGGTCAATGTGACCTTGTTGAAGGTTTAAAATTGTGTCTAGTACATAAGGGACGTGTATACTTGACACCTACAGATGAGGGGGCAGATTTACAAGCCCCATGTCCCACATTTACGCCGCTGTTGTGTCACTTCTGTGACGCAGCGGCAGCGTAAACCATGCACCATGTTGCGCCTTATTTACAATGTGATGCATATAAGGGAGATGCGTCACGTTGTAAAGTTCTGCCCCACATGAAACCTGCGTTAGATTTCATGTGGCGTTCCGACGCCTCGTAAAAGTGACGCAGTGAAATCTACAAGATTTCACTAAGTCACTCCTATGTCCAAGCTGCGTCAATGCCCTGTTTGAAGCAGGCGTAAGGAGTGACGCAGCATGTTAGGCATAGGGCACCCCTGAGCATTGCTGAAGCTGCGTCGCGCTTCGACACAACTCCAGCAATGTACCGCCCTTATGCCACAGGATGCGACACGCATCGCCCTATCCTTGCACCAGGGTGCACGGCATAGTAAATGCGATGCATTTGTGGTGGCGCAGGAAGGGAATTGCGTGTCGCATCTGTTCTGGCGCATCCCTGCTGATTTGTAGAGATGCGCCAGAACTCGTAGATCTGTCCCGTGGCTTATAGCGGTAAAGACAGAATTGTGACACGGTGCTGACTGCAAATTTGCGATGTAGCAGCCAGATAGGCCAGTGCCATAGTGTCATAGTGTACAATACACACAGTTAATAAGGGGTCCAAGGGAAAGATTTTTTTAGACCAAGTAGTATTCTATCCCCAATCTACAGCATACCATTACAAAAAGGATACTACTGGTCTGTAAAGCGATAATAAATGGCAAAATCAGAATCTGTAATGTCACCTTAACCTGTGCTAAGCTGGAAAGGAATCCCATCAGCCCACCAGGTGGAAGAACTTCATCATTTGGGATTGAAAAAAACGGTATTTAATAGCACAGCTCACCTTATAGAATCAAGAGCTATCCTAAATCAAAACACCAGTGATGGATCAAGCCATGATTGTAAGATCAGTGGTGCTGAAAAATAGTTTTTGCAGTGATACTAAATGTAAAGAAATCAAAAGTGCAATGTAAAATTGACTACCATGATAACAAAGATAACTTTATTAAGTGCTTATCACAGTGTCAAGACTAAAAACAGAGTGTGGATAGTTTGTCAAAATAACTATCATCAGTTGGTTAAACAAGTCTACATGTTTCAGCCATTCTAGGTAACAATAAACCTCTGGCTTTCTTCAGGACAGGAGACTACACTACTGCAAAGAACGACGAAAAAACTGTGTAGTGAAAACAATTAATTAAATAATGGTGATACATCCTACCATACTTTATGGGTCCGATGTGTAGGACGAATATTCACAAAAATCTTAGATTATTTCCTAAAAAGATACACAAGAGAAAAACTGATAAGATACAGTGCGAAACTGCTGATTCTCATGTTATTGCAGAATACAACCTTTATATTAATTATTTATTAGTAATCAAACAGGGATTCATTAAAATCTATTCGAAAAACAATTGAATTTTGGTTAACTCACCCATTATTTCATGGGAGTAATCCTCACCTCTCCTGGCAACTGCTCAGGTGATGAGGCCTCGCTCTGTGTGTGGATAAAAAAGTGGCAGAGGACTAAATCAGTATCCCTCCCTCAATTTTCCACTAGCTTAAAGAATCTAAAAACCTTGTTACTTGTTATAATCAAAATAGATAACAACATGGTTGAGACTCCTTCTCTCGACGAGCATGCCAGTGACTCCTCACTTAAAAGTTCTTCTTAAAAACTAAACCTAAACACCTAGCATTCAGTATTTATCAAAATGTTATCATTACCCACTGTGATCACTAATATGCTGTATGTAGTTTAGTCTAGTATGGTTCAATATAGGCAGGGACTAATAATTTCTGATGATACTTGATCGATGTTCGAAATTACTTACTCAATTAGCATAACCCTTCAGAGAGGCGTTCATGATAGTTACAAATGCCTAACTTAAAAGGAATGATTGAGTGACTAAGTCAAAGGTTTAAGGACCAACATTGCTTAGGCGGCTGCAGCAATACTGAACCCAACACTATATTCCCGCCATACACATAGCATTGAGTACATATTGAAAATACCGCTTCAGTATCTATAGTTCAGTTTAGTGTAGTACATCCTGAATGCGGGCCAGTAATACATGGAGATACTGAATCAGAGTGCATACTTAATTGCTCACATATATCCCTTCAGAGAGGCGTGCAAGATGGTTATGAACGCCTACCTCAGAAGCAAAAGCAAAGGGTTAAATGGCTAGTTTAAAGATTGAAAACCAGCATTTTGAGAGCGGCTGCAGCAGACCTGGAACAAATGTTATGTCTCTGCCAAAGTAAAGCCACCCTACCTGTCCGTCGGTACCTCTGGCTATTCCTAAGCCGAAGGGGAAGTAAGCGATTGGGCAGGAAACGCCTTTTTAGTGCATCACACTTAACAAGGCGGACCAGAGAGGGAACACATACAGCGAAGTCCGCTAGCAGAAAATACCATGTCTATACTTCCTGTAGCAATGCACGCACGCGAAAAAAGTCACGGACCTGAGAGGAAGCAGGGAATCCACCAGCCAATGTCCAAAAAAGAGGGAGGTGTTTGTCCTTTGCAGTCTGCGCATGCGCAATAATGCGTAATACATCTGAATTGATTGTACAGCTGAATGAATTGGAATGAATTTAACGGCACTAAATAATACATGGATACCTCTTGTAACTCAGCACCCATGTGTGAATTGGTGTGGGCCAGACAGGAAACAGTAAGTCCGCAAACGTTTATCCAGTGAAAAACAAGGGTTTTCTTACCTAACAGTCTGCGCGTGTGCAAACTGCGCAGTTACGCTGTAGAGCATGTCAGGACCCTGGGGAAGCCGGGGATAGTAGTTCCCGCTATCTCAAGTGTCTCACGCTTGGAGAGCTGAGCGGTCTTTAAGAGGAAACAAGTAAAGCTGGTGATACGATGTCTGTTAACATAGCTGACTGATTTTCTTGGCACATACATGAATTATGTCTGTGGCCTAGAATCAGGAAATCACGCTGAACAATGTCCACTAGTGCTGTGATATATGTTGTATAGAGGTGTATTACGACCAACAGAATAACCAGGACCTGGACTCATATATAATGGCTTTAATGCATCGCACTGTGAAATAACCCGATAGACATGGCGTGGTGTCCATCATAAGGCCAGGACCATGGTGTAAAATAACCCGACAGACATGGCATGATGTCCATCAAATGCCAGGGCCGCGGTATAGTGTATTTATTACAGCAAAGTGCATGTGCTAAATCTATGCAATTGTGATCTACCAAACCATCTATACATTGAAAGGTTATCAAACAACTGGTCTCATGATACAACAGTGTCAAAAGATTAAAAAGTGTGTACACCGGGAACAAAACAGTAAGTATGCCAGCCATTCCGCAAATAACAAGCGTGCTCTTAGTCATATGCAGTCATATCATGACCCACGGAATATCGTCATTCAAACCCTCAATGTCACACTTGAGCTTGAAAATCCATCTCTGTTCTTTCAGAAAAAGATATTGCGTCACATCGCTGATATGTGGCGGAACAAATGGTTGTTCCAAGACAACCCATTTCATCTCTTCTGCCTTATACTTCATGCTCAGGAAGTAGTTAGTGAGGCGTGTCGCTTGTTTATTACACCTAATAGTGCTCTTAGGCTCGTTTATTCTCAGTTTAACCTTCCTGGTCGTCATGCCCACATACTTCAAGGAACATGGGCATGTGATCATTTAAATGACCCTTTCACTATTGCAATTAGTATGCTTCCTAAGGAGCCAGGGTCTACCCGTCCCTATGTCCACCGAGAGGGTTTTCTGTGTCTGAGGGCATGCCGTGCAAGAGCCGCACGGATAATGCCCTTGGACCGTAGGGAGGTTCCACAAAGTATTGGTTGACTCCTGAACTTGATGTCTCGGTCTAGTATGAACTAGACTATCCTGTAAATTCGTCCCCCTTTTAAAGGAAAAGAGTGGTGTCGGAATGGTTTTGCCAGCCACATTCAAAATTCTCCAATGTCTGTGGACAGACTTCTGAACCTGATTGGACAGAGTGCTAAAGGTGTTTACAAAAGTGAGTCTGCCCAAAGGTGGTTTCTCTACTGGTGCTTCTAAAAGGGCATCACGATCGTTGTGTGAGGCCCTTTTCAAAGCTCTACACACCAGGCGTTTAGGGTAATCTCGTTGTCTGAGTTTGACTGACAAATCTCTGGCATATGTTACAAAGTCCTGTTTATCAGTACAATTACGGCGGACCCGTAAAAATTGTCCAACCGGGAGATTTTCTAGAAGCGATTTTGGGTGATGGCTATCAAAGGTGAGCAGTGAGTTCCTTGCCATCTATTTTCTGTACAATTTACTGCCCAGCCTGCCAGCTGTCGGAAAACTCAGGATGTCCAAAAAGGGCAGTTCTGATTGGCTGTACTCGACTGTGAATTGCAAATAGCGGTTCTTATTGTTAAGCCAAGTCTGAAAGTCAAGTTTGGCTTGGGCTTCGCCTCGCCAGATGACCAGGATGTCATCTATATATCTTTTCCACAGCAACACCTGTTGGAAAAATGGGTTGCTGTGGTTGAGAACACAATCCTTCTCAAAAAGATGAACATAAAGATTGGCTAAACCCGGACGCGAAGACGCTGCCCATAGAGGTCCCCGAAGTTTTCAGGAAGATGGTCTCCTCGAATTTGAAAAAGTCTTCGCTATCCTGGCGCATTCCATAATAAAGCTCACTGGTGTATTGCTACCTAGGTTGCCAACCTCTAGCAGACTCTTAACTGCTTCAAGTGTTTCCTCCTGAGCAATGCAAGTGTATAATGATTCAACATCGAAACTGACGAAATAGTCAGTCTCGATGTTGAACTCTACCTCAGGAAGTAACCTAAGGACATCTTTAGTGTCCTGTAGGTATTTAGATCAAGCCCTCACCCCCTACCACAAGCAATTACCCTCCAACAGCTGCCCCATTCAATCTGTTCCTGACACTGTAGTGGACCCCCTTGAATCTGGCCAGTCCACTTCAGTGGACCCCCCCTCAATCTGGCCAACCCACTGCCGTGGACCCCCCTCAATCTGGCCAGTCCACTGCAGTGGCCCCCCCTCAACCTGGCAAGTCCACTGCAGTGGGCCCACCCCCTCAATTTGGCCAATCCACTTCAGTGGACACACACACACCACCATATCCCATCCCTCATGAAACCCACACCAGCCGCCCCATGTCTTGTCCCAGTGGTGCCTGGCCTGCCCCCATAGATGGCCCTCAGAGGAGAGGTGTTCACTTGTGGTTGCAGTGCAGAGAAGCGATGGAGGGTGATTTGCCCTGACCCCCTCCAGGACTCATTGTAATGGACTGGCCATTGGCATTTTTTTCCTGATTTGAAAAATGAAATGTTGAATAAAGCATGTTAAGTTCTTTGAACTGTTGTTTTTGGTGGCCCAAAACTTGGTAATAACTCAACTGTCATTAATATGCAAATCTAGTTGTGGATATACAATGATGTTGTGATTTGATGGACTTCATATAGTCCATGGCATATGTGACCTATTACAGTATGTATCTTGAGTCCTAATTATCTACATTTGCAGGGTGTCATCAACATTGTTTTTGGCCATGAGGGTGACATGCATTTTCCAAACTACCATCTTTGACTTACATTGTTGCACATAGGTGCTGAAGACATTTGTGAACATTGTGCATGTCTTTCAAAGTGCAACCGTCTAGGATGACCATGCAGTATAGCGCTGTGATGTGCAAAAAGTCAGCTGTCTCATCAGTACAACTGGGTACACATGAAGTTTTACTCTGTGCAGGAGACTTGGGACACACCCATGTACACAGGCTGATGTTACAAAAGTATTATGTCACTTGTAAATGTCAGAGCCATGCCTGAGTCTAATTGTGACATGATAGACCACTGCCACGAACAAGGTATCCAGAGGTGGGCTTCAACTGTAGGGAATTTCCATCATGGCAGTGTGTTCATCTGTGACATATCCTGAGCCCATGGTGTGTGTGAGGTGAGCCAGAATCTCCGTCTTCAACCCCCCTTTCCTACAAAGACTCAAGTACCCTGCAGATGTTCCTGTTTGATAAACTGTCTGTGGGCTGACTAATCCAGTGCTTTCTCAAACTATTGGGAGTTGTGCCAGCCTGGTTTGGTCTGGCTACATAATGTTGATTAAGTGTTTTGACAGTGTGTGCTTTGACTTCATATATTCACCCACACTCCTGATGTAATTGGGAATTAGTATCTTGTGTGGGTTGTGATTTCTGTTTGACCAATGGTGTTGTCCTTTTGAGCTATGCAAGATGCTGTACCTGGTCACACCAAGATGGCATATAGCTACAGGGATGTTTGTGGTGTGTCTGTGTGCAACATGGGTTGAGCAGAATGGAGTGTCTGTGCATAGGTGTGTAGTGTATCCATCTGTCATGCAGACACCACTGGAGCGTGTGCCACTTCTATGCTCTTCATTGGCACACAGGGGAGTGATAGTAAGTTTCTTACTGCACCATAGCTGCATGTGTGTTTAGCATGGTTGATGTTGCATGTGATGAGCTTGCACACAGAAGGGTAGAGTTGATGGAGACTGGTGTGTCATAGGTATGCATGGAGGGTGTACTCCTATGTGATGGTAGCAGGACAATTTGAGGTAATGTCAGGAGGTGTGGTGTGTGACTTCAGGTCATTGACCTTGGTTGTGTTGGGGGCCATGGTGTGTGCATTGTCCCTATGTGAGTGCTTGTCATGCAAGGGTGTGAATCCTATTATGTGAGCTTGATTCAGTGCTTCCACCCTGCACAAGGTGTGGTAGAAATATGTGGATGTGATGGATTGATATCCCACCGGAGAATGTTGTATTGTGGCATGTGATGTGAGATGTGGTCTGCTGCACTAATGTGTGATTTAAGTGTAATGGTGCAATTCAGGATGAGTGATGTTTGATGATACTGTGCATGAGTCCATGGAGATATTGGTTATGGGAGTCATATGTAGCTGTAACTGTGCAACATTGGAACAAGGATTGACTAGTCATATGGGTCAGAGTGGGTTTGTAGATGTGAATGTATGTACACCAGTGATGTGACGATTTGTGCAGGATTGTGACATGTGAGGTGTTATCCAGTTGTAGGAAGTGTAGTTTGAATGTGTGTATGCATATCGTCTGCAAGTGACAATCCTTTGTACATGTGCTGCTTTGGTGGATTACGCGGTGATAAGCAAATTACAGAGTACACAGCCATCACAGTATGTATGTGTCTTGTTGTGAATTGTGGCTATGTGTGGAGTGTGCATGTGTTGGTGTGCTGTGATGTTACACAGTGTGGCCCGAGAGCAGTCTTAAGGCATCACTGAGTGGGTGGGCGGTAAGGAGAGTGATCCATCTGACATGTACCGTTTGTCATCTGCTGATGAGGGACTGTGATATCTACATTGTGTGCAAACCATTTATATGAGAGATGTGTACACGGTGATGGAGAGTGGTGCTGCAAGTGTATGTGTGGATGTGTTGAGGGGGGACGCAGATATGTGTTTGTATGTCTTGGGTTGTAATGGTATGCGTACTGGGCTGGGGCTCATGGTGCAGAGATGCCACTCTATCTAGATGCACCAGAGGTGTCTTATAATGTGCTTGTGTGTTTGGAAGTTATGAAAGATGGGCATGTAGTGTGACAGGTGTGTTGTAGGGGTCATTCCTGCATGTGTTGATTTAATTCACAACTTGTGTTGAAGTTGACATGTGCAAATGTGTAGATCATGTACATGTGTGTGGTCAGTGAGAATTTCCAGAGTTTATCTGTGGCTGTTTCAGGTATCTGATTAAGCTTGCTGTCTGTCAATGTATGTTCATGGATGCTTTTTGTGTTGGTCACCGTCAGTACACTGGTGTGTGCAGTACCTATTCATATCACAGGAGATGTAGCCTCCACCTAGCCATGGCTTGTGTAAGTCATGGGTGGGAATAAGTGCAAAGTAGCACTTTGTAGTCAGTGTTGGCCAATGATTGTTCCTTAATGCCCTGTGATGTTGGCCTTAAATGGAGTTGGTGGTTGCTTCTGATGTAAAAACATGATAGGGTAACATTGGCTGGCAGCACATTGTTCAGGTGGGGACTGTCCCCTCAAGTACATATGCGCGTAGGTGTGTTGATATGCCACCTGTGCTCTGACTAGTCCAGATATATATCCATGCACTTCACAGTGGACTACACACACATGTATAATCAAGGCATTGTGACTTTGACTGGCCAAGGTATGGGGGATCAGGGGAGTGGAGTCATTGTGATGAGATCCCTGATTGTGGAGAGATAAGAGCCTGCACTGTGAGAAAACTCACATGTGACACAGGAACATTTCACCAAGTTCCATTTGTGTTAGCATCATCAGCATGTTTTGATTCCGTCATCTGGCTTTGCAAGTGTGGGCCTTGTATGTGTTAAAGTGTGCCACCTGTGTAGGCAGATTATCTTACACATTTGGCTGTGCATTGGTGCCTACACTGTTGTTGTTTCCTCTATATGCTGAAATATATGTATTCCATGTCTCCTGCAGCACACACTCTGCATTGTCAAAATGACATTAGTGATGAGCTGCACATAATGCAGAATTTGTGGCTAGATGCAGAGTTGCTGTGATTGACATGCAACCAAGATGACAGTGTAAATGTTTTGAACAGTAGTTGTGTGCAACACCCACAGGCCACACATGGTGAGTGTCTCCTATATTGATGTTGATCCATGCTTTTCTGCACAGCAAGTAGGAATGTGTTCTAGACATGTAGCGCTGACAGCTGTGACACAACCACCTCTGGTTTGTTGTAGTGGGAAGCTAATGATTCAATTTAGTGTGTCTGTGAACTTGTATGAGTTCGGTTCCAGCCTCCTCTGTGCTTCATTGTACACCGACTCATCACAATGACATCCTTTTGTGAGTAGGTGTACTCCTGTTGCCATGCAGAGTTTGAGTATGTGTTGTGGTGGACAGATTGTGTGACTTTTTTGTCACATACATATGTGTGTATGTCACCTTTTGTTACACCATCAAATGTGTGTTTGTCCTAGTATGTGTCGTGCTGGGTGGACCTACCTGATACAGAGATTCCACCATTGGGCATGCACAACAGTACATGGACCCATGTTTGTATTGTGCTCATAATGATGGCTGGTCAATAATGGATTCATTGTCATACATCCAGTGATCAATGCTGTCATGGTCGGCTCTGCAATTTCACATGTCAAGGGAGGTTTTGATAAGGGACGATGCTGCTGAGCAAGGTGGGTGGTGTTTGGACTGCCAAATGTCCCTTGGCTCCCGGCAAGGGCCCTAGCTACCATGTGACCTCCCTGCACCAGTCATACCCTAGGAGCAATGTTTGTGTATGTGTTGATGACAGTGCTTCTTACAAGGCATGTGATACAGTGCGCAACAGTGAATGTGCTGAAAAGTCTTGCCCCCATCCTCAATTTGCATCACAGCGGCTCACCAGAAGGATTCTGGCAGCACAGTCCTGTTGCCTGGAGGGAACTGTGGAAATGAGTCAGTCTTTATATGTGTTTTTGGTGTTCCCCAATGCTTGGCCCGCATTTGACTCTGGTGCACCCACTCATCAACGGGAAACAACCTTTACAACGCAATCATTACATCGCACTACCTTTACATAGCAGTCATTACATCGCAACATCCTTTATATCGCATGTCATTACAATGCAACCATTACATTGCATGTCACTACAACGCATGTCATTACAATGCATGTCACTACAACGCAGGCATTACATCGCAAATCATTACAAACATGCCATTACAACGCACAGTACCCTTACACTATCTAACACTTACCCTACTGTTGCACTTACTGTAGTTAGATTAGTAATTTTCACCCCTACACTATCCAATACTTACCCCACTGTTGCACTCACTGGAGTTAGAATAGTAATTTTTACCCCTATACTTTCCAACACTTACCCTACTGTTGCACTGACTGGAGTTAGAATAGTAATTATTACCCCTATACTATCCAACACTTACTTTAAATGCAAAGTAATGGTATGCATTGTAATGGTATGTGTTGTAAAGGTATAATGCGATGTAATGGAATGTGTTGTAAAGGTTGTTTCTGAAAATGCGATGTAATGGCATGCTATGTAAAATAATGCGTTGTAAAGGATGTTGCGATGTAAAAACTGCGTTGTAAAGGCATGCATTGTAAATGTATGCGTTGTAACGTCATACATTCCTCATCCAACCAATGCCTGATTGCTCATATTGCCAATCCAAGCATTATATGGAATACTTCCTGATTGGACTCAACACACATATGGCTCAGTGGTGTTCAGCCCCCCGTCGTCTGTGTTGTCCCAGGCTAAGCCGACTTCCACACTCAAGCACATGTTATGTTTGTTCAGCAGCATGTGTCTGGTCAGTTGTCTTTGTGCAAATCCAACCATGTATTTTATCTGTCTTTGAAGGCATTGAGTGGATGGTGTGTTTTGTTTCTTTCTCTACTGGCCATGGGCCTTCCACATCTCAACTCGGTCTATTCCTTAGGTTTGTCAGTAAATGTTGCTGCCACAGTGTGGAACTTGATCTCATCAAAACAGGACTTCGTGATTGAAACATTTGTATTTTACCCTGCTGGTAGCAGACATGTGCATTGATGCATGTGGATGGTCCCATGTCACATTGTGCAAGTTAAAATTGTTGGCAGTGTTAGCCCCAAAATATAGCTGAGGGTATGGAACCCCCACAATAGTCTTTGCCTCAACAGTACTGGGGGTGTTTGCCCCACCAACACCACTTTGTCACTATATTACTGTTGGTGTTAGCCCCCCAACAACCTAATTGCAGGACCATGCTGGGGTTTTGAGCCCCAAAGTCACCTTTTTGTCACTAAAGTGCTGGGGGAGGGAGGTTGTCCCCAATACCACATTATGGGTAAACATTACTGCCTATTTGCACCCAAAGGCACAATTTGGCATGATGATGCATGACGACTCAGTGTTGGGCATCCATCCCCCTATGGGCATTAGATGGCTGGGAATGTTATGCATCCACCCTCCAATGGGGTGGACCACGCAGGGAGTGTTAGGCATCCACCCCCTATGCTGTGGACAATGCAGGGAATGTTATGCATACACCCCCTATGGAGAGACACTTCAGGCAGTTTTAGGCATCCACCCCCCCCGGGACGAGTCGGTCGGAAGGCAAGGCTAAGGACGGCTCTGGGAGGGCCTTCGGCACAGGATCGGAATCGAGCCCTTAATGTTAAAATTCATTGTAGTCAAATGTCACCATACATTTCATTAAAATTATGCCCTACATGTGCACAATGCAAGGGTGAGTCAATGCATTGTCTGCTCATTAAGGTACTTTCTTAACATTGCAATTAATTATAATAAAATATCATTGTAAACTACATCAAACATAATTGAGCCCTGAATGGGCATATAATTCAAAATATTCTTCATACTTGATCTGCTAATAACAACATGCTGTTAGCTAACAATTAATGGGCCAATTAATCAAGTGCAGGTGACTTAGGCGCTTTGTGGAAGCATATATTTTGAGAAGCATATGGAGGAGTTTGTGTGGATATATATATATATATATATATATATATATATATATATATATATATATATATATATATATATATATATATATATATTACCTACTGGCGGTCGCCAGTAGGTATATATAGTTAGGATTTTTTCTCTATGGGTTTTTTGAAAATTCTATGTCTAATAACTTTGGCGTTTGTGGACGGAATTGGCTGAAATTTTCAGGAAAATGGCACATTTTGTTTCTGAGCAGCCCTTGAAAATTTGGGGGGGGGTCGTCCAGTGGGGGCCGAGAAAAAAGGGGGGTCCCAAAACGTGTTTTTAACATTGAGTTTTCCATAGGGCGGTTGGCCTCACTTTTAGCCCGAACGGCTGAATGGATTTGCACGAAACTTGGCAAAATTGTAGGGACTGGTAGCCCGATGTGCCTTTTGTAGGTCTCAATATATGTGCTCCAGTGGATTTTGAGAAATTAACGTTTAAAAAAAGATATATATCTGTAACAGCGGACCGGGCAGCGCTCTGGTTCGCGGACTTTTCGCGCAACGGAGCTTTGTGAAGCGAAGCTGATTGGTTCTCCGGCGTCTGTCAACATTCCAAACAGTCCGTAGCGGCCGCCATCTTGTCTCTCGGTAGGATCGAGAGACAAGAGGAGGCCGAAGCGAAGGGGCAAATGACCATAAGGGGGCATAGTACATTGTCGCTCACCCCCTAGGTTTGATGTGGAGGTTTTAAAAGGGCCCCGCGGGGCAAAAAAAAATAAAAATAATAATAATCGAACAGCTGAATGGATTTGCACGAAACTTGGCAAAATTGTAGGGACTGGTAGCCCGATGTGCCTTTGCTAGATCTCAATATATGTGCTCCAGTGGATTTTGAGAAATTAACGTTCAAAAAAAGGTATATATCTGTAACAGCGCACCGCTTCGCGTACTTTTCGCGTTACGGAGCTTTGCGAAGCGAAGCTGATTGGCTCTCCGGTGTCTGTAAACATTCCAAACAGTCCGTAGCGGCCGCCATCTTGTCTCTCGGTAGGATCGAACAGCTGAATGGATTTGCACGAAACTTGGCAAAATTGTAGGGACTGGTAGCCCGATGTGCCTTTGCTAGGTCTCAATATATGTGCTTCAGTGCATTTTGAGAAATTAACGTTCAGAAACAAGATATATATCTGTAACAGCGCTCCGCTTCGCGGAGATAAAATTATATGTGTATTACCTAGCTGTTGCTAACACCAGTTAGCGACGGCTAGTAGAAGATAGCGACCATCTTGGGCCCCACTTTGCATGTGAGTGATATTTATCACTAATGACATGCAAAGTGGGCATGCCAAGATGTTAGCGACTGGAAACATGCATGAATATCTGAGTTTTCAGCGATATTAATGCATTGCGCTCGTTTTTTATCGTATTTCCGATAAACCTTGATAATAGCAAGGTTTATCTGCGATAATTTCTGACGGTAAAAAAATCGTTGCTAAGCATCGTTAGGGATAAATATCGCTTAACTTTGGTAATATGCCCCAAAGTCTGTTAACGTTCGATTCGAAGGAAATCAGGAAGTGTTGAAAAACATTGTCTGCGCCATCTTGTCTTTTTTCAAATGCCACACTTTTGTCGTGCACGGCAGCCATTTTAGATGCCTTGACCAGACCCACTCTGTGCACGCTGTCGATCCTTAGCATGGCTCCCCACCCTCGCAAACATCTCCCCCAGGCAGTGGTCACCCCCGCTCTCTGTCTTATGCATGGGTAATAAACCTCCCCCATCTGCGCTGCTGTTCCCTGAGAATCACACCCTGTGCCCGCCCGACACCTCCCTTTCGCCCTATTCACTACCGCACCCTCTGACACTCCTTTTCCTCTGTGTCCGATTGTCCAGGCTGGTCCTAGGGTATCAGCTAGCCCTGCAGATGTAGTTTATGGCCACAGCTGTAAAGAATCACCCCTCTTCAAAGGAGTTATAGTAGATCAAGGCCCACACTCGATGAGATTCGTCACAGCAGAAGCGTTGCTATTATCTGAAAACCATCCTGTATTGTGATTGGGGAGGGGACCGAGCCTGAAGCGGAAGATTCCAGGGATGACTGTTTGTACATCAAAGTTTTTACAATTATGTGTCACATTAAAAATATATAGCACTCCGACAAAGTAGTAAGATTATAAAACTTTAATAATTTATAAATATATACAAGAAAACAAAAATAGTAATAACATATAAACATTTTTAGGGAAAAACAACGAAGTAGCGGTCGGCTGTGCGAATAGTCCCAACGCAGCACAACGTCCAGATTTCCGGCGTGGGGCGTCGCGGGGGGTGGGTCATCAGTAGCAAACTGTTGTGCGAATAGTTCCAAGGCAGCAGAACGCGCCGAAATCTAGATGACACGAAAGTGATGTCTAGTAAGTTGCCACCCAGCAAATAACGGCATGGGGCGTCGCGGGGGGTGGGTCATCAGTAGCAAACTGTTGCGCGAATAGTTCCAAGGCAGCAGAACGATGGCACCAAGGTGATGTCCAGTAAGTTGCCGCACTGGTTTTGGTATCCTACAATGCTGCTCCGAATAACGGCGTGGAGCGCCCCGGGGGAGGCGGCGTGAACGGGCCTCTCCAGGTGGAGTGTCATCTGTTGTAGTGGGGCGCCCCTTTACCGTTTCAGTTGCCATTCCGTCCGTTTTTGGTCCACTGTGTCAAAAGCCGCAATTCAGCTGAGTTGCGCCCACTCTTGCGGTGCAGCGATAGGCGGCTGTCACAGGACTCTCAAAATGGCGGCAGGCTGTTTCCTTTTTGGGCCTGGTCCACTGAAATGGCCCTGGGACACCTTGGAAATCGGACGCTTGTCTGCTAGGTCTTGGACCTCATTCTCGAAAGCGTCCCCTCCGCCTTGAGAATTCATCAAAAGTTTTGGGGGCTCCGACTCCTGCAGGCTTCTGGTGGGGAGCGGCTGCCATGATTGCTCGCGGAATGACCACGACTGAGCTACGAGATGGTGGTGCTTTCATGCTGACGCCAGCTTCAGTCTGAAACATCCAGAAACAAGGTGGGGCTTTCATCGTTTGGGGAAAAAAAAAAGTTTTCATCCTATGAAAAGTGTTGTTTTTAGGTCACATGATCAAGCCTTCCATCATTAGGAAACCAAAAGTAAAATGAACCAATGAAAAGTTTTATAAACAAGTCACATGACCTGTTATGCGGCATAGGGTGTAAAATTAGGAGAAAATACGTTGGCACGTGAGGCGGCGTCAGTAGCGGACCGATGTGCGAATAGGCCGAAGGCAACACAACGCGCCAAGATCTGGATGGCACCGAGGTGGTGTCCAGCAAGTTGCAGCACTGGTGTGGCCATCCTACAATGCTGAAAGTCGGCGTGGGGCGCCCCGTTGGCCTGTGAGTTTGCGTCAGTAGCGGACCGATGTGCGAATAGGCCGAAGGCAGCACAACGCGCCAAGATCCGGATGGCACCGAGGTGGTGTCTAGTAAGTTGCCGCACTGGTGTGGCCATCCAACAATGCTGAAAGTCGGCGTGGGGCGCCCCGTTGGCCTGTGAGTTTGCGTCAGTAGCGGACCGATGTGCGAATAGGCCGAAGGCAGCACAACGCGCCAAGATCCGGATGGCACCGAGGTGGTGTCTAGTAAGTTGCCGCACTGGTGTGGCCATCCTACAATGCTGAAAGTCGGCGTGGGGCGCCCCGTTGGCCTGTGAGTTTGCGTCAGTAGCGGACCGATGTGCGAATAGGTCGAAGGCAGCACAACGCGCCAAGATCCGGATGGCACCGAGGTGGTGTCTAGTAAGTTGTCGCACTTCTGTGGCCATCCTACAATGTTGAAAGTCGGCGTGGGGCGCCCCGTTGGCCTGTGAGTTTGCGTCAGTAGCGGACCGATGTGCGAATGGGGCCAAAGGCAGCGCAACAATATTTTCTGATTTGAAGACACCACAAGGCGCTGAGATGCCAAGATCCGGATGGCACCGAGGTGGTGTCTAGCAAGTTGTGGCACTGGTGTGGCCATCGTACAATGGTAAAAGTCGGCGTGGGGCGCCCTGTTGGCCTGTGAGATGGTGTCAGTAGCGGACTGATGTGTGAATGGGGCCAAAGGCAGCGCAACAATATTTTCTACTATATTTTCGGAGTAGAAGACACCACAAGGCGCTGAGATGCCAAGATCCGGATGGCACCGAGGTGATGTGTAAGTTGCGGACGGATGTGCGAATGGGGCCAAAGGCAGCTCAACAATATTTTCTGAAGAGAATACACCACAAGGCGCTGAGATGCCAAGATCCGGATGGCACCGAGGTGATGTCTAAGTTGCGGACCGATGTGCGAATGGGGCCAAAGGTAGCGTAACAAGATTTTCTGTATGGAAGATACCACTAGGCGTTGAGATGCCAAGATTCGGATGGCACCGAGGTGATGTCTAGGAAGTTGTGCCACTGGTGTGGCCATCGTACAATGGTAAAAGTCGGCGTGGGGCGCCCTATTGGCCTGTGAGATGGTGTCAGTAGCGGACTGATGTGCGAATGGGGCCAAAGGCAGCGCAACAATATTTTCTGACTGACACCACAAGGCGCTGAGATGCCAAGATCCGGATGGCATCGAGGTGATGTCTAAGTTGCGGACTGATGTGCGAATGGGGCCAAAGGCAGCGTAACAATATTTTCTGTATGGAAGATACCACTAGGCGTTGAGATGCCAAGATTCGGATGGCACCGAGGTGATGTCTAGCAAGTTGGTGTGGTCATCCTACAATGCTGAAACTCGGCGTGGGTCACCCCATTAGCCTGTGAGATGGCGTCAGTAGCGGACCGATGTGCGAATAGGCCGAAGGCAGCACAACGCGCCAAGATCCGGATGTCACCGTGGTGGTTTCATAGTTGAGAGGCACTTCATCTGCAGTGGGGCGCCGAGATCCGGATGGCACCGAGGTGATGTCTAGCAAGTTGCTGTACTTGTGTGGTCATCCTACAATGCTGAAACTCGGCGTGGGTCGCCCCATTAGCCTGTGAGATAGCTGTTCTTTGGATTTGGGCCTGGTCCACTAAAATGGCCCTGGGACACCTAAGAACTCGAACGCTCGATTTTTTTTTCCTTTCCTGTACATGGAAAAAAAGGTAAATGCCCGGTATGTTACACGCTTCATCTGCCACGATGAACTCTCCAGAGGAACCGAAAAAATATATAGTTGTGGTAACTATACCATGCATCGTCATATGGAGAGGTGGCACCAATTAATTATAGTGCTGCATAAAAGAGAGATTTGGAGGAGAACCCCTGACCTGCTAGTACATTCATCAAAGAAGTGGCACTGAGAGCTTCAGAGGCAAGGGAAACGGTCCCAAATATTTAGAAGAACTTTGGAAAGATTAAAATGACATGTTTAGATTGTGGTAAATTAATTTCATGTGGGCAGATGAGTGTTACTCTAATAAATACAGCATATGAACATCATCATAGTCGATGGTTGGTAGAGACATTTTGACTATATCCTGGACCTGCCCGTCCTCGCCCAAAATGGCGCCGGAATAAATGGGACTCGTAACTCCTTGTTGTGTACTGGTTGCAGAACCTTGAAATCACGAGATACGTATGCAGTTTTGAAGCACATGGCGGGCGGGGACGAGAATTGATTGAATATTTCGACATCCCTATTGATATTAAGTTCTGATGTGTTATTGATTACTGTACTGTTGAAAATTCGAATTAACGTCACCCATGGTACTTGCCCGCAAATGTATATCTAGATAATTTTATTGTAACTGGCCCTGTCGTATTTTAATTATAAAATGTACGTCCACCGATTCCGTAACTGTTAGACACCTTAGTTTTTGCAACCTAATGGCCCGCCCGTTACGTTCCTCTACAGTGTAAATGTCTATTCATCATATACGATTACAGTTTGCTCCGTGGCAGGCCCACGTGGTTATAGGCTCGTATTTGTATAATGAAATTTTCACAATAAAGGTTTTTAAAAGAAAACATGGTAGTAGTGTATACATTGGTAAAGTTTTTAATAATAGTCACTGTTTTAGAATCATTAAAAGGCAAGTGAAATAAAGCAGACCAATTACATGAAGGGTAAAAGGTATAATACGAAGGAACGCAGTAAAGATAAATGGTCAAGGGCTGTTGTGTTTTCTATTCCTGCAACATAAAGTGATCGATAAGAATCTCATATTCAGGCGTATCGGCGAGTAAGACAGCAGGTCGACCCTCTTTTGCTCAACGGCTCCGTCATGGGACGAAGAAACGCTCTTTTTCTCGAAAAAAGAATATATTTTACTTGCAGGACAGTTGTAAAATTTCCGGGAAAGTACATTAGCCTGGAACATTATAACATATATTTAAGAGAAAATAATGTTCGGA
This sequence comes from Lissotriton helveticus, assembly GCF_964261635.1. NCBI lineage: Eukaryota > Metazoa > Chordata > Amphibia > Caudata > Salamandridae > Lissotriton > Lissotriton helveticus. The sequence continues at coordinate 994,568,655 of NC_136072.1, forward strand.
AGTAATTAAAAGCGTAATTTTTAGGTGATATGACCAAGGCTTTCATCATTAGAATAAGAAAAGTAAAATGAACCAATGAAAAGTTTTATTAACAAGTCATATGACTTGTTATGCTTACGTTACGCGCTGCGCGCCCCGGATGACTTCCGGATGCGCTAACGCGGCGCGTCATATGACGCATTACGCGACAACGCAGGTCCAGAATATAGTCAAAATGTCTCCACCAACCAGCGGTCGAAACACAACCCCTTTCAGCAGGCTAAATAGTTCTGTTAAATGACAACAGAAAGGACAGGCAACAAGAACCATCAGTCAAAGAGGGGAGGGCTAGTTCTTCTCTACCGGGTTACATTGGGGCGCTACCGGAACTGATCGAATTGGTAGTCTACAGTGTTTCTGGATGTTTCAGACCGAAGCTGGGGTTAGCATGAGAGCAGCACCATTTCGTAGCTCCGTTGTGGCCATTCCGCAACCAATCATGGCAGCCGCTCTTTATCGTTATTTTGGGCGGGGTGGGTGGCGGAGCCGAGCTGTTTTGCAGCCATCATTGTGTGGAGTTCAGTTCATCTCACTAGTTTTGTATTTGTCATGAGGGGTTGTTCCTAATGTTTCTATTTTAGCGAGGTCAAAAAGAGATCCCATTAGTGGCCTACTGATTTTGCTCGATTCCTTTTCTTTTTTTTTTACACGATTTTTCGTTATCTGCAAAGACTAAACAGAGTATTGCGACTCTGTGTTTGTTTGTAAATAGAGAATGAACCAAAGAGAACTAATTCTAAAACAGTAAATACTTGGATAACAATCAATCAAATGGAGAGAGAAGCAGGCACGACGGATTACAACGGGGGCAAAGGCCTGCGTTAACTACCTTTCACTATCTGCAAAGAGAGAGTACTCCTAATAGAAATGAGGGGGGGGGCACCATTCAAAGCAGATCAGTGTGCATAAACACGAAAATGTTTTCACTTACCACGTACTTGACATTCGACAGCTTATGATATTTGCTATTAAAAAACCATTGAAATTCACTGAAAAAACCATAGGTTATAGACCATATATAGTTAGGAATTAGCATTTACAAAACCTTGAAAATTCACTGAAAAAACCATAGGTTATAGACCATATATAGTTAGGAATTAGCATTTAAAAAACCTTATTTTACTCACACAAAACCATTGAAATTCCATATATAGTTAGTTGCACTAACTATATATTGCGCACCCGCAATCCACTGCTGATCATGTCACATATTACATCATTCATGACATGGTCAGTGACATCACTGATGACATCACTGATGACATCTCAAATGACATCACTGATGACATCACTGATGACATCTCATTTGACATCATTCTTGTGCTAATACGATAAACCTCTTCAGACTCTAATATAACCTTAGATACACTCAGTGTATACAGACACTCACACACTGCCACTCATCCATGGAGTTACTCACACACCCAGTCAGTCATGCAAAGAAACAATCTCACCTCCATTTCTTCAACTATACAGTTAAACACACCTTACTTATTGAAACATATACTAACACATATTTACTCTCTTATACAATCCCTGATACAAGTTCACAATGATCGATACAACCACTCACTCATTCAGTGGCTCTCATGCACAGTTATTTATATATGCCAACTCTCACATGTACTGTGTTTTACATATGTACTTACTATGACATGTAGCATTGAGATATCCATTCACTCATCAATACACTCATGCACACAGTCAACTGCCCATGTAGCTGTTTCCACATGCACTCTTGAACTCATACACCTAGTGAATAAACTGCTCACACATCTATGCATAGAGTCACACACCTTCCAGCCACCCCCACACAAACTCAATCTCCCATAGAAATACTTGGGCAACCAATTAATAACACATATAGCCTCTCGTATAGCTAATGATCAACACATGCAGCAGTTTACAGAACAACAGACATAATGATGCACAAATTAAGACAGTTTAGTTACTAACCCATGCATTCAGTGAGACACATTTAATCACTCACTCATACAGTCAGTCACACACCTACTAAATCCTTCATCCAGACACTTATACATCCACTCATTCTTCAATATGTAAGACATATTTTAACTTTACAGAAACATACAGTCACTGGATGTTGTCATCAGTGATGTCATCAGTGATGTCATTTGAGATGTCATCAGTGATGTCATCAGTGATGTCACTGACCATGTCATGAATGATGTAATATGTGACATGATCAGCAGTGGATTGCGGGTGCGCAATATATAGTTAGTGCAACTAACTATATATGGAATTTCAATGGTTTTGTGTGAGTAAAATAAGGTTTTTTAAATGCTAATTCCTAACTATATATGGTCTATAACCTATGGTTTTTTCAGTGAATATATATATATATATATATATATATTCACTGAAAAAACCATAGGTTATAGACCATATATAGTTAGGAATTAGCATTTACAAAACCTTGAAAATTCACTGAAAAAACCATAGGTTATAGACCATATATAGTTAGGAATTAGCATTTACAAAACCTTATTTTACTCACACAAAACCATTGAAATTCCATATATAGTTAGTTGCACTAACTATATATCGCGCACCCGCAATCCACTGCTGATGATGTCACATATTACATCATTCATGACATGGTCAGTGACATCACTGATGACATCACTGATGACATCTCAAATGACATCACTGATGACATCACTGATGACATCACTGATGACAACATACAGTGACTGTATGTTTCTGTAAAGTTAAAATGTGTCTTACATATTGAAGAATGAGTGGAAGTATAAGTGTCTGGACAAAGGATTTAGTAGGTGCATGACTGAATGTATGAGTGAGTGATTAAATGTGTCTCACTGAGTGAATGGGTTAGTGACTAAACTGTCTTAATTTGTGCATCATTATGTCTGTTGTTCTGTAAACTGCTGCATGTGTTGATCAGTAGCTATATGATTAACTATATGGGTTACTGATTGATTGTCCAAGTATTTGTATGGGAGACTGAGTGTGTGTGTGGCTGGCTGGGAGGTGTGTGACTCTGTGCAGATCAATGTGTACTTGTATCAATGATTGTATAAGAAGGTAAGTATGTGTTAGTATATGTTTGAAAATGTAAGGTGCTCTATGTTTAACTGTATAGACAAGAAAATGGAAGTGTCATTGATTCTTTACAGGACTGACTAGGTGTGTGAGTAACTCCATGGATGAGTGGCAGACTGTGAGTGTCTGTATAGGTGTATGAGTGCATATGATAGTGTTGTAAAGATGAGTGATTGTATGTATGAATGATTGTATGAGTGAATGAGTGAATGTGTGTGTAGACATAGGAATCAGTGAGTGCGTATGTAGTAACTAGTATTGGTGTGTCAATGGTTTCAAAAATTATACTCTGTATTTAACACTGGGTGAAACAGAGGTTATATTAAAATGTGAGGAGATGCATTGTATTGTCACATGAATGATATCATCAGTGATGTGGTCATTGATGTCATCAGTGATGTCATCAGTGATGTGACTGACCATGTCATGAATGATGTAATATGTGACATCATCAGCAGTGGATTGCGGGTGCGCGATATATAGTTAGTGCAACTAACTATATATGGAATTTCAATGGTTTTGTGTGCGTAAAATAAGGTTTTGTAAATGCTAATTCCTAACTATATATGGTCTATAACCTATGGTTTTTTCAGTGAATTTTCAAGGTTTTGTAAATGCTAATTCCTAACTATATATGGTCTATAAACTTTGACTGGGGTAGGTCTGGAAATGCTTTTAAAGGACACCTTTGAGCAATTGATGGCACTTTTTCCTCAGACTGCCTTGGTATATTCAAATATATGCCAAAGACAAAAATGGAGGTGGTCGAACCAATTTTGTCCACAAATTGAGAAATCGAGGAAGCATGTAAACAAATGTGTTTCAGCTTACATGAGAGACCATGGAATGGGCTCCCTGTACAACAATAACTTGCGTTACTACATGCAAGATATCTACAGAGGAGATGGAGTTCACTTCTCAGAGGAGGGCAACAGAATTTTCACTCTGAATTTAAGACTGTGCATTGGTACCTACTTATAAGTACCTAAATGTACCATAAACCCAAAAGCTCTTCTCAGAGCTACCCTACATCTGATCACTCACAATTATTATTTTACTCTAACTTTTTTCACTAATTTTCAAGAAAGTACGCTCCCCAGAACGCTTCCCGGTTCGCGAACCGGGCGCACTCCACGCAAAAAAACTAAAAAAACGGTATATTTTTTTTTTGCCCTGCGAGACCCTTTCAAAGCCTCCACATCAAACCTAGGGGGTCAGGGACGATCTACTATGCCCCCTTATGGTCATTTGCCCCTTCGCTTTGGCCTCCTCTTGTCTCTCGATCCTACCGAGAGACAAGATGGCGGCCGCTACAGACTGTTTGGAATGTTTACAGACGCCGAAGAACCAATCAGCTTCGCAAACCTCCGTAACGCGAAAAGTACACGAAGCGGAGCGCTATTACAGATATATATCTTTTTTTGAACGTTAATTTCTCAAAATCCACTGGAGCACATATATTGAGACCTAGCAAAGGCACATCGGGCTACCAGTCCCTAATATTTTACCAAGTTTCGTGCAAATCCATTCAGCCGTTCGATTATTATTATTATTTTTTTTTTTGCCCCGCGGGGCCCTTTTAAAACCTCCACATCAAACCTAGGGGGTCAGCGAGGATCTACTATGCCCCCTTATGGTCATTTGCCCCTTCGCTTTGGCCTCCTCTTCTCTCTCGATCCTACCGAGAGACAAGATGGCGGCCGCTACGGACTGTTTGGAATGTTTACAGATGCCGGAGAACCAATCAGCTTCGCTTCACAAAGCTCCGTTGCGCGAAAAGTACGCGTCCTGGAGCGCTGCCCGGTCCGCTGTTACAGATATATATCTTTTTTTAAACGTTAATTTCTCAAAATCCACTGTAGCACATATATTGAGACCTACAAAAGGCACATCGGGCTACCAGTCCCTACAATTTTGCCAAGTTTCGTGCAAATCCATTCAGCCGTTCGGGCTAAAAGTGAGGCCAACCGCCCTATGGAAAACTCAATGTTAAAAACACGTTTTGGGACCCCCCTTTTTTCTCGGCCCCCCCTTGACGAACCCCCCCCCCCAAATTTTCAAGGGCTGCTCAGTAACAAAATGTGCCATTTTCCTGAAAATTTCAGCCAATTCCGTCCACGAACGCCAAAGTTATTAGACATAGAATTTTCAAAAATCCCATAGAGAAAAAATCCTTACTATATATACCTACTGGCGACCGCCAGTAGGTAATATATATATATATATATTATATATATATATATATATATATATATATATATATATATATGTATATATATATTTTTTTTTCACTGAAAAAAACAAAGGTTACAGGGACATTATAGTTAGGAAGCAGAATTAAAAAAAACTTAGAAATTCACTGACAAATCAAAGGTTACAGGGACATTATAGTTTGGCTCACATTTCACTTATACTAAACCAGAAAAATCCAGCATTTATATTCACTGAGCTAACTATACCTTATGCCCCTGCAATGCACTGCTTATGACCTCACATAGTACATCCCTTATGACATGGCCAGTAACATCACGCCGCTGCAACTTTAGTTTTTTTCAGTGAATTTCTAAGATTTTTTAAAATGTTATTTCCTAACTATAGCATCCCTGTAACCTTTTGACTTTTTTAGGTTCACTGACAGCATATCAACACCTAAAATATGCCCTTACCAAAATAATGTGTCATAAATATCGATGTCAAAAATATCACATCCTATTTATAATGGTAAGTACAAAAATATTTATTTCATTAATATAGTTGAACAAAATATTGTATATAGATATATACATATTATATATATATATATAATACATATAAAATTAGTAAATAGTAACATTCATTTTTTATAAAATGAGTTAGATTTAATACACATCTTAACAAATATATCAAATAACTTAATTTTAAAATGTTAAACACACATATATAATAAATAATGTATATATATACATGTATTCACTTTAAAACAGTTATTAAACTAATAATATCTGCTGTATTTTTTAACTTAAAAATGACATAAAAATATAACAATTAAAGGGCCGATTCCGATCTCGCGCGGAAGTTCCCCGAACGCGATCCGGCCGTACACTTGTCCTCCACCTGACTTGTACAGCTGAACGAGTGAGCAAGTACGATGCGAGAAACACCAAATCACCGACCGAATCGTTTCAGGGTCCGAACCGCTCCGTACGCCTCGTCCGTAAGCAAACCATGCCGTGCAATTGAGGCAAATTCCGACGGAACCAGTACGATGCATGCATCGGACAGGTGGATCGAGCCAAAGTTTCTGACTCACAAAGCGCCCGGGAAGCTGCCTTTGGGGGTCAGTGTCAGATCCCCCCGTCATCGCAGTCTTACAACTCGGACACAGGGGGAGACCCAAGTGTCTCCCCAACACAGGCAAGTATGGTTCAGATGGAACAGATGCGTACCCACTCTAGGGGACGCCCTTGTGCGAGACATACCTATTCAGTCTATGGGAGCCCATGTACGCATCGTACGACCGGCTCCATTGACTTCTATGGGAGTCTGACTGAACCTAGTCCGGCAGCATGCAGCCGTATCGTACTCACTCGGTCGGACTGCAGGAGTCCGGCTCAGTCGGAAAACACTCCGGATTCGGCTCGTTTGGAGAGCTTTCCGACCCAGATAGGAATTGGCCCCTAGATGTGTATATTTATATATATATATATATATATATATATATATATATATATATATATATATATATATTCACTGAAAAAACCATAGGTTTCTTCCATCAACTTTTACATATACATATATAAAACATATTTATTTTTCAGAAAGACACACATGCACTGGATACACTGGATACACGCCGATTGTGCGCCGAAGGCGCGCCAAAGGTAAGCCCGTCTGCGCCCGTCCGCGACCGGATCGCGACCAGCGCCAGGACCCCTGGCCCCCACCGACGGAAGCCGACCCGACGAACCTACAGCGCCTCCGACCTCATCGCACTCAACACCGGCCACATCCCAGGATGTCACCGAGCCGCCCCGAAGCACACCCACGGACCCTTCAGCTGCCACGCCTGCAAGTTCACCTGCATCCGGACCTTCCCTGCACCCGCCAAGCCGAACTCCAGCAGCACCCACCTCAAGTGCATCCTGCTCAACACCCGCTCCGTCCACAGACACGCCGTAGAACTCTGGAACCTGCTCGACACCACCGCCCCCGACGTTGCCTTCATCACCGAGACCTGGATGAACGCCTCCTCAGCCCCAGACATCGCCATCGCCATCCCAGAGGGCTACAAGATCACCCGGAGGGACCGCGACAACCAGACCGGAGGAGGCATCGCCATCATCCACAGAGACACCATCCGCATCACGACCAACACCGACGACACCCTCACCACCGCTGAACACCTGCACTTCCAGATCCACACCAACCCGAAGACCACCCTCAGAGGCACCCTGATCTACCGACCCCCGGGACCACGCACACGATTCAGCGAGGACATCGCCGACTTCGTCAGCCCGCACGCTCTCCCCTCCGCCGACTACATCCTCCTGGGGGACCTCAACTTCCACCTGGAGAACAACAACGACCGCAACACCACCACCCTGCTCGACAACCTCGACAACCTCGGACTCAAGCAACTGGTGACCACCCCCACCCACCTCGCCGGACACACACTCGACGCCGTCTTCTCTTCCAGCAAAGACGTCACCTTCAGCCACGCAACAGGACTCCACTGGACGGACCACAGCTGCGTCCACTTCACCTTCAGAAGAACGACGATCCACCACCTCCAGCAACAGGTTGCTCGAAGAAGCTGGAACAAGATCACAGCCAACCAGCTCACCGCCTCCCTGAGCCAGCACCCTCCCGCCAACTCAGCGAACCCCAGCCAGGCCGCCGACAACCTCACGAAGTGGATCAGCAACTGCGCGGACGAACTCGCCCCTCTGAGGACCCCGCCCAGCAGATCCTGCAGCAGAAAAACACCATGGTTCACCGACGAACTCAAGTGCTCCAAGAAGAACTGTCGAGCCCTCGAGAAAGCCTGGAGAAGGGAACCAACGACGGACAACATGGCCACCCTCAAGCTCGCCACCCGGAAACACCATCAACTGATCCGCGCCACCAAGAAAAATGCATACAAGGACCGGCTGGACAACAACGCACACAACTGCAAGGAACTCTTCAACATCGTGAAAGAGCTCTCCAACCCCAACGCCGGAAACAACGACATCACCCCGTCGCAAGACCTCTGCAACTCCCTCGCGTCCTACTTCCACAACAAAATCACGGACATACACAACAGCTTCAGCAACCAACCAACGCAAGCCACAACCGCAACGACGCCACCATCCACCACCCTCCGCACCTGGACCCCGATCAGCACCGAAGACACCATCCGCACCATGAACTCCATCCATTCCGGATCTCCGACTGACCCCTGCCCTCACCACGTCTTCAACAAGGCCGACGCTGTCCTCGCACCCCACCTGCGGGACATCATCAACACCTCCTTCGACTCCGCCACCTTCCCTGAGAGCTGGAAGCACGCCGAAATCAGCGCTCTCCTCAAGAAACCCACAGCAGACCCCACCGACCTCAAGAACTACCGTCCCATCTCGCTCCTCCCGTTCCCGGCCAAAGTCATCGAGAAGACCGTCAACAAACAGCTGGCCGCCTTCCTCGAGACGAATGGATCCCTCGACCCCTCACAGTCCGGCTTCCGAGCGAACCACAGCACGGAGACCGCCCTCATCGCCGCCACCGACGACCTTCGAACTCTGATGGACAACGGAGAAACAGCGGCCCTCATCCTCCTGGACCTCTCCGCGGCTTTCGACACTGTCTGCCACCGCACCCTAGTACAGCGCCTCAGCAACATCGGAATCCAGGAGAAGGCACTGGAATGGATCACCTCCTTCCTCGACGGAAGAACACAAAGAGTCCGCCTACCACCGTACAAGTCAGAGGCCACCAAAGTCATCTGCGGCGTACCCCAAGGATCCTCGCTGAGCCCAACCCTCTTCAACGTCTACATGAGCCCCCTCGCGGCCATCGCACGCCAACACAACCTGAACATCATCTCCTACGCCGACGACACCCAGCTGATCCTCTCCCTGACCAACGACCCCGCCACCGCCAGAGCCAACCTGCACGAAGGGATGAGAGACGTAGCCGAATGGATGACGACCAGCCGCCTGAAACTGAACTCAGACAAGACGGAGGTCCTCATCCTGGGCGCCACGCCCTCCGCCTGGGACGACTCCTGGTGGCCCCCCGCCTTGGGCACCGCACCCAAACCGACGGACCACGCACGCAACCTGGGCTTCATCCTGGACTCCTCCCTCTCCATGACCAGACAAGTCAACGCCGTCTCCTCGTCATGCTTCAACATCCTGCGCATGCTACGTAAGATCTTCCGGTGGATCCCCACCGAGACGAGGAAGACGGTCACCCAAGCCCTCGTCACCAGCCGACTGGACTACGGCAACGCCCTCTACGCCGGAACCACGGCGAAACTCCAGAAGAGACTCCAGCGGATCCAGAACGCCTCGGCGAGACTCATCCTCGACATCCCCCGACGCAGCCACATCACCGGACACCTGAGAGATCTGCACTGGCTCCCGGTCAACAAGAGAATCACCTTCCGGCTCCTCACCCACGCGCACAAAGCCCTACACGACCAAGGCCCGAGCTACCTCAACAACCGGATCAGCTTCTACACTCCCAAGCGCCTCCTCAGATCAACCAACCACGCCCTCGCCGCCGTCCCCCGCATCCGAAGAGCGACAACAGGAGGAAGATCCTTCTCCTACCTGGCCGCCAAGACCTGGAACTCACTTCCGACCAATCTGCGCCTGACCCAAGACCACCTCTCCTTCAGGAAGCAGCTCAAGACCTGGCTGTTCGAGCAGTAGCGGCACCCCCCCCCCCTCCCAGCGCCTTGAGACCCTACGGGTGAGTAGTGCGCTCTACAAATGACCGGATTGATTGATTGATCAGTGATGTCATGAGTGATGTCACTGACCATGTCATGAGTGATGTAATATGTGACGTCATCAGCAGTGCATTGCACGCACAAGTTATAGTGAGTCCAACTAACTATAACGTGGGAATTTCAATGGTTTTATGCGAGTAAAATTTCCAGCTAACTATAACTGGTGTGAAACCTATGGTTTTTTCAGTGAATTTAATAGGTTTTTTAAATGCTAATTCCTAACTATAACTGGTGTGAAACCTATGGTTTTTTCAGTGAATTTCATAGGTTTTTTAAATGCTAATTCCTAACTATAACTGGTGTGAAACCTATGATTTTTTCAGTGAATTTCATAGGTTTTGTAAATGCTAATTCCTAACTATATATAGGGCCTCAAACCTATTTTTTTTTCAGTGAATTTCGTAGGTTTTTTAATAGCTAATTTCTATTTCTATGAAATATAATTTTTTTTTGCCTTGGTGCGCTCCCGGTGCGCGTACCGGTGAACGCACGGGTAAGCGCAGTCTTACAGCGCGCCCCGGTGCGCGTACCGGTGAGCGTCCCGTTAGCGCAAGTGCCGCGAACGAAAACATCATCGTGACGTATCGCGTAGCCGCTTGAAGCGTCTTATGACGCACGGCGTAAGCGCACTCGGAAGCGCCCGAGCGCATACCATCGCGCAACGTAAGCGCCGCCGGGCGCGCCTCCGGGCGCGCACCGGGGCGCGTAGCGTAAGCGCGTCGGGTCATATGACCTGAAAATAACACTTTTCATTGGTTGCTAACATTTTTTTTTTAGAAAGAATGAAATCCCCACCCATTTCCTTCACTTCTTCTTTCACTTTTGTGACTGCAAGACCTCTCTTTTTTCTGTCGGCTCTTTGCTGAATTAATATCTTGCATTACCATGGCTGCCAGAGCATCCAGCAGTGAAGATGAGTCAGAGGGATTTCTGGATGAAGAGGTTCCTCAGCCGAAAATAAAAGAACACTTCATATGGAAGTTTTTTTCCATTCCACCTGATCAGAAAAAAGTAAATGCTTCAAAGGTGGAGTGCAGGATTTGTAAAACTGTCCTGTCACGGGGTGACCCCAGAAAGAAATATTCATTTGGAAACTCGACGATGATTCGACATGTCGAGAGGAGGCACCCCCAGAACTTTGCCCGGGAGAGTGTCAGGGCTCTGGCACGAGAGGCTCCCAGTGATGGGGCCTCTACTTCAACCGGAGGACAAACTGCATCAGGGAGGGAGCAATCACAAGAACAGATTCCCAACATCCAGCCTGCTTTTAATAAAGGCGTTATTAAATGCAGATATTGCGATAAGTGACTTTGCTATGGGGAACAAAGTGTTCTGCTCATGGTTCGAGCATTGGATAACCATCGCTGCCGTTCCCAGCCCTAATTTTGTTTTGTTTTTTTACTCCTGTTGAGCAGTTTCCCATTCACTATTTTTGTTTCTGTTCTAAAAAAAGACAAAAAAAGTTCTTTTCAGAACTACCTCCAATTCTCATCAAAGAGCTGTGTTCTTAAAAAAATGAAAAAGAGTAAGTGAAGTGGAGTGCATTGATAAACGAGAAGAAAATGAGTGAGAAAGCACAGAAAGGGACGAGAGGAGAAGGGAAGTGAACTAGGGGGACTGAAAGAAGGTGAGTGTGGGGAAGGAGAGTGAACATGGGGAATGTGGATACGCGAAGAAAATGTAGTAAAGGAACGGGGGTGTGGAAGGGTAAGAAAAGAGCAGTGATGTTTTGGAAAGAGTGGAGATACAGACTGGATAAAGACAAGTGAGTGTGAGACCAGGTAAGTAAGGCAGTGAAGAAACAGAGAAAGTGAAAGAAAAAATAAGAGTAGAAGACTGAAGGCCTCATTTTTGCACCTGCCTCACAGCAGGCGTAACACTGACGCAGGCCCTTTAACATGCACCTTGTTGAGTCATATTTACAAAGTGACGCATCTAGGTAGATGCATCACTTTGTAAACCCCAGCGCCACATTATACCTGCGTCAGGTGTAATGTATGCAAAAGGGGCGTATTGACGCAAGAAAGGGTCGTAGAGGTGACGCAGTGAAATCTATAAGATTTCACTGCGTCACTTTTAGGACGCCGTTGTGTCAAAATCTTGTGCCTGTCTCACAGCAGGCGTAAGACTGATGCAGGCCCTTTCACATGGGACTTGCCCCATATGAAAGGATGCATTGCTGGAGTTGTGTCACTTTTGTGACACACTCCAGCAATGCATCACTTTTGCGCTTACAGATACGTCAGAAATACTGACGTATCTGTAACTACTTGCGACATAATGCGTCATAAATTAAATATGATGCATGAGTAGAAGAAAATGTAGTAAAGGAACGGGGGTGTGGAAGGGTAAGAAAAGAGCAGTGGCTTAAATTATTATTTTACTGTTTCACTGGGTTTTTCCCCATGGTACGCTCCCCAGTACGCTCCCCGGTGCGCGTACCGGGCGCTCCCCCCGCGAAAAGCCCCCTTTTGGTCATTTGCCCCTTTGTTTTTGCCACCTCTTGTGTCTCGATCCTACCGAGACACAAGATGGCGGCTGCTCCGGACTGTTTGGAATGTTGACAGACACCCGAGAGCCAATCAGCTTTCCGCTCGCGAACTCGCGTAGCGCGCTGGTACGCGCCCCGGTGCGCGTACTGGGGCGCGCTTATAGATATATATATATTTTTTTAACCTAAATTACTCAAAATCCACTGGAGCACATATCTTGAGACATAGCAACGGCACATCGGGCTACCAGTCCCTACAATGTTGCCAAGTTTGGTGGAAATCCATTCAGCCGTTCGGGCTAAAAGTGAGTCCAACCGCCCTATGGAAGTTAACATGGGGAAAACACGTTTTGGGACCCCCCTTTTATCTCGGCCCCCGATTGATGAATCCCCCCCAAACTTTCAGGGAAGGAGCAGAGCGGAGCGGGCCATCTTCTTTGAGAAATTCGCGAAGATTCGTCCACCGGCACCAAAGTTATTCCCAATAGAATGTTGCGGATTTCCTATGGAAAGTAGATCCTAACTATAACTACCTACTGGCGACCGCCAGTAGGTAATATATATATATATATATACATATATATATATATATATATATATATATATACCAATAACATAACATCTATTTAAACAATTCTAATTAAATTGAAACATTAAACTTTTACAAATCTTTAAAATTAGTTTGAAAAGAATTACAATTACAAATATTAATAATTAAAAATATTATAATTTCAAATAAACAAATCATAATATAAAGTACTAGCAGCCCGCCCCGACGTTGTCCGGGGGCAATGAGGCTTATGGGCCAACCGCCCGCCCCGGCCCCCGCCCTAGCCGGTACTAATGCCACTGAGCTCTATCATTGACTTCAAAGAGCACAGCTAGGAAAAAACATTGCCACTGTATGCAGCAAATCTAAGCTGACAGAATAAAGCGGGGAAAAAAGCACGCGCAGCTCGCGGGTCACTCTGACGCAGTGTCCTGGAATGGCAGGTTGGGACTGCAGTGCGTGCCTCAATCGCCCCACATGCCTATTCACTTGTGTTTGAAGCCGCCATTCTTCAGGGCCAACCTCCCGCCCCGGCCCCCTCCCGCGCCGACATTGTACGTGTCCCTTTGCCTTACCTGAGCCGCCGCTCCTCCCCGCGCTCCTGACTTCACCGCCGCTCCTCGCCGCTCGTCACCGCTCCTCCCCGCCTGTCTGCCCTCCTCTCCGCTCCTCCTCGCCTGTCCGCCACTCCTCCCCGCGCTCATGTCCGCCGCTCCTCCTCGTCATCACGCACGTCGCGGCCAGCGCTACGTCGCGGCCGGCGCTACTTCCAGGGAACTACTTTTTTTTTTAAGTTACATTTTTTAATTTACGTTTAATTTTTATTTTATATAGCCTCTGACCATCTGCACACCCTGACAATTTCAACGATGTATCGGGTGTGTGGATTGGCGCTGTGGTTCCCGAGTTTACCTGGCTCAAAGGTTTGTGTTCTCTCTTCATAATAGTAGTATAGATAACAATACAAAAGAAATTATAACATTTAATACACATACTATTCCCACTACAATTTAAACAAAACTACACAAACTATTTAAGTGAATATATATTAAAAAATTACAACTCCCACTTAGAGCAACACATAAAGACCCTATGAAAATAACATTTTCAAATCTTCCTCCAATAAATGCAACAGTCATAAATGTGATAGATTGCACATACAAGATATTTACTGCACCCATTCCAGCTGATACAATACCAGGGTAACTCTTTAAGCAGAGGCGTAAAATTTACTATTCCCACTCCACTAAGTGTAACAATGGAGAAAATGTTGAATTGCGGAGGGATACAATTTACTGTTCCCTCTCCATTCAGTGTAACAGTAGGGAAAGTGTTGGATTGCGGAGGGGTAATATGTAATATTCCCACTCCAGTCAGTCAAACAGTAGGGAAAGTATTGGATTGTGGAGGGATAAAATGTACATTTCCCATTCCATTGAGTGCAACAGTTGGGAAAGTGTTGGATAACGAGGGGTAAAAATTACTACTCCCGCTCCAGTGAGTCCAACAGTAGGGAAAGTGTTGGATAGCGGCGGGATACAATTTACTACTCCCACTCCAGTCATTACAACAGTAGGGAAAGTGTTGGATCGGGGAGGGGTAAAATGTACTATTCCCATGCCAGTCAGTACAACAGTAGGGAAAGTGTTGGATTGCAGTGGGGTAAAAATTACTGTTCCCACTCCATTCAGTTCAAAATTAAAAACCAAAAAATATCATTGACAAAATAAAATATTTTAAAAGCAGTCAATAAAAAAAATATAAATATGTTGAAATTAAAAATATATCTAATATTTAAAAAATATATATTATAATGTTACATTCACATCACAAACCCTACAAATATTATATTAAATAAAATAAAAGAATAATTTAATTCAAATACATTTTTTTATTTAGAAATTATTTATTAACAAAAACATTAATTACATGAATTTTGTTTATTTACTTCCTACCCTATCACACCACAAAACTCACAACCGACATCTCCAATCTAAAAAAAAATATTATTGGTACAATTAACATAATTAATCATCAATTCAACAAATATTACTAATTAAAAAACAAATTAAAACTCATAAAAATAAATTAACTTCCCACCCCTTACCCCTATAAATCCCAAAACCTGCACCTAAAATTAACCTTTAAAAAAATTAATTACATAATTACATTTGATTTTCAATTAAATAACTAATAGTATTTGACAACTAATTACAAAGTAGCAAAATGTATTTACTCCCCACCTTTTACCTCTATAAACCCAAAACCCTCCCACAAAAGGTAATTAAACAGTTATCATAAATAATTAACAATTAATTAATTAATATTGTCAACAAATTATTAATCAATTAAAAATAAATTACTTCCCACCCTTTACCCCTATAAACTCCACAAACCTGCACCTAAAATAAATTACACAATTTCCAATTTTAATTATCAATTACTGAATTATTATTAATTAACAACTAAATATTAATTCATTAAAAATAAATTACTTCCCAACTTTTACTCCTCTAACCTCAAACCCCACACACAAAAAATGTAATTAAACACTTAACAAAATTAGTTATTACATAATTATTATTAATTATCATCTAATTATTAATTAATTAAAATAAATAACGTCCCACTCTTTATCACTATAAAACCCACAACCCACAACTAAATTACACAATTTCCATATTTAATTATCAATTACTGAATTAAATTCCCACCCTTTACCTCTATAAACCCAAAACCCTACCACAAAAGGAAATTAAACACCACCTAAACAGTTGCTAAAGAAAATATTCTGGTCGTGGGTGGAAAACGAGAGAGGGAGCCACTCCAATCTATGTAGATCGGCTGCTGAGTTTTTGGTCATTAAAGATCTCCCTTTTAGAGAACCTTACTTGGATGTGATCTCCAATCCAATAGACAGGGCACTGTATTTTAAATTTAGGGTTGGAGTTTTGCCCCTTGGTACACGGACAGCGAAGTGGAAACCCCCTTGGCAAACTATAGCAACCTGCCCTTTCTGTGCTAGTAGGGATGAATCCATTGCCCACTTAATGTTTGAATGTTCAGCGTATGCTGCTCCTCGCCGCAGATGGCTGAAACCGCTTTGTCTGAGGCTGGGCACCCGGTCACACGTGGAGGCCCTACAGATGTTAAGATCAGACACGCACCCCTTCATTGCTTGTGGACTGGCAACATTTCTGGGATGGGTTTGGAGGATAAGATCTGCAAGGAAAATGATCCTCCAGTAAAGTTACCTACCCCGATCCCTCTGGTTTTAGCCATTTATTGTTGTGCTCTATTTCTTCCTTAAGGATGATATATTGTCTATGTGTATAAATGTATTTTAGACGGCTGATTTGCACAATTGTTGTACATATAATACTGTCTTCTATTTGATCTGCTTGTTTGTACTGATGGTTGAATTGGATAATTGTTTATATTTTATAATTATTTTTATACTGTAATGCTTTTAAGAAATGACAAAATATTTCGAAATAAAGCTATACAACAACAATAAATAATTAACAATTAATTAATTAATATTAATTGTCAACAAATTATTAATCAATTAAAAATACATTACTTTCCACCCTTTACCCCTATAAACTCCACAAACCTGCACCTAAAATAAATTACACAATTTCCAATTTTAATTATCAATTACGGAATTGATATTAATTAACAACTAAATATTAATTAATTAAAAATAAATTACTTCCCAACTTTTACTCCTCTAACCTCAAACTTCACACACAAAAAGTGTAATTAAACAACTAACAAAATTAATGATCACTTAATTATTATTATCATCTAATTATTAATTAATTAAATAAATAACGTCCCACTCTTTATCACTATAAAACCCACAACCCACACCTAAATTACACAAATTCTATATTTAATTATCAATTACTGAATTAATATTCATTAACAACTAATTATTAATTAATTAATTAAAAATAGATTACTTCCCACCTTTTACTCCTATAACCCCAGAAATCACACACAAAAAAGCAAATAATTAACAAAATTAATTATCAATTAATTATTTTTAATTATCAACTAATTAATAATTAATTTAAAAAAAACTACTTCCCACCTTTTACCCCTTTAAACCCCACAACCCACACATAAAATGTACCCCCCAAAAATGTAAAGCACAATTAACACCATGAAATATCAATTAAATAAATATTAATAAATGAAAAATAATCGTAAATGTATGATAATTAAATTACTTCCCACCCTTTTCGACTATAAACCCACAACCCGCAACGTAATTAAAAAATGCTAAATTTAATGGCAATTAAATTAATAACTACAAAGAAATGTAACACATATATTAAAAACATGAAAAATACTTGTACAAAAAACACACTGGAGACAGCCATCGGGGAGGTGGCGGTCCACGTGGCTGGGGCATCCACGGGGAGCACCTGCATTTGAGATTTGTCTCGGGCGGTGGCAGTCCGCAGGCCATGGGGGGTGCTGCACGGGCACTCTGTGCATACATTGAAAGTAGTGCCACCTGGAGGTGGCAGTCCCGAGGCTTTTTAATCCCTAGGAGCAAGTCCCTGTGCACCTCCCTCCTTTTTATAATTCCTCATGTCCCCAGGACCTGGCCCACCTTGGGGCTCATTTCAACGCAAGCACAGGAGACCGCACTTGTTTCTTTTTTTTCAATTTTACCGTGAATCCATTGGTCCACCATTGAATTTGTGGCTTAATTGAGAAACAACATTTTTTTAATCCCCATTCGGGTGCCTCAGGGACCACACCACCATATGTAGGGGGTCATGGTATTCCTACCCTGCCTCCTTTTCTGTCTTTTTTTGTGGCACTCTGCTCAAACTGAGTCCCAAGATGAATGCCAACACCTCCTGGTTAAAGTGTTGGTAGCCAATCAGATTAAAGCACAGGAACTGTTGGATCTGCAGAAGATCTGCGTCCTAGTAAATACAAATTTGGATTTTGGTTAATATCTCTAAAAATACGGAAGAGATTTGCACCAAATTACAAAAAACATGATCTGTTGAACAAAATCTGCCTTTCTGCCATAAGGGAGGGCGTCCCGTTTGGGCCATTAGGATGCGCCCGCCACAGTGGCGGGCGCATCCCGTATTTTTAACATTGCGGCGGGCGGTGCTGAAATCACCGCCCGACGCAATGCTAAAAATGCACACCAAACAGTTCAATGTACAATGTGACAGGCACTGCGCGGTGCCTGCCACTTTGTATATTGAAATGCATGTGCACCCCCCAGAATCCTTGGGGCCTGCAACGGGCCCCTGCAACTGATTCCCACATGCCTTTCTGTGGTGGCATTGCCACTACGAAAAGGCATGTGACCGCCCCCATCATAATATGGTTGGCGGTGTCTAACAGACTCCGCCACCATATTAAACTCTTTTCCGCCCGGTCAACTTGCTGACCGGGCGGAAAATCGGCGGACGGTCTTTCCATCCGCCGTGGTCACCCAGCCATAGTAATATGGCGGGGTGAAATGGGTGGCGGGCAGGGGCAGATGTCGGCGGATCGCCACTGCCATGCGGAAGTGGCTATCAGCCCGACATCCTAATGGGGCCTTAGGTATCTATGGGATACTACTGTGAAGATAATAAATATATATAGTTTTAAAGTAATTTTTATGATTACCGGGACTCTTGCGGGATCGTGAATAGTAAAAACGAGTAGATGAGTTATCAATGATCTCTATTAGTAGGAATGCATCTGGTGGTCTTTGTTTTTCAGATGAAGTGTGTAAGAGATAAGTGCTGTGAGGAGTAAATAGTGAATATTTATTTTTTTAAAAATTTTACAATCTCATGAGACTCTCCCAGGATCTTGAAAAATAGGAAGGAGCAGGTGATCTTTGAATACACTGTAGTAAGCACACTTGCTACTGCAGAAAGGAATATTTCTGGAGATGGTGCTTATCACAGTGTACCATTTATGCCCTTTGGCTTAAGAAGAGTTATGAGTTGAGCTATGACTCTTCCCACACCCTCCTACGCACACCCATCATCTAGTAGAATCTGAAAGGAAAGGCCAGTCCATCCCACATCCTACTACACACATCCAATATCTGAGAGAGAGAACTGACAGGAGAGGCCAGTCCCTCTCTACACACTCCTACACACATCTGTCATCTGTGAGAGAGGTCTCAAAGGAAAGGCCAGTCTCTCCACATACCCTTCTATGCAAACCCATCATTTCAGAGAGAGGTTTGAAAGAAGAAACAATTCCCTCCCCGCACCATACTACATATACCCATCACCTGAGAGAGGAGCCCAAAAAGAGAGGTTAGCTCCTTCCCACACAATACTATGCACTCCCATCATTACACAAAGAGGTATCACCAGAAAGGCCAGTCCCTCCACCCACCCTATTATGCACACTTGTTATCTGAGAGAGGAGTTTGAATGTAAAGGCTAATTCCTCCCAGCACCCTACTGTGTACACCCGTCACCAGAGAGAGGGGTTTGAAAAGAGAGGCTAGTCCATCCCATATGCTACTAAGCACATCCATCATTAGAGAGAGTGGTCTCACCTAAGATGCTAGTCCCTTCCCGCACCATACTATGCACACCTGTCACCTAAGAGAGGGGTCTGAAAGAAGAGGCTAGCCACTCCCCAAACTCTACTAAGCACATCAGAAGATGTCATGAGTGATGTGATATATGGAGTAACTAGCTGTGCATGGCGAGAGCGTAAGTTATAGTTACGTTATGACACGAGTTAAAGTTACCAGAGCTAACTATAACTGTGAATTTAAGTGGTTTAGTATGTTTGAAGTTACATTGTAACAGAGAATCCCATCTAATTATACTGCTATGTTGGACCTTTGTTTTTTCTGCTTGTTTTTTTACTTAAAGTATTATTTTGTTGCCATACGTGAGGCCAACCATCTGCCGGGCATAGTTTCAGCCATGCACAGTGGGGAGCTGGCTGCAGGGGCCAGGCCCTTTTACCAACCCCCGCATGCAGCAACCCCATGCTGCACACAGCCTGTGCATGTGCAAGTGCCATCTCCCTTCTTTTTTATCACAGCTACAGGGTATGGGGTCCATGGGACCTCTCAGAGGCTCGGAGAATGGGGTCACATGCCCCCCTGGCCAAAATCAAACCTATTGTGGCCCCTGCACCTTGGCCCACCACTGGGGGGTGGGTTAAAAAGATATGCTTGAAAAATAATTGTTACGGATTCACGTATCTTCAACGAATTTGAAGCAATTGTTTTTTTTTTTAAATGACTTTTTTTCTTAGGTCTCAGGCCTGAGTCATGTGTCCGGTGTCCTAAGATGACTGCCATCACTTCCTGGTTGATGTCGCCAGTAAGTAGTTATAGTTAGGACTGTGTTTCCATAGGAAAAGCATTTTTTGACTTATCTATATCATTAGTGCCATTTGACTAATCTTCAAGTGATTTTCCAAAGTAAAGTGTGCCAGGCATTCTAGCTGTGCACGGAAACTTTCAGGGTGATCTGTGAAGGAGAAACCGGGAAAAAGGGGTTAAAAAAATGCATTTATAATGTTAATTCCCATAGAGATTTTAGATACATCTACAGCCTGAATGGAATTACACCAAATTTGGGAGAAAGATAGATTATGGTCCAGCAAAAAATGCTTTTTGTGATTTGGTGTAAATCCATTCAGTATGTTTTGAGATATTAAAGGAAATCCATATTTGTATATCTAGGGTTGCGCCTAATTCACAACTATTTCGCGACAATTCGCAAATTTGCATGCCAACAGGAATGCATTGATTGCCTGGCTGCAACGTGAGCAGAAAGTAATGGCTGCCATTTTAATTAACGGGACATACTCCCCAGGGCGGAAACTGATTATCAAAAGTAGCCTGAGGGGTCTGCGTAGAGGTACCCTGACCCATGGGTAGTGTATATGGTGTTTGAGAGATCCCCTATGTGTAAAATACATCAAGAAACACATTTTCCATTTCCACATGCGATATTCCCGAAAAACGTGGAAAGTCATGATGAATTGGCAAATATTGCTGCAAACATTTAAAAAAAAAATCTTTTTATTAACATGAATCGACATGAACCTAGTAAACTTTTTTTAAGTCATTCACACCCACTCACAGACGCGTTTAGACACTCACAGACTCACTCAGTCACTTATGCATCCACTGAGATGACTAATTAGACACTCAGGCACCAATTTCACAGACCCACTCAGATACTCAAACCCATTCACAGACCACACAGATACTCATAAACCCACTCACAGACCCACTCAGGAAATCACACACCCACGCACAGACCCAGTCAAACACTTACATGCCCACTCAGAAACCCACTCAGAGTCAAACACCCACTCACAAAACCACTCAGAAACACATGCACTCACTCACTGACCCACTCAGAGACTCATGCACCCATTTACAGACCCACTAAGACACTCATGCACCCACTCACTGAACCACTTAGAGAATTACACACCCACTCACAGAGTCACTCATTCACCCACTCAGAGACCTACTCAGGGACTCATGCATCCACTTACAGACCCACTCACTCACACACCCACACACCAGCTCACATACCCAGTCAGACACTCACAGACCCATTCATAGACTCACTCAGACAGTAAAATACCCAGGTGCAGCTCCTCTCAGTCACTCATGCACGTACACACAGACCCATTCAAGGATTTGTGCACCCACTCACAGACCCATTCAGACACTCACACTCCCATTGACAGACCCACACAGACACTCATCACCCACTGACAGACCCACTCTGACACTCATGCAACTACTCACCGACTCAGTCACTCACACACACACTCAGAGACTCATTGAGACAGTCAAGTAATCACTAACAGACCCTCTAGACACTCATGCACCCACTAAGACACTTATGCACCCACTTACATATCCACTCAGAGACACATGCACCCAGTTAAAGATCCACTCAGAGACTTATGCAACCACTCACAGACTCATTCAGACACTGACGCACCTGATCAGATGCAGATTCACTTATATAGTTGTGAATTTTAAATGTGCTGGTGTCTATTAAATGACTGCATATTTTTTTGCCGAGTTTTATATAGCGCGAACTTGACCCGCAACCGAATCGGGTATCAGAGCGCTTTACATAGCACCAGTTATGTTACAACTTTTGCTTTGAGAATTCACGATGAATGTGAGAATAATAAAAATATCACAAAAAAGAAAGATTCCCAGATGTGGAATGAGCTTCCACCATCACTAAGGGCTTCAACTGAGCTGTTGTAATTTAGAAAGGCCTTGTAGACTTGGCTCTCTCGAAAGTAACCTGTTATGGTCAGATATCGTGCATTCTCAATAAGTTAGCTCCTTGTCCGCTAGCACCAGGATACCAGTCTGGTGACAGTTGTGCTTTATAAATGCTATACATAAATAAATAGCTGCTGAATTTCACTGGCTTTGTATGAGTGAAATCTGAGCCTAACTCCCTGTAACCTTTGGTTTTGTCATTGAATTTCTAAGTTTTTTTTAGGAATTCTATTCCCTAACTATAATGCCCCTGTAACCTTTGCTTTTTTAAGTGTGTATGTATGTATGTATCTATGTATATATATATATATATATATATATATATATATTCACTGAAAAAACCATAGGTTATAGACCATATATAGTTAGGAATTAGCATTTACAAAACCTTGAAAATTCACTGAAAAAACCATAGGTTATAGACCATATATAGTTAGGAATTAGCATTTAAAAAACCTTATTTTACTCACACAAAACCATTGAAATTCCATATATAGTTAGTTGCACTAACTATATATTGCGCACCCGCAATCCACTGCTGATGATGTCACATATTACATCATTCATGACATGGTCAGTGACATCACTGATGACATCACTGATGACATCTCAAATGACATCACTGATGACATCACTGATGACAACATCCAGTGACTATGTTTCTGTAAAGTTAAAATATGTCTTACATATTGAAGAATGAGTGGATGTATAAGTGTCTGGACGAAGGATTTAGTAGGTGCATGACTGAATGTATGAGTGAGTGATTAAATGTGTCTCACTGAGTGCATGGGTTAGTGACTAAACTGTCTTAATTTGTGCATCATTATGTCTGTTGTTCTGTAAACTGCTGCATGTGTTGATCAGTAGCTATATGAGTAACTATATGGGTTATTGATTGATTGCCCAAGTATTTGCATGGGAGACTGAGTGTGTGTGTGGCTGGATGGGAGGTGTGTGACTCTGTACAGATCAATGTGTACTTGTATCAATGATTGTATAAGAGAGTAAGTATGTGTTAGTATATGGTTGAAAACGTAAGGTGCTCTATGTTTAACTGTATAGAGTAGAAAATGGAAGTGTGATTGATTCTTTACAGGACTGACTAGGTGTGTGAGTAACTCCATGGATGAGTGGCAGAGTGTGAGTGTCTGTATAGGTGTATGAGTGCATATGATTGTGTTGTAAACATGAGTGATTGTATGTATGAATGATTGTATGGGTGAATGAGTGAATGTGTGTGTAGACGTAGGAATCAGTGAGTACGTATGTAGTAACTAGTATTGGTGTGTCAATGGTTTCAAAAATTATACTCTGTTTTTAACACTGGGTGAAACAGAGGTTATATTAAAATGTGAGGAGATGCATTGTATTGTCACATGAATGATATCATCAGTGATGTGGTCATTGATGTCAAATGAGATGTCATCAGTGATGTCATCAGTGATGTCATTTGAGATGTCATCAGTGATGTCACTGACCATGTCATGAATGATGTAATATGTGACATCATCAGCAGTGGATTGCGGGTGCGCAATATATAGTTAGTGCAACTAACTATATATGGAATTTCAATGGTTTTGTGTGAGTAAAATAAGGTTTTTTAAATGCTAATTCCTAACTATATATGGTCTATAACCTACGTTTTTTTCAGTGAATTTTCAAGGTTTTGTAAATGCTAATTCCTAACTATATATGGTCTATAACCTATGGTTTTTTCAGTGAATTTCAATGGTTTTTTAATAGCAAATATCATAAGCTGTCGAATGTCAAGTACGTGGTAAGAATTATTTTTTTCGTGTTTATGCACACTGATCTGCTTTGATTGCTGCCCCCCACCCCTCATTTCTATTAGGAGTACTCTCTCTTTGCAGATAGTGAAGGGTAGTTAACGCAGCCCTTTCCCCCTTTGTAATCCGTCGTGCCTGCTTCTCTCTCCATTTGATTGATTGTTCTCTTTGGTTCATTCTCTATTTACAAACAAGCACAGAGTCGCAATACTCTGTTTAGTCTTTGCAGATAGCGAAAAATCGTGTAAAAAAACAAAAGGAATCGAGCAAAATCAGTAGGCCACTAATGGGATCTCTTTTGACCTCGCTAAAATAGAAACATTAGGAACAACCTGTTGAAAATAGCAATGCGTATGTATATAAGCGGCGTTCATTTGTGTTCACAGTACCCCTTGTTGATTGTTTCAATCGAGCATTGAATTGTTCGAAGTTAATTCTCTTAACGATCTTCTCTACCTGCAAACGAGGAAGAATAGGAATATTCTATCTCCCTTTGCAGATAGTGAAGGGTAGGTAACGCAAGCCTTTAACACGTCGTACCTATTTCATTCCTCATTGATTGATTGATTGTCCGAACATTGACTGTTTGGGAATTAGTTCTTTTTGGAGGTATTCCCTGTTTGCAAATAAACGTAGGAAAATCTTTGCAAGTAGTGAAAGGGTACGTAATGCGGACCGTTCTCCCCCGTTGTAATCTGTCATGCCTATCTACTCCCCACTGATTGATGCACCTTTTTCACCCGGACCATTTACTAGAGATACGTCATCTGGCCCGACCAGAGAGCACCCCTAGTGAAAAGGACATATGCAATAATAACGAAGTGATCACTGTATCCTGTTAACAGAAACTTTACCATGAAACAACCTGGAAAGAAAAAAATAGGAAAACGAAAATCAGTAGGCCACTGATGAACATGAACTTTTATTAAACAACGAACAAAGAAACGATAACATAACGTAATGATAAAACCTATTAATGTCCTAGAAACAAGAAAACGTTAAAATATGCCAGTGGTGAGAGACCAGAAAAACAGTAAGAGAAACCAAATCACCCCTCGCTGTCCCACCGCCTGCCACGCCAAAAAAATCGATAGACTAGGGAAAATGCAAGTCAGTAGAACATCCACCCCCACTCTGGAAACTTCCAAGGTGGGGCAGGGTTCCGGCTACGCCCAGCCGGGAGCAGCCCATATAAGGCAGGTCCTGCTGCCACGCCTCGGCCAGGAGATCCTAACGTAGGGTGTAGCCGGAGGAGAGGCCGAGACCAGCGGGACCCGGCCAGGGGATTGCCTTTACAACGCTGAACAGTTGCAGGGGGGGGGAATGTCTCCTCGACCCTCCCCTCTCTCTCCCAGTCCGGCCGCGGTGGCCCTTGAGAGTTGCAGGTAGTCCCGCCACATGCTCTTCCGGTCCGACCACCAACGGTCGGGGGGCCGAGGCCGACGGGATCCGGCTGCAGCCGATAAACCAAGAAACCCGTTCATGGGGCCAGAGCCAGGGGCGTCCGGCCGACATCCACCGGAAGCCCGGCCCGAAGACGGACGGGACACTTCTTTCTTTTATAATGGCTGCGACAACACTGGAGGGGGATGTCTTGCACATGCCTCCGACCCCCCCCTCGTCCTCATCGCCTGGTCCGGCCATAACAAATCTCAAGCGAGACGCCGTGGGGTGCACTGGGAGGGAGAGACGGTGCGAACAGGCCTCTCCCGCCTCCCCAGGTGGAGGCTTCCCAGCTGCACCCTCAGCGCTCCAGGCGGTGGCATCCTAACAACTACAGTGCTGCACAGTTTCGGAACGACCTAGATAACGGTTCTTCCACTGTGGCCATGCTGCAACGTCTCGCCCGGCAGGGTGGAGCCCGTCCGCTCATGTGACCCCGCGATCGCCGGTAGCTGCCGAACTCTCAAAATGGCGGTCGACCTGGCAAGAGCGGGCCCAACATAAAGAAATGGCCCGGTCACTGGTTGACTCCACCACCGTAGTCCTCCACGACCTTGAAGATTCTAGAGGAGCCGCGGGAGTCTCCGACCCCCGATGGGGAATGACTGCCATGATCGCCCGTGGAGTGACGAAACTGTATCCGCGGGACGTCGGCGCTCCCATGCTGGCGCCAGCCTCACTTTGAATTACTAGAATCCTGCAGACCTCACTTCCGGTGAAAGCACAGTGTGACCCGGTAGGAAAAATTATTGCACCCCCTCCCCTTTTTGACTGATAGTTCAAACCACCGATCCTTTCCTTTGCCCTTTTAACGGAACTTTGGACTGCCTCCCCCTCTTTTACATTTTCTAGAGAAAACAAAACATTAACCACTACATTAGCATAGCAGTTGACACCAGAACTGTTTTCAAATTGAAAACCAACAACATCTTCAACAGAATCCTTTTTGTTTCTGCTGTGACCCTGCTACAGCACAGGCATTGTCCCCAGCAGTAATTCTGCAATGCCGGTAAGAATAGCTGTGGTGCCTACTGGACTCACTCACCCCCGCGGCGCCCCACGCCATTTTTTGCTGGGCGGCAACTTACTAGACATCACTTTCGTGCCATCTAGATTTCAGCGCGTTCTGCTGCCTTGGAACTATTCGCACAACAGACCGCTACTGACAAGAATATTTCATTATTGGTGCTGTCAATTTCAATAAATCTATTGGATAATTAAAAAGAAATTGCCACGGTCTCTTCGTTGTTTAAATGTTTTTACTGTTTTTGTTTTGTTGTATATATTTATATGTTATTAAAGTTTTATATTCCTACTACTTTGTTGGAGTGCTATATATTTTTAATGTGACACATAATTGTAAAAACTTTGATGTACAAAGAGTCATTCCTGGAATCTTCCGCTTCAGGCTCGGTCCCCTCCCCAATCACAATACAGGATGGTTTTCAGATAGTAGGAACGCGTGTGCTGTGACGGATCACATCGGGTGTGGGCCTTGATCTACTATAACTCCTTTGAAGAGGGGTGATTCTTTACAGCTGGGGCCATAAACTACATCTGCAGGGCTAGCTGATAGCCTAGGACCGGCCTGGACATTCGGACACAGAGGAAGAGGAGTGTCAGAGGGTGCGGTAGTGAATAGGGCGAAAGGGAGGTGTCGGGCGGGCACAGAGTGTGATTCTCAGGGAAGAGCAGCGCAGATGGGGGAAGGTTTATTGCCCATGCATAAGACAGAGAGCGGTGGTGACCAGTGCCTGGGGGAGATGCTTACGAGGGTGAGGAGCCATGCTACGAATCGACAGCGTGCAGAGAGTGGGTCTGGTCAAGACATCTAAAATGGCTGCCGTGCACGACAAAAGTGTGGCATTTCAAAAAAGGCAAGATGGCGCAGACAATGTTTTTCAACACTTCCTCATTTCCTTCGAATCGAACGTTAACAGACGTTGGGGCATATTACCAAAGTTAAGCGATATTTATCGCTAACGATGCTTACCAACCAATTTTTTACCACTAAGCATCGTCAGAAATTATCGAAGATAAACCTTACTATTATCAAGGTTTATCGCAAATGCGATAATAAACGGCCGCAATGCATGAATATCGCTAAAAACTCAGCGATATTCATGCATTACCGAGCTAATACTCTTAGCCATGTTATCCACCTCCCATTGGATAACATGGCTAAGAACTGCTCAGGGCAGGTGTTACTTTTTGGAGATATTCGCGCTTAGCGCGAATATCTCCAAAAGTCGGTAATAGGAGATAGATATCTTGCATGTTGTAATGCAAGTTATTGTGGTATATGGAACTCATACCATAATCTCTCAGGAAAGCAGAAACTGATCCTTTTGGGACCGCCTAAAAAGGCCTAGGGGGTGAGGAGTACTCTACTTTGCCCCCTTTTCACGTTCCGAACTATTTTATTTTACTCTCTTCTGTAATTACACAAAATACCAGCGATAAGATGCATCGGAGACACACAGTGAGAGAAAGGAGGCCGGAGATGAAGAAGACATGTCAAATACACATTGGAGATAATATAGTGGCAGAAGGGAAGTAAATATGAGTAAACTTACCATGTAACATAAAAATGTTGCACTCTATACTATAAGTCTCATTTTATACTACAATCACTTCGCTACAACCTCATAAATTAAAAATAAAAATGAATAATGTCTCAAACAATTTTTGATTTCTAAATATAAATTTATTCTTCAGAATTTTCTAAATTTGAAAGAACTAGTAACATGTCCTCATCAGTAATTTCCTCTTCAATCATCTCATCTGGAATCTCCTCATTAAAAGTCTGCAATGATGATTCTTGTAACTCTATGGTCTCCAAACACTCGATAAATTTGCCATCAAAAGATTGATCAAAAAAATCATTCAAGTCATCTCCTCCTTCTGACAATATTTCATTATTGGTGCTGTCAATTTCAATCAATGTAGTGGAATCATTCAAGTCATCTCCTCGTGACAATATTTCATTATTGGTGCTCTCAATTTCAATCAATGTAGTGGAATCATTCAAGTCATCTCCTCCTTGTGACAATATTTCATTATTGGTGCTGTCCATTTCAATCAATCTAATGGAATCATACAAGCCATCTCCTCCTTGTGACAATATTTCATTATTGGTGCTCTCAATTTCAATCAATGTAGTGGAATCATTCAAGTCATCTCCTTGTGACAATATTTCATTCTTGGTGCTGTCCATTTCAATCAATCTAATGGAATCATACAAGTCATGTCCTCCTTGTGACAATATTTCATTATTGGTGCTCTCAATTTCAATCAATGTGTTGGACAATTCAAAAGAAATTGCCACGGTCTCTTCATTGTGAGCCATTTTATTTTGAAATTGCTTGCTGTAAATTGCAGAAAAAAATAATCACTTTCATTTATCGTCTTTAGTAATACATAATATAAAACTAACTTTATCAAGTATTTAGTATTACAGAAGGACTGCAAATAAATTACAGAAAACATTTTTCAAATTATCTTCAAGTGTACAACATAGTTCCCCATACAAATTAACAACTCACCTTTTTAAAAGTAGCAGAAGTGTTAGTACTGTGTAAATCAAACACCAGAAATTCACCACCAAAAATTCCTCACAAATGTACCTCAGACAGTAGTATCACAAAATGGCTGTGGTTTCCTCTCATTTGACATATATACATAACCAATTAACTTTCATCACACACAAATACAAAACCAAAGTAACATTTTAATTGGTTCTAAATTTCAACACTTTCAAATGTGTTTTCCCCATGCAATTTTCCATAGGACATTTACATACGTCTACAGCCTGAATGGCTGAACGGAATTACACCAAACTTGGCAAAATGGTACATCAAACCTAAGAGGTCAGGAAGGATCTACTATGCCCCCTTATGGTCATTTCCCCCTTCGCTTTGGCCTCCTCTTGTCTCTCAATCCTACCGAGGGACAAGATGGCGGCCGCTATGGACTGTTTGGAATGTTGACAGACGCCGGAGAACCAATCAGCTTCGCAAAGCTCCGTAACGCGAAAAGTACGCGAAGCGGAGCGCTGTTACAGATATATATCTTTTTTTCAACGTTAATTTCTCAAAATCCACTGGAGCACATATATTGAGACCTAGCAAAGGCACATCGGGCTACCAGTCCCTAATATTTTGCCAAGTTTCGTGCAAATCCATTCAGCCGTTCGATTATTATTATTTTGTTTTTTTTTTGCCCCGCGGGGCCCTTTTAAAACCTCCACATCAAACCTAGGGGGTCAGCGAGGATCTACTATGCCCCCTTATAGTTATTTCCCCCTTTGTTTTGACCTCCTCTTGTCTCTCGATCCTACCGAGAGACAAGATGGCGGCCGCTACGGACTGTTTGGAATGTTGACAGACGCCGGAGAACCAATCAGCTTCGCTTCACAAAGCTCCGTTGCGCGAAAAGTCCGCGAACCAGAGCGCTAACCGGTCCGCTGTTACAGATATATATCTTTTTTTAAACGTTAATTTCTCAAAATCCACTGGAGCACATATATTGAGACCTACAAAAGGCACATCGGGCTACCAGTCCCTACAATTTTGCCAAGTTTCGTGCAAATCCATTCAGCCGTTCGGGCTAAAAGTGAGGCCAACCGCCCTATGGAAAACTCAATGTTAAAAACACGTTTTGGGACCCCCCTTTTTTCTCGGCCCCCACTGGACGAACCCCCCCCAAATTTTCAAGGGCTGCTCAGAAACAAAATGTGCCATTTTCCTGAAAATTTCAGCCGATTCCGTCCACAAACGCCAAAGTTATTAGACATAGAATTTTCAAAAAACCCATAGAGAAAAAATCCTAACTATATATACCTACTGGCGACCGCCAGTAGGTAATATATATATATATATATATATATATATATATATATATTTATATACATATATTACCTACTGGCGGTCGCCAGTAGGTAGTTATAGTTAGGATTGTTTTCCATAGGGAAATCGCAACATTCTATTGAGAATAACTTTGGCGCCAGTTGAGGAATCTGCCTGACATTTTCCTCAAATTTGCCTCGCGCCTCTCCGCTCCTTCCCTGAAAGTTTGGGGGGGATTCGTCAATTGGGGGCTGAGATAAAAGGGGGGTTCCCAAAACGTGTTTTCCCCATGTTAATTTCCATAGGGCGGTCGAACTCACTTTTAGCTCGAACGGCTGAATGGATTTTCACCAAACTTGGCAAAATTGTAGGGACTGGTAGCCCGATGTGCCTTTGCTATGTCTCAAGATATGTGCTCCAGAGGATTTTGAGTAATTTGGGTTTAAAAAAATATATATATCTATAGCCGCGCCCCGGTACGCGCTCCGGGGAGCGCACCGGGCGCGCTACGCGACTTGCGCACGGAAAGCTGATCGGCTCTCGGGTGTCTGTAAACATTCGAAACAGTCCGCAGCGGCCGCCATCTTGTGTCTCGGTAGGATCGAGACACAAGAGGTGGCAAAAAACAAAGGGGGAAATGACCAAAAGGGGCAGGGTACACCCCCCCTGACCTCCTAGGTTTGATGTGGGGGCCATAAAAGGGTCCCGCGGGACAACAATGTTTTTTTTTGTTTCGATTTTTGCGGGGGGAGCGCCCGGTACGCGCACCGGGGAGCGTACTGGGGAGCGTACCACGGGGAAAACCCAGTGAAATAGGAAAATAATAATTTAAAGTGATTAGAGGTAGGGTAGCTCTGCATAGAGTTGTTGTGTTGTTTGGGTGTTTTAAGTACCAACATGTAGGTACCAATGCCGAGTCTTAAATTTAATGTACACCGTTTCCTCTGTAGATATCTTGCATGTTGTTACAGAAGTTATTGTGGTATATGGGATCCATATCATAGTCTGTCAGGAAAGCAGAAAGAACATGGAGGCAGGAGATGAAAAAGAGATGTCAAATACACATTGGAGATAATATAGTGGGAGAAAGGAAGTAACTATGAGTAAAATTACTATGTAACATAAAAAAGTTGCACAGTATACTATAAGTCTGAATTTACATTATAATCAATTTGGTACTAGTTTATGAATTACATATAAAAATGAATAATGTCTCGAACAATTTTTGATTATTAAATATACATTTATTTTTCTGATTCTTTTTCCAAATTTAACAGAACTTCTAACAACACATTGTCGGAAATGTCCTCATTTTCAATCAGCGAATCTACTGCTTCTACACATTGAACTAATTCATAGTCCCGTGATTCATCCATGAAATCTAAGTCATCATTGTCTTCAATAACTTTTTCAGCGTTTTTCTCCAGAACAATTTTGAAGGAAATATTCTGCTCTCCTTCCATTTTCTTGCTGTAATTTGCATAAAAATTAAATATATCAGTAGAGATAGGGCACTGTTGGGTTTAAGTTCAGACAGGTAGTTTCGATTTTTTAACAGTGAAGTTATCTTTGGGCAGTGTATGGTATCAGGCTGGAAGTAGAAATATAAAAAAGTCTACATCATAAAGCCTAAGTAAATTCATAATTATACAAGACAAGCCTAACTCCATCCATAACTATAACAGAGAAGCCTATCTCAATCTATAACTATTACAGAGGGATAGTATATAACTATCAGAAAATGTTTTCCAAATTAACTTAAAGTGCACAACATACTTCAGTTTTCAAAATAACATCTTACCTTTGAAAAAGAAGTTTAAGTTCTCAGTGAAAATCCTTTTGAAATGTACTTTAGGAAGTAGTAGTCAAAATGGCTGTGTTTCCCTCTCTTTCTTTATATATATTCATGTACATAACCAATCAAATGTCATGAAATAATAGTAGAAAATGAAAGTAACATTTTAATTGGTTGTAAATTCTAACACTTCAGATGTGTTTTTGTCAAGTAATTCACCTCAGGATATTTAGAGAGGGCTACAGGCCAAATGGCTCAATGGAATTCCACCAAATTTGGGAAAATGGTAGGGACTGGTATGTAGTATGGCCTATTCTATATTTGGTGAAAGTGTCTCCAGTGGTTTTTATGTAAATTAACTTTTAACATTTTTGGGAGCGCTTCCCTGTGTGCGCCCCGGTACGCGTACCGGCAGCGCTACGGGAGTCCTCCATTTTGTGTTTCGGTAGATTTGAGACAGAAAATGTAGGACAAACAACGTTGGGAATGGGTATAAGGGGGCATGGTAGGCACTCCCTGACCCTCTAGGTTTTCTGAGGGGGTCTTAGGAGGCCCATATAGGCGAAAAAAAAAACTTTTTAAATTTTTCGCGGGGGGGGGGAGCGCCCGGTACGCGCACCGGGAAGCGTACCGGGGAGCGTACTTTGGTGAAAAATAGTGAAAAAAGTTAGAAAAAGATAATCATTTGGAGTGATCCAAGGTAGGGTAGCCCTGAAAAGAGCTTTTGGGTTCTGTGGCTGATTTAGGTACCTACAAGTAGGTACCAATGCACAGTCTTAAATTCAGGAGGAATATTCTATTCCCCTCATCTGAGAAGTGCACACCATCTGCTCTGTAGATATCTTGCATGTTGTAACGCAAGTTGTTGTTGTATATTGAACCCATTCCATAGTCTCTCATGTAAGCAGAAACAGATTTATTCACATGTTTCCGTGCTTTCTCAAATTGTGGACAAAATTGAATGGACCAATTCCATTTCTGTCTTTGGCATATATTGGAATATACCATGGCAGTTTGCGGAAAAATTGTCATCAATTGCCCAAAGGTGTCCTTTAAAAGCATCTCCAGACCTACCCCAGTCAAAATGCCTAGGTCATTTCAACCACAGTGCAAAATTATGAGGTCAGGGTGTGGCAGATGGTAAAAGGTTTTCACCAATGGTATCAATTGATGACATAGCAATCCTCTTGGGCCAATCCATTTTATGTGCACATTTGGTAAATCAAGGTTGTGAAAATTTCTGGTAGCTGCATACCTTTGAGCCCAGTGTTGTAGCTATGTCCAATAATCCAGACAGAGTACATGGTGAGAGGAGGTTCTGGTGCAGTCAGATGAAGTGTAGGAATGAAATGGCAGTTGGAACAGTAGGAGTTTGCAACAAAAAAAACTGTGGAGTTTCAGTGCTCTTGAATCACAAGCAATGATTGGTGGATTCAGATAGTTGAAAACTGAAAGTTAGGGTGCATGGTTCTGTTATGTGAAAGAAGTAATTTGAATGGTTAAGAAAAAGTCATTTAAAGAAAGATTGCAGTGGATAAGCTGGTGTATTGAGAGGTCAAACATGCTTGCTGATTTCATTTGCAACATTGTAGAATAAACTTTTAACCCTGGGAGCTCAGTGAGGAGGGAGTTGCTATGGTAACAGGTAGAAAGGGCTGAGGGGGGAAGGGTGGTGATTTGAAAATAGAGAGGGAAGAGTTTTGATTGGTTACCATGAGGAATATGTGTGTAGAATTAGAGGTTTTCTCTGCCATTAATGGTTGCAGTGCCTGGGGAACATACCTTTTGCTCTGCTAAAGAAATATTGGTGTGTGTATCTGACACTGTTCTGAATCTCCTAAAGCATTTGTAAAGGTGAGTTATGATTCATTTAGATAGAGAGTTCAGATTAAGAAGCACATTGATTTTCTTTGCTGTTGGTTTGTGTGATGCTTTTTGAAAATGCATGGTTTCTATATTTGTAAAATAGAGGATTGTATTTTGTGAAATAGTGATGTTTTCAGTAGTGAAGTTGAATGGTTGTACATAGGACTTGCACTCTGTATCTAAAATGTTATTTTAAAAATCAATTTTAGGGTAAATCAATGGGTTTCAGTAGTGAAAATGAATGCTTGTACATAGGACCTGTGTTCTGTTCCTAAAATGGTAATTGAAAAACGATTTTAGTGCAAATCAATGGGTTTCAGTAGTGAAAATGAATGCTTGTATATAGGATCTGTGCTGTGTTTCCAAAATGTTAATTGAAAAACGATTTTAGTGCAAAACAATGGGTTTTAGTAGTGAAAATGAATGCTTGTAAATAGGACCTGTGCTCTGTTCATAAAATATTAAATAAAAAACGATTTTAGGGCAAATTAATGGCTTTCAGTAGTGAAAATGAATGCTTGTACATAGGACCTGTGTTCTGTTCCTAAAATGGTAATTGAAAAACGATTTTAGTGCAAATCCATGGCTTTAACATTTTTAAGAAGGAATAAATAGTGTGTGCATAATTACATAAAAATATTTGAATCTTTTACAAAACATGTTACCTGTTTTACCTCAGATTGGGAAGCAGACTGAGTTTCTTTGCTGTTGGTTTGTTTCATTTTTTGGGTAATGCTTGGTAGGAATGTTTGCAAGAGATAGGAAATGTATTTTGTAAAATAGTGACTTTTCAGTACTGAAATGGAATGATTGTACTTAGGACCTGCACTGTGTTTCTAAAATGTTATTGAAAAATCGATTTTGGGGCAAATTAATAGCTTTTACATTTTTGAGAAAGAATAAAAAGTGTGTGCATGATTAAATAAAATAATTTGAAGCTTTCACAATCATGTCACCTGTGTTACCTCAGATTAGGAAGCACACTGAGAGCCTTATTTATGAAAACAGCGATGCGTCACTTTTAACTGTGCACTCCTTGTGACACCAATGAGGCATTATATTTAATGTATGACGCATCATGTTTCTAGGACTTACAGATAAGTCAGTATTTCTGATGTATCTGTAAACGCAAAAGTGACGAATTGCTGGAGTGTGTCACAAAAATGACGCAACTCCAGCAATGCATCCTTTCACATGGGGAAAGCCCCATGTGAAAGCGTTTGCCTCAGTCTTACGCCTGCTGTGAGGCAGGTGCAAGATTTTGACATAACAGTGTCCTAAAAGTGATGCAGTGAAATCTCATAGATTTCACTGCGTCACTATTACGAGGCTTTTTGCAGGGGAATGCCCCCTCTGTGTACATTACACCTGACAGAGGTATAATGTGGCGCAGAGGTTTGAAAAGTGACGCATCTACCTACATGCGTCACTTTTTAAATATGGCGCAAAAAGGCACATGTTTTATGCCGCCAATGCGTCACAAAAAGTGATGCATCAGCAGTGCAAAACTGACGCAGGGCCTCATAAATGAGGTTCATCTTTTTTTGCACACTACTCCAGTTTAGTCCTGTCCACTGCACTCTTGGACACAAGCCTCACCTTTTGTGCTCCCCTGGACAGGCTTCATCTCATCTGCACTCCTGCTTAGGTGTCAGAATCCTTTCACATGGGGAAAGCCCCATGTGAAAGCGTTTGCCTCAGTCTTACGCCTGCTGTGAGGCAGGTGCAAGATTTTGACGTAACAGTGTCCTAAAAGTGACGCAGTGAAATCTCATAGATTTCACTGCGTCACTATTACGAGGCTTTTTGCGGAGAAATGACCCCTCTGTGTACATTACACCTGACAGAGGTATAATGTGGCGCAGAGGTTTAAAAAATAACGCATCTACCTACATGCGTCACTTTTTAAATATGGCGCAACAAGGCACATGTTTTATGCCGCCAATGCGTCACAAAAAGTGACGCATCAGTAGCGCAAAACTGATGCAGGGCTTTATAAATGAGGCTCATCTTTTTTTTTGCACGCTACTCCAGTTTAGTCCTGTCCACTGCACTCTTGGACACAAGCCTCACCTTTTGTGCACCTCTGGACAGGCTTCATCACATCAGCACTCCTGCTTAGGCCTCATAATCTTTTTTTAGAATAACATTTGAAAAAC
Organism: Lissotriton helveticus; assembly: GCF_964261635.1. Lineage (NCBI taxonomy): Eukaryota > Metazoa > Chordata > Amphibia > Caudata > Salamandridae > Lissotriton > Lissotriton helveticus. The sequence goes on from NC_136072.1 coordinate 994,604,975, forward strand.
AGAGAAAAGGTCATATGTATAAGCTTTTCATTACACTACTAAAATATTTTTGGGGCAAATTAATGAGTTTTACATTTTTGAGAAAGAATAAATAGTAGGACCTGAACTGTGTTTCTAAAATGTTATTGAAAAATCGATTTTGGGACAAATCAATGGCTTCTACATTTTTGAGAAACAATAAATAGTGTGTGCATGATTACATAAAAAAATTTGAACTTTTCACAATCATGTCACCTGTGTTACCTCAGATTAGGAAGCACACTGAGCTTCTTTGCTGTTGGTTTGTGTTATTTTTTGGTAATGCTTGGTAGAATTGTTTGCAAGAGAGAGGAATTGTATTTTGTAAAGTAGTGAGTTTTCAGTGCTGAAATGGAATGCTTGTACTCCAGCAATGCATCCTTTCACATGGGGAAAGCTGCATGTGAAAGCGTTTGCCTCAGTCTTATATCTGCTGTTAGGCAGGCGCAAAATTTTGACGTAACAGTGTCCTAAAAGTGACGCAGTGAAATCTCATAGATTTCACTGCGCCACTATTACGAGGCTTTTTGCGGAGAAATGACCCCTCTGTGTACATTACACCTGAAAGAGGTATAATGTGGCGCAGAGGTTTAAAAATTGACGCATCTACCTACATGCGTCACTTTTTAAATATGGCGCAACAAGGCACGTGTTTTATGCCGCCGATGCGTCACAAAAAGTGACGCATCAGTATGGAAAAACTGACGCAGGGCTTTATAAATGAGGCTCATCTATTTTTTTGCACACTACTCCAGTTTAGTCCTGTCCCCTGCACTCTTGGACACAAGCCTCACCTTTTGTGCTCCCCTGGACAGGCTTCATCACATCTGCACTCCTGCTTAGGCCTCATAATCTTTTTTAGAATAACATTTGAAAAACAGAGAAAAGGTCATATGTATAAGCTTTTCATTACACTACTAAAACATTTTTGGGGCAAATCAATGAGTTTTACATTTTTGAGAAAGAATAAATAGTGTGTGCATGATTACATAAAAAAATTGAACTTTTCACAATCATGTCACCTGTGTTACCTCAGATTAGGAAGCACACTGAGCTTCTTTGCTGTTGGTTTGTGTCATTTTTTTGATAATGCTTAGTAGGATTGTTTGCAAGAGAGAGGAAATGTATTTTGTAAAATAGTGAGCTTTCAGTACTGAAATGGAATGCTTGTACTCCAGCAATGCATTCTTTCACATGGGGAAAGCTCCATGTGAAAGCGTTTGCCTCAGTCTTATGTCTGCTGTGAGGCAGGCGCAAGATTTTGACGTAACAGTGTCCTAAAAGTGACGCAGTGAAATCTCATAGATTTCACTGCGTCACTATTACAAGGCTTTCTGCGGAGAAATGACCCCTCTGTGTACATTACACCTGACAGAGGTATAATGTGGTGCAGAGGTTTAAAAAGTGACGCATCTACCTACATGCGTCACTTTTTAAATATGGCGCAACAAGGCACATGTTTTATGCCGCCGATGCGTCACAAAAAGTGACGCATCAGCAGTGGAAAACTGATGCAGGGCTTTATAAATGAGGCTCATCTTTTTTTTGCACACTACTCCAGTTTAGTCCTGTCCACTGCACTCTTGGACACAAGCCTCACCTTTTGTGCTCCCCTGGACAGGCTTCATCACATCTGCACTCCTGCTTAGGCCTCATAATCTTTTTTTAGAATAAAATTTGAAAAACAGAGAAAAGGTCATATGAATAACCTTTTCATTACACTACTGAAACATTTTTGGGGCAAATTAATGTCTTTTACATTTTTGAGAAAGAATAAATAGTGTGTGCATGATTACATAAAAAAATTTGACCTTTTCACAATCATGTCACCTGTGTTACCTCAGATTAGGAAGTAGATTGTGCAGATGAGGTGAGGCATGTCCAGAGGGACAGAGGAGATGAGGCCTGTGTTCAAGACTGTAGTGGGAGAGAGGCTTTTCTTGGAGAGCGTAGGTGGTAAGACCTGTGTCTAAGAGTGCCGTGGACTAGGCTTCATGAAGCCTATCCCCCACTGCACTCTTAGACACAGGTCTCAAGTTCTTTGCACCCGTGGACAGACCTCTCTTCTACTACACTGTTCAATAGAGGCCATACCTCTTGTGCACCCCTAGACAATCCTTACCTCATCTGCAATGCTGAATAGACTTCAACTAATTGGCATGCTTAGACAGGCCTTAGCTTAATTACACCCTTGGACATGCGTCACCTCATCTGCACCTACTTACTATCAATTATACTCAATACATTGAGGCCTGTTCAGAGGACAGAGATGAGGTAAGGCTTGTCCAAGGGTGAGAGGAGGTTAGTCCTCTCCTCTGTAGTCATGGACACTGAATGCTTGTACATAGGACCTGCACTGTGTCTCTAAAATGTTATTTAAAAAACGATTTTGGTGAAAAACAATGACTTTTAGTTTTTTGAGAAGGAATAAATAGTGTCTGCATGATTAAATACATATATTTCATCTTTTCACAATAATGTCACCTGTGTTACCTTAGATTAGGAAGTAGATTGTGTAGATGAGGTGAGGCATGTCCAGAGGGACAGACGAGGTGAGGCCTGTGTTCAAGACTGTAGTGGGAGAGAGGCCTTTCCTGGAGAACATAGGTGGTGAAGCCTGTGTGTAAGAGTGCAGTGGACTAGACTTCATGAAGCTTATCTCCTACTGCACTCTTAGACACAGGTCTCACTTTCTTTGTACCTGTGGACATACCTCTCTTCCACTACACTCTTCAATACAGGTCTCACCTCTTCTGCACCCCTGGAGAATCCTTACTTGATCTGTAACCCTGAATAGACCGTTTGCTTTTTGTCATTGCTTTGTTGTTTGATAATAGTGGTCTATAATGTGCTATTTTTTTCTTTAACACAGATTGAAATCAAGATTTCAAGATTAAGGAAAGATGCCCTCAAGGCAAAGAAGAAGGAAAAATGAAATACGGTTACAAACAAAAACAGCATCGGAATTACAGCAGTCCTCCACAACAAAGACTTCAAAAAACAGGAAAGAAGCTCCTGGTAAGATAACTAAGTCTTTCTTACGGAACATATGTAGAACAAAAAAAAATGTTGGACAGCATGTAGAAAAAGAGAAGGAGAGAGTAAGTTTGAAAAGGAAGGAGAGGCCCTCAAAAAATCTTACTACTGGAGCAGGAGAGAATAATATGTATCGGAATAGAAGGCAGAATCAGTTTAGAGACATTCGTAAACGAATGTTTCGCAATAGGGTGGTTTTAAATTTGTTAAAAAACATTAGGAAAGGAAAACAGAGAGCTGCTTTTTATAAGAAAAAGAAAAATGTAGAGAAGATTGTTGATCAGGCTTTTGAAGTTAAGAAAAAATTATTTATTTTAATGATCAATAGAATTAGGACACTTAACAACACAATTGATGTTTTTAAATCAAACAGTAGATGAAAAAGAGTAATTAATCAGACTAATTTTTGTAAAGTTTTTTCAGGAGAATGGATGCACAGTTCAAGTTGTGAGCCATTTTTTAATGAGGAGAGTTACTTTCAGGAGAATGATTTAGTGCATGCAGTTGACACCAGTGGTCGAGCATATGAGGTGAAAGACGGTTGTCCGATTGAAAAAGAGAAACTTGTGCCTAGAGAACCAGAAGAGGTGTTAACTGATGAAGTTTTAGGGAGACGTACTAAGGGTCCAGTGTACACTTGAAGTGTAGTCGTATTTGTAGTGTGCGACAGGAATCAATTGATTTGTTTTGTAATTTCTTACGTTCATATAGTAAGAAAAGTCTGAAGCAGAAAATGAAGTTGTTGCAAGATTTAGATCCTTGCAGAGTGAGAGAAAAGACAGGTTTGCAAGGCCATTCACTGGCTTGTCTTTCTAGAAAAGTCTGTCAAAGTGTTTTTCATCATTTTAGGATGTTAGCAATGCATCATACCAAAATGAGGAAATTAGTGAGAATGTTGTATTATGCAAAAAGTCCAGCACTTAAGCTTAAACAATTAAACAGTGCTCTTTTGCATGGAACTGAATTAGATATGAAGAAGATTTTTGAAGAAATTGAGATTTCTTATTTTGGTGAAAAAGAGGACAGTGTAGAAATTGACACAGAAATTCAAGGTATTGTGGAAGACAATGTACAGATTTCAAGTACAGAAAGGTTTGACCAGGAAATTACCAGGTTTAAGGTGAAATCAAGTGAAAGGCCGAATTTTACTTGTGTGTGTTGTCGACGAACTCATTATAAGCATCAAACTAGATTAGTTGATTTATACGTAAAAAATGAAAAGATAAATAATTATGAGTGGAAGGATTTTGCTACTTATTTGTGGGTGGAGAATTGTTTTGATTTGAGTTCTGATCAGCGTATTTGTAAATATTGTTATGATAAATTAAATCAAAACAGAATGCCTGCTAGAGCTGTTCATAATAATCTGGAGTTGGTAGACATTCCTTCTGAATTGATGGATTTAAATGCATATGAGTCTATTTTGATTCAATGTGTCCATCCTTTTCAAGCTATTGTTCGCATGGAGCCTAAGATAGGGAAATTGCCTCCTTCAGATTTACAGAGAGGATTAAAGGGAAGAGTTGTTTATTTGCCTCTAGATTTCAAGAAAAATATTGATACCATTGGTGTACAGAAAGTGGAAGAGGAACCTCTGGTTATTCTAGTTAAAGGGGTTCCGACAAAGAGTAAGAAAATCTGGCAAGATTTAGTGGATGTTAGGAAAGTCAAAAAGGCAACGTTGTATTTGGTCAAAAACAATGAGTACTACAAACATGTATGTGTTGAAGCAGAGGAAACAGCTGCAGATGAAGACAGTGATTGTTCAGTTGGCCAAATTGAAAAAGTTGATGTATCAAGAAGTGAAGAAATATATGAACATTATACTGTTCATCCTTTGCATTCCAAAGAAGTGATGGGGAATGCAATTGACTTGTTTCAAATGAAAGCAGCAAAAGGAAGTCCCATTAGTGTATGGGAAGAAAGTTTGGAAGCTCGTTGTTTTCCACATTTATTTCCAACAGGTCGAGGTGGACGATATGACGATCGACCACTTCAAATTCCTGCATCTGAATACCGAACTGTAAGATTATATGCTGAAGATCCAAGGTTTCGTCAATGCATTCCCTATTTGTTTCATCTACTGTATGAAAGTGACTTGTCTGGGCTTTCTTATGCAGTAAACCATATACTGAAAAGTGGAGCACATTTCCAAAATGTTTCGGCGAGGGACCTTATGGAGAAAGTGAATCTGCAAGATAATATTTTGGAATCTCATTTAATCAATCTCATGGCTTGTCAGCGTGGTACAAACGAGTATTGGTTCCGTCGTCATGGGAATTGAAATGTATGCTAAGAAACTTAGGAACTCCTACATGGTTCCTCACTCTTAGCTGTGCCGAGTATGCATGGGACGACTTACTTCAATTTCTACGAGAGGCAAATGCAAATATTCAAAATATAGAATTCAAAACTGCTGGAGAACTGTGTTCTTTGGATCCAGTGAATGTATGCAGATATTTCAATCATAAATTTGAAGCTATGATGTCTTTTATTACCAACAAAAAAAATCCTCCCCTTGGAGAGGTTTTGGATTTCTTTTGGAGAAAGGAGTATCAAGCGAGAGGTGCTCCTCATATACAAATGTTGTTGTGGAAAGATGCACCCAAATTTGGAACAGATTCGGATGAGACAGTGATGAGCTTCATTGAAGAGTATTCAACATGTGCTGTTCCGAAAACTACCGAAGAAAACAGTTTAAGGCAACAAGTTTTACGCTTTCAATCCCATCGTTGTGGAAAGTACTGTCGTCGAAAATTCAGAAACAAGGACAAGTTCTACACAAAATGTCGTTTCGGCTTTCCATGACCAGTGATTTCTAAAGGAAGAGTAAATAATTTGATGTCTTCTCTGCGACATACTGTGACGAGGAAATCACCAAAAAATACATACAATTTAAAAAGAAACGAAGAGTCCAAGTACATCAATGACTACAACCCAGTGATTTTGTCCATGTGGAATGCTAACATGGATATTCAATTCGTTGCTGACAACTCTATTTCTGTGGCTCGATATGTTACGTCTTACATCACAAAAAAGAAAAGACAGAATTGAAGGAAATGTGGGAGGACATTTCACATGAAAAGAGTCTAAGCAAGAAATTATATAGTTACAGTCTGAAGATGTTGTCGCATCGAGAAATTGGAGCATATGAATGTTCTGATCGATTGTCATCAGCAAGTCTCTATGCCAAATCTAGAACCATCATTTGGATAAGTCTAGGTCTTGCAGCAACACGAAACCGAGTTTTGAAATCTGTACAAGAGATAGAGTATTTGGCAGAGAAAGAACCAGAAAGCACAGATATTTTGAAGACAAACATGTTGGATACATACTATCCAAATAGAAGTCCTCACCTTGAGAACGCTTGTCTCTATGAAGTTCTGCAAAGATATATTTATAAGAGGAACATCAGAGAAGATATCAATAATGGAATATATGCTGTCATTGGATGTGAAGGATGTTTAGTGAAACAGAGAAAAGGTCATTTGATTAATCATCGAAAATTGAGTTGTGAAAATCCAGATAAAAGAGAATTTTACTATTTGGCTCTTTTGCAACGCTTTAAACCATGGCGTAAAGAAGAGGAACTACTTGGAGATTTTCTCTGTTATTAAGACTCTTTTAATTCAACCAAGGATACCATAGAATGTCCTGTTTTTCCAAATTATCTGCAAATGTTGAATGAAGAAATAGAGCAAGAAGCAACAATTGCTGGGGAGATTGCGAGAGACAGTTCTCAAGACAGTCAGAGTTCTGCTTCATTGAGTCAGGATCCACTAGGAGGACCAATTATCCAAAATGAAGCTGCCACTGCCATGGATGAGGTGGAAAGAGCTATGGAGCAAGCTCAAGAGGATGTAATTAATTTAGAAGATTGGGTGAAACAATTAAACCTTGAGCAGAAACAGATATATGACAAAGTCACAGAAGAGGTTGAACATGGATTCAGTCATGAGAAGAAAGAGTGCTCATGTACATCATTTAAGCCTGTCCGACTGTACGTGAGTGGAGAAGCGGGAACTGGAAAAAGTTTTCTGATTAAAGCAATTGTAACTTATCTGCAGAAAAGGACTGAATCACCGCTGTCTTGTGTTGTTACCGCTCCAACTTGGCTGGCAGCACATAATATTAAAGGGATTACTTTACATTGTTTACTGATGCTGCCAGTGGAGCATGATAACAAATTGCAATACCACAAGCTATCTGGAGATGCGTGTTCTGAAGTTTCGAGAATCCTGAAGAAAATGAAACTTCTTATCATTGATGAAGTAAGCATGGTCTCAAATCTAATGCTTGCTTTTGTGCATTTGAGAATGCAAGAAATTCTTAGAACAGACTATGATGTCTTATTTGGAGGAAAACACATTATCGTTTTTGGAGATCTACTGCAGTTGACTCTAGTGAAAGGTCAACCAGTGTTTAAAATGGTCACGCATGAAGATACCAGGAAGTGCCTAGGAAGCATTGGAAACGTTAATATATGGTTAAATTTCAAATATGCAGAAATACTCCAAAATATGCGGCAGGCAAAGGATGAAGATTATAAAAATATTCTACAAGATGTAAGAATCGGAAAAATAAGTCAGCATGGGAAAGAAGCTTTACATGGACGATTAATTTCTAATTTGTACCCAAATGAAAACATTCTTCCAGAGAATATTTTTAAGAAAATTAACGAGAAGAAATCTGGCATATGTTTGATGCCTACTCTGAAAGAATGTTCCATGTTCAACAACAAAATGTTAAAGTTAGAAAATGAAGAGATAGTGAAACTGGAAGCTATAGATAAAATAGAGCATATGGGAGCAACAATTATTTTGTCAGAAAATTTGAAATCAAAATTGGATTCATTAGAGAAGACTATATCTAAAACTGCTGGTTTTGAAAAGACTCTGAATGTGTGTTTAAATTGTCGTATCATTTTGAGAAGGAATTTAAATGTTGAAAGAGGTCTGGTAAATGGAGCAATGGGTCATGTTGTTGGTTTTGTGAATTACAAAAATAGAGATGTAATTGAAATTTTAAAAATTAAATTTGATGGCATTGACGAAATAGAACAAATTTGTCGTTGTTCAGCTAGATTTTTGCTTGTGAAAGACTTATATGTTCGCCGAAAACAGTTTCCTGTTTGTTTGGCATATGCAGTGACAATTCATAAATCTCAAGGTTTAAGTGTAGATAGTGCTTTTGTGAACATTGGAAGTTCTGTGTTTAAAGAGGGTATGGCATATGTGGCATTATCACGAGTCAGGACTTTATCAGGATTGTACTTGATTGAGTGTGATGAAACAAAGATTTGTGCTGATCTAGATTGTGTTAAAGAATACAATAGGTTAAGAAGAGAGTGTGCTCCACATTTGCCTCAATATCCTCTGTTTGAAAAACATGTGGTAGGCCGAAAAAGAAGAAATGAGATTAATTGCAGTGAGGTACTAGCAAAAAGGCAAAAAGTAGATAAAACTGTAATTGTAAGCAGAAAGTAAAAGGATTCTGTTGAAGATGTTGGATTTCAGTTTGAAAACAGTTCTGGTGTCAACTGCTATGCTAATGTAGTAGTTAATGTTGTTTTTTTTCTTCAAAATTTACAAAAACAGATTGTTGAAAATCGGGATCAAACATTGTGCTGTTTATTGAATTCTGTGTTAGAGAAATGTAGCAGTGATAGAGCAAAAATAGAAAGTGTTTCAGAAATTAGAAATCTTCTAGACATATGTTCTGGTCAAAATCAATTTTCACTGATAATTCAGCAGGATTGTCAGGAATTTTTAATGTATATGTTTGATGTATTGGAAGATGAAGGAGTAGATATAAAAAATCGTTTTAACCTTTCTTATCAATGGCAACATGACTGTGATAACTGCACTTTATCAAGTACTACTAGAATAGACACTGAAAGATTTATATATTTGACTTTACCAGACTGCAAATCAGTGTCTTTCAATAATCTAGTTAAAGCAGCTGATCACAATATGGTGTGTACCCAATGTAAGTCTGCAATGCTGTCCACATTATTTCTACAAAGTTATGGTCACTATGTCATTTTAATGTTCCAACGATGTAGACCTGATGGAACCAAATTGACAACTTCTATTAAAAATGTTGTGGCTTCTCAGTTATCAATTTCAGGAAGAACGTTTGGAACTGTAGCTATTATTTATCATGACGGACCTTCAACAACATCAGGGCATTACACATGTTATTTAAAAAGTTGTAAAGGTTGGACCCTTTGTAACGATACTCATTTGACTTTTAAACAACGTTTGCCTTTTGACTTAAAAAATTCATATCTAGTGTTTTTAGAACCGAAATTTAAGTAAAGGTAATTGGCCTATGAAGACGGGAGCAGTTAATAAAGGTTAGTTTGCTATTTAAAAACGGTAATTTCAGAGTTTCTTTTAATTAATTTGAAAGTATGCTCATCATCTAACACTATTTGGCCTAAAGGAAAAGTTAAGGAATGAGCAAAGAGTCATGAGTGAAAAAAAGGAGTATATGAAAATAATGAAAATATTTCAGATGTTCTTGGTGCTTTTCTTCTAGAAAGTCGATGAAATGGAATTTTTAGTGAACAGCAGAGTACTTTCCAACGAGAAACAGACCTTCATGATATACTATTTGGCCTAAAGGAAAAGTGAGTGAATCAAAGATTAGTGTATGTTTGTTATTTTTAACTTTGGATGGGTTTTTTTAAAACACAATCTTTTTGATTGTGTTTTTTTTTCCCCGCTGTAATATGATGAGTAGTTTGAACTCACTTTTTTAAGTGAAATTCAATATATTCTGAGAACAGCAAAAATAAACTATGTAACATGTTGTACAAGTTAATCTATAGTTTGTATTCTGTAATTTAAATTATTTTCCCATTGTCTCACACTCACTTTTCTTTTTCCACCCACTTCCAGCTTTTTTTACTCACTTATAATGTCTTTCTTTCACTCTCTTTCAACCCCGTTCCTTTACTCCACTTCTTTCACAACCCCTCATTCTCATTTCAACTGTCTGCATCCCCTCTCTCCCTTGCATAACTTTTCAGCTTTCAGTCTCTCTGCTTTACTTCCCTTTTCCGTATTTTCCTCTTTTGCTCTTTTAGTAATTCCTCTTTACTCACTCAGCAGTATTGTCGCACTCTATCACTATAAATCACCCACTCTCCCTCGCTTATCTTTGTTTGCTCCTTTCTTTTGACCTCTTCTCTCTATTTTTCGTTCACTACCTCTATGTCCTCAGTGCCTCACTCTCCTTGTGTTATGTTCACTTGTGTTTATCTACCTTCTATCATTTCTTTTACAACAACTTCACTGCTCCTCTGTCATCGTTCTTCATCCCATTTCTTTTACTCTGGTTCCATTACTATCCCTCATTTCCTTTCTTTCAATGTCTTTCTCTTTACTTTCATCACCAAATTATTTTGTCTCAGTACCACTGTTTTAGTCGTCTTCTCCTCTCTTTCCTTTTTTTGCTCCCTTACTCGTTTCCTTTGCTCACTTATTGTACTCCACCTCACTCAGTTTTTCTCTTAGTGTGTCTGTCTACTAACTTCCTCACTCCATTTCCCTCAATCATTGTATATTATCCTCTCTCCCTTCATCCCTTCACTTTGACTGTTCTTCACTTACTCTCAGTTATCTTCTATTTCTCAATCTTCTAAATGCATCCTTAATTAGACTCTTTTCCGTCTCTGTTATTATCTTTTTACTTACTACTGTTTCCTGACTTAGTTTTGCTAACTCACATTGTTTTAGTATCTTTCTTACCTTCAGTTCATTTCTCTGTTCTTCTCTTCCTCTGTGTCAGTGAATCTATATGCCTTACTCTTAGTAATTTGCTCTCATTCTATTTCTTTTTTTCTCTTTTTATCCTTCTACCTTACTTTATTTCCCTTTCTGTGTCCTTCACTCTTACTTTATTTCTAAATACACTGTTATGATTTTTAACCTCTTCATTTGTAACTTTTAATTTAAAATACACATTTTACTAATTTTTTCTTCTCTCTTTCACAGATACAAAGTGTAGTAGAAAAATTTATTTAAAGTTACATTTATTATATGGTAAGGACGACTATAAAAATTTATTTTGTCATCACCCTTTGCTTTAAGCTCACTAATATTTTCTCAACCAACCTCACTCCTGTGTCTTTATTCTGCTTCCCTCGCTTATTCTTATTCTCCATGTTTACTCCAATTTCCCTATTTCCCCTCTCATATTCAACTTCTTTCAATCCCTATTCTTTACTTCACTTACCCTCTGTTCCCTTCCTTTGCTTCTTCACTCATTCTGTTTTTCTTAATTATTTACCTTACTCCTACACACACACCTCATCCCCCTCCCAACACATACACACACCTCTAACATACACCCCACACACACACCACACACACACCTCATACACACAAAAAATCCCCCCCACACACACTCTTCACATACACACACACATTCCATACACACACATACATTGCACACATATACACCCTACACCCATACACTCCTCACACATACTTCACACACCCTCACCTCCACCCACACCAAAACACCCCACACAGCCACACCCACAGACACACCTTACACACCCACACCCCGACCTACACCCACTGACTCCCTATAAGTCACACACACTGCATTACTTATCTTTCTTTGTTGTTTCACTCAAACCCATTCAGGTATTGTTTCCTTTACTCTCTTTGTCCTTTCTCTTTGTCACTCCCCATGTCTTATCCTAATTCAATTTTTCACCCTCTTTCACCCCTCTTTACTTATACTAACTGGTCTTTTCTTACCCTCCCTCACCGTTCTTCATTTATCCCGGTTCCGCCACTACCCTTCATTCTCAATTTTTTACTGTCCTTTCTTTTTCTTTCAACACCCACTCACATTCTCCCACTATCTCTACTTCAGTCTTCTTCCTCTCTCTTCCCTTCTTTCGCTCCTTTAGTCATTTTACTTTTCTCACTTTCACCCTATTACACCTTCTCTGTTTTTTACTATGTAATAAACAATCCCTCTGTGTTCATCCTGTAGCTCTCTTTCTCTTAACATTACTCTCTTTGTGTTCTTCCCTCATGCTAACTCCTTCATTACATTTTTTTTTTCTATTTTTTTGGGGGCGCGCCCCGATACGCGTACCCTAAGAAAAAAAAATGGACAGAGATTCATTAAAAATATAGGTTTCTTTTTATAAATGAAAGGTAGTTCTAAAAAGAACTGTTTTTTTCCTTCTTTTTGTTGTTTTATATTTTTTAATGTTTTTTTGAACATTTTGTACTTTTTTTGGCTTTTCAAAACAGTTTTATATTAATTTTTTTTTTTTATGGGGAGAAACAAAAAAAAGGGAATTGAAAATGGCTCAACTGGAGCAAAAAACAAAAAACTGAACAAATTACTGTTTTTTGGGGCAATTGTGATTGTCACCAGCAAGGACGACGAGCTTTACGCTCTTTTCACCATAGGCGATGAGCTTGCCACATTCAATACATGTGATTCTAAAATCTGCAAATCGTGGTTGAATACAAGGCATCATCTCCGTTGTTTCTGGTCCCGATGGAGTGGGTTGCTTTCTTTTGGAGGTGGTCCTTGAATACTGGGGGAGGTTACTGGCCAGTTCCCTGATCTCTGCAGCAGAGTAGTTGTTAGGATGCTTGCGGGTCATATGTCGAATCATGGTATTATTACCAAAGGAATATTTTTTGTTTGGATTGCCCCTTGAGAGTTCCATGCCACAGATTCGACAAGTTACCTTGGCCGCAATAACTTTTTTCTTGCCCTCTGGGATTGAAAAAAACTCCCATACAATGTGTGGCCTTGGCTTGTATGGGGTATTTTCTTCAGGCAGCCATCTTCTCCCCTCCTCCTCTTCCTCTTCCTCCTCCTCCTCTTCTTGACCACCAATGTACTGTTGTGGTGGTCCTCTTGGTGGTGGTGGTGGTGGTGGTGGTGCAGATGCTCCAGCTGTTGCTGCTACAGTAGCCATTTGAAAGTACAAAATAATTCTCTGTATTGCTGAAACAGGTCTTCCTCAGTCAAAGGACAAAGTCAGAATAAGGAAAAAAAGTGGGGTCTTTCATCATTTGAAAAAAAAACCTGTCCTGAACCAATGAGAAGTATTATTTTCAGGTCACATGACCCGGGCTTTACTCATTTGGAAACCAAAACTGTTCTGCACCAATAGCAAGTGTTATTTTCAGGTCACATGACCCGACGCGCTTATGCTACGCGCCCCGGGGCGCGCCCGCGGGCGCGTAGCGTAAGCACGTCAAGACTTTGTGCGATCGTATGCGCTCGCGTGCTTCGGGGTACGCTTACGCTGTGCATCATATGACGCATCACGCATCTACGCGATACGTCACGATGTTGTTTTCGTTCGCGGGAATAGCGCTCCCGGGAAGCTCACCGGTACGCGCCCTGGGGCGCGCCGTAATATTGCGCTTACCCGTGCGTTCACCGGTACGCGCCCCGGGAGCGCCCCGGGGTTAAAAAAAAAAAAAAAAAAATTAAAATGTAACATAATTATACAATCTAAAATCCGTTTTACATTTTTTTATTTTTTTATACCTATAAAGATTTGCTATTAAAAAACCATTGAAATTCACTGAAAAAACCATAGGTTCCACACCAGTTATAGTTAGGAATTAGCATTAAAAAAACCTATTAAATTCACTGAAAAAACCATAGGTTTCACACCAGTTATAGTTAGCTGGAAGTTTTACTCGCATAAAACCATTGAAATTCCCACGTTATAGTTAGTTGGACTCACCATAACTTGCGCGTGCAATGCACTGCTGATGACGTCACATATTACATCACTCATGACATGGTCAGTGACATCACTCATGACATCACTGATGACACCATCCTTGTGACAGACTGACAGACCTCCATTCACTGTAATGTAACCCTTGAAACACATATTCAATAATAGAAACTAACATTTAAAAAAAAATGGAGATACCCATACCAGTTACAACAACCAATTCAATAATACGACCATCTATGTACACATCCACTCATTCACCAACAGTTCTATATAGTCACTCATACATATACTAACTCATCATAAGTAGTGATACACCTATACATCCTGTTACACACCGACAGTCATCCAAAAGTTACTCACACACATACTCACACATGCAAATAAACTATTCAACATCCATTTATTTGCATATACAGCTATACACACACAACCACCTTACTTCTAAGGAAACTTACACATACTTACTCTCTTAAACAATCACTTATAGAAACACATACTTATTTAAACAGGAACTCTTACAATCTCATACTCTCACATATACTCACTTACATACATCAATATTCACATATACTAGATTAAAACATATGTAGTTACTGATAAAGACACTAGTGAGACAGTCATTCACTCACTAACACACACATATACACACTCATCCACCCATAAAGTCCTGCACATATGCTGTCTTCAAAACACATACAGAGAGTCAGTTATTCATGCATCTATGTGCTAAGTAATACCCCCACCAAACCATACAAACACTCATACTGATACTAAAACAAACATCTAATAACCCATATACATACACATGTAGCTACTCGCCAACCCATGCAGCCACTTATACAGAAAGTGAAACACTAATCCTTATATTTAAATATTTAAACATTACTCACTAATATATGTATTACCTAAGATACACTTAATAAGCCAGTTAACCAATCAATTTAAAAAAAAAAAAACCTAAACATTTATTTAAACATTTATTCTTCCATCAACTTTTACATATACATATATAACACATATTTATTTCTCGGAAAGACACACATTAACTGGATGGAGTCATCAGTGATGTCATGAGTGATGTCACTGACCATGTCATGAGTGATGTAATATGTGACGTCATCAGCAGTGCATTGCACGCGCAAGTTATAGTGAGTCCAACTAACTATAACGTGGGAATTTCAATGGTTTTATGCGAGTAAAACTTCCAGCTAACTATAACTGGTGTGAAACCTATGGTTTTTTCAGTGAATATATATATATATATATATGTGTGTGTGTATGTATGTATATATACACACACACACAGAATTTCAGTACAAATTGCTTTATGATGTGGCACTTAATAATATATTTAACTATTCCCTGAGTCAAGCACGCTCATTTTATCTCCTTGCAAGGATTTTAGAAGGATGATTAGGCCAAGCAGCTCTGATGAGATTCAGTACTTCACCTGCAATTTATACACAGATCTATACAACATGCTTTCAACCAAGAGATTGCTGAGCAACCTACATACCTTCTGGTGTGCTTACCATACTTTTAGACGTACCACAGATATGGGCGGCACACTGAATATCATAAATCTGGGGAGAGGATCCGTATGCAATAAACCTCACCTACACAGTAATGCTTGTTAGTTTCTTTAGTGTCATTTTGCTGATATCTTATGTATTGCCTTTAAAAAACGTTTGGAAAATGTGGCACTACGGTATAATGGTAAACACTTTCTCACCATATTTAAGAGCTAACATATACATTTCAATAACAAATATATAGGCGCTACACGTTCTACTGGAGAAGAGCTGAGTGAATGAACCAATTTAAAATTCTGCCACCGCGTTTTCGAACACCATTCATCTGCAGAAGGCATACATGGATTATCCCAGGAGCTTTCCCAATATGTCAGATCTCTAACCTAGCGCTACAAGTCACTTAAGTCGCTTCATAGTGGTGGAGCAGTGAGGTGAAGAAGTGAGCGAGAATGGGAACAGCTGGAGCAGACGTCAA
The DNA here is from genome assembly GCF_964261635.1 of Lissotriton helveticus. Lineage (NCBI taxonomy): Eukaryota > Metazoa > Chordata > Amphibia > Caudata > Salamandridae > Lissotriton > Lissotriton helveticus. The sequence goes on from NC_136072.1 coordinate 994,620,786, forward strand.
ATACTTCGTGGAAATGAATAATAATAAAAATAGCAATAATAATTTCAATAATAATAGATATAGAGTGATTTTTACTGCTGGTTTGCCATTTCTAAGCATGGTAGATAACAGGAGTTCCTATGAACTTTAGGAAGAATAAGGATTGTCGTAGGACATGGTCTGGTACAAAGATTGAATTACAGCTTCTAAGGTTATCAGGCCCGTGGCAAACTTGGAAGCGGAGATTGATGGTGCATATGGTCTGCCGATTGTTCTCCCTTCAGATCACATCCTGCAGCTTTTGTGGCTCTGCACTTGCATCCCACCCTCCCTGCTGGGAGGCACTTCCAGGCATTTCTGCTCTCTGTTGAGGAATGCTTCCTTTGCAGCCTCCCTACTCGCCATCCGGTTGTGTGATACATTGAAAAAACACGCAGAAACTCACAGCATCTCGTCCCATAGCTGCACAGCTAGAATCTTCCCCAGTGCACTCCATTCCTCCTGTATTACACGGGCATTTTGTTTTTTAGTAGAATAAAATAGTTAACACGTTTTCATAGAAAGGATTTGCTTGACTGTTGCAATATCCATTAACTTGCTGCGTGTCTTTGATTTACTTTATATGAAAACAAACAACTCAAGCTTAGCTTTTTCCCCAAAAATATTTTAGGACTAAATAACTACTTATTTTCATTTCCAGTCCTGCAATGTGTGGGTAAATATATTTATGTCCGAGCTTCACTATGCAGTATTGTGTAATAAAATGTGTGTAATTAACGTGATGGCTTTAATAGTGATCACAAAAAAGAATTTTGCTTGAATGCGTCGAAAAAAGGTTTTTGACTGCTTTTTTCAGTCTGTGCTTTCGTTCTGTAGCTATCCACCAAAGTAAGTATCGCTCTCATACACGTGAGCCTTATCCGCCCCCCTTACCCTCAGAATACGTGCATTTGATCGCTTTGTGTTGCCCTCTGGTCACATTTTGTTCTGTCCTTGGGTCAACCTAAAAGCAAAGTTAGCATATGCGTGCCTGGAAGAGGCGGGCACTACCCACGCCGACTTTTATTCAAAAGGAAGTAATCACAGGAAAACATTAGCAACATAATGTCTTTCTAGTGTTTTCAAGATCCTTCCATGAAAGGGAGGAAGGACACTTTAGGAACACACAGACAGTTGCGTTTAAGAGTTAACAGCCCTCGAACAATGTACAATTACTAACTCGTAAAAGGCTGACTCATTCGCTCTGTGCAGCTGGCCTGTTTACTAGAAAACACAAGTAACCTTCATTGCTGCCTCAAGAGCGAGGAAATCCGCCGTGACGGGGCAGAAACGTGTTCTTCACTCAGCCGCCCGTCTTCACTTTTAAACCTCGCCACACCTTGCTCTAAATCCATCAGGCAGACGTGATTAAAAGGCTCTGCCTGTGGAAATCCGTCTTGAAGCATTTGGACCGTCGCCTTTGAAGTTTTCGGTCTGAAGGCCCGAAGCCCTGACCCCTGGCTCCGCGGTTTAATCAGCAGCCAGCTCAGCTTTAACACGTTTTCCACACGGATGAATTAAGCAGAGGTGTCACGAATCCCATGTGAAGCCTGCAGCTGGGCTCAGATCCCAGTGTCATGCAAAGCTTGTTCTGCCCACCCCTTTCATGTCGCCCACTTGGACTTAAAATAACTCACCTCGGAATAAGCCAGTCGAGGGCAACTTCTGAGCTCAGCCTGCAGACTGCGTGTAGGAACAAAAGTCCACAGCTGTTTGATCCAGCTGTCCCATTCGGCGTATTTTAGCTTTCGTCTTCTCTGAAACACCGCCTGCAGTTTTTTGTCGTTTGCTCAAGTGGCGGTTAATCTCAGCCACCGTTCAAAATGAGACCTATGCAATCTGATGCAAAAATAACAATAGCGATATAGATTGTCAAAAACAATAGCCAGGGTTGTTTTTCTTTAATGTTAAAGGGGTTGGTAATTGATGGACACGTTTCTGTAACTGGGTGGTGTGCGGATTATCGAACACTTTAATGAAAGAGTTATGTGAGTGATCGGAAGTGGCTGGCTGGAGAGCAAAGTTATCGCATTTTACACATTGACATGGTACTTTGTTGCTTACGTTTCAGTGGCTCATTAGCCTTGCTACTTTTAGTTCACACAGACTTTACAATGTAGTGGCACAGAGCATTAAAGCTACACCTTCAGGAACATCTTGGCTGCCAGGGGAAACATGATGATAATCTGCCTCCATTTTAACACAGGAACATTTCACTGTCCATGCTTAGCAATGGAAGTGCTCATTTGATGGAGTGTCACTAATGCTGACCAATCCAATACCATGCTGATCGAAAGTGGTCCATCATCAAAGAGGCAGCCCAAAAGCCCATCATTGTAGACTCTTTTTAATTCATTTTTTCTATGGCTGGAGCTCTGGCAAACCCAAAAGGGAATTTATTCAACTGGCAGGTGTGAAGGTCTACCAACTGCAATTTTACAGTGTGCCTGTGAATTATGGCCGTGTTTTCTAAAATGGTGGTTATTGCATTCCATCACAAAGACATTGCTGGTTCCCTTTCTCCTTCCTTTTACCTGATCTACTCTCTGGCGGAAATCCACTGTTCTTTCCAACCTGGCTGCTTATTCAGCACCAGCTGAAACCTACCCTGAATAGGCAGAACCAGGTGTCCAAAGCCTACTGAACTAAAAGGGCTCCACTACCCCGCTCCCACCCCAGTTGTGTGTCTTATATCCCAGGTTACTGCTGCTTTCAGGACACACACATCTGTTTAGTTGATGTGCACTGGGCTCCACTGGAGATGCGCCCGCAATCACAGCCATTTTACAAAGTATTTTGCAGTTATCAAGAGATTGAAGTGCATTAAAAAACGTATGGGAGCTGTGATCCTGACTTTATTGAGGGCAGAGAGATTGGGGATAGGACCAAAGAAGTGGCTAAAAAGAACAAAATACTCTGCAACTATTTTGTTGGCCTTTCACCTTCAGGTAAATATATATAAAATATAACATACACTTTAAATGAAAAATAAATGCAAGATAAAGAAATCAGTGGGAAATGTACTATTTTAAGATATGAAATCTCAATTGTTTAATGTGATCACTGCAAATGTCTGAGTGAGTAATCAGTCAGTCAGAAAACAGAATCCTGCTTGATGCACTGGGGAATGGTGAGATGTGTATATAAAGTGCTCTGAGGTCACATCCTTCAACTGAAAGCACTGTGAATATGCAAGTCATTAGTTTAAAATTGTATTGTGCACAGCAGAAGATAGGATGTGACAACATGTGCAAAGAGATTTAGTGTTTAAGATAAAACAACTGTGTTAAAAATACATGTTTTAGTAATGCGCAATCAGACAGTACCCAATGCAAACCTTTTTTTTCATAAGTTTCCATTAGAGCTGATAAAACTCTTTAAGCATCTCTCGAAAACATTAAATCATTGTCACCATGAAGCCTCAAATTACTCCATCAATTAAGTCCTTATACTGGCTCCCAACGGACTCATTAACCTTTGCACACATTTACATTTCTTTCAGGTAGCAGGCATCCTGGTGAGAAAAGACTGTTCCTTCTTTCATTGTCTGCCTCTCCCTTGGCTTCACAGAACAGGTAAAAGGGGTGAGCCGAACAATTAACAGGGCGATCCGAGCCAGAGCTGAGCTTACGGCCCAGCTTGGGTCTAAGAGACTGTGCATGAGCCGAGCCTTGAAAATATTTGGCATGTACATTTAACAACAGATATCATGTAAAAATCAAATTGTGTGTTTCTTAACATGCAGAAGCATTTCACCGAAGTACATCCGATTACATCACTGCATTTAGAGGCATTAATTAAAAGGGATAGTGAGAGTTTTAAACACGAATAAGGAAACATTCATGCTGCCCATGTCCCCGCCAGGGCCGGTTCTAGGAAAGGGAATATGTGAGGCCCCTCTAATTTAGATAAGTGACCCCTTGCAAGGAGACCATTCAGAGATACTGCGGGACGCCTATTGTTCAGCTTTTTAGCGCCCTCACTGTTTTAACTTTTAGCCCACAAGCAATTCTCACACCTTCAGTCCGATAGGTGTGAGAATTGCTTGTGGGATAAAAGTTAAAACTGTGGGGGCGCTAAAATGCTGGACTGTGGGCGTCCCACAGTGTGTCTGAATGGGTCTCCTTGCAATTGGTACAATAGGAAGCATCTCCCTCCCCCAGGCCTCAAGACACAATCCCCGAGAGGCCCGGGGAGGAGGACCCCTCCAATGGGCCCCTTCCAAGGTAATACCTTTCTTGAAAATGGAGCTCCAGGGAAACAAGAGGACACACCACCAGTGCGGGGCCCCATGCTGGTGGGCTGAGTGCGAGGCCCTGGGCAGCTGCCCACACTGCCCATGTCTAGCCCCGGCCCTGGTCCCAGCCATGATGACAATGTCACTCATGAACTAAGAGGCAAGTCAGTTGACATACATAATCTATATAAGGCCTATATTTTTATTATGAAAGAGCAACATTAAAGTCTATTAATTCAAAACAAGGGCTTGTATAAAGTGCACATCCTGAACTCATGTATTTAAAGGTGCTCACATATGTGACAATGATTGAAAAGGAGGCCTAGGGAAATAAAATATTTGCAAAGGATCACACAATTTGATCAAGGGGGGACCTCATGATTGATCCTGGGTTTTCTGGTTTCACACCTTGCAATTGATCCACTAGATGGATATATCTTCCTCTCCTCTTTTTTCATCAACGTCACTGCTTTGTTTTTATTAATCCTTTGAGCATGAGGTTAGAGTGTGGGTGTCAAGTAGAAGCCACATGGAAGGTCAACTCACTTTGGGCTCAAGGGTCCAAAAGAACATCGAGCTGAACCAGAGCCAGTCATCCGGTTCAAGCCTGGATCGAGCTTTTAGTGGCTCCACCTCTAAGAACAGGAGACCCCCATCCCTTCTCTTTCAGACAGAGGAACCTGAAGGTTGAAATTATTCATTCTGGATGGTTGTCTTTAACAAACTTCTTGAGATCTGTCACAGTAAAAATTAAAAATAATTGAGGAAGTTGTTTCCAATATATCCTGCCCACTTCAACCACTGAGGTCATCCAAAAGCCATTTGTAGGTAAAGAAGGCTTTGTTTTTAGATTACTTCTTGTGCCTCATGGTGTTGTGTTCTCTTTGTCTAATCAACCAATTTGCAAGGCCTAAAAGGCATGAGCCCCAATTGGGAACTGTGCAGAGTGGAATTCAAGAGTGAAATTCTGTTCTGCACAGTCATAAGAAACCCAGTTTTCTTGCACCCGGATTTACTGGGAACAGAAACACGATTTTACCAGCTGGAAAATCCAGCAGGTAAAATCATTGTGGGGGAAGGTTGTATTGTAACCCTCACTCCTTTCATAATCTATGGCTGAACATCAGTCAATGCACAGGACCAATGCATGCTGCCCCCCTGCCAGCCAACATTCTCCACTCCTTCCTTCCCACTCCTCTCCCCACCCTCTACCCTGCCTTACAACAGTTTCGTGCACACATTTACTAGAGCCCCCATCACACAATCCCTTGCACACCTTCACCACATTATCAGAGCAACTGTAAATGTGTATGATAATCCCCACGCAAAAGGAAATACCAGAGAGAATCCCATCTGGTAAATCCAGGTCTGCACGGTAATTCATGTTACATGGGGTAGTAATTGCACACGGTACTGGTAATTTCTGGTGCAAAGTTTTCAACCTGCCAATATTGTGCAACTTGTAATCAGGCCATTGTGGGCTACTTAAAATGCCTGGGAATAGACCAACAGGACTGAAAGGCTCAGATTCCACCACGTCCCCAAATATGCAGCAGGGTACTTGACCACACTTTAATTTCAACAAGAGTTAGAGAATGCAAGAATCCATAATTATTTATCAGAGAGGTCAGAGATATTGTATTGGATTCTCATTTCTATAGCAGTTTCTCAACTCTTGAGATGCCTAAAGCAGGATATAGCAGAAACTTGCTATGTTCTAATTTCTTAATGCTTTGAACCCATTGTTAACCTCCAGAACTATTTCAACAAAAACTGAACAGATGTTTGATATATTCTGCCATCAGGTTTTATCACTGATTCTGATTAATGCCCCAGCCCTCCAAACCCAGTCCACTTTACTTAGGTCAGGTAATTATTGCCTTAAGCAAAGAGTATTTTATTTATTTATTTATGCAATTTTATATAGCGCAAACTTTACCCGAAGGTGTCAGAGCGCTTTACATAAGAACCAGTTGAGAAACATAAGGACTTTAGATTACATGCGTTACATAAAGGATACAAACAGAAAAAAATTGCAAATGTACAAGATGTAAAGTCACATAAGGAGGAGATAAAAATGGATATACTCTAAGAATCACATAGGAATGGTAGATAGTACAAAGGTCTACTGCATATACTAGTGATTAGAGTTATCTCTATATACAAAGGGAAGGGATATGACTGGATATACTCTAAGAGTCACATAGGAATGGTAGGTAGTACCAAGGTCAACCGCATATACTCGTGATTAGAGTTATCTCTATATACATAGGGAAGGGATACACATGGATATACTCTAAGAGTCACATTGGAATGGTAGAGAGCACAATGGTCTACTGCATATACTAGTGATTAGAGTTATCTCTATATACATAGGGAAGGGATATGACTGGATATACTCTAAGAGTCACATAGGAATAGTAGGGTACAAAGGTCTACTGCATATACTAGTGATTAGAGTTATCTCTATATACATAGGGAAGGGATATGAATGGATATACTCTAAGAGTCACCTAGGAATGGTAGATGGTACAAAGGTCTACTGCCTATACTAGTGATTAGAGTTATCCCAATATACATAAATATACAAACATAGTAGATTTCCTCAGGCAGAGTTCCATTAAGTGGGGTAGGAGGGGGGAAGTAGTCACAACACCAAGGGAGGGTGGGAGGGATTCGAGGGTATGGAGAAAAGGCAAAACAGAGAGGGGAAGAAACATTTGAGGATCCTCAAGGGGGAAAAGAGGGAAAAAGGTAAAAAGACGAGGGAATGGACAGGATGACGGGTCGGGGACCAGGGAAAAAACTGCTGAGAACCGCCGCAAAATGGTCAAATGATTCTCCAAGTCTTATAGGAGTGCCCTGTCCGGCCTGATGCCTGCTTGTAAGGGTGCTTGTAAAGGTTCAGCAACCAGCCGCTGGCAAAGTCGCATATTATATAGTATAAGTATTGTGTGTGCTGTAGGCTTTTATATACTGTGAAATGCACATAGATTTTTCCTTCCATAGTGGCTGTTTTGAGGTTGGTTTGACGCACCCCTGGACCTCAAAACTGCCTGGATCCTGAGTTTGCCACTATCATGAGTAGCTTCTTTCATCTTTGTGCCCTTCCACACTACCCTAGTCTATGTGGCACAAACTGTATATGTGCAGAACACTTCAGATATGGCAGGTACTGCTAGTAGAGACGTGAGTAAGTGCAGCCACATGCATGTTTATGGCACAGTTTTAGCAGTTTCAGACATGTCCTATCTTCAAAATACTTCAAACATAGGCAAGGCAGCACTCACACACATCTAATGCGTATGTAACCTATTTCTCATTAATTTCCTCTTCAAACACATCCAGAGGCACAGAATGGAAACATATTACAAGCATAAATCTGGTCCTGACGCATGACATAAAAAAAAACTCCTCAAACAGGCCGCACAACAAACACACATTGTTCCTTCTATGGTACTGAACAGAATAGTGTGCTTCACGTTAGCAAACGTGCTTTGTTCCTTGTTAGGAATGTGAAGCACGGTATAAATACAACCAATACAATTCAATATACTCAAACCTGACACCACTGCAAGGCCATAATAATGGCAATATAAAGCTAGGAAAACCTCTAATACCTTCTTTTTAAAAAAAATTATTGTTTGTTTTACTATTTTCATTAACCAACATGAGTTTAAGTTACACAGAAAGAAAAAAACATTAAACAATTTTTTTTTTCCTTTGATAAACATTAAAAAGAAAAAAGGAGAAAGTTAAAAAAATATCAGAAATAGCAGAGCATTATACATTTTATGCAAAATCATATCACAGTATCTCCTAATCTTGGAACAATGACCCCCAGATTTTATAAAATTTTACAATTGAGCGAGTACTTCTACCGTTAGTTAATGCATATTCCAAATCATATGTTTCCTTAACTAATCCCCACCAGTCAAAGGTTGAAGGAGGATCGCGTGAAATCCAAACACGGGCTATAGTGAGTCTAGCACATACAATCAAGATAGTAATTAAGTCTGATTGGTTAGATCTGGTATTCTGACCACTCATCATTACATCGATAACTGATAACTTTATTACACTCCCTAGTTTCTGAGACATTATTTGGCACACCTTTTGCCAGAATTCTGATAGCTTTGGGCATAAGAAAAACATATGTTTTAAGTATGCAGCTAATAAGTCACACTTAGGGCATTTTGTTCGATCATTGCCATAGTTGTTAGAGGTCCATTTGGATATTCTTTCAGGAGTGTAGTATAAACAGCATATTGTTTTATGCTGTTGAAGCTGCAGATTAGATGAGTGTACTGACCGGTTAATACTATCTAGAACTTGGGAAATAGTATCCATTGAGACCGAGTTCCCCATACTTTGGCTCCACTAGTCTGCAAGTTTAGAACAATCATTTAACTTATAAGTGTTTAAGTTCTTATACCCCTTGCTAATCAGAGATGTATTATTAGTCCCATAGAAGCAATCCCAGATGTCAGAATCCAACTCACTATACAATTTCAGACGACGTATAAAAAAATCTCGGAATTGAAGATATTGAAATTGCATACTTTCTTATAAATTATAAAACACTCTCAGATTTTCAAATGTAATAAAGCCATTATGACTGTACGGATCTCCTAAATTTTTAACCCCACTATTTGTCCATCCTCTTGTCGACCCCGCCTGAAATATCTCTGGAAGCCCAGGATTATTCCACAGAGGGAGTCTAGTGTGATAAAAAGATGTTTTACAATTAAACATAATTGCCCGCCATATAGTCACAATGTCGCGAGCAGTCTTAAATTTGACTCGCTTATAGTAATTTGTGTCATTTGTTCTAAATAAAAACATATTATAATCTTCTCCTAACATAAATTTATGAAAAAAGTAAATATTGCCCATAGGATTCATTAAGCTACGAAGCCTGTACAAAAAAGCTGACCAAAAGTAAAATTTAAAGTCGGGAAAATCAAGACCTCCTTGGTTAAATGGGAGTTTTAAAAGATCAGTGGCTCGTCTTACTTTCTTGTACCCCCATATAAAGCTACTACAAACTCCATCCAATCGTTTAAAAAAGAGATTACTCACTCGTAGAGGGATAGACCTGAATAGATATAAGAACTTTGGGAGGATTTTCATTTTTATTATATTTATCCGTCCAATAATACCCATTGGTACTTTATGCCAGTTCTTAAGTGATTTGACAGTCTTTTTCAATAAGGTCTCGTAATTTAGCGATATGATGTTCTGTGTTGAAGCTGAAATTCTGACTCCCAGGTAAGCGGCAACATTACAAATTCCCTGTAATGGAGTTGTTGGCTTATAGTTTATTACAATCTGGGTTTTATTCGTATTTAATTTATAGCCAGAAATTATGCCAAATTTTTCAGCCTCGTTTTCTATAGCCTTTAAAGCTTCAGTCGCGTCAACAGAATAAACAGCAATATCGTCTGCATATGCTGTGACCTTTGGACTATGCATTCCATTTATAAACGGATTAATCCTTGATTGATTTTGTAAGGCAAGAATGAATGGCTCTATTGATAGAGCAAACAATAGTGGTGATAGAGGACACCCTTGACGGGTGCCTCGTAGGATTGGAAAAGAGGTAGAGCTCAAACCAGCATATAGGATTTTTGTAGTAGGGCAATTATATAATGCTTTGATCCATTTCATAAATCTTCCCTTAATGCCAAAAGCCAACAGTGTAGCCCATAAAAAATCCCACCCCACTGGGTCAAAAGCTTTCTCAGCATCGAGTAAAATCATACCGAGTGGGGTAGATTTTACCTTTGCGACATCGAATGCTGTTATGGCCATGTTGACATGTGCGGCAGTATCTCTGCCCTGAATAAAACCATGTTGTTGAGGAGACACTAGATCAGGCATAATTAAAGCAAGCCTACTCGCCAGTATTTTAGCAAAACTGTTTGCGTCTGTATTTATAAGCGATATTGGCCTATATGAACCACATTCTATGGCTGGTTTATTTTTTTTCTTAAAAAAACCGATCTGTGTAATATTCCATGATGCTGGGGCATTTCCTCCTACCTCTATAGAGCTAATTACTCGATTAAAGAACGGTATTAGTTCATCCTTGCAATTTCTATACAATTCTAAAGGTATTGAGTCTTCTCCTGAAGCTTTACCAATAGGCAAGGTGTCAATAGCCTCCTTAATCTCTACCGGTGTAAATTCTGACTTTAGCGATTCAGATGATTCATCTCCCATACTTTTAACTAAATTAGATTGTAGGTAGCTAATTATATCAGTCGAGTCTATTTTATTCTCTGGAGTATAGAGTTTTGAGTAATAATTAACGAATTGCTCAAGTATCTGTTTTGAGTTTTCGTAAACCACATTATCAGACCCTCTAATTGCCTTTATGATAGTCTTAGCTTTATCATCTGCAACCCTAAATGCTAGAATCTTACCTATCTCTTCTCCGCCCTTCTCATTGAGATAATTTGTATTTTCTTAGTTTAGCTATGCTTTTATCCCTGAGCTTTTGTTTTAGTGCTGATTTCAGTTCAATTAACTTGTACCCATGTTCTGCTGGACTTGTTAAGTCTGTGAGCAAAGCCTCAGCTTGTTGATTCTCTACCCTAAGGATATCCGAAATTGTCTTTTCTCTTTCCTTTTTAAATTCCCCATTCTGTTTCAGAATATATTGCTGTGAGAATCCCCTAAGACCAGCTTTGAGTGTATTCCACACTATTATCGATGATGCAGTATCAATGTTTATCTCAAGAAACTCTTTGATGTACTTCTTTAGCTGAGTTATATATTCCTTATCTGAGAATAAATAGCGAGGGAACGAAAAAGACCTTGATGTTCTGTTTTTATTAGATATTTTAAATGTAATGAGCAAGGGATTATGGTCAGAAGTGACCCATGGGCAGATATCTATTGTACCATTCTCTATAATCCTTTCGCTAGCCCAGACCATATCTATACGGGAGCATAGATTATGTGCAGCTGAGTAAAATGTGTAGCCTGGTATTTTTGGATGCAATATTCGCCACATATCTCTTAAATCATGTAATCATCCTAATTCAATAATAGCTGATCTAGTCTTACGGATTCTTGGAGTGGCCCATCGCCTGGTGGTATCAATCTCATAATTCATAACACAATTAAAATCACCCATTACCACCGGTTCCCCTTCCCAATTTAGCAATTCTATATTTGCTCGGTCTATAGCAGATGGATCATCAGTATTCGAGCCATATACAGCACAGAAAACATATTTAGAATCCCCTATCATTAACTGAGCTATGGCCCATCTTCCTCCTTTATCTGCCTGCACTGTAATTATTTCTCCCCTAAATTGTTTATGTTTAAAGATAGCAAGCCCTCTAAGTGATACATTTTGTTCTAAGATAGTAATGATATCGTACCCTAATTGTTTTAACAGCCCTCTATCTTTAAATGAGATATGTGTTTCTGTGAGTAGAACTATCTGTGGATTATACATCCTAAGTTCCTCTGACACAAGCCGTCTTTTGTTCTTATTATTCAGCCCAGGAAAACCTCTAATACCTTCTATAAATGTACAGACTTTATTAGACCCTGATTCAAAATTGTTCTTTAAATTCTGATCCATGCACACATGGATGTTTGCATACACATCGGATTTCTGTACCAATTGCCGCATTATGCAACATTCTCCTGACAGATTTCACCAAAAAGGCCTGGGGAAATATATCAGGATAACATGCTATTGCATAATGCAAAACATAAAGGGCCATATGTAGGTAATCTACATTTAAAGATTCTAAAATACCGAATTTTACTGATTCGGTATTTCAGAATCGGTAAATGGTATGTAGGAAACAATTCGGTAAATATTACCGAATGGGTACGATTCGGTATTTAAGAATCCGTATTTACCGCTTCGGTAATTCCCATTCATTCCTGGGCCTGGATGGACATAGGAATGAATGGGAAGCCATTCACTATTACTGATTCGGTAAATACCGAATCGGTAATAGGGGGCACATATTCAAGGGTGGCAAGGTGTCATATTGACACCCTGTTGTACCCCTGAATCGTGCATGTGTGCACATGTGGCACACATGGCTGTCACATGGCACTTTTAAAAAAGCACATAATTGATTTTTTAAAGGTTTTCGATATTTACCACCAACTTGTAGTTGGTGGTAAATAACAAATCCTGAATGCAAGAAGGCACTCACTTGAGTGCCTCCTACATAGCTTTTTGGATTCTGTAATTACCGATTCCTTAAAATAAGGAATCGGTATTTTACCGAATCCTTAAGGAATCGGTAATTACCGAATCCTTAAACCTTCCTCCTACATCTCAAACCCTAAATACCGGTCGGTAACGGACGAAATTACCGAATTTCGACTGTTACCGACCGGTATTGGGCTACCTACATATGGCCCAAAGTAATTAGTGTGGCCAACAGTGATTCCACATTAAGCTTCACACCACACCAAGGTAGCAGAAATTATGGTGTGTGCTAATTATCACCCACATTCTACCTGGAATCATGACCTTAGTCTCCAAATTTGTCTCTGTGTTGCTATCATGATTGTATACACACAGGCACTTAGCTTACAATATATTCGTCTCAGTTTAGGTTCAAGGAGCCAAAGTAGTTTGCTCAATTTTCCACTTTTTGTAACCTCATAGCCTATATTAAAATCTTCACCTCTGCCTTTGCTCTGACAATACAGTTAGATATTAGATACAGAGGAGAGAGGAGTGGGTGTTGAGATGGAAGTGTGTGTGTGTGCATGTGTGTGTGTGAGGGGGAGGGAGAAGAGTGATGGGCCACATAGTTCTGTCTATTTTCAAGCAGTAACCAGCTCTGTCTTTGCTCCTCCACTAATATAACATCATATAGGACAATTAAATAGATAATCAAGATAATACTTAGCTAGTGATGATACTCGGAGTCCACCAGACTCGCCTGATATGGCAAATGCCCTGCCTACTATGACCGTGCAGTCCATGCTTAGGGGGACAATTTGAACCTGTTGGACTGTCTGCAGATCTCCCTGAGGGATAAATCTAGGATCACTGACACTCAGGTAAAGGACAATCTGCCTTATTTAGAGATCACCCACCTGACCTGCTGAGGGTTCTGTGCTTAAGGGCAGTCACCATGGCAGCAACCCCTTCAGAGCAGTGCAGGCTTGCTGACCGGGCACCATTTTTAAAGCACCCATCTGCAGACTTCTTTGTTTTTACAAAATCAATCCCCATGGCAAGAGTTTGTTTTCACAATGCAAAACAAAGATGGCCTGATGAGCTTTTATTTCCCCCACCTGTATCCACCATACCATGGTTCTGATATGTGCTTTTTATTCATTCATCTTTTTTAATGCACACAGCATTGGCCTGTTCAAAATAGAGGATCATGATAGGTTTAGGAATGCTCTTAAAATGACTCTATTTTATTTGATTATCTTAATATCTTTTCTGATCTTGTTAGTCAGTTTAGTGCCAAGAAGCCTTGGAGCATTAATTGCACGTAATAGGTAACAACTCAACTTAACTCATATTGTGCATGTATATATTTCCAATATATTTAGTTGGTATCTTGAGACACTAAACCACAAAGCAGGTGGCAATGTTAGCAGAAATGATGTGTTGTGGTTCTTGTCCTTTGGTGATGGATCATTGTCACCGAAGGCATAGTTCAGGTGTCTGGTGCCTGTCCTAAGGGTAGTCTGAGCGATAGCTCTGCTATATGAAGCATGAGCATATAATTTATGTCTAACCAGAGGCATACGCCTGCTGTCTAATCAAATACCTCTATCATCAGTTTTTCAAAGACATTTTAGGATAGGTGTAGAATTTGCTTTCATGTATGCCTTGTGTGCCTTTTTTCTCCGGGATGGTGTCTATGCAGAGGACATACACAAGCACCCCCCTTGTGTAGGCATTTAATTGCTGTATCCTGTATCTTCAAACTAGTGTTGTTTGACAGTAAAGTGCTTATGAAACTTTATTCTGCTGCAGATCTAAGCAGCATAACCTTGACTTTAGGTATAATAGGTTACCAATGCAAAAACACTACAGTAAAAACACTCGTTTTTTGCACTACTTTTCCAGGTTCCAATTGTAAATTGTCTGTTTGCCTGATGTCTCTCCTGACCTTCATTCAAGGTTGTCCCTATTGCTACACAGGCCAAGAAAATTGCTGTAATTAGAATACATATTTAAGAACAACCAATATAGTGAATGTAATCATCCTTCTCATAGGAATACTGAAGAAATGTGTTATAAATGTTGCATTTTACAATGTACATTGCCTCTGCAGGTTTTAAAAACAACATTTACGTTCTAGTGGATTTGAAACTTTATGTGCTGGGGGTTTCAGAAGAGAACTGAAATTATAGTTGGCATTATTGAATGGAAGATGCATTAGAAATCAAACCCATAACTTGCCATTCACACATCCCGAAATCCGGTGTGTTAACCCATTAAACTCAATATTCTGAAACTTGTACATGTGTGAGGTCTCATATAATTTCCTAATGCGCAGCCTGAATCTGTATATTTGGGTAACAGTCAGACAAGAGTGGCTTTCTGAAGATCAAACTAAACATATTTCATGAGCTCACTGTCATTTCACAGAAGGAATTGTCAAAAAGGGTTGCCATGTTTACATAGCTTTGCATAAACTGGTTCTAAAGTGCTTTGTATTGAAATCTGTAGAAGCTGCTTCTTAGTTGTCAAATCACTCAGTTTCCTTTTTAAGGATTCTGGCAGCAGCTTGTAAACATTGTCAAGTCCATTAAAACATGTTTGTTGTATTAGGGTTTGACCAGTATGGTTAAAATGTACAATTTATCACTCTGTTTTCTTGTATTGGCACTGAGGATATCCACATCCCCTTGTTTGAAGTGTTAACCCCGCCTCCATTTGTTGATCTGCTAGCCCCGTCCCCAAGTTTGGGTTTAGTTGTAACCCTTGGCAGAGCAAATTTCTTATAAGGAGTTTTCCCCTTCCTATCTAGGGCATGGAATATATATAGGAGATCAAATTTAAATCCCCCTCTGATGTTTTTCTATGAAACAAAGCCTGTAAAGATGCCTTGTGACCTTTTGGTTGGCATGTGAAATCGTGAATCATAGTAGCCTTCTGCTTTGCAGTGGACATTATGGACTATTATAAAGTATAAGTTTATTGTGTTATGTTAAACTGTACTTTCATGCACTCCTTATGCTTCCAGGACTGTAGCCTAGTGCTGTCTGCCTCCTAAAAATTGGACTAACCCTGACACTCTGCACCAGGCCCTATTTCTGTCGGCTTGCCTCCTGACAAAGCATGACACAAAAAGAGATCTACAATATGACCAAGGAGAAGAGAGGGACTGCTCTAAAGAGCATATTGGTCATCCAGAGGCTCACCACCATAGACCACTGGTCTTCAAATGGTGGGCCATAGCCCCTTAAGGGCTATGGCACTATATGATGATGGCACCATGTCCCACGGAACACACAAGTCGCCACGGCTTTCTCCGCTCATGTAGCTCCCTCGCCGAAACCCAATCTGGAGCCCCCTCCTCCGCCCACCTTTTAATGAAAAATATTTCTCCCACCGCTTCTTGTTTTGAGGGTCATACTGCCATACAACTTATTTAGTCTGAGTATTTAGTGCTGAGCTGTGGGATGGATACTAGCAGCCTACAGAACACTTTTCTTTGGGTTTACATTGGAGAGTGGCTTCCGCAGGACCTTTATGCAGGCTGCTCCATGCACATCACCAGGGCTGGCCTTGGGCATGGAGAAACTGGGCCCAGGTCCTGGGCACCAAATATTCCGAGATGTGCAGCCGGGAGCTGCCAGACTTAATGTCATGCAAACACCAGCTTGCACATCCCACTTGCTCTCAATCGGGTCCTGTTAAAGACTTTGTAATCAACCCTTAATGTAATTTTTAGCACCCCATCATCCCCCTGCCATCACCTTCCTCACACCTTCTGCAGTCGCACCACAACAACCTCCACCCTCACAACAAACACCAAAGTATCTTTCTGCCCAGAGCGCTGTCTCGGTCAATCCAATTTAAGGCCGGCCCTGCGCATCACTTAATGTAAGTGCACAGGGCCTGGTTCCATCTTACCCATGCTGAATTCCATCCCGACAAACGTGTAGTTTATAGACATTTTTTAATTTATTTTTACATGACCTGGGAGCAAGTGCTGGTGAGCTCACCCCAAGCAGCAGATACTCTGCCTGGCAACTGTTGTCTCTTGCAACAAGGGTACTTTTATTTAAATGTAACCTCCTCTACTTGAATCATCCCCAGTACTCCTGTGGCATCTGGTAGACTAGATTGACTCATCCATAGTAAGGATTAACTATGAATTAATTCATGTTCCAGGCATACATCAGCACCACACGGCTTACCAGACACTGATGCCAACTATCTTGCCTTGTTGCCTTCCCCAAAAAGATTGGGAGGGCAAAATCACAGCATAAAGGGCTTTAAAAAAGCAAACCTGAAAGAAGCAGGAATGTGAGACAGATACTGCACTGAAGAGTTGGTGGATGATCTAAGAACTGCATCAGTGCATCATGGAAAGATGTAGTGCTACCCCTTGACCCCAATCTTTTTGGGAAAAACAGGAGTAGTTTGTTTAAATAAACATGGTGGCCGGGAGAACAGTTACAAGCGCATGGTCTGAGGACTGTTTCAATTTACAATCAGTTTTCAGCCTCCTTTTATACAATTCATCATAGACCATAAAGCTTTCTGGTGAAACTTGCATGGTTAGGAATGTAAGTTACTGCATTTAGAGTCATAAATTAGTTGTCTAAAGAAAAATACAGATGGGCCTCAACCTTCCACGGACACAATGTGGCCAGTGAGTAACGTGTCCAGATGTCCGGCATGGGGAGTACTGGGGATCACTGCATGTGCTCTGTCCTGATTGGCTATATGTTCGTAACTCATGTGGCATCGTACTTCATGTGTGCTTTATTGGGGACAATCTACCTTGACCATTGTAGTGTTGCGGCGCCTATCTGTGAAATTGATCTAAAGTTTCCTGTTTGTGCATTTGCCTGCTGTATATATGCCATCCCACGTGTGACCCATCCGTCAATAACCTCGGACCAAGGTCTCAGTGCCTCCCTGACTACCGTATTTGCAAGTCGGAGTTGATGTGGAGTTCACAACGGGCGATTAGTAAATGAAGATGCACTTTTGTTCTTATAATTTAACCGCTACCGTGCGGCGCCGATTCCACCCCTGTGCTGGACATTCCAGAACAGGGTGTGGTCGTGACGGAACCGTTCCGTCATCAGCACAGCTCAGCCGTGACTGATGACGAAACGGTTCTGTCACAAGCATCGAAGGGGTTAATATATTGTTTTTCATATTAGCATCGCTTTGTTTTCATATCAACAGTTGGATGACATGAAACACAGCACCCAATTTCATGCTGGCTTCCAGGTGCTCCTCTGTGGTTGCAGTGCAAGGTACTCAGCCACTGCAAACATTAAGAGCACAGGTCCTGCTGCACTATGAGGCACCGATTATGAGTCAGGCAGAATAGAATTAACATATGGAATTCCACTCTGCCTGATCACAGCTAGCCAGTGTTCCTGCACCTGATTGTCCTGAATGCATGAATACCTGGGCACATTTTACCAGTTGATAATTCCAGCCAATTAAGCAACAGCAACTAACCCTTGCTCCCTAGTTCCCATCAAAGTTTTCTGTCCGTCTCCCGCAGCCAACTTGCCTCTCCACAGGAAAAGCTACTGCTCCTGTTTGCCACATGCTAAAAGCAGATAGTAAATTGGTGTGTTAAACATTTCTAACTTGGGATTTCCATGCAGAATTAGGTACTATATTTCATGTAGGCGTAGTTATTCCTCATTCTGAGTGGTCGAACTTGTAATAGTTGGATTTTCTTGCAGAGACATTTGCCAGTAACTGTACTTACAGCTGCTAGGAATCACTGCATTGAATTAAGCCTACTCTCAATCAGGGCCTTAGGGGGCACATGCATCAATGGAAATTGCATTCGCAAATGGTGCGAATCACAAAATTCGGCCGTTTGCAAATGCAATTCCAATTTTTGGTATGCATTAACATTTTGGTAATTTTCGCAATTTAAGAAATCGCAAAATTGCGATTTCTTAAATTGTGATTGCATTTAAGAAATATCAAATTGAGATTCCTTAAATGCAATGCATCAAACTTTTAAAATTTGCGAATTCGCAAATAAGGGGAGCAAATTACCATGAAGTTGACCTTCATGGTAATTTGCGAAAACTTTGAAAAATGCACTAAAGTGCCTTTTTCAAAGTTCCATTTTACACACACACATGCCCTTGGGGCATGTGTGTGTGCAAAATGTACTTATAGGCAGATTTCAGGGGTGCAACAGGGTGTCCTTTGGACACCCCTGCACCCTTGAAATTGCATTCTCAATTTGCGAATTTCTAATGGTGAATTGCAAATTGAGAATGTCTTTCCATTCATTCCTATGGGCCTATGAATGGGGAGGTATTCCTTAATTGCGATTCTCAATTAGAGAATCGCAATTAAGGAATTTTAAGAAATCTCTATTTTTTTTTGCGATTTCTTGATGCATTGCAGTTTGCAATTCCCTAATTGCGATTCCTTATTTTTTGCAATTAAGGAATCGCAAAATGCAATATTGATGCATGTACCCCTTAGTGCCTCTGCAAGAACCCCCTATCTTTTTTGAGGGGATACTTTCTATGTCACGTATCCCAGGGTGCACTGATTGGTGTACAGTTAATACGTCCCTCACAAGAATTTTTGCCCATTTGCATACATTTGTAATAGTGCAGGCAAAAGTGTTGCTACATTTGCAAGCCATCACATACCTATGCAGATGACTGAATCTCTTGACAGAATCCCCTTTTTTCACTAGGACAATATAAATAGCTATTACAGGAGGGTCCTCGCTAAAGTCTTTGGCCTAATTTGAAAAACTAAGTGAAATTAGGAACCCCAGTGAATGGTAGATATGCCTGTTTTACTCCCAGGCCTCTTTGGCAATGTTGATAAAAAAAGGATCGATTTACTCATACACCACATGGAATAACTCGGCCTAATTAAAAAAGGGCCCCTGCATTGGTGGCGGGGTCCTGAAATCGCCGCAGTACCTCAGCGATGGGTAATTGCAGTACAGAGGTCCCTCCATGAGTTTGGAGGCCCTTTGTGAAACGAACCCAAAATAGTCTAGATAGAGAGAAGGGGAAGTCTAGAGGACAGAGCAGCAGCAAAGGACAGTCTAGCAGCAGGAAAACAAGAGAGGCTGAGGAAGACCCAGGCCAAGCAGGGTAAAAGAAGTGCATCTGGGCAAGTGAGAGGACCAAAGACCGATGGGTTTGGGCGAATAGGACGATGACATACATGAATGATGCAAGTCGAGGGGAACAGAGGCCAGGGACAGGAGCACAGGCGAGATGCACAAGACCTGTATACCATTAGGTCCTCTTATGGAGTGACGTGACTATCGCACATCTAGGGAACAGTGAACTTCTACAGGCCATTTTTAGGTCTCGTCCTACGCAACGCACATGCGTTGCATAGGAGGGGACCTCATGTAATCGACTTGCTTTTCTCCCCAAAAACGTGCACACCTTGCATTGCTTTCTATTGCAACGTGTGCACGTTTGGCGATCTCCTCTCGGGAGTGAGCGGCTGGCATATGGCAGCAATTATCGCCGTGTCAGCCGCTCCCTCCCGCGAGTGAATCGCGCAGGCCCCCTTCTGCGAGGCGCGCGCACTTGTTAGGTCTTGCCGCCGTCGTTTGGAAATGAGCAGCCTGCTTGCGCTTTCACTTTCGTCCGCTTTTTCCTCTTCAACTTTCTAACACTTACCAGAGCGATTCCTCACTGTCAGTCCGAGCCGGACACATCACCGCCCCCCTAACTGGCCCCAGGGCAAGCAAAGCCCTCCTGTTACTGCCAAGGGCTTCCGTGAATCTCGTCACACCCGCCTCTCGCGTGACAGGTCTCAATCTTCGGTATTTCAATGCGGTGGGCGCAGGCACGGATGATGACTTCCCCTGTCTGAAACTACCTTGTATTTTCACAAACAGAATATTCAATATGAGGTGTCTCCATAGTGCACGTCACACATGCCACTCTGAGGGAGCAGAGACACGTCTCGCTATGAGTCCATCAATTCCAATTTTGGTAGTTTCTTTCAGCCAGGTTTATTTTATGCAAGTAACAACCATTGACAAAACCATTAGTACTGGCTTGTTATAAGTGCAATGTTACTTGTTGCATCATATATCTGGATTTAATGACAGAAGTTGCAAAATACCAGTTTGGCGGCACACTATATTAAGCACATATTTTCAGTTTCGGGGCTTTTAAGCCACAACCTTAATTACATCAATTGCGCCCCTTTTAGAGACCCCCAGTTTTTTCATCCCATTTAAAGTCCTGTTCCTCCCTGATTTTACGCAATCACCTGCCCCCTTTACTACCCCCCCTCTGTCTCTGATGTAATTCACCCCCTGTCTGTCACCCCTCCACCTTAGCTGGCCCCGCACCTTGGTCTTGGTCCATGAGAGGGACTCCGCAGCCACCCAAACAGACAGCAGCTCACGGCAGAGGCTGCACCAGGTGAGACGAAAAAACATCTTAAAGCGGCATCTCTATAAGAGGGGCGGGTTCAGTGGAGATTTTCAGGGTAACGTGATATCTAATTGTGCAAGTAATTGAAGGTTTAATTGTAACTTGTGGTAATTGGTGAAGCTGTTATAGCATTACCTACACACAGCGTTGGGTTGGGAAGGCGGGCGATGGGGCGGTGCCTAAGGGTCACCTGTGGTCCATGTCTTTTTAGGACATCGGTCAACCCGCGACAGGGCCTTACTGCCTTCCGTGGCCCCCGCCAGGCCACTGTAACGTGCTGGCAGAGTCGGCCTTTGCTAAGATAGTGCCCTGGGCGGAAAGAAATGTGGCGCTCTTGCTAATGGTAGTGAGTTAAACCAGGTACTAGGGGTCCCGTTTGTGTTCCCGGGGCAGAACCTGGCTGAGCAGGGACCGGGCCCTCAGTGAAAACATCCCTGGACCCCTCCCCCCACCCCCACAGCTCTCCTAAATCACCGAGAGCTGAACCCAGCACACAGATGATGGATTTGTTGCCGTTGGTCAGAGGGTGAAGTGAGGGCAAGGAAGGGCTAAAGGCGTGTGAAAAACATCGGCCGCCGTATGATAATGAAGGGCTAAAACCACTTTAAAATAGCAAATTAGTCTGAAACGGACAGGCAGGGACGCGGCTGGAGCAAGATCCGAAGAGCACTGCTGTGGGCATACCTTCATGCCCACAGCTTCGAGTGATAGAGCGTGCAGGTCACCTGACTAGTCTTTTACCAATACTCACTTGGGCCCATATACAATAAAACATATAACTTAATCAGGTAACCTTCGCTCTACTACCAGTGTATTTTATTCATTTAGGACTTTTGACCTTTTTTATACCTTGACTTACCAATCCACGTCACCGGTACCTAGAGTCTTAAGGGATCAAGGGTGTTAGAATAATAGGAAAATAACATTTGCACTCATATAATAACCACAGACTCTGGAAAGTTTTAACTCTTTATCTAAGTTTCTTAAATGGTCATGATCCAAAGATTGAACACCAAAAGATCTTCAATTATGAAGATCAGAATCATAATGTAACTATGCAAAAGATGTATTAAACTAAATTCGATCATTTAACAATAGGGAGGGTAAAGAAAAGGAACATGAAATACAATCAAACTTTTAGGCATTTAACAAAAGGGAGGGTAAAAAGGGAACATGTCAAATTTTAACAGTAGGAAGGGTAAAGAGAAGGAACATGATATGCAAATATGCAGCAAATAAACATGTAGCGAATAGGAAGAGTAAGAGAGAGGACAAATCAATGACAAACCCACATGGATTTATATTTACCTAGAATGGTGTGAAGAACTAACCCTGGCCACAGGTCAGTTTGAAGGACAGAACCCCAAAAGTTGCAGTCGCCAGTGGGCTAGCAGGTTTGGATTAGAATCAGGACAGGTAAAGCCAAATTCAATCAGGACAGGACCACCAAAGGTTAAGACTGGCACCCGCAGTTAATTTGCAACGCCTGCACTACTCCCTCTCTGCAGCTAACAGCCAGAACCCCGATTGGGTTATCGATTTCCCCGACAAAGTGCTTCACCAGCACTTTAGCTCCCAGAATCCCGATTGTGTTATCGAATCTTCTGACAGAGTGCTGCTCCGCAGTCTATTGAGTCGCCTATTGAGTGCGTTGGGTCAGTGACAGGTCAGCTATTCGGACAAGTCGGACAAATTAACTAGCTAAGCCTACCCTAGTTGTACTATTTTCCAGGTCAGTGTACCACCCCCTAATGTTGCAAGTGTTAGGAATCCCAATTTTGATTGGGCAAGGAATGAGGAGAGGTCATCACACCATACCAAATTGAAACTTTCTGCATCTCATATTTAAATTTTCGTTCCCACCCATCAATTTTATTTTCACATGACATCTTTATTCCCCCCAACAATGAATGTTCTCTTAGTAAATACATTGTATTAACATTGTACAAATGAGCTTCCTTCGACAGGGGTAAAAGGTCGGCTTCCCAGGCGCATCTTGGATGAGACTATTCTTTGGCAATCATTCAATGTCATTTCTGAAGCGTCCCTTAGTTTCTTGTGCGCATGTTCAAAATGGATGCTTTGGGATCTCGTCAGGCCCAGATAATTTATATGAAAAAATAGAAAATAAACAGTTTGAGAACACAGAATAAAAGAATGCACTGTATACCACTTATCTCTACTCTATTCCCATTACTTTATATTTAACTGCTGCGTTAAGGTTAAGCAGAACGAACAGCTTAGCAAAAGCAGCAGTGCAAGCTTCATGCATGCTGTAACACAGATCAGCCATTTTAATTCTAGTGTGCAGAAGCAAAAGTTTCCCTCCAAAGCAAAGAGTACGTCATGTCACTTGACTATGACAGACGCATGCGCAGTAGAAAATCCGCGTAGCAGCAGCCATTTTAATGCAAGCGGATTATAGTTAGTAAAAGCACATATGCAAGCTTCCCTCTGATGTTTTGTAATGCAATAATAGTAATACAAACATGTTGATTAGTTTATTAACGTTATGTAGAGAGGACTGAATACAAGCAAGTCGCATTACGTGCGAATCCTTCCTCCATCACAAGCGCCCCTCAGCAAATTGGCCCATGGCGGGCCCAGCTCACCCAGGCTGAAGGCCGGCCCCGATAATTCTCCTTCTATTGTCTGCTGCACCGTGGTCGGGTCCACACCCATGCTTCACCCCTTCCTTTGGAGGACAGGTTGCTCCTGTCAGTGAGAGAGCCTATGGTGAATGATTAGATGAGGTAATGGGGCAGGGCCTACCCTGAAAGGCATTTAGTAGAATGGGGCCGAAGTGTAAGGTCTTCCCTGATTCTGCTTGTAGGAATGTTTGCACCAGATTCAGTTAAATGTATTTATTTGTTAGGAGTTTTGCAAACTTACAATTTCAGAGCACGAACAATGAAACAAGATTATGTAGAAAGTATCCCTTTATCTAGAAAGTCCCAATGTGTTATTTGAAAGCCCGGGATTGGAGGATGAGTTGTGGTGTCTTTTTTTCCTTGACACTTTCCACTCCCACGCATCTATGACTAAGGCTGTAAATAAAAAGGCTGGCCCATTTCAAAGCTCTGAATCTATGGAGAGGTTTAAAGTGTTATGGAGAGGTTCAGTATTATTGTGCAGCAAATCAACTTATTTCTGTATTGTTGAGGACCCAATGAACCAGCTATTTGTCTCTACTACTTAAATGTTTCGAAAATGTGTTCAATTCTTTCACCTGGTAGTTTCTCCTTACCTAAAGGCATTCCCAGTAATTTGCTCTGCTCATCGGCCAAAAATAACAAAACACATTTACCACGCCTTTCTTTTTATAGGCTAGTGTCTTGCAATAGGCAGAACTGTATCATTTCCTGGTGGCTTAATAAGCTTTACTCACTCAGTCTGTCAGGAGCATCATGGCTCATTGCCCTCTTCACCCGTTTCCACAGCGAGCCCTGGGGCCATGCCGGTTTACTTGCAGTATTCACAGAAAGGGGTGAGAAAGACCCGGATTAAAAACACCTCTTGACCTCATCAGTTCCATCCTACAATGTGTTTGGCTTGATGATGTCAGCTTGGCTTTTGAGATGTATTTTGACATCATCTACCAGGAAACTCCTTTCATACTTTCTTTACCTCACTGAGCGACGCCTTTGTTGTAATGTGCATCTGCGCACAGGTAAAACATGCAAATCCCGTTATTGGCCATGGTACAAATAATATTTTGCCTTTTTAGTACTTACTTTGAATTTATTTCATGACTTGTGTTTGTTTGTGTAGCCATTTCCGGTTTGTGTTTTTATCAGATATAGTTTGCCTCGTTTCTTTAGTGGTGAATGTAAGTGATCAACGTCTATTAATTACAGTCGAAGTATAGGAGAGAGTTCATTGCCACCTTTCATAATTCCAACCCTTCTCAAATGTGCATAGGCGTCAGAATCCTAACACAGTCAAAGGATTTTAATTAATGCCTGGTAGTAACAGGGACAGTATATCATAGATGATTCACCACAAACTTTGATGTCTTTAACCTTTTGCGTGCTGATGACGGAACCGCTCCGTCATCAGCCGCGGTGGCGCTGTGCTCATGACGGAGCGGTTCCATCATGGCCCGCCCGACGCGCCTGCGCAGCGTTGATTTCGCGCCTGCGCGGCGCGTTCTATTGAGCGGGCGGGGCCATGACGGAACCGCTCCGTCATGAGCACAGCTCAGCCGAGGCTGGTGACGGAGCGGTTCCGTCACCAGCATGGGCGTGCCGCGCGGCACCCCGCCCCCTTAGCACTGCGGCGGAATAGCCGCCGCAACGAAGGTGTTAATGGATAATGTAATGGATAATGTGCTGCATGGCTAAACACTTACAAGGTGTCAAAGGCGAGACCTATTGGCTATGTCAATGCTTGTTAAGGAATTAAAATGAATCTTTATTTACAAAAGTGTTCTCTTCATTTGCATTTACTATGTTCATTAGGCAGCACCAGGTCTCCTTAAAACGAAAATAAACCAGGCGGAAATTTGTTGTTATGTTGCCACGTGGATGGACGTGTTATGTTATGTTTTTCTATATTTTCAGTCACTAGTTAAAAAAAAAAGTGCAGGGGTCAAAGTTTTTTGGGGGAACTGGCCACTGATTCTGCCTGATGATTCCAGTGTTTCCTAATACAAGGACGCCCAGCCGTGACTCCCTCTCATGCCTTTTCCTCCCATCACCCTACACTTCTTGTTTCTTTATTTCACTCTTGAAATTTAACGTCATCTCAGAATTACATTATGATACATTATGTTGGCTCCTTGAATTGAGCTCAATTTAGCCACCAGGCTCCCTCAAACTCCTTAGCAAGAGGGAAGGAAGGTCATGAGGAGGGGGACTTAGGGAGGCGGCATTCCAGTGTGACGTATTTCAGGTGAATCTTAAATGGTGCAGATATTTCTCCTCACGGAACCGCTAGGAGATGTATGAACCATCTGTTTTGTTCCTCCTGCCCCGAACATAGTTGTTCATCTATCCCAGAGATAGTAGAGGATTTATCGGCTCTGAAATGAAGACTGGATATCGTTTCTAACAACGTCACCGGTTGCCGCGCGATCCGAGCGCTCCCTTCATTCTGTAAAAGTTGAGGGGAAAAAAATCGCTTTTCTTGCGGATGCTTTATGGCCGGTATTGTAGCGTTTGCAGTCTAGTTGACGCTCGTCACGTAGCCGTGACGTGCGACGCCCACACGAGAAGCTGCGCGCGCAGCTCCCAGTGCGGCGCGAAAAGCCCGAGAGAGGTTGTAAGCGTCGGCCGGCGCTCCTCTGTCATTCTGTGACTTATAATAAACATACTTCACCCCTAAACCAGCGAAGGGCCATTATTTATAACGCAGAACTTTACAGTGGCGACGAGGACGGGATTCCCCACCAGAACCAAGGAAAAAAAAAACGAAAAAAAAACGAACCCACCACCACGTGGGCTGCAGCAACCAGGTGAACCCTGATCACGAGCCAAAGCGCAGAGCGGCGCTACTGGCCCCGAGAGAGTGGAGAGCACGAGGGGGCAAGCTGTGCCCACCAAGTAAGACAGGCAGAGGAGCGTGGCAGTGCCACAGCAACCGGAGGGGCGGCGCAGCGGCCAGAGAAGCGGCTCTACACACAACAGGAGACTCAGTGCCACAAAGACCTTCCCAACACACCGTGGAAGGTAGGAACAGCGCTGGCTACTAAAGGGGAGGAAGAGGGGACCAGAACTAGGAGTCCCCGGGAGGACGCCCCTACAGAAGTGAAGGACAGTACCCCAGGGAGCCCCACCAGCAAGGCGTTGGAGGTCAAGGAGGCGAGGATGAGCACACCGGCAGGATATGCAATAGCGCCGGTGCAGTTCCTACCTAAACCTGGCGAACCCCTGATGAAGTGGGAGGATTGGAAGGAATATATCGAAAATTTCATAGGGGTCCTAGAGGACGAAAATGAAGAAAAGTTCACCCCCCAAAGGAGAAAACGTATCCTGCTGCTGAACCTGGGACCGGAAGGTCTCAGGATTTACAAGAGTCTGGTGCCCAAGAAGAGAGAGGACACGGATACGGATGTCTATGCCCATGCAGTAGAAGACCTAGACGAGAGGTACCGCCCCACCATATGTGTATCAGTGGATAGGTTCAACTTTCAGCAAAGGAAACAACGGGCTGGAGAAACCATAGAGGAATATGTAGGGGCCTTGAGGAAACTAGCGGCCCCGTGTAAATACGCACTGTGGGAGGATGAATTCATAAAGGACCAGATCGTGATGCACACCACGAGCACACAGGTCCAAGACAAGTTGTGGGCGAGTGGCAACACCACGCTCAAAGAAGTAATGGTCATTGTAAAAAGGGCTGAGCTGGCTAGGAGGTGTGCGGCAGCAACCAAGAAAGATGTGGGTACCCCTACAATGGTGAACAGGATACAAGAAGGAGACCACCGTAAGGACCAGAGAGGAAAAGACGCGGCAACCAAAGGCACTAGCAGGTGGCAAGGGAAACAACCAGGGAGTGACAGCAAGAAATCGTGCTACAGATGTGGCAGTTGGTCCCACGATGCCCGTGACAGAAGATGCCCCGCGTTCAGAGCCAAGTGCCTACATTGTGGTATTCTGGGCCATTATGAAAAGGTGTGTAGGAGGAAACAATCGAAGGAAACAGTGAAATGCGTTGAGCAGGGTGATGACGATCTGGAAGAAGTAGCAGAAGAAGAGGTGATTACTGTCCTGTGCATATACGACCAGGTAATGAGCATAGAAGGGAAGAAATCCACAAAACCCATCCTGGACATGGCAATGGGAGGAATCACCATCACCGTGGTGGCGGACACAGGATCCCCCTTCACCATCATCCAACAGGCAGTATGGGAAGAAACATTCAGGCCCAAGTTGGGACCGGAGTTGGAAAAGCTAGACATAAGACCGGTCACTTATAACGGGGACCGCATTCCAATGTTGGGGTTCCGCCGCTTACTGTTCGAATTCAGGGGCCGGTCAGCATGGTGCAAGCTGTACATTGCAGAAAAGGGACCCTCGGTCCTGGGATGGCTAGACCAGGGGGACCTAGGGATCAAACTGGATCCAGGAGGAAAAGAGCAAATATTACTGACTGAGCAAGAAGAATGGCCGGATCTGAACAAATGGAAGGAGAACTACCCGAAGGTATTTGGTGGAACAGTGGGACGGATGGAAAACTTCCAACACAGGATTGTGCTCAAGGAAGGGGCCATTCCGGTAGCCCACAAGGTGAGGAATGTACCGATTGCGGTGAGAGAGGCAGTCCAAATGGAACTCCAAGAGCTGGAAAAGAAAGGAATAATCGAGCCGATAACCTGTGCAGAATGGTTGGCGCCCCTGGTGGTCGTAATGAAGCCAAATGGTAAGGTCCGGCTCTGCGTGGACCTGAGAGAACTGAATAAGAATATCGTTGTGGAGAAATTTCCCCTCCCCAGAATTGAGGAAATGTTGACCAAGACCAGAGGGGTACAGTGGTACTCCACTATCGATTTGACCTCGGCCTATCACCAAATTGCACTGCACCCGGACAGCAAACGGCTCACATCCTTCATCACCCCATTTGGATGTTACCAATTTTGTCGGATGCCTTTTGGGTTGGCCTCAGCGGCTGCTGTATTCCAGAAAATGATGCATCAACTGTTCAGAGACTGCAAGGATGTCCAGTATTTTCAGGATGACATTTTGGTGATGGGGCGAGACCAGCAGGATCACGATCAGAAGCTGGGAAAAGTGTTGAAAACACTAGAGAACAAAGGCCTCACGGCGGAGTGGTCGAAGTGTAGATTGGGACTGCAGTCAGTGACGTACCTAGGTCACGAGATCGGGCGACAGGGGGTTACCCCCAAAGTAGAGAACGTCAAAGCCATCGCTGAAGCACCGCCGCCCAGGAACAAGGAAGAGGTTCGGTCGTTCCTGGGGATGGCGGAGTACTACAGCAAGTTTGTAGTACACTTCGCCTCCAAAACCCACCACTTGAGGCTACTGACTAGAGACAGCACGGTGTTCCAGTGGACACCAGAAGCCCAAGCAGAGTTCGAACTGATCAAAAGGGACGTTATTGGAGCTGTTCCCCTCAAGGGATATGACCCACAAGGCACCACGGTACTGACAACAGATGCCAGCGACAAAGGCCTGGGCGCGGTACTCATGCAAGACAGAGGCAGAGGGGAGATGGAGACCATCAGCTTTGCGTCCAGAGCATTGACAGATACGGAGAGCAAATACAGTGTGATCGAGAAAGAAATGCTGGCGGTCGTGTGGGCCATGATGAGATTCCGGCAATTTCTGTGGGGAACACGTTTCCTACTCAGAACAGACCACAAACCGCTGGTGAAGGTGCTGACGTCGAGTGGACATGCCAGCGCCACCCCTCGGATATCCAAGATGTCTCTAAAGTTGCTCGAGTTCAGGTATGATGTTGAGTACATTCCTGGAAGCCGGAACCGAGTAGCGGACTATCTAAGCAGGGCAGCTGCCATGGAGCCAGGAGAGGAAGATCCCGTGGACAGTGGGGAATTGGTAGCTCTAATAGAGGATCAAGAGAAACTGATTAGTCTGCAAGAATGGACCAAGTCATATGAAGAGGACACTGACATAAGGGAAGTAAAGGAGTACATCGTACAAGGATGGCCAGACAAAAGAAGCATGAGAGCAGGCCTCAAGCCGTACTTTGAAGTGCGGGAAGAATTGTCGGTAGGAGACAGAGGGATCTTCATATACCGAGGTGATAAGGTGATTCCCCCAAGGATCCTCACCCCAAAACTGATGGACTTGCTACACGAGGGACACCTGGGCATAGGGAAACTCAAGGCACGTGCCAAGCAAAATTATTGGTGGCCAGGCATGGACCTAAGGGCTGAAAGGCATGTCAGAGAGTGTCCCCAATGTCAACGGGCGGACAAGACATTAAAACCATTGAGGCCAGCGATAGGAAAGTTTGATCCTCCTTCGAATCCGTGGGAAGAACTTTCCATAGACATTTTGGGACCGGTCCTAGACGATCAAGGCACACAGAAATATGTGTGTGTGCTTATGGACCGCTATTCTAAGTGGCCGGAATTGAGAGTAGATGAATCCATGGACACGGAGAACATCATAAAGTTTCTGTCCGAGACTTTCACGAGGGAAGGAATACCAAAATCGATCTTAAGCGATAATGGACCCCAGTTCACGTCGGAGAAATGGACTAAGTTCATGCACAGAAATGGCATCACTGTCAAGCATACTGCAATCTACCATCCGGCCGGAAACGGTTTGGTGGAAAGATTTAACAGGGTAGTGATGGGAGCCATACAAGCGGCCATATCAAGTGAACAGAACTGGGAGAAGGCACTAGAGAACATGGTATGGGCCTACAGAATAACCCCCACTGGTACGGGATATAGTCCATTCCAAATATTGAGAGGACGTGAACCTTTCACCCACGACAACAGGATCTGGAAGGAAAAGCTTATCACCAGTGAATGGTCCCCTGCAGTGGTGCGGGCCAACTTGGAAAGAGCACAAACAATTTACAGCAACCACTACAACAAACGAAGGAATGTCCAAGGCACAGGCCTGGAGCAAGGAGAGTGGGTAAGAGTAAGATTAGCCACCCTGCAGAAGAAGGGAGACAGCAAATACAGCAAGCCGTTGCAAGTGGTAGAAGTGTATGACCGGGCCGCTTTACTAAGCGACGGGAACGTGTGGTCCCAAGACCGCATGGCCAGATGTAACAAAGTTTTGGACTGGGAGCCACAGAGCGCTGATTGGGAAGATAAGGAAAGCTCGGACGTGGAGAGGAATCCAGCAGCTGCGGATCAGCAAGTTGGAGTGAGAGTGGAAATGGAAAGTGAAGAAGAAGGAGAAAATGGAAGTCAAGGAGTGGAAAGCGAAAGGCTGGAGAGAAGCATGCACGAAGGAAGAGTTGTGAATGAAGGGACAATAACCACTGAGGCGCAGAGTCAAGGGACTATGGAGAGCCCAGTCAGGGTCACAAGGAGTGGAAGGCAGGTGGTAAGACCTTCCAGGTTCCGAGATTTTGAATTGGACGATGAACTGTAAGTGACTCTTTCTTGTTTAATAAAAAGGGGAGATATGTAGCGTTTGCAGTCTAGTTGACGCTCGTCACGTAGCCGTGACGTGCGACGCCCACACGAGAAGCTGCGCGCGCAGCTCCCAGTGCGGCGCGAAAAGCCCGAGAGAGGTTGTAAGCGTCGGCCGGCGCTCCTCTGTCATTCTGTGACTTATAATAAACATACTTCACCCCTAAACCAGCGAAGGGCCATTATTTATAACGCAGAACTTTACAGGTATAAACCTCGAATAATGCGAGCCTCCCACCGCATGACCTTTGAACTGACCCCTACGCACGTGCTTAGCCTTGACGTTGAGCTCTGGTGAATCTTCAAAGGGGATGCGCAGGTTCTTAATGACAAACAGAAGACGATTATCAGGGCCTGGGGTTGAAAGAGGAATCTTTGAACTCCCTACACACTGCTGTGGCATTACAGTTTAACAGGAAACAGTACAGGTCAAAGTTCACAGAATCCATTTTCAGAAAGCAATCTGACGTCCAGGGGCATTGTTAGGGACTAGCTGCAGGGTCAAGGTGTTTTTCAGGTTCATGGCACATTTATCCACATTGGTGCAGGTTGTATAGGTCTGTTACTGAGGTGGTGGTCTTTTAGCAGTGAACAGCTACAGACCTGCGTCCTAAAAATAGAGAGGAACTCCTGCCCTCACCACAAGCAGCATGTCATCTTCTTATGGCGGTGGTAAAAGAAGGACGCCCTCTTGGTCAAACCTCCTTCTTCCTCACCATCTGGTCTGTCGGCCGCCATTGTTGACACCAACAGAAATGATGGAGGCTGGCATGGGGCAAACGTTTGCCACCATAACTAGTGGCATCAACACCGGCAATGAGTACTTCATACACCCTGGCAATATTTCACTAAATGGAACACAGCTCTTTGGAAGCAGCCAGGACACAGCAGCTCTGCGTGGACCTCTCCCCAGTCCCTCCAGGACCCACAGGGGCTGCTCAGATACCTACGCCCAGGACCGAGGTGTGGGCTTACTGATGGCCCTGGTGAACAAGGACCTGCCGAGGAAGAGGGCGGTGCAGGAAGTCAAGCAGGGAGTGAGTGTCTGGCACTCGAACCTAGAGTGAGTGTCTGACAATGGGGTCCATGGAGTGATTCAGTCTCCAAGGATTGGATCTGTGGCTGGTGAGGATGGGGCCTGGGAGTGGGAAAATGTTAGAGGATAGGGGCAATGGAAACGGGTGATGTATGGAAGTGGAGGGGACAATCTGCATTGGTAGAGTGCGGCACTGTCACCACTGGGGATATCTGGGCGCTGGGGTGTGAGGTCTCCATCGTGCTAGCTCCTCCTGCGACAGCTCTTGAGGATACAGCGGGAAGAAACAAGCATAAAAAGGCTAAACAGAGGGCAGAAAAATGGTACACAGAAAAGGCAAAACAGAGGGCAGAAAAACAGGCAGAAAAGGCAAACAGGGCAGAAAAATGAACAGAGAAAGGAAAAACAGAGGGCCGAAAAACAAGGAGAAAAGGCAAAACTGAGGAGAGGAGGGTAAAACAAAGGGCAGAAAAACGACCAGAAAAGGCAAAATGAAGGGCAGAAAAACGACCAGAAAAGACAAAAGAGGGACAGAAAAGCAAGCAGAAAAAAGCAAAACAGAGCAAGAAACGAGCAGTGGAGGCACAAGCAGAGGGCGGTGGACTGCGGGCAAGCTGGACAGGAGAACTATTGCAAGAGGAGGTGGCACGAAGACCTGCTCAATGGGGTCGCACTGCAGCCTCCATTAAGTAGGCCCTAGGGGGTCGGTGCTCCACTGAGTGCAGAAGGAGGGAAATGGCGGGAGGAGGGAAATGGCAGGAAGAGGGAAGAAACAAGCAGAAAAGGAAAAACAGAGGGTAAAAAGACGAGCAGAAAAAGGCAAAACAGAAGGCAAAAATAACGAGCAGAAAGGCAAAACAGAGCAGAAGAGGGCAAAACAGAGGGCAGAAAAATGAGTAGAAAGGCAAAACGTAAGGCAGAGAAACAAGCAGAAATGCAAAACAGGGCAGAAAACAAGCAGAAAAGGCAAAACAAAGCATAGGAGGGCAAAATAGAGGGCAGAAAAATTAGAAAAGAAAAGGCAAAATAGAGCAGAAGAAGTCAAAACAAGAGGGCAGAAAAACGAGCAGAAAGGCAAAATGGAGGTCAGAGAAATGAGCAGAAAGGGCAAAACAGAATGCAGAAAAAACAGCATGAAAGGCAAAACAGAGGTCAGAAAAACTAGCAGAAGCAGGCAAACCAAGGGGGGGGGGGGAATGAGCAGGAAAGGCAAAACAGAGCAAAAAATGACCAAAGGAGCACAAACAGAGGGCAGCAGGTAGACAGAGAGCAGACGGTTGAGGGCGTTGTGCGAGCTGGACAGGAGAACTGTTGCAGGGGGAGCTGGCATGAGGACCTAGCTGGGCTGGTGGGTGGGTGTTGGTCAGTCTGTGGTCACTCATTCTGTATTTTGTGGGTGTTTGTGCCTGTGCTTTGGGTTTTTACCATAGTGAGTAATTCAGCAGTTTCTTCCCAGTGAGCCGTAGTATTGCTGCTTTTTGCGTTTCCCCAGGAGTGCCTCCAAGAACATTGTATAGTCCTTCCTTGGCCTTGTAGTCCTTGAGAAACCCTTCATCTTTCTTGTGATCTCCTTGGCTAAGATTCTCGGGCCTTCTCTACATGTTTATTAGTATTCTGGGGGGCTGTTGTACAGGGATTTTAAGATTATGGGGTGCTGGAGCTGCTATACAGGGATATTAAGACTCTGGGGCTGCTATACAGGGATTTTAAGATTCTGGGTGAAAGGTGTTCTGGATAAATTTTGAGATCCTGGGGCTGCTCTACAAGAATATTAAGATTCCGAAAGGCTGCTATACATGAATTTTGAGAGTCTGGGAAGCCGGGAAGCTGCTCTACATGGATTATAAGGTTCTTGGGGGTGCTCTATATGGCATGGAGATTCTGGGAGGCTGTCCTCTAGGGATATTAAGATTCTGGGTGGTTGCTCGCCTGAGATTTGGGATTTCTTTGATACAGAGAATACAGGATACAGGAATTTTAAGATGTTGGGCGGCTGCTCTACGGGATTATTAGAATCCTGGAGGAGCTGCTCTAAAGGGATTTTAGGATTCTCTGGGCTTCTGAACAGGGATTTTAAGATTCAGGATTTTTAGATTCTGAACGATGCTCTCAGGGATTGTAAGATTCTGAGAGTTGTTCAATGGATGTTCTAAGATTCTGGGGGCTGCTTTAAATGGATTTTTGGGGGTGTTGTACAGGGATATTAAGTTTCAATGTAGTGCTCTACTGGAAATTTAGGACTATAAAAATATTTTGGGGATTTTTTGTAAGGAGTGCCTACTTGGTTTTTCAGTAGTAGGTAGGGGGCAATATTTTTGCTACTTTCTTTGTCGTGCCCCTAGAATCTAAAGCTGCATATTGTGCAGTTTGGTGATGTCTTCCTACTTCTGGGCCACACCCCTGAATTTGGGCCGTTCCTGTGCACACATGACCTGCTAGGGGAATGAGAGTTGGTGTGATTTAGTGGTCTGTTTGAAACATTCTGTAGTTTTATGGGCGACTTTAAACCATCCATAAAATATGATTGCAAAGATGATGCTGGCAAAGCTCACGGAGGTGGCTCCCAGTTGCCCGCCGTGCTTAGTAGAGAATCTTAAATTACAAAATAAGATTTTAGAATTACATTTCTGTGAATTTTAGTATACTAGTAGTTTCTAGGTGGTGTTGAACTAGCTGATATATTTTCCTTGAATTGATTTAACCGTCAATTCAAAGCTTCCATTTGCAGTTAGTCTGAGCAAGAGGTAAGAGTAATTTGCGGAAGTGTAATGCCTGTGCAATTAGGAAGAAATCTAAACTTGTTTCTGTTCTTTGATTTTTTTCTTTTTTCGGCAATACCATACGTTTGACTTTTTATAGTTTGACCTCCAGGACCCTTGTCTCTTGTAGCGCTGAACATTTTTTTGATGTCTGCTGGGATGACTACATCTGCACTGGTTCAATGATACCCTGATCACGTAAGCCTTCATGCTCTTTTTTACACTCATCCCACATAGCAATGGGTACCAGTTTTACCTTATGTACAGCAGGTTGAGCATTAGCCTTCAAAATTATTTGATGAGAATAGCCTTTGAACTTGCCCAACTTACCTAAAAACATTCGAAAATGCCTTTACCCAATTGGGACTATAAATAGTAGAATAAAGAAATCATGACATCAGGGCTTAGGCAGAAGATGCCACAGAGAACTATGACCATTCGGATGCAGATCCTCCAGTAATTGTCTCTATTCTGTGACAGAAATCCGAGTTGACTTGCAATATCTTCTGTAATGCCCCTTCTTGTGTAGATTATTACATATTATAGGTTGCTAATATATTCAGTTCTACATGAAGCAAGCAGTTAATAGCCACGTAAAGTTTATAGTCCGATAGCTCCGGGGTGCAGTAGGCAGGTTATTATTGTTAACCACTAAAGTGATTTGAGTGTAGTTTAAAACTGTTCAGAACCGTAATATCATCTGACAGTTCAATTATGTCATAAATATCCTTTACAATATTATATCCCACTTGAGTTAATAGATTGATTTGAGGTACCTGTTTGATACAGCCGGGCTTCGCACCGCCGCAACGCGCAGCTCCATCAGCAAAGGGCCGGGCCTTGCTCCGCCTGCATCCCGGCCAGGCTTGGCTCCACCGGGCCCCTCCCACCACCAGTGATGTAGTAACAGCGCCAGGAGGCGCATAAAGGCAGCGCCAGTTCCGAGGCTTGTGGGGGTGATTTGAGGTACCTGTTTGATATGGCCGGGCTTCGCTCCGCCGCAACGCGCAGCTCCATCAGCAAAGGGCCGGGCCTTGCTCCGCCTGCATCCCGGCCAGGCTTCGCTCCGCCGGGCCCCTCCCACCACCAGTGACGCAGTAACAGCGCCAGGAGGCGCATAAAGGCAGCGCCAGTTCTGAGGCTTGTGGGGGTGATTTGAGGTACCTGTTTGATACGGCCGGGCTTCGCTCCACCGCAACGCGCAGCTCCATCAGCAAAGGGCCGGGCCTTGCTCCACCTGCATGCCGGCCGGGCTTGGCTCCGCCGGGCCCCTCCCACCACCAATGACGCAGTAACAGCGCCAGGAGGCGCATAAAGGCAGCGCCAGTTCCGAGGCTTGTGGGGGTGATTTGAGGTACCTGTTTGATACGGCCGGGCTTCGCTCCGCCGCAACGCGCAGCTCCATCAGCAAAGGGCCGGGCCTTGCTCCGCCTGCATCCCGGCCGGGCTTGGCTCCGCTGGGCCCCTCCCACCACCAGTGACGCAGTAACAGCGCCAGGAGGTGCATAAAGGCAGCGCCAGCCCCTCGTCCCGCGGGACGCGCCGGGCTAAGCCCGGGCAAAGGGCGGGCCCTCTGTGGCCCTCAGAGGCCTGAGGAGACTGGACTGGGCCAGGGACCCTATAACATTTTAACTGGACCTCTATTGTGTATTATTCACGTGAGACTTTTTTCGTATTTTGTTATATGTTATATGAGTAAGTAGTGGTTTTACCTGAGTTTATATCTTGCACCATAGCTATCCAGGATGTCTAAATCAAAAAGCGATAAACCTGCATTGGGTCCCGGCACCATTGATAGCTATTTGGTGAAGAAAGTCAACCAGATAAATAATGAAAGACGTGCCTCTTTAGGGAAGGGCACCTTGATAATGGATCCACCAGAATTGTCTCCCACCAGGGTGATTATAGATGCAGAGGCAAATACGAGTGGTGTTACCATACCAGAACCACCGACGCCCATTATAGTGAGTGTAGAGGTTCACTCTGATCAACTTGTCCTGTCAAGCGAGGAAATAGGTGACATTAGTGAAGCTCCGCCTGTTATTAGGTCAATACGAACCTGTAGGATAGCACATCAAAAACAGGGGGGAAACATATCGCTAACGCTAAAAAAAAGGGCGGGAAAGAGGCACACAGCCCTGCCATGAACCCTTTCTTGTTTACAGGAAATAATGACTGTGGTCCTAATCTGAATTCTGATCAGTTTGCTTCTCTCATTAAAAACTTAGAAGCAAAACTAACAATGAAGATAGAGGAGTTAATTAAACCACTAACCAGCCAGATTGAGACCGTGGTTACAGAAGTGGCTAGGCTGGGTGGCTTGATATCTACACATCTGACTGCACCAATTAATGGCAGTGTTGAGGGGGGTGGAATAGGGCAGGATGTGGTGAAAGTTAAAGACCATCAGAATACTGGGAACAATGTTGCAGTAGCCACCACGGGGAAGGAGGCATTAAGTATACTAGCCGCCCCAGTGGCAACCGCTCTGCTGACACAACCCATTATAGCCCCACGAAGTGGTCCAGCCCCTAGACCCCCCAGGTATAATCGATATTTGAATTTACCACCTGATTGTGCTCCGTTTGTGGCAGTACTGACCAATGTTCCACCTTGTGGGACCCATCCCGCCTCACCATATGATGAATCTCATGCATCATTGAAAAATAAGACAGTGGCATGGCTTAATAAAAATTGCGGTTTCCCCATCTCTTACTCAGAACAGATAATAGCAGTAAGGAGGGTGAACTGGGTAGGACCTTCTAAAAAGTCGGGCAGTGGGGATTGTATTGTGGTACATTTTAAACATCCCAGCATGTGGCAACTGTTCTCTTGAGAGCTTCCTCACTAGTCTATAACGAGAACAGTATTTGTGTGCGCCCACTAGGCTACTTTTATGCACATCTGTGCAAACCCACACCCCAACAAAGGTTACCCAGGCGGGTGTTTGAACCACAGACGCCAGTTATGGACGCACAATTCATATATAACATCTCTAATCCCAGCGGCGCTGGTAGTATGAATGAAACCTATAATAGGACTAATAATGTTGGACGCTACCAGCATGGGTCCAGTGTTAACACACAGAATAGGTATGAAGTCCTGTCTGGATTGGAGATGTGTGATTGACGGGAGGTACCTGCGGCTCAGGGCACTGTGGCTTCAGGTGAACCTATACATACAGAGAACCCACAGGTTATAGCATCTGGATGTTAAATTGTCTCATGGAATATCACAGGCTTGGCTGCCAAAATGACTGATGAAAACTGGGTTAACTATATAAAGCAATTTAAGATCATCTGCTTACAAGAAACTTGGCTGGTGGGGTGTGATTTCTATCTGGAAGGGTACAAGGCCTTCTATGTGCCAGCTACACCATCAACAAGGGGAAGGCCAAAGGGGGGACTTGTAATTTTTGTTTCTATTCTAATATCATGTAAGGTGCGCCGAATTGACTCACAGCACACAGGAGTGATGGGCCTAGTTCTATATGGAGAAAACTGTCGGGCTGGCTTAGTGAATTTTTATAATGCTACTTATGATAGTGCAGGCACTAATCAAATTTCTCTATTAAATTATTTTGTTACTACTTTTTTGAAAGATCTTGGTCATAATCTTATGATCATGGGGGATTTTAATGTGCACCCTTGTGGTGACCCACTGAAGAAATGCCTAACAGAGTTGCACTGTGAACGTATGGGAGGTCTTCACATGGAACATACTGTGGAGGGGAAACTATGTAATGACCTGTTGAACAACTTTGACCTCTCTTTGGCTATGACACTTAGGGACCCGTTAAAATGTTTTGACATTCCTACTTTCAAAGGGCACGGTAGGGGCACCTTCATAGATCACATGTTAGTCTCTTTGACGATGCAGACTTTTTTAGATTCGTTTAGCATTGTCTTAAGTGAATTCAGTGACCATAATCCTTTAATAATTTGTTTAAAAGGATCCGGGGTGAAAAAGGCAAACAAGAGCAGTAGTATAGGTAGGCTGGGTACAACAGATGGGAGGAGGCGACTCAAATGGTCAATGGTTTCCCCGGATATTCTCTATAAAAAATATTGCTGAAAGATGCACAGAGGATATCAAAAACTGTACCCTTGAGGGGGGTGAACCTAGGCAGGTCCTAGTTGCTTAAATTTTTTTTTCGGAGAAGGTGTCAAATTTACTGTCAGTCCCCAACAAGAACTTGGGGAAAGTGGGTCCTAGGTGGTTTAGCCACGACTGCACTAAAGCTGCACGCAAACTTAGGTCTGCTCTGTCAGCCACCCCGAGGAATCGGGAAGATGTAAAACTGTGCAGAAAGGAATATAAAATTGTCATCACATCACGCAAGGAGTTTTTGAGAAGAGAGGCCTGGGATGAAATACTTGACCCCTCCACCTTAAATTGTAGCACCAAGTTCTGGGCGCTAGTTAAAAGACCTTTCCTGGCAGAAGAACCGGGCGATGGACTTGACTGCTGCATAACTAAGGAGGAGTGGGAACTTCATTTTAAAAAACTGTATTATTCAGCTGATCCTGTAATAACTGATGCTGTTCCCCATGTCAGGGGAGGTAATATTAAATTTGATAAAAGTGAGGTACTGGATGCCATAGAAGGTCTTACAGCAAAGAAAGCCCCCGGACCTGATGGAATACCACCAGATCTTTATAAATCAGATCCAGGCTTTTGGGCACCCATCCTAGTAGCTGTATTTAATGCTGCCACTATATTGGGTTGTCCCGTGTCCTGGGGATTGTCAACAATTGTCCCTGTCTTCAAGAAAGGAGACAAGGGTAGTCCTCTTTGCTATCGTCCAATATCTCTAATAGACTCTATGGTCAAGATTATGGGGAGAATTTTACTGCAGTGTTTAACATGTTGGACAGTTGATAATAACATTATGTCAAATTCCCAATATGGTTTCTGTGAAGGTCGTTCCACCATAACACAGTGTCTCAACCTGTTTCTCATACTGAGTAAATATACTGTTGTACAGAAGGGAGCCGTCCACCTCGCCTTCATGGATCTGTCATCGGCCTTCGACTGTGTTAAAAGGGGAAGGCTGTGGCAGACCATGAGGGAGAAAGGTGTAGACAGAGGGATTGTGGACTTTTTGGTGGATTTGCACAGTGATACCAGAGCTAATGTAAGGTTTTCAACCAGTGGGGAAACCACGGGTAACTTTAACATTAATAAGGGTGTGCGGCAGGGTTGCATCCTGGCCCCATTTCTTCTTAATTTTTATATCAATGATTTAGATGCTGCACTACAGGAGGTAAAATCAGACTGTCCTAGAGTAGGCAGGCGGGGTATTCCTGTACTTTTATACGCAGATGATGCGGTTTTAATTTCGAGAACGGAAAAGGGTCTCCAGGCACTTTTGAACGCTTTTAATAACTTTATGACTAATAGGGACCTTCTGGCCAACAATTCCAAATCTTATATAATGCATGTTGGCCGTCAATCAAAAAAGAACTTTATTTTTAAACTAGATGATGTCCTGATCCCCATCACTCATACCTTCTCATATCTTGGTGTTTTATTTGACTCAAAGCTCAGTTGGGCCCCACATGTGGCAAGAAAGAAAGGGGAAATTACAAGGGTAAATGCCTCTATCTTTAACTTTGCCTCCAAACTGGGGAAAAAGCAAAATACTGCCATGATCAAACTCTATAATGCAAAATCGATAGCTACCGCTGTCTATGGCAGTGAGATATGGGGCTATGTAAGTGGTGAACAGCTACAGGTTACTGAAAATAACTTTTTAAAGCGTTTGCTCTGTGTCCCAGCCAGTACATCAAATCTGGCGGTACATGAAGAGCTGGGAAGTCAGTACCTATCCGATATTGTTGGGCTAAGACCACTGACATGTTGGGTAAAATTATGGCTAAACCAAGACATTCCGTTAACCCCTTTGATAGTGAAAGATCTTGTATCTCAGGAAAACTCTTAATGTGTGTGCCCTGGTTAAAATATCTGAAGTCTCATTTCCTGAAGCTTGGATGTCTGAATCTATTTGAAAAC
Source organism: Lissotriton helveticus (assembly GCF_964261635.1). NCBI lineage: Eukaryota > Metazoa > Chordata > Amphibia > Caudata > Salamandridae > Lissotriton > Lissotriton helveticus. Next base: position 994,661,546 of record NC_136072.1, read on the forward strand.
CCGAGTGAGATACTAAAGGGTGATGTGGCAGCAATTAAGCAGGCTTTTTATATGGACAGAAGGGCCCAAAGAGAAGAGGTTGAGCTTATGAAACCTAATTTTAGGAAATATGCCATGCTAAAAACTTGTGATACCATGGAACTATACCTAACATGCTCCTTTACTTCTCATGAAACATTTCCGCTGACGAGGTTCAGGTTTAACATTTTTCATCACCTTTTAATCTGACCTAAGTCGGACATTTTTAATAAAATTGCTGCGCCCTGTGGCTGCGACGGGAAGTCTCCACAGGATATGCTGCATTTTATATTTTTATGTAGGTTTTATGAATACCCTCAAAAACGCTATCTTGTTACCCTTTTAAAGAAATTAAATTTTAATCAAATAAGACCTGCACTTATGTATTTACAGCTCTTGCACAGTGATAGTGTCCTTCAGGTGATGGAATTCTTAAAATTAACTGTTAAAATAAGAAAGTGCCTAGACGAGTGATTATATACCTCTGAAGGATGATGAATTTATGCATTGTTTGTTGTAAATTCTGTACTATTTGCACTTTAATTATGATTTTGCCTATTTACTCATTAATGTAACATGTATTATCTCTCTTTTAGAAATTGTGATTTTAACTATGAAGTGTTTATTGAATTTTTGTGCTTTTATGGATTGAAATATATCCGAAATAAAGTCTTATTGAATTGAATTGAATTGAGTTAATAGAAAATCTACAACCAACGAGATGATATTTTTGAAAATTATATTTTAGACACAATGTGACCTATTCACAAAGGCAAAATTAGATGTGTAAACTTATTTATGAGTGACTCTATGAGTGCACCTAGTAGTAACTTTATATTTTTCTTCTATTCCTCATTTTTGAGTGCAAAGTTACTCCTAGGTGCTTTGGCCCTATCGCCAAACTAAATTTTGAAGTTTTTTTTGTATTACCGTAGTACCACACACACTACAAAATGTAATTCACAAACCTACATGAGGGAATCTCTGCTTCTACCTGTCCTCTCTTTTCTATGCACCACGGGTGCGGAGATATGCTCAATTATAGGTATAGGTTTTAGTAGTAAATGAGGGAGAAATGGGGGAGTGGCTGGAAAATGTGGAATATATACATCTAATTGGGTGGGATTTAGGGAGTGAGAAGGAGGGTTTTAGGCAGGAACATGCAAATGAAATCACCCAACCATACAAGAGTGAGTGCTATTCAATACCTGCATATCAATGCAGTCCAGTCAGGCTTTGGAGTAAGTCTAGCACCACACACAGCTACTCACAGGCACTGACATACACTGCCATATAGAACAATGTAGGCAGGGGGCCTGATTAACATAGGTAAGTTACGGTTTTGAGTAAATAATGCAATTGGCTTACTCATGTGAGTGGATGACGTCCCGACCTAAATCCCTCCCTGACCCTACCTAAACCCTGTTTACTCCTCACTCATCCCATCTCTTTTAGTAATGAGTCTGCCTCTTTTCCTACCCCTTTCCAGGGCCAGACTGGCTACCGGGCATTTCGGTGGGCTGCCATGGTTGGAGCCAGATTCACTGCTGTGGTGGCAGGTGGCACGTTCCTACTTGCCGCAATTCTAAATGAACAATGCAAAAAAAACTATTTTTAAAGAGTCCTCGAAGCTTACTTAAAAAATAATGAGTTTTTACAATTTTTTATTCAGAAGTGCTGCAAGTAAAAACATTACTGGCAGGTCTCCAGAAACAAAACCAGTCCCCTCAGGCACTGAAACGGGCCCCCACCCTGAACAGCCCACCGAAATGCCTGGAGGTGCTCTGTAGGCCAGTACTGCCCTGCCCACTCTCATGTGTCCCTCCCACATTTACTACTTAAATCTATGCTTACCTGTGCTGAGACTGCAGTCGGGGCAAAGAACTCTGCACACACAGTATACACTAATACAGGCAAAACGTATGTTTCATATTACGTTTTGTAGAACTACAAAATATACTACCAGGTGCAGTTTGAGAATTAGGCCTAGAGTCTTCAAAACACCTCAAGCCTCCACCCATCGTTCGTAAAATCCCGTGTTTTGCTACTATGCTGCTGTAAGGACTTTCATTCTTAATAAATACTCATTAAATTCCAATGCTTTTACAAAATACATGTTATGGCACTGGAGCCAAAGACACTTGCAATTATGGGTTTATAAGACCTTCGCTTCCGCAAACTAATTGGAAAAATGTGCCTATTTCATGAAAGTGTTTCTGCCTTTTCAGCAGAACATGTGAAACATTCATAGAATTGTTTTATTTTGTGCAGTAAAAATTCGGTTAATTTGACTTTTTGAGTGTGAATATTGCTGCAAAAACGAGGTAATTTATCAGAGGCCTAACTAGAAAAAAAAGCATAATAACACTGCTATTTAATGAAACTGCTGAACTATGAATTGCCCATTATTACAGAAGTGAATCATATTTTCAGTTCGCCTCCCCTCCCACCACTTCCGTTCTCCACGCTCCCACCTTACTAGCAACATTCATAATGGTGAAGGGCATTTCACAGTATAATCGACTTGCTCTTTCCCACGCTAAGGGGATGGTTTAGAAAAACCCAAAGAGTAGAGAGTCTGGCAAGGCCACTGCACCATGCCCCCTACAACATCTAACATTATTCAAACAGCTCGAAACAATTCTCCCAGCCCTTCTAGCTAGTAATTGATACCATTGAAAGCCTAAGAGAACTTAATACAATACATTTCGTTGTGTTATAAAACCAATAACGATTAGGGTTTTTAGCATGATAATCACCCACGCCATTAGCCTTTTTTTCTTAGCCACACACAAAAAAATGACAGCCTCAAGCAAAAGAACAAAGAGTATTAGCGATTATCTCACAGGTGCTACAATCTGCATTTTCATTTACAGAAGGGACCCCCCCATGTCCAGGATGCGAAAGACCAGCAGATCCTTTCATCCAGATTATAACTCTTGGTACCATTTATTGCTACTTGATAGTAAAATGGAGATGCACACGTCAGTAAATCCAATAGTCAGATAGTAGTAAAAAAATATAAAGTTCTTTATTTCAATTTTTAAGATTCAGCAAACTGAGACACTCAGCTAACGCAGAACTTTATCAGGGAAACGAAAATCAACGTTGGAATGTACCAACTCAGAAATGGTCAGTGCAAACATAACATGAACCATAGGTACTCCCAGATATATTTCCAAGTTCAATAGGCATCCATGTGTTGACCAAGACAATGTTGGTTATGCTGTGAAAGGCAAATATGTAGATTCCATTTATGACGGAATCATATGAGAACTCCTCAATAGAATATCATGTTCAAGAACAAGGTTTGAAGGAACCTTTTAAGAAAATAATGACATGGCTCAAGTTTTCAGAGAGACAATGTTCGTTATGGTCCAGTGTAATATGCTGGAACAAACCAAAGAACTGGCAGGTATGATAAATCCTTCACAGGAAAATTGTAACAAGGAGTGATCCGATCTGATTATTTGTGACTATTGGACTTACTGACCTGCTCACCCCCATTTTACTATCAACACCTTTGATCTGGAGCACAGAAATGCCAAACAATGGCTGGCGTTGGGGTTGGTTGCACAGTATCATTACTAATTGGAACTGGCGTGAGGTGTGGAACTAGAGGTCCGCCGATGTTTCTTTGGACAATATTGTTACGTGCTCTTCTTTTCAAAGGTATTGAAAATGTGTTCTAGAAGTGGCAAAATTGACAAGGTTCACACATTTACCAAAAGGACCTTTCTGGGGTTTGTAAGACAGACAAACCAATGGCAATTTTAGGTAGCTTGTAACCACAGCATGGGCAAGGTTGCCATTACTCATGGCGTTGCAGTGTAAATACATGGCATTATCAGGGGCGCAATGAAGGCGGGGCACTAAAAGGGTTTGAGTTTGTTAGCGGTGCATGCCTGGCTTGGAGTATTGCTACTAAACGTTTTTTAAGTAACTATGTATCACCTTGCACTTCTGGGGTTAATATCACACACAGAAATGTTTCATTTACATATATTTCACTAAGCACTATTGCCAAAAAATCATTCCTTTATCTGTAATAATGTTGTTGTTGTAATTTAATCCTCCCTTGTACTGAAATCTAATTGTAATGTATGTGGTGTTGCTCCAGTGATGCAACTGGAGCAGCGAACCACACACTGTTCGCACAAAGGGTGTTCACGCAGACACCCCTCACTGCCTGGTTAAGTTGGGATAGACCCCAGTTCACATGGGGTTAATTATTAAGAGTTGGGAACTGCTAGGCATGGCCAGGGAGTCATGAGAAGCTGCCCGCCGTAGCAGATTACCCTATTGAAAAGTACATCCCTCTCAGTGTCTTCATTACAAGCTCCGCGACACTACACTGGCGACGATGGTGGTTTACAACCACAACTCCAGTGCGCTGCAAGCAACAGTATTCCCATGTGCCCACATTACCCGTACTGTGCATGTCCGGAGCCCATCCAACAACCACTCACAGTGGCCGGAGCCCACCCGGCCAGCGTCAGTGGCCCCTCCCCATACCAGCACCGGCCCCTCTACCTAACTGTCAGTGCCTCTGGTGCCGAGCAGGACACTCGTGTCAGTAAGAACGTGGCAGCTAACGTCTTGCTGCCCCCCTGAATGAATTGACTGGAATGGAATCGGCTCACAGGGTAAGAGCACCACCTACTGGTCCCTGCACATGCACACTCCTCCACGCTACTTAAACTCACGCCTACCTAGTTTCTGGTCGTTTGAGGAGCCATACCCTCCTTCCACCAGAGTGCTCCCTGACTCAAGCCAGCCTGACTGCCGTTCCTTGGAACAGCCACAGTCTTCCTTCAGCCTCAATGTGACACAGTGGCCTCTTCTTCTCTCTCTTCCTCTTTTCTATGCACAGAGAAAGGAAAATTCAGCACTCAATCGGCATCACAGCATGACACCCCCCTCCTGCTGCCACTTACAAGGATTTTAGCACGCTGAACTTGTCAACCTGATGTCATGCATACAAAAAAATAAGATAGTAAAAGAAGTCCCTATGCCTGCTACACCATGGCCAGCATACCACCCATTGAACCATTCACCATGGGGAGAGTGCACCTTCAGCCCAAGTGCCAAGATGGAAAGACTGGGTTGAAAGATTACTGTTATTTTTTTAAGTTACCAAAGTGGGCAACACAAAAAAAGGGCCATGCTCCTACATCTAGGAAGAAAAGAAATACCCAGGATATTTAAGACTCTCATTGAAGCTGTGCCTAAAACACACCTTACTCTCATAGCAGTCCTAAACGCGTACTTTGAATCAATGGCCAACAAGTATTACGAGCAGGTTGTGTTTCGACATGCCAGGCAGCACACAGAAGAATCGATTGATGCATTTCAACCCCGGCTGAAAGAACTGGCCAGCACTTGTGGGTTCGCTGACGAGACCGAAGAAATACGCGGCCAAATAATTCAGGGATGTGCATCAGCCAAGTTCCACGAGCGCATCCTGGAAGAATCCTCGAGGCCACGGACAAACATTCTAACCATGGCCCGCTCTAAAGAACTCTTGAAGGCATGGGCCTCTCACATGAAAGCCGTCCTGAACAAACCTCTGAAGGGAGAGCCAATCAATGCAATTATTTCGGCGCCAAGCGCCAGCAAGCCAAAGAAAGACTGAATGACCCCTAGAGCCGGCGGTTACTGTGGAGGTCCAACACACCGGCCCTCAGAATGCTCAGCTAGAGGAACTAAATGGTTGTGATGCAGAAACCTCAACCACTTTGTCAAGGTGTGCCATTCCGGGAGAGGGCATGACCCGCCTGCCTCGATCAATGCTGTACCAGACATACAAGAGAGGAGCAGTGACATGGACGACAATGAAGAGCACACCATCCACTCTATCTTCACAGTGTGCAAGGTGTCCCAAGGCGACCGCCAGTTTCCCCAATGTCAAATCACCATTGGGAGCCACCACATATTGGCAGTGGTGGACACATGAGCAAACATCAATATCATATCATCTGAAGCATACCACATGACGCATCCACCACCACAGCTGTGCAAGGCAACAATCAAAGTATTTGCCTACGGACAATGCAAGCCACTAAACATAAAAGGAGAATTCCAGATGACAGTATCCTATGAGTCACAGCTGGTAAATTCGCTGATATATGTCGCCGCTGAAGAGCATGGAATGCTACTGGGATACAGACCAGCAGAAGCCCTCGGAATCGTTCGCTTTACATTTGTGGTGAACCAAGAAGCAGCAACTCATATCCTTGATGACTTCTCCAACGTGTTCAATGGCATCGGGTACCTCGGTGCAATCAATAGTGCTCCTCCACATACGAATTGCATTCCAGCTACGACCCCTAGCAGAAAAGGAACTGGAAAACTGGAAGTCGCCGGTATCATTGAAAAAGTAACAGGACCCACCCCATGAGTGTCCCCAATTGTAGTAACAAGAAAACCAAAGCAGCCTGCTGAGGTCAGGATATGTGTGGACATGCGCATACCCAATGTCGCTATCAAGAGAGAACGGCACAGAACGCTGACAATAGATGACCTAATTGGAGTACTCAGTGGTGCCTGACGGTTCTCCAAACTAGACTTACGGTCCGGATATCACCAGCTAGTACTTGCGGTGGAGTCCCGCTACATCACAACTTTCTCTGCCCATGTGGGTTTGCGGTGATACAAGCGGCTGAATTTTGGAATATCCAGCACTGCAGAAGTATTCCAAATTGCAATACAAGAGCTCCTGGCCGACCTCCATGGGATTGTCAATGTCAGCGATGACATACTGATACACACCAAGACCATCCCCGAACACAACACGTGACTGAGAAAGGTAGTCCAACAGATCCATGATTCTGGACTCACCCTGCACCGCAGCAAGTGTGAATCGCTCCAACAGAGATTTTGCAATTCTTTGGCTATGTACCCACAGTGAAAGGGGTGGCACCTGACACTGAGAAGGTGCGAGACATCAGATGCCTCGCTGCCAAACTCCGTAATGGAACCACTCAGTATTTTAGGCACTGTGAACTACTGCAGCCGTTTTATTAAAGACCTCAAATAACTCACACAACTGCTCAGAGACCTTACCAAAACTACAACCCCCCTGGTCGTGGGGTTGTGAAATGGAGCAAGCATTTCAAGCCACCAAAAATACCCTGTCTACGGACACCACACTCATATACTTTGATCCTTAGAAGGAGACAACGATAGCAGTGGATGCCAGGCCAAAGAGGCTAGGAGCAGGACTGATGCAACAGGAAGAAGGAGGAGATTGGATCCCAGTGGCATTTGCCAGTCGATCCCTCACGGAGACTGAGCAGCAATACTCACAAATCGAAAAGGAGGTGATCGCATACACTGGGGATGCCAACATTTCCAATCGTACGTATTCAGCAATCCATTTACTGTCACAACGGACCACAAACCCTTCATACGTTTGTTCAACTGCACCGCCTCCAAGCAAGCCGCCACCGCAGATTGAAAAGTGGTTGCTCCAACTCCAAGAATACAACTGCTAAGTGAAACACTGCCCTGGGTCTCAAAACACAGCCGACTACCTATCGAGACACCCTCGTGCTGCCACACTCTAGGAAGAAGAGGAAGTAAACGAAATGGAAGAATACATGCGATACATAACTAATGGGTTGCACCCTCTTCCACTCTCCCTAGAAGTTATTCAACAAGCAACACACAAAGATGAATGCCTTCAAAAAGCACTATATGTTGTGAGGAACAACCGTTGGGCTGCAGTTAAACAACAATATGCTCAACTCACTCATGAAGCACGGCGCATCATAGAAAGCCTCTACCATGTGAGACACAAGCCGATCGCTGACCCCAATGGTTGCCTTCTGAGAGGACATTGCTTAGTCATTCCCACTAGTCTCACTAACCAAGTTGTCCAGTTAACCCATGCTGGTCCACCAGTGCATAGTCAAGACCGACAACCACCTACACACAAAAGTATGGTTCCCTTTAATGGACGAACAAGAAGAAGTGAGAATAAGGTCATATCCCTGGTGTTAAGTATCAGGTAACCCTGACTGGCCTGCACCAATAATCACTGAAACTGGACCCCGACAGCCATGGGTGAGTGCGATCCTTGACTTTGGGAGCAGGGTTGTTTCTACCATTAGGCAGGCCTAGGCGGCTGCCTAGGGCGGAAAAAAGGGGAGGGCGGCAAAATACAAGTTATTTTATATCTACAGAGAGGCTGCTATAATGCACCAGTTTCAGCTGCAGTGGCAGCACGGTCCTCCTGACAGGCTTGGGGGCTCTGGCTCAGCTGCTAGAGCTCGGCCTGCAAAGTGGTACAAAGTAATTATTAGATGTCAGAGTTCTTTCAGAAAAAATATGCGGGTCGCTGTGGCAGTTCTTCAGACGATTTGGGCTGCTGCGCAGTGCAGTTCAGGGACAGATCTCCGGCATCACAAACGGAGACTGCCAGCCAAAGTCTGTCCCACACTACGTTCGGAACAAATGCCACAACAAGACCGTAGAGGTTCCCTCCCAGCCACGGACGTCACACCCCAGAGAACTGATACCCGGAGGGGGTGCTGATTATATCGCTGCCTGCGCCCCCAGCGCGTGTCCCAGCACTGCAAAGGAGGTGAGACAGCCAGGAGAAGCCCCGGGTGGTGGCGACTAGGGCCGCGGGGCTGATTATATTGCACCGCTTGCAGGGATTGGCTGAGCCTCATATAGATTCCTGCCTCGGGGTGCCTGGACTGAAGCAGGTACTGCTGCCCCAAATCTGTGAGGGGGGCTAAGGGGCAAAGCAACTGGTCTGACCTGCAGCGGGGATAAGGTGGAGCGTGGAGGCCACACACTGCTTGGTCTCTCGGGACCGATAATCTGTGAGCCTGGATTGCAAAACCGAGAGAGTGAGCAATGCAACTCACCTTGCCCCTCCGTGGTATCAGGGTCCAATATTGGCGATTCCTGTGATGGACCCGACCCCCCTCAAACCACCTGGCTCAATGCTACTGGTGGCGCACACTGGCCTGTTGCCTGGCAATGAATATGGAATTGGCAGCACCACATGCCAACATCCGATATCCTGCCACCGAAGGACCTAGCTGACACAGTGTGTCTAGTGTGCTGTCCAGACGAGAGCTCAGTGCAGAGGCAGAATTGCCATGTTGTGACTCGGGCGCGTAACGCCCATTGGGCTCAAAGGGCTTCAACCTCCCCATCGGGTGTGGCAGCCCGGGCTGACACAGCTTCCCGGGCACACACACAACCGCACCTGAGTACTTCACAGGTGTTTAAAAGACCATTGCTTGTTAACGAGGCTTTGTTGTTTATTTACCCCTTCTTAGAGTCCCTGCCTCTCCACTCTGCCTATTTCCCCCCCCCCGGAAATATGGCTGTAGTTGCACCTCTGCTGTGACTCCATGCGGCCACCACAAGGCCTGCTATTTGCCGTGGCGCAGGTTCACTTACTGGCCTCCCACCTCCGAGAGAAGTAAGTGTGCCCTCAGAGAGCCCAGTATCTAGTTACACTTGCTACTTGTAATAGGTGCTATAAAATTGGGTACATTCTGAGCTGTCTGCCGTGCCTCTGTAGTCTGAGAAGTGTGAAGTCACGCAATCTTTCTCTGCTCAGTTTGAGCAGTGACGCATTAGCGCACTTTATTGTAGTGTAACTGAGTCGGGGTAGGGTGCCTGTGTGGGTTGACTAGTGCTGCTTGCAATTCGCCTAGTTATAGCGCTGTGGGCGGCGCCACACGCTAGATAAAACAATGATATCTCCAGCTCCAGCAGTCCTGCCCAGCTTAACAGTATGATCAAATTACAGTGGCACTACGTCAATGCCCTTACATTTCTGGTACTTTGCAACAGTTTTAAGATCCTCTTAGAGTTTCTCGTTGCTCATATGGGTTTAATTTCTGATATATATATGTTTCCATCGTTGTTATTGCTTGATTTTGCTTGCGAGAATGTGTCACACATAGTTGTTAAAATGTCACTCATAATTAGCCTGAAATTATGAAAATGTCACACATGGCAATCTGAAACCTTGGCAGCTTTGCCTGGCGCTTGACAGCTGAGGCACTATAAGGCGTGACATTGCATTTCAGTGTGGTGATGAGGACCACCAGATTGAAATGCGTTAGTCTAACGCCTGATGCATGATTCTTGACAGGTCTGAATGCATTCATTCTTCTTGCCTGGATGACAGAGGGAGAGATTAATCAGGCCTGAGAGTGATGATATTAAAGGGAGGGTGGTGGCATTTTTCAATTCTCGCCTAGGGCGGCAAAACACCTAGAAACGGCCCTGTTTGGGAGCCTCATTGATGGAAGACACACCACAGTCATGATAGATGATTACTCACGGTACCGCGAAGTTGAGATACTAGCCTCCCTAAGTGCAAGTGAAGTAAAATCCAAAATAGAATGATAATGGCCACGCATGAACTGATAAAAGTACTGGAAACCGATAATGGGCAACTGCTGCAAGGCCAAGAGATAGCTGCATACTTGAAGTCTCTGAACATCTCTCACAAACGAATCACACCTCAAGCATACGGTGAGGTGGAAAGATGTATGAGAACATTAAATAAAGTGATCTGGATTGCTTCAGCCAGTCAACAAGCTCCTGACCTCGCCATTTATTCTTTCCTGCGTGATTACCATCAAATTCCACACTCTACAACAGGACGAGCTCCTGGACACCTCTCCATGGGTAGAGTAATCAGAGACACAATTCCCCATGACAGTGCGTGGACACCGGCCTCCATGGACGATTGCCAAAAGCAGGAGAAACGCCAACAAACTAATGTGAAAGCCAGTCACCAACTGCATGCAAAACTCCCCAATATCGCATTAGGAGCTACTGTCCTTATTAAAGATAATTTCCTAGGGAGCAAGTTCAGACTGTCCTTCGAGATGTGCCCGTGGACCGTCCCCCAAGTGGCTGGCATGAAGGTTACTGCTCGTCGGGTGGCTGAAGAAATCGCTCAAAATGTGTCTGCGTCCAAGAGGTTTCACCATGACACCATGTCCCCTGAAGATCCAGGTAACATGGAGGTGGATGAGCAAGACCGGATGTCTGAATCCGGAAGCCTGGGTTCCCAACCACTAGAACCAAGTGATGTCACTCCAGAAACTGCCCCACGAGAGCAGGATAGTGAACCAACTGACGTTGTAGGCTCCCCGGGGCTACAAGATAGCTGTGTTACTCTCCCCAAATATGCCTTCAGAGAAAGCCCCGCTCCCTCACAAAGGTTGAAGGACTATGCTATACTGTAGATAAGTAGGAAGGCATGCATACATGAGACTACCCCTGCAGCTCCGTCTAGAAACCATCCACAAATCATTTCGTAAAGCCCTTAAAACGTGGCTTTTCTAAACACTCTGTCCTGACCTGGCCCTCAACTAGCTCTATGAGACCTACGGGTGATCTATGCGCTTAACAAATACCAATACATACATACATACATACATACATACATACATATATACTACGGTCTGTAATGCTTCTCATCTGTAGCATGTTCCCTGATTCGATGGGTATGCCAAGGTTTTACAAGATAGTGTTATTATGTAAGCATACAGAGTGAAGTATTGGGTGTGCCAACCTCTTTATGAACCTGTTCCTGTCTAGAGACGTCACCCCCTGTTTGTTATTTGACTTCCTTCTTTTTGGGGAGGAATATGGTGTCGCTCCTGGAGCGTCAAACCACACGCTGTTAGCACAGCTAACTGTATGGTTAAGTTGGGATAGACCCCAGTGTCATGTGGGGTTAATTAATAAAAGTTGGGAACTGCTCGGCGTGGCCAGGGAGTCACGAAAAGCCGCCCGTCACAGCATGGTAACCCCATTGAAAAGTACACCCGTCTCAGTGTCGCCATTAGGAGCTCTGCGACACTACAATGTAAAGGCGTTTCTTCTATTTTCTAACAGCAGATACAGTCAAAGGGTGTCTTTAATACACGTAGAATAAATCAGGTGGTTAGAAATTATCAAAGCAGTTACTCAGAATCTAGAATTTATTTTGATTTTCAAACCCATGTAAGAGAGTGGATGTTTATTTCCTGATCCTATAATAGAGAAGTGTCCAGCAGTTGGTTTGATGCGCGCATGTTTTCCGTCAGCATTTTGGCTGGAATGTGGTTTGTTTTGCTTTTCTGCTTCCAAAAAGAAGTGCGCTGTCATCTGATGAACAGCACATTCGTTATGAAGTGGAGATTCAGGGCCTGGTTTGTTCTAGTTCAGCAGCAAGACATAAGTATTCTGTTGTACTGGGGATGGCAAAGAAACAAGTGGAGAATATGGCAGGTTTTCATCTGTCAGCATTATCAGACTGTGCCTCTGATTGCAGGCAAGATGACAAGGGAAGCCTCATTAGACTGCAATGTCCCTTCATAACCTAGTATTTGTTGTGTAAAAAAAGCATTCAGTAAAAAATAACCAATTGTTAGCAAAATGTAGACTTTCGCTTTCTGTGATGATTTATGTTGGATACAGAGGTATCAGTCACTGAATGACCCTTTGTTAGTACAACAAAAACAGATTCATTTCTCATTGGCCTTGTCACCACCAGCCAATCGCCAACACTAAAGATTTTAAAACAACGCTGGTGTCTAGCTGGAAAATATTATGACGTTATTGACTAGGTGTACTTTTAAAGAGAGCCATTATGTGAAAGATAAAAAAAATCCACTTTTATTCTTATATTTGGTAGACAAATGTAAAGCACCTGCAACTCGTGCATCTGTTGCAGTCGGCGTCCCTGACATGTTTTGTGGCAGCGAATTGTGGTGTTGTTGATTCTGAGGAACACCTCAGAGTGAAAGTTGGTGTTGATGGAGCGCAGACATCTAAACATTAATCTCTTAGGAAAAACAACAAATCATATTTCCCCATTGGTCATATGGACCTTTGTTAGTCGATTTGAAGCGCAGTAAGGGAGCTAACATCAGTAATACATTTTCATTTCTGTGAACCCAATATGAACCCACAATAAAGACCAAAGATCAAATAATGCAACCATGAATGTGTATTTTAGAAGATTAATCCTGCCGATTTATATGAACAGTAAGAACCAATTTAGAAGGTATAACAGCACAGTATGAAGACTATAATGTACCAGTGAACTAAGTTGTAGTAAAATGAGATACTAATCAGTTATGGGCACTTTGGAAATAAAACATATTGATGCAAGTAGGTGTTTCATAAAGAAACTTTCCCTTGCTAAATTAAACATATGCTAAGAGAAATTCTAAAGGAAGTTTCTACAGGGGAGCATAGAGGGTGTCAGTTTAAGGTCGGACTTCAGTAGAAGTTCTGAGAATTAGAAAGAGTGCTCAGCATGAAACTTCACACTCAGAGAAGCCCAGCAGAGAGAGATCTGTTCCCTCTCAAAGTCAGGATAAAGTCTTTCAGACTAGCTACGAAACACCAATTAAAAATACAGTCAACAGTTTATAGAACATGCATCTCTTGTTCCCACTTCTGAGAACCAATCTGGTAACTGCATATAAGGGGAGTCGACATACTCCCTAAGATCCCGTGTCTTCAAGGTCAGGTGCGCATATGTTGGCTTTGGATGTTTCATCCTGCTGGTACACCATGAACAAGAGGCTTTCTCTCACTATCCTCACTCCACTCTCGTTGCAACTTTCTCCACCCAGGCTCCAATATCAGCAGTCTAATACATACAGGTTCATGAAGTTAAACCACTCGTCGAATATAAATGTTGTATTTGAGTGCATAAATGTATAGACTTAGTATAAATAGGGTGAAGTCTAAATTATGCTGCTCCAGTGTGCCTCAAGGACACCACCTTGGGACACTAAAGGGAGAAAGCCTCCATTGTTCTCCCCACCCTGCACAAGGACTGGCTGGCGGCAGCAGGTTAAAGTTTTCAGAGGGTAGTGGATATACCCTATTGAGTGCCTACAGGCCTTCATGGCCTTGTCCTTTGCTAATTAGGTGCAGGGGCTTAAGCAGATGAAGATATTTTCATGTTTATCATTTTAGAGGTTTTGGGATGTTTGCTAAAAGTCTTTGTATAGCATTTGCAATATTTATAACAAACATAGCGGGCGTGCATAGTCTCTGCTGTGTGAATACTGATAGGGCACTTATTTTTAGGATTACTCACAACTAATAGCTAGCCTTGATTTATAGAAGAATACATTAAGATGGAGGAAGCATGCTGCCCACAGATGGGAAATGTATCCCCTCACATTTCCTCTTACTCTGGTGGTTCTTGTCAGGGCTCAGTGAAGGGAATACAAAAGATGTTCCCCATATCAGCTCATAAAGGTGCACCCGCTCAACTGTACATGGGCAATGACCGCTGCAATGAGAAGAGGCCATGCCCAGAGGCCTCTCTGAGGAAGTAAACTGTGCCTCTGCAAAAACTGGCATGACCTATTTATGCCAGAGGATCTCAGAACTTGGGTACGTAAGCAGTCTTTTCCTCCAGCTGTTCCAACATATTTTGGACTTGAATCTGCAATGGCCCTGTTGGTGCTGGTGATTCCAGAATGTGGAGCTGACCACTGCTGGTTTCTTCCTGCCCAGGAAAAAGTGGCCAAAGCGCTTCTGAGCTGCCTTGCCTACATTGAAGCCCCCAACTATGAGAACAGGTGAGAGCTGCCCTAAAAAACTGATGCAGTGGAAACCCACTGGTGAGACTGCCTGGCAATCAGGCTTCCTCTCTGCAGGTTTCCATTTTGCAGCGGGTTTACATTGTTCGTTAGTAATCACAATCCATTTGCTTGCAAACATTGCTTAACCTTTCCAACATTTGCTTATCTTATTATATTATTGTGATGTTTGCTTTCAGGTTTGCACTGATCTTCGTGATCCTTCATTAACTGAGACCAGTATGTGGTGTATATTCTCAGGGGTCATGGTGTTTCTACTTTGTTGTGTTACATTTATATGGTGTATTGTATTTTATGCATTTACTACCATTGAATTACTATTTGTACTGTAAATACATTTCCATTTTTATTGTGCACTAGGCATTGACATCTTTATTGCAACAGTGTCATTTACGCTGTACAACCTTGGGTGTGATTTTTGATAACGCCTTGACTTTTGACACCCAGGTGAAAAGTACTGTGAGGTCGTGCTTCTGGTTCATCAAGACCTTGAAGAAAATTCTCAACATCTAACTTAGATTACTGCAGTGTATTTAAATGTTATCAACAAAAGAAGGGCCCCTTGAGAAAGAAAACTTGCGTAATAATAATATGCCAATACAAACACACTTCATTCACTCCAGTGAATGAAGTGTGTTTGTATTGACATATTATTATTACGCAAGTTTTCTTTCTCAAGGGGGCCTTCTTTTGTTGATTACCATCAGTAGCCAGCCCCTTGGTCGGTGGGTCACTCCCTTTTTCTTTTTTGGTATTTAAATGTTAACCAGTTCTCCCTAAAACGCTTCAAACCAACCAAAATGCCATGGGAGTACCTAAACATTGTTTAGTCTGGGAGGGATTGAGGTCCATACACTGGCTGCCAGTTCAGAAGCTGGTGTTTTTTTAAAGCTCTTTACTTGGTTTAGAAGGTTCTCCACTTGCAAGGGCCATCTTTCCTCAGAACAGCTTTTAATTGGTATGCCCCTAAGAGGCTTCAGAGATCCGTGGGTCAATGGAAGGTGGTTAATCCTAGGTGCGGTAAAGCTAGGTGGGAGGAACGGGTGTTCCCAGTAGTGGCCACCAGGCTGTGGAATTCCTTCCCGGAATACATCAGTAGTTTAAATATGTACCTGATAAATTTGTATGCAAGTTAAAATTTGGTTATTCTCAAACTAGCCCTCCCTCAGAGTTGGCGGATTGTTTTGGTATTCTGCTCTGAGTCCTCACCCAGCACACAGTCTCATTCAGCTCAGTGCTTAGTTGCTTTCTGTTTTTACACGCTCTAGAAATACTACAATTACAATAGAATAGCACCAACACCATTTCCTATGAGCTAGGTTTTGACTACACATCTAAGTCTCCATGAAGCGTTAGGGAAACTTAATGATGACAGATTTCCATCTCAAGGTACCTCGTTCGCTAGTAACACCAACACTCTGATGCTTATAGTGATTGGTGGTCCCTGCAACTCTGCACACTGGACAAAAATCTGAGCAGGTTAGGCTGTGTTTTGATGAGGTCTAGGCGTAATTCAAATTAGGGGTCCTTTACAATGCCTACATGGGTGGTGCAAAATGTGCCATTCCAGTGCCACTGGTGATGTTTGTGCTTAAGATAAATAAACAAATACACGTCATTCCCTTCACATGATGTAGTGTTCACTTTCCCAAGATGCCCTGGAGGTCCAAGTGAGGGCTCCTTTGAAGCTTGAATCCCAGTCAGGACTCCAGGAGGCCATATACATTCTCTCAAATGTCCCTCTCTGTCACTCAGTGTGCATGAATTACAAGAATAAGTAATGCTTAGGCAGGCCCAGGGTGAGGACCCTATGGGCTTGGTTTCTGTGTCCCATGCCATTAAGTGCCTGGGATTGGGACATGCAGGTCCAGGTAGGCCTCCCCTGTCAGAGATCATGCAGCCCATGCGTCATTTTCTCCTTGCCTGCACCCCCACTGAACGACTTAACTCTGTGGTTTACACTGGTCCATGTAGTCCCAGTGGCCCTCCAGACCCCCCATTCCATTTCCTCTGTTTATAAACCTTCTGTCGTTGTCATTTTCTGCCAAGGCACTATTTTGGAGCATGGACAGGGGACTTCGGTTCTCACTTTGTGGGAGCAACCTATGCTTTCCTAGTTCATGAGCTCTTGTGCTGTTTCAGAGAGCTCTCCTGAGATTTGAAGAACCATGTGGCTTGGTGGACATCTTGACTGCGGTGGGTATAAACACCATGCCACAGCCCTTTGCTTGCCTTTCTTGCTCGCTCGCTCGAGAAGACGGCGAGCTCTGCATGCACTCCTTACCTGAGCCCGCACCCTGTATCCTGCCTCTCCTGAGAGTGGCAAACATCTTCCTTACCTGCACCAGCACACCACGTCTGGACTCCTCCTGTATAGATGTGGATGTAAAATGATAAGTCCTGACATTCTTTGAACAATCCTACCACACTGCCATGACCTGCATTGTAGTGATGATACAACAAGTGAGTGACTTTTTATAAACTCAAAAGGCCTTTGCATTTCGCTATAGCTCGTTTTCCCCAAAAGCACAATTTAATTTCTAGAGACTAGCAAGAATCACTCATCTTTGGGAATCTTGCATTTGAAAGCATGTAGAGTACTGTGAAACTAACAGTATTTGGGGCAAGCACAAGCATTAAGGCCTGACCTAACAAACATTACCGTTGTTGTTCAGAAGTTGTGGGGCAACAACTATTCTTAAAAGTGACAAAATGTACGGGGGCAATATTGGTTGATCTCCTGATATGTGAATATAGAAGGTCTTGGTTAGTAATGATGTTTCTCTTCTGAAAAGGTAATCCAAAACAGTCCCAGAGAATCCCATCCTTGTTTCCCACATCACAAGAGATATACCCTTCACATGTGCCCATTCCGGGAGGACTAGGAAGGCTGACCCTGCCTGTATGGTTTAGATGCTCTGACCGGGCTGTAGGTTGGAACCCCCCCCCCACATCACCACTTTCCTGATAACCAGCTCAGGCTCTTAGAGACCCTGTCCCCTCCAAGTTTGAGCGGAATCCTTTTTCACAAGTATGGGTACCTGGTTGCTTCGAACCCCAAACATCTGGATTTACGCTATGAGTTTCTATGGAGTGCCCAGATGACTGGGCTGCCTTGGAAGCGTGATGACGGCTCATTTGAGTGGCAGGTGTGGAGTTTGGCTGGGGTGGTACACCAGTCAAACAATAACGCAGGTGAGCTCAGGAGGGAAAGAAACCTCCTGTGGAGCAGAACAGCAAAAGCTTGTTTGATCTTGATTTTCAATTTGAATATAGACCATGAAATCGGAGTCTAATGATCCTTCTGACTTTTTGGGTTTCAAGCAGGAGATGTCAGAAAAGTTACCAATGGGATATCAGCCTTGTGGTGGCAAAACATTAATAGCAGTGTCAATTTTTGGCCCTACGATTCCGACTCTTACTATCATTATGAAGCAGAATTCACCAAGCATTGGATTTGTCTCCCACTAATAGGGAACTTGAGCTGAGTTTAGACCATTGTGAGATGGGTTAGTTTTACCCTAATGATGATGTGTTGTTGCAAATGTAATCCTGCTCAGTATGAGAGGAACTGAATGTTCAGACATTTGGTGTATGTGCTTGGTTGATTATCCAATGAGGCAAAGCTACCATCTGGGGGATTATGATTATCACTGAATGTCTCGAAGTCAGAACCCCCTAAACCATAATGATACCACAATGCCGTGGAGCCTTAATTGGCCTGGGATAGCTGGCTTCTGGATTGTTGTGTAAAGCAGTTCACTTAGGGACTGCAGTGCAGATGGAAGTGGACTGACTTTGTCGCCCTTAGTGCACTGTATATTCGTGGGACACCTGGTGCTATATCATTTGTAGACAACCTGATTCTGGGTCAGGGTTTTGTAATTAGCAGAGTAGTTAATTTGATGGGATCTATTGAGAGTCATCCTCTGAGCCAAGCTTTCGTCTCCGAAAGTGGGAGCCCGTGCTTCCTTGGGGTCCTCTTCTGCCAGGCTTTTGAGAGGATGGGGTGCGGGTCTGTGGGAGAATGCTTCCACCACATGCAGAGCAAATGGGGTCCTCCCCATCCCACCCTGCACCACTGGGTTCAGAGATGGGGACACAACCCCTCGCAGGACAGCAGGGTGATCAGAGGGCTAGAGTGGGCACTAAAGGAGCTGCCTGTAGGCAAGAAGGTAGTTGGTGGCTCAAGGAAGGAGACTCTGAGTGCTAGCCTCGTCATCGGCTGCTACCAGGGCACTTCAGTCACCAGGTCAGACTTAGCCACCTGGTCACTGGGCTGGGTGACCAGATGACCAGCCACTGGCTGGCTGACTAGATGACTGGTCAGTGACTGGCCCAGAAGATGGCGGTGGACTGACCGGAGCTACTAAGTCTGACTTGTGCCTAACCAGGTTCTATAAGTCCCCACTTTTGTTGAAAAATTGAATTCTTGGCAAGCCCAAGGGGAAATAGGTTTGGCTTATAACTTAACCCTCCTTAGCTCCCGAGCTAGGGCACCCAGGAGGTGGAAGGCACCAACCCAGTGCACCTGTACCTGATGGACTGTGAGTGACAGTTTCTACCTAGGACATGGTGGCTGCAGACTGGGGAGGACCCTGATGCCCGTCTGGGGTGCGAAGTGGAGATGGGGCCCTATGCTATGTTATGTTATGTTATTCGGAACTTATGTGAAGGCCCAGGCCGATACCATGCCAAGGAGGGGAGGAAGCCAGGGTTGTAGACACCAGGCAGGGCCACCTTCCCTGCTAGGGTCAGGGTGATATTGGAGTGGGAAGAGTCTGATGCGTCTGTGAGCTGAACAGCTCCTGTAATTCCAATGAGAGGCTGGCAAAGTCATGCCTTTTGTCTGAGAAGCCAGGGCTCCAGCCACCAGGCAGGGCCACCTTCCCTACCCAGACCAGGGTGGCTTTTGACTGGGGGGGCATCTGAAGCTCCTGTGGGCTGAACACCTCCTGTAATCTCACAAGAACGGTGGGCAAAGCAGTGGCTTTCTCCTGGGAAGCAAGGGGTCAAGGCAAGAGGCAGTGTCACCTCCTACCACGGGAAACGGTGGCGTTGGATCAGGAGGAGTCTGGAGCTCCTGCGGGCTGAACAGCTTCCTCAATTCCTTGTTGGAGGCCCAGTCCCCGCATGCCAGTGGTGCCAGCCAACAGGTAAACCCTCCAACCCTGCCCAGGGCAGGGTAGAGCCCCATCTGCCATGGTTCGCCAGATTTAAAAATGTCAACCAATTAGCTTGTCAGCTTTGTGTACGAACAAATGTCACCAGTGACATTTTATTTTCAAGGCCGATCCAGCCAAAGGAATAGTATGGGTGCGTCAACTCAGTGAACTTCGTCACCGGCCAAGCCCTCCAAATTTGAATTAGGCCCTGGCCTAGTTTTCATCTATCATTCACTGGCTGGCATGGTAATCATTCACTGGCTGGCATGGTAAAGCAGCATAGTTGCACCTATGTTCCGAGGAGGGTGGCCACCTAAATCCATGTTATCACAGACACCATTTCCATTCCTAAGATTTTATGTGACACACTAATGCATTCTAAGGTTTGTAGCCTTGGTTTCTTTCCATCGAACTAGGTCGCCGATCACTCATGATAGCAACGATTGGTATATGAAAAGTTCAGACATGGAAACAGTGTCTGTTGTGACATGGAGTTAGGTGGTCACCAGAGGGCAGTGAGTAAAATGACAGCAGAGCATTATGGGCTCAGGGTGTGTGCTTGTTTCAGTGTTTAGAGAGTTGGATTCCTCACTGCTATTAAAAAAAAGGTCATTACATATTATTTTAATATCTTCGTGCTTTTAATGTCTTATCAAAGTAGAATCAGTGATCCCTGCTGGGCTGCAAAAGAGAATGAAGCACACAGTGGCTCCCAAGAGGTCAGCCCGTGGACTACAAAAATAAAGGTATTGAATATTTTATAATTTCTCTAATGAGAATCGTCAGTTTTCTGTGCACTGCAGAGTTCAGTGAAATCAAAATTCAAACATTCTAAAGATAAAATCTTGGAGCAAATATATTTTCCTTTCCTCTTTAAGGTGAAGGGAATAATGTATATACAGTTTTAAAATATCTTTAAATAATACAAAAAACCTGATGGGGCACTGCTGTAGCTTCTATCGAACAAGCCAAACTCTTGATGAATTGACACTTTAAAGAAGATAAGGGCCAATGTGCAAACACCGATTTGCAAACCATGATAGGAAATGTGCCTATCAAATGATTTCTGAATTGATATGGAATGTGTGGTATATCCTATTCACTGATAAGCCACAATGCACATTGTATATTGACGGGGGTGAAGGATTGTAAAATGAGGTGGCTAACAAATATTATTTAGACAGGTCACAATTTGTGACCCCTGTTAAGCAGGGGTGTTTGCCTCCAAGGAACAGCAGACCATGGTCCTTGCATTTGCACTTTGTTTGCAACGCATCAGGGGCCCACAAGTGGGTCTTTTTATTTAAGAAGTAGTCTGGATTACTGCTTGCCTCTCTGAGGCAGCCCAACACAAGTCCCAATGGGAAACCTTCCGCCTTGGGAATCAGATCAACCCTTTTTGAAGTGTTTGTATTTGATCGATTGTTTGCAGCTGCGAGCACAATGCATTGATACATTCCAATGTTAGAGAATGAGAGTCATCAGGGGTTTTATACATGGTTTCCAACCACCAGATTGTCGATTACACCAGGTTCAAAGGTCTAAAAGATCTGTGGTGCAAAATGATTCACCTATATATATTTTAAATGGACAGCACATCTACTGTTCTTTACAAAAAACAGTGCCTTCTTGCGGTAATTTATTACGAGTGTTAATATTTTTAAGCTACATTCGGTTTACAAACTTTCAAAATGTAGATGCCTCATTCAGGACCTTTCACTCATCATTGGCCACACAATTAGACACAGCTTCACAGGAAGTGATGTAATGGTGAACTGATGAACATGCATGGTATTTTTTTGGATGTATGACATTACAACGCATGCTTTTACCACGCATGCCTTTACAACACAGTTTTTACAACGCATGCCTTTACAACGCATAGCGCTTAGGGGTGCTGGATAGTGAATAGTTTAATTTACTATTTCAACTCCAGTCCCCGTGGATAGTAGGGAAGGTGTTGGATAGTAAATTAAATCTATTCCCTATCCTAGAGCGCCCCTCAGCGATATGCGTTGTAATGACATGCGTTGTAATAGTTGCGTCGCAAAGGCACTGTGTGGTAAAAGTTGCGTTGTAAAGGATGTTTCCCTATTTTTTTAACTTCATCAGGCCTGACTGCACATAATCCAAAGCTGTGGTTCAGCTACATCACCAAGAACTTTGCATATATTTTCAGACGAACTCGTCTTCGAAAAGTATAAAGTGACCTATTTTGTTAAAAGCTAACCTCTCTACTGGCGTGTTTTTCACCCCCAATGGCATTTAAAAAGCAATTTGTAAGTGGATTGTTTCCAGGAAAGGTCATTTTCACTGATGTCCATGCCATAATCATGGTGCAAAATCATCTAGTAAAGAGTTTCCCTATCACATTATTGCGAACCTCCTTATGATAATGATTGTAACTGATTAACTGGTAAGGGGAGTTGGCTCCTTTTAAACCCTCTTCCCTTGCCTGCATACCACCAGAAACCTCTAGGCGATAAATGTCAATATCACAGAGTACATGTTGTAGCCATTCTTGCACCTTTGTAAATGCCATGGGGAGACCACTAGAATGACACATGCACTTCCCGCACAGTCTTACCATCATTGGCTAGATCTCTGAAGCCTCTGCTCAGAGAATGATGCACTATAATGAAACCACACCATGCTGGGCACTAGACCAAGTCAAGTGGCATCCTTAGGGAGTGCCACGCCTGCAGCACAGTTAAATTACAGTTATCTGTGGCTCCCCACATCCCTTCTCCACACTGGAAGGGCACAACAGCTCAATCTTTCCAGCAATTTTGCCCGTTTCGCCTCTGCATCAGACATGTTGCTACATGTGATTCAACAGAAAGAGATGAATTCAATATGCTCCCTGTGTTATTATATCTGAGGGAGAACAAGAAGGGGATAACACCATAGCCTTCCAAGCAGGAAAGCTTGAAGATGTGCACCAGAGGATTTGTTATGTTTGAGTCAAACAACCCACTTACCCTGTTGGGGGGGGGGGGAATAACTCACTTCCATGGATGGGTGGTGCAAATGGACATGCGATAAAGGGACCCATTAAAGGAGGCAACACATATAAGGAAGAACAGACAACGTAGATGTAGACACTCAATATTAGCATAGGTGAAGAGATCCATAGGAAACGAGTTGTAGCACATTGGACATGGACATGACAATACATAAAAAATGGAAGAATCTAGTGCTTTTGAAGTTGATGCAGAATGCCATTTCTCATAACCACGTAGGTGCCAGGTTGCAGAAGCAACAAGTTCCACACCCATAGAAAATTGACAAGGATAGCACATCATCATGGTGGATTCTTGTAAACTTGACCTCTGGCTTGCTATCCACCTAGTAGGACAAAGTTGACTGCTGTCCACCATGGAACCATGGTGCCACGACTCAGAGAAATGTTTTGGGTAGACAGTGACACAGAGTGGGCATCACATACCAGTATGATGTTGACGATTGTGTGGCCTCCCAGGGTATATTGAGCAATTTGGAAGGTTACAGGCTTCCTGATGGAAAGGTTTGTGTAGCCAAGTAAAGTCTATGGAATAGGGTTAGTCGCTATGAATTTAAATGCTAAGCTTCTGAATTTGCTCATCTGATTTCCTGTGGTGTACATGGAAACATAACACGGTGTACCAGACGGGGTCGAAGTACCTCTATACTGGACAATTTGTCTTCATGGTGGATCTGTACGAAAATTCCAAGTGCTCCCCGGTGAATTGAGCGTACCTGCGGCCTATTATCAGAGTGTATATATTAGGCTTGTTTTGGGGGTGGGTTTGGACGGGGTGCCTAATGCGGAGTTTCATAATGTTTTTGGATACATTCCTGTTTTGTGAAGTGATGACGAGTTGTGCATTATTTGAATATCCTTCTCTTATGTAGTCTTTCTATTGACATAGCTGATAGGCATATACTCCATATATAACTGCATTTCCTTGTGATGGAGGTGCAGCATTTTAATTAGCCAGTTTCACAAACTCTAAAAAATCATTGAAGACAATGGTGGGATTGTAATAATTTGCTGATTAATTGAGAGAAAAAGAAAACTTGAGGTTGCGGTCATCAAAAATAGTAGTCCTACCAAATGTGATGGACTACAATGGAGATAAACAAAAGACTGTATACTCCACCGTATGTGTGCAACGTAATGAACAGTAAGCCTCATATCCCCCTTCACTATGATTCGCGTATTGCAGCCCACCCTCAAAGGTTGCTATCTATCTATCTATCTATCTATCTATCTATCTATCTATCTATCTATCTATCTATCTATCTATCTATCTATCTATCTATCTATCTATCTATCTATCTATCTATCTATCTATCTATCTATCTATCTATCTATCTATCTATCTATCTATCTATCTATCTATCTATCTATCTATCTATCTATATATCTATCTATCTATCTATCTATGTATCAATCTATCTGTCTATCTGTCTATCTGTCTAGCTGTCTATCTGTCTATCTGTCTGTCTGTCTGTCTGTCTGTCTGTCTGTCTGTCTGTCTATCTATCCATCCATCCATTCACCCATTCACCCAAATCTCTCTCTCTCTCTCTCTCTCTCTCTCTCTCTCTCTCTCTCTCGCAAGGCATTTATTTTCAAACTCACTGCTCTGCGCTGTCATTCACAGATTAGACAACCATTACGGATTACACTCGGATAGGTTTGTGACGAGGACTATATGCTCTGAAAGAATATAGGAAAAATCACAATATATATATAAATAAAGAAATCACGAAGGTCATGACCTTCAGGATATTAGGTTGGATACACCCCATGATCGAACAAGCTAGAAGCAGTCAAGGAGTACGAATACATGGGCACACTGAAAACCACAAGTTAAAATGCCAATCTGAGATCTGTGTGCATGCTTTGGAAAGCTTAGGCTTGGAGAACTGAGGTCAGTTGCTTCTTCTTCCCATAGAGGTGGAATATGAAAAAATAATAAGCCTACTCCACGTCGCCGAAGGCAGGTCATTTGGGATGGCAAATTAAATGACGAATAATCAGGTCAAATAATGTTGAACCTATTTGGGACTGAATGACCCCATTAAAATTAATTGAAGCAGAACTTAAACTGATTACTCCATGCACAATCTTCAAGCAATCAATGCTCTTTTTTTGGTCTGAATTAAAACAGGAACCCCCTGAGGCCTTATTGACTACATCTCAGAAGAACATCAGACATAGCAAGGAAACACAAGGGCCTGCAATTGTGGACTGCTTTTAACGCACAGAAGTTCCGTGTGGACCACTCAGAGTCAGAATTTTGAAAAGGAGAATTTTTTTTTTAAAGATATGTACAGGGATAAATGAAAACCAATGCCAATAAGCATTAGGAAACTATTTAAAGTTAAAAATCTCAAGCAAATGGCACATACATGTTAGGCAGTAGGCATACTTTTCCCTCCCTCCAAGCATGTGGGTGTATGCTTTCTACAACACATGGTTAAGATGCCGTAGAGAGCACGAGATTGTGTCCAGGGAGAGAACACAGTATTTGACACCTGCAAGCATTCCCTAGTGTTCCATGAAAACCAAAGTCACGCATAACGTAGACAAAATGTGCGAAACATTTGAAGTACTGTTGGACCTGGCCCTTTTTGTCGGGTTATCCCAGTACTTCTTGCCTTCTTCTTGTATTTTTCTGACCTTTTTTTCTTGGTTTTATGACTTTCGGCACTTTACCACTGCTGATCAGTGCTAAAGTGCATGTGCTCTCTCTTGTAAACGTGGTAAGATTGGTCTACACGTGTTTGTCATATTTTATTTACCTGTAAGTCCCTTGTACAGTGGTATTCAATATACCCAGGGCCGGTTTTAAATGCTAATAGTGGGCCTGCAGTGCTGCTTGTGCCACTCACAGAAGTAGCCTTTCAAAACTGTCTCAGGCCTCTGCCACTGCAGGGCCTCCATGCGCAGTTTACTGCCAAGGTACTGTGGCATTTAAAATGTCTGCCCGTCTGAGACCCCCCTTTTAGTACATATAGGTCACCCCTAAGGTAGGCTCTAGGTAACCCTATGGGAAGGGTGCCGTGTTGGTAAAGGGTAGGACATGTGCCTTTTATGTGTGGCATGTCCTGGTAGTGACACACAGCTTATTTGGTTTCTCACTGCTGTGAGGCTGCTCCTCTCATAGGTTTGCATTGGGAATTCCCTGATATGTGTTTCAGTGGCCATTTCTGATATGAAATGGATAAAATAGCCATGTTTGCTATGTTTTGAATAGTAGAGATAAATCCTGCATATTGGTAAAAGCCGATTTGTTATCACTATTTTAGAAATTCCACTTTTAGAAGTGGGCATTTCTGTGTGTGTATAACTCTTTGTGACCGGCCTGGTTGTCTGGTTTTGACTGATAGGAGCTAGGGATCCAAGCGTGTTGGTGTATGCATTCTACAACACATGGTTAAGATGCCGTAGAGAGCACGAGATTGTGTCCAGGGAGAGAACACAGTATTTGACACCTGCAAGCATTCCCTAGTGTTCCATGAAAACCAAAGTCACGCATAACGTAGACAAAATGTGCGAAACATTTGAAGTACTGTTGGACCTGGCTTTTTTTGTCGGGTTATCCCAGTACTTCTTGCCTTCTTCTTGTATTTTTCTGACCTTTTTTTCTTGGTTTTATGACTTTCGGCACTTTACCACTGCTGATCAGTGCTAAAGTGCATGTGCTCTCTCTTGTAAACGTGGTAAGATTGGTCTACACGTGTTTGTCATATTTTATTTACCTGTAAGTCCCTTGTACAGTGGTATTCAATATACCCAGGGCCGGTTTTAAATGCTAATAGTGGGCCTGCAGTGCTGCTTGTGCCACTCACAGAAGTAGCCTTTCAAAACTGTCTCAGGCCTCTGCCACTGCAGGGCCTCCATGCGCAGTTTACTGCCAAGGTACTGTGGCATTTAAAATGTCTGCCCGTCTGAGACCCCCCTTTTAGTACATATAGGTCACCCCTAAGGTAGGCTCTAAGTAACCCTATGGGAAGGGTGCCGTGTTGGTAAAGGGTAGGACATGTGCCTTTTATGTGTGGCATGTCCTGGTAGTGACACACAGCTTATTTGGTTTCTCACTGCTGTGAGGCTGCTCCTCTCATAGGTTTGCATTGGGAATTCCCTGATATGTGTTTCAGTGGCCATTTCTGATATGAAATGGATAAAATAGCCATGTTTGCTATGTTTTGAATAGTAGAGATAAATCCTGCATATTGGTAAAAGCCGATTTGTTATCACTATTTTAGAAATTCCACTTTTAGAAGTGGGCATTTCTGTGTGTGTATAACTCTTTGTGACCGGCCTGGTTGTCTGGTTTTGACTGATAGGAGCTAGGGATGCAAATTCACTCTAGACAGTCACAAGGGAGAGGGGGTTGAGGTGTGTCCAGCCTATCCTGGGTGACTCATAGTTGGGGGGTCATCTGCACCTAAATAGGGCTTTGCCTGCCTTTCACAAAGCTGTCTCGGCCACCCTCTAGTATGTGTGGAGCCAGGGTTGGGGTGTGAATGGGGGCGTTGTGCACTTCTGATGTTTTTTGGAGTGTCCCCAGAGCAAAGACTTTATGGGTATAAGTACAGGGGCTGTGACTCCATGTTTGTTAGACACTGCGTGGACTTGTAACCAGATGCTCAGGATTCTACACCAGAGGACTGTTGTATACCTGGAGGAACCACCATTTGGACCACCTGCTTGTTGTTCTGGAGGGACGTCCTCTCGGAAAGCTGAAGACCTGTGCTGATCTGCTTGCCTGCTGTTCCTGTGATTGTGCCCCCAGCGCTCTCAAAGGGGCCTACAAAGGTGGCACCGTGGGCATCTCTGCCATGGAACTCTTATCTCCGTGTGCCTGGCGGCAGGTGGGAGTGAGGGTGCTCCTAGTAAAATTGCTGCAACCCAGTGCGGGGTGAGCACTGGATGAGTGCTGGAATCCTGCTGAAGAAAGGCTCCTGAATTTTACAAGCAGACCATGGTTCGGATTGCTTACGACCCTCCCCACAGCAAAGTCCCACTTTCACTGTACTCAAGTGGCCTGCCTATGTGGGCTGTACTTTTGGTTGTGCTTCACCAGGATTGCGAAGGTGAGGCCGCCCTTGTGGGCATTTCATAGAGCAGTCCCTGTGTCCTCGTAGGGCTATGGAAATGCTGCAACACCATCAGTTCTTGTGAGGAAGTGGCGGAATACTTACAACTGCCTGGCAGTTGCATGCACTGCGCCAGGTGTTGATTGGGTGCAAGTTACACCCCATCCCCCCTTACATTTTATCCGGCATGATGGGGGGAAACCTCGACAGAGGGCCCGGTTCATGGAGTGAGAAAAGTCACGGCAATTACAGCATTCCCTGTTGTAGGTGGGCAGGTGGCCCAGGAGCTTATGTGTGTGGAAAAAATTACTGTATAACGCTTAAGAGGGCACATGTGCATAGGCGCTCTATAATTGGGTTGATGATTTATGTACAATGATGCTAGGTCATATTTGTATCCTTCATTTCATATTGCATTTTATACCCAGATGTATTAGGTATGCCATTCCGCTTGCACTGCCAGGATAGCTAGTACTGCTCAGTATGTGTAAAAGGTGCACAGTGCCTATGATTTAGGTGCTTTACTCATTACATGTTGCCTTCCAGGACCTGAATATATTGGTATAGGTCGTTTTGCCTTGCACTATAAGGGTAATGAGTCCTTTTTCAGTTTTGTACAAAGGTGCACAATAATGATGGTTTTTGTGACATGTGCAGCCTATAAGGATTTACTTTATGTACTAACTGTGATGTTATGACAATTGCCTAGTTGACAAAGTGATTTTGTGATCTGTGTGACTTCATGACAATTGCCTTGTTGGCAAAGTGATTTATGTCATTTTGGTCTAATGTGTTTATATGTTCATAACAAAGAATATTTTTATATATCCTTGTGTGAAGTCTATTTTTTGTGGTGTGCCTAGTGTGTCACTGGTGTTTGTGGGTGTTGCACAAACCCTTTACACATTGCCTCTGGGATAAGCCTGACTGTTCTTTCAAGCTACCAAGAGGCTGAGCAGGGGTTATCTTGTATATGTAATTACCTTACTTTGAATAGAGTGGTGGGTTCTGCCTGGCTTAGGTGCATATCCTAGACGACCAGAAATTCCATTTAGAAAAAGTCAAAAGAACAACTATAGGAATGAATGGGATGCCGTTCACTATTACCGATTCAGTAAATACCGAATCGGTAATAGGGGGTGCATATTCAAGGGTGGCAGGGTGTCACATTGACACCCTGTTGCACCCCTGAATCGTGCATGTGTGCACATGTGGCACACATACATGCCCTAAGGGCATGTATGTCTGCCACAAGGCACTTTTGGAAAAGCACAAATGTGCTTTTTTTAAGGTTTTCGATATTTACCACCAACTTTTAATTGGTGGTAAATACCGAATCCTTAACTCAGAAATGCACTCACTTGAGTGTTCCCTACATTACGGATTCAGTAATTTACCGAATCGGTACTTTAAGGATTTGGTAATTTACCGATTCCTTAAATTACTGATTCGGTAAATTACCGAATCCTTAAATTTGGCCCCTACATCTCAAATGCCTAATACCGGTCGGTAATGGCTGATATTCGGTCATTTCAGCCGTTACAGACCGGTATTGGGCTACTTACATATAGCCCTTGGTCTCTGAAATGCAAGTTAGAAAATCACCCAGAGGAGCAAGGTTGCAAGCTGTATCCATAAAAGGTCTCTTGAACTCGGGTAGCCATTGGACCCGATACCACTGAAGCCATTGGTTTTGCTCCAAGTGGGAAAAATAAAATTCCACACCCTAGAAAGCCCTGGCGTTGATTAGGTATTTTTGTCACTTTCGCCTAGTGAGGATTTCTGCATTACAACATAGTCTGTTTTTTGGAGCTTAGAATCCTCCATAAGGATATGCTTGCAGGCTGTATCCAACCATGACTTTCATGGGGCTATATACATTCTCTCCGAGGGCTCGCTGAAACTGATTTGCTGCTGCGGAGAAGCTCTAAGCGGGGGATGTCACACCTTGGCGAGATTGGCTAAGGCTGTTGGTCCAGGACCCCATGAGGTCTGGAAAACCCCAACATTTCTAAGCTCCAATCTTAGAAAGCTGTTAGGAGAAGCCCAGTTAGACACAATCAAGGATCCAAGGACCTCAAGAATAGCATTGGAAGTCAAGATTCACTCCAAAGAGGCAAACAGCAGGGTTCAGTCCAAGTCCATTTGTTACTTGTCAGCTGAGCAGGTCTGGGAATGGTCTTGCAGCTTGTTGTGCCTTTTTTAGCCACACAGGAGGTCAGACAATAGAGTCTTTGAGTTGACTTCTTTGTCCTTGGTATAAGTGGGAGCTGGCCCAGTCCTTTCCTTCAGGTCACCTCGCATGTCTCAATTAGCAGGTGCAGTCCTTCTTTTTTTTCTTCCACAGGTCCATAGAGTTTATTGAGGAGAGTGCCGTAAGGTTTCACATTTATGGTTGGCACTAGCTAGTGGGTTGGTATGGTTCATGGCATATCCCGGACCAATGAGGTAAAAGTGCATAGGCACAACTTTAGCCACTTTTGCACCCGTTCCTGCTTGCCCTACTGTAAACAATCCCATAGTGCACATTACTCCCAAGATCCAAAATGGGGAACCCTTTCCTGCAGAGCCTGTGTGCTCACCTAGAGCTGAATGTGTAGTTATAGTAAGGATCCTAGCTACCATAGGAAATTGATTTTTTAATGCCATTTGACAACACTCAAATTAAAAAAAAACAAAAAAGTTCAACCACCTCAGCTCCTTCCTGGAAAGTTTAAGGGTGATTGATCAAGCGGGGCATGAGAAAAAGCGAATTCCCGAAACGCATTTTCCACCAGCAATTTCTACAGGGATTTTTGAACAGGGCTACAGCCAACACAGCAGAACTGAATTACATCAAACTGGGCTGAGTGCTAGATCTTTACCCAGAAAGTGTGTTTTTGAGAAATTATGGTCAGAATTTCAAATAATAGAGTGATGTAATTTACTGAGAGGGCTTTTTTTTCTTGTATGCTGTTTCACTGCAGTGGGAGCGGGAGGCTCCTGTGAGTCCAGCAGAAGCTCCCGCTCTGATTGGCTGGCCAGAACATGAAGAGAAATGTTGTGGCTTCTATTACAGGACAATCTTGAAAATGAAAGGAAAGCA
The DNA here is from genome assembly GCF_964261635.1 of Lissotriton helveticus. Taxonomy (NCBI): domain Eukaryota; kingdom Metazoa; phylum Chordata; class Amphibia; order Caudata; family Salamandridae; genus Lissotriton; species Lissotriton helveticus. The sequence goes on from NC_136072.1 coordinate 994,692,511, forward strand.
AATTATCTCTGCTATAGGGAGCATGTTTGAAAGTACTTCAAAATATGTTGATTCTGTCTTAAAACCCCATTGCTGTGTGTCCCTCTATAACTTAAGGATACCACTGACATATTCTGAAGAATCATTGACATAGAATGGGAGGATAACTATTGTTTGATGACACTAGATTTTTCATCGTTACTATGCAAGTATTAGACACAAAGATAGCTTGGAAGCAGTTAACCACTAGCGAAGGTCAAGACCCCTGAAACTATATATATGCATACCAAAATGCTGCTAAAAATGACAGAAACATTTCTAAATGAAAATATTTTCCTTTTCAATGGTGACTTGCCACATTTCTACTGTAATGTTTGAACTGGTGTATATGCATAGGATGGAATCACCAATCTATTTATACCGCAGTAGTTGCCTGTTGAGTAATTTTAGTGCGTGTAAGTATTTTTCAGCAATGGCGTATATTGTGCTGAAATTGGTTCATTGTTACTGTTGCTGGATCTGGGTATGTGAATGATAGACACTGTGTGCAATGTGTTTTTGCTCCATTGTGCTGTGGTTTGATAACTGTGTTACGTTGGCTTCTCCAGCTGCAAACTTGCATATGGTTTGCACTGCCATTTGCTGTTTTCTGCTTTGGCATAACCTTTGTGTTGATTGTTTTGTGGCATGCCTTCTTATGTTGTTTGTTGCCCTTCATTAATATCTTTCCATTTGTTGTAGATCTGTTTTTATCTGTAATTTGATGTGTATTTTTCATGTGCTCATGGGCACTACGTAATAACCATCGGTGCCAGGGTGTTTTGCAATGATGAAAGACCTATGCAGCTAGTGCAGCGATTGCCTATGTAGGTAATGGTACATCACTTGTGTAGATATTTAGGTTCCGACTCGCAAAGATTTCTCTTGTGAGTAGTAGTGTTTATACTTGTACATCTGGTTCTAATAACTGGTTTTATTCCTTTACCAGGTTGGTCATATGCTATCAGGTACTACACTTAGCATGTGTTAGGTTAGTTTAAAAGGGTAGATCACACCATACAACTATCCACGTGTAGATAGATTTTATTTTATTAGGTCCTGATGAATTGCCACCAGATTGTTTAACTACCAGTCGAGAAACATGTTGACCGCATAATAGAGCTTTGGCATAACCTTTGTGTTGATTGTTTTGTGGCATGCCTTCTTATGTTGTTTGTTGCCCTTCATTAATATCTTTCCATTTGTTGTAGATCTGTTTTTATCTGTAATTTGATGTGTATTTTTCATGTGCTCATGGGCACTACGTAATAACCATCGGTGCCAGGGTGTTTTGCAATGATGAAAGACCTATGCAGCTAGTGCAGCGATTGCCTATGTAGGTAATGGTACATCACTTGTGTAGATATTTAGGTTCCGACTCGCAAAGATTTCTCTTGTGAGTAGTAGTGTTTATACTTGTACATCTGGTTCTAATAACTGGTTTTATTCCTTTACCAGGTTGGTCATATGCTATCAGGTACTACACTTAGCATGTGTTAGGTTAGTTTAAAAGGGTAGATCACACCATACAACTATCCACGTGTAGATAGATTTTATTTTATTAGGTCCTGATGAATTGCCACCAGATTGTTTAACTACCAGTCGAGAAACATGTTGACCGCATAATAGAGCGCCCTACCATAGACATAATCTCAGACATGCACCTTTGTTTCCTTTAATCAGCTCAGGAGACCCATTGATTCAAACAGTCTTCGCTGGTACACTCTTACCTGTTTTAAAATTTCTTTCAGCTTGTACAGCTTCACACTTTCATCTACACTAATTTTTGGAATAAAATATCTCCGACAAAGAGCCCCTCATAGGGAGCCCGTCAAATATTGCAGCACCGACGTGACGAGGAGCAACCCATATGATGAAGCATGACACCTTTCCGGGTGTGTGAGGGCCCTATATTCCAAGAGGAGGACTCCTCATCCTCCTACAGTTCATGACACATAAAACCAGTTTTCCCTTGTCTCTATATTAGGAGCAGACTACCTTTTGTATCTTCATGTTCTTGAATGCACATGGCATTAAACTGTGTGATCAGATTGGGAGATGGTTTTGAACTCTGCAGAGAGGTCTAGAAGAATGAGGGCTGCTGCTTTACCTCTGTTGAGGATCATCCAGATGTTGTCTATTGCTGTGATGATGGCTGCTGGACCTGGCATCCTTGGGTGGTTTACCCCCTAAATTGTTTGCCTCCAGACCTCCTGCTTTTGCTGACTTCGTTTTTGTGGCCTTCAGAGTCTGTGCACTTTATCACTGCTAACTGTTGCTAAAGTGTTTGTGCTCTCTCTTAAAACGGATTAGATTGGCGTATACCCCATTGGAATATTTAATTAACTTGTAACACCCTAGTAAAGTGGCACTGCGTGGGCCCAGGGCTTTTAAATGAAATGCTAATCATGGGCCTGCAGCACGGATTGTGCCACCCACTTAAGTAGCACTTTAAACATTTTGCAGACCTGCCACTACAGCCTGTGTATGAAGGATGCCATGCCATCAGTACCAGACTCCTTGTCCAGGTTAACTTGCCTTTGTCTGCTGATCCACGGTGGGATTCAACCTCCACCTCCTCTGAATGTCTGCGACTGGACTCCGTACTTAAACTGTCCAGGGAAGCTGACAGGGGCCGTGAGCCTAATGGGGACTGCTGAATGCTTCTTATTTGCTCCCCTGGTAAGATCCTACTGATTTGGGGAGCCAGGACATTCTCCAAGACAGTCTTCCATGGGGCACTTTCGGGGTGGAGGGCCCAGCTGCAAGAGGTTCCCATTTAGGTGCTGTATTGTTTAGGTGTTCTCCCACCCTTGTTTTGTCTGTGTGCTGGCTGTCCTCCCTCTTGGATTACATGTTTTCCCCACCACATGGCTGCTCCATTGCACGCTACTGAGACTCAAGTGCCTCTGCATTTTATCCCTCAATGTGAATGGCCTGACCTACATCATTAATAGAAAGAAAACACTCACATATATTGCATCGCAGTCAGGGCCGGCTACTGGGCATTTAGGTGTGCTGCTATGCTGGGGGCTGATTTCACTGTGGTGGGGGTTGATTTTGTTGATAGGGACCTGCGTGTGCTTCTAAATAAACAAAGCAAAACAAATGTTTTTAAGCAAACGCAGGTCCCCATCACCAAAATCAGCCCCCAGCTTGGCAGCACACCAAAACGCCCTGTAGCCAGTCCGGCCCTGATCGCAGTCCCCTGATATTGTCCTTCTGCAGGAGACACATCCGTCGCCTTTGGAATCAGACAAATTTAGGAGGGACTGGGTGTGTAGGCTCGTCAGTAGTAGCATTCTAACAGCTGATTCTAAGCCTCCTGATCTGAATAGACCTACGTCTTCACCAAGAAAATGCAGGGTTGTAAGTCCGCGATGGTAAGAGGGGTGGGCGGCGTAGATGGACCGGGGAATCGCTAATTTGGACCTGGGAGGGGCCAGGGCTTACGGCCAATATTCTAAACCAGACTGGACCAGACTGAGGGGGTCCTGTGAGGGAGATTGAGATCAGGGGGCACCCAGAGCTGCAGCAGGCCGAAATGGAGAATTGGAAGGCCAGGCCTGGGTGAGGTCCTTGAGTGCTGATGTGCGGCAGTGAGGCGGGGGGCTTCTGAGTTGTGGGTGGGTGCAGGGCTGGCTGGGTGACCTGAGCACAGTAGAAGCTGCGCAGCTGAGCCAACAAAATACCTCCTCCTCTCTCTTGTCTGCCACCTCAGGTGTTCAACCCTGCCCACATGTATCCTGTTTGCCCCGAGGATCACTGGCGGGGGCATGTGAGTGGAGGGGAATGTGACCTTGAAGCAGTGAGGGGTGCCTCCTCATGACTACAGGGCCCAGTGGCATATGACTAACTGCTGCAAATACGACATTACAAAGCGGTCAACAGCGGTGTCTGAATGGTCAACGGATCAGGCGGAGGTGACAGAACCCACACTCAGCACGATCATGGCTGCCATCACTGACCTGAAGGGCGCTGTTCAAGCAAAAGTGGACGCTGCCACCATAGACATCAATCTACTCAGAGCAGACTTCCATAAAATCTCCGAGAAACTCACCACAGCTAACACTAACATCACACAGCTGCCAAACGGTTGGAAGAGCAAATGCAGTACCTCACAAAACAACAAACTGTCATGGCAGTGAGACCAGAGGAGCAGGAGGGGCAAGCACGCAGGACCAACATAAGGGTGATGGGGTCCCCGATGGAGAAGAGGGTTCCAGTATTTCTGCAAGATCATATCCTTAATAATTTGCATCTCAAACGTCTATTAAATGTCTTCACAATCGAAAGTGCACCTAGGTCGTCTGTCCCGAAGCTGAAACCTGGGACTCCACCCCAAATAATCATAGCCTGGATCCTGAAATATCGGGACACAGATGCTATTCTTCAGGCAGCCCACTCCAAAGGAGATTTGCACTAGAACAATGCTACAGTGCATGTCTTTCCAGATTTTAAGCTGCAGTTAAAGCGCCAACACCATAGCTTCGAGGCAGTGAAACGAGAGCTGCCCAATAAAGAACTTAAGTATGGGATGGTATACTCGTCGAGACTCAGAGTGTTGTAAGAAGGGAATTTGTGGCCCTTTAACACGCCAGAAGAGACCTGGGAGTGGCTAGAGGACTGGTGTGTGGTGGATGGCCGGTCTCCACAAGAAACTCAGAAGGGACAAATCCACAAATGACTAGGAGAGGAAAATGTAAAAGACACTGAATAACCACCCAGAGATGGGAGCCAGGAGAAGGAATGAACAATTGCCATGAACTGACCGGATGGGCTATTGATGTCCACGAACATATGGACCTGTGCTGAAATAAACAATAGACACCAATTGTATCCTTTATTGTCCAAAGCACTATACAGGGCATAGTTGACCTGGGGGGTGGGGGACTGACTACGTTGGAAACGAGCAGGGAAAACAAACAGCTGTAAGGGAATGAAACTAAGTTGTGATCACTGGGCCCTACTGGCAGGGCTGGATCACCCTAGAATAGCTTATGTTAGTATCGGGGTGACAGGCACTCTGCAAGGTGGGTGGATCTAAACCTATTGAGCAGGGTAACAGGGAGGGTGGAGTGATGTTGTTGGGATTATTGCAGTCACATTTCATTTTGTTTCCCTGTTAATTATCAATCTTTGTTTAGCTCAGTGGACACAGGCGTACAGAGACAGGCTTTCCAAATTAACTGGGTGAGAGGGGAACTTCTCTCCATTCGCTACACAAGATCACACTTCTCAGTGCTCTGCCATGCCAGAAATCTCCCCATATCCACTCGACATTAAGGGACCAAGCGAGAGGCCTTTAATGGAACCCCGAGCGGGCACCACCTAGAATGTCTTGACATGGAATGCTAATGGCCTGGGTAACAGAGTCAAGCATACAATAGTCCTACAATATCTTCGATGACACGCCCCAGACATACTTCTCCTGCACGAGACACACTTGAAAGGTAACCACTATAAAGCACTAGACAGATATGGGTATACTTTCCTTGTAAAGAAATTTGGGATTTGCCCTAATCTTCCTCCCGCATCTGGGCAATAACATAGACAAAGAACAGAATGATGCGGAGGAATAAATAAACCAAGCAAAAGCTCCGGCAGAGAAAACCAAATTAATCCCTACAAATGGGAAGTCCCTTAACAATCTTTTCTCTTATTTATGACTCATGTACCAACTCCAACTGGACTTTCAAAGAATTACTTTATCATTTTTTAAATGCATTGTCGTTTTTTGAAAACATTACTTTATCGGTTGTGAAATACATAAAGGAAACATAAACATGTACACAAATATGTATACACATATACATTCACAAATCCTTCCTACCCATTCTAGCTAAATACGGTCGCTAAACAAAAGTTTTTCTAAAAAAGCAATCCGAAAAAGAGGTAGTCCAATACACACTGGAGGGGAAAAGCAACCCTCCACAGTCCAAAAAAAGTGTGCATCCAATTTTCTTATATGCCAATAGAAATCTGTCTGACTCCTCTGTTCTGTAGGGTCGACGCGTGTCAGCCAACTAATTCGGACCTGATCAGGACATGGGCAAAAGGAACAAAAAACCTACAAGGTAACATATGTACATAAGTATCATCTCTATAGCATTAATTCAATTATTTTACTAATGTTATACATATCACAATAAACTATACCAACTGAAGTGCATCCATCAACCATGTCACGACCATGTCAGAGCCTCACACTCCAAACCGCCTTATACGTAACACCAAGCAGTGATATATATCAGAAGTAAGGATAGCCACATCATCGTTATGTGCCAAAGAGAAAAGAGATCGGAGGTTTTCTGACCAACATGTTAATTGGGCCCTAAATATATAAATAATATATACATTTAAATAAAAAGAGTATTTCCAAAAGTAACTTCAGAAATACAAAGTAACTTATAAACTGATAACATGTGAGGTAATTACCTTTCAATTTACAACTGGGAAACCCCACTTACTGCTATCATTGCAAGGGTAAACTAAGAGCATTTCCAAGATGGGAAATAACTGTACCTACATAGAGTGTGTCCAACGTAGGATAATTGTTCACCTGAATTTGTGGAATGGGCATCCTAATAATGCAACCAAACTACCCTAACTCTAAATCAACACATGCACCATAACCTATGAAATATTTATGCATACCGATCTCAATTACAAGAGGAACATTATTCCAAACTTCAATCTGCAAAACAGGCCTTTGATTTAACATTGAAAATACTTTTATACTTACACCTTCTTCCAACATATGTGCAAAAATATCTTTCTCAATTTGCCCCTCTAGATACATTATATATATGTAAATGTGCAGCTGTGTTCAGTCAGGGCTGTTGCACTGAGGTAATGTTTCCAGATGTACTTTAAGTGGAGGTGAATGACATGATGCATGATGCTTTAAAGACTGCTACAGAGTCACATACCGCCGCCACCGCCGAGAGTCACTAGCAGGCACCAGAAGTGCTAGACGTTCCAGCCACCACCGCCAAGAGTTACGAAGGCATCAGACTCCGTGCCGCCGCTCCGGGGGACCACAACACCCGGCAGGCCTTGCGGCGGCGCGTGTGAGGTGACGACACACGCGCCAGAGAGCGCCAACACCACCCATAAAGCGAGAAGCATCCCGGCAGAGCGGGGGAGAGTCACATACCGCCGCCACCGCCGAGAGTCACTAGCAGGCACCAGAAGCGCTAGACGTTCCAGCCGCCACCGCCAAGAGTCACGAAGGCATCAGACTCCGCGCCGCCGCTCCGGGGGACCACAACACCCGGCAGGCCTTGCGGCGGCGCATGCGAGGTGACGACACACGCGCCAGAGAGCGCCAACACCACCCATAAAGCGAGAAGCATCCCGGCAGAGCGGGGGAGAGTCACATACCGCCGCCACCGCCGAGAGTCACTAGCAGGCACCAGAAGCGCTAGACGTTCCAGCCGCCACCGCCAAGAGTCACGAAGGCATCAGACTCCGCGCCGCCGCTCCGGGGGACCACAACACCCGGCAGGCCTTGCGGCGGCGCGTGCGAGGTGACGACACACGCGCCAGAGAGCGCCAACACCACCCATAAAGCGAGAAGCATCCCGGCAGAGCGGGGGAGAGTCACATACCGCCGCCACCGCCGAGAGTCACTAGCAGGCACCAGAAGCGCTAGACGTTCCAGCCGCCACTGCCAAGAGTCACGAAGGCATCAGACTCCGCGCCGCCGCTCCGGGGGACCACAACACCCGGCAGGCCTTGCGGCGGCGCGTGCGAGGTGACGACACACGCGCCAGAGAGCGCCAACACCACCCATAAAGCGAGAAGCATCCCGGCAGAGCGGGGGAGAGTCACATACCGCCGCCACCGCCGAGAGTCACTAGCAGGCACCAGAAGCGCTAGACGTTCCAGCCGCCACCGCCAAGAGTCACGAAGGCATCAGACTCCGCGCCGCCGCTCCGGGGGACCACAACACCCGGCAGGCCTTGCGGCGGCGCGTGCGAGGTGACGACACACGCACCAGAGAGCGCCAACACCACCCATAAAGCGAGAAGCATCCCCGCGTCGCGGGACACGAGCGGGACGCCCGGGGCGAAGCCCGGGCAAAGGGCGGGCCCTCTACGGCCCTCATCGGCACGAGGAGGCAGGGGCAGGGCCAGAAACGCTGCCGGACTCACCTTTGTAAGTAAGACTCTAAGTTTCAAGAGCTACTGATCTGTTATTATTTTAGTTTAAAATATTAGGCTGTGAGTACATCGCAAATATGTCTACGAAATCAAAGGAAGTCCCACAAAATACCCTTGACAACTACCTTGTCCAGACTGTGAAAAAAATAAATACACAGAGGAGAAACTCTCTTGGGTTAAGTCAATCCCCAGACCTTCGTTGTTTATCCCCAACTGCATCCATCTTGATTGACGACACTATCTTGCAGGAAGTCAATCAGGACAGCATAATTAGTGGCCCAATCTCTCAAGGGTTAAGCAGCGCTTCGGAAAATGTAGCCTCGGCCTCTGAGGCTACTAATATACAGGTCGAAAGTGATACTGACATTGACTCTGACCAGGAGAAACATGCACAGGCCACACCTGACGAGGAAACACCCAATGGGCGCGTGACAAGGCCAAGACGTTTATGTACTAAAAACCCACCCAAGCAGGGTGGACTACGTCTAGGGACAAGAAGGAAGAAGGCTACTACCCCAAAGTCAAAGCAAGTAAATATATTGGAGGATAAACAAAATCATATTTTTGAGGACACATGTTTTGAAAGGATTGCTGACTTTCTTGAGCAAAAAATAAATGCCATTGTAAAGCCTTTAATATCTAAAATTGATAAACTGCAAGCGGAGATCAAAAGATTGGGTGGTCTCCACACTACGGTTGCAGGAGGGGTTGAAAATATTACTACGATAATTACAAATTTGAGCAATAATACAGGGGGAAATGTGGTTAGAGAGATTGTAAGTGATGGTGTAGGGACTCTGCTGTCTGCTGAGAACTTACCGCCGGAACCTTCAACATTATCGACCACTACTAATGAGGGTTCGCTTTTAGTTAACATCCCAATTGATATTAATCCCTCTGTCAGTTTACCCCCAGCAATTGCTCATCCCACGGACCCCTTACAATTTTTAGTTGAGGCCACACCAGTGGTTCTTGTGCTAGGGAATGTCCCGCCTCTGGAAGGGGGAACAGTGGAAAGTCCTACCTCCCTTACAAGCAAGGCCTTGCACTGGCTGACCAGTAACATGCGGTTAGCTCCAGGGGGAAAACATCAATTAGCAAATGTAATCAAGTCAGCAACCAGGGTCCCCTGGCTGGGAAACCGGCCGAAAAAGTTTAAAGGGGACTGCGTGGCAGTGAGCCTCTCAAATCAGGATGTTCTCCCTAATATACTTGCTAACTTACTTCCGCCTCAACGCAGACAGGGCACTGTTGTTCCTCTAACTCTGAAGTTTTTCTATGGGGAGCAACAGAACGTCACTTATCCAAGGACTCCTGCGCCAGGGTGGGATAGATGTTGGGACTCTAATCCTAGATGGGGGCGAGATGAAAGACATAATGCAATGGTTCATTATCCCCTTCTTCCACAGAAAAATTCTTTCGTAGAACCTCTTCAATTATTCAATCGCTATGCCCCATTGTCCTTCATGGATCAAAACGATTGACTCTCTTCTAGTAAAGATCCAAATGACGAGGGTCTTTTGCATGTCCACGAACAATTAGATCCAAAATTTACATGTTCCAGGGCCTGCAGAATCATGAGCTGGAATGTCGCTGGTATCAGATCTAAATTCAATGATAAGAACTGGCTGGAGATGGTCAGATCCAATGACATTCTTGCTTTTCAAGAGACTTGGGAAACGTCAGACAGACTTGTTCTAGACGGCTTTTCCCATTTCTTTGTTCCTGCAGTACCTAGCAATTCTGGAAGGGCAAAGGGGGGCTTGGCCATATACATTTCCTTGGATATCCAAGGAAAGCCAAGACAGATTAAAACTAACTCAACAAATATCTTAGCGGTTGAATTAACCATACAAAATGCACAGCCTATGTTATTTGTTAATTTTTATAATTCCCCCGTCAGTCAAATCTTGAACGAGCATCTGGTAACGCTAGAGGATTTTCTGTCCACCCACAGTGAGAATAATGTTCATGGCTTTGATGTGATTCTCATGGGAGACTATAATATTCACCCATGTAACATGGATTGCCGCGTGGAATACGAGGATTTCTCCCCCTACCTCCCCACCCCGCATTTTGAACACTCATCACGTGGAGAGGCTCTGGAATCACTCTTAGCGACTTTTAATTTCTATGAATTTTATAGTAGCAACACATGTTTGAAGCTACCAACATATGTGGGCAACAACACTGGCACAATCGTGGATTATATTTTTTTATCGTCCGGTATTTTGTCTGAAGTGTTTAATTACAAGGTAGAAACTTCAGTTTTTAGTGACCATAACCCAGTAATTTTAGAGATTGTATCGCAGGGAGTTTTGGAAAAAAGAAAAATTGAAGTTCTATGTGCGACCGGCCTAGTGCTGGGAGATCAAAATCGCAGACTGAAATGGGATCAAGTAACCCCAATTACTTTTATACAGGATTCCCTGGCTAAAGTTGAGGAGGAGGTTGCAATCTGCTTAAATAATAATTACTCTGCTACCACCTTGATAGAAGCCTTTAATGTTATTTGCTGACAGGTCAATTTAGACCTGACTGTAAAGAACAAGCCCCACGTAGATAGGGGCCCAAAATGGTTTGATTCGAATTGCTCCAAGGCTCACTCAATCCTCCTGAAGGCTCTAAAAAACAAACCAAGAGACAAAGAACAGATAGCATCATTGAGAAAAAATTATAATAATGCTATCAGGACGAGGAAATTTGAGATTAAAAAAGAGGCCTGGAACGATCTTTTATCGCCCGATACACAGAGGGATAGTTCTAGATTTTGGGCGATAATAAACCATCCTTTTTTTGTGGGTTTAGAGAAAAAGAGAGCAGATTGCACCATACCCGATGAACAGTGGGTTACACATTTCAGTAATATCTACAGCTGTCCTGATAATATTCCAGGCTGTGAAATACAATCTACACAAGCAGTAGCTATTATTCCCCCGTTTAGCATCGAGGAGGTAAAAAAAGCGATTAGTGACACACACTCTAAAAAGGCTCCGGGCCCCGATGGGGTTCCCGCAGATTTCTTTAAGAGTGTTCCTGAATTAAGTACCAAAATTCTCACAAATATTTTTAATGCTACAAGAGATTTTATTTTTCCCACTAGCTGGTCTAAGTCGACCATAATACCGATTTTTAAAAAGGGACAAAGAACAGACCCGGCCTGTTACAGGCCAATCTCCCTTATTGACTCTAGTGTTAAAATCTTGGGGAGAGTCCTTTTAGGTAGACTGACTCAGCATTTAGAAGGGAAGGGTGCCTTATCAAATGCACAATATGGTTTTAGAGCCAAAAGAGGAACCTTAGATCAGTGTTTAAATCTAGAACTGATCATAAATAAATACGTAGTTGCCAAGGGGGGTTCACTGTACATGGCCTTTATGGACCTCTCCTCAGCTTTTGACCTGGTTAACAGGGCCAAGCTGTGGGGGGTTCTTTTGTCCATGGGCATTGATGCACCTTTGGTGAGGTATCTGGCGGAGCTACACAGAGACCTTAAAACCTCGGTCAGAGTGACCTGTGAAGGAAGATGTACGTGTCACTTTAAGTCAGAGAGGGGGGTTAGGCAAGGATGTATCCTTGCCCCCCTCCTCTTTACTCTCTACATAAATGACCTCGAGGCAGTCCTGGCCGTCTCCCATACAGATATCCCGCGTGCAGGTGAGATAAAGATACCTGTCCTCCTGTACGCGGATGATGCTGTCCTTTTAGCACGCTCTGGAGTGGCATTAAACAAACTCCTTTTATCCTTTGGGGATTTCATGACCTCTTTGGACATGAAAACTAACATTGAAAAATCCCATGTAATGATAGCAGGAGCTGCAGGCAGGAAAAGAAAGTCTAAAACTTTTTTCTGTGCTGGGAAAGAGGTTAGGAGAGTTCCATCCTTTCCCTACCTAGGGGTGACCTTTGATGAAAGGGGCACGTGGGGCCCCCAGCTTCTGGCAAAAAGCAACGCTGTAGCAAGAGCGGCTGCCAGGTTGCTTGGTTTTGCTAGAAAACTTGGAGCCCGTCCCATGGAGAGCATTATAAAGGTCTACAAAGCTAAGTGTCTGTCGGTTGCTCAATACGGTTCCGTTGTTTGGGGGTATAAAAATCATGAACTCGATAAAATTCAGAAAGTAGAAAATAAATTTTTGAGAACTTTGCTTTCTGTCCCCCAATCGACCTCTACATACATAATACATACAGAGCTTGGATTGGGCTATATTACCGACATTTTAAAATCAGCCCCAGTTATTGGATGGTTGAAAGTCTGGCTAAACCAGGAGCTTACTTTGAATCATTATATTCTCAAAGACTGTTTAGCCCTGGATAGAGCACACAATATCCCATGGTTAAAATACATTCAGACGCAGTTAACTTTAGTTGGCCGACCCGAACTTTTTTCTTCTCCTCATTTGATAAATCAGGGAGACATAATAATAGTCAAAAATCTTTTGACAAATTATTATGTTTTGGAGAGGGAAGCCACAGAGTTAAATAAATCTACGGTCAGGAAACACTGTATGTTAACATCTGTACCAGGTATGGAACCATATCTCTTTTTGATAAATAAGCCATACCATCGTTTCCTTCTAACAATATTTCGTCTGGACTTGATTCCCTTCATTCTGGGTAATTTTAAAAAGTGGAGTAGACCGGAAAATGCTGAACCATGTGATTGTGACTTTTTTTCCATTCAGGACACGACTCATTTTATTTTTTTCTGCAGCCATTATAAAGAGATCAGGAACAAATATTTGTTGCCAATACTGTGCAATCTGGGTTTTACACAGGTAAAACCAGCTATGATGTACCTGCAACTACTTCCGAACTCAAAAGTAGCATTTCATATAGCTAGCTTTTTGGTTGCAGGTGTACGTATAAATAAGCATCGCTTCTAGAATTAGGCACCCAGTCCCAGATTAATGTTATTTCTTATATATTACTTATATATTACTGATTTTACTTCTTTTTAACATTAATGTATAACTTATTCTGTATAATGAGATTTTAGGGTTTTTTAACAATGTATTGACTTATATAATAATGTGTCTTGATGAAATGTTGTTATGTACCACTGCTCGCTCTTTTATGATTTTTAATAATCGAATAAAGATAATTGACTGACTGACTGACTGCTACTAGCAGAGAATATTTAAAGTCACCATTGTGACATGTCCTGTTTTTGGCACCTCTCTTAAGAAATGACCCTTCTTTACAATTCTGTGTTTCAGTTTTCAACTCTATATCTGACTTTGCTTCCAGGAAGACCTGTGCAACTAATTGGGTGGTACTGAATCAAAGAGACCTAGCTTAGTTTGGACTATCCCTACGGTTTGTACTAATAAATAAACTGTCACAAAATGTACCGCATATTTAGGAAGCCTTTTGCAAGGTGACAGCTTAAGTGGGCCCATCTGACTTTCATCAGGTCAGGTTTTTTCAGCTACAGTCACAGATAAGGCTTGTAGTTTCCTATTTATAATATGAAAAGTGAAAATGCAAGTCCCATCATGGTCAATGTTAGTAATTTCAAATTTAGAATGTTTGAAATCTCTCCTCGTGACAGGCAACGATTTGAAAGCTGCGGGAAAATGTAGTTTCTGGTGACCTTAGTTTTTTCAAATAACCAAATTGAAATGTATCAATGATTTTCAACAAATGGGCATTTAGTAACCTCACTGTAAATGTGGTCACATACCATGTCAACATCAGGCCCGTTCATTTATCAAAACATTTACTGGATTTGGAATTTGGGTCATCACCAATTTCTAATAGTGATGGTCTGTATCCTGTTCCCTCTGATGGTACTTTGTGTTCTATATAATAGAAAGTCTTAGCCAGAAATATCATCTGACATAAACATTTTGCCCTAAACATCATTCTCGAAAATATTTCCCATTGGATGGAGAAAGTCTTTTATTAACTCCCGTGGGCCAATATTTTTTGTAAACCTTATTTAGGAGTATTTATATAGGATGACATTCTGACTGCAATAACAAGGGACCGTTTTGTGGCTTATACACAGTGCATAGCCATATGTTTAAGGGATGTGAGGCTCCTTTTCATTGTATTGGCTTATCTCAAGACATATATAGATTTCCAAGGGAATCCTAAGTGGCAAACATGGCTTATTATTTATTTAATATTTAGCAGCAGTAACATTTTTATAGGGAACCTGCATAGCTACAGTGTCGGTACATAGGTAACCTGAGTGAGGTAGTGTGCATAGAAAGGTTTAAAATAACCTCTACATTTGGATAAATTGTGCCAATGAATGAACACAAGATTGGGGAAAACACATACCTTTATCTATCATCTAAAGGTTCATAAAGGCAATTACAGCACATATTTACATCATAGTGGGTCATTTATCATTTATGTCTTTCCTGTTGCAGCACATGGCTTTTCAGCCGACTTTGAACTCTTGGAGAGAGTGAGTGGGCCAAATGTTGGATGGTAGAGCACCTCCACGTGGGGCATTTCAGAGGTAGAAGGCAAATAATTTGTAGGCCGCATCTGCAGACCCGGTATTGCCAGAAGGTTGTGACGACGAGCAGATCTTACTTGCTGGGGAGTAGTGCAGCATTAAATGATGCCGGAGAAGTAGTTAGACAGTAAATAACTTACACAGAAGTTAACAAGGAAACAAGCATCCTGGGACCAGTTATGGGGAAACACCCCTTATCAGCCAGGCTAGCTTGAATCTAGTGGCAAAGTGAGCAAGGGACACACAACTGGGCATATCTTCCCAACTTAGGGCACAGGGTCAAGACTGATTTGCATATGGCTGGGTCTGAATTGGGGTGGCTAAGTGAGCTAAAGAACGATGATGGATTCAACCCAGATATGTGACTGGGGCTGGGTGTCTGAAAAGGTTCAGCGCTCTGTCCATCAACCCTTGTGTTTTCTTTGTTAGCCCTAAATTGGCAGGGTATGCCCAGAAGTGGGACCCACGCTCACTTTGCCACTGGATTCAAGCTCGCCTGGCTGATGAGGAGTGTTACCCCGAAACTGGTCCCAGAATTCTTGTTTCCGGTCCTGGGAAGACCTGGCTTGGCAGTTCAGGCTGGACTGTTCCCATGAGGCACGGGGTCAAGACAGATTTGCATATGGCTGGTTCTGAACTGGAGTGGTGAAGTGAGCTAAAGAATGATGATGGATTCAACCCAGATCTGTGACTGAGGGTGGGTGTCTTAAAAATGTCAGCGCTCCATCCATCATCTCCAGTTTTTGCTTTGTTCACCCTTAGTTGGAAGGGTATGCCCAACGTGGGTTCCTTGGTCACTTTGCCACTGGATTGATGCTAGTCTGGCTGATGAGGAGTGTTACCCTGAAACCGGTCCCAGGATGCTTGTATTCTGGTCCAGGGAGGACCTGGCTAGGCAGTTTGGTCTGGACTGTTCCAAGGAGGCACAGGGTCAAGACTGATTTGCATATGAGGAAAGAATGTGACCATCGGCTAGGGCTGTCGACCACGGAGCTGGGGACCGGGTTCGAGTCTCAGCAGGAAAGCTCAATATTCTGTGATTCTGGGCCAATCACTCAATCTCCCTGTGCCTAACAAAAATGAATGTGTCCGTTTGTAACGTAACTGGTGCTCATGTAAAGTACTCTGATACCTCTGGTTCTAGTTGGCACTATGTAAAACTCCACAATATATATATATATATATATATATATTATGAATCACAATTCCGGTGTCTATATATCTATGGCTGGGTCTGAACTGGGGTGGCAACGTGAGCTAAAGAACGATGATGGATTCAATCCAGATCTGTGACTGGGGGTGAGTGTCTGAAAAGTTTCAGTTCTCCGTCCATCCTCTCATGTGTTTACTGTATGAGCTGCCAGAATCACAAGTAGTGTAATTACATTGAGAGCAAATGACAAACCATGTGCCCCATAATTGTTTTGAAGCCGACAGTTAAGGAACAACCTCAAAAAAGTGTGTGATATGTGTGTTCAATGGTGTATCAAGGTGTGGATATATCTGAAATCCCCTGATTTAAAAATGTGTAGGCAACATCTGCACATTCCAAGTATCTATTTCACACCTGGCAGTATATCTTATGACTGATAAATGTCTTAGGCCCACAAATGTGAACGCACCATTAAATATCAACGATTGCCATGCATTGATGGTGTTGGATCAAATAATATAACAAATATGTACTAAAGGCACATAAGTTACACTAAACAAGCAGATGGCGGTTATACACCAGCAATTACAACATTCAATGTCAAATAATACACATTCATAATAAGTCCCAGACATTCTTCATCAATGTAATAGATGTTTACATACATGCCGCAAGTTGCCTACATTTGCTGCATCTCAGTTAATCAAAGAAATTGCCCCACATTGATTTAATAGACCAATACAGATACACTGTGAACAAACCGAGGTCGCATAGAGATGAAGGAAAGGTCACAGTGCAAATACCACAAGCAAATCTACATACTTGATGATCAAGAACTTATGTAAGAATCAAGGCCTATATGTACTAATTTATAATTATTGGAATTTCAAGTGCATACATTTTCTGACAGAAACATGACTGTACACGTCTGTTGGACCAACTCAGTACTTCAAACATAATTAGGTCTCATACAGAAAACGGCCCAAATTCTATTCCTATGTATAAGTCTAATTCCAAGCAGACAACTTTGATCGTAAAAACAATACATGAAGGATGATTATTCCAAAGTGAAATATTCATCTTTTATGTCAAACAGTGGAAACTTTGTATACCAACTAGAAATGCCAATTCATATCTAACTAAGGCCATGGCATACCATGTAGGCAACTTACCACACCATATTTGAAAATATGTGAGATGTAATTGTGAGTGTCAAACTTACTGTCACTATTCCAACCCATAGATCTCAATATGCTTGCAAGGGAGTCACAGCTAAATTTGAGGACAGTGTACACATATAGTCTCCAATTAACATTTAGCCTGATACAAATAGACAAACTTGCTAATCTTGCCAATCTTCTGTTTTACCATGCTAACCCTCATGTTAATGTGCTATGTCCCTTACATGCGCTACAATATGCACAGATAATCCCACATTTAGCAAAAAGCATGTGTAAAGCAATATTCAAAAATAATTAAGACATATAGGGTCAATTAAAATGAAATTTGTTTTATAATGCTTGCATAGAAATGATACATAGGTAGTTAAGTTGAAGTTGCTAAGAATAGAACCATTGACTTGTGATGTTGCTTATTTTCAGATTACCAGGGATATGGTTTGCAGCCATAGCTGATGACCCCATTCACAAATCCCCAGATGGATGGACAGAAGAAATCCAATGCAGCTCTGACCAAAACCCGCAATGTGGTGGAGCATATGTTTGGGGTACTAAAGTCCAGCTTCAGGTGCCTGGACACTGCTATATTCATCTGCTAAGACCTGTAGCAATATTGCAAACTATCTGAGTATGGATAAATGTCCCATGGAACTATGAGGTGGCAATCCCACATGAACAGAAAGAGGTTGAAAACTCTGAGGGAGAGATTGTCCACACTATGGCCAATCGTCAGAGACGTAAAGGAATTGTGTACATTTTTTACATAAAATTGAGAGAAAGAATGTACACTAATACACGAGTTTTTACTCTTAGAAATAAATCATCATTGACACCACAAATGGTCTTCCTGTGTGTTTAATTTCGTACCATTTTGCAAATGTTAAGCTAATCACTGTGACACTCATCCAAAGTATGTGACACCATATCTGACAGACATGTGCTATACCAGGTTGTCTTGAACAACCAACATCTGTAAGTGATGAAGTCAGGATGTGTGACATTAGATACACAATACTCAAATATTTTTGAGAACATCCATATATAAGAGCAAACATTAAAACATCCCCCTCAATGCATGGCTCACATCCAATATAATTCCAACACATCACTATGTTGTTTCAGCTTACAGTGCTGCAACATACAAGTACCATTTGCTTCATTGAACTTCACAATGGTAAGTAACTGTGTAATGTGTGAGACTTGACCATAGGGTGACAAGTATGCAAAAAATAAGTCCCTACGTACACTTTCAAAAATATAATACCCATACAAAGTCTAGTTTCACTCAGATTGAGATATGCGACAAACAGCTATATACTGTAGTAGTTGTCACAAAGATGGCAAATGCAAGACACCATCACCCAATGAGTAATGTAGGTGTGTGTGCACCCATCATTGTATGTTATGTTATGTTAATTAAACTTCTATAGAACACAATTGCCATAAGGTGTCCTGGTGCTTAGCTCAGACCTAACGGAAAGACAGGAGAAACGGCGGGCCAGAAACTACTGATTCCTGAAAAGCCAGGTCTTTACCGACTTCCTGAAGGAAAGCAGATCTGGGAAGGCACGGATATGGAAAGGGAGAGTATTCCAATAACTAGCAGTACAGATGACAACTTTCCTGCCAAAACCCCCAACCCCCGTTGGCATTTTTGGATTTGGGCACAACAATAATTTTTGCTTGGTGGGAGCGTAAAGTTTTGGAAGGGATATACCAGCTGAAACGTCGCCTAAGGCGGTCAGAACCTATACCATGGAGAGCTTTGAAGGCAAAGCAGAGTGCCTTGAATCTGGCCTGTTGCCTTATTGGCAGCCAGTGGAACTTACTTAATTCTCTCTGAACTGAAGTATACTTGGGAATTCCAGTTAGCATCCTAGCTGCCACATTTTGAAGTAGTTGGAGTTTCTTCAAATGCTGTTGCTGCATACTCAGGTATAGACTCTTACAATAGTCTAATTTAGATAAAACCAGTGAGGTAATCACAATTTGTTGGCTATCAGGAGGCAGGAGATAAATAATTTTTCTTATCATCCTCAGCGAATGAAAGGTACCGGATGTAGCTGCATTCATCTGCTTTCCAAAGATGATCTAGTTATCCACTACAATGCCCAGGTTTTTTGCTTTCCTAACCAGAGTTGGAAGGATCCCTCTTTCCTCTGGCCACCAGTAATCCTCTGTCTAAACATGAAAGCTACCATGTTGTTGTGTTGTATGTTTCATACCATGGACAGTATGTGCAAAGACACATATAAGTTGAACATACATGAGATTGGTCAACAATGGTCAACAGTACCTAAGGCATATCTGTTATAAGTTAAAGAAATGTATATGAGTCTGCAAACAGACATATTTAGTTATGTTGAAATAAGATTGTACCAAATCATTGACTGTTGGTATTTTCAACTTTTCAGGTGAACCAGGATATGGATTGCAGGCATGGCTCATTATCCCATTGCAAAATTCACAGACGGAGGGACAAAATAAGTTCTACTCCGCTCTGACCAAAACAAGGAATGTTTGGTGTCCTACAGTCCCGGTTCCGCTGCATGGATAAATTATGGGGAAGACTACTATACTAGCCACCTATGGTCTACAAAATCATACCAGTATATGCAATTTTGTATAACATCTGTTTGCAAACCAATGTTCAGTGGGACATGTAAACAGAAATTCCTCATGAACTGGAAGAGGAAAATGAAAATGATGCTGACATTGAAAACAGAATGGCAGGTCTGCAGAAATTGTGGCTAATATTTTTGTCTCAGTAAAATGGAAATGATGTCAATAATGCCAGAAACTGTGTCACAGGGCATTCGAATATGGCTAGAAAAAGACTGGTTCAACTTTCCATTTAGTTATAACAGTCTCTATTCAAACTCATGAATGCACAAAAAAAAGAACTTTGGTAGATCACATATCTCAGGTAAGTTTTCCTTAATATCTATAGTGTTGTGGGGAGGGGTGTGTGGGACCACCGCAAACCAAAACTAAAAATGGATGTGTCTATCCTTAAAAGGAAAAGAGTTGGTCCCAAAACAAAATATATAAAGTGAGGGAGAAGGTAGTGATGGGGGCTTGGCAGGGAAGGAATGTGCACATGCAGTAGGATACCAAAGCGCTCAGCTCTCTTTCCGAGTTTTGCGCATCTCTCCTCCGCCCTCCCCGTCTTGCCCGATCCCTCCCCCTCGCCTCCAATACCCACGTATGCGGCCCAGCACCTGTGTAAGCCACGACCCTCCAGGGCCATGGCAGACTTCTGCTCCTTGAACTTGGGGCGCTTGACTCTCTGCAGTCTCCAGCGGTGCGATGTCGGTGGTCTCCTGCTCCCTCCTCTTGATTTGGGGAAAGTGTACGCTTCCCGAGAATACCGCCTCTGCCTCAGGTCTTTTTCTGGCCGGCGTCTCTCCTTCTACAATCTCCGAGCCCGCGCTGGCGTCTTCCTCTCGGAGAAAAAGCCCCGTAGTCCACACGTGACCTCTCTCCTGTGTGGGAGCCGGGCTGGCCTTAAAGGGGCCGCAACTTTTACTGTCTTCCTTCGCTTCACCGGCAGGCAGATCTAGTGTGTTCCATGCAGGCTGTGAATAAATTAGGGGAGAGAGGTAAGGCGGTATGCAGTCCTCCCCATCTTCTCCCGCTCTCTCTATGTTTCGATTGGTGACTTCCTGACACTATGTCAACTTATCGTCCAATAAAAAGTTGTTTTGAACTCATCCATTGTGTGGTGTATGCGGGAATGTCAAGGTACCTATATAGCTTGAGCAAGACGGTCAAGGAGGAATGCACCATGTTCCAGATCAAGCATTGCTAGTTGGACACCATAGCCCATAAAGCAGATGTGGTGACACATCTGGGATTGTAAATTGGAGGGCCCGTAGTTATGTAGTAATGTACAATCTGCATCTGGTAATGTAGATATCTTTGTTAAGGTACATACCAATGACAACATTTATGTACAATGTGTAGATGCCTTGAGACACACAAGGAAAAACAGAGTGACTTCAGGTCGCAGATGTATTAAACTGTCACACAAGGCAGCAAACCAGGCATCAATGCAGTGTTGCCCTCCAGGGAACTACCACTCTTGACGCTAAGTAATGCTAAGCAGCCCTTTGTCCAAATGAGGGTTTCTAATTCTCAATATCCAATACTGAAAAAGGGTTGGGCTTGTAAATGTATCAGGCTTAAACATTTATTGCTGTTTTTCCTCTCAATGCAGATCCTTATCAACACTGCACAAGGGTTTGGGTATGTCTGTGTGGCAAGGCTAGTATGTATGTAGCAAGGGACACATCTATCAAATTTTCATACAGCGCAGCACACCCATTCACTTGGCTGTGCTGCTGTGTGTGAAAGAGAAAGGGCTGGAATGTGTCATATTGAACAATTTACGGTGCATTCCTTAACTAGCGCTGGCACACTTTTGGATATCTAGTGCCAATCCTTACGCCCTTGCGTCATGGTATATGGGGGCCTGTGATGAATCTGGCCAGCAGTTCTGACAACATCACATGCATGGGGCATGATCTTGGCATATGTTGTAAAACATTTCTGACCTTTCACCTCCAGGCAGATCAGCTCTGCAGGGTGACTATCTGCATTCCATGGTCTGACAATGTATAGATATGTGTGTAAGGGTGTCTAAAAGTGTCTTTACACTGGAATGTCAAAGGGTTTAGTTAAGAATTGGAAGTGTGTGCAGTTGCTCTACATATACTGGAATGTCTCTATTGTTGTTTTGTATGTGGACATCTCACATTCACTCAGGACGAAGCTGATAGCTCCGATGATACTAATGCGACAAGTAAGTGTCATAACTACTTGGTTGTAGCTCTGTGATGTGTGTGTGTGATCCATGATAGTTGTAACAGTTTGATGTGTTGGGGAGCTATACATCACCTGCCAACAAATCACTCAAAATCATTGAGTAAAGACAACATCACATGTATCAAAAGTTGTTACGAAAAACAAAGAGGAGTGTTCAGGTGAATATAGTGTAAACATATGTGTGGGTAAGTGTTTACTGCAGTAACCAACTTAAATTATGAGGATGGTATTCCTTGGACAGTATATGTGTGTCATGCCTAACAACACTTTGCATAAACATCCATTACAGTGTTACCAGGTTAGCCATTGCATTGCAATCATTGCACAACTGATAGATGCTGGAAATGTGCCAGTAACATTCCAACTTTGGTTGTATCCTGGAACAACCCATCAAGAGGAGCAATTGACATCTCAACATGTGTTGCCACAGGGGTCTGAGTCATTTGTATGACATCTAAACATTCCCACAATATTGCCGCTTACCTGAGGTATAACTGATTATATCCTGTCTCAGGGGTGACTTAGCTTCGATCAGAGGTGTTGCAGTCAGACCTATTTGGAATGGAGTGACAGTTGCCCCATTTCACTGATGCCCTGGAGGCTGAGTAGATATGGGGCTGCTCATTTATCAATATAATGTTCCCTTCATCACAATAGCTCTCAGCTTGTGTAATGCACATTTTGACTGTAGATGTACACATGCTAGGGAACTTGCACTGTGGAAGTTGTAGCGTGAATGGCAGCCTGCATATTTCAGTTGCACTAGCATTGTTGTAAAACCTATTCAGCCCCAGTAGGCCCCACTGCATGTATATATAGTCAATTACCTGTTTGGCCACCTGGATATGTGCTATAGATTTTACATATATTGGTATATCAATGCCAGTCTCATGGGAAGTATGTAACCTATGTGGCATTTATGTCAAGATTTCAAGCAGCGCAATGTGGCAAGCCATCTTACTGCACTGCGTGAAAGGAGAAGGGCATCAATGCACAGTGTTTTCATGATATAATGCATACCCTTCCTTTCCTACTGGTGGCATATTTTTGCCTGCCTAGCACAAATGCAGGCTTCTTGCATCATAGTGCAAGGGTGCATTCAATATAGGCAAAAGTGTTCTTGGGAAGTAAGGACAGATCCCTGCATTAACACACTTCTGGGAGTCTTTTTGGTATTTATGTCTGTGCTGCAGAACAGCCCAGGGAGAAGGAGGTGGCAGAAACGTGAAATCTGATTTGTTCTCTTCTGGTGTAGGTACACCTGTAGACTAGATGCATCCTGACAGGTTTCCAGGTATAGCACTAATGCTAAATCTGTAAATCCATCAAAAAGGGTTTTGATGCAGTGAGACACCCACCCTCCATTTATGGAATGGCTCCCTGCCGCAGAGTAAGGCAAGTCAAAAATGTGTGCTGCCTCACAGAACTCATGATTACTTAAGACATGCAGAGCCACACAAGCTGCCATTGCTTACCTTTACACGTCTAACTTAGGATTTGCCTGAAACTTGCCCCCCCCTTGAATGATGCAACGGTTAACATATCCAGGCTCATGGGTATTATTTACCATTGACACATCAGAATGAGTGGGGATCGCTTGTGTGAGAGAAATGCATGGTTCTACATTTTGCCTAAATAGATGTTTTCTACATCTAAACTGACCTTACGTTGGTCACTTTGACATATTGTGATTGGAGTAGACAATGTAATGAAGGTATATTGAACATTTCTAGAAACTAAGAATAGGTGTATGTATGGTCAGGCACTTACGATTGCACTTCAATCTCAGTTATATTTTGTGATATGTGAAGTACAAAATATACTTGCTATAATTTGAGGTACAATTTTCTCCCTAGCTAACATGACACCAGAAATGGCACTAATCTTTGCCATTAGACGGGTATGCTATTTCCACCTCAGGAAAATAGAATATGCTTTCCACAATATGAGATTCACGAATTACAAAGCAAAGTCTGCTGGTATCTGGAAGCCACCCTCATCTACACAGGTACCAACGACCACCTACTCTACAGCTACCCATCATGGAAGTCAGCAGCCAGGCCCATCCCATCCAACCCCTGGAACCTCAGGAGCACAGCAGCAGCAAGTCATTGGGCAAAGACAAGTATGGGGCTCTTCAGCTGACAGGTTCCACCTTCTGCTGGCGAGAAGGATGCGCAAAATAGACAAACAATTTAGGAAGTTAGAAAGGAACAGAAGCGGAAGGGGGACTTCTGCAAAAGTGCCATGAGACACTGCACTGTGTTGAGGCACAAATATATACTCTCTCATGGACATCCCCTTCCTTTTTTCATGTACATTTTATATAGTTGTTTTAGAGGACATAGATTTAGGTATAGTGTAGGTTTAGGAATAGTTTAGCTTAGTTTTATTAGATAAATATGTAGTTTCTATGTAGTAGTCTTTTAGTAAGTTTAATTTTCTGTTATGATTTTAAGCGGGTGAGGGGTGGATCTGTTGTGTAACAAAAATAGAAAACCAAATACGAAAATAAATATATATATATATATATATATATATATATATATATATATATATATATATATATATATATATATATATATATAAAAATATCACACCACATCCCTTCAATTGAAGAAATCAGAGGCCAGAGGGGGTTTTAAGGCAGGTAACTTGCTTTATTAAAATACCCCAGTGGCGGCTAATGCATTTCGGCAAACTGCCTTCCTCAGCGCCCTGCACTGTAACGGGTCCTACTCCCAACTGCTCCAATCCTGCTTCTAAATGCGTGCTTGCACCATAATCTCCTCCCCCTGATGCAATCGGCACACCTGTTATTGCTTGTGATGTATGCGCTAGACATCAACTCCCAGAAAGCATTGTATCAGCATGACTGGGTTTGTGGCGTGTGGGAGTAAACACAGTAGGTAAGTGCTTGCCTGCAGGTGGGTGGTGAAGGAATCCTCGGAGCATTAAAATTCCACAGCCACTGCCTTAAGTCCCCTCGTACTGCTGCAGCCAGTCCCAACAAGTCCGCGATTGGGCAGGGGCAGTCATGTGGAGACAAAGCGCCCAATAGAGGTAAAATACCTCAGTACTCCCATGCCGGCCTGAAGACACTGGCGGACACCAGATATCTCGATCCCTCGAATCCTGTAAACGCCGTGAACAGCGTGGTGCCAGCAAAAAATCTGGGTCGCTTCGTGTAGCAGGGCCATCTGTGCTGCGCCTCTGGACAGCGCAGTAAATATCACACCACATCCCTTTAGATGAAGAAATCAGAGGCCAGAGGGGGTTTTAAGGCAGGTAACTTGCTTTATTAAAATGTCCCAGTGGCGGCGAATGCATTTCGGCAAACTGCCTTCCTCAGCGCCCTGCACTGTAACGGGTCCTACTCCCAACTGCTCCAATCCTGCTTCTAAATGCGTGTTTATACATATATATATATGTATGTTGACTTAACAAAGATATTGTTTTTGGCATATATATTGTTTAGTCCACTACGTGTAGTTAGTATACGTTTAGGATGTAGTTGAAATTTGTATTGAGCTGGGCTATGTGTATTAAGGGGGATGGGAGGTTGATGTTTAACTTGTCATGTGTCAATAGTGGTAAAAATCGGTTACGTTTTAGAGTAGGTAGTATAGGCATGCTTTAAAGATAGTTCATGTAGGCTCAATAGGGTTAGTGTTTTTAGATTTTGAGTTTTTAATTTTAATAAACTATTCATTGTTCTGTGGTTGAATAATCTTTATTTCTCAGGAGTTGGTACTATTATGTCAGGTGAGCACATGATGTTCAACTTGTCATGAATACATTGTAGGAATATGTTGCATTGTCAGAGTCCACTGGACATCTGCAGGGCTCCCTCACATTTGAGTTATGTATGGAACCATTTCCATAGCTTAAATAATGTAAGTTGGGCTCAGTATTTGATTGCAGACACAACACAACACAGGTAGTTTCCTTACTGTGGGGCCCTGTGTGAAAGGAAGAGGGCAGGTAAGTGTAGGATTTTACTACAGATTGCCGCTCCCTTGCTGCCCTGGCACACAGACTGCTGCCTAGCACTAATGCAGACACTATTCCTCCACTGTGGAAGGGGCTCTGTCTTATTGGCTGGTTGATACATGTGCATGACATCACACCTTCCTGGACAACGTCCATCAGAGTACACTTTCCCTACCTCATCTCCCCTTCATTTCATATGAACAAGCCTTATAAGGACATAACTCCTAATAAGGACAGAATGCCTTATAGGGACATATCGCCTTAAAAGGACTGGCGCCTTTTATGGACTAAACCTTTCACCTAGTTCCATGCAGAGGGAGGGTGTTTCCCAATCGATATTGCTAAGACGTCATCCTTAGCACGGGAAATATCCTTTACAAAGCAACTTTTACCACGCAGTGCCTTTACGACGCAACATTTACAACGCAAACCATTACAACGCATTGCGCTGGGGGCGCTCTAGGATAGGGAATAGATTTAATTTACTATCCAACACCTTCCCTACTATCCACGGGGACTGGAGTTGGAATAGTAAATTAAACTATTCACTATCCAGCACCCCAAAGCGCTATGCGTTGTAAAGGCATGCGTTGTAAATACCGCGTTGTAAAGGCATGCGTGGTAAAAGTATGCGTTGTAATGTCATACATCCCCTTAGCACATATGAAAAATTTATGAGAACACTACCAGGGGGTATACTTCACCTCTCCTTTCTACGCACAAAGTTTAATCCCCAACGTCATCCTCATACTGGACATTGGCTAACACATGAACAAGGACTGTATAAATACAGCACCTCTTGCTATCAGTAGGCAGGAGGGAACTGAGACTTCAAGGCCGACACACTGACCAGAGACGCTGACACTCCTGCGTGCAGTCGCTCCAGCTGACAGTGATCTGAACATCCCTTGCAGGGTGTCCAACTTGATGTTTTGTGTGAGCAATGAGATTTTTACATTTGGAAACTATGTTGTAATCTTTACATTGCAACATTGAAGTTGACATTTGTTACAGTGTTTTGACCTCACATGCCTCACACATCCCTTTAATAGGTGGTCAGTTTGTGTGTACTTTGTCAGAACCTTCTCACTGTGTATCTGCCAAGAAAATGCTCCTCATACCATTTCAATAGGTTTAATTGGTATATGTGAACATACAAAGGCAGCATGTGCAATTAAAAGTGGCAGCTGGCATTAACCAAATGAGGGTGGGCGGGGTACACATAAATAAATAACCGTACCTTCCTTTCTTCACCGCGTGATGCCCTTCTTTCTCCGGCGTCTTCTGGAAACCCCAGAAGCTGAAAACTGCACTACCTAATCCTGGCACTGCTTTCACAGCATAAAAGCAGCTACAGGATTGAATAGAGTGGCATCTCACAGTGCTCCTAAGAGCACTGGAGGTCTGTGATTTCTCTAACCCAGCTTTCCAAGGTTAGAGAACTTTAAAATGAGCATGTCTGGCTGGCCGTCCAAAGACGGCCGGCTAAAGAGACATGTGCATTTTAAATCACATAGCTATCTGCTGCTGCCATTCAGCAGCGCTGGCCCCACCCTGTCCTGACACTTGGCTCAGGACGGGTTGCTGAAGAATAAAACGGTAATAAATAAACTTTATTTCCATTTCATTTGTCAGCTCCGGGGCATGTGGGGCGACGCTTCTCTGCTCAAGTGTATGAGCTGCCCCTGGCAATTAAGTTGAACTCTCTCTTCAGCTGCAAAAAAGTGTAGACTTAGGTTTTATATATAGACTTTTGAGAAGCAACCATAAAAAAATCATGGTTTCCACCCATAAAAAAATATTATTCCTAAAGTATAGATCCTCACATTAAAACATGTGAGTAAATGATTTGATATTCTAATCCATAAACAAATTCCTGTTTGGACACATGTCAGATGATATTTACATGTGAGAAGTAGGTTCAGTGAGGAAGAACAAATTGCCATTAGCAAAAGTAGGTTTTTCTTAAAGACCAGAAGTGGACAAGATCAACAACTGCACACACAATACTACTGTACATGGTTCCAAAGGTGGCATAATGTTCTACACAGGACAGTTAGAAAACCTGGCCAGGGGGCACTCACAAATGTTTATCTAGCAGTTCTCCAGTGGGAACTGGGGAAATCCACATCTTCCTCCTCTGATGTGTGGTCCGTCTTTCCGTGAATTGGTGGTGTTTGAATGGGAGCCAGCTAAGTAATTTCTTTATGCTCAGGCACACACACACCAGAGGCAGAAGATGTGACTCCCCTTTTCCCGTCAGCATTTGTGAGGCAGCATGGTAATCCATAGAAAAGGTCTTCTGGTTTGCCAACAAAGCAAGGATGTTGCTATTGAGGTCACCTGTTGATGCAATGAAGGAGTCAAACTTGCACTCCAGGGACTGCATGGTATTATGTATGGCCCCCAGCTGCCTGACAATTTCACTGGTGTCAGATGTAGAAGCTGTTGTTCCAGCTGCATCATGACACCATCAATGCCATCTCGGCAATCATCAATCCCATGGAACCAAGAGTAGGTTTCTATGATGGCATTTGTTAACCACTTATTAGGATTAAGACACCTACCGACTTTCTTGAGAGTGCCTGCTATTGTCTCTATCCCCAACTGGACCTCATCAGCCATTCGCTACTGGACTCCTAACACTCGCCATTGAAAAACAACTTGGGGGTCCTCGGAGTCCTCATCTCTGATTGTAAAGCTGGATGTTCCATGCCCAGTGTGTGTCGGGTCATCTGGAGATCCTGCAACGTCGTCTTCCTTAATGCATTACAAAGAACCGGTGATTGAGTTTGACCTAAGTGATTATTGCTAATTTTAGACCATTTTTTTTACCACTTTCAGTTACACAAGGATATGCGGAACATAAGTTTCTACAAGTAAATAAGACCATCAGCCGCGGTCGGCAGTAGGAGTTCCTGCAGGGCGGTGACGTGGGGGGGGAGGGGCAGGGCGGGGGGGGGGGTAGCAATCTATGGATTACGGAGTTTAACAGGTAAGTAAACATATAAATAAATAAAACAAATGTTGTTGCGTGCACTGCATCACCAAATGCGATGCAGTGCGCGCAACGAAATTTGTTTTATTTATTTATATGTTTACTTACCTGTTAAACTCCGTAAACCATAGATTACTACCCCCACCCTGCCCCTCCCCCGCCCCACGTCACCGCCCTGCAGGAACTCCTACTGCCGACCGCGGCTGAAGACCATGTTGCACTATTGTTGCTTGTCATATGGTAATAATGGTACATTGTTCACACAATATCAACATTAACGAGGGGGCCTATTTGTGTAATTATGCACAGCGCTACCTAGCAAGCAACCTTACTGCAGTACATGAAACCGGAAAGGCATATATATGCCATGAGTTAAAATTTCAGGGGATTCATGTTGTTTCCTAGCACACATAGTCATCTCCAGACTCCACATTAGTAGAGACTGAGAACCATCTCTGAAGTGGATAGCCACCATCACACTTGGAGGTATGCAACAGCTCAAGCTCACTCCATTTCCTCAGAACCCAAGGAGCATATATGCATAGTCTTGCAAAACTCTTCCCTCAACCCCACTCTCTTAAACTTGTACATGACTCCTGTGGCAATCATCATTCAGACCCAGGGACTCTACATTATCGCTTACACTGATGACACCCAGATCATTAACTCTCAGGAGACACCAACACCACCAACAGTTATTACATTATGCAATTGACTAACATGGTTAACTCATTGTGAGATTAGTTGCTCATACTCAGCATGGCAATATAGAAGTGATGATATTCTGCACCATGAACTCATTGTGGTTGCCCACATGACTAGGCCCTAAACCCTCACTCTCCCACCATCCCAGAAACCTGTCCATCATCCCGGACACCTCCTTCCAATGAATCTTGAAATTGCAACTATTACCTTCACCTCCTTTCAGATTATTTGCACGGTCAGACATTTTTCCCATGGCTCCCTCCTGACACCTGTAAGACCTTCAACCAGGCCCTCATCACATGTAGACTGTGGTAAACCAATGCCCTCGACCCCAGCATCAATGCGCAGCTGCTACACAAGAGGCAAATTACCCAACACACCACTGCCAGACTGCTACTCAGCTTACCCTACGGCACACATACCCCACCACATCTCAGTAAAATACAATGCCTCCCCATTCAGACACCTGGCAGTTTCAGATGCTCAGCCACACCTACAAGGCACTACACTACGAGGGACCCACCTAGCTCACATACCATCTACACTTCCACCAAACAATAATTTGCCTCTGCTCTGCATCATTTGCACTCACCCCACCCTAATATCAATATGATCTAGACAGGACTTATGGTGGCCGCTTATATGGCAAGCTAAGCCTGTAAAAACCTCATCCAGCACATCAGGACAGCTGCATCAAATATGGATTTGGGCTAGTACCTGTACTCCTGGCTCTTCAAGTGATCTTACTTGCAGAGCATG
Source organism: Lissotriton helveticus (assembly GCF_964261635.1). Classification (NCBI taxonomy): domain Eukaryota; kingdom Metazoa; phylum Chordata; class Amphibia; order Caudata; family Salamandridae; genus Lissotriton; species Lissotriton helveticus. The sequence goes on from NC_136072.1 coordinate 994,722,782, forward strand.
TGCAAACTCAGCACCTGAATACCCTCTCAGGTGACAAGTTGACATTATATCACATTACATTCCACTTTTGGCTGCCTAGCTCCAACACAGGCACACTTGCATCATTGTGCAAGGGGGCCTGCATTGGCACTGGCATGTCTGTCAAGTTTCAAAGATCCATGCATGATACGCTGCTCCATTCCGGTTTTCCCCGTTATACTCTGGGACTTGTAGACCTGGTAAATAATGTTGTTACACTACATGTCCCAATATTCAAAGGAAAACCTGGAATGGGCCAGCACATAACACATGGATGTAAGAAGCTTGAAAGGACTGGACTGAATAAACTGTCACTGCCCTAGAAAATAACAGTTATTTGATGGATGAATCAACATGTGAGTCATTCCTGCCATTTGCCTTGCACAAATCACAGCAAAGTGTATTGCGGCACTGCATGCCAGTTGAACAATATAGTCCCTTGTTTTTACTCACCCTGTAGTTCTTGATGGTCCTCTACTTTGGCACTATCCTGCCCATCTACTCCAACTATCATCTCTATTAGGATGAGGGATGCCACCTGCTCCTCCAATGGGTCCATCTCCTCCTGGACATCGGGTCCTCCTCTGGTCCTCATGGCTGCCTTAATGTTCCTGGCCAGTTTCTTTGGTCCTGCTCTTGTAGTTGTGCCACCTCTTCTTGCACTCCAGTACTGTCCTTTTTGGTTGCCCTAAGCTGTTTTCCTTATCCATTGTGGTTTTCCAAATGGCATCCTTCTTTACTAATGGCAATTTTGAGGTGACAAAGAGAAGGTGTTTATTCTTTGCCACCTCACTGATTAAGATTTGTTTCTCCTCTAATTGAAATTCAGCTTCCTCTTCCTCTTCCCTTGGGATGCTGGAAGTTCATCTGGTTTAGGATTGTTGCCTTTCTGGCTTGTTAAAGCGCCTTCCATGTTTCTCTGAGCTGAGAGGTACTATTATTTGATTTATGTTGTCTTTTTCAAAGGTTACCTTCACTCAACTCACTCCTGAATCACGCAATACTGATTTGCGGCACATAAAGGTTCTTTGCGAAATCCAAATCAGCTTTGTGATCCAGCGGGCTATAGAAAATATATCATAAACTACGCTACCCAATTTCATAACCTATAAACAAAATTCTAAACTATACATGGACCCATTTATGAACCTGATATATTTTTGGGCCTACTGAATCAGGTGGTCAAATAAATCTATATACACATTATTTACAAACTATAAACAATTTATACATTTGCAGAAAGAATATTGTCATTAGAATAAAACCCAATCATTTAAATGACCACTATAGGCGACGTGATCTAGCTAAAGGTAACCTATACTTCTAAATAACCAAGACCAGCTTGTTTGTCAAAAGTAAGATTTTATTTTCTAAATTATGGTATATAAGTTGTAAGTTTTATAAATGAATTTTATTAGCAATAAAGCAAGCATGATGGTAAGAAATATGAGAAAAATACAATTTAAGCAATGGAATCAATTTTAAAGAAATTATATAAAGTTTAGCATTTCTAAAACCTATTTCCCTAACTGAGCTAAATAGACAGAAATTAAAGTAAAGTTCTTTGAGGATTCTTACGTGCTCCACGCAAAGTCCAGCAGCACATCACCCTCATCGGAAAGTCAGAAAGCAGCAGCCAGCCCAACCCTAAGGGCATGACTTTTTATACCTTTCTACGCTAACTAAACTAGCGAAGGAAAATTTTCAGAAATACTCGACGTCCCATTGGCTGAGAGTGACAAGTGACATGTCACCCGATTCTTAAAAAGTTCCACAAAATCATGTCTTACAAAGACCATTGTCTCTTCCATGTGAAGCCAGAGGCTTCCTGCGATTGCAACTTTGTTTTAAGTCATCCTCGCAGCTTCCATAGTCTTACAGTGCAACTTCCGCGGATGCCAAGTTAAGGACTGACAAAAAGTTCACTTTCGACCTTGGCCATGTCCGACAGAATGATGTCAGCTCATCAGTTTTTTGCTTTGTGAATGCAGCTTCAATAAACGTTTTAATTCAGAATGGGCGTCTCGTGACTTTCTGCAGAAATATGGATTAGCTCTTTTTGTGCGGCTCAAATAGTTAGGCCTCAAAAGCAGGCAACTTATGATTTCTAGTATAAAACAAACACAAGAAAAGTATTAATGTAAGAAATAAAGTATATTCTGTATCCACCCCATGGTTTACTAAATAATTAACCCACCCGATTAATCAAAATGTTACCTAGCCATTGCAAACAAATAAAGCAGCGTTTATATTTACCAGTCTCCGTTTTTCTATGAGACCCATATGCACCTAGAATAGTAGAAATGACATCACACAGACAAGAAAAAGCAAAACAAGCACATGCTTATTTTAAATATGCAGCAGTTAGTAATGACAAAAACGAAAACAATAAATTATTTTATTATTTTGCACGAACAAAAAGATGCAACATTTATGCACGTTTATGAGCACACATGTTAGTCCCCCCACGTGTAAAGTTTAATCTAGGTTGTATTAGCACGACATATCACAAATCATTAATAATTTTATTCATGTTATGGAAATGTGACTTTGCGAGTTTAAACAAAATTTTGTTTTCTATCTCGCTCCATCAACTCCCTCATCTGGTGATTAACAAATCACCACACCAGCACTCAAAATTTTGGTAAATTTATTTTATAAGAAATCGATTCAAATTCATTGTATTAGTAAACCTAAAAGTCTGTTTCAGCATAATCCTTGCAATTAACATGACGCTCTCTATGTAACTCCTGCAACTCAATCTCCCTTTCCTCTTCTTTTCTGAGTTTATAAATTCTCTTCTTTTCTCTTAAATGCTTCTTTCTTTTATGCAACAGACAACCTACTTTAGTCAAAATAAAAATGAATATAATTATAATCAAAGGTGCCAGAATCTTGCCAAGAATTGAACTTCCGATATTATGAAACCAGTTTTTAATTGCTTGAAACCTATTTGAAAGTTTCCCAGTAAAATCTTCTTCTTCTAAAGGAATTATTTCAGAATGCATTTGTGTAATATTCTTAATATACATTTCAATATTTTTACTTTCATCCGGTATATATGTACAGCAATGTTGGACATGTAAAATGCCACAGACTCCTCCCTCCTTTGCTAGGAGTATGTCTAAAGCAAGACGGTCTTGAATTACCATGGATCTAATTGCAATAACTTCAACATTCACTAATTGAAATCCATCAGCAGTGTCAGTTGATAATCTATCAACTATAGTGGACAATTTTCTGATTCTCCCTGCATTTAGGGTTATACCAACAAAAGGTATTACAGCTTGGAAAATATCTCCCAGAACTTCAGTAAAAGTTTCTCTTTTAGCTCTATTTACATAATTATGAATTTTAAATAATCCTTCTGAATCTCTGTCAACATGAAACACTTTAGGAAAAACAATTCCCACATAACAAGTTCCATACCAATGGTCTGGAAGGTTGTAGTAGGCTTTGTCACCACAGACAAAATAAATTCCAGGAAAGATAGGATCTTTTCCACCTTTAAATCCCCAACCTCCCAAAATCTGATAAGTATCTTCACAGTTGCTTGCACCTACAAAATAATTATCAAAAAGTGTGTTATCTCTTCTAATGCAAAGCTTTCCACTAACAGGTTTGTCTATGTGAATTGCAATATTTTCAAGCATTTTGCCATTTAGTTTCTCATCCTCTTTTTGCCAGAATGATGACTTAGTCTGCTTGACTAATTCATTTCTCTTATAAATTGCTCTTCTCTCCTCAACCATATTCAAAAATTTCTTTCCTTCAGCACTTAATTTACATGTTAGATTATTCTTGTAAGCATACTCATAAGTGAGTTCGTTAGTAACAAGGAAATATTCTCTCATTTGTTTAGCTTTCTTATGCTTATTTAAAGCATTATCAATCTTGACATTAGCAAAAATCTCATCATAATTTGAATAGTAATATTCTAAACGACCGGTTTGATAAAATAAACTAGTTAATACACTACATGTAACAGCATAAGTGAGAGGAAGCATATTATATGTTACTCCCTCAGAAACAGAAGCGGGCAACTTAACGCATACATAACAATCCTTTGCATCCATTACCTTTACATATTCACTCAAAAGCTTTGTGAAAGTATTGCTTGAAAAATCACCTATTGATTTATCTTGATGAATGTTAGGCTGATGATCAATTACTTTTGCAGATGCACTATGTTTAGTTTGGCTAACCAGAGCTTTGCTTGTTATGTTAACTTTGTGTAATTCTCTATTCATTTCTAAAGGTATAATCACAGCTAGTACCAACCAGAGCAGAACTAAAATAAGCAGACACACCAGAGTCATCTTACAGCATCTTTTAAAAACAGAGCATTTTGAAGTGCTCTCCTTAATGTAAGGCATTTTTAGGTTAGTTTTAGCCTTTAAAATAAAAATAAAAATAAAAATAAAAATAAATTTTAAAATTTATATACACCCCCCTTTTAAAATATTTTTCTTTTTATAACCCTAAACAAGATTTCTTCGACCTTATGTCATACATAAGTTTTTCTTCTACTAGACAGTTTTTCTTCGACCTTGTGTCAACTAACAGGATTTCTTCAGCCTTATGCCAATTTAATAAATTTGTACTTCAATCATTGTCACTAATTTCTTGGATTTCGTTTTCTTCTTCACTACTATCATATATGTCTATAACAGGTGGAATTACTAAGTAAGTCCACTCAGGAGACTTGTATTTTTGGTTTGGTCTAATTATTCTCTTCCCTTTTCTCGATATCACTTCTATTTTCCTTCCAACTCCAACCTCTTTTCCAGGACTCTTTTGACTACTGATTTCTTCAACTTGTTCTATTGGCTTTTTAATCAATCTCACTCTCAATCTTCCACCAGGCCAGTAGTCTGCTTTTCTCACGTACTTCTTCTTTGGTTCAGAATTATTTGATTCTGACTTCCAAGTCCTTTTCTTTCCGTTTTCACTTCCACCTTCCACGTCACTTTCTTCAGTTTCGTAGTCTGAAATTTCAATTGACTCAGGAACTTCTCTATACGGCAATTTCACTCCTTCAGGAACTTCACTTTGTCTTCCATCACTGGTACTCGGTAATTCGTTCTCCTCCTCTTCCTCAATTACCTCTAGCTTCCCAGATTTCGGATTTTTGTTCCTTACTTCAGAGCTTGTTCTCTGCCTTTCGATACTCTCCTGGTCTGAAACTTCTTTTGGTTCAGCTTCTTTGTCTTCAATATAGACAACCGAATCCTCAGTTATCCTTCCTTTTAACAGATTCTCTTCACCTTCAGAATCTATTTCAATTATTTCTAAGTCTTTTCTTGTCAGCTTTCCATTCACTGGCACAGTTTCCAGATGTCGACTTTCTTGTCGATCTTCAGAATCTGGAATTACTTCACCTTCTGTTCTGTCTTCTGCTTCAGAATCAGAGTCATCTGTGGTATCACTTTCAACATCAGAATTCTCAGGAGTTGGTATTGGAATAGTATGACTTGGATGAATCCAGCGCTTCAATCCTCTGCACTTTACAGCATTAGTAGTGATCAAGATTACCTGCCTAGGTTTCTGCCATCTAGGAGATAGACAATTCCTCCTCCGATGTACTTTCGTTCTGACCCAGTCTCCAGGTCTCAAATCATGTGTCAAAACTTTGTCATTTGATTGTGCTTCAGTTCCCACCTGATTAGACACAGAAGTTACCATATCAGATAACCTTTTACAGTAATCCAAAATTGCACTGTCATTTATGCTCAACAGTTTACCTACAGGTACAAAAGCTTGCCTCATAACTCTTCCCATCAAAATTTCATGAGGACTCAAACCTGTCTTTCTATCTGGTGTACTTCTTATTGACATCAAAACAAGTGGAAGAGCATCAGTCCACTTAACTCCTGTCTCTAGACACATTTTTCCAATTCTGTTTTTGATAGTTCCATTTATTTGTTCAACTACACCTGATGCCTCTGGTCTGTATGCACAGTGTATTTTCTGCTCAATACTCATAGCTTCGCAAATTAATTTCAACAGTTTGTTATCAAAATGACTTCCTCCATCACTCTCAATAGTGACTGGAAAACCGTACCTTGGGATGATTTCTCTGAGCATTAGTTTTGCTACTGTAATTGAATCACAATGTCGTGTAGGAAAAGCCTCTACCCACCTTGAGAACAAGCATACAATTACAAGTACATATTTCAAACAGTTGTGTAATGGCATTTCAATGAAATCTATTTGTAACCTGGTAAAGGGACCACCCTCTCGACCAATTATTCCTGTCCCCACCACTGATTTTCTGTTTGGATTCATTTGTTGGCATGACAAACACCTTTGACAAAAAGATTCTGCAATGGTTCTAAATTTGGTATTGAACCATGTCTCTTTAAACAGTCTGACCATAGAATCTCTTCCTAAATGTGCAGGACCATGATATAATCTGGCCATGTCAGAAATCATGCAATTTGGTAAAACTACTCTCCCATCTTTGTAAACCCACACTCCATCTTCATCACGTTGTCTACAATCTGATCTTAACCACTGGTCTTTTTCTTCATCATCTGCTTCGTTTTGTAAATCTCTAATCTCATTCCATGTTTCAACAATAGTTGTTAGCATTAATGAATTTGAATCAGTTTCTGTACTTCTATTCCGATTGTAAGAATAATTTTTCCTTGCGCAGTACTTTGCTGTTTCATCTGCGAAGGCATTTCCTTTGGAAATATAATCAGTTCCTCTAGTGTGCGCTGCACACTTGACTATGGCAATTTCTTTTGGCAATTGTATTGCTTCAATTAATCTTCTAATGAAAACTGCATTTTTAATTGGTGACCCTGTTGATGTCATGTATCCTCTCTGTGACCAGAGTTGTCCATAATCATGCACAATTCCGTACCCATACTGACTATCAGTAATGATGGTAACTCTTATATCCTTTGATATTTCACATGCACGAATTAAAGCAATCAATTCAGCTACTTGAGCTGAACGAACTCCTTCAAGACATGATGCTTCTTTAATGTTTTCGACTGTACAAACTGAGTATGAAGCTTTCAAGACACCACCTTCGGATCTTAAGCATGAGCCATCTACAAAGTAGACAAAATCCGATTCAGGCAAAGGTCTGTCTTTGATGTCTTTTCTTGGTTTTGTGCAGAATTCCATGACATCTAAACATTCATGTTCTGTCTCAATGTCATTAACGATTTCTGAATCAGGCAGTAATGTAGAAGGATTTAGATTCAAACATCTTGAAATCGAAACATTATCTGCTCCTAGTATGATTTTCTCATACTTTGTCAATCTGCTACTTGTTAAATGTTGAGTCTTACCTCTTGTCAGTAATATTTCAACTGAATGAGGCACAAAAACTTTCACAGGAAATCCCATAATGATTCCTTCACTTTGTTCAAGACTGATACTAGTAGCTGCAACTGCTTTCAAACAACCTGGTAATGCTTTTGCAATTGGATCAAGAACTGCAGAGAAATATGCAATAGGTTTCTTTAGGTTTCCATGTCTCTGAATTAACACAGATAATGCACATCCTTCTCTCTCACTGCAATACAGTTCAAAATCTTTCTCATAATTTGGCATACCCAAAGCAGGAGCTTGGCATAAGCTCTTTTTCAAGTTTTCAAAAGATTCCATCTCAACATCACTGAGAATAATTGGATCTTTTACATCTGATTTGGTCAGTCTTTGTAGTGGTTTCGCAATTACTGAAAATCCACTTATCCATTGTCGACAGTAACCTACCATTCCCAGGAACATTCTGACCTGTCTTTGTGTTCTTGGCGGTAACATTGCCTGAATCATTTTTATTCTCTCTATTGTTACTTGTCTTTTTCCCTTTGCAATTCTGTGACCAAGATATTTCACTTCCTGTTTGCAAAACTGTAATTTTGCTGGGGACACTTTATGTCCTTCTTCTGCAAGGCGATTTAACAGAATTATTGTGTCTGTTACACAATTTTCTCTTGTCTTTGCAGCTATTAACAAATCATCAATATACTGCACCAACGTAGACCTACCTGGTAAGTCTAAATCTTCTAATGATCTTTTTAACAGTTCGTTAAAGATTGAAGGACTTTCTGTATAGCCCTGAGGGATTCTTGTCCATCCAAGGGTCTTACCTTGGAATCTGAAAGCAAAGATTTCATAACTGTCTGGGTGTAGAGGAACAGTAAAGAATGCATTGCAAAGGTCAATGACTGTGTACCATTCAGCATCATATGGAATCTGAAATAGAATTACTGCTGGATTTGGAACCACAGGACAACATGGAATAACAATTTGATTAACCTTTCTCAGATCTTGTACGATCCTAAATGTTCCGTTAGCCTTTTTAACTCCCATAATTGGTGAATTACAAGAGCTACTCTTCATTTCTTCCAATACACCTTGCTTGATTAATTTTTCAATTACAGGTGTAATACCTTCAATTGTCTCTGTTTTCATTTTATATTGTGGAGTGTTTGGAAATTCTATTCCCTGCTTCAATGCAATTTTAACAGGATCTACGTTTTTCATCAGACCCATCTCATTCCCAGTAAAATCCCATATTTCAGATTTCACTGTTTCTTTTAGCTCTTCAGGTAAATCTTTTTCTTCAAATGCAGGAAACAATTTTGTTTCTTCTGCTTCCATCATCATCATTGTCATTCTGTACAAACCATCTTCCTCCATTGTTTGTAATTCAACTCCTTCAGGAGAACAATATATTCTGCAATTCATTTTACATAGTATGTCTCTACCTAATAGATTTACTGGACTACTATTACAAACCACAAATCTGTGTTTGTCTCTGTAATTTCCAATTTCAACTGGTACTGGATCAGTTAAATCTGTTTTAATTTGCTGATTACTTACTCCGACAACTTGGATGGTATCCCCAGAGAGAGGTAGGTTTTCAATTTCCACTGATCTAACAGTAGAACGGGTAGCACCAGTGTCCACTAGAAAGGTGATGTCTACATCATTAACTTTCCCGTTTACATAAGGACCAGACTGGTCAACCTCAAGAGTGGCTCCAACAACACACTCTTCCTCCTCTCTCGGGCACCGTCAGCAATAATCATCAGAATCACTGTCTTGGCTTTCTGTTAATAAAAATTGTTGTGTAGCATTTTGCATTTGAACCCTTTGCTGCTTTTGCTGTTTTTGTGGTTTTATTACCTGTTCACATCCCTGAAATCCCACGTTTGGATTATATTTTTGAACTCCCCCACAATTCGGAAAAGGTGGTTGTGGCAACTGGTCTTGACGATTATTCACCTGTTGTTGTTGCTGTTGTTGTAATTGTCGCTGAATATTAAATTCATTTAACCCCTGTTGCATCTGTAGCTGTTGCTGCACGTTAACACCATTCTGCATCTGTGGATTCAATAAGGGATTCTTTAAGTTTCTAGGAGGATGAGGACACTCGTCCCTCCAATGTCCAATTTCGCCACAATTAAAACAAGGTAATCTTTGTTTCAGCTCTTCTATCTTTGGGCTAAATTTCTTTTGGAAATTATTACCTTTAAACTTTCCTTGTATCTGGTTCGTATTTCCAGTTTGAACAAAATTAGTGTTCTTATTTCCCATGCTGGCAATCTGTTGCTCAGCCACCTTTACCTGTGCCCACATGGCTTTCTCCTTCAGCTTCTTCTGTTTTACTTCTAATTCATCGCTACAATATTTTGCTTTTCTCAGAATATCATCAATAGATAGTGCTTGCCATCCGACAATACTAGTTCTGATCATTTCTCCAATTTCAGGTTTTAGTCCATAAACAAATCTATAGATAAAATGACTCATGTCTTTCTCATCTAATTTTTCATAACCACTGTATTGTTTAAAGATTAACAGTAGCCTTTCATAAAAAGAATGAACTGATTCTTTTGTTTCCTGCTCTGTTCTTTCTATTTTAACCCAATCAACTTCTTTGGGTGGAATTTTGTTTTTCATCCAAACAATTACTTTCTCATAAAAATCCATTACAAGTGGATTTGGGGCACCTGTTTCTTTAATTCGCTCAGGTTCTGTTTTTGGCCAACTAATAGAAATTTTACATTCTGTCCAAAGATCAGATGGAACAACAATGTCAAAAAATCCATCCAAATCAATCCACAGAACTTTTGACACTTTGATAAATCTATCGACTTGCCTGTACCACTCAACAGGTTTCTCTCTTAATTTAGGAAAGTCATTTGTGAATAACAGAATGTCCTGTCTCGACCATGGGACATGAACATATCCTCCACCTGCAACTTCTCTCATTGGAAATTGTTTTGACATTCTTTCTAATCTTTCATCTTCCTTCCTTTTAGTCCATTTAACTCTCCATTTGTTCAGTTCTCCTAGCTTTTTGATATAGACAATCAAATCTTTAATGTGAACTATTCTTCCCATTGAGTTCAAACTCTCAATGTCGCTTTCTGAGAAATCTAATCTATAATGTTTTGCAAAATTCTTTTGTTTACTCACATCGATTTCAAGTTCTGCAGCTAGATCCTCTAATTGATCATATTTATTTTTCGTTTTCCACTGAATACTTTTACAAATGAATAGTAGTTCATCATCCCGATAGTAATTTAAACTATCTGGGCCAATTGTTCCAATTATTAATTCTTCTATATTTGCTTTTAATTTGGCCACATCAAGCTTTGGTGTAGTTACCCTGACTTCAGGACTTCCTACATCTGACATAGCACCCATTGGTGTTTTTGGAGATAAATCCTCATTGAAAGTTAAATCAGGCATTCTCGATCTAGAAGTGTTTAATTCTGTCAAATCTGAATAAAATTTTTCAGCAGGCTTTTGAATTTCTGTATTTAAAGGAATAGTTAATCCAGTTTTGTTTGTATTTCTTTGTTCAAATACAGGCTGAACAGGACCTATTGTTACTGGAACTGTAACAGCTTCCATGCCTTTTGTCATTCTTTTAATTAATTCTTCTTTAGACCTTAAGTATTCATTATAATCATCATCCTCAACATTTCTTGTCTCTCTTGTATATTCTTTTGGAGGTTCCCTTGCTCTTGGAGTCATTGAAAAATGTCTACCCTCATTTCGAGCATTCTCAAATTCTGGTCTTCTAGGAGTTTCAGTGATTTCACAATTATTTGGATAAAGTTTAGGAGCTTCATTAATTGGAGGTGCACTCGGTGAAGTTTCAGTAGAAACCACCGGAGTAGACCATGATCTAGAAGGTCTCAAAGGCTGATTAGGCTGTTTATTTTTAGCAGTTGTATATATTTCTTCCATAATTGCATCCTCAGATTCACTTTCCATAGATTTTCCTGTAGGAGAACCCATTACCATTTCATGAATTAAATACAATCCTTCACTCATGTTTCCCTGTCTCCACATTCGTAATCTATCTTCATGAGTTTCTCTTTTCCATGATGGATTTTTAGAAGGTCTTTTAATTCCACTAGCTTCTCTTTGTAACTGATACATCTCATCTTCCCACTCAACTAAAGCTTCAAATTGAGTTGGTCTCGGTTTTGGAACAAGAGCATTCATTTTTTCTCGTAAGTTTCTTAAAACTCTTACATTAAATGAACCATCATCAGGCCAAGCCAAAACACCATCGTTTTTAGTATAGCGTTTCCAACTGTCGAACCATAAGACAGTATGATATCCGTATTCACCTTCCATGTACGCTGCAGGTGTTTTATACTTATGAAGTAGTTTACCACCTCGCGTTTCGATTTTCTTGTCAGGTGAAAATAAATTCTTAAATTTCTGAAATAATGTTGTCTTTTTCTCAACATGTTTAAAATGATAACTCATTTTTAAAAGTTAAATTTAATTCACAAAATCGTTCGTAAAATATTTCCGGGATGTTCCGCAAAACAACCAATCCGTGCGCGAAACACACCAACAAGCCAACGGCAGTTGAGCTGCGTCACTTTTCAGCTCGACCAATAATTTTGGAGATTTTCCTAAGGACCAATCAGCTCACAGGCCGTCAGAGACTCAGGAGCCAATCAGAATACAGCTTGTGACGTAGGTCACCCAATCCCTGCGCGGCTCTGTGACGTACACAGCAGCTGCGGTTTCTCGTTTCTCACTCCTGGCGCTTACCCCTCCTTGACAAAATCTTTTCACAGCACCATTTTAAGAACACTTTTCAGTGTAAATTAATTCTTAACAATGACTTATAAAGACAACATCTGTTCGTTTCACTAATTAGGATAGTTTACATACATTCAAGTATCCACACTTCGGAATAGACGGCGCTATTCACACTAAGGATAATATTCAATTGTCAGTAGAGTAACCTTACCCCACCCTTCAAGCAAGTATAATTATGAACTCGCTTTGCTCTGAACCCACCGCGAAGTGAAAGTTCTAAGAGTTCCACTTGAACATAAAATACAACTCAAACTCGCACTTTTACACGGAAAATTCCCCTAATTTCAAACACACACGAAATCCGTACAGGACTCTCACCTGTTTATAGAAATCATGCACCGTTAGCAAAATAACGACGTTATCCGTACAGGGCTCTCACCTGTTTATAGATATGAAACATGTACCCGTACAGGACTCTAACCTGTTTATAGATAATCATGCACCGACGTTAAATTTTACCCTTCACTCAAGCTTGGATATAACTATTACTCTCATCACAGTGAGTTTTATGGAAGGCGCTTTGTCCCTATTCTCATGCTGCTTTGATTTCTTAGAAATTCCTCACTATACAAGATTCAGACCTAGCCCTAAAACTGTGCTGCTCGGCGACAACACTATGGTACACGGCGATACCTCTTGTGATACTCGGCGATATCACTACAAACGAACAGATGGCTTGCGTGACTAATTTCTCGCCACACAATCTATACCGGTATAGCTTACAGATAGGCACGAAAAACGAACTTAACGAGTGTTAAAACATTGATCCTATTTTCATACCATGACGCAATCCTTAGCAACCAACATGTTACCTTGGTTACCGCTTAGCAACCATCAATTTCTGCTACCAGATAATTGATCCAGCGGGCTATAGAAAATATATCATAAACTACGCTACCCAATTTCATAACCTATAAACAAAATTCTAAACTATACATGGACCCATTTATGAACCTGATATATTTTTGGGCCTACTGAATCAGGTGGTCAAATAAATCTATATACACATTATTTACAAACTATAAACAATTTATACATTTGCAGAAAGAATATTGTCATTAGAATAAAACCCAATCATTTAAATGACCACTATAGGCGACGTGATCTAGCTAAAGGTAACCTATACTTCTAAATAACCAAGACCAGCTTGTTTGTCAAAAGTAAGATTTTATTTTCTAAATTATGGTATATAAGTTGTAAGTTTTATAAATGAATTTTATTAGCAATAAAGCAAGCATGATGGTAAGAAATATGAGAAAAATACAATTTAAGCAATGGAATCAATTTTAAAGAAATTATATAAAGTTTAGCATTTCTAAAACCTATTTCCCTAACTGAGCTAAATAGACAGAAATTAAAGTAAAGTTCTTTGAGGATTCTTACGTGCTCCACGCAAAGTCCAGCAGCACATCACCCTCATCGGAAAGTCAGAAAGCAGCAGCCAGCCCAACCCTAAGGGCATGACTTTTTATACCTTTCTACGCTAACTAAACTAGCGAAGGAAAATTTTCAGAAATACTCGACGTCCCATTGGCTGAGAGTGACAAGTGACATGTCACCCGATTCTTAAAAAGTTCCACAAAATCATGTCTTACAAAGACCATTGTCTCTTCCATGTGAAGCCAGAGGCTTCCTGCGATTGCAACTTTGTTTTAAGTCATCCTCGCAGCTTCCATAGTCTTACAGTGCAACTTCCGCGGATGCCAAGTTAAGGACTGACAAAAAGTTCACTTTCGACCTTGGCCATGTCCGACAGAATGATGTCAGCTCATCAGTTTTTTGCTTTGTGAATGCAGCTTCAATAAACGTTTTAATTCAGAATGGGCGTCTCGTGACTTTCTGCAGAAATATGGATTAGCTCTTTTTGTGCGGCTCAAATAGTTAGGCCTCAAAAGCAGGCAACTTATGATTTCTAGTATAAAACAAACACAAGAAAAGTATTAATGTAAGAAATAAAGTATATTCTGTATCCACCCCATGGTTTACTAAATAATTAACCCACCCGATTAATCAAAATGTTACCTAGCCATTGCAAACAAATAAAGCAGCGTTTATATTTACCAGTCTCCGTTTTTCTATGAGACCCATATGCACCTAGAATAGTAGAAATGACATCACACAGACAAGAAAAAGCAAAACAAGCACATGCTTATTTTAAATATGCAGCAGTTAGTAATGACAAAAACGAAAACAATAAATTATTTTATTATTTTGCACGAACAAAAAGATGCAACATTTATGCACGTTTATGAGCACACATGTTAGTCCCCCCACGTGTAAAGTTTAATCTAGGTTGTATTAGCACGACATATCACAAATCATTAATAATTTTATTCATGTTATGGAAATGTGACTTTGCGAGTTTAAACAAAATTTTGTTTTCTATCTCGCTCCATCACTTTGCACCAGGTAGGTAGTAGTTGCCCTAGGGCACTTTGTGCCATCCTTTACACCAATGCATTGGAATTTTTGACACATCTTCGGTTCTTGAGCCTTAATGCCATTCAGCACATGGCAACGTCGCAACACAGGACAGATGTTTCTGACGCAACCATGCGACAGTGTTGATAAATGTGCCCCTAGATGTTAAAACAAAAACAATAGACTACACATGAGTACTCATGCTATATTCCTTGTTATACTTGTATTTTCTAAGAAACAGACATTTGCAATCAGCTTTATATATTGTTTCCAATTTGTAACTTTATACCATGTATGCAAGCGCATGTACACAACTCTTCCCCAGGGATCGATGGATATAAATCCATTAAAATCTATCTTCATTTCTTCTGGACCTCTCACTCACTGACCTTTTCAGCATTAGGGATGCCAGCCGCCCCACGCCTATTCTTAGCTGTACGTCTGAAGTTCCATAAGTGGATTTATGGCTTAAAACCTTCATGCATCACCCACAAGAGAAAGTCATTCATATGCTGTATACTTCGTCATTAATCTTGTTGCAGCTCGGCAGATCATCGCTGAAGATGCCCATCTGTTATGAATGTCATAGCAACATCCCATCTCTTTTTTCATATACAGAAAATGGTTGTATTGATGATTTAAGAAAATAGCCTTGGCATATGCTGATCCAGCTCTTTCAGGGGAACTGGTTTTGAGGTTGATGAAATTGTCAGTCCCAAAGCAGCTCCAGCAGGTGATGAGTTCCTATATTACGGGACTTGCAAGCCTCTTGATGCTGTAATAACATACCCAGCAAACCGGAAATCATGGTGTGTGATAAATTCAAGGTCCACCATTACGGATCTAACCTTTTGGCTACGGGAATTGCTCCAGAAACAGATATTATTGCTCACATTACATGTAATTCCCTTTCTCTGCCATTTTCGTGGACATATGGCACCAGGTTGCCTTGAGAACGATTTTTTCAGAAAATACATAGAGTGTTTAATTTCCTCAAACTTGGAATCTTGACTGGCCCTATGCGTCCCAGATGGACCAAGATGTCTTGAGGCTTAGCAGAAGGTGTGTGTCTGAAAGGCATTTCTAGGCCTGTTGCCCAAATGTACAGGATTCACCTGCTCAAGCTCAAACTCCACTCACGGTACATCTCACTTGCTATTCATAGGGAACCTCTGGGCTCCTCTTAGCCCAAAGGATGCTTATAGTAAAGGAAGTACCGACTATATACAGCATCCTATATTGCCCCCTTACTATGTGCTTGTACTGGCTGATTCCTAGGTAGTTCTAGTATGTACACACAATGCAAACAGGCTGTTGACAAGTATGTCTGTAGTATGCCTTGATAGAGACAGGAAAATGTCTAGCACCACACTTTTCAAAAAGCAGTTCATGTATGATGATGAGTAGTTTTAGATAGACAGATTACTAAAGTACTTGGCAAAGCCAAACATGTGTTAATGTCACAAAATTAAGGTTGTCTGGCACTTTAACATGATATTCAAGCTTTTGGGAACACACTGTTCTTTTTTATGACACTGGTTCAAGTGATTGTATAGATTAAAAAACATATATTTTAAAAGTTTGAAAAACACGAGGCTAAGGAACACAGTAATAGAAGGTTGTTAATTTTATTTTTATGAGATTTCTTCAATAAGAAGTGAGTTCATTAAGAGGAGGTTGCAGAATTAGATCCCAAACTCTTTAATAACATAATTGATTAATTATCTGTCTGCCTCCCAAGTAGTCTAGAACCTTAACAAATTTGACAGCCAAGAAACAGTTTGCAAAAACTGCTTGCATGAAATGCCGGCCATACAATACAAATGGAGGGGATGTTCTATAATTAAAGGAAACTAAAAATGTCAGTTTAACATACAAAATCGGTTTCAGTATAACAATGTAGTTTGTAATTTATGGAAATATTTTCATAAGGACAGACTTGCAGTTTATTAACTTAACGTGGTCGCCGAGGTCCACATTCTTTGTTTTTACAGAGCTAGCCAAAAATAATAAACTTTTCTCGACTAGAAGCGGCAACATCCAAGCATGTCCTCCTTAATGATAAACGGTATCTCAGCCACTCACTGTCCATTAGATTGTGCAATGAGAAGGTATTGGAGTATGCGCTTCCCTCAGAAAGTGTAGGGAGTTTCAGCACTCCAGGCAAATGAAATTTTACCTGTTTGAGCACTTCCCTTACACTAAAAAAGGCGATTTGATGTGGTTTCTGTAGGATATATCACCAATACTAGGTGACTGGTGACATAATGGCTGATTTCTCTCTCTGCGACCCATGGCAATTGTTGCATCCTAAAGACAGGGACAACACCTACATTTCTCCAGCTCATTGTACAAAATACAGATTAGACTTTTTCCTGACTTCTCTGTGGGGACTGTATCAGACTGTGCCCCGATTTCTTTTTCTAGACTGCCACCTGATGTTACCCAAATCCTGTACGTGGTGCACAGATGTCTCAAAATGTAGGATCTCTTATGCTAAACGGAAGCTTGTTTCCTGGCTTACGGAGTACCTTGAACTTAATGGATCAACCGAATCCTCGTAGCAGGTTTTGTGGGCAGCGGGCAAGTCATATCTCAGAGGCATCCTCATAAAGGACTCCAATACAGCATGGGGAGCCACAGAATGCAGTAAATCAATGCTGAAGGAAAAAATTTCGGGGCATATTATCAAGAAAGGCGTTAAAAATGATTGCCGGTTTAGCACCAGAAAACTGCCGCTAAAGCGGCGATAATGGGCTTGATAATATGCCCTTGAGAATTCCAATAGAAGCCCATGTTCTGGTATTAACATGGGCTTCTATTGGAATTCTCCAGGGCATATTATCAAGCCCATTATCACTGCTTTAGCTGCCGTTTTCTGCCCCTTACCCGGCGATAATTTTAATGCCGTTCTTGATAATATGCTCCCAAATCTTTAGCCTGTGATCTATAGGGAACACCTCACTCCGACCCTTTTGTGCACCTTTCTGAAAAAAAATATGAACTGAACATGACCTACACCAGCATTGCGGAGAAAGCACTCTTTTTTTTTAAAAATCTTTTTATTATTTTAAAGACAAACAAACAAGACATGATACATCGGAGGAATCATCATTAGAGCAAGAGTCCCACACTTCACAGGGAAAGAAATGTCGACAGTAATCTAGCATTACAGCAAGGCGGGTACACCCCGTGCCATGTCGGCACTGCAAGAGGCATCCCCATCAGTCAACAGGCTAACATAACGAACTCAGGACTCTGGCTCTTTATTCTATACCCCATATGCAACCACCCTCAGTATCTGTCTATCCCCCAACCCCCAACCATGCTACAGACGCTAATACCTAAGCAATGAATGCCGTTGTAACACCGCTCTCTTATAGTGTGGTGCACAGGTGCTCTCACTCTTAGCAGATATCAATCAATTGAACCTCCCGGAGATCAGAGGCCACCGTTCACACTGGTCTCCCCAGGTTCAGTGGAAGCTGCCGTAGACCGCCCCTCCTCTAATGAGTCGGAGTCCGAACCAGCATTTACGTCCGGCGTCCGGAGCTCCATCACCAAGGTCTCCCACGCCCGCCCCGCTTCCAGCGCCCTATCACTGTGGGATCTATGGGCCTGTTGTAACCTAACCGAGCTTTCGCTACCCGCCCACATGAGCATCGCTGCTTTCCATCAATCAAAACTAGGGCCAACCACTGCCTTCCAATGTGATGTAATTTCCCTCTTGGCCAAGATAAGTCCCAGATCTATAAATTTACTAGTCAGTTTGTTCTTACTAGTGTGCAGGAACCAATGTAGGAGGCAGGCACCTTTATCTATAGCAATCTGCCGCTCAGTCACCTCACAGAGCAACCCGGTTATCTCCTCCCAGAACGTACCCAACTGCAGGCAGTCCCACAGCATATGGCTTAGATCCACATCCCGCAACCGGCAGCGGGTACAGGCCGCAGTATCTGTCCGGAAGTACTGATTAATTTTAGCCGGTGTGAGGTATGCCCTATGCAGTATAAAAAATTGAATACGTTGGAACCTAGCGTTTCCGGTACCCTTCCATGCTCTTTTAAGAATCTGCAACCAAGACTCATCCGGGATGTCCTTGCCTAGGTCCGTTACCCATTGCTCCCGTAGCCTCTGCAACGGGCCGAGTCCCTCCTCCAGCATCCGGCGATAAAGGCAGGCAACCGCTTTATACGTGCCCGTCGCCATCACCACATACTGGCACGCTCTGCTCATCGGCGGCTCCTAGAGGCCTGCGCCCCAATACTTCTGTTTAGCACCTATCAAGGCCACATGCATCAGAAAGTGGCCACGGGGGAGCCCAAAGGTCTCCTGCAACGTGTCATAGGGCAGCAGCACACCATCCGCATAGAGGTCACCCACCATCTGCAGGCCCAGGTCCTCCCATTCTGCAAGTCCGGACCAATCTCCACCATGAGGCAGCGCCGTGCACATACCCAGCGGTATCTCAGGCGCATAAAGGCGCTGCACTCCAATTCTATTGTGGAACCGTTTCCAACAATGCCTCAGGGTGTCCCCCAGCATCGAGAGCTCAGAGGTCCTCAGTTGCTGTTGCAAGATCACGAACAGTAGAACATGCCTCGGCACTTCTGGTGCAGGCCGCCCTTCCGGGCCTCTAAACTATAGTGCCACTGCTCGAGTGAGGATCTGAAACTGCGCAGCCAGGTAATATAACTCAAAGTCCGGGGCAGCTAGTCCCCCCTCAGCTCTCGGCCGTATCAAAGTATCCAGCGCCACCCTACGCCATCCGACACCCCAGATGAAGTCACTCGTCGCAGAGCGCAGTTGCCGAAAAAAGGCAACCGGTATGCGTATTGGTAGGGTCCCGAAGAAATACAACAGGCAAGGAAGTGCTACCATCTTTAGCAGTGCCACACGGCCTACCACCAACAGCGGCAGGGTCCCCCAAAATCGTATGCTACCTCTCAGGCCCCTCATGGCTCTCCCAATGTTACCCTCAAGGAGATCTTCCTGGGCATGATACAACTGCGTTCCCAGATAGGGAAGGCACCTCGGCTCCCACACCAGATCGAGCAGTAACTCGGGCGGGTCACGCGCAGCAGTCACTGGGAAAACACAGGTCTTATCCCAGTTAACCCGCAATCTTGAGATGTCCCAGAAGCGGTCAAGAAGAGTCCTCGCCCCTGCCAGGGCATCCCCGGCATCTCCCAGGAACATCAGGAGACCGTCCGCATAAAGCGAGATATAATGCGCCTGACCGCGTAGCTGAAGGCCGCGATACGCCTCCCCCATTCTAGCGTGCGCTGCCAATGGCTCCATTGCAAGAGCAAACAACAGCGGGGAGAGCGGGCAACCCTGCCTGGTGCCCCGCCCCATCGGCCAGGAATCGGAAACTACCCTGCCCACCCGAACCCTGGCTGTCACTGAAGAGTACAATATAGCAGTCCAACGGACATAACCGGCACCAAGCCCAAACGCCGTCATAATTGAGAACAGATGGGGCCACTCCAGGCTATCAAATGCCTTAGCAATGTCAATCGAAAGGAGTAGCGCTTGCCCCTCCATTCCCCGGCCGCCATCCAATATCCCGACCAACCGGCGTATGCTGTCAGCCGTATTACGCGTCGGAAAAAAGCCCGCTTGATCTGGATGCACCAATCGTGTCATAAAAGGAAGGAGTCTAGTGGCTAGCACCCGGGATTTTATAATCAGTGGTGAGCATAGAGAGGGGCCTGTACGCTGCCGGATCAGTTGGCGGTTTCCTGGCTTAAGAAGCGGAACGATTATGACCTCCCTAGTGGAAGCCGGCAGCAATCCCGTCTGTCGGGCCTCCTGGTACATCGCCAGTAATCTAGGAGCTAGGAGATCCATATAGGTCAGATAAAATTCAATAGGCAATCCATCACTGCCCGGCATTTTGTTGCGTGCCAATTGTTTATGGTGCAGGGAATTTCAGACAGTGCGATATCCTGGCCAAGCGCTTCCGCCTCCTCCTCCTCAATGGTAGGGAGCTCCAGGCCCTCCAGAAACTCCTGGGCATCCACCGCACCAGTCTGCAGTTGGCTGGTGTGGAGAGCGGTGTCGAGAGCCGCGTAGAAGGAGCGAAAGTGGTCGCCTATGAGGTGCTGTTCATAATCTAACCTACCAGAGGGGGAAGCCAGCGCCAAAATGGATAAGCAGCGAGGGGTAGGGTCAGCCAACCAGGCCAATAAGGTACCCACCTTGTCTCGCTCCGCGTGCGCGCGAGCCAAATAGGCTCTATGAGCAAAACACCGGAGGCGCTCCACCTCCACCGCTACCGTCCTCCTTCCGAGTAAGGACCTCCGTGCGTGCTCTGGAACTGTCCGAATGGGCCCTCTCAGCATCGCACAGGGCTCTCTCGCCCACCTCGATGGCCTGCAACAATAGCTTCCTAACTCCCACCCACTTGGCAATGCAGATCCCACGGACCACCACCTTAAAGGCATCCCATTCCAGAGCCACTGTCGTGGCGGAGCCCGCATTCTCTGAAAAATAGTGTTCTACCCCATCTCCCAGTTCCGCTCGGAAGACCTGATCTTCGAGCATCTCCGGGCGCAATCTCCAAGTAGGGATTCTGGGGCACTCCGCCACCCAACAGAAGTTTATCAAGAGCGGATTATGATCAGAAATGGTACGTGTTAGATATTCACTGCTAGCCGCCAGCGGCGCCAAACCAGTACTACACAAAATGGCGTCCAGCCGTACGTGCAGATCGTGCAAGGCCGAATAATATGAGTAATCCCGATCCACCGGATGCTTCGCTCGCCAAAGGTCAATTAGTCCCCAGTTGTCTTGCCAGCAGGCCCGAGCTCTAGCCAACTTATTAATCGGGGACGTGGGCAGCGGAGGATGGGATCTATGCATAACTACATTAGTTACTGAATTAAAGTCCCCCCCATCAACACCGGCGTCGTAAAATAATCCGCAAGCGCAGTCGAAAGAGTCTCTAGAAAGGGTGCCTGTTCCACGTTAGGAGCATAAACACTGCAAAGGGTCACCTCACGCCCATACAGGCGGCCTCTAACCACGACATACCGGCCCACAGGGTCTATTAATTGGTCTAATACTTGGAATGGAACCCCAGCCCTAATCCAGATCAGGACCCCTCGTGCAAAGGCTGAATAAGTGGTGTAAAATAGCTGCCCTCACCATCTACGCTGCAATGCAAGCCCCTCAGTCCTATTCAAATGTGTCTCCCGGAGAAAAGCAACCTGTGCGCCCCTGCGGACTAAGTATGAGTGGACCGTGTATCTGCGCTGTATGGAGTGCAATCCCCGAAAATTCCAGGTTACACATTTCACATCAGGTAACAAACCCATAGCTGCAAGTCAAAAGCCACACAGAGCGGCCCTCTCCCTATGGCCACCAGGGGATGGCAACAGAACACCCGCACACAACACCCGGCAGCGCCAGTTTCTCTGTAAAGCTCAGCAGCAGGCAACATCCCCAAAACAAAACATACCCATCCCTTAACACCCCCCCACCCCGTTCCTCCCCCTCCCCCCCAGAACAGGCACCAATATAGTGAATCCCATCCAAACTATCCCAACTATAAGCCTCGCACAAAGCTAAGGCCAACTAACTAACTGAGACCATCCAGTGGGTGTAGGATAGAGCCTAGAGACGGTCTTGCGGTAAACCAAAACCCAGCCAACATCCGCCACAAGTGCAAAACCTCCCAGTCCCCCTGGAACCCCCCACAACCATCATCCCCACTCCGCCCCCAATCATGATCATTCCTGTCCCCGGTTCCCAGCCTCCCACTCTCCAATCCTCCATCACCCACCCCCGATAATCAAGCATTGCAGTGCATCGTTCTAGGGCTAACACCCAGTCCCGCAAACAGTACAGAGTCTACTCATCCAGCAGCCCATCCGCAGTTCAAGGCGTGACAGTCGGTAAGTGGGTATCGTCTGTCCCAGAGGTCTCCGCCTCCGATTGCCCCTTGTCGCTACCAATGTCCGATGCCTTAATCATGGCCCCCAGCAGGTCCCCAGAGAGTGCAGTCACCAAGTCTAGGGCCCCCCTGCGTTCCATGGCCGTCTGCGATGTGGATGGTTTCTGTAGGCCGCGCCCGCATCGTCGCAACCTCCACGACCTCCGAGGCTGAGAGTCTTTAGTCAGCTTCTGCTCTTCGCCATCATGGCCGTCCTTGCCTGCCCTATAAGCTTCCAACCATTCCCAGGCATCCTCCGGCGTCTCATGAAAGTGGGTCTTCCCGTTGAGGATTATACGCAGTTTGGCCGGGAAAAACAGAGAGTACTGAATCCCTTCCGCTTGCAACTCCTTCTTGACCGCCTGGAATGACATACGGCGCCGCTGGGTATCAAAAGAATAGTCTGGGAAGAGCGTGACATTGCTGTTGTCCACCTGATAGGGACCATCGCTGCAGGCCCTCCGAAGGAGCAAGTCGCGGTCTCGGAAGTGCAATAGTCGCGCCACCACTGGCCGCGGGGGCCGCCCCTGGTGCGGCGGCCTAGCCGGTACTCGGTGCGCCCACTCCAAGGTATAGAATCTCGACAGCCCCTCGGGTGCCACAGCAGTTTGAAGCCAATTCTCCAAGTAGGCCACCATGTCTGAACCCTCAATTTTCTCCGGTAGGCCAACCACGCGGATGTTATTGCGTCTATTCCTGCCTTCCGCGTCCTCTGCCCTCCGTTCTAACATCGTTAGGCGGTCCGGGACTCCCACCATTGTCGCCGAGAGCGCGGTCTGCGCTGGGCCAATCTCCTGGAGAGTAATTTCGTTCTGTTTCACCCGATCAGCAAGTTTCGAGTGATCCGCTCGTAGCAAACCCAGACCAGTTGCAACCTGCGCAATATCTTGCTGGAGGGCCTCTCGAGAGGCCGCAATAGCCGCCAGTATTTTATCCAGTTGGAGGTGAATTCCCTGGTCTTGTGGCAGTTCCTGCTCACCCCTATTCTCTGGAGACAGGGGGTCAGCATCAGTTGGTGGCTGCTCTTCTTCCTTTCGCGCTCGTGGCTTGCACATGGCTGCAGACGGCAGCACACCTTCGGCCTTTGTCGCCGTGCCCACGGTATCACCCAAATCGAATTAATGGCACCATTGCATCTCCCCCGCGCCTCCGCTCCAGGGTGGGTCTCGCCCAGCGATGTGAAGTCAGATCGCCAACAGCAGTCGGAATCGCCTTCCAGTCCACAGTCTATATGCTCCGCCGGCCCGGCCCAGCCCTAACACCGCTCAGGGCCCTTTGCAAACTCGAGAGGAGTAGCTTCCGGTCCCAGCCTTCACGTGTCCGCAGCGCTCTGGGCACCCTCTCGCCTCCCTTCAGGGCACTTCAGTACTCCGTAACCCCACCGCAGTGTCGCCAGGACACTCCAGGGCTCAGCGCTGTTGTAGTCTGCGCACTCCCTGCCACAGTTCCCTGTTCCCAGGCACCTCCGTCAGCACTGGTTTCTGCACCCGGAATGGGTGACGGGGATCGACGCCATTTTAGATCGTCCGATGGTCGGCACCCCCGCTCAGGCCAATCGCTCCGGCAACCGTCTCGTGCCTAGAGTTGGGCAGATCTCAGCACCCAGCTACTCCAGATCGCCCCATGCTTCATTGGCTCTACTTGGGGGTCCGAGATAAGCCGGATTCAGGATAAAAGCGGGCATCGGGTGGGAAGAAAGCATTCATGAGGGTTAAACTGAGAAGTTATGAACAGAGTGAAAAAAACTGGCTGGCTGCTTACTTAACAAATTAGGCAAATGAAGCTAAGATGGCAATTCCAGCTATCTACGACTCCTCCAGTTCCTAGTTATACCGATCAGACAGCCACGGCCGGTAGTAGGTGTAACTTCAGGGCGGTGACGTGGGGAGGGGGAAGGGCAGGGTGGGGGGAAGTAATGTATGGATTACAGACTTTAACAGGTAAGTAAACATATAAATAAATAAAACGAATTTCGTTGTGTGCACTGCATCGCATTTGGTGATGCAGTGCACACAACAAAATTTGTTTTATTTATTTATATGTTTACTTACCTGTTAAAGTCCGTAATCCATACATTACTACCCCCCACCCTGCCCCTCCCCCTCCCCACGTCACCACCCTGCAGTTACACCTACTACCGGCCGCGGCTGCGATCAGACCTCATTGCACGTGAATATACTGCCTTTTACTTAGATCTTTATTCTTTGGAGTGACCCGAGGAGAATGAAAGAGAGCACTCCTTGTCCAGGTTTCACCTCCCCAGACTGTCCATCCATATGTAGGTAAGAGCTGGAACAGAATATTAGAGAAAAGGAAGTGGGGGATTGTTGTACACTAAAAGAAGTCCAAATGTAGCCAAGTAGTAAGTTATAGCAAGGTGGTTTATTAAGTCCAGTTAACAGGTTAAGATGCTAAGTAAGATGGTAGATAGCCCCACCAGGAGCAGCTTCCCTGCTGCTGAGCCTGCAGATTCCAACTGACACTCACCACATCACCAGGCACCGCTGCACTCAATGACATCACCAGGCATCCAGCAATCCACTCATCACTAAGCACTACAACACTCATCCTGGCTGGGCAGTAGAGAATATGTAGCTAAGAGAAAGGAGAGGCGACAATCAAGTCACAACAGGGATGCTATTAAGTGGATGGTGACTGGCAAGGCACCAGGTGAAGAACGGTTCCTACTTGAATTGTATAAAGTCACAGTCAGTCACTCTACCCCTCCTTATTGCAATGTTCCGAGAGGCTGCAATTTCAGGCTCCGTGAGAGAGGAATTTAATTGAGCTCATATCACAGTCATTCCTAAGCCGGATAGGGAGCAGCTTCATTGTGCCAGCTATTGACCTATTTCCCTCTTGAACTGTGATATGACATTTTTAGCCAAGGACCTGTCCAGTAGACTGGTTAGAGTGATCTGTCTACTCGTTGATGAAAATCAAGTGGGGTTTGTGCCAGTCCATTTTCCTTGACAATACATAGACGTGGTTTGGTCCAGGTTATGCTTATTGGGCAAATTACAGATCTGTGGGAGTATGTCTTCAGTCTCTCCTGTGTTTGTTCTGTTATTATAACACTGTAGTTTTTCTATTTTATATCATTTCCATGCGTTCAAGATAAAATATATGTGATGACTATCGGTTTTGGTATTCCGACCTCTCAATAAAAATTATTTAAATAAGACAAGATCATGCTCAATGACCAGAATCTCAACAGGGAAAGAAACTGTAGCTAAACAAAGCTTTATTTGTACGACACACCTGCTAGGATAGGTTAATGAGATGCTTATTGGTCGGATAGGTGCTGGAAGAACTCTGGTGAGAAGGAAAGTCTAGTGCATCTCATTTGAGACTGTCTACAGCACTAAAGGAATTGGACTGAAGAATTCAATGCTCTGATTGCAATTATCCTGGTTGTTGATGGGTTGTACCCTGAAACCGGTCCCAGGATGCTTGTTTTCCGGTCCCGGGAGGTCCTGGTCTCGCAGTGTAGGCTGGACTGATCCCATGAGGTACAGGGTCAAAACTGATTTGCATATGGCTAGGTCCAAACTTGGGTGATGTGGTGAGCAACAAAGTTATGAATTTGACCCAGATCTGTGAATGGGGGTGAATGTTTAATTTGTTCAGCATTCTATCCATCATCTTTTTGTGTTGCCCTGGTTGCAATATGTCACACCCCCTGAAATTTCCAGTTTACATTCTCCTGAACAGACAGTGACACTGCAAAAAACGAGGCGGCACCCCTTGTCCACTGCCTTACCTCGTCTCTAGACAACTCTTGCCCTAGGTTCCCAACTGATGGGATAAGGGTTCATGTTTTGCTATTGTCTGTGCTGCTTTGGTCATACGTCACTGCAAACGAATTTTACTATGAAGTGAGAAAGTAAACAATTCTGATAATTATGTTCTGGATACATTACATAGATGACATTCTTATAATTTGTGGTGGCATTGTCTGAAAAAAATATGTTTGAGAACAATTCTAATCTGCATCTTACATTAAAAAAAGAATATACGTGAGAGGGAATTTCTGGGTTTGTTGATCAGAATTTGAAACAATAGATTAGACACCAATAACAGATAAGACCTGATAGTATGTTTCATGTTGATAGATCACATCTTCATTGATCAAATGTATACAATACGGTGAAAATGTTTGGGGGTGCAATTGTTCTGGCAAGCTTTCATACAGAATCAGATCTCATGACTGGGATGTTTAAAGGTGAGGCTACTCTCAGCAGTTCACGCACAGTGGCCGAGGATAATAACGAAGGACTGGAAAATACCCGGAAATATTTATAATTATAATGTAAGAGCACAGATTATCCTGGAGGTAGCCCAGCATGTATAGCATCTGGTGGGCTTTACTCCATTGCACTAGGGATGCACTTCCCTGCCCTGGCAGGCTACAACCAGCCATATTTGTTGTTCTCGACCAGCCAGGAGGAGATCCCTGTGCCTTCAGAGTAGCCAACAATATAGTAGCTTCTTTAGTGGCACTATTGCTCTGCTTTGAGGGCACCATTTTCACATGTACAGCAATGTTATTTTGAAAAACTAAAAATGTCTTTGATATGCTGGGAGTTTTCTCCCAGCCTGGGAGGGTCATGTATCCTATTTCCAAACAGGAAAAAAAGTACATTGGAATGAGGTTCCGTAAAAATTATTACGATGTTCTGGGCATTACCGAATATAGACGAGTTTGGTATCTACGAACCGCAAAAGACGAGTTCGGCAAGTGTGCGAATTCTCGCTACACTACCTGCCAGGGTTCGTCTAATATTACGTGTTCTTCATCTGAACCCTCGGGTTCCATTTTAGATACGGCATCCATTTTGTTTCTTGCCCTCACGTAGTCAGCGAGCAGGTAACTGTTCGCCCCTTGACCCTCTAGTTCCCAAGCCTTGCGGAAGACGCATATTCCTTTCATGCGTCTTTATGGCCGGAGGAATGACACAGCAAAGGCAGATGGCACAGCTTGAGGGTAATCTGGTTGTACCGGTCTATTGTGACAGCCTTACAGGCAATGGATCCAACTCTTTTGATCTCGCGATCATGCTTCCGATATTACCCCCACACTCTTTTCTCTACACGTGTCTGACTTCCTTGCAGCTGCTCTTGTCTCTCCTTCTTGGTCATTTACAACTCTAATGGGTGTGCCTAATTGTGGGAAGATGTACTTTTACAGTTGGGAACCGGCATGGCTATTTATAAAGATGTTCCGGGATTCTGAACACATGAAAGCGACCCTTTTGAAGTCTACTGTGGGAACCGGATTGTAATCTTTTGTCCACATGTTATGCAATGGCAACATTCTGTATAAAAGAGAGCGACCTACATATACAAATTTGAAGCAGACTCTCAGAACCTACACACTGTTGTACTTCTTGTGACTTTTGCCTCCCTGCAGTAATAAACGCTGATCTTTGACGCCGAAGGAAGTATCCTGTGTCTCTGTAATTTGTGCGCCGAAACAGGTATCCCATGAAGGTTATAGGTGTTGTTCCCTGGCACCGCTGGTACTGTTAAAAGTCCAGTCCTTCAGTTGGCGCCCAACGTGGGGCGACTTCAGCGGTACCGGTCCAAAGCCTGATGATCGTGAGGAACTTCGTGTGAAATCTCCAAGGGAAGGTGCACCCCGCTTCATCGATCCTGTTGTCGAAATAAGTGGCCCGAAGTTTTTCCCTGCGAAGATTCCCGCCTCCTGACGGCTGTGACGGACCGATGCCCTGACTGTCGACCTGTCTTCGACGCCCGGCGCAGACCTTACGTACAAGCGAGACGATAGACGGGCCTTCCTGGTGACGCCATTGAAGTTCTGAGTTAAGTATTTGTGGGTCGCTCCCAGTCCTTAGTAGTTGTTCTAGCTTCTCGAAAGCTTTGTTGTAGCCTTTAAGGCTTTGTTGTAATAGCTCACTGAGCTTTGTTATAGCCTCCTCAGGCTTTGTTGTTAGCTCTTCGAGCTTTGTGGTAGCCTTAAGGCTTTGTTGTATTGCATGGTTCCATTGCATTTGTGGTTCTTAGTATTGGTTCTTAGTATTATTTGACAGTTGCAATTGCCAAAAACCGAGGGTTTTGATTTATACGAGGTTTTATTGCTTCGGTAATCCTTGAAGTTTGATACTAGGTTAGTGTGCACAATGCCTAGCCATAGTGGTTTGTTTCGTATTTTCCAATGTTGCGCAATGGATTCCCGGTTGGAGGATTCGTGTCCGATACCTCCAGTTGGAACTCCGATACATGA
Organism: Lissotriton helveticus; assembly: GCF_964261635.1. NCBI lineage: Eukaryota > Metazoa > Chordata > Amphibia > Caudata > Salamandridae > Lissotriton > Lissotriton helveticus. The sequence goes on from NC_136072.1 coordinate 994,751,509, forward strand.
TCTTTATAGTCGACATGGGGTGGGTCCTATAATATATAATGATTACTGGGTCCGCTATACAAAGAAAGACGGTGACCTTAGATGGCCACCACATGGAACTTTTGAACTTTCGATTTTAGACAATCTTGAGGCTAAATTATTTTTAAAGAAAGCTAGGCCAGCTATGTTTGATTCCTTTCGGATATGGCGTAAAGAGGCCAAGCAGAAAGAAATCAAACAACTTAAAAAGGATCAAAAGCAAGGGTTCGTTCCGATAATGCAAACTATACGAGAATGTAAACAGGACAAAGAAGAAAAGGAAATGGAAATCTCTACTAGATTGCATCATATGAAAATAGATAAATGTTACCCAGTTTTACCGAATAATCTAGAAAAGAAAGAAGAAGATTTGAAGGAGGATTCCTTGCTGTCATATTTGATGAAATCACCACCTCCTTATGTACAGGGTGCTACTGCTCCTGTAGCTGCTCCTGTAGCTCCTCCTGTTGTACCCCTTGTTGCTCCAGCGGCTGCGGGTCAGCCCGTTGTTAACACTACGTTTGTTCCACCTCCTGTCCTTGTTCCTACTGCTCCTGTACCTGTACCTTCGCAAACTGTTGTTTCTGCTACTCCGACTATCTTGTCAGTTCCTACTATGCCTTCCTTCACCTCCAGTGTTGTTGCCCCTGTTTTTCTTTCTCCTTCTGTTCGTAAGCGTGTTCCTAACTCTGTTGCTACCCTTTATTCACCTCTTTCCGGTCCGTTATTTTCGTCTGACTCATCTGAAACTCCTCAGAGACGGAGTCAGATCCCTAGTGGTAGGGAGAAAGAAACGTTAGTAACCATGGCACATAAGTGGATAAAACATCCTGCTAACTACACTCCTCGTGTGGTCTTCGACACGTTTTCTCAGTTTAATGAGCCTACGCAGAGATTCGTGTTTGAAGAGATGTGTAACTTTTTGAGGGAAGAATGGTATAATGATGATGTAGATAATGTACCATCCGACATAATTGAACTTCAGAGTCACTTTTCGAACGGTATGATTATAGGAGACGATGTACGACGTGCCGTGGAACGTTTATTAGCGTTCAGATCCACAGCACATTCTCGGGTGTCATCAGATGATACCACTGAGAATTGGAAAGCGGTTCCTGGTCAGTATCCCATGAGAGAGGTTCCGCCACTGTGGGTGCCTGGTGATCCGCAAGCTAACCCTGTGGTTCTACCGCATTTTCGAAGGGTATGGATACATCTTCCATGGAAATGATCAGAAGTTTTGCAAGTGAAGCAATCTTTACCTGATCCACGTAAAAATCCGGCTGGTTATTATAAGGAGTTATCACAACTGGTGGAAGCTTCTATTATGAACCTTGCCGACATCGACATGTTGTTTGGCAATGTTGTACCGCAACCAGTTTGGGCTAAAATTAGTCAAGCCAATCACGCAGTTGAATTAGGGGGTGATTGGGCTGCACTGCTAGCAGCTGATGCATTACAAGTTGGTGGGGCTAAACCTGACCAGTTGATCTTGGATTTGCCTCAGAAAATAATTACGCTCATGAAAACTCTCATGCCAGCGATGAAGGTGAACTGGGATAAGTTAACAGCTTGTAAGCAAAAGAAAGACGAGAGTGTCTCGGATTTCTTTACAAGGTTTGAGGAAGCGTTTGTCGACCACAGCGGCCAGGACATGGGCGCTGAGGGAGGCCAGCGGTTATTCGTTGACAAGTTCGTATCAAACTTGCTGCCTGAACTAAGCAACAAACTGAAGAATTCAGAGAGTGCGTGGGCAGTTTCAACCCCTGCACAAATACTAGCAACGGCCCAGTATTATGAGAATAGGGAAAAGGAAGAAAGTGATCGTGTAGAAAAGAAAACGAAAGAACTCAAAACGAAGGTTTTGTTGCAGCAAGCATACCCTCCACGATCAAACCAAAATGATTCACAACAGCAGTATCGACCACGAGCACAGCCCGATAGGATGCAGCCGCGCTCTGACAACTTTGATTATAGATCTTCACTTGGGTATAATCAGTGCGCATATTGTAGGAAAGAGGGACACCTAAAATATGATTGTCTTGCGTTACGGGACCGTCTGAATGGTGTGTCGACACGTGGAAACCGTGGTGGTGGTTCTCAACAGGCACCACGTGGTAGAGGTCGTGATTCATCCCACAATCAGATTGATCGTCATCAAAATCAATCGGATGCGAATAATTATTTTGACCGGCGAAATGCGGGGTCAGTTCGATCTGCACAGTATAATGTGGATGATTATTACGTAGAGCATGAGACTGTTGTAAATGACCATTACTAGGACAGCCAACGACAAAGAGAGGGAGTAGTGTCAGTTCCGGTTGATCAGAGTGGGCCTTACGTTGCAGTGGCTACATCGGGTGTAGTTGAGCCTTTTCTGTTAGACACTGGTGCGACAAAAAGTTCCATCATGCATTCGAAACTCCCTGGCGCACCTTTGTCTGGCTTAACGAACGTTTCCGTTGGATTCTCTGGCGCCCCTGTTAGTAACCCAGTCTCTAATCCTTTGCCTCTTATGATTGGACCTCGTGAGCTAACTGATTCTATCTACAGGTTGTAGTGAAAATCTTTTGGGGCTGGATTTGTTGAAACGATTATATGCAACATTGTATTGTTCCCCCGAAGGAGTGGAGCTTACGTTGGGACGGAGAGTGATCTCTCCCATGTATTTGTCGGTCGATAAATTCCCACCGGAATTGAGTTCCCTCCCTGCGTCCTTATGGGCCACAGGTCCTAATGATGTGGGCCTGTTAGACATTCCACCCTATGTGATTCAATTGAAACCAAATGCGCGATTACCGCGTTTACCTCAATATCGTATTTCTCTTGAGGGCGAACAAGCGCTGTTAGCAATCGTTCATGATCTCATTGGAAAAGGTGTTGTTGAAGAAACTCGTGGAAATGTGTGTAATAGCCCTGTATTGCCAATTCTGAAACGAACTGACCCATCTAAACCTCCTGTGTATCGTTTTGTAATAGATTTAAGAGAGGTGAACAAAATAGTGGTTCCACAATTTCCTGTGGTTCCTGACATTACGGCTTTACTTACAATGATTCCGGCATCTGCCTCCTGGTTCACAGTGATCGATCTAAAGAATGCTTTCTTTAGCATCCCGATTGCAGAGGAAAGCAGAGACCTATTCGGATTCTCATTAGGTGGTCGCAGTTTTAGGCTAAAACGCGCTCACAGGGCTACTGTGAGAGTCCGTCAATCTACAGCCAAGCACTTAAAGGTCAACTTGATGCCTTTGTAGTACCTAAAGGTGCAGCTTTGATTCAATACGTTGACGATCTTTTAGTGGCAGCTGATACAGAAGCTATTTGCAAAACGGCTACAGTATCATTGTTACATTATCTACATAACTTACACCACAAGGTATCGCCTTCAAAGCTACAGTATTGTTGTCAAGAAGTAACCTATCTAGGTCACTTATTGTCAAAAGAAGGGAGAAGGTTGACCCCAGAGAGAATTGCAGCGATTTCCCGTATGACTGTGCCAAAAACCCAGAGAGATGTTCGTGCCTTTTTAGGTATTACGTCCTATTGCAGACAATGGATTCCAAATATTTCATTGTTGGCGAAACCATTGATAGCCCTTACGTGCAAGGATGTTTCATCCCCATTGCCTTGGACTGAAGAGTGTCAGAAAAGTTTTTCTGAATTGCGTAATGCGTTATGTTCGGCTCCTGTGTTGGGCACTCCTGACTACAGTAAGCCATTTACACTATACGTTCACGAGAGGGATGGTTGTGCGTTGAGTGTCCTGACACAACCTTTTGGTGGTAAGCAACGCCCATGTGCCTATTTTTCTTCGACTTTAGACCCAGTAGCAAGAGCCTTGCCAAGTTGTTTAAGGGCAACAGCGGCAGCTGCGGCGTCCATTCGACAGTCCGCAGGTTTAGTCATGAATAATATGCTCACGGTAATGGTTCCGCATGCAGTTGACACTCTATTGAATCGAACGAAAACTCAACATCTGACGAGCGCAAGATTGTCTGGATATGAGTTGACGTTGCTGGCCAGTCACATACGGATAAAACGATGTAATGTGTTGAATCCAGCAACATTGCTGCCGATCGACACAGAATCAAGTGGTGAAGCAGTACATGACTGCTATCTCAGAACTGAAGAGGAAACTAAGGGTCGTATTGACCTAAAAGATACTCCATTGACAGATCCCGATGGTACTTTGTATGTGGATGGTTCTTGTTTCAAGTTGCCGAACGGTGATGTGACGACTGCGTATGCTGTAGTTACATTGAGAACGATTGTGGAAAGCGAAAGACTAAGTCAGAATTCGGCTCAGGCTGCCGAGTTAATCGCTTTGACGAGAGCGTGTGTGTTGTCTAAAGATAAGCGGGTGAATGTGTTTACAGATAGCCAGTACGCGTTTGGTGTGGCACATAGTTTTGGACGATTGTGGAGAGAGAGAGGATTCCTTACGTCGCATGGCACGAAGATTCAACATGGTCAGCTTGTAAATGATCTTTTAGATGCACTCACATTGCCTAAACAAGTGGCCATAGTCAAATGTAGCGCACATCAGAAAGTAACAGATGATGTGGGTCGTGGAAATGCGTTTGCAGATGAAACGGCTAAAGAAACGGCTAAAGATTTGACGAACAAAATGTATGTTACGAGCTCAGTGAGATGGCCAACAGAGACTGGTATGTGTGAAGACACATTTGAAAGTGTGAAAGGAATACAGAATGAAGCCACTGAGACGGAAAGGACTAAATGGAGAGAGAGCACGGGAAGATTGGATGAGAATGGATGTTGGGTTGATTTATCAGAGAAGCAGAGATGGATGTTACCGGATGCGTATGTGCTCGCTGTTGTTACAATGGCTCATGGTATGGCACACATCAACACTAAAGGCATATGCAAGTTGTTGTCTCATGTATGGAAGAATGATGGGATTACTAAGTGTGCCGAGAGAGTGGTCAAGAATTGTATGGTGTGTTTGATGCACAATCCCGGTAAGGGCACCCCCACTCTACCTGGCCATTTTGCCCCTCCTACGTACCCTTTCGAAGTTATCCAGTTGGACTTTATCCACATGGAGAGATGTAATAATTTGAAGTATGTATTGGTTGTGGTGTGTGCATTTTCTAGGTGGATTGAGGCCTACCCCCTTAAGGATAATACGGCTTTATCCACGGCAAAAATTTTGCTCAAAGAGTATTTTCCCCGCTACGGAATGCCTCGGGTCGTATGGTCGGACAACGGAAGTGAGTTTGTTGGGAGTGTGATGAAGAGTGTGTGTCGCGGTTTAGGGATAGTACAAAAATTCCATAGTGCAAACCATCCACAATCAGCAGGACTGGTGGAAGGATATAATGGCACTCTAAAACTGAAATTGGCTAAAATTCAGGCAACAACTGGTTTATCATGGCCCGACGCTTTGCCTCTAGCTCTCCTGTCGACCAGGGCGACTATACACTCTCGAGTAGGGCTCAGCCCATATGAGATTGTGTTCGGCCGTCCTGCTAATGTATGGGGAGTCCCAAGACCTAAGGAGTTTGATAGAATTGAATACCCTATGTTGATCGATTATCTCTATGATCTGACTGCTAAATTGAGTTTGATTCACCAACAGGTCTTTGAGGCTCTGCCGTCACAAACAGAGGGTCCTGGTCATCGGCTCCAACCAGGAGACTGGATCCTCGTCAGAAACTACGGACGAACACGAAACCTTGAACCAAGATTTGTGGGCCCGTTTCAGGTACAGCTGGCTACGAGGACGGCGGTTCGACTACACGGACGCCGGAACTGGGTACACGCTACCCACACCAAAAGAGTCCCGCTTCCTCTGCCGTCGGACACCTGGATGAGAAGAGGTCTTTCTTCATCTGAGACCGACACTCCACCACGTTTCGTTCCATTCAGCGAAGCTCGGCTTGTATCTGACACTGTTGCTGACTCCTCTCAAACAATTTCCTCCACGTCAACCTTGGAAAATTTGACTGTCGAACAATTACCTGAACAATTGAACACTCCTTTGCCGTCCAATCCATTGTTTGAAGATCAGACTTACCCTGGAAGTAGCCGATATTTTCTTCGTCCACGAACAAGCCACAAATAAAAAGATTTTTTTTGTTTATAGGTTCTACATTGCTCTGAAAACAGTGGACATTATCTATTGTGTATCTTTTTCTTTTTCTTTTTCGTACAGCCAAGAACATTATTTAGTTAGAACCTACCATCCAGGTTGACCGTAAGGCCGTGCGGGTACTTCCTTCTGTTTAGCAGCTATCGACACAAGGTTGGTTTCTATTATCAATTTCTGGGAACTCCTGGGAATTGATAACCGCTACTCAGAACGAAGTGCGTCAAGAACGTCGCGGACGGTCGTTAGGGGATGGAATCATCATTGTCTGAGCTGTCGAAAAGAGAAGAAATGTTGGCGCAAAGATCTACATTGCAGAAAATATGTCATACAAAATGGTTTTTCTCACAAGTAATCATACTGTTTCTCACCATATCTATGCTATTGGTAGGAGGAATATATTATGGGTCTCAGTTCTTATTGTCTTCTGCTACACCTACTCTTCCACCTCATGATCAATATGTCGTTTCTACTGTTTCTCCACATTCCTTTTATCCTCTGCCTCAACACGAACAAATCAGACGTGCGGAATTCAGAAACAACTCTTTTATTCAACTCCTGCATCAGCATCAGTTAGTGGTAAACACTACCAACTGTTGGGTGTGTGGATTAATGCCACATACCATGGATAAGGGTATTCCGTACTTAGTTCTGCCTTATAGTGCACACGGGTCAGCTCGAGCATTACAAACCATGTTCCGTAACGCACTAGATTCCTACCCCCATCGAGAACCACGCTCAGCAAACTCTGGTCCTGGCCCGTACCACAAGACTCTGGCGAGAGCTATTGCAGACTTAGATAGAGATATTTTTGACGCATCACTCATCCCAGAGGAAGAGGTGCGAGCATATAAGGAACTAAGTGAAGCTGAGTACAGCTTATCAGTAGGTGAGAGGCAGCTTAAAAGCTCGCCACCGATATGGATTGTACCTCACCTTGGTAATTTCTGCTTGAAAGGTCTTGGTCGAAATCCGAGAGCTCAGTTTGGGGAGAGTGCTTGTACCGAGACGTATGTCTTACCGACGCTCTCCTCCCCTGTTTTCTTGCCTGCCAAGGGTACCTACTTTGTATGTTATGATCGAGCCTATACGTGGTTACCTCATGACTTTTCGGGTACCTGCTATATTGCGAATCTATTGCCTCCCACTTTCACTGTGGCCTCTGATTATCACAGAAATAGAATTGTAAGAGGTGTGGTTAGCAAAGAAGATACTTCCGGACAAGAAGCGGGAGACTTCTTTAAGGGTTTCCTACCGTTCTGGGGACCGATGGTTAATAGCAGGAACTTGAGACAGTTAACTCGTGTAGTAGAATCAACTGCCAACATAACTGCAAATGCCCTTGGTAATTTGACAGCCGAGCTCCAAGCGGATAGACTGATGACGTTGCAGAACCGTATGGTTCTAGATATCGTTCTAGCAGATAGAGGTGGGGTTTGTAAAGTCATCCATTCGAGCTGCTGCATATTCATACCTGATAACGCTCCAACAGTTTATCAAGCCATCTCTAAGTTGCACAAAATTTCGGAGTCCATACACGTGGACGAAGGAAATTGGACGCTTCTGGGATGGTTTTGGGGTCTGATATCGACTTGGGGTTGGAAGATTCTGATGATCACAGGGATTGTTGTGACATTTCTGTTCTCATGTTGTCTTTGTGTGCAATGTGGTCCTGCCTTATGTGGCCTTTGTGCTACGACGTGTATAAGACAGCCCGTTGTCACCAAGGAGGCATTGAAGGATAGAATAATGTATCAACAACATCTGGATGATCTGATGAGTATCAAAATCGATTATGATTCCGACTAGTGCTTGCCTACATGAGGGCAAAAGGACCGTCTGAGGTTCCGTAAAAATTATTACGATGTTCTGGGCATTACCGAATATAAACGAGTTTGGTATCTACGAACCGCAAAAGACGAGTTCGGCAAGTGTGCGAATTTTCGCTACACTACCTGCCAGGGTTCGTCTAATATTACGTGTTCTTCATCTGAACCCTCGGGTTCCATTTTAGATACGGCATCCATTTTGTTTCTTGCCCTCACGTAGTCAGCGAGCAGGTAACTGTTTGCCCCTTGACCCTCTAGTTCCCAAGCCTTGCGGAAGACGCATATTCCTTTCATGCGTCTTTATGGCCGGAGGAATGACACAGCAAAGGCAGATGGCACAGCTTGAGGGTAATCTGGTTGTACCGGTCTATTGTGACAGCCTTACAGGCAATGGATCCAACTCTTTTGATCTCGCGATCATGCTTCCGATATTACCCCCACACTCTTTTCTCTACACGTGTCTGACTTCCTTGCAGCTGCTCTTGTCTCTCCTTCTTGGTCATTTACAACTCTAATGGGTGTGCCTAATGGTGGGAAGATGTACTTTTACAGTTGGGAACCGGCATGGCTATTTATAAAGATGTTCCGGGATTCTGAACACATGAAAGCGACCCTTTTGAAGTCTACTGTGGGAACCGGATTGTAATCTTTTGTCCACATGTTATGCAATGGCAACATTCTGTATAAAAGAGAGCGACCTACATATACAAATTTGAAGCAGACTCTCAGAACCTACACACTGTTGTACTTCTTGTGACTTTTGCCTCCCTGCAGTAATAAACGCTGATCTTTGACGCCGAAGGAAGTATCCCGTGTCTCTGTAATTTGTGCGCCGAAACAGGTATCCCATGAAGGTTATAGGTGTTGTTCCCTGGCACCGCTGGTACTGTTAAAAGTCCAGTCCTTCAGTAATTTCCACCCTCAAAGGCACGGACAGTCTGCCATCCACTGACCAACAGCCCAATGGCCAACATGCTGTCCATCAAACATTTCCACCACAAAGCCAACAGAGGCTCGCCAGCACAAACATGGTGGCTCTCCCAACTCTAAATACAAGGGGGTAATCGCTAACTACAAAAAGCAGGGGCTGACTAGGCAATGAAATGAGCAGGTTACATGGCATTGCCAGTACATGTTTGACATCAATATTTTAATATTTTCTAATACCCGTAAAGTCATCGGATACTATAACATATCCATCAATTAACAGTTTCTGAAACCTGATCAAAGAATTGGCTTTTTGTAAGAACCTTTAATTTAAACTGAGTTAGTTATTCAAACTAAACAATTCTAGAATATTCCTTCTCATGATGAGTCTCATAAAGTTACCTGTCCTAATTAAGATCGTAAAATGCACTAGTGGCAGGTGCAGTTCGATGCACTGTTATTGCCTATTTAGATACCTATTTCTAAGGGATAAAAGGATTTTTATTGAATTGCAAAATAAAAAGGGCACTGCAGAGTTAATATTTCAAATCCTCCTTAACAGATGCCCTTCTGAAGCTTGTCCACGGTAACAAGCAATTTGTGAGGAATAAAAGGGGAAGAGTAAGTTTGCCTCCTCAATGCATCATGTGATTTACAAAACACACTAATACTGTTAAACGTTAAAAGCTTCTGTTGGATAATTAAAATAAATACGTCTAAAAGTAAGAATTTGCCATTTAAGTGGCATTATCGTTTTTCTTTGTTTGTTTTAGTTTCATAGCGCAGATTATGGGTCATCATTTCTAATAAATATTTAAAATCGCTGTGCAGATGCAACGTTTTATTTTAAAGGAGAAAAGGAGAAAGTTTAAGCCTTATAACAATACACTTCTGAAAAAAATTGAAAAAGTGTTTGCTGCTTCAGGAGGGAACACGGGCTTTGCAAGTTGCTATGGCATTTTTTAAAAGGGTGTATTCTTGACCTAGAGGCACTTCGAGTTTAGAAATCGAAATGATTTCATTTTCAGAAAAAGTATATCATTTTGAATTTGTTAGTTTTGAGTTAATTTTTTTATGTATGTACTTATCGAACTTATGCTTTCAAATTTGAATCCTTTTTAAACATCTAATGCAAGCTGTATTTGAGTTTACAGACAGCAAGCCACCCACCATCTCCTCGTCTGCACTTTGTTAGACAGCCGAAGAACATCTGTGAGTGCTTAAAGCCGTTCCTTAATTAATGATAACAACTTAAACAAGCATAAGTTCTTCAAAACGCATTTTCCGCATTCCAGGGACGAGGAGTACACAGCACACCACGCATCATTACGAAAAGCTTTGTAATTGTTTTGTTGTTGGTAATCTCTTCATATATTTTGAGGGATGAGTTATTGAATACAGGTACTGGGAACCCAAGGGGAAATTATTGAAGTGGAAATAGCGCAAGAACGCATTTGTATAAAAAAGTGACACAACACTTTCCAAGTTCCGTATTTAATGTATAGGAGAAACATGCACCCTACTAGCAAATACTTATAGACGCACATACGAATAATGACATTTCAAATGCCTTTTGAGCACCTTGTAATGCACATGTGCATGATGTGAACTGCACTTCTGCTAACTGCACACTCTGTTGAGCATCAACTTTAGAACTCAAGAGCAGAACTCTTCCCTCAACCCATGCTGCTTGCAGGAACCAGAGCTCTGCCTGCCCTGGGCAATGCTGGTTCTGCTGGAGGGCACTACTGCTCACTGCAAGGTGTGTGGGCCTAACGTGCTTCCGAGCCTCTGCTCCAGACATTGAGGTTAAATAAAGCGCATTGTCGCCCCAGTCACTGCCGTGGTGGACTACGCAAGCGGCATTGAGAAGGATGCCTCCATCCTGGTGGGATAAAAGCTAGGGACTTCAGGCAAAGCCGCTTTCAAGAAGCGCATGGCAACCACCATCTCTGTCCTGAAGGCAGAGAGAAGCAGCAAACTCTGTGTCAAACGATGTTAGTGGCAAAAAAATCATTAGACAAAAGAGAACGTTCCATGAAATCCGCATTCTGGCAAAGCTACTGGTAGAAGCCATCCATTCCTTGTCAGAGTTAAGGCAGCAGGTGGAAATTTGGTGGAGTGGTTGGCGCCCACACTATGAGGCCAACAACTGATCTAAAGGGCTTGCTTTGCTATACCTCTGATTAGCCCAATTGGCACTAAATGAACATATCAGCATTTGACCATTACTTCCCAAATGTTGGAATCTCTGACCCGAGGTCGTGCAGCTATGTTTGCTCTGGCCACAACTGTGCTGCGTAACTTTGGTGTAGTTGAGAAGGCTGTCAGCGAGTATCTAGTCTGCTACCAACATATACTCTACAGTCTGACATGAAGCAAACAGAAATGAGTCAAGGAATTGATCAAATTAATAAGCACAGAAAAGAGTAAGTTAACCAATACACGTACTACTCAGGTGACACACGGCACAATACACGACCAGCAGGTACAGGATTCTATCTCAGGTAGATACAAAATTGCAAAGGTTTCTCTAGTGCAAAAGAAAGTATTGGACTCTGATGGAGGGGTGAGGAGAGTAGAGTGACATAGGGGAGGAGGGGAGCACATCATCACTCTTATTCCATCAGGGCCCCAATCATTAAAGATTTGATGTCAATCTTGCATGTTCACCGTATCATGTTTAATAGGGGTTGGGCAGTGCTCTTACAAGCTATCATATGACTGGAGTGCCTCTGCCCGAATGAGAGCATGAGCAGGGCTTGAGTGCGATCCCCTGCTCAAAATTGACAACTTCTACCCAAGAAAGAGGGGGTGAATTCTGTGCATTTAAATGAATGTATTGGTTCTGACTAAATTCCGAACTCTGATTGCTCAGCTAATTCGTATCTCAATCATTTAGAAAAAATTTACAGCAGCAGGCACTGACTCAATCTGTAGAAAAGTGCATAGTGGTATTAAGAGAGTTGCAATATAAAAAAAAAAGGTTAGGGTCTGATGCAGGTGATACGACTTGTAACCCTAAAATATCATCTGAGAGCAGTGTTATCTTTAGATTTTAAAGCTAATATTATTGATGGTTTAGTGCCAATTAAATTAATTTTATTCAGAACTAATCCCACTGATGTCTTATGCTTTACTACTAGTTTAAAGTTAATAGTCACTAGAAGCTGAAAATGAAAGTAGAGACCAAAAGGGGTGTTCATTTTTCAAAACCTGTAGGGTGAAAATTGAGAAAAAAAGGATGTGCATTATTTGAGGACCTTGATTATGTAAACTTTGTGAACCTTCGTTGTAGAGGAAAAGCTTTTGTGGACATTTTCATATAAATCCTTTTTTGTAAAAACTCTACTACCATATGCAGTGACGAAAAAAATACAAGTTGCTGATTTTATTAAAGAACACAAGCATGTAACATATCTAGGCTATTGAATTCACGATATAAAGATTTCAAATGCAACATTGGTGAGAAATTGTAACATGAAAAGCCAGCAGAAGAGTTTGTTTAGTTTCTCCCAGCCTGCTACTGAGAGCATGTCCCAAACAATTGTGCAACATTGTTGTTAAACCTAGGGATTAAGCAGAGGGAAATGGGAACAACAAATCACTGGATTAGAATACATTTTATACATTCGCTTTTAGCCCTCAAAAGAGTCCTGTTTTGCATGAAACACGTAATATCGATCAAATATTGGCTTGTGTAAGTATTGTTGCTCCCCTAAAACCCATGAATAAGGGCTTGTGAAGTTGTCAGAACCTCCTACTAGGAATGGAATTCAGAACCAAGTTGGTGGGTGGAATGTTGCTCTTTGAATCTGAAGGGAGGTTGGTACTCAGAAGCTGGGAGAACAAGCTGGTGGTACCCATGAATATATCTTGGACTAATAAAGATTATATTCTTTTCTACAACACGTCTGGATTGGATCTTTACACTGGCGATGAGTTGAACCTGGTCTGTGCCGGGGGCAGACAACCAGTACCTCCACCCCTGGATTTCGATGTTCAGAGAAAACAGGTAAAAAAATTTACGGAGTGCCATTCTGCTACACCTTGTTGTCACGGCACTGTGAGTACTTTATGGGGGGGCAGCAGCGTGTGAACTGTTTACTACGAAAAGCAGCAACTCCCACCTTAAGCTAATTGTGGATACACATGCAAGAAGTTTATCTTAAAGCATTCTTCAGATTGCAATACAGAAGCTGTAATCTGCGTGATTAAATGTCCGTGCGGAGGCACCTCGCGTAAGGTCAGAACAAGAATTATTGAACACAAGAGTATGATTAAAACTCAAAACAAGAATTCATGTCTAGCAGCACATTGGGTAAACATGCAACACTTAATCCTACAGCTACATTTTACTGTGTTAGAAAAAATAGGCAAGGACACACACACACACAACTATTGTGTAGGGAAACTTCTTGGATTAAGTACCTTGACACTTTGATTCCGAAAGGTCTCAATGATAAATGCGAAATGTTATGTTTCTTATAGAATTGAGGCTGATCAATGATTAACACCTATGTCTTTATATATCACCTGCGTACAGAATATCAGTTTCTTCACGTCTTATGCATTTTTATGTAACAACAATTGTGAGTCATTGTTCGCAAACAAGGTTACAACCCAGCAGTAAGCACGGCTGCATGAAAATCACTAGTGGGGCTGTAGTTTGTGACGCGGAGTGCTGAATATTATTTTCATTGTTTTCTGTTAAGATCACATTAGTTAATTTAACTTAGTTTTTTGTATATTTTTATCATAGGGCACCAGCAGGTAGTGAGAGTGAGAATCCAGCATAACACATATTTATAGGCACCAGTGAATTTGACAGTGCATAGCAGGGTTTGTCACTTGTGACTTTCGTTTTCGCAAGTCTCTGCAGCAGTTTAATATAGTAGCACAGTAGATTGTAAACCGGGAGCAATAAAGTTCCATTGGCAGTTCTGGTAAATTGGGCGTACCCAGTATGATTAAAAGCAAGGCCTCTGCGGAAGGCCTTCTTGATGACGGTATCATGCAGATGTGGGATCACAACAACAGAATGGGTAAATATGCAAGGAGTAAGCGATAAGTGCAAGAGCAGTCACTAGGGATGGGTAGAATCTAACAGCAACCTTTCAATTTATTTAAGATATTGAAACAAGGCATTGGTTGACACTCACAGACCATTGGGATAGAGGTAAGACACACAGCTTGAATTCTAGCGTACAACATGCTAATGGCGAACTGGTTAGTAATGGTCAGTTTCCGACGAAACAGGAGTAATCAATAGAGGGCTTTGAGCTTTGGCAACTCAGTTTGACAACAGTTTGATGATGGCTGGTGGAGCCAAGCACGTTTCTATTATCAGAAAGGAGGTATGTGCAATCTGTCAGAGCACACACGGGTGTCGTTTGTCTCACAAGTTTTTTGCAATGAAATTGAGTCACACTTTCACAGGACGTTTAATACAGGGCATGATACCCAGGATTAGAGCATGTTTAAGGTGGGGAGGAAGTTTTAATTGTTATCGAAATGTCTGCAGCGTACCACCAAATCGATCTGCATGAAGATTCTAGACACCTCACGTCGTTTCTGACACAGCTGGGGGCATTCCGTTATTGCAGGATGCCTTTCGCGTTGGAATCTGCCTCAGCGGTGTTCTAGAGGGTCATGCAGCAGATATTTGAGGGACTGAGAGATGTTCTTTGCTTCCAAGATGATGTGTTAGTAGTAGGAAGGAATAGTGTGCATCATGATGTGGTGATGAATGAAGTGTTGAGGCGAATGAGAAGTCATGGCTTAACGATAAAAAAGGAGAAGTGTCAACTGAAAAAAGATTGTGTGACTTATTTGGGGCACAAAATATCTAGAGCTTGTATCAAACCAAAAAAAAGCATTGTCTCTGCTGTGAAGGACGCTCCTACTCCTCTTACCAAGGAACAGTTAAAATCTTTCATTGCCTTCGCGGAATATTATTATAAGTTTGTGACTGGTTTCACAGAAATTGTGGAACCCTTGAGATTATTGATGAAGAAAGGTGCCGTGTTTGAGTGGGACGAGACCTGCAATGAGGCTTTCAATAAGGTAAAGACCTGTATTCTCCATGCCCCGACTCTTGGTCATTTTGACGTCAAGGCCCAAGCTTAAGTTACTACAGATGCTAGTGCGGTAAGGATTGGAGCTGTGCTGACTCAGATTTATGATGGTCAAGAAAGGAGCATAAGGTTCACTTCCAGGCGGTTCAGGATGCAGAACTTTCCTATTCAGTTATTCAGAAGGAGCTCCTAGTATGTTGTTGGGGCATAAAACACTTAAGGTACTTTTTTGGGTGTCTACCTTTCAAGGTCCGCACTGCTCATAAGCCCCTTATTCATTTTTATAAGGGACAGAGGGGTTTAGAAGGAAGTGTGACCCCCAGGATCTCCAGGTGGATGCTATCCGTCCTGGAGTACTTTGAAGTGGAGTCTGTGAAGGGTTTAATGAATGTGATATCTGATTGCTTGTCTAGGATGCCAGTAGATGAAGTTGAGTTAGAGGTGGATGATGAGGCTGAAATGGTGAGGTGCGGTAGGGAGGAGCTAGCTCTCGAAAAAACAGAATGGCCAGCAGCCATGTCAGAGGATGATGTCTTGCAGTATGTAGAACACAAGGAAAAAGGTCAGGGCAATAATACCCTGCACCAGTCGATATGGCGTACGGTGGCTAAGATATTCTGATTAGAACTAGGTACAGAGGACCCAGGACATGACCTTCATGCATCCCCAAAGGAGTGGAGTGGTATACAACCCCCCACACAAATTTGAACAGAGATGGTCCTGCACTCAAAAGAGCAAATAATAAATAGTTAATGTCCATAGTACATAACAGAACAATGAAGAAATATCCTCCCAAATGAAAAATGTTAGTCAGCGTTTTTGCAGCAGAAAACGATTCCTTATATTCTTTTAATCCAAAGAAATTCTTTAAAATCTCATCACACATTTGACAAGACAGCATGTCATGAGGTGCGTATCTGAAGGCTGGAAAAAGGATCTAATAGAGAGTGTTCACTTTAAAGGTTATCGCCATGTAGAGGCTGTGTTGAGTGTATGAGATGGAAGGTTGTTGAGGAGAAGTCAGTTTATTCCACCAGTGGGACTCAGGGAGGGAATTGTTAACATCGCACATGAGGTACACCTGGGTAGGAACATGACTAAGAGACGTGTATGACAATATTTTTGGTGGTCTGGCATGGGCAGTGATGTTGAGGAGGTAGTAAGGGAGTGTTGCGCATGTGCTAACATTGATAAGACTAAGATTGTGAAACAACCCCCTCTGGCTTGTGTGGCTCTTCCCAAACAGCCTTGGGAAAGGGTAGCAATTGATTTCTTGGGTCCAATATCCAAACTTGGGTCACAAAGCAAATTTGGGATGGTTCTGGTAGATTACCATTCCAAGTGGTTTGTTATTGAGACCATTGATTGTACTGACACAGAGAATGTAATAGGGATTTTGGAAAGGTGTTTATGAACGAAGGTATTCCAAAGACCCTAGTATCTGACAATGGTGTACAATTGGTATCTAAGAAGATGAAAGAATTCTTGTGCAAACTGGGGATCAAACATAAAAAGGTGGTTTTGTTCAGACCTCAAGCCAATGGATTGGTTGAAAAAAATAACTTTTTGATTATGGAAAACATATAACTCTCACTGTCGAGTGGGTTAACCTGGTTTGAAGAGTTAAAAAAGTTGGTGTGGTCATATAGAGTAACGCCACATTCAGTGACAGGAGTGTCGCCGTTTATCTCCTTCATGGGGCAAGAGCCTGGTATTAAAAAGGTTCCAGGCTGGCTAAAAAACAAGTACTGTGTGTGGGTCGATCGTGCTGCTGTAGAGAGTGATGTGACCCAGAAGCAACTTGTTGCAATGGAGTATTACAATGCCAGGAAAGGTGTCATGGTACCTGACCTAAAAGTAGGGGATTGGATTGGGGTTAAAAGAAGCAAAATAGTCACCAAAGGTGAAAGCAAATTTTCTAAACCACTGCAAGTAAAAGTAGTGAAGAGGAATATTTTCATTTTAGCTTATGGTTCTGCTTGGAGTATTGGAAATATCTGTAAATGTCCTGCTCCTCAATGGATTCCTGAAGAGGATTACAACATGTGAGTTCATACGTGAGTTCTGCCTTTGCCTGTTGCTTAATGGAGTACTGTAATTTGTTTGTTGTGTATAAGGCGGAAGATGTGTGGAGTTGTCAGTACTTTCTACTAGGAATGGAATTCAGAACTATGTTGGTGGGTGGAATGTTGCTCTTTGAATCTGAAGGGAGGTTGGTGCTCAGAAGCTGTGAGAGCAATCTGAAGGTACCCATAAATATATCTTGGACCAATAAATATTATATTCTTTCCTACAAAGCGTCTGGAGTGGATCTTTACAGGGCTCTGTTTAAAGTTTGGCAGAGCAGGAGTTTTGCCATTAATTGGTTTTCAGTGGCAGGGCACTTCTGACTCTGCCAACTTAAACTCGTGACCTGGTGACCCGTCCACCATAGTGCCTTCATGTCACAGAGATGATAGCTCCACCATATTTAAGGAAAGGGCTACAGTAACTGAATTCCTCTGCTAACGGCCTGCCATACGTACAGTGGCCCTCACACACAGGAAGAAATCTCCCTCCATATCAGGGGTGTTCATTTAAAGAAAAAAAACCTTCTGCTATCGTACTTTGTTTAAAAAAAAATATATATATGTTTCAGAATATGTATATATATATGTATATATATAAACATACATATATATTTATATATGTATGTATATGTATATATAAATATGTATGTATATGTATGTATATATATATATATATATATATATTCACTGAAAAAACCATAGGTTATAGACCATATATAGTTAGGAAATAGCATTTAGAAAACCTTATTTTACTCACACAAAACCATTGAAATTCCATATATAGTTAGTTGCACTAACTATATATCGCGCACCTGCAATCCACTGCTGATGATGTCACATATTACATCATTCATGACATGGTCAGTGACATCACTGATGACATCACTGATGACATCTCAAATGACATCACTGATGACATCACTGATGACATCTCATTTGACATTACTGATCACATCACTGATGACATCATTCATGTGATGATACAATGAACCTCTTCAGACTCTAATATAACCTTAGATACACTCAGTGTAAACAGACACTCACAGACTGTCACTCATCCATGGAGTTACTCACACACCTAGTCAGTCTTGCAAAGAATCAATCACACCTCGATTTCCTCAACTATATAGTTATACACACCTTACTTATTGGAACATATAATAACACATATTTACTCTGTTATACAATCCCTGATACAAGTTCACAATAATCCATACAGCCACTCACACATTCACTGGCTCTTATGCACAGTTATTTATATATGTCAACTATCACATGTACTGTGTTTTACATATGTACTTACTTTGACATGTAGCACTGAGATATCCATTCACTCACCAATACACTCATGCACACAGTCAACCGCCCATACAGATGTTTCCACATGCACTTTTGAACCCATACATCTAGTGAATCAACTGCTCACACATCTATGCACAGAGTCATACACCTCCCAGACACCCACACACACACTCAGTCTCCCATACAAATACTTGGGCAACTAATCAATAACCCATATAGTTAGTCATATAGCTAATGATCAACACATGCATCAGATTACAAAACAACAGACACAATGATGCACAATTTAAAACAGTTTAGTCACTAACCCATGCACTCAGTGAGACACATTTAATCACTCACTTATACAGTCAGTCATGCACCTACTAAATCCTTCATCCAGACACTTATACATCCACTCATTCTTCAATATGTAAGACATATTTTAACTTTACAGAAGCATACAGTCACTGGATGTTGTCATCAGTGATGTCATCAGTGATGTCATTTGAGATGTCATCAGTGATGTCATCAGTGATGTCACTGACCATGTCATGAATGATGTAATATGTGACATCATCAGCAGTGGATTGCAGGTGCGCGATATATAGTTAGTGCAACTAACTATATATGGAATTTCAATGGTTTTGTGTGAGTAAAATAAGGTTTTCTAAATGCTATTTCCTAACTATATATGGTCTATAACCTATGGTTTTTTCAGTGAATTTTCAAGGTTTTGTAAATGCTAATTCCTAACTATATATGGTCTATAACCTATGGTTTTTTCTGTGAATTTCATTGGTTTTTTAACAGCTAATATCTGTAGCTGTAAAATGTATTCTTCTTTAAATCCAAAAATATATTTTATATGTTTATGAATAATTTTTTTTTAAAATATTTTTTTTTCTTCGTTCCCGCTTCGCGAATCGGGAAGCTTCCCGTTAGCTGACCTTGATGCCGCGAAATAGACCGCGAGCCGGTAAACGTTTCTTTACCGCAAGTGCCGCGTTAGAAAACAACATCGTGACGCCTCCCGTCCGCATGACGTTCCACGTTGTCGCTTGATACGTCATATGACGTGCTACGTTAGCAAACTGGTACGCGAAGCGAGTGCCAAAGCGCAGGTTTCTGGAAGCAAACCGGGAGGCCCTGCAAAGCGCTTAACGTAAACACAGCAAGTCATGTGACTTGGTAATAACACTTTTCATTGGTTCATTTCACTTTTGGTTTCCTAATGATGTAAGACTAGGTCATATAATCTAAAATGAACACTTTTGATTGGTTGAGAACTCTTGTTTTTCCCAAATGATGAAAATCCCTCCTTCTTTCCTCACTCTGACTTTCATCATTGTGAGAGAAAGACCCTTTGTGATCACTGAGCAATGGCTTCTTTAGTAGCTTCAGCTGGTGCTTCCCCACCACCTCCACCACATCCAAGGAAGAGTGGACCACCTGCTCAAGTTGTAATTCAACAAGAAGAAGAAGAAGAGGAACAGGAGGACGAGCACGAAGAGAGGCAGTTTTTGCCTGAGCAGCCCAAGACGTCTCACCGGAAAGAAAACTTCATTTGGCAATTTTTTTAAATTCCCAAAGGTCAGAAAAAAGTAAATGCAAGATACGTAACTTGCCTTATATGTCAAGATAGACTGTCCAGAGGGACCGACAAAAAATACAGTTTCGGAAACTACACAATGCATCGCCATATGACTAGGTGGCATCCTAACAACTACAGTGCTGCACAGTTTCGGAACGACCTAGATAATCTCCCTATTATGGCCAGAAGATCTGTTGTACCGGAAGTAACGGGACCAGAGGGCAGGGAGATGGTGCCAAATATACAAATGAGATTTGGTGAAGTAAAACACACCTGCGTATTTTGCGATGGATTCATTTCCTACGGAGAAAGAAGCATCACTCTGATCAACAGAGCTATTGACTATCATATGCAAGTTTGTCCGAAACGCCCAAAATAATAAATACTTCTTTTTTTTGTTTTGTTGCTCCTGTTGAGCCCTTTACAATGAATCGTTTTCATTGCCCCCTCCAAGAAAAACCCAAAAAAATATAAAACTGTTCCGAAAAATTCAAAAACAGTAAAAAAATGTTCAGAAAAATAAAAAAAAAAGTTCTTTTCAGAACTACCTCCCCGTTATTAAAAAATTGGTACAATATTTGGAACTGTGCCAACCTCTATTTCTCTTAGTTCGCTTCCTAGTTCGCTCGCTGGTACGCGAACTGGAAGCGAACCAAAAACAGTAAGTATAAGGGAAGGAAACACACACTTATGTTAAAAGAAAGACAGCTATAGGGGAGTAAACTAGAGATACTATTACCCATAATCCACTACTGATGATGTCACATATTACATCATTCATGACATGCTCAGTGACATCATCAGCAGAGGATTGCGGGTTTTTTGGCAACATGCCTTATCCACGGTTTAATAACGCTGCCTTTTGCTTTATATAAGTTTTCAAATTGTATGAAATATATACCAATAGGTCTTTATGAACCTTTAGGTAGTGCTTTTGTTCATGAGGTCTGGTCGCTTCCATACACATACAGATGTTTCAAAGATGATCAAGAAGTTTATCTGAATGGAGAGGAATGCACTGAGACGCCAGATCATTCACTAATGTGTAGGCACATACAGTTACACGATTCATGCAACAAACACCGACCAAATATGGCTTGCGTGTTGCAAGGCACGCCAGTTCCTGCTATCATCCCCACGTTCAAGTTGTTGGAAAATGGTAGTTATTTGATGCTCAATAATGAAGATTGTTCTGAGTTAATTAAAAAGTATTCCTTTTATCGTAACAGTAAGTGAACGGGTTATTTGCTGCAGAAATGTTCTATTTCCTCCCACACATGAACATAGGGAGTTTTCAATCTGGCCACAAATACCAACCTTGGGACACGTTTCAACGGCATGACAAGAATAAGAGCTCTTTTGTCTCAGAGAGAGGTGGCCTTGAGTTCGGCCCGTGAAACTTTCGTACTTCACATAGCGAACACCCGTACACAGGTTTGCCTTTCAATTTCAGCAACATGTTTCCGACTATCTTTAACGCATCCTCCACAAAATCCCTGGCACACTTTTTTAAAGTTGTTACCAGTGGTCTCGTGACTTCATTTGAGAAAATCTTTGGAGTCATCCCTGCTCCCTTTCATTCCATTTTCTCCACTCTGGTTCGTGGATTGCATTTTTACTTGCATTACCAGCGGACGCTCTTGTGCTTTTTTACATTTTTAAATATGGATGTCCCTCCTATGCAACCTCCGACCCTGCAGCTGCTGACACTGTTCCGCAATCGCATGCTAGAATATTATGGCACAATGCCGTTGGCGATATTAAGCACGGCATATGGATTATCTTTTCGGTTCTCCTACTTCACCTGTGTCCAGCCTGTATTTCACTGCCTGACCTGTGATTTCGATTGGGCCATTGATTTGTGTCTCTGCGGACCGGTTTCTCCTGACGTCGACTTTAATCAGCTGATGACTCCTATCATTACTCACGAGTTGATTTGTCCTGGCGAAAGGATTATGGCTGTGGCATTGATGCATGGACTACTTGGTCCCTGGAATTTACTGGCGGCAGCACAGTCTTTCTTGGAACACAGCTTTCTTGAAAACCCACCGAGCTGTCCTCTGATGGTGATAGAGGATCCGGTGCTGGGAGAGCACGTATGTTCTTTTCCGCTTTTAAATTGGATGGCTGAACTGTTTTCGGATGAAGACGGTGACTTCCTATTGGAGGCTGTTGCAGCTTATTTTGCATACACAGTTATGTCATAGACCTTTTTCATGTTTGATATGCTGAGTACTAGCATTTCATTGACAATTCATTGACTTATTTGTCAAGTTTTTATTATTTACCTTGCCTATTGGCTTAAGACTCGATAAAGTACTTGGCTGTTTTATTTTTCTTTAGCATTGAATTTTCCTAGTTTTTAATGCTTTACCTTGCGGACCGTCCACATATAAACTTGCAATCTGCTCTCATGAGATGGCACTTCTATTATCTTATTCAGTTCGTTTCCGGATCATGAGGAGGTGTCATCTAGGTCCTGGATATCTTTACACCGTGTTAAGTTAGCATGGGCTCATTACCGGTTTAAACGCCATTTTTCCTTTTTTGCAACTTCTGCACACGACACTTAGTTGTTGCTTTAGCTTTCCACCTAGTAGTTCATCGTGGTTTACATGAGAATAATATGTTATTGGTCTACTATCTGCTTTACTTGTTAAACTATATCTGTACAGCGAGTGCTAAAGTTTCAAGAACAACACGATACAGAATTGTTATGAGGTCTGATCTCCACGACTTCATACTCATAACATAAGTGCAACTTCTGCCAATTCTGGGCATGAGGCGGGTTTTATATTGCTTTGCCGAACACACATACACAACAGTTGATGCGGTTCACATGAAGAGAGAGCTGGTGTATGCTGATGTGATTCCTTCAAATCTAAGACACTAAAGTATGGACACGCCCTAAACCAACACAAAGAGACCTTCTTAGCAAATAATATAATATGTGTATTAGGGAGGGTGAGATATAAGCAGCCGCGGGCCGTGGAGGGAGTTACGATGGGGCAGGGAGGCGGGGAGGGGGAGAAGCAGGGTGGAGCCCTCTCTACCTTGCCCCTCCCCCTCCCCGCCTCCCTGCCCCACCGTAACTCCCTCCACGGCCCGCGGCTGCTTATAAGTGTTGCTAACTCTTATTCATTTACAGCATGTTAACATACTGTCACCATTCGCTTTTTATGTACTAGTAACTATGCTGGTAATTTTGCTACTGATAATATGTGTACTTGTATTCTCCACCCTGCTTCTCCCCCTCCCCGCCTCCCTGCCTCACCGTAACTCCCTCCACGGCCCGCGGCTGCTTATAAGTGTTGCTAACTCTTATTCATTTACAGCATGTTAACATACTATCACCATTCACTTTTTATGTACTAGTAACTATGCTGGTAATTTTGCTACTGATAATATGTGTACTTTTATTATCTAAGGTACTACGCCTGAGAAGACGGCATTAGTAAATAAACATTTCAAATACACATGTGTTCTTCTTAACTCCATGTTCTGGTTTCTAAGAAATATATAACGACCGACTGTTCATGAGTTCCACGTATCCTGAGGTACTATAAGTTCATATTCTGGATTGTCTAAACATTGAGAGTTTGTTATATCCAATGTGACACTGTACCTAGATTGCTAAATAGTTTTTGATTACTAACGTGAGTTTTGGGACACCCTAATTCGCCGAGGTTCCAATCCTCTGTCCACAGTTCTGTGTGAGAACAGAAACCCTGCGACAGGGGCACCCCCGACCCTTGCTGGAGCTTCATCACACTTGCGATACAACTCCAGCAATGCGCCACCTTTACGGCACAGATACATCACGCATCTGTGCTGTTTTTGCCCCATGATGCGCCGCATTGTAAATGCAGCACACCATAGGTGACGGAACAGCGGCACAGAATGACTAACACATCCCTGGTGATGCGCCAGTCATCATAAATCTATCCCTATGCTTCTTATCTTGTTAGAGATGAACCGCCATATGTATCATAAAAGTTATTTGCATTTCCTAAATAGCGAACTTTAAGGAATAAATAGCGATTCTTTACCATTCCTAGTTTGCGATGAGCTATTTGCTAATTAGCCGAATGTAGCCCAATGAAGCCCAATGTAGCCCAATGTAGCCCAAAGATGGCCGCCAGACACACAAAAAAACAAATGTAGCCCAAATATCAGCCAGATGTAGCCCAACTATAGCCCAGTGACAGAATGACCAATCAGCTTCGCAAACCTCCGTTACGTGAAGCGGAGCGCTGTTACAGATATATATCTTTTTTTGAACGTTAATTTCTCAAAATCCACTGGAGCACATATATTGAGACCTAGCAAAGGCACATCGGGCTACCAGTCCCTAATATTTTGCCAAGTTTCGTGCAAATCCATTCAGCCGTTCAATTATTATTTTTATTATTTTTTTTTGCCCCGCGGGGCCCTTTTAAAACCTCCACATCAAACCTAGGGGGTCAGCGAGGATCTACTATGCCCCCTTATAGTTATTTCCCCCTTTGTTTTGACCTCCTCTTGTCTCTCGATCCTACCGAGAGACAAGATGGCGGCCGCTACGGACTGTTTGGAATGTTGACAGACGCCGAAGAACCAATCAGCTTCGCTTCACAAAGCTCCGTTGCGCGAAAAGTACGCGTCCTGGGACGCTGCCCGGTCCGCTGTTACAGATATATATCTTTTTTTAAACGTTAATTTCTCAAAATCCACTGGAGCACATATATTGAGACCTACAAAAGGCACATCGGGCTACCAGTCCCTACAATTTTGCCAAGTTTCGTGCAAATCCATTCAGCCGTTCGGGCTAAAAGTGAGGCCAACCGCCCTATGGAAAACTCAATGTTAAAAACACGTTTTGGGACCCCCCTTTTTTCTCGGCCCCCACTGGACGAACCCCCCCCAAATTTTCAAGGGCTGCTCAGAAACAAAATGTGCCATTTTCCTGAAAATTTCAGCCGATTCCGTCCACAAACGCCAAAGTTATTAGACATAGAATTTTCAAAAAACCCATAGAGAAAAAATCCTAACTATATATACCTACTGGCGACCGCCAGTAGGTAATATATATACATATATATATATATATATATATATATATATAACTACACCAGGCGGTGCCCCATATGGGGGAGGAACAGCCGCTACCAATCCCTAGAGCGGCAAGACATTTTGAGTGTGGACTGCTTCCTGGCTCATCATTACTCCATGGCGCTGACGAAGGCTCAAAACGCCGAACTGCATTCGCCTAGATGGAATTGTTGTAATAAAGGCTTCCATATCCGTTCCCGTGCAGGCCTCCACCTTTTTCTTTTGGGGAAGGATTTCGTTTGTATATATATATATCCAACTCCAACTCAGGCAAGCAAAACCGGATCAACCAGAAGCGTGGCGCAAGGAGAAAGTGCCGCAAGTACATCGCAAACCAAACCAAATCAAACGGGAAGGAATCGTTGGAACAAGACCAAAAAGAAGGCAAACTAACTTCTGAAAAAGGAGAAAATAATTCTATCATCAATTTAACAAATGTCAAGTTAACTCCCCAAGAAGAGAGCATCCTTGGTTTGGGATTAACTTATTGTCCACCAATGAATATTAACTATGCTGAGGCAAGAATGGACTCGTATCGCTTTATAAGGAAGCTAAAACTTAAAAAATTCTTTTTGCAACAACCAAAACGTAAAAAACCAACTGGGCCAATGTGTAGTCCGTCATTATTGGTTGCAGGGGAACGAGAAAGTTTTGAAGAGATATGGGACTTACAACAGGAAAATTTAAATATGATGGACGTTCCTTTGGTTATTTCCTCTGAAGACCGTGCCATAAGTCAAACACCTTTCAAACCTAAATCAACTTTTTTACCTGTCATGGTGCACGACAACTTGGAGGTTTATCATGAACTTGTGACAAAGGATCTTAAGCAACTCTACATTGCCACAAATAAAAGAAATAGAATCATCGACAAGAAAAATCAATGCTACCAAAGTCTAATCACCAAACTTGGCAGCAGGCATGACGTAATTGTGCGCCAGGCCGATAAAGGCGGGAACATCGTTTTATGGCCTAGGGAGCTGTATGTGGCGGAAGCGGAAAAACAGCTGCTTGACACTACGTGCTATAGAAAGAGTAACATTACTATAGTCAAGGCTGCATGGGAGCACCTCAACTCAAAATTGATGGCATGGAGAAGTGCTAAATTGATATCCATAGATGAGCACAAGTTCATGAAAAATGACTATCCTGTAATCCCGGCATTTTATCTTATACCGAAAGTGCACAAGGACATCAATTCTCCACCGGGTCGGCCGATCATATCGGCAATCAATAGCGCCACTGAGAACATTTCGCGCTATATCGACTTTTTCCTTCAGGACTGGGTAAAAGGTTTAAAGTCATATGTCCAAGATACGTCTGACTTTATCAGGAAGTTGAATCAGGTGGTATGGCAGGAAAATTGCTTGTTGATGACGTTAGATGTTTCGTCATTATATACATCAATCAAGCATGCAGATGGTTTAAGAGCGGTGGGATTCTTTCTAAATCAGAGACCTATGAACTTTTCATTGCATAACAAAATGTTGTTGGCTATGATTGAACTGTGTTTGGAACAAAACTTTTTCCTATTTGACAACCAGTTGTATCAACAGATCAGAGGCGTAGCAATGGGGGCCTGCTTCTCTCCGAGTCTAGCGTGCTTGCACATGGGGCTTTGGGAGGAGCAGGTCCTCTGGGGCACGCTTAATGAGATAATGAAGAAGCATGTGGTACTGTACCTACGGTACATAGGTGATCTTTTCTTTGTATGGCGTGGTACGGAGCGGGAGGCGGCAGATTTTGTGGAAACCTTAAATAATAATGGTGTCAATTTAATGTTTACCTCCAATATTGATACTAAATCTGTCGTTTTCCTCGATACAGAAGTGTTTGTCACAGGGTCAGGTATAGCCACCAAAATGCACAGAAAGCCTACGGCGGGCAACACTGTTTTACACGCGTCAAGTCATCACCCTCAGCACTTAATCAGCAGCATCCCCTTTGGGGAGATGCTGCGGATTAGGCGAATTTGTAGTCTGGAAGCGGACTGCATAAAAGCACAAGAGGAAAGTAGAGATCGCTTCTTGTTACGTGGATACTCGGCAAAAACCATCTTAAGAGCCACAAACCGAGCAAATGCGATTCCCCGACAAGAAGCACTCGCAGTAAGGGCCAAGAAAGGTCCCTCTACTGAAGTGACTGACAGTCCAGTGATTGAACCCAGGGTGATTGTAAAATACTGTAGGCAACACAAGGAGATTCGCAAGATATTCTATAAGAACTGGAATTTAATAACAGGGGATCCTGTTATTGGCAAATATATACATGGCAAACCACAAATAACTTTCAGAAGGTCAGGGTCCATGGCTGACAAGCTGGTCCATAATTTCTTCGAAAAACAAGTCTCCGACACATGGGGGGCTTTGGGAGGAGGTTTTAAAAAATGTGCTGTATGCAAGGCCTGTAAGCATGGCTGCAGTAAAACGCAGTACAATGTACCTTTCAGGCAAGAGCCTGTAAAAATTAAGAAAAGGATGTCTTGCAAAACAGACTTTGCGGTATATGTGCTGCAATGCCCATGTGCCCTCCGCTATGTAGGGAGTACTCGGTTGCCCGTGCATAAACGTGTTCTTCAGCATATCAGGGCAATAGTGGGGAAAGATCAGAGCTATCCAGTGGCTCGCCACTTTGAAGCTAAACATAACAGTGATGCAGCCTTGTTACAATACTATGCTATTGACTGTGTCCCTCCGCTGAAGCGAGGGGGAGATAGAAATGGCAAGTTGAGAGTTCTGGAGACGAGATACATACTGGAATTAGACAGTAAGACTCCGAATGGCATGAACGCGAGTGAAGATTTATACACTTGCCTATAGTGCCTTCGGACCTGTCCTAATTTTAGCTGTTGCTATCTACATTTCGGTGTCTTAGGTTTATCATGCAAAACGAATCTTTGAAATTCTCTGATAAAAGCTTAATGATATTTTTGGAAATAGGTCCAGTAAGAGGTGGGAAAATGGTGCCATGTGGGCCCACAGGCGTGGTGGTAGGAGTTTTTTAGAACAGGTCCTTCCCCCTAATGACTCAATCAAACTGAATAGATTTTAAAAGAAATAGTGTTTTTTCTTTTTGGAGATTTTTTGATTTTTTACAGATTATGTTGGTAGTCACTGTAAGGTGTGGGTCATATACAGGATATACAACTGAGTGGGAATTTCTCCGGTGGAGATAGGATTATGGCAAATGACTATGAGAACAAGTAAGAATAATAAGAATGGGTAGAATACTTGGTTGACCAGCCAAAGTGTATTATGGTTGCTGGTCGATATGATATGTTAACAGGGTTCTGATCAACAATTAGATAAACATACATATACAGGTACAAACAGAATGAGAGTATATATTTTAATGTTTTCCATTGGATATTTGGGAAATGTATATATTATGAAATTATTTGAAAATGTAAATATTTATCATAGATGCATATTTTTGTAGTTTTATATTATAGAGTATATATTTTTGATAGCAACTAGTCTTATGTGTATATATAATCAGATAGGAGTGTATATATATTAAGTTGTTTAATGTACAGAACTGTGAGTTTCAATAACTTTGTATGAACTATGGTTTGATCGGAGCACTGAATTTGAATTGTGTTTACCCAAGCATGCTGGGCACTATGCCCTTTATTTTTTGCACTTGCGTATTTGCACTTGTCAATTTGCACTCCACCGGAATATTAAGAGTTAAACAAAAACAAAAAAGTATAGGAGTGAGATCATTTGACTCCTCCTGTTCCGCCAGTTGAAAATGTTTAAATATCCTGCTTTTCTTCCGCGACGCTATCATGTGACCAAGCCTCGTGTAAGAGGCGAAACGCGTCATGCGGACTTGCTGGGTTAACTTTATGAAATAAAACCACTGAATTCAACCAAGAAGGGTTTGTTCTTTTTCGTCCTCGACGAGGAGCTGCTACGAAATTGGTAGTGGTGGAGCGGCGGCTTCACCAGACGGAGGTTGTGACAATATATATATATATATATATATATATATATATATATATATATATACATTACCTACTGGCGGTCGCCAGTAGGTAGTTATAGTTAGGATTGATTTCCATAGGAAATCCGCAACATTCTATTGGGAATAACTTTGGCGCCGGTGGACGAATCTTCGCAAAATTCTCAAAGATGATGGCCCGCTCCGCTCTGCTCCTTCCCTGAAAGTTTGGGGGGGATTTGTCAAGCGGGGGCCGAGATAAAAGGGGGTCCCAAAACTTGTTTTCCCCATGTTAATTTCCATAGGGCGGTTGGACTCACTTTTAGCCCGAACGGCTGAATGGATTTCCACAAAACTTGACAAAATTGTAGGGACTGGTAGCCCGATGTGCCTTTGCTATGTCTCAAGATATGTGCTCCAGTGGATTTTGAGTAATTTAGGTTAAAAAAAAAATATATATCTATAAGCGCGCCCCGGTACGCGCACCGGGGCGCGCAATAGCGCATACCGCGAATACGCGAGCGGAAAGCTGATTGGCTCTCGGGTGTTTGTAAACATTCCATACAGACTGGAGCGTCCGCCATCTTGTGTCTCGATAGGATAGAGACACAAGAGGGGCCAAAAACAAAGGGGGAAATAACCAAAAGGGGGCAGGGTAGACCCCCCCTGACCCCCTAGGTTTGATGTGGGGGACATAAAAAGGGTCCCGGCGCTGAAAAGGAAAAAAAAAAAATTTGATTTTCGCGGGGGGAGCGACCCATACGTGCCCCGGTACGCGTACCGGGGAGTGTACCGTGGAGAAAAAAGCATGACAGAGTTTCCCAAAAAAGTTGCTTTTTTTATGCATTAGAGGTAGTTCTAAAAAGAACTGTTTTTTTTTAATTCTTTTTGTTGTTTTATATTTTTTTTATAGTTTTTTTGAACATTTTTTACTTTTTTTGATTTTTCAGAACAGTTATATATATTTTTTTTTTTAAGGGGAGAAACAAAAAACAGGGAATTCTAAAGGGCTCAACAGGAGCAAAAAACAAAAGCGGAAAAAATTAATGTTTCCTTGGGCACTTGTGGTTATCCCAAGCACGGTTAATAATTGTGATGCTTTGTTCTCCATAGCATATTGTTTGTCCACAAAAAATACAAACCATTTTAAAATTGGAAAACTTTGTTTGTATGGTGGAGCATATCTCCCTAACTTCCGGTCCCGATGGGGTGGGAACATTAGTTTGGGAGGTGCTGGCAGAATTTTGGACAGGGTGGTTTCTGGCCAGTTCCATGACCTCTGCCCTAGCGTAGTTATTTGGATGCTTGCGTTGCATATGCCTGATCATGGTGTGGTTGCCAAAGGAGTATTTTTTGTTGGGATTCCCCCTTGACAGCTCCTGATGACATATTAAGCAGGTTGCCTTAGGCGCATTTACTTTTTTCTTGTCCTTGGTGATTGAAAAAAACTGCCAGATGATGTGCTCTTTAGGTTTGTAGGTAATATTGTCCTCTGGGAGGTATCTCCTCTCCTCCTCCTCCTCCTCCTCCTCCTCCTCCTCTTCTTGATCTCCACCACTGTGAAGTTGTGGTGGTCCTTGTGGTGGTGGTGGTGGTCCAGAAGTTCCAGCAGCTGCAGCTAATGTAGCCATTTTCTACTGAAATAACTGCAGGTCTACCTCTCTCAAAGCACAAAGGTAGAATGAGGAAAAAAGGTGGGGTCTTTCATCATTTGGAAAAGAAAACTGTTCTGAACCAATGAAAAGTGTTATTTTTAGGTCACATGACCTGGCCTTACATCATTAGGAAACCAAAAGTGAAATGAACCAATAAAAAGTTTTATTTTCATGTCACATGACCCGACGCGCTTACGCTACGCGCCCCGGGGCGCGCAACGGTTCGCGCCCCGGGGCGCGCCCGGGGACGTGTACGCCGCGGGCGTCATATGCACCCCGCGGCTACGCGATACGTCACGATGTTGTTTTCGTTCGCGGCAATAGACGCTCCCCGGTACGCGCATCGGGGCGCTTACTGGGGCGCTTACCGGGAAGCACACCGTGAGCGATCCATGGCAAAACACAAATAAAAAAATAATAAACATGATCACTATAGAAAAAAAATAGTATTACATAAATATACAATATAGGATTCATTATAAAAAAGTAAAATATTTAATAGCTACAGAAATTAGCTATTAAAAAACCTATGAAATTCACTGAAAAACCATACGTTTCAGAACAGTTATAGTTAGGAATTAGCATTAAAAAAACTATTAAATTCACCGAAAAAACCACAGGTTTCACACCAGTTATAGTTACCTGGAAATTTTACTGACATAAAACCATTGAAATTCCCACGTTATAGTTAGTTGGACTCACTATAACTCGCGCGCCCGCAATGCACTGCTGATGATGTCACATATTACATCATTCATGACATGGTTAGTGACATCACTGATGACATCACTGATGACATCTCAAATGACATCACTCATGACATCACTGATGACATCTCAAATGACATCACTCATGACATCACTGATGACATCATCCATGTGATAATACGATGCACCTCCTCACACTCTAATCTAACATTTAATACACCCACTGTTAAATACAAAATAGCATTCCTGAAATTATTGACACACCAATACCAGTAACTACATACGCACTCACTGATTTCTAGGTCTACACAAACATCCACTCATTCACACATACAATCACTCATACATACAGTCACTCATCAATAGAACACTATCATATCCACTCATACACCTAAACAGACACTCACACGCAGACACTCATCCACAGAGTTATTCTCACACATAGTCAGTCATGCAAAGAATCAATCACACTCCCATTTTCTCACCTATACATTTATACACACAAAACCTTAATTATTCAAAAATAGACTAACACATACTTACTCTCTTTTACAATCACTGATACAAGTACACATTGATCCATACAGCCACTCACGCAATCACAGGCTCACATGTATAGTCATTTATATATGCCAACTCTCACATGCACTGTGTTTTACATATGTACTTACTTGGACATGTAGCACTGAGATATCCATTCACTCACCAACACAGTCATGCACAAAGTCAACCACCCATACAGCTGTTTCCACATGCACTCTTGAACCCATACAGCTAGTGAATCAACTGGTCATACATCTATGCACAGAGTCACACACCTACCAGCCACACACACACACACTCAGCCTCACATACAAATACTTGGGCAACCAATCAATAAACCATATAGCGACTCATATAGCTATTGATCAACACATGCAGCAGCTTACACAACAACAGACATACTGATGCACACATTCAGACAGTTTAGTCACTAACCCATGCATTCAGTAAGACACATTTAATCACTCACTTATACAGTCAGTCATGCACCAACTAAATCCTTCATCCAGACACTTATACACCCACTCATTCTTGAATATGTAAAACATATTTAAACTTTACAGAAACACAGTCACTGGATGATGTCATCAGTGATGTCATTTGAGATGTCATCAGTGATGTCATCAGTGATGTCATTTGAGATGTCATCAGTGATGTCATCAGTGATGTCACTAACCATGTCATGAATGATGTAATATGTGACATCATCAGCAGTGCATTGCGGGCGCGCGAGTTATAGTGAGTCCAACTAACTATAACGTGGGAATTTCAATGGTTTTATGTCAGTAAAATTTCCAGGTAACTATAACTGGTGTGAAACCTATGGTTTTTTCAGTGAATATATTACCTACTGGCGATAGCCAGTAGGTATATATAGTTAGGATTTTTTTCCTATGGGATTTTTGAAAATTCTATGTCGAATAACTTTGGCGTTTGAGGACAGAATTGGCTGACATTTTCAGGAAAATGGAACATTTTGTTTCTGAGCAGCCCCTGAAAATTTGGGGGGGTTTCGTCAAGGGGGGGCCGAGAAAAAAGGGGGGTCCCAAAACGTGTTTTTCCCATGCAATTTTCCATAGGGCGGTTGGCCTCACTTTTAGCCTGAACGGCTGAATGGATTTACACCAAACTTGGCAAAATTGTAGGGACTGGTAGCCCGATGTGCCTTTGCTATGTCTCAAGATATAGGCTCCAGTGGTTTTTACGAAAATTAACTTTGAAAAATATATATTGGGCTACATTGGGCTATATATATGTTGGAGCCCAAATGTAGCCCAATGTAGCCCAATGTAGCCCAATGTAGCCCAAAGATGGCCACCAGAGACAAAAAAAAACAAATGTAGCCCAAATATCAGCCAGATGTAGCCCAACTATAGCCCAATGACAGAATGTCCCAGAGTGTTCTAAAGAACAACTAGAGTGCTAACAGTCCTACTTATTACAAAGGTATGGCACACCTGAAGCAATCTTGATTGGAATAAAGTGGTAACTCTTAAAACATTTAATTTAAAAAGGAACACAATGAGGGGGTTCATTTTGCCATAGAAAGTATGATTAGCGAATATATGACGAAATCCCGCATACCATCCGTCCGCAAAAAAAATCCCGCATGTACTATTAGGCCGCAAATTAAAATAACGAAAACTTTTAGAACGAATATGCCTTTAGCATACACTAAACAACTAAACTACCCTAAACCCTAAAACACTACCCCCAGCATGACCCTACACTACACAAACACTACCCTAAACCCTAAAACACTACCCCCAGCATGACCCTACACTACGCAAACACTACAACACTACCCAAAACCCTAAAACACTACACCCCAGCATGACCCTACACTACGCAAACACTACAACACTACCCTAAACCCTAAAACACTACCCCCAGCATGACCCTACACTACACAAACACTACAACACAACCCTACACCCTAAAACACTACCCCGAGCATGACCCTACACTACGCAAACACTACAACACAACCCTAAACCCTAAAACACTACCCCCAGCATGACCCTACACTACGCAAACACTACAACACTACCCTAAACCCTAAAACACTACCCCCAGCATGACCCTACACTACGCAAACACTACAACACTACCCAAAACCCTAAAACACTACACCCCAGCATGACCCTACACTACGCAAACACTACAACACTACCCTAAACCCTAAAACACTACCCCCAGCATGACCCTACACTACGCAAACACTACACTACCCAAAACCCTAAAACACTACACCCCAGCATGCCCCTACACTATGCAAACACTACAACACTACCCTAAACCCTAAAACACTACCCCCAGCATGACCCTACACTACGCAAACACTACAACACTACCCTAAACCCTAAAACACTACCCCCAGCATGACCCTACACTACGCAAACACTACAACACTACCCTAAACCCTAAAACACTACCCCCAGCATGACCCTACACTACGCAAACACTACAACACTACCCTAAACCCTAAAACACTACCCCCAGCATGACCCTACACTACGCAAACACTACAACACTACCCAAAACCCTAAAACACTACCCCCAGCATGACCCTACACTACGCAAACACTACAACACTACCCAAAACCCTAAAACACTACCCCCCAGCATGACCCTACACTACGAAAACACTACAACACTACCCCAAACCCTAAAACACTACCCCCAGCATGACCCTACACTACGCAAACACGACAACACTACCCAAAACCCTAAAACACTACCCCCAGCATGACCCTACACTACGCAAACACTACAACACTACCCAAAACCCTAAAACACTACACCCCAGCATGACCCTACACTACGCAAACACTACAACACTACCCAAAACCCTAAAACACTACACCCCAGCATGACCCTACACTACGCAAACACTACAACACTACCCAAAACCCTAAAACACTACCCCCAGCATGACCCTACACTACGCAAACACTACAACACTACCCAAAACCCTAAAACACCACCCCCAGCATGACCCTACACTACGCAAACACTACAACACTACCCTAAACCCTAAAACACTACACCCCAGCATGACCCTACACTACGCAAACACTACAACACTACCCAAAACCCTAAAACAATACCCCCAGCATGACCCTACACTACGCAAACACTACAACACTACCCTAAACCCTAAAACACTACGCCCAGCATGACCCTACACTACGCAAACACTACAACACTACCCTAAACCCTAAAACACTAGCCCCAGCATGACCCTACACTACGCAAACACTACAACACAACCCTAAACCCTAAAACACTACCCCCAGCATGACCCTACACTACGCAAACACTACAACACTACCCTAAACCCTAAAACACTACCCCCAGCATGACCCTACACTACGCAAACACTACAACACAACCCTAAACCCTAAAACACTACCCCCAGCATGACCCTACACTACGCAAACACTACAACACTACCCTAAACCCTAAAACACTACCCCCAGCATGACCCTACACTACGCAAACACTACAACACAACCCTAAACCCTAAAACACTAGCCCCAGCATGACCCTACACTACGCAAACACTACAACACAACCCTAAACCCTAAAACACTACCCCCAGCATGACCCTACACTACGCAAACACTACAACACTACCCTAAACCCTAAAACACTACCCCCAGCATGACCAAACACTACGCAAACACTACAACACTACCCAAAACCCTAAAACACTACCCCCAGCATGACCCTACACTACGCAAACACTACAACACTACCCTAAACCCTAAAACACTAGCCCCAGCATGACCCTACACTACGCAAACACTACAACACAACCCTAAACCCTAAAACACTATCCCCAGCATGACCCTACACTACGCAAACACTACAACACTACCCAAAACCCTAAAACACTACCCCCAGCATGACCCTACACTACGCAAACACTACAACACTACCCTAAACCCTAAAACACTACGCCCAGCATGACCCTACACTACGCAAACACTACAACACAACCCTAAACCCTAAAACACTACCCCCAGCATGACCCTACACTACGCAAACACTACAACACTACCCTAAACCCTAAAACACTACCCCCAGCATGACCCTACACTACGCAAACACTACAACACAACCCTAAACCCTAAAACACTACCCCCAGCATGACCCTACACTACGCAAACACTACAACACTACCCTAAACCCTAAAACACTACCCCCAGCATGACCCTACACTACGCAAACACTACAACACTACCCTAAACCCTAAAACACTACGCCCAGCATGACCCTACACTACGCAAACACTACAACACTACCCTAAACCCTAAAACACTAGCCCCAGCATGACCCTACACTACGCAAACACTACAACACAACCCTAAACCCTAAAACACTACCCCCAGCATGACCCTACACTACGCAAACACTACAACACTACCCAAAACCCTAAAACACTACCCCCCAGCATGACCCTACACTACGAAAACACTACAACACTACCCCAAACCCTAAAACACTACCCCCAGCATGACCCTACACTACGCAAACACGACAACACTACCCAAAACCCTAAAACACTACCCCCAGCATGACCCTACACTACGCAAACACTACAACACTACCCAAAACCCTAAAACACTACACCCCAGCATGACCCTACACTACGCAAACACTACAACACTACCCAAAACCCTAAAACACTACACCCCAGCATGACCCTACACTACGAAAACACTACAACACTACCCAAAAACCTAAAACACTACCCCCAGCATGACCCTACACTACGCAAACACTACAACACTACCCAAAACCCTAAAACACTACCCCCAGCATGACCCTACACTACGCAAACACTACAACACTACCCTAAACCCTAAAACACTACACCCCAGCATGACCCTACACTACGCAAACACTACAACACTACCCAAAACCCTAAAACACTACCCCCAGCATGACCCTACACTACGCAAACACTACAACACTATCCTAAACCCTAAAACACTACGCCCAGCATGACCCTACACTACGCAAACACTACAACACTACCCTAAACCCTAAAACACTAGCCCCAGCATGACCCTACACTACGCAAACACTACAACACAACCCTAAACCCTAAAACACTACCCCCAGCATGACCCTACACTACGCAAACACTACAACACAACCCTAAACCCTAAAACACTACCCCCAGCATGACCCTACACTAAACAACCACCACAACTCTACACTACACTAACACAACACTACACTACACAACACTACACTACACTACACAATCACTAACCCACGAAAAAATTAACACAAACCCACTTACCTCTCTCGTCATCGTGGTTTTCACAACGCAAATGCATTTACCATACATGCCTTTAAAACGTAATTCTTTGTAAAGGCATGCGCGATAAATGCACATGCGTTTTGAAAAAATGCGGGATAATGGTATGCGAGGTCAATGACCTTGCGGGATAATGGTATGCGGACTGAAAGTCTGCGGGATAAAAAATGCGGGAAAATGGCTGCAAACCATGATTAGCAGCAGACTTCCCTGGT
Source organism: Lissotriton helveticus (assembly GCF_964261635.1). Lineage (NCBI taxonomy): Eukaryota > Metazoa > Chordata > Amphibia > Caudata > Salamandridae > Lissotriton > Lissotriton helveticus. The sequence continues at coordinate 994,788,904 of NC_136072.1, forward strand.
GAGCACTAGCTTTACTACAGTGATCTAATGAGCAACTAGAGTGCTAACATTCAGAATTTATGGCAAATGTGTGACACATCTGAATGCCTTCTTGATAGAACGAAAGTAAACAAGCATTAAAAATGCAATAGATCTCGCCCTCGTTTAAGTTAAAGCCATTCTGTTTGTAATGAGGTGGCTTTTTAGCTTTGCTTTTATTAGTGTTTTTAAAACTTTCATGTAAATAACATGCATATGTATGCATATATGTATATGTATGCATGCATTTATATTTATATAGATATGCAGATTATATATGTTTATATATGTATATTACCTACTGGCGATAGCCAGTGGGTATATATGTAAATGTAAATGTAAATGTAAATGTAAATGTAAATGTAAATGTAGTATACTTGTAAAGCGCACAGCTGCCCCAGCAACGGGGCGTCCCGGCGCTGTATAACTCTGGGGAACCCGTCCTGGCTTTCCCTGTGGGATGGTCCCTTGCTGGGAGTCCCCAAGGTGGAGCCAGGCATCCCCGGAATTGGTGGGGCCGTTGTGGAGATTAGGCAAGCTAATGCCCAGAGTTGCCGAGTGGAACCCCTGATTAGAGTAAGCACCGAAGCGAGAATTATCGAGTCCGCTGACCAAGGTCCACGACCCTGCCGCGTCGGGAATTGAACCCTGGTCCCAGGCTGACTTCTGCTCTCAGGCCTGCCACCTCTAACCGGTGAGCCACACTACTCCACCATATAGTTAGGATTTTTTCTCTATGGGATTTCTGAAAATTCTATGTCTAATAACTTTTTCAGGAAAATGGCACAGTTTGTTTCTGAGCAGCCCCTGAAAATTTGGGGGGGTTTCGTCAAGGGGGGGCCGAGAAAAAAGGGGGGTCCCAAAACGCGTTTTTCCCATTCATTTTTCCATAGGGCGGTTGGACTCACTTTTAGCTCGAACGGCTGAATAGATTTACATGAAACTTGGCAAAATTGTAGATATGGTTTGCCCGACGTGCCTTTGCTATGTCTCAATATATGTCCTCCAGTGGATTTTGAGAAATTAACGTTTAAAAAAATATATATATCTGTGACAGCGCTCCGGTTAGCGCCCCGGTTCGCGTACCTGACGCGTAACGGAACTTCGCGAAGCGAAGCTGATTGGCTCTCCGGTGTCTGTCAACATTCTAAACAGTCCGGAGCGGCCGCCATCTTGTCTCTCGGTACGATCGAGAGACAAGATGTGGTGAAAAATGAAGGGGGAAATGAAGGAAAGGGGGCAAGGTAGACCACTCCTGACCCCCTAGGATTGATGAGGGGGATATTAAAGTGCCCCGCGGGGCAAAAAAAAAAAAAAAATTTTTTTTTGCGATTTTACGCCGTAGAGGCGCGTCCCGGTACGCGAACCGGGCAGCTCACCGGGCAGCTAACCGGACAGCTAACCGGCAGCGTAGCTGTCAACATTGTAAACAGTCCGGAGCGGCCGCCATCTTGTCTCTCGGTAGGTTCGAGAGACAAGATGTGGTGAAAAAAGAAGGGGGAAATGAAGGAAAGGGGGCAAGGTAAACCCCTCCTGACCCCCTAGGATTGATGAGGGGGATATTAAAGTCCCCCGCGATTTTTCGCGGTAGAGGCGCTTCCCGGTACGCGAACCGGGCAGCTAACCGGCAGCGTAACGGGAGTCCGCCATCTTGTGTTTTTGGAGCGTCCGGTTCGCGTACCGGGTAGCGTCCTGGTAAGCGTAACAAGGGGAAAACCAAGAGAAACAGTAAAAAAAAAATTAAGGGAATAGATTTCCAGCAAACTTGGCAAAATTGTAGGGACTGTTTGTTTGATGTGCCTTTGCAAGGCCTCAAGATATGTGCACGTGTGGATTTTGTCTAATTAAGGTTAAAAAAAATATATATATCTGTAAGCGTGCTCCGGCACGCTTACGTTACGGGTTTGGTTTGCGCTGCAGAGCCGATACGTCACGGTTATGCGACGCGCCATGAGGCGTCTCACGTGGCTACGTGATACGTCACGTAATAAAGAATATATTTTACAGCTATAGATATTAGCTTTTAAAAAACCAATGAAATTCACTGAAAAAACCATCGGTTATAGACCATATATAGTTAGGAATTTGCATTTACAAAACCTTGAAAATTCACTGAAAAAACCATAGGTTAGAGACCATATATAGTTAGCTGGACATTTTATTGACATAAAACCAATGAAATTCCATATATAGTTAGTTGCACTAACTATATATCGCGCACCCGCAATCCACTGCTGATGATGTCACATATTACATCATTCATGACATGGTCAGTGACATCACTGATGACATCACTGATGACATCACTGATGACATCTCAAATGACATCACTGATGACATCTCAAATGACATCACTGATGACATCATGACACACCAATACCAGTTACTACATACGCACTGACTGATTCCTACGTCTACACACACATTCACTCATTCACCCATACAATCACTCATACATACAGTCACTCATTATTACAACACTATCATATGCACTCATACACCTAGTCAGTCCTGTGAAGAATCAATCACACTTCGATTTCCTCATCTATACAGTTAAACACAGAACACCATACTTTTCACACAAATACTAACACATACTTACTCTCTTATACAATCACTGATACAAGTACACATTGATATGCACAGAGTCACACACCTCCCAGCCAGCCACACACACACTCAGTCTTCCATACATCCACTCATTCTTCAATATGTAAAACATATTTAAACTTTACAAAAACACACAGACACTAGAAGATGTCATCAGTGATGTCATTTGAGATGTCATCAGTGATGTCATTTGAGATGTCATTAGTGATGTCATCAGTGATGTCACTGACCATGTCATGAATGATGTAATATGTGACATCATCAGCAGTGGATTGCGGGTGCGCGATATATAGTTAGTGCAACTAACTATATATGGAATTTCATTGGTTTTATGTCAATAAAATGTCCAGCTAACTATATATGGTCTCTAACCTATGGTTTTTTCAGTGAATATATATATATATATATATATATATAGTATAGGTATATATAGTTAGGATTGTTTTCCACAGGGAAATCGCAACATTCTATTGGGAATAACTTTGGGGCCGGTTGAGGGATCTGCCTGTAATTTTCCTTAACTTTGCCTCGCTGCGCTCCGCCCCTTCCCTGAAAGTTTCGGGGGGATTCGTCAAGCGGGGGCCGAGATAAAAGGGGGGTCCCAAAACGTGTTTTCCCCATGTTAATTTCCATGGGGGGGTTGGACTCACTTTTAGCCCGAACGGCTGAATGGATTTCCACCAAACTTGGCAAAATTGTAGGGACTGGTACCCGATGTGCCTTTGCTATGTCTCAAGATATATGCTCCAGTGGTTTTTACGAAAATTAACTTTGAAAAAATATATATTGGGCTACATTGGGCTATATATATGTTAGAGCCCAAATGTAGCCCAATGTAGCCCAATGTAGCCCAATGTAGCCCAAAGATGGCCACCAGAGACAAAAAAAACAAATGCAGCCCAAATATCAGCCAGATGTAGCCCAACTATAGCCCAATGACAGAATATCCCAGAGTGTTCTAAAGAACAACTAGAGCGCTAACAGTCTTACTTATGACAAAAGTATGGCACACCTGAAGTCATCTTGATTGGAATAAAGTGTTAACACTTAAAACATTTAATTTGCAAAGGAACAAAATGAGGGGGTTCATTTTGCCATAGAAATTATGATTAGTGCTGAAGAAAGAAAAATGAGGGCACATTTTGAGTGACTACTCAAATCCTCTTATATTTCATTAAAAAAATTCTGATATGCAGTCTCCCAAGATGGCCACCAGAGACAAAAGAGCCCAAATGTAGCCCAAATATCAGCCAGATGTAGCCCAACAATAGCCCAATGACAGAATGTCCCAGAGTGTTCTAAAGAACAACTAGAACGCTAACAGTCTTACTTATGACAAAAGTATGGCACACCTGAAGTCATCTTGATTGGAATAAAGTGGTAACACTTAATACATTTAATTTGAAAAGGAACAAAATGAGGGGTTTCATTTTGCCATAGAAATGTTATATATATATATATTCAGTGAAAAAACCATAGGTTACACACCAGTTATAGTTAGGAATTAGCATTTAAAAAACCTTTGAAATTCACTGAAAAAAACCATAGGTTTCACACCAGTTATAGTTAGGAATTAGCATTTAAAAAACCTATGAAATTCACTGAAAAAACCATAGGTTTCACACCAGTTATAGTTAGGAATTAGCATTTAAAAAACCTATTAAATTCACTGAAAAAACCATAGGTTTGACACCAGTTATAGTTAGCTGAACATTTTACTCATACACACACACACCCCACACACATACCCACCACACACACACACCCCACACCCACACCCCCCACACACAGCCCCCACACATACCTCACACACCCACACCTCCACCCACACCCAAACACACCACACACCCACACCCACACACACACCTTACATACCCACACCCCCACCTACACCCACACACCGCACACACCCCCACCCACACACACCTCACTCCCCCCCCACACACACACACCTCACAGACACACCCCACACATCCCCCACACACACCTAACCCCCCCCACACACACACCTCTGACACACACCCCGCCCCACACACACACACACCACACACACACCTCACACACACACACACCCACCCACACACACACTCCTCACACACACACACCCACACACACCCCCACACACCCCCACACACCCACACGCACACCCCACACATACACCCACATATCCTACACACACACACCCCACACACACCCCACACACATACCCCCCCCCACACACACACCCCACACCCACCCTCCCCCCCACACACACACCACACACACTCACACTCATTATTTATTTTTATTTTTTTGAGGGGGTGCGCGCCCTGGTACACGTATCGGTACACGTACCGGTACGCGTACGCTGGAGAAAAAAAGAAAGACAGAGTTTTTTAAAAATGTAGCATTTTTATATAAATTGGAGGTACCCCGCGACTTTTAAAAAAAAAAAAAAAACTTTTTGCCTTGGGGGTCCTTGTGGGACCCCCTGAGCAGGCCTAGGGGGTCAGGGTGCTTCTACTCTGGCCCCTTTGCGAGTTTCACACCTTTGTTTCACTGCTTTCTTGTGCCTTGGTTCTAACAAGGCACAAGATGGCTGCCAACACTTCCTGGTTTTGAGTGTTGACAGACAGTGGCAGCCAATCAGCATGCCTTCCCGAGAAAGCTGCATGGTCATTGGCTGTCAACACTTCTAACCAGGAGGTGTTGGCATCCATCTTGTGCTAGTGTTGACAGACAGTGACAGCCAATCAGCATGCCTTCCCGAGAAAGCTGCATGCTCATTGGCTGTCAACACTTCTAACCAGGAAGTGTTGGCATCCGTCTTGGGTCTTAGTAGACTGAGGCACAAGAAAGCAGAAAAACAAACGTGTAGAACACAAAAAGGGGGCAGGGTAGAAACACCCTGACCCCTTAGGGCTGCTCAGGTGGTCCCACTAGAATATTAATATATTTAAACGTTATCCGCTAATAGAATTAGCATTAAAAGAACCTTTGAAATTCACTGAAAAAACCATAGGTTTCAGGCCTTATAAAGTTAGGAATTAGCATTTAAAAAACCTTTGAAATTCACTGAAAAAAACATAGGTTTCAGGCCTTATATAGTTAGGAATTAGCATTTAAAAAACCTTGCGAATTCACTGAAAAAACCATAGGTTTCAGGCCTTATATAGTTAGGAATTAGCATTTAAAAAACCTTTGAAATTCACTGAAAAAAACATAGGTTTCAGGCCTTATATAGTTAGGAATTAGCATTTAAAAAAACCTTGCAAATTCACTGAAAAAACCATAGGTTTCAGGCCTTATATAGTTAGGAATTGGCATTTAAAAAACCTTTGAAATTCACTGAAAAAACCATAGGTTTCAGGCCTCATATAGTTAGGAATTAGCATTTAAAAAACCTTTGAAATTCACTGAAAAAACCATAGGTTTCAGGAGTTATATAGTTAGGAATTAGCTTTTACAAAGCCTTTGAAATTCACTCAAAAAATTATAAGTTTTAGTGGTGTTATAGTTAACTGGACATTTACTCATACAAAACCATTGAAATTGCTCCTATATAGTTAGTTGTACTAACTATATTTCGCGCACCCGCAATCCACTGCTGATGATGTCACATATTAGTTCATTCATGACATGGTCAGTGACATCACTGATGACATCTCAAATGACATCACTGAGGCTGGGGGGGAACGTGAGCCCCCCGCATCTGAGGCTGGGGGGGAACGTGAGCCCCCCCGCATACATAATGTTAAAACCCCGGGGGGGGGTGGCGGTCCCCGGGGCTGGTGAGCCCCTCATTATTATAAAAAAAAAAAGGCCCAGGGGGGGGGCAAATCCCGGGGGCAATGTAGTTAATTACAATGGGGGGCCCAGAGGGGACCCCCAGCCCCGGGGACTGCCACGCCCCAGGGCTTTAACGAAACGTATGGGGGGCTCATGGCCCCCGCAGCCCCGGGGACTGCCACCCGCGGGCCTTTTTTTATAAAAATGAGGGGCTCACCAGCCCCGGGGACCGCCAACCCCTCCGGGGCTTTCACATTATGTATGCAGGGGGGCTCACGTTCCCCCCCCAGCCCCAGGGACCACCACCCCACAGGGCTTTTAAATGTTGAGGGGGGTGCCACGTGGCCCCCCTCCTGAGGCCTGGTGGTGGCCCTGGGGACTGCCACCCCCCAGGGCCGGCTCCTGCAGTGTCCCGGAGAGCCCACCCCTGGGACACTGTAGTTTGCTATTGTAGGGCAGGAGCCTCGCGGCTCCCGTCCTACTATAGCAAACTGCTTTAGAAACCTGCTCTCTCTTCCAAAAACCAAAGACTAATGCTTTTCTACATGGGGGCAGCATGTTAGCTGCTCCCCATGTACAAAAGCAATGCCGCAGGACGCGGGGAGCCGGCAGGGACCGTGGCAGAAGTGGCCCATGAGGGGGGGAAATGTTTTTTAAAAATCGAGGCAGAGCCCCGGGGGATGGGGTCCCTGGGGCTAAAAGAAGCCTCAGGTGGGGGGGGGCACGCAGTCCCCTCCCCATTTTTTTATAAAAAATAAATTAGGGGGCAAGCCCTGTGGGATGGGGCCCGCAGGGCAAAAAAAATAGAAAAAGAAGGGGGGCTACATAGCCCCCTTCTTAAAAAAAAAAGAAAAAACACTGGCATCGCACCGGAGGCCACGCCCCCTTCATGCAGCACTCTGCAAACGCATCCCCTGGCACGTTTCCAGAGGATGAATGAATTCCCCTTGAATACTGGGGTCCCTGGGGGTCAACTAGCCCACCAGGAACCTCCAGTATGCACCAGGGGCTGCGTTGCAGAGTGGTGTTCTGAGGCCACGCTCCTTTTTACAACACTCCGTAATGCAGCTCTGTGGCGCTTACTAGAGGTAGCTGGTGGGCTAGTTGCGCCCCAGGCACCCTCAGGATCCAAGGGGAGTTAATCCCCCAACTTAAAATGCACCACGGGGCGTGTTTGCACAGTGGTGTAGGGAGGGGGTGGGACCAGAGTTCACATGTATGCAAAAATACCCTGTGGCATGGTTTAAATTGGGGAATTAATTCCTTGTCAATCCTGAGGTTCCCTGGGGGCCAACTAGCCCACCAGGTACCTCCAGTAAGCGCCACGGAGCTGCGTTGTAGAGTGTTGTACAAAGGGCCGTGACCTCTGAACACCTCTCTGCAACGCAGCCCCTGGCGCATACTGGAGGTACCTGGTGGGCTAGATGGCCCCCAGGGACCCTCAGGATTGAGGAGGAATTATTTCCCCAACAGGGCGTGTTTGCAGACATGTCACCTCAGGCTACGCCCCTTTCCTCCACCACTGTGCAAACGTGGCCCGTGGCGTTTTTTAAGTTGGGGAATTAATTTTCTTTCAATACTGATGGTCCATGAGGGCCAAATAGCCCAGTACTGATCCTGCAAAGTAATTTTAACCGTTCTTACAGTAACTTGAATTTCCTTCCATAGGCTAACATTGACTGGTTTCACTTGGAAATTCTTTTAAGTGTGGAGTTTTGGACCTTTAAAAAATTCCCCAAAAATCAGCGGAACTACGAATTCCGATTTACTCACCTGTTATCAGGAGAGACCTCAGTGCTGCATCTTTCAGCCCACTACTGACCCTGAAAAGTAATTCTAACCGTACTTACAGTAACTTGAATTTCCTGCAATAGGCTAACATTGATTGACTGGTTTCACTTGGAAATTCTTTTAAGTGTGGAGTTTTGGAACTTTAAAATATTCCTCTAAAATCAGCCGAACTACGAATCCCGATTTACTCACCTGTTATCAGGAGAGACCTCAGTGCTGCATCTTTCATGCCACTACTGATCCTGAAAAGTAATTCTAACCATACTTACAGTAACTTGAATTTCCTTCTATAGGCTAACATTTACTGGTTTCACTTGGAAATTCTTCTAAGTGTGGAGTTTTGGAACTTTCAAATATTCCTATGAAATCAGCCAAACTACGAATTCCGATTTACTCACCTTTTATCAGGACAGACCTCAGTGCTGCATATTTCAGCCCAGTGCTGATCCTGAAAAGTAATTTTAACCGTACTTACCAGTACCTTGAATGTCCTTCCATAGGATCTCATTGCCTGCTATATAAAATATATATAAATTAAAAAATATATAAAATAAAAAATAAAAATATTACAATTTGAATATTTTGAAAAACATTTTTTTTCCAATTTATATTAAAAATATGTAATGTAATTTAAAAATAAAATAGCTAAACATAATTATTATAGAAAATGTATTAAATTAGTATAAAAAAAGAAATATAACAATTAATACATTTAAAAATTGGCATTTACAAAACCTATGAAATTGACTGAAAAAAACATAGGTTTTAGGCACGTTATAGTTAGGAATTAGCATTTAAAAAACCTTGCAAATTCACTGAAAAAAACATAGGTTTCAGCCACGTTATAGTTAGGAATTAGCATTTAAAAAACCTTAGACATTCACTGAAAAAACCATAGGTTTCATACATGTTATAGTTAGCTGGACATTTCACTTATACAAAACCATTGAAATTCTCCTGTTATAGTTGGTTCAGCTAACTATTACACACACGCCCGCAATCCACTGCTGATGACGTCACATATTACATCACTCATGACATGGTCAGTAACATCACTCACGATATCACTGATGACATATCAAATGACATCACTGATGACATCATCCTTGTGAAAGAGTGGCAGACCTCCTCTCACCCTAATATAACCTTTGATACACACATTGAAAAATAGAAACTAAAATTTTCAAAACAATAACGATACCAATACTACTTAGAACAACCTATTCAGTAATTCCAAAATCTAAATACACATCCACTCATTCACAAACAGTTATATATAGTCACTCATATATGTACTCACTCATCATATGTACTCATATACCAATACATCCTGTTACACACCTACACTCATACATAGAGTTACTCACACACATACTCACACATGCAAATAAACTATCAAACATCCATTACTTGCATATACAGCTATACACACACCACTACACTTATTTCTACAGAAACGTACACATACTTACTCTCTTAAACAATCATTTATAGAAACACATACTTATTTATACAGGAACTCTTCCAATCTCTCACTCTCACAAACACCAATACTCACATATACTAGTTTAAAACATATGTACTTACTCATAAAGACACTATTGAGACAGTCATTCACTCACTAACACACCCATATACACACTCATCCACCCATACAGTCCTGCACACATGCTGTCTTCGAAACACATACAAACAGTGAGTCACTCATTCATGCATCTATGCGCTAAGTAATATCCCCCACCGAACCATACAGACACTCATACTGATACTCAAAAAACCAACTAATAACCCATATACACACTCATGTAGCTACTCACCAACCCATTCAGCCACTTATACACAAAGTGAGACACTGATACAGATATTTAAATATTTAAACATTACTCGCTAATACATGTATTCACTAAGATACACTTAATAAGTCAGTTATACAATCAATTTTACAAAAAAGACCATCCATTTAGACACTTATTTACCCATTTATTCTTCCATCGACCTTTAGATATACATATATAAAAAATATTTATTTTTCAGAAAGACACACATTCACTGGATGATGTCATTAGTGATGATATCAGTGATGTAATTTGAGATGTCATCAGTGATGTCATGAGTGATTCCACTGACCATTCCATGAGTGATGTAATATGTGACTTCATCAGCAGTGGATTGCGGGCGCGCACGTTATAGTTAGCTGAACTAGCTATAACGGGGGGATTTCAATGGTTTTGCATAAGTGAAATGTCCAGCTAACTATAATATGTATGAAACCTATGGTTTTTTCAGTGAATATATATATATATTGGAGCAGACCAAACAAACAGCATTCATCTGTGCCTTTAGTGCATTGACCACACTGGTGAATGCACTGATAGCACTGAAAATCCCTGTAATATAACAAATCAGTTAATGCATTCCTGCCTTCACTAATCACGGTATTACTGCAAATGCAGATTTAAATGTACACTAACTTACAGAATACATTAAGTTTCTTTAATAAAACAATTAATTTCTTTTTTTTGTTTGAACTTTTTTTATGGCTTGTCAAAAAGGACAATACAAAACTTAGGGGCATATTATCAAGGGATTTATCTCCGCTTTATTGGCTTTAAAAGCCAAGAAAGCGGAGATAAAATTATCTCCCTATCAGCAACAGGGTGCTAACACGCAAATTTGCATGTTAGCACCCTTTTTCTCTACGCTGCCCCTTGCATCTCTAATGAGATGCAAAGGGGGCGTTCCAGAGAAAAATAATAGGAGAAATGTTGTTAAGTGACATTTCTCCTATTATCAAGGATTTGGCTAACCCTGTTAGTGATATAAAAAAGCAGCGCTAACCGCGGTTAGCGCTGCTTTTTTTACACCTGGTATTTTCCTGACTTAGCCATGATATCCTATGGAAGGTGGATATCATGGCTGAGTTTGTGAGCCCCTATCATCAAACTTCGAGAGATTATCATTGGTTTTCCAGCGATAATCTCTCATTTGGCAGTTAGCGCAAGGATTTTTATCACTTCTGAGATAAACCTTGCTAATAGCAAGTTATCTCTGCGATAATTTCCGGCGATGCTTAGCGTTAAGAAATTCATTGCTAAGCCTCGTTAGCGATAAATATCGCTAATCGTTGGTAATATGCCCCATAATACCTAACCTTATGGAATTACAGTACAACAGTCCGTTAGTAGAGGCCCATAGGAAACAAAGGCATTGACAATACCGGTAAAGTACAGCAATAAAAGCAAAACATTTGAAGGTGGAGCAAGCACAGGAAGTGAAGCCACAATAAATGCAGCATTCAAGGTTTTTTAAGGAAGCATAGTCATTCTACTGCAGGGTGATTATCTTGAAGACAAGAATATTTAGAGGGTGTTTCTGTGGAGACCCAGTTCTGCTAAGCTGAAAGTAAAACTGTTGTGCAGAATCTGTTCCTGTAATTAACAGTCTTTCCTACTTGAGACAAAAACCTCCTTCGTTCTTGAGTCATTTCCACATTCCCAACTGCAAGCTCATTGAGGGAGGGAGAATACCCTCTAAGCCACTTCTGAACGCATGTGATGTATTAGGGCTTGGGGTCTATCATGCTCCAGTTGTAAGCGTGTTGTATTCCCCCTGAATGCGTGCCACTGGTAAACTCTACTCCACCAGCAGTTGGCAGAGATGTTTTTGAAGAACTCTGCACTCTAAGCAGAGCGTGGAGTACCAAAAACTCAGTTGACTCCTCTGGCGGAGCGGAGTTCACGGCCCACCAGGTAGTCCCTAAGAGGTTGCCAAATATCCCTCGGCTGTGAGGTAGGCGATTGTGGCATGGCATACACTTCACTAGTAGAGTCGCAATGAACTATGCTACTAAATCAGGCCGTAACAGTTAAACGAAACTCAATGCTCCATTGCAACGCTATCTCCCTTTTAGCCAGCAATAGTGCAATGGACGTATATCTACGGATAGATTTGGGGACATCTGCCACATGACCTAGCAGTGCCATAAGGGGGTTGGGATGAAATTCAACATCTGTGATTAAGGAAAGGACCGCAAATATCTCACCAAGTAAGCCCCAATATCCTGGCAAGATCATGTAAGACAGACAAAAACAGTATCTGGCAATGGGAATATCTGGTGGGATTTATTTTGGCATATAACCTGTGTAGGAATATAAATTGGAGCAGCTTGTGTCTGTGGTTGGGGGAAACTGGTTTAATCTGAGCACAGCAGTGCTGCCACTCCTTGTCAGTCAGGGCACGACCCAGGTCAATCCCCTACTGTTCTCTTATCTTCTTATCTTGGGTAGGCTTCAGTGACATGCAAGCTTTGTAAAGTTTGGAAATCAGTTTTCCCCCTTCGGAGTTTGATATTAATTAAGGTAGCCCGAATGAAGTGCAGCAGCAAGCCTTGGAGGGTGAGCAAGAATGTATTGGTTAAAGGTATGGGGATATTGAGAAAGAGATAGAGAAAGCGGGGAAAGACAACCATCTTGATAATGACTATCCATCCCACCATATACAGCAAGAGCCGTATCCACCGTTCAATCTGAATCTTGAGTTTTTCAGCAGTGTGCATAGTTTAGACGACTCACCTGTTCTTTCTCCCTATGTAGCATAATACTAGGATATTTAGAGAAATACTGGAAGAGAAAGAAGGAGGGGCTGAGATTGGAGGGAAGTAGCACAGATGGTGGGGTGAGGAAGAGAAGCAACGGGCAAGAGTGAAGGAGATGTGGGTAGGAGAATCAACACAGATGGCACGATGAGTAGTAGAAGCAATGGTTGGGAAATTAATGAGGGGCGGAAAAGAAGAAGCAGACAGGCAAAAAAGCAACAGGGGAAGTACAAGAGGAGGGGAGAAGCACATGGGCGACAGAAAGCAACACAGATTGCAGATGGAGAGAAGTACATGAAGGAGACAGCTGTAAAACACATGCACTGCCATTGAGTGGTTTACCCAAAAGAACGAAGTAGTGCTTGAAATGCAAGTAGTGGAAGCATAGAAGCCAACACATCTAAATATATAGTAAAGAGCCTGTGCTCCATACAAGGGACAACTCCATGTCTGACAAAACCGGGACATGAATAAGCAGCAGACAAATGAAAGTGACAGGCAGCAAAACAGTGGTACCCATTGGGTGGACCCCAAGCCCCTGTACACTCTTTCTAAGCAAACAATATGTCATACAACAGGCACACCATGCATTTGACTCATGAAAGTCTTAACAAACCCATCACATTAATTTTCCTAAAAACTCATTATTCATAGATACTAATTTAAGCACCGTATGTAGCAAGGGAAGACTAATCTTTCATCACGGCAGTACTAATATTTGGTATTTTAACCACCAGTTTGTACAGATATTGGTAGAAGTAATCTGTCTGTGAGACCCAACATAGGTACTCATTACAAGTTTGCTTATATTTAGTGGAGGGATATTGAGAGGCAGAATCTCCAAATCTCACCATCATCCCCACACTAGATTGCAGCTATTACGAGGGAATACTGGGTCCTTTTCATGATTGTTTTTTTTCCGAATTCTAGCAAAAAATGTGCTGATATCTTATTTGCTTATTGTCATTGCTGTTTTATATTTATCCTGGTGATGGTCTTTTATTATTATTATTATTATAGTTGCTTGTAAAGGGCAACTGACACCCTACGGTTAACCTGGAGCTGTGATTGAATGTAGAATGAGTGTAAAAGAACTGTAGATCCTGTCAGGCGGAATTAGCAGGACACCAGGGAGCACACCTGGGGAAAAAGCCAAGTTTTTACCCTTTTCCTGAACTGCAGAAGGTTATCTATATGTCTGATTTCAGATGGAAGTTTATTCCAAAGGCATGGGGCTGCCGTGCAGAACGCCCGGCCTCCTGATTTAACTTTCTTGGCTCTATGTACCCTCACCAGATTTGCCGAGGAAGAACAAAGCATTCAGGAGGAACATACCATATACATTTTTCCTGTAGAAATTTGGGTCCCTGTCAATGCAGGGCCCTGAACATTATGCATAGTGCCTTGAATTGTACTCTCTGCAGGACTGGCAGCCAATGCAGATCAGAGAGTCTTGAATTGTCTACTTCACTGGATCAAAATAGTGATGAATGTTGACGATGATTCAATTTAAATTAAATGCTTGCCATATTCTTCTGCAAGAATGTAATTTACACACCTGTAATTGACTAAAGCTTATTTCAGTATATCAGGATCCATTATATCTTATTTATAGGTTTTCTCATTTTTAATGGCAGTTTTTTTGTCAGCGGTTGTCTGTTATTCTCTTTATGTTGTGCTTTCAAAATTGGACATGTCAGAATTTGGGTTAATACATTTTGGATGGGTGTACCCCTACCAACTCAATAACCGCAATCTAGTTAGATCGCAACAGAGTTCTAAATGAATCTCTGCTCATAGTGGTGGCACAAGCACCTGCAATGCCCTGAAAAATATTTGCTAAGTTCAAGCAATATCAAACACAATTAAAGTTAACAATACATAACAATACAATTCCCAGACCAATTTATTAAAATTTAAAAAAACACACCGAGAGTAAGAAAGAAAAAGTTTGTAATCGGATAAGGGTAACCAAAGATATGGATTTTTGAATTTTCAAGACAAAACAAGCATTAAGAAAACACAAAGCGGCAATCAAAGTTTGCAGTTGACTGGGACCTAGACATGATTTCAAACTGACAGCAATGAAGGCAGGTTACACTAGTCAAAGTTTAACTTAAATCCTTGTTACTTTGTTACATTTTTGGTTCTCAAAAGTTTCTAGTGAGTCATGTCAGGAATGTCAATCCAGCAAGGGTCCCTTGAAATCAGATTGCTCATCATTGAGCTCCAGCTGAATCCTTCAGTTTGGCACTTCCCGCTCTGAGTTGGACAAAGTCAGATTTTGTAGCTGCCAATCTCACTTTGCCACTTTGCAAGTGTCCTGCTCTAATTCCAGGTACTACAAATTTTGTTTCTCAAAATCCTCCAGTGGGGCAATGCTGAATGCTGTAGCTGGGCAGGACTTCATTAGGCTGAATACTGTCACCTCAAGTTCACTCTGAACTTTTATTCTGAAAGGCGAAATGCTCTGAGCAGGATGAACCTGAAAATCATGTCTGCTGTGGGCACACCCTTCCTGGGGTTACCTTAACACCCTGTCCCATTCATCCAGAGGTCAAACAAATTACCCACCCCAAAGTTTTTTGATGTTGGAAAAATCAGTACTGTTTACTACTGTTCTTCCATACAGCCTCCATGTTCCTCAGAGCAGGACTTGGTATCTGGTCCCTTTCTAGCCATGGATCAATCATGGTTCAATGTAGAGAAATCATAACTGGTCAGCTGTTTATTCTATCAGAATGGAATCCTTCAGTCTATTTGTGTCCCTGTAGCAGCTGAACATGCTACAGGACTTATGCTCTAGCATAGCATTTCTAGTTCCTTCAACATTCTTTCTTCTCATACCTCTTTCTGTCTATGTTGTGGGTGATCCAGTTTTGGAGACAGATCCAGTGCCACTTGCTTTGAGAAGCTTCTCTCTATACATGGTGTATCCCTGGAATAGCCTGAAGTGGATACATGAAAGGAGAAACACCCTAAAACAGTTTACTTCAGTGGATCCTCATCCATTGTCTAGAGTTGGGTAACATATACATATATATATGGGACCCATATCATCCCACCTGATTCCAGTTTCATGTCCTTTATGACCAAGGATATGACTGCAAATTATTGCTGTACAACCAAGGCAGTCCTGGGCTTGACAGCCAATCTCCCAGAGATAAAGGGACATCCCCTGAAGGTTGACCTTCCTTCAGAAGATGATGTGCGTCTGCCTTGAAGCACCTAAAAGCCTGTCTGCCTGCTGCTGAGTGCATCAGCGATGATCCTGGGATGTCCAGGGAGAACAAACTGATTGAGAGTGAATTAGAGGGGCACCCTTGTCCATGTGGGACCCCCTGGTCTCTGGTTGATATGTGCTCCTGGTGGGTCATAACTTTATAATTTGAAAAGGAGAGGGTTGCAACTGTACTATTGCCATAGGCCCTGATGAGGGCTGCAGCTACATGATTGCCATTGACACAGTTGATGGCAGCAACTCCCTTATTGCAGTTAACCCAGCCAGGGCTGTACTATCCTTCAGACCAGGCAAAACCATGACCATCAAGACTGCTGCCGTCCAGCACTAAGGATCCATCTGCTTCAGCCCAGGCGTGTCCACATCAGCCCTCCAAACAAAGACTGCCACAGCCGGACTGACCCCTGCCCCTGTGCAGGCCTTAGAGTCACGGTTTCTCCAACAAAGCCTGGGCAGGAGTACTGTTAGACATGCCTATGCATGGCTCTGACACCACAGTGAACTTTGCAGCTCACTGTGACCCCTGTTGGGTATGCAGTAGGGCCAGCCCCCAGTAGAAAGGAGTGAACGAGGACTCAAAATGTATCATCCATCCTGAGGAGGAATAAGACCAAGTGTAAACTGAGTGAATTTGACTATGGGTACATATAAATTAAAGCCTCATTATTTGTATAGAAATGAATTGGTGTTTTTATGTAGTTATAAACGGGACATCAAAAGCCAGCCGTCATCGTCGTGCTAATTCTACACGCCTATCGTCTTAGGTTTCGTATTTACCCAGGACTGGCTGTCCGCTTGCATCATCTTTGCGTCCTCCTAGTTCTCGATATTGTCAAGCACATATCATCTCTGGACGCCGTGCACCTTTCTCGGGCTCGAGTTAGGTCCACCATAATTCAGTTCAGAGGGACACATAAAATCTCTAATGTGAATACACTGTTTACAACTATCATCATCGCGATTCTCGGAACCTGCGTTTTGCAGGGAAATTCGTCACTTTTTTCATCTTCTTATTCAGATTACATCATTACTGCGGAAGACCATTCAGTTGTTGCCCTTCCTTCACATTGGGGACTTCATCTTGAGACTTCTTGCAACATCTAGAGGTGAAACTCCTGATGAAGACAGTGTTTCTGTCGAAACGTGCGTTGAGTCAGCCTTGCACCCGTTTCTACAAAAAGACCTATCAATCCATCCAAATAAATTGATTATGTTTTTGGTCTTATTAGATGGTATATTATCCATATTGCATATCTTGTGAAAATCAATTTCAATATTTAAATTTGTGTGAATTGAGTATATTCGGGAAAGAATGAATGTGGTATGTATGTTGTGTGCTTGTGAAAGTCTCTATGATAATTGTTTGTCTCATTGTCTCCTCATGTGATTAATTGTGTTTTATCATATTTTGAATATTCAGAAAATTGTACTAATAAATATTTTGTATTTTTCTTTAAAAATAGTACATTTGGTTTGAGTGTTGCTATTATGCTCCCTATAATTATGTTATAGGGATTTGTTTAATTTGAAGTAGCCCTAGAAAGCTTACATTAGTGAATTTTCCCTGCCTAGGTGTACTTCACACTAGTTTTTCAGGGGTCCCCTCTTTTTTACAATAGTTATAAACGGGACAGCCAGCCCTTGTAAATGGGAAAATAAGTGCTAAACTTCAGAGAGGAAACGTCAAATAGAAGGTGAAGGGCAACAGTAAAAACCATGTTGAGAATTTGAGAGAACTTAAGTATTTATGAAATACAACAGGAAATATAAAAATAAATAACCAACAAACATAATCAAAATATTGGTCCAAAAGTCATAAAATAAAATCAGTCTTGAAATTAACAGTCCATCGTCGACCAAAAATCTAAACTCAGTTTCCAATCCAGATGGTGTGCCAGAGAAGCTGCTTTAGGTTGGGGTCAAACATTCCTGACAATTGTCTATTTCAATGCTGCTGTTCCAGAAATTGTGCTGTGCTGCTGATCTTTGCAACTGAACATTTTGGGACCACTATAGAGGGAGGTAAGGGCAGGGAAAGAGTCCTGCTGTGAGACCAAGAGGGTGCCATATCTGGGTTTTTGCGCGGTTGCGTTCCTCTAGGATCCTGTCTATCGTGTGGGTTGAAACATGTTTGTGTGCATCCAGCTGCGAGTAATTGTGTGTGCTTTTGTTAATATTACTAGATGTGTGTTGATAGACATATTGTGATCAGTGTAATGTGTTTGCTATTAAGCAAACATATGTGCTTTGACCTGCTGTGAATGTGATTTTATGCGTTGGTGGGTGTTGTGTTGGTACATGTATATTTGCACGTAGATAGGTGTTAGGTTTGTTAGTGTAAATAGGGATGTAAGCGAGTGTATGAAACCAGTAGTTATGTTTCTGGGTCAGCCTATCAGTGTTGCTGTCAGCAAATGCGTTTGTAATTGTGTATACTAGTATTAGGGGCTATGTATGAAGCGGATATGGGGTTTATAGTTACCTACTACATTTTTACCACACATGTCTTCCCCAACTCAGCCTTTACAACTACATTTTCATGGTAAAGGCATGCGTGGTAAAGACATATGAATTGTAAATGACAAATGCATTGTACTGGTGGTATTTAATAGTATCAATATTTCCCTCATAGACCGTAGTGCTTTTATCAAATGACAAATTCACATCTTTAACAAATACATTTAAAAAAGTACACCCCTGAACAAATCAGTTTATCTCAAAATATCTTTTTAATTATATCAAAAGTTTGTCATTATATTTATGTAAAAAGTATGTCTTTTTCTTTTTTTAAACACATCAATTCATTCAGTATTTAGATGAAGGATTCAATCCTACCATCCTACCATACATATGTTCATTGATACATATATCTCTTTTAAACTACGATCATTATAAAATGTATAAATATGAAAACATTTCTTTCTACACCCCCCTGGATCCCCTCACACGCAACCACTCATACCAGCTATCATACCACTGCTTTCATTCTCAAAACATCAATGCGAACTATATCCAAACATGGTATTCAAGAAGTCTCAACAACAATGTATGAGTCTCTGCACTAGATTGGTCTACGCGCGTTTCGGTGGGTTATATGATGTTCGACAACCACCTTCTTCAGGACCTTGTCAGATATACCACATGTAGATTCCAGGGGACCTACAAATACATATAACAAAATATCAACATGGTGTACCTACACAAACATTTAATAAAAATACTGTTTCAATTGAATTGTCTGATCCAACATTGGTCCCCCCCACAGCTCAGGAAAGGACACGTCACCCTCATACCACTACCATCATACAAATAGGGGATAAAGATTTTAGGGAGAGTTCCCAAGATTCCCCAGATGGGTTCCCAAATCGATCTCAAGGACATGTACAAAAACTCATTAACTTTTGTTCAAAACATCCACAATCCTACTTGATCTAAGAATTCACCTGTAAGAATTATGTACTTCATCCCCCATCCCACATGGTACATTCATACATACATTCATCCAATATGTCAAATTATATCAAACTTACATACATGTCTGAACCACGAACGTCCAATTGGTATCGGTATTTTATAGCCATCAAAGTCGTCCGATCAATACGTAGGGAGATCCTATCCACACTTCCTAAAGTAATAAGTTTGAAGGACCCCCATTAGATCACTAATGTCACAATAGTAAGTTGATCTTATATTCGGGGCTACTCTCATATTACCAACTTACCCAAAAGAGCACCAGATGTACATGGTTCGCATAGTCGGCTATCCTATTCCAGTGTGTTGAGAGATTAACAGATACCACGTCCTGCTAAAAAAATGAAATGAAATTCCATCTAAGTACCACACTGTCCAGTGACATGCGTCATCTGCTATTTAGGTCTAAGTGATTCTACTGACCTTAAAAATTAAGGTAACGTCCTTCTCAATTCCAATGGGCCAAGCCCACAGTATAGGTATTTTCACAGCAAGTTGTTTGGGTCCAAGATAGCGATGAATATAAGGTACCTACAACGAAAGTCACACATAAACACTAGGCAATACTGTGCCCTAACATATAATAAGCTGTTTGATTACATGGGTTTGCAGGAAGAGTGTGCCATCCTCACACTGTGTCATTCTAAGTTTGTAGTTCTTTCTATAGATTGTCGTAGTCCCATCATTAAAGAGAAATAAAGTTCCATCTCCCTAAAATTATTTACAACTGCCTATCAATAGGCGTGAGGTGCAGACTGCAGCTACAATCAGTCCGCCACCCGAATCTTAGTAGGGAAGGAGGTCGTAATGCCCGGTTACCAAATTCGTAGCAGTCCACAATTTCTTTTTAACGCAGTCCAATACGACTCGCCATACTGTCATTAAATACCATACAAAAGCCATCTCCCTACTGTTTCCGGTCTCTCGCCTTCTTTTACGATTAATAGTTGCCTCTGTATCGGCCTCCCAATGACACCTCCGAAAAAGTTTAACTCGTGCCGCTTTGCTTGCGCCGGCTTTAAATACTCCTCGCCGTCTCGCTGATAATCAGCCGACAGGTCCGTAAGTCTAGCGTGGAGACGCCACGCGACTTTCATCGCCATAGAAAGAGGACTACTAGCGGTCGCCATCTTGGAATGTACAATCTATTGTATAAGCACGCTTACAATTTCCATTGCTTTAGGGGAGAATCACGCTCGCCATTAAAAGGCATGCATGGTTGTTGTATTCATTATTCCATTATACAACCGGATGTACGTTGGGTTCTGGATAGTGAATAGTTTAATTTACTATTCCAACTCCAGTCCCCGTGGATAGTAGGGAAGGTGTTGGATAGTAAATGAAACTATTACCTATCCTAGAGCGCCCCCCAGCGCAATTCGTTGTAATGACTTGCGTTGTAAATCCTGCGTTGTAAAGGCACTGTGTGGTAAAAGTTGCGTCGTAAAGGATGTTTCCCTATACAACTACCAGTGTTCTGTATTGTGATGGACTAATGATGCCAGTCTCTAGAGACCGATGCAGTGCCAGTATGACTTAGTTACACTTATTTAGTAGTCAAGTGTCTCCGAAATCTTCAGCAACAAACTGACGCGCAAAAAAGATGACTGTTGTAGGATGTAGCGGTTGAATTCTCTTTCTGGAAAGGCAGCATACACCTAAATAAATCAGCCCCATGCATACTGTGCAAGAGGTGTCTGTTGCAGAAAGGTTGTTCTCTGCGTTGGGGTGGTTGAAGTGACATGCATGTGCAAAGGATGGCACTTAACACAAGAGAAATGTGAAATGTCACAGAATTTGCCTACCACCTATTGCTTGTGTGACAGTGACTGTGACATGTCGATAAAATGATTCATCCGACTGGTGATGCATCTCAGTATTTCTTGCAAGCTTTGTGATTTGCAGTGCTTTTGAGATGCCCACAGTGTCCCTACTGACCTTCTGGAAAGAGTCAGTCACCAGGAAGTGGAGTGCAGACAGTACTTTACATTTGCAGGTATAGCTTTGGAGCGAGTGATAAGTAAAGTGAGCTCTTCCTCCCAATCAACCACGAAAAGCATCACATTATTTGAAAATAATATCTAGCAATGATTGTTTTTTTGGGCAATTCAACTCTGTTGACCTTCTGCCTGTAAATTTTCTCTCTCCTCAAAATATTGGTCCTCAAAATGAAGTACAAGCTAAAAATGACATGATAGAACCTTTTTGTCTATATCTTACTTTCTTATGTGGGCAAGCTGTGAGTGATTGGTTGAAGTTTCAGTGGGTTTTACCAGTTGATGAATGTGACATAGTCCTTATTATGGAGTCTCTTCATTCTTGTATTAGCAGGTGTGGTGCATGTGTTTGAAGCCTTGTTGCAATATGTTTTATATCACTTGTAACTAAAATTGTTTGTGTTTTTATTATAAAAATACGAAATGCTATGTTACTTAATATTATTTTATGCTATGCAGATTTGTAAAGCACACTGTCACCCGGTAAGGGATCTTGGCACTGAGAAGTTGTGAGCCTAGCCAAACCTATGGTTTAGTGGGATCGCTTGAAAAGCCAGGTCTTCAGATTCTTGTGGAATCCAAGAACTGAGGAGGCGGCTCTTACGTGTAGTGTCAGGTTGTTTCATGCATTAGGAGCAATGTAGGAGAAGGCTTGACCGCCAGATCTGGCTTTCCGTATGTGTGGGATGTGTGAAAGTAGGAGTCTGGAGGATGGAGGTGTCTGTAATGCTTGTGAAAGCAGATGTGATTGTTGAGTAATGCTGGGCGAATGCTATGTAGTGCCTTGAAAGTGTGGTGGAGGAGTCTGAATTGTGCTCGTTTGTGTATGGGTAGCCAGTGGAGCTTCTTCAAGTGAGGAGTGATGTGAGTGAAACGTAGGAGGTTAAGAGTGATTCTTAACGGTCTGCAGCCTTCTAGTGAGTTTTTTTATAATCCTGGCATAGAAGATATTCTCGTAGTCCAGCTTGCTTGTGGCCAGGGCATGTGTGATGCTTTTCCAGGTCTTGATAGGGAGCCATTTGAAAATCTTCCTCAGCATCTTCAGGGTATGGAAGCATGAGGCGATGACAGTGTTGACTTCAGCAATCCTGTCTTATTTGCTACTGTTGACGATACCAAGATTCTTGGCGTTGTTGGCCCTAACTCTGTTGGCCACCGAAGTGGAGTCCCACAGTAAAGAGCTCATTCCAAGATTACAGTTTTTGTCTTATCAGTGTTCAGCTTTAAACAATTGGTCTCCATCCAGTGAGCGATGTCAGTCATGCAGGCATTGAACTTGATCCGGGTGCTGGGCCTTTTTTTTGTGAATGAGAGAGAGATTGCTATCACTGGCGTAGGGGCGTACATTGATGTTGTGAGAGCAAATGATGCTGGCTAGAGGGATCATGTGTGCAATGAAGAGAGTCAGTAGGGAATGCTGTGAAATGCAAGTTGGGCTTTGTATGAGTTGTGATGCTCTGGTGAGTTCTAGAGTTTGGTTCTGCAGAAATGTAATGTGCAACCCAGAAAGGGGAAGTCAGTGTTATACCTTTCTGCGAGTTGAGGAGTACTTATGGTGAAGAAGTGCGTTGATGTGTAAATTTTGTGCTTATATGTTAGACAGTTTATTTATATCACCGTAGTTTTTATCCCAGTGGTTTTACATGTTGTTAGTAATGTCTTTCCTGATTTCCATTAATAAGATTGGAAAACGCACAGTACCTAACTGTGCTTTTGTTTACATATTGAGATAGCTTCACTGTTTTATGTGTTCATGCAAATCCAGATTTTTGATTTAGTGTAAATTTGGAAATTGTCTTAGATGTTGTGAATGAATTGAAATTGCATATGAGTATTTATAGAGTCTGTGTTACCTAGATAATTTAGTATTGTGTGTTTAAATCTGATGTGCCTGTCTCGTGACATGGGGCCCGATTCACAGAACTAACTTAAGACAAAATCCTAAACTTACTAACATTTTGGTATTCACTGAAGGCACTTACTCATTTTGGTATTCACAGAAGGCACTTACTCATTTCGGTATTCACAGAAGTTAGGAGGCTTAACTTTAGGACACCTAAATGCCTTCTGTGAATACCGAAAGTCTTAAAGTTAGGATTTTTCTCAGTATAGGAGTAATAAAGTTAGGACTCCTAACTTTAGGACTCCTAAATGCTTTCTGTGAATAACGAAAGTTTTAAAGTTATGATTTTTTTCAGTTTAGGAGTAGTAAAATTAGGACTCCTAACTTTAGGACTCCTAAATACCTTCTGTGAATACCGAAAGTCTTAAAGTTAGGATTTTTCTCAGTTTAGGAGTAGTAAAGTTAGGACTCCTAACTCTAGGACTCCTAAACTGAGAAAAATCCTAATGTTAAGACTTTAGGTATTTACAAAAGGCAGTCCTAAAGTTAAGAGTCCTAACTTTACTACTCCTAAACTGAAAAAAATCCTAACTTTAAGACTTTTGTTATTCACACAAGGCATTTAGGAGTCCTAAAGTTAGGACTCCTAACTTCTGTGAGTACCGAAATGAGTAAGTGCCTTCTGTGAATACCAAAATGATAGTAAGTTTAGGATTTTGTCTTAAGTTAGTTCTGTGAATCGGGCCCACGGTGTGTGAGTGTTATCCTGATGACAGATTTTGTGTGAAGTCTGGCTAATGGTGTTTTCATTTATTGTGTAGTGTTTTGTGCCTTGAAAATGTAAACATACGTATGATAGGGAAACACTTGTCAAGGGAGATCTAAAGATTTCGCTTCCACTGTGTCACATGAATGGGGGGCTGTGACTATATGTTCTACATGCCTAAAAGTCGTGTGGCATGATTGTGAGTGTGCAGATTTGTGGTGGTAATGGCTCATGACTGATAAGCTTGCTAGAAATGCAGGAAATGTACTGCTTCAGAAGGTTAGTCGTAACATAGTTGTCATGTTGTGTTTGAGGTGATGTGTGGGGAGCCTCATGTCTTGTAGGATAGCAAGAATGTCCTTGACCTATTGCAGATTTTCTCTCACTATTATTGTTGCCCTTGTATATCTTCCCAGGTGGTTGAAGGGTGTAGCAGGGTGTTAGTTGGGTGAAAGTGTGACCTCGATACATTGGAGATTTAGTTATTGTGACTTATTGTCCTAATACAGTAGGTGTAATTGAGTGATTCTTGTTTGTTTTACTCTTTGAAAGAAAGGATGAGTTGTGTAGTCTGAGCAGATTTCTGGGATGTTGAAAGGCAATGATAACGTTTGCATGTGCTTGGACACACGTACACAGATTTACAGTAAGGGGGGAGGATGAATAACATAATACATTGTAATCATCACCACTGCTGCTGTAACTCCTAGGAGTGAGGTCCTAAAAGTAAACGGTATTGCCCACTCTGCGGGTGTAAGACTGGCAGCCTAATGCTTAAGGCACATTTCTAAATTAAATAAAGGTGAAGCTTAGAATGGCATTAAAGCATGCAGCTTTTTCACCAGGCCGAAATTTAAGAGCAGAGCCACTGAAATGTTACCATCCCGGGCGTGTCATGGTTTCGGATGGGTCCCTTATTTCAGTTAATCATTTCTGTACTTTCTGTGTTGGGCGCCAGAAGTGGGTGAGCCTGTATTTTGATTTCTTTAAAATTTACAAGAAATTGTGATGTTTAACTTAGTACGAATCACGTGGTTATTGTTTTTAGTTTGATCAATTTGTATTGAATCGGTTTTAAGTAGCCAATGAATAAAGAATGCCATGTATTCACTTATTCAATAAAGTTTTTAAATGTATACCAAAAGCTGTTGCCATTCGATTTCAATTCCCAGTACGCCTACTTAAAAACAGGAGAAACATGTATGTATAAGAGAGGTTGCTCAAATGCTCTGCAATCCAGGCTCAGAGGAATCCCTTGAAATGACCGACAATTTAATAAAGACTCTCAGCCCTCAGAGACGACAATATTCAGCTTTGATACAAAACCAATTCTGCAGGGAATAGAAATGGTTCTAGTTATATTAATATTTGAAGAATGCCTCATAATGTTCATTAACAACTGGTAATTTCATGTGTACCTTCAGATCATACATCTGATGCCAGCCCATATTACAGAGTAAAATCCATAACACTTTTTCTAATGAATGACTTTCATTAGCTTCCAATTATTTCTTGTTTGTATTGCACTGAGCAATTTTTAAAGCAACTATAACTAGTTAATCTGCTGTTTGAATAATTACTGCAATAAGCTAATTTACATGCTTGCATCTATTTACTCTTATAAAATAACTTTCGCACGGAGATGGTCTAGTCAATCTGGGGGGATTGCTGAATATATATTTCTGCACATAAGGCTAACGTTTGAAATGCGAATACCCTATTAGCCATACTCGCTCTTCTGGGGCACTCCATATAGAGCCGAGGAAAACACCAGGGGCCTCACTCCGGCACTTTTGCGCTTCCAGCATGTCACAAAATGCGATGCAGTGCGCGCTACGAATTTCGTTGTATTAATTAAATTGTGTACTTACCTGCAATTATCCATATGCCGCTTTTTAGCACCCTCCACCCTGCCCTCCCCCTCCCCGCCTCCCTGCCCCACCGTAACTCCCTGCATGGGCCGAGGCTGTTATTTACATTCTGGTGGCGCTATGTGTCACAGCTATTTATATGGCCTTATAAATATGTGCCCCTTTCACACAGAAAATTGCATGAAAGGGGCATTCCATCGGTGTTGCTGTGAAATCGTAAACCTGGGAATGCGTCAGAACCTAACGCCACCCCAGGGGTGGCATTAGGGAGGCATAACGAGGAGAAATGTTTTTATTTCTCTTTGTGCTTTCCTTTTTCTATATTTGCTGCAGACTGTCAAAGGCTGAACAATGCCTTAGGTAACCTCAGTATTGTAACTTCTAAAACTACTTTCATGTAAATGTTATAATAAATACGAGCTTGACAAGTGGTTGGATTTATTGTAACCATTATTTTGAAAAGATGAAAAAAAAAATTAAGCCTACCTGCTTTGACGTCGCTTTTGTCTCTGCCGCACGCCTCTCCTCTGTCTTCTTGTCTTCTTCCCGGCTGCTGCCTGCAGCCAGCACCCGAAGCACCCAGGCTTCCGGACTCTGCCAGCCAATCATGATGCTGCAGGTGCAGCATCGTGATTGGCCTGAGCAGCCTGTTTGGCTGCTGAGGCAGTACCTGGGGAGGCTGGGCATTTTCTCCACAGGGCTGTGCAACACAGCCCATTGGAGAACATCCCAAGTGCGCATGACTGTTTGGTCAGCCCTAGAGAGCCGGTCAAAGCGACAACTGCAAGTAGGGAGAGAGTTCAAACCACTCCTGCCCCCTCTACGGTGAGCCAGCCCCGCCCCACCCGCAGTCGCAAAGGAAAATAAAATGGTAATAACTTCTTGTTATGATCATTTTATTTTTATGTTCCACTGCTTAACAAGCAGTGCGGCGACGCTCCTCCGCCTTAGAGGAGGAGCTGTCTCTGCCCTACCTTATGCTAGGGTCTTACAGGTCTGTTGCCTGGGCAAATTTGAATTATTCCAATAACCAGATACCTTTGGGAGGACAGAGGAGATGCCCTGGGCCTTGTTAGCAGAGCGTAGGGCGCTTTCAGAGTCAGTAACCACCAGCATAAGCCAAACAATGGGGGTGATCAGGGCCAAAAGGATGACTTTCCTGCACACATGAAATAGAACCATTGGCACTGTCAACTCCCTTTATCTCAATCAGACCCTGAGACCAATACAGTACCAAAACCTGTGCCAAATCTATATATTAATTGCATGCACATAAAAGACACAACTGCTTGTTTACAGTGTTTTATTTGTTTCTTGCTGTATGTGTTTATTTGTATTTTTATTTATTTAGCCAATGAAATATGTACAGGCACCTGGATCATCACTTGCCTTCAAAGAGAAATCCCCAAGAGGGTTTCAAACATTTTCTTAGGTGGCATTGATGTGCATCTTCCAACCTGTTCTACAGTCCCTGGAGATATATATGGACGTTGGTCTCAAAGGAGTAAACAAAGTGGGTTTCATAGAATTTTCAAGAATTGCCACATAACATGAAATTGATCACCTTAAAAACAAAATAGAATTGTGGCTGAGGCACTCAAATTACGAGTGAGAATTTTCTCACTTGGAGTCACACTTACAAGCCTTTATTGTACAGGTCTGTAACCATCCTTTCATAAAGGGAGGATATAAAGGTTTTTCCTTCATATTGGTCTAGTAATTCGTATATAAAGTAGAATCCACATGCATCCACATTAGAATAATCATGGCAAATACTTTGATTGTCCTTAATTTATGGTGCACCAGCCAAGTTCTATAGATGTTAGATGTAGATGTAACACTAGCAATTTTAAACCTGAGTAGTCACCGGTGGACAATGCATGTCCTTATTTATAAGGATGAACATTCAGGCAACTTTTACTGAATCGCAAGGAGCATCCAGACTCATGCTCTGAAGAGCAATTTTCAATGGCTGATTACAAAGAGTAAAGCAAGGAAAGCAATAGATTAAAGCTAATGCCCCACTAATAAGAAAAGTCCAGTTACCACATTATACAGCTATGTAGTATTCCATTTCATCTTGCTCTGTTCACAAGTGCTGCCTCTCATTTCACTCCCATCAGTAAATCCATCTGAAACTACAGTGGTTGAGGTTAATTCAAGCATTCCATCAATCACTTTTTTATATACCTCATTGTCATGCCCTAAGTGTGATGAGTATGTCCATTCATGAGTACAGTGCTTGCTGTGCCACTGGCACCAAACTGCACCCAATTGGTTAGCCCCAATCAGGGTGAAGCCATTCTTGGATCTCTTGTATTCCAGTTCAGGCAGGACCTGGGCTGGCAGTTTAGGGTGGACTTTTGCTCCTGGAGTAGGGTCAAGGTTGTTTTACATATGGCTGGGTCCAAACTGAGTTGACATGGTGTTCAACATAATGATGGAGTGGTATGCAGTCCAAGTAAACACCAGTGGCTGAGATTATTTCAAGCATTCCATCCATCACATTTTGTATACTTCATTTATTGCTTCAACAAACTGCTTCTGAAAGTTTAAATGCTAAAGATTGAGAAGGTACAGAAAGTAAAAAGAGTTGCTGAATAGAGATATGCTCATCAAAAAGGATTGGACTCATAAAAGCATGTCTGTGTTGGGGAGACAGCCTTCATCCCTTACAATGTTAAATTCTGCAGATGCATTAATGTGGTCAGGTTGGTGATAAAGTCCAAGTATTGACTTGATCCAGTGCAACTGCTTCAAAGTGGAAATCAGAAATAAATCATGGTCTTTAAAGATAAAGACTTCCTTTCTGGATCTTTGGCATTTAGGGGAGGTATTATAACATGCAATAAGGTTCTGGTCGGGTCCTTGATCTCGCTAGAACCTAAGCCAAACGATTAACAAGCTTCTAGCAACAACAAATCGACGTATTGTTGCCTCCAGGGTATGTGACAGAGCCTTCTAGCTCTCATACCCTAAAACCCCCTAACACTTAACACTCAGGCAATGCCATCCACTCTGTTCTGGATTTCCAAGCAATGCTGAAAAAGCATCTTCTGCAACTGGACAGTCGAATAATAAAGTGCCCAGTCTATGTCTTTAGGTTCCATTCCTTTCTAGATGAGTGTTTGACCTGAAGATATGCTTTGACTGAGCCTATCATAATCATTCATTGGAACAACATATCCCAACTTAAATGTAACCTTCGCCTACCTATGTTTAACACACAACTCTAGCCAGTGCACCACCCACTACGTTTAACATTTCTGATCAAAATTATATTGCTGCTACATAATTAATCATAAAACTAAATACATAAATATGGATTATCACTAGGTAATTTTGGTTTGAGGCTCTTTTACATTGCTATTGTATGCTACTCTCCCATACTGTTTTTATGCAATTTTAGGCTCCTAATGGTGCATTCTCAAAATATCGGCATCATGGGTTTCGGTATTTACTAGTGCACAATGGAATTTGATTAGCCAATGAAGACCTTAACAGTTGGAACTGGGCTGTCAAGGTTTCAAAAAAGGGACAATTAAGTTTTCTTGGGGAATGGTATGTCAGCTCTCAGTCATCATGCCACCAATTACTATACCAGACTGAAGAATGCACAGACTATCAATATATTAGTTTTATTGCAGTTGAGTTTTGATAAATTTTTTCTCCAGCCAAAGAAGGAAGACAGAGGACAGAAGAAATTAAAAATTAAACTTGGGGGGCGTGGTCACGTGCCGCAACGAGATGGCGGCTTCGAGCTGAGCTCCGCTCGGACGCAGAGCTCTATACGTGTTTTTGGTCTGTGTAACTGGGGTTGGAAGGCAAGGGATGCCTGCCTGATGTTCCTGCACTGTTATAGTGGCATTTGGAGGCATTTGAAGGAATTTCGACATCATGTACGGTCCTGTGTGACCCAACAGCAGCAGCAGTAACTTTCTCCTCATCCTAGCGCGATTGGCCGCCATTTTGTGCAGCCGCTCACTTCATTAGACCTCCTGATGAGGTAAAACCGGTGTTTTGATGTTTAACACACGGCAACGCTTATCTTTCTAAATTTTGTTTTTTCCTTTTCTCTGCTGGCAAGGGCTACCTCATCAATATGAGAATTTGTGTAGTCAGCTGTGGTTACTTTTTGGGGATGTACTGCAATAACTGAACTCATTTCTACTGTCTCCTACATGTGAGTGCCTCATATTTTATTTTTACCTCTCTACATTAACGCTATCCATGCAAGAGACTGGGAAAAGAAGGCTTTTCATCTCTTCTTTTTTCCCATTTTCTTATACTTGCTGAGCAACTTTTCAAGAGATTGTGAGACGATACCTTTCTTTGGCTGACTAGTATTTTATTTGCATTCCTATATGTTATTGCAGTGTGCTTAATAAACATATGGGCAAGTTGTGACCTCCTTGAATTTTTTTTTAATCGACTGGTCACACTGTGGTCTCTACTAAAGGTTCAGCACTGTCCATATAAAAGCGTCCAATTGCTATTTTGAATCTGTTGCTGGCATCTTCAAATCTCTAGCAGAGAAGGAAAATGTGTTTTTATAGCTTGTGGGCAGATTGAGATCTCGATTAAAATTTATATATTGTACTTCTCGACGTTCCACGATGGCTAGTGATAATTCTCCTCATGTCAGAGCTTCTTCCTCTGGTACAAAACCCAAAGGAGTTAAAAATGACCCCCTCACCCATTTTGTCATCGCATAATCCTGTCCTTACTATTCTTGATGAGGTGAGGGGTGCTGAATTCTTTTATGTTCACTACCAAGGAAAAGCTTCAACAAATTGAAGATAGGTGGATCACTATGGAAGCGAAGGTATTTGACATGGAACAACGCATTAGTGATTTACATGATGTTTCTACAAAAATTTCTATTCTGGAACAGGAAATTCAGCATCTTAAGCTTCACACTGAAGACCTCGAAAAGCGTAATAGGCATAACAATCTTCGTCTGAATGGCTTGCCAGAACGTTTGGAGGGTCCTGACCTTTTCCTTTTTCTTAAGAGGTTCCTGCCTGAGCTTCTTGATCTTCCACTTGAGCCATCACTGACCATCCAGCGCGCTCATCGCCTTGGATGTATTCAACCAAACTCTGTTAGACCTAGAGGAATTATAATGTTATTTCTGGAGTTTACAGATCTTATGCGTGTGCTCCAAGCAGCGAAAGTGAAGCGTTGTCTTGTATGGTCTGGCCACACATTCTATCTCTCTTAGGATATCTCCAACGCTACTAATGCCAGAGGAAGGAATTTCTGGCCCTTCATCCTCAGATGAGACAGTTAAATATTTGATATGGCATTTTTCACCCCTGCTTGTGTTAAATTACTCATAATGGCTCCTCTCGCTCATTTGATGATCCTGTTAAATTGAGGTCTTTCTTGCACAGTCTCTCACCGAATTCTGTGGATAGTTCTATTCAACTCTTTAACTCCTTTCCATCTTTTTAATAGATTCTGTTTGGCTGTTCATTTTCCTACTTCTTAATTTTTCTTCCTCTGCTGTTCCAACTGTTCTCGGTGCTGTTACGCTCCATGCTCACTTTGTATTCTCTTCTTCTTAGATCTGGATCTCTCTCCTTTATCTACCTATTTTTCTTCTTATTTTCCTCCCTTTATCTATTCCTTTCTGTTTGTCCTTTCTTTTGGACAATATTTTGCATGATGCATGTGCCTATTGTTGTTATTTGTTGTCATATATTTTGTTTTTTCTGTTATACAGTTTGTTCTGGTGTTTTTCTGGTGTTTTTCTGCTTCCAGCTGTTCCCCTGAAGTGTTTCATCTCTATCCATGTATTACCTTCCAATCCCTCCAATATGTGTAATGTTGTTACGTAGAATATTCGTGGTCTTGGACACCGTGTCAATAGACAAAAGGTACTCTCTCATTTGTCTAAACTGAATTCTCATGTTTCGTTCATTCACGAAACGCACTGTAATGATGCAGCATCGCTTAAATTAAAGAGACAATGGGTGGGTCAAGTTGTTCATTCACGGAAAGGTGGTGTTGCTATGCTATTTAATAAATCATTACATGTACAAATTTTATCAACGCAATGTGATACTGATGGACGCCTGGTAATGGCTAAGGTTGTTCTAAAAAATAAAGAACTTGTCGTATTGAATATTTATGGCTCTGTTAAGCCAGACCCTGACTTTTGGAACAGTATTAAGATTTTACTTTCCTCCATAGGACAGCCCAAATATTATTGTTGCTGGGGATTTTACCCAATGGTTAGACCCTTTCTCTGATAGACAATCCAAGTGTAAATTTAATCCTGACAAATCTCATAAATCATTTCAATCTGCCATTGCCTCTCGTTCATTATATAATGTTTGGAAGACCTGTAACCCTGATTCCCTTGAATTTACTTTTTTTTCTAATGTTCACCATACCCGTTCCAGAATTGATTATATTTTAGTTAGTAAACCCTTACTCCATCTATTCAATCCTCGGAGATTGGATCTATTTTTATTTCTGATCATGCACCTGTAATTTCTGCTCTTGACCTTTCCCTGAGTTCTCCATAACATTTTTTTGTTATCAGACACTGGTTTTATAACTGAAGCTACTGCCTTCATTAATGAGTTTTTTTTTACTAACAATCCTTTGGACACCTCTATTCCTAATAATTGGGATGCCTTTAAGGCCTCTTTCCATGCCTTTGCTATTTCATATTCAACAAAAAAGAAGAAAATCGCAAAGGCCAAGTATACAACTTTATTACAACAACTCAAATAGCTGCAAAACAATTATTTTACTTCTAGACCCCCCTCTGTTCTTCATGAATTAATTAAGGCCAAATCTGCTCTTAAGAAACTTGCTACAGTTGATGCTTGTAATGCCCTTCTTAAAATTAAGTCTAAGTATCACGGGGGTCAAAACAAATCTGGCAAGATGCTGGCCAATTACTTAACAATTAAATCTGCACGTAAAAGTATTGGTCCTATTCTAAATGAATCAACTAACAAATTAGCGTCCTCTGATGAAGATATTGCTACTGCATTTTATGATTATTACCAATCATTATATTCAGATGACACGAATCCCTCTAATCAAAATTTAAACACCTTTTTTTTGGGTCTCCTTAAACCCCCCTTGCTACCTGAAGAATTTGAATTACTAGAAAAAGAGGTTACTCTTTAAGAGGTAACGGATGCCATTAAATCCTTAAAAAAATCGAAAGCGCCAGGACCTGATGGTGTTTCTGTTGATTTTTTTCCTACTTTTTCCTCTGTTTTTGCTCCTAAACTTCTGGCCCTTTAATTAATTTCTTATGGATTCCTAAACCTGATAAAGATCGTTCCCTCTGTAAAAACTATCGTCCCATTTCATTAATTAATAATGATTGTGAGATATTTGCAAACATCCTTGCCTCTCGACTAGATAATATTATTCCACTATTGGTCAAAACTGATCAAGCTAGTTTTGTTAAGGGAAGATTAGCTACGGACAATGCTTGTATGTCTGCTAATGTTATCTCCTATGGGAAGAAAAACAAGTCTCCACTTGCAGCATTGTCCTTAGATGGCAAAAAGGCTTTTGATCACACAAACAGGCAATTTATGTTTAGCACAATTCAATGGTTTGGTTTTGGTCCAATGTTAAACTGTTATATTCTTTTCCCTTTGCTAGTATTTTTGTGAAAAAACGTTTTTCTAAATTCTTTCCTTTATATAGGGTACACACCAGGGTTGCCCCTTTTCACCCTTGTTATTTGTTTTATGTCTTGAACCCTTCCTCGAACGCATTTGCATTAATACACTTATTTCTGGCTTTACACATAATTCTATAGAAACTAAACTGTCAGCTTACGCTGATGACATTTTGGTATATTTCTGTCGGATCACTGAAATAATATCGAGGGACAGAATATCGACCAACAAAAATATCGTTGACAAAATATCGAGAGACAAAATATCGAGTTTCTATCTACAAACAGGTAAGTACAAAAATATCGAGTTAAAAATATCGTTTACAAAAATATAGTTGTAAAAAATATCGACTTTAATAAAAACAATGTTTAATTACATTAATATAAAAAATTAATTACTAAAATATACTTATCAATACTTAAAATAACTTTTAATAATTAAATAATTAATGAAAGTAAAAAAATAATATTTTTTTAATCATATTTCTTAAAACATATATATATATAGTAACAACATTTAATTAAATAATAGCCAATATTATTAACGTACAAATACAAAAGAGTAAAAATTACTATTCCCACTCCAGTGGGTGCAACAGTAGGGAAAGCGTTGGATAGCGTAGGGGTTAAAATGACTATTTCCACTCCAAAGAGTGCAACAGTGGATATATGACGTTACAACGCAACTTTTACAACGCACTACCATTACAACGTAAGTATTGGTAAGTATATAATAATTTTTATAATTTAATTTATTTAAAATTAATTTAATATATTTTAATTTAATTTAATTTAATTTAATTAAATTAATGTAAATTTAATTTTACTTTATTTTTACACTGTACCCTTGTACCCCAAAAACCCAAAACTGACCCTGAACCCTAAAAAAAACCTTTACCCAAAAACCCAAAACTGACCCTGAACCCTAAAAATACCCCTTTACCCAAAAACTAAAAACTGACCCTGAACCCTAAAAATACCCCTTTACCCAAAAGCTAAAAACTGACCCTGAACCCAAAAAATACCCCTTTACCCAAAAACTAAAAACTGACCCTGAACCCTAAAAATCGCCCTTTGCCCAAAAACTAAAAACTGACCCTGAACACTAAAAATACCCCTTTACCCAAAAACCAAAAACTGACCCTGAACCCTAAAAATACCCCTTTAATTTAACATAATTATCAATTAATCAATTAAATTAAATGAATTACCAATTACATTTTAATTAATTAACAAATATTTTGAATTAACAATTAATTAAATATTACTACAAATTATTAAATTTACATATTTAATTAATTATAATTAAATTACTTCCCACCCTATTCCCCTATAAACCCACAACCCGCTAGAGGAAATACATTATTTAAATGTACACAATTAGCAATTGATCAATTAAATTAAATTAATTACCAATTAAATTTTAAATAATTAACAAATATTATTTAATTACCAATTAATTAAATATTACTACCAATTAATACATTTACATATTTAATTAATTATAATTAAATTACTTCCCACCCTATTCCCCTATAAACCCACAACCCGCTACAGGAAATAAATTATTTTAATTTACATAATTAGCAATTAATTAATTAAATTAAATTAATTACCAATTACATTTTAAATAATTAACAAATATTATTTAATTACCAATTAATTAATTATTACTACCAATTAATAAATTTACATATTTAATTAATTATAATTAAATTACTTCCCACCCTATTCCCCTATAAACCCACAACCCGCTACAGAATAAAATTACACAATAATTAAAAAAAAATCATTAATTAAAAATAATTATAACATAAAATGACACTTTTCACACATATTATAACATAAAAACACTATAAATAATTAAATATTATTTAAAAAACGATATTTTTTACTATCTAGATTATATACTTGGATATTTTCACTTTCTATATTATTTACAGTCGATATTACTTCACTTACCTTAAAAACGATATTTTGGCTGTCGATATTCTGTCCTGTCGATATTTTGTCCAAACGATATTTAAAACTCGATATTCTGTCCAAACGATATTTTGGAGTCGATATTATGTCTGTGCACCATTTCTGTCTAGTCCTAATACCTCCGTCCCTCCCTTTTTAGATGAAGTTCAGTTGTATTCCAGTATTTCCGGATATAATTTGAACTTTTCTAAAACAGAAATTTTACCCTTGAACTCTCTTTGCTATCAATATACGTTTACTAATACTAATTTTACCTGGTGTCCCACAAAAATTAAATACCTTGGTATTTGGTTCTCCTCTACCTTATCTACCACAATTACTTTGAAGTTTAATGCACTAATTACCAAAATACAATCATTTCTTCTTTCTTAGTCCCCCCTTTATTTGTCTTGGTGGGGTAGATTGGATACTATTGAAAGCGATGACTGTGCCTCATGTCCTTTATACACTATCCATGTTACCATTTCGGATTCCTCTGTCATATTTTTCACAAATTAATTCCATTTGTACAAAGTTTTTATGGAACAACAAACACCCCCGCATTGCTCTTATGAAACTCAAACTTCCCAAAACAGAAGGCGGTGTGCATTTTCCTGATTTAAAATCGTATTATTCTGCATTTTTAATTTGGCAATTTTTTGCCTTAACTTATGATTTGGAAGAGGTGTGGCGCAGTGGCCAGGGCGACTGACGCCGGATGCTGGGGATCACGCTTCAATCCCCAGCACTGGCGGCAGGGGTCTGCCCAGCACCATGTGACTCTGGGCAATAACTTGCTTAATCTTCCCGACGGCCCCAAGTGCCGAGATTCCTATGGGTAGCTGTGCGCTTTACAAATACTGGATTTACTTTACAAATACTGAATTTATTTTGCTGATATCCCTATCCCTCGCTGGATTGTTTTTGAACGTTCCCTATTAAAAGATGTTTCTTTTCAAAACATAATATGTATGTCTAATTGTATTTTCATATCAGATAATCCTATTCTAATATATTTCCAACTATTATTATATAATATTTTCTTCGATTGTCTAGATCCTTTTCAATGTTTTTTGTCCTCTACTGTCTGGTACAATAAATGTATCAAATATAAACGTAAATCATTTTATTACAAACATTGGAAGTAGAAGGGAATTATTTTTCTTCATCAATTAATTCAGCATAACTCTGGTATTCCCTTTCCTGAGTTACAATTGCAATATCATTTACCTGACTAATTTTTTAATAAGTACCTTTTCATATCAACAGTTTGCAGTCCTATTTAACTTCTCACAATTTCCCTTCAGCTTCTCCCTCACTTATTCCACCCACACCGTTATATAGTGTTTCTCAAGAACATAGGCCTAAGCTTGCTTCTATTCATAAGATGTTGTTATCACCTGTTACTGAACGACCTAAATCCCATACAGAATTACTCTGGGAAGCAGACTTATCTTTATCGCTTTCTATCTCTTCTTGGGGGAAATTATGGTCCAAGATATTTAAAACTGCAATTGCTGCCCGTATTACTCAATTCCTATACTTTATTTATAGTAGAGCTATCATTACTCCTGCTTGTATAGCGAAGTTTTCCCCTACTTCCACGCCCCTTTCTTGGTCCTGTTCTGAGTCCACTGGGACTTTAATTCATCAACTTTATGATTGTTCTAATGTATTGAAGTTTTGGCAATCTATTTGGTCTAAATGTATGAAAATATTTCAATGTACTATTCCATTATCACTGCAAAATGTGTTTCTAGGTTCCTCCTCGCCTGCTTTGGATGTTTCTATTCCTATTTCTTTGTTGTTTGATCTATTTATTGCTTTAACATTAAAAGTGATTTTGTTCTGCTGGAAAGATAACTCTAAATTATCATCATTAATTTGGTGGAACTATATTTGTGATGAACGCAGAATTGCTAATGTTTCTTCTTTTACTCTTTCTCAGAAAATTAAAACCTTCTTTGGCTACCCTTTACTTCTTATCTTTCTACATATGCACCTGCATCTTAATTGCTTCTTTTTAATCTTTATATTCTCATATATCCTTT
The DNA here is from genome assembly GCF_964261635.1 of Lissotriton helveticus. Classification (NCBI taxonomy): domain Eukaryota; kingdom Metazoa; phylum Chordata; class Amphibia; order Caudata; family Salamandridae; genus Lissotriton; species Lissotriton helveticus. The sequence continues at coordinate 994,826,547 of NC_136072.1, forward strand.
ATATATATTTTTTCCTATCTCTCTTATCTATTTCTTTCTTTCTCTTTCTTTTTTTCTTTCTTCTTTTCTCTCTTTTTTCTTTTTTTCCCTATTTCTTTCAAATTATTTGCTCATATTTTTCCCTTATATATTAATTGTTATATTTTATTCACAAGGTGTTCATTTGCTTGATAATGTCTTTCTTTTTCTGAAAACGTAATAAAAAATTATTAAACAAAAATAAAATTGAACTTGGTCTTAGAAATAGAGGGTCATATGTACAATGACTGGCGAAAACTACAGCTAACGCTAGTTAGCAGCAGTTTTCTTACCTTTGTGTACCGCTGAAAACCATCGCCCTGTTAGTGACGTATGAACTAGACGTTGCTACATGGGGATAGATTCAGGGATCAGCGGTGAAAACTGCTGCTAACATTAGCGTGATGGAGATAGGAATTCGGGCGTTAGCGGGCGCAAACCAACGAAAGGCCCATTAGCGGCAAAAAAATGCAAGTTAATCAGCCCAACGTGAGGTTTTTGCCTCTAATGGAAAAAATAGCCTATTAGTCAACCTCCAATAGGAAAATAGGCACAAACAATGAAATGCAGAATGGAGCAGCCAGGGCCAGGTGCAGCACACATCAACAACCCCCTCAAGCCACCCAACATCCAGGATGACCTGGATGAGAGCCTAGATGCCTCGCAGGACCTGCGTCTGGAGCCTAGATGACATGCTGGACCTGTGTCTGGAGCCTGGATGACACACAGGACCTGCGTCTGGAGCCTGGATGCCTCGCTGGACCTGCGTCTGGAGCATGGATGCCTTGCTGAACCTGTGTCTGGAGCCTGGATGCCTCGCTGGACCTGCGTCTGGAGCCTGGATGCCTTGCTGGACCTGCGACTGGAGCCTGGATGCATTGCTGGACATGCATCTGGAGCCTGGATGCCTTGCTGGACCTGCAGCTCGAGCCTGGAGTGGGATGCGGAGGAGCTGTGGAGTTGATGACCTCGGTGGTAGACAATGAGGCTCGGCGATCGCCCTTACCTGGTGGTGTAATCTGTCCGGTCGCATGGAAACACGTTGCTGACCTGTGTGAGAAGACCGCCTTGCACCTCTTGGAGCTGTGAATGGTAGAGGTGCTTCTGTGCACTAACGTAGGGAGGTCTGCATCACATACTACGATCCACCACTACGCTGGGGTGCACGGAGGGGATTACCAGCGGTGGGCGACACCTCTCTGCATCACAGGCCGGATTAGGTTGCACTGGCCAGACGCTGTGGAGGGTGAGGCTTCTGAGCTGCGCCAACTTGTGATGCGGGAGCTCTGTAGGTTCACGCCTAAGGGGGCCCTGCTGCATCAACTGCATTGGGAGGTTCACAAGCGGACTTGGCAGTGACTGCTGTACCCAGGCTTGTGCAATCCTGCCTGGCTGAGGCTCCTGCTGACTGAGTCACAGACTTGGAGAGAGTTTAGCGGATTGTGCCACGGTGTCAATGTCCAGGTAAGGAGAATGTGGGACACGTAGCGGAGGAGGCCCAGGGGTCGAGTCACCCATGCCTGGCACCTGTAGATGAATCACCCCCAGGTTTGGCTCATTTGCTATGGTGGAAGAGCGTAGCTCCACTGCTTTTAAGCAGTGCAAGAAGAGGAACAATCATCACATGATGATAACTTCCTGATGTAATCGTGACTTGTTTCCTTTGCTGGCGGGATGGTGGGTAGGGCTGCTCGATTTACGGAGAAGGGTAGGGGCGGAGTGGCATGCCCACTCAAGTGCGCAGTGACTGTTTAGTCAGCACGTTCAGGCCGCACAAAGCAGTCATGCGCACTGTCCTGTTCACAATGCAGGCTACATTACAACCTGCATGGTGAACATGCCCACACCTCCAGCCCCTGGCTGAACGCCTCGCCCCGGCGCCAATGACCAATCCCAATGCCGCATTGCAGCATTGAGATTGGCTTTGGGGAGGGAGCCTTGCTGCCTACTTCCTGTCTTGGAAGCAGACTCAGGAGAACAGGAGCAACGAAAATACAGGACCCGGCCTCGAGGTAAGATTTCTCACATTTAAATATTTACAACACTCGCTTACACCCCCGAGACCTCGCCCCATCCAGTGTTCTTTCTGACGATTCCCACCTCCCAGCTGTCGAGTCCCCCAAAAGCACTTCTCAATGGTGGCAGCTGTGCGGTCATGCGCAGCGGGCATGCCAATGGTGTGCCAAAGGTATATATGGAGTTACAACGCATACCATTATATGGCATTCCATTACAATGCATACTAATACTAGGCATATAGCAACAGTAGGGAAGGTGTTGAATTGCGGAGATGGAAACATTATTATACCCACTTCAGTGAGTGCAACCCTAATACTAACCCTTGCACCCCAAAGTAAACACTGAACCCTAAAATTAATCTTTGAGCCCCCAAAACAGAGCCTAAAAATCATATTTGACTGAAATGCACACCCCAATTTTCAAATTTTACCCCAAAACACACCCAAATTTCAGATTTTACCTCATAATAAACGCAACATTTCATCTCTGACACCCGAAAACCATACCCACTCTAAAAATGTTAAATAGCCCAATACTGACCTCACAATGCGTTATAATGGAATGCAATTTAAGGGCACCTGCATTGTTGGATTTAAGTTGCAAAGGCATTACGATGTAATGCCTGCATTGTAATGGACGTATCCCGTGCCAAAGAAAAGACCATCTGCGTCTGTCTGCCCCTGGACGGTGCTCAGCACCAAGGACCCTTCCTCTCGGACACTCCACCCCTATGGAGCCAGCACCCTCCTCGCTATAAGCCCTGGACGCCACATCACCTGCCAGGACCAACATCTGCTTCGGACCGACATTGCCATCACCATCGCTATCACTGACGGCTACTGAATCACCCGCAAGGACCATCCCGACCGTCCAGAAGGAGGCATTGCCATCACCTACAGAGGGTGCACTCCGACTGACCACACACTCTGTTGACCCAACGGTGACCATGGAACACCTTATCTTCTAGATCTGGACCAACCCCAACCTCATCCTCTGCGGCATCCTCATCTGAAGCCCCACCGGGCCATGGACACCCATTCTCCAATACCATTGTAGACCTCCTTGCGCACCACGCTCTCCCATCCACTTATGACATCCCACTCGGTGAACTCAAGTTCCACCTCAACAACCTCAGTGACCAGAACACCACCCCCTCCTGTGGTAGTGATCCAGCGCTCTCACCAAAATATTGCACAAATGACACTATCTACTACCACAAAACTTACACTACAACACTAGGCCCATAACAACAATAGAGCGCTTGAATCATGAGGCGATAAGATCTAAATATAGTTGTTTAAACCATCTGCAATAATCAAGACCAGCTTGTCATTTTAGAAAGTTTATTTTAACACATCTAGAAAAACTTAGGTTTTGGTATTTTATTAAACAAGCATTAGAAAATGTCATAAAGAAAGATTTATTCAGTATTAATAAAAAGAGCATAAATCAAGAATTATTATTCATTAGCAAGAATAAGTAAAATTAAGCATTTCCAAAATCCTAACTATATCTCTGTCTCTACCCTCATCACCTAGTAATAAAGTAATTAATAAAAACTCCTGTCCTCACGTGTAAAGTCCATCAGCATAACATCGTCCTCCAGATTTTCTCGAGCGTAAGCCAACTATGTGTTCTCTGAACCTATTCTTATACCCTAATTTTAGCTGAGCTAACTATTTTTCACATTCCAGCAGACGAATTCTAGTTCTCCATTGGCTGAGCCACCTCGTACCACAGTAAACTGTGACACCTCTTTCTTGCATGCCCGGGCAAATTCACTAGTCCATTGTTCATTTAGAAGTCTTGGCAGCTTCTCCTTAGGCTGCTACATTTTGTAGCGACAGCTTCCTTTTTAACCTTGAGCTAGACAGCTCTGAACTCCCGTGGCACGTTAGCAAACGTTAGCAAATTTCTCCAAAAAGTCATCTTTTTAGCAGTTCAATCCAAAACCTTTCAAAATAAAAGCTCAGAGGCCTTTTCCATCCTTTCAGAATTATTTTCACTTGAGCCATTTTCATCATTAGGCCTCTTTCAGAAAGCGTCAATTTTCTGCGCCACTGTCCCTGCGTCACTTTTAAAAGGGTACTATTTTCCTGCAGCCATCTCTAAGCTTCACTTGTAAAACTATTATATAAACAAACACAAAGAATAATTAATGAAAGAAATACAGTTTGTTCTGTTGCCTCCCATCTTTGCTAATAATTAACCCATTAGTCTAAATTACCTAGCAGTAAAGCACAAATAAAGCAGCATTTTATATCTACCTATCTTCATTAATCCATAAAACCTTATGTGCACCTAGAATAGTAGAAATGACATCACATAGACAAGGGAAGCAAAATAAGCACATGCCATTATTTTTAAAACAGCTGCTATTAGTTATGACATGACAATAGACAAGATTAATTTATTATTTTCCACATATATGAGAATGCAACATAATGCACATTTATGAGCACACATGTTAGTTTCCCACGTGTTCTGTAATGTAATGTAACTTTAAACTAGGTTGAATTAGCACACACAGCACAAATTGTTAGCATTATTAATTTATTTATGGAAGTGTGACTTCACGGATTTAAACAAATTTTTGTTTTCTATCCCGCTCCATCAACTCCCTCATCTGGTGATTAACAAATCACCACACCAGCACCCAAAATTTTAGCAAAGATTTTATCTAAGATGAACATGATTCAATTTCACCTGTGTTAGTATTTCTAAAGACTTATCTCATCAGTTTATCTACAATTCTCATATTGAGTTTTAAGAAACCCCTCTAGTTCTATTTCATTCTCTTGTGTAACATGCAACTGAGCTTCAATAAAAGTGTTGTAAAAACTATAACTAATAAAATGTCAGTATCTTGCTTATCATTTTAACCTTAAACTTCTCCTTATTAATTTCTCAAAGAACAACAACCTTAATTAACCAAAGCAGAATTATAATTGCGTTAAGCTTGCAAAGAAAAATAAAACAAAAATTTTAAAAATTTTACCTAAATTTTCTAAAAATTCTAACACCCCCCTTTTTCAAAATTTTTTTTTTTTTTTTTTTTTTTTTTTTTTTAAAACCTTCTAACAGTTTTTCTTCGACCTAATGTCACAAATTAATTTTTCAGCTAACAGAATTTCTTCGACCTTGTGTCATCTAACAAGATTTCTTCAGCCTTGTGCCAAAAACAGAAACCTAAAATTTAACAGGTATGTACTTCAATCATTGTCACTTTTGTTTTCAATCTCTTTTTGACTGTGACTATTTACCTCCATTACAGGTATCACTTCTATTTTCTTTCCTGCCTCACTTTTCTTTTTAGAATCTTTTTCACTTGATATCTCATCAATCTGTTTCTTTGATCTGTATCTCAATTTGAATTTTAGGCCTTCATTTTCTCCTGGCCATTCATCACTTTTTCTTGGTAATTTCTTCTTTTGCTTGGTCACATTACATTCTGTTCTCCAAGCTCCTTTTCTGAATTTTCTTATTTCAGAATCTTCATCACTTTCATCAGTTTCAGTGTCAGATATTTCAACTTCAGACTCAGGTACTTCTTTACTCGGCAGCTTCACTCCGTTAGGAACGTCATCTTTGTAGCTGGTACTTGGCAATTCATTTTCTTCTTCAATTACCTTCAACTTCCCAGTTTCAGAATTCCTGTTCCTGCTTTCAGAGCTACTTTTCTGCTTTTCAATACTCTCCTGGTCTTGAATCACAATCTGATCACATTCTTCTTCTGCTTCTTTTTCTGGCAGATTTCCATCATTTTCTGAGTCTTTTTCTGAGTCTTCAGTCACAACTTCCAAGTCTTCTTCAATCAAGGCTTGTTTTCTATTCATGTTCTCCAGATATCGACCAACTTGTCGATCTTCAAGATCTGGATTCTCTTCAGGCTCTTCTTCAGAATCTGAATCAGCAGTTGTGACACTATCCTCATCAGGATTTTCAGGTGTAGTTACACGAAAAGTATGGCCAGTGTCAATCCACCTCTTCAGTCTTTTGCACTTCTCTGCATTTGTTGTAACAAGACTGACTAGCCTCCTTTTCTGCCACCTTGGCACTAGAGAATTTCTTTTAAGACGAACCTTTTTCCTGATCCTTTTACCTGGTAACGGATCAAATACTTGCTCTTTTTCTCTTGTTTGCACTTCAGTTTCATCTTCATCAAACACAGAAATCATTTCATCTGATAAATTCCTGCAGTTCTCCAAATTTATGCTATCATTGATAGTCATCATTTTCTTCTCTGGTATAAATGTCTGTCTCATGACCTTGTCCATCATAATCTCACGTGGACTTAAATCTGTCTTTTTATCAGTAGTATTTCTCAGAAACATCAAAACAAGTGGAAGAATATCTGTCCACTTTGTACCTGCAGCTAGGCACATTTCTGCATCTCTGTCCTTTATAGTACGGTTCTCATGCTCCTCAACATCTGAAATTTCTGTTCTCTCTGTACAATGGAGCAATCTGTTTTCAATATGTCTTTTGTTATCTGATAACTTTGCAACAGTAATTTCATCATTACGTCGCATCTGAAATGTTCCAACCCATTTTGTAATCAAACAGAAAATCACAAAAATGTAGCACAGTTTGTAATGCAGTGACATCTCACAGAAATCCATTTGTAATCTGGTCAATGAACCACTCTCCTGTAATTCTGTTTCTATTCCCACAATTGTTCTCTTAATTGTGTTCATTTGCTGATAAGTCAGACACCTCTGGTAAAGAAATTCTACGATTTTATGGTACATATTGTCCATGTCGATAATTATGCTATTTGGTAAAACTACTCTGTCATCTTTGTATATCCAAATCTCATCCTCATCTCGCTGTCTAAAATTTGCTCTTAACCATGTGTTTCTCAACCATGTGTTTTTCTCCTCATGAGTTGCATCATCTCGTAAGTCTTTGATTACCTGCCATATTTCAACTACAGATGTTAGTATTAGTGAACTCAAAGCATGTTCATCATTCATTTTGTATGCTGCACATATCATGACAGCAAACCTTTCTGCCAATTGAATATCATCAATCAACTTTTTAATTAAATTTGCATTTCTGAAAAGTGAACCTGCAGAAGTCAATGTTTCAATCTGTTGATCAATTGCATCCTTTACTTTGATGTCTTCACTCAAAAGAACATTATTTTTATTCCAACATTCTGGAAGTACATTTAATCCTTTTGGATTGTTTTCCTGTTCTTTATTTAATCCTGTATCTGTATTCTCTGACTGTTCATTAATAAAATTTTGCAATGGCAATGAAGCCATGTCAATCTCTTGAGTCATTACCTGTCGTTGTATTTGTAACTCTTTATTTAACTCATTTATCTCAGTTTCCCTTTTAATTGACCAGAATTTTGACTCGTCAGGCTGTGTCAATTTAATCAGATCAATATCAGACTTCTCACTTACCAGAACTGAAGTCATCTCTTTTTCTTGCTCGGTTGCAATCCCTACTAATTCAATTTCAAGTACAATAGAATAAACCTTTTCAGTTAATGGGACCTTTAAATTTGCGGAATTAATTTCATCTCTTCCCAGCACAGGGACTATCTCTGTTTCCATAATTTTCATGGACTCCTTTAAATCATTTGATGAATTCACATGATCAGGAATATTAATTCCAGATGTACCAATCATTTCATCATGTTTTTCAATTGCATTAATTTTAGTAAAATTCTGAGCTGACATCATGTCAATCTGATCTTGGACTTTTGGCGTTGCATCAATCTGCTCTGGGAGTCTTCTTGGATTTCTGTTCTGATCCATATTTACAACATCAATTGTACACTGATCAACATTTTCTGCTCTGACACTTTTATTATTTATTTTCACTAATTTGGGAATCTTTAATTTATTCTCGCATTTGGCAACAACTTTTTTCATTTTCTTGTACAAGGAAGACATTTTTGCTAATTAATTTGGTAAACGTACTCTCTTAATTTGCCTTGCAGTGCTTGCTGATCAATTAATTAATTAATTTAACACTATCAGGTGTAGAAAATTCTTATAATTTGGTCAATTTAATATTTCTCCTAAATTACCTGTATTACTAAATTTAATTAACCTGTAAAGAAAAGTTAATTTGCAAAAACAGTAGCAATGCAAAATTTTATTTATAGTAATACCAACATATAATCACATGTGTTTTAATTGTACTTAATTTTCACTTACACACCTTCTGCAACATATACCTGTGGAAAAATGAAAACCTGACTTGTTTTGCCTTAATTTACATATAATTTCTTGCTTGCAAATAACCTTTGACCCCTTCTTATTAATTTATTTAAACTAATAATTTAATTTGACTTGGAAATCACCAATCACCAAATGTAATACAATGTTGCTGTTGAAGACAATTTTAACAGTTATTCTGAACACCTCTGCTACTATTGTCCCCACCAGGGAGGCTGCTGTGCTATCTACTATTCTAAAGCAGTAACTCCCTCCTCCCCAAAGTACATTTAAATCATAATTGAAGGGAACAATTTTAATATTACTAAAACTCCAGATAACAGCGCTAAGAAAATTAAGTCAAAACATTTTTTAAATTGAAAATCTGGGCACTAGCGCTAATAATTTCAAAGCCCAATCACTCAGCAGAAGTAAACAATTGGTATTAGCTCAACAAATGCTTGAGCCAATCAGCGCGGCTATCACAACGCACAGCCAATCACAGTGCTCACCCGAGTCACGGCCAATCAGAATACAGCAAGCCTCTCCTCGAGGTATAATCAAATCAATCTTCAACTTAAGGCAGATACTCTACAAAGTGTAGCGCTATTCCGCTATGTAGCGCTCACCAACACTCCCTCTGTAATAAGAAAAAGGAAGTCTTAATTATATAGAGCTCTGACCAATCAGGTCACAGCTCATGACAGGACACACGTCACAGCCAGCTCCTTGTTTACACTTTGGAGAACCTCGCCCAATCCCAGCGCTGCTCACTGATCCCCACCCAATGGCTCACGAAGCCTTCCTTAACCTCCTAAACAACACTGATACTAAAATCCAACCTGCTTCTTAATTTTTAAAATCTCCAAACAGCAGGCACATGTGTAGCATAATATTTGTACAAAAATAAACAATCTCGAGGCTCACGAAGCCTCAACCAATGAGGTCGCGGCCTTTGTGTGACGCTACGCGTCAACAACCAATGGGTGCACAACCTTTCTAAGCTGCACCGGGAACCAGGGGTGTGCGCGTCACCAACCAATGGGTGCGCGACCTGCCGGGACTTTAACCAATCACAGCGCTACTTCGCTGTCATTCGCCAGGACTCTCAGCAAATCAGAGCCTGTCCTTGCTCAATTGCTTTAAACTTTTAGTAAATTTCAGCGCGGCTCTACAATGACGCGCGCCAGACATTGGAATCAATTAGAGCGCGGCCGCCCACACAGCCATTACGGCTCTCAGCTCCTCACTGCTGCTCTTAGCTCCTCGCGCCAATGGGTGTACAACTCCTTAAAGACGCGCTGAAACAAGGGTTATCTCTCCCTCTATGAAGCGCGCTCTTCACAGCCACAGACAGTTTCCCTCCACACGCGCTATTATATAGAATACCCAGGGCCAATATACATTCAAATCACCCGCCAGAAGCAATAACAAATATTTATTATTCGTACATCCATCCACGAAGCCTCATCCAATCAGAGCACAGCTCACGGAGCCTCGCCCAATCACAGCGCGGGTTTGCCTATGACGCGACGGCGTTCTAGCCAATGGCAGCGCGGCGGCTGACGCAAGCAGCCGCTGCAGCTGGCAGCTCTTCCCTTCGCCTCTCGCTCGGCAAACAGCCCCTCCCTCACAAAATGTATTTACTATGGAGCGCTCTAAGTTCTTCTTTTGATATCAACGTTTGGGAAAATTATTTTTTAAAATAAAATGGGCATTTATTTAGTGGACGCTTGTTAAGACCAAATTTCTCATTATAAGACACTCCAGTCACTTCAATTAATCGGAGTGATATTTTATTATGACACTTTGGGCGAATTTTATTCTTCAATCAGTATACTTACTACACACATCAGTTTTTAATTTAGCAGAATTATTAAAACGAAGGGAACATCAGAGGAGGCTTAGCTAGTTACTCCATAACAACGCCTCAACCAATCAGGGGGCAGCTTTTTATTATCAATGCTGACGCTCTAGCCAATCCGAGCGCGGCAATTCTGACGTAGGCAGCTGCTGCAGCTTCTGTCTCTCCCTACACGCTGTTTCACTCGCAAAACCAGCCCCTCCCTTACAATTTTCGATCGGGGCACATTTTAATGGTTTTAAACTACGGAGAACAGTATAGTACTATATTTAAAGCGAGGAATGTTTATAAAATCAATACTAATCGCTTTTTACTTATTTTAACGAGTTTAATAACGTGGAATACCTTAATTATAGCCTAATTAACACAGAACATTCTAAAATGCTCCTGAATGTTTTAAAATAGCACAGTTCACCTTTTTATACTTTTCAACTATGCTGAACACTTTTGAATTCAATTTTATTAGCGTGCAGAGATTTGAAATGTATTTAAACACTGCACAATATCATAAAAGTCTTAGAATGGTACAGACTTTATCCTGAACTTTCCTAAGTACCTTAGAATTACTTTTGGTACATTTTAGTCAATACATAAAAACGAAACACATCTGTCTGCTTCTCTAATTAGGATAGTTTACATACATTCAAGTATCCACACTTCGGAATAGACGGCGCTATTCACACTAAGGATAATTTCCATTTGTCAGTAGAGCAACTCTTACCCTACCCTTCTAACACGTAAGAATATGAACTCATTTTGCTCTGAACCCACCGCGAAGTGAAAGTTCTAAGAGTTCCACTTGAACATACCTTACAAAACAATCACGCACTTTCACACTGAAAATTCCCTAACTTCAGTCACACATGAAATCCGTACAGGACTCTCACCTGTTTATAGAAATCATGCACCGTTAGCAAAATAACACCGTTATCCGTACAGGGCTCTCACCTGTTTATAGATATAAAACATGTACCCGTACAGGACTCTAACCTGTTTATAGATAATCATGCACCGACATTACCCTGCCCTTCACTCAAGCTCGAATATAACTAATACTCTTATCACAGTGAGTTTTATGGAAGGCGCTTTGTCCCTATTCTCATGCTGCTCTAATTTCTTAGAAAACCCTCACTATTACAAGATTCACACCTAGCCCTAAAACTGTGTTGCACGGCGACAACACTGTATTGCACGGCGACAATACTTCTGGTACACGGCGATACCAACAGTGATACTCGGCGATATCACAGAAACAGATCAGATATTCTGCATGACTACCTTCTCATCACACAGTTTTTGTACCGGTACACACATAGCACAAAATAAACAAACTCAACATGTGTTAAAACTTAATCCTATGAATTTACCTACATATATGTATCATGCATGTAACATGTATGTCAAAAACAACATATATAAACCGTCCGATGGCTACCAGAAATTGATCCAGCGCTCTCACCAAAATATTGCACAAATGACACTATCTACTACCACAAAACTTACACTACAACACTAGGCCCATAACAACAATAGAGCGCTTGAATCATGAGGCGATAAGATCTAAATATAGTTGTTTAAACCATCTGCAATAATCAAGACCAGCTTGTCATTTTAGAAAGTTTATTTTAACACATCTAGAAAAACTTAGGTTTTGGTATTTTTTCACATTCCAGCAGACGAATTCTAGTTCTCCATTGGCTGAGCCACCTCGTACCACAGTAAACTGTGACACCTCTTTCTTGCATGCCCGGGCAAATTCACTAGTCCATTGTTCATTTAGAAGTCTTGGCAGCTTCTCCTTAGGCTGCTACATTTTGTAGCGACAGCTTCCTTTTTAACCTTGAGCTAGACAGCTCTGAACTCCCGTGGCACGTTAGCAAACGTTAGCAAATTTCTCCAAAAAGTCATCTTTTTAGCAGTTCAATCCAAAACCTTTCAAAATAAAAGCTCAGAGGCCTTTTCCATCCTTTCAGAATTATTTTCACTTGAGCCATTTTCATCATTAGGCCTCTTTCAGAAAGCGTCAATTTTCTGCGCCACTGTCCCTGCGTCACTTTTAAAAGGGTACTATTTTCCTGCAGCCATCTCTAAGCTTCACTTGTAAAACTATTATATAAACAAACACAAAGAATAATTAATGAAAGAAATACAGTTTGTTCTGTTGCCTCCCATCTTTGCTAATAATTAACCCATTAGTCTAAATTACCTAGCAGTAAAGCACAAATAAAGCAGCATTTTATATCTACCTATCTTCATTAATCCATAAAACCTTATGTGCACCTAGAATAGTAGAAATGACATCACATAGACAAGGGAAGCAAAATAAGCACATGCCATTATTTTTAAAACAGCTGCTATTAGTTATGACATGACAATAGACAAGATTAATTTATTATTTTCCACATATATGAGAATGCAACATAATGCACATTTATGAGCACACATGTTAGTTTCCCACGTGTTCTGTAATGTAATGTAACTTTAAACTAGGTTGAATTAGCACACACAGCACAAATTGTTAGCATTATTAATTTATTTATGGAAGTGTGACTTCACGGATTTAAACAAATTTTTGTTTTCTATCCCGCTCCATCAGTAGCTCCCCAACATCAGACTCAAGCAGCTAGTCACCGCAGCAAGCCTTACAGCAGGACACACGGTCAAGCATGTCTCCTCCGCCAGCGGGACCTTCAACTATAGCCACACCACCGGACTTTCCTGGACCGACCATCATTGTAAACATCACAACTTCACTATGCCCACTGCACACAACTGCTATTATCGCCCCCCTCGCAGCTGGATCAAGGCAACTGAAGTACGTCTCGTCAACTCCCTCACCACCACCACTCCGCAATGCTTACAGACGATGACACCGCAGCACACAACCGCCACCGATGGATCTCCAACTGCACCGATACCCGGGCAGCCCTCAAGAACAGCACTGGATCAGTACCTTACCCCTGCATGACGGCAGGCGTAAGAGTGATGCAGTGCCACAGGAATAGGCTAGCCCCATGCATTGCTGAAGTTGCGTCATGGTTGTGACACGACTGCAGCAATGCAGATAGATACGTCAGGATTCCAGACATATCTGTCATTACTTGCATCATGGAGCGCTGTCCAGTGAATACAGCGCATCTGTGGTGTCTCAAGAAGGGGGTAGTGAAAAGTGTTGCAATGTTGTCTTGTCGCAGAGCTGCAACACTTTTCATGAGTGAGGGCCAGGCATGCGCACTATCTTATTGATTGTGCGCAGTCCTGCCCTGTAGTTTTGTCGCAGGGGAGCGCAGCAACATTTCTTGCAGTGCGGTCCAGCAAGAAAACCTGCTAAAATGAGGCCTAAAGGGTTATCTCCATTTTTAAGACCAGCTATTTTCTGATCTTAAGTAAACTGCCTCTAACTGCAGTTAGAGGCAGTTATTTTGGTCCTCCAAACTTAAAGAATCCCCTTGTAAATATTGCGTAGTGAGGTTAGAGGTCGTTTTTGGACGGGAAGGCGTCTCTTGCATGTCATTATCGCTAACAGAAGTGGTGATCTTTATAATGGATGTTTTCGCTGGAAAACCTCTGCTAGCAAAGGTTAGCGGCAGCTTGTGAATGCGGCGATAAAAATATTGCTGCATTAGCGGCGGAAAAGTGCTGCTAACGCGGAGTTAACTCCTTGTACATATGCCCCACAGTGTATTATATTCAAGTCTAAGGAGAAGCTAAGTATTTTTGCCATTACACTAAAATTGATTGTGAATGAATAAATGAACCAGCACCCCCAGAGGACAAGAGCAGATATTAAAATTAGTTTGACAAAGGGACTCTGCAGAGAAGATTCTCTGAAGTTGAAAAAAGAGAAGTGAAGACTACGAATAAAGAGGTGAACCAGGCAAGTGCACTACAGCTCACCCCAGAGTGAGCAAAATAAAGCCTGAAGATTGCTTGGGTGATCTAGTTAAACACTGCAAACAGGTTGAGCAGGATAAGTGTCAAAGAACTCCAGAGCTGTAAATCCCCCTCCCCCAATATCTCCACTGCCCAACAATGTGAGGAGCTTGCCACGTTTTTCGTCGCTAAAGTACAAAAGATCTACAGCTCCTTCCCTCAACACTCCCCTAATCGTGTCAATTGCACTAACCTCCACCCTTACGGCACAATTATGACCAACATTCCAGCAATATCCGTTGACAACCTCATCAAAATGTGTCGTAAAATTAAAACTGGTTCCCCTTCAGACCCCATGCGCCCGGCACAATTTCTGGAGTCTCTTGACTTCTTCCTACCTTCCCTGGCCTCTGTTCTTAATCTCTCCTTCTCTTCAGCCACAGTACCATCTGCATGGAAGCAAGCTTGGGTTTCACCTATCATCAAGAAACCCTCCCTAGATCCTACCAAACCGGAAAATTTCCGACCGATCTCGCTGCTTCCATGGCTGGCTAAACTTGCTGAAGCCCATGTTAATAGTGTACTGTCCCAACATATGGTCCAGAATAACATCCTGGACCCATCACAAAATGGGTTCAGACCGGGCCATAGTACGGAGTCTGCTCTTTTGGCCACTACCGAGTATCTCCGGACGGTCCTAGATGCCGGTCAAAGCGCTGCGCTGATTCTTCTTGATCTCAGCGCGGCCTTTGACACTGTTTCTCATGACATCCTTCTTGATCGTCTGGAGACATTCGGAGTATCTGGCCTGGCTCTAAAGTTGTTCCATTCTTTCCTTAAAGACAGATCCTTCCGGGTCTCAGCACCCCCTTTTCTATCGAAATCTCACCCAAGTGCACAGGGAGTTCCGCAGGGTTCTGCGTTGAGCCCATCTCTTTTTAATCTTTATGTGCAACCTCTTGCAACAGTGGCTAAAGAGTGGGGTCTGACACTGGTGTCGTACGCTGACGACACACAGTTGGCCATTACTCTTACGAAAGGCCCGTCCATCTCGGCTTCTAGATTCAAAAATGGTCTCTCGGCAGTTGCCCAATGGTTGACGGACAACTGTTTACAGCTTAATGCTGGAAAAACAGAAGTGCTACTCCTTGGTAAGAACACCAGCCATTGGAATGAGCACTGGTGGCCGTCTTCCTTGGGCACCATACCACCTCCCAAATCCCTAGTTAAAAATCTAGGAGTGTGGATGGATGCCTCACTTAACTATCAGACCCACACCAAAAAAATCGGCGGCACGTGCATCGGCTTGCTGAGAAATCTCAGCCATATATTGGGCTTTTTTGATGCTAAAATCCGCCAGCTTATTATACAAGCAACCATCCTCTCGCGTCTTGACTACGCCAATGCTCTCCTTTTAGGTCCTAACAAAGGAGAGATAGCACGGCTGCAACGTGTACAAAACTCCGCGGCAAGAGCCCTGGTCGGCCTTCCACGTAGATGCTCAGCCAGAGCTACCATTCGCAAACTACATTGGCTTCCTGTTGACGCTAGAATTAAATTCAAGACCCTAATCATGACTTTTAAAATCCTTAAATTGGACAGTCCTACACTGCTCCGACCCCTTCTCACCCCTTATGTCCCATCGCGAATTCTGCGATCGTCTAATCAACATCTTTTATGTGTTCCTCGCACGAAACTCTGCCGCATGGGCGGCCGCTCCTTTAGGGTTTTGGGAGCCAAGTTATGGAACGAATTACCCCTTAACATTCGCTCTTTAGAGAGCTTGTCTGCCTTCCGAAAAGCTACTAAAACTCACCTATTCCCTGCCCCGTAACTTCCCTCTCCTCTACGCCTCTGGTCAGGTCTGTGACTTCAAAAGCGCCGGGACGCCTCATTGCTGGGGCAGCTGTTTTGCGCTTTACCAAATAAAGAATAGAATAGAATAGAATAGTGTGGATAAGCTTGGGAATAACATCCCTTCTCCAAGATCTTCCCATAATATTCTTCTTCTCCATCTTGCACTGACTTGATCCCACCACGGAACAAGTTGTTTGCTCTTTTACATTAAAGAAATAACTGTTGGTTGAAAGATCTCTCCAAAATCAACACTTTTTGAGAAGCATAAGTAATATATCAATTCTACTGCATAACCCACATCCCCCATTGCCCAAATCAAGACATTGTATAAGCCCTGTGGAATAGAGAGAGAACATGACCACTGAATTGACCCCCAAGCAGGAAAGATGACATTTGTAGTGAATGGCAGTGCATATCTTAAGGTCTGCAGCTGGCTCCCTGTTCTATTGTCAGATTGGTCACTCCGAAGCTTGAGGAATCCAAGTTACCTGCATTATGGTACAGTGTGACCCCCTAATTCTTTGCACCCCTCGCTTGCCTTTCCTTGTCTTCAGTGTTCTTGACTGTTCTACAACTGTGGCAATCACTATAATCCCGCCAACTGTCCATTTTCTGAATCAAACATGAAACATTAATGAGTTATTCATTAATTTTTTTAAACACATTTTATTGGGTTATCGTAAAAACATGAACAAGACATGTAGAAGGCTGTCATAGAGATCCAGCCAGAGAACATCAGGCGTTATCCACGTCATAAGTACATCAGGCAGGTATTTCGTATTCACAAATTTGCAATAGGACGATGCAGGTAACAATGGAGCATGAGGCAGCACATGTCTATATACCAAACCTTTCCCACCATCCCCCAAACAAGAACACAAGAAAAAACTTATCTGCCATATCATCCAGCACATGACAATTTTAAAAACATCAGTCATAAAGAATAGAGAAGGTCAAATTGTTAAGCTGTCGGAAAAAAGAATACTGCGCATGGACATTGTGTGAATTATGCAGGAAGGGAAGGGGGGTCCCTGGGATAGGAAAACCAATCCAAGCCACCACCAACACACAGCATAGGATTAGACAATTTCATTTTGCCTGCGCTTTAACGATTTCCAAAATGGCATCCCACTCCATGGCTATGGCTGTTTACAAAGCCCCTGATTTTTCTCTCTTTGTAGAGAAGAGCTCTCAGACAACCCCCATCTGCAAACTTCCTACCCCCATCCAACCACTAAAGATGCAGAGGAGTTTTTCCAACAGCATGTTATCTGCTGCTTGGCCAAAAGAAGAGCTAGGTCTGCAAATCGTGTTTCAGTTTGTAATGCTTTGGGTCTAGGGTAAAGTCTCAACAGGCAGTGTTCCACCGTGTCCCAATATGGACGCCCTGTAAGGGACACAATAGATTCCCTAATTTCTCCCCTTCAAGGGAACAGAGTGGTACAGTACCACAACATGCGCAGTAGGTCTGCGTCATCTGTTCGGTAGCGTGGACATGAGGAGGGGTGGGCAGGGAAAATCCTGTGTAATTTCGACAGTGTTAGTTATACCCTAGGCAGCAACGAGAACTGACTGAACTTGAACCTCAAGTTTCGGGGTATCAAACTTGGATATTCTGGCAATAATTTCCATTCCTTATCGAGGAGTACAAGGGCAAGGTCCTTTCCTCACATGGCCCTCAAAGGTGTAAGTGAGACATATAAGTGAGAGCATATGCCCCTACAGAGCCATTTGACTAAATGCCTGAGTCATTCATTCATTTATTCACTTGTTTGTTCAACCGATCGGACCAGGAGTTAAGGAAAAAATAGCCCAGCTGTATGCCTGCTGTGCAATAAAGCTGTTGGCAAGTAACCAAGCTTTCACTGCATATTTTTTGTGTTCACTTAGTACCACAAATTACAGGTCCAAGTATTGCTAAAATATCGCCCAATGATTCAGAAATGCATTTTGTCAGAAAGGCATGGTGTGCACACTGACTTTTTATCTACTGAATTATTAAATTCCTATTCAGTATAATACTGTAGTTTGACTTATGTGACACTAGAAATAAATCACTAATCTCTCTGTTGATGAAGTCATCATTCATATGTGTTCACTGCGGCCTTGTCTGGGTATTTTCAGTAATTCTTTATGAAATGTTAGGAAAAAATACATTTCTAGGAAGTGGGAGTCGAATTGGCATGCATGCATAGCAAGTTATTGGCTTTATACTTGGCTATATCATATTTCCCATTTGTTGTAATGGATGCAAAATTCAAAATCTAATAAAGAACATTTTAATCAGTAAAATAATACCTTAATTTAGGCCCAGACTATCAAAAGTGTCACTTTGCTGTGTCAAAGTTGCTGCGCTGCATTGTGTAACAAGGAGGGAGCAGGAAACTGCTACATCTACAGAGATACAGCACTGTCTTTCTCTCTCCCTAGCACAGGTGCACAATCTGGGAGCCCAGTGCCACACACATATCTTTTCACCATAGTGCAAGGGTGTCAGCGTGAGTTTTGCATAGGTTTTCTACTGGAAGACTTCCCTTCCTGTACAAAATGCTTAGAGTAACTTTAAAACAGTCCCACTACAGATATGTGCTGCAAATTGCAGCAGAAATGTGAAGTGGGAAAAGTTAGGAGAAGCAAAAGAATTTCTCCTATTATACGCCTGCTTCAAAGTGGCATTCTTTTTTGGTGCTAAAGCCTTTCTACTATTGTTGGTAGATAAAGTTTTGTGACAAAAACCACGGATGGTTGCATGGGAGTTCCCATGTACCACCCATGGAACGCCCCGTGGAGGAAAAGTAACACAAAGAAGCGCTAAGCACTGCTTTGCTGTACTTTGAGGGAACTTTCCAGCATTTACCCTGGAAAGTAAATTAAAAAAATATATTTTGCTCAGGTGTGCGTCACTTTTGTGATGTAAACCCAGTGCAAACTATTTGTTAATCTGGGCCTTAGAACAGGAATTGCTGGCACCATGTGGAAATGGATTAAATCCTTCCTCTACAAACCAAAGGCAAGCCGTTTTCCTCCCTCCTTTTACGTTTGGCTTTCGAAAGGCCATCTGTGGTACCCTACATGGCTCTAAGCTTGTGCCTTTTCAACATCAATCTGGCTCCTCTTGCTGCTATCATTTTGGAGTGGGGTGTTAACGTGGTACCCAACTGATGTTAGCTTTTAAACATCTGATGCCACTGCCTCAGACAACTTTCAGGGCTGTCTATCGGCAGTAGCTGGTTGGATGCATAAAAGCTGCCTCTGCCTAAATTCCAAGAATTCTGAAATCTTGATCAGCGGTTCTTCTTCTATAACAGACCTGATCCCCCGTTGGCCCTTTTAGCACTGCTAAAAACTTGAGGGGCAAGCTTGCCAATGCACCTACTTTCAGGCCTTTAGTCAATGCCACCACAGGAGTCTGTTTTCCCTCCTGAAAACTTTAAGGAAAATGCTCAAATTCCTACCAGAGAACTCTAGAAAGATCATTGTTCATGCTTTGATAACCTCAATACTTTTCTATGCTAATGTACTGTACTTGGGTTCTCCTCAAGCATTCCTTAAAAGACTCCAAAGAGTCCAGAATGCAGTGGCCAGACTTGTGCTGAATGTCTCCAGAATGCAATCGATTCAAAATGGCTTAACAAGTCTCCACTGACTCCCTGTCAAGCAAAGAATAGAATTCAGAGCCTTGACTCTAAAGTTCCAAGCCAATTATCGGTAAGGCCCTGTGTATTGCTGTGATAAATTCAAAAGATATCTTCCTCCCAGAGCCCTATGCTCAGCCACTCATAACTTACTATCAATCAATCAATCATTTGTAAAGCGCACTACATACCCGCGAGGGTCTCAAGGCGCTGGGGGGGGGGGGGGCGCTACTGATCAAACAGCCAGGTCTTGAGTAGCCTCCTGAAGGTCAGCAGGTCTTGGGTCTGTCATAGGCTCAGTGGGAGGGAGTTCCATGTCTAGGCGGCGAGGTGGGAGAAGGATCTCCCACCAGTGGTTGTTCTTCAAATGCACGGGACGATGGCAAGTGAGAGGTCAGCGGAGCGTAGCTGGTGGTTGGGGATGTAGAAGGAGAGCCGTCTGTTGAGGTAGGCTGGGCCGGTCTTGTGGAGTGCCTTGTGTGCGTGGGTGAGGAGCTTGAAGGATATCCTCTTGTTGGAGGGGAGCCAGTGCAGGTTTCTCAGGTGGGGGTGATGTGGCCGTGGCGTGGTATGTCGAGGATAAGCCGTGCCGAGGTGTTTTGGATGCGTTGTAGTCATTTGATGAGCTTGGTCGGGGCTCCTGCATAGAGGGTGTTTCCGTAGTCGAGTCAGCTGCTGACGAGGGCCTGGGTGACTGTCTTTCTTGTATCTGTCGGGATCCATCTGTAGACCTTGCGGAGCATGCGGAGTATGTTGAAGCAGGAGGAGGAGATGGCGTTGACTTGCTTGGTCATTGAGAGCGTTGAGTCAAGGATAATTCTTAGGTTGGGTGCGTGGTCGGTGGGTGTTGGGGCTGACCCTAGTGCTGTCGGCCAACAGGAGTCGTCCCAGGCCGAAGGGTTAGAGACGAGGATGAGGACCTCCATCTTGTCCGAGTTCAGCTTCAGATGGCTGGTCTTCATCCAGTCGGTGACGGCCTTCATTCCTTCGTGGAGGTTGGCTTTGGCCGTGATGGGGTCCTTGGAGAGGGAGAGGATCAGCTGAGTGTCGTCGGCGTAGGAGATTATGTTGAGGTCGTGCTGTCGGGCTACGTGTGCGAGCGGGCCATGTAAATGTTGAACAGCGTCGGGCTGAGGGAGGATCCCTGGCGTATGCCGCAGATGATCTCAGAGGCTTTGGAACGGAATGGGTGGAGGCGGACGCTCTGGGTTCTGTCAGAGAGGAAGGAGGTGCTCCACTCCAGAGCCTTGTCTCGGATCCCTGGGGAGTGGAGGCGTGTGCGTAGTGTGCAGTGGCAGATGGTGTTGAAGGCGGCAGAGACGTCTAGGAGGATATGTGCTGCGGTCTCGCCGTTGTCCAGCAGGGTCCTGATGTCATCGGTGGCAGCGAGGAGGGCAGTCTCAGTGCTGTGGTTGCTGCAGAACCCTGACTGGGAAGGGTCCAGGATTATGTTTTCTTCGAGGTATCGGGTTAGCTGTCTGTTGACGGTTTTCTCGAGGACCTTGGCTGGGAAGGGGAGCAGAGAGATGGGCCGGAAGTTCTTGAGGTCTCTTGGGTCTGCCTTAGGTTTTTTGAGTAGGGCGTTGATCTCTGCGTGTTTTCAGATCCCTGGGAAGGTCGCGGTCTCGAAGGAGAGATTGATGACGTTGCGCAGGTGGGGTGCGATGAAGCTGCTTACTCTGCTGAAGACGTGGTGTGGGAATGGGTCTGATTATGCATCCCTACACTCAAAATGTCGAGGGCGGGTGGACGCTCTTTCTCTTTTCTGGCTCTGAAATTCTGTAACCTCTTTCCTGACTACGTTAGAAGGGCAACTGCAGAAAACTCATTAAGCGTCTCCTTAAGACTCACCTCTTTAGAGAGATCTAATGCTGATAGGCCCTTTCATGACTTCCTCTTCTGTGTCTTA
This sequence comes from Lissotriton helveticus, assembly GCF_964261635.1. NCBI lineage: Eukaryota > Metazoa > Chordata > Amphibia > Caudata > Salamandridae > Lissotriton > Lissotriton helveticus. Next base: position 994,847,898 of record NC_136072.1, read on the forward strand.
CTTCTTACCTAACACACCTCTTTGGTGCGGATGTTTTGCGCTTTATACGTTTATTTCATTAATTCATATTTCTATATATAAAAAAACGAATGTATGTCTGTCTGTTTGTCCTTTATGCATTACTACACCATTCATCCGATCGTCATGAAACTTTGGGAAGTTGTTGAGTACACTCCCGCAAAGGTTTCTGGCATAACATTTTTTTAAATATGGCCCCCCCCCCGGGCCCTCATAATCTTTCGTATACTGATGTACGCACCAGACAGAAAAACAACAAATCGGGTATGCACAAGCACTCAAATAAATAAATAGAACTAAATCAGCATTCATCCAGTCGCCAGGAAACTTTGGAAAGTTGTTGACTACACTCCCACGAAGGTTTCTGGCATACATTTTTTTTAAATATCGGCCCCCAAGGGCCCTCATAATCTTCCGAATACTGATGTACGCACCAGACAGAAAAACTAAAAATCGTGTATCCACAAGCACTCGAATAAATAAATAGAATTAAAACGACACTTTAAAATGTTTTCCATATTAAAATGAATAAGTTTCAATAAAAATGACACAATGTAAATTGAATGTTATCATAACGAGTTTCCTTGAATTTCCTTTCTTCGGAGATCACAGCAACGCGCGACGGGTAAGCTAGTTCATTATAATTTTAAGACTGACAACTCAGCCCATACCTAGCTACATCGAAGGCCATATTTATTAAGACTTTGCGCAACTACAAAGTTACAGAATATTACCCAAAGCTTGATGATGTATTTACTTTCCAACACAGAAAGGTAGCTCTTTAAGTAGTGCAAATAATGCTTTTCACTGCTTTCTACTTCTTTAGTCCTGATTTTCTAAACTGACACACAATGCACTGTTGCCCTCAAAGTTGCTTTGCTGTGCTGTGAAACAGGGAGAGTGCTACAAAAGGGGGTGGTGATGGACGGAGCATCTGAACCAATCAAACACTCACACCCAGTCAACAGATCTGGGTTTAATCCATCACCGTTCTTTAGCCCACTCTGCCACCCCAGTTCAGACATGGCCATATGCAAATCAGTCTGACCCTGTGCCTCATGGAAACAGTCCAGCCCGAACTGCCAAGCCATGCCTCCCTTGGACCGGAAACAAGCTTCCGAGGACCGGTTTCTGGCAGTTCAGCCGTCTTCAGCCCGGCTTGCTTGAATCCAGTGGCAAAGTGAGCAAGGGACTCACGTCTGAGCATACCCTGCCAACTTATGGCGAACAAAGTGGTACAAAGGGGGTGGTGATGGACAGAGCATCTGAACCAATCAAACACTCACACCCAGTCAACAGATCAGGGATTAATCCATCACCGTTCTTTAGCCCACTCTGCCAACCCAGTTCAGACATGGCCATATGCAAATCAGTCTGACCCTCTGCCTCATGGAAACAGTCCAGCCCGAACTGCCAAGCCATGCCTTCCCTGGACCGGAAACAAGCTTCCGAGGACCGGTTTCTGGCATTACAGCCGTCTTCAGCCCGGCTTGCTTGAATCCAGTGGCAAAGTGAGCAAGGGACTCATGTCTGAGCATACCCTGCCACACTTATGGCGGCCAAAGCGGTACAAAAGGGGGTGGTGATGGACGGAGCATATGAACCAATCAAACATTCACACCCAGTCAAAAGTTCTGGGTTTGATCCATCACCGTTCTTTAGCCCACTCTGCCATCCCAGTTCAGACATGGCTATATGCAAATCAGTCTGACCCTGTGCCTCATGGGAACAGTCCAGCCTGAACTGCCAAGCCATGCCTTCCCTGGATCGGAAACAAGCAGATCTTTTGACTGGGTGTGAGTGTTTGATTGGTTCAGATGCTCCATCCATCACCACCCACTTTTGTACCTTGAAACAGGGAGAGAGCAAGAAAGAACCATATCTACAGAGATATGAGAGACATTTTAAGGCATGAGCAAAGTGGGCTCTGGCTCTGGGCCCCAGGCTTTCAGGGGGCTCCTTGCCCGTGATAGAGCCAGCTCTGTTCTGCAGAGTCTCTTGCCCTGGTGACTTTTAATAATTCTTAAACAGATTGTTTTAAATACCATTTTTTTTCATTAATTGTTAAGGTGGGTGATGGGTGAGTGTCCAATACACACATTTTGCAGAGAAATGTTATGTTTATGTTCCGTACATAGGCCATAGCTTAATAGCTGGCCTATGAGTGACCAATCCACATGCTCCTTTGAGGGACTAGAACCATTATATCCTCCGTTTCTCTGTCTTTATTTTAAGCTCAACACCAACCAGTGATTTCACATTAAGTAGTTTGGCGGCATCTCGTTTGTAGTTCATTTTATTCTCACACCATTCACCAATCTTCTCATTTTTGTAGGACACACCATTCTTTGTCCTACAGTGCTCTATCAGCATATTGATTCAACGTTTTCTGACAAAGAGCTCTCTCACAGGGCTCGCCAGGCATTCCAGCACCAGCCTGGCAAGGAGCACCACCCAATTATGAAGCATGTCACCGTCAGGCGAGTGAGGGCAACTGTTCTTACAAGCACATGCTTCCCTTAGGACCTGCATATTGCTAGGGATAATAACTCTGGGGCTGTTACCCCTTAGAACAGTATACAGATATTAGATGTATGTTCCATTCAACATTTAAAAAAAAAGTTTCTTTTAGATCCAAACAGGACCTCACATATTAGAAATGGGAGGGTGTCAATGAGATAATTTGCAGTAATATTAATGAGCCGCTGCTGTGTTATAATATTGAAAACACACGTCACCATCCCTGAATATTAGATGTAAACAAATGTTTTATTTTGGACGAGTATGCGTGAGCACTATCAGTGACCTGGCCACAGAGCATGAAAGAGTTCAAATTGGATCATCAATTCCAAGGTGTTCCCAACAGGGGCCCCCAATATACGTTTGGCTCAGGGCCCCCAAAATCCTTAAGAAGTCCATGAGAGACATGGCACTATCCTAGTCTCTCCCTACTGCTGGTGAACGATCAGGATGCTGGGCACCACACATGCACCACAGTGCAAAAGTGCCTGTGTGTCTTGCATAGGCTGTACAATGGAAGCTTACAATTTCAGTACAAAACACAATGCTTAGGCTAACTTTAAAAATGTCCTGCCTCGGATGTGTGCTGTAAAGTGCATCAGACATGTAAAGTGGGAGAAGTTAGGCGAAATCAAAGCATTTCTTTTTTTTAGCTACTGATCCAAATCGGTGTTATTGGTTTTTTTTTATGCCGAAACCCTGTCTACTATTATTAGGGATTTGCAATCCATGGATGGTAGCTGAGCACCCAACACAGCCATCCATGAATTTTGATGCAAAGAGCTACAAGAATCATTCAGACCTTGCTAATGCGTCCTTGAGGCAGGTGCTGGGTAGGAAGAATGTATTAAGTTCATTGCATGTGTGCTGCAATGTACAGCATAAATCCTATGTGTGACATCTTTTGACATTTGTCTAAGCATAGAATTATTTTAATGTGAACTTATTTTTCAGTACAATACCTATAATAGACATCACACACACACACACCTTTGCACTATTGTGCTAAGTGTGTGTGTGGCACTAGGCAGTCTGTGTGCTAGCGCGGGGAAAAGAGCCACAGCAACAGGCCATAATTAGTTAATATAGCTCTACTGCTCTCTCCTCTAGTACAACCCAGAGCAGCGACTTTGATTGCTGCACTAAATCGCACTTTTTGAAATAAATCTACCCTAGAATGCTAATTGTAGGTGAGCAGGGCCAGACTGGGAACCAAAACCGGCCCTGGCAAAGTGCTCGGCCGGCCCCCCACCCCGATTGCGACCGCGCTCTTTGCCAGGGCCGGTTTTCGGCCGATTTTGTTACAGGGCCGTTTTTGCAGCAACGCTGCAAAAACGGCCCTGTAAACGGCCCCCGGGGGCCCAAAACCGGCCCCCACCCTTGCAGCGCACCGGGGGATTGCCCGGTGCCCGCAAAGGCCAGTCCGGGCCTCTAGGTGAGTGTTAATAATGCGTGAGGGTAACTCCGTCTGTTAATTTGGTCATTTTAATGGGTTTGTCATGTTCTTTATATGCCAAGTTGCAAAGTGGTGGTTATGTTAACAAGCATTGGCATGGCCAATAGATCTCACCTTTCTATATTATTACTGAACCTTTGGGCTTTGCCAGGGCTTTTTGCTGATGCTGCTCCACATTGCAAAGAAAAAAATAAATGCTAATTTTCTGATGCAAAACAGGATCAACAAAAAGATAACAAAATAATGACCGCTTAAGCGTGATGATATTTAAGTGTGCATGCATCACCACACATATACAGGTATGTGATATGAAGCAGCAGACATTTCTTTTAAAAAAGTTAAAGAAATAGTTTACTGCTCCAAGGTGGTGGACACCAATCTTGGAACAGTAACGTGTGCATGACTGTGACAGAAGCAGTGTCCCTCTTAATGTGGTTGGGCTGGGAGCTGACTTATTACACTTTCAATTTGTAATGTGTACCTGTATAGACAAAGGCACACATCCTCAGATCATGTTGCGGTCCACTGCATGATCTCATGATCCAAAGGCTAACCAAAAGCTAGAGCACTGCACAACATAGTTGGATCACCGATTCTATAGCGCTAGACACCTTTGGGTAAGAGTTTGCACTTTATAAATTACAAATCAAATAAAATCAATCAAATCAGGTAACTCCGAAGTGTGACTCTGGGGCACTTCTTTTTTGCTTGTGCTGGAGAATGGTGATAGGCCCACTCTCACATTATACATAGTTTAAAGCATCCAATTTTGGTGTATGGGCACATGGTCATCAGGCAGAGTCACTACTTCTAAGGCTGACTCACCTGTACTACAGGTAGGTTATTGCTCACCACCATCTCACAAGGAGGTCAAGGGCGACTTTTCCGCACTCTTGGGCAGTTCATCCACTGTCGATGGGAATCTGGGAAGGTTCTCCACACAGGCAGATCGTTCACCAGGCATGGCAGCGGCTTTAGGTGAATGGTCAGTACCAGGAGATGGTCTCAAGGCAATGTTCTTGAGTGAAGATCCTACTCTCATTGCCTGTATGTGAGATTGGGCAGGACATGGTTCTCATGACGATGTTCTTCAGTGAATTTCCTACTCTCATTGCCTATCTGTGAGAGTGTGCAGCAACTCACTGCCAATCCTACTCTGAGCTATAATCAGTCTTTGGGTCAGCCAGTCAGGCTCTGATAGGCGTTGGCACTTATAAGGAAGAAAGAAAGACAGAGAAGACAGACAGGAGGCCAGCAAACAGGCCTGGTGGCATCTGGTGCAGAGGTGTTGTCTATTGCTAGGGTAAACTGATGTCCAGACAGTGTGAGAGGCAGGCCAACTGATGTGAGATGTCAGGGTGAAGAAGTGAAAATTACAGCATGAAGGGGAGGGGTGAATGTATATATTTATGCAACTTGCTAGGGAGAATTGTCAAAGCCTGAGTCACTATCTGCTGGGTGCCATGTTATATTTCTTATGAGTGAACCGCTGAGCGACCACAGACAGGGGGCTGATGGAGAAGATTTCATAATGCTGAGCATAGGTTGGAGGGCTGAAAGAATGGGGGAAGGGGTTAGAGAAGCTGGAGAGAAGTTTATGGAAGTTGCTTGTGTCTTGTGTCATGTACCTATAAACTGGAGTTTCTGGCAGAAGAGGCATGACAATGACGGAAGAGGCATTTTGAAGACACTTCAGGGAGTTGAGTGCAGAGTATTGAAACTCAGGTTCTCAGCTCAGCAGCTGTCCATTTCAGCAGCGTATGTGATCTAGGACAGAATGCACTATCTCCCCGTGCCTCTGTTCCCTTGTGTCAAAATGTAGGCAGATTTAGAAGGAGGCTAAACACTTTTATTGACCTACGTGAAAAGAGGGTATCTTGACATCCCTCTGGTGTCAAGTTTAAATTGCAAAATCGTTGTTTTTCCCTGTTTAGTGTCTTAATGCTGCCGACAAGGGATACGCTTTGTAGAAAAAACATGAACTGTCTGATGAGAAATGAACAGACTAAGAGCAAACCAGGAGCTAATAGTGGTTAGACAGATTTTAAACAAGCGGCATGGCACTTGGAGGATGGGATTTAAACAGCACGGATCCCCAAGATGGCAAACTAGAAGTAATGTGCCAAAGCTGCACCTGGAAATGGTGACCTAAGTCTTGGAAGCGAAAGCTCTCCAGGAAGACAAAGGACCGGCAAATCTAACTGAACGGCCATCCGAAATGAAAGATGAAAGTGGGTTCTGCGCTGAAACCAGTAAAGATAAAAGTTAGGTGTGCTACTGCCATGGTGAAACCTGAAGTGCGGAGGCTGTGAAGTGGGTGTCGTACTGATACAATAAAAGGCACGCCCTACTAGGAACAGAACATAAGTAATGGGGCAACAAGCAGGGGAGTGGGAGGTGGGGGAAGGATGGCATCACCAACACGGGAGCGAAGCTGAACACGCACCCACAGTGTAACATGAGCAGGAAAAAAATAGTCCCCCAAACAAACAGATAAACAACTAAAATACAAAGATACAGTACTTGGTCCCTGCTCCGTTGGAGGAAACAAAAGACAAAAAGGAATGACAAAGAGAAGGATTCACTGTTAGCAATGAAGCATTTTGAAAGGACAATACAAGTGACAAATAAAAAGCCTGGGGCGGGATGTAAGCCCACAAAGTGTATACAACAGGTCTCGGAGGTTCGACTTAACATAATATACAAACACATAATGTATGTTCTTATTTCACTTTCCAAATGATGACATATTCTCCTTTGTTATGCTTTTGAATTTGTAGATCCAACAGTATGTTGAAAAATAGCCAACCCCCTTTACATTTAGGGTAGCATAATCTGTGCAAGTGCGTGATGTGAGTGTTGTACCTCCAAATTAAGAAATTTCAGCTTGAACTTTCACCATAAATTCCACAGAGAATAGAGATCAGAATCCAATGGAATTCATATAAAATAGATGGGGTGGGTAACATTTATGTAAATTCCTTTTGTGTAATTGTGCAAAAATTGGGCAAAATTACTACAAACTATGCAAACTTACACATAATTATTAAAAAAGTGGTTCCGTCAGATTGTGCTATATTTTAGCATTAAACGAGACCTGGCATCAATTTTTGATGCAAGGATGCGTTTCCCTCTAAAAGAGCAGCATGAAAAACACAATTTCCACAAGCAGCAGCCACTCACATCTGTTTTTTACATTGCTCCTGCACTATAATGTTCCTGTGAATCATGGCATAATTACACAACATGGCAGAATGGCAGAATTTGGGGAATTTCATTTAGTAAGTGTAATTATGCCAGATTAATTTAAGGTTAATCAAATTAATCTGTTCAAATAGAGGAATGTATGTTATCTGATATGTTACTTTTGAAAGTCATGTTATATAACTATCAGAAGAAGTTGATAGTTAAGCTGCAGTAAACGTGAAGAGGTTAGATGCATTACCCTTTTTATGCTTCATCAAGTATGATCTTCCTTCAATCTTCTATTTCTATTGCTAGTAAAGCAACTCACTGACTGATACATTTTTTCATATGGTGTTTGCTTTACGTATGTTTTCTCCTAAAGACCGCATACTCTGCTTTCACAGAAAAGATTGTATTAACATTACACTTTGTCTTTGCCATGATTAATAGCATCTAGATTATCCTGATATAAATAGTGTGGTTTGGTCCTTTTTATTTGGGCTTTTCTCAGTGCCACCTTCCCTTAATGCATGTCCCAGATGAAAACCACACCAGCTACAAGGAAGATGCTGTTCACCCGGACTTGTGCGGATATTAATTGATTATTTGTCCTTGTCTTTCATTATCATCAGAATGTTTGAATATTTATAGTATCCTGTTTCTGTACACCACCTAATGTGTCTTAGTGCAAATGTGTCTATAGTGACAGGAGTGGAGTAAACTATGGAATTCACCAATAATTGTGAGGTGATGTGGTAGCCTGATTTAGTAAATGTACAATGTACATATAACATGGCTAGTGATGTCTCTGAACCTTTTCATTAGCGAAACATGGGTCATGTGGGCACCTGCAGCAATGTGTGGTGTCTGAGGTTTGTTTCCTGAAAGCTAATGTTTGTTAATATTATTGTTGAAGCTCTCTGATTGGTACTTGCTCATTATACTAATAGCATGTAAGACTGGCACCCTACTTTTCATAAGCATTCAATATTCCTATATTGATTGGTGATATGATCTCTGAACATGTATTGTTAACCTCCTTTCGCTCCAATCACCCTGTTCAATCACTCACAGTCTGGAAGTGAGTATTTTGTCTACAATGGCTAGTGTATGAGGTTAAGGGGCGGCTCCAGGGTTCCTAATAACCAAACACATAACTCTTATGTCACCTGTACATCCATTTCTATGTCGAAGAACAGGCAAATATTGTTGCTCCTTTTGTCACTAAAGATATGGATCTATAATTTGTATTTTTACTTGTGCACATAGTTACCTTTCTTTAAATGAGTCTTAATTGAGTCATATTGTCTTTCTAGGGTCATAAGCTGGCTCTTGCTGGCACGTCAAGGTGATCGAGTAGATGGGATTTTTTCTAATGTAATTGCCGTACCATAACCACCTGAAATCAATGTCAAGGCCAAGCAGTGTATTTGTCCTCAAATATATCCGAAAAATAATCAGTTTGTCCACATTCCACCTTTTTTAATCATGTTTTGTATGCCCACCTGAAGGCTTGATCATTGTGTCCTCTATCTTTCCTTGGTATGTTCTTTGACCCTTTACCTCTCTTTTTTTTAAATGTAGTGGGAATTGTGTGGGGTGTGTAATCCCAAAACTGCACAATCTTTCTAATCACTCTCTAGATGTCATTGGTATGGCATGGTACAGTGTTAACAGCATTTATTTGTTTTTTTGTTTTAGGATTTAGGATTAGCATCCAACCGTACATTACTTCTTCTTCTTCTGGAGTGCTACACCTCACTAAAGGTCTTTTCTTCCCCAATTGATAAAGTGAAGACTTGTATTGGAGAAAGGAGTAGCAGAATCAAACAGGGAATCTCTAGGCATAGACGTTAGTTGAAGATAGTCCTGCCTAGCCATTACAAGCATGCACGGATTTGTTATTGTTGACTGAGCACTTGCAATCTGTAGGAATTGTCTAGAAGGGACACTGCTGGCCAGCCTTGAAGTACTCTTGGAATTATTCCCCTGGTGAAGACCAATCTCCCTCTCATCCTTCCTCTCCTTTTGAATCACTTCTTCATTTTGAGATGAGAAGGCCACAGATATGGCAGCTTGGAGGAATGTAACATTTTCTCACAGATTTAAATTTCATCCTTCTCTTGTGAATGGTAAAGCATCATCAACAAGACCTTCGCTCCCCAGGAGCTAACAGTCAAAGTGCATTTTTGTGAATTCAGAGACTTAAACAGATACGTTTGATGGATTCTGATGCAAATACCTGTGGGGTGTAAGAGTTAGAGAAACACCAGAGGCATCTTCAATGGTTCAATACCAAATATGGATGTACTGGTAACTCTTCAGAAATGCATCTACTTGCACACATTCTCCCAGTATCCCCAGGTTTCCAGTAAGAAGTGCTAGTAATGAGCCAAGAGTCCCGGTAAAACTCCAGAAAATCAGAGAGCCTGAGGAAGCAGATGAATCGCAGGCCAACACTTATGAAGAAAGGGGAATATTGTGGGAGGAGGTAGCAGAGGAACACTCCAGCCAGGTAGGTTCAGAGAGCAACTGGTTTCACTGGACAGCAGTTGTAAGAGAGGATAAGCCAAACAATTTAAGGAACTGCAGAGGGGAGAAAACAAGGATGAGAAGAGGAAAAGGTTCCAGACAAAAAGTAAACGGTGGGTGAGACTACGAGTCATACAACTAAGCTGATGCTTACGAGCTGACCACTAAATTCTTCTGAAAGCACCTGGTTTCCTTAAGGATTTTGCTCTGATTGGTCTCTTAGTGATCTGGATCTGCAAGGCCCACCTGATAACTTTGTGTCCCAGCCTATACTAAGCTGTACTACTAATCCTCCAATCTCGCTTCTTCCTACTCATTCCTTGCAAAGTCTTTTTTCTACTATTGTTGTTCTTATGTTTCTGATTACTTCAATCCTGACAATTTTAAATATGACCTCACACATCAGCTATTTTTATATTCATATAACTTACCAATTATAACTCATTTGTCATCAATTAATGATAATCAACATGTAAAAAGAAAACATTACAAACTTAGGGCCTCATTTATAATTTGACAGACAGCATGTCGTTCCGGCAAGGGGACGGCGTAAATTACTCAATCCCCATGGCAGAGGGACCGCCTGACAAATTTATAAATGACTAGCAGGTGGCCAGTTATAATGCATTGACAGTAATCGCTGTCACAACGGTTCCTGCCAATGCATTTCACTGTTTGGTGCAGGGCTGTGTCAGCATGACTCAGCCTGGCACCAATCAATTTCCTTTTTTTATTTTCAAAAAAATAATTCCAAAACTAGATCTTCTTTCTGAAAATTAAAAAAAGTAATGCTCCACTGCTATGGGAGTCAAATCGTAAAGTGAGGCCGGCATTATTTGCATGTTACCATTCCCCACCACCAGGGTTTGCCTGGCAGGATTGGACAGTATAAAAATGGCTATATATGTCCGCCCTTCTTGATTGGGTGGGTGGATATATAGCCATTTCACTGACAGCCCTAAGTCTGTTGTCCCGTAGGAAAGGTTTGGCTATGGTGGTGATGGAACAGTCATCGCTGAAGAATCTATGGTCAGCATGCATCTAAATCTGGTGGACAGACCATTACGTTGGCTTTATGTGTACTCTGTCACTGTTCCAACAGAGTATACATACTGCCAACATATAAATTAGGCCCTTAGGTTTGGTAAAGTATTGATTTTTTTATTATCCCTAAAATGATCTTACCTGCACTTAAAACAGATACTTGCTTTGTGGAAAGACCATTAACTGTCAGCTGCTGAACCAGTGAACCAGTGGTGGACATGAGTCCCAAGTTCGAAAAGCAATCAAATAGCAAAATTAAGATGTAAATTAAAATGAGTTTTGATGAATGATTTTTTTGTTTTACTTTTGTAACATTCAAATAAAAACTTTAACAAAAATGGCTGAAGAGTATTACACCAAGCATCACACTCGGCATATGAATACAAATTTACTCATGGATCTCCCTTTACGGATTTGATGTAAATCCATTCAGAGATTTCTGAGAACTTAGATTTTAAAAAGTGCTCCCATCTTGGCATGAAGCGGTTACATTTTAGAGATATCTGGGCCATTAATCTGTGAATGCTCTGCAGATATATGAATTGAAAAAAATTCAATTGGAAAAAAATACAAACAAAAAGGAATAAGGAGGCAGGGTGAACCTGCATTGACCCCCAGTCCCTAGGGGCAGAGCACTAAAAAGAGGCCCTATGCTTGAGGGGTTGAACCTTGGCTGATTTGGCACACATGTTGCCAATTCCCATTGTGCATGGCAGAAGGCTGTGTGCAGTGGTTGCCAGCTGCCCCTGGTGGGTTAGGTGCAGGGCCAAAGACCAATGACTGTTTGAAGGCATTGTGTAGCAAGGGTTGACTGTCTATGGTGGTATGGTCCTGCATCGAAGCCCAAATCCATGCGTTTGACTGCCGCAAAGAGTTGCTTGTAGGGCTGGGCCACAGGCCAGAATCTGTAGTTAACCCCTGCTACACAGAGCTGAAGGTCCTGCACAGCAGGGGTTAGCCACACATAAATGTTTAAATGCAACTCCAGGCTCAAGGCCAGGTCCTGCAGCCAACCACCTCTGCGCACAGTCAGAGGTTGTGAACATTAGAAATTAAACAACCATTGAGGATTAGGTGCCCTGCTTGTCTGTAGGTCAGGTCCTATAGCAGTACTTGCTGTATTTGGCTAAAGGTTGTTTTCATCAGGGGTCTGCCACCTATGTAGGATTAAGCTCAGGACCTGGCTGCTATAGCCCAGAGGCATGCCTCTAACGTTCACAGATAAGAACCGTGTTCCTTGAGGGTTGACCACCTATGGAGTGTTGGCTATAGGGCCTGGAGAACGACCAGGACCTGTTGTTAGTGCCCACAGTGCATGACCAAAGGCTATGCCCACTGTTTGTCACTCTGAGTGTGTGGGCACAAAATCTGGTCCTTCGGCTAACCCCTGCTGTGCTATGAAATGATTTAATGTGTGATGAATGATTTACTATTTTAGGTCATTAGAAGTGCATGATTGGGCATGAATAATGGTTAGTTGACCTAACCATAACTGGGGAATTTTGATTAGCAATCATATCTGCACTGAGTTCTTTCAGTGAATGTGAGTGTGCATTGTTTGTGTGTTCGTATGTCGGAGTAGTTGTAGAATTTATTTGAAGGGACCTAGGAATAGAAACGGTTAACCTTCTGTATTAAGGTAAAAACACATTCAAGAAGCTGCTTGACTGTAAGGAGAGTTTTTTTTCCTTGTGTTAGGTAATTGTTACATGCAATTTGTGAAATAGCAAACAGTTTGATTGGAGTTAAAATAGTAAATAGAATTCACTAAATGCTTTTCTCCATTATTGGTTTACAGGATATAGAATAGCAAATCTGCTGCATCCCGCCACCCAAAAACAAAATCTGCACGATCCGCAATGTTGGTGGGACTGGAGTTAGAATAGTAACTGTGACCCACCTCATTGTATTCACTTTGCTTGATGCTGTTTGCTTTGAAGTTATAATAGTAGATCTAACCCCTCCTAACATATGAACTTCACAATGTTTGTAAGGCTGGAGATTGTATAATAAATATGGTTCACCACAACATGTATGTACTGTTTCCAATAGTGGTGAGACCGAAGTTCGTAAAGTAAAGATAACCTTCCAAACATGCACTTTCCCAATAGCTTTGAAACAAGATGGTTGAATAGTTAATATGACACAATGCAATTTTACAATATCTATAATACTTCTTGAAATGAAGTTACATTAGAATTTTTCAATACTTGTTACTACAAATGTTTATGTCAAAAATGGGTTTGTATTTAAAATAGTGAATAAACAATATAAGTAAACAGTGAAAAAATAATGACTACATTTTGTATTTTAAAATTAATATGTATACATATATATATATGTGATTAGATACATTTCAACTTTATTAAACATATAAACGTATACCTTTCTATATGTTATATGCCGTTAGAAACATTTAACAGACAATAAACACAAAAATTTATATAAATGTTAATATTTTATGGGCATAAAATAGAAGGTAAACTTATATGCAATGATATGAACATACAGCACATGTGTTATTTTAGGCACTAAAGTAGGAGAGCATAAATAGTTATATATTTAGCATTCAAAAAACGAATTCTGTTTTCTCAATATATAAAATAAATAGGAAAATACTTTTAATGTCAATTTATACATATGTTATTGTAAAAAGAAACCAAGAAGAAACAACAATCAAAATAAACATAATAAAAAAATTGAATGAAACAACTTTAGAGACTTTAAATTTCCTTTGAACATTTTTTTCAAATAAATATTTCTGTTTAAAACAAAGTGTACAAAAAATGTAATGGGCTTTGTAGCCATTTCGATAACAATTTTTAAATCATTTTTAATAGAGAAAATAATATATATTCAATTGTAACACTGTTTACAATGCATTTGTAGTTTCTTTTTAATTTTTTGCTGTTTTTTTTCATTTGGCTGGTTGCAATCTCTTTTTATTATTTCATTGCCTAAAGGATATCGAGAACAGTAGTGGCAGGTTTCTGCTTCATTAGATCTGGTAAGATTTATTTTTAATTATTATATGTAATTTAAAGGTTGGGTGGGTCTACATTAAAGGGTAATGTCCCAAAATCTTTAAAATAACACAACTGAAAATAATACTTCCAATGATTAGTTATTAAAATAAATAATCAAAAAATTTAACACTTTGGAAGTGTTTGGTGCCAAAATATATTGCAGTATGCATAGTGTGTAAGGGGCAAAGAATTAATGATGTAAGGTATATGAGTTTAGAGTATCAGGTATCTGCTATGTGGGTTATGATTATGGGGGATTACGGATTTAGAGGAAAAACTGTCAATTTAATTACTTGGGGTGTAAGGTTCAGGGTTTGGATATAGGGTTAGGGCTTAAGGGTGTTGGGGTTATGGTTTGGGGTAGGGGTCAAGGGCTAAAGGTGTAGGAGTATGGGGCAAAGATTTAGGGGCTGATTCACAGAACTAAAGACAAAATCCTAAACTTACAGTTTTAAGACAGACTTAAGACAGATTTAAGACAGACTTAAGACATATTTAAGACGAAATCTTAACTTAAGTCTGTCTTAAGTCTGTCTTAAGTCTGTCTTAAAACTGTCTTAAGTTTGTCTTAAGTCAAACTTAAGACAAAATCTTAACTTTACTACTACTAAATGCCTTCTGTGACTACCAAAAGTAGTAAGTTTAGGATTTTGTCTTTCATTAGTTCTGTGAATCTGGCCCTTAGAGGCAAAGGATAAAAGGTTAAATGATTAAATGTTGGGGTTAGCCATATAGAGGTTAAGGATATGGGTCAAAATGTATGGTTAACTTTATAGGGTATAGAGCTATTGACTGTAAGGAGTAGGTTATAGGTCTTTGGGGGATAGTCTTCAGGTGTTCTGGTCTTCTGGTAAGTGTTTTGAGTATAGGATTGAGGCTACATGGTATAGGTGTTTAAGCTATGTTTTTATGGTACTTTTATTAAAGGCACTGGGTTTTAGTTAGGGGATTATAGTTACGGTCAAAAGGTGAAGGTATAGTATTATGTGGTTAGGGTTTGGTGTATAGGGTTAAGGGTAGGGGTGTTTAAAATGAGTGTAATTTGCTTTGGTATAGTTATGGCAAATTTTGAAAACTTACACAAAATTATTTGTAATTACGCTGAATGTGAATCAGCTATTTAATGCTAAACTTCAGCGCAAAACCATTCTCATGTCAATTTATACTAAAAGAAAGCATTTAGTGCTAATAAGAGTGCAAACACAAAAGCGTAGCAAACAAAAGCTACTCAGATTCTGTTATTCCCACATGTTCACTGTAAACGTTCATAGTGAAGGGCATGTAATTAACCAATGTGGTGTAATGACGCCATATCTGGACACGCGTAATGAGGCGTTCCCAAAATTACACAAATTATGCCATGTGATTAAAATTTCACGTCGGCCAAACTAAGGTGGAGGGGAAAAGGTTAACCACTATGACTGTAATTCTTTGCTGTCACTGTTGAAAATGTGTTTATGATGTGTTGATCATTATTACAGTCATCATTAGTTTATTCATTTTCGCAGTTACACTACACAAAATGTATTTCAGTGGAATACTCTGCAATTTCATGTGATGCAGTGATAAGTTTTAAAAATAAAGTGATGTTATTTCTAAGTAAAAACTTTGAATGATCAAGGTACCGCACTTTTAGGGTTTTTAACATGAGCCGGTCATGTAAAATGTATCAGTTATTGTTTTTTATCTATAAATTAATGCTTATTGATTTGGAGGAGGGTTTGGTTAGTGAGTAATTGTCTATGATGGCTTGAATAAGTAGGTTTGGGCTGGAGCTGTACATCTAGTTTGCTATATGCACCTAGGTTTCAAGTGTCTTGAGTATGGTGAAAATGTAAGAGCATTCCAAAAATATTTTCCTTTAGTGAGTTGCACTTTTTCTCGTTTTTCTGCTTTGTTAAGTAAAATGTGTTGGGATATTTATTTCCAGATTTATTAAAATTGTATTTTTTTCATTTTTTTTTTAACTGTGTTTCTGGTTTTAATGAAATCAATGAATTTGATGTGGAACCTTCCTTTGTGCAATATTGTCTTTAGATGTACGTATTTTTACATGTTTTAGGATGTGAATGGGGACGTTCCTGATTGAATTTTCCACATTTTCAGAACTTTGACTACGTATTTTGATATCTTTTTATTGGGTTAGTTGGGTTATTTTAAAGGTGTTTAATTTCTAATTTCTTGAATTATCTGCATTTATATTTGTAATATCTATATGTATGTGTAATGTATGTAATGCATAATATATTAAATTATTTGGGGTAAGTGTTAAAAGTCTATGAATTAATATTACAGTTGTTTTTGTGTATCTGTTCAAAATAAATGTTTTTAAAGTGTTGGCTTTCACAACAATACTGCACATAATTAATTTCAATAGCATACACTAAACTTTCGAAGTGATGCAACTGAAAGTGTTAACACCAATCTGATGCTGTTTCCAAGAAAAAACAAAAGTTTTGTAAGGTGCAACCTTTTCAGCCATTTTCTGTTGTTAGTTATAAATCAGTGTATTTTGAATCAGAGACCGCTGAATGTGAAGTTGTTTGGTAAATAATTCATATTTATATTGTCTTAAGTGAGGAGGTTTTGCAGCGTCCTCACCAGCTTAGCAGCATGTAGCAGCCCAGGCCACATATGGAGCTCTGGTTTGCAAGTCTTTATTCTTCAGCTTGCAACTGTTAACTGAACGCAGTGCATCCCAACTTTATGAACCACATCCTGTAACACCCAACAGATTATGTAATACTTGTAAGGAGTCCGCCGAGGACCACTAGAGGCCTTATATGTGCAAACACAGGACATAACATTTGTTAAATAAAAAGTATGAAGACATATATATACAAAAATAATAATAATAATGCATATTTGTAAATCGCTAACAATCACCCGTAAGGGTCTCTAAGAGCTGGGGGCCGTCGGTAAGATTAAGCAAGCTATAGCCCAGAGTCACATGGTGCTGGGCTAATCTGCCGCTGGGAATCGAACCGTGATCCCCAGATTACAGCATCAGTCGCCCTGGCCGCCTCTCTCTCCTACACGTGCACATCATAACTCCTCGATGAGTCGTCGAGGTGCTCACAGCAGCCCTCCAGATCGATCTGTATGAGGTAGAAAAGAGGTGCCTTTATCTGGCATCTCTAGAGATGAAGCTTGACTTGGGCACTCTGGTGGACTAACTTGCCTCACTCATGAGGTCTGGAGCTGACGAACATCGAGGCAAATGCTCGAAGTGCAGCGAGTCTCTGGTTAGGGATTTTCCAAGTCTTTGGGCAGTTACCATATGTCCTTTGCTCACCACTACTCTCACTGGTTCAGCATAAAATGGAGCGTCAGTCTTGCATGCCTTTTTGCTTGACAAGAACTTGGTCTCTATCCTAAAAAACATGTCTCGAGTGCATCTGTGGTTAATGAGCGTAAGCCTTCATTTTGCATTTATGAGAGATGTCAGTGACATGAATCCATCAGGGTCTATTGACTGACTAGTGGTCCATTGTGGTATCTTTGTTCCAAGTGCTCTCCTGAACAGCAAGGTAGTAGGACTTTCTCCTGTCATGGAATGGTAGCACGGCGGGCTGGGCAAAAAACTGACTTGATGTTGATTCCTCCCAGCGCAGCATGCTGAAGCACCATTTTCAAAGTACACATAAATTGTTCAACAGTGCCATTTTCCTGTGGGAGGTGTTTTATTTTCTCGCTCTGGTCAGTAGGCTTGTAGGGCCCGATTCACAGAACTAACTTAAGACAAAATCCTAAACTTACTACTTTTGGTATTCACAAAAGTTAGGATTTTGTCTTAAGTTTGTCTTAAGACAGACTTAAGACAGACTTAAGTTAGGATTTTGTCTTAAGTCTGTCTTAAGTCTGTCTTAAGACAAACTTAAGACAAAATCCTAACTTTTGTGAATACCAAAAGTAGTAAGTTTAGGATTTTGTCTTAAGTTAGTTCTGTCAATCGGGCCCCTAGTTTCCACACCTGGTTGCTTCTGCCTTTAGCATTTCTCTGTGCTTAGTCATCTTTTAGCCTTAAGCTCTTTCCTGCATCTTCCTGTTGTCTTCTTTAGCGCTTCTTCATACCTTGTTGTCACTGTCTTTAGCGTTTCTCCTTTGTATCGGTGCTGGCTCTGTGTTATGCTGTTGTGCAGTATTGCTTCTTTCAGCCTTACCAGTTGACTTCTGGCTGGTTTATTGACTGTGCTCCTCCGCAGGGCCTTCACCTTCTTTGAGGGCATCTAAAAGCTTGAGTTGCGCTATGACTCCACATACATCAACTCTAGACCGCTTCTTGGGGCTCATGTGACACACACATAAGCAGTTTGCTGTTGCTATTAGGGAGAGCAGTCTTGAATTCTTGGGGTAACGTATCCCCTATCTCATTGCCAGTTGTAGCGTCCTCCCCAGCCTGTGAGCATGTAACTGACCACACCACATACAGAGCTCTGGTTTGCACGTCTTTATACTTCAGCATGAAATGTTTACCTGAATACACTGTGTCATCAACTTTACTAACCACACCCAGTCACACCCAACAGATTACGTAATACTTGTAAGGAGTGAAGAACACTAGAGGCCTCATATTTATAAACACAGTACATGACAGGTTTGATGCCACTTGCTTGCGGACTTGAAGGCGGCAACTCCACGCTACTCATTAATGGTGTTTTGGCACCTTTTCCTCATCTTCAGACAGTCTCTCACCCTCTCAAACAGCCGCATCATGTCTACTGAATTTTCAATGCACGTCTGTAAAGCTTTGTAGAAGGTTATGCACAGAAGATTAAGGAGCTACTCAAGTAGAGGAGGGCTTCTTCTTTATTCCCATTGTAGGTGCTTAGGTACAGCACTCAACAAACATATGTCAATATTCTATTGCATCATCATTCACTCTTAGCATTCCAGACACCACCTAAGACATACAGGAAATGGGAGACAGGCAGGATGTATCCTCAGTCTATTGTGGTGGAGGCTGAGGGCACTACTGACCAGCTATCAAACCTGGGGTTATGGAGGATAATATCGATTGTATGGGCACAGCAGACGTTATGGCTGATTTGTCTAACTATTTAGAAAATTTAAAAACTCGGCCAGCCCCCGGTAATGAGAGGGGCTCCAAACATTTGTGTATGCCCATAGACAAGGTGATTCTATCAGAAACAGAGTTCCCTTCTGTTCAAACAGTTGAGAGTATTAAAAAGGGTTTAGGTACCCAGGGTGGGTTTACAGGTATCCTTACTGAGATTGTAACTGGAGCTGCCATATTTGACGATAGTATTGCTCCCAGGAATGACGAAGCTTCTTCCCCTGCTATAGATAATGCCAGTCCCTGTAAGGGTAGAAATAGTACCATTCTGGGCTCTTGGAACATTGCAGGACTGGAGTCGCGCCTGTGTATCCCTGATTGGACCAAATTTATTCGTCAAGGCGACGTTTGGTCCTTCCAGGAAACCTGGGCGCTTCTCCCTTTGTTCCTCACAGGCTATCTGAATTTTAGCAAACCTGCAACTAGAGGGAAAAGAGGTAGAGCTATGGGTGGCTTGTCTGTTTGGGTCCGTCAATTTGAGGGAGTGTCAGCTAAGGAAGTTTATATAGACAGCCCCGACATATTGATGGTCAGTATTAAGTCTACCAGTGGGTTAAATATTTTGGTGATTAATGTATATGCCAGGAGTACCCAGGGTGGTAGGGTCTCCCCTGCCCTTCTTTGCTTGGATGCATACCTAAGTGAAGTCCCCATTGATTGTCACTTGATTATAATGGGTGATCTGAACACCTGTTTTGAACCGCTGAGTTTAGATGAGGGTCTCCTAACAGAGACTGAGGACATGGCTTGGGGGATACCCCAACTTGATTTAACACCTATCAAAAAATGGTCCAAATCGGCTACTTTTATTAAAGGGTTATGTCTGGACCTGGGATTACGTGCCTTAAACGGTAGAGTACGCTCTGACAGGCTGGGCAAACATACCTTTTGTAATGGAAGATACAGCAGCCGTATTGACTACGTTTTACTGGATGTGAAACTATGGCCTAGAGTAGTGGACATGGAAGTTAAGTCACGTCCAGAAAGCGACCATGATCCATTGGTGGTGGACCTAAGGGATTGTAGCTTTTCGAGGTCGGCTAATTGTTTGTCTAATATAGTACAGGAGGCAGTTGTGCTTACTAATGATATGAGGAGGGTTCGCTGGCCCAAGATCGCTGTAGATATGGAAGCTCGAAAAGCAATTAGATCCTTGCTTACTAACTCATTGGCTGTCATCTCTAAATGCGATTCACAGGAGGAGTTTAATACAATGATTACGGATACGCACTCTAGATTGTTTATATCTTTAAAAGATCTATTTGTTAAATCGGTATCCAAAAAGGGTAGTAGTGGGAATAAGAAATCCTCTAGTTGGTTTGATCAAGAGTGTCGTCGGTCCCACGCAGAATTGTTCAAAGCCCTCAAACTTAAGAACATGGCTCTTGTTAGGTCTTGTAGGAGGGCTTTTAATGCTGCTAAACATGCTGCTAAGGCCACATGGGATGAAGATCGATGGTTAGCATTATCTGAAGCATGTGGCTCTCGTAATCTACAACGATTCTGGCACTTACTTAAATGGGGCCTGGCACATGATGATCGCCCAAGTCCAGCTTCGGTGGATCAACAACAATGGGTATTATATTTTGAAAATCAATTTAGGTGTGGTGTTTATGCTCATGATAACATCTGTTGGCCACTCTCGATTGAGCCCCTTGTTTTTTCTGCTAGGGACGTTGAATTAGTTCTGAAGTCTATTCCTAGGGGTAAGGCCCCTGGTCCCGACTGCATTCCGGCTGATCTATTCCATCACGATCATGACCTGTGGGTACTGTACTTAGTCCATTTGGCCAATGCACTAGCTACTGGTGCCAAAATTCCTGAATCTTGGGCAGGCGCTGAAATCTTGCCGATCTATAAGAAAGGTGATCGGTCGGTTCCTTCCAACTATCGGCCGATCAGCCTTATAGATGCAGGACAAAAAATTGTAGCCCGCCTGGTTCTTGTAAGAATCCAGGAATGGATTGAGGATTTTAATATTCTAACTCCCCTCCAAGCGGGCTTTAGAGCCCATGTGAGCACCTTGGACCAGGCCTATCGGTTTATGCTCCTCTATTGGAAAACGGTTTTTTTGGGCAGGGGCAACCTATACGCAGCCTTCGTGGACCTGCAGTCAGCTTTTGATCTTGTCCCGAGGGCTGGGTTGTGGAAGTCTCTGTTTGAAATGGGTATGCCGCCCTCCCTTGTTCGCCTGCTGGTGAATTTACATGCAGACACCTATGCCCAGGTTCGCTGGGGTAAACCAGGCGAGGTGACGGGCAGGTTTCCTGTGGCCAAGGGTGTCAGACAAGGGTGTGTGTTGGCCCCCACCCTTTTTTCCTTATATATTAATAGAGTTACTAAGTACTTTGAGACACATCCCACGGACGCTCCTTCCCTAGCAGGAATGAAAATACCGTTGCTCATGTTCGCTGACGATACTCTTTTGATTTAAAAAACCAGACAGGGTCTCCAACAGGCCCTGTCAAGGTTTGAGAGTTTCTGCAGCGAACATGAGCTTGAGGTGAATGTATCAAAGACCAAATTTATGGTCTTAAGGGGACACACCCAAATCACCTCAAGTGTTACAATGGGGGTTCATTATTGGAGCAAACCAAGTACTTCACCTACCTGGGGGTTACATTTAGTGAGACTCTGAGTTGGTCCCATCAGGTTGAGCTTATGGCCCTAAAGCATCTACAGTTAGGTGGTGCCTTGATAAAAGAGCACAAAGGCTCCTTCACTAGGCCAATGTCACCGCGACTTAAGATTTATGGGTCTAAGGTTTTACCCTCTGTCTTATACGGGGCGGAATTATGGGGTTTTAGTAATTTGGACCCCCTGAGATTAGCCCAAAACAAATTTCTCAGAGTGGTTACGGGCCTCCCACAGTCAACCCCCCGGATCCCGCTATTGTACGACCTTGGATGCCAACCAGTGGAGGACCAAGCAAGGTTTCGTCCCCTGGCATTCTGGCGACGTCTATGGACAACGCCGGAACTCCTGTTTTATGCAAAGGCTTGCCTGGAGGTCAAAAACTTGTTTGGTTCCTCGAGTATAGGCTGGTTCAAGGATTTAAGCTCTTCCCTCCTGGCCTTAGGGTATGGTGACTTGTGGACAACCCCAGATTCTGCCATCTTCCCGACAAAAAAAGAACTAAAAACTCGTTATTGGGACTGGGTGATCCACAAGAGACACATGAGACTGGGCTCGAGTAACCTTACAGGTCTATTCATTGTTCATAAAGACACATCCAGGCTGGAAAAATATTGGGACATGATCACCAAGCCCCAGGACCGCAAACTATTTCACCAGTTTAGATGCGGTTCTTTACCGTTAGGGGATTTCACAAAAAAATGGGGTTTTGGTGGGTCTGGGCACTGTCCTAAATGTCCAGGCCAGGGTGAAAGTCTTGACCATTTCTTGTTTGTGTGTCCTCTGTATTCTGCACCTAGAACCAAATGGTTAAGACCGGTTTGTAGAAGCCTAGGTACCCGTTCAGCCCAAGAAGCAAGTCGTATTCTAAAAACCAACCTAACCCCACTAATTGTTGTGGGGCTAGCAAAATATTTAGGTTGGGCCTGGCTAGTCAGAAGCAGGTATATAAAAAATATCTAGCCTGTGGTTTTCCATATTTTTATTTTATAAAGTTCATGTCTTCGTGTTTCGATTAATATTTTATATGTGTTTGTTAGTTAGGCTCTGTGTAATGCTTTTTGTTTTACCTATGTAGTCTATATATGTGATTTAATATAGTTTTAAAGTATTTCTATATGTATATATTGTATTTTATGTCTTTTATGATGCATTAATCGAATAAAGACTAATTGAACTGGAACTGGACTAGTATATGTCTGGTGTCTCTGCTATTGGTGCAAGTAGAGTGGTAGCTAAAAGAAAATGCTGATTGGTATCCAACAATACTGACCTATGTCGGGTGCAGGTGCTATTTGTCTAGGTAGGTTAGGAGCTGACTGATGATCGTGGGTGAATGCTGTATCTTGGGCCAGGACTGAAACTGCAGTATTTTACATCCAGACAAAGCAAATCAGCTGCAATCTTAGAATGGTAAAGTGTGCTGGTACTGAGTACAGCAGTCCAGATCCAGTATCCCTCTGCTCTCAACCAGCATTCCATGTATCATGGCCCACAGTCCTAATAATTGCAAGAGTTTTGACTGCTATTTTATAGTGCAGAGTAGTCGGGGTGGGCATATCTCACATATTAACATGGATTTACCTAAGAATTCCACAAGACTACGTGGAATAATGCAAGAAGAGTAATTTTTTGTTTAACACTTTTTCTCAGCGCAAATATGCCTCCTCATGTACATTTTGGCTGCAAGGATGCATTCAGCGCTAAATACAGCAGGACACACATAGGGAGCACAAGTGGCTGCTCATACTCACTAAAAGAGCTCTTATGTTTGATTTCCCCCCCCCCCCCCAAATTATGTAAGGAGGAGTTATTGTGTAATTATCAGGAATTCTGCATCAGCGAGAAAAGCAAAATTACCAACATTGCTTTGATTACTGTAGCGTTATTGAAATTGTGCCAAGGCATACTGAATAGCACTCTGGCTGTTGATGGCAGCAGACAGTCTGCAGAGGTTACTCCTGTGATAAAGACTAGGTCGAAACTTCTTCTTTGGTCTCTGGATTCATAAATCCCGACCAGGATTCATGAATCCTGAAACCAAATGTTCAAATATTTAATGCAGGAGAGCTATGCTAACTTTGCTTGGCAGAGGTTCGCTGCCAGTGCATGGTTCGGGGTTGGGCCAATTAAGAATATGATAAAAAATTGCCAGAAACTTACTGAAAAACCTAAGGTTAAAGTGCTGTTATTGTTAGATTAGGTACATGGGGGCCAGATGTGCAAACATTAGGAATATCAATTTCCTATCTATGATCATCTCTGAATCACAATGAGGAAATCTGCATTCCTAATGTATGAATGTTTTTATTCACACCAGGTATTGCTAATAGGTTGCCAATCAACCTACCTCATTAATATTTGCGACCCATTAGGAATCCTGGCCATTACAAAAAAAAGAAAATGAATCTCTGAAAGAAGGACCGCTGCCTGCTCTTAAAAATATATATTTTAAGCATTCTCAAAGGGGAAGCGATCCGATAGAGCTCCCTTCTCATTTGCAAATAGATTACCACCACTTTAGAATTGGTGATCAAATATTAATGTTCTGCAACCGGAATTCAGTTGCAAGACATTAATACCTTCAAATCACATAATTTGGCCTTTTGTACATTAAAGAAAGTTTTTTTGCAGCTGCGAGTCGCCCGCTTCTACACATCGTGCCGTTTGCGACCCCTAAAATCTTTTGTACATCTGGTCCTGAGATCTTAACTTACGTAAAAGAAACAATGGCAGAAATTCACTGCATATGACCTCATATTTTACATCAGTTGTAATATATGAATGCAACCCTCTGTGTATGCTCATTGTCCACCTCTATCTTCTTCTTTTTTTTAGGTCTCGCCCTGGAATTAGCATCCAAAGGATGCTTCCAGGGTTGGAGACGTATAGTTAGCTGTCTCGAGGGAAGGACGGACGAGAAGGTGCACGAGCGCAGTCCAGGCTGGATTGGTGTGCGCGAACGCGCACGTTCCGTCCTGCGCCGCCCTCCCATACTCCCAGCCTACCGCGCATGCATGCATGCACACAGACAGACACAGACACACACACACACACACACACACACGCGCGCGCGCACTCGCACTTACACTTACACAGACACGCAGGCACCCAGACAGGCAACCCCCTCCTCCTCCTCCCCCACAGTCACACACGCATACACACAGACTCCAAGACACACGCACGCTCACACACATACACAGGCCGCCCACACATGCCCCCCTCCCGCCCTCGCAGGCCAGCCACAAAGCGAAGCCCCACTCACCGGCAGCAGGACTCTTCCTCCATTCTTCGGCACCGGGGCGCAGGGTAGGCTCCTGCCTGCTCCGGTGCTGCAACCAATCGCGGCTCTTCCGGCTCTTCCGTGGGAGGCGGGGTAGGCTCCCGCCCTCCTACTTCCTGTTGTCGCGCCGGCCTGCCTGACTCCCTGGTCGCAGGCCGGCAGAGTAACGAGGATGTTTTGCGGTATTTATTTTTTATTTAATTATCCATTTTTTTTATATAGCGCGGAAGTTACTTACATAAGGTAATAGTGACAATTGGGAGCAAACAAATGTGCAGTTCGTAAAAAGAGAGTTGGGGAAAACCGTTAATACCAGTGACAGAAAGAACGTGTACATTTATATCTAGGTAGATAACAATAACGTGAGTTGGGGCAACTGACAATATGACGTGTTTATGTCTGTATTAAGATATATGGATTGGGAGTGTCAACTATACAAAGGATTGATTTTAGAGTATGGCGCACCAGGTAGAAAATGCGCAGTCGGAATATTATAAGATGGGTGAAACCGTTAATGGGATTTATATGGACGGGAACATGCATGCATGTGCTTTAAATACCGCATTACAATAAGTGAAAGTAGGGGAACCGTAAGGATGTAACTTCTGATCCTTTCCAGATACAAAGGAATGTTTGCTTTTGCTAAAATCTGCAAATTGTAGAGCAAGTGATAAATTATGTGGCAAGTGATAAATTATGTGTCATGAATTATGTGGCAAGTGATACATTATGTGGCAAGCGATGAATTATGTGGCAAGTGCTACATTATGTGGCAAGCGATGAATTATGTGGCAAGTGATAAATTATTTTGCTAGTGATAAATTATGTGGCAAGTGATAAATTATGTGTCATGAATTATGTGGCAAGTGATACATTATGTGGCAAGCGATGAATTATGTGGCAAGTGATACATTATGTGGCAAGCGATGAATTATGTGGCAAGTGATAAATTATGTGGCAAGTGATAAATTATGTGTCATGAATTATGTGGCAAGTGATAAATTATGTGGCAAGCGATGAATTATGTGGCAAGTGATACATTATTTGGCAAGTGATGAATTATGTGGAGGGGAGGGGCTATAATCATGCAGAAGACGCCGCAGCTGCCAAATTGCAGTGCTTGTGGTGTGTATTTTCTGTATCTGTTTATTATTCAGTTACGAAGAGGAGGTGGCGCCATTTCGGAAACTTGTCAGTGGACAACCTCTAACATTTCTTATGTGGGTGGACATGTGGCCTCCAGAGCTGCACTCTGATCTCAATGCTGCTCCATTTTGCTGCTGCATAAGTCATAGGTGGGCTGCATCATTATATGTCAATATGCAACATCAGTTGTAATATATGAATGCAACCCTCTGTGTATGCTCATTGTCCACCTCTATCTTCTTCTTTTTTTTAGGTCTCGCCCTGGAATTAGCATCCAAAGGATGCTTCCAGGGTTGGAGACGTATAGTTAGCTGTCTCGAGGGAAGGACGGACGAGAAGGTGCACGAGCGCAGTCCAGGCTGGATTGGTGTGCGCGAACGCGCACGTTCCGTCCTGCGCCGCCCTCCCATACTCCCAGCCTACCGCGCATGCATGCATGCACACAGACAGACACAGACACACACACACACACACACACACACGCGCGCGCGCACTCGCACTTACACTTACACAGACACGCAGGCACCCAGACAGGCAACCCCCTCCTCCTCCTCCCCCACAGTCACACACGCATACACACAGACTCCAAGACACACGCACGCTCACACACATACACAGGCCGCCCACACATGCCCCCCTCCCGCCCTCGCAGGCCAGCCACAAAGCGAAGCCCCACTCACCGGCAGCAGGACTCTTCCTCCATTCTTCGGCACCGGGGCGCAGGGTAGGCTCCTGCCTGCTCCGGTGCTGCAACCAATCGCGGCTCTTCCGGCTCTTCCGTGGGAGGCGGGGTAGGCTCCCGCCCTCCTACTTCCTGTTGTCGCGCCGGCCTGCCTGACTCCCTGGTCGCAGGCCGGCAGAGTAACGAGGATGTTTTGCGGTATTTATTTTTTATTTAATTATCCATTTTTTTTATATAGCGCGGAAGTTACTTACATAAGGTAATAGTGACAATTGGGAGCAAACAAATGTGCAGTTCGTAAAAAGAGAGTTGGGGAAAACCGTTAATACCAGTGACAGAAAGAACGTGTACATTTATATCTAGGTAGATAACAATAACGTGAGTTGGGGCAACTGACAATATGACGTGTTTATGTCTGTATTAAGATATATGGATTGGGAGTGTCAACTATACAAAGGATTGATTTTAGAGTATGGCGCACCAGGTAGAAAATGCGCAGTCGGAATATTATAAGATGGGTGAAACCGTTAATGGGATTTATATGGACGGGAACATGCATGCATGTGCTTTAAATACCGCATTACAATAAGTGAAAGTAGGGGAACCGTAAGGATGTAACTTCTGATCCTTTCCAGATACAAAGGAATGTTTGCTTTTGCTAAAATCTGCAAATTGTAGAGCAAGTGATAAATTATGTGGCAAGTGATAAATTATGTGTCATGAATTATGTGGCAAGTGATACATTATGTGGCAAGCGATGAATTATGTGGCAAGTGCTACATTATGTGGCAAGCGATGAATTATGTGGCAAGTGATAAATTATTTTGCTAGTGATAAATTATGTGGCAAGTGATAAATTATGTGTCATGAATTATGTGGCAAGTGATACATTATGTGGCAAGCGATGAATTATGTGGCAAGTGATACATTATGTGGCAAGCGATGAATTATGTGGCAAGTGATAAATTATGTGGCAAGTGATAAATTATGTGTCATGAATTATGTGGCAAGTGATAAATTATGTGGCAAGCGATGAATTATGTGGCAAGTGATACATTATTTGGCAAGTGATGAATTATGTGGAGGGGAGGGGCTATAATCATGCAGAAGACGCCGCAGCTGCCAAATTGCAGTGCTTGTGGTGTGTATTTTCTGTATCTGTTTATTATTCAGTTACGAAGAGGAGGTGGCGCCATTTCGGAAACTTGTCAGTGGACAACCTCTAACATTTCTTATGTGGGTGGACATGTGGCCTCCAGAGCTGCACTCTGATCTCAATGCTGCTCCATTTTGCTGCTGCATAAGTCATAGGTGGGCTGCATCATTATATGTCAATATGCAACATATTTTATATGTCCCTTTTTATAAAAACAAAACGTAACTACTGCAAAAAAAAATAGCCAATGCCATTTACAATACTAAAAGCTCAAACTTTGCCTAATGCGAGACCTATTGCATTGCAAATGCTTGTTACTTCAAATGTATTTTCGGGGAACCACAGGACTCATTAGTAAATTTAACAATGTTGGTCCTTAAATCTAATAAGTGTTGTCATCAATGATGTCAGTTAACATGTAATGAGAGATGTAATATGTGCAGTGCATGATGGGGGCGCAAGTTAACTAAACTATGACTGGCATATTTCACTGGATTTTGTTTATTTTAACGCTAGTTCTTTTCTTATTTTAACACCTAACTAAAATGTCAATTTACCCTTTGTGTCGGTTTCAGAAACTGTGCCTTTCATGATTTTGTACACCCTTTGAGTAGTTCCCCACTGAGGATCCGTGAATCTAACAGATCAAAAGATATGATCTGATTGGCTGCCACCACGTCAACAAAGATGTGTTGGCAGCCATTTTAAGACTCAGGGCTCAGTCCCCTGTCCTTCAAAAACATTTACAAAAACATATATGGGCAGGGCCGGGGACCCTGCCCCACTAGGACTGATGGGAGGAGTCCAAGAGGGGTCCCCAAGGGCCAAAAACGACATTTTTGCAGAAGATAAACTAATCTATGATAAAACTTTAAAAAACGGTGACCTTTTTAAAAATACCCCAAAGGCATGGGGAGTGGGATGTACGTTGTTACAACGCATTGTTTTACTACGCATGCCTTTACAACGCAGGTTTTTCAATGCAAGTCGTTACAACAACTTGCGTTGGGGGTGCTGGATAGTGAATAGTTTAATTTACTATTCCAACTCCAGTCCCCGTAGATAGTAGGGAAGGTGTTTGATAGTAAATTAAACTATTACCTATCCTAGAGCGTCCCCCAGCGCAATTCGTTGTAATGACTTGCGTTGAAAAACCTGCATTGTAAAGGCACTGCGTGGTAAAAGTTGCGTCGTAAAGGATGTTTCCCGGGCAGTGTCTTGAGGGTAAGTGCAATATTTTTTGGGGTGGTATCGGGTGTGCAGCCCCCCTCCCAGAGACTTCGGGAGCCCCTGGGACCATATCTCTCGGGGCTGGACCATTTTACTTTGTTTGCAGAGTGGGGGCGGGGGTGTGGTCTGCCTCCCAAAGTCATTTTGAGGCCCCAGGGACTCCATCCCTGGGGCGACTTTACTCTGTATGCAATGGGGACATGTGGCCACACTCACCGAGTGCCCCAGGGACTGCATCCACCTGGGTTGTAGCAACTTAAGAGTTGCTGCGGATGCCTACCCTTGACACCGATAGCAAAAGCAGCCCTTAGGTACTTGGAGGGGAGCAAACCTGTGTTCTCAGCCCGCAAAAGAACAGGCAGGGAGTTGAAATTGTTCTTGCCCACACTCAGGCAGGCCGGGAACTGTGGTATCCCGAGGGATGGAGTCCCTGGAAAACTTCTTCCATCGGGCCCTGGGGATGAGATGGCTAGGCCACGTCCTGAACCGAACCCTAAGCGGCGCACGGCGATGGATATTTTACGTTACGGAACAAAAACATAGAAATTCCCTACAAAAATAGAGAATAAAGGGCCATAATAATTATGTTGTTATTCTGAGAAAGATATCTTTGGAATCAGAGGAGTATTCCCCTATTACATTCATGTAAGGATATAGATTTGAATTCATTCGTTTTTCAAAGAGTCATACATTTAGGATTACTAACTCATATTTTGTATGTGCTAATTTACACAAGGGGTCCTGTTTTAGGATTACAAAACCTATTTTGCATTTTATTTTCACAAGGAGTCATTCATTCATTGGGTTCTTTATTCGATGATTAGAAATCACCATAAAAGTACAAAAATTCAAAGTACATTCAGTTCATTTCTTTTAACAAACAAACCAACAGATTAGCATGTATCCTAATTTAAGTACAACAACAAAATCCCAGTAAAATGAATAAGACATTAAAATTCACTAAAAACAATCACAGAAGTCTCACAATTCGGAAGTCTCACAATTCCCCCCCCCTCTAGTAGCTCTTAATCGAACAGCTACTTTGATAAAATTGATAATACAGCACAATGTAAGGGGGTCCGACGCCTGTTGTAAAAAAATCAACGCCTCTTTGGCACATTTTATATTTGATTTTTTCTGGATGTCAACCAAGAATCTACGCCTGGGTTCAGAATAAAATGGACATAACAATACAAAATGAAGGGAATCCTGCGGAGACCTATTGTCGCAGCCGCAGGTTCCCTTCTGCTCAATAGTAAGTGAATACCCTAATGGTGATCCTAATAAATATGGTAAAAGATTGAGCCTAAAACGGTTCATTAAAAACCTTTCTTGTGCATTGTGTAACAGGTTTAGGTAAGGTTCCATTCCTTCTGTAGTCTTTACAAGGTTATACGCACACACTGTCATTTTAGCCATATCATGTTCTGTTCTCTGTGTGGCTTTGTGTTCCAAAAACGCTTTTTTGGCGATTGTCTTATGCTGGGGAGTGATCGGGAGTCAACTGTTTGGATGAAAAACTCAATATGTAATCTTTAATTTAATTGCTTCTACCAGAGTAGTCAGTGGAATCACATCCAGGATAGGCTTGCTAATTTTTCTTAAACAAATATGGTATTAGGCAGAACTATCATGTGATTCACAAGTCTGAAGGGAACTGCTTGAGATTAATGAACTTTTTCATATTACAACTTTCCATTGAATGTAGCCAGAGCCACAGAATGCTATCACATAATATTGAAGATAGCTCTCTTTAGCAAAAAATATGGAATGACTCAGCCTTTTAAACGTTGATCTGGTCTAATACGGCCAAAATCCCTTGCGTTTTCACTTTTGTGGCTGATGTCTACTTCTGCCTGGTAAGATTTTACTGGCTCCTATTGGAACTGCTCAACATGTTATTCCCTCTCTAGAGGCATATTAGAAATCGGGTCTCTATTGGCAGAGGTTTACTCCATGTCCAAGTTGAGAACACAATCCTAGTCAGGGAAACCTAGATACACACTTTAAATTAACCTGTGCTCACCCTCTGGTAGCTGGGCAGAGAGCAGGCAGGCTTACTTTAAGAGGCAATGTGTAGAGTATTTATGCAACACACACAAACGTGCACACACACACACAAACACACAGTAACAATGAATACATTAGTAAAAAGACTCCACATAGGTTTAGAAATATTGAGAATATTTATCTGAGTAAATCAAGACTAAAACAACAATAATCAAACCAGTAAAAGTCAAGATATCAATTTTTGAAGAAAAATGCAAAAACAGAACTTAAAAGTCTATATTGCTTAAAGTTTACTTGGGGTTGCGAGGACCGGTTTAAATTAAATCCAAAGTTCAGCCCAACCGCGATGGAGGGCAGGCTCACTACTAGACTCAAGCAGGTCCAGCTCAAACTGCACCTTGGATGGAGCAAAGTGTCCATGCTGAGGGGACGATGCGGCGATATTTTCCACGCTGTCGGGTTATTGTGTTATCGTCAAGCTCCGTTGAAATGCAGGCAACGCGTCGTCATCGAGCCATGCAGACTGTTATTGTTGGGCCTCGCAGGCTGCAGAACTGTTGTCGTTGAACAGACTCTGAGTCGGCGTCGAAGGACGAAGCGTCGGTACTGACTAGCACAGTGGTGACAATGCATTGATTTTGTAGAAAAACAATGCAGAACTCACTTCTGAGGCCCAGGACAGGAGGAGGCACCTCAGTCAAGTATAGGACTCACAGATAGAGTCCAGCATCACCAGCAGGATTGTAAGAAGTATTTTTTTGTCTATGATACTTTAGAAAAGAGGAGTCAGGAAATGATCATTGCCGCGCCTACTGTACATGATGCGGCCAAAATGATACTAAAAAACCACATCCCCCATGATGCCCGGTGTGGGCTGGGGCTATTTCAAGGCTGACTGTGCACTGGCCGGTGTGCGTAATTCCGTTTTCCTGTTTGCTCTCACTCGGAGAGAGTTCCTGTGAGGGGCGCGTTGTTAGCCATGGAGAGTTGAAGGTTCCCTTGCTGTGATTCTTCGTTGCAGGAGAGCGTGCTAACTTGGAGTCTCTAGCGGATTCCAGAGCTTCCATTTTACGTACCGTGAGTTGTTCCGTGGATTGTCAGGCTCGGAGGTTTCCAGAACTGGGCATTTGGTTATGAGTAGGAGTGGAATGCGGAGGTGATTCGAGCCACGCATTACCTTCTCTAGAATCACCGGAGTGATTTTGTGTGTGGCGGTGGATCATAAAGAGACTGTGCCAATCGGAGCGGAATACAGTGGTGATTTGGATCCAAGGGCACCGGAGTGATCGGTCGTGGGGGCACCCTATCGTAATACTTCACCCAGAGCGGAATTCAGTGGTGGCTTCAACTACGCATTACAGGATCTATACATCAGGATATGTTACTCATTATTTGCTTTCTCCTTTAAAACTCAGCAGTGGAATTAAGGGTACTAAGTGGCAGAGTGGAGTACTGTGTCTGGCCATGCTTTAAAATATTTGAATGACTATACCTTCTCTTTCTTTACTGTGCAATAGTTCCTGAATAATCCTTCTTGGTTCTGGGGTTTCATTGGAAGAAGTACTATTGGAGTAAAGGGATTATCTGGACAGTGCGCCATATGTTCATTTACGTTATTTCTTTGGATGATTACATTCTTTTGGCCTACAGATTTTGTAGATGCTGGTATGTATGTGGAATGATTGAAGGGAGGGGTTGCAGTGAGGAATCATAGAAATGTCTAGGATAACCATGTGTGTTTATTTTGTGTTCTGGAGTACTATTTGGAGCATAGAAGACCAGCATTGTGTCTATAGAGTTCAGAGAACCTTACAAGGTATATAGATATAGGATCTAGCGAGAATACATTAGAGTAGAGTAATAGTGATGGTTGTTAATGCTTTCCTTTTGTTGTTACAGGTCCTTTGTCCCTGCTGTCCCTTCCCTATCCTTCCCTCGCCTGATCGCCCTAATTCTCTGTGTATTATATTCAGAGGTTGGGGATGTCGGGAGGTGGACCCCTTATTGCTGCACCTGGATTCTGAAGAGTCATCTCTTCATAACCGAAGAGAACCTGACAAGAGGTGTGAAACTGGCACGCCCTTGGAGTCAGTCTGGGTTCAACTGAGATGGCTTTAGTCCTTGCCCTTAGTAGGGCAGAGATCAGCATGCAGCATGGCAGTTCAGCAAAGCAGAGATGCAGTTCATCAAGACAGTCAGTCAAGCAAAGTGCTAATCCTTACAGACCAGCCCTCTTTACTCCAGCATAGTTCTTCTCAGGTCCAGGAGTGTACTCATTTGGAAGGGTCAGAGCCCCAGTACTTGTACCCAAATGTGCCCTTGGTTCAAAACTTTATTAACATTTATTACACTTATAATACCCGTACACGAGCAAGTTTTGAATGGGGACGTTATCTTTGTTCCACTGTAAACAGTTCCACACTCGTCAAGCACTAGATATGTATAACAAAAATGCTAATTTACCGTGCCTATTTAAATGTATGAATTATAGAAGTTAACAAATGCATTTTTCCGAGTGAATTAACTTCAAGCAAATACGGAAGTCTGTTTGCTATGTTTAGCACCTTTTGTCAGATGTTTATCTAAATCACTTTTCAAATGCAACAGAGCTACTCATGATCAAGGGCCATGAGCTCTGAAACATGTTGAGTTGTTGCCGAAGGAAAAATAAAAACACTGTTTTTGCAAAGTTTTGAGTCCATGGCCTGCTGTTGATACTAAAGAGAACAGCAGTTTAATTGATAGTCAGGGACCCGCCACCCCGCCCTGGAACGCCGTCGCTGGAGGCTCGGGTAAGGCGAATACGCTTGGCTGTGGGGGATATATATATATATATTAATATATATATATATATATATACTAGCAGCCCGTCCCGACGTTGTCCGGGTATGAATTGCTGCCGGCCAGTAGTATATTGTTTTGTAGGATTTCGTTTTGATAGTATTTCTTATCTGTGACAGGCCTGTGAAATGCTCTGATTCACAGTGCACTGCTGATGCACTTAAGAGTGCGTGTTCAGTAGTGTGTGAACTCGAGTTTCCATACTTTATTTTTCCTTGCAATATTATATAGTGCGAACTCGACAACATGGCATGAGCACAATTTACATTACAGAAGAACACATTCATTTGTGGTAGGCACGGGAAAACAAAGCGATTTGCCTGGAATCACAGGATGTTGAGCTGATGCCGAGATTCGAACGTAGCTCCCCAGCTCTAAAGTTCGCAATTCTAGAACTTGTGGCGGGAGGTGTGTCTAAAAGTGTATGTCGGTGCTGGCCATCAATGAGAGAGACCTGTGCATTTTTCAAATTGGTGGTGAAAAAATATGAGTATGTTGCTGGAGATGTGGGCCGCCATGCCACCAATGTACTTACCGGGGGAGGGTAAACACCCATTATTCCGCAACTTTCTTTCCGCATACCATCACTCCGCTTACTTTCATTACGAAAGTACCATGACTCCGCAATGCCATTATAACGCATGGCATTACATTTTATATGCTTTCATCACGCATACATTTACAACGAAATTCGTTGTAAATGCATGAATGGTAAAAGCATGTTTTTTAAAAATGTTTAGATAAGGTAAGTATGGGTATAGGGGTATATGTTTTGGGGTACTGAGGTATATGTTTTGGGGTGTTTGGGTATTTTAAGGGTTCAGATATAGATATGGGTTTTGGGGTACAGGGGTATTTTTAGGGTTCAGGGCTAGGTTTGGGTTTTGGGGTATTTTTAGGGTTCAGGGGTAGGTTTGGGTTTTGAGGTAAAGGGGTATTTTAAGGGTTCAGGGCTAGGTTTGGGTTTTGGGGTACAGGGGTATTTTTAGGGTTCAGGGCTAGGTTTGGGTTTTGGGGTACAGGGGTATTTTAGGGTTCAGTGGTAGGTTTGGGTTTTGGGGTACAGGGTTATTTTTAGGGTTCAGGGCTAGGTTTGGGTTTTGGGGTACAGGGGTATTTGTAGGGTTCAGGGGAAAGTTTGGGTTTTGGGGTACAGGGGTATTTTAGGGTCAGGGCTAGGTTTGGGTTTTGGGGTACAGGGGTATTTTAGGGTTCAGGGGTGGTTTTGGGGTACAGTGGTATTTTTAGGGTTCAGGGCTTGGTTTGGGTTTTGGTGTACAGGGGTATTTTTAGGGTTCAGGGGTAGGTTTGGGTTTTGAGGTACAGGGGTATTTATAGGGTTCAGGGCTAAGTTTGGGTTTTGGGGTACAGGGGTATTTTTAGGGTTTAGGGATAACGTTTGGGTTTTGGGGTACAGGGTATATGTATAGGGTTAAGATGGGTTAGTGTTTAAGGGTGTTGGGGTATTTTAAGGAGTACGGGTGGGTTATGATTATGGGTGCAGGGGTATTCAAAGGGAGCCGGTGGGATTAGCACACGATATGAGACATGGCATGAAGAGCGGAACGTACCACACGCCCCCAGCGTTTGTCACGCCCCTAGCACACGCCCACAGCACAACACAGACACGCCCACAAGGGACTACTTTGCTGGCATGGTTCTTTTACCTTTTAAAAGTATATGGTGGGCGTCTGCGTAGCCTAAGTCCTTCTGCTGCAACTGCCCTTTCAACGATGTATTGGGTGTTGTGATTGGTGCTGTGGTTCCTGAGATTACCCGCCTCAAAGGTTTGGGCTCTCTCTTTATTATATTAGTATATATATATATATACATATACATACGTACATACATATATACATTTCACCTAGTCCATCTACTCACCTCCTCCACAGCACGTCCCATCACTCTTCATTACAGAATCCCCTTCAAATTCATTATAAATACAAAAATATACCAAAAAAAATACTGGTTCTGATAACTCGCAGAGAGGAGCAAAGGAGGAGGGGGTGGCTGCAAAGCTGTCACCTATGATAGACATAGGACGAAAGACTCTGTGTCCCTAGAAAATGGAAAGTAAAGAACGACCAGGCAGGGCAGATCAACAGTTCTTAATTGAAAAGACACCGGCTGCCTCTCCAGAGGCTACCCGCCATTATGCATGGGATGCATCAGAGAGCATAATGCGCGCCTCCTGAGGCCGCTGACCTCTCTTCCTCCGCACTGGCTAGGTGTTGTTGCGGAAGGCTGCTAATGGAAGGAACAGAATGGCGGGAAGTGAGAGGCAGCCATGGCAAGAAATAATAAATAATAAAATAAAGCTGGACCGCTACAGTAATTACCGCTGTTTTTGTCGGAAATCTCTGGCTGACAATGGAACTCCATTAACATACTGCAGGGAAAATCATCACACCTGCCAGTCTGTCCCTATACACGCGGGAAGCGATGTTGACATTTGCAGCACTGAGCTGTGCTCCACGCTGGGGCCCACTGCTGGAGGAGAAATGAGGGTTCAGCTTGTGTTTGACAGCTTTAAGTGTGCGCTGTCTCAATTTGGTCATTAAAAGCTTGCAACGATGAAAGGCCTGCAATTATATTTTTTTCCTTTCAAATGCATTTGAAATTACAAATACCTTGGGATAGAATAATAATGGAACAATGCAACATGCTATGGACTTTTATTCCTGCAGATTGCTCTTATGAATGTGAACTCCTAGTTTTAAGGTTGCCTTCATTTTATAAATGTCTCACTTTGCATTGTGTGGGGATTATTTTAGATAGTTACTAATAGTCCTTTTAATCACATATATATTTACACTGTTAAGAGGTGGAAATATAGACCTCAAGAAATTTTAACTACAAAACTAAAGACTCAAAAATTTACACTGAAAAAAAAATCATAATTTTTTTTCTGTCAGTAGAACAATAGACATGCACCTAATCTCAAAATTAACCATTTGCCAAAACATTTTTGGGCCGAAATTAGAATAGTACTATTAACATTTGCTGCAACAGCTGAGACGAGCATTAGGATGTATTTGTGTAACTTTTAAAAAGCCTACATATCTGCGGTGCACATTTTTTTTATGGTTTTGTACACTTGATGTTCTTTATATTTGTAGTTGATGCATTTGAAACGCATGTTTCACATGGAACTCTATAAATCTATATTTGTATGCTCTATGCTGTAGTGCAAGGACACATAACTTTGTCCCAGACAAATACCTACGTGTTCTCTCTATCGCGGGCGCGCTTTGTTGTTCTCTCTCTCTCTCTTTCTGTTTTTCTCCCTCTCTCCTCCTTGCCACCTTCTCTGAAATCAACCATCGCAGGCAGTGTGGTAGAAGTGACAACACTTTAATAAGGATGCATTTCCTTTTCCTGGCCCTTGTTTAATTGGCTACCAATTTCGTGAAAGGGTACATTCAAAACTTTTGTGCATTGTGTTAAACCTTCAAATGCCACCGTTTCACATGCTCAGTAGACAAACTATATTTAGGTCAGGGCAGACTCGCCTGATCCCTTAATACCAGCCTGCTGCAAATCCCTCAATATAGAAAAGCTTTGGTAGGCGCAGAAAGCTTTTCTGTACTTGCTGACTTGTAATGGAACCAGTTCCTGCTGAGCATCGGGGAATCTAAGAACGCCTCCCCTTTAGTAATAAAAAAGAGAAATAACCGAAAAACACTTCTTAAGTTAGGAAAAGCATTTCTCCCTTTTTCCCACCAGTTTTGATGTATTCCTGGTCCGCTGTTGATGCACGTTCCGAGCTCAATGATGGTCTCCAGTGTTTTGTATGGTTAAATTAGGCAAATTTATTTAAATATCTAGTTAGAGTCTTTGTAGTGCTTGCCTTTTTCAAAAGCAGGCACTTTCCAAGTACTGTCAATTGCCATTGATTCCGCTGTGCATTCAGAAAGAAAGATTGATTTGCCCAAGGTCACACCAAATGTGTGGGCGAGTGCAACTTGCTATGGAAAACACGGCTTTCCAGTTAAAAGCTATTAACTAGGCGACAAGATCAGGCCCGTTTGTGTTTGTATGGGCATAAGGATGTCAGCTTTTTAAAAAGTCACTTAAGGGATACAGTATGTCGTATATAACAGATAAACCTTAACAAACGCATTTAGCACTACTGAACCTCAACCGCACTAATTTTAACACAACCTAAGCACTGAAGACTTCGTGAACGCGGAAGAAATCGACCCTGTAACTAAAGGGTGACAAGCAGATTTCTACAAGAGATTAATTAGTCTAAGACAGGATTCTCCAACGAGTAGCTAGTGATCTACTGGTTGCTCTCCAGTCCCCCCTGTAAGTAGTGGAGCAGTGCAATTTAGGCCCCACACTCTATACTTCTTAAATATATAATCATATCCTTATATATGACATGTATATTCAACTTGTGGCCTTAACTTTATTAACTTGGGGAGAGGATGCAGCCTAACGGTTAGGGCTGTGGACTTCAAATCTGGGGAAACGGATTTGAGTCTCGGCAATGACGCTCAACATCCTGTGATTCTGGGCAAATCACTTACTCGCCCTGTGCCTAACAGAAATGAATGTGTTCTCATGTAACAAAACTGGTGCTCATGTAAAGCGCCCTGATACCTGATTTCGGGTCAAGTTTGCGCTATATAAAACTTTGAGAAAAAAAATAAAAAACATGTGTGTTACATATAAACAAATCAGTAGAGCATATTTATTGCAGCCCACTAAAAAATTTCTATATGAGGGCATTAAGTTGGTCAACTGACTGTTTAATATGTTACAGAGTATCTATTTTGATTTTGAAAAGGCTTAACTTAACATCAGGCCTCTTTTGGAATTGCTTTATTTAAATTGTCAATGTGATAACTTCTCCTTCTGCAGGTGCGTTATCATGATTCTTGTTAGCTTGAGAAAGGCTAATTGTTTGTATTAGACAACTGATAGTGATGCCTGCAGGGAGGAAGTTGGCAACAAACTTGGATAAATAATGGTCTAAGGAGGCCTTCTTGTTAGTGTGTACCAGGAGAATGGGGTGTTCAAGGTTGACAGCTGCAGACCTAATTTGACGAGATGGAAACTTAAGACGTATGTTGACTCTCCTCGCATTCAGCAACTTGGTTGGTTCTTGGTGGTGAGAAAGAGAATTGGATGTTTCTTAAGCTACTTTTATATTTAATTGGTGTTTCTATAGCTTGTTAGGGAGTGTTAGAAATGGGATTCCTAGTTAGCTGAGATATGTACCCAGGCCAGGCAGAAACCACCACTCTAGTCAGGGTAAGCTAGATCCACACTAAAAGATAACCTGTGATCACCCTCTGGTAGCTCGGCACAGAGCAGTCAGGATTATCTAAATAGGCAATGTGTAAAGTAGTTGGGCAACACACACAGACAGTAACACAATAAATACACCATGAAAAGGCAGGTTTAGAAAAATAGAAAATATTTATCTGAGTAAAATTAGACCAAAATGGCAAAAATCCAATCAGTGAAATCGAGATTTGAATTTTTAAAGATTACACACAAAAACAGTGCTTAGAAGGCACTAGTGGGCAAAAGGTTACTTGGGATCGTGAGAGACCGGTGTAAATTCAAAATTCAGGCTGACCACAATAGAGTGCAGTCCGGCTGCAAGACCCATGCAAGGCCTGCTCAAAAAGTACCTTAGATTGAGCAAAGCGTAGATGCTGAGGGCTTCATGCATTGATCTTTTCCAGAGTCGGGTCGCTGCATCGTCGTTGAGCTTCGCTGAGATGAAGGCAATGTATCGTCATCGAGCCACACAGAGCGTCGTCATCGGGTCACCCAGGCTGTGGAACCGATGTCGTTGAACAGCCTCTGCGTTGGTGTCGAAGGACGATCTGTTGGTTCCAACAAGCACAATAGCGATGGTGCATCGGTATTGAAGAAAACAGAAGCAGAACCCACTTTTGAGGACCCGAACTTGGAGAGGGCACCTCAGGCAAGGGTTGGACTCACAGATAGCAGAGTCCAGCAGCACCAGCAGAATTGCAGGAAGGTCTTTGTGTCCCTGAGACTTTAGAAAACAGTAGGCAAGCCATCAAGCCCTTGGAGATCACTTGGAGGGAGAGGAGAGTCCAGATATCCTTTCAGAAGAGTCAGGGAGCAGAAGGCAGCAAAGTAACAAGCAGAGAAGCAGTCCACTTCCACATAAGTCCTTTAGGCAGCACAACAGTCCTCTTGATAGATATTCATTTCAAGAGCCAAAAGTATCTGATTTTAGGGGGTTAGAGACACAGTACTTATAGTCAAAAGTGCCTTTGATGTAGGAGGCGATTTCAAAGCAGCTCTCTGTAAATGCACAATAATCCATTTCAACCCAGTCCTGTCTGACAGACCAACCTTGGGGGTAAATCCCTGCTTTGTGTGTGGATAGGACACTACCTATTGAAGTGTAAGTGTCAGCCCCTCCCATTCCTCACTGCTCAGGATGCCCCATCAGAATGCAGTTGAATGCAGATGAGTGCTCAGAAAGCAGATGAGCCTCACTTTCCTATGTTTCTGGCTGCCTAGAGGGAATGCACAAATTGTAGCTGTCACCCAACCCAGATGTGTATTGGAGACAAGTTGTAAGGCACAAAGTAGCTATGAGAAGAGAAATGTCCACTTTCCAAAAGTGGCATTTCTAAAACAGTAATGTTAAATCCAACTTCACCAGTAAAGAGGACTTATCAAGACCATTCCACACATATGAAACTTGAAAAAATGACCCCCTCCCTGATCAGGAATTACAGCTTAAAAGCATAGTAAGGATTTCCCGATGCTGGCCCATGAGAGGGGTAGGACTCACAGTAGTGAAAAATAAATTAGGCTGTTTTTTACTACAAGGACATGCAAAACATAAAGGTACTACCTTTTAGTTACATAGCACCCTGCCCTTAGGGTTGCTTAGGGCCTACCTTAGTGGTGACCTAAATGTAATAAAAGGGGAGTTTAAGGCTTGGCAAGTGGTTTTAAATGCGAATTTGAAGTGGAAGTAAACTGCACACACAGTCTGCTTGTGTGCTTAGCGATACAAAAGGGGATGATGAACGGAGCTTTGAACAAATCAAACACTCACCCCCAGTCAACTGATCTGGGTTTAAACCATCACCATTCTTTAGTTTACTCAGCCACCACAGTTCAGACATGGCTATATGCAAATCAGTCTGACCCTGTGCCTCATGGGAACAGTCCAGCCCGAACTGCCAAGCCATGTCTTCCCTGGACCGGAAACAAGCATCCTGGGACTGGTTTCGGATTCATAATCCTCATCAGCCAGGCTATCTTGAATCCAGTGGCCAAGTGAACAAGGGACTCATGTCTGAGCATACCCTGCCACACTTAGGGCGAACAAAGCGATACAAAAGGGGATGATGGACGGAGCGTTTGAACAAATCAAACACTCACCCCCAGTCAACTGATCTGGTTTTAATCCATCACCATTCTTTAGTTCACTCAGCCACCCCAGTTCAGACATGGCTAAATGCAAATCAGTCTGACCCTGTGCCTCATGGGAACAGTCCAGCCCGAACTGCCAAGCCATGTCTTCCCTGGACCGGAAACAAGCATCCTGGGACCGGTTTCGGATTCATAATCCTCATCAGCCAGGCTATCTTGAATCCAGTGGCCAAGTGAACAAGGGACTCACGTCTGAGCATACCCTGCCACACTTAGGGCGAACAAAGCGATACAAAAGGGGATGATGGACGGAGCGTTTGAACAAATCAAACACTCACCCCCAGTCAACTGATCTGGGTTTAATCCATCACCATTCTTTAGTTCACTCAGCCACCCCAGTTCAGACATGGCTATATGCAAATCAGTCTGACCCTGTGCCTCATGGGAACAGTCCAGCCCGAACTGCCAAGCCATGTCTTCCCTGGACTGGAAACAAGCATCCTGGGACCGGTTTTGGATTCATAATCCTCATCAGCCAGACTATCTTGAATCTAGTGGCCAAGTGAACAAGGGACTCACGTCTGAGCATACCCTGCCACACTTAGGGCGAACAAAGCGATACAAAAGGGGATGATGGACGGAGCGTTTGAACAAATCAAACACTCACCCCCAGTCAACCGATCTGGGTTTAATCCATCACCATTCTTTAGTTCACTCAGCCACCCCAGTTCAGACATGGCTATATGCAAATCAGTCTGACCCTGTGCCTCAGGGGAACAGTCCAGCCCGAACTGCCAAGCCATGTCTTCCCTGGACCGGAAACAAGCATCCTGGTACCGGTTTCGGATTCATAATCCTCATCAGCCAGGCTATCTTGAATCCAGTGGCCAAGTGAACAAGGGACTCACGTCTGAGCATACCCTGCCACACTTAGGGCGAACAAAGCGATACAAAAGGGGATGATGGACCGAGCGTTTGAACAAATCAAACACTCACCCCCAGTCAACTGATCTGGGTTTAATCCATCACCATTCTTTAGTTCACTCAGCCACCCCAGTTCAGACATGGCTATATGCAAATCAGTCTGACCCTGTGCCTCATGGGAACAGTCCAGCCCGAACTGCCAAGCCATGTCTTCCCTGGACTGGAAACAAGCATCCTGGGACCGGTTTCGGATTCATAATCCTCATCAGCCAGGCTATCTTGAAACCAGTGGCCAAGTGAACAAGGGACTCACGTTTGAGCATACCCTGCCACACTTAGGGCGAACAAAGCGATACAAAAGGGGATGATGGACGGAGCGTTTGAACAAATCAAACACTCACCCCCAGTCAACTGATTGCTTGTGTGCTTAAAAAGGTTTGCAAGGTTACTTGTTAAGCACAAGAAGTACAGACCCCGAGAATATGGTATACCACTTTGCAAGGGATTTACCCATACCAGCAATATGCCAATCAGGTATGCACCAATGTTATCTTGTTTAGGGCAGTAGCACGTGTACTTATGCGCTGCTTAGCAGTGGTAAAGTTCTCAGAATACTAAGGCCAACAAAGTGTAAAACTTCATGCTGAACACTTCTACTATTCCCCAGACCTTCTACAGACGTTCTATGCTATGCTGACACCCTCTATGCTCCACAAATAGAAGACCCTGTTAGCTAATCCTGGTTCTCAACATATGCTTAGAATGGAAAAAGGAAGTTTCTTTATGGAACACCTTATTGCAACAATTTGCTTTATTTGCATTGTGGTGATTGCTTTTCTGTATCTCCTTTTATTACAATTTAACTTACCAGCACATTTTAGGAGAAAGGATGTGGCCTAATGACTAGGGCGGTTGACCTCAAATCTGGGGAACAGTGTTTGAGTCGGGACGCGCAACATCCTGTGTTCCTGGGCAAATCACTTAATCTCCCCTTGCCTAATAAAAATGAATGTGCCCTCCTGTAACGCAATTGGTACTTGTGTAAAGCGCTCTGATACCCAGTACCTTTGGATCAAGTTCACTCTATATAAACATCCGTAAAACAAAAATAGATTTTAAACTATATTGCTGTATCTCTTAAATTTATTTCTACTTTGCACTTCCTGCTGAAGTCCAAATTTGTGGATTGAGCCTGTCTGTCTCCTAGGAGATTCTGAACAGGAGCAAGCAGCTCCCCAAACCCTGCCCCCAGGCCAGCAGACCATTGGCTATTCAGCTACCAGGCAAGTCTGAGCCCTCCCCTCACACCAGCCCAGGCCCCTAAGGTCTTGCTGGGTGCACCCCCAAATCATTCTCCTCCATCTTGTGAGTTGCAGCCTACATGTGGCCCAGATTGCAGTGAGCAGAGTCCAGGAAGTGGTAAGGAGACAGACTAGTGCTGTCTCTTCCCAAGACAAAAAGCTGTTTAAAAAACGATTTTCACTCTGTGCTTACTGTCTATGCCTGTGGTTGTTACAGTTTAAAATTTGTAGTTTTAGCCTGCC
This sequence comes from Lissotriton helveticus, assembly GCF_964261635.1. Lineage (NCBI taxonomy): Eukaryota > Metazoa > Chordata > Amphibia > Caudata > Salamandridae > Lissotriton > Lissotriton helveticus. The sequence continues at coordinate 994,891,593 of NC_136072.1, forward strand.
TGTAATTGCATATTTTATCACCTGTGTTGTGTTTTAAATGTGTGGTTTTCCCTGCCCATGATTGCCTTCATTTAGTGTGTTGAATTGTGGGATTTGCAGTCCAACCTCTGTAGTTTGCCCCTCTAATTCCTTGGTGACAAATCAGTTTTCCCTCCAAATTTCTCCTTTGCTCTGTGCTTAGGCCTGTGTGCTCAAACAGTGCACCCCCAGCCTCCATTTTGTGTTCACAAGCCAGTGAGGCCAGCCCCCCTGCCTCCCCCCTCCCCCCCTCCCAGCAACAGGGATTTTCTACATCAGAGGGTGCTTCTGTGAGCTGTTGAAACTGTATTTACTGGGGCCTGTGCACTTCGTTTTTTGGCCAGCAGGGGGAGTAGAGCTTTATTCAATCAGTATTGTTAGATTTCGAGTTAGTGAAGCCTTTACCTGCTGAAGTCCAAATTTGTGGATTGAGCCTGTCTGTCTCCTAGGAGATTCTGAACAGGAGCAAGCAGCTCCCCAAACCCCGCCCCCAGGCCAGCAGACCATTGGCTATCCAGCTACCAGGCAAGTCTGAGCCCTCCCCTCACACCAGCCCAGGCCCCTAAGGCCTTGCTGGGTGCACCCCCAAATCATTCTCCTCCATCTTGTGAGTTGCAGCCTACATGTGGCCCAGATTGCAGTGAGCAGAGTCCAGGAAGTGGTAAGGAGACAGACTAGTGCTGTCTCTTCCCAAGACAAAAAGCTGTTTAAAAAACGATTTTCACTTTCTGTGCTTACTGCCTATGCCTGTGGTTGTTACAGTTTAAAATTTGTAGTTTTAGCCTGCCTGTAATTGCATATTTTATCACCTGTGTTGTGTTTTAAATGTGTGGTTTTCCCTGCCCATGATTGCCTTCATTTAGTGTGTTGAATTGTGGGATTTGCAGTCCAACCTCTGTAGTTTGCCCCTCTAATTCCTTGGTGACAAATCAGTTTTCCCTCCAAATTTCTCCTTTGCTCTGTGCTTAGGCCTGTGTGCTCAAACAGTGCACCCCCAGCCTCCATGTTGTGTTCACAAGCCAGTGAGGCCAGCCCCCCTGCCTCCCCCCTCCCCCCCTCCCAGCAACAGGGATTTTCTACATCAGATGGTGCTTCTGTGAGCTGTTGAAACTGTATTTACTGGGGCCTGTGCACTTCGTTTTTTGGCCAGCAGGGGGAGTAAAGCTTTATTCAATCAGTAATATTAGATTTCGAGTTAGTGAAGCCTTTACCTGCTGAAGTCCAAATTTGTGGATTGAGCCTGTCTGTCTCCTAGGAGATTCTGAACAGGAGCAAACAGCTTCCAACTCCCTGGCCAGCAAACCTTGTCTGAGGTTGCTGGGACCTTATATGGTGTGCTAGTGGTTGGCACATGTGTACACTGATTGGTGGTTGTACCAGGTATTTCTATTGGGTTAGGGTTAATGTCCTCATTGGTTGGGTATTTGAGGGTTCTGATTGGTTTCTCGGTCTGTGATTCTATCATTGCAGGGTTGGGACTAGGGCTAGGGTTAGAGCTTTAATTGGAAGTAGTGATTAGGGTTTCTGGTGTGATTGGTTGTTGGACCAGTTGTGGGACTAAGAGTAGGGTTAGGCTTTCTATTGGAAGTAGGGACTAGGGCTACCTGTACCAGTGGCTGCTTTGACTTGGGTTGGGACTACTGATGGGGCTAGGGCCTTTATTGGACGTAGAGATCAGGGTTTTTGAAATGAATGGATACTTGGACTAGGGTTAAGATTGGCTGCAAGGTCCTGGTCTCCTATTGGTTCTAGATGCTAGGGCTAGTGTTGTGATTGGATAGTGTTAGGGCTAGGGTTCCCATTGGCTGAAGGGGTCACCTGATTACTAGGGCTACAAAAAAGGCCAGGCTTAGGGCGTCTCAGCCCGGGCGTCGAGGCTAAGGGTGTAGAGGACAAGGGTAGTTGCCTGTTTGGGCCTGTTCGAGCCTGGTCGGGACTAGGGCCAGAAATGCTGCCCTTATTCTCATATAACAATACCCAGCCCATACCATCCACAACGACAAATACAGCAATACACTCTCCCCTCTGACTCCTTCCCTCCAAAACTCCTTTTTACTCATCCAAAAGCCTCTTCCTACTACTAATATATATATAAAAAAATATTTTACTCTTTTATCCCTCCACTATCCTTTTTTCAATAAAAATTAACAGACTAACATGTTTCACTTCTCAAATTCCATATTCAACTATACTAATATACTGCCTAAATAACTGAATAACATATCTACTACTCAAATTACTTCATATTTATACTATACTAATTTTCAACACTAATCCTTTATGGGTTCCGGAGTGGCGTGCTACTCGCCAGAAAAGCGCTTCAACGCCCATCAGGGGTAACAAGTGCTATATGAATGCAAATCTTTCTTCCCCTTTTATCCATCCGCTATCCTTCTCACTCCAAGTAACAGACTAATATCCACCACTGAAATTATCTCATATTTCACCATATTAATTCACCACTAATCCTCTATAGGCTCCCTGAATAGCATGCGTCAACAAGCGAGCGATAGATAAATACGAACCTTTGTCCTACTCTATCCTTCTGCTATCATTCCAAATCCAAATAACTGATTAACTTATCCACCACTTAAAATGTACTTGCATGTTTCACTATACTAATTCAACACTAATCCTCTGTGGGTCCCGGAGTAGCGTGCTACCCGCCGAAAAAGCGCTTCGACGCCTCGTCAGGGGTAGTAAGCGCTATATAAATGCAATTACAATACAATACAATACAATATACTGGATGGATTATTATCCTGAAATAAAACCATTACATTGAAATCATTGATTCCTTATCTTTATTGTGGTCACAATAAAATAGAAATGTACTTCTGATGATCACTCCCTTTTAGCACTTCAAGTCAACTAACATAGGTTCATCCGCCCATTAGGACCATAAATTTGATGATATTACCAAGAGATTGCGGTGCGGGTTTCAGTGCCAGCAGCAGCTCTCCAATATGTTGCTCAACCTACTATATTAGAAGTTTTTTCTTGATTGAATCAGTAGAAGCACATTAAAACTGAAAATATATGTTCAATACCAAACTGTGTGCCTGGTTTACATATGCAAGGTTGCACTTTTGTGTCAGTTTGCAATTGTTTGCCATTCTTACAGGTATTTTACTAGTTATATCTTTACGACTGCGGAGTCTCCACACATGTATAGATTGGACAGTCCTATCTATTTATAGACAGAGATTCTGCAGTTGAAAAATACTACTAGTAAATTACTTTTGTGAATAACACAAAAATGTAAACTGACACAAAAAGTATAAGTTTGACTTTGTAATGGGGCCCTGCGTATTTTCATAACACATAAACTACTGTTCGGAGAAAAATGGTTGAATTTTCAAAATGAATTTAAAGCTCATATCTGAGGGAAAAATTGTGCTTCACTTGGGAGACATATTGCTAGTATTATTACCTTGGTTCAGCTATGGCCTTTATGCATTACCTATGTTCAGTCATTCCAAATTGATAAAGCTGCTCATAACTGTTGATAGCTCAGGGGCGTTGCCTGCATCCGACGAGGATCGCAGCCTGAAGGAGCTGTTCCTCATGACTGAGTGCTCCATATGCACTCTATGGAATCGGATGCTGTTCCAGAGTTCAGTTTGGGGAGAGACTGCACTCCTGCACTCATGGATTGCTTCCTGACACAAGTGCTCCTCTTAAGAATGGTTTTCTCACCAACTTCAGTGACACACGTGGTTTCTAAGTTCAGGCACTAAAAATGTGCACTGCGGCTTTGAAAGCTTAATTCTACCTCTGCCTGAGCACTTACCATGTGTAATATTTATATTCCAAGCCTCCTGCTTACCAGTACCTACTATGTTCCAAGCTGTGGGGTCCACCAGACCACTCTCACTTTCTTATACTTGTGAAAACCACAAGAGGTTAGACAGTTCCTGTTGTGACACAATTACCCGCCATCATGTGCTTGCATGTTCATCTGCTAATAATGCCTCTCAGCTGCCTTCTACATAAAAATTAGAGTGTTTCTATATCCTCTCAATCATGATTCCTCTTTGCCAGGGCTCTGCCTTACAGTGTCCACCATATTTTCAAAAACACAAGGGAACCCAAAAGGTAGATAAGGACCTTGGGTAACAATTTTGTATTAGAAAAGTGGTCCTTAGACAGAACAGTTTGTCAATAGGATAAATATAGACTTGAATCAGTACTATACTGCGAGTGTCCAGCCTGACATTCAATTTAATAAGTCAAAAATGTCAAAGAACCCACACACGAACACATCAATATAGTGGGACACAATCCTGCATCCTACATGAACACATGACAAATACATTAAAGACAGAAACATTTCAGGCAAGGCAGGGTAGCTTGTGGAATATTTAACACCATTTCTGAATTAAGGAAATAAGGGCTCTTGATGCCTAGCACCCAGTGTTCCCCCAGGTCACCCGATAAAAATGGTACCTCACTTGCTTGGGTGGGTCAAGTACCTGTGACAGGTCAGGGCCCCAAATGTATTGAAGAGATATCAAAATTACCTATCACAAAACAACCTGGTTTTGCAAAGGGGGATCAACAGGATTTTTGTCCTCGGGCTTGGCGGCCATCTTGAGAAACTTCCAAACCCATTAATTTCTGAAAACTAGACACCAGGGGTAGTCCAGCGCGGTATGGCTTGCGTGGATTCCCCCAACATGTTCCTACCTACAATCCACTGAAAACCTCAAATTTAGCTAAAAAAAACATATTTTCCACTATGCAAAAAAAGGGTAAGCTTTCACTGAAAATGTTTCCTGTCACGGGCACCAGGACTACCCAAACAAGTGAGGTACCATTTTTCTCAGAAGAATTTGAGGAATACGGGGTGGGTAGAATATTGTGGATCCACACAGATTCCACAACTTTCCACCACAGAAATTGGAGGAAAATGTTTTTTATTTTACAAAGTTTGAGGTTTGCAAGGGAGTTTGGGTAACAGAACCTGCTGCGATCTTGGATTCCCCTGTGTGTCAAGTTCTAAAAAATGTAAAGGTTTCCTAGGTTTCCTATGGTGCCGGTAGAGCTAGGGTTCAAAAGCTACAGCTAGGCACTTTGCAAAAAAAGGGTCAGTTTTCACTGTGAAAATGTGATGTGCCCACGTTGTGTTTTGATACTGAGAGGAGAGGGTCCCAGTGTATTTGAGGAAATGATTACATACAATTTATCAATGGAATTACTCAACAACAAATGATTCTATCCACACAGTTTAATTCACAGTGGGATAAAGTATATTGTATATACATCATTTCAAAAACAATCAACTGTATTAACGTCATACAGTGCCCCGAGGAGGGAAAGGGAGCGTGATGGTGAGGAGATAGTGCAGTGGTGGGATTAAGTGACAGTAAAATCAATCTTTAAAGCACTTATTTATGCTATCAAAAAAGTAGCAACAACTTGCATGCCGCATAGTATTATTAATCAAAAGAAGGCATACGACAAGGAGTACAGTGTATATACAATTTCTGGCGTGACGTTGCCACAGTAAAAACAAACAGTCGACGTTTCGACCCTCTAGTGGTTGCAGGATCGGTTAACCTTGCTGTGGGGTCTTCATCAGGACCATAAGGGAAGGGGCAAAGGACCTATTAAGGGTATAAATTGCGGATTAGAGGGTACTGAATAAGCCTCAGATATATCACATAGGTAGAGACAAACTGGTTTGAATCTTAACGAGAACACTAGTGATTAGACATTATTGCGTAATGTGAATACTAACAGTAATAAATACAATATATGCCCGATGTTGGGGACACGGGGCCGGGATGGACGCCTTGGAGAAGAGGGGGGACTAGTAAGCATAGCCGGACTAGGGCCTGTGAACCACGATACCAAAAAGGAGCAAAATACAACTAGGTGCGCTGCCAAAACGATCATTAGGAGGAGCCCCACCGGGGAAAGCGCTAATGGCAAGAGCGTGCATCAATGGATGTAGGGAAGAATGACCGCTGTGATTATGGGCGCGGCCATGCGTGTTCGACAAGAACCTTGGGGTAATCACCGTGTGTGCTGGCGTGTACCCGTGGGTCCATCGCCGGCACTAGAATCAACTAGGTGCAAATACATTCAAGGCCTACCAAATATTGAGCATAGTATCAGGATATAAAAATAACGCACAGTAAACCTGCCGAGCGGACACAATGAGAGCAATAGCCAATGGTCCGCGTGCAGTGATGGACTAGTCCACCAAAAATCAGAACGTAAAAAACTCGGGGTAGTCACAGTGTGTGCTGGCGTGTACCTGTGGGTACCACGTAGGCCCTTGAATCAAACCTCCCCAAGCTCCACAAAAGCATGACAAACCCACCGGGACGCCCCATCGTCTCTGGGTGTGGGTCTATTTTGGAACCGCTTGGTAAGTACATTGACTTCTTCATTAAACCTCTGGCGGAGTCTACCCCATCCTACCTTCGAGATACTATGCACACCATCAACATTACTGAAAGCATATCCTATGATCCTTCAAACCAAATATTAGCTACCTGTGACGTTGTCTCTCTCTACACGTGCATCCCTCAACATGAAGCATTAACAGTGATAACTCGGTGCCTTCAGAAACGCCCTGCGCCAGTCCAAGTACCAACCGAATTCATTGTAGCCCTGCTCAAAATCGCAATGACCAAAAATTTCTTCTTATTCGACAACAATTTCTACTTACAAACGTCTGGAGTTGCTATGGGGGCTCCATTTGCTCCTGACGTAGCCATTCTGTATATGGCAGCATTCGAAGAAGACAAGGTTTTCAGTCAACTCAACCCATTCAGAGACCATGTTGGCCTCTGGATGAGGTATATCGATGACATTCTCTTGATCTGGAATGGCAGCCAAGATCAGCTTAACAACTTCTTCACTTGGCTTAACGATCAATCCCAACAGGTCAAATTCACTATCACATCGGACAGCAATTCTATAGACTTTCTGGATGTCACCATATACCATGAGTCTGGGAGACTCCAGACTAAACTTTTCCGGAAACAGGCCGAGAGAAATTCTTTACTGGCCTACAACAGCCATCACCCTCGGGCCCTTCGAGACAACCTGCCCTTCGGGCAATTTCTCAGAATACGCCGTAATTGTTCCTCCAAAGAGGATTATTTCTCTGAATCTCAGGATCTGGCGGATCGTTTGCTGAACCGTGGCTATCCGAGACGTTTGGTCAAAAAGGCCCGCAAACGGGCATGGTTCTATCCCCGAGAAGAACTACTGGTGCCAAAAAACAGAACTGATCTGGAGCAGAGTCGTATAGTGTGCGTTACGACCTTTAACACCAAAAGCAACAGTATCAAGAAAATCATTAATAAACACTGGCACTTGGTATCAGATGACATCAAACAACCCATGACTCCACTTCACGCATTTAAGAAAGCCAAATGCATTAGGGACCATGTTGTTAACTCCTTCTTATCCTCTGAATGTCAGCCTACGATTAACGCCTTATGGAATCTACCACCCGTCACTGGTCATTCTAAGTGTGGCCGGTGCAAGGCTTGCGACTCAACCATACAGACTAAGGATTTTGTACACCTAAATCTAACTGTCAGACTCAAATCTTTCAGTAACTGCAACTCCAACAACGTCATCTATGCCATTGTATGCCCGTGCCACAAGATTTACATTGGACAGACCCAGCAAAAAATCAAAGCACGGATACTGCAGCACATGAGCAGGATTCGTTGCGATGTTGAAGGCGCACCACTTGTAGAACACTTCAAGTTGAACAATCACTCTCCCGAAAGCTTGCGCTGGTTAGTCATAGAAAGAGCAACACTTGGACCAAGGGGCGGAAACATCTCGGATATTCTCAATATTCGAGAACTCAAATGGATGTATTTCTTCAACTCAATTGAAACCGGCCTCAACGAATCTGATAGCTCATTCTCTCAGCTGGCCATATTACCTTAATTGATGAATCATTTGGTCTCCCTACCACCTCTTCATGATGTTCCCACTCCCAGGGTGGCCTCTCACATGACTATTCCACAGGCTGGGAGGGAATAATTGCTTGTGTACTATACTGTGGAGCCTTTACCTTCATGCTCGAGAGGTACGCTCTATTATTTCTGATAAACATGTTTTTATGTCTAGTTCCACCAAGTTGTTATTTATCATGGACATACTGGTCATTCAATATATTGAACACGTGTTGAGCCTTTACCCTCATGTTTGACGAGGTACGCTCTTATCACATGCTCCTTGTTCAGTTCCATTTTTCAATATTGTGCTTTCTTAAATATATTGGCAACTGTATAATACCATGATAATTGTATTATCTCAATACGCCTATTTTCGTATTGTGAGAGTTATTCCGGTTTTAGTATTTCCTCCGACTCCCTTTTGTCCCAATGCCACTGCCTGACCACGCAGTCTTTTTGCCAGCTTCATTTCCAATCAGGGTAGTCACGTGTCCCATCACCATGACTCCCAGCTCTAACCAGGAAGCGCGTCTGTGAACATCGCAACCCGCGCTCGGATTTTTGCGAGTCACTCGGACCGAGTAAGTGCATCTCGGCCCGCTACCTCATTCATTGCTATTTTTTAACCTACTTAGTTTCACTTACTAATCCCAATTTTGCTATCCCGCCTAGACTCACCTCGATCCCGGAATGAGCCAGAAGCCATGAACCGTCGATTGATCTGACCGTTCATCCCTACGTTAATAGTCGGTAAGCCATGCGGCCCCCGCCCCATGTTTTACTAGAATATTTTTCTCATTGCTGTGCCACTGAGTTTATTTCGTGGCCTGTTAATCCCCCCAGATACAGCAACACGCTACTGGATTCTATCTGAATCATCGGCCCGACCTGTCCTCCACGACACGCGGACCTTTGGTGAGTGTTCTCAATGTGCCCGCTCTGCAGGTTTACTGTCCGTTATTTTAGAATCCTCTTACTATGCTCATCATCTGGGAGATCCCCATTTTACTAGCACCGATTTGATTCAAGGGCCTACGTGGTACCCACAGGTACACGCCAGCACACACTGTGACTACCCCGAGTTTTTTACGTTCTGATTTTTGGTGGACTAGTCCATCACTGCACGCGGACCATTGGCTATTGCTCTCATTGTGTCCGCTCGGCAGGTTTACTGTGCGTTATTTTTATATCCTGATACTATGCTCAATATTTGGTAGGCCTTGAATGTATTTGCACCTAGTTGATTCTAGTGCCGGCGATGGACCCACGGGTACACGCCAGCACACACGGTGATTACCCCAAGGTTCTTGTCGAACACGCATGGCCGCGCCCATAATCACAGCGGTCATTCTTCCCTACATCCATTGATGCACGCTCTTGCCATTAGTGCTTTCCCCGGTGGGGCTCCTCCTAATGATCGTTTTGGCAGCGCACCTAGTTGTATTTTGCTCCTTTTTGGTATCGTGGTTCACAGGCCCTAGTCCGGCTATGCTTACTAGTCCCCCCTCTTCTCCAAGGCGTCCATCCCGGCCCCGTGTCCCCAACATCGGGCATATATTGTATTTATTACTGTTAGTATTCACATTACGCAATAATGTCTAATCACTAGTGTTCTCGTTAAGATTCAAACCAGTTTGTCTCTACCTATGTGATATATCTGAGGCTTATTCAGTACCCTCTAATCCGCAATTTTTACCCTTAATAGGTCCTTTGCCCCTTCCCTTATGGTCCTGATGAAGACCCCACAGCAAGGTTAACCGATCCTGCAACCACTAGAGGGTCGAAACGTCGACTGTTTGTTTTTACTGTGGCAACGTCACGCCAGAAATTGTATATACACTGTACTCCTTGTCGTATGCCTTCTTTTGATTAATAATACTATGCGGCATGCAAGTTGTTGCTACTTTTTTAATAGCATAAATAAGTGCTTTAAAGATTGATTTTACTGTCACTTAATCCCACCACTGCACTATCTCCTCACCATCACGCTCCCTTTCCCTCCTCGGGGCACTGTATGACGTTAATACAGTTGATTGTTTTTGAAATGATGTATATCAAATATACTTTATCCCACTGTGAATTAAACTGTGTGGATAGAATCATTTGTTGTTGAGTAATTCCATTGATAAATTGTATGTAATCATTTCCTCAAATACACTGGGACCCTCTCCTCTCAGTATCTATTCAACCCAGGTCCCAGTGACTTATATGGGTCAACCCCCCTTGTTCATATACCACGTTGTGTTTTGGGCCTTTTCCTGTCAAGGGCACTAGGCCTGCCCACACAAGTGAGGTACCATTATTCTCAGAAGACTTTTGGGAATGTGGGGCGGGTGTAATTTTGTGGATCCACGCAGATTCCAAAACTTTCCAACACAGAAATGTGAGGAAAATATATTTTTAACAAAGTTTGAGGTTTGCAAGGGATTTGGGGTAACATAACCTGGTGAGAGCCAGACTAGTCACCACATCCTGGATTCCCCTTGGTGTCTAGTTTTAAAAAATGTATAGATTTGCTCAGTTTCCCTAGGTGCCGGCTGAGCTAGGGTTCAAAATCTACAGCTAGGCAATTTGCAAAAAAAGGGCCAGTTTTCACTGTAAACATGAAGTGAGTCCACTTACATTTCGAGATGTTTCCTGTTGGGGGCACTAGGCCTACCCACCGAAGTGAGGTACCATTTTTATCGGGGGACATAGGGAAACACAGAATTGGAGAGCAACTGTTATTACCTATTGACTTTCAATGCATTTCTGCCTTCCAAATGAAAGACAATGTGTAAAAAACAATTAACTTTGAAAAATGTCTTATCATTCTCATGCTAGTATATTTACTCACAATTTCGGAAATGTGCAAATAGCTGCTGTTTCTAAACTCTATATTTTGTTCCAATTTCAGAAATTCATAAGTGTCTTTCATCCCGATTTTTCACTATATCTATTTTCCCAAAGGAATTGCTACATACCCTGTACATAATAAAAAAACATTGCAAGATACTTCTCAGTTATTGGCTCTGGATTCATCGGGTTCTTGGTGAACCTGCATGTCCTATATATCCCCACAACCAACATGGTCCAGCGGATGTAAAGGTGTATTGCTTTCAAACATCTGTCATAATTAGAAGACGTGATAGGTGAAAGCGTTGGCACAAATGGCTTTTTTTTCAACTAATTTTCAATTTTTCCTATTTTCAACTGTTAGTTTCTATAAAGAAAACCTTAAAGGATCTACACAAATGACCCCTTGCTGAATGCAAAATTTTGTCTACTTTTCTAAAATGTATAGCCTTCCAGGATCCATTATTGCTTTCATAGCCATTTCTACCACTAACTAGAAGAAGACTGAAAGCACAAAAAATAGCAAAAATAGGCTATATCCTAGTAAAATGCCAAAGCTGTGTTAACAATGTTGGTTTTCTGTAAAAAGTCTGTCATTCCCTGAAATTGGGGAACATTGTGATTTCAGCCCCACAAGCCCTTTGTTGATTGCATTTGCAGGGAAAAATACAGATGCTTTCATTTGCAGCACTTTTTTCCCATTTATCCTAAAAAAACAAAATGTAGCTGTATTTTGGCTAATTTCTGGGTGCCCTCCAGAGGAATCCACAAACCCTGGGTACTTTAGAATCCCTGTGATATTGGAAGTAAAGGACGCCAATTTGGCATGGATACCTTATCTGGTCAAAACGTTACAGGGGCCTAAGCGCAAACTACCCCAAACAGCCAAAAAAAGGCTTAGCACGGGAGGGGGGTAAGCCTAGTAGCAAAGGGGTTAAAGGATTTCCATTTAGACCCACAAAAATGAGCAGATAATGTTCTCTTCTTTACAGAGGACATTGATAAAGCATTACACTATGCGCTTAGAAGTATATCCCAATATGCTAAAGAATTTAGATACTCACTAAACAAAGATAAAACTGAGGTCTTCCCACATAAACCTCTCTGTCTTTCTTCGATTACACATAACACAGTGCTGAAATGGCTAAATAAAACAATGAAATACTTAGGTATATGGTTCTGCAGAGACCTAGAGGATAAAATCACAATAAATGAAAATATGACAATATCAAAAGTTAAGGAGGTTGCCCAACATTTGTAACCAAAATGTATTACCTGGTGGGGGAGGCTAGAAACTGTTAAGATGATGATCTCACCTCTCACTAAATTCTCTAATACCTTCTTTAAGATAATCGATAACTCACTGTCAGACTTCCTCTGGCAGAATATTAAGAGAGCCATAACCTCTCTGAAAAAACTTAGGGGTCAATTATGATGGTGGACGGGTCGCCACCGCCATGCAGGCGGTGGCGATCCATCCACCATCCTTGCCCGTCCGCCACCTATTTCCCCCCACCATATTATAATGGCAGGGGGGGGGCGTGGCCGACGCTGCGGAAAAGGTCTAATATGGTGGCGGTGTCTATCAGACACCGCCAGCCATATTAGGATGGGCTGAGGGGAATGCCTTTCCGTGGTGGCAATGCCGCCACGAAAAGGCATACTGTCCTTGCTTTGGGGGCCCGTGCAGGCCCCCAGGGTGAAGGGGGGGTGGGGGTACCCCCCTGCATTTTAGAATACAACATGGCAGGCACTGCGCGGTGCTTGTTATGTTGTGATTTGAAACACTCAACATGCATTTTTTGCATTGCGGCGGGCGGTGCTTTTAGCACCGCCCGCCGCAATGTAAAAAATGCAGGATGCACCCGCCACTGTGGCGGGTGCATCCTAATTCGAGGCACGGGACATCTGCCCCTGTGGCGGACGGTCCCGTCCTCCGACAGGATGGCGGACGGACTTTGTCCGTCCGCCATCGTAATTGACCCCTTAGACTCCATAAAAAGAATGGTGGGGTCAGGTCTCCTGATAGCCAAAAATATCAAATGAATTTTTTTAACAAGACAAGGTGCACGTTGGTTTTCCCAGTCATCTATTCATGATTCTACTTTGTGTTGTAGTTCCTATAGTACCCATGCAGGACCTGTGCATTTGGATAACATACACTGTAGGATTGGTGGCAGATTAACTCTGAGCACTCCCACCGAACATGTTAGTCTGTTTTCATGTATGCTTGCTCACTTGAGAGTTCGTATCCTAAAAACAGGACACTGAGGTGGCCTATTTTTGATTTTTTAAAGTTAAATTTGTAGCCCTAAGAGGCAAATCCCATTATAATAGTGCTCACCCTGGTCAAGTGCCTCATTAAGTCATCGTTCATTAGATAAATATTGTCCACGTAGGACAATGCTTCCTCATCAAAATTTTGGCGAGCTATTGTTACTTCTGCCGGACTGTCTAGCATAGTCAGAGCTCATTCCCCGTTCAGAAGCTGCGTTCTCAGTATTCTAGGCATGTCTGATCTTCTGACCTGCAACTTTCTTTTTCTTAAATTGAGGTTTTGGTTTTGGCTTGTCTTCTTTTTTTGAAGTATAGTCTTGAGCGTGCTGCTTTTCTCTGGACTTTGTAGGCTCTTCTTTGTGTTCTGACTGTCCTTCTCTCTCTGATTTTTTTGTCGAGCTCTGAAAGGAACGTGTATCAGTATCCTGATACCTGTCAGGTTTCCTAATGTTATCCCTATTCCTGAGATTATTCCTCTTTTTAGAGGGCTCCTGTGGAGGAGATCTACCTCGGGATTGAGATCTTTTTTACTGTATAGTTTAATTGTTTTTCATTATCCCACTTCTTTCTAGAAGAAGAAGAAGCAGGTGTCTGCTTAGAAGTGTCCTTTTTGGGACTGCCCATCAGTTGTGATTTTAAAGCTGTATCACCCAAACTGTCTCTGCCTAATTCTGCATATGCAGTTTAAATTATTTTGGGCAGTTCGTGTGGTTGATCTAATGGATCGAACACCCTTAGGCATTGGCGGATTGCCACTGAAGCTGCTTCTGCTTTAATATTAGCCAGTATTATGGCTAAAACCTGTTTGTAGTTACTGACTAACTTCATCCCTAAGTTCAGAGCAGGCTCTGTCCTGTACTCATTCTGTATTTGTCTCAATACATCAAGTATCACTGTTAATGAAGGAATACCATGTGTTCTGGTATATATGGCAGCAAAGACTGTACCCCAAGTGGTACAATACTCTAACTGTGGTGTTAGTTATCCCATGGGCAAGCAGAATGTTAACATTCTGTGTTTTTCAAATGTGGTAGTATTTAAGAATACAGCCTCAAGCTGAGTTTTTTTAGCTACCCAGAATGGTATTTGTTTGCGTTTTGTGGGCATTTTGCCCATTGCTGCTTGTAGTGTTTGTGGAGTAATTTTAATTGGTGTACCCTGGGACTGAGTGCCATTAGTTCCAACTGTTGTTGGTTGGACTGTGAAAGTCCTCATGACGTATTAAGTCACGTTTCTGTAGACTATAATTAAATCTTTGTGTTGTGGGAGTAAGTCTGGTTGTGGCATTGTATCAATGCCAGGATGCTAGTATAGGCCATGTTCCTCCGTCTCCTCCGAGCGGGCCTAATCTTACTCTGTTTCTTAAGTGGGATAGGGCACCTTTAAACCAGCAAAAATGTTGCTGGTACGTTAGCGGAACCTCTGTGGCCTCGCAGAGACCATAGTCCGCTGGTGCATCTCCCTCTGTGTAAGAGTGAAATGTGTGTGTTCTAGCATCTGCTTCTGGGAATGTAACCCACAAAAAGAAAACCTCTGCTTTGTTTGATTTGTGTGCCTCAATCACAAAGGCTACTAAGCCACCACTAGGTGTTAAACCATGTTCTAGTAGCTTCAGGGTGATAGTATGTCTGAATATAGGTGGAATGAGAATTCCCACCACCTCCTCTTCTTCTGAGAGGTGCAGATTCACTACAGGGTCATTTTCAGCCCCAGTCTCAGTCATTTTTTAAATGAAGAAGTTTTATTCAAGGGAACTATGATAAGGTGTTATGCACAATTTAGGAACACTATGTCCTTCAAGCTTGATTAACCAGCAGCCCATAAATACGATATTTTGCTTACTCAGCTGTGGCGGAGTTTGTGCCCACCCACTCCAGACGCCTCTGGTGTTTGTGAGTAGGGGTCTCTGAGAATTAGCACAACTGAACCACTCAGATTCTACTGTTAAATACCAACGTTGGCGGCACCATGTCATGTAGTTCCTATAGTACCCATGCAGGACGTGCGCATTTGGTAACATACACTGTAGGATTGGTGGCAGACTAACTCTGAGCACTCCCAGCGAGTATGTTAGCCTGTTTGCATATATGCTAACTCACAGTGCCACTTGTGTCTCCTCTTATCGGGGAGAGATTGGTTTTTGGCAGTCTTAGAACAGGACAACCCTGATCCCTCAAGATCGTGGAAACAATGTACCACTTTTCGCTCAGTCACTCGTGCACAGTTAGTTTGTCTCCGAGATACACAGAATAAACCATCTGGGCATTTCAATAAAAGGTTTATTGAACAGTTGCTATTCTCGTGTAGAATATATGAGCTGTAACAACCATTAGACAGTAGCAGAGATATATGATTAGCAGTACTATGAATATAAAAGGATATTACAGTTCTACCATTGTGCAATTAGCATGAATAAATACATTAATATAAAATGCATGATAAAAGTGCGCATACTCCTACGATGCCTATCTAGATGTACCTAGGTGTACCTAGCATATGAGTAGGTGTGAAAGCCCAGAATCCCTCTAGGATTTAGTCCAACCCCATAACCTGATGTAGGAGAAATGTCGGAGTACTTCTTCATCTCGAGTTGGACACCCCGCAAGGGATGTTCAGACCAATGTCAGCTGGAGTGTCTGCATGCAGGAGCCTCAGCGTCTCTTGTCAGTATGTCGGCCTGGAAGTCTCGGTTCCCTCTAACTACTGCTAGCAAGAGGTGCTGTATTTATAGAGAAAAGTATATAGAATCCCTTTGTCCCTTGTTCTTGTGTTAGCCATTGCTGGGTATGAGGATGACATGTGTGATGAACCTTGTGCGTAGATATCAGGAAGGTGATGTATAGCCCTTCACAAAACACAAGGAATGCCAAGGGTCTCAAAAACTCTAACTGTTTTAACACTCATTAAGTAGTGTAAAAAGAGAAATGTATATATATATGTGTGTATGTGTTACAAGGAGAGAAAGTATATAAACCCATCAGCCCACCCATTGACGGAGTCTCGTCATCTGGGTTCTTTTGTATAGATTGGTACCATCCAGATATCCCACTCAATGGTATTGTGGGTTTTACTGGTATGGAGTCAACCAGTGAGAGAAAAAGATATCACAGCTGAAAGGTCAAAAGTTGCAGTGCATAAAGAGTGTAGTAACATAAAGAAAATAGTGATTAAAATTGCCTGTTGTGATGCCAAAAGCGACATTTTAATAGGAGGGTCATCATAACCGCAAGGTTAAAAACAGAGTGGTGATAGTATAACAACAAATATTACTATCAAGAAGATGTCTATGTGGTCAACATGTTTCAGCCTTGATGGCTTTCGTCAGGACCTAAGTTTATATACCACTACTGCAACAGTGAAGAAATAATAATAGTGTGAAATTTTACACAAACCAAGTGACAAAACCTACCGAGAGCAGTGTACTGAACGGAGGTATGAAGTCATGGTTGTGAGGAATCTCTCTCCTGAAACACAAGAAAAGATTTGCATCGAGACAAATATAAACATCAAAACTACCAACAGTATGTAGCTATCTAGTGATATACCAGGCAATGTGTGTTAAACTATCAGCCAAATATGAACTCACCCATCAATTGTATGGAGGACACCTCACCTCGCCTGGCACTTGCTCACGTTAGTAGAGGCCACGCACTAAGGACATGAGGAAGAAAAATAATAATAATAATGTAATGTAACACAGATATGTGTTAAGATTCTTATTGTATTTTACCAAATTCTTGGTAATCACTCTGTTGTCAAAGGGAAGGATAGCAAGGGGATCACCAGCCTAAAACTAACAATGAAAATGAAGTATTTAAGTATGATCCAAAACTAGACTAAGCATAAATAGCCTGCACTCAAGTGGCAGTGTAACAAGGGTTAAGTCAAATAGATTAACATACTAGCAAATTCTTGCAAGTATGTGCCTTTCTCCTACTTTAAAAAGCGCTTAATTCGCTAATCTAAAGCCAAGAGAGCATCATCATCACCCACATATCCGTCGTTGCCTCGAGCTTCCCACTGAGTCGAGGGGAAGGTAACGAGTCATCTGGCCTTACCAGATAAATACGGAGGTGGCGGACCAGAAAGGAAACAGGTCCTGTTTGTCTGTGGATTGGTTGGACTTACATGTTTGTCTGTGGATTGGTTGGGCTGACGTGAACTAAGTAAGCCGGAAACCGGGGGGGGGGAAACCATGTCTGTTGATTGGTTGGGCTTACATGAACTGAGTAAGCCGAAACACGAAGAAGAACCATAAGGGTTTCGCAGCTGTACTGTGTTTAGACGGCGGACCAGAGACAGAGAGCAGCAGTCCCTCCTCCTATTCGTCACCTGATTGGTTATATTGGTCTAAACTTAGTCTGCCGGAAACCGGAAGAAAAACTACAAGGTTTCACCGCTGTTTCAATTCAAAGCGGCGGACCAGAGAGAAGACAGGAGGTGATTGGGTTGTATGAAAAACCGGAAGCAGAAGCTGTAACAGACACACGCTTTGTATAAACCTTAAACACTAGGTGAAACAGGTTCAGAACTCAACTATAAACAAATGGCGGACCTATAAGGGAACAGAACCCGACAACAGTTGATTGGACAATCGTTCGGGTCTGAAAAAAGTATATACAGCGCAAACAGCGAAGTAAGCCCTCATTGGTTAGCGCCATTGTTGTTATCATACGGAGATTAATATTTTAGAATTATTAATTTGTACCACAGACAGTATAACCCGCACATCAGGGTAATGGATACCAAATGGTGAATACCCATGATTTTATCTATGGTAAAAATCTATGGTAAAAAATATACAATTACTCCCTGTGGGTTATTATGATCGTTTTTATTAAAACATGAATTATTAGGAAAAATATTGTTCATTTAATCCAGAAACGCCCTGAGCGTAAGCCATCATCGGCATTTACAAGAGTATTAAATAAAGAATAATCTAGACTCTCTCGATGTCACTAGAAATAAGATTCAATTTTATAAACAGAATTCCCATGATGTGTAACAGAGCTGGAGCTCCAGTTACACTCGCATTGTCTATCGCAATTGGGTATGTTATGAGAGACGGTCAATCCATCTCATAAACACTGAATGCTAAGTGTGGATGTTACAACAGTGCTCCCACATCATGTTTAGCTCAGATTTATATCTAATGAAAACCACTTTGTCCGTCTTGTCCAACATGTTGATCTAAGGACAACAAACAAAGGTTCTCAAATCTGAATCCAGGGAATTTCGTCGTTTAACTCTGTGGTATCACTTTTTAATTTAAAAATCCATTTTTGTTCTTTGGTGAACAGATACCTAGACACATCATTCACATGTTTGGGGATAAATGGTTGGTCGAGGACTAGCCATTTCATATCATCTGCTGTATGTCTCATTGTGACGAAATGGTTAGTCAGTCGAGTAGCCTGTTTGTTCCGTCTAATGGTACTTTGATGTTCTTGGATCCTAAGTTTTACTTTCCTTGCCGTCATACCTACATAGCGAAGTGAACAAGGGCATGTTATTAAATATATCACCTTTTCACTATTGCAATTGGTGTGACGTTTAAGGACCCAAGGGCGTGTTGTACCTATATCAACTGTGAGTGTTTTCTCAGTCTGTGGACATACGGAACAGGTTCCACAAGGGTAATGACCTTGCACAGGCACCGTGCTCCAAAGTGTGGTCGTGGGCTCTGGTAGAAAGGATCTAGGTCTGGTGTGTACCAAATCATCTCGGAGATTAGGACTTCTCTTAAAAGAAAAGAGAGGTGGTGGAATCCTAGCACCAGCTGTGTTTAGAATCCGCCAGTTCTTACGGATGATTTTCTGTACCTGCGTTGAGGCAGTACTGAAAGTAGTCACACATGTCAACTGCTCCAGAGAGGGTTTTTCAACTGGGGGAGCTAATAGGGCCTCCAGATGGTTGTTGGAGGCCCTCTTGAGTGCCTTCCTTATCATGGTACCAGGGTATAGCCGTTGTTTGAGTTTGATGGCGAGATCTCTAGATTGAACTTCAAAATCCGCTTTTTCAAAACAATTTCTGCGAACCCTAAGAAATTGTCCAAAGGGCAAATTTTCCCTAAGGGAACGCGGATGGTGGCTATCAAACCGAAGTAAGGAGTTTCTACACATTGGCTTGCGGTATAATTTGCTTGCCAAGTGGCCATCCTTTGGAATGATAAGAAGATCCAAGAAGGGAAGCTCCTTATCGCTGAATTCCACCGTAAATTTGAGGTATTGATTCTGAGTATTCAGCCAATTTTGGAATGCAAATATAGAGGCACTGTCCCCTCGCCATATGTTTCTCAAATAGGTGGATATATAGATTGGCCAAGCTGGGGACGAAGATGCTCCCCATTGAAGTCCCGGAGATCTGAAGGTACAGGGAATCTTCAAATTGAAAAAAATTCTCAGTCATAGCAAGCCTTGCCAATTCCATAATGAAATGAACTGGTGTTATACTTTCATGTGGTTGTACTTCCAAAAGACCTCGTATTGCATCCAATGTTTCCTCCTGCGGGATACACGTATAAAGTGATTCGACATCGAAGCTGACCAGCATGTCAGTCGCAGTGTCGAAAGGCACTTCAGGTAGCAGACGTAAAACGTCTTTAGTATCCTGAAGGTAAGTGGGCATAGTCCGCACTAAAGGTCTTAAAAAGAAATCAACAAAAGATGAAAGGGGTTCCAAAAGGGACCCAATGCCGGAGATGATAGGTCTACCTGGGGGGGGCCTTGCTGGTTTATGGATCTTTGGCAGGGCATAGAAGTATGGAGTCACCTGATGTAGGGTGACCAAAAATAGAACCTCTTGAGGTGTGATCCATCCTTCCGCACTCGCCTCCTCCACGAGGTTTTTTATCTCATTGGTTAATATGCTCGTGGGGTTTGTTGTGAGCAGTTTATAGGAATTGACATCGCCTAATTGTCTAAGACATTCGGCTCGATAAGTGGTGGTGTCAAGGATGACTATCGCACCACCCTTATCGGACGGTTTGATTATAATAGTCTTATCTTCCGATAAAGTGTCCACAGCCATTTTCTCAACTCAAGACAGATTTTGAAAGGTGTCATTTCTCAACAAATCCAGAGAGTTGATCTCATGGACCACTGCTTCCTCAAACGCACCAACCTTGGGAGGTACTTGTTGGAGAAGAGGAGTAAAAGTTGACTTCTTCTTGAGGCCAGTGTTCATTTCAGTATCTGCCTGGCCGTGATCTTTAGAGGTGTTTAGGAAGAAAAAGTGGAGACGAATTGTGCGAAGAAATTTCTCAATTTCTCCACGTAGTTGGAAAGCATCTCCACTAAAAGTGGGAACAAACCCCAGTCCTTTATTGAGCACTTGATGTTCAATAGGTGTCAAAACGCGTGAGCTAAGATTGACTATCAAATCCTCATTACTACCGGGGGTAATGCTCACTGGCCCCGTCGGCTGCGGGTGTTTGGGGGATCTTGTTCGTCTTCCCACTGAACTTGTGTTTGTTGCTGACCCCTCCGTCTGCCCCTGCTCTGGCCACGGCCCTGTCCTAAAAAAGCCTGGCTATCGTGGAACTGCGGCTGGGGATAGTAATGGGGCATAGGTTGAGGAAATTGTGGATATCCCCATGGAGCTGGTGGCCACCATGGGCCTTGTTGATAAAAATTACCGTGTCCAGTTCATCTGCGATTGGGACGATTATATTGACCTCTGCCTCTCCATTGTGGTGTACCACTGGTTCCCACATCGGAGTCACTGGAGTCTGGGTCTGATGACGAAGTGGAGTAATTTGACCCATATCTTTTGCCTTTCTTACTGGTGTCTGGAGGGTTGTATCCTTCAGCCATGTATGGATAGATTGTCTCAAGAGAGAATTTTGCAAGATCTTTTTTGAATTTATCAATCTTTGCAAAAAAGGTCGGATCTCTATACTCTTTATTGGTTTTGTTCACTTCATCAAGTTGTTTCTGATATTGTTTTGTGGTCAGTGTAGTCTTTATCTGGCCCTCTCGAATTTGTATTTCAATGAGGATGGCATCCGCCACCCTTTTCGCAGTCGTGATAATAAGGATTAGCCAATCGCGGGTGCATCGCCACGCGATTAATGACCAATCTTTGAGAAAGGCTTTGTCTGTCAAAAACAGTCTCGGAGTGTTGGTCACCAGAAGACCTGTTGGAGCACATTTGCCATGTAAGTATTCGGCCATAATTTGTCCATGTATAATGGTGCGGGTATGGCTTTTCTTCAGGTTCAAGATGGTATCCCAATCACCAGGAGGAGTTGGTCCAACCGTTGGAATAGAGTCCAACATACTTGGATTGTCTATGAGGATGGATTGTAAAGTATCATCATCGAAAGATAGGCCAGCGAATGCAGGCTATTTATGCTTAGTCTAGTTTTGGATCACACTTAAATACTTCATTTTCATTGTTAGTTTTAGGCTGGTGATCCCCTTGCTATCCTTCCCTTTGACAACAGAGTGATTACCAAGAATTTGGTAAAATACAATAAGAATCTTAACACATATCTGTGTTACATTACATTATTATTATTATTTTTCTTCCTCATGTCCTTAGTGCGTGGCCTCTACTAACCTGAGCGAGTGCCAGGCAAGGTGAGGTGTCCTCCATACAATTGATGGGTGAGTTCATATTTGGCTGATAGTTTAACACACATTGCCTGGTATATCACTAGATAGCTACATACTGTTGGTAGTTTTGATGTTTATATTTGTTTCGATGCAAATCTTTTCTTGTGTTTCAGGAGAGAGATTCCTCACAACCATGACTTCATACCTCCGTTAAGTACACTGCTCTCGGTAGGTTTTGTCGCTTGGTTTGTGTAAAATTTCACACTGTTATTATTTCTTCACTGTTGCAGTAGTGGTATACAAACTTAGGTCCTGACGAAAGCCATCAAGGCTCAAACATGTTGACCACATAGACATCTTCTTGATAGTAATATTTGTTGTTATACTATCACCACTCTGTTTTTAACCTTGCCGTTATGATGACCCTCCTATTAAAATGTCACTTTTGGCATCACAACAGGCAATTTTAATCACTATTTTCTTTATGTTACTACACTCTTTATGCACTGCAACTTTTGACCTTTCAGCTGTGATATCTTTGTCTCTCACTGGTTGACTCCATACCAGTAAAACCCACAATACCATCGAGTGGGATATCTGGATGGTACCAATCTATACAAAAGAACCCAGATGACGAGACTCCGCCAATGGGTGGGCTGATGGGTTTATATACTTTCTCTCCTTGTAACACATACACACATATATATATACATTTCTCTTTTCACACTACTTAATGAGTGTTAAAACAGTTAGAGTTTTTGAGACCCTTGGCATTCCTTGTGTTTTGTGATTAGTTAATTGGGGGATAGGATGCTAGTAGGTCTTTAAAAGGTTCCCCTTTTGACCCTTTCTCACGGTTAGTGTTTGGTGTATAGCCCCTGCCTGGTTTCCAAGTAGCCTTGTGAATATGTATTCATACTGTGTTATCTAAAGGTGGAGTCATAGAACACTATTGTTGAGGGAAAGCCCTACTTCTGCAAACAGGCCTAGAACTAGGTAAAAGGTTCAGTACATAAAAGGCGTTCAATCCTTATAAGGCTTGTTACTGTTAAATGTAGGGGAGTTGATCTAGGTGAAGGGGTATAATGTTACTTGGGCCTATATTAGGTTACCTGTATGAAACATAACAACCTGGAATCGTATTGAGAATAGTTTGCCGCCCTGACTTCGTCAGACACGGTCGCTCCCACGCTCCCTGGCTCCTGACGGTATCGTTACCCTTACCTCAGACCATCTGTGTACTTGTGCATCTGCATTAGCGCTTGTGATTTGTGATTTGTGATTTGTGCATCTGCATTAACGCTTGTGATTGTGCATCTGTTCTAGCGCTTGTGATTTACTTCTCATTCCGCTCAGTTTGTGGCACGTTTCAGGTATTCTGCAGCGCAACATAATTTAGGCATTTTAATTAGCGCGACGGAAACGGAGCTGCGCTCTACCTGTTTACTTCAATCTGCATGTTTAAAGCGCCTGTGAACTTTTATCTGTGCCCCAGCCTCACTCGACTTGTCTCTACCTCCATTTTGTTTGTTGTTGTAGCCCTTCCTCCTCGCACCGCTCCCCGCCTCCCTGCTGCCCCTCCCACGCCCCTCCCCCCCTTGAGGTGTATTAATGGCAGATGGTCCCACGCGCAGCGTCCACGCGCTACGGCCGCGCCGAAGGTGCGCCAAAGGTAAGCCGGTCTACGCCCGTCCGCGCCTGGCCCGCGCCCAGCGCCAGAGCCCCTGGTCCTCGTAAGGTCCACCCCTCTCGCATTACTTACGACGCCTCCACCCTCCTAGCCCTTAACCCCGGCCGTTCCCCCAACTGCGTCCAAGCCGCTCCTGGACACACCCATGGACCCTTTGCCTGCAACTCCTGCAAGTTCGACGACACCAAGAACAACTCCTCATCTACGAAAACACAACAGATATCCGACCCCAACCACCTACAATGCATCCTGCTCAACACCCGCTCGGTCCACAGACACGCCATTGACCTCTGGAATCTACTAGACACCATCTCTCCGGACGTCGCCTTCTTAACAGAAACATGGATGAATGCCTCTTCAGCCCCAGACATCACCATTGCCATCCCGGAAGGCTACAAGATCACTCGCAAGGACCGTACCGGCCACACAGGAGGAGGCATCGCTATCGTCCATAAGAAATCCATCCGCATCTCAACCAGCTCAGACGTCAATCTCGCCAACTCTGAACACCTTCACTTCCAGATCCACACCGACCCCAAGACCACACTCAGAGGCACCCTCCTTTACAGGCCACCAGGACCCCGCGCACAATTTAGTGAAGACATCACGGACTTCATCACTCCACACGCGCTCCCCTCCGAGGATTACATCCTTTTGGGAGACCTCAACTTTCACCTCGAAAAGAATAACAACCGCAACACCACCACCCTTCTGGACAACCTCGCCAACCTCGGACTTAAGCAACTTGTCACCACCCCCACCCACATCGCAGGTCACACACTCGACCCTATCTTCACCTCCAGCAAACATGTCTCCTTCAGCCACACCACAGCTCTCCTTTGGACTGACCACCGCTGCGTTCACTTCACCTACAACAAGCCCACTTCCAACAACCACCCCCAACCCACTCTGCAAAGAAACTGGAACAAAATCACCATCGACCAGATCTCCTCATCGCTTCTTCAAAACCCCCCAGCCCACTCCTCAAACCCAGACCAAGCAGCCACCAACCTCACCCAATGGTTATCCAACAGCGCCGACATCCTAGCACCACTGAAAAAACGACAAATAAAACTAGGCAGCAAGAGGACCTCCTGGTTCAATGATGAGCTTAAGAAATCTAAGAAACTCTGTCGCTCCCTTGAGAAGCCCTGGAAAAAAGACCCAAACACCAGCACCAAGGACGCCTTCAAAAACGCCACCCGATTACACCACCAACTGATCCGGAATGCCAAGAAAGCCGCTTTCACGGACCGACTAGATAACAACGCCCACAACAGCAAGGAATTATTCAACATCGTCAAGGAATTTACCAACCCCTTGGCCAACTCCAACGACATCACCCCCTCTCAAGCCCTCTGTGACTCCCTAGCCTCATTCTTCCACAACAAAATTGCAGACATCCACAACAGCTTCGACAACCGACCCGAAGACCAACACACCCAACCCCCTGCAGGACCCCCACCCCCCCTGAACATCCTCAATGACTGGAAGCCAATCTCCACTGAGGACACCATCCGTCTGATGAACTCTATCCACTCAGGATCCCCCACAGACCCATGCCCTCACCACATCTTTAACAAAGCAGACTCCATCATAGCACCGCACCTTCGAGACGTCATCAACTGCTCCCTCAACTCCGCTACCTTCCCGGAAAGCTGGAAACATGCCGAACTCAGCGCCCTCCTGAAGAAACCCACAGCTGACCCCACCGAACTCAAAAACTACCGCCCTATCTCACTCCTTCCATTCCCGGCCAAAGTCATCGAGAAAGCGGTCAACAACCAGCTCGCTGCATTCCTCGAAACCAACAAATCCCTCGACTCCTCACAATCCGGCTTCCAAGCCAAACACAGCACTGAAACCGCCCTCATCGCAGCAACAGACGACATTCGAACTCTACTGGACAATGGTGACACAATCGCCCTCATCCTCCTCGACCTCTCCGCAGCCTTCGACACGGTCTGTCATAGCACCCTTCTACAACGCCTCAGAAACGTCGGAATCCAAGGAAAAGCACTGGAATGGATCACCTCGTTCCTCACCGGAAGAACCCAGAGAGTCCGCCTTCCACCATTCAAGTCAGAGGCCACTGAAGTAATCTGCGGCGTACCACAAGGATCCTCACTCAGCCCCACCCTCTTCAACGTATACAAGTAGCCGAATGGATGAAGCACAGCCGTCTGAAACTGAACTCAGACAAAACAGAAGTCCTCATCCTAGGCACCTCCCCCTCCGCCTGGGACGACTCCTGGTGGCCAGAGGCCCTTGGAAAAGCACCCATCCCGACGGACCACGCACGGAACCTGGGCGTCATCCTGGATTCCTCACTCTCGATGAACAGACAAGTCAACGCCGTTTCTTCATCTTGCTTCAACATTCTTCGCATGCTCAAAAAAACATTTCGCTGGATCCCCACTGAAACTAGAAAAACAGTCACCCACGCTCTGGTCACGAGCCGACTGGACTACGGAAACACCCTCTACGCCGGTACCACCGCAAAACTCCAGAAAAAACTCCAACGCATCCAGAACGCCTCAGCCAGGCTCATATTAGACATCCCGCGTAAAGAACACATCTCTGGTCACCTGAAAAACCTCCACTGGCTCCCCGTCAATAAGAGGATTACTTTCCGGCTCCTAACCCACGCACACAAAGCACTCTACGAAATCGGACCCGAATGCCTCAACACACGACTGTCCTTCTACACCCCCTCCTGCCAGCTACGATCCTCCAACCAAGCCCTTGCCACTGTACCTCGCATCAACAAAACCACCATGGGAGGTAGATCCTTCTCCTACCTGGCAGCTAAAACCTGGAACTCACTTCCCACTCACCTTCGCCTTACTCAGAACCACCTAGCATTCAGAAAGCAACTTAAAACGTGGATATTTGACAAGTAATTCCCCACCCTTCTTCAAGCGCTTTGAGACCCTCCGGGTATGTAGCGCGCTATATAAATGATCTGACTTGACTGACTTGACTTGACTTTGCCGTGTCCCCTACCCCTGAGCGCACTAATCCCAACCACTAGCATTAAATATGTTAATTTAAGCCTGATCATTCAACATTCATTAGATACATTCCATACCCTAGATATGATAATGACTTCCATACTACCCAAATCTGACTATGCCTCTCTTTGGGTGAATAAACATATTAAGATTGATGGCTCGACAATATTTTGTGAACAGTGGGCAAACAAAAGAACTATTTTTATGAAAGACATTGGTACACAGATAACCTCCTTATGTAATTGGGTCACATAGCATCCCTTATATATAGAAACATTTGCTGTATCTCACTTAAAAACAGATCAAGATGGAGTCTACATAGACAGGGTATTTCAGGGGATGTTATAGCATCATCGGCTTGGCCGAACATTTGGTCTTTGACCTTTAAAGGGAAAATGTATGCTGCCCTGAGGTGCCCCATATGTCTAATACAGATCGTCAATTGATCGATCTTATGCTTGCCATTGGCATATTATTGAGTCTGTTAGAGTGAAAAAATACTTAGAATATTTCAATTCACACATGGTGAGGTTGGCTTTGTCACATACGTGTCAATGATATTCGTTTTAAGAAGACACACTCTTTACATACCTCAAGAGCACTTTGGAAATCATTTGATGATTTCTTGGAACCTTACCAAATCCCCCTGAAGTATGTACATGTAGGTAAACCTAAATGTTCTCCTGTTTATTAGCACTATAACCTCTTCATACCATCTCTGACTACTGTATCTGGTAACTCTTACCAGAGATCAATTTCTGTCCTTACAACTGGGCTCCTCACTAGGTTTTCTTCTTCTATTCTACCTTCTTTTTCCTTTCCTCTTTGCTCACATGTTACCGCATTTTTACAATGGTGTTTGTAAGAGGTACATTGAAAGCTATACATACTCCATAGTTGCAGTTTCCGCTTCTTTTGGTCAAGCTCTAAAATGGCCCTTCTGATCTTATTTTCAATAGTGAACTAGAGCCTTCAAACCGTCTACGCTGTGATTTGCACTGCGTAAGTAATCTCATGATTTCAATATGACTCATTGTGCATACTTGCTCCGGATATGCACATACTTTGTAACTCACTTTCTTGTGCATTAAGGGACAAATCTATCAAAGCATTGTATTGCCCTTGCTCACGGAGGGCCATAGTGGTGCAACTGTTAAGATAGGTTTATCATTCATTCATTTCATTTCATTTCATAAAGCTTTATTCGGTTCATATAATACAAATGACCATAAAAGCATACAGGCGGAAAACATGTAATAAGGTGACGATATACGGGTTAAAAAAAACAAGATACAAAATTTAAAATATCATACTTTTCCTGAAATAAATAGATTTACATATAAACGTAGCAGTAAAAAAACATTTATCAGGAGAATCCACATTGTATATCAGCCTCATAGCCTCCTCAACATTATAGATACCATATTTTAAAAACATTGGTTTCAGGTAGGCCACCCTGAGATTCATGAAAAGGGTACAGATTAACATAAAGTGCAATGTGCTTTGTTTAGAACGGCCGTCACATGGACAGGGACCAAGAGGGTGCTTCTTAAGATAGGGAAAAGCCTCCAAATGGTGGCCCAGTCCAAGTCTAAGTCACGTAAGAACAAACCTGTGGGCAGGTCTGGTTACCTGACTCAGGTAAGGTTCCTTCACAATCAATGTATTTATTATAGAGGTCGAGTGTAGTCAAGCGTCCATTGGCAACTAAGCGCTTTTGGGCTTTATACAGCATAAATTTATTTTTCAATTCCTGCTTAGAGATATCTCCTGCAGCATAGGGGTCCACTGTTATATCTAGACCATAAATTGCCTGAAAACTGTCTATGATGTAGTTTAGCCAGGGGATCTTAGAATAATTAACCAGGTCAAGGCAATCCTTGATAACATGTTGATTAAAAGTTGTCTCTTCCTTGAGCCAAACAGAGCGCCAAATCATTAAAGGCCTTAATGATATAAGATCACATAAGTAAGCGGCCCCCACTTCCCTATGGATTAAATCGGTTGGAGCAGAGGCGGGTAGGCAAAGGAGTTTTTTGAGGAAGGTATTTTCTTCCGTTTGCAAACGGCCTACATTAGAATATCCCCACAACCCGGCCCCATATAATGCAATCGAGACACTCCCTGCCTGATATATCTGCATCATGTCACTGATTCGTCTGTCGCCGATGTGAGAGGCGAATTTAAAAATACCATAAGCGCTTTTTGCCATCTTTGACCTTACATTTACAAGATCCTGGGACCAATTACCATCCCCTGAAAAGGTAACACCCAAATAGCAAAAATGTTCAACTTGCTGCCCTTTCACCTCTTCTATAAAGAATACATGATTTTTATTAGCCCTAGCCCCACAGATCATCGTATGGGCTTTGCTCTTATTAATGAGTAGTTTTCTATCTTTTATAAAAACAGAGAACCGGTCCAACAGACTCTGCAGGCCTATGGGAGTCCTTGATGATAACACAGCGTCATCTGCATAAAGCAGTACTGGCACTTCTGACCCTTTTACCTGAGGTGCATCAGCTGTGACTGTTTTTAAAATTGAGTCCACGGCATTTATAAAAAGAGTGAAAAGCAGGGGGGTGAGTACGCAAACCTGTCTTATTCCACGCTTTACATTAAAATTAGGGGTGCACTCCCCGCTAACCCCATAACGCACACAGGCTTGCATCTTTTCGTAGAGTTGGGCTAAAAAGAAAATAATTTCCTCAGGTGCACCAAGTTCTAGCAGGGTTGGCCATAAAAATGAATGATCGACCAGATCAAACGCACTGCTTAAATCAGCAAAGCAAAGATATAAAGTGCCATGCTTGGCCTAGGTGTATTTGCCAATTAATAGATCTAGATTTAAGCATTGGTCTAAAGTACCACGCCCCTTCCTGAAACCATACTGTGAACTGGCCAGGATCCCCCTCTCATCAGCCCACTCTTCCAACCTGAACAGCAGCACTCTACTCATGATTTTCACCGATGAGTCAAGTAAGCTGATCGGGCGGTAATTACATGCTGCTGAATTGTCCCCCTTTTTATGGATAGGGACAATAATAGAGTCCCCGCATGTTGATGGAATCATGGTAGTCTCTGCTGCATTAAGAACTAAGGTAAGTATAGGGCCCCATAACAGTGGGAGGGCCTTATAAATGTCAATAGGGACCCCGTCTGGTCCCTGGGCCTTACCCCCTTACTAGCCTCAATACTGTTCTCCACCTCAGCTAAAGTAATATCTAATGGGACTATAGGCCATAATCTTTGATTCACACCATCATGGCCAGCAATATCAAATATGACTGAAAAGTGGGTGACCCAGGCCTCATTGCTGACATGGAACGCAAGATGTGGGGCTTTATCGTCCATAAGAAAGGGGGTGTTTACTGTTGCCCAAAACAGGCAGCAGTCAGAGGTATCCGCTGCCTGCACTAGGTTGTCCCAAGCTTCTTGCTGCAACTCCCTCTTCCTTCTGGAAAGAGCCAATTTGTAGTCACATCTTAAGAGCATTTCTTTGTTCTTGTCCTTAGGCCTAAGAGCTAATGCCTGTTTTAATTTAGAAAGGAGGGTTGTGCATGCATGATCAAACCATCCCTTTTTATGGTTGGTCCCAGTAAATATGGTATCTATAGTCTTGTTAATATTAATACAATTCTCTAAAATAAGAACCGAGGTATTCCCCGGTGTCAGGATACCATTAATATCAGCCACAGATTTAGATATAATTATGCTTATTAGCTTCTCTGATTTTTCCCCTCTCCACCTTAACCTTGTCCCGTTTTTACGGTATGGTTCAACGTTAGCTATGATTCTGGACGTCCGCAATATACTACGTTTCCAGATCTCGGTTCTCATTAGAATGCAATTGTGATCACTTAGGGTGGATTCCTCAATTACCAGGGTCAAACAGTATGATGCAATATTTGAGGAGACCATAACATGGTCAATGTGGGAATTAGTATTCCTGCCTGTAAAGGTAGGAATAGTTTGGCCAAGGGCATCTTTGGCAGGCTGTAAAAGCTCTAAATCATAGGTTGATATTAAATTATTTACTGCCTCACCATATACATTATGTGGGAAATGGGGGGTATTATCACCTCTATTATTTTGTACCCCACATGCCCTTGTGAATGACATTGGGCAGATAGGAGAGTTAAAGTCACCGACCCAGATAAAATCAAAGGTAGTTTTCGCCTCTACTATCAGCTTCGCTATGGCACTTTCTAATTCAACTATTGCTTTGTGCCGTGTATTATCGAATATATTATTATAAAAATTGACTAAAAGCACCTTATGTCCTTCTTTTTCATGGATACATAGGATTTGGTAAAGTGTTCCAACAGTTAAGTGTCTAACTACAGTCAACATTAAATTTAAAGACAATAAAATAAGCAATCCACCCTTTGCTCTGCCGTGCCGCGACCTTAATGCTTCTAGGTGATAACAAGCAAACCCCTCATAGCTGGGTTTTGTGGAACACCAAGTTTCTTGGAGACACAAGATGTCATGAGATCTAATGAAATCGGGCCATCCCAGCATTCTTTCTTTGGAGGCCCAGCCAGCTATATTCCAACTAGCAATTGATATTCCCTTCATGTTTCCACGGTCGGGCTGGTCTTGGGCAGTACAATTGATACCATCCCCACTATACTCTTCCACATCTATGCCAGCATTAGGAATAACTTCATCCACCAAACCTTGGTCATTTACCGTCCTCCCTTTTGTAGAAACAGTTTTGGACCCACTATCATTCATCAAATCTAAATCAGGCGTCAAGGTTAACTCCGAGTCTATATACTTTTCACTTAGTTCATTCACCTGACTATTTGGGGTCACACACATGGGAGGCCCGCAAACCTGGATAAGTCAATCATTTGAATCCAAGGAGCTTAAGGCTTGATATCTGTTTTGTGTTGGGACCTCAAAAATTGGACGATGGGTAGGAGTATAAGGTCTACTTCTATTATCATCAGGGGGCGCTTTAATAAGCTGTCTATAGAAGTAGCCAAGCGGGTGCGCACATACACTGTTCTCATCACAAATTAGGGAGGCTGCTCTTAACAGGACAGTTGCGACGTGTTGGGGATGTTTAAAATTAACAATAACACAGTCGCCCCTACAGGTCTTACTGGAGTTGCCAATCCCATTTACCCTTCTAGTGGTTAATACTTGATCAGCATAGGTAATTGGGAACCCACATTGTTTATGCAGCCATGAAACTGTTTTGTTCTTAAGAGATTCATGTGATTCCTGCTGATACTGGGTCGAGTTAATTTCAGAAGTTGGTACATTAGTTAGAACGACCACATATGGTGCACAGTCAGGGGGAAGATTAATAAAACGTCTTTTCTTCACTTCCATTGACCCCGTCTTTCTTTCTGGTACTGTTGTTGCCATTTTTTTCTGACATACTATTGGCAGGGGGTCGGCGTAGCTGCTTCAATAGTGCATAACCCCCCGTTGGACAGCTTGGGTACGTCATTGTTAACACTAGAACCTTTATCAACAGCCCTAGATCTTTCAGCCATATCAATGTGGGTGCCCAAAATGCCTCCTAATCTTAGTACTTCCGCAGAGATCAGATCAAGTTTAACCATTAGGGGTTTGATAATCTTTTCTATCTTTGCATCTATGATGCTGACTAGGAGATCAAGTTGCTCAGTATTCATTTTAACTGTGCCTTTGTTATCCACTAGCTCTACGTCACATGCCGCGCTTTTGGGTGGTGTTTCTACTCTTTTATTATTACGATTTCCCCCACATTTAGTTTGTGCATTCCTGCATGCCCTCAGTGCTCTCTGTGCTCTAGGGGCCGGGGAACGCTGTACTGGAGGATCATAAGATACA
This sequence comes from Lissotriton helveticus, assembly GCF_964261635.1. NCBI lineage: Eukaryota > Metazoa > Chordata > Amphibia > Caudata > Salamandridae > Lissotriton > Lissotriton helveticus. Next base: position 994,923,754 of record NC_136072.1, read on the forward strand.
TCCAGTGTATCTTGATTAGGCGCTGGTTGAACAGGCACTTCCTTTATTAAAACATCAGGGCTACCGAAATCACAGCTATCATCCGGTGGAGATACGGCCAAAATGGTAGGCGATGTAGGGGATATAGTAGGAGGGCTCCCCCGACCTAACGATAATCGTCGTTCTTTTTTAATTTTATTAACCACTTTCACTAAATAATTGTCCAGCGTGGCTGATACTGGTGGGGTTTTTACAGCTTTATGTTTAGACATTGTTAACACTTAGTGACTAATCCTAAAGTACTCTAAATAGGAGAACTGGCTATCATGGATAGCAGGACATGGTAGTAGTGAAATTAATGTCAACTCAGTTCCTATAGCTTTACAGAATAATAATCACAGAACACGTACGGGGAATTCAAGAGTCTCACTTTAGGGAATGTAGATAACCTCTGATACCCCGACCATGAACCGTGGCCCAACCCAGCCTCGTCCTGCCCCGGACTGCTACAGACTGTCCCACCCTTGTCCCGGGCTTCTCCCGGCGCTGCCCACGCATGTCCCGCGGGGCGGGAGGCGTTCTGCTGTTTATTCGCGCCTCCGGGTGCAGGCTGTGATGTCACCGGTGCGCCGGTGAACCCCGGGGCACCTGGGAAATAGAGTCTTTGGCCGTCCTCACGGCAATGTGGGAAAAGCTGCGGTGTTTTTGGCCGTTTCCCTCATGGCGGTCGGTAAGTGAACTGGAGTGATTAAGCCGTTGCCCTCACGGCGCAATCTCCAGGAACTGCAGACTGGTGTGCCTCGCCACCCACAGAGCGCTCGGCGCTCCGCTGTTTAATAGCGCCTCCAGGCGCAGGCTGTGATGTCACCGGTGCGCCGGTGAACCCCGGGGCACCTGGGAAATAGTCTTTGGCCGTTGCCCTCACGGCAATGCGGGAAAAGCTGCAGTGTTTTCGGCCGTTTCCCTCACGGCGATCGGTAAGTGAACTGGAGTGATTAAGCCGTTGCCCTCACGGCGCGATCTACAGGAACTGCAGACTGGCGTGCCTCGCCAACCATTTCCTTGGCTCGAATTGGAACAACGTGGACAAAGTGTGAAGTACACTGCTACGGGATCTCAACGCAGTGACCATCAGCTCACGCGAATGAATCATGGGGTACGACGTCAGCAGAAATGCCTACCGTCTCTTCCTCGGCTACCTCCTCCTCGCAATGCCTGCTCTCTCCTGCCTCCTCCTCGGTTTATCAAGCCAAGCAATGCCACCTCACATGGCCCTGAGTGGCTTGATAAATCTGGAGTAACGCAACACAGTGCAAATAGCTGTGTTGTGTTACGTTGCAGCATGTTCCATGGGTGAAGTAAGGGTGTTCTAACGCAATACCCATGTATTTTGGCACATCCCTAGATTTACCAATACCGGTAGATCTGGGAATGTGTCAAAATACTATGCATCCCCAGGGGAGACGTAACAAGGATAAATATCTTTATTTCTCCTTGTTTTTTCCTCTTTCTGCATTCTGTAGCACACATAGTAAGAGGAAAACATATGGGGGATTCGTTTTGTGCAGGAAGGTGTTCCTTTCTGCACAAAATCAATCCTGCTTACAATGCAGGCATTCGTGCACCATGGTGCAAGGGTGCCTTCAAGTGCATTGCGCGCCATATAGATAGGAATGCGCCGTATAAGGTTAAGTAGGGCAAACACCTGCCCTTTACCTATCATGCAGAGCAGCAAGGTGGCATGCTGTGCTGCATGACTTTAAATGAATATGCCCCTAGATTTAATAAAAACTTTTGAACTGAAAATAAAATAACTACTGACAGCCCTGCCTGATGTGCTGTGGTGATCACTGGTGGCAATCATGCATAGGGTAAGCACTAAGGTAATTTTGCCTGTTGTGGTCACGATTACAACAGTAAGAATATTAGTAGCCTGTGGTGATTGTTATTCACCATAACTTATAGTATCACATAATATAGAAAAGGCTGGAGAGCCCTGGGCTAAGCCTACTCAGCCACCATGGGCAGCTTTTATCAACCAACTATGAAGTCGGGAGGGGGGATAGGAATATAGATATGTGCATAATCTAACCATTAAGAGTTGGTTTTGGTTTGTTTTGTAAAGTATGGCGACTGCACTTTTTATTGCATTTTAATGTTGTAATAATAGCCGAACTGCATTAAGCTCGGCAGAAGGAGTTGCGACCTCATGCTTAACGTTGTTGACCTTGAACAAACGCGATATCGCTTCCAATAGCGCCTTTTTTTTTGCAGATTTATATAGCGCAAACTCGACCCGAAGGTATTGGAGCGCTTAACAAGAGCACTGGTTACATTACACAAGGACAGATTCCTTTTTTTTTTTTTTTTTTTTTTTTAGGTAGGGGAGATTAAGTGATTTGCCAAGAATCACAGGATGTGGAGTCGACCCCGAGGCTCTGCCTTGGTTTCCCAGCTCCAAAGTCGGCAGTCAAGCGCTGAGACCACATCCTCTCCCCTTGGGCTTAACGTTCTGCTATTTGGGGCAAATCACTTCATCTCCCTCTGCCTAAAAATGCCGCCCGCTTTTTGTTGTAAAGAGCTTTAATGCCCCGAGGTTCGTGCTATAAAAACCTGTAAAAAAGTGCAGACCCTTCGACAGCTCGTTTGGCTCTTTCTGCCTTGATGGTGTCTAGACTTCGGACACCTTTCTTCTCTTTCTTCCACAGGAAGCGCGGCTACTTCTATTGTCAAACAATCTTTTCATGAGTCCGTAAGGGAAGTGAAGTTTCTCCCTAGAGCGGCTGTGGCGTTTTTGGCTCTAAAAAACATTCAATCCATAATCTTGTTTTTCTTAATTTGTATTTTTTTCCGAGCAGGTAAAACAACATATCATCTTTCGCCAGACGAGCGAGCTATAAATGATACGTTCCAAACTTTCCCTATAAAGTACAAAAAAGTTGTTTCTTTTATATCAAGGACAACAGGTAAATTCATTTAATTTACCCATCTTCGACCGAGTAAAGCACATCATTACATTGTAGAGTTAAGAGACCATAAGAAATAGGGCTAAAAAAATGTCATGGAAATGCAACATACCATTTTAAATAAACATAGCAGCTTCCATAACCCCTTCATTAATTAATGGACCATTATCAATAATGTCATTCCTGGAGGTACTAGACCCCATCACACAGATACTTTTTTAACCAGGTACTATACCCAGCTATATTTCCTTTCCCTACAATTCCATAATCTTTGTTTTCGGAGGTGGCTAGTACAACAATTGTTTCACCTTTGGTGGAGGCAATTTGTACCAAAAATCTGTAAAATATATGGGAATCTATATAGACATGGCATATGGTCTGACAGCAAGACTTCCGACTTTGGAGTTGGGAAACCAAGGTCGAGCCTCGGGGTCGACTCCACTTCCTGTGATTCTGGGCAAATCACTTAATCACCACGCCCCTACCAAAAAAAGGAATATGTCCTTGTGTAACATAACTGATGCTTATGTAAAGCGCTCCAATACCTGTGGGTCGAGTTCGCGCTATAAGAATCTGAAAAAAATAAATATATATATATGTCCTTGTTCGCAAAAATCTATGGCTCTGCGATGTGAGCGGTGTCTAGTTGGTGGTGGTCCATTCCACTCCAAAGTAGTGTTATCGGATGGCGCTCAGCCATACTCTGTTCCATTGTAAATGAGTTACCCTCACAAACTCAAAACTAGAATAAACTTTTGCTTCGAGGGACTAATTGTTAAAATAAGTCTCGTTAAGTTGGGTACAGAGGCCTATCTATTATCTGTTAACGCCTTAACGGCGGCTGCAATTTTGCGGAAGTGCGACACTTCCGCAAAACAGGCGGGGCCGCGTCGGCCATTGGCCGACGGCAGCACTGGGGAGGTAGTGCCCAGACACCCTCATCAGGGCTAACCATACGCTTTACTAATCAGCATATAATCATTTTATCCCAGGTTTCCTGGTGGCTATACCAACCCAAACTGCCCTACTCTACATAAATGCGCTTGGTTTGGCAGCAGAATGGTAAGAGCGAATGACTCTAAAACAGCTGTAGAAGGTTCTTGTTTCTTCATTCAAGAGTTTGTAAATATGTGTGTGGTAGTATGATTCAGAATCTCCACATTGTCGTAGTTGTAACCAATGTCCTATATTTTGGTTGGTCACTGTGAACAAACATTGACCAAGCCAATTATAATAGACATTTCTAATGAAAACCTTTTTTTGTGGTTACCATAAAGACTGCACTGATTGGAGGAAAAGGTATGTCAGAAGAATAGCTATTGGATCAGCAGAACTTTGATGTGGCAGAGGTAGAATAGAGGTGATTGGTGATTGTTTTAGTGAGGATGGCAGTGCAGTGATGCAGTGCAGTGATAAGCGGTGGTAGTGAGAATGGGGCTGTAGGAGCTGAGTACCAGTAGGTAGTAGGGTAGTAATGTAGTGGTGAAAGGTAGCAGCAGAGTGACCAAGCTGTAAAACTGTGCAAGGATTCAGTAGCGGTCGGCAGTAGGTGTTTCTGTAGGGCAGTGACGTGGGCAGGGGGAGGGGCAGGGTGGGGGTAGTAATGTATAGATTACAGAGTTTTACAGGTAAGTAAACATTTAAATAAATAAAACAAATTTTGTTGTGCGCACTGCATCACTAAATGTGATGCAGTGCGCGCAACAAAATTCGGTTTGGGGCCCGCTTTGCATGTTAGCGATATTTATCGCTAATGACATGGAAAGTGGGCGTACCCAAACTGTTAGCGACTGAAAACAGTCGCTAACATCGCTATCGCCTATTAGCAAGGCAGGCGTAGCGATGGAAATATTTGCGCCAAGCGCGAATATCTCCAAAAACTAACACCTGCCCAGACCAGTTCTTAGCCATGTTATCCAATGGGAGGTGGATAACATGGCTAAGAGCATTCCGTCGCTAATGCGTGAATATCGCTGTATTCTCAGCGATATTCACGCATTTCGCCGCTATCGCCGGAAAATTTATCACTTTGGAGATAAACTTTGCTAATAGCACGTTATCTCAGCGATAAATTCCGGCGATGCTCAGCGATAAAAAAATCGTCACTAAGCCTATTTACCGATAAATATCGCTACTTGTTGGTAATATGCCCCGTAGTTCTTTTATCTGTAGAAGCATAAGTCTGGCAACCATTATTTGTTTAAGACAGGTTTTCCGGAGCGGGCAAAGGAGGTATGGCTGCGGGCAGAGGGGATACGCCTGCCTATTTGTGTCAACACATGATTTTTCCAGGGCCCATAGTGGCCAAGAGTCCTTGAGTTTTCCGAGGTCAGGTGTTTTTAAGAGTATCTAAGTCTGCTTTTTTATAATTGTTTTAGTGATACAGGTGACAGGTGAAGCCTTTTTAACTCTGTTTGATCAATTTGTAGAAAAGTGATTGTTCTTTGAATATAACTCGACCAAGGATTATTTCCAACCTCAACGATATTCTGAAGGACGGTATTCAGTGAGTTAGGGGTGGCTTTCATAACTTGTACTTTAGTAAAGTGCTTGGGCTTATTTGTGGTGTAGCTGGTGCAATTTTGAAACTAGATGTAATGGTGCATTTCTAAAAAGCTGGCTCTGCAATGCTGGGTTGGTGGTGTCTTCTTTATAGTGCAACATTAGTAGGTGAAGATGTGGTCCCAGATTAGCGATTTCATTCTTTGATGGCGCTGTTCTGAAAAATGGTGGCGTAGTGTGAAGTGTTCGATTATGGTGACTGCTCATGTTGGTCTTTCCTGCCGCTGAAAAGTCAAACGACGCTTGGTTCTCTTTGGCAACTTCTCCCTGCGACCATAAAAGTAAAATGTATCTGTATTGTTACATCATTTTCTCACATGGACCAGGTAAATATTGGCCTGTGTGAAATGTTTGTTACACTGGTGCAATCTCGTGTAATTCTCGAATTTCATGTTACATTTTTCCCACAGGAGGCTGGATCAAGTAGAAAATGTCTGACAGAGAGGCATTTTCTCTGCGAACGAGACTTTTTCTACTCGACCCAGTTTCTTGTCAGTATCTATCTCAGAAAAAGTTACTTGAAATGTTTGCTGCACAAATGATGAAATGTGTACTGCAAAACATTCGTAATTAAAAGAAAATTACGTCATAGTTTCTGAAAAAAAATCACAAAATGTGCACGCTTACTACAAGAGCGATTCTGCTGTTGCATAACATTAAGAAGTGACTCAAAATTTTCAGTCCTTGGCCACCTAGGGTTCGGCCCCAAATTCTGCACCTGGGTCCGCCTCTTATATCATAATCCGCGAGGACATGTGACGGCCAATGGGCACATATCGGACAGCATACCCCTGTCAAGAGGGACTCCCCAGGGGTGCCCTCTCTCGCCACTCCTTTTCGCGCTGGTACTAGAGCCCCTGGCTGCACTGATCAGAGGTGACCCCTTCCTGAAAGGTATCCGGTGGATGGAAGGCTGAGAGGACCGTCTGTCCCTCTATGCCGATGACATCTTGATATATTTGTCAGACCCTGAACACTCCCTACCAGTGCTCCTTGAGATATTCGACAATTATGGGAAGGTTTCGGGCTACGCTATTAATTGTGCCAAATCGGTCCTCTACGTGCTGCGGGGGCCCCCGCCGCGTCTCCCTGAAGACTGTCCACTTCTGGTTTCCCATGATACCTTTAAGTATCTGGGTGTCCATATCACAGCAGGACCTGCAGATTTCTTTAACAAAAATGTGGCGCCCCCACTAGAGCGTTTACAAAGAGATGTGATACACTGGGAACCACTTCTGCTAACGCTGTTGGGAAAAGCAGCCTGGTTTAAAATGATGGCCTTACCCCGGTTTTTGTATGCCCTGGAGAACACGCCATACCCAGTGCCTTTAAAGTATTTTAAGCAAATAGCAGCACAGGTTTCCACACTCCTGTGGGGCAGTAAGCTGGCTCGTATAGCACAGGCTAAGCTGCATCGTAGTTGGTATGATGGCGGAATAGCACTCCCTAATGTCTAATTGTACTATTGGGCAGCTCACCTTAAAATTGTTAATCAATGAATACACGCCCCGCAGGACGACCCAGCCTATAGGCAGACAGGGCCCAGCTGGACATGAGAGCTATGCTTTCGGTGCTCTACAACAAAGACCAGGTTCCAAAGTTAATAGGACTGACAAAGCACACGGCCACACTATGGCATGCAGCGCAGGCACGACTTGGGTGGAAGGGGACTCTGACCCGGCTTACCCCGCTATAGGATACCAGAAAATTTGGACACTTGCGCACCAGCAAGGGATTCGACCACAGGGACAACATAGGCATCTCCACGATAGGCGACCTATGGGATAAGGGAAATGTGATTCGGTTTGCCCAGCTCCGACAACAATATGACCTTGCCCCCTCTGAGGTCTTCCGTTATAAACAGATTAGACATGCACTGTTAGCGGCACTGCCGCAGGGTACGGAGGTCCCTGAGGCTTCCCCACTGGAAGACCGGCTGCTCACAACTATCTACAGAAACGCGCCACCTCATTCACTTACCGTAAAATTATCAATAACCTACCGGACCCTACAACGCCATTGAGAGAAAAATGGGTGGAGGAAGTGAGGGACATAGATGAGTCAGAATGGCAGGAAGCACTAGCCTCTCCTAGAGAGGTGGGGATACCAGCACGGCTACGGCTAGTCCAATTGAAAATCCTACACCGCACATACCACACTCGGAGCGCCCTGCACAAAATGGGCAGAATTCAACATCCACATTGCCTTAGCGGATGTGGGGAGGTAGGATCCCTCTATCATACAATATGGGACTGCCCCCAGATAGCTGACTTCTGGAGGAGGGTGCTAAGAACACTGTCACAAGTCACGGGTGTATCACTGATTCCGGAGCCCCGAAAATGCCTGCTAAACATATGGGAACCCAATGACCTCTCACGCATGATGCAAACATGGGTTACGCTCGGATTCCTTTTGGCAAAACGCAATATAACGCAGAAATGGGGAGCCGAGGACTTGCCCACCTTAACGACCTGGTGTAAGGATATTGATTTAGCCATGATGGCTGAAAGGACAGTCTACATTAAACGGGGCTTTCCTCAAAAATGGACCAAAATATGGACAGCATGGAACACTTACCGGGGGAACGTTTGTGAGCCTATACCTGAACATGATGATGATAGTTCTGATGAAGATCTATGAGAAATGTGGGGGAGAGGGGTATGATTCAATGTCTACAGTCTTATCTGCGGCCGACCGGGCTGCTGTGCGGGGTCTTGCTAAATTTCCAAAGCAAATGTATATGATGATTGTCGTAACTGTTGTTTTATGTTTTGATTTACCTACCACTGTTTTGAATGCAAATAATAAAAACAGATCTTAAAAAAAAAAAAAGAAGTGACTCAAAAGACACCTTTTTTCTCCCTCTGCATGGTTGACAGCATTCTGTCTTTTCCATCTTATTACTCCGGCATTTTCTGTCTACGATTGTGTAACTTTCTTAAATCAACCGAGTGAACACGATGTTTTTCTCATTCCCAGTTTTTCCAAAGTGAATATGTGATTTCCGTTTTAGTTTACTCTGTGCACCAATACTCACTTCCATACATATGCTTAAATGAACTCTGAACTTCATTTCTCCTATCCCACGATTTCGGTAAAATTATTAATTTATATACAATAGGTATAGTTTATTTTGCATTTGATACAGTGACAGTCAATAAAAGATCCTGGTCAGCTAGTACATAAAAGAAAAACAATCACAAAATATTTTGTATACACAACACTACACTTGTCAGCAGCGGGAGGACTACTGAGCGTTCCAATGGTTCAATTGTGTATTGTAGGTGTGAGGGACAGTCTTAGTAATGCCCGCTTCAAGTAGCAGAAAAAGTAAAATAAATGCAGCACATGATTCAGGTAGTGTTGGGGTTCAGCTGAATGAGCCTGAATATGTTCTGTCTTTCCTCGGTCCCTTCACGTACAGAAAGTTCAGTGCTTACTTTGTAAAATAATAGGTACCCATAACATGGCCCGCAAACCTGTGGCGGTGATTTTGTATGTCAGGGTTGCAAATACCAAGGCTGTGCAGTCTTAATTGCACCTGATGCATATTTAGTCCATTAGCAGACCATCCCACCCTAATTATCTCACTTTTGCAGGCTCCTTTTCTTCATTGCTTTCTTCCATTGTCACTGTTTTTCCATCTTTATCTTCCCCTTCATATCAAATGTCTGTGTTTTTCCCTCCCTTGTTCTCGATCAAAATCTGTTGAATACAAATAATTGCTGGCAAGTGGCAGCTCCTCCGCTATGTCAGAGGAGCGTCTACCCACTGCTTTCAAGCAGTGTGAGAAGAGGAAACATAACATGATAATAACCTTCAGTTAATATCATGTTGTGTTTCCTTTATCAGGGCTGCTTTGCTCACGGAGCAGAGCAGTGGCGGAATTGTTTGTCCACTCAAGTGCGCAATGACTGTTTTGTCGGCCCACTCGTGCCGCCCAAAGCTGTCATGACCACTTCTCTGTTCTCCACGCAGGCTGTATTACTGCCTGCACTGAGAAATGCCACCCCCTGCAGCCACTGGCTAAGAGCCTTGGCACGGCGCCCAGACCAATCACAACGCTGTACTGCAGCGTCGTGATTGGCTTAGGGGAGGGAGCCTGGCTGCCTGCTTCTTGTTCCTGGAAGTGGACTCAGGAGAGCAGGAGCACAGAAGACGTGGGACCCGGGCTCGAGGTAAGTTTTTTTTTGTCTAAACCCCGCTCCCTTCCATGCGACACCTCCCTTTAGCACCCCTGCAACAGTGAAAATAGTATGTCTTTTTTATATGTAAATAATGTTTTGTTTTGTTGTTTGATTCTTTACCAGACATTGATAAATAGGATGGAATCTTAACAGATGCACAGAATTGATTAATTGATTAAAGGAACAGATACTCGATTAAATCTAAAATCCCAGTGAAGATTAATCTTTTCATTGTGGTAGGAATGTTTGTATAATTCATCCCTACATTACATCGCTTTTATTGTTTTGAAGAACTGAAAAGTAAGAGCATTCTCAATGTTGACTGATGCTAGAAGCATTGTTATTTCAAAAAGTCAAAACTCCTAAATTTACATTTGTGTACAAAAATGCATTTTAAATTAGAGATAAGTTTTAAATCCTGTGAACTGCAAACTCTCCAAACAGACATTTTTACTCTGCTCTCCAAATTCTAGTCAACACTCATCAGGGCTGTATAAAGAATATGGTGCACGGTCCTATTACATGTTGAGGCACACAAATAATTCTCTGTGCTGGGTGCGGACTAAGAAAGTGCACCACATCACAACAAATGTGCTGTTTCCAGTGCAAGCTTGATCTGATGCCTGAACTGGAAATAGTGCACTAGTGAGGAACAACCGTTGTTTGAAGCTGCTGGTACATCTTTCCATTGGCGGCTCCTGTGCTAAGGAGAAGGATCATCATCCCACTGCTTTGAAGCAGTGAAAGAGAGGAAAAATAAAATGATTATAATGTGATGTTATCATTTTATTTTATCCTGCTGCAGCAGCTTTGTGACTGGGCGGGGCTGCTCGGCTCAAAGAACACAGCAGGGGAGGAATGGTAGCACCGTTCTAAGTGTGCAGTGAATGTTTGGCCGGGCCTCTCGGGCTGCCCAAACAGTCATGCGCACTTCACATATTCTCCATTCAGGCTGCATTACAGCCTGCGTGGAGAACAAGCTCAGGCCCTCGGTCCATGGCTGAGCTCCGATCCACAAGCTCAGACCAATCACAATGCTGCATTCCAGCATTGTGACTGATTAGGGAACCCCGGCTGCCAGCTTCCTGTTCCGTTCCAGAGCAGAGACGATGGAGAGATGCAGCAGTAAGGTATGTTCTTTTCTTTTTTTGTATATTCCCTTACTCCCTCCTCCCTCCTACCCCTACCCCACCACCCCGATCCGTGCCGGCCGCTACTGCATCTTTCTCAGTGCAGATGGCTACCAAGCCTGAATTGAAATGAGGAGGGGTCAGTGACTGACTACAACGGCCTGAAGACATATGTCTAAGGTTTCCATGGGACCACGTTTTCCCCCTTAAAAGGGATGCTCTCAGAGGGCACACTGACTGTATGTCACCTCCAGGTGCCACAAAGTCAGTGTGCACCCCAACAGCTCATTTGCCTCTGCCCCCACATTGGGGATATGGTGCAGGTGCAAAGCTAAAGGATTCCCTCTTGTGAATGGAGATATTCCCACATTCAAATGAAGGAACGTTCCTTGAGGTGGTACTGGCATACATGTAGCAGCAGCATAATCAGTATAACAAGAAGAGCCACAAAAGCATCTTCAGCCCTTTATGTAGTACTAAAATACCCTAGGGGTACAGATATGCAGAATCACTTAAAACATCAGTGCATCCTTGCCAGAAAGATTTATTGGTATGCACTGTAAAATGTCTACCAGTCATCCAGGTCCCTAACCCTACGACTGCAGAATAAAATAGACTCTTTACGGAGAGATTCTAAAGAATTCTTCACATCTAAATCTATATATTCCAGCAGAGAATTATCCCAGTAAGAATGTTTTCTTAGGTGTGCAAATCACAGCAGCAGTTTTGTGAAGGAGAATGTTCAATATTCATTAATTTTGTTTATGTTTGTAGTTTTATATAGCGTGATCTAGATTCAAATTGGTGTCATATGAGACTTCTTTACAGAAGAACAGTTTCAGTATATAAGCAATTTTGAGTTTGCTAAAGTACAATTTCTGAGGTTACGGTAGACAATCGTTCAAGGAGGACAGTTCATTATTCAAGATTCCAGTCAAAGAATGCCAAGAACAGTTTGCAGTGAGCATCTAGACTATGTATTCTGACCATTGTCTAGTACTAAAGAACCATTCGTCGCCTTTGAACTGATGACCAGGCTCAATTTACATATTAGCTGTCAGGTATGAGGAAGACTATGCTGAGTTTCAGCGAAGTTGTGTCCCAGCAGCACAACATGACATGCATCAAGCAATAAATTGATACAAATTTGACTTTTTCAGTCTTGCTTGCTGATCAGGGAATTGGAAAAAGCCAAGTAGGATTTAGTGAGAGGCTGGAGTTTGGAAAGCCAATGGTCATCTAAGGAGAGACTTGTGCACTGGTTGGAGAAAAAGAGCTCGATTGAATGGTTGTTCAGATGGTTTTGCCCATGTAGGGTGGCAATTTTTCCTTCCAACATGGCCACCACCTGTTATTTCTTCTATTCCTATGTTTAGCCATATTTAGTGGTCTGTTTGCTGAAAAAATTACTAAAGGTGGGACATGGATACTCCAGAAGCCATGCAATATCTGTTCCTTCTAGGAGTGGGGCAACTATTCGCCTGCCTGCAAGACCCAAGGCTGACACAAAGATAGGCCCCTTTCCATCAGCATCACTAGCTCTACAAACTGATCCCCACTTTTGCTTCATAGCAAACCACGCTAGGCCTGGGTGTTGTTCGCAGAGTTTTGCTACGTGGAACTCCGCGAAGTTACAAACAAACTCAGCAAAGTTCAGCGAGTGGCAGAGTGCAGTGAGAACTTGCAGCTTGTGCTGGTATTCCTGCCACTCGGGTAGAAACTTACCATTTGCGATCGTAAGCGGGGAAAAATACTCCACTGCACATTGTGAAGCAGAGTTTTCGGCACTCCGCGAGCTCTGCGGAGTGCAGAAAACTCCGCAAACCCCGTGAACAGAGCGAAGTTCACCGCCCAGGCCTACCACAGACACATTAGAGTGTAATTCATGATCCGTACAAGAGTCTCAATACCCCAGTACTAGACGGACAAAATAAACTGTTGACAAGCACGCACAAGCATGGCGTGCCGACCACACCCATGAGTTCTCTATGAGCAGGGTGTGATTCTGCTTTCATCTCATGCTGAACCAGGGGGTTCCCCTTGAGCCCTAGCACAGCTCTTCGGACATCCAACGGAAATCCCCTGCTGTCTGTCAGCAGCATTCAGGTGGCAGGAGTGAGGACAGACAGGCAGTGGTGCATTTCAATTCTGCGCCTCGTTTGAGAAACTCCCAGCCCCAATGCCACCGTATTTGGTAGATGTGATGTGTAAATATAATCCATAAATTAAGGGATAAATTGTCATGGTCTACAAAAAAGAATTTGGCTTTCCATTTATTTGGTTCCACCACTGCCAGTAATTGTAATTTCTCTGCACATTTGATTAATTACTTTTCTTACTGTGACCATCTTGGTTTGGAATTAAGTTACATTTCTGTTGCTGTTCGTTTCTCAAATCTTTTACATTTCGAATGCCCTGGTATTTGTGTGTTGTAATACCGGGCTCAATACTGCTGACTGCGCAATTTCCGAGGGCCTCAAAGCACAATCATTTCGAGTTTTGCATCTTTGAACGGGGGATAAGGCAGGGATGTTGAATGGTTTGCCTTTTCTGCGGTCCAAAACTTGGAGTGTTGTATTCTCACCTCGTAAATTCCAGTAGATTTACCCGCCAAAAATAGCATAGAGAAACACGTAGGGTGTGGCAATTCCCGCTTATCTTGGAATCCCGATTCGAATGCAAAGTCACATTGGCATCTGATTTGAGATTCACTCGGCTCTTGAAACTAAGGTCCATGTGTTAAAAAAGACTTGCATACTATCTGCCACAGAAGTGAGAGCATGTAACAGAGTCCTACCCTGCTAGAAAAGTGAAATGTATTAACAGTATGCCCATCTGAAGTCCTCACTTTTCTCATGAGACAGAACCAAAGCAATCTTGTCTTATTCTTGGTAATTAGAGATGCATCATGGCTTCTAATATGATTTAGCGAGAACGTTTCAAACGATTCTTTCAATAAAAAACAATTTAGAGAGTTAGGCCTGCGTTAAAAAAAATGCATAGATATTATTGTCCCATCAATCATAAATGCTGGAAATTAAAAACAAATGCATGATGAATACCGACTTTAATCCAGAGTAAATGTATTGTGGGACATAACCCTTGCCCAGTGAAAAAAATGTAATTTCAAAAGCTGCAGGGTTTCTCTTTTAATTTCTATTTTTGTTGAATCATTTCATTTTCATTATTTTCGTTTCTGAAAATCTATCAAAAAGGCATGTTGACCTTTTTTTTAGCGAGCATGAGAATCTACCATCAGTCCTCCCCCGTGTTGGTGATTTATAATTGTACAGTTCAGCTCAGGAAAAGCATAACAAGAGGGCTAGATAGCAACAGCTTCAGTAATCACTTTTCTGGCCTCTTGTGTCCACCTGCAAAAAAACAAATCCAGCAGGGGCACTGCATGCAACATTACATTTGACATTAGAGCTAGATTTGCAACAGGAAAAATGTATTTGATTTCAAGGAGGCACAAAAAAAGCCATCTTAAATGTAATAAAGAATGGTTGTGTAAATGCAACATACTTTAAAACAATAAGCAGTTCGTCAAGAAACACATGACCTAATGAGGTAATTCTCTATGAAATTTACAAATGTACAAATGACGAAGATGAATCTAAGTAAGTGGTCAGATCTCCTAAACCAAATACTGGAGATAAGATGTAGGACACAATTTAAAACATCTGAGAATTACGTGACATTTTTGGAAAATCTATGCAAACGTCCACTAATTTGAAACTATTAGCAAAAATGTGTACATTTCCTTTGCCCTTATATACAGTAACCTAACAGTGGCTTAGTGGGAGTGAGTAGTAGTGGCATGAAATAAGGAAAACGTTCACCATATGGGAAAGATCATTTTGTGAAACAACTTGCTTATAATAAGGAGGGTAACTGTTGTATAATTCTAACAATGTGCAATGGCAATGAAAGAAAAATTATTTAGCCAGAGATTCGCATATAAATTGACAATTAGGGTTAAGAAGCGAAGAGAATGTGATTTGTGAGTCACTTTACATTTTGGTGACTTATGACGTTCTCCATGAACACCGTCATCATTCGACAGCCAGCAGGAATAGTCCTTAACCCCTTGCATGCGTCGGACAGCCCCCGGCTGTCCGACGTGACAGTAGGCGTGTCCGAACCCCGCTCACTCATTATTTCCCCAGCACCGCGGCGTAATTGTCGCCGCGGTCAAGAGGTTAAAGGGGACGATTTAAGGACAGACCCAAAAATTGTGGTGAAAATATTGAAGAAAATAGGCTACTCTAAAAAAATGTGTATCTCCGTTTGACAAGGCAGAAAAGCAAAGTAGATCGAATTTGCTAAATAATTGCTTAGATAGGTGTCCAGGAATAAGCAAAATAAATGTGTTCATTTGCTTTTGTATAATTGCACAAAATGCAAATCCATCATTTAGCGCTATATTTTAGTGCATAATGCAAACTTGTGTAAATATTTGATGCCAGGGCTCATTTCCCGCTAAAAAAATTCTGGGAGTCAAAATCTCAGTTTTGTTTAGAGTTACTTTGTAACCCTCAATCAATTTAAATTGACTGAATTCTGTCAATTCCTGGTCCAAATTCAGGCTCTCAGGACTTAGATATAAAACACTATCGTCAGCGAACTGCTTTAATTTTGCCATACCCGGTATTGGTGCTCTAATTTCCAAATGGTCGCAAATTTTTGTGGCCAGGGGCTCGATAAAGAAGATAAACAGTAGGGGGGACATCGGACACCCTTGTCTGGTCCCACGGTTGATATTTACTGTCCCTACTTGATTTGCGTTAATCACCTCCTGAGCCTGGGCACCCTGAGATGTTTCTCAACATATCTATACCTGAACAGGGACACCAAACTTGCCCAAACAAAAAAAAAGTGCCTCCCAATTAACCAGGTCAAACGCTTTTTCAGCGTCCACCTTCATCATGAGCATTGGAGTATCATTATTAATAAAAAAGTCAGGAGCCTGAATTAAGAACCCAGTATTAGAGGACATCGACCTTCCGGCAACAAACCCGGACTGATCACTATGAATCAGCTCCTGTGCTAGGGGGCTGAATCTTTGGGCCCAGATTTTCATTCAAATTATTTTATAATAGGCAAGAAGAAAACTAATTGGTCTATAAGAATTAACATCTTTGGTGTTTTTACCCTTCTTTACAAATATTATTATTATAGATATTGTTAAACAGCTGGGCCAAGAAGGGGATTAGCTCCTTGGAAAAAGCCTTATAAAATTCTATCGGCAGCCCATCGTTTGCACAGGCTATCGCCCCGACAATTGAATTCAGAGCTATTACAGTTTCTGCATCAGATATATCAAGTTGGATCTGTTCCACAAGTGAATCAGATAAGCTTGGAAGATTTACCCTCTCAAAATATTCAGGTAATAAGTCTTGTCTAACCACATATTTAGTGGCATAGAGCTGTTGATAGTGCTCCATAAAGTCTTGGGCTATTCTATCTTTATCTGTTACCGTGGCTTAAGTCTTGGGGTCGATGATCTCAGTGATTACGGCTGCTTCCTGTCTGGTCTTAGTTAACCCAGCTAGTAATGTACCAATCAATTGGCTATCATTGTATACTCGATGTTGATAAGTCCTAGAGCTATTTATCTCTTCAATTAAGAAAAATTCCCTGAGTGCCGTTTTGGCCTTCTCGAGCTGACCACCTGCTTCCCCCTCTCCCTGTAGAAGGATATTTCTCTAGCTCAGGGCACTGTCGACAGCCAGCTGGAGTTCGGTAATATTTACACACCATTTTTTTGATTGAGAAGTAGAAAAAGCAATCATTTTCCCACGCATTGCTGCCTTGAACCACCCCACACTGAGAAGAGTTCCGCCGTTCCTTCATTGATACTAAAATAATCCAATATCCAATCTCTTTAATCAGCTACCCATTGAAGATCCTGGGGAGGAGACGATCCATCTGTTACCTAGATCTCGTCCTCCTTCCCACCTCAATTTCCAGCTCTAATTTTACAAAGGAGTGGTCAGAGAATGAATTAGCCCCTATTTCAGTATCTCGATGGTTCAGCGATTGAGATATGAGGAAGAAATCGATATGAGAAGCTGTTTGAAATTGGCAGGAGGGGCATATATATTTACTATTTGTCTGGTTAGTTAGGTGCCAGGGATCTATCAGATGATATTCCTGTTTTATAGCATCTAGAATTTTTTTTGTTTTTTGCTTCAATTGCTTCTTGTTTTTATTTGATTTGTCTTTCCTCAGATCTTGGATGAAATTGAAATCCCCTCTTAAAATAATCTGCCCAGGTGTCCCCCTAAGTAGCTCGCTGACCTTTGATAGAGCTGTGGGATCATCTATCACTGGGCTGTAGTAGTTTACAAAATTTAGTGTCATCCCAGTTAGTTTGACCATGAGCCATATCCATTTTCCATGA
This sequence comes from Lissotriton helveticus, assembly GCF_964261635.1. Lineage (NCBI taxonomy): Eukaryota > Metazoa > Chordata > Amphibia > Caudata > Salamandridae > Lissotriton > Lissotriton helveticus. Next base: position 994,940,984 of record NC_136072.1, read on the forward strand.
GGGTCTCTCCGGACTTGACCAAATTCCCAAGGCAAACCTCTACAGAAGTAAATAGCTACACCTCTTTTGGCTAACCCAGCAGATGCATAAAAAGCTTTGGAGAATACTCCAGTGCGAAAAAGCTTAGGAGAATTGGTCTTTAAATGGGTTTCTTGAAGAAATAATACTTTTGGCGTAAAAGAGGCATAACCTTCTGCTTAATAAAAGATTCGACCCATTGTAGAGTTTTAGTTCCCTCACTCACCTTGGGAACCCCTACTAATCGTAAATTTGAGTGTCATGATTGATTTTCAAGTTCCTTTAGTTTGTTCTCCAGAGTATTCTTATCCTTGGTGGCTTCGTTGGAAAGCAAGCCACTACCTCTTCAATTTTCCCGAGGCACTGATGGAGAGAGGCTGTTCCCGCTTTCTTGGGATCTCTTAATTTCTCTTATCTCTTCCAAGATAAGATTTAACATGTTCTTAATATCAATCTGTTTAGTGAAGGCTCCTTCTATTGAAGATTCAGCAGATTCCAACATATCCTGTTGTACCTTCTCCTCCCCCTTTTGCCCCTAAGGGGACTGACTTGGGGACTGACCTGGAGGTCCCATAATGTCTTCATCAGACTACTGGGGCTGGGGCTGTAGCAGAATCTTGGCCCCCGGATGCACTTCAGTCGACTCTGCTGCAGCTGTCTGGGCAAGCTGGATATGCAGTCGTGGAAGAGTATGAGTTGGAGTTGAAGTAGTAGCCTGACCCGCAATGGTTTGACCGGATTCTTGTGTTGTCAGATCCGCTAAGGAGGGAGCCTGTCCAAGCACCTGGACCTGCGATAGAGAGGATTTAGATGAGATCTGCTGCAGACTGCTATGGATGACTTCTGTCCCTTCTTCCGTCAGCCGCAGCGGTTGAGTTGTTGATTTGAGGGGAGCCGCCTGGGGTGTTTTTAAAAAAAATAATGGGAAGTCTTTAGCGCCTTTTGCCTCATCTTTGTTGGGCCATGCTATGGACTGAGCACCCTGTTTTTTCTCCATGGTTATAGGACCTTCTATTTGCTTCTGCGTCACAAGAGTCTCATCTTCCATAAGAAGCTCAGGAGGCTCTTCTTGAATTGAGGCCAGTGCAATTAACCATACGTTCCGCACTGGCCGCTGAAGATAATGCTTTAGCCTGTGCTAAGTGAGTTTTAGCTTTCAGTCCAGCCACTGAATCGACCTTGGCAATGAAATTCACCTGTTTAAGATGTTTTCCCATTTTGTTTTTCATTTCTCTTCTCTTGCTCTATATCCTTTTGGTTTTTACATTTAATTAAGTCCACACAGCAAGTTATATCAATGCCCACTAGTTTTAAAAGGAACAAGGTAGAAAAAAAAAATGCACAAAACAATAAACAAAACTCCTTACTTGAGATGAGGGACATACACTCTTATACTCTCTTCATGTCCTCATGCCCTCTGCTAATATGCTGCTGTTTACAAAATCCAGTACCTAACCCTCAGTCCTGTATCAAGGTCCAGGTACTCCCCAAGCAGGCTCTCCTCGTCCACACGAGCTGAACCGGTGCACGCTTGTCCACTCTCCAGTATGGGTGCATTTTCAAAGGCTGCACACGGTCCCGTCCTAGAACCCCTCCTAGAACCCCTCCAGTGCATCCGAGGTTCATGCTAGGCTGTCTCAGTTTTCCAGCAGGGCACTTCAAGAGGCTGCGTAGGCGACCCGCAAACACCGCCCAAAAATAATGTTTAAAATCAGAGAGTGAAAGTCCCCCTTGATTATACTGCAGTTTAATAAACTGAATTGCCCGCCTATCCCATCGGTAGCCCCAAATAAAGCCACCAATGATTCGGTCAACTCATTTATAAAAAGAAATTGAGACTTGTAAAGGAATAGCCCAAACAAGGTAAATATATTTTAGGGCAGAACATTAATTTTAACGATATTACAACAACCTTTGATCGATTATTCCATGACATAAGTTTTTTTTGCACAAATATTAGATGTTTGTTATTTAACTTGATAATCTGCACCACCTGTAAAGTCAAGTAAATGCCTATTATGTGGCGGTCGAGCACACCCCCGGTATTGGATCTTCAGGTTTAAAATTAAGGAGTAGTTGTATTTTGGTCATATTCAGCTTATAGCCAGAAAATTCTACAGATCTGTCAGCCTCATAGATGATATGATGAAGAGCCGTTGAGGGGTTGGAGGAAAAAATTGACATGTCGTCTGCATAAGTTGTAATCCTAAATTTAAGATCGCCAGAAACGACAGGCTGGATCTTCTCATTGAAAATGTGAAGAGCACAGGTATGGTTCCATATATAAAGCGAATTACAATGGAGATAGTAGACACCCCTGCCTGGTACCCCGATGAATCTGAAACAAGGTAGGCCAAAATATTGTAATTGGCCGGTAGGGTTCTGATATAAAGACTCTGCCCACTTTTTAAAACGGTCCCAATGCCCAGAGCATATATCGTGACCAGTTTACCGGTGAATGCTTTCTCCGCATCTGAAAGTATCATGCCAACATTCATGACTGATTTTGCTGCTATATCAAATGCGGCCACTGCGGTGTTAACATGTGAGGTGGTATCACGTCCAGGTATGAAACCATATTGCTGCGGTGAAACCAACGCATCCATAAAAGAGACAAGACGAAAGGCTAAAACCTTCGCAAATATTTTGCATCTGCTTTAATGAGTGAGATAGGGAGGTAAGAACCAAGCTCTTCCAGTGGTTTAGATTTTTTCAGGAAAATAACAATATTCACCCTGTTTCAGGCCTCAGGGACTCTCCTGCTAATATTGCTATCTTGAATAACGCGGATAAGCAAGGGGAGGATAATACCTTTAAAAATGTTGTAAAATTCCAGGGGAATAGCATCTGCTCTGGCAGCCGTGCCTGAAGGAAGCACTGTCATTAGTTCACCTGAAGTAATATCTGCCTCAAGAGCAGTAGAGTGTTTTTTGTCTAGCACAGGTAAAGCAAACTGAATGTACCACCCAAACCCTGCACTGTCAAAATTATCGGTCTGGTTATAGAGGTCCCAATAGAATTCAGAAAATTGTTGAGCAATCCCATCTGGATTACTATACATCCTACCATCTTTCCCTTTAATTACTTGTATAAAGTTCTTAGATCTCCTATCTGATATGTGATGTACTAAACCCCACCCTACCTGTTCCCAATATTCATATTGTAAAGCCTGGTTCTTATTGAACATTGCAGTTACCTTATCCTTTAATACCTGCCCCAGAATAAATTGCTTTCCGCTTTAGGTGAATGATGGCTTTGTGAGGAGACAACTTTTAACTATAATTATCATCACTGCAAGGCTATGTAGCGCAAGAGCTTGGATCTCTACTTTACCTCCCAAGGCAACAGAATGGGGGGTTGCCTTGGCAAATCTATGACTTAAAGCTTGCTCTAGCCAAATTTTGGGAGCTATCGTCCATTAAAAAGTTTGACCTTATTTGGGCAGGATTTAGTTGGGACCCCTCTATTACCACTAATCTTAGAAATGTAATTTAATATGATTCATTTTTTAGGCTTACCGACTTGCTTAGTATTATGAATTTAACACAGGTTTTAGTAAATGGGCCTTTTTCTAAGCTTTTATATGCATTCTTTGATGTTGACATGTACTTATTAATTTGTCTTCTTATTTATACATTTTTAATACTGGTGTAATTTTGTATTGGCACATGGAATAATGTATATGAGATATATCTACTGATTGACCCTCATATCCCAGCCCTATTTAAGCCTACTATGTAAATGGAATGTTTACCTTACCTCTTGTATGACATTTTTGTTGTAAAATGAAAATATATAAAAAAACGTTTGTATACCCTTTTTCAAATGCATAGGTGCATATTTGAAGCACTGTGCACATACACATCTATGTATCTTAACATGTGTAACATTATGTTGTAGTGTGATATGGTTTGACTCTGTTGTGGCGCTACATTTCACATGCACAATGTATTCAAACTGCAGCATAAACATGAAGCAGTCAAAATACACATTTAAATATATTGATATGTCTAATATCTAGCAATACAGTCTATGGATAAAGAATATCTGCCTGTAATCTTTTTCCACATTCACCATCAGCATATTATTTGTATCTGAATCTTTATGCACTACAGAGGCTCCCCAGTAACTACTGTGCTATTCATTGAATGAAGCTTGAATATTGAAAAAAAAAATATGCCTTCACATTGGCTAAATCCTTACGTCTGGGTAACTGGGTGTCGCTGGCCATGTGTCTCAATAGAACTTCTAGTACATCTTGCAATGCCCCACTGAACATTGGTTGTGACATTCCACCTGAAATAGCGACAGTGAATTGAAATGAGCCTGTGGCCACAAACTGCAAAAGAACCATGAATTTAACAAGTGGTGGGATTTATGTAGGATTATTGATGTGAGGTAGGCGGTCAGGCTTCAACTGATGACATAAATCCAAGATTGTCTAACGATTGAAACGGAACTTCTGGATGACATGTCGCTCTTGCATGATCTGTAGGTCTGGAAATGGGCGGTATACAGGAGTCTGGCATATCCTCCATTTCCCAGGGTACCTGTGTGAGGAGTAACAAAGAAATGTATATTGGTCACAGTGTGCAGAGTAAGATATGTGAAGAGTAAGGCAAAAGTCATGTGTCTGAAAATTAATGCTTCATGAAGCATTACACATTTTACATCATCATTGTCAAATCTTGAACATCCACCAGTCATCCCCAATGTGACCTTCACAGATCTGTAACACTATTCAGAAAATCGATTTTGTCAATACGGTGGGGGTAGCATAGCTTTTTGGGAGAAATACTGACAACCGTGGTGTACAGTGTGCTGTGCACATTTTACCTATGTGCACAGTAATGCATTACACAGATGAAGTGTTGTACTGCACATGACATGGGCATGGATAATTTCAAATGCCAACAAGTTTATCCTCATTTGTTGTGGTGGTAACACACTTAATTGTCACCAATACAGATTTCCCGACCGCTAACATGGCAGATGTCTGACCTCGATAATAGGACTTGGCGAATGTACCCCACCGACGGTAGACGACCGTGTGGTGGGCAGTCGCAGTCACAGCCCTAGGCTAACATTGCGGATAGTGACGGTCGCAGCCTAATGGCTGTGTACGCCAACGCCGATGACTTCGGATATATGTACGCGGCGCTAGGAAATAATCTCACGTGCCTTCTGGCATTGGTGCTATCAACACCTCTTCCACATTAGCTGCTGTTTGACACCTCTGAGAGCAATCATGGCATGCACTACAGGGGACAGGGCCCATCTCTTCACCCCAGAGGAACTGGATGCCCTGGTGGACGAGGTTCATCCCCTGTATGCCAAGCTCTATGGTTTACCAAAGGAACAGGTAAGTTTCACTAATACATGTTGAACTCCTTTTCACTGCTTCCTTTCTATTCCCTTAGGCTACAATGAGCCTTTGGGTGTCAGATTGTAGGCATTATGTAGATTCCATACAATGTGTGGCCTCTACAAGGGGCACACGTGTAATTTATTATGGTGCTCTTGACTTTGTGGAGAGTTGATTAGAATGTGCGATGAGGGTGATTTATACTTGTTTTACAGGCGTATCTATATGCAGGGCTCTAGTTCACAGTAGCTACAAATAGTTCTCAAATCAACTCATGGTGAATGTGCATTTGTTATGTATAGCCTTCACACCATGAGCCATGTCTGTATATTGTAATGAGCATTTGACGATGATAACGTCCCTCTGATCACTCAGCCCACATCAGACTTTGTAATACAGTTGACTGGGAGGTTGGTCCACATATGAAATGGGTAGAAGTTTCACTTTTCCGTAGTGAATTGGTGGAAATGTGAGGTTCATGTACATAAGTAGTCTCAAACTGGAGAGAGCAAGGCCTGACTGTCAGGAGAACTGTTGCACAGAGTAATGTCCCTGTAGAACTGCTGATCCATGGATGTTCCTAGAAAAAGTTATCTGTACCACTAGCAGCCCTCATAGCTGTTACACAGACAATATGAGGCATGGTGACTGAGGTGATGCCCTGACCTGCAACTTAATTCCATTGACCCACAGTGTCAATATGTGTCTGTCACTAATTATTATCCCCATATTCACACAGGCCTGTTGACACGTTTCTAATAGTGTTGCTTCCACTGTACAGGCCTATTGCACATCCGAGACATGAACGGTGTGGATAGTTGGTTGCATTTAAATAGATGTAGCACTATGATTCATCTGCTTGGGTACAGTATACATACAAGGGTATGTTGGGTGTCATCTCTGTTACAGTTCCACATACGGCAAAAGGGATGTCCTGTGATGGAAGTACAAACTAGGCCTGGGTGGTAAATTTCGTTCCGTTCGTGGAATTTGCGGAATTTGCGGAATTTATGGAATTTGGGTATATTTACGTTCCACGGAGGACTCAAAATTGCCCAAATGTTTTTGCTTGTTCGCGTTCTCAAATGCGTGTTCGCGAGATATTTCCCCCCGAGCACACAAACAGCTATTGCAAACAGTAAAAAAGCATCGCAAACAAGCAATTGTGCGTGTTCGTGGAATTTCTGCGTGTTCGTGGAGATTATTTCCCGTTTCGCAGAGATTGCGTTACACGATTATGCAAATTCCGCCCACCCCTAGTACAAACAACACAAACTCATTTTGACTTACTAGGATATTCATATACGTAGGCCACATGTCCACACAGCCCCCAGAGAGGTAACTCTGAGTGTTACACATACCAGCCCTTACCCTGTGACCTTAGTCTTAGGATGGTGTGTGTTTTATGGTACTTGCCTCTATGGACCATCTGCATTGATTCAATGTGCCAGGATGTAAAGGTGTCTTTAGTAGTCATGCGCAGGTACTTTATCCTTCAGAAGGTCCAAATGGTGTGCATTGTGCCTCACAGCACATTCCATGTTAGATGGCCCTGGCCTACATGTTGTTAGTTGGCTGTCTCAGTCAGTGTAGGTCATGACCAGGGTTGAAGTTAGTCATTAGATGACCACAAAAGTGTGCATCCATGCTTTAGTAGTGCTTAGCATGTGGCATGGCATGGGCATTTATTGTGTTGACTATTGATGAATGTTCATGCTAGGTGTTAAAAGATATGTGCATCAACCATACAGATATCCTTAAACTTCTAGTTACACCCTGCTTCAACATCTCTTGCATCCATATAGGTCAACACCCATCAGAAGAAGGCCATTTGGAGAGCCATTGCCTGGACGGTGCAGAACGTGGGGTCTACAACTGGCATACTGCCCATGGCTGAAAAAGGTGGGAGGACCGGTGGCACTGACCCGGAAGATCGTGGAGGTGCAGCTGGGGCTGTCCTCTGAACATGGAATGGCCTTTAGGGAGTAAGCCCTGGCTAGAGTCATACACGTCATGTTATCAACTTTGAGTGTTAGAGACAGAATATCGAGTAAAAAATATTGAGTTGCACAAATATCGAGTCATTAATATCGTGGGTCAGAAGTATCGACAGCAAGAATATTGTGGTTAAGAATATTGACTTAAGGTAAGTAATATCAATTTTAAAAATATCAAAGTGTTTAATATCGTTTGCAAGAATTTAGTTGTTAAAAATATCATTTTTTAATTAATGTTATGTATTTTAGTATATATTTTATATGTATGTGATGTATGTTTTTTTATACAAATTGTTTGTATTTTTAATATATTTGTTAAATTTTTAGTAGTTATTCATTTTTTTTTTGAAAATTTGGATTTTGCGTTTTTAGTTCCGTAGCGGGTTGTGGGTTTATAGGGGAATAAGCTAGGAAGTAATTTAAGTATATTACAGGTATTGATTATTTTTAGTTTATTAGTATTTGTTTAATTGAGATGTTATAGTGTTAAATGTGTAAAGTAATTCATCAATAATTAATTCATAATTGGTTAATTAATTATAATTAATTGGTATTTCATTATCGTAATTGTGTAATTAATTTTAGGTATGTGTTGTGGTGTTTAGAGGTATAAAGGGTGGGAAGTAATTTATTTGTAATACACAAATTAATAATTGGTTGTTAATTAATTTGAATTCATTCATTGGTAATTAATTATGGTAGTTGTGCAATTATTTTAGGTGTGTGTTTTGGTGTTTATAGGTGTAAAGTGTGGGAAGAAATGTATTTTTAATTTATGAATTAATAATTGGTTGATTATTAATTGTAATTAATTAATTGGTAATTAATTATGGTATTTGTGTAATTGATTTTAGTGTGTATTGTGATGTTCATAGGTGTAAAGGGTGGGAAATAATGTATTTTTAATTTATGAATTAATAATTGGCTGTTAATAATTTTAATTAATTAATTGGTAATTCATTTGAGGTAATAGTGTAATTAATTTTAGGTGTGTGTTGTGGTGTTTTTAGGTGTAAAGGGTGGAAAGTAATGTATTGTAATTGATTAATTACTACTTGGTTGTTAATTAATTTTAATTAATTAATTGGTAATTAATTATGGTAGTTGTGTAATTAATTTTAGTGTGTATTGTGATGTTCATAGGTGTAAAGGGTGGGACATAATTTATTTTTAATTTATGAATTAATAATTGATTGTTAATAATTTTAATTAATTAATTGGTAATTCAGTTGAGGTAATAGTGTAATTAATTTTAGATGTGTGTTGTGGTGTTTATAGGTGTAAATGGTGGGAAGTAATTTATTTGTAATATGCGAATTAATAATTGGTTGTTAATTAATTTGAATTCATTCATTGGTAATTAATTATGGTAGTTGTGCAATTATTTTAGGTGTGTGTTTTGGTGTTTATAGGTGTAAAGTGTGGGAAGAAATGTATTTTTAATTTATGAATTAATAATTGTAATTAATTAATTGGTAATTAATTATGGTAGTTGTGTAATTGATTTTAGTGTGTATTGTGATGTTCATAGGTGTAAAGGGTGGGAAATAATTTATTTTTAATTTATGAATTAATAATTGGCTGTTAATAATTTTAATTAATTAATTGGTAATTCATTTGAGGTAATAGTGTAATTAATTTTAGGTGTGTGTTGTGGTGTTTTTAGGTGTAAAGGGTGGAAAGTAATGTATTGTAATTGATTAATTACTACTTGGTTGTTAATTAATTTTAATTAATTAATTGGTAATTAATTATGGTAGTTGTGTAATTAATTTTAGTGTGTATTGTGATGTTCATAGGTGTAAAGGGTGGGACATAATTTATTTTTAATTTATTAATTAATAATTGATTGTTAATAATTTTAATTAATTAATTGGTAATTCAGTTGAGGTAATAGTGTAATTAATTTTAGATGTGTGTTGTGGTGTTTATAGGTGTAAATGGTGGGAAGTAATGTATTCTAATTGATGAATTAATAATTGGTTGCTAATTAATTTTAATTAATTCATTGGTAATTAATTATGGTAATTGTTTAATTAATTTTAGGTGTGTGTTGTGGTGTTTATAGGAGTAAGGGGTGGGAAGTAATTTGTGTTTAATTAATTAATATACAGTTGTTAATGTTAATGATCTAATATTTATTTTGGTTGTTTATTGTTTTATTTTATATAATGTTTGTAGGTTTTTGTTATATGTAATGAATATTATAATATGTGTTCTTTTTATATGTTTTTTTTCAATATTGTTTATTTTTATGATTTTGTTTTTGATGTGTATATATATTTTTAACTGTGTGAGTGTGAATAGTAATTTTTGTTTCTCCTCTATCCAACACTTTCTCTAATGTTGCAGTCACTGGAGTGGGAATAGTCATTTTTACGCCTCCACTATCCAGCACTGTCCCTACTTTTGCACTCTCTGGAGTGGGATTAGTTATTTTTACCCACCCCCTCCGCTATCCAACACTTATCCTACTGTTGCATCCAGTGGAGTGGGAATAGTAAATGTACCCCTCCTCTATCAAACACTTTCCCTACTATTGCACTCTTTGGAGTTGGAATAGTAATTTTTGCCCCTCCGCTATCCAACACTTTCCCTACTGTTGCACTCACTGGAGTTGGAATCTCCGCTATGCACTCAGTGGATTGATAATAGTAGTTTTTTCCCCTCCACTATCCAACACTCTCCCATCTGTTGCTCTCACTGGAGTTGGAATAGTAAGTGTAATTCCTCCGCTATCCAACACTTACCCTACTTTTGAACTGATTGTGTTGTGAAATGTAAGTTTAGATTTTTTTCTAATACTTTAATGTTTTCATTTATTATAGATTTTAGTTTTTTTTATATTTAAAATCATTAATACATATTTTTATTTTTTATATTATTTTAAACTTTGATTATAAATTAAAAATAATAGTTTATTAAATGTTAATATATGTATACATTATTATGTTTGTGTGTTTACTTTCTTTTATTAAGTTTATGTGTTATATTTTATTAAAATACATACTACATGTATTTTATTTTGTTAATATATTTAATATGTCATTTATTTAACACTAGCTTACCCGTCGCGCGTTGCTTCAATCTCAGAAGAAAGGAAATTTAACGAAACTTGTTATGATAACATTCAATTTACATTGCGTCATTTTTACTGAAACTTATTCATTTTAATATGGAAAACATTTTAAAGTGTTGTTTTAATTCTGTTTTTTTATTCGAGTGCTTGTGGATACACAATATTTTTTGTTTTTTCGTCTGGTGCGTTAACGAATAAATCAGAAGGTTATCGACGTGTCAGCTGGCCACATACAGTTGTCCAGGTGAGAAGCATGTATTCTCCAAATCTAGTCCACACACTTGCAGCGATTGTCCTTGTGCTTTGTTGATGGTCATTGCAAAAGCGAGTCGCACCGGAAACTGTAAACGTTCAGTATTTGAAAGATCATGACGGCCCTGGGGTGCCGGGGGGCCGATATTTAACACATTTTTCTTTTTTGGGCCAGAAACCTTCGCAGGAGTGTACTCGACAACTTCCCAAAGTTTCATGCCGATCCGATGAATGGTGTAGTAATGCATAAAGGACAAACGGCCATACTTTGTTTTTTATATATATAGATAGATTATTTTATTTTATATTGATATAAAAGTCGATATTTTATACATCTATATTTTTTACAGTAATATTTTTGAGTCAATATTTTTGTACTTACCTGTTTAAGTATAGGAGTCGATATTTTTTAGTCAATATTTTTAATATCGATGTTGTGTCAGTGAACCTACAGACAGGCATTTCACCAACCATATTAGTGGTGGCCCATGTGCCACACACAAGATGAGTCACCGTTAGTTCAAGTGTGGTAGTAGGTGCATCCTGCGGTGTTGTGGACTGGAAGACTGCAGAGCCCTGTCCACATCCAATTTTCTCATTTTGAGGAGACACCTGGCTGAGTGACGTGAGTAATCATCTCATGTTCTCTGTGAATCTGAGTGAAAAATGTACCACACAGGTGAGCGGTTGTGCTTGTATGAGGAGTGATGTACCTTCACTACTCACTCTCACGTTGTGCCGGCCCTATTGCATGTGAAATGAGGGTGCAAACATCACTGGTGCCAACTACATAAGTGCCTACATGTAGGCCAGTGTGCATTTGCCAGTTGATGTTGCATTTACAGTAGAGTTTCAATACACTCATTCACTGACTGGTGACATGCATGAGGGAGTGATGTTTACAACTGTGGGGATCATATGTGAGTGAGTGTCTACACTGATCCTTACAAGGCAATGTGAGTATGCAATACCAAAGAGTGGTGTGATGTGCCTGCCCATTAAGACTCTTGCGATACCACATCTTCATGTCATAGTTATTCAGGGACACCCAACACCTTAAAAGGTGTATTGGCATGTGGATATACAATCTGTGGCTGGTGTCATCACCTGGGCCAAGCAAGATTGGGGATGTTAATATGGCTATATGGAGTGATGTACTGTGTAAATTCAGAGTAGCTTTAACCCAATGTTTTCAGGGAATTGTATCTGCTAAATGTGACACATAGCTATTCTACATATGTAAAACTGCCATTTGACTTTTCAGGTAGTGGACAAATAATAACATTTGGAGTGCAAAGTGTTATTAGTGTGCAATAAGCATTTCCATGTGACATGATGTCTGCCACATCAGTAATAGTTAGATTTGTTTGACTCTGGGCCTTGGGTGAGCATTGTGTTAATCTTACACTTGGATCAATACTATTTGGTTGTATCTCTTTATAATGGTATACAACAAGTGTAAAAGTATGCAAGACGATTAACTATCCTTGTATGGACATAAGGATGAAGTGCAGAAAACACCATCAATGTATTTGCGCCTGTCTGGGTTTATGACATGAATGGACCCAACTGTTTGAAGGTCATGTTGCAAACATGCATGTGCTCATGCAAAATTTGAAGCCTATGGAGTGAACCATTAAGGTGGTGCGATATGTGGACTTCTTCAATGTTTTCAGTGGATTTGTGATGGTCAGGTGTAAAATGCAGTTGCAAGAAACCCAAGTTACATGTCATTTCAGATACATCCAGGGCAAGTGGAGAAAAAGGGGCTAATATTGGCATTGCCGCCACGGAATGGCACGCGGTTACTGCATGCGGGGGCACATAGTATCAGGGGTGTGGTGGCACATGGGGGGTACCTATGGTACCCCATTTGCATGCATAATGTGACAGGCACCGCGCAGTGCCTGCCATGTTGTACATGCAAATGCACACAGTGCAGCCACAGCACAATGTTTTGGATGGGGGATGCCACCACCTCGGTGGCTGTGGCATCCTACTTGCTGGTGCGGGACCGCAGCACCGCTGGCGGACGGTCCCAGCACCGCTAGGGTGACGGGCGGACTTTTGTCACAACCTAATAGGCCCCTAAGTCATTTTGCACAGCAGCTCGTGCAGCTGTGCAACATGTCGAAATAAGATTGACAAAGACAATAAATCTTGCATAGGCGAAACCTATTGGGTTTGCCAATGCATGGTGCCATCTTATCACAAGTGCTGTGCGTTCAAATACAGAGGTCAAATGTCAAGCTATGTCTTCTGACAAATTGCTGCTTATTGTTTTAACATGAAGATGTTCTTCAATTTTCTTTTTCTGACTGCAAAGAGAAATGATGTGTACTATACAATGTAAGAAAATTTAAAAAGATGTTACACAATAGAAAAAGCCTGGTAAATTAGTAACATACAGTACTATTTAAATATGGTTTACATTGCTTTTTAATAATAAACATGTATTCAAATTAACTAGAAATATATATGTTGAAACATGTGAAAGCATACAATTAAAAAACTTTGAAAAAATAAATAAAAAATCAACATGAGAATATGTGAGTAATAATGTTATTTATTAGACCAACAACATTAATTAAATGATATAAGCTACTCCTACTACATAGACATAGAATAAAAAAAGTATTTCACACATAAATGTTTAAATTAAATAATCACACTACAACCTAATCCATTTTGAAGAAAGTGTTGGAAGTAAAGGGGTGAAATTTACTATTCCCACCCAAAACTAAACCAATTTGGGGAATGGATTGAGCACTAAAGGGGTGACATTTGCTATTCCCACTCCAATGTAAACTGAATTGTGGAAGATGTTGGACAATAAAGGGATGACATGTACTATTCCCACTCCAATCTATAACAATTTGGGGAAGATCTTGGACACTTAGGGGCCGATTCCAATTCGGGTCAGAAGGGCTCTGAACCCTTCCGACCGAATCGGTCAATGCCGGCCGGATTCCATTCTGACCGAGCCATTCCGATGGGCTCGGTCGGAATGGAATCCGACTCAGATTTCCGGATGGCCTACGACAGCCTCGGAGAGCTGGTCTGCCATCCAGAAATCCTTCAGTACTCCCCCGGTCACCTCTTTACGACTGAGGGAGTACGATTGCAGTTTATCACTGACTTTTCGTGCCGGTCTGTCCAGCACGCAAAGGCAGTCGGAAACTGTCTTTGGGCGTCCCCAGCAGGGCCCCCATGGGTGAAAGGTTGCCAAATGGCAGCCTAGGGGAACCTATTGTGCCCCTCTGTGGATCCCTATACCTGGCGGCAGGCACCTTGGGGTGCCGGCCACAGGGTGCAGGGATGAACTGCACCTCCGCTTTACTCAATGCAGGCATGCATTCCGCTCGGAATGCATACCTGCATTGTGAAGTATACGAGTGCGACCAAACAGGGTTCGTATTAGCAGGGCCGTAACCCACGACAGCAGGTCGGTGGGTTACTGCTCCTGACCGATGTTGGATGGACCTGAGTCCGTCCGACATCGGAATAGGCCCCAAAAGGGGTAACTATTTATTATTTCTACTCACACATTTAGGGAAGGTATTGGACAATAAAGGGGTGGCATATACTGTTCCTACTCCAATCTAAACCAATTTGAGGAAGGTATTGGACACTAAAGGGGTGACATTTACATTTTCCTCTACAATCTAAAGCATATATGTAAAATGCTAGACACTACATTTTTTTATACACAATCAGTACTCCATACTCACAAGTAATTTTTGATCTATATGGTAAAACACAAATCACTTAAAAACAATAACCCAAAATGAAACCATATATTTTTTTAGTTAAAACATCAACATAAAAAAGTGAAGGTTTATTATTATTAATAACTAATATATATTTATTCATATCTACTAATATTCCTAAACTGAACATAAACAAAATCATGCTCCTAAAATGAAAATCATAAAAGGTAAACCCAAATATGGAACTCATTTTCAAATTAAATATTGCAAATAATTTGTTTTAAAAAAAAGACTTAATAAATGTAAGAAAATATATTCTCAACAAAACAATGTATTCCAATAATAAACGTTTAAAAAATGCAATTACTGAAATGTTGTTTAATGCATTGTTCATAAATAAACCGCTAAATATACATATAAAACAAAATATAAATATATAGATCATGAGCGATGCATATTTATTCTATTTTCATAATTTAATTAGACAATATTTCAAAAACCTTTAAACTAAATGTAAATATAAACATTAAAAATATTCCAACAATGTATTTACAATTGCATTATAATTTTCAACATTTATAATACATTCTCCAAAATAATTACATTTAAAAAAGAAATAGAATTATCTCATGTATACAAAAATCATAAAAATAAATGTACAAATATTTTACATTGCACATTTTATTTTTGATATTTTTTAATTTTACAAAATTATTCATAATTTGAATAAATATGTTAATATTTATGGCAAAAACATTTTTTATATTTGATATAATTTATATATACATTCCAAATAGTTATAAACTATTATTAAGAAAAAAATAAATGGAGCAAATTATAATTTATACATTTTACAATATTAATTAAACTAACTAACATAAAATTCCTATCAAAATCTCCCCATCCTTTTCACAAATAACCAAACATTCTGCTGCTAAAACAATTATATATGAATTATTTGTACACATTAATACAACTAAAAATAACAATTACAAACATTTCATAATTAATAAATAAACGTACTAAACACCCAAAGAAATCGTTTTTTTAAATATATAGAGCCATTATACGATGACATGGTGGTATTGACAGCTCAATTACGATAGGACCGAAATCCTTTTCACTATTTCAACTTGTACAGTGGCCCAGGAAAAGGGTTGCTGCACAATCCGCAAAGGTAAAAAACATTTTTAAAACATCCGTGCACTCTGTGCCTTTATGCCATATGGTGCCTGGCACACGGTGCAAGGATGTTTGGGAAGGCACCACATGTGCCCCCCACTTGGGGCCGGGGCCCTGTGGGGCCCCCCAAAGTCCCTTTCCGACAGCCTTTTCATGGTGGTGGAACCGTCATGAAAAGGCTATCAGAAACTGACATCCTAATCCATATGGGGGTGCCTCCATTGTAGGGATTAGGCTCCGAGCACCACTCCGATGGGCTCCTTGAGCCTGGCTGAGGTGGTGGTCTTTCCCCCCCACCCAAATTACTCTGACCGTCGGTATTGTAATCCCGCGGTCGGACCGATACCCTGGATGTTGGGCGGAACACCATTGAAGGCCTGTCAGTGGCAATCTGTCCGACATCATAAACGGGCCCTTTAATCGAGCACACTCCAATAAAATACATACAAAATGACACTTGCAAACAATATTATATACAGCGATATCTTCTAAATTGATATATTACAATATCAAAAACAACACTCATAATGATATTCTTACGTTTGATATGCCTGTCAACAATATTTTGACATCATGTTGTTCTCGACAAGATATTTTTGCATTCCAATATTTTTATTTGGATATTTTTCCAACAACTTGCATGTTATATGCTTATACTAAAAGACTTTTGATGTTCATAAAACATCATGTTTCCTTTTTGTTTACAGATGATTTGTTCATCAGGAATATACTTGACATCATAGAACTTCATTTTAGATACAGGTTGTGACTCCAATTATCTTATATTCTTTTTACTATTTCTAGCAGAGAGGGTGACGCGTCCTGATAAATGCAGTCAAACCCTCATAGTAGGGTTACTCTTGTCAGGAACATGTCGACTTCCGCTAGTAGGTCGAATTATTTCACACATCACTTTTAACCCTATATCTGGGGGACATAATAAAAATGTAACATGTCCACCCAGAAGATAGTTTCAACACAGACACATTTACCCCACCTCACTTACACCTCACGCCATTCTCAGTAGGTGTGCACATGTATGATAAACTCCACTAAATATCCCCACCAGCACAGTGGGTAGAAACTTGCACCTAGACCTATTAGGCTGTTTGCATCAGATGCCTGAGGATGAAGCATGCCACCTAATAGGTGGCATGCTTCATCCTCAGGCACCAGCACAGGGGTAGCGGAGTGAGCTAAAGAATGATGATGGATTAAACCCAGATCAGTTGACTGGGGGTGATTGCTTGCAATGTTCAACACTCCGTCCATCATCCCCTTTGGTTTTATGCGAACAATAATGGACTTAAATGTTGCGTTGTGTGATTGCCAGAGACAAATATTATTTTAAGCATTGACTCTATTACTTTTTTGCTTGTTACAGTAGATGCCCTATGTGTGACGATTATGCTCAGATGTGAGTCACTTGCTCACTGAGCCATAGAACTCAAGCTACACTTCATTAATGAGGACTAAGTAGGCTGCAGCTGGGGTCTGGAGCTGCTTGTGCTCCTGTTTGGAACTGACCTGACCGGGTAGTTCAGGCAGGGCTCTTCCTAATGGAGTGGAACCAAGACTGGATTTAATATGACTGGTCTCTATGTAGAGTGGCATAGTGGGTGAAAAGCGATGGACTGAATTGGGACCTGAGAAATTGCCTCTAGCTTAGAATAATTAATCTATCTATCTAATAATCTAGCTTTCCTCCATCCCATGCTTGGGAGGTTAGACACAGTGCCTGACCGTAGGCCAGGCCCTTCGACCAACACTACAAGCAAGTGACTGACTGAAGGCCAATTAGCCATATAGTAGGTTAGGCAAAGGGGCAGTCTTCAAACCATAAACTGCAGTAATATAACAATGTGCATGGTTTAAGTTTTGATAATAAGATTATTTTTTACAGAGTTTTATATAGCGCAAACTTGACCCAAATCAGGTATCAGAACGCTTTACATAGCACAGTTGCATTACATTAGGTCGCATTTATTTTTGTTAGGCACAGGGAGATTAAGTGATTTGCCCAGAATAACAAGATGTTCAGCTGTCATTGCCGAGACTCAAACCCAGTTCCCCAGATTTGAAGGCGACAGCCCTAGCTGTTAGGCCAACTTGGCCAGAGGGTAGCCAATCCTTGCTACACTTTCTTTTAATTTTTTTTTAAATCTTTTAGTCCCTCCCCACCCATGCCCAGCCAGCTTATACATTTTTTGATCAAGAATTTCATTACGAAAACATAAATATATACACTTATTTCACTAGTTCTTGCTAAATATGATAACATATGATGAATGACATACTAGCACATTGTTAAAGAAAAAGGAAGACGAAAAGAAGAAAAAAAAGAGAAAAAAAAAAAGTTGCTAGATTATTAGATCAATAAATTATAAAAGTTAGGGATATTTATATTCTATTTCTATACTCATTTGTCCATTCGTTTGCAAGTTATTAAGTCATGTTATTTTCACACGATTTATAAGTTACTTGCTGCCTATCGTTATTCGTTATTTTGCAGCCAATTAATTAGGGGGCCCCAGATCTCGAGACCTCTATTTTTCTTATGTATCCCCTTCCTCCTGTATATAGATATTTCTAGGCTATAGCTAGCTAGAAGTCTTGACCGCCACTGTTGGAATAGCGGAGGCGTTGGATCCAGCCATCCAGTGGCCAGACAAATCCTAAAGATGGCCATAGATATGGATATCAAGCCCTGTGTTTCCCTGGATCTTAGACCTTGTTCTAGTCCCAACATTATTTCTGTTGTCGTGATAGCGATTGGACTTTGAAAAATTTCAGAAAGAAATTTAGAAATTTCTGATCTGATAATAGTTAGTGAGTGGCATGTGGCAAATATATGTACTATATTGGCGGCATGTGTAGCACATTTTGGACAATTCGTACCTTTACCCATACTCCATTTGGCAATCTGAGACGGTGTGTAATATAGTTGAAAGAAAGTCTTATAATATTGAGCCTGTAATTTCGTAGATATTAGTGATGTTTGAGAGAGTTGAAATGCTGATTGTACGCCGTCTATAGTGATATTTAGTTTATTTTGCCATTTGAGACTATGTCTATCCAGATCATCTGGTAGCAGTGAGATTACATTTTTATAAATATCTCCTGTTTTAATCGGAGTCTTGCCTATAATATCTTCTATAATCGGGACTTTATGAAACTCGGCCCTGCCTCCCCCTTTTTTTATTATGAAATCTCTAATTTGGAGGTATTTAAAAAAATCCCTATGTTCAAGCCCAGATTCCATCTTTAGTTCCTCAAAAGATTTAATGGCCAATGGTGAAAAAAATACCCCCAAATGTGTAATTCCAGTATCGATCCATCTGATCGTGCATGTATCATGAAATATTCCTGGAAGGTTATAATTTCGGATGAGACTAGTGTAATGAGAGTATCTGCCTATTCCTAGTAATTTACGGATGTTAGACCAAGCGCTGTAGATACCTAACAGTGTTTTAAATCGGACTTTTTTGAAGTGATTGTCGTATGTTAGTCGCCATAAATGGTCACTAGTTTCTGCTCCCAGAATAAGTCTGCAAGGAGAAGGGACGTCCCCTTCAATAATCGGAGAATCATCCGACATAAATAAGCCTTTGCTGTAGCTCAACAATGAAGCCCACCAATATATTTTAAGATTTGGGGCTGCAAGACCCCCTCTCATTCTTGGAAGTGAGATGAGCTTATATGCTCGACGTGTCTTTTGATATCCCCATATGAATCGAGAAAAAAGCGTTTCGATTTGTTTGAATATTAGTGTATCGAAATTTAAACATATAGTGCGAAAAAAATATAAAAACTTCGGTAAATAAATCATTTTAATTACATTGCATCTCCCTATAAGAGTTAAATGTAAATTGTTTAGTCTGCTCAAGCTGTCCGATGATTGTTTTAGGAGTGGATCTGTATTGATTTTGACAAGTTCGTCCAAATTAGAGGTGATATTAACGCCGAGATATGTAGCATTTCTGACTATTCTTTCATCGCTTAAATTTATATACTTGTTGATTATTATCTGGGTTTTATTTTCGTTTAATTTATATCCAGAGATTTCTCCAAAACGTAAGGCCTCTTCTTCTAACAGCTTTATTGTAACATATGGATTGCTTGTGGTGATCGCGATGTCATCGGCGTAATCTAGTATTTTAGTATTTCCGTTCGGTGTTTTTATTGGTAAAATATTTTGATTACATTCTAGTTTACTGATAAAGGGATCGATGAATATTGCAAATAATAAGGGTGAGCATGGACATCCTTGTCTGGTTCCCCTAGTTATTTTAATCTTGCCCGTCATTCCGCCATTTATCATCACAACTGCTTCTGGTTTATAATATAAACTCTGAATAGCATTGATGAATTGCTCTCCGATTCCACTTTTTATCATGGCTGTCCAAAGATATTGCCAGGAGACCCTATTGAATGCTTTTTCTGCATCCAATAATATAAGTGCCATAGGGTCTCCCGTAACCTCTGTTATATCGAATAGTGTAATCACCCTTTGTACATGATCTGTAGTTGAGCGACCGGGGACGAATCCATGTTGTCGTACCGATACGATTTTATGGATGATAGGGGCTAATCGGGTGGCTAACATCTTAGAATAGATTTTTGAATCGCAGTTGATCAAAGTTATGGGGCGATATGATCCGAGTTCAGTTGGATCCTTGTTTTTTTTGGGGAAGATTACTATTTTTGCCATTGACCAGGATTTTGGTGGTTTTCCCGTTATAAATACTTGAATCATAAGGGCCGTGAGTATTACTTTAAGTGGTTTATAAAATTTTACATAAAATTCGACTGGTATACCGTCCAGTCCTGCGGCTTTCCCCGAAGGCAAGCTGTTGATAGAGAGTAGAATCTCGATCCATTGGGGTATAGCTTCAAGGCTGTCATAATCATTTTGTAAGAATTTAGGTCTCGGTTCTTGGTCTAAGTATGTGTTGATTAGATGTTGATTTTTATCAGTCTCTGTTTATAGATTTTGATAGTATGCCTGGAATTCTGTTGTAATTGCTTCTGGGTCTTGCGTTAATAGATTATTTTTATCTTTGATTTCTTTTATAGTATTGATGATATTTTGGTTTCTTGTACGGATAGCTAAATGGTGCCCTACTTGTTCATTTAGTTCGTATGCCTTTTCTTTATTTGAGGTAGCTTTGTCAATAGCTCTTTTAGCAAAGATTTCAATTATTCTGTTTTTGGCTATTGACACCTTTTGTAATACACTATCAATGTTTTGACCCGCTACAACAGTTTTTACAAGTTTCTCCTCCGCTTCGGCTAGTTTCTTATTTAATTCAGTTATTGTTTTTTTTTTCCTTGTTATATCTTATGGAAAATCGGATTGTTTCACCCCTGATAGCAGCTTTGAGTGTGTCCCAGACCACATCTAAGGATGTACTGCCTATATTATCTTCCAGGAATTCTGGTATCCATTTTTCCATCATTTGGCAGTATTTTTCGTTCATTAATAGTGTCCTTTCAAATGTCCAATTAACCTGATCTTGCTGTATTCTATCAATATCTATTGTTAAAAGTAAGGGGTTGTGATCCGAAAACACCATAGGGAGTTTTTCCAAGTGGCACTTTGTTATAATAGTATTTGAAACTAGCATATAATCCAATCTTGAGAATGTTTGATGGGGATGTGAAAAATAGGTGTATCCCGTATTTTGGGGGAACTTATATTGCCATAAATCTGTTAATCCCTGTGTTTTACATAGTGTTACAAATTCCCTAAACACCCTAGGTTTCCTACCATTATATTTGAAATGTTGATCATAGGTCCAATTCGACGGTAGGTTTAGATTAAAGTCCCCGCACATAACAATCGGTAGTGGCCAATCGGATAATTTGCTGGTGATAAATTCCAGGAGATCTGGATCGTCAGTAACATGTCCATAAATGGAGCATATAGTTATGCGCTTCCCAGCCCCATAAATGCATTCGGCGATCACCCATCTCCCGAATTTATCTGCTGCAGTGCGGGGAAATTAAATTTCTTTATCTGATGCCAGGATAGCAACACCGCGGGTTTTAGTAGCTTGTGTTGTGGCTGTGATCAATGTGTACCCCAAAGTTTGTAATAGTTTTTTTCCCCGTCCTTCTATATGCGTCTCTTGGAGGCAAATGATATTAGCTCCAATTGATCGGAGAGCTATAGCTACATTTTGTCTTTTACGTATATCATTTAATCCACGGATATTAGCGGAAACAATTTTTAGTGTGGCCATCGAAATTTGGGATTTTTTTCCGAGTATTCTGGCTGTCTAAGTTGTATTTGTGGCCTTGACGAAAAGTTACTAGTATGTGTAATTGTATTAGTAGTTAGTAATGTAAGCTGGGTGAGCCCGCCCCCTCCCCCCCTCCCCCACCTCCTCCCCCCTTCTCCCTTCCTATCCCTTCCCGCTCAGGGTGAGCATGCCCTCCCCCCCCTTACTTGAGGCGTCTTGGGTCATGGTTCCCCCAAGTGTGTGTGTCTGGGCGGTCCGGTCTTCCCTGCCCTCTCCAAGACCCAGCATCTATACCTTAGATGGCCCAATGTAGTAGTATGTAAGTGTTCTTACAAATATACAACTATTTATTCCTACTCTATTTGAGTTCAGTTCACAAGTATGAAAAAGAGATGGAAAAGCAAAAGGTAGAGAATTACATTATTCGGTTTACATCCACCTCCCGCCCAATTATACTTGAGGGATCATTAAGACCTTTAGGTTTAACATCACATCGGAGATTTATAGTCTCTGTCTTTAATTACGCTTTAGGATTAGTTGTGATTTTCGGGGAGCAATGAGAGCCAGTCTCGGTAAGTACTTTCAAATATGCCTCTGCCAAAATTTCACTTGTAAAGTTTTTAGTTGATCCCTTATAAATGATTTTCAGATGTGCAGGGTTTTGTAGATATACGGTGGCACCTATTTTTTCAAAAGGGGCAAAAAGTTGTCGCAGCCTCCACCGGCGTTCTACCGTTGCATGAGCAAAGTCGGGGCGTGCGAAGAAGCTGATTCCTTTAAATTCTCTTTTACTAGTTGGTCTGGCAATATCGTAAATAATTTCTCTCAAAAGAAAGTTCCCAAAGTGGACCAGCATAGCTCTTGGGTATTTGTTTGCCATATGTGAATATTTCGGGGCTGTCAAGGGAAAGCGATGAGCCCGTTGAATCTCTCTCTCTAGATCCCACGATTGTATTTCTGGGAGGGCTGTCTTTAAGAGTTCCGATATGAACCCCTTTGGATCGTTTCCTTCTGCTCCTTCTGGAATTCCCAGAATTCGTAGGTTGTTTCTCCTTCCTCTATTTTCCAAGTCTTCCACTTTGGTCATAAGATCGTTGATTATGCCTGACTGTTGCTTTTCCTTAGTTTGTAGATTAAGTACATCTGACTCGAGATTCTCTGTACGAGTTTCAATTGATTTCATTCTGTCCACTATTTCTGAACAAGTATTGTCGATTTTTTGGATGGAGCCCTGTAGTTTTTGAATTGCAACATTATTGCGTTGATTATCTGTTTTCAAATCCGTATGTAAGTGCTTTATAGATTTGAGAACATCACTCAAGGAAGTTTCTGAATGGTTTTCTAATCTTATACTATCTTTATCCATGCTTTCGGTTCCTCCTTCTTCGTTGGTCAATTGTTTATGATGGGGTCTCCCATCTAATTTAGGAGTTGAGTTTTTCTTTGTACGTCTTTTCTTAGCCTTGACTTGCTCAGGATTGCTACCCTGATCAGTGGTTTCATCATAGATTGGTCGTTGCGCTCTCCTATATTTTGTCTTCCTTTTATCACCTCTTTTTTCGGGAGTATTGTCTTGCCTTGACTCATTTGTTTCCTTCTCATCGGGGTGGTCTGGGGCCACTATGGTGGTAGCATCCGGTTCTTGATCATCGCTATTTCCATTGCTCTCTGTTGTATCACCGGAGATTGAGAGTCCGGTTTCGTATATATCAGAATCCCCCTCATCAGCAGACTCTTCGTTTGACGTCCCCGAGCGACAGGGTTGTATTATCGTGCAAGACTGTTCTGATTCCAAATTGTCTTTGCTCATAGATGTTGCCTTAGTAGATTCATTATCATGAGGCTGATGTTGTAAGATCACATTTTCTAATGCTTCCACGGTGTCGATATCATTGCTGACATGTTTTGCTTTGATTCCTTTTCCAGGAGGGAGGTCGTTTACTGGCTCTTCACGGTTTGGATCTGATTCAAGACTTTGGGTATCTGACAAAGTACATTGGGGTTTTCCATTTTTCCCTCCTACGTTGGAATTTTCACGAAGAAGTAGGCTGAATATAGTAGAGATCCTAGGTTGGTTCTCCCCTGGTTGTCCGGTCATTTTAGCTGCTGCTTTTAGATCTTTGATGGTTTGTAGGCGTTTGGCTTTTTTAGCCATGAGTTCTAACTGCTCGTCAGTGTTAGCGTCATTATTATCTTCACTGTCTTCCTTAGTATCACTGTACTCGCAGTTATTTAATTCTTTATGTTTCTTTATTTCGCTTATCGCTTCCTTTGCTACACAATGTCTTTCATGTCCATAGGGGGTTGGCTTCAGTGAAAGCTGTGTGCAGAGCCTGTAAACAGCTGCACAACCATAACTGGTCATTAAATAAACTGCTTATGGCCTCACACACAATGTCACTGATAACATCACAAATCACATAATCAGGGCTATCCCTTGTGACACCCGTTATCACCTCTACATTAATGTCATTGATGTCATGGACTGACTGAGGGCATGAACTAAATACAGAATACCCAGGCTGGGTAATTTAAATGTCTCTGGGCTCTACAGTGAAATTGTAGATGGCTATGATACAGCTGGGTCTGGTGGCTCAGTGGACTAATGTGTCCATTGCAGGGGCCTGTGTTCGACCTCATGGTCACAGGTTCAAATCCCGGTGGGTCCACTCAGCCTTTCATCCATCTGAGGTCGATAAAATTAGTACCATTGAGTTGGGTAACAATGAATATCTGTTGTTCAGCGCCAAGAGACGTCTGGGTGAACGTGTGCTTTACAAATACACATGTTATGTTATGATACTGAATGCATTAAGAACACAAAGTTTGCTTTTGAACCTTCTGCAGCACTAGTGGAAAGAAGATGTGGATAAAAGATTATGGTTTGGCCATTGGGAAGAGTGCATGAGTGTACAATGGATCTGAATTCAGGGCCTGGTCAAGGGTGGTGCCTTGCTCTCTTCCTCTGCAGATTATGGCTGTAGGTTATTCATTCATGAGTGGGTTATGTCCATATGGGGACTGGCTCAGGAGCTGTGCTTATTGATGTGCAAATGGGTAGTATTGTTGAGTCACAGCTGCAGTTCTAAGGGTCCCTCAATCAAAAGCATTTAGAGCGTAAATTGGATGGCCATTGCAATATTCATTTATTTTAAATGTACATGCAATATATTGTTCTTGACTTTTTTTCTTGTACACTTTCGACCTAGTCTTTAAATGCATGCTCTATTATTAAGTTTGCCTAATTAAATAACAGTCGGTTACTTTGCTGATTAACGCGTTTATGTAGGTGCTATAAACTACAGCTAAAATACAAACCACGGGCTCTACCCTTTAATATAAGCATAAAGCTTACTTATTTCTGCTATAACAGCTTATTATTTGCAAGCAGCAACGCATTCAATCTGTTCATTTAACACCCTAGTTTGAGTTCACCAGACAGCTATTTTGGAATATGATTCTTCCCTATGACCGTAATTGCAGCTCTCACTGGTAATTGGAATGTTCAGCAGGAATACCTTAAACTTTCAGTTTTAGCCCCACTTGAACAGCTAATCTAAATTCACCCTTCTTTGACCCAGTTCTGATTAAAATTAGCATTTCAGAACAACAAAGATCTCTGTTGGGCTGAGAAGGAGATTTGTAATCAATGTTTGACAAAAAGTAGATTCGGTTAACACTTAACACTTCTTTGCCTTCCTTAAAGCACTTTTAATCTCGAATTCTGACTAATAAAGGACAGCGGGGTGCCCTAATCGGGTTTTACCAGTAACTTCATCACCTTACATGATTGGATGGAATCGTTCAAACACTAGACGAGTGGAACACTCTGAATTTGGCAAGCCTGCAGGCATAACTATTTTAAGTGCCGATGGATGGAATTACCAACGGTGCCATTTTATCACTTGTTTTTCTTAAGTGCAGTGTGCAAATTATTTTTGCTCTGATTTTAGAACCTGCTCATTGCCTGTGCAAAACAAAGTGCAAATGTCTATAGCTCAGACACAAACTGTAGCTGTCGTTATTCCTCATTATGCCCCTGAGATTGCAGAGAAATGCTTTCACACTTGGAATTGCCTCACTCGTGGATCAAAATGATCTTATGTCCAGCTAAATGACTGTGAGATAATAAGGTTGAGAGAAGGGAGGATTCTAAAAGACTACAGCCAAGAGAAGATGCGAGACAGTGATGTGTACAGCACTCAGAAAAGAGCTGCTCACAGGATAGTTCTTGCCACCATAGAAAGAAAGCATTGGCAAAATCAGGGGGTCTGGCTTTTTTTTAATAAATAAAAAGTGATGCTCCAGTGATTGAAGACTTTGAGTCTTTGACTCTGTGGATGGGCGAGTGAGTGAATGTGAGATTGAATCAATGGCTGGATGATACACCATGCAACATGCGTATAATGGTCAATCCCGGCCAAGCAGCTTTTGAACGCAGGTTGAAGATTTAAATTCCGATGGAGCTAATTTGGCCTTTCATTCTTCATTGTTCAGCACCAACAAACACTCAACAATAATTATAGCGGTGTGGTTTGTGTTTTGTACCACTCAATACAAATCATTGGTCACTGGCATGGAGGTTGTGTTGGGATCGTGGGGATGCACTGTTCTCCCATAGGCAAGGTTTAGGGTACCATATCATCACTAAGAAAGAATGCCATATGTTCTGATGGTTGCTAGATAACCAGCATCAACCATTTCTTTGCCCCATAATAGTGTCTCTAGCCTCACCACCTCTGCCTCATACCACTACAATTTCATGAGGGCCAGTAATGCTACAGACAGATTTCTGTACCATGCAGCGCCTGCACCTCCAGGTGTGGACTTGTGCAATTGTTCTTGATAGGAGGTGTGAAATATAAGCAGTAAAGTACCTCCTGCCTTACATTATAAGGATATTGCAAGTCACTGAGGAGTTCCTTTACATGGTTATGGAACTCAGAGATGATTTGCAGTATCCTTATCATGTACGCCAGGGGGTCATATATCCCATATAATACATGGTCACACCATGACCTTTCCCAATAACCACTTGAAACCTTGGTGTGTAGCTCTTTTATGTGAAAGAGCAAGCATTTTTTCAAATGTGAAGAATTAATGTAAAACCTCTAGTGCTAATTTAAACTTAACAAGAACCTGTTAGATATGTGTTGCAAACACATTTTAGTAACAGTTCAATACAAGCCAGTTAAAAAAAAAAAGCTGCAGTAGCTTGGAATTGGTAGAAACGTGCAGAAAGATTCCAGCATTTCTCTATCTAAGGAGGGCAAAAAATAAACATATTCTAGCTGCTTGTCATTGAAAGCTATTAAAATAGAGCAGAAGAAAGAAAACCAATGTTGCATTCAGTTATGCTCTGTGACCTGACCTGCCTTTCAACTTGGCTGCCAGCTCTGGCAGCAGGCATTGTGATGTTAGAACCCGACTATAATAACATAATAGTTGAGTTCTGGCATCTTTTGTTTATAATCAGCGACTGAGTGCATCACTAGTGGCCGATTATAAAGAAATTAGAGACATGCATTTATACAGGGATTGCAGAATTCCATATATCATAATGAATTTATCAGCATAATGATAACTATCTTCAGGAATGCCTTTCTGCTCATGCTAACCAATGCTTACTGAAGTGTCCATCTCTGAGAGTTTTGAGTCTCTCTTTGCATTTTGGATCCAGAGAAGAGAAAGTGTTGATTACCTTGCTCAGTTGAAAATGTTTATATTCTTGTTACAACTGAAGATCATCCTCTGCCTTTGTCATAATCTCAGTCTCAGGATCCCTTCATTTGATTGTGACATAGTATCTCTAGTGTAGATCTGTCCCATAAATGTGTGTTCCGCCTCTGGAAATGCTTAGTGTACTCTGCTCCAAGCTTTCTAGAGGAAACTCAGGTAGGCAAGGATCATGATTTTACAGCTCATAATGTTTCCTTTATAAACTCTTACAGAATACAATTGCACATGTGAGAAAAAATTACAATTGGAATGCTGAGGGAAGGCTTCATGTCATAGCTAACAGTTACTAAACCAAATGGTGTAAAGTGTGCTGATCAGAATCAGAAATGTGAAAAATAATTAGAACAACCTAGGGGCATATTATCAAGAACGGAGTTAAAATTATCGCCGCTTTAGCGACAGAAGACAGCCGCTAAAGCGGCGATACTGGGCTTGATAATATGCCCTTGAGAACTCCAATAGAAGCCCATGTTCACACCAGAACATCGGCTTCTATGGGAATTCACAAAGGCATATTATCAAGCCCATTATCGTCGCTTTAGCAGCAGTTTCCTGCCGCTAAAGCGGTGATAATTGTAGCGCTGTTTCTTGATAATATGCCCCCAAGTGAGTGTGAGTGGCTGACCTACTGCCAGAGATGTTTTAAAGCATGGGCACAGTGGGCTATGGCCCAGGGCCCCAGCCTTTCAGGGGGCCCCAAGGTAGAGACAGCTCTGCTCTTTAGAGAGTCTTGCCCTGATCACCTTAAATAATTCTTCAATGGATTGTTTTAAATACAATTTACCTTTAATTTATATTTAATGTAAGTGATGTGTGAGAGTCTATTACGGGCATTTTGTAGATATCCATGAAAAAATTCATTTTCATCAAAACAAGACCTCACATATGAGAAATGAAAGATTATTTGCAGTAATATTAGTGAGCTGCTGCTGTGTTACAATATTGAAAACACACATCATTATCCCTGAATATTAGAAGTAAAGACATTGAGGGGCATATTCATGACCCGGTTTCCAATGAGTTTGCACCATGCAACATGGTACATGTGCAACGCAAACCTTATGTGGGATTTATGAAGCCATGCAAGGCCAGCTTGAACGGCCCTGAGTGGCTCGATAAGCCTGGAGTAAAGCAACGCAGCACAAATCGTTGGGTTGCCTTACTTCACAATGAGAAGGCATTCCATGGGTGTTGCATTGGTGATCCCATAAAACTTCCATAGATTTTGACACATTCCCAGGTTTACCAGACTTGGTAAACCTGGGAATGTGCCAAAAAGACACACGCCTTCCCATGGGTGGCGTAATGAGGAGACAGCTTTATTTCTCCTAGGTACTTCCTCCTTCTGTGTGTGCAGCACACATAGAAAAAGGAATATGCCTAAGGGGATTGTTTTTGTGCTGGAAGGTGACCCTTCCTGCACAAAGAAATCCTGTATGCATTGGTGCTAGGCTGCCAAAAAGATGCGAACACAGGAGAAAAGGCAGGATTGTGCTGTATTGACTTAAAAACTGTGCATTCCTGACCTTTCCCTGCCATGCAGGGCAGCGCAGCATGGTGACTTGCTGCACTGCACTGCGTGACAATTTATATATATATATGCCTTTTAACATCTGGATGAGTGTGTCTGTGCACTGTCAGTGATCTGGCCAAAGAGTATATGTTGAGAATACTAATCTCTCTGGAAAATGACAGGCGTTGCAGATGGACAAATTAAGGCTGCCACTGCTTACCATAAGTGCATAAAAACCACAACGCACCACCAGAGAGACCGGGTGCAATTCAATCCTTAAGCCATTGGCCCAGGATGCAGATTTTTTTATTCGACCCTTTGCTACAGAGGCGAAAACCTACATAAGGGATACAACAGCAGTAATCAATGTAGTTGAGAATCACAGTTTTGACCCCACTTGTGAACTGCTTGTGTCCATGGACATAGAAAGTCTCTTCACCAACATTCCACAGCTTGAGGTCCTTAACATCATTGAACTTCTTTTAGATGAACGATCCAGACCACACAATGTCCCTACAGAATCCATTATTGAATGCATTAGAATTTCCATGTGTGAGAATTTCTTCTTATTTGAGAACACTTTTTTCCAGCAATGGGCGCTGTTTATGCCCTGGACATTGCGGACATTTATGTTGCTGACTTCGAAAACAAGTAAATTTTTGATGCCTTAAATCCCTAGATGTCCAACATCATGTGTTAAGATACATAGACAATGTCTTCTTTATATGGAGAGGGAACAAAGAATTGTTACTCGAATTTGATACCTGGATTAACACCCGGAAACCACATTTAAGATTTTTCCTGGAATGCGACAACAAATGCATGAACTTCCTAGATATCTTAATTGTAGCTGACGATAACAACTCACTTCATACAACTCTTTTTACAAAACCTACTGCTAGGAACACGTTGCTTAAATATAATAGTCACCATCCACAGGCGCTACAGGATTGACTCCCTTTTGGGCAGTTCCTGCGTCTTCACATGAACTGCTTCAGGAGGGAGGACTACTTTCTGGAGGCAAGAAAACTTAAAGAGAAACTACATGCACGTGGCTACCCCAACTGCTTCTTAAAAGACCCTTGAAGCGCGCATGATATACTAACCCTAAAGCGCTTTTACAGGTACACAACCACAACTTGTCTGTGTGACCACTTTTGGAATAGTAACCAACAACATCAAAAAGATAGTTAAGAAACATTGGCCATTACTTAATGGCATTCCTGGACTTGATGAATGACCTATGTTTTCTTTCAAAAGGGGTCCTAACATAAAAGATCATCTGCTGCATGCATATGAACCACAGGACAATCGCGTTGCGGATAATATGAGACAGTTTGTTCCACTCCAAGGTTATAAATGTACCAAATGCTCTGCATGTAGCACCATTAAAAATATCAAATCATTTGACCTCAATGGAAGAACTACCACAATTTGGAGCTTCTCGAACTGCAACACCAGTAACGTTGTTTACTGTATTCAATGCCCATGTGGTCTTCATTATATAGGGAAAACAACACAAATGGTCAAGAAAAGAATCCTCCAACACCAGTCTAGGATTCGATGCAAAGTGGAGAATGCCCTATTAGTCGACCAATACAGTCAGGCAAGACATACTGAGAAAGATATGCTCTGGTGGGTCTTCACAGTGGTAAAACACTCGATTAGATACTCTAATGTTGACCGTTCCCTTATTCTGAAAGAGACTCAAAGGATTTGTCAGACTGACAGTATCAATAAAGGTCTGAATTCTGCCACTGAATGGCATACCCTTGCTGGCATATGTTAATGTGATCACGGAATCTCGCTTACTGTACATCGAATACCCTGATTGATGATTTGATTAGTCTTGATTGTGTATTTAATCCAAACTGCTGTTTAGTCAAATGACTGATCTATCATGTTAACTGTAAACAGTTGAAGCCACTGTTATTGTACCGACTTCATGCGTTCAACTTCATGTTTGCAGCTTTGTTATTTTAAAATGTGTATACCGTGGTGTTACCCATATCTCATCTACCTTTATTGTTTACATTGAATACTAAAATTATAAACATGTTATCCACATAATACACCATAATTGTGTTGCAAATAATGAGTCTTATCCATGATAAATGCACTTGTATGTATCAGGAATGTTAACAGGCATTTTTTTTAAATATGTTTCGGTAATAGTATCTATCTTGGTTCTAAATATTTCTTGCCCCTTTTCTTTTGATTCACATTTCCTTGTCTTTTAGAATTGATATTCTTTGCACGTCACTGTAGCTGGCTTTGAATAAATAATAGCACTATCTCTATCATTCTCTGGCTCTATACACTGTTGCTGCCATTTTTAACACAGAAGTTTTAAATGATCGTATTCAAAAATTTGCAATCAATATAAAATTCTTCACTGTCAGAAACCCCCAAATTATTCATCTATAAGTAGGCTACAACCTTCAGGATCATAACTTTACAGCGTGGTGGTTAGCGCGTTTCCGAGAACCCACTGAAATAGGTTGGGTAAGCACTTTTTAGAATGACCACTTAAGGTATGAGATATCCTTTAATTTTTAAATGTTTCATATTCGTCTCATTTCTTTGTCTGATGTTTAGATTCCGTTAGATACTGCACAAGACCATGTATCTGGCAGTTTATATCCACAACATTACACCGATTATACTATTAGCTTGGCTATAGGTAAGCCTCTTATTCGGAAAAGGAACCTACAATGCAATATGCAAGTTGATACAGAATAACCGTACGGGTACTAGGTGGCCACGGGGGGAGGCCAGTTCGAAAAAAAGGGATATTGTGCAAACATTGCTATGCTGAGGTCTCACCTTAAATAACAGAAAAAGTCTTAATCCTTGTGCATCAATATCCAATGTGATTTCTAAAGTTTATTGTGCTGGATGAGGGGGGAATTCCAAGTGCAAAGTCCTGCCCGTAAGTGATGACCTATTGTATATAAAATCTTGTTATCATCATTAAATGAAAACTTTTGCATAAAGTAACATGCATCAATCCCTATTTTAGGCCATATCTTATCACGAAAAACTAATAGACATAATCCTATCATACCCGATCTTAACGTAAGAATAAACCAATTCGGAAAAGACCATAAGTCTCCAAGCAACAGAGCACAAATCTTGCAGAAGGGCCTAAAACCAATGTTAAATGGTCAACGGCTTCCAGAGTGAGGGACATCATGCACATATGCTCGAGTCAAAGGGGACAACAACTGTACCTCACAGTGTAAGATACAGCAACAGCATCTCACATGCATCCTCGTATGTTTTAATGACTACTTTGTAGGAATAATCAGTTCTAAGTACAACCGTTGTGGTTTGTTTTCACTGTCATACTGCTTGAAGTAATACATACATACTTTACACATTGCCTCTAAGTTAAGCCTAGCTGCTCTGTGCCAGGATACCAAAGGGTTGAACACAGCTTAATAGCGGGTTTGCTTGTGCTTTCCCTGACTAGGATTGAGGTTACTGCTTGACTAGGGATCACACTCTAATTAACCAGCCACCCAATTTCTTACACTTCCTTAGCAGACCGAGATGTAAAGAAGCAAAATGCAACAGCTCCTGATGACCCACACTCCAAACATGGAAAGTCTTTCTGGTGATAGCGCAGATTAGGGCCAAAATTATAATACGGTTCACCATTTGAATTACCAGCACTTTTTGGGTTAAGTCCCGTTCCTGTTCCAGTCACTTCTGTGGGGGATGGGTCTTGCCCACTGTATTATGATTCAAAGAGCTATTTCAGCATCACAAGCAAATTCTAAATACAATTCCAAGTTCAGTCAATGATGCGAGTTTCAATACGTTTTAAAAGTTTTATTCTCATTAAGAGATTAGTATTTGCCATTTTATTATTTTCCTTTATTCATTATTAGTCAACTAGTCTTTAGCAAGTTTACAAAAAATCTAATTAAAATGTCTGGTTAGAGTCAAATAGGCAAAACAATGCATCAAGCGCGTTCCATAAAGTAATAAACCCTATTTTGAAAGGTCAGACCTGAATTTCAGAGTTATTACAACCCATGAAGAGTTCAACTTCAAAGACAAAGCATGAGATTTGAGGAGCATAATGCTCAAAAACAATTTTAAGCAGTAGAACTACACTGAAAGGGTAGTTCATGAAACTTAGCCGAGTCTCATTAATCAAGTAGGTGATCCTACAATTGCAGTAGCAATCTGTAAAAATAAAGCTGCAAAATGAATTAAGCATAAACAGAAGCAGCAATAGCCACAACCACCTAAAGGTAGGTGAGGAGGAGGGAATAAGAGCATCTGGAAAAGAGCATGGAAAGGTATTGAAAAAGGCATTGAGACTAACTAGGAACACACACTAATATAAGAGACATGAATACATGTTGCATGCATTGTATCAGGCTTCTTCCTTTCTGGTACAATCCTCTGTGAGCGGGTTCCGTTCTTCCTTTCCCACGAAAATACATGTGGATTTTGAAGCCTTAAAACGTAGCTTCAGTTCCAATAAGCATCAATCGCAGGTTGGCCTTCCAAAATAGTTGTTTCACTGCATACACAATGGACTATACTAAAGAGAAGAAACATTATCATTGCAAAAATACTGTTTAGTAATGCATTTCATTGATACGAACAAGAAATATTGTTTTGAATATACAACTATTTTACATAAGCATTATGTGAAATAGGGTGAGAATCAGAAGTTTAAACATTGCAAACAATGTGTTGCTTGGTAAAATAATTTGTAAAATAATACATTTGATTAAAACGTGAACATTCTGCAGTTATGATTAACATTTCTAGGCATGTCATATTAAGGTCAGACTTCTAAATTATATTGTGCACAGTTCAGCAATATTAGGCTCACTTCTAGTTAAAGGACGCTTGTTTCTTAGTACTTCTAAGGCCTACACACGTGCCTATGAGTGCCTATTACAGTTTGCACGTTTTAAATGTGTGTCATTACTTAGAATTTTATGATAATCATTCCACATTTTTAAGTGTTAATCTAAATAATTTGCATTTTATATCATCACCCTTATCACTGGCAAGTGACTCAAAAGGTGAAGGACACTTCTAACAATGCTATGGCTTAAGTTGGCTGACTCATTGTCAGACTATATGTTCACTGCCCATAGTACATAGTTTCCCAAGTGTGAATGACACTTCGATCAAATAATGGATGAAGGGAGCCGACCCAACTTTCTAGTTATGTATTTATTTTTCTTCATTACACAAGCTTTTGCAGACAGCTAGAACTGTCAAGCCAGATCTAAAAAGTGCTTTACTTTGGCTAAACTTAGTTAAACTGTAACTTTCCCCTAAAATCAGTTCCTCATTGATCGCAGGCAACTTTTATGCAAATTAAGTAGAGCAGTATAGGGTTGAATGTATCTGGCACGAAGTACAAATGCAAACCTGCTCCTGATGTTCTCATTCTGACAAAGTCAGTGTGTTTCTCGTACAGAGGGCCATGTCATCAATTTCCTGATAAGTACTTTAAGTGACTTGGTTTTGGTATGTTGCTCACCAGCAGAGCACTGTGCTGTGCTGAGCGAAAAGGTTATACCCAGTGGAACTTCTTTTCACCAGGGGTGGGCATAACTTGCGTTATTCAATGTAGCGTTAACATGCTGAATTACCTAGAAATTCAGTTTGATCATGCTTAAATTATATTCGAAGAGTAATTATGCATTTAGTGCTATTTTTAGCACAAAAATGCCATCTTGTGTCCAAAATTGATTGAGATTGCATGTTGCACTAATAAATAGTGCTAAATGCAAGAGAACACTAACAGCGCGTGTGCGCGTGCCATTCCACACTCACTAAATGTGCTCTTGGGGTAGGATTTCCCCCCAACATTTAGTGCTACTTTCTTAGCACAAACTGCACCGTCGTGTCAAAAAATGCATTATGCGCTAAATATAGCAGAACACAAATAGCGAGCACGAGCGTCAGATCTCGCTCGTTAAATTTGCTCTTGTGTTAGGATTGTTTCCCCCACAATGCTCTTAATTACATGAGAGGGGTTATCATGTAATTATTAGTAATTCTACATCAAAGACTGACACGGAATTACTGAAATTGCTCCAATGACTCCGGCAAAATTGAAATTCTATCTAGGCCTACTTTTCACATGGATGACTACCATCTCCATTACAAAGCAGTGACACTGCTAATAGTTGGTGGCATCTCCTCC
Organism: Lissotriton helveticus; assembly: GCF_964261635.1. Classification (NCBI taxonomy): domain Eukaryota; kingdom Metazoa; phylum Chordata; class Amphibia; order Caudata; family Salamandridae; genus Lissotriton; species Lissotriton helveticus. The sequence continues at coordinate 994,976,274 of NC_136072.1, forward strand.
ACTAAGGTGGAGGATCGTCGCCCCACTGCCTCAGAGCAGCGAAAGACAGGAAAAAATTAAATTGTAATAACTAATGTCATTATCATTTTATTCTGTCCTCCTCCTGCAGCAGCTTGCATGACAGTGTGGGCGGGGCTGAAGAGCTTGGAGGAGGGTACAACCTTCCTAAGTGCGCAATGACTGTTTGGTCGGCCCTCTCGGGCCGCCCAAACCAATCATGCACACTTTCCCCCTTCTCCATGGAGAAAATGCCCACCCCTACAGCCCCTGGCTGAGCGCCATGTCACGGCGATCAGACCACCATTGTGATTGGCTGCGGGGAGCATGGGAGCCTGGTGCTTCTTATTTCTTACAAGAAGCCAGGAAGAGGACGCAGGAGAAGCAGGGGTGGTTAGACAGCCGGCCGGCTGGGAGATAAGAATTTTTTTTTTTTTACTAGTGATCGCCCACCCCTTGTACCGCTGCTTCCAGGCAGCAGCCATGACTGATTAACAGTAGTATGCTACAAGCGTTCTTACCTGCATGCATCCCACAATGTTATATGTTGTTTTTAAGTACATGTAACATGAGGTACGTATGGGCCAGGTTCCTCCATGTGTACGCCATGTATCTCATAAGAATGTACGGTGCTGCATAGGTCTTAGAAGGATTCAGAAAGATATATTTATTTCTCCCTGGCTTTCCCACTGCGCTGTTCTTTTCTTCCCCTCACACTTTGCAATTCATCGTAAAGCCAAGTGCTTGCATCTGAGTTAGAATTCACATCCACTGAATGGTGTAGGAAGTCACCTTAGTGCTCACCTGTCCCGGACTGAACCAGGTCAACCTGTGGCCTGAGAGGAGCAAAACCTAAACAATAAACATTGCAAATAGATGATCTGCATGCCCACCCTAGCAACCAGTGTTGTGTTCTGCCCCCGGCAACAGCACCTGATGTGGCAAGAGAGTACATGGACCACAAGCCACAAACTCAGAGTGACAATTCCCCTGTTGCCTTTTTGTCATAGATCCATGCACACCTCAAAGCAACATGCACTTTGTCATGGTTGGTGCCGCTCAAATATTAGAGCCCAACTTTAAATCAGAGTGGTCAGTTTATTTAATAATTTATTTTGCAGTTTTAAATAGCGCAAACTCGACCCGAAGGGATTGGAGCACTTTATATGAGCACCAGTTATATTACACAAGGACACATTCATGTTTTGGTAGGCACAGGGAGATTAAGTTATTTGTCCAGAATCACAGGATATTGAGCCGGCGCTGAGACTCGAACCTGGTTCCCCAGCTCCAAAGTCAGCAGCTGCCACTGTTCTTGATATAATTATATCCCTCGGCCTTGTTCGGTGTTCAGCGATTATCTGAAATAGCTCTCATTCCTGTGCGGGGGAAGGCTGGAACCGGAAGCAAGGACACTGGCTGGAGGGGAAGGGCCTCTTCTGTATGAACTGAGGTCCAGGCTGCTTGCTGCTGCATCAGAAAGAATGCTAAGGAAACACAACACAGCACCTGGCATGAGGAGGACCTGTCTTATCCAGAGGAGAGGTAAAATATAGCATTGCTGTGGATTACTATGAGGAAATTTGGATAGATTGCAACTACTATGGCTGTGAGCCAAGGAGGACGCTGAGTCTAAACAAGCAGCACGGACCCTGACAAGTGTGATGGCTCATGTGCATCTGCAATTGCTGCTACATCAATATTCCCTGAGCAGTGCAGATGAGAAGCACGCGTGCCCATAATGTCTATGCCCTCCATGTGCCTTATTGCCCGAGCTCCTCTGATGAGAAACGTGAGGAAACGTGCACCTCGATGCTTGAATGACTGCTGTGAAACTTCGTCACACTATCGACAATGGCGAGAAGTCTGAGGACCTGTGCGCCTTTAAAATTAACTTGCATCACTGGTCCATTCCACCGTCAATAAGATCACCCTCATCAAGATGCCTGTGGCGTTTCAAACCCAATTTCTCTTTGAAAAATAATTTTGGGTTGTTTCCAGAAAGCATTAAGGATAGAGAAGAAGATTGGGAGAGGAACTTGTGTTTTTTTTTTCAAAGAGAAGATGAACTAGTTGTGTGATTTTAAATTGGAAGTTTGTACTGGATTGATAGGAGCCATGCATCGTAAGCCTTTGCCCAGAAAATGGGGAAGCGCCACTAAACTTTACAACACATTTCGAGAATGCCCCTTATGTGACAGGGGTCTATCATGTTTTGAAGTGCCGAGGAGAATTGGCTTCTCTTGGGTAGGTAGCAGTGAGCCACGAAAGAGTGCCATAAAACAGTAGAGAAAAGGCAGTTATGCCACAAAGAAACACAAACATCTATATGACTATAATTTGCACCCTTCAACTTCCCTACAGCTACTATGGGAGTCACCCCAGCTTACCACGCCTACTACATACACAGAATTAAAAAGCCACAATCTGAAGCCACATACAATCCTAATTAACTGAAAGCTCTTAAGACGAGTTCCACGCACAGTCATCTCGATCATAGCCCTACCTCACCTGTCTCTTAACATTTTAGTCTAGAGAAACCCATGATATTTTAAAAGCTTTCAAACTACCTGCTAACTGGATTCCCCTCAAACAAAGGAAAACTGTCACCCATGCCCTCATCATTAGCAGACTGGACTATGGCAATGCGCTCTACGCCGGAATCAACAGGAACCTCATCCGCAAACTCCATAACATCCAGAATGCCTCCGCCAGACTAGTCCTTAACCTATGGCACCACTGCCACATCACCCAACACCTACGGGAGCTACACTGACTCCCTGTCAAGAAGAGAATTACCTTCAAGCTCCTCACCCACGCTCACAAAGCCCTCCACAACACCGGACCCATCTACATGAACAACCGCCTCTTGTTCAACTCACCCCAAAGATCCCTCCGCTCAGTCCAGCTATCCCTCACGATGGTGCCACGCATCAAGAAGACCAGAACAGGAGGCCACTCCTTCACCTTCCAAGCGACCAAAGCATTGAACACCCTCCCTTTCCACCTCCGCCAGACACCATCTGTCTCCAAGTTCCTGAGGGGCCACAAGACCTGGCTCTTCAACAAATCACCATGAGCTTCAGTCTACCACACAAACCCTGGTGAGCCCGGGAAGACCTCAGGACCTGCTTGGCCTCTCAACATCTCTGTGAGTGCCAAGGAGCTGCGTACGCACCCCCACCCCCACCGTCTTGAGACCCTCTTGGGTGAGTATCTGCGATTAAACTCTTGATTGATTCATTGATATGCTGTCTTTCTGAAATTTGCCTTGAGCAGGGTTCCAGATCCCAGAACCAAGACATGATTTAAGTTGAAGTTTCTACAATGTATTTAAAATAAACATTTTGTGTAAATAAATAATGTTCCAATCAATCAATCGTTTTTATTTCAAAATTTCATATATAGCATAATAAGTATAACACACAGCCAGGAGCACCATATAAAAAGAAGCTAAAATACTCTGTTAATAAAATCCATGACTATTTACATTTCATAAACATATGTTAAAGAAGTATAGACTATTCTACAAATTGATCTAAGTAAATAACGCTCACCGGTGTATGTTATGTTATGTTATGTTATAAAAGATTTTATAACGCGCTCTGTTACTAAAATAGTATCCTGGCGCGGAAGGAGAAGTGGCAAACAGAGAGGGCATCAAGGGGGAAGGAATAGGGGCAATTTATATGGGCTTATTAAACAAATGGGTTTTCAGTTCCTTTTTAAAAACAGTAATGGACTGAGCAGTCCTGAGACACAGGGGAAGCGCATTCCAAGCCCTGGCAGCCCTGACAGAAATGGACTGGCCACCCAGTCTAGAGTACCTAAATCGGGGCACCACCATTTGAGATTGATTGGCCGATCGGAGGGAACGATTCGGAACATATAGAGTAAACCGTTTCCTCAGATACACCGGCCCGAGCTGATGGATAGCTCGGAAGGAGAAGACCAATGATTTAAACAAGATCCGATGGGCCACCGGAACCCAGTGAAGGCTACGAAGATGAGAGCGGGCGCTAACCCTTCCAGGCAGGGTGAACAGGAGGCGAACAGCCGCATTTTGAATCACCTGCAGCCGTTGGATCAGGTAAGCAGGTAGACCACTAAACAGGGCATTCGTATAGTCAAGCCTAGAGAGGATTAAACCGCGCGACACAGACTCTTTGGCCTTTCTCGGAAGAAGTGGGAAAAACCTACGTAAGGTTTTGAGAGTGCCATGGCATGTGCCGGTGAGTTTCCTGATGTGGTCCTCAAATTTCAGATTGCTCCCAAACCAAACCCCCAGGTTCTTAGCTGGGCCCCCCATAGAATTGGGGCGAGGCAGGTCAGGTGGCCATAGGAGAACACCAAAATTTTCGGGAAAGGAACCAAAGAGAAGAACCTCGGACTTGTCTACATTGCACTTGAGCTGGGCAAGTGCTAACCAGCGAAAGACAGATGAGAGGCAAAGTCTAACTGCCGATGTATCCAAATTGTCCTTAGGCCAAGTGAACAGAAGTTGGGTATCATCGGCGTAGGACATTATTTTAGCCCCCAACTGTTCTGCCAGGTAAATCAGAGGCGTCAGATAAACATTAAAAAGCAGGGGACTAGGAGTGGACCCCTGTGGGACACCAGTGGTGAGGTTCCTAGGCATAGAAGCGTGAGGAGGCATCCAGACCTGTTGAGTCCTATTGTCCAAAAATGATGTTACCCAGTCAAGAGCCAATCCGGAAATGCCTACTGCCGCCAATCTGGTGAGAAGTAGGCTGTGGGGCACCGTATCGAAGGCGGCAGAGAGGTCTAGTAAAATCAGAACCGCTCTGCCACCTCCATCCAGGCACTCCCGAATCGCCTCAGACATCTCAACCAGGGCTGTTTCGGTGCTGTAGGCGGCACTGAACCCTGACTGGGCCGGATGTAGCGCCCGAGATGATTCAATAAAATGGTCTAGCTGGCGGAAGGCGATTTTCTCACAAACTTTAGCAAGAGTTGGCAATAGTGAGATAGGCCGGAAGCTGGAAGGGACAGCCGGGTCCAGCCCGGTCTTTTTTAAGAGTGGAAGGAGTTTGGCTTGCTTCCAGCAAGACGGGACAGTGGCTAAAGAAAAAGAGAGGTTAACAATCTGAGTAACCTCACTGCACACAACCTCAGCCACCCCGCCAAGGGCCCTAGCAGGACAGGGGTCCGAAGGGGACCCTGATTTCAAAGCCTTCAGTACCGCCAGGATGTCAGACTCAGTAGGGGAAGAGAAGACATCAAACTTCTCAACTGGCTTGGGCATATGGAGAGGTGGTAGAGCTGGTGCGGGCTTAAAGCTGTCACAGGTAACTGGTAATTCCTCTTGGATTTTAACAATTTTATTTACGAAGAAGGAGGAGACCTCTTCGCACCAATGTTTGGATGAGGGCAGCGTAGGCTGCGATGCACATGGTGATAAAAAGCTCTGAACAATGGAGAAGATTTCCTTATTATTGTTGTTTGCCTTTTCAATTCTTCCTGCGTAATAGCTGCTCTTGGCAGCCCTAATCGCCGCATAGTACTCTTTTTGTGCTGCACGTAGGTCACTCTTAGCCGCAGGAGAATAGGCTTGTCTCCACACTCGTTCTAGTTTCTTGCAGCCAAGCTTCAATTCCCGAAGGGTGTGGTAAAACCATGGTTTAGAGGGGGAGGACTGCATCCTACGAATACAACCCTGGTTGATAGAGGCAGCCGATCCCTGTTCAACCCATGCGTTAAAGACACTGACCGCCTCATCAATCTCCGAGGTCAGAGTAGGACGGTTTTGAGTTAAGGATTCAGCCAGGGACGCTAAATTGATCCTCTGAGAATGCGCAAGTGAGGGAGTACCCCTCGTCCCCACCATTCTATCCAAGAACCAGGAGAACCTAATCAGCTTATGGTCCGTCCAAGTCACACTCTCAGGGCCTGCCAACACAATATCAAAGTTGGAACAAACCAGATCCAAGAGGTGGCTACCCACATGAGTCGGGGCGTCGACCCATTGGGTGAGTTGGGACATAGTTAAGACTTCGCCTAGATGTTTAGACTCTATAGAGCCCGATACATCGACATGAATGTTGAAGTCTCCTAGGAGCAAAAACTTTGAGAATCTCAGGGCTCGCGGTACAATAACCTCCTCTAAGGCCTCAATAAACGACCCAGCATTCCCGGGGGGCCGGTACACCAATGTGCCACCAAGAGTGAAATGTGGGTTAAGTACAAGCGAGAAGTGGAGCAACTCCGCATCTCCCAAACCGATCTGGGGTTCACAGGAAAATACCCACTTATCCCTGTAGATTACTGCGACCCCGCCCCCTCTACCGAGCGGGCGGTGCGCCCTCGTGATCTTAAAGCCCCGCGGGATGGCTAGCTCCACCACCGGGGCGCACGAGTCATTTAGCCAGGTCTCAGTGATAAAAAACAGATCAAGTTGGTTATCCGCCAAGATTTCAAAAACATCGGTGGCATGCTTCACCATAGACCTGGCGTTGATTAGCCCTGCTCTAATCAATATAGGGTCAGCGCTAGCTTGCTCAGAGCAGCAGCTAAGCGTAGGGCAGAAGTGAAAGTTACACGTCGAGCACAGGCAGGATAGACTGTCAGCCACTACCCAGGGGGCTTCTTCTCCACACCTGAGAACATTAAGAGCAATAAGTTCATCCCGTGAGTACAATAGACGAGCAGGCCCTTGCCTTCGGGGTGGACAGACAGGGGGCCTAGCACAGGGCACGTCCGGGACACGGACGGGCACAGACGGGCCCTCCTTTGGCGCTCCTTTGGCGCTCCTTCGGCGCGCAGTCGGCGCGCCCGCTGCGCGTCCGAAAAAGCATTGCTATTTGAAGCCCAAGCCCCTCCCCCGGCTACACCGCTGCCTAGGGTCAGGCAGGGTGCCGGGACTTCGGAGAAGATGGCGACCACACCTGCCCTCCACAACAATCGGCACAGAAGAGCCGCGGTGAAATGGGGCAGGAGGCGTCAGAGCAAAGGAATAAAAATGCAGTCAAGATACAGGTAAAATCACAATTAAAACGCAGCGTTTTTTAAAAAGTGTAGCAACACAGCACTGGGTTTAGAAAAGCAGAGGAGAGACCCTTGCAATCTGCTCACCACTAAGCAAAGCTCAAGGCGCTGCCACCGCCCTGAACTATCGCCCGGCCACCCAGGCAACCGATCTATTTGATGCCCAAGCCCCTCCCCCGGCTAGACCGCTGCCTACGGTCAGGCGGGGTACCGGGACTTCGGAGAAGATGGCGACCACACCTGCCCTCCACAACAATCGGCACAGAAGAGCCGCGGTGGAACGGGGCAGGAGGCGTCAGAGCAAAGGAATAAAAATGCAGTCAAGATACAGGTAAAATCACAATTAAAACGCAGCGTTTTTTAAAAAGTGTAGCAACACAGCACTGGGTTTAGAAAAGCAGAGGAGAGACCCTCGCAATCTGCTCGCCACTAAGCAAAGCTCAAGGCGCTGCCACCGCCCTGAACTATCGCTGTATATTAAACGTTCCATTCTTTTCCAGCCCCTAGTGTTGATAGTCACATTCAAAGTCTTTATTGTTCACAGCCGAAGTAGGCCTTAAAAATTATCAACACAATTAAAAACACAACCTTTACTTTAAAATTCACAGCAAACTTTAGTATTACAAACAGATAAAAATATAAGTAATCATTAAGATTCTAAAATTTGAGGACTACAAATGAACCAAATGTTTATATTTGGATTTGACTGACTGGAAAAGACAAAGAGTTCCCATGTGGAGTCTGGGATATTTTCTACAAGCCTCAATAGTTTAATAATTGACCCCTTAACGAGGGATAATCAATTACTCTTTAATGTGTACCAGGTCATATTGTTGCCCCATCAAGTATTCAAGAGCCTTAACCAAGGGAATCAACCTGGTAATGCAAAGTCAGGTTACTTTGATTTGACAGAAAAGAAGTGAGGCCTAGAGAATGCATTATTTTTCAAAAAACCTCTCAGTAGACATTTTGAACATGTAAAAAATATAATATAAGTTCACAATGCTGCCTGGAAATGCCTATGGGTTTTCCTGAAGTAAAATGTTGGTAAACACAGAGATATTTATTATTGGTTAACTGTGAAGTTTGAATCAACATCAGTCAAAAGGGCTGAAAGCCCCTTTCTAATGCAATGCAACAAGCTGCAACCTTGGAACTATTTTTAAGTTAGCAGGTCTTCCTGATGAACTGAAGAAGAGCTTCTTTTATGTGCCTGAGTTCTCGTTGGACTGATAGTCATTCCTAGGAATAGGAAGGCTGGTCCCTTGACTCCACATACAGATCCATTGACATTTTCTTCCATGCCATTAGAAACGTAGGTTGGCCTCTTCTGTGGGCGAGTGCCTGCGATCATGATGGTGAAGACATTTTAGCTATATTGCCCTATACCTCTGTGTAGGATGACTAGAACCTACCAGGGACCATAAAGAAACTCTTGAAAGCCTTGATATGTACAATGTGTTGTTGAAGCAACAGAGCAGGAGTGAGGTACAGGCAACGGACAACCGTAACTCAGAAAAAGAACTAGTAGAAACCCACAAGCCTATGTGAAGTTAAAGAGCCCATTTTAAAATATCAACTTGAACCAACTCCCACATGAGTTATGTGAATGATTGCCCTTAATTTAAGTCCAGGGTGATATTTGTCACTCAGCTTGAGCACCATTTCAAGTCACCCTTGTCCTCCCATGGTTCCACTAAACAGAGAATATTTTTCTAAATTTTCCCTCTCTTCCATGGACTTTCATGAACACCCATTAAAAAACATTTCAGGTTGTTATTCCTGTTTTTCCTTTTCAGTGAACTCTTCTACTTTCACCAGAAACATTATATTAGTTTATAGTGAACATGTTTCTTCATTATTTTTAGACATATTATTATTTGGACATTATGTAAATTCTTTTTCTCATAATCATATTGAAGATGTGCTTGCTTGTTTCTGTTTCCTCAATGACTCTGGTAGGGTTAGATCTTGTGCTGGGTTCGTTCTACCTAAATCAGTATCTTAAATATTTCTTAAAGGTTTTTTACCTACTTATGATTGGGAACAGCTTGGCTAGTGTTTTGTTGGAGGTCAGCTAAAATGTGAAAGGTGGTCCCCCATTCCACCTCTGCCAGCCAGTTCCTTGCACTATTCACCTAGAAAAAGTGAAAACCCATGGACACTCACTGCTCCAAATGGTTGGCATTAAGGGTGGCTTAAAACAATTTGCATTTAATAAAATATTGAGCAACACTTTTCGAAATGTATCTCCGCAAGATGACAACCCAATTATAAAGTTCTCTGCAAAATTCATGTTGATTGAAATATTTAGATATCAACTATCCCATATCATCCACTATGTTATACCAGGGGGCACTGTCATTAGCGAGAGTAGGATAACGTTTCTATAGTTCATGTTCTTCACAGGGGGAATTTGTGCTCGGCCGGGCTTTGCTCCGCCGAGAGCACATCACCGTCACTTTTTACTGACCTCTGCACCGGCCGGGCTTGGCTCCGCCGGCCCGGAACCACCACTCCCAGCAGCCCCGCAGTCAGGCTCCAGGTGATGCTGCTGCCCTGCCCATCAATCCGCGCCAGGAGGCGCATAAAGTTCAGTGCTGCCCGAGGTCTTTGCGCTGCTATCACAGGGGGAATTTGTGCTCGGCCGGGCTTTGCTCCGCCGAGAGCACATCACCGTCACTTTTTACTGACCTCTGCACCGGCCGGGCTTGGCTCCGCCGGCCCGGAACCACCACTCCCAGCAGCCCCGCAGTCAGGCTCCAGGTGACGCTGCTGCCCTGCCCATCAATCCGCGCCAGGAGGCGCATAAAGTTCAGTGCTGACCCTCGTCCCGTGAGGGCGCGCGCGGGACGCGCCGGGCTAAGCCCGGGCAAAGGGCGGGCCCTCATTGTTTTCCTCTCAACATGTCCCTCTGGGAGGAGTTGAACGCCTTGTGTGGTACGAACTACGCCCAGGATGTGTCTTCCCCCCCTATAGTGAGTAGAGATCCTGATGCGGAAAATGACAATGATACTGGGAAATCACCAATTGCCGATATAACATGCACTAGCCCCTCATTATCTCCTTCCAATCCACCTTTAATTTCGCCGATTGAGATCGTGACTGACTCTGTATCACCATTTCATTTGACCTTACTGGCCCAGATAGAGCAACTGTTAGTATCTGCTTTAACACCCTTGGTCACAAAAATCGACGCCCTGGGAGACAGGCTGACCATTATTGAAAAAGCAATATTAAGGAGCAATACCCCAACTGAAAAAAAAGGTACACCCATCCACCCCATTTTCCCCAGTAAAATTGAAAAGCTTAAGCTTATGACATGTAAGACAAGTACGAAAGCTCAAACCCTTGAACCTCTTATGCCTATACCCAATCCAAGAAGCCGGAATATTACCTTTAACTCTGCACCTGTACCCCTTAGAGTTCCCAGGACCGCACACCGGATTAATTTACCACCGGAAGCCGCCCCCTATGTGGCTGTTCTCTCTGGGGTCCCTGCACCTAGGCAGAGTAAATTGGAAACTCACCAAGACTTGTTACACAAAACTATTTCCTGGCTACAACAAAACAGACCATTGCCATCTGGTCTAGACGGTGGAATCCTGAGTGTCAGAAGGGTGGGGTGGCTAGGCATGTCGCCCAAAGACATCCCGGGCGACTTGATTCTAATTAAATTCAAGAGAGTGAACACTGTCCCCTATTTGCGATCTTCTCTGCCCAAAGAGGGAGATGGCCCCATTTGCATCTGGGACCTGCATGATTTTTATCCTGGCCCCCGACTCAATCTGCCCAAAACGCAAATGACATTGAATCACAATTCTTGGTGAAAGGGGTTCCTAAGAATTTTGTGCCACTAATCCATCTACCCTTTTTGATTTTGCACGTACATTGTCAAACGGATTTTTAGTTGTTACAATAGTTGGATCCTTTTATTCTGTATATGTTCTGCTGAGTCATTTATATATGTATGTATTTTTTATTTGCTGCTTTTATGGTTTAAACAAAATGAACCGAATAAAGCTTATTTGATATGATTTGATATGAGTTCATGTTCTTTTTACTGACCACCAGTAGCTCATCTGAAACCCTTGGACTGAAATTCAGAGTGGCAAAGTCTCAGGTTAAATATTTCCCTGGGGCATTCTAAATTAACTGAGCAGGTCTGTCTGCTTAGCTCCGAGGTAGGTGGGTTGTACCCATCAGGCTCAGTGCGGATGGAGTGGAACCAATCCAGGTCGCTGGGTAACAATGGGTATAGAGGAACTTTCTTTTCCTCTGGAGAACCCTGAGTAAACAACATTTTTACTCATGGTTTCTAGAGGCCTGTGTTGGCTCCCCACTGAGGCAGACAGCTGCAACTCACTTTCCTTGAAGCTTTGTACTTGATGCATTCATTTACTTTTAATGCAAGTTCCACCACTTAGCTCCACCTTTACAGTCTAAATTGAATTGCTTCTTTGTTGTAACGCTTCCCTGTGTGAATTACATTGTTGCATTCAATCAAACTGCGGTCCTAATGAGGGCCTCGCCAATTTCTTGCACGGGAGTACAAAACGTTCACTACTTCATTGTGAATTGTTATGGCTTTCTTTCTTTCATGTGCTATTTTAATTTTGCATTTCCTTCTGTACTGCTTTTTCTTGCATCTTGTTCGCTGCATCATCTGCACCACTGCCGTATTGTCACCTTTTGAAGTCATTGCAATTCTGAAACATAAATAATTTTGAATTTGAATTGTAGATTGTAAAATATTGCTCCTGTCCAAGACCTCCAATTATTCATTGACAGCGGATGTAACTATGTACACTGAACACATTGTGTTGAACTAGCCTCACTATCAATATTTCTACTTTTGTGAAACTGTGCTAATTACTACACTCACTGTTAATTGAAATGTGCACCATGAATCCCATTAGCCTTTTCTCTAATAACTTTAGCAGAGAGGTTATTTCTTGCTTTTTTTTCTAAACAATATTTGTTGGCTTATGGGCCCGCACGCCCTACATCAAAGCCTATGCCCAACAGAATTAAAGTGAAAGCCCTTAATTGTGTCAAATTACTCTGCCCAGATACCTCTGTGCTGCATTGTGCAGCCTGCATGAGCATACACCCAGCAGACAAGTAGCTGCACAGAAGAGCCCACACAGCTAAGAGTTATGAGTTTCATTTCAGGATATCTTTTTAATGAAAAGAATAGTTTACATTGGTTGGCGCCTGACCTAGTAATAATCTGGGGGAAGTTTATGGGAACCACAAACAATAATGTTAGATTGTAAATTGGCCTTACCCCACGCAGGCTGCAGGACACTGCTGCGAACACCCGCCGACACGAGGGAGGGTACACAGCAGTGGTTTGCCCCCAAGAAGGGTTTTGCAAAATCTTGAATTTTCATGAGTTTAAATGCCCTCCACTTTGTATCCTGGGGGGCTGTTTGTGTGCCTTTTAGGGCAGAGTGGCACTGCGACCTTAATCAATGAGCAATGACTGCAGTCTTGACGGAGTGTACAAGCTCATGATGAAAAATAACAACAATGAATATGGATCATCATGGAAAATGGAAAACAAATGATGCTTTGCAAGTTGGGAATAAAATGTTAGTGCGCGTTTGCATGCATTATAAATTCCCACTGGATGTCTTAAAGGAGTGCAAGCCCAATTATTAGCGCGTGTTATTGTCTCGAGTTAGAATTACTGGCCGCGTAAATGTATGAACTGGATCTGAAGATGCACTAATGTTCATTTAAAATTGTGTTATGGCTGTCAATCAAATGCAGTTGTAGTATAGTTTAACATTTTAGCAGTCTCAAAATGTTTTCATCGTAGAAAAGAATGGTTATATGCATTTTAAGAGTGCTAATAAGCCGAAGAATCACAGTCCTCATTCTTAGGGGTTTATCAGCAATTTGCATGTAGCCAAAATGAAATGGTTTGATGTCACATAGTTCTAATGCCTCATGAAGGAGCAAAACAACTGCCAAACGCTGATCAGCTTTTCCTTCCAAAAGTTGTGACTGGTTCGGTATGATATGGAATGCACAGCCGGAGGAGCAAAGACATATTCTGTCTGTTCTCTCAGTGCTTGGGATTACAGAGCTCTTGCACTTCCTTTGATTTAGTTGAGCGCCGAGAGGCCCTTCCGGTGGTAGTGTGCTTAGTTAAGTTTACATTAACATTAATACATATGTTAACTCTGACCGAATATATACTACAAGAATGCATTCAATATAACCGACTGACATGAGTAAGTGACAAAAAAGGACATGAGCCCCCTGTTAACAACTTTCGAGGTGATGCCAAAGTTGAAGTTTCCTGCCGAATCAGGATCAATCACTTTGCTTCTGATATTTTTCTGACACATTTCACAAGTGATAAACTTATTGAATACAGTTGGAGAAAAGTGTGCAGAATGTAGGGAAAACCTGCAGTGGGGAGAATCAACTGATTCCTTAGATTAGTCCCCATTCCACAGGAACAATTTCTAAAGATGCTGTGGCACCACACCTGATAATTTCTTCTTCAAGGTACTTGAGGAAACCTGAAACTCGTAACGCCGTGGGGGGCATGACAGTGTTTGACAGATGTCCTTTGAGGTTGAACTCAGTTTTTGTTTGGACATTTTTAGGTGAAATAATGTGTGTTCCCAAGTGCTAAGTCAAGAACCCCACCAGCCGAGCCACAAAATGTAGAAACTAGTGCTACATAGAAGTCAATACGGTTTATTGCAAATAAGCATTATTTACGATGCACAATGCATTAGAGCAGCACTGCACTGCAGACTTTACGTGGCTCGCTCTAATGTTCTGGGCCCAGTCCAGCCCAGTTATTCTAACACAAGATTCCATGGAGCAGTTCTGCAGGAAAGAGAGTCCCGACCCGCAGTCACGCTGTAGTCCTTCTTCACTACCAGCAGCTGAGCCTGGGTAAGAGCATTAGGGAGTTTCAACTTCAAGCACGATGAACCTGCTGACTGCTGGCAAATTCCCTAATAGTCAAAAGCATAACAGTGCTCAGATGCTGCAGCTGGTGAGAGGATCAAGGCACTAAATATGAGCTTCGAGGCTTCTGGCAGACTTTTTCTTTTAACATGGAATGCACAACACTAAGCTGCAGTTATTACAATATCCTAGCACACATAAACCCAATTCATCATGTTCATAACATTTATACACACAAAACAGCAGCAAGTGTTCTCATTTTTTTTTTCTCTTTCTTTATTCCAGTTGCCCCCGCCAACACGTGTTTCATCGCTAGTTGGGTCGGTCACCCGCGACTTCGTCAGGGCTGGAAAGACATATATACAATGTGATGTAACAACATCACACATATGTTTTCCACATATTACATACATTTGTGTGGAAAGACCCACAGTCCCCATAGTAAGGTAAATTGAGCATCCGAATATCGTGAGTTGGTGAGACAGACAGTATATGCATGTGGATTCAACCACCATATGAGTGAAACAGTGTATCACTCTTAGATCTAAGCAAGTTTTCCCAATACTCTTTCGTATTATGTTTGGTACAAATGATCTCATGTGGGGTCCCAAGTGTCTGGTATTTATGCTATTTCATGCTTAGTGATGAAGTACAGTGTGCACAGTGTATGCCCCAATCTCTGGCATACCTGTGTCACTGGTGTGTAGGGCATCTGACCTGTAAATCATAAGAACGGTATAAATATTCGGGCAAAAGTAAGATAATAATATCTACAGGTAATTCCCGGTAAATATTAGGGCTGTACAAAGTGCATACCTTCTGGCCGGTTGTACTTCTGTCCCGGCCAATGTAGGGGCCTGGGTGGGAAAAACATTCTGTTGTCCTATTCTGTATATTTAGTAATCTGTAATCAAAATAATTACAGGTTTATTTACACCTTCCTATTTTCAATGACACTACTTATGGTATAGAGGTGCAGCACATATGGTGTCTCACATCTCTTTAATGATCAAACTGCACCCGGAAACCAGTACAACAGTTTTACCCAGCGTTATGCTTCAGATATGTATAATCCATGTATTGGGAATGGGGGTACCCTTTATGACTGATGGATAAGTCATAACTTAAGTACGTCTATGAGTGTCACCCTGTATATATATACTATAGACGGTCGAGTGCACGCTGGGGTTTGTGAATAGATTGGATACAGATTTTATACTGACCGGTGGTTTGCTCGGTCGGGCACTTCATTTGAATATGGTGTTTGCTGGACATAGAAGTTACAAATACGGGATCAGATTTATCAATCAGTCATAAAGGGTGCCCGCATTCCCAATAGATGGATTATACATATCTGAAAAAGTAAATTGGATTATTATGCTATCGGAAAGAGGTCACATTGTTGATACAAACTGTGAATGCACTCCCACAAGGTCCAAACATTCTGAACCCTAAAAGATAAACTTGTTTCTGTGAGGATTGCCTGGCTCAACTTCTTACATTGGCTCAAGCTGCAAGACTTAACTAACAGACATGGAGGTAGGTTATGTGCAACAAGTAAGGTGCTGACGCCGTGACGATCTCACGATCACCGCCGCCATATTACAGGGAGGAAAGGGCTGCGGTCCAGTTGTTGGACGCCTCCCGCCCTCCTCCATTTTGCATAAAGGGGGTATGTCTTCCCGTCCGCGCAGCGGGTGGGCGCAGCGGGCGCGCCAAAGGCAAGCCCGTCTGCGCCTGTCCGCGCCGGGACTGGGCCTAGGGCCTTAACCCCTGGTTCAATCAGTACTGCCCCTATCATCCAATACACGATACCATGCTGCGTAAACTGTGTTCACCAAATACTAGCAACTGCTGTAGGATTGACCCGGCTCTTGCTATACCAGACCCCTCTTATTCCTGCGCCCAGTGTAAGGCCATTATTCCCCTGGTGAATAAAATACCCACCTATAGGAAGAAAAACAGCCCAAGCTTCATCTCGATGGCACTTACCGACGTCCGCTCACTGGGAAAACACAGACAAGACATAGTCGACCTGCTAAAGGATAGGAAGATTGATATCTTGTTTATGACCGAGACCTGGATGGATAATACATCTGACCCGGACCTAGTGGTCGCGGTCCCTAGTGGCTTTTCGGTCTATAGACAAGATAGGCCGCGGAAAAAAGGTGGAGGGCTAGCTATTATTGCCCGTGACTCTTTCAGTGTCAGGATCTCTCAGATCCCCGCCTCCACCTGTGAAGCCATGCAATTCGCTATTAAACTCTCCCCCTCTGATAATTTTAAAGGACTACTTATATATAGACCTTCTGGTGCACGGTCAGATTTTTCCCTAGAGCTCAGTACCATCCTAGGACCCTCAGCCATTGAAAAATCCTTAGTGGTACTGGGCGACTTCAATTTCCATTTGGAGAAATTTGACGATAGGGATACCTTCTCCCTACTATAGGGAATGAACATTTTGGGGCTTTCTCAACTGGTCAACTTCCCTACGCATGATGGCGGTCACACGTTGGACGGCATCTTTTCTAACCTGGAGGGTTTCCACATAACGGATAGCTTGCCACTAACATGGTCGGACCATCATGCCATCCTGGCCACTATAACCATCAATGAAGCTTTTATGACTAATACATCCATGCCAAGTCGTGAACCTTTCAAAGCCTGGAAAGATATGGACAGTTCTATTTTAAAAGCTTGACTTTTAAAGTCCCAGCCCATACTATCAACGGACCCAAACACTGCCACCAAGCAATTCCATGACTGGCTGGGTCTTGCCACAAATGCACTTGTACCTCTTAAACAGGTAACAAGAAACAGATTGACTCCGTCTGCCCCTTGGTTCACAGATGAGCTTAGGGTTCAGAAACAACTTTGCAGGAATAGGGAGAGACATTGGCGGAAGTCATATAGCGATGAAAGCAAAATTCGCTACAAAGAGACGCTTGCCAAATGTAAAGTAATGATCACTGAGGCCAAAAAGAAGTACTTTACCGAACGGATAGAGCAAACAAAGAACTCTTCAAAACAGCTTTATGACACTACCAAACAGTTAGCCGGATATTCCCCTGACTTAAACCCACCCCCTTCCCAATCCTTCTGTGATGCACAGAGCACTTTTTTTTTCACTAAGGTTAATGATATTTATTCTGCATTTTCCGTCATAAATAATTCAAATGATTTCCCGACAACAAATCACTCCACACCTTCAGGCCCCTTATTTACTCAGTTTAAAGACATCGCAGAGGCCCAAATAAAGGAGTTTATCCTTTCGATCAAAACTGGATCAGCCCTAGATCCATGCCCTTTTAAAATCTTGCCTCCAGTAATGGATGCTTTATTACCTGCCATTACTCAAATTTGTAATGCCATGTTTAGATCCGGGATTTACCCGGAAACCCTGAAAAAGACCCTTCTTAAACCCCTCCTAAAAAGCCACATCTCGATAAGGATGACCTTAAAAATTACCGACCGATAGCTAGTCTTCCATTTTTGGTGAAAGTTGCAGAAAAAGCGATGAATTCACAGCTATCTGAATTCATCGAGGAACTTCACTTATTGGATAATACCCAATTTGGGTTCCGTAAATTTCATGGCACCGAAACTGCCTTGATCAAAGCGGCGGATGACATAAGAGCCATTCGAGATCGGGGAGGAACTGCAGTTTTGGTGCTACTTGATTTATCTGCGGCCTTCGACACGGTCGACTATTTTATCCTGATCGACCGTGTCGGAAAAATGGGCATCCAACAAACAGCCAAGGATCTACTGGCCTCCTTTCTGTTCGGCAGAACTCAGGCTGTTACTCTGGGATCTATCCAATCCACTAATCTGTCTCTGCCATGTGGGGTCCCTCAAGGCTCATCCCTGAGTCCGACACTTTTCAACATCTATGTGTCGGACCAAGCCAATGTCATTCGTGCATATGGGATGAGCCTTACCTCATATGCAGATGACACACAGTTAGTCTTGTCCATTAAAAACAACGGACACAAGATGGCCGAGAGCTTCAAAGAATGTATGTTGGCAATTGGAGACTGGATGGCCTCCAATTGTCTAAAACTTAATTCCGATAAGACGGAGGTAGTCATTTTTGGACAACTTACACCAAGCTGGTCTCCTGAATGGTGGCCTGCATCTTTCGGAACTTTGCCAGTACCCGCCGTCAAGGTAAGGAATTTAGGTGTGTTTTTTGACTACCAACTCAATTTTGTCGCCCATGCCAATCAAGTAGCCTCTGCGGCGTTTCATAAATTACGCTTAATATGGAAAATCACCCCTTTTCTCCCGGAAAATACAGTTAAAACGTTGGTAAGCTCCTTGGTGTTGTCTACCTTGGACTATTGTAATGGTCTTTTCGCCAATGCCCAGAATAGGGTATTTGATAAAATGCAAACAATTCAAAATGCCGCAGCGAGACTTTTAGCCAGAATCCCCAAATATAAGTCGGCCACAGACACCATCAAGAAACTTCATTGGCTCCCAGTCAGAAGCAGGACTAAATTCAAAACGCTTTGCATTGTATATAAGGCTTTGCATGGACAAGGACCTCAGTTCCTCAGAGACCAACTGATTCTCTATCGTCCCACAAGGGAACTGCGATCCTCCACTCATTATGATCTAGTGGTGCCCCGTACCAAGACCGTCTCCTGGGGAGACCGTCGGTTCCTGGTCTCAGCCCCTAGACTGTGGAACTCTTTACATCAGTCAATTCGGACCTGCTCCTCTCTTTGGTCTTTTCGTAAACAGCTAAAAACCTGGCTGTTTAACCAGTAATTTTTCCTTGATCATACATAGCCAGTGGAGAATCCGATGCAGATGTTGCAGCGCCGAGACGCCTATGGGCATTTGTTCGCGCTTTATCAAATTTCATAAATGAATGAATACATAAATAAATAAATAAATAAAAAGAGTATGACAGTTTCAAACTGCATTATTAAAAGGTTAAACATTTTACCAGTGAAATGCCACAAAGGAAATCAGAAACCAATAACATTTTCATCAAATAGAATACTAACTTGAATTCACATGTTAGTTTAAGTGGTTTTGAAGCAGAGAATCAAGCCCCATCCTGCGCAGCATTCTTAGAAAAATGCATCCCCAAGTCCTATGAATAAATTTGCTAAAGACTTCAAAATCCCGCGTGGTCACAGAGTACCAACATTCACTGCTAAAAATGAGGATGCACCTAGGGCTCTCATCTTCAGACCACTCCGGTACTCGCGAACTCACTACCTCATCCAGATAAAGAAAATGCAGGGGACCAAGTGACATGACCCCTCCACTGGGATCGCACAAGACTATTCAAAAGACACTGTCAAAAAAAGAAAAGCATTCCTGTCCCAAAGTCAGGCTTTAAAGGACTTAACAGTGCAGTTCTCCTTTATTGGATCAGCATGCCTAAAGATAATCTATAATAGAAAGACCACCATCTTTGAGGACCCCAGAGTCTTGGACTCCTTTATTGCCGATATGCAAAATTTGAAGATGAGCTCACGCCTCACTGAAAAGCTTACAGCTAACTCACTCTGCTCCGTTAACCAGCTAAGCAGCTCTAACCACTACTAACCAACACCTGCCTGTCTCAACCAGAAGGCTTCCCCTCCTAATCCTCAATACTTGAAGAATGTTTAAAACTGTGTACTTAGACATCCTAATATTTTGCCAAACTAATATGTTGATAATACCTCTAATGGCGCCTTTAATAGTGCCTTAATGATGCATTAGTAGTCTGCTTAAAACTCTTTGAGTTCCTACTTCTTATTATACGCTACTGACAACGTGTCTATGCATTAAGGTGCTCGGCACCCTTCATCGCTGATGTTTTAAGGTTTTTAAGATTTGACGATGTTCCTATCATCCCACTGGAAAGCCTTATAGCTAACTTTCTTTGCTAACCGGCTCTAACCACTAATAACCAACGTCTATTTGTCTCCACCGAAAGGCTCTCCATCCTAACGTCCTCTATTGTTGCCATTAATCATTAACCTCTTTAATGCGCAACTCATGGGCACTCAGCTCTCTAACTCCCTTGTAGGCCTTTCATTCATGAATGTCCACCCTTACCATTACCCTAAAGACTTGCTATAACCAAGTCAGAGGTATCCAACCTTGCACTGTGCCATAACATAAAGCTATGCACTCAATGTTTGTATAATGGTTAGAACAGTGTGATTAGACATCTGAATAGCCTGCTTATTAATTTTTGGTTTCCAGTGTGCTGTTATACACCTCTGGCGGTTTGTCAGGCATTAAGATCATTTTTACGATGACATAACTGTGACCTTCTTGGGTGTATACAGATACAAGTCGAGGTGGATTAAGTTACAGTTTTATATTTACATCTCAATTACAAAATGTATGTTTGCATATTTACAAAGTTAAATATTTACTATTTCTGGTATCATCAATTGATGAACAAAACAACAACAACAATTGGATTAGGGTCAAGGCGGGGATTTAAAGACCAAGCTCTAGTAAGCCCCAAATATATAATGAACTACACACATACCAGAGGGTCTAAGGGCTGCTAAGTGAACGCAAGACAAAAAATAACAAGAAACTAAATCACCATCCCTCGTGTATGGTCCACCCACGGTCACCCTTCCACAAAACCCTCATAGTGGTCAGGAAAGGATGCCCATCAGTCACCACACGAAACCGCCCTTCATCATTTGGGTTTCTTTTAAGACCACCATAAAGGGTGCCACTCGTCTTTCATGAGGAGGGCCCAGATGTTAAAGAAGCCTTCAATCGTTCAGACAGATCTTCCGTGGTCTTATTACTCATTTGTGAGGATGTACAAGTAACAGGGACTGATGTCGGAGTGCAAGGAAGTGTGTGTGAACAAGAAAAAGTGCGTTAAAATTTACTTTCAGTGCCCCCTAATCCAATTTTAACGCACTTTTTCTTGTTCACACACACTTCCTTGCACTGCGACATCAGTCCCTGTTACTTGTACATCCTCACAAATGAGTAGTAAGACCACGGAAGATCTGTCTGAACGATTGACGGCTTCTTTAACATCTGGGCCCTCCTCATGAAAGACGAGTGGCACCCTTTATGCTGGTCTTAAAAGAAACCCAAAGGATGAAGGGCGGTTTCGTGTGGTGACTGATGGGCATCCTTTCCTGACCACTATGAGGGTTTTGGGGAAGGGTGACCGTGGGTGGACCATACACGAGGGATGGTGATTTAGTTTCTTGTTATTTTTTGTCTTGCGTTCACTTAGCAGGCCTTAGACCCTCTGGTATGTGTGTAGTTCATCATCAATTGATGTACTGATGCCCTGTTTATCTACCTTACCATCACTCATCTCTCCCTGATAACCACCAAAGAAAGCTAATAAAGCCTAGGGCAATCTGTTTTGATATTACAGACTCACCTAAAACCATCCTGGTTTGTCCAGCACCTCACTTTGATCCCGCATTATCCAAAGCAGCACCTCTCTTTTGTTTAAATATCATACTCAATATTAATTGTAAACATCGTACGCATATTGCCTTGCGGGTACATAATACTAGCTCACACCGACCTTTCACATACACTTTGATGAAGGATGTGCCCCTCAACTCATTGACTCTTGACTGATCCACTCATGGCCACCACCACCCAATCCCTACTTGAAGCCCGCTTGGTACCTCCTTTGGTTACCCAGCACTATGTTACATTTTTTGACACTACTTCTATGCTATCTACCTCCTCCTTCCTACTTATTCTCTCTCTTTCTTCCTTCCTCTGTACCTCTTTCTAATCCCCACCTTCTCACACTTTTCTACCCCTTACCCGCTGTCTCCCTCTTACAGCCCTTAGACCACCCAACCCCTCCGCCTCTCTTCACGCACACCCTCCCCTTTACCTCAACCACCCCCACCTCACCTCCTGCTCCTTGGCATTATACTTGGATCAGCTCTAAAATAATCAGCACTGCCCCCTCATGCATTACCTAAATGTTCTCTCTGTTAATGGTAAAGACTTAAACCACCTGACAAAAAGACTGAAAATTCTGGACTACACATTTAAACACAATCAATCAATCAGGAGTTTGCATAGTGCAGTTACTCACCCATGAGGGTCTCATGGCACTGATGGGGGCAGCTGCTGATGCGTCTAGGTGTGGAGGTTCAGTCGAAGAGCCAAGTCTTGAGTCCTTCCTGAATTGGGTCAATGATGCAGATTTACTCAGGTGGAGGGACAGGCTGTTCCAGGTCTAGGTGGTGAGATAGCAGAAGGATCTTCCTCCGGTTCTGGTCCTGTGGATCCATGAGATGGAGGCCATGCAAGTTGGGTGGAGCGGAGTTGTCTGGCGGGTGTGTGGAATGTGAGACAGTGGTTCAGATATTCTGGTCCTGCATCATGGAGAGCTTTTTAGGCATGTGTGAGGAGCTTGAAGGTGATTCTCTTGTTGATTGAGAGCCAGTTGAGTTGTTGGAGGTGTTGTATTATGTGGCTGTAGCGGGGGATGTTGAGGCCTAGTCTGGCTGTGGTGTTTTGGATGTTCTGTACTTTCCTTAGCTCTTTCTGGGTGACGCCGGCATAGAGTACGTTGCGATAGTTAAGTCTACTGGTGATGAGTGCATGGGTGACCGTCATTCTGGATTCTGAGGGGATCCATCTGAATGTGTTTTGAAGCAGGCGAGCGTGTGGAAGCAGGATGAGGATACTCCGTTGATTTGGCAGTTCATTGTGAGCGAGATGTCCAGTATGATGCTGAGGTTGCATGCGTGGTCCATAGGGGTGGAAGGAGGTCTTAGTGCGGCAGGCTGCCAGAAGTAGTCCCAGCTGAGGGACCGGGTCCCAGGATGAGTACTTCGATCTTGTCCAAGTTGAGCTTGAGGCATCTGTCTTTCAGCCAGGTAGCCACAGCATCCATTCCACTGGGAAAGTTGTTTCTGGTGGCTGAGGGTTCGTTGGTGAAGGAGAGGATCAGCTTGGTGTCACTGGCATAGGAGACAATGTTGAGTTTGTGTCTTCTGATAATGGCTGTGAGGGGGGCCACGTAGACGTTAGAGAGGGTGTGGCTCAGGGAGAAGCCCTGGGGAACTCTGCTTCTGATCTCTGTAGGTTTTGAGAGGAATGGGAGTAGCTTGATTCGCTGTGTTAGGCCGGTAACGAAGGAGTGGATCCAGTCCAGTGCCTTGTCGTGGATGCCGTCGGACTCTCGTGATTAGGGTGTGGTGGGAGACGGTGTTGAAGGCAGCAGAGAGGTCCAGTAGGATGAGGACTGTGGTTTTGCTCCAGTCGAGGAGGGAGTAGATGTCATTGGTGGTGGCGAGGAGTCCGGTCTCGGTGCTGTGGTGCTTGGGAAGCCAGATTGGGAGGTGTCCAAGAAGTGGTTCTCTTTGGTGAACTCGGATAGATGGACATTAATGGCCTTCTCAAAGACCTTAGCTGGGAAGTGGACGAGGGAGATAGGTCTGCAGTTCTTGAGGTCTGTCAGGTCATGGGATAGCTTCTTCAGCAGAGGGTTGATCTCAGCTTGCTTCCAGTCATTGGGGAAGGTGGTGGTTTTGATGGAGCAATTTAGGGCGCAGTGAAGATGGGGGAGATAGAGGAGGCTGCTGTATGGAAGATTTGGTACAGGCAAGGGTCCGATGGGGCTCTTGAGTGGATGCTCTTCATGGTCTTCAGTGTGTCGTCTGTGGTGAGCACGGTCCAGTTGAGCATGAGCTTGTGGTTGCGTGTGGTGGTGGTGGGTGTAGTGGCAGGATCTTCAATGTCGAAGCTGTCCTTGATCTGCCTGATCTTGTGGTGGAAGAAAGTGCTGAGTTTGTTGAAGAGGTCTTGGGAGGGTGGGAAGCCTGTGGTCTCGCTGTTGGGCCTGTCAAACTCAAGCTGTTGTGTGCATATTGGCGTTGATTGTGTCTTGGAAGGCCGTTTTCTTTGTGGTTTTGAGGAGAAGGTGGTGTGCGTTGACTGCAGATTTGAAGGTAGCAAGGGTTTTGTTGTTACTCCATCTCTTCTCAAGTTGTCTCCATGTGCATCTGTACTCGTTGAGGGTGGGAGTGAACCAGATGGCTTTCTTGGAGTGTTGCTTGCCGTCTTCTTTAGGGGTGCCAGGCGATGCATTTGGAGATCCATTGATGAAGGTTGCATGCTGTGGTGTTGGCGTCTGTTGGTGGTGGCAGAGTGGTTGTGCTGGGGAAGTCAACTAGAAGTTCGTTGGTGGCCTTGTTCCAGCTACGATGGGGGGATTACGAGGGCGGTGGTGGACGGTAGGAGCCGTGAAGGCAAAATGCACATAGTGGTGGTTGGTCCAGAGGGGTTCAGTGGTGTGGCTGTAGGTGATGTTCCCCCTGGTGGAGAAGACGGGGTCAGGTTTGTGTCCAGCTGTGTGGGTCAGTGCGGACTACCAGCATGAGTCCAATGTTGAAAAGGTCCTCCAGTGGGGAGGAAATGTTCTGGTCACTGGGGTTGTCCAGGTGGAAGTTGAGGTCTCCGAGTAGGATGCAATCGGTGGATGCGAGAGCCTGGGGTGAGATGAGGTCTACTACGTTGGTGTTGGTAAAGGGTGGGTGGGGGTAAGGGGGCTGGTAAACGAGAGGGCTGCAGAGTTGTTGGGGTTGGTCTGATTCTGGAAGTGGAGTTGGTGGTGTTCCTTGGTTGTTGTTGAGTCGTTTGAGTGTGTGGTCAGCTGGAGGGTATTCTTGTGTAAAAAGCCTCCTACTGGCCAGTCAGTGGGATCCTTGCGGATGATTTTGCAGCTGTCAAGGGTGGCGATGTCTGGTCCAGAACAAGGGTTGGTCCAGGTTTCAGTGAAGAAGGCGATGTCGGGAGAGGCGGCGTCAAGGAGGTCCCACATTTCTGTGGTGTGTTTTTGGAGGGATCACACATTGCGGAAGATGCAGTTGAGCCGGTCGGGTGCACTGTTGGTTGGCTGGGCAGCGAGATGATCTAGTGTGCTGGTGTGGGTGAAGGTGTGGCTGCAGTTTCGGCAGGTGAAGGGTCCATGTGTCTCAAAGGTGATGTAATAATCTTACAAGTGACAAAAGTAGCCCTAAAAGTGACTCACCTACTGAAGAAAGCCTGGGTGGGTCACCTTTCCTGTGTCCTAGTAGTCAATAAGAAATATGGCCTAATTACTCTCATCTCCATCTCCTTGAGTTTCTCTATTACCTCATCTGAAGCTGATCCAGAAGGCAGATGGCTTATCACTAAATTACTCCAAGACAATACTGACATTGTAATAGTGAACATCTATTCTCCCAGTAGCGATACCCCTAGCTTTTGGACTAAACTTAGCAAAAAACTATCACTTCTGCCTACCCACTGCAGATTCGTTATGGGTGGTGAGTTCAACCTTCCATGGGATGGCGACTAGACAGAAACTCCACTTGCCATTTTAGGCCAGGTAGGCAGTGACACCACAATGGTCTTAGGAGACTGGCCCCAATAAAACGCACATGGCAAACTTAGTCACTTTTTTTGAAGTCAAAATCCTCCTGTGGGACAAAGATGGAAGTTGTAGCCAGGCAGGGCTTCACAAGGCTGGATACCTCTATGCAAGGTCTTTCTGAACCAGTATTCAGCATAGCAACAAGCTTTGTGCAAGACCAACCTGTTTTTTTTACCCATCTACAGAGTAACTTTCCTGGCAAGCCTCAGAATCTTGTCCCTGTCCTTTGATGGTGGAAACAATGACTTAGACCTATTTTTCTCCAACTGCTGAGTGTGAGAAAATGCTCCATTTTGTGTGGTCACTTCTATTTTTTGCAAATGTTTATACCATGCATACTGGGGCACTGTATTCCAGTGCCAAGTGAACATGCTCTGACCCCTAAAACATCTAGAAAATGCTAACCCCTAATTGACATATCTAACTCCCCTACAAGGCCATAGTATATGGTGCAGAAATATATCCAAGGAATGGAAACTTATTAAATTCACCTGTGGACTGAAACACTTATTGTGCCATCCACTAGAATGACTGATAATAAATGGCTTCAGGGCTACCAGTGTTGCTTGACTGCTGCAGTGTAAACCTGCAGCCTGACCTGTCAAAATAACCCTTTTAACGGGAAAAAAACATTCTTTTTAAAGGTTAATGTCATGCCTCAGTAGGCCTTGTAACCTACAAGGAGGGTGCCTGGTATTTAAAAAAGTGACACGTAGGAATCTAATGTCACCATGTCCCTGCAGTGCAAGTCCCCACAAACTTTTTTTGCTGTAGAAGGTTCTGTCCATCCTATAGAAAACTAAAATACAGATTGAAATACTGATTCTACTATATGGGGTTGGGACCAACTAAAAAACGTTTTAGAAAGTTACATTTTCCCTGCTTAAAATTCCTAGAGGCTAATTTGCATAAGCCTGCTAGCAGCTGACCTCAGTGCTGGACTTACATTGAGGTACTGGGTTTTTCAGAACCGGTACTGATCCGGTAACCCAGCGGTGCCAGGGTACACCCAAAGACCTCGAGTTCTTCCTGATTTAGACCACAGAAACTCAGAGTCTTCTAGGTGAAGTCAAAGATCGATTTTATTGGCTGCAACCAAGGTAACAAGCGTCCTAGAAGTACAACACACAGGAAGTATGTTCTCAGGAGACTGCCGCAATTCACGAAGTCAGGCTTCTCTTTTTATGCAAAATAATAAGCTTCAGGCAAACATTCCTAGATTTTCAGGATACTATTCACATATTTCGAACACAAATAAGTAACAGAGTTATGATGACAAGCTCACATTTTGGTTGTCCAATCCATAATGAATTGCCCGGCAAGGTCCGGCATTTCCATCAGATATCGGTGTTCCCCCAATAAAACGAGCACGTCCCCATCATAAAACAAGTCAGAGAAAAAGAGTGGGGCCTGGTGTGGGCAAGATTCGGCAGGGTGTGTGTGTGATGAAAGGGTTTTATGGCCGGTTGCGCCTAGATGCTATCTCAACCGGCCACTGGGAGAGGAACTGACCAAACGGGTTTGGCCTGGGGCGATGGTTCCAACCTGCCCAGGTCACAGGAAAGTCAATCAAGGAGTACGTGTCCTTTCGATGTTGAATTAAGCCTATGTGAAGGGCAACACACAAAATGGCTGCCATATATAAAATGGAAGCCAAGGGTTCAAGATACAAGTGACGATTTCGAGGTGAAACCATCACTCGAATGCGACGAAAATGCTTGTGCATAATGTACTCGTCATTCTCGGTCTTTTGATACCCAACTCGTCATGGTACGACGAAGTTTTATTCTCGAGTCCAGAATTGTTACATGAGTTCGGGATTTTCAGTACTACAAACCCTCCTTTTGCCCTTACATAGGCAATTTAACCTAATCTCATGCTAATCTGAGTCTAGGTCGATATTCCTAAAGTCATTGAGATGTTGCTGTAACATCATCCTAGTACTTAGCTCGTCTCTGGATACAGGTTTCCTTACACATGATGTGACACAGAGGCCACATATTGCAGGAGCACACTGCACGCATAGACAGAACAGGAAAAGGATGGCCAAGACCATCCCAATGACCATCAGAATTTTCCATCCCCAGCTGGATATCAGTTCCCAGAACCACCCCATTAATGACCAATCTCCTTTATCCACATGAATAGATTCGGAAATCTTATGCAGTTTGGAGATGGCCTGGTACACTGTTGGAGCGTTATCTGGGATGAAAACGCAGCAGCTCGATTGGATCAATCTACATACCCCACCTCGGTCTGCAAGTATGACATCTAAAGCAACCCTGTTCTGAAGGGTCATAAGACGATCCAACTGGAGCTCAGCAGTCAAGTTACTAAGGGCACCAGCAGTTTCAATCACGGTGGACTCAACTACCCTTGTCAATTGCCTTATGTTCCTGCTATTTACCATGGGTCCCCAGAACGGCAGAAAACCTCTTGCAAAGTCCCCAAATTCTTGACCTGCAGTGTCTTCTTTACTCAAGACACCTCTAACTATCCTTGTCCTGTGGTAATCCGCCGCTGCTGTGTAGGTGGGAGGCAACAGGAAGGAAACAAAACATGAGCCCGAGAAGTCAGGGGGCAACCATGTATAGGCTCTATCATGACAGATGAAATAAGTACCCTTAGCTGCTAAAAACGCAGGGGAAGTCTGAGACCCAAAAACATATGTTTCTGTACAGACACTTTTCCCTAACTGAGCTCTGGGATTATTGCCAATACCTTGCAGACACAGGTTGCCCTGATGGGGTACGATCCAGATCGGGGAAGACCTCTTCGCTTGCTGTTTCTCACTTAAAGTAACTCCATATCCGGTCACGTTCCAACCTACATGTGCAAATATCTCATCTTCCGTGGTATTTTCATAAGAAATTACTTCCTTAATCATGTCAACTATACCTTTGACTAGGGCGCTAGTCTTGAGGTTGTCTTTTACAGAACGTAGGGGTTGGACTTCTCGTGCATATATGAACATCGTTCTGTATGCCCACACAGAGCCATTACGACTGAAAGGCAGGACTAGATAAGGAAAACCTTTATCCGTAGTGTGAGGCATAAGGCCGCAAACCCAACAATTAGTTGTGTTCATTACTAGCTGGTGCTGGTGCAGGAGCTGAACGAAGGAGTTATTAATGAAGTCTAATCTTCTATTGGATTCATGGTCAGGAAGGGAGTGGAAAGAATGAGGGGAAACAGTAGGAGGAGGAGGTGTAGGGGATGTAGGTGGTGCGAATGCTACATGAAAGCATTTTTCACCCCGAGTGGGCTGGGTATGCTCAGACGTGAGTCCCAGGCTCTCCACACCACTGGAGTCAAGCTATCCAGGCTGATGAAGGCTGATAGCCAGAAACCGGTCCTTGGATGCTTGATTCCGGTCTGGGAAAGACATGGCTTGGTAGTTCGGACTGGACTGTTCCCATGAGGCACAGGGTCAGAGCTGATTTGCATATAGCCAGTGTCTAACCCAGGGTGGTGTGGAGTGCAAACAAACAATGGATTTAGGCCCAGATCCTTGTACTGGGGTGAATGTATGACATTGTTCTACATTCTGTCCATCAACTGTGTTTTTTGCATGAAAGGAGAATAAAACATATCCTATTAAAAATATCATTACACCGAATATCATGAAAATGCACAAAATTAAAAAACTTTTCTTTGTCATCACTCTACATAATTTGTGTTCAGAGTTCGTTTGTTCGGCAGGTCTCTCCATGTCAGAAAACTCCATCCTCTCTAGAGTGCTGCCCGCGGTGGGAGGTTGATTCTGCTAAGGGATGCTTCTGTCAGTCCAGGGCAACTCCCTTAGACCAACCAGAACTACCAACCTAACGTCGTCAGCTGCACCCCAAAGACTTTTAGTCAACCGCGGCCCTAGCAGCGGAACCCGGATGGCGGTTCGAAAAATAAAAATGAGCAAGTTTTCTTCTAATGGGAGAGCTGCGCTTTAAAAAAAATAGCACCTGGAGGGAAAAGGGAAAAAATCTTTTTATTGGTCCATAGGTCTTGGTCTCAAATTATAGCGTCTTCTTCCGGGTACTGTGTGGTTATGAAACAAGAGTTCGGGCTCCAGAGTGTTCAATCGTTTCGATAGTGGCACAGTCTCTTGCAGAATGTTCTCGTTTTCACGTTCAGAGTTAGTTCCTTTCACTCGTGCATCACTGAAAGGTACAAATTTCGGCACGGTGTCAGACTCTGAGTCAGCGACACCTTCCTGGACACACTGGTCATACGGCAGAGGAAGAGGGATCCTCTTACAGTGGACCCCGTGGATCCAGTGCTTCCTCCCCTCCACTCGGACCGCTGATCTTGTGGAGAGAAGGACGAGGTGCGGTCCGGTCCACCTGGGCTGGTCGTTTTTCATCCTCTGAAAATTCCTCACGAGGACCCAGGATCCAGGGCTGATGGCGTGGCCTGGAGTTTCAGAGACCGGAGGCAGGGTGTCATTGACCTGTGGATGCAAAACACGTAATTTAGCCGTCAATTCATACAGGTAATCAAGTAAAACAGGGTGTTCTAGCTCGCTAAACTTTTTGGGCCTAGGCACTCCCCATATGTTGGCCGGGCGGCCAAAGACTATCTCGTAGGGGCTGAGTTTCACTCGCGAATGTACAGTCATTCTGGTAGATAGGAGTGCTAGGGGTAGGGCGTCAGGCCATTTAAGACCTGTGCTCGCTTGGATCTTGGCTAATTTCAACTTAAGCGTGCCATTGTAACATTCTACTAATCCAGCTGATGGGGGTGATTTGCAGCGTGGAACTTCTGCCGAATGCCTAGTCCTTCACATACATTCTTCATCACACGACCCACAAATTCACTCCCGTTGTCAGACCAGACCATTCTAGGCATTCCGAATCTAGGGAAGTACTCTTTCACAAGAGCTTTAGCTGTGGACAAGGCAGTATTGTCTTTTAGGGGGTATGCTTCCACCCATCTTGAGAAGGCACAAACAACAACGAGTACGTATTTTAAATTGTTGCACCTCTCCATGTGAATGAAATCTAGCTGCAAAACCTCGAACGGATACGTGGGAGGCGCAAAATGACCAGCTGGAGTTGGGGTTCCCCTACCAGGATTGTGTTGCAGACACACCATGCAATTCTTGACGACATTCTCTGCACACTTGGGAATCCCTGAATTTTGCCATACTGGGGCCAACAACTTGCAAATCCCTTTCACGCTGATGTGAGACATTCCATGAGCCATTGTCACTACTGCAAGCACATACGCATCGGGTAACAACCATCTCTGATGCTCTGATAATTCAATCCAACAACCATTTGCATCCATTTTACCCGTACTTTCTTTCCATGTGTTCAACTCTTTCTCTGTAGCCTCAGCTTGAATGGACTTCACACTCTCTATCTTGTCTTCACACCAACCCATCTTGCAGGTCCTGCAACATACATTCGGCTCATCACATTCTTCGCAGTTTCTTTCGCGATTTCGTCAGCAAATGCATTTCCACGACCAACATCATCAGTCACCTTCTTGTGAGCACTACATTTCACAATCGCCACTTGCAGAGATAAGGTCAGTGATTCAAGAAGCTCATTCACCAACTGACCATGCTGAATTTTAGCTCCATGCGAAGTCAGGAATCCACGTTCTCTCCACAATCGTCCAAAACTGTGAGCCACACCAAATGCATACTGGCTGTCGGTATAGACAGTCACTTTCATTCCTTTCGACAACACACATGCTCTCGTGAGTGCAATCAATTCTGCCGCTTGAGCTGAATTATGTGGAATACGTGCAGTTTCAACAATCGTGTGCAAAGTCGTGACAGCATATGCTGCAGTCGCGTCACCATTCGGTAGCTTGAAACATGAACCATCCACCCACAATGTACCATCACATTCAGCAAGAGGAGCATCATAGAGATCTACTCTCCCTTTCGTTTCTTCTTCTGTCTTAAGGAAACAATCATGCTGTTCTGAAGCATCTAATTCTTCTACAATTGGCAACAATGTGGGTGGGTTTAATGTGCTGCATCGTTTTATGTGGACATGACTCGCTAGCAAGGTCAATTCGTAACCGGACAATCGAGCACTAGTTAAGTGCTGTGTCCTGGTTCTGTTTAACAATATGTCTACTGCATGTGGGACCATAACGACCAGGGTGTTATCCATCACTATACCAGCAGACTGTTGAATAGAAACAGCTGCTGCTGCTGTAGCTCTTAGACAACTTGGCAATGCTTTAGCTACCGGATCTAAGGTCGACGAAAAAAAATATGCACATTGACGCTGTTTGTTTCCAAACAACTGTGTCAGTACTGATAATGCACAACCTTGTTTCTCGTGGACATACAATGTAAAGGGCTTACTATAGTTGGGGGTACCCAACACAGGAGCCGAACATAATGCATCACGTAATTCAGAAAAACTTTTCTGGCACTCTTCAGACCAAGGAACGGGATTGGGTATACCTTTACACGTTAATGCCACCAAAGGTTTGGCCAATAACGAAAAATTTGGAATCCACTTTCTACAGTACGATGTAATACCCAAGAAAGCACGCACTTCTCTCTGTGTTCTTGGCACACTCAATTTCGCTATTGCCTGAATTCTCTCTGGGGTCAATTTCCTTCCCTCTTTTGACAAGAGATGACCTAAGTAGGTCACTTCCTGTCGACAGTATTGTAGTTTGGAAAGTGATACCTTGTGATGCAAATCACACAGATGGCGCAACAATGACAATGTGGTTTTCCTACATATTTCCTCAGTATCTGCAGCAACAAGTAAATCATCTACGTACTGTACGAGAGTGGCACCATCAGGTAAAACAATCGTATCAAGCTGTGTCTTTAGAGCTTGACTGTATATGGATGGACTTTCACAGTAGCCCTGAGCAGCGCGTTTAAAACGGAAGCTTCGTCCTCCTAACGTGAAGCCAAAAATATTCCTGGTCTCCTCAGCAATGGGGATGCTGAAGAAAGCATTCTTCACGTCAATCACTGAAAACCACGTTGCAGAAGCTGGAATCATAGTCAGTAGGGCAGTAATGTCGGGGACAACTGGAAATTGTGGCACAACTATTTTATTGACCTCTCTCAGATCAATCACAAATCTGTACACAGGTGGCTGAGATGGATCAGTTCGCTTCAAAACCGGCAGAACAGGACTATTGCAAACGTTGCCTCTTGTCTCTTCAATGACATCTTTTTCAATTAGATCGTGAACGATCGCTAGCAATGCTTTTTCACCTTCACTAGATATTCTGTATTGGGGAATTTGTGGCATTTTAACATTGGCTTTCAATGTTACAACATATGGTGGTATTTCTAAAAGACCCACATCATTAGGACCAGTAGCCCAAAGAATATCAGGAAGAGACGACAATTCTGTTGGAATTTTATCCCTCGACAAATACATTGGAGAAACCACCTTCTTACCTAGAGTAAGTTGTACTCCTGAAGGAGAACAGTACAAAGTCGCATGCAATCTTTTTAACAGATCTAATCCCAACAAATTTTCACCACAACCTTTTTAGTCAGAATAAGGGGTGCTTCTAATTCACAGGGACCAACAGGAAGAGACAAAGGGTCAGAAATCGGATTTCTTACTGGGGCGCCAGAAAAACCTACTGATACATTAATTTCGCCAGACAAAGGTGCGCCAGGGAGTTTGGAGTGCATAATAGAACTCTTTGTAGCACCAGTATCCAACAGAAAAGGTTCTGACACACCTGATGTGATTACCTCAACGTATGGTCCATTCTGATCTACTGGAACTGAAACAACTCCCTCTCTTTGTCTTTGGCTGTCCTAGCAATCATTACTTTCCCATTGCTCACCTTCTGTATAGTAATCGTCAGCATAGTACTGAGCTGTCCTACCAGATGCGTTATTCTGCTGAGCAAACCTATTCATGGAACTTTGTGGTGGAAGAGACTGCATGTTCTGGGGGACGTTTCCACGTCCTCTACCACTAGGCGCTTGCTGAACGCCTCTACCTCTTGTGTTTGAAACACCATTCGCACGTTGTAACAGGAGAGGGCAACTATTCTTAAAATGACCCTCTTCCTTGCAATACGAACACTGATTGGGACCTACTTGGACACGTGGCTGATTATACTCGGCTCTTTGTGAGTTCCTCTGATACTGTTGAGGCTGCTGATAATTATTCTGATAGTTGTTCTGACCACCATTATTCTGGCCATTACCACCACCGCGTGGCGGATAGGCTTGCTGTAACAAAACCTTCGTTTTCAACTCTTTAGTTTTCTTGTCTGCTCTATCTTTCTCGTCTTTGTCTCTATTTTCGTAATATTGGGCAGTGGCCAATATCTGTGCTGAAGAAGAAACAGCCCAAGAACTCTCTGAATCCTTTAACTTTTTACACAATTCTGGGAGTAAATTGTGCACGAATTTATCGACAAACAATCGCTGACCACCTCATATCTTGACCACTGTGGTCGACAAACGTTTCTTCAAACCTGGTGAAAAAGTCAGACACCGTTTTGTCTTTCTTCTGCTTACACGCAGACAATTTATCCCAATTTACACGTATCGCAGGCATTATCGTTTTCATGTATTCAATAATCCTACCAGGGAGTTCCGCTACTAAAGGCTCGGGTTTAGCACCACCAGTTTGTAGGGCATCTGCAGCCGTAATATTAGCCCATGATTCACCTAATTCCTGATCATGATCTGTATGACGAATCTTTCCCCATAAAGGCTGTGGAACAACGTTCCCAAATAGCATATCGGTATCGGCTAAATTCATGATACATGACCCAGCAGTCTGTGACAACTCTTTGTAATACCCTGCAGGATTTTTACGTGGATCAGGCAATGTCTGTTTAAGGGCTAAAACTTCAGATCGCTTCCATGGCACATGTACCCAAACACGCTGAAAATGAGGCTGAATAGGTGGATTAGCTGTTAGGTCCCCTTCCCTCCATTGTGGGGGAACCTCTCTCATGGGGTACTGTCGCGCCTTTTTCCTACCAGATGTATCACGCTCAGATTGCGATCCAGAAGTGCCTCCCTTACTCCGATATGACAACAATATTTCAACTGCTCTCTCGACATCGGGACCTACAATCATGCCCTCTGCGAAATCGAACCGTGCACGACACAACTCGGGCGGGTTACTTTCCATATCATTGTCTTCCAAATCTTCACAGAGAAAAACACACATTTGTTCAAAAACGTACCTCTGCCTTGGTGCTTCCCATTGGCGGAAGACTTCCATGACAGACTCTACATCATATCTTACAGTGTCCATAACCCTTTTGTGCGCTAAACGATTCAGTAAATCTCTTTCTCGATAGTCAGGCAGTTGACTTCGCAACTGTCTTCGTTCTGGGTTAGGGGTCGTGTTAGGCGACCCAAGAAAAGGTGAGAAAATATTAGTAACAGTGTTGGCCATTCTTTGTCGAACGGAAGGAGAAACTGACGGAAGAACGGGCGGAAAAATAGGCTGAGATAAGGTAGAAACAGAGGCAATTGCAGAGGGTGCATCAGGAGAAGTAGAAGGTGCACTAGAAAGAGTCGTAGAAAGCACAGGTGGAGCAGATGTGATCAGTGCGCCTTGAGGAGGCTGCACCAGAGGAGCATGAGCCAGCTGAAGAGTAGCTGGTGGGTGCTGTAGAGAAGCAGGAGGCAATGCAATTATAGGTTGCGCAACTAAAGGTTGCGGAGGTGCCGTAGCATTTTGTGCATAGGGGGGTGGCGAACTTAACAGATTTGTCATTAACTGATCTTTTTCATGCTCCTTTTCTGCATCTTGCTTAAGATTCGGCAAAACTGGATAGCATTTATCTATCGCCATTTTACGTTGCCTGTGCAACTGTTCACTCATCTGTTCCTCTTCCTTGTCTTTATACTGCATAGCAGCTTGCATGATTGAAATACCCCTTTCTCTCTTATTTTTCTTCTCTAATTTAATTTCCTTTTGTTTGGCTTCCTTACACCATAGGCGGAAAGAGTCAAACATCGCCGGCCGGGCTTTTTTCTTGAACAGTTTGACCTCAAGATTATCCAGGATTTCAGTGTCAAAACTAGGGGAGAGGGGAGAGGGGTTGGCCTAACGGCTAAGGCGCTCGACCTCGGACCTGGGGAACTTGGTTCGAGTCTCAGTAACGACGCCAAAAAACCCCTGTGATTCTGGGCAAATCACTTAATCTCCCCGTGCCTAAAATGAAAGTGTGTCCTCATGTAACGTAACTGGTGCTATGTAAAGCGCTCTGATAACTGATTCGGTTCGGTTCTAGTTCGCGCTATATAAAACTCTGCAAAAAAAAAACTACCGGGTTGGGGCCATTTTAAAACACCATTGTTTCTGGTGTATTTAATCCACACTTCATTATATGTGATGGGAACTACTCCATGTTTCACATATAATTCGTAAGTTGGAGTTCCAACCGGAGGAACCGGACACGAGTCCTCCAATCGGGAGTCCCTATTATTACAACCAAGACAAAACATGTTTCTAAGTCTAAGACCAGGCATTTTCGCTCTCTAGTCTAGTTCCAAACTTCAAAGGATTATCGATTACGATATTTCTCGTGAATACACGAGTCCTTCGGTTTTGGCACTTGCAAGTTCCAAATTTAATCCCAAGGATACCCAAAACTAAGAACCAACTAAGGACTGGGAGACGCTCCACTCATACTTAACTGAAATATCGATGACGTCACTAGAAGACTCGTCTTAGTGTTTCGCTCTACCAAACTTCAAGGGTCCAAATCAGGGCGATAGCCAGGGCAGCAGTCCTTCGTAGCCGTCGGGAAGCGGGGAACCTCGCAGCAAAGACCTTCGGACCACGTCGACATGCTGGGGTCGTTGAAGTGGTTGGGCGTCCTCGGGAATTTCCAGACGAAGCTCCTCACGAACCTCTGGCTGGACCAGTGCTGCTAGAATCGCCCCAAACGTTGGGCGCCAACTGAGGTACTGGGTTTTTCAGAACCGGTACTGATCCGGTAACCCAGCGGTGCCAGGGTACACCCAAAGACCTCGAGTTCTTCCTGATTTAGACCACAGAAACTCAGAGTTTTCTAGGTGAAGTCAAAGATCGATTTTATTGGCTGCAACCAAGGTAACAAGCGTCCTAGAAGTACAACACACAGGAAGTATGTTCTCAGGAGACTGCCGCAATTCACGAAGTCAGGCTTCTCTTTTTATGCAAAATAATAAGCTTCAGGCAAACATTCCTAGATTTTCAGGATACTATTCACATATTTCGAACACAAATAAGTAACAGAGTTATGATGACAAGCTCACATTTCGGTTGTCCAATCCATAATGAATTGCCCGGCAAGGTCCGGCATTTCCATCAGATATCGGTGTTCCCCCAATAAAACAAGCACGTTCCCATCATAAAACAAGTCAGAGAAAAAGAGTGGGGCCAGGTGTGGGCAAGATTCGGCAGGGTGTGTGTGTGATAAAAGGGTTTTATGGCCGGTTGCGCCTAAATGCTATCTCAACCGGCCACTGGGAGAGGAACTGACCAAACGGGTTTGGCCTGGGGCGATGGTTCCAACCTGCCCAGGTCACAGGAAAGTCAATCAAGGAGTACGTGTCCTTTCGATGTTGAATTAAGCCTATGTGAAGGGCAACACACAAAATGGCTGCCATATATAAAATGGAAGCCAAGGGTTCAAGGTACAAGTGACGATTTCGAGGTGAAACCATCACTCGAATGCGACGAAAATGCTTGTGCATAATGTACTCGTCATTCTCGGTCTTTTGATTCTGTGGTTCTGAAAAATCTGGATTCATATTATAGTATTGGACTCGAGAATAAAAACTTCGTCGAAATAGGACGAATTTGGTATCAAAAGACCGAGAATGACGAGTACATCAAGTACATGTATTTTCGGCATATTCGAGTGACAATTTCACCTCGAAATCGTCATTTACCTTCTGAACCCTTAGTTGCATGTTGCCCTCTACATAGGCCTTAATCCAGTCGAATTTGATTCCACAAGGACACATACTCCTTAATCGACTTCTTCCTGACCCCAGTACAAGTTAGAACCATTGCCCCAGGCCGAGCTCGTTAGGTCAGTTCCCTCCCAGTGGCCAAGCAAGATAATATCTAGGCCCAACCGGCCATAAAGCCATTTCAGCACGCACACCTGCCATATCTCGCTCACATCTTTCTTCACTCCTTTTTCTCTCTTATTTTATGGTGGGGAGGTGACCATTTTTATTAGGGGTCCAGCGATATCTGATGAAATGTTGGGCCTTGCCGGATGATTTGTTACGGGCAGCACGACGTGAAATATGTACATGTCATCATGACTCTGCTTTCTTTTTGTAATCAGTAACCATAAATGAAATACCACGCACCCAAGGAATGTTTCGCCAAAGGGTAAATATTGTGTATAAGAAGAGAAGCCTAACTTTGTGAAAGTGTGCAGTCTCCTGAATATACTTGTATCGTACTTCTAGGACCCTGTCACCTTGGTTGCAGCCAATAAACGAATCTTTGACTTCACCTGGAAGACTCTGAAGTTTCTGTGGGTCTGACTCAGGAGAACCCGAGGTCTTTGGTGTGTTGATCCCCTGGCACCGCTGGGTTACCGGTTCGGTACCGGTTCCTAAAAACCCAGTACCTCATTTGGCGCCCAGCGTTGGGGCGATTCCAGTGGTACCAATCAGCCTGAAGATCGTGAGGAGCTTCGTGTGAAAATTCCGGAGGAGGGCCCACCACCTCATCGACCCCTGCATGTCGACGTGGTCCGAAGGTCTTTACTGCGAGGTTCCCCGCTTCTCGACGGCTACAAGGACTGCTGCCCTGGCTATCGCCCTGATGCTGGACCCTTGAAATTTTCGGTAGAGCGAAACGCTGAGACGAGTCTTCTGGTGAAGCCATCGATAATTTTCAGTTAAGTATAAGTGGAGCGTCTCCTAGTCCTTAGTTGGACTTACTTTGTGATATCTTAGAGATACATAAAGGTTTTTATTGGTTCTTGCAAGCACCATAACCGAAGGACTCGTGTTTTCACGAGCAATATCGTAATCGATAACTCCTTTGAAGTTTTGGAACTACACTAGAGAAGAAGGATGCCTAGTCTTAGACTCGGAAATTCGTTTTGTCTTGGTAGTAATAATAGGGACTCCCGATTGGAGGACTCATGTCCGGTTACTCCAGTTGGAACTCCGACTTACGAGCTGTACGCTAAACATGGGGTAGGCCCCATCATTTACAACGAGGTATGGATTAAATACACTAGGAAAGACGGTGTTTTAAAATGGCCCCAATATGGTAGCTTTGATTCTGAAATTTTAGACAACCTTGAAGTTAAACTCTTCAAAAAGAAAGCCCGGCCGGCGATGTTTGACTCTTTGCGCATATGGCGCAAAGAAGCCAAACAAAAAGAAATTAAATTAGCTAAGAAAAATAAGAGAGAAGAGGGACTTTCAGTAATACAAGCTGCCGTACAGTTTAAAGATAATGAGGAAGAGCAGATAAATGAACAATTGCACAGGCAACGTAAAATGGCAATAGATAAGTGCTATCCAGTTTTGCCGTCTCTTCAGCAAGGGACAGCAAAAGAGCGTGAAAAAGACCAATTAATGTCGCAATTGTTAACTTCACCACCGCCCTATGC
This sequence comes from Lissotriton helveticus, assembly GCF_964261635.1. Classification (NCBI taxonomy): domain Eukaryota; kingdom Metazoa; phylum Chordata; class Amphibia; order Caudata; family Salamandridae; genus Lissotriton; species Lissotriton helveticus. The sequence goes on from NC_136072.1 coordinate 995,015,173, forward strand.
GCAGAATGCTACAGCACCCCCGCAACCTTTAGTTGCACAAGCTGCGCCTCTGGCTCTTCCACAGCACCCACCAGCTGTTCTTCAGCTGGCTCCTACTTCTTCGGTGCAGCCTCCTCCAGGCCCACCGACCACTTCTGTTGCCCCTGTGTTTTCTACGATCTTGCCTACTGTACTTTCTACAAATGCCCCTTCTATGATTTTGCCTAGTACCACATCTATTATTCCTCATACCTCTTCTGCCATCTCTGCACCCGCTTTACCTCACCCCGTTCTTTCATCTGTTTGTTCTTCCGTTTCACCTTCCTTTCGGCAGAAAATGGCCAGTACTGTTACTAATCTTCTTTTACCACTTTTCGGGTCGCCTGCTACGACCCCTAACATAGGAAGAAGACAGTTGCGAAGTCAACTGCCCGATTATCAGGAGAGAGATTCCCTGAATAGTTTAGCTCGGAAATGGGTCTTGGACACTGCAAAATATGATTTACAGTCTGTCATGGAAGTTTTCCATCAATGGGAAACAGCGACACAGAGATATGTGTTCGAACAGATGTGTGTTTTTCTTTGCGAGGATTTAGAAGACAATGATCAGGATTGCCTCCCACAAGAGATGTGTCGTATAAGGTTTAAGTTTAGTCTGGGTATGATTGTAGGTCCCGATGTAGAAGAAGCAATTGAAATGCTATTATCACATCGAAGTAAGGGAAGTAGTTCTGGGTCACCATCAGAATCTAGTGCATCTAGTAGGAAAAAGGCACGACAATACCCTATGAGAGAAGTTCCCCCACAATGGAGAGAGGGTGACGCGACAGCTGTCCCACCTGTCCTGCCCCACTTCCACCGAGTATGGGTACATGTTCCATGGAAGCGAGCAGAAGTTTTAGCACTCAAACAAACACTACCAGACCCGCGTAAAAATCCTGCAGGCTACTATAAAGAATTGTCGCAAACTGCTGGATCATGTATTATGAATTTAGCCGATATCGATATGTTATTCGGGAACGTCGTTCCACAGCCTTTATGGGGAAAACTTCGTCATGAAGATCATGACCAGGAATTAGGTGACACGTGGGCTAATATTACTGTTGCAGACGCACGACAAGTTGGTGGTGCCAAGCCTGAGCCCCTGATAGCGGAACTACCTGGTAGGATAGTAGATTACATGAAGACAATAATGCCTGCGATACGTGTAAATTGGGATAAGTTATCTGCATGCAAGCAAAAGAAAGAAGAAACTGTGTCAGATTTCTTCACCAGATTTGAAGAAACATTCATTGACCACAGCGGTCAAGATATGACCACAGAAGGTGGCCAGAGATTGTTTGTCGATAAATTTGTGCACAATCTGCTTCCAGACTTGTGTAGAAAATTGAAAGATTCAGAAAGCTCTTGGGCAGTCTCATCTTCAGCCCAGATATTAGCTACCGCACAGTACTACGAGAATAGAGACAAGGATGAGAAAGATAAAGTAGAGAAGAAAACTAGAGAACTCAAAACGAAGGTTTTGCTACAGCAAGCCTATCCTCCACGTGGTGGTGGTAATAAAAATAATAATGGTCCGAATCACTACCGGAACACTTTTCAGCAGCCTCAGAGAAACTTGCAGAGATTCGATTACAATCAAAACCGCGTAGGTCCCAATCAGTGTTTATACTGCAAACAAGAAGGTCATTACAAATATGACTGTCCTGCCCTGCCACAACGAACAAACGAATTTTCTGGTGTAAGAGGTCGTGGTAGTCAGCAAGCGCCTAGAGGTAGAGGGCGTGGAAACACCCCTCAGGACGCACGTCCCCTTCCACCACAAAACTCTATGAACAGGTTTGACCAGCAAAATAACGCATCTGACAGGACAGCTCAATACTACGTCGATGAGTATTACACAGAAAATGAGCAGTGGGAGAATAACGATTGCTAGGACAGCCTTAGACGAAGAGAGGGAGTTGTTTCAGTTCCAGTAGATCAGAGTGGACCTTACGTTGAGGTGATTACATCGGGTGTGTCAGAACCTTTTCTGTTGGATACTGGTGCTACAAAGAGTTCTATTATGCACTCCAAACTCCCTGGCGCACCTTTGTCTGGCGAAATGAAAGTTTCCGTAGGTTTTTCTGGCGCCCCGGTTAGAAATCCGATTTCTGACCCTTTATCTCTTTCTGTTGGTCCTTGTGAATTCGAAGCACCCCTTATTTTGACAACAGGTTGTGGTGAAAATTTGCTAGGATTAGATTTGCTAAAAAGATTATATGCGACTTTGTACTGTTCTCCCTCAGGAGTACAACTGACTTTGGGAAAGAAAGTGGTTTCTCCCATGTATTTGTCGAGAAATACGCTTCCAACAGAATTGGTACTTCTTCCGGATATTCTTTGGGCTACTGGTCCAAATGATTTAGGTCTTTTAGAAATTCCACCATATGTTGTAACATTGAAGCCGAATGTCAAAATGCCACGAATTCCCCAATACAGAATATCCAATGAGGGCGAAAAAGCTTTGCTAGCGATTGTTTACGAGTTAATTGAGAAAGACGTAATTGAAGAAACACGAGGCAATGTTTGCAATAGTCCTGTTCTGCCTGTTTTAAAACGAACTGACCCTTCTCAGCCACCTGTGTATAGATTTGTGATTGATCTTAGGGAAGTAAATAAGATAGTGGTGCCACAATTCCCAGTTGTCCCCGACATTACAACATTATTGACTATGATTCCAGCATCCGCATCCTGGTTTTCGGTGATTGACCTGAAGAATGCTTTTTTCAGTATCCCGATTGCTGAGGAAAGCAGGGATATTTTTTCCTTTAGTTTAGGTGGTCGCAGTTTCCGCTTTAAACGCGCTCCTCAAGGCTACTGTGAGAGCCCCTCAATATACAGTCAAGCTCTGAAAAGTCAGCTTGACGCAATGGTTCTGCCCAAAGGTGCCACTCTCGTACAGTACGTGGACGATTTGCTCATAGCCGCGGATACTGAGAAAATATGTAAAATGGCCACATTGGCACTACTGCGTCATCTATGTGATCTACATCACAAGGTGTCACTTTCCAAGCTCCAATATTGCCGACAAGAAGTGACCTACTTAGGTCATCTCTTATCGAAGGAGGGAAGGAAACTGACCCCAGAAAGAATTCAGGCAATAGCGAAATTAAATGTGCCAAGAACGCAGAGAGAAGTACGCGCTTTCTTGGGCATTACATCGTACTGTAGACAGTGGATTCCAAATTTTTCGTTATTAGCCAAACCCTTATTGGCACTAACGTGTACAAATACACCCAATCCCATTCCTTGGTCTAATGAGTGTCAGAAAAGTTTTCTCGAATTACGCACAGCATTATGTTCGGCCCCTGTGTTAGGTAACCCCAACTACAGTAAGCCTTTCACATTATATGTCCACGAGAAGGAGGGCTGTGCATTGTCTGTGCTGACTCAGTTATACGGAGATAGACAACGGCCATGCGCCTATTTTTCATCAACTTTGGATCCGGTAGCACGAGCATTGCCAAGTTGTCTAAGGGCCACAGCAGCAGCAGCTGTTTCTATTCGACAGTCTGCAGGTCTAGTAATGAATAATACACTAATCGTGATGGTTCCGCATGCAGTAGACACATTGTTAAATAGGACTAAGACACAGCACTTAACTAGTGCTCGACTGTCCAGTTATGAATTGACGCTACTAGCAAGCCATGTGCACATCAAAAGATGCAGTACTCTGAACATAGCCACATTGTTACCAATTGCTGAGGAATCGGATGCTTCAGAACAGCACGATTGTTTCCTCAGAACGGAGGAGGAAACCAAAGGGAGAGTTGATCTATTCGATACTCCTCTCGCTGAATGTGATGGTACATTATGGGTGGATGGTTCATGCTTTAAACTCCCAAATGGTAACGTGACTACAGCATATGCTGTCACAACTCTGCACACAATCGTTGAAACTGCGCGAATACCACATGGTTTGGCTCAAGCCGCCGAACTCGTGGCGTTAACAAGAGCATGTGTGTTATCGAAAGGAATGAAAGTGACTGTCTATACCGACAGTCAGTATGCTTTTGGAGTGGCTCATAGTTTTGGTCGATTATGGAGAGAGCGTGGGTTCCTGACTTCGCATGGAGCTAAAATTCAGCATGGTCAGTTGGTGAATGAGCTTCTTGAATCACTGAAGTTGCCCCTGAAAGTAGCAGTTGTAAAATGTAGTGCACACAAGAAAGTGATCGATGATGTTGGTCATGGAAATGCATTTGCTGATGAAACTGCTAAAGAAACGGCAAAGAATGTGATGAGCCGAATGTATGTTGCGAGCCCAGAAAGATGGACTGGTGATGTTGGAATATGTGAAGACACAATAGAAAGTGTGAAGTCCATCCAAGCTGAGGCCACGGAGAAAGAGTTAAGCATGTGGAAAGAAAGTACAGGGAGAATGGATGCAAATGGTTGTTGGATTGAATCTACAGAGCAACAAAGATGGATGTTACCCGATGCATATGTGCCTGCAGTGGTTACAATGGCTCATGGGATGGCCCATATCAGCGCGAAAGGGATTTGCGAGTTGTTGGCCCCAGTGTGGAAGAATTCAGGGATTCCCAAGTGTGCAGAGAATGTTGTCAAGAATTGCATGGTATGTCTGAAACACAATCCTGGTAGGGGGACCCCAACTCCAGCTGGTCATTTCGCACCTCCTACGTATCCGTTCGAGGTTTTGCAGCTAGATTTCATACACATGGAGAGGTGCAACAACTTAAAATATGTGCTCGTGGTTGTTTGCGCCTTCTCAAGGTGGGTAGAAACCTATCCCCTAAGGGACAATACTGCCTTGTCCACAGCGAAAGCCCTTGTGAAAGAGTTCTTCCCCAGATTCGGAATGCCTAGAATGGTCTGGTCGGACAACGGAAGTGAATTTGTGGGTTGTGTGATGAAACGAGTGTGTGAAGGGCTAGGTATTAGTCAGAAGTTCCACGCTGCAAATCACCCCCAATCAGCTGGATTAGTGGAATGTTACAATGGCACACTTAAACTTAAATTGGCCAAAATCCAAGCGAGCACGGGTCTTAAATGGCCCGACGCTCTACCCTTAGCACTCCTATCCACCAGAATGACTGTGCATTCGCGAATGAAACTCAGCCCCTATGAAATAATCTTTGGTCGGCCAGCCAACATATGGGGAGTGCCTAGGCCCACGAAGTTTAGCGAGCTGCAACACCCCATTTTGCTCAACTATCTGTATGAATTGACGGCTAAATTGCGTGTTTTATATCAACAGGTCCACAACACCTTGCCTCCGGTTTCCGAGACACCGGGTCACTCCATTGACCCTGGCTCCTGGGTTCTGGTCAAGAATTTCCAGAGGACAAGAAACGACCAGCCCAGATGGACCGGACCGCACCTCGTCCTCCTGTCTACAAGGTCGACTGTTAAAGTGGAGGGAAAGGCCAATTGGGTCCACGGGATCCACTGTAAGAGAATACCTTTCCCTCTGCCACATGACCAATGGGTCCGGACAGGAGGCACTGACTCAAAGCGTACAACTGATGAACGTGTCAAAGAAGTTAAACGTGATTGTGACAGTAAGGACATTTTTCAAGAAACTACGCCGCCATCAGAACAATTGAACTCTGTGGAACCTGAGCTACTATTTCCGGACCAGACAGCACCCGGAAAAAGACGCTATAATTTCCGACCGAAAAAAACAGACTAAAGTAAAAGTGATTTATTTTTTTGATCCGAGAGAAAAACCTGTGGACTAATAAAATAATAAGTTTTTCCTTCCAAAATGCTATTTTGAAAATGCAGATTCTCCCATCTAGGTAACTTGCTTATTTTTGTTTTTTTCGAACCGCCATCCGGGTTCCGCTGCTAGGGTCGCGGTTGATTAAAGACTTTTGGGTGCAGCTGACAACAATAGGTTGCTGGTTCCAGTTGGTCGAAGGGAGCCACCCTAGACTGACGGAAGCATCCTTTAGCAGAAACAACCTACCGCCGCGGGCAGCACCTTAGAGAGGATGGAGTTTCCTGATGTGGAGAGAGCTGCCAAACAAATGAACTTTAAGCAGAGACTTTTGAAAGCAATGAGAAAGAATTTTTTTATAATAATGTGTATTTTTATGCTAATTAGCGTAATGGTGTTTTTGATAAGCTATGTTTTATTCTCTTCTCATATGACATTCACGCCTACTACATCGCCCATACCTCCCCCTACTGTTTCCTCTCATTCTTTCCACTCTTTGCCTGACCACGAATCAAATAGGAGATTAGAGTTCATTAATAACTCCTTCGTTCAGCTATTACACCAACACCAACTTGTAATGAACACAACCAACTGTTGGGTGTGTGGTCTCATGCCCCACACCACGGACAGAGGTATCCCCTATTTGGTCCTGCCATTTAGTCGCAATGGGTCAGTATGGGCATATAGGACAATGTTCATATATGCACGAGAAATCCAACCCCTACGTTCTGTAAAAGACAACCTCAAGACTAGCGCCCTAGTGAAGGGTATAGTTGACATGATCAAGGAAGTGACTTCTTACGAAGATACCCCAGATGATGAGATACTTGCATATGTAGGTTGGAATGTGACCGGATATGGCGCTACATTGAGTGAGAAACAGCAAGCCAAGAGATCGTCCCCTATCTGGATCGTACCCCATCAAGGTCACCTGTGTCTGCAAGGTATTGGTAGGAATACCAGAGCTCAGCTAGGGAAGAGTGTCTGCACAGAAACGTATGTTTTTGGATCTCAGACTTCCCCTGCCTTCTTAGCCGCAAAGGGTACTTATTTCATCTGCCACGATAGAGCCTATACATGGTTGCCCCCTGACTTCTCGGGCTCATGTTTTGTTTCCTTCCTGTTACCCCCCACCTACACAGCAGCGGCGGATTACCATCGGACAAGGGTAGTTAGAGGTGTTTTGAGTAAAGAAGACACTGCGGGTCAAGAATTTGGTGACTTTGCAATGGGTATTCTGCCGTTCTGGGGAGCCATGGTTAACAGCAGAAACATAAGGCAATTGACAAGGGTAGTTGAATCCACCGTGATTGAAACTGCCGGTGCCCTTAGTAACCTGACTGCTGAGCTCCAGTCGGATCGACTGATGACCCTTCAGAACCGAGTCGCTTTGGATGTAATACTTGCGGACCGGGGTGGAGTATGCAAATTGATCCAGTCCAGTTGTTGCATTTTTATTCCAGATAATGCTCCAACAGTGTACAGGGCCATCTCCAAACTACATAAGATTTCCGAATCTATCCATGTGGACAAAGGAGATTGGTCATTAATGGGATGGTTCTGGGGGCTGATATCTCCCTGGGGATGGAAAATTCTGATGGTCATTGGGATGGTCTTAGCCATTCTTTTCCTGTTCTGTCTATGCATACAGTGTGCTCCTGCAATATGTGGCCTTTGTGTTACATCATGTGTAAGGAAGCCTGTGTCAAGACATGAGCTCAGCACTAGAATGATGTTGCAGCAACATCTCAATGACTTTAGGAATATAGATCTGGACTCAGATTGACATGAGGATAGATTAATTGCCTATGTAAGGGCAAAAGGAGGGTCTGTGGTTCTGAAAAATCTGGATTCATATTATAGTATTGGACTCGAGAATAAAAACTTCGTCGAAATAGGACGAATTTGGTATTAAAAGACCGAGAATGACGAGTACATCAAGTACATGTATTTTCGGCATATTCGAGTGACAATTTCACCTCGAAATCGTCATTTACCTTCTGAACCCTTAGTTGCATGTTGCCCTCTACATAGGCCTTAATCCAGTCGAATTTGATTCCACAAGGACACATACTCCTTAATCGACTTCTTCCTGACCCCAGTACAAGTTAGAACCATTGCCCCAGGCCGAGCTCGTTAGGTCAGTTCCCTCCCAGTGGCCAAGCAAGATAATATCTAGGCCCAACCGGCCATAAAGCCATTTCAGCACGCACACCTGCCATATCTCGCTCACATCTTTCTTCACTCCTTTTTCTCTCTTATTTTATGGTGGGGAGGTGACCATTTTTATTAGGGGTCCAGCGATATCTGATGAAATGTTGGGCCTTGCCGGATGATTTGTTACGGGCAGCACGACGTGAAATATGTACATGTCATCATGACTCTGCTTTCTTTTTGTAATCAGTAACCATAAATGAAATACCACGCACCCAAGGAATGTTTCGCCAAAGGGTAAATATTGTGTATAAGAAGAGAAGCCTAACTTTGTGAAAGTGTGCAGTCTCCTGAATATACTTGTATCGTACTTCTAGGACCCTGTCACCTTGGTTGCAGCCAATAAACGAATCTTTGACTTCACCTGGAAGACTCTGAAGTTTCTGTGGGTCTGACTCAGGAGAACCCGAGGTCTTTGGTGTGTTGATCCCCTGGCACCGCTGGGTTACCGGTTCGGTACCGGTTCCTAAAAACCCAGTACCTCAATACCCAACTCGTCATGGTACGACGAAGTTTTATTCTCGAGTCCAGAATTGTTACATGAGTTCGGGATTTTCAGTACTACAAAATGAGGTATGAAAACTGCTCCCATAGCAGAAGCAATAGCATAAGTGTGAGGAGAGGTTTTTCCCCTTGCAAGAATACCTGTGAGTGTGGACTCAGAAACTTCATTAACTTGTAAAAGGCCTGCCTCATCATAAGTAAATGTAAAGAGAGACATGGGAAAGACAAACATTTACTTCCTCAAACAGGCTGTTTCCAAACCCAGTGGAAGGGAAGCTACACCCAGCAACACTTTTCAGTGACCATAAAACAGTGGGTACTCTTTTCCCTGGCCACACTTCTGGGTAGGCATACATACTATGCACATGGGTGAAAGGGTATTTTCCCATCCTACATTTTAGGAGAAAGATACACTGTGGGATTATTTGCAGCAGAGCAACCAGGAACTGCTGGAGAAGGTTGTAGGGTTGCTCCTCGGATCTTTGCCCCATTGGTTAGGGAGGAGCTACTAGTAACATGTTTCTCATGCTTGGAGTGCCACAGCAGCAAATCCATTTCAATGGGCCCTCTGCAAAAAGGTACCCAGCCTTGTGGAACTAATTGTTGGATACAGCCTTAAGACTTGTCCTACTGGAGTATTCTGAGCTTCAAAAAAGAACAACTGTTGGACCCGGGCCTTTTTGGCTGGTTTACCCCTGAACTTTTTGCTTTTGATGGTGACCTGGCATTCGTGATTTCTGATTTGGCGCACTTTTTCCCTGTGCCCCAGGGTAAAGTGCGTGCATGTAGTGAGGTTGGCCTGCCCTCACATAAGAATGCATGGGGAATGTGTGTGACGATGTTAGTTCCTGATGCGTGGGGAGTGCAGGCGCGAGTTTGGTATGTGCGAACTCGTGAGATTGAATGCTGCACAATGATGTGTGCGGCGTGAATGTGTCTAGTGTGGAAGTGTCACCTCTAGACATGGGTGTACGGGTGCAGTGAGTGTGCTGGCGTGTGATTGGCTGGAGCTGGCTGGTGAGCCTGGCTACAGGAGTCTGGATGGGTCTGCCCTGGTGGTGAGTGGAGAGATTAGCATGCTGATGTGAGGGAGGGGTGCACCTGGGACCTGAATAGGGCTGGGCTTTCCCCACACAATGCTGGCTCCGCCCCCTGTGGTGCGACTGATGTCCCTAGCCTGGCCAGTGAATAGTGAGAGGGGCTGAGCACATCAAGAGTGCTCCAAAACCAGCTGCGACTGGTTTCTCTCCCACCCTACACCCAGGCAAAGGTTTTCACTGTATAAAAAGGGGCTGTGTCCCCTTACATGTTGTTCTCTTCCTGGATCCTTTGGCTGAGGGGGGCTGCTGCTGCAAGGCGCCAGGAGGACCGCCACTGGGGATTGCCTCCCTGCCTAGGAGGACCCTGTGAGCTGGCCCTGGGCCCAGCCTTGCCCCCCCACCTTCTAAAGGACTTTGTGCTGGGCTTGTCCCTGGACTTTGGGGACATTAGCACTGGGAGCGCTTCTACTTATGGCCCCTAGCGATTGAGAGCGCTTTATTTTCCCTCTAGCGCTTTATTGTCCGGCCTAGCGCCTGGGTGCGCTTTATTTTGCATCCTGAGTAGGGTGCTTGTGGTCTCTATGGCTGGGGTTTGTGAGCGTCTGGAGGGAGCCTACCTCTCGTTTCACCCCGCCAGAGACCAAGCTCTAAAGAGGGAGCCTACCCCTCGAAATCACCGCCGCCGGCCCGGCAAAAACAGGAAGCGAAGCGGGCCGCCTGACTGTGGACAGGCCCGCGAGACGGAAGTGCGGCCGGAAGGGCAGGCGCTATAAACAGGAAGCGGACGGGAGCCCACCCCGCGCTCCTGTGGTCTGAGGAGGATATTGGCCCCATTGCAGCACTGAATTGTGTTCGCTCGCTCACATGGGGATTTAGTCACCTTTTTAATCTGCCTCTCACTATTGGCCGTTTTTTCACAGAGTTCACTCGCCAATTTACGCCACCCCGTCTGAGTCACAACACCTTATCTATGACCATAGCACTCCGCTTCACTGTTCATTGCGCCGTCCTGACTCCCTCACTCTCTGTTAAGTTCCGCACACATTCTGCCTCCCTGCGCCACCCGGCCATTTTCCCTTATTACTCACCACGAATTCTTAGGTATCTGATTCTTGCACCACTAGTCAATCGATGTGGTTATCTCCACCTTGACCCCCCCTAGCTATATCACCATCACGTGTACGAAAGTATTTCGCGGACTCTCACGGTCAACCGTGTGGCTATCTCCACCACTTGACCTTCTTGTACCTCATCACCATCACTGGTACAATATTATTTCGCGTACTTTCACATTCCTTGATTACCTTGTTTTGTAATCATTGTCAGATCCACTAACCTGTTCCTTCTCTGCCTTTCTCTTCATTCTTTTTTTCCCCTAGGCTATAGAGGCTTATACTGTTTAGGCATTATTTTTGTCCTGATGATGATCCCCCCGATTTTATAATGGGATCGAAATGCCGTCGACTTTTCTAAGCACCATATACTTAAAACGTATACTTTGTGTTATATGCTTGTAATGGTGTGAATTGAACTTCTGTTACAGTTCTAATCACAGAAATCAGTAGCTTTTGCCTGAAAGCCTTGTTCTGTTTGTCGGTGAATTCTTCACCTCTTCACCATGCCAATCTGTATGTGGTAGGGTACAGGCTTGTGCCCCACTACGAAGAATTGTTGAAGGTATTTTGTGTGATTTTTTCAAAAAGTAAAAGATTAGGACCTCTGTCCGGCTGGACATGTCATAACCAAATATAGTATCCATTGTGTCTATATTTATTGTTGTCTTTAAATTGCTTATGCATGGCACCACTGATGTTTTCTAAAATATGTTCCCCGAGGTCCTGTGCTGACTCGTATGGCCGCCGTTTTTCTTCCTTAAACACAACTGAGGAGGAGTGTGGCGTCATCTCCCGGGGCTCCCCTAGCGAGGGTAGAGCCCCCGCAGCCCAGGAGAGAGAGCCCGAATCGCCGGGAAGCTGCAGTGCGTTGGGCCGCGCTGTGATTGGCCCCAGTCCCGTCGCGTCATCGCCAAGCCCTGCAGCCATTGGTCGGGCCGCGAGGGCTTCCCCCGGATCGGAGGATGTCAAAAAAGGCCGGGGGAAGGCAGGAAGCAATGCTGGCTCCCCCCCGCGAGGCTCTCTCCTGAGTGAGGGAGCCCCGCCGCCATCCTAGGAGCAGAGCCCCGTGGAGGAGGTGGAGAGAAGCCGGTAGCCGGACGAAGAGTCTCCAGAGAGAGCCCCGAGGAGAGGTTCCCAGCAGATACCGGTGAGTGCGGGGGCAGCTTTCTTTTGGCATAAGAGCGGCTCCGGTTGGCAGCGGGCCGCTCCACGAGTAACCGGGGCATTCCTTTACTTACAAGCCCACGAGGGCTTCGGGGGCACACCGCTGCACAGAGCCCATGAGGCTCCTGAGTGGCACAGTTGATTTCGAGCTCACTAGAGGCTCCTGGGCACACAGTTCTTCAGAGCCCACGAGGCTCCCCGCCCGCATTGTTGGTTGAGCCACAGGAGAGCCAGGAGGCACGCTGGTGCCAGGCTCGAGTTCCCAGCTGCCCAACACTTAGTGGGCAGCTGCCAAGTTTAGGCTTGTTCTTTGGCTGCCTGCGCAGCCTGCCCTGACTGTTCTGGACACAGGGTGTTTCAGCCCCAGAGAGGCCAGTTGGCCTGGGGGACAGTTCTTGTGTTGTGCCCTTGCGGGGGGTACATGTTTGGCCCTATTCGTTTTGCGCAGATGTGATTTCCTGCCTAATGTGATTGATGCAATGCTTTTGCCCATGCCTCTAAATATGTGTTTTTATGCCTAAGAGGTTGTTTGCCCTAGAAGAGTGATGCTAGTGAGGTCATGGTGCCCTGCGTGATATTTACCTAAGGTGTTTTAGGATTACGTAGATGGTGTTTACCTGTTACCAGTGGTTACTGGTTGTGTGCTTTGTTTTCTATCTGGTTCTACAATTATTCTATGGGTAGAGGGTTATCCCTACAGAGCGCTAATTCTGCCAAGTGCTAGTTCTAAAAGTGTTTATTCCTGACAGTGGTCCATGTGGCCCTGTCCTGTACATATCCCCTGTAACTTCTGCCCGTGCCTGTTGGCACATTGTAAAGTACATGTTTATTATCTAATGTTTGTGGTATAATACAAAGACTATTTTTTATATATACCCTTGTGTGGAGTTTCCTTTGTGGTGGGCCTTGGGTGTTGTTGCTGGGTGCGCCCGCAAACGCTTTACACATCGCCTCTGAGATAAGCCTGACTGCTTGTGCCAAGCTACCAAGGGGGTGAGCAGAGGTTATCTTGGCGGGTAACTTCCTTGCCCTGACTAGAGTGGTGGTTTTTGCCTGGCTCTGGCGCAAGCCTCAGCCAACCAGAAATTCCCATTTCTAACAACAACATTCTAGGTTTACTCTGTTCTTGCATTGTTGTTGCATTGCACAAATCAGCGCAAGGCAACTAAGGCTTAAGTTCTCAGTCTATCAGGAAGCATGAGTAATTGCATTCCAAGGTTTGGGCCTGATTCGCACCGGTGGCGGAGGCTCCACTATTGTGGGGAAATCTCTGCACTCAGGGCGGAATAACCTCAATGAGAATTCTCATTGAGGAGATTGCGTCCTGAGTGGGGAGACAACACCATGATGTCAGGGACTCTAGCCACAAGTGAGGAGGCCCTTTGTGAATCAGACTCTTTGTTTATGTCTTGGCATTCATCAGTTTATATATGCAGTCCGCAAGCTGTTTACCTCTGGGTAGTAGTATTCCTTGCAAGATTAAGTGATTCTATTTTACATCCTCCATGCCATGACCTAACCCCCTGATGTATCATATAATACTTATCTGTTGAGGGCTCAAGTGCACCTATTTGTTGCCAAAATATCCAGGACACAATATTTTATCCTTGATATTTTGGCAGCAATATTAAGGTATAGCGAAATTCCTTACTGGCTATTCAGGACCCATAGTCTATTTTTTCTACTTTGTTTAGACCTATCTACTTCTTATTTGTCTGACTCATGCTGTATTTAGGCTTGCTTATGGTTAGCCTCTATTGCTGAAATATATATGGGGTTATAATATACATTGTGTCCCTGGAGGCGCAATGGGTGCGCGCGTCCACTTGGCGTGCCCTGGGACACAATGGTATTAGCAGTGCTTCATTTGTGCCGGTGCTTGCAGGTGCTAAGCACCAGCACTTATTTACCAGGGCTGGTTCTATCGATTTGAGAGCCATGGGTAAGTTCCACACGAGTGTTGCAGGTGATGACTTTTTAATGGCGGAGTTTCTTTCGTTGCTTGAGTCAGTGAATTATCTGTACAGAAAAGTCCTGATTTAGTCTGGCTCAGTTGAGGTCACATAACTTCAATTGGTGAAATAAGCTGCAATCTAGCTCTCCCTCAACAGGGGGAGGTGTGATTTGCAACCAGTGCCTAATATGAGCTGTGGTTTCCAGTGCTCGAAGCGGCACTTAATGCTCAAAAACAGCGCCACCTTGTGGCAGCTGTCACACGCGCTGTCTGGCTAATTTGGATATGACCATGACAACAGGTAACTATTCATTCAATAAACATTGAAATTACTATTATCTGCCTCCCAAGCCATTCTTATAGCTCTGGGGGCCTGAAATATTCCGATTAGTGACACTTGTGGGAGTTTGAATGCCAGTACTTTTGTTGTTTCTATAGTTGGCAGCAGTGCAGGGGCTATGTGTGTTTCAAGCAGCAGTGGCCTTCTGACGAGAGCCCCGACACTTATTATTTTACAAATTAAGCACTGGGTATTAGAGAAGTGGCTGCAGATGCTTGTGTGTCCCCATCTGTAATACTGATAGTGCTGGCGCACATGTAGTTCCAATGCTAGCCTAAGAGAGCGCTCCCTCATATGCATGAGGGTGTGGCCCCATGCAAATGAGGGAATCATTTTGCGTCTGTGCGTGCACCGTATTTCTGATGTAGGCCTGGAGGCAAACATGCCTTTAGGAGGCGCACTGAAAGTGCGGCATAAAAAAGATGGAGCACTTTTAGTGCACCTCGTAAAGCCAGCCCTCTGGAGGGTAGAAAGGGAGTCCCATGGATACCCCAGACATCCCTCTGAAGGCAGCTACAATCACTCACTGCACCCGCCTCCAAGGGGATCTCTCTTCCCTCATGAAAGTGCAGGTGGCATACCACCTGCACTGTAAAACATGGGAAGGCTTTGAAGCAACTCTTCCGTATTTCACTTCAATGTTTTGCTCCCATGACAGCGTGTGTTCACAGCTGCACTGGGGGCAACACATTCTGCATAATATGGTACACTTTCCATGTTTGCACCCGGCGCACCTTTTGAAAGATGTACCGTGGTGGAAACATGGAAAGTGCACTGAATATGTATAATATGCCCCCTAATGTATATCTCTCCTCACTGTGAGTTTGCGTTACACGAGTTAGCATTTTTCTACTATTCCTCTGGCTTCTATGAAGCAAAAACAGGCTATCTGTTTCTGGTACTTTAATGATTCGTAAATTGCATGCTGTGGTTTTCTGATGAGCTCAAACTGCTTCACGCACTTCCTGTATTACAAGCCTGAATGTTGTTTTTTCGCTGCTACCACTTGCTACCTATTTCCAATCTGTACAGCACTCCAGTCCATTGGTGTGCACTTTAGAAAAACTTGTAAATGGAAATAAAATTAATAAAAATGCAATGGTGCATGAACGCCCACAATTCTGTGATATGAAAAAAGGCATTCGTGTAAATATGAATAATTGATTTTTCAGTACATTTGATCACAATGGATTAATAGATTTCAGGATCCTACAAATTCTCCATCCTCCAGTTAACCTAGACCTAAATTCCCCCTCTGCTTGAACACTTTGTGGCACTTCTGTCCCTGGATTCCTTCATCTGTGTCATCAAGTTTCAGGAGCCGGCTGTCATCTTTGACCCGCTGCTGTCTAGTGCATTGGCGCACAGACGCGCATCAGGATAATTGTAGCCGAGCTGCTTCATCATTTCTTCAGGCACTGACAGAGCTGAAGGTCACCGCCTCCTTTATCCGATTGCATCTGAGCTGAACTTTCACTCTCCAACTTGTGAAAAGGAAACAGATCAATGAAAAACTGTGAAGAGAGACACAGCCTGCTCACATCCTAAATTGAATGCGAGAGGGACCATAGCAGCCTATGTGCACTGAAGCACTGAGCATGTTAAACTCTATTATAGAGTCATTCAAATACATTTCACGTGCAAGACAGAGGATATACACTTTAGTATGATAAAGGCCGATGCCATTGTGCTTGCAGCCCTAGTCGAGGCGACATTACAACAATGGAACACTGAGAGCTCCTTTGAGGACAATGGGGTGGCAGAGGGCCAATGAGCATGGGCGATACAGACCTCGCCTCCAATATTCAAGTGTTTCACTTTGTGTTTCTCCCTATTGATCTTCACGACTTCTGTTAGTTGAATGTTCAATTATCATTATTGACAGACAGACAACAAACTTTATTCGACATTTTATGCCATCAAAGTTCATGCAATTTAAACAAAATCCCATGCAAATTGTACTAATTATGAATTAATATCAAGATAAAAATGTATACATTCATTAAGACATAAATACATCATTATAGCCATTCTGCTTCTGTCTATCTAGATTCTGCCTCTCTCCCATTACAGGCTGGATCAAGAGACAAGAGTTTATAATTCAGGGAGAGGACATTTAAGAACTAGAACAGCCCTCAGCAACGGGCTCTAATGTCATATTAAGCTATATTTACCTACCTGACAAAGATCACATTGCTTTTAAGTGCAATCAAATGCTGGCGGCTCCGTAGGTTACTTTCTACATTGCTTTTCCTAGATCTGCCCTGACCAATATATGAAAGCTAGGATATTGTACTTGACTAGGATAAAAAACAGCTGAGCAGGGAGATGCGGTCTGTCAGTCAAAGGAACATTTGTTTAAAGCACCAGCCAGCTTTAATACAAAATTAGAACCACATGTCATTATTGTTCAGCGAAACTCATTTTTACATCTAATTATGAAGCACTCTGGGGCACTTTGAGTCACTTCCAACTCATAACTGGATGAACATTCCAGACTCTAATTTTGTAAGAAGGAAATTGCTCGTGGATGGGATCTCTGTGATGGCAGTAAGTGGCGCTGCCAGGTCTTTTGATCCCCCCTGGCATGATCCGCTCAGCCGCAGTTGCATGTTAATAACAGAAGACATGGTTAAAGCGTTCAGTCGTCTTCGCTCCAAGTGTCTTGCCGCGCCCTCTTGCAGATGTAGCCTCTTTTTCACTGTGTCTGTGAAGGCAGCCTGAATGCCATGTTTACCTCAAGTCATGATGTAAGAAAAAATGATAGGGCATTCCTGAAAAGTGTCTGAAGGACTCCCACATTTTTTGGGGGTTTAGCTATCTCCCAGATTGACAAAGGCCATGGGTTCCACAGGGAGCCCTTGAGGAGTGTGGCACCCCTGAACTGAAGTGGCACCTGGGCCCTACCTTATTTTCCTCATAAAAGAATTGATAATATAATATGTGAGCCGGAAGGCATGGAAGGGGCCATGTAAATTAAGGTGAACTGCGTACTTCATTATAGTCAGTCAGCAGCACACTGGCCATTCTTCCATTCTGACATTTTTCTGGTGGGCTGACCGGCAAGGTCACCATCCTCAGATTTAAAAAGGCTGTGATGCCCCAACCATGCACCCATGTCCCAGTTCTACTCAGACCCTTCTGTAGTGTGGGACGGGTCTGAACATTTTTGCAAGGCTGATTTGTGGTTCCCCTTCTGGTCTGGAATCATGAAATGCAAGAAATGCTGGCCTGCAAGTTGCGTTTGAAGTGAGAGTGAAGCTTATGGAGGGACAGGGGGCGGGGGTTTTGACCTAAAATTTGTCTTGATGAAAAGTGAGGGGCAGATTTACAAGCCCCTTGCGACACTTTTGCAGTGCCGTTGCGTCACTTTTGTGAAGCAGCGGCAGCGTAAACAATGCGGCCAATTTACAACGTGACGCATCTAGGGAGATGCATCACATTATAAAGCCCTGCGTCACATTATACCTGCCTCAGGTATAATGTATGCTGGGTGGGCTTTCCCACGCCGGAAAACCGTTGTAGAAGTGACGCAGTGAAAACTACAAGATTTCACTACACCACTTCTATGATGCCACTGCGTCAAAACCTTATGCCTACTTGAAGCAGGTGTAAGGAATGACACAGTGTATTAAGTATAGGCCTCACCCAAGCATTGCTGGAGTTGTGTCGTGCTTATGACACGACCCCAGCAATGCTTGACTTTTGGGCCAACAGATGCGTCAGAATTTCTAACGCATCTGTCAATCCTGGCGCCATGATGTGCGGGATTGTAAATACAGTGCATCCATGGTGGTGCAAGGGTATCGCAGCCTGGCACAGGGAAACGGGCGCATCTCTACAGATGAGTCCATTTCTTGTAAATCTGCCCCTTATTGAGTACATTCTGGTCGCCTGTGGGTCCTTTGTCAACTAAATTAACACTGAGTCTCCTCTGCAGTTCCAGACAAGACAATAAATAACTCCTGAATGAGTCTCGAATCTTAAAGGCAGAATCCGGGATGATATTTGGACAAAACAATGCATAGCTTTAAGGGGAGTGAAGGATGAAGGGTAAGAGAGGAAGGGTAGGCCAAAGGGATGTGTGGGATGAGACTGCAGTGAGTGTTGAGTAAAGGATACCCCTGGGAGAGATGTTAATGTAACCTCCTAGACACAAAATGCAATTCACAGAATGTAGAATTTACATTGCAGTCTTTACAGGCGATTACAACGTGAGTCTTTATTACGCAAGTGAATAGCACACATGCCCTTTTCAGGCACTTTACAGTGTTAAACTTTACCACGAAGGTGATCTTTTTTTTGATAGAATGTTTACATCACGTAAGAAAAGAGGGAGATTTAGGGTAAGAGGAAGGTTTATTTAGAAGGTCAATGTTGGATAGTGTACAGGGAGGTAAAGGGTTTTATGGTTCAAGAGTGAGTAGTGGTGGCGTGTGGAAAGGTTTTTTTTTAGGTTTCAGAGATGCATGGTGGTAAAGGTTGGTAAGGGGCCTTTTAGGGCTCAGGGGTGGGTAGAGGTAAAAGGAGTTTTAAAAAGTGGATTCAGAGAATTACCACACAAAAGAGAAAAAAGAAAACATATACTAAATAAAAGGTGATTTGGGGTAACTCACCCAAAAACCAAACCCGACTGACATTCACAAACCCATAAGAGAAATCAGGGGGTGAAAGTGCTTGAAACAGACGAACCTCTACAGGTTGGATTCGGGCAGATCGGTGAAACGAAACCTGCAAGTCACAAGTTCCAAACACAGAAATATACCTCAGTCGCTTGAGAATCTGCCGCAGAAACCCTCGAGGTCAGAAGTTATAATCCCAAGAGGCATGTCTCGAGTTGCAAGGACAGCAATATTGTTGTGAATAAATAATTTCAAACATATACGCAAACAAAATAAATTGTTATCAATTCCAAAGTGAATGATTTCAGTTAATTAATTGGAATAGACTGGAATTGATTAGAGCAAAAGAGGTGCGTTAGCTTCTGTCAAAATACCATCGTCTGCCAACGCAGTGAAGCACCTAGCACAGAACTGAAAAAGAACGGAACAAGACAATAACTAGCAGAGTACCTATTTGAGAAGATTAAACAACATCTAACTAAGATATTCAAAACAACTGTCTCAATACACCGGAGGTGACCATGATGAAACATTCATAGAGCACAGCTAATATCCTGAGGGCATCTAGATGCTAAGTAAAGCAAATGCTTAAATATAAATATGCTAACAACAACGGGTTTTGGCTCTTATCTGTAAGGCTGAGCCCATTAACGAAAAAAACAACAAGTAACCTGCCAATACTGATATTTCTTACGTTAATCCTTTATTTGGGCACACGTGATCTACTCAATGTGACCCAGCAACCTCTATTTCAATATATATTATTGTATTTTTTAAGATCACATTTTTTCTCTTTTGTTTTCACTACAACTATGCGATTTTCACATATACATAATTACAAACACCACAACCACCACTTGTACAGACAAAATATGAAAACATTATTGATTTTGACCAAAGAACACAAAAAAATATCAAAACATATATAACATACTACATTAAATGACACATTTTACATGTAATAAAAAAACAAAGACAATACACTCAAAAACACAAACATCACGAGACAAACTTGCCCAGACAGGTTTTACATCACTTACAGTTTTTTAACATTACAATAGAGCAAGACCAAACAGTGTACAATTTCTAAGAAATCCCTAAGCTGTTCGAAAAATAGATACACTGAGTTTTTATCTATATTCTTAGTTTTATAAACAAGTAGGTATACAACATTTCTATAACACTTGTTTGGATGAACCACGGTTGACACGTTTCAAACCCCGCACTCGATTTTTTGGGGTTCTCTTCAGGACCAAGAGCTATGTATTGAGATCAGCCGATCTCATCTGTTCTGAAACAAATCCAATAACCTCTTCAAGCTTCAGTTATGGTTGCCAGATGAGAAGAAAAGGACGCCACCACACCTCTGACTGCGCTGAGAAAGACTTACAAATAACAAAAAACAGCAGCGTCCACCCTCACAACAAAGAATTATTAAGCTACAAGTCCAAGAACCAACAATTTCAAGAATGACTGAAAGAATCGTCATCCTAGGAGGGCGTGGTTTGGACGCCAAGGAAGATGGCAGTCTAGAGCTTTCCTCCTCCCGTAATGCGGTCTCGTTCTTGGGATTGGAACCTCTTCCACTAGCCCAAACTTAGATCTGCTCCCGGAATTGTGAATCGGGGAGTAAGGGCCGTATGATGAGCTGACTTCCAGGCGTGTAGGTACCCGAGGGACTCCAAACGTAGAAGGGAACCGGAGCGCTCCTGCCTCTGGTGCCTGCGGGAGTGCGAGCGAGCGGCACCCGCTACAGCCACCAATCTATCACGCACAGGGGACCCTGTGCGCTCGAGCCCGGCAGGATACATAGCGGATCTCGGGACCTCACCGATGCCAGCGTGAGTACACTGGAAAGCTATCCCAGCTACTGTGACCAGCTACTGTGACCCGTTGTATTACGCGCGGAGCCGTTTCTAGA
This sequence comes from Lissotriton helveticus, assembly GCF_964261635.1. Classification (NCBI taxonomy): domain Eukaryota; kingdom Metazoa; phylum Chordata; class Amphibia; order Caudata; family Salamandridae; genus Lissotriton; species Lissotriton helveticus. The sequence continues at coordinate 995,035,754 of NC_136072.1, forward strand.
TGGCGGACGCCCATATTTACAGCCGTCAGTTTATCGTAATCCGGCTCTAGCTTGCGCCTGTATGAGCGGAAAACAAGCAAAATCACTTTTGAATCGGTCCCTATACTAGTTGACACAGCGGAGTGTCCCTCTAGGTGATGTACAGACATTTGGTGGCAAGCATGATTCAACAGTATGCAGTGGATGTTACCGTAAGGATGCATGTATATGACGGTCCACAAACGATCGTGTGAAGCGTTCTAGCGAACACTTTCCTACAAAGTCACACGCAACCACATGCTGTCCCAAAGCTGCAGGCCCCGCAAGATAAGATAATTTGAAATGTGAACTTTGTATGTACTGCGCTGCCAATATTGACTGTATGTCTGCTTTCCATATTTGAAAAGAGCGCTTTGAACATGGAGAGCGCGGCACATCATAACCAGAAGAGAGGGTGTTTTGCTTAATAGCCCAGTCAATGCGGGTGTTGAACACAGCATAGCAGTCAAAGATGGCGTTCCTGATCTGCAATTAACCAGAAGAGACCTAATCGAACCAAAGGCGGGAATGCTTCTATTTACAACATCAATGGGTGTACATCTCTGCTGTGTGTTCTGCGGTTGAATATATGACGCTGCACTTACCGTCGCTGAGGAGGGGTGTTCAACGTATCTACAACTGAGCTGAACAAAAGAAGTGCGATGCTGCTGAGTCCACCCCGCGACTACTGATCAGTCTAGCCGCGCACACCCTATTGTCTAACCACACCTGTGCTGTTACCTATTAAGCTGTTGTGGGTTAGCTAGCCACTCCACGATACACCTACGACCTAACGAGGAGGGTACACATAAGTCCCACGACCTTAAAGCTACGGCGCTCACGAACCAACAACTGCAGTCTGAAATTAGCGTAATGGAGACCAAGGAGCAAAAAACCCTGAAAAGAGTCAAATCTGACCACTCAAACCCAAGTTCACCCGTTAAAAGCAAGAAAGACACTAGTGAGGCAATAGATATGATCCTAAGCAGATTGGACAAAGTGAAAGACCTGGCCAAGTCGACTAAGGAAGAAGTGGTAGCAATACGACAAGACATACGCGATACCAATGCACGACTTACAGAGACGGAGTCAAGGATTAGCCGACTAGAGGATATAGAAGTCAAAACATGTGCGACTCTGAAACGTCTGAACATAGCCTCGGACCAAACAACAAGGAAGCTGGCCGAGTTGGAAGACAGGAACCGGAGGGGAAACCTCCGCATTTTCGGCATACCAGAGGGATCGGAGGATTCACAGGGCTCCTGTGTACCATTCCTGGAGTCATGGTTCGCTCAGGCCACCAACTTGACCTTCGTTCATCCCCTAGAATTCGACAGGGCACATAGGGTTCCGGGGAGGATCACTAAGACCCAAAAAGGTCCCAGACCTATCGTATGTAAGCCGTTACAATACCAGCATGTGGAGCAGATCCTTGCCTTTGTTCGGAAACACAACCACATCTTATGGAAGAACACCAAGATTTATATCTCGCAGGATTACAGTAAGGATACAGTGGATGTGAGGAAAGCGTTCCTAGCGCTCTGTCTACAACTGAAATCAAAGGGTTATCAATTCGGCTTCGTTGGCCCAGCGAAATACAGAGTGATCGTACGAGGAACCCCTCACATTTTTTCGGATCCAATGAAACTCAAACGAATGCTGGATGACATTGAGGAACGAGATATGGACACCAACAATACAGACAACATGGCATCCTCAGCTTCTGGCTACAAATGAGTATCCTTTGCTTAAAACTAACTATGTAAGACACTCTGTTTGATACTTCAATATGCTATGGCCAATGGTAAGACTCTTTGGGAGCATGGCGGTGGCAGGTTGTTGTTCTTCATGGGGCACATCGGTGCTACTGCCATTTGAACGGTTGACTATTGGTACCTTACCGAACTTTGCCTGCCACCGATCATGGTGTATTGCTCACCGAGTTTTGTTCAGGTTACTGTCTAGGTTATGGACTATATTGTCTATTTCGTCTCACGAAATGATAGACTTAAAGGTATCCTACTGTTCTGATCTACTGATCTGAACCTTGGTGCAGGTTGATGGGATGCACTAGGTTATACATGACAGGTTATAACAAGTAACTTCTTTTCGCATTCCAATCCTTAGACCTAGGTCTATGTTGTTTCAGAAGGATTTTGGGTGGGTGGAGATGTTTATAAATCCGTCCATTAGCTTATTCATAGTACAAAATTGTTCTGCTTATTTGCTACATGCATAGGTCCTTGCCTCAGCGTGAATGTGACCGGGACTCTGAACCTGGAATACATCTCTTGTAGGTCTAGTAGGACTAGCAAAAGGTTAATGGTTTAAGGAAATTGTTCCAATGTTCCTATGATATTAAGTATTGACGGGAGGGAAGCACTGCGATCTTTCTCAAGTCACCATGCTTACTGTTTGCTGTTGGGGAGGGTGGGGTGGAGGGAGAAGGGGGGTATGGGAGGGTATGTGTTGTATGTTTTCTTTTCTTCGCTTATTTTTTGTACTGGCAACATTTGACGCTTGCATTCCATTCTCACAAGCTCACATGACTATCTGCCATCTTGGTTGGTCGGGTGCCACACTTAGCAGGTCTCTAGGGTGCGTCATATTCTCCGCTCATGATGGATTGCATATAACAAGCACACCTGAGAGTCAAGTGGATTATGTACTGTTAGTAACGTTTTAAGATGGTACACCCTCCATGTGATACGCCGCTTGGCGTGGCCACTGTAGACAAACTGAAAATATTGTCCTTGAATGTAAAAGGTCTGAACCAACCCATAAAGAGGCAAAAGATACTAGACTATTTACGCAGACAGAAAGGGGATATTATTCTGTTGCAAGAGACCAAACTTGACGCTAAAAAATTCTACACGTTAAGGAACAAATACTACTCTGAGGTAGTGGGTGCTGAGGCGGTGGGTAAGAAGAACGGGGTACTAGTGCTGATAGCAAAAAAATCTAAAGTTGAACTTCTTTCGTCAGCAGCAGATGAAAAGGTTAGATGGGTTACAGCCAAACTGAGCAGGGACAACACGGTATTCTATGTTACCAACATTTACGCCCCTAACACTAGCGATCTAAAATTCTGGGAGGACCTGGCGAAGCAGGCTCAAAACATCCCAGACTCTGCTGTACACATATTGGCGGGGGATTTTAACCTTCCCATGGATCCGACATTAGATAGGGACTCACGGTGCACCTTCAAACCAAGCAAATCACATAAAGCCTTTATTAACTTATGCAACCGTTTCCACCTGGTTGATGCGTGGAGACTACAAAATCCCACAGGTAGTGACTACACGTTCTATTCCTCCCCACATGACTCTTATTCTCGTATCGATTACATTTTTATCACACAGAACGGGGTCCCAAGGATAGAAGATACATCAATAGAACCAAGAGCTATGTCCGATCACTCATGTATTTCCCTATCCATTTCTAACGTAAAGCCCTCCACAAGACAAACTTCATGGCGCTTGAACGACGAAATACTGAACAAAGAGCAACACCGGGTAGCTATCCAAACTGCTATTATCTCATATTTAGAGCTGAATGAGAGGGGGGATACCTCCGATTTAGTCCGATGGGAGGCCCTGAAAAGCACGATTAGGGGGGTATGCATTAAAATTCAATCAGCAATGAATAAAGACCACAACAGGAAATTAGGAGCGCTAGAGCGTGAGATATTGGAACTAGAAAGTAAACACCACATAGACAGGGAGAACACGACATTGAATGCGATGGCTAACAAGAAGTATGAATATAATAAAATTGTGAGTGAGAGGGCTGGAGTATGGTTGGACAGGTCGCCAGATTTAAACTTTGTGAATCTAATAAAGCGGGCAAAAGCCTGGCCGCATACTTAAAATTCAAGGTTCAAAAGAACACAATCAGTATCATCAAGGACACATCAGGGGTTGGTCACTCAGAGCCAGACAAGATAGCCGAAGTATTTAAAAACTTTTATGAAACCCTATATGCCAAGAATACATCTGTGGAGGAGAATAAGATTCAGGACTACCTAAACGAATGTGACTTACCTAAGCTCTCATCCGAAGAGCAACTGTGCCTTAATGAACCGATCACGATTGCTGAAATAGAACAAGCAATCAAAAATTTAAAATGTGGTAAAGCCCCCAGCCCAGATGGGTTCACAGCTAAATTCTATAAAACCTTCCCCTCCTTGCTGGTGGAACCGCTACTCCACCTTTTTCGGGAAATAAATGAAACAGGTGAGGTTAAAGGTACACTGGCTGAGGCTATAATCGCAGTACTCCCAAAAGATGGTACAGACCCCTGCCTTCCGAAAAATTATATGCCCATTTCCCTAATTAACCTTGACTGCAAGCTCCTAGCTATGATCCTCTCGGCTCGCCTACAGCATGTTCTGCCCAATCTAATCCACCCCTCTCAAGCGGGGTTTCTAAAAAACAGACTATCTAGTGATAATACTAGGATATTGGCCCACGTTCTGGAGAAAGCGAAGCTTCTGGATACACCCACTGCGGCGATAACATTGGATGCCGAAAAGGCTTTCAACAAGGTCGATTGGACCTTCTTGGAAGCAGTCTTACATAAATTTAATCTAGGCACAACATTCACAAGACTAGTAATGTCCCTCTATTCCTGTCCCACTGCAAGGGTTAGGGCAGGTGGCTCTTTCTCCTCATTTTTGCGACTGCAACAGGGAACGACACAAGGGTGCCCTCCGTCTTTGTTTTTGTTAGCAATCGAGCCATTCCTTTACCACATAAGACATAATAATGCTATTGCCGGTATTCCATTCCAAGATTGCACTATAAAACTAACCGCCTATGCGGATGATGTGCTTATTATGTCGGAGAAAGCAGATGAAGCTATCCCCGCACTCATGGCTACCATAGATGACTTCTCTAGAGTCTCGGGCTACACGCTGAACAAGGATAAAACGGAGGTCAAACTCCTGAATAACATCGGTAATAGAGACATCCTTTGAACTTCCGGCCTTACGTGGCAACCACACTGTTTTAAGTACTTGATTTTGACAAAGACCTTATCTCAACTTTAAAAATCAATGAGGAACTAACCATGAAAAAGATCTCCTCACTATTAAACGGGTGGTCACCCATGGTGGGGCAGGGCGGAAACCCATGGTGGGGCAGGGCGGAAACCCTTAAAATGATGTCCACACCTCTGGTGAATTATCTGGCCAACATGCTCCCCATGACATTTACGGATGACTTCATCAAAAAGGTGGATAAACTGTTTGGTGGATTCCTGTGGCGGGGGAAGAGAGCCAGGGTATCACTGAAAAAGCTGCAACTGGCAAAAGAAAAAGGCGGCCTGGGCCTTCCCTCGTTCAGAAATTACCAGACAGCATTCCTCTGCAAGCAGGGATCACAGTGGTTGATAAATTCCCCATCTTATGTCCCATTGTGGTTAACCATCGAGAAATCTATCATCGCGCATGCGCCCCTACCGACCCTCCTTACCATGGATCTATCTCACTTGCCTCACTCCAAGTACATCATGCTGAATACCAGACGAGCCTTGTTAAGGCTTGACCAGACCCATAAAACTAACTTAACAATAAAAAAATCCACGTTTACGCCCCTCTGGCGAAACCCCCTGTTTAAATCGGAAGGAAAAACTCTTTTTTGGGACTCATGGTCCAGGAAAGGCATTAACATGGTTAAGGACCTCTATGAGGGGACCCAGCCCCTTCCTTTCTCGACTCTACAAGCGACATATAACCTGTCACCCATAGACTTCTATCAGTTCCTAAAACTGAAATCCATCATATCACACCGCAGCCTTACCACTAGCACACCTTGGCTTGTAACCCATTTACCACGCCTCATTCATGCTGGCCATTTCGTCTCTAAAGTCTATAAGCTTCTACTCCCTCTTCCCAAGAAATCCCACAGACAGGTTGAAGGCAAATGGGAATCAGAACCTAACTCAACGGGGGTGGTGGTTGACTGGGATTTGATCTATAGAACCGCCCTTTCCAATAAAGTATCCCCTATCCTCTGCCAAACCAAATATATGTTGTTGAACAGAACGTTCTGGACCCCAGATAAACTTTTTAAGTGCCACTTGAGAGATACACCCACTTGTTGGAATTGCCAGAAAGGGATTGGTGATTTTTCCCATATGTTCTTTCATTGCCCTCTGTTACAGACCTTCTGGGGGAAGATCTTTGATTGTATACACCATGTTTTCAACATTAATCCTGTGAGGGACTTTGTATACGTCATATTAGGTGCACTAGAGCCGCAATTACCAAACACACATGATCGCCAACGTTTGGACTTAATGCTAACTCTGGCGTGTAAGGTGATTCTATGCAAGTAGAAAAACACATCAGAAGTCAGCTTTAAAATCTGGCGAGAATGGCTCTCCTTCCTGAGAGGAGCAGATAATCCGGTGTTACAATCTGCTGCCTGGCGACCTTCCAATAAGAGACTTTGGAAATCGCTCGATATATCGTCTTTCCACTTTGACCCCCCGTGACGGAACACTTCATGCTGTATACGGCCGTTACTGGTCCTTCGGCTACGGAGCCCTGCACCTGACCTTATTGTTAATAGCTTGAAGTACTAATGGCTTGGATTATCATGTGTCTGTACATTCTTTTATTTTCATTCAGTTTTGTGTACGTTTTGTCTAACAACGCATTTGAATCAATCTATGTAATTGAAGCCTTATTGTACTGTATTCTTTTTTCTTGGTTTTCTTATTTCCTCAATAAAAATGATTTGAATAAAAAAAAAAAGAATCGTCATCCTAAAGGATTTAAAATATTGAAGAGGTTTTTGGATTCGTTTCGGAACAGGTGAGATCGGCTGATCTCAATAACTATGTTGCCATGCTCTAAGAACAGTGTAACCTTTGTAACGATGCAACCTGTAACTATGATCTGATCATGTAAAGCGCTCTGATACCTCTGGGTCTAGCCAGCGCTATATAAAACCTTTAAAATAAATAAATGAGATCAGCTGATCTCAATAAATAGCTCTTGGTCCAAACAAATGTGACAGAAATGTTGTATACCTACTTATTTATAAAACTAAGAATATAGATAGAAACTCATTTTATCTATTTTTCGAACAGCTTAGGGATTTCTTAGAAATTGTACACTGTTTGACCTTGCTCTAGTGTAAGGTTAAACAACTTTAAGTGATGTAAAACCTGTCTGGGCAAGTCTCCTGTTGTTTGTATTTTGTCTTTTTTGTTATTACATGTAAAAGTTGTCACTTAATGTAGTATGGTGTATATGTTTTGATCATTTTTTCTGTTCTTCGTTCAAAATCAATAGTGTTTTAGTATTTTGTCTGTACAAGTTGTGGTTGTGGTGTTTGTAATTAGTTATATGTGAAAATCACATAGTTGTAGTGAAAATGAAAGCGAAAAAATGCTTTCGTAAAAAACTACGATAAAGTATATTAAAATAGAGGTTGCTGGGTCACATTGAGTGGATCACTTGTGCCCAAATAAAGGATTAACATAAGAAATATCAGTATTGGCAGGTGACTTGTTGTTTTTTGTTGTTTTTAAAAAAAGATATAAATATGAGCACTGAAATAGCCACATTTTTACTTTTTTATGAAGCGTGTGAGCATGTAGTATTGCTAAAGAAAAGAGGGAAGGAATTCCATGCTTGGCTTCCTGACACAAAAATATCAACTTCCTCTACGGCTGCGTCTGATACGAGGACTCATAAGGAGCCGAGAGGGTGCTGATTGAAGGGTAAGGGCAGGATGGTAAAAAAGACTTTTAATCACATGACTAGTTGCAGTGTTCTACACAACATTGTGCATGAGGCAAAGAGAATTGACATCTAACTGCTGCCTCGCTGGAAGGTCGTGTTGGGCCAAAGAAGGGGTAAAAGAAGTGGGTCGGGAATGTTAAGGAAGAGAATTATTTGCTTAGGCTGCAGTTGATAGTCAGGTGTGTGCAACCACGAATCTGGAACTCTCTTCCACCCTCCATCAGAAAAATCACTCTTCTAGCACGCTTCAAAACTGAGACGAAAACCTTCCTCATGGGTAAATTCTTCACCTAAGGCCTGCCCACAACCTCCCCATTGAATGGGACTAATCTAAGACTACCGCCTCACATATCCAAAGCTACCCACGACGAATACATTTGGAACCTTGCTTTTGTTTCTGTCTATGACAATGAGCGCAACCATTCGTGTGGATCTGTTTGTCCCTGCACCTTAATCTTTTTGCTCAACAATGTATACCATGTAACGTTTGATCTGTTTGTCCCTGCACCTTAATCTTTTGTTTGCTCAACAATGTATACCATGAAAAGCGCTCTGATACCCTCACGGGTCATGTTCGCGCTCTATAAAACACAAAAATAAATAAATAAATAAGTATTGGTAGTTGGCGGAATATAGTTTTGAGGTAATGATGGATTGCACAACTGTTTTGGGCCAGGTGCAGATTTTTGCAGAATTGTTTAATTGAGGCAAAACAGGGACCAGAGACAGTGCTAATCTGTTCGGAAAAAGAGCGATTGTGGTTGAAGAAGATGCCTGGGTTTCTTGTTAATTGAACTGGAGAGATAGACCGTGGAAGTTCCAGGTTCCAGTGACCACCTTGAAGTGGACCTCGCATTGATGACCATTCATTTTAAGGCAGTTGGACTTCATCCAGGCTGCAGTTGCCAAAATCATAGATTGAAACGTGTTTGTCTATACAAAGGGTTTCCTGAGATTGAAAGGGTAATCTGTGTATACTCCACATAAAACAGTAGAGTGAAACAATCCGGCGGACGTCCTCGAAGGCAACCTGAGCAGAGTGGTCTCCGCCCTCCAAATGAATTAATGAATTATCAGCTTATATAATGCAAACAAATGCCCAAAAGCATCAAGGCGCTGAAACGGTACCACGCCAGGGGGATGGAAGTGTCAACCCTCTAAGAAATTATATGGCAAAGAGACAAGTCTTTAATTTACAGATCACTGTGAATGATGCAGATTGGAGGAAGATCTTGAGATACGCATCGCAGGCTTCAAGGAATGCACGGATGAAACTGTTACAATGTAATTATGTACACCACACATATCTCATCCCCACACTTCAGCACAGGGTGTTCTACACAATCCTACATGAATTTCTAGGGAAGTGGCACAGGCAATGCTGACTTTTACTACATGCCATGGCAGTGCGTGAGGCTGAATCCTTTCTGGACTCACGTTTGCACGTATCTCACAGAAGTGACAGGTAAGAAGCATATTAATATGCTCAAGACATGCCTACTGGGTTTGATGCCTCAACCCAAGGCAGTTAAGGCAGGGAGCAGGCTATAATCCTGCTAGAACCGCTAAGCCACCCTCATATACCCCCAGTTGAAGCTTCCATAATGCAATCCTGGGACTCCCCCCTCCCCACAGTAACATGCACTGCTCTGTCTCAATCGCACAAAAGAAACTCTCAGGGATCAGAAAGGGAGTACTCTACAGTGCATATAACATGTGCGAGAGGGCCATCATTTTAAAAAGGATGGCGCGTCCCATAAGCAAGACCGGCAGACTTTTCCAATGGGCCACATCGCCTTTCAATCTATCCAATTGTGCTTAGACATTCAAGCGCATAAATTCAGCTCCCGTCGTAGTGATCCAGATGCCCCAATACTTAAAAGTTCTCCTTATATACCAGGTCCTTGCACTCCGATGTCAGCACAGCCGGTGATCCTGCCAGCAAGAACACTAGAGACTTGTCCCAATTGATACGATATCCGGAGAACTCCCCGAAGGATCTTAAAATGTGAAAAAAGTCTGTGGATAGTTTGTCTAGAATGTTGTACATAAAGTAGTACATCGTTTGCGTAGAGGGAGATACGCTCCTCCCATCCACCCTCAGCATCGATGTCCCTCACCACCGGATCGCTCCGCAGCCAAGAGGCTAGCAGCTCAAGCGCAAACGAGAAAAAAAATTGGGGAAAGCGAACAGCCCTGCCATGTGCACCAGTGCAGCTTGAAAACCCTCAACATAGTCCCGTTCACTCTCACCCTCGCCATCTGAGCTGTGTAAAGGAGTAGAATTCATGCCCGGAAGTTCAGCTCAAAGCCTAGCTTAGTCAAGACAGAAAACAGATACTATACGTAGCGCGCCAGATGTTTTTGCCGCTTCACGGAGTACTACGTAGCGCTGCTATGCGAACTCCACCCAGGCTTACTAAAGACATAATGCAGAGATATCAGAGAGATTTGTTACTGCGCAGCTATGACAGAAACATGGATTACTATAAAGAGGGCATTATACTCATAAGAAATGGTTTACAGCCAATACAGGAGATAGGTTATAGTATGGGGATATGGTTTACAGGACAGTGAGGTTGCAGTCTATAAGAAGACTTAAATGTAGATGTGCAACACTACAGGGGGCAGGATTATAGCAATAATGTTGAATGTATACTGGGCTAGATAAAGAGACATAGAGCAATGAGATGATTTACTGTAAAACAAGTGCCATGAAATTGATTACAGTACACATCACTGTGTACAATATGTTATCATCAGACATTGCACTCATTCACGGCACTCAGCCAAATTTGTTTTTTGATCTTACTTCCTACCACTTTCAAACTTCTTAATCCTCCACTGGCAGGTTTCTGGTTTTTCCCATACCTGTGAATCTGTCCCTTTGTGTTTTTAAGTAGAAGCAGGTCATTGATCACTCAATCACCAAAGACATTTGTAAAGCACACACCTATCTCAACTGAGGTGTCCCGGTGCTCAAAAGCCATTTCCATGGTTGTACTAATGGCACCATCTTAGGACATAAGATTCAGATCAAAAATCTTCCAGTTTTAGAAAGATGTTTTAAATATTTTGAGCAATACTGTCCAACATATGTCGAGTCAAGCTATCTGCTTGTATAGCACTATGAAGATGTTGGTATTTAATAGCTCAGTCCCTATTGGGACTCTGAGACAACTTAACTAGGTGAAGGAGGACTTTCCACTTGCAGATGCTTCTTACTACTATAGCATAAAGTATAATTGCTTTTCATGATACCCAAGGGAGCTGAACAATTTCAGAGTATTATTCTCCATCATTATTAAACAGAAATCTAGCACCATAGTTAAATGAGTGATGTTTAAGCTCCTATGTATGGTCTTTAAAACACTGCAGGGGAAGGGAACACTATCTAAAAAATGAATTAAAACCTTACATCCCCACCCGACAACTCAGATCCAGCGATCAATTGTTACTGTGCCCGAAAAGGATAAATAAAGACAGACTGGGTGGGGCCCTCTTTTTTCTACCTGGCCCCCCCATCAATGGAACAAACTGCTGTTCTACATTCGTTCCAGCTTTAACGTCACTCAGTTGAGAACATTTCTCAAAACCTGGCTATTCAGTCTCTAACTGGACATGGTTTTGCTTCTGTTGCTTGATACTGCGGCGCCAAGAGATCCCCCTGGGGATGATTCATTGCGCTTAACAAATAATAATAATAATAATAATAATAATAATAATAATAATAATAATAATAATAATAATAGTTATTGTACTGATAAACATTATTTAAATACATTATATTTTTACCTTCATGTTTATTAGTTTTCATAGAATCGTAAGTAAAATCATGTCGAAAATTAATAGTCCAACATGTGCAGAATAGGCAGATGTATTGTGAACTGATTTTGGGGAAGGAATAATCTCTTGCCTCTTATTGCTGAAGTAACATGACTAAGAAACAAATAGGAGTAAAGTCATGTGTTTACAACACATTAGAAGCCTGGGGTTTCTGCTGCAGGAAATATCCGATTAAATAAATGAACTAAGTGACATTTCTCTGAATCATTTATTTCTACACGTTGAGAGTGAGCTGATTTCTTCTGAACTCCTTCGGACTTGATCTTGGGATGCACTATGATTGATCAACTGTTAAGTCTATTTACAATTGACTTTTGAATGAGATTGATCAAGTTAGAGATTGAAGAGACAGGACTACCAAATGATTTATGAACTCAATCGGATCCATATAAAGCGGGAATTTTTATGAACACAGCTTGAATTGATTCGACTTTAAGAAACGAAGAATTAAATACAAGTTAACACATTAGGTCCAAACTAAATTATCGCACGCCCACAGCCAAGACATTTTTTTCAAAGTGCATTGCTCCTTATTAGAATTGTTAATCAGAGGTAGATATTTACATACATGTGATGGGTTTTAATTGATTTCAAATGACTACAATGCACTTTCACGCTTGTATATTAAATGCCCTGCAGGTATAATCTTTCAATATTTCATGATTTGATAGAAGCTTTAATGCACTCCCATGGAGTGAATACATAAAAAAATCTCAGTACACCACAGCATCGTCTGTACCTCTACAAGATTCATGGGTCCCCAACATCCAGAGCAAGGGCTGTGTTTGGTTATCATAAACCCAATCAATCAATCAATCATGGCACTTGTATAGCACACTACTCACGCGTAAGGGTCTCAAGGCGCTTGGGGGAAGGGGTATGCTACTGCTCGAACAGCCCGGTCTTGAGTTGTCTCCTGAAGGCGAGATGGTCCTGGGTCAGCCGAAGGTGGATGGGGAGGGAGTTCCATGTCTTGGCAGCCAGGTAGGAGAAGGATCTTCCTCCGGCGGTGGCTCTTCGGATGCGTGGGACGGCGGCGAGGGCGAGGCTGGTGGACCGTAGCTGGCGGGTGGGCGTGTAGAAGGTCAGGCGGTCGTTGAGGTACTTGGGGCCCAGGTCGTGGAGAGACTTGTGTGCGTGGGTGAGGAGCCGGAACGTGATCCTCTTGTTGACGGGGAGCCAGTGCAGGTCTTTGAGGTGGCCGGAGATGTGGCTGCGTCGGGGGATGTCCAGGATGAGTCGTGCGGAGGCGTTCTGGATGCGTTGGAGTTTGTTCTGTAGCTTGGCTGTGGTTCCGGCGTAGAGGGTGTTTCCGTAGTCTAGTCGGCTGGTGACGAGTGCTTGGGTGACCGTCTTCCTGGTTTCGGTCGGGATCCATCGGAAGATCTTTCGGAGCATACGCAGGGTATTGAAGCACGATGAGGAGACGGCGTTGACTTGTCTGGTCATCGAGAGGGAAGAGTCCAGGATGAAGCCCAGGTTGCGTGCGTGATCGGTTGGCTTGGGTGCGGTGCCCAGGGGAGGGGCCACCAGGAGTCGTCCCAGGCGGAAGGCGATGGTCCCAGGATGAGGACTTCCGTTTTGTCTGAGTTCAGTTTCAGGCGGCTGTTCTTCATCCACTCGGCGACGTCTTTCATCCCTTCGTGTAGGCAGGTTCTGGCGGTGTCGGGGTCTCTGGTGAGGGAGAGGATCAGCTGGGTGTCGTCGGCGTACGAGATGATGTTGAGGTTGTGTTGGCGTGCGATGGCTGCAAGAGGTCTCATGTAGACGTTGAAGAGGGTGGGGCTGAGTGAAGATCATTGCGGAACGCCGCAGATGACTTCGGTAGCCTCGGAACGAAACGGGGGGAGGCGGACTCTCTGTGTTCTTCCGGCGAGGAACGAGGTGATCCACTCCAGTGCCTTCTCTTGGATGCCGATGTTGCTGAGGCGTTGAACTAGGGTGCGGTGGCAGACAGTGTCGAACGCTGCAGAGAGGTCCAGGAGGATGAGTGCCGCTGTTTCCCCGTTGTCGAGCAGGGCTCGGATGTCGTCGGTGGCTGCGATGAGGGCAGTCTCGGTGCTGTGGTTGGCTCTGAAACCGGACTGCGAGGGGTCGAGGGATCCATTTGTCTCGAGGAAGGCGGCAAGCTGTCTGTTGACGATCTTCTCGATGACTTTAGCAGGAAAAGGGAGGAGCGAGATGGGGTGGAAGTTTTTGAGGTCGGTGGGGTCCGCTGTTGGTTTCTTCAGAAGGGCACTGAGCTCGGCGTGCTTCCAGCTCTTCGGGAAGGTGGCGGTGTTGAAGGAGGTGTTGATGATGTTCCGGAGTTGGGGTGCGATGGTGGAGTTGGCCTTGTTGAAGACGTGGTGTGGGCAGGGGTCGGTCGGTGATCCGGAGTGGATGGTGTTCATCGTGCGGGCTGTGTCCTCGGTGGTCACCGTGGCAAGTTTCTTCCACCAATGCATTGTCTGGAGCAGATTCACAGATCAGGATCTGGAACTTCAAAATATTAAATGGGGTAGCGTTAGTCACAGAAGCTTGCCCTGGTTATTCAATGCCCGGGCATGATGGCTGCCTTAGATTTTCGGTTTCAAAGTAGATTACACAAAAGAAATGAAGGCTATGTCAAAGCAAAGTTCTATTGATAAGCATCATCTGCAATGGCTTTGCGACCGAGGGGTTAGTCGCACATAGGGGTGGGTACAGACACTGGCCCTGGGTCAGATCCTACAACCTCTGCAGCACATTGCCAAACGGTCTCTGCAGTATGGGTTGGTGCCAACCGCCATTGTGCACAGCCAAAAGCTACGTGCAGCAGTGTTTGGGGCCAGCAGCTGGCTGGCTGAAGGGTCTGGATGAAGGCCAGACCCTGAAAATAATATCAGCTGCACATGACCGAAGGGTTTGGCCACCCTATGCCATGTTAGGTGCTGGGCGTGTCCACAGACCATGTGTGGTTGGGGTTGGAATTTAAGCACATCATAAAAAAAACATATGCACAAAACCAGTGAAATTCGCCTATTATGGTATTCCAAGGTTCACAACGCACATCATAATTTGTGCTGCCCGCCATTGTGCATAACATATTATAGTGCCTCTTAAGGTATGAGAATGCCAATGCCTATATATATTGTTTTCAGTATGTATTAATTGACCTCGGCTCCTTCTTGCAAAGTTTCAGGGGATCGTCAAGCGGGAGCTGAGAAAAAGTGGTTTTCCAAAACCTTGTTTTCCACATGCAATCAACAGAAAGCTAGATCTTGATCCAGAAAGTGTGTTTTTGTGATTTAAAGCTATTAAGGAGTTTTTGAGAAATTAAGGTGTAGAATGTATGTATATGTAACACTGGGAGGACCCTACAAAAATAAAGATAATATCTGATTGTCTGCCATAACATCAACAAAGAAGTTGCAGCAGCCATTTTAGGACTTGGGGTCTCTGCCCAGCCAAAAGAATAAAAAAAGCATATACGGGGGCATGCTAATCATACCCTACTGCTCTAGACCTGGTGGGAAATCCCAGAGGTACCCTTCCTGAGGACAAAAACATAATTCTTTCTAAATCTACTGCTGATCTGGGGGGATCTGTAGATCAGCAGTCTCATAAAAAAGGGCGGACTCCTGCCCTTCTATATTGTAATCCCCCTGGTGAGCCAGTGATGGGGGGAGGGTGCATTTTTATTATTTAAGGGAAAGGGGCATATGGACGCCATCCCTGAGCCATTCCAGGGACCCAAGCACCCCATCCCCAGGGTTATATGATGTATTTAAGTGGAGGGGGTGTGTGGCTCCAGATCCTTGAGCAATTTTAAGGCCTTGGGGACCTCATCACCAGGGCCCTACACATTATATTTTGCAGAGGTGGTCATGGGGCCCCTCTCCCCATGCCATGGCATAGCCCCAGGGGCCCTGTACCCTGGAGCTGGCTCACTGTTGGTGTGCCAGGAACCCCATTCCTCAGGACACTGTACCCTGCCAGGTAGAGCGCGGGTAGGGAAGACTTTAGAGCTCCCACAATGTCCTCGCCATATGCTGCTTATACCCTAACATATTACATCACTCATGACAATGACAACATTGATAACATGACATAATTAATGCAACACTGTGCATGGCGGTGGCTCAAGTTACAGTTACTTGAGGGATCAAGTTATATTTACTTCAGTTAACTGTAACTGGTGAATTTCAGTGTATGTTTTGGTTTAATACTGTTCCCTGCCAGGTAGAGCGCGGGTAGGGAAGACTTTAGAGCTCCCACCATGTCCTCGCCATATGCTGCTTATACTCTAACATATTACATCACTCATGACATATTCAATGACAAAATTGATAACATGACATAATTAATGCAACACTGTGCATGGCGGTGGCTCAAGTTACAGTTACTTGAGGGATCAAGTTATGTTTACTTCAGTTAACTGTAACTGGTGAATTTCAGTGTATGTTTTAGTTTATACAATGTTAGGTTATAACAGACATTGTTACCTAACTATAACATCACTTTAATGTAGCATATGTTTTAATTATTGATTATCTTAAAATACTTAGGGCCCGATTACGAGTTTTGAGGATGGGATACTCGGTCACAAACGTGGCAGATGTCCCACCTGCCAAATTACAAGTTCCATAGGCTGTAATGGAATTGTACTTTGGCGGACAGGATATCGATCACGTTTGTGACGGAGTAACCCTGTCCACCAAACTCGTTATCAGGTCCTTATTTATTTTTTACTTTTGTTAGCTTTCATAGATTGTTCAACTTACTTCATTTGTAGTCTTTAGTGGTTTGTTAAAAATATCTTCTTTTATAGATTTTTAATCTTGCAGAGTGCTGTTGTGCTGTTCTAAATCTTTTTTAGGACTCATTTTGATGTGCATTTTCCGTGGCCTTTTTATGGCGTTTGTTAACTGGAAATAGGTATTTATTTGTGAACTGTTTTTAAGTTTAATTTGATAGGTTGGTTGAAGACCAGTTGTTTTTTTTTTTTACTTGCGAAATTTATAGTAAATGCTAATTCATGGTTTGTTATTTAATTAATTTTAATTTTATTGGTACTTATTTTTATATCTGTGTGTACATTTAATGTACACTCTTTTGTTTTACTTAGAATTAACATGATTTTCTGCTGATGGATATTTTGATTTTTGGGATTGTTTTTATGTTTAATTCGTTTTTATGTCTTAACAATATTTTTGTTATTTTTTCTTTGGTTTATGAATCTATTGTATTTTAGAATTGTTTTTTGAGAGGTCTGTGCATTTACTGCTTACGAATAGGGTCTTGATATTCATAGTTTCAATATTTGTATGGCTATATACTTTTGTATGTCAATATTGTTTTTCTCAATATAGTATTATAGAGCTGTCTCACAGACTGCATGTTACAAGGACTTTGCATAGGGTAATTGCTCTGCTGGTACTCACGAAGCCTCTGCATCCTAGTTTTATTTGCGTAGCCCTTTTCAAAATAAATATTAAAAAAACACCATGGCATAAAGGCCATGGCTTCCCATCCAATGACATATGACCCCCTCACACTTAAGAATGGTAATAAATAGCATATTACACTCTGCACATCTGCATATGTTCTAAATATATCAAGGATCCCTACCCGCTTTGTAAAGGTTACTAGAAACTTGTGGTGACATAAAGAAACACACTACACAACTTACCCATTATGTATGCACTGATCACATTTTATTTTGTTTCAAGGTAGCATTTAAAACAATACCTTTTTCCAACATGAAAAGGTTTGTTCAAAACACAAATGAACTACTGAGCTAAACTGTTTGGTTGACTGCAGTAACAAAAAAGTATTTAAGTAAAGCGAAAAACACATTTTGCTTCAGAAATCAGAGACTGTTGAAGCGACTGCCAGTAAGGAAAAGCTAACAATGGATCTTGATTGCAATGAGAATGTTCTGTTTTCTTGACTAAACAGTATGCATTGCTTTGCTCAGAGAGTTGTGTAGCTACTCCTACAATGTTCAGCTAACAATGTGCCCTGATTGGAAATGCATGACGACACACTTCCAGCACTAATGCGAAAAGGACTGAATATAACTGCAAGTGATCTAACCAAAAGTCAGATGAGCAGAGAACGTGAGGGTACTGGGCTTACAGAACCTGCATGTAGCTTCAGAAAATTGCAGGTCATTCAATCTATAATCAACTTGGGCCAAGTCTTTCAGATGGGATGCTGTAACTTCACCCTACCCAATAAGTTACACCTGAAGTTCAAGAAGCTTTTTATAAGACACTGTGCAAAATGGGTGACCAGTGGCACAGATAGATTGAGTGGACACAGTTTCACCCCAGTCTTAGAGAAGTGAGGAGCATGTCATGGGCAATTTTTTACCTCTACCAACTAAGGAGCAGATTCTGACTGAATCGGTTCCGGAACGCTTTCCAAACAACTTGGATCAGGGGAGTCCGACAGAGCGATTTGGATGCATCCGGATGCTTCCGGATACGAGCCGGTCGGACTCCCATTGACTTCTTTGGGAGCCTGTGTTCCGAACGAGAACACAGGCTCCCATTAAAGAAAGGGGTGACTGGGGAAAATCTTACACCCTGTGGCGGTCACCCCATGGTGCCTGCCACACTGTGCATGGTTGGAAAGTTGGGTCCCTTGGGTACCCCCACGGGCCCAATTCAGAGGGCCCCAGGGTGAAGGGGGGCCTGCTATGGGCCCCCTAAGACCGATTCCGGCAGCAATTTGTTCCAGATAAACCGAATCGGAACAGCTGTCCGAATTGGTCATCGTACTCACTCGCTCAGAAAACTGAGTCTATAGAGCTGTACAATTCGGCTCCGAAAGACCTGACTTGCCCGAATGCCTTTCTGAACCGATTCGGACAGCCCAAACAGTTTCCAGGCATCGGAATCGGTCATTGGGAAGTTTGTCCTATTCGGTCGGAAACAAGGGTCCTGGATCGTATTCGGCAAACATGAATCTGATTCGGAGTCCTCTCGAACGACATCGGAATCGCCCCCCTAAATATGGTTTGTAGAGACATTGTTCAATGCTGCGATCCTAAGCAAAACTGTTAGGAGATCAACAAGATATTTGCCAGCATTATTGGTCAAAGATGGTAATGGTAAGGAATTACACACATCTCCTTAAGCCTGAAATAAGTCTCTTTGGGATCAGTGAGGTCCTTCGCTTTTTTGAAGGATAGAATTAGATGAGTTACCACGTGCTCTACACTTTGGATGAATTAGCAACCTGGTGCCAACATTAAAAAAAACGTAGGTGTAAGGTTCCAATTTGGTGTGTGAGAGATTCATATCATTTGCATTTGCGTAATTATGTGAAATTTGAGAAAAATTATGAAAAAAATATTGTGAAAACTTAGACTGGCATTAACAGCTATATTTCAGTATGAAATTTATTCTCACGTCTTTTTTAGACACAATGCTGCATTTCATAAAAGAAATAGCCCAAAAAGGAACCACAAACAGCAGTTGCTCGCAAACTGGTCATTTGTATTGTTCCTGTGAATGTGTGTTAAATATTGGCCATAATTGGCATGTGTGGGATAATAGCATAATTTGGGGAATTTTCTGTAACAAGTAAAATGTGAAATTGCGAACGGGAATTTCATCCAAGGTCACAAACTTACCTACTGTACCACATCTCTTTCCTTCATTTGTAGGATAAATGCTTTCAAAAAGCAGGGTTTTCACCATAATCCAGTGATCACTTGCCCCCCCCTTGCCCCCCCTTAAATAGCATTCCAGTTTCCATAGATATATTCCAGTGCATTGTTTTTTTCCCGACTGAAGGTCATTCTCATACATTGAAAAGACGTCGCATAGATGATGGCGTTGTTTCAGAAAACCTTATCATTTATTCAAATTAGTATAGTATTCACGTGGTAGAGCTGGTAAAATATGTGCTCGTGAATGGCAAGGAGTACATGTTTTCATTGCGCTTGTGTATCGTCTAAGACAAAAGGAAAACTGTAAACAAGATGAATATTTTCCAGAGGCCCAGACAACCCTTTCATCGTGCTTAGCAATTTTTCTGCGATTTTGATCGCAATTTAAGTAGAATGATAACTGGAAATGTTTTCAAAGTAGGGAAGAATGAAACTATAGCTCAGAAAATGTATAAAGTTTTATTTCTAGCAAAATATCTTTAAAAAGTCACGTTCATATTTTTCTCTCTTGTGCTACAAACAATAGAAGTCTCTGAATCTTGCAATTTATTTCACAAAGATTCTCGAAATTCGAGCAGCAAAACATCAGATTTCTACCCCTTAATCAAAACCCGATTAGAGGTTGGAAATGAATGAGTATTGTGACATGAGTGGAACGTGAATTGGGCAACTTGCCTATAGGATATTGTTCCACAGTATTCCCTAGTTTCTAAACCTACCCACCAGTGTACAGAGGTGGGCTACTGAATGATTTTGGTTGTTGTGCCGCCCAGCTCAGCTGTCACCTCAGTGGAGATAGCCGTGGATGGTGAGGAGGTGACATCGGGTTAACATTTATCTCCTGTAGAAAAGATGGCTGACAGTGACTCTGCTTGCTTCACATAAACATCTGCAACTCAGAGCCAGACAGAAGTCATGTCTTCATCTGCCCACCCATCATCAATAGTTCACAAATCCTGCCAAACAGAGATCCACTGGCAAACATTTCCTGGTTCCTCCTAATGCGTTAAGAAACAGCAGGAGTAGGTGTTTGCTGATCATTGCTAGTTTTCTGTGGACTATTCGTCATGATGACTTGATATTGATACACCAGCTCCCTCGTTACAGGAACGTTGTAAAAATGCATCTATGTAGGTAGATCTCCTATGCCAGATGCTGAGCCTAGTTGCCCTGGGTGTTTTTGGAGCTATAGAAAAATATGTTGCATGCTTTGTACATTTTTATATAGTGCAAACTCAACCCGAAGGTATTGGTGCACTTTACGTGACCACCAGTTACATTACATAAGGTCACATTATACTTTTTATGGCACATGGTAGGGCCTCATTACTATGGCAGGCTGACCACCACCAACATGCCATCAGTGGTAGTCCGCCCGACATCCAGGCCATCTGCCCGACCGCCTGATTTCAATATCGGCAGTCGGGTCGCAAAGGTCGGGGGGAAAGTGGCGGTCGGAATCCTATCCCTAGAATGGAGGTGGTGCCTGTGCAGGCACTGCCATAGAGATTTCAATGTCCCTTTCTGACTGCCTTTTCATGGCGGCTCCACTGTCATGAAAAGGCAGGCGGAAATGGACTTTGGGGGCCCCAAGCAGGGCCCCCATCCCCGTGAACCACTGCTAACTGGCCTGGGGGCACATGTAGTGCCCACCCCAACACATCCATGCACTGCGCGACAGGCACCACATGGTGCCTTACACACGGTGCATGGATGTGCACAAAGTGCTTTTTTCTACTGTGGCTTGTGCTGCGATCCACTTCCTGGGCTACATCGCAAGCCGCAGTAGAAAAAGACACTTTCCGAGTGCCTGCACGGCAGTCTGATCATAATAGGTCAGGTGGGACCGTTGACTCATTGTCAGGCGGTCGCCTACCTAATACGATGGCAGTCGGTGCTCCAACCGACCACCATCGAAATGAGGGCCTAAGTGATTTGCCCAGAATCACAGGCTGTTGAGCCGATGCCGAGATTCAAACCTAATTCCCCCGTTCCAAAGTCAGCAGCTCCGGCCGTAACCACATCCTCTCCTTCAGGTGCTTTTCTTCTCGCTGCACTGAACTCCAAACCATCAGTTTTCATGTCTTCACAAAATGACACTTTCAGATTCTAAGCTTGTGGCTTGCTGGGGCTTACTTGCAGACCTTCTATACTTACTGATGAAATATGTTTGATTAATGCAGCTACTTTTAGAATAAGCAAATGGAACACGAGATGATCCTTTCGTAAACTGCATGACTAAATAATGGCAATTTGGCCGTGTTTCAAAGTAATTTGCAGAAAGACAAAGTCTCAGAGTCCCATAATATGAGTAGTAAGCAATATAGGTTTTTTCTGAAACAACTAGTGAAGAGACACCCCTCCACCCCCCACCACACACACACACGCGGTTTACTTTCATCCCTCTGTTTTGATTTAGTAAGCCCTTTGCTGGTAGATGAAGCTTTTAAGGGGGCGGTCTGACCTATTTCAAAAATACTTTTCCACCACTTATCCAGTTTTCTATTCTGCCAAAGAAGAGCCAATTATCTTTGAAGTTGCTGTCGAACATTTAAGTGGCCCCCGCTGTGTCCTTCTTTTATCTCAGTGTCTGCTTTCAAAATCTGCAGATACTTTCAAGCTTGCAAGTCTCTCCTTCTTTTATCCGATTGGAGGAAAATGGAGGAGCAAAGTCAGAGATGCGATCTTTCCTCATCTCTCCCACCTTTTAACACGCAAGGTGATCATAGTAAAATGCAGGGTTGTCAAAGTATTACAAAATTTGATGCACCGATCAAGAACTTCCATATGCTTTATTTTTTCTTTACATACGTTGGAGGCTGTCTTTCATTTTCACAGTAGCTTTCTCCATGTCAATGTCCATGTTAGTGTCTGAAGTGAAAACCACAAGTCCACCCGCAAAAATGTCTTGCAACTGGAAGAAATGGTGACAAGGACTGAAAATATTACTACAGCCCATCAAAATACTCCTCACTATGACTCTGGCTTTAAAATTCAAGGGCTACATTTACAAAGTTTTTGCATTGGGTTTGTGCTACTTTTATAACGCAGACCCTACACAAAATCCATTTCAGGATTTGCAAACCAATGCAAATTGGTATTCACATTGGTTTGTAAGGAAATGTAATGCAAAGTAGCACAAAGGGCTGCTTTGTGTTACTCTGTATCAAGGAGGCGTTCCATGGGTGATACATGATGGACCAATGCAAAAACTTTATTCTCTAAGCAATAGGCATCCAAGGTCAAAACTGTAGCATGGGTGTGGCAGACTCAAATTTGCCGCCAAATAGGTCTAGGTTTGAAGTGCCATGCTGAACTTCCTCTACCCATCCTATCATAACTGTAGGGGCCCTATTAGAGATTATTAGCAAGATAAAGACAAGAGGTTGCAATAAAATACTGCATACTGTGATTCACATTCATGACCTCCAGCAAGCAGCATTTCGTCAGATGCCAACGTTGGGCTCACTGAGCTATCCTGCCACTATGATGTCAGAACCTGCAGCCAGTAAGATCCCATAAGATTTCAGGTAAGGTACCCAAGAACGGATGAGGAGAACATTGCAAAAGAAACAATCAAGATATTATACTGCATTTTGTAGAGATGCAACATTTTAATAGAACTCAACATGCAGCTTTACATCTCTATATAGTCACGGACAACTTGTTAACTTATACTCCTCTATATAAACAAATTGATCTTATTTTAGCAAAGTAAAAGGGTCTCTGCATGGTGGCTTTGGGATGGACAATCAGGGTCACTATTCTAAAGAGTATATAAAGCACCCTAGCCAGCTCTAGTTACTATTAAAAGTGATCTTCTTTGCCTTCCTAAAACAGAATTAGCTGCTCTTTTCTATTGGCCATTCCCAGTAGGTATTTTGAGGCAACAAGGGAACCCAAAAGAGTCGACCAGGGTCCTTGGGAACAATTCTTTTGAGCAACAGTGGTCCCCGGAATGGGGTATATGCAATCAATAAATATAGACTCAGTCGTTACTATTCAGAGGACATGTCCAGCCGGACAAAGGTCTAATATTTACTAAATAAAAATAAACAGAGGATTTCAACAAAACAGTACAAGAAATGGGACACAGGCCTGTGTCCTACTTAGCAATTACAAAACAGGGGCGAGAAGAAACAACAGGAGGTTCAGGCAAAGCTTAACGGTTTGTTACACATAGGGAATGCACAGTGACAAAACGAAAAAACAAATTGCAGAGTACACCTTTACAGTTTCATTGAACACAAGCTTTTCATGTATAAGGTGTTTTATGGTGTCGATCCAACAAGGGGGTAAGTGGATCATCATCAGGACAGGGAATGCATGCCTATTATTGAAAGAGCCTTTTTATGCCGTGTAGGCAGCAGTGGTTTAAGCAGGAGTCGGGTGTTAATAATGCATGGCGGCAATAGTAATATCATTGAGGGTCATGCAGTAATAAGTGCTTAAGTATCCAATGCGATGATCATCATACTGCAGAAACTTGTGATTGAGAGGTCTCCAACTTTGTAATCACCGGCGATCCTGCCACCTGAGAATGCTATCACGCCCCCTCCACTCGGGATCCAGACCCTGGACCCTCTACTGGAAAAGCGGGAACTATTGTGCATTGGATACGTAAGCATACTTAAGTATCCAATAATAATAATAATAGTATACTTAATACTTGTCCTTTGGCCTATTGAAGACTACATGAGGGAGGCATACAGTCAGTTAAATGATCTTCAATGTTATAGAACAAGTACACCACTCAAGTATAAAAGCACTCAGGACGCCCTGTTTAAGAACTTGTTAGCCTGGAAAAGCTTGGGGCTTCTCAGTTGGGACGAGTATAGATTCATCAAAAAAGAACATACTTTGGTGCCAACCATCTATTTTATACCAAAAGTCCACAAGAACTTTCAGAACCCGCCAGGTAGGCCCATCATTGCAGGCTGTGATGGGCCGCTAGAAAATCTTTCCAGGTACATAGACTATTTCTTGCAGGTGCATATGAAGCAACTCAAGTCATATGTCCAGGATACAAGTGACTTTTTAAACAAAATCAAAGATCTGTGTTGGGATTCAGATTTGTTACTTTAAACACTAGATGTATGTTCATTATATACCTGTATCAGAAACAAAGATGGATTGAGAGCTGTGAAATACTTTCTTAGTACAAGATCCATGATACATGCACAACACACATGGATGTTGTTAGATATGTTGCTTTTTAGCCTTGAAAACAATCTATTCCTTTTTAATGGGCAGTTTTATCCACAAATCCAGGGAGTCGAAATGGGGGCCAGTTTCTCCCGTAGCTATGCCTGTCTGTTTATGGGCTGGTGGGAGGAACTGGTCCACATGCGAAAGCATGAGCAAATATATGCCCCAAACATTGTCTCTTGGTTGCATTTTATTGACAATCGTTTTATTGTGTGGCGACAAAGTGAAGAAAGTGTCATACAATTTAGAGATGAAATCAATCAAAATGATTTTAGTCTCAAATTCACTTCTACCATTAGTAGACGGAATATTTTGTTTATGTTTTAGAGTATGATTGTCACCTGAAATAAATAGGGAGTACCAAACTGGCAGCGCATAAACGAATTTTGCAACATATCAGGGCGATAATTATTAAGGACCAAAATTGCCCTGTTGCAAGGCATTTTCAGTCTGCTCATGACAGCAACCCTCAGCATTTGAAATACTTTGCTATTGAAGCCATCCCCATTACAAAAAAGGGGGTGGCAGAGAAGCCAAATTGAGCTGCCTCAAGACCAGTTACATTCTGGAGTTTGATTCTAAGTACCCGGGTGGGCTCAATACCACGGAAGATCTCCATACCTTTCTGTGAGTAATAATAATAAAATAAGTCTTCTATTGGCAATAGCAAAAGATCAGTCAACCATTAGTGTGAAGAATTTGATGTATTGAGATAGTTGACAGGCTTCTTTTAGGAAGGGACAATAGAATGTCTTTTTAAATAAAAGGGAATGATTTAATACTATTTCTATATCAACTCGGTTTTAATGATTGGTTTTATGCATAGGGTATTTTTTCATTGTATTTTATTTCCAGTTTTTTTAAATAGGGTTTTTATAGAATCCACGATTACAATAGTATATTCAGCTATCAACTGTCCCCTTGGCTTGCTAGATCCCTTATGAAATTTTGATATGAAATATGATTTTAGTATTTGTATTGCCTTTTTTGCACACCCTCGTTACTTGAATTCCAAGTTCTCTCTATTTGCACTTTCAGGCATTAGGCACTTTAATCTCAAGTACTGTAGCGCTAAGTCACTTTACTTATTTATATAAGTTATTATGGATAAAATAAGGTTCCACCAAGACGTGTAGTATGCATTAAGCAATTATATTGGAAAACGTATTTTAGTGGATCGTTTTGAATCAGTAATGGTATTTATTTAGTCCATCTGAAAAGTTAATATTCTAAGAATATGTGACACACTGTGCTAGGTATTAGGATGTCATTGAATTTCACATTGTTTTAAATACAAATTATCATTTCCACGTTTAGGGAGCACTTTTTTTGATTTTCACGTAAAACCATAATTCAGGAATTCGATTTAGAGCTCTGCCCTACCCAGCATTTATGCCTATATTTTATTGTGTATGATTACATTGGATTATATTGAAAATAATATTTATATTCGTGTAATTGTTGAAACATTTAATGTTGCAAGCAAATATGATTCAATGTTGTCATTCTAAATCATCATAAGCATTGATGCATGTGTTATATTGAGTAGAACCAAGTATCGTTTCTATTTTCATGAATTTACCAAGCACTGGCACTTTAAAAAGAGGGGCACTCTGTTGAGCGTTGTCATGTGATCAAGGCCGCTTGCACGACTGAAACGCATAATGGCAGAAGACTAATAAAAATAATTGCTGCACAATTGGAGGTCTGCACTCGTCTTTGTCCGAAGCAAATTGGATGTTTCACGAGGTGTATATATATATAATTTTTTTTATATATATATATATATATATATATATATATATATATATATATGCGCACATACATATATATATCCAACAAACAGCTTCACTCGTCTCCAAAGAAGCACGGGCCACACCGATCCAGTAAAGTAAGTGTTGTTTATTTGGGCAAACAAACAAGAATGACACGTTTCGAGCTATCCAGCTCTTGGTCACATGACCATTCTCCCGTTTCAGGCACTTTAAATGCATTTTTTTACATAGGTGAAAAATAGAAAACAGACTCTGAATTGTCAAGTCATTCAGAGACCTCATAAGTGAAAATAACATTTCTTTCATTAATACATTTATCGGATTAATGTTTTAGGAGCTGCAGAAGACCCAACTCAATTTAAACAAAAATTGTATAAAAAGAAAGTGAAAAGAAGAGACTTCATACTCTAAAAAATTAAGGGTGTAGTTCCCCAGCGTGCCAGCTCATCTCTCTTTCTGGATAATGGCCGTTTAGGGAAACAAGTGTATAGTTACTTTAACTTTTATACAGGTATCTATTAGTTGTGCAAGTGCTCATTTAAAGATTTAAGTAATAATAACTCTTTTCAGAGGGAAGAACGAAAAGAAAATCCTAATCAAAGAAAAATACAATGCAAATTCTGGGTATAGTCCCACTATTTTTTATATATTCGTCTGTCTATCTTAATCATGAGTATCTATATTAGAGAGAACGCAATCATAGTAGAGAATGAATAATCAATTGAAGGAGAATGCGGTTGCAAACCCAACACTTCACTCTGTGCTCGTAAAGTTATTTGTAGTTGGTGACACAATCATTCCAACTCGTTCAATCTGAATAGAAGAAAACAGAGATAGTGATTAGTACATATCCCTCTATACTAGTGTCACATAATCTTCATGTTTATTTGAGCAAAAGAATTGCACAATAGTTTTCCCCCAAAAAAATAATGATTCCCTAGGGCAATATCTGACTGGAATAAACAATTAAAATATAAGTGGGTCAAAAAAGAAATGGGGAAAAAAGGGGAAAATGGAACATTAGTGCATTAAAAACAGTTAGGAACAGTAGTTTCTTCCAGGTGGCGAGAGGTATACATATAATTCAAAAATCAGAGATGCACATGCATTTCTTCATCAATATTCATCCCTATTGGTGCAGCACTACCAGCTTGGAGAATGAATTTAGATTCCAATCTACATAGGGCCAGAATTCTGTTGCCTCCTCTCGGATTTTTGGGAATTGTGTCAAGTGCAAAGTATTTGGCTTTGGTCCAGTCACTGTTATGATGTAAATTAAAATGTCTCGCAGTACTGTACGAGAAATCTTTATTTGTGATGGCCCTCCAATGTTCTAGTATTTTTTTATTCACAGGAAAAGTGGTGGAGCCTATGTACCACTTGCCACAGGGACAAGTGATAACATATACAACATATTCAGTGCTGCATTGGATATTTTTACGAATACACCATTTTCTGTTTATTCTTTGCAAGGTGACCTCCCTCACATTGTAACTGTGGCTACACGCTTTACATTTTCCACATTTGTGGAATCCTCTTCTTTTGTCCAGCCAAGTTAGTTTTTTATTCTCCATGTGACTTTTTACAATTTGATCTTTTATTGAGCAGTCTTTTCTATAAGTTATAGAGGGATGTGGGCCTAGTTTTTCTTTTAGGACTTTGTCTTGTAAGAGTATGTCCCATCTTTTTCTGATTATCTGGCTAAGCTGTGGTGATTGGGAGTTATAGGTGGTAATCAGTCTGATAACAGAATCTGAGTTTATCAATTTTGTTTTGGCCAGTTTGTACAGTGCATCTTCTCTTTTGATTTCCTCAACCTTCTGTTCTCCTTTCTTGAGCATTTTAATAGGGTAACCCCTGGCTTGAAACCTCTTAAACATTTCTCTTTTTGTTCTTTTTAAAGGTTAAGTCAGTGCTGCAGTTTCTTTTTGCAGGCAGAAATTCACTAAAGGGGATGCTCCATCTGAAATTTGGTGGATGACAACTCTCTGAATGTAATACTTAGTTGCCCGCTGTTTTCTTCCTAAAAACTTCAGTGTCTTGTTCGTCAACATTGGTAGTTACTTTGATATCAAGGAAATCAACACTTTCCTGACTGTGTTGAATCGTGAATTTAAGGTTGACTGTATTCTGATTTAATTTGCCCAGGAATGCACAAAGTTCCTTCTCACTACCCTACCAGATGAAAAAGACGTCGTCTATATACCTGAGCCAAACATTAACTTTATTGTGCCAGGGCTCCAAGTTTTCACTCTAGAGCACCCGCTCCTCCCACCAGCCCACCAACAAGTTGGCGTAGCTGGGGGCAAAGCAGGTGCCCATGGAGGTACCCTGTGCTTGTTTGTATAGAACCCCATTAAACAAAAAGACATTCTCCACAAGGCATAGTTCTATCATCTGAAGAAGCATTTTGGTATGTGCTTCAAAATGTGTACTTCTAGACTTTAAAAAGTATTCACAAGCCCTCAGACCGTCAGTATGTCTAATGCTGGTATATAGACTTTCTACGTCTAAGCATACCAGCCAAAAATGCTCTTCCCAATGGATATTTTCAATCTTTTGGAGGAAATCCTTTGTGTCCTTAATGTGTGATGTTAAGTCTTTTACATAGTCTGATAAAAAATAGTCCACGTATCGCAAGACATTTTCCAGCAGACTATTCTTGGACGACACTATGGGTCTACCTGGTGGCTTCACGGAATCTTTATATACCTTTGGGAGTAGGTATAGGGTAGGGACAGTCGGTGACTCATTTTTCAGGAACTTTATCTCATCCCAGTTCAGAAGACCCTTATCTGACCATTCTTTGAGATACTCCAAGATTCTTGTTTGTAATCTAGTGGGGTATGATGGATCTACCCTGGTATAGCAAGTGGTATCAGATAGCTGCCTCATAGCCTCATTTATATACCTTTGCTTTTGCCAAAGTACAATGTTTCCCCCTTTGTCAGAGGGTTTAATGATAATGGTGTCATCGTTTTTGAGGTTTTTGAGGGCTTCTCTGTGCTCTGTGGTCAAATTCTGTTTCCCAGCTGTTTTTTTAAGGATCCGCAAAATGTCATTGTTCACAAGGTCATAAAATACATCGATATTGTCTCTAGGTAGCTGAGGTCTGAATTTTGACTTAGCTCTAAAGGGAGTACTTACTTTAGTTATAGGGTCGTGCATGGTGCTAGATGCCACCGTATTGGGAGTGGAATCAGAGTGGGTGATTATTTGGGTCATGACAGGGAGTTCCTCATTGCTAAGGCTTTCTAACGTTTCAAGAATATCTACATCACTCACAAATGCTGTACCATCATTATGTACAATTGGACTTTGTGGCCCGCTTTTGTGGATTTTAAACAGTTTTAGCTTACATACAAACAGGTACATATCTATTCGTGTTTGTGCATAGTCTATAGAGGAGTCTGGACAAAAAGTCAATCCAAGTTTAAGCACTTGTTCTTCGCTTTCAGTTAAAAGTCTATTTGAAAGGTTCATTACCGTTAACTCCTGTGGTTGTTCTGCCATTATTCGCCTCTCAGGTTTGGCCTCTGTTTCCCACACCAGTGTTGTCGCCTTTTCCTGCGCCGCCATCGCCATTTTTTGTTTTTTTTTCTTCCGTCCCGGCCTTGATACCTTGTTCTTCCTCGTATTGATTGTTCGTTTGCCTCTAGCATGAGGTGCATTTCCTCAGAAAAAGCTGTTACTTCCACTGGGCAAAGCAAATTGGATGTTTCACGAGGTATATATATATATATATATATATCCAAAGAAAGTTGCCCTGAGGCGGAAACAAGCCTGCAGCAGGGTGGCTCTCACCATGCATAAATTACAACCAGTGTGCACGGTCCAAAGTTCTTTATTAATTTCCAATCCTGACGCGTTTCAAAGCCTGGGCGGCTTCTCATCAGAGGAAAGTCACTGCTCAACGGAAATGCTGCCCCAAGCATCTATATGCATGCGTTGAAATAATTGCTCCCAGGTGAAATGAGTGCGCTGCATGCGGGTGCTTGTAGTTCCTGATAATCGGCGCTAGTATTTCCCAAGTGGGTTCCGTGACGAGGTGACCAAATGACAGTCTGTTAAAATACCTAAGTAGGCCTCCGGGCCCTGATGCTGGTTATTTCGTTATTCGCCCCTGCTGTGCCATGTTCGATAAGAAATCTTTTCCCTCGGGGCCCCACGGGACCCGTGGTGGCGAGTTTCCTGCGGCCGGGCTGCCGCAATTAAATCCAAAGAAAGTTGCCCTGAGGCGGAAACAAGCCTGCAGCAGGGTGGCTCTCACCATGCATAAATTACAACCAGTGTGCACGGTCCAAAGTTCTTTATTAATTTCCAATCCTGACGCGTTTCAAAGCCTGGGCGGCTTCTCATCAGAGGAAAGTCACTGCTCAACGGAAATGCTGCCCCAAGCATCTATATGCATGCGTTGAAATAATTGCTCCCAGGTGGGATGAGTGCGCTGCATGCCGGTGCTTGTAGTTCCTGATAATCGGCGCTAGTATTTCCCAAGTGGGTTCCGTGACGAGGTGACCAAATGACAGTCTGCAGTGTTGTGTAAAGCCACTGAAGAAAGGGTGATTCCTGAAACGCGTCTGACTTGGATCCATTTCACATTGTTGCTCCTTGAAGGTTTACTGCTGGCAGGCTGCACGCTCAATAAAGAGCTGTATATCATCTTCGTGTGGCGAATTTCCTCAAGTTGGGTTTCCTGCAATTGATGGTATATATATATATATATATTCACTGAAAAAACCATAGGTTATAGACCATATATAGTTAGGAATTTGCATTTACAAAACCTTGAAAATTCACTGAAAAAACCATAGGTTAGAGACCATATATAGTTAGCTGGACATTTTATTGCCATAAAACCAATGAAATTCCATATATAGTTAGTTGCACTAACTATATATCGCACACCCGCAATCCACTGCTGATGATGTCACATATTACATCATTCATGACATGGTCAGTGACATCACTGATGACATCTCAAATGACATCACTGATGACATCACTGATGACATCTCAAATGACATCACTGATGACATCATCTAGTGTCTGTGTGTTTTTGTAAAGTTTAAATATGTTTTACATATTGAAGAATGAGTGGATGTATGGAAGACTGAGTGTGTGTGTGGCTGGCTGGGAGGTGTGTGACTCTGTGCATATCAATGTGTACTTGTATCAGTGATTGTATAAGAGAGTAAGTATGTGTTAGTATATGTGTGAAAAGTATGGTGTTCTGTGTTTAACTGTATAGATGAGGAAATCGAAGTGTGATTGATTCTTCACAGGACTGACTAGGTGTATGAGTGCATATGATAGTGTTGTAATAATGAGTAACTGTATGTATGAGTGATTGTATGGGTGAATGAGTGAATGTGTGTGTAGACGTAGGAATCAGTGAGTGCGTATGTAGTAACTGGTATTGTGTGTCATGATGTCATCAGTGATGTCATTTGAGATGTCATCAGTGATGTCATTTGAGATGTCATCAGTGATGTCATCAGTGATGTCACTGAAGTATGGTGTTCTGTGTTTAACTGTATAGATGAGGAAATGGAAGTGTGATTGATTCTTTACAGGACTGACTAGGTGTGTGAGTAACTCCATGGATGAGTGGCAGTGTGTGAGTGTCTGCATAGGTGTATGAGGGCATATGATAGTGTTGTAATAATGAGTGACTGTATGTATGAGTGATTGTATGGGTGAATGAGTGAATGTGTGTGTAGACGTAGGAATCAGTGAGTGCGTATGTAGTAACTGGTATTGGTGTGTCATGATGTCATCAGTGATGTCATTTGAGATGTCATCAGTGATGTCATCAGTGATGTCATTTGAGATGTCATCAGTGATGTCATCAGTGATGTCACTGACCATGTCATGAATGATGTAATATGTGACATCATCAGCAGTGGATTGCGGGTGTGCGATATATAGTTAGTGCAACTAACTATATATGGAATTTCATTGGTTTTATGGCAATAAAATGTCCAGCTAACTATATATGGTCTCTAACCTATGGTTTTTTCAGTGAATTTTCAAGGTTTTGTAAATGCAAATTCCTAACTATATATGGTCTATAACCTATGGTTTTTTCAGTGAATTTCATTGGTTTTTTAAAAGCTAATATCTATAGCTGTAAAATATATTCTTTATTACGTGACGTATCACGTAGCCACGTGAGACGCCTCATGACGCGTCGCATAACCGTGACGTATCGGCTCTGCAGCGCAAACAAAACCCGTAACGTAAGCGTGCCGGAGCACGCTTACAGATATATATATTTTTTTAACCTTAATTAGACAAAATCCACACGTGCACATATCTTGAGGCCTTGCAAAGGCACATCAAACAAACAGTCCCTACAATTTTGCCAAGTTTGCTGGAAATCTATTCCCTTACTTTTTCTTTTACTGTTTCTCTTGGATTTCCCCTTGTTACGCTTACCGGGACGCTACCCGGTACGCGAACCGGACGCTCCAAAAACACAAGATGGCGGACTCCCGTTACGCTGCCGGTTAGCTGCCCGGTTCGCGTACCGGGAAGCGCCTCTACCGCGAAAAATCGCGGGGGACTTTAATATCCCCCTCATCAATCCTAGGGGGTCAGGAGGGGTTTACCTTGCCCCCTTTCCTTCATTTCCCCCTTCTTTTTTCACCACATCTTGTCTCTCGAACCTACCGAGAGACAAGATGGCGGCCGCTCCGGACTGTTTACAATGTTGACAGCTACGCTGCTGGTTAGCTGCCCGGTTAGCTGCCCGGTTCACGTACTGGGACGCGCCTCTACGGCGTAAAATCGCAACAAAACAAATTTTTTTTTTTTTGCCCCGCGGGGCACTTTAATATCCCTCTCATCAATCCTAGGGGGTCAGGAGTGGTCTACCTTGCCCCCTTTCCTTCATTTCCCCCTTCGTTTTTCACCACATCTTGTCTCTCGATCGTACCGAGAGACAAGATGGCGGCCGCTACGGACTGTTTAGAATGTTGACAGACACCGGAGAGCCAATCAGCTTCGCTTCGCGAAGTTCCGTTACGCGTCAGGTACGCGAACCGGGGCGCTAACCGGAGCGCTGTCACAGATATATATTTTTTTTTAAACGTTAATTTCTCAAAATCCACTGGAGCACATATATTGAGAAATAGCAAAGGCACGTCAGGCAAACCATATCTACAATTTTGCCAAGTTTCATGTAAATCTATTCAGCCGTTCGAGCTAAAAGTGAGTCCAACCGCCCTATGGAAAAATGAATGGGAAAAACGCGTTTTGGGACCCCCCTTTTTTCTCGGCCCCCCCTTGGCGAAACCCCCCCAAATTTTAAGGGGCTGCTCAGAAACAAAATGTGCCATTTTCCTGAAAATTTCAGCCAATTCCGTCCACAAACGCCAAAGTTATTAGACATAGAATTTTCAGAAACCCCATAGAGAAAAAATCCTAACTATATATACCCACTGGCTATCGCCAGTAGGTAATATACATATATAAACATATATAATCTGCATATCTATATAAATATAAATGCATGCATACATATACATATATGCATACATATGCATGTTATTTACATGAAAGTTTTAAAAACACTAATAAAAGCAAAGCTAAAAAGCCACCTCATTACAAACAGAATGGCTTTAACTTAAACGAGGGCGAGATCTATTGCATTTTCAATGCTTGTTTACTTTGGTTCTATCAAGAAGGCATTCAGATGTGTCACACATTTGCCATAAATTCTGAATGTTAGCACTCTAGTTGCTCATTAGATCACTGTAGTAAAGCTAGTGCTCACCAGGGAAGTCTGCTGCTAATCATGGTTTGCAGCCATTTTCCCGCATTTTTTATCCCGCAGACTTTCAGTCCGCATACCATTATCCCGCAAGGTCATTGACCTCGCATACCATTGTCCCGCATTTTTTCAAAACGCATGTGCATTTATCGCGCATGCCTTTACAAAGAATTACGTTTTAAAGGCATGTATGGTAAATGCATTTGCGTTGTGAAAACCACGATGACGAGAGAGGTAAGTGGGTTTGTGTTAATTTTTTCGTGGGTTAGTGATTGTGTAGTGTAGTGTAGTGTTGTGTAGTGTAGTGTTGTGTTAGTGTAGTGTAGAGTTGTGGTGGTTGTTTAGTGTAGGGTCATGCTGGGGGTAGTGTTTTAGGGTTTAGGGTTGTGTTGTAGTGTTTGCGTAGTGTAGGGTCATGCTGGGGGTAGTGTTTTAGGGTTTAGGGTAGTGTTGTAGTGTTTGCGTAGTGTAGGATCATGCTGGGGTAGTGTTTTAGGGTTTAGGGTTGTGTTGTAGTGTTTGCGTAGTGTAGGGTCATGCTGAGGCTAGTGTTTTAGGGTTTAGGGTAGTGTTGTAGTGTTTGCGTAGTGTAGGGTCATGCTGGGCGTAGTGTTTTAGGGTTTAGGATAGTGTTGTAGTGTTTGCGTAGTGTAGGGTCATGCTGGGGGTAGTGTTTTAGGGTTTTGGGTAGTGTTGTAGTGTTTGCGTAGTGTAGGGTCATGCTGGGGTGTAGTATTTTAGGGTTTAGGGTAGTGTTGTAGTGTTTGCGTAGTGTAGGGTCATGCTGGGGGTAGTGTTTTAGGGTTTTGGGTAGTGTTGTAGTGTTTGCGTAGTGTAGGGTCATGCTGGGGGGTAGTGTTTTAGGGTTTTGGGTAGTGTTGTAGTGTTTGCGTAGTGTAGGGTCATGCTGGGGGTAGTGTTTTAGGGTTTTGGGTAGTGTTGTAGTGTTTGCGTAGTGTAGGGTCATGCTGGGGGTAGTGTTTTAGGGTTTAGGGTAGTGTTGTAGTGTTTGCGTAGTGTAGGGTCATGCTGGGGGTAGTGTTTTAGGGTTTAGGGTAGTGTTGTAGTGTTTGCGTAGTGTAGGGTCATGCTGGGGGTAGTGTTTTAGGGTTTAGGGTAGTGT
This sequence comes from Lissotriton helveticus, assembly GCF_964261635.1. NCBI lineage: Eukaryota > Metazoa > Chordata > Amphibia > Caudata > Salamandridae > Lissotriton > Lissotriton helveticus. The sequence goes on from NC_136072.1 coordinate 995,070,902, forward strand.
TGTAGTGTTTGCGTAGTGTAGGGTCATGCTGGGGTGTAGTGTTTTAGGGTTTTGGGTAGTGTTGTAGTGTTTGCGTAGTGTAGGGTCATGCTGGTGGTAGTGTTTTAGGGTTTAGGGTAGTGTTGTAGCGTTTGCGTAGTGTAAGGTCATGCTGGGGTGTAGTGTTTTAGGGTTTTGGGTAGTGTTGTAGTGCTTGCGTAGTGTAGGGTCATGCTGGGGGTAGTGTTTTAGGGTTTAGGGTAGTGTTGTAGTGTTTGCGTAGTGTAGGGTCATGCTGGGGGTAGTGTTTTAGGGTTTAGGGTTGTGTTGTAGTGTTTGTGTAGTGTAGGGTCATGCTGGGGGTAGTGTTTTAGGGTTTAGGGTTGTGTTGTACTGTTTGTGTAGTGTAGGGTCATACTGGGGGTAGTGTTTTAGGGTTTAGGGTAGTTTAGTTGTTTAGTGTATGCTAAAGGCATATTCGTTCTAAAAGTTTTCGTTATTTTAATTTGCGGCCTAATAGTACATGTGGGATTTTTTTTGCGGACTGATGGTATGCGGGATTTCGTCATATATTCGCTAATCATACTTTCTATGGCAAAATGAACCCCCTCATTTTGTTCCTTTTTAAATTAAATGTTTTAAGAGTTACCACTTTATTCCAATCAAGATGGCTTCAGGTGTGCCATACCTTTGTAATAAGTAGGACTGTTAGCACTCTAGTTGTTCTTTAGAACACTCTGGGACATTCTGTCATTGGGCTATAGTTGGGCTACATCTGGCTGATATTTGGGCTACATTTGTTTTTTTTGTCTCTGGTGGCCATCTTTGGGCTACATTGGGCTACATTGGGCTACATTGGGCTACATTTGGGCTCCAACATATATATAGCCCAATGTAGCCCAATATATATTTTTCAAAGTTAACTTTCGTAAAAACCACTGGAGCCTATATCTTGAGACATAGCAAAGGCACATCAGGCTACCAGTCCCTACAATCTTGCCAAGTTTGGTGTAAATCCATTCAGCCGTTCAGGCTAAAAGTGAGGCCAACCGCCCTATGGAAAATTGCATGGGAAAAACACGTTTTGGGACCCCCCTTTTTTCTCGGCCTCCCCTTGACGAAACCCCCCCAAATTTTCAGGGGCTGCTCAGAAACAAAATGTTCAATTTTCCTGAAAATTTCAGCCAATTCTGTCCTCAAACGCCAAAGTTATTCGACATAGAATTTTCAAAAATCCCATAGGAAAAAAATCCTAACTATATATACCTACTGGCTATCGCCAGTAGGTAATATATATACATATATATTTATATATATATATATATATATATATATATATATATATATATATATATATATATATATATATATATGTAAGCTCCTTTCCACACCAAGGAAACGAGTCACTCTTTTCAGCGGGTGCTTTCAACCGCGTTGGTGTCCGCGGTAAAATAGACAAGCTCCAAACTGTCCCAAAAAGATACCCAGCCGGGTTATTTAAGACAAATAAGCACTCCAAAGCACGACAGTTGCTTAAGCAGGGGTAGGTTTTATTTTCGCTAGACGCGTTTCAGGAGATAGCACTCCCTTCGTCAGTATCTATTACAATGCGAACAAACGCTGAATCCTTATCTATGTTTACACCCAAATCATGGGCATAGATGACGGACCAAACATAGACGCCCTATGCGCGCCATATTGTAATGTTCAAATACATAAATAATCAAAACGTTGCTTATACAAATGTCACACCACATTTCAAGCCGTGTATCGGCAAGTTCATCATCCTGGATTTTATCCGCATAATTTAAAGACAGACACCTAATCAATGCCTGAATTGCAGCACCAAGATGACTCTAGTTTTTTATCAGTCCATCACATTATTCAACATTGACAGACGCATATCAAGAAAATCTTGCCGTGGATCGGCCTTGGCAGCCCAAAAGGACTGCCCACTACAGGTGGGACCCAGTACCAAGCAATATATTCTGCAAATATTAACAGTAGTTAATAATAGCGGCATCACATACTCCAAACCTCAACTTGATTTCTTTAAAAACCATCAGACAATAGATCAGTTATCATTACATCAAACACTGATGCAGATTCATTTCATAATTTCATAATTCACTTCTCACATTATCATCAACCCAAGTGCGAGGCCAATTCTTCCCCCATGTTCAACCCCTTAGGTGCCTTTGTTTCTAAGTCTATGATGTAACGCTACTCAAGTCTTCTTAGGGCAAGCAATCTGTTACCCCCTCTAGGATTTACTTCTACCCTGTCCAAACAGAAATACCTCAGAAGGTTTCTGTCGCTGTTGTGTTTAATTGAGAAATGGCGTGCCACGGGATAAGTAAAGTCCTTGTTGGCTATTGCCCGCATGTGCTCCAATATTCTCAATTTTACAGGATTGATGGTACTTCCCACGTACCTTAGCATGCAAGGACATACTAGGCAATAGACCGCATGGTCCGAATGACAAGACATGAATTTATTGATCTTTTTCCCTCCACTATGTCCTGGGACTTCATAATTCAAAGTTCTTTTACTTGCGAAACAGGCCTTGCACTTCCCACATGGAAAGAAGCCCTGGGCTTCCTTTAGTGTGCCCTGTCGTTTCTCAATGGGTTTCAGATAACTATGGACCACTTGGTCACGTAGTGATCTTGCCTTCCTGTATGTTAGTAATGGGACGTTGGGCATATCAGGTCCAATAATTGGGTCCGATTTTAGGATATGCCAATGTTTGGCTAACGTCTCACGCAATTTATGAGAGTCCGCAGAGTATGAGGTAATCATGCGGAATTTGCCTTCCATGCTAGGGACTGATTTCTTGGTGAAAAGATTAGATCGGGGAACACTTCTGACTTTCTTCAGGGTCTTTTTTAGTACATTGGGACTGTAGCCTCTTACCACAAATCTCTCCATACATTCTTTTGCTGCTTCCTCAAAAGAATCATCCTGGCTGCAATTGCGTTTCAACCGCAAAAGTTCCCCATACGGGATGTTGTTGATCAGTTTACCTGGATGGCTACTGGACGCGTGTAAAACGCTGTTCCCAGCTGTCGGTTTACGGTACAAATTGGTGCATATGTGCCCATCCCTGATGCTCACCTCCAGGTCCAGATAATTAACCCTTTCCCTATTGATGTCACCAGTAAACTTCAGATGGAATTCGTTATCATTGAGCATATCAATATACTGCTTTGCTTCCTCAATAGTACCATCCCATACCAGGAACAGGTCATCGATATACCTGCTCCATAGTACCACCTTTGAACTCCAGGAGGACAGTCTGGGGGCCCAGGCTACCTGCTCCTCCCACCAGCCCACGAATAAATTTGCGTAGCTGGGGGCGAAGCAGGAACCCATCGCCGTACCAGTCAATTGGCGATAGATGACATTCTGAAAAAGAAAAATTTTATTGCGTAAACAAAATGCTGTTAATTCTAATAGCATCCTATTATGCATTGCAAATTTCAATTCCCTCTTGTTGAGAAAGTACTCTATGGCACGAAGACCCTGGTCATGCTCTATACAAGTATACAAACTTGTTATGTCCAGGGTGATCAATGTATAAGATGGTTGCCAGTTCAAATGTTCCACCTTCTCTATGAAGTCCGAGGTGTCCCTGATGTATGATTTCAGAGACAGCACAGAACTGAATAGATGGTGGTCTAAGAATTTTGAGAGATTCTCCGTCAACCCTCCTATCGAAGAGATTATGGGTCTCCCAGGAGGATTTTTAATATCCTTATGGACCTTGGGGAGGTGGTAAAAACAAGGTAACACAGGATTGGTGGTTTTGAGGAAAAGATATTCATCCAAATCAAGCATCTGTTTGTCATGCCATTTTTTGAGTAAAACATAAAGATCGTTCATACTGGATTGATAATCTGATTTCTTTATTACTCCATAACAGGAAACATCCTGCAGTTGCCGCATGGCCTCTGCCACATATTTACTTCTGGACATGACAACAATGTTGCCTCCTTTGTCGGAGGGTTTGCACACTATAGTCTCATCGTCCATAATGGACTTAATGGCTGTCTGTTGCTCCTTGGTAGTATTGAATCTTGTTTTTCTTTTCTCTGGAGTAGTTCTCATAGTCATCAGATCCCTGGTGACTATGTCGGAAAAAATATCGATCGAATCTACTGCAGTTTGTGGAACAAATTTTGAAGCCAACTTGAATTTACTTTTGGGTGCTGTTTGTTCAATGTCAACATTGGCCAGTCTCTGAGTAAGTGTATTATCCGTTGTTTCCATTTCCATGTTACATTCCAGTCTCAGGTTATTTAATACTTCACAGGCAGTGAGATCATTGACAGTTAGGAGATCTGTGTCCTTTTTATTCTGTCTCAGATGCTTTGCTTCTTGAGCTGTAGGTTTTACCTTATGAAACTTGTGCAGTTTAATTTTACGCACGAATTTGAACAGGTCGATCCGTGTCTGTGTATACTCCATGTTTTTACTTGGGCAGAAAGTCAATCCTAACTTGAGAACAGACTCCTCTGCTGGAGTTAATTGTCTATCCGAAAGGTTCACTATGGTGAGTTGTTCCGACGGGTTTACCATTTTCCCCTTCTCTGGCTCCTGGTAACCCTCGGAATTGGCTTGCTCTTGGCGTTGCTGTTGCCTCTTCCTCTTCCCCTTCCAGCCCCCTCGTCGGGTCTGTCTCCTGCTTCTGGTGGTTTGTTCTTGCCATCCCTTAGCCAGCTTTCTCGGATGACCTTGAACTCCTGCTGAAAAGGGGTTTTCTTAGTTGGAGGCGCGGGGGCAGTGGTTGTTCCTGTGGTTTCATCCCCGGATTGCTCACTGGCAGTAATGTCAGAGTCCGAAGTTTCCACTCTCGCTGCTTCCGCATCCTCAGGCATCTGATCTTTTCTTGCAACCTCTTTCCGTGGTTGGTCGTATTTTCTAGAAAAAGTTAATACTCTTCCCATGGCGTAGTCCCTTTCGTCCCGGTCGAATTTTTCCTGCTTCCTTAATTTGATTTTTGTTTCATATTTTTGAAGTCTCTTCTTCATATTAGCTCTCAGGAGATCTTGTTCCTCTTTATCGGTGTTTTGTGAGATTAAACCTTCCAGTTGCTCAATTTCTTTTATAGTCTTATCGTGGTCACTCCACGCAAATTGGACCAAAAAATCCAACATGCCTTTACAAGAGTTGGCTATATGAGTGGCCCAAGTTTCCAGCAGTAGGGGGTCCGGATTCTCATAGGCAGGGACTGTAAAGATTCTCAGTCCTCGAGGCACCCTCTGTACCTCGATATAGCCCTGCAATGAAGTGCCCTCCCACCACTTACGAAGTTCACGTTCGTATAATTTTTCCAATTTATGAAATTGAGCAATTAAAGGATTAGTAGTTGTCACGGTGGTTGTAATCAAAGATGGCTTGGATATATCCGGGTGTTTGTTTTTAAAGATGCCCACAGCAGCATCCCGTCGCTCAGACATATTAAACATAGTTCAGTAGTTGGAAAGGGTCTGTCCTCCCGAAATCCAACTCTCACCCCTGCTTATGTAGGCAACTGTCGGCTATCGCTGAACCGCTTTACAATGATATTCTAACGGAAGGTCGTGTAATGAAAAAGCAGGCTTACCGCTTTCCGCGCTGGCCAGCACAACGCGATCCTTCAGTTATTCAACTTCCTTTCGCCGGTTATACTCCGTTCAACAGCGGCGGTGCACTCGTAAAATTGTTCATGTAAGCTCCTTTCCACACCAAGGAAACGAGTCACTCTTTTCAGCGGGTGCTTTCAACCGCGTTGGTGTCCGCGGTAAAATAGACAAGCTCCAAACTGTCCCAAAAAGATACCCAGCCGGGTTATTTAAGACAAATAAGCACTCCAAAGCACGACAGTTGCTTAAGCAGGGGTAGGTTTTATTTTCGCTAGACGCGTTTCAGGAGATAGCACTCCCTTCGTCAGTATCTATTACAATGCGAACAAACGCTGAATCCTTATCTATGTTTACACCCAAATCATGGGCATAGACGACGGACCAAACATAGACGCCCTATGCGCGCCATATTGTAATGTTCAAATACATAAATAATCAAAACGTTGCTTATACAAATGTCACACCACAATGCATGTAAAATAGAGTCAGCACAAGCAGTGCTATCAACACTGACGAAGGCTTTAGGCTGAAACGCGTCTGTTGTCTCTGACAAAATAAACCTGGTGGTGTGAGTACCTTACTGGATTTACGAGTGCAGTTCTTTGAAAAACGGATCATTTTCGAAGCCGAGCGAGGTATTATTGCGGGGGCCCCCAAACGCAAGCTGCACACGCCCGCGAGTGCCCGGGATTTGTAGAGGGACTCGGAGCATATACATATATATATATATATATATATATATATATATATATATATATATATATATATATATATATATATTACCTACTGGCGGTCGCCAGTAGGTATATATAGTTAGGATTTTTTTCCTATGGGATTTTTGAAAATTCTATGTCAAATAACTTTGGCGTTTGTGGACGGAATTGGCTGAAATTTTCAGGAAAATGGCACATTTTGTTTCTGAGCAGCCCCTGAAAATTGGGGGGGGGTTCGTCCAGGGGGGGTCGAGAAAAAGGGGGGTCCCAAAACGTGTTTTTAACATTGAGTTTTCCATAGGGCGGTTGGCCTCACTTTTAGCCCGAACGGCTGAATGGATTTGCACGAAACTTGGCAAAATTGTAGGGACTGGTAGCCCGATGTGCCTTTTGTAGGTCTCAATATATGTGCTACAGTGGATTTTGAGAAATTAACGTTTAAAAAAAGATATATATCTGTAACAGCGGACCGGGCAGCGCTCCAGTACGCGTACTTTTCGCGCAACGGAGCTTTGTGAAGCGAAGCTGATTGGTTCTCCGGCGTCTGTAAACATTCCAAACAGTCCGTAGCGGCCGCCATCTTGTCTCTCGGTAGGATCGAGAGACAAGAGGAGGCCAAAGCGAAGGGGCAAATGACCATAAGGGGGCATAGTAGATCCTCGCTGACCCCCTAGGTTTGATGTGGAGGTTTTAAAAGGGCCCCGCGGGGCAAAAAAAAATAATAATAATAATAATCGAACGGCTGAATGGATTTGCACGAAACTTGTTAAAATATTAGGGACTGGTAGCCCGATGTGCCTTTGCTAGGTCTCAATATATGTGCTCCAGTGGATTTTGAGAAATTAACGTTCAAAAAAAGATATATATCTGTAACAGCGCTCCGCTTCGCGTAACGGAGGTTTGCGAAGCTGATTGGTCATTCTGTCACTGGGCTATAGTTGGGCTACATCTGGCTGATATTTGGGCTACATTTGTTTTTTTTGTCTCTGGCGGCCATCTTTGGGCTACATTGGGCTACATTGGGCTTCATTGGGCTTCATTGGGCTACATTGGGCTACATTTGGGCTCCAACATATATATAGGCCAATGTAGCCCAATATATATTTTTCAAAGTTAATTTTCGTAAAAACCACTGGAGCATATATCTTGAGACATAGCAAAGGCACATCGGGCTACCAGTACCTACAATTTTGCCAAGTTTCGTGGAAATCCATTCAGCCGTTCGAGCTAAAAGTGAGTCCAACCGCCCTATGGAAATGAAGGAAATGAATGGGTAATTTGTAATTAGCAAATAGCTCATCGCAAACTAGGAATGGTAAAGAATCGCTATTTATTCCTTAAAGTTCGCTATTTAGGAAATGCAAAAAACTTTGATGATACATATGGCGGTTCATCTCTAACAAGATAAGAAGCATAGGGATAGATTTATGATGACTGGCGCATCACCAGGGATGTGTTAGTCATTCTGTGCCGCTGTTCCGTCACCTATGGTGTGCTGCATTTACAATGCGGCGCATCATGGGGCAAAAACAGCACAGATGCGTGATGTATCTGTGCCGTAAAGGTGGCGCATTGCTGGAGTTGTATCGCAAGTGTGATGAAGCTCCAGCAAGGGTCGGGGGTGCCCCTGTCGCAGGGTTTCTGTTCTCACACAGAACTGTGGACAGAGGATTGGAACCTCGGCGAATTAGGGTGCCCCAAAACTCACCTTAGTAATCAAAAACCCCTTAGCAAGCTAGGTACAGTGTCACATTGGATATAACAAACTCTCAATGTTTAGACAATCCAGAATATGAACTTATAGTACCTCAGGATACGTGGAACTCATGAACAGTCGGTCGTTATATATTTCTTAGAAACCAGAACATGGAGTTAAGAAGAACACATGTGTATTTGAAATGTTTATTTACTAATGCCGTCTTCTGAGGCGTAGTATCTTAGATAATACAAGTACACATATTATCAGTAGCAAAATTACCAGCATAGTTACTAGTACATAAAAAGTGAATGGTGACAGTATGTTAACATGCTGTAAATGAATAAGAGTTAGCAACACTTATAAGCAGCCACGGGCCGTGGAGGGAGTTACGGTGGGGCAGGGAGGCGGGGAGGGGGATGGGCAGGGTGGAGAGGGCTCCACCCTGCCCCTCCCCCTCCCCGCCTCCCTGCCCCACCGTAACTCCCTCCACGGCCCGCGGCTGCTTATATCTCACCCTCCCTAATACACATATTATATTATTTGCTAAGAAGGTCTGTTTGTGTTGGTTTAGGGCGTGCCCATACTTTAGTGTCTTAGATTTGAAGGAATCACATCAGCATACACCAGCTCTCTCTTCATGTGAACCGCATCAACTGTTGTGTATGTGTGTTCGGCAAAGCAATATAAAACCCGCCTCATGCCCAGAATTGGCAGAAGCTGCACTTATGTTATGAGTATGAAGTCGTGGAGATCAGACCTCATAACAATTCTGTATCGTGTTGTTCTTGAAACTTCAGCACTCGCTGTACAGATATAGTTTAACAAGCAAAGCAGATAGTAGAGCAATAACATATTATTCTCATGTAAACCACGATGAACTACTAGGTTGAAAGCTAAAGCATCAACTAAGTGTCGTGTGCAGAAGTTGTAAAAAAGGAAAAATGGCGTTTAAACCGGTAATGAGCCCATGCTAACTTAACACGGTGTAAAGATATCCAGGACCTAGATGACACCTCCCCATGATCCGGAAACGAACTGAATAAGATAATAGAAGTGCCATCTCATGAGAGCAGATTGCAACTTTATATGTGGACGGTCCGCAAGGTAAAACATTAAAAACTAGGAAAATTTAATGCTAAAGAAAAATAAAACAGCCAAGTACTTTATCGAGTCTTAAGCCAATAGGCAAGCTAAATAATAAAAACTTGACAAATAAGTCAATGAATTGTCAATGAAATGCTAGTACTCAGCATATCAAACATGAAAAAGGTCTATGACATAACTGTGTATGCAAAATAAGCTGCAACAGCCTCCAATAGGAAGTCACCGTCTTCATCCGAAAAGAGTTCAGCCATCCAATTTAAAAGCGGAAAAGAACATACGTGCTCTCCCAGCACCGGATCCTCTATCACCATCAGAGGACAGCTCGGTGGGTTTTCAAGAAAGCTCTGTTCCAAGAAAGACTGTGTTGCCGCCAGTAAATTCCAGGGACCAATTAGTCCATGCATCAATGCCACAGCCATAATCGTTTCGCCAGGACAAACCAACTCGTGAGTAATGATAGGACTCATCAGCTGATTAAAGTCGACGTCAGGAGAAACCGGTCCGCAGAGACACAAATCAATGGCCCAATCGAAATCACAGGTCAGGCAGTGAAATACAGGCTGGACACAGGTGAAGTAGGAGAATCGAAAAGATAATCCATATGCCGTGCTTAATATCGCCAACGGCATTGTGCCATAATATTCTAGCATGCGATTGCGGAACAGTGTCAGCAGCTGCAGGGCGGGAGCTTGCACAGGAGGGACATCCATATTTAAAAATGTAAAAAAGCACAAGAGCGTCCGCTGGTAATGCAAGTAAAAATGGGAATCCACGAAGCACAGTGGAAAAAATAGAATGAAAGAAAGCAGGGATGACTCCAAAGATTTTCTCAAATGAAGTCACAAGACCACTGGTAACAACTTTAAAAAAGTGCGCCAGGGCCTTTGTGGAGGACGCGTTAAAGATAGTCCGAACCATCTTGCTGAAATGGAAAGGCGAATCAGTATTGAAAAGGGTCTGCACCTCTGTACGGGTGTTCGCTATGTGAAGCACGAAAGTTTCACGGGCCGAACTCAAGGCCACCTCTCTCTGAGACAAAAGAGCTCTTATTCTTGTCATGCCGTTGAAATCTGCTCCCAAGGTTGGTATTTGTGGCCAGATTGAAAACTCCCTATGTTCATGTGTGGGAGGAAATAGAACATTTCTGCAGCAAATAACCCGTTCACTTACTGTTACGATAAAAGGAATACTTTTAATTAACCCAGAACAATCTTCATTATTGAGCATCAAATAACTACCATTTTCCAACAACTTGAATGTGGGGATGATAGCAGGAACTGGCGTGCCTTGCAACACGCAAGCCATATTTGGTCGGTGTTTGTTGCATGAACCGTGTAACTGTATGTGCCTACACATTAGTGAATGATCTGGCGTCTCAGTGCATTCCTCTCCATTCAGATAAACTTCTTGATCATCTTTGAAACATCTGTATGTGTATGGAAGCGACCAGACCTCATGAAGAAAAGCACTACCTAAAGGTTCATAACGACTTATTGGTATATATTTCATACAATTTGAAAAGTTATATAAAGCAAAAGGCAGCGTTATTAAACCGTGGATAAGGCACGTTGCCAAAAAACCCGCAATCCTCTGCTGATGATGTCACTGAGCATGTCATGAATGATGTAATATGTGACATCATCAGCAGTGGATTACGGGTAATAGTATCTCTAGTTTACTCCCCTATAGCTGTCTTTCTTTTAACATAAGTGTCTGTTTCCTTCCCTTATACTTACTGTTCTTTTTTTTTCAAAACATTTTTGGTTCACTTCCGGTTCGCGTACCGGCGAGCGAACTGGGAAGCGAACTACGAGAAATAGAGGTTGGCACAGTTCCAAATATTGTACCAATTTTTTAATAACGGGGAGGTAGTTCTGAAAAGAACTTTTTTTTTATTGTTTTTGTTGTTTTATATATTTTTTATTATTTTTCTGAACATTTTTTTACTTTTTTTGAATTTTTCTGAACAGTTTTATATTTTTTGGGGTTTTTCTTGGAGGGGGCAATGAAAACGATTCATTGTAAAGGGCTCAACAGGAGCAACAAAACAAAAAAAAAGTATTTATTATTTGGGGCGTTTCGTACAAACTTGCATATGATAGTCAATAGCTCTGTTGATCAGAGTGATGCTTCTTTCTCCGTAGCAAATGAATCCACTGCAATATACGCAGACTTGTTTTACTTCATGAAATCTCGTTTGTATATTTGGCACCATCTCCCTGCCCTCTGGTCCCGTTACTTCCGGTACAACAGATCTTCTGGCCATAATAGGGAGATTATCTAGGTCGTTACGAAACTGTGCAGCACTGTAGTTGTTAGGATGCCACCTAGTCATATGGCGATGCATTGTGTAGTTTCCGAAACTGTATTTTTTGTCGGTCCCTCTGGACAGTCTATCTTGACATATAAGGCAAGTTACGTATCTTGCATTTACTTTTTTCTGACCTTTGGGAATTTTAAAAAATTGCCAAATGAAGTTTTCTTTCCGGTGAGACGTCCTGGGCTCCTCAGGCAAAAAGTGCCTCTCTTCGTGCTCGTCGTCCTGTTCCTCTTCTTCCTCTTCTTGCTGGATTATAACTTGAGCAGGTGGTCCACTCTTCCTTGGATGTGGTGGAGGTGGTGGGGAAGCACCAGCTGAAGCTACTAAAGAAGCCATTGCTCACTGGTAACAAAGGGTCTTTCTCTCACAATGATGAAAGTCAGAGTGAGGAAAGAAGGAGGGATTTTCATCATTTGGGAAAAACAATAGTTCTCAACCAATGAAAAGTGTTCATTTTAGATTATATGACCTAGTCTTACATCATTAGGAAACCAAAAGTGAAATGAACCAATGAAAAGTGTTATTACCAAGTCACATGACCTGCTGTGTTTACGTTAAGCGCTTTGCAGGGCCTCCCGGTTTGCTTCCAGAAACCTGTGCTTTGCGACTCGGTAAGCATACCAGTTCGCTAACGTAGCACGTCATATGACGTATCACGCGACAACGCGAAACGTCATGCGGACGGGAGGCGTCACGATGTTGTTTTCTAACGCGGCAGTTGCGGTAAAGAAACGTTTACCGGCTCGCGGTCTATTTCGCGGCATCAAGGTCAGCTAACGGGAAGCTTCCCGATTCGCGAAGCGGGAACGAAGAAAAAAAATATTTAAAAAAAATTATTAATTAACATATAAAATATATTTTTGGATTTAAAGAAGAATACATTTTACAGCTACAGATATTAGCTGTTAAAAAACCAATGAAATTCACTGAAAAAACCATAGGTTATAGACCATATATAGTTAGGAATTAGCATTTACAAAACCTTGAAAATTCACTGAAAAAACCATAGGTTATAGACCATATATAGGAATTAGCATTTAGAAAACCTTATTTTACTCACACAAAACCATTGAAATTCCATATATAGTTAGTTGCACTAACTATATATCGCGCACCCGCAATCCACTGCTGATGATGTCACATATTACATCATTCATGACATGGTCAGTGACATCACTGATGACATCACTGATGACATCTCAAATGACATCACTGATGACATCACTGATGACATCTCAAATGACATCACTGATGACATCATGACACACCAATACCAGTTACTACATACGCACTCACTGATTCCTACGTCTACACACACATTCACTCATTCACCCATACAATCACTCATACATACAGTCAGTTACATACAGTCACTCATTATTACAACACTATCATATGCACTCATACACCTATGCAGACAGTCACACACTGCCACTCATCCATGGAGTTACTCACACACCAAGTAAAGAATCAATCACACTTCCATTTCTTCATCTATACAGTTAAACACAGAACACCATACTTCAGTGACATCACTGATGACATCACTAATGACATCTGAAATGACATCACTGATGACATCTCAAATGACATCACTGATGACATCATGACACACCAATACCAGTTCCTACATACGCACTCACTGATTCGTACGTCTACACACACATTCACTCATTCACCCATACAATTACTCATACATACAGTCAGTTATTATTAGAACACTATCATATGCACTCATACACCTAGTCAGTCCTGTGAAGAATCAATCACACTTCAATTTCCTCATCTATAGTTAAACACAGAACACCATACTTTTCACACATATACTAACACATACTTACTCTCTTATACAATCACTGATACAAGTACACATTGATATGCACAGCGTCACACACCTCCCAGCCAGCCACACACACACTCAGTCTTCCATCCATCCAGTCATTCTTCAATATGTAAAACGTATTTAAACTTTACAAAAACACACAGACACTAGATGATGTCATCAGTGATGTCATCAGTGATGTCACTGACCATGTCATGAATGATGTAATATGTGACATCATCAGCAGTGGATTGCGGGTGCGCGATATATAGTTAGTGCAACTAACTATATATGGAATTTCAATGGTTTTGTGTGAGTAAAATAAGGTTTTCTAAATGCTAATTCCTAACTATATATGGTCTATAACCTATGGTTTTTTCAGTGAATTTTCAAGGTTTTGTAAATGCTAATTCCTAACTATATATGGTCTATAACCTATGGTTTTTTCAGTGAATATATATATATATATATATCCAACAGGCTTGGCTCAAAATTCTCGCGGTCCAATTGCGCTCTCTACACCGGTGTCGGGCTACTAAGCAGAGCCCTGCTTTTTAAATATTTGCACAAATCCCTTGAAATCAGAGAAAAAGTCCGCACTCACAAGGAGTTTCTTCCCAAATCTTTTCGATTTATTAGTCAAAGTTTCAGCAAAAAAGTTACAAACATGGTTTGTAACTTTTTTGCTTAAACTTTGACTAATAAATCGAAAAGATTTGGGAAGAAACTCCTTGTGAGTGCGGACTTTTTCTCTGATTTCAAGGGATTTGTGCAAATATATATATATATATATATAATTTTTTTAATTATGATGCAGCTGCTCCATACTATTTTGTTGGCTCCTCATGCACAGGTGTACGCATTAGGTAACATATTACAGCCATAAAAGTACTAGTCCAATGTCAGATGTTACAGGTTAGACTAGATCTCAATTTGATATAATTGCTGGGCAGACAATTGCATATTTTTACTGCTAGTGTGCTACCTTATTTTGATAAGTGTAGAACCTTTTGTGTGTTACAAATTTGTAACTCTAATTATTAACAGTAGTATCCATTAATATTGGCCTTGAGGCAGCTGTGCGCATGCTTAATTCTGAAATTACATTATTATTATTATTATTATTATTTACTACAAAACTATTTGTTCTTATCATTGTCATATTAATAATATTTGTAAATAATAACAACAACAACAATACTAACAATAATAATAATGATAATAATAACAACAAAAATAAAAACACTAATAATGAGACTCATCGATTTACCGGGACCGGGACCTCGAGCTCACTACAAGCCCCAGAGAGCAGTGGGCAGGAAGCCAATGCCCCCAGCACCTGATTGGCAGCAGCAGCAGCCTATTTGAAACCTCGCGCCTCCCGCTTCGCGGGACGGGTGCAGGCGCGCACCGGGCGAAGCCCGGGCCAAGGGCGGTCCCGTCTGAGCCCGGCCGAGCACGGTAGAGGACGGGACGGGACGGGACCCCCCCCTAAATTCCTCATCCAACCAGCATACGAAGGTTAGTATGTTGTGGTGGGTTACTAAGACTGCTTGATGTACCGTTGCTGTCATGGACTATTGGAGTAGCTGTGCTATAATATTACTCGAAAATGGCTACGGCAAAGGTGGGTAAAGGGAGAAAGTCGCTACCAGGAGGGTCTATTGTGGGCACACTGGACCCATTTTTAACTAGAGCATCCTTAGTTTTGCAACACGAAATTGACTTGACTGAGAAGAGGCTATCTATGGAGCCGGCTTTTGATAAACGCCCGTCAATGGGTAGGCTGGCTGAGGCGTTGTCACCAGTGCCACAACTAATTACTGAGAGTGTGCCAGGCCATACTGGCGAGGGAAATCCGCTCTCACAAGCAGCGGGTAGCCTGCTTAGTTCCTCCGCTACTGTGGACGTCACTTTAGCTGATCCTTGTGTCTCTTCACAAAACCCTGAGTACCCTGGTCCGACTATACTGAGATTGCAGACCCGGTCGGCATCTAGCTCTAAAACGGGGGTCATTAATCCGATATCGCTTCCAATAGCTAAAAGAAAGCGTGCTGGAGCCACATTGAGAAATGGAAAAATGAAAATTCAGAAATGCAGTAATACGTTGACAAGCCCACCAATAAGAACTGCCGTTGGCCCTGATACACACCAGCCCACTGAAAACGGGTCAACAAGCACATTAAGTATTGGTGAAGCTTTACTCTCCGAGTTCGGGGAAGACTTTTGGACTAAACTGGAAACAATATTTACCAAGACTTGCCTCCTATCTATAATAGACTAAATTCTATTGAAAATAGACTTTTGATTCTTGAAAACCTGTTTGTCCTGGCACAGGTAGACGGTGGTATGCGGGCTGTAGGTGGCCCCGGAAACTTAGAGGGTCCAACTAGGTCAATAAATACAGTTTGCCACCCTGCAACCACGCACGCCCCCAATAATGCAGTGGAATTGCCTGCTTCAATTGTATTACCTGTTGAACTCCCTAATCAATCTAATGATATTGTTGTGGCCAATGACCTAGCAATGACCAGAAGAATGGAGAATGGGGGGACAGTGGGGGAAATAGACCTCAGCCCCCAGCAAGCATCGCTGGGACCCCTGATGTACCAAAGAACGTACTACCACGCATAGATCTTCCTCCTGAGTCTATACCATATGTGGTAGTCCTAGTAGGGGTTCCTGTTCTGAGTCACTGTAAAAGGAAGGTTTATAGTGAGTTGAAAAACAAATGTATTCACTGGCTGAATTATAACAGGCCTCTCCCCCACCAGGTTTCTAGCGAAATCCTATTTGCCCGACGTGTGGACTGGGTGGGGCCTCGTGCGAAAACTATCCAGGGTGACTGCGTTGTAATCAATCTCAGGAACAGATGGTCTGTTGAGCATATCTGTAACTGGGCTGTAGGTTGTGAAGCAACGCAGATCCAATCCCTCCCCTAACCTACTTCTACCCGACTGTCTTCACTAACTCTAAATTTGATACCACTAGAAGAGGGCAGCCTTGAGGGGAAGGGGAATTCTTGGGACATAAAGCCCAGATAGGGCATGTTAACTGGAAGGGAGCCCTAAACCATTCCTCAGCATTGGCCATGTTCCATCATAATAATAGATTCAGCATCCTGGACTAGGTAGACTGACGGTGGAGGTGCAGTTTGTCCACATTGGCCAACACTGATGAATTAGGGTTCCCAGATGTTAGGGAAGGCTCGCCAGGTATTGAAGGCCCCATTAACCAACATAGCCCTCCGGGGGGTGAGAGCACACCTGAGGAAACTAGAGGTATTGGAAGGGGGGTCAAGAGGAGTAAGCATGTTGATGTGCTGCTTGGTGCCCCGTCTTCAGTAACACAGGAGGGTGTAAGTAGTACGGGCACTACTATGGCTATGGTAAGGGTTCAAGAGAGAACACTGAGGGGGAAGGGGCCTAAACCCGGGATGGCGGGGATGCACATTGATGACTTGTTACTTGGGGTGGTTAATTGCAATGGGGTACAAAAGAATTCTACACCCCGGGAGGCAGATGGCGATATCAAAATACTTTCATGGAACATGGCCGGGATTAAGAACAAGCTAACTAGCCCAGACTGGGTTTTTTGTCGAAAAGTATGATGTCTGTTTAATGCAGGAGACCTGGGCTCTGGAAAACGTACAATGGAAAGGTTTTGCAACATTCAGTAAACCCAGCTACAACGAGGGGAAGGGGTAGACCATCTGGAGGAATAGGCATTTGGGTGGGTGCGCACCTGGGGGCAAAAGCCGAACAGCTGCTAACGAATTCCCCGGACATACAATGTGTATTACTATCCCTTCCAGCTAACACACAAATTGCCCTAATTAACATTTATTCAAGGCCCATGCAGAGTGGGCAGGAGTCCAGAGTCATTGACCAATTGAGAGACTTCATACTGGTTCTCGACCATGAAATTAGTTTAATAATAGGGGGCGATTTTAATTGCCAGTACGAGCCCCTTAATAAAGCGAGCATGGATGACCAAGATAATGAGAACCAGTACTGGCACATTCCGGAACCCCTGATTCCGCCTGTCAAAGCATGGACACCGCTGGTCCTTCAAATCCATTTGTTTGCCTTCTCTCTCTCTCTGAGGGCCTGTAACGGGAGGCTCAAATCGGACAGACCTGGCTTACCAACTTTTAACAGAATAGGGCAAACTTCAAATATAGACTATGTCTTGGTCAAATATAGATCATGGGATAGGGTACGGGACTTCCAGATACACCAGCGGAAAGATAGAGACCACAACGCCTTAGTTGTGACATTCAAGTCAGGGAGCTGGGGACTGTGTATTCCTGTAGAAGTGCCTAATTCAACACAACAACCTCTCTTGCTACAAAATAACAGGCGGAGAGTAAAATGGCCCCATATACAAGACTCTCCTAACAAATTAGCACACATATACCAGTAGGTTGTGCTGTACCTCAGAGAAATGGCTGAGGTTGGGCCTCCAGATAATCAAGTAGGGCAGGACTCTAGGCCATTAGAAATACACAAACAGTTGACCTCTAAACTGTTTGATGAGTTCTATCTGGAAGGAAAAGCCAAGGTAAAACCGGTCCCATGTCATCCCTGGTATAACGCTACTTGTCGTAAAGCCAAAAGGGATCTGCTGGAAGCTATAAAGGCTAGGGATAAACCAAGGATAAAGCAACTCCGGCTGCAGTACAAGCGGGTCACTCAATCTGAGAAGGATTGGGAAATTAACAAATTGGATGATCTAAGAACTGCCCACCAGCGCAAAGACTTGAAATCCTTTTGGGCTATAGTCAGTAACGGGGATAGGAAGGTAGATCAGCGACTGAACCTAATATAGCATCAGCAGTGTGGGAAGCCCACTTTGGAATACTGTATGCATACCAGGGTACTGTAGAGTTATCAACTTCAGCTCCAAGCCTCCTTCATGAGTATCGATTGGGGGGGTACAGGAGATTACTAGTGCTGAAGTTAAATCAGCTATTGTCAAGCTACTACCTAATAAGGCACCGGATCTTGACAAGCTCCCGGGGGACCTATTCCGGGCAGAACCAAAGATATGGGCTCCATACCTCTGTGTTCTGTTCAATGCCATTCTAAGGGGAATGGAACCTCCAGATACCTGGCGGGGTGCATAAATAGTTCCCGTCTACAAAAAAGGCTGCCCCCTACTTCAGTCCAACTACAGGCCTGATAGACATTACCCAAAAGTTGATGGGACAAACCATTCTAGAAAGAGTATTGGCCTGGGTTGAGGATAATGAGATCTTGAGCCCTTTCCAGGCGGGCTTTAGGACGAGTACATCAACTATTGACTAGATATTCAGACTTCAGGTCTTGTATTGGAAAACAGTGAGTGTAGAGGGTGGCAGCCTCTACCTCCTTTTTGTTGACCTGAGGTAAAATTGTGGAGTGTACTTCTAGATCTTGGTATCCCACTATATCTCTTGGATGTCCTAAGAGGCTCCACTCTGAAACCTATGCCCAAGTTAGGTCCGGGAAGCATGGGGAATTGTCAGCTCGCTTCCCGGTAAAACAGGGGGGGTGCCAGGGGTGTGTCCTGACCCCCACCCTTTTCAGTCTATACATTAATGGGCTAATAGACCACCTACTTTGTGCTAAGGATATTGATGCCCCAAGGATAGCTACAGGTCGGGTTCCCGCATTGATGTTCGCGGGTGACACTTTGTTGTTGTCCTAAACATCAATGGGCCTTCAACGTCCCCTGGATGGTTTCGCTGACTTTTGTGCACTGAGAGGCCTGGCCAAAACAGAATTTATGATTTTTAATCCACCCAGGCAGACCCGCCCAAATCCAGTACTGAATGGAATTCCTTTAGAGCGAGTGAAAACGTTCAAGTATCTGGGGATTATCCTTGCGGAACATCTAGAATGGGATAACCAGGTAGCAAAGGCTGCTCTAAAACTAACTCAATTGGTGGGAGGAATATCGAAGATGCACAGATTAACTGAGTTTAAGCCCGCTGCTCCCGTTATTGAAATTTATAAAGTTCAGGTTAGAGCGGTTTGCATCTACGGGGCCGAGCTTTGGGGGCATGACAGACCTACTAGCCTTTCTAGAGTAGAGCATACATTTATGAGGAACCTGTAGGGACTCCCAGTTAGTACACCGCTAGTACTTCTCCGCTGGATCTTGGGTTACACCCCATAGAGGAGGAGGTGGCTTTTAGGCCACTTACATACTGGAAAAGACTATGGACAGTTCCTGAATTAGCCCCCTATAAAGATGAATTTAAGGATGTCTGGGCTGAAATAAGAACTAACAAAATCCTGTGGTTATCCCATATCAAGGAACAGTGTAGTATGATTGGTCTACCGGAGTTATGGGAAACACCAGAAGTATCATGCCCGGTAAGTATGGGCGAAATTAGCGAATTCGCGTTCCGCAAATTCGCGCGAAATCGAATTTGCAATCCGCAAAAACTGTGAATTCGTGCGAATTTGCGGATTTTTGGTTTTTTGTGTGTTCGCGTTTTTTTTTGCATGTTTGCAAGATTTTTTGTGTGTTCGCGGGGCTTTTTGCGTGTTCGCGGGCCTCTTGCATGGCGAAGTTACCCATGCCGTCGTGTATGGGCACGGCACCCTCTGGTTCACCACTGCCACCCTCTGGTTCTCCACTGCCACCCTCTGGTTCACCCCTGCCACCCTCTGGTTCACCCCTGCCACCCTCTGGTTCACCACTGCCACCCTCTGGTTCAGCACTGCCACTCTCTGGTTCACCCCTGCCACCCTCTGGTTCAGCACTGTCACCCTCTGGTTCACCACTGCCACCCTCTGGTTCACGACTGCCACCCTCTGGTTCATCACAGCACCTCTGGTTCACCACTGCCACCCTCTGGTTAACCAATGTCACCCTCTGGTTCAGCACTGCCACCCTCTGGTTCACCACTGCCACCCTCTGATTCACCCCTGCCACCCTCTCGCTCACCACTGCCACCCTCTGGTTCATCACAGCACCCTCTGGTTCACCCCTGCCACCCTCTGGTTCAGCACTGTCACCCTCTGGTTCACGATTGCCACCCTCTGTTTCACGACTGCCACCCTCTGGTTCATCATAGCACCTCTGGTTCACCACTGCCACCCTCTGGTTAACCACTGTCACCCTCTGGTTCAGCACTGCCACCCTCTGGTTCACCACTGCCACTCTCTGGTTCACCACTGCCACCCTCTGGTTCACTCATGCCACCCTCTGGTTCACCACTGCCACCATCTGGTTCACCCCTGCCACCATCTGGTTCATCACTGCCACCCTCTGGGTTACCCCTGCCACCATATGGTTCACCCCTGCCACCCTCTGGTTCAGCACTGCCACCCTCTGGTTCAGCACTGTCACCCTCTGGTTCAACCATGCCACCCTCTGGTTCATCACTGTCACCCTTTGGTTCATCACTGCCACCCTCTGGTTCACCACTGCCACCCTCTACCGAGACCTTTTGTGACGCAGCGGCAGCACAAAAAATGCGCCATGGTGCTGGGTATTAACAACGTGATGCATCTGAGAGATGCGTCACGTTGTAAAGCCCTGCGCCATCAGGAGGCATGCCGGCGCAGGGGAGGGCGTTCCTGCGCAGGAACGCCTCCTAAAAGTGGCTGAGTGAAATCTACAAGATTTCACTCAGTCACTTTTAGGCCAATGCTGCGTCAAAACCCTGCGCCTGCTTGAAGCAGGTGCAAGGCTTGATGCAGCATTGGGGAGATAGGGACCCCCAGAGCATTGCTGAAGCTGCGTCTCAAGCGCGACGCAGCTCCAGCAATCCGCTGCTTTTACGGCACAGATGCGTGACGCATCTTTGCCGTTTTTGCCACATGGTGCTCCGCATTGTAAATGTGGCGCACCATGGGTGGCGGAGCTGTGGCGCACAAATACTGGCGCATCCCTGGGGATGCGCCAGTTATTGTAAATCTGCCCCTTTACATTTAGCCAACGAGGGAGCACTTACTGAGTAGACAGTAGAAAGTACTCCAGTTGAGTAGAGGTATTGCACAAAAAGGTGGCATCTTCGTGGACAAACGCAGGGCGGGATTCATTCTGCCCCCTGTTAGACTCGTTTTTTGTGCCCTTCTGCCCTTTGTTAGACTCGTTTTTCCCTTTTTTTCTGCCCTTCTGCCCTCTGTTAGACTCGTTTTTTGTGCCCTTCTGCCCTCTGTTATTCCCTTGTTTTTGTACCCTTCTGCCCTCTGCTAGACTCGTTTTTTGTGCCCTTCTGCCCTCTGTTAGACTCGTTTTTGTGCCTTTCTGCCCCGTTAGACTCGTTTTTTGTGCCTTTCTGCCCTCTGTTAGACTCGTTTTCCCCTTTTTTTGCCCTTCTGTCCTCTGTTAGACTGGTTTTTTTTGCCCTTCCGCCCTCTGTTAGACTCGTTTTTCCCTTGTTTTTCTGCCCTTCTGCCCTTTGTTAGACTGCTTTGTGTGCCTTTCTGCCCTCTGCATCACCTCATCATCGCTCAGCGATACCCCAGCATCACTCAGCACCACCACATTATCACTCAGCACCACCACATTATCACTCAGCACCACTACATCACCACTCAGCACCACCACAGCATCACTCAGCACCACCACAACATCACTTAGCACCACCACAGCACCACGCAGCACCACCACAGCACCACTCAGTGCCACCACAGCATCACTCAGCACCACCACAGCATCACTCAGCACCACCACATTATCACTCAGCACCACCACAGCACCACTCAGCACCACCACAGCATCAATTAGCATCACCACAGCATCACTCAGCACCACCACAGCACCACTCAGCACCACCACAGCATCACTCAGCACCACCACAGCACCACTCAGCACCACCACAGCACCACTCAGCGGCACCACAGCATCACTCAGCGCCACCACAGCATCACTCAGCGCCACCACATTATCACTCAGCACCACCACAGCACCACTCAGCACGACCACAGCATCACTCAGCACCACCACAGCATCACTCAACACCACCACAGCACCAATCAGCACCACCACAGCACCACTCAGCACCACCACAGCATCACTCAGCACCACCACAGAATCACTCAGCATCACCACATTATCACTCAGCACCACCACAGCACCACTCAGCACCACCACAGCATCACTCAGCAGCACCACAACATCACTCAGCAGCACCACAGCACCACTCAGCACCACCCCAGCATCAATCAGCACCATCCCAGTATCACTCAGCATCACCAAAGCACCACTGAGCATCACCACAGCCCCACTCAGCACCACCACAGCACCACTCAGCGCCACCCCAGCATCAATCTGTGCAACCATTCACCAACAACTGGTTCAAATATGTTCTCTCAATGTTTCAAACTTTATTACAAATGTCACAAAAAGATGTTAATATTTCACTTCTGATCTTGGATTTTCGTCACAATAAAATGCACTGAACATAATCTACACAAAAGTTATTAACAAAAGTTTAAGCTATTGCCATTATAAATTAAAATCACTTTTATTTAAGTATTAATTATTAAAAAAAATTAAAAGCCATTGTAATTTGTAATATCAATACAGCCAAGTCACGTAAATACAAAACATGTTGCATTACAAATGCTATAGGTGTCACATTTGCGAAAGTTATAACTATTGGCATTGTAAATGACAAAGCTATTAATTTAGCTATTTTCAAAACCAACACATAAATAAAAAAAATTGTCATTTACAAGACCAATAGCTCAAACTTTCCTAATGCGAGACCTATTGCATTGCAAATGCTTGTTTTTATATCTGTCAGTGCTTCCTGTTGAGGTTTAATTTTCGTGACAGGTGCCTCATTGCCTACTTGTAACTATTCTCTGACCCTGCTTCAAGGGTCAGAGCAGGGTCAGAGAATAGTTGCAAGTAGGCAGCGAGGCGCCAGGAAGCACTTACAGGCTTACAGCAGCAGGTGCACAAGTTGAAGTTAGTTTCTTTGTAACCCTTTTTGTAAAAGGTTACAAAAAATTAGCTTCAACTTTTGCACCTGCTGCTGTAACCCCGTAAGTGCTTGGCTGAAAAGTCGTCCCCGCTGATTCGCGGATTTTACCGCGATTTCGCGAGATTCGCGGATCGCGAAATCGCAGAAAATCCGCAAATTCCGCAAGCGGAACGAATTTTCAGCCCATGCTTAATGCCCGGTAACATCTAGGGTTGATCTGGTTTACCATTATAGGCACCATAAACTAATGCCTCTTCATGTGAGTTCTACAGCTGGTAGATTGACAACTCAGTTTCTTCGAATAAAAGTAGACTACAAAAAGGAAGACTTCCTAGACCTGATTTATCCAGCCTTGGCAAGGAAACTATACATCCAATTCAGGCTGGGCTGTCTTCCGCTTAGGTCATTTACCACCAAATGGGAGAAAAATAAAAATGCTGAGTGCCCAGCCTGTAGATACCATCTGGAAAATGAAATTCATGTCCTCTTTTTCTGTCCCACCTATCAGGCTGTACGTGAACGCTGGGTAAAACCGATTTGTAGAAATCTAGGCTTTAGACAATGTTGCATGGCTTTTAGAGTGCTAAAATACGATACACACCCTCCTATTGTTTTTGCTGTCTCCTGCTTTTTAAATGGGATGTGGCATAAACGCAGAAACTTTTTATCTAAATATTCGGAGATTTAAATATCCCTACGAAATGTAATCTACTTACTCGATAACTACTGTACGGTTTAATCTGATTTAAAGATGTGATACTTAGGGAATGGTTTTATCTTTGTGTAGTAGGTGTATATATATGATTGTGATTGACTCCGCTGTTCTATGTTATTTATTTATTGTACTGCTGTGCCAGTATGTTTTTTATTGCACTGTTATGGTCCGATGTGACCGAAATAAAGTTATCAAATGAATGAATGAATGAATAATGTCCTTTATTATCATGTGAGATAGGTGCAGCCCAGTCAGTTTGTATTTTATTTGTGTTAGTGGTAAAACTTTGCCCCTTTCTAGCTTGGTATGGATGGCACTGTGCTAATCCTTTGCTTAAAAACTTTGATAGAAAAGCAGACATTTGAGGTGAGCACATTTAGAGTATCGCTGGTGTTGTAGGGTGCTCCATACAGGAGCTGCTCTCCACCTAAACTTGGGAACTACCCAGCGTTCTCTGCTTCTTCTTTTTTGTATAATTTATGCAGCACTCTATGCCTGAAAGGGTATTGTTCTGACTTATTCTGGGTGCTCCCTTGTGTCTGGATAAAGCTTAACAGCTATATGACAGTGAAACACATGTTAGGGGTTGCTTTTATTGATTCCAAGTCTACTTGGATGGTATATTACCAATCCAAAGCTCTAATACTGTGCCTGGAGTGGTAAAAGGCTTTTGTAATTTTACAGCTCAGCATGGATGCCACTGTGCTAATCCTACGCTTAAAGACTTTGCTGAAGAAATGGCAAAACACGTTGTCCCTTTATATCTTGGTGTGGATGGCACTGTGCTAAATGTATGCTCAAAATCTTTGATAGAAAAGCAGACAAATAAGGGGAGAAGATTTCAGAGTGTGGCCTGTGTTGGAGGGTGCTCCATACAGGAGCTACACTTCACCTATACATGGGAACTACTCAGAGTTCTCTGGTTCTTTTTTGCATAATTTTTGCAACACTCTATGCCTGAAAGGGTATTGTTTTTATATATATGGCTCTGATGTGAGTTCTCTCACTAGCAACAGTGACTCTGAAGACAGTTTGGCTTCCTCCTCTGGCATGCAGGATGTAGGGACCACTAGCCTGACACCTGCAAAAGAGTTGAAGTTTTTGCGCCAGGACCGACGCCAAACCCTTCGGCCTCGGAATCCCCAATTGAAAACAGGGGAAGAAGGAATTAACGCAGGAGGCAGAGGAGGAGTTGTAATCAACAACAACTCAAACAGAGGAACTCGAGCCAAAAAACTGTAAGCGGTAAAAGGTGATATGGATAATACTGTCATCAATCTCACGGATACCATACTGACAGCTGCTGAATCACAATTGCTTTCTTTGGGGCTCACCTGTTGCCCATGAAAGCAATGTTAGTTACAATCAGTCATGTGTGGACATTTTCAAATTTATCCGTAAGTTAAAATTTATCGAATTAAAAGCTTCTACACTGAGCACGAAATCTAGTTTTATCCCTGACATGCCTGTTTCGAATTTACTGGCCACAGATGTTAATACACTAAGGCTTTTACACTCCTTGGCCAATGATGAGGATCTAACTGATTCTACAGAAGTGGATCTCGCTGGCGCTGGCATTGCCATCAACAAACCAGCCAGTAGTCCTTTTCGCCCTCCTTCAAAATTTGTCCTGATCATATCCAAAGATGCCATCGATGTTTTCAGTGACGTAATTGAAGATCTTAAAAAATTGATTACCAGCATAAATCATAAAACACAACAAACTAAGTATTTAAATAATCAATACTTAAACCTGATGAAAAACTTGGTGACAATCATAAAATCATCATTAACAAGGCAGATAAGGGAGGGAATATTGTTCTTTGGCCAAAGCAACAATATTTGGTAGAGGCGAATAGTCATTTGGGAGATAACCTATGTTACCGGAAAGCATCAATACACGATCTGCACAAGGTAAAAGAAAATGTGTTGAACAGCAGAACCATTGGAAACGATCTGAACTCTTATCAAAAAATGAGGCTAATTTTCTCAGAAATGATTATCCAATTACTCCAGTTTTATACTTCCTCCCAAAAGTCAATAAAGGGATTACTCCTATCCACTGGTGGCCTATTATATCTGCTAGTAAGGGCTTGCTGGAGTCTATGTCAAAATATGTTGACTATTTTTTACAAGAGTTTGTCCTTAGTCTTCCGTCTTTCATCAAAGACACTAGTGACTTCCTCAGAAAACTGAGAGAGATAGAATGGAAAGATAATTACCTTTTTCTAGCCATGGATATTTCTTCCCTATACACTTGTATGAACCACGCAGAGGGGATCACAGCTGTTAGACTCGTTTTTTATGCCCTTCTGCCCTCTGTTAGACTCGTTTTTCCCTTGTCTTTTTTGCCCTTCTGTCCTCTGTTAGACTTTTTTTTTGTGCCCTTCTGCCCTCTGTTAGACTAATTTTTCCCTTGTTTTTCTGCCCTTCTGCCCTTTGTTAGACTGCTTTGTGTGCCTTTCTGCCCTCTGCATCACCACATCATCACTCAGCGCTACCCCAGCATCACTCAGCACCACCACATTATCACTCAGCACCACCACATTATCACTCAGCACCACCACAGCACCACTCAGCACCACCACAGCATCACTCAGCACCACCACAGCATCACTCAGCACCACCACAGCACCACTCAGTGCCACCACAGCATCACTCAGCACCACCACAGCATCACTCAGCACCACCACATTATCACTCAGCACCACCACAGCACCACTCAGCACCACCACAGCATCACTCAGCATCACCACAGAATCACTCAGCACCACCACAGCACCACTCAGCACCACCACAGCATCACTCAGCACCACCACAGCACCACTCAGCACCACCACAGCACCACTCAGCGCCACCACAGCATCACTCAGCACCACCACAGCACCACTCAGCACCACCAAAGCATCACTCAGCACCACCACAGCATCACTCAGCACCACCACAGCTCCAATCAGCACCACCACAGCACAACTCAGCGCCACCACCGCATCATTCATCACTACCACAGCATCACTCAGCACCACCACATTATCACTCAGCACCACCACAGCACCACTCAGCACCACCACAGCACCACTCAGCACCACCCCAGCATCAATCTGCTCAATCATTCAACAACAACTGGTTCAAATATGTTCTCTCAATGTTTCAAACTTTATTACAAATGTCACAAAAAGATGTTAATATTTCACTTCTGTTCTTGGATTTTCGTCACAATAAAATACACTGAACATAATCTTCACAAAAGTTATTTACAAAAGTTTAAGCTATTGCCATTATAAATTAAAATCACTTTTATTTAAGTATTAATTATTTTAAAAAAAGTAATAGCCATTGTAATTTGTAATATCAATACAGCTAATTCACGTAAATACAAAACATGTTGCATTACAAATGCTTTAGGTGTCACATTTGCGAAAGTTATAACTATTGGCATTGTAAATGACAAAGCTATTAATTTAGCTATTTTCAAAACCAACACATAAATAAAAAAAATTGTCATTTACAAGACCAATAGCTCAAACTTTCCTAATGCGAGACCTATTGCATTGCAAATGCTTGTTTTTATATCTGTCAGTGCTTCCTGTTGAGGTTTAATTTTCGTGACAGGCGCCTCATTGCCTACTTGTAACTATTCTCTGACCCTGCTTCAAGGGTCAGAGCAGGGTCAGAGAATAGTTGCAAGTAGGCAGCGAGGCGCCAGGAAGCATTGTATGTTTTTATATATATGACTCTGATGTGAGTTCTCTCACTAGCAACAGTGACTCTGAAGACAGTTTGTCTTCCTCCTCTGGCATGCAGGATGTAGGGACCACTAGCCTGACACCTGCAGAAGAGTTGAAGTTTTTGCGCCAGGACCGACGCCAAACCATTCGGCCTCGGAATCCCCAATTGAAAACAGGGGAAGAAGGAATTAACGCAGGAGGCAGAGGAGGAGTTGTAATCAAGAACAACTCAAACAGAGGAACTCGAGCCAAAAAAGTGTAAGCGGTAAAAGGTGATATGGATAATACTCTCATCAATCTCACGGATACCATACTGACAGCTGCTGAATCACAATTGCTTTCTTTGGGACTCACCTGTTGCCCTGAAAGCAATTTTAGTTACAATCAGTCATGTGTGGACATTTTCAAATTCATCCGTAAGTTATAATTTATCGAATTAAAAGCTTCTACACCGAGCACAAAATCTAGTTTTATCCCTGACATGCCTGTTTCGAATTTACTGGCCACAGATGTTAATACACTAAGGCTTTTACACTCCTTGGCCAATGATGAGGATCTAACTGATTCTACACAAGTGGATCTCACTGGCGCTGGCATTGCCATCAACAAACCAGCCAGTAGTCCTTTTCGCCCGCCTTCAAAATTTGTCCTGATCATATCCAAAGATGCCATCGATGTTTTCAGTGATGTAATTGAAGATCTTAAAAAATTGATATCCAGCATAAATCATAAAACATAACAAACTAAGTATTTACATAATCAATACTTAAAACTGATGAAAAACTTGGTGACAATCATAAAATCATGATTAACAAGGCAGATAAGGGAGGGAATATTGTTCTTTGGCCAAAGCAACAATATTTAGTAGAGGCGAATAGTCATTTGGGAGATAACCTATGTTACCGGAAAGCATCAATACACGATCTGCACAAGGTAAAAGAAAATGTGTTCAACAGCAGAACCATTGGAAACGATCTGAACTCTTAACAAAAAATGAGGCTAATTTTCTCAGAAATGATTATCCAATTACTCCAGTTTTATGCTTCCTCCCAAAAGTCAATAAAGGGATTACACCTATCCACTGGCGGCCTATTATATCTGCTAGTAAGAGCTTGCTGGTGTCTATGTCAAAATATGTTGACTAATTTTTTACAAGAGTTTGTCCTCAGTCTTCCGTCTTTCATCAAAGACACTAGTGACTTCCTCAGAAAACTGAAAGAGATAGAATGGAAAGATGATTACCTTTTTCTAGCCATGGATATTTCTTCCTTTTACACTTGTATGAACCACGCAGAGGGGATCACAGATGTTCAATCTTTTCTTGCTCAAAGATTTATTAATTTGTATGAACACAAACGCATGCTTGTGTCTATGATTGAACTCTGTTTGAACAACAGTTTATTTTTGTTAAATAAGGATTTGTATAACCAAATGAGGGGCGTGGCTATGGGGGCATGCTTCTCGCCCAGTTATGCGTGTCTTCACGTAGGCTGGTGGGAGAAGCATGTCCTCCGAGCCCAACATAAGTCTATATGGGAATATCATGTTGTACGTTGATGGCGTTACATCGATGCTGTGTTTACAATTTGGAACGGCACTAGAGAAGAGGCAGAACAGTTTGTAGCATCTATTAATGTTAACAACTTACATTTGAGTTTCACAGCTTCCATCAGTAATCAGTGTGTTAAGTTTTTGGATATGCAGATTTATATTGAAAAAGGTGACATTCAAACAAAACTCCACCGGAAAATAACTGCTAGCAATTCTATATTACATGCGAGCATTGCACATCCTCGGCACTTAATACGTAGCATTCTCTATGGGGAATTCTTGAGAATTCAGCGTATTTGTTGCTCTGATTTTGATCCTGAGCAGTGCCAATCTGAAGTAGTCAATCGTTTCATCACCTGGGGGTACAATCGCTGTAC
Organism: Lissotriton helveticus; assembly: GCF_964261635.1. NCBI lineage: Eukaryota > Metazoa > Chordata > Amphibia > Caudata > Salamandridae > Lissotriton > Lissotriton helveticus. The sequence goes on from NC_136072.1 coordinate 995,100,471, forward strand.
TGTTATGAATGCTTTATCTAGAGCCATTTCTCACACTAGATAGCATTGTCTGTCATCTAACAACACCACGATTAAAGCCCCCCATGTCACACATAGCGCCATTTCCCTTTCTTACAACACCTTAGTAGTTAGACTCATCACCACTTTCAGCAGGCAGGAAAGACGGATACGGAGGATTGCCAATTCTCATTGGCCAATAGTCCTGACTGACATCACCTTAGGCCAAATCCTCCCCAAACAACCTTCTATTACTTTCAGGCATGTCACATGCATGAGAGACTCTCTAGTTAAAACCAGTCCTGAGTTCACCCCCACATCAACTAGGATTTTTTAAATGTAATTCCTGTTGTGCCTGCAAATTCGGTGTCAACACCACCGAATACACAACTGTAGTCATCCTAACGGCTAGGGCGTTCGACCTCGAATCTGGGGAACTGGGTTCGAGTCTCAGCAATGACACTGAACATCCTGTGATTCTGGGCTAATCACTTAATCTCCCTGTGCCTAACAAAAAAGAATGTCCAAAATCAATGCATATAAGTAACATTTTAAGGAGTTCAGTTATGAGTCTTATATCACGTATAAAACCACACATTTAGCTAAAGTACATTTTTTGCTGAATAAAATAATTCATAAAGAACATGGTTCGGATTTGAGTTTCCTACCACCAGAAAAGGTGAGAAGATGGTTCAATAGAGTTCTCTTAGCATGGGGAAAGGAATCAGATAGAGTCCAATAAGGAAAAGTCCCTGGGCATGGGCAAGGGGAATAGAGCTATAATCAGGAAAGTCCAAGTCTGGTCTCTCACCAGACGGCTCGAAATTGTTCAGTAGGCAGTTTATAGGCAAAGGGAAAAGGGCAAAGGCATGGAAAAGAATAGCTTGGCAGGCAAACTGGATTGGGGGGAAATCAAGATTCCATCCCTCCTCCTTGGAAAGTCACTTTTTAATACGCCAAATTGTCCATTTGTGACATAAATTGTCACCATACGGTGGTCTGATCAACACGTGACCATTCTTCCACTCGCCAGGTACAAAACGGATATACAAACATATTTCCCATGTTGCTCCTGAGAAGCGACTCTCCATTCCATCCTCAAAGGTTAGTTGACAAATATTCTATTTACATTGATGCTGTTAATGTATTAAGTTATGTATTACGTTGAAAGTTCATGTTCCCATGATTTCACTCGCAAAGAAGTACAAAGGAAGTATCTTGTCCTTTTAGAAACGTAGTGTGAATATTTTAAAGAAAGTAACATTGTAAAAATGGAACAAGAGTACATCACATCAGGCTATGAAATAATACATGGGTAAGGAAAAAGGTGTGCAATGCATTTAAAGTCAACACTTCTAATTTAGTAAGATACACTCATAATTAGGTTCAAGAATAATAACATAAATCAAGCCTTTCATATTAAGAAATAATTGTACTGTTAGTCAGTGATTGTTGCCTAAAAATATCCAACTGTAAATATGATCTACTACCACGATTTAAAAAGTACAAACGTGCAATCTATTCTTAAAATTAATTATAATATATTTATTTTAGGAAATATAAGACTCTAAAAATGTCAAGCATTTATACTGAACCTTTCAGTCATATACAATGCTAAATTTCATCATTAATATGTGCACAATTGTATGTAACACTTATTTGTTATAGATATACTACTCCAGTTTTTTTTAAAGTTAGTTTTATTGGCATTTTACTTATACATATAACATTCCACTGTTGTTCAGAGGCATTCCATTTACCCATCTCATTGCATTATACGTCATACATCTCTGGAATCATTACAGAGTAAAATGGATATTTGCGCTTACATACAGATATTACATACAATGGTTTGAGTCTTTATATGGGGTTCCTATTTCTCCCTTTGTACCAGAGTTGTGTATTATAGCTTATATATCATGTGTGATATAGCTCATTTCACTTAAGACCGTCTCGTTCGGGTGGGGAATGCTGTATTGCCATCTATGTGTCTTGAACTGGCATTAAAACCAAACTTTGTAACTCAACTGGCACAGGAGAGGGCTATATACGAGTATTTGAAAGGACCTATTTGAGGAGCTTACTGATATCTAGTTTATGTTGGGGAGGTTCTTATCTGGATTGGGTCCTAACTTGTATGTGGAAACTTAAGGTTGTAATGGTGAGCACTCATCTTGGGGGGAAGGGCTATATTCTCATTACGTATATGCGGGGAGAGGCCCTGGCCATTTATAGCTGTAATTTAGTTGGTTGTATCCCTGCTATTTTCATCTGCGCTGTTAGCTTGGCTCGGGTGTTCCAAGATGGCTAGGGTGTCTTTCCATTGTTCTGTTATGGGGTGCTGTCTCAGCCCCTTCACCTCCTCTCTGTGCAGTGCTCTGCTCTCTGCCCTGACCCAGTTGACAACATCCCAGTTCCAAGCTATCTATCTGTAGGTCTGTGACAGATTTCCATGACATTGCTATCCTTCTTTGGCCAGTGACATGACCAGGTCAATAAATCTTTTTCTCACTTTGCGCTTGGGAGTTTGTGAGAAAAGCCCCAGCAAACAGGCAGGATTTAGTGTGCGCCCTAATGTGGCATTGATCTTAGATAACACTTTGGTCCAGAATATGTGCAGCCCTGAGCAGTCTCAAATCATATGTATGGAATCCATATAGTTTTGGTTAGATCTCAGGCAGCAGTGCGGTTCCCCTTCGTATGAGATGAATAGGCGGTGGGGAGTCATGTATGTTTTATGTATGAAATTGAATTGGACATACTTTAGCTGGGCATTGCAGGAGATTTTCGTTGGGGACTCTATCACTCTGCCCTATTCCGTGTCAGTAAGCTCTCTAGCTAGGATAAATCCCTATTTCCTCCGCAGTATGTGTAGCAGAGCCAGGGAAGTTCCAAGCAATGGGGCATGAAAGCATTTAATTTGATGTCCAGCTGCACCCATGTTAATCAATGTATGTAACTGAGTGTGTCTCTGGTTCCTCTCTGCCCAACACCCACAGCTTCCCAAACGCCTGTGTCAGAACCTCATATTGTAGGAACTGTCCAGGCGAGAGACCACACTCATCCATCAGCTATGTGAGTGGGAGCAGAGTTTTCTCCTGGTAGCAGTTGCCCACCATCTCTAGTCCCACTTCTGTCCAGGTTGTCATTTGTTCTGTTGTGATAATTGACTGTGGGTCTCCATGGGGTAACCCCACCAAAGGTAACGCCGGTGTGTACCTTGGGGTCTCAGTTAGTTTTGCCGTGCATCGCTTCTAGCACTGCAGGATGGTGGTCTGAAGTGTTGGTCGGTATGGGACACTTGTTGTGGGGTCCTGGAGCTTTGCTAATAGGAGGTGGGGGTGCATTATGAGCTCCATCAAAATAGTCCCTCTGCATTCACTTCCTCTATACATTGCGCTACCCATTTCAGTTTGGAAGCCAAGAGATAGAGCTAAAAATCTGGCACTCCCAGGCCTCCCTCTGTCATGGGGCGCTGTAGGGTCCTTAGTGAGACTCTCTGCCTCCCAACCCCCCAGATTAGGTCCCGTAGTAGAGAATCCAATTGTTGAAACCACCCCACAGGCATTAAGACTGGTAAGTTGACAATGAGATATGAGAGGCGGGGTAGCATGACCATTTTGGTCAAGGAAATCCTGGCCATTATAGGTAGCCGTAGGGTGCGCCAGAAAAGTATGCTGGACTGGAGTGACCAAAGGGACCTATCCTGATTGCCCTCCCTCAATTTGTCTACTGAGTGGAAGACGTGAATACCCAAATATTTGAATGTATTAGATGTCCAGAAAAGGTCAACAGGTAGGACACGAGGTCTGGGCAATGGTCCAGCCATCGGGAACAGGTAGGTTTAATTCTTATTGACCCACAAGCCCGACTACAACTCAAAACTGTCCAGGAGCTGCTGAACAGTGTCAGAACCCCTTTCAGCATCATTCAGATTAATTAGGAGGTCATCCACATAGAGAACGATGGTATGAACTCTTCCATCCACAGCAAGCCCCATTCTTTCACCTCCCTGGTGAAACAATGCAGATAATGGCTCTATTGCCAAGGCAAATAAGAGAGGCAACCCTAACGGGTACCGCGTGCAATATTATACTGTGTGGATATTGTTTTGCCCGTCATGACCCGTGCCGTATGGTAAGTGTATTACAGTCATGCCCATTTCACCCACCCCTCTCCTAGGCCCAGGTGCCTCATAGCCTCGAGAAGATAATCCCAAATTACCATATCGAAAATCTTCTCCAGGTCAATTGATAGGATAGCAGCTTGTGTGAGGGACTGTGCCTCTGAGTGGTAAAGTACCGAATAGAGTCTGCACAAATAATAGGAGGTAAATGCAGAAGGAATAAAACCGTTTTAGTCAGTATGTATGAGGATCATTTTATGTGAGAGCAGACTGAGCTCTAGTATTTTGCTGAGTATCTTGAAATCCATATTGAGCATGGAAAGTGGTCTGTAATCCACTACCTTGGCGCCTGGGTCCGCCATTTTGGGGAGTGAGTTCACCAGTGCATTTTATGTGGTTTCCGTGAGGCTTCTGAGTCATAAGAACTCAGCAGACAGGGTCACTAAGTGCAGTGCCAACCTGGAGGCATATCTCGCATAAAACACCGCAGGAAGACCATCTGGGCCAGGAGTTTTACATCTAGCCGTAGTTGTAATTGCCTCTCGGACTTTCTGCATTGTCACAGGCCCATCCAGCACCTCTTGTGTTTGTTTATCTATTGTTTGGAGTCGTAGGGCATCCAGGAATGCTTGAATCTCAGATTGTGGGACTGCCAGGGGGGTAGCGTACAGTATCTCATAATATTCTCGAAATAAGCTGTTAATCATTTCTGGGACATATACGGATATACCTGCTTCGGTCCGGATATGTGTAATTGGCGTCCCTCGGATATCTGGTCGAATCAGCCAAACTAAAAGGCACCCACCTTTCCCTTCTCTCCCCTGAGCTCCATCAAGATATTCCCTGTAGACATGACATATCAACCTCTCTAAAGCATCATTATCATGCGCTTGCATTTCCTGCAGGTTTGTGTGGGCACAGATGTCTGTTCCCTGTGCGTCAGTTCTCGATGAAGTTCCCTCTGCACTCCAACTACTTGGCCCATGAAATGACCTCTCACCACTACATTAAATACCTCCCATTACACTAGTGCTGTGGACGCCTTGTGTGCATTGGTGGAGAAGAATGTCTCAATGAGGGAACTTAAAGATTCTCTAAATGGGGCATCTTCCAGCATCAGAGGATTAAGTCTCAATGTAGGTATCTGAGAACGGTGCCCCAGGGGTTGATGGGTCATCAATAATGGGCTATGGTCAGAGAAGGTCCGACCCAGGTATTCGGTAGGTGTAATGGAGCCACTAAAGTCCAGTGAACACAGGAAAGTGTCCAATCGTGTGTAAAGTTGATGTATAGGGGAAAAGAAAGAGTACTCCCTGCCCCCGTGTGTTGGACCCTCCAAATATGCTCCAGTCCTTAGTGTCCCCTCCAGTCCCGTACCCCTGATGCTGTACGATGAGCCTGTGTCCCTGGGAGAGCGGGGTGGGTACGGTCCAGCAAAATATCTGCCACACAATTAAAGGCGCCTCCCAACACCACATGCCCCACCATTAGACCAGCCATTTGGGCAAGGAGGCAAGTGAGAAAGCCACTTGTTCTTGGTTGGGCGCATGCACACAGACGAGTGTGATATTTCAGCCAAGCAACCTCCACGTAAGGAGTACATATCTACCCTCTTTATCTATCATGGTTGGTAGTGGCTCAAAGGGGACCCCCGCCCTTATCCAGATCAACAACCCTCGGGCATATACTGAGAAGGTAGTTGCAAAGACCAGACCTCTCTATCGGCTGTGTAGCTTCTCAATTTCATCTCGGAGTAAGCGCGTCTCTTGTAATAGATCTATTTGTATGCCCGTCTCTTCAAATAGTTATGTACATTATGACATTCAGACCTAGCCCCATAGTTACAAATTTAAGTGTATGGTGTGTTGATGACATAGTTGAAGTTAATCACTAGGTACCTTAATCTCCTGCCCCCCTCCCAGGCCCTCTCCTGTAAGAAAAGAAAAGCATTCCCTCTCCTGGAAACTGAACAGATCAAACCATATGCAAAACCACCCGCATACAATAATTCCACGGTCCCAGAGCAGTCTGGCAATGTCCAGTCACCCAAACCAAAAGTAAATTATCAATTTCCAATGATGGCCCAAACCAACCATGGTGGGGTCCTAAGAGGGGTCATGGCCTTGCTCAAGAACGAGCAGGTACATACGCGAATTGCACTGGTCTCTATTTTGGCCAGGGCAAGACATGTTTCTGAGCAGACGGGGGATGGCGTAACTCCAAGGGAGAGTTTAGAGCTGCTCTTGAAAAGATCCTGTATCATATAATCTCATCTGCTGTCTTTGGGGTAACTTTTGGCATAGTAAGGCTATCCCCTCGGGAGGAGTCAGAATCCGAGCCTTTTCTCCCTCTAACACAACACGCCTCCACCTCCGAGGGGGACCCACCTCGCGCACGATCTCAGCCACAGCCTACAATGCCTCAGCTCTCTCCTGTTCCTTTTGGGATGGGCTCGGTTTCTTAGATGAGCCGTGAGTGGGTCGCCTCCTGGGTCTCTTCCTGGTTCCCCGACTTCATGGCACCTTGACAGGCCCACTTCCACAGGGGGACCCTCTGCTTTATGTGCCTTGATCCAATCTCAGGCGACCGTGGGATCCTCGCTGTCCAGTACTATACAGAGTCGGGCGTGGAAGATTAGTGAATTGTGAAGGCGTTCTACCTGCAGTGCTATCTTGACTTCGAAGAAAGAAGCATGTCGACGCTGGACGTCTAGCGCATAATCAGTGAATATGGAGACTTTACTATTGTCCACCATGAAGGGGGCATCAGTTCGAGTTTTATGTAGCAGAATATCTCTATCTTTGTAATGTAGGAGCCTGGCTACTACAGGACGTGGAGGGCGACCCGGAGCTGGTATTCATGCTGCCACTTATGGGCCCTCGCTAGGGTATAAAATGTCGTCACGCACCCCAGCGCGACCACCAAGTTGAGCCATGGTTCCAGATAAGCAATCATATCACCGCTTTTCACTCCTTCCGGCAGACCAAACACTCTTATGTTGTTTCTTCAACTATGGCCTTTCTCATCCTTAGCGCTGCACTCCAACACAGAAACACAGGTAAGTGCCCTCTTTTTAGCAGTTTTAAAGCATTTGAGAGCGGGGGAGCGGGGAGGGAGCAGAGCTATGAGGAGCTCCACTGAGTTTTTTTCAAACTCCGTGGAGCTACACGTAGAGGCACTACTCCAGCTCCACCCACCCTTACCAGATAGATAACATAAGGAGAGTGTACAGAAGTCACATTAGATACAAAGTGGCCCTGATCTAAGTCTCAATAGCATCTGGATGGGGGAGCTTTTCGACCCTTGGTGTACGAAAATATTTGAATCAATTATTGGCATTGTTCTAATTGCAGTTGTTATACTGTTGAACCTGTCAACCTTAAGGGTGGTCTTACCCCAACTTTGTGCCGGCTTTCCTCCTCTTTTTTGCTGACATTGGTGTATACCTGATTGGCATATATAGTTTACCTGTAAGTCCCTTGTAAAGTGGTATAACATTTACACATGGCCAGTAACCTAAATGCTACTAGTGGGCCTGCCGCACCGGTTGTGCCACCTACACAAATAGCCTTTCGAACCTGTCTCAGGACTGCCATTTCAGGGCCTGTGTGTGCAGTTTAGGTTATGTCCTGCCTCCACACTAAGGGCAGATTTACCCCCTACTAGTAGTGTGGAGCCAGGGCTGGGTTGAAGGGATTCCTTCTGCATTTCAAAGAACTTTTGTGAAGTCACGCCCTACATCAAAGGCACTTTTGGGTAAAAGTACTAGGGCTCTGGCCCTATTAAATCAGTACACTATTGGACCTGGGAAGAACTCTACTGGAGTAAGGATTGCTGTTCAGAAAGGACTGCTACTTTGCTGTGACTGACTGTTCTGAGGAACTGATTTTCTGTTTTGCTGTACTGCCCTGCTGCCTGTTGATGCCTGCGTGCTGAGGACAAGAAACTGGACCTCTGACTTGAACCCAGAGTGACTTCAAGGGATTGCTGGCTTGACTCCTGGTCTTCTGAAGTCTCAGGGACACAAAAGACTTCCTGCAATCCTGCTGGTGCTGCTGGACTCTGCCATCTGTGAGTCCTACCCTTGCCTGAGGTGCCCGCTCCAGTCCTTGAGCTAAGAAGTGGGTTCTGCAGCAGATTTCTGCAAAAACCGACACATTGCCTCGACTGCATGAGAATTTCCAACGCAGTGCCACTTCGATGCAGATGCAGTGGCTGTTCGACGATGAAGAAACCTCCATTGGTGCAGCTTGACGATGATGCAGAGGCGGCTCAATGACAAAGCTTTTCATCCACTTCAACAAATCTCAACAACGACTCAGGCCCATCTCTGGCGCATCTTGACAACGACACAGTGACTCTCAACATCAACAAAAGCTCCCTCCAAGGAATTTCTTCAGCGGGACCTTCTGGGTCCTATAGCTGGCCTGCAGTCAATCAAAGTCAGCCCGAACTTTGACTTTGCACTGGTCCATCGTGACCTCAAGCAACCAATTGACCGCTAGTGACTTCTAAGCACTATTTTTGGTTTATTCTTTAAAAATTCATATCTCAACTTCTACTTATTGGATTTTTTTAATGTTGGTGTTGTTTTACTCAGATACATATTCTCTATTTTGCTAAACCTGTGTGATGTCTTTTTGTGGTGTTTTCATTGAGTTACTGTATTAGAAAGTGTAACACAAATACATTACACATTGCCTCTTCAGTCAAGCCTGACTGCTCTGTGCCAAGCTACCAGAGGGTGACCACTGGTCAATTTAGGGTGCGTATCTGCCTTACCCTGACCCTGAGTGGTGGTACCTACTTGCAAACAGAGTTCAAACCACTGCCAACTAGATACCCCAGTTCTCACATATACAAAAAGCGATTAGATTTATAATGTGCATCATCCAACACTCTTGCAAAAATAAGCATACTGGGAATACGTTCGCGGTTGCTATTTCTAAGGAAGATAAGGAAAGCAATAGTGAGGAGATAAAATGAGAAGTGATGAGACTGTTCTCTATTAAATTATTTTAGGATGGAGGTTTACTTTTTGGTAAAAAAGTGGCGGGGGTGAAAACCTGAATCCTGTTTGTATCATGCATATATACTCCTATAAATCACAGTATTGATCCTTACACACATAATCGAGCATTTACTAACGTTTTAGAATCAGATATGATTGTCAGTTTACAATGATCTGGAGCTTCCAACAGCTTAAAATGTTTGGGAATTTTAATTGTGCAAGTATGTCTGAAACCATGTAATTCTAGATTGTACATTTGCACATTTCCAAGAAGTTCAGACTAACTTTTGAAGCTGGAGAGTGAAAGCGGAATTGTGAGAGACAAATTAGGCTAGTATTGTATTTATGAATTATATCTTCTCCTCCAAGACATATTGGGCTTCATTACGATGCCAGTTGGACTCACGTCCGACAGGCACTGTGGCGAAACAAGGACCGCCCTACTAGGAGTCGGAGATCCCGCCATAGGGATTGGGATGCAACTGCCTTCCAGGCGGTTGCAATGTGTATATTTTGTAATGTATTTCACGCAATGGATGCGGCGAGACGGTTGATTTACTCCCGAGAGTAGATACCAGCTTAGTAAAGAAGACACAGAGAACTTTTTGAGTGCGGAGGGAACTTCCCATTTCATTTTCTTTTTTTCCCCGTATATTAGCAATTTCCTGGTCAGTAAGAAGACGGAAACAGATGTAATTTAAGAAACGGCAAAAAGATAGATACTTTATGGTGTTGGTTAACCGGATGGATTTCCATAGCTGATTTTTGTGAACAAAACGGTTACTCGGATGCCTGAGTCCTGATGAGGCCTGAAAGTTGATGGGTTGAAACGCGTCGACAGAACAATTGAAGACACCCATGAAATCTAAAATTACACTAAATAATTTAGGAGCATTATTGGAATAATAAGGGCAGTAGTTTATAGCCTTAAATGCTCTACAAATAGGGTGATCTTTTGTGTAAGGAATGCTTGCTATGGAACTTTGTTTAAAGAGCATCCTGATTAAATAGTAGGGCAATGAGAAACAAAAAGTAAAATTATATTTTTTGTTTATGATGTTGTATAAACATTGTGTATATAAATGTTTATGTGATGTAAATGTTTGTATATATATATATATATATGCAAGTAAGGGTATTTTTCTTTTGTGTGTCTTTGCTAAAACATAAAAAAAGAAAAACAGTGACAATAAATTAGTACTTCGCCATCAAAAGCATCCAAAAGCTGTTTTGAGATATACCTGTTGGCTATTAAATCTTTTTAAATCGTAAGATTTGGTCTGAAGATTAGTATCTTGAGGAAGAGTTAATTGAAGTATCTCTTCAACCTACTTAGGTTTTGGTATTTATCCCAGGGCATTATTGTTTGTTTATATTTGTTTATTGACCCAGATGCCAAAGGGTTACTTAGGGTACCCCCTGTTTAAATAGGTATATTTTGTATTGTGGCATGTGTTGCGGGTTGCAGCATGCGCCGCAGTACAAAATAAACACATCTCCCTGACATGGTGCAGGGATATGCAGGGTGGTCACCATATGTGCCCCCAGGCCCCATATCCGAGGGTCAGGGGGAAAAGGGGCATGCTACAGACCCACAAGTCCCTTCCAACCAGCCTTTTCATGGCGGGTTCACTGCCATGAAACGACCGGCAGGAAGGGACATTGTAATCCCTATGGCGGTTGGATGCGTGGCGGTTGGTCTCTCCGCCCGCTCTCCATCTGCCCGCCATCTTAATGCAGCAGGTGGACATGCATGGTCCAATGATGGTGGGATTGCTACCGATGGGCTGACGGTGGCAGTCCCACCACCATCGTAATGAGGCCTATTGTGTCTCCGGAGAAGAAAATACTGCCACCTGTTCATTAGATACATTTTTGCTGAAAATAATAAGGTACTGTTATGTGGTTAAGCTCCATATACTAATCTACAATTTCATGTATATTTAGCATTCATACTCCAACTGACCTTTTGTAGCCAGAAATTTAGACTTCCTGATCAGTTGTGTGTAATTTTTAACAAAACCTTTAAAGTGCAATATGTGGGTTATTTATTCTTTGTATGAGGGTCATTCTGCCTCACCCTCCCACTTTTATAATCTTTTCAGCTGGCACATGTTTCTTTAAGGACCGTTTTATATTAATGTGAAAGCTTCTCTTTGGTAAGGAATGTGTTTAGCTTTTCATTTCTAATATACTTACATCACTGCTTGATAAGCAAATTATTTAACTGTGTATGTATGCATACATTTTTTCTACTACCAAATGAGCCATCATTGCCACTCCACACCAATTGTGAAAGCACCACCTATGCCGCCCCTTGACTTTATTCACACTGCCCCAGTGCTATATTGCATTTAATTTCAACACTTTTACAGCTGTACTCTATATTATTTTTCTTGTCAGTCAATCATAAATTAATATAATTAGCTATTATGCCAGGAAAGCAAATTAAATGCACACCTAAACATGCTCTACGCAGTAAACATCATTAAAATAAAACCAACACGGAGACAGGGTAAAGATCAACACTTATGATTAATTACAAAAATCTTATGCTACACATTCAAAAGTCAAATGTGCTGTAAACAACATGTTACAGAAAAAACACTATCCCATCTAGTACTAGCACATTCTGAATTATCTTCCCTGACAGCATTCAAAGTCATTATTCTAGAGATGATCAAACTTGTAAAGATTTCTTCTCATTCTTCGAAAAACTTGCTGTTAGACCTGGCTTTTTCAATGGGTTTACCGCACACTTTTTGCTTTTTGCCATCCTTTTTTGTTTGTGTTTGTTATGACACTGGGCACTTTATCACTGCTGATCAGTGCTAAAGTGCATATGCTCTCTGTGTAAATTGTAACTATGGATTGGTGTTTCTATGATTGGCTTGTTTGATTTACTACTAAGTCCCTAGTACAGTGCACTGTGTGTGCCCAGAGCCTGTACGTCAACTGCTGCTAGTGGGCCTGCAGGACTGATTGTGCCACCCACACAAGCAAAAGGTTCTCAGTCCTGCTACTGCAGTATCTGTGCGCAGTCTGGTACTGCTATGTTTACCTGGCACGTGCACCCACTTACCAGGCCCTAACCTTCCCTTTTCTTACATGTGAATCATCCCTGATCTAGGCCCTAGGTCCCCCTATGAGCAGGGTGCAGTGTATGTGAAAGGGAGGACATGTCCTGATATGTGTGACATATCTTGATAGTGTACTACAGTGTATTTCATTTTTCACTATTGAAAGGATATCTGTCCCATAGGATAGAATTAGAGGTATTTATAACATCTGATAAATGTAACTTCCCATTTGGACAAGATAGGAAGGTGAATTTTAGTATCACTGAACTCAGAATGTAAAGCTGCATCTTTTAGTAAAGATGATTTTTACATTCTGAATTTGAAAATACCACTTTTAGAAAGTGGGTATTTTCTTGCTTAGCCATCCTGTGTGCCTCTGCTGGTTTCTGAATTGACTGTCTGGCTTTGGAGTGACAGGGGCTGGGGAGGTGCATTCACTGTAGACAGCCATTGGGGGGTTGAGGTGCATCCTGCCATTCCTAGATGAGTCAGGGCTGGGCTGAATAGACAGGGGCTGCATTTAGAGTAGGGAGAGGAGATTTTATTTCACCTGAATGGGCCTAGTCTGCCTTATGCAATGCTGTGTTCACCTCCTTCCGGGAAGCTGGACCAGTGAGGGCACAACTGGTTTTGACTAAATTGAAATGGAATATAAATATTGGGGCCCAAACCCCAGAACTTTAGATTACCTCAGGACTCAAGAGGAACCTCTGCCAAGGAGAAGAGCTAGGAAACCAGAAGGAGAAGTACTGCCCCTTTGCTGTGTGCTGTCTGGGGTTGGCCTACAGTGCCTGTTTATGCCATGGAGAAGATAAAGCCTTTGCTGTGTGCTGTGTCTCCTGCTTGAAGAAGATCTCCAAGGGCTGAAAGCAGAGCTTGCCTCCTGTTCTGAAGACTCAGGGACACAAAGGCTTCACCACCAGCTCCCCTAAACTTGCTCCCTTGCAGGGAGTTCTCACCTGCCAAGAGGTGCCTGTTGCTGTGTTGGGCCTTAGGAGGTTGTTCCTGCAGTTGGGAGCTGTAAAAGAGATGCAACTAAGAGAAGCGCAACCCATAAACCCCGGTTCCCGGTTCCAGATGCATAGCTGCCGTGCCGCTGAAGAAACTGATGCAGCCTCTGCCCGCGGCTGGAGAAATTGCTGGATGTCGAATCCCGTGTACTGATCTCCGAAGTCTGAGTTCCGCACCAATTCCAATGCAGCGCTGTGCGGCTGCAAGAACCAACACATCGTGCGACCGCAGCTGGAGAGACAAACACAGCACCATTGCTGCCGCTGCCGCATTGAGAACCGAGGCATCCCCGATATCCACGCATCGCACTGAGGCACAATGTCAACAAGTACACCGGGGCTGCAGTAAGAAACCAACGCATCACCTCCCCTTCAGTAAGGTACCGACACATCACCTCCCCTGGAGTACGGAACCAACGCATCACCTTCCCTGGGCGTAAGGATCTGACGTATCACATTTGTTTATGATTGTGACACATCCAAGGTACTTTGTGTTGAAAGTGTCACATCTATAGTTTGCTAGGGATAGAACTGTTTTTACCTTCAAAGAATCACATTTTGATAACTGTATGTTGGATTTTTGTTGTTTTGGTCTTGTTTGGTTTAGACAAAGTTTGCGTATTTTTCTAAACTCCTGTGGTATCCATTTTTAGTGTTTTCACTGTATTACTCTAAGTGTACACAAATGCTTTACACACTGTCTCTGAGATAAGCCTGTCTGCTCATGCCAAGCTACCAAGGGGGTGAGCAAGTGTATCCCCATACCCTGACTAGGAAGAAGGGTCCCTACTTGGACAAAGGTGCAAACCATTGGCAACTAGACTCACCCATTTCTAACACTCGCAAAAAAAGTGCAATGATTGTGAGGTTCTACGTGAGTTGGGATTTGATGAAAAAATCTGGATAATGGTTAGGAATTCATGAACAAATGTGATATGTATTGAGGTACAAGGAAAAGATAAGCAAGGTATTCATTTAAGTACAAAATGAGGAACTGGCTCGTTAGAATTTTAGAGAATAAGCTAACAGAGGCGGCCAAACATATAAAACATTTTCACAAGGTAGCACATGCAGAGAGTACTCACAATATAGAAGAGCACCAGTCTTCAGACTAGGACCAAAAACACTCTGCAAACTAGGGCTAGGCAATAACCTTGAAATCAGAGAGATTACACTTGATTATTAAAAACTTCACACCTTTATTTACACCATGAAGAATAATAGAAAATTCTCAATCCAATCTCACCTGTATTCTGAAAGTTTCTGTCCTCTGTACTTGTTCTTTATCCATGAAGTGGAGCGGAGTCACAGAAAAACAACTCATTGCTGTTTATTTCTACATTTTGTGTTATTCTGTCTCACATTTCCCTTTGACCTGAAGTAGAAGCAAGGCAGATAGTGTCCTGGATAGTAAATCATGTTGAGGAGCTTGAAAGCAAAGGTATGTGCATGGGCATTCCACCTAGTGGAGAGTTATGGTGAGAGAAATATATGCAACACCCTCCCTACACTCCATTGAGCCAGTTTTGATGGAGGAAACTGTGGAGGAGGAGCCGTGGCTTCATAACTTCGAGCAGGTAATCGTATCCATGCACAAAACTCACTTTCATTCATCAATTTTTCGCTATGTGGATGATTTAGTGAATAAAAATATTGAGATGCAGAAATATCACATTTTTAATATCGCAATTCACAAATATTGTGATGCAGGACTATCATTGATGAGAATACAAATTTTCTAAGGTAAGTAATATCGATGCTAAAAATATCTATGTTAGTAATATAATTTACAAAAATATCTATGTGGTTAATATCAATGTTAAAAATATCTATGTTGGTAATTTTGTTAACAAAAATATCGCTGTTAATATCATTTATTTTTTGTTTTTATGTATGTATTTTAGTATATTCATTGTATAATTATTGTTTAATTATTGTTCATGTTTTTCAATATAGTTTGTAGATTTTTAGTTGTTTTTACATTAAATTTAATAGTTCATTGTCATTTGTAGTGTCATAGCAGGTTGTGGGATTTGTAGGCATAAAAAGGTGGAGAATTAATTGATTATAATTAATTAATAATTAATTTTTTATCATTAATAATTATTTAGTTGATAATTAATTATGTAAGTTGTGTAAATAATTTATTTTTTAAGTTACGTTTTGGATGTGGAGTTTGTAGGGGAATGGGGTAAATTATTTATTTTTCAATTATTAATTACTTAATCGATCATTAATATTGTATGTAAATTAATTTGCTTAAGGTGCAGGTTGTAGGGTTTATAGAGGTACAGGGTGGGAAGTAAATTAATTATAATTTAATAATAATTAAGGTTAATTATATAATCAATTGATTATGTACATTGTGTAATTATGATATTTTTTAAGCTATATTTCACGTTCGGGCTGTTGTGTTTGTAGGGGTAAAGAGTGAGAAGTTAATTAACATAATGAATTTATTATTAATCAATTATACTTAATTGTTTAAGTGATAATTAAGTATGTAAAATGTGTAATTGTTATCATTTTTAAGGTATATTTTAGGTGTGGGTTTTCTATTGGTACAGGGTGATAAGTTAATTAAGGAACATTTTTTGATAATTAATTATTAATTTGTTATTAATTATTTAATTGATAATTATCAAATTTGTGAAATTATCATTTTTGTTAAGTTATATTTTAAGTGTGTGTATAGAGATATAGGGTGTGAAGTTATTTAGGTAATGATACATTTAATAATATTGATAAACAATTGTGTTGTTTATTATGTAATGTGTTAGTTGTGTTAAGCTTTTTAAATTCAATTACAGTTTAAGTGTTGGCTATTATGATTGTGAGAGTATAGTGTAGTATTTTAATACAATTCATAATATTCGTTTTAATTGATAATAAGTATTAAGAAATGTAATCATTATGTAACATATTTAATTTGTTTTTTTTAATGGGAATTATGTATTTCTGCTAGGAGCTGTGCTAAATTGGTAAACTTCAATCTTTTACTTCTTTTTATGTTGTAATTACCGCTCCCATTTGCAGTAATCCCGGTAAACCTTTATTGACACTATTGTGGACACTGTATTGAGCGTATTAAATCAACTCACATTTGTCATTGCCTATGGGATTTTTTTACAAGCCACTTCCAGGGCCAAGAACCAAGGATGCTTTCACTTTAACCATGAACAACAGATTCTCCCTACCATCTGGTCTTGATAATCAGGATTGACTGGAACCTTTCCTGACACTAGATGACTCAACCACAATATTGAATATGCTCGTTCCCTCAGGTCATCACATTCTAGAGACCCACCCTACTACTCCTCCAAGTGAGACAAATCTCAATCTAAATATATTAAGTTGGAATGTTGCCGGTTTGGCATCCAAAATAAGCACACCGACTGGATAAAAATAGTTTATAAATATGACATTCTCATGCTACAGTAAACTTGGGTCACACAGGATTTATATTTAGAAGGATTTGAATGTTTTAACATTGTTATCCCCATTCCTAAGGTTGGCCGCCCGTCTGGTGGGCTTTCAATTTGGGTTAACATCAATGCAGGAGGAAGTACAAAGGCTCTAGTTGCAAATAACAACACATTCCAGGCCTTGATCTACACACAGGGGGCTTCCATCTGTTTTATTAATTTTCATATTAATGATTTCCTTACTACACCAAATGTGAATTTTATTAATCTGTTTAACAACATTGCTACCTTACAGAGCCAAAAGGTGTATTATAAATTAGCTTGAATCTGCTTGGGTGGTGACTTTAATGCCACAATTTCCGGAGGTAATAAATTAGACATAGATTCCTCTTTTTATGTGCTTCCATGTAATAGGGGGATAGAATTACTGGATCATTTGTCCAACACTAATCTATCTAATGTCATGGAAATCGCAGCCGTACCCCATAAGGATAAACAGGTTGTGCCAAAATATAGAGGCCGAAGCAGCGCTTCCATTAATGATTATGTCTTTATATCTCCTACCTTAGAAAATTGCTTGATAAAAACTGAGGTTGTACCTACTACTCAAGGTGACCATAATCCCACTACATTAATGTTAAGAATTGCCCTGAGAAGGGAATATGCTAAAGAGTGTGGGGCAAGCAACCTAGCATCTTCTAACGATAATTTAAGATTGATTTGGAGAGGTGTTGACAACAATTATTTATTTCAGAATGGTAAGAGAACGTCTGTTACTTATTAACATTTGTTTGTCACCAACTAACCATAATCCCGAGGTAATAATTGTTTTTAACAAACTTTGTGGGGGAATCAAATCAATGATATCTAGGCCCATCGTGGAATCACGTCATGGACTGAGATGGTTCGATGCTCATGTGTAAATAGAGACCTCCGCAAAGCACTTACAAAGAGCCACAGAGACTTGGTTCTTATCAAATCTTTGAGGCACCAGTATAAGGCTACAATTACCCTACGGAAAAATGAGATTATAAACGAGCGTTGGGACAACCTCGCATGTACTGCCAGATTTAAGAATGGGAAAGTTTTTTGGGCAGCAGTCAAAGATATGAGGTCTATGGGCTACACATTAACTCCCATAAGCTGCAATATACCAAGCACACCTTGGAAAGTCCATTTTTCTAGAATCTTTTTGGCCCCATTACAAAAAGAGTATCTCTACATTCATCAAAATGCTTCTAAGATTCAGATATCCTTGCTAGAGATAGAGGATGTCACCCATCAAAGTTTGGGCAACAAAGCTCCTGGTCCTGACGGGATTCCTATTGACCTCATCAAACATAAACCGGAGTTTTGGCACCCCTTTTATTAAATGTTTTTAAAAATCTAACCAATGCCTTGATTCCGAGCACATGGTCTACCAGCATCATCGTCCCAAATTTTTAAAAAGGCGATAGATCCAACCCAAGTTGCTATAGACCAATCTCCCTGATTTGATACCACTTTAAAATTCTCAGGAGGATCCTGTATAACAAGATTAGGTTATGGACTGAGGAAGAACACATTTTAAATTTTTGTCAGTTAGGTTTTAGAAGTAAAGTAGGTACAGTTGAACAGTGCCTAAACCATAACTTGATTATTGGAAAATATACAAAGTCCAGAAACCCCTATTTATTTGGCTTTTATGCATCTTACCTCGGCCTTTGACTTCGTCAATAGGTCACGCTTATGGTCGATTCTCTTAAATTATGGGTTGGGTGAGGTTTTAGTTCACTTTTTAGCCTATTTACATGGGGACCTAAAAGCTCGGGTGAGGAACAGTAAAGGCAGGGAGGTTTCAAGGGACATCAATATCGGCAGAGGGGTCAGGCAGGGGTGTGTCCTGGCCCCTCTCCTTTTTATCCTATATATGAACGGCCTTCACAACTCTCTTATTAAACATACTAATGATGTTCTCAGAATTAATGGCAACATACTCCCCACCCTGCTGTACGCTGATGATGCGGTCCTAATGGGTTGTACACCCAATGCACTACGCACTTCAGTTCGGGGATTTGCAGATTTTATGGCTGGCTTAGTTCTTTGTACCAATTAAAGAAATTATTTTTAATGATCTGTGGTCCAAAAAAGCATCTCATTAATACAATTTCTATAGGCTCTGAATGTTTACATCCCACTTGCACTTTTCTCTATTTGGGGTTGGTGTTTGCAGCCAATGGTTCCTGGGTTGATCATGTGGCACATAGTAGGAGCAAGTTTTCGAAAGCCATTAACTCAATACTCTGCCTCCCTCAACCGAAAAAGGCAGAGGTGGTTTTAGCTATTATCAAAATGTTTAAATTACATTGTATTCCTATTGCAACATATGGTGCTGAGGTTTGGGGCTTCACAAAGTGTAGTAGCATCCACGATGAGGAAAATAGATGTTGTAGCAAACTCCTGGGGACCCCGATCTCTTCTTCACAGTATGTTTGCCACGAGGAATTGAAACTGACATACATTGAGGACTATATCAGGGCTCTTCCAGCTATGTTTTGGCTTTCAATCTAGAAAAACCTGGCAGCAACTCTCACTAGAGACGTAATAATAGATTGCCTCAAATGTGAATAGTGGAGGGACATACCCTGCTTCTGTGAGGGAGAGCCTAAACATCGTGAATCTTGAACATATCTTTTTAAAACCAACGATATAGAGCACATAAATAATGAAATCCCTGCGGGAGGCTTTAAACACACAGTATAGAAATGTAAGATATGCCAAGGAGGCTTCGAAATCCTCTGTTGCCAGGTACATGTCCCTAGTCGATGGATCCCACTTGTCATCAAACTTAATATCAAGCTACCTTTTAAAACCATAGGTCTTTGGGAGAGAAGATTGCTCTTTCACTTAAGGGCAGACACTTTAAAACTTTGACTTTGCTACCCATTAGGGTACAACGCCAATCTCGATCACATGCAATGTCCCTGCAATGATCATAGTACCCAATCCATGTTACATTTCTTATTTATCTGCAATTTTTATCAAAAATATACTAAATGGTTCTTGATTCCATTTTGAAAGAAAATTGCCATAGTTGATTATAAGGCAGCCAACATGAAAATCCTTGAGCTTGAGGGGATGATTTAATTTTTCGTGTGGGATCCTTTCCGAAGGCGGCAGATTGTGCGTGTTCTTCAATGAGTACCCATTGAAGGCTGTCTCCATTAAGGGGTCGATTCCGATCCTGGAAAAAAAACGTCCGTACGATTCGTATCCGGAGTCCTCTCCGAACGAATTGTAAACATGCTGTACGACCCGACGTGTAGGATCCGGACCGGGGTATGAGGACGCGATTCGTACGGTCCACGTCAGGTAAGGGCGAGTCGTACGGAAAAGTACACAATCACATACACACCATACGGTCCGTACACCCCATGATCGCAGGGGTACGGTGCGTACCCCTGCGATCGCAGGGTGTACACACCGTACACCCAGCGAACATGCGGTATGGTGCGTACACCCCAGTATCGCAGGGGTACACACCGTACCCCTGCGATCATGGGGTGTACGCACCTTATCCGGGGGGGGGCGTTCCGTAACTGTTTCGTGGCGGACTCTGCTTCTCCGGATGTTTTCAGCTCCCGTAGAAAAAGCGTCGTACCGTACATACCCGACACGAATCGTACTTGCTGGGTCGAAAAAAGCAGCCACGAACCGTACGGATGTCGCGTACAGCGGATTCCGAGGGAGATTCGTACGGGGATTTGATGCGTACGGTCTCTGTACGATTCGTACGGAGTCCAGCTCCTGGTACGAATCGTACTTCGTCGTACGTACGGGGGACGTTGCAGGGTATGATTTGTATGGGGAAAACGCTCCTTACGGTTATTCGGAGCGGTTTTTCCCGAATCGGAACTGACCCCTAAGTGTACTAATATGAAAATTTAAGATAACAGTTTAAACATCAGGATTGTCACCCCAAAATGTCAAATATTACACTTGTTGAGATGGCATTTATGTATATTTTATCTTTTGGTACTGTATTATGTAGCGGGACTGTCATTTATTTGATTGTTTATTAACAGTCCAATGTATTTCATGCTGCTATTTCATCTGTTTACATGTCCGTATTGGGAATTTCATACCTTTTTTATGATGCTGCTGTTTTTATTGCAAATTAATTTTTTATTGTTTAATGCATTTCTCCGCTTTTATTTGACCTCTGTTTTTATGGATATATTTATATCCGAATAAAGATCAAATTGATTGATTGATTGATAATTAAAAAACCTTGATTACACAAATTACAAAATTAATTATCAATTAAATAATTAATATTAATTTAAGTTAATTATTAATTAAATTAGATTAATTACTTACCGCCCTATACCCCTACAAACCCCATAACCCACATCTAAAATGTAACTTGAAAAATGTATTAATTACACAACTTACATAATTATTTATCAAATAAATAGTTAATAAATTAAAAAATAATTAATAATTAATTATAATTAAATGACTTCCCACCCTATACCCCTACAAAACCCACAACCTGCAACCACATTCAAAATTACAATAAACTATTAAATGTATTTAAAAAACAACAAAAAACAATTACAGACTATATAAAAACATTACCAATAATTATACAAACAATTTATAACGTATGCAATTACAAGATATGCTAACATATATAACAAATTATATTATTAACAGTGAAATTTCTGTAAATGATATTAACAACATAGATATTCTTAACAGCTATAATAACAACATAGATACTTTTGTAAATTATAATTTTGACATTGATATTACATTCATTAACCCCTTCGATGCTGGCCCGTTTCCGCCGCTGTGCGGTAAACAAACTAACAGGGCGGGGCCGTGACGAACCCCAGCCGTCATCAGCACACAAGCACCGCGGAGCGTGACGGCTGGGGTTTGTCACCAGCATGCAAGGGGTTAAAAAAATCAATATTTTTGTCAACGCTAGTCCTGCATCATGATATTTGTGGATCACAGTATTAAAAACTTGATATTTCTGCATCTCAATACTTTTTACTCTATATTTTGTCTGAATTCCAGGTGGAAACTGGTTTTGCAAGATAAACAATATTGTGTAAAAGGCTTATGTCTCATGTAAAGGCAGTTTATTTTGTATAGTCCTAGGTTGTCCATTTGTGACTATTATATATAACATAGATCCCAACCATTTCAAAATTGCGTTGTTACAGTGCTGATTTCACCCAAATTGCTTTCTGAATTGTAAGCAACAGAAAGCTGCAGGATGGGGTTCACGAGAAGACTGTGTTGTTTAATAAGGAGAGAGTTGGACCACAGAGGCATCCATTCCGTTCCTGTTGACTGTTATGCTCACTAATTTAACAGGCCCCAGAGACAGTTATGCTCCATTGGTTCCTACTTTCCCATTTTCCATTAAACCAATGGATTGTCAGGTGGATGGAAACTAACTGGTTACTCCTCCAAGCTAACAGGCAATGTAGATAATAGTGGTACACACAGCTGCTTTGGCATCTCTAGGTCCATATTTCACTAATAGGGGTGGAGATAGGGTGAAGGTCCTTCAACTGCTGCTGTCTCCCTGAGCTCCATGAGAAAAGAGCATCTTTATCTTTTGGTGCTATGTTCACAGCTCTACAAGACCAAGTCATCAGCTCAAAATCCCCTCGCTATTGTGGGCACTGGAGTTTGTGTGAGAGATCAGAGATTGCCAAACACTGCGTTTCTCTCATATTCCATGAGAACACACAGAGCCTTGACCCTCAGAGACAGGGACACAGCTCTCCTCTAATTACGCATCAGGACCCTGAAACTGTATCTATTAATCTTCACTCATTTCCAACCTTTTCTATTGTCTCACCCTTATGTCTTTTCTTTGTAAGCCCTAACATTTAGTCACTCTTGATACCATCTCCTGATTTCCCACCATCAACCACCTCAACATATTCCTTATCATAGCCCAGCTCTTACCTTTCTGTTTCCGCTTTAGAAATGTTCTTTTCTTTGCCTGTCTTTTTTAACCAATCTATGTGGCTTTTCCCTTCTCAATCAAAATAAAATGTGGCATCGCCAGCCCTCGTTTGCAATCTTCATTGAGCTTGGCTTTGTACTCAGTTGGTAGACAAGTCTTAAACTTTGTCCACTTAGAAAATCCCTAGTGCTGCACATAAGACATTCTGCCCAGGAAGTCTGCATTTGATGGAAATAGAATATTTCCCCTCTAAGGCTCTGATTAGGAGTGTCTTGGAATCGATAAGGTTATTTACAGCACCTAATACATATTTCCCTGCAGTGAGGTATTTTCTGTGTGTAGTAAATGGTTCCTTTATTACTTATTGCCAGATAAAAATGTGTAATTATGCAGTAATTTGGCGCTTTCCACATCAAATTCTACACATATCAGAATTTACTTCACAATGCTCCCCCCATATTTTTTGACACGGTTAACCTCATGAAATGTACCCCGTAAAAATTGAAGAAGGAGCTTTGTTTGCAACCAAACTCAGAATTATAATGTACTCTGCAACAGGGGTTCAGTGTATATTTCACAATTCCACTCCATACTTGGGATTGGGCCAAGTGGTTCCTATTTATCTGTATATATATTATACCGTTTCACACACAATTGCATTTTTGTGATACGAAATGAAACCCATCACCAGGAATCTGGCACTGCAAACTGATAATTCTTTCAAGATCAGCCACACTACTGTCCACATCTACGGTATACTATAAGTGTTGCATTAGAGGTGTGGCCCAGTAAATGCACAATGCGGATGATTCACTCTCAAATTTCATTGTGCCACAATAATTCCAGATAAGCAAAAGCAACATTGTCTAAATAAAATAATACAAATAATTTCCTTTATCAATGAGAATAAACACAATATGTATTAGCTTAAAACTGTGAAGGACTGTTTCACAGTAGAAAATGAGTTATGGTGAAGGCAAATCTCTGAGAGGGAATGATCCCAGGTTCAATATTATCTCATGCTCCAAAATTTATCATTTCACAGTAGGCCTGTTACAAGTAACATATTCAATAGGATTTGACTCAACTCCATAATCACACAATACCTATTCAATTGTGGATCATGCCAATATCAGAGTCTTCAAGACACAATTTTTAACCCTACCTGGTGCAGAGGAGGAAATACTTCACTCAAGAACACTATGAAATATAAAAACAGGCTCTGAGCCCATTGACCATCTGTTCTTGACTTACCCAAAAGTTACGCTGATCTCATCTCCTCTCTTGGACCTTTCCCATATAACCTATCTCACAAAAAGTACTATCTTTTTACATTCTACACAGTCGTGCTCAGGGTCAAGGGCAGTGAGTTTGCATTTACTTTCCCTCCAATATCTCCACTGTATGTAACACATTCGATATCCATCTAAACGCCGCCCATACACAATCACTTGTACATCCCAATGCCCTCATCACTCACCCCATTCAGCTTGGCTCCTTTCACTAACCTCACTCTATTAGAGGAAGAAGATGGAAAACAGATTTGTGTGTCCTATAGAAAGTTTTGAATTTGACAGAGATCGGTAAACAGGTGTAATATGCCTTTCCCAAATTTATTTTGAGGAGCTGTGTTTTGCAGATATTGACATTTTAGATAAAAATAGTTCTTAGTAAAGTCCAAATAGGCACTTTTAGCATAATGCATTCATGAACTTCATACTGCCTGAATGGCTTGAACACTCAGAGAGAAACTAATGCATCTAAAGATTTTTATTTTATTTTGAAGTGCTGCAAGTGATGGAAACCTCACCTATACAGTTCCACCTCTGCCCGATGACCATGGCCTGCCAGTCTTGAATGGCACTATATTATCAATATTAAAACCCCTTTAAATGTATGTTATAACTAAACTGCATTTCGTATATTGTATGAGTCTCTATTCCACCATCCAAGCCTTATTTGGCAGCAACTCTTTTCTAGGTTACCTCCCATCTACCACACTATTTTTATGTACCATAATAATGGTGTGAGTAGTAGTTCTCTTCCAATTGTTACCCAACTCAGTAAAAATGGTTCACACATAAGTGAAAGAATCCAAGAGAAGTGAGTCCAGAATTACATAATAAACCTAACAATTGCTGATGTTTATTTAGGAGTGGTTTAGGGAACTTTTCTGTTGAATGGAGAGTCATTACAATGAATGCATGAAGCAAACAAATATAATAAGTGTATCTAGAATCTAACACTGACTTATTACTGGAAAAGTGGAGCTGAATATGTCATAGCTGATTCATAAAGTGTGATACAGAGTTCATGCGACAAGATGGGGCTGTATCATGAAAAGCTATGCCGAGTTAATGCGTAAACTTTAGCCCGCATTAGTCAGAAACAGAGAGAGGCAACCCCCTGCTCACTGTTTCCAACATGTGCTGTTTGCATTTCATTCTTGAATTCAGAGACATTCCAAGTCGTATGTGTTAACTTTAGACATCTGAAATGTAAAATGTCAGGTTCTAGCCTTTGAACTGAACCAGTGCAGCTCTTCATGATACAGCACATGTGTTCATATTTGTATTTACTATTAGACACGTCTGCACTTTTTAAGTCTGTCTTTTTAGGCGGCTTAGACTTCACCTATATATTGGTCTACAATTCCACCAGCTTTTTGTTGGATTTTTTACCTGCAAATCAAAAATCGAGTTTAAATTGAAAGTTGCTTTGGTGTGTTGTTTATTGCTTATAAGAAAACCATTGTGAATACGGGAAACATCATTTACCACGAAGGCATTACCACTACTCACGTTTACCACGTGACACTTACCACGCAGGGTGCCTTCCACGCAGGGTACCTTCCACGACGTCTTTACCACGGGCTAGGGGGGAGACGTGGTATTCCTTCAAGTCGATCTGCGTGGGCATGGGGGGGCAGAGGGAGGGGGGGGGCTCGGAGGGGGGCGGGGGGGGGTCTCCCCCCCAAAAAATAACAAGCAGGTTACTTTAACAAAAAAACGAACATAAATTTAAAAGAAAGAGGAAAGAGCCTCCCCCAAAGACGTGCCGTGTACGTCAAAAAAGCAGTCCTTTTTTTATTTTGGTATACGTGTTTTGACGCTT
Organism: Lissotriton helveticus; assembly: GCF_964261635.1. Classification (NCBI taxonomy): domain Eukaryota; kingdom Metazoa; phylum Chordata; class Amphibia; order Caudata; family Salamandridae; genus Lissotriton; species Lissotriton helveticus. Next base: position 995,126,208 of record NC_136072.1, read on the forward strand.
GTTTCAAAGGAGGATGGAAGTAAGGGCTCGTGGAGAAAGACGTGAAGGTAAGACGTTGCAACGCGTAGTAAAATGCTACGTTGTAAATACCAGCGTGGTAAAGCCACTTGCGAGGTAAAATTCGCGTGGTAAAGCCATGCGTGGTAACTGAAATCGTGGTATAATCATATATTCTGTGAATACTGCTCCAAAATGTGTCGCATTATGCCAAATAATTTGTGTTTTCTTACAGCATAACTTATTGATTCCTGCTGCATAATTTGGTCCTCCCCTGCAACATTGTTCCAGTTGCCCAAATTCAATCCTATGGCACTTGTAATACAGCGGACGGTATGTCTGTCACTTTTATGTCGGCATACACCATCCTCCATACTCTAAATCAGCCACATAGTATTTCCAATTTTTTTTTAATAGAGGTCGTCATTTGTATTATTTTCGTATATAATCAATGAACAGTGAACTTCTATGCAGAGTCCAGAGAGGCACCTGTGTGCCCCCCAGCTGGGGATGTCACCCGTTATTCCACTGAACTTGGGCAGAGCTAGATGATTATAAAAATAAAGGGAGTACAAAATTGCATAACCTTGAGACTGCTTACCAGTGAAATGCAATCATTCTGAATTTACTCAAATGAAGCGAGTATTTTTTTCTGATGCCCTTTTCAAAAACGATTTGATACATTCTAAAGTGATGTCAAGATGTACGACGATAAATACACGATTGGACTCCAGAAACCACAATACTCTGATAACAAAAGTAAAGGCACCTACTGAAAGGTTTACTGCTAATCAGAATAATTATTGTCAGATATGATCAAAAAAGCTAATATCAATGTATAAAACATAACTTTGAGTACTCTTGGTTATACTATAATTTAGGCATCATATAATTCTGGATATCATTTCAAATTAGCATATAAATCATGATTAAACGAACTGTAATTCAAGAACAAAACCGGAAGCGTTTTTACATGAAATCAAATGAGCAAAACCATTTGGAATTATTTTAAATACCCATAGAACAACATGTAATACATATGACACTTGTGTATGGAAAAATGTGCATCATACTAATGCTGTACAATACACTATAGGGTATATTCACAAGGAGCCATCACTGAATTAACGGCACAATATCGCAGCCAAAGTCGTGATAAAATGACCCCACCATTCACAAGCTGGTGCTAACAGCCCATAGCACCAGCTTAACCGCGATAGCATCTGCAAAAAACATTGCCACAGAGGACCCCTGCAACTATCGCTAATGAGATGCAAAGTAGGCGTTCCCGTGCCAAAACCTGCGGCAACACCATACCTCAACATTCACAACGACCAGCCAGATCGGCGATAAAAACACAAAACATGCGATAAGGCACATTCACAGCAGTAATTTTACACCTGCTCTGACCTGGTGTAAAGTCGGACCACAGCCTGTACCACAAATGGGAGCACAGCCCACATAAACACGAAGAAGGGGGGGTGGAGGGTCCCACGGGATGTTTAACGACCAACCAATGCTACTACCCCTATTATAACAATTATACCAACAAACGAGTAGCAAGGGGTCAAACAAAAGGGAACTACAAGCTAAATGTCTGTGTAAGCAGAAGAAGGAGTGAAATAACAACTGAACCCATGAATATTCACCTAGGGTATTCATTCATTGGGGAAAAAAAGTGTTCCCATCAGTTGTCGACCTGGACCGCCCTTCATCATCTGGGATCCTTCATTCCATGAAGGCAAGAATGTATACCCACAGTGGATTGGCAGATGTATCAGCCTAATCTAAACTGTGTGTCCCAGTGATTGAGGTAATGCATGGGGGTTAAAGGTATCAACTGAATAGCAGTGCAAAAATTATAGTGAGAAAAATAATAAGTGATAAGACATGTGTCTATAAATAAAATTGGATAGTGAAGGGGTGAAAAACTTTAATATGCACCTCTTCAATCCCAAATCTAAAAAGGAGTGCGAAAATAGTAGTGTAAGCAAATAACTACTAATAAGAATGTAAGGTCAACATGTTTCTGCAGACAAACGGAGCCAAAAGGTATCCTGCTGCTTCATCAGGACCGTTCGCGCTACTGCTGTATACATTCAAAGGGTATCTCCTGATTGTGATTTGAATCATCCTTCTCCTTGCTATTTGGAAGGAGAGGACTGCTCCACCTCACCTGGCTGCAGCGCAGGTAAATAGAGCACCGCTCTGCCCGTCGGTACTCCAGACGTCCCTCTGGGCTGTCTTGGGGAGCACAGCCCACAGCCACAACTGAAGCCAAACAGATGCCATGGAGCAACTGAACATGCAGCACAGACACCCAAGAGGGCCACAACACCCACCAACACCACACACACACCCGCAACCCCCGCCCCCCCTCAGCCTACCCCCAACTCCAGACCAAGAAACTGCACACTCACACCATGAATCCCAAAACAAATATTTTGCCTAAAGTCACACAATGAGAAACATCAACATACATGCGTGGCCAGGAAATGGAAATTCAGTCATACAGTAATGCAATCATCAACACAAAACACCATACAAACAAATGCCAAAACAACCATTCGGATGAGACCTAGCAGGTCCTCACTGGACAATCCGTAAGACACAGCCTGGATCACTAGAGCCAAGAGAAAAAGGTGTGCCATGCGCCCAACAAAGGAAAGAGAGGGAGAGAGCGAGGGAGAGAGACGGAGAGAAATTGCACAATCCATACACCATGAGCCCAAGGCCGTTTCCCAATCTCAGCGCCAATGCCACATCACATTCCGAAAACGCAAGTAGAAGGCAGATAAACATCAGGGATGAAAGCTCCATTGTCCAAATGCAGAAGGCAGGAGGACCCCTGCACCTCTGACCTTGGTCCATAACACACCTGGAATAATAATCCACATTTGTAAAGCGTGAACAATCCCCCGTAAGGGTCTCTAGGCGCTGGGGGCCGTCGGAAAGATTGAGCAAGATATTGCCCAGAGTCACATGGTGCTGGGCTAATCTGCCGCTGGCCCCGGGGATCGAACCGTGATCCACAGATTCCAGCATCAGTCGCCCTGGCCGCGGCGCCACACCTCTCCCTCATGGAACACCAGGAGAGAGATACCATGGCAGATGTGGACGTCTCCCACACCACGCATAGCGCAAATATACTATCTGACTCATCCACAGCCCACACACAGAAGTCCCTGCTGGAGGTACCCCCGCATGGGATGCCCTTGACACTCAAGGAAATAGCAACCCATTCAGCCCAACGCTGCACACACATTCAAATCATTGCCCAGAGCTGTGGCATATCCTCCATATAACTGCCACAGTTCAGAAGAGTGCTGGTTCCACGAGATGTACCAAGGCATTGGCATGCTATACCGGGCACATGCACAACTCACCTCACGTGGAACACTACTGTGCACGTATGCTGCATTTACTGGGTGCAGTGCCACTGGCAGTGCTGCGGATCAGTTACCGGCTCAGCTTCCGCATTGTCTACGTCACCTGCATTCAGCCCTGGTTCAACTGCCGAACATGCTCATTCGAGTGTCCCATGGATGTCTGCCGATCCAACACAACTGTAGATGAATTGGACTATGACTTGAGTGTGCGCCCCCTGTTGGAACACAAACAGGATTGGAACCGATGCAGCCGTGCATGGGATGCCTTGACATAATGTGAATGTATTGGCAGTTGTGCATGGGAGATTGCACAATTCCTCGTGTGCAGTGACCAAATAGAGGCGCTCCCCTATGGGTCTGTATTGCGGATTGGTGAAACGTCGTAGACTGAGCACACCTGCCTGGACCAGTTAATGGATTGGCTCAACCTGGTATTCCTTGAACAGGACAGCAACTTACTATTGGAACACATTGCACATGAAGCTACACAGGCATTCATGGACAAGTAACTACGTCCCTGCAGCCACATCCGAATGTTACCCACAGCACATGTTCCTACAACTTGTTGCATTGTGGGGATTGCTTACATATCCCACCAAAACAGAGGACATGTCTGCCATTGTCCAGACTCTGGATGCATGTGCGTGGCATAACACATGTGTACACACACCTGTGCAAGGTGATGCAGGTCCATGGTCGGAGCAACACAGCATCATTTGGCAACGTTGCCAATTCAGACGCACTGCTGGGAGAGCACACACATGGCAAATTAGCACAACATGTGAAACTGTCGGACCCTTTCACCTGAACACTGTAAGTAGAGCAGACAATCAGAGCAGTCCGGTGGCAGAGCACCATGCAGATCCCATGTGCAGTGAGTCGTGCCCCCTCACACAGGGCAATGGGCAGACACCACACAACACATGACACATCCAGCATGGCAAAGTGGGCTGGGAGTGTTGCCGTCCATGATGATTGTTGTACATTTTTGCAACACCATTTCCTGAACCTCGACATGTACCCATGCTGTGTGTATGTGTCTTAAGCATGTCCCTGACTGTTGTGGGTGTTGCCTTGTCCACACTGACACGCACATCCCAATAAAGTATATGCCACACCACTGGTGTCTAACTGTGAGGTGTGTTGATTTGATTGTCCACTCAAGTGCCACAATGAGCATCGTCCCTACACATGGAGGAACTGACTCATGTGCAATGGGGATGGGTCCCTTTTGCAAGCTCAACCTCTATGAGCAAGACATTGTTTTGGGATAGGTGATGGCCGACATATGCACTGACGTGACTTTAGCAATGTGAGGATGGTGTCCAACCTCTGACCATGTGGAGCAATGTCATACATCATAACAGAATGTGTCCACACAGATGTGTGTAAGTAGGTAGGCGTCCTGAAGTTCTGTTGTCACATGTGAAGTAGGACACCACTCCTGGCCTGCTACCGATTTGGTCAATTTTTACACATTGCCCTATTCAACACATGGACATGTGCCTACGTTGGGGGTTTGTGAGATTGTTGTTGATGTGCAATGGGGCCACAGCTAGTACTCACCTTCACAGTCATCCAATTTGCCATGTGTCTCAGGGATACACATGTGCATAGATGTCAGTTACCATGGTGTACTTTTATGTGTAATCATTGTCCAGACATCCAGCCAGACATCCATACATTAGTGAACATAGTAACAACACATCTGTGTGATTCTGAATGTTTAATTCACATACAGGTGATTGATGGAGCTGGAGCTGTACTTGACCATCCAAGCCCACATCACATGTAAGCCCAGTGGTGGGCAAACCACAGTCCTTTGGGGATTGAGAAGTGATTAGGAAGTGGGAGGGTGTAGTCTGCAGCAGGATTGCTGTGTAATTGGCCAGCAGTGAAGTAATTGGAGTCCGTGTCGGGGTCTGGGTGGATTTCACTGAGTGTTCCCGGGGTCAGTAGGGGGTGTTTCCCAGGGCATGATGCATAGGTCATCACCAGGCAGGGACAGGGCATATGGTGGTGATGGATGTACTGCCTCCTTCCTCACACAGTAATTCCCATCCCCTTCTTACTCCCCTGATACGGATTCTGTGTCCGGTATGTCCGGTGTGTGTGGCGGGGTGATGGCTGCATCACTGTGTTCCACTGACACAACAGACTGCGAGGGTGATGGGGCAGCATCATTGTGTGCCACGGACACATCAGGGGTCGGAGCTGTGTGTGTCGATGTTCCCGCTGCAGCCATCTGGGAGCGGCTCAGTAGCAGCAATGGTAAGATGAACACTGCAGGGCATTGAGTTTCCCAGATATTACTTGCTGGTTTCCAGCCCTGGCAGACATACTTCCAGCCTGCATCTGCTCCATGGTCTCCATTGGCCTCCGCATTTGTGCCAACTCTGTGCTGTAATCGCTGGTGCCTGTCTGACCAGACAGTTCTTTTAGTAGATTCATGTCCCCAGCGAGGTCAGCCAAAGTCTGTGGCGGAGCATGGTGCATGCAGGGGGTGTCCGATAGGGACTGTACGTGGTCCCCGATGGGACTCAGACACCCACGTATGGCATCGAGTTTGGCTGCCACGAGTTCGAAACCCACCCGCAGCTGTTCAGCCAAATCCAGCTGTCAACTTCACATATGTTGTTGGACCTCCATGTATTGGTCGGTGGTGCTGGGAGACAGCTGTTGGGGTGTGTGTTTCCTGCTTTGTGGTCTGTGCAGGTGGTGGGCTAACCTCGGGGCAGCTGGCCTGCCCTCCTCTTGGGATGAGGTGCGGAGGCGGTCTATTATCCTTTGGAGGGTGTCTTGACATATATGTAGGTTGTCCTCTTTGTCATCAATGATGTGAAGTGTGGTGTGCCCTGCAGGTGGTGTTGTTTGTCCCTCTGCAATGTGAAAGGTGAGATGCAGGTTAACAGAGTTACACATGTATTTTGGACTTTTGCTGATGTTTACATTCAAACTGCATGCCAATGTACATTGTCACAGTTTTGGTGGAGCTGGCTATTTGATGGCAGTCAGTGTGTTTTTCGACCATATGATGGATGTGTGGTAGTACCCGTGCATTTTCATCACACAGTGTCAGGCTATGCCAGATGTGAGTGGACAGTTACTACGCACGTGCAGGACCTGTTGTGAGCCCTAGCCTATGCTGTTCCACTTTGTACATCATTACCGTCATTGCTGATGTTCTGTGATTGCTATATGTGTGTGCTGCATTGTGGGGGAGTTTCCCCTGCAGCTCTGATTTTGTGTAGCCTTCTCCCTTTGAGGCGGTGCGCCTTTGAATGTTGTGCTTTTCTGACTCTGATTTGTTTTTGACTTGGGTCATATGTGCTCTTGGACAGATTTTGTGGCCTGGTGCATTGTTTATCTGCTCTCCGTGTATTGTACGGCATGGGTTGTGTGTACACATGGACATGTCAAAGTGTGACATTCTCCTTTACGGATGTGATCCGCACTGGGCTACCTCCATGTCAGTCCATGGGCCATCTCATGTTTTTGGGCTGCTGCCATGCTATCGGGCATGCAGTGTTACTTGCATAGTCAGTGTGGGTCACAGAGCCACTGCTTTGCTGGATTCAGCACATGTGCATGGGTCAGTTGTGATATTGGTTATCAGGAGGGGGCCCCTTTGAGCACATTGTGAATGGGGGCCTACTTGGAGTTTCTATGTGTGCTGCAGTGTGCCAAGGCTATCAGTGATGTGTTCCACGATCATTGTGGGTGTGCAGTGTGCTACACATAATTGTGCATGTGTGTCTTTGTGCCCATCTTCCCCCGTCCCCTCCGTCCCTGGTCGTTACTCACCCTGTTGCTATTGGGTCAGGTCATATCGTACTGTGTCCAGGCCCCCAATTCCTTCCACACTGCTGACTATGCCATCATTTCCTCCAGCTCATCCAGCTCCTCCTGTGTCGCAGGACCCCTGCCTCCAGTTGCCCTTGCTGCCTTCCTGTTGGCAGAGAGCTTCTCCTTTGTTTGGCTGTACACTTCATGCCGGTGCATCTTGACCTCCTCCAGTGACCTCCTCGACACTCCGACTGCATTGACATTGGTGACGATAGTCTGCCATATTTCCATTTGGGTTGCCGGTGCCGCAGTGGAGGTGCCGTACAGTTGTTGATGGTGTCCTATGACCTCCGTGACGATGATCCGGTCTTCCTGCGGACTGAACCCCGTCTTCATCTTCCTCTTCTCTTTGCCCTTCCCTGAACACGGGGTTCCATGCTGGTCCTCCGTGGGGCTTGTGGGGTTCGGCTTGTCCTCTGCCCTCGGTCTGTGTGCATGCATGGTGCTACGCAGTTAGAATTGGTTATTTTTTTTTCTTTCTTTCATAGTGCATTTTCCCGCATGACGCGTGGGATTTGCAGGCCTGTGGCAGGTTTTCTCTGATTTTTGTCCCGCGATTTGCCGCATCATATGTTTTTTTGCGTTCGCGTTTCACATTTTTGCGGCATGGCATTGATTTTCACACGGAAATTTGCCGCATTGTCTGGTGTCTATCACATGCTACCGCAGCATTGTGAATTTCACGTTGCCACAGGGTTATTTTCCCGTGATAGGCTGCGATGTTGAAAGTTGTCTTACGCTACTCCTGCGGTAGTTATCACACCTTCTTGTGAATATACCCCTGTACGTTTTAGCTAAGGGTCATTCATGACAGGAAAGTAATCTATTTTCAATGTTCGAAGAGTCCGTACGTACATAGATGATCTGTGGTGTACATCTTCCCATAAAAATGGTGAAATGGTTAGGCTTAAAGAGAGCATTAAGTGCAGAGAAGCAGATATTTAAATATTTATAAAGATTAATTACAGTAGGAAATGTGAAGTTGAATGGCTGATAGCAACAGAGATTTTTTCATGCACTTTTTAAATAAACCCTCTTATTTTCCACCATCTATGCTGAAACATAGTAAACAGACCTGGAAAAAGATTTCTGCCGTTTTTATTTTTTTCCCATTATTGAAATAATGTATTGTTCTTTGTTGGCGCATTGATTAGCTGGTAATGAGTTTGAGAGTAGATAGGGCACAATTCCGTGCAGCATTCTGAAAGGTCAAACTGCAGAATATGGATCAGGAGACCAGTGCAGAGGTTAAAAAGCCACGAACTCCGAATCCATCAGCACAAGGCATGCATTGCATCTTAAAAATCAAATGGCACTTTGGGAGATGCCCAAGATGGCTCTGGAAGCAGCAAGGTCAGGATTATGGCGCTGTTACAAAGTGTGGCAGAGACTCGTACTGAATACTGGAAGTGCATAATGCGTATTTCGTGTAAGTGGTCATTATTTTAAAGGAGACGTTCCTGACAATCTCTGATTTTCATTCTAAAACTAGCACAGTATGTGCTCGTTTCATACAGCAGGAAAATAGAAACATTGACTTTTCTGATTAAAAAGAGAAGAAGGAACTCCATGAGTTGAATATATGATCACATTTCTGCTTCTCGCTGTTCTAATCTGCCACTAAGCGTTCATTTAGTTGGTTTCATAATGGCCCTGCACAATAAAAGTAAAACAATGGACTCTAAAAGTTAACACGTACTGGTAAAGCCAACAGGTGTGGCTATTCTGTGAGGGGAAGTGTTTTTTGTGGATTGGCAAGCTTGTGAGCATGGTAGAGTGGATGGGCAATTGGAAGAATGCTTAGAATGGATGCGATGAAGGAATGCATGGATGGAAGAATGAGTACAAGGATAAATGGATGATGAAGGGATAGATCCTCAATAGATGGATGCATGGATTGGTGAATGAGAGCATAAGAGAATAAATAAACCAGAGACATTTTAAGTCATGGGCAAAGTGAGCAATTATGTTATGTCATCATAAGCTTATAAAGCGCCTTATCACCCAGCAGTATCTAAGCGCTATCTGCGCACACACAACACCAATGAAGTACACAGCCACCCGATCAGAGAGGCCCCCAAGCTTCTAGGAAAAGCACAGTTTTCAGATTCTTCCTGAAGGGGAGAAGATTGGTTTCTTTCCTAAGGCTAGCTGGAAGATGGTTCCAAGCCTGAGGAACAGTGTTAGAGAAAGCTCTGCCACCCTTAGATGCGAGGTTAAACCGGGGCAGACCAGATTACATGCCTCAGCGGATCGCAAGGTCCTGCTTGGCACGTAGGTGGTAAGTCGTTCCTTGATATAATTTGGAGCCGCGCCATACAAGGCCTTATGTACGATACAAAGGCTCTTAAATTTTGCTCTTTGGGCAATTGGCAACCAATGAAGCTCCTGTAGTAGGGGCGTGGCCTGAGTTCGCCTGGGTTTATTAAAAATGAGTCTGGCGGCATCATTCGTTATGACTTGTAGCCTATCTAGAAGATGTTTTGGTAGGCCATAGTATAAAGAGTTCCCTTAGTCCAGGCGTGCCAGTATCAGGGCAGACACTTCCAGCCTAAGGGTAGAAAATGATAACAAAAAGGATCATTTCCGAAGCTGGCGCAATAGGCTGATGCATATGCCCACCACCGCCGATACATGCTGGGTCATGGACAGTAGGGCATCAATTCTGATGCCCAAACTTTTTACTTCCACTGCTGGATCTGGGAGAGGTCCCAGTTCCGCCGGCCAGAACAGATCACTCCAAGGGCTTGCAGCTGTCGTGACTGCCAGGACTTCAGTTTTCTCCGGATTGATTTTCAAAACATTATCCAACATCCAGTTGATGGTAAACTTGAGAATGTCATGCATCCTCAAGTGAGCTATAGATGAGTGCTCAATCTGGATCAAGATTTGAGTGTTGTCGGCATAATTATAGACCCTGCAGTCCAGCTGGTTCAGTGCGGCTATCAGCGGCTGTAGATAGATATTAAAGAGCAGGGGTGAGAGGGCTGACCCCTGGGGTACACCACAGGTCAGCTTGGCTGGTTCGGATACTAGATCCGCTAGTTGGACTCGCTGTGATCGATCCCCAAGGAAAGAAGTCAACCAGACCAAGACCGTGCCCTGTATCCCTAGGTCCTTAATCCGCGATAGTAGTTGGCTATGATTAATGGTATCAAACGCCGCGGATAAGTCCAGAAGGACCAGGGCACACAGGTTTTTTTTGTCAGCCTTCAATCTCAAGTCATCCAGAATGGAAAGCATGACTAATTCCGTGCTGTGATGAGCTCTAAATCCAGCCTGATTGGGCTCAAGCAGGTGATTGCTTTCGAGGAAGTGGGTAAGAAAATGTAGAACATGTTGCTCCAGAATTTTCGCCAGAAAAGGCAGTTGGGAAATAGGCCTAAAATTCTTTAAAACATTTGGGTCAGCGCCTGATTTCTTTAGGAGCAGGACCACCCGTGCTTCCTTAAAATTAGAAGGAACAGATCCCAACTTCAAGGACCGATTTAGAAGGGTGAGGACTTTATCCTCCATTCCAGGCCATCCTAGCTTAAAATTTTGAGGAGGGCAGGGATCCGCTGGAGAGCCAGATTTCACCCGACCCATTATGGTGGCCAAGGATTCCTTGGTGAAGGCGGGCAGTTGAGTCAAAAGGTCCATTGTGGGCCAAGGGGGTGTAGAAGGAGGCTCAAAGGAACATGGAAGATTTGGGGTGTGAGTGATTTCAGTGATTATATCCTTAATCTTATCCATGAAAAAGATTTGAAAATCTTGACAGTCCTTCTGATTAAATGTCGGGTTTGGCCCTTTAACCGTTCGCAGATCATTTAGAACTTTAAACACTTGTTTCTGAGAATTAACTGCCTCCGAAATTGTTGCCTCATAAAATTCAGCCTTTCTCTGATGGATGTTTTTTTTGTATATTGCGAACTGCAGTATGTAAGCAGCACGTGCACAGGGCAAGCTGGACTTACGCCAAGCTCTTTCGCGTTGGCGAAGGACTTGTTTTTGTTCCCTAAGGGTGTTGTTAAACCATTTTGCTCCCTTGCCCTTATCTATCAATCTGATTTTATGGGCTGGAGCTACTACCTCAATGGCCTCCTTCAGTATGGATAGTAGGGTGTCACTTTCAGCTTCCAGGTCATCCAACTTAGCAGAGGGGTAATCAGACTGTAATAGAATAGTTGTCAGGTCTGAAGCCTTGACCTTATTCCAACTATGCACCATTTTCCAGTCTGGTTTAACTTTCTGATGTCGTGTAAGAAGAGGGTACTGGCCTTCAATTAAATAGTGGTCCGACCAGGAACATGGAGAGACTGCTAACGGGGCTATAGGTGGAAGAGACGACCAAACCAAGTCCAGAGTATGGCCTTTCTCGTGCGTAGGCTCCCTCACCCACTGAGTAAGTCCCAGAGATACCATAGCCTCTTCAAAATGTTTGGTCTGGCCATCCTTTGGGATAATTTCCCAATGAAAGTTAAAATCCCCGAGCACGACCAAACCTTTGTAGCGGGTGCGGAAGTCATGCACCAGTTTCAGAAAGGGTTCCATGAACCTACTGGTTGTAGTAGGTGGACGGTATACTAAAAGAAAAAACACGCAATCTGTAGGAGAGCAGAATTTCACCCCAAGTATATCCACACCTTCAATGCACTCTGAGCAAAGTGTTTCAGTTTTTAGGGTTTCTCTAAACAGAAAGGCGACGCCAACCCCCCTGTTGTTATCCAATCGATTGGCATAAATAGTGTTAAAGCTAGATGGCAAAGCTGCCACTAGATCTGGCATAGATGAATCATTAAGCCAGGATTCAGTAATACACAGCAGGTCCAAGTTATCATCATGTAAAAGAGAGAAAACCTCAAGATGGTGCCTTTGTAGAGATTTAAGTATTAAGAGTGTTAAGCAAAGGAAACCTGCACCCTTGATCGCTCTCCTGCTTTAGAGGGATATCAGGTAATAAGATTGGGGTTGGAGTTACATTCGTGAAAGTCGCAAGGTGTCTCAGTAGCCCCTCCTGCGCGAGTGTAAACTTCACGTTTTCGGGTAGCAAGTATGGAGCCGATTTCCAATCTAATAAGGACTGTCGTGAATATATCAGAGGAGGACCAGGGGTTCCGGCCCCGGGGCCCGGCCTAGCGCGGACGGGCGCAGATGGGCTCGCCTTTGGCGTGCCAGAGGCACGCCCGCTGCGCGCGCGTCCAATTGCGCAGGGCTTCCACCTTCTAACTGCGGCCCCTAGGGAAGTGAACATTCTGTCTATTTGATCTCTGCCTATTCGATTTCTCTATCTAAACCTCTCTCCCTTTCTGCCTAAATCTACCTCTGATTCTGTCTCATGACCCAGTCCATCTTAACCCCTTCCACGCTCATGACGAGCTGGGCTCGTCATGCAGTAGCCTGCTCACACGCTCATGACGAGCCCAGCTCGTCATGAATAATGGGTTTTTGAAAATCCCAGCGCAGGGTTGTAAATCTGCGAGCATCGATGCGGTTAAGGATTTTTGGGGTCCCTGGCAGGACATATTTCAGCAGTTTTTTGGGACCTTGTTGAAGTTTAACCTTATAACTTAATACGGTTAGGCACCACACAGGGCTGAATTTGCAGAACATGAGTGATACAATTTAAATTTGGTCCATATAGGGTCCCCCAAAATATGTGTTACCTGAGGACCCCTAAAATCTTTAAGATGACACTGGAATAAGTAAGTTATTGGCAGTTGCTAGAAGGACAAATGGGACTTCATGTAATGTTCATGTTGCTTCGGGTGTAATTCAGTGTATGGTGTGTACTTTGTAAAAGAGGCTTTTGTAGAAATCAATAATCTTAGAGACCAAACTGTCAGCACACTCCTTGGCTGAAAGACTGGGAGAGGCATTGGCATGCCACTTGGTGAGGGTTTAGTACTAGCCAGAGGCATCCTCTTATAGACAGCAGAAATAGTCAATTAGTTTCACTCTGGGTTCATGAGATGATACATATGAAACAGAGAAGGCGTGTTGCTTCCTGTGTTATTCTTTGAAAATAGGCAATCAAATCTGACTATGGTCTGCGGTCCTTATTTGAGATCTGAAAAGAGTCTCTTGGGTACATTTATAGATAAAGCTCTTATGGCTAAAAGGTATTGTTTCCTCGTTGAAATGATTTCACTGCCATAAAATTGCCTTTTCACTGGAGGTCTAGCAGAGCAACACCAGGCTTAACTTACAGCCATTGTTTCTGAACCTTCCAGGCTCACGTTTAGTATCCTCAGGGCAGAGGCGAAGTGGTCAGTAATAAGTACGAATGTGAAATAATAAAGATGAGCCAAAAGTATTTAAGACGTACAACCAATTTACACCTCACATAGAAGCATTATATTCGTACATAAGAAAGAGTTGGCCTGATTCGAAAAAGCATTTTGGCCAAAAATGTACGTTTGAAGCTGAATATGACTTTCTGTGTTAACAAAGGGGTTTCTGGGGGGCATAATTCATGTCACTACTACAAATTTATCTGCCACAAACGTAGATAAATACACAGTAGTAAATGCTAGACAAGGGATGGGAAGTTTGAGGAATATGAGAAGTGGGAAGATCAGATCGGATAAGTGTTATTAGTTTGTGAACCCCCACCAAAGTACCTTTTACACCTTCCCACACTGGAAATAGTTAAAGATTTACTGCATCCAAGGACTGAAGTAACTCCCCTTTCAAAGAATGCAAAAAGGAAAAGGTCCCTCCCAGATTTGGTGGGGTGTAGGGAAAAGGTTTTCTAACAAGTAAAACAATGTTTTTTCTTTGGTAGAAAAAAAGAAAAGAAAATATGTGCTTTTGCACACTACACTCCCCTTCCCAGTGTGTGGGATTGTACACTATAGACAACCTAACACAATCTAAAAAAATTCAAATGACAGGTACATTAGTACACCTGGAAACCTGTTCCTGGAGGGGTTTTCCAGGGAGAATATTACACCTGTTTTGTGAAGTAGAAAATAGAGTACATTTATAGTCAGGCAGTCATAGAGCTCTACAAATATTTCTAGACTTGTTTGTGAATTGAGTACATTGTATCTACAATGGTGAAAACCGCTCTGTGTGCAGAACGTTTGCACTCCCAAATTGTATCTTAAGGGCCCTTTGTGGGCATCAACAGTGGTGACCCAGAGGAATGGTCAGAAAAAACCCATACAAATGCGTTGCCTTCCCAATTAGGATTAACTTTTTGGGTATTTACTAAAATGTTGTTATTTATTTCCCACACATATCTGCACATGGTAGTTCCCCCTAGGCCATCCAGACACAACTGCTACAAACATTACCAGTTTTTGGGGTAGGGTCTAGTAAGATAAATTATTAGTGAGAGAAAAAAGGATCTCCTAAATACATTTTAAAATGTGTCACACAACATAACCATATACTAGTGTACTTCACTCAAGACGTGAAATACACAAGCTTAGGGCTATGGATACAGCTGTACGAATATGTTTTATAGAACCCCTTACTTTTAAGACATTTCCTCTTGACATACGTGACTTATGTGTGTTTGAAAAGGGAAGGATTGTAAGTACACACAAGAGGCTAATTTGACAACATACAAGAATGATACTTTGCACATATTTTAGGAAATTAGACACCATATGCAGAAGCCTTTAGGACCTTGGACAGTGGCAGTTTTAGACATTAATAATTATTTTGCTCTTTTGTGCATCCCAAGGAGACACTCTATTATATTTTTGTCAGGTTGCAAGGTTTTGATAATCAGGTAATATCCTTACCGTACTCGATATATACATGTTTGCATCTTAATTACAATCAAACAGGTGAACTATTTAGAAGTGGTTAATCTGTCCAGTAAGTTGATTGGAAGTCACTTAGGGAATAGCCATGATTTTAAAAGGGTAGTAGGTTTTCATAGAATCTATATTCTATAACTTCGTTATTTTATATACACAGTACCACACTCTCCAATTTGGACTTAAGCACATACGCAAGTGACAAGACGCTGTTATATTTTGGGTGCAGCATTCTATCTTTCCATTCTCTGAGCTGTCTGTTGTCTACCCTTCCCTGTTTATTATGAAGCATGTATGATCTATTGTGTGTAGACCATTCTGCTCCATTATTTGACTAGAACCTTGGAGTTCCGTACCTATATGGATGACAGTTGTAAGGCAGTTGCCCGTATGAGCCGACTCGGAGGAGATGTGGATCAAGTTCGATACTTGTGGTGCATTTAAAGAATACCTTACATTATATCATACTTTAGTTGTCACATTATTACACTTGGGAAGAGTGTGTGATGGGGATGAGATAAAATAGAGACACAAGAATATGAACAAAGAGAGGTATAACATCACAGATGTGAAACAACAGTGGTAATTAAGAATTTTACATTATCCTCATGGTAGAGCTTAAACAATGTAGTATTAAGTTCTTATGAATTTCGGGAATTTCACGGGTGTTTCAAAGAGCTGTACGCAGAGTATTTATAAGTCCAATTAATTGAATATGTAGGACTCTAGTATTTGTCCCAGAAAACAAATTAAAACAATGTTATGGAAGAGAGAGAATATTGTAACAGTACATGGGCAGGTTAATTTCATGATTGAAAATAATGAAGTGGCAGCAGGATATAATTAAGATACATTTTCTATGGGGCGGTGGGCACTCCTAGGTAGTTATTGACTAGGGTGGACTATATTACCCTGAGGTCTGTTTGTCCAGAATGATGAACATGTTTTTCAAAATATTGCTATTCACTGTAATTACACCACAGACTTCTGCGAATAGTAAAGCTTGTTTATGTCATATATATGACATAAGCATGTTGAATCCTGGAGCTAGAGCCCACCTCCTTCAGCCCAGTTTCAATTCTATGTTTACAATGTCACACTACGAAAAGCTGCTTCCACAATGGTGGAGGGGTTTAGAAGCCACATACACCATAACATTAACACAATAATTTATTGGTGAGTTTTTATGGTGCTTTTTAAGGGAAAGGTGACAAGAAGCATACCTGATTTTCTTCAGTGATCAGGTTCTGCTATTGTTGTCGTATTGAAATGCACTGTTGTGGCATTCCGGTTTGGAGAGTCATAAAAAAGGAACACACAGAAAGGACGTGTTGGGACAGGAATGGACCATGCATGGTGAATGAGCATGTAGCTCTTCCCTGAGTCATCTGACTACATATGAAACTGGTATCAGGACTTCCTGTTGGCCCAGTTGAGACACTAATCTAGAATGTGTGCTGAGTCTTTACAGAGCATACGCTCACCTGTGGGCCTCATGGTGCTGATAGTAAATGTTTATTGTTACTCAACTCAATGATAATGATTGTACCAACCACAGAAGGACAAAAGGCTGAGCAAACTGAACCAGATTTTAACCTGTGATCATGGGGCCAAACATAGATCTCTGATGTAGATGCATTAGTCCACTGAGGCACCAGATCAAGTTAATTTAAGAATTTTAGAGCCCAGGGCAAGACATATTTGTAGACCCCAGTATAGAGCAAATTTGAATTTTATTAGGTAGGGAGAGGTAGAGAGAGGGAGAGGGGTTTTGATAGACATAGGTAAAATAGAGAGAACATTCAGTTTCCATGGGGACCCTTTGGATGCCTTGAAACGTTTCTGCTTATGTTTATATAACAGTGCTCTCCGTAAAAAGTTTGTGTAATGATAAGAGAATTGGAAAGGATTAATGATGAGGTATTGCACGCATAGGCATGCATTGAAAGTTTTACAAGACTGCTATACCTTTAGACTGCTATGCCTTGATTATTGTAATTAGTAATTTGGAAATGTTACTCGTGGCAAAAAGCAAATAAAATGATGTTTGAATATGGAATAACCAATTCCCTGCACAGGATGTCCTCAAAGGAAATAAATTATAACTGTGGGAAATGAAATAATAAGCTTCCTTCAAGGTAAACGCACAATCAAGACAAGACGGCAGGTGCATCTTATATCTGGAACAGAAAATTGCAAATTGTATATTTTTTTCCTTCATGAACAAATCAATTTCATATTTACATTAGAAAATGGAATCTATCTATTTCCTAATGAACAGCTGCCGCTTTCATTAGCTTTATTCATGCCGGTACTTGAAGATGTAAGTAATGATCAGGTGAGAGATGTCTTCATTACATTTCTGATACCAATCTTATACTTTTATGCAGACACAATCAGACCGTTTGCACTAATTTGCTCTTTTGCTAATTGGAGCGCACAGGAATTAGAAATGGGAGGCATCATTTTATAATTAGAGCTAACTCTGTGGTGCCCACGTTTTCACAATGGGGTCTGTCCTTCAGAAGGAACATAGGACCAGATATAGGAAACACTGGTTACAAAATACTGATGGCAAATTACGGCCAATATTTTTGAGACCAGTGAGGAATTTTGTAAACTGACCAATTTACTGATAGGCCAGCTCATAAAGTTACGATCGTTGTGGGTCACAAGCTGACCAATGTCATCAATATTCATGAGGTGGGTCACAAATTGTGTAACGCAGTGATTGGTGACCATCACAGGGATGATGGCCTGCTCAGGTCAGTAGACCCCATGTTTGTGAATGCTTCTTCTATTTTTACCCGATTGCAACCCATTTTCCTTAAAGGTGATTTAAAAGTTCATTTTGCAATGATTATTTTTTAAGACTAATGACCTGAGTTTGGCGGTCTTGGAACGACCGTGGTGAAGACGGCATGTCAATTGCCCCTGTGCTGGTGAACGCCGTATTACAAGGCATGCATTTACATAGACAAAGACCGCTTCGGTCCAGCCGCCACCACTAGGCATATCCGACTGAGTCGGCATGGTAATAAGCCAAAGAGACTATCAGAGGCTCAGACTGCCAGTGTAACTGCCAGCCCAATTATGAGGTGTCGTATAGCCAGCGTGAACATTGCGGTCCAACCACTACATCAGAGCAGGTGGAAAGGGAGGGATATAAGGCCAAACCCTACCTCTACTCACCTCTACACATCCTGTGCCACCATGGAGCTGATCGTACATGTCCTGTCACTGCTGTACCTGCTTGAACATGTCCAAAACTGACACCACTATAGGCGGGAATACATCCGTATGATACCCTCCTTGACCAAGTCACTGACGCTGCTCAGACACACTGTACATTGGATGTGTGTTCGCAACTCACAATCAGTGATAGTGATATGTGCATTAAATTGTGTCACACAAAAGCACCTTCTGATCAATATCAGACTTATTCATTTCTGTGGCCCACTTACATTGCACACGTCCCAGGGCCTATTTTGATTTCAAAGATACATCTGTATGGTTTTGTCATGAAACTGAAACACACCTTTTCTGCTACAACTCTACATTGGACTCTCGCCTACATGAAAAATGAAATGTCAATAAATGGGAGAGTGAAAATCATTCTAAGGGCACAATGTAAACACTCTCAGCATAATAGGTATGCCTCTATCAGGGCGAAACTGAAAGGCTGGGGCCCTGGGGCACAGAACTTTTTGCACATCCCTGACAATCTCAATGCGCATAGGACCCGTGGAACGAAGTTTATTCCCGACCACCAATAGCATAACCAAGTGCCATACATTTATAGGTAATGTGTAAGTGCAAGTCAGGAAAGCAAACACCGCACCAATTGCATTTGTCACACATCTAGATAAAGTAGGTGAAAGTTACACATATTTGAAAATGGACTCATGTCCATACAAAAGTCAACAAAGTTATGACAATTTAACACCCTCCATGTGTGGATAAACAAATATCTAACTTGAACACATATCCAACCTACATCATAGGGAGAAGTGCGACCTAAATGATGTTGAAAGTGGCCAAGCCAAGCTGAAGTACTTACCATTTAATATAACATCCAATGCGATGTTTGCCACAATTGGATTTCATCCCTCATAGACATCAACCCAACATTTCCCCTTATCCTGTGTAACTCCAGCACTGGGTCCAAGTTCAGATCATACCAACCACTTCAACTGGATCAGCAATCAGGGATGAAACAAACACAATTGTAGTCACACAACACTAACTATACAATAACATCGAATAGTTAGAAGAGTAATGGCAAGACCAATGTCTTCAAACTATGAAACTTAATGACAGTATGTTAAAGCATGATGTCAAACAAAGGGCAATGGCCACTAGTGTAGCCATATGCCAAAGAACAATGCTGTTCCCACCAAACTTGCCCTTACTGACACTGTCAGGGAATCTCCTCACAAGCGGGCATATATTGGGCATAGCAGGCACCTCGAAGATAGTACTTTGGAGGGGGGATGCAGTTTAGGGAGGACTGGGCTTGGTCTTGAAGGGGGTTGTTTTGAACTTTTGAGTCTTTGGGCTGGGGTTAGTGGAGTGTGGCTCCCGTTTCTCAGGGCTGGAGTGGATGTTGAAGGGATTGGGTGGGCTTTAGGAGTTTTTGTTTGGTTGTTTGATCTTTGGGCTGGGATTAGTGGGGTGTGGATCTGGTTTCCCAGGTGTGGTGTGGGATGTGGAAGGGATAGGTTGGTATTTGGGAGGTTATTTGGTCTTTTCGGTCTTTTAGCTGGGTATAGTGGGGTGATGCGGTTTCTCAGTGGTGGAGTGGGATGTGAAGGGGATAGGTTGTGCTTTGGGAGAGGATTTTGGGACTTTGAAGGGGGGGCAGTTTCCAAAAGGCTAAGGGCAAGGGCAAACAGTAAACCTTCAAAGGGAAAATTGGTAGGATGGTCAGGCTGGAGTTGGGTTTGGGAGGTATAGGAAGTAGAAGTGAGAGTTGTGTGTGGTGTATGAACTGTGTGTTGTGTCAGTGTCTGTTGTGTGGGTGACTGAAAGCGTTTGTGATTTTTGGTTGTGTGTGCTGTGGACATGCTGGGTGTTGAGGAGGGGTCTTTGGCTCTTGCTGCAGTGTCCATGTGCATACTGGCTGTTATGGAGGAGCTGTGACTGTTGCTGTAGTGTTTGCATGAATGCTTGGTGTTGTGGAGTGGTTTGTGGCTATTGGTGTGGTGTCTGGGGGTATGGGTGACGTGGAATGGTCTGTGGCTGTTGATGTGTTGTCTGGGGATATGGGTGTGGTGGTAGGGTATGTGTGTGTTGGTGTAGTGAGTGGAGGTGTGGGTGTGGTGGGGAAGTGAGGGGTGTGTTTGTCTGGTGAGTAGTTGTATGCTTGTGTTTTTGTGTTGTTTTTGTTTTTGTGTGGTCCTTGAGTCTGATGAACTGAAGATGACTGAAATTTAAGAGTTAAGGCTCTATGCACTAAAGTTACAAACACTGAATAAACCTGTCCGGATGTCTATATATCATAAGTTTGGTTGACTCCAAGTACATTCTATCAGAGGGTATATACACATATTTTCAGGTAACTAGCCAATTTTAGCTAAAATAATTGAGTCAAGTGATAACTATGTATTTATTTCATGTATAATTCATGAACAGATCTCCCTCTCTATTTTCACTCTCATATTACATTTGTTAAAGGCAGTATAGCAGTGACATGAGATGACATTTGATCTAAGTTTGGTGCATCAACAATAACTACAGATGTTAAAATTGTAACATGGATTAATCCTAAGTATTTTTATATGATGAATATGTTTATTGATTTTATGTGATTTTATGGATGATTGTAAAGCTTGTATGGCTTGATAGCCTAACTAAAGTTATTACTACTAATCAGGGCTAGTAGTGGTTCAGATCTGCAGGTCAACAATGACATTACTCTGTGCATCATTTTTATTGCCAGAGTTACTCTTGCCCAGACTGGGCACAACTCATTAATCTACAATTAGAAGTACAGAGTTCCCCAGAGCTTGTTGTGATAGTGTGTGACCAAGAGGAAAGTGAACCAGCAGGGAACTAAGGGGTTCCCTTGGTGGGACTAAAGAACCTCACACATCCAGCAGGCTAAGTGACATACTTCATCACTCAGCAGCTAGGTGTCGTGCTTCATCATCGGCTCTTTGCTCCTACGTCAGACCGGCGCTGCAATGACTGACGGAGTACCCGAGGGTACTACTTTTGGTGGAGATCTTTTGTCCCGGCCGAAAAAATGAGCGGAAGTGTGAGTGTTCTCGTGTGGTGTAGTCGTGAAAAAGTGGTGAAGGGTGTTTAAAAAAGGTGAGTCAGTCCACAGGGGGAGTTTAATGGCGTGGCTGGCTCCCTTAGTAAAAGGGTGAAAAGGGGGAGTTGTAACCTGCCTAGTTAGTCCAGGTGACTAACTCTACCCTCTTTATTG
Source organism: Lissotriton helveticus (assembly GCF_964261635.1). Classification (NCBI taxonomy): domain Eukaryota; kingdom Metazoa; phylum Chordata; class Amphibia; order Caudata; family Salamandridae; genus Lissotriton; species Lissotriton helveticus. The sequence continues at coordinate 995,147,627 of NC_136072.1, forward strand.
GTCGACATGTTTCATGCCACTAGGGCAATTCTTCAGGACCTATCGGTAGCGTACTACACAGTGCACACAAGTGAAAATATTAAAAACATAGAAAGTATACAACCTTGGTAGGTCGGTAAACGGGCAGGCCTTTGGTCCTACTCTGTGGGATTTGACCTAAAAGGAAAAGTAGGAAGGGTCAAATAGGTAGCAGAAACCAAATGTATGTGCAAATGATATCTGTATTTGAAGTGGTTCCAGAGGGCACACACTGTCTGGTCGTTAATAGCCGTAACACGGGCTAAATAAAATCGGTGAGTAAAGCTATTGCAAAGTGGGGGCACCTCACCGAGCAACCATTACTCAGTCAAGAAAATTAAGAGCTGACCAATGGACTCACTATGTAAATTTAAACACAACTCATTGTCAGGCCTTGCTGTCCGCAGGTTGTGCATACTGATACCACATCAACCTCACATTTCAAACACTTCAAAACATAAATGTTAATCTTGTGGCCATTCAATAAGTGACTTCAACGTAGTGTGGTGCTCTGAATGGGTCTGTAAGGTTTAGTTAGCTCCCAGACAACGGTTTGGTTACCCTGATCTGGGCTGAGTGAACTGTACACATAACTAACATCCTCATCTGCTTCTTACAGTACACATACACAGCTCATGCACTGAGCTCTATACATTTGGATGCACATTTACCATGATCTGTTAAGCAAATCAATCATATGCACCATTAAAAGTTTACATGTATAGATATGTGAAGGTAGCACAAGTAGAATCTAGGGTTTAAAACACAATGCACATCACAATGGTGATCTTACATACACAAAGTACAGTAAAACAGTTGGCGCATATCGGAGCGTTGTCTCATCTGCAAGGACATTAACAGTCTTGTAAGTGAATCCCTACGTGACAGCAACCCATTGGGGTAATTAATGTTCATTGTGATTTTGGCGATCATGTCAATAAAGAGAACTATCTAACAAGAAACTTACCTGACCAGCATGCACTTTGCTTTGACACGCCCACAAGGGGAATAAGTAAGCTGACCAGGAGGAGTGGTATGCTTTGAATCACTTTAGCCAGCACCTGTGAGCAAGGGCACGGTGACGCCCGAAACGCGTTGGGAAATGTTGGTGCTTTTAACGCTGTACGTCTGAAGATCACGATGCAGGATTGCCTCACTGATTTTAGAAAGGTGACAGCGTAAATTGGCTCTCCAAGCTGGGTACTTTTGTTTGTGATACATAATTGCGGCCTTGCCTGGGTCGCGGAGAGCCCTCCCGCGGAAGAGCGGGCCCGGGCGCAGCTAAAACAGTTGGCGCATATCGGAGCGTTGTCTCATCTACAAGGACATTAACAGTCTTGTAAGTGAATCCCCACGTGACAGCAACCCATTGGGGTGATTACTGTTCATTGTGATTTTGGCGATCATGTCAATAAAGAGAACTATCTAACAAGAAACTTACCTGACCAGCATGCACTTTGCTTTGACACGCCCACAAGGGGAATAAGTAAGCTGACCAGGAGGAGTGGTATGCTTTGAATCACTTTAGCCAGCACCTGTGAGCAAGGGCGCGGTGACGCCCGAAACGCGTTGGGAAATGTTGGTGCTTTTAACGCTGTACGTCTGATGATCACGATGCAGGATTGCCATACTAATTTTAGAAAGGTGACAGCGTACGTTGGCTCTCCAAGCTAGGTACTTTTGTTTGTGAGACATAATTGCGGCCTTGCCTGGGTCGCGGAGAGCCCTCCTGCGGAAGAGCGGGTCCGGGCGCAGCTAAAACAGTTGGCGCATATCGGAGCGTTGTCTCATCTGCAAGGACATTAAGAGTCTTGTAAGTGAATCCCTACGTGACAGCAACCCATTGGGGTGATTAATGTTCATTGTGATTTTGGCGATCATGTCAAAAAAGAGAACTATTTAACAAGAAACTTAACTGACCAGCATGCACTTTGCTTTGACACGCCCACAAGGGGAATAAGTAAGCTGACCAGGAGGAGTGGTATGCTTTGAATCACTTTAGCCAGCACCTGTGAGCAAGGGCGCGGTGACACCCGAAACGCGTTGGGAAATGTTTGTGCTTTTAATGCTGTACGTCTGACGATCACGATGCAGGATTGCCTTACTGATTTTAGAAAGGTGACAGCGTACGTTGGCTCTCCAAGCTGGGTACTTTTGTTTGTGAGACATAATTGCGGCCTTGCCTGGGTCGCGGAGAGCCCTCCCGCGGAAGAGCGGGTCCGGGCGCAGCTAAAAAAGTTGGCGCATATTGGAGCGTTGCCTCATCTGCAAGGACATTAACAGTCTTGTAAGTGAATCCCTACGTGACAGCAACCCATTGGGGTGATTAATGTTCATTGTGATTTTGGCGATCATGTCAATAAAGAAAACTATCTAACAAGAAACTTACCTGACCAGCATGCACTTTGCTTTGACACGCCCACAAGGGGAATAAGTAAGCTGACCAGGAGGAGTGGTATGCCTTGAATCACTTTAGCCAGCACCTGTGAGCAAGGGCGCGGTGACGCCCGAAACGCGTTGGGAAATGTTGGTGCTTTTAACGCTGTACGTCTGATGATCACGATGCAGGATTGCCTTACTGATTTTAGAAAGGTGACAGCGTACGTTGGCTCTCCAAGCTGGGTACTTTTGTTTGTGAGACATAATTGCGGCCTTGCCTGGGTCGCGGAGAGCCCTCCCGCGGAAGAGCGGGTCCGGGCGCAGCAAAAAAAGTTGGCGCATATCAGAGCATTGTCTCATCTGCAAGGACATTAACAGTCTTGTAAGTGAATCCCTACGTGAAAGCAACCCATTGGGGTGATTAATTTTCATTGTGATTTTGGCGATCATGTCAATAAAGAGAACTATCTAACAAGAAACTTACCTGACCAGCATGCACTTTGCTTTGACACGCCCACAAGGGGAATAAGTAAGCTGACCAGGAGGAGTGGTATGCTTTGAATCACTTTAGCCAGCACCTGTGAGCAAGGGCGCGGTGACGCCCGAAACGCGTTGGGAAATGTTGGTGCTTTTAACGCTGTACGTCTGATGATCACGATGCAGGATTGCCTTACTGATTTTAGAAAGGTGACAGCGTACGTTGGCTCTCCAAGCTGGGTACTTTTGTTTGTGATATATATATATATATAGATATATATATATATATCTATATATATATATATATAAATATATATATATATAGATATATATATATTACCTACTGGCGGTCGCCAGTAGGTATATATAGTTAGGATTTTTTTCCTATGGGATTTTTGAAAATTCTATGTCGAATAACTTTGGCGTTTGAGGACGGAATTGGCTGAAATTTTCAGGAAAATGGAACATTTTGTTTCTGAGCAGCCCCTGAGAATTTGGGGGGGTTTCGTCAAGGAGGGGGCCGAGAAAAAAGGGGGGTCCCAAAACGTGTTTTTCCCATGCAATTTTCCATGGGGCGGTTGTACTCACTTTTAGCTCGAACGGCTGAATGGATTTCTACGAAACTTGGCAAAATTGTAGATATTGTTTGCCCGATGTGCCTTTGCTAGGTCTCAATATATGTGCTCCAGTGGATTTTGAGAAATTAACGTTCAAAAAAATATATATATCTGTGACAGCGTCCCGGTTAGCGCCCCGGTTCGCGTACCTGACGCGTAACGGAACTTTGCGAGGAGAAGCGGATTGGCTCTCCGGTGACTGTCAACATTCTAAACAGTCCGGTGCGGCCGCCATCTTGTCTCTCGGTAGGATTGAGAGACAAGAGGTGGAAATAAACGAAGGGGGAAATGAATAAAAGGGGGCAAGCTAGACCCCTCCTGACCCCCTAGGATTGATGTGGGGCCTATTGAAGGGCCCCGCGGGGCAAAAAAAATAAAAAAAATGTTTTTCGATTTTTCGCAGTGGAAGCGCTACCCGGTACGCGAACCGGGTAGCTTACCGGTAGCGTAACGGGAGTCCGCCATCTTGCGTTAAGGTCTAATTTGGACACAAGATGGATGCTAAACAATGCTGGGATTGTGTAAAAGGGGGCAAGGGAGACATATCCTGACCCCCTAGGTTTTGTGAGGGTGGATGAGGAGACCCATATATGTCCCAAAAAAAAAAATTCAAATTTTCGCGCGGTCAGCGTCCGGTGCGCGAACCGGGTAGCGCTCCGGAAAGCGTAAATCGTGAAAATTAGTAAAAAGAAATTAAATTTAAAATGTATTTAGAGTGGTCATAGTTAGGGTAGCTCTGAAAAGAGCTTTTGGGTCTGTGGTAGATTTAGGTACTTATAAGTAGGTACCAATACATAGTCTTAAATTCAGGATGAAAATTCTGTTCTCCTCATCTGAGAAGTGCACTCCATCTCCTCTGTAGATATCTTGCATGTAGTAACGCAAGTTATTGTTGTAGATGGAGCCCATTCCATGGTCTCTCATATAAGCTGAAACAGGCTTATTTACATGCTTCCTCGATTTCTCAATTTGTGGACAAAATTGCTTGGACCACCTCCATTTCTGTCTTTGGCATATATTTGAATATACCAAGGCAGTTTGAGGAAAAAGTGCCATCAATTGTTCAAAGGTGTCCTTTAAAAGCATTTCCAGACCTACCCCAGTCAAAGTGCCCAAATCATTTCCTCCACAGTGCACAATTAACAGGTCAGGGTGTGGCAAATGCAAAAAGGTTTTCACCAATGGTATCAATTGGTGACATCTCAATCCTCTGTGGCCAATCCAGTTGATTTCCACATTTTGTAAATTGAGGTTGTGTAAATTTCTGTTATCAGCATACCTTTGAGCCCAGTGGATGTAACTATGTCCAATAATCCAGACAGAAAACATGGTGAGAGGAGGTTCTGCTGCAGTCAGATGAAGTGTGGGAATGAAATGGCAGTTGAAACAGTAGGAGTTTGTAATGAAAAAAACTGTGGAGTTTCAGTGCTAATGATTCAGTAGCAGTGATTGGTGGATTTTGATTGCTGAAAACAGAAAGTTAGGGTGCATGGATGAGTTCTTTGAAAGATGAAATTTGAATGGTTAAGAAAAAATCATTTTAAGAAACAATGCACTGGATACGCAGGTGTACTGAGAGTTCAGAGTTCAAGTGAAACATTGTTGTGTGTACTTGTAAACATGAGAGGTCTTTAAGGAGGTAGTTGCTATGGAAAAAAGGCAGAAAGGGTAGAGGGGGGAAGGGTGTTGATTTGAAAAAAGTGAGGGAAGAGTTTTGATTGGGTTACATGAGAGATATGTGTGATGAATTACAGCATTTCTGTGCCTTTGTTGGTTGCAGCCTCTGGAGTGCATACCCTTTGCTCTGCTAAAGAAAAATTGGTGTGTGTCTGAGACTGTTTTGAAACTCAAAAAGTATTTGCTAAGGTGAGAAAAGATTCATTTAATTTAGATAGATATTAGTATGCTTAAGGGAAAAAATTAGGAAGAAAGTTGTGTATTTAAAATGTTGCTTTGTGTCAAGTGTTTTAGAAATAGATTTTGTTTCTTTGAGAAATTGTAATTGGAGATAATGTGAAGGATTAGTACTGACAGGGTGTGCTTGTACATAGGAGCTGTGCTGTGTTTTCAAATTATGACTTGAAAATCGTTTTTGAGGAAAAGGAATGCTTTTTAAATTTATGACAAGGAAATAATGGTGTCTGCTTCTTTAAACAAATATTTCACTTGCCCCGAGATTTAGGGACAATAATTTGCTTACTTGATGTGTTTAAAAGCGTTTCTTGAAGACATTTAGGTTTCTTGATATGTACTGCTAGAGTTTCATAGCCAGCATGGGGCATATTTAGAAGGACTTTGAGCCACTTTCACGTTATTTTCCCCATATTAAAAGTGACGTACAAGTGGTGCAAGGGCTTTGTAAATACACTCTCATGTTTGAGCCACTTTCATGTTATTTTCCCTATGTTAAAAGTGATGCAAAAGTGGTGCAAGGGCCTTGTAAAATATGCCCTCATGTGTGTTAGGGCATTTTAAGTCACTTCACCATGAATCTGGGTGAATAATTTGCTTACTTGATGTGTTTAAGAACGTTTCTTGAAATCATTTAGGTTTCTTGATATGTACTGCTAGAGTTTCATAGCCTGCTTGGGGCATATTTACAAGGCCTTTGAGTCACTTTCACGTCATTTTCCCCATGTTAATAGTGACGCAAAAGTGGTGCAAGGGCCTTGTAAATACGCCCCCATGTGTGTTAGGGCATTTTAAGTCACTTACCCCATGATTTAGGGAGAATAATTTGCTTACTTGATGTGTTTAAAAAAGTTTCTTAAAGTAATTTAGATTTCTTGATATGTACTGCTAGAGTTTCATAGCCAGCATGGGCCATATTTACAAGGCCTTTGAGCCACGTTCACGTTATTTTCCCCATGTTAAAATTGACGCAAAAGTGGTGCAAGGGCCTTGTAAATACGCCCCCATGTGTGTTAGGGCATTTTAAGTCACTTACCCCATGATTTAGGGAGAATAATTTGCTTACTTGATGTGTTTAAAAACGTTTCTTGAAGTCATTTAGGTTTCTTGATATGTACTGCTAGAGTTTCATAGCCAGCATGGGCGATATTTACAAGGCCTTTGAGCCACGTTCACGTTATTTTCACCATGTTAAAAGTGACGCAGAGTGGTGCAAGGGCCTTGTAAATACGCCCCCATGTGTGTTAGGGCCTTTTAAGTCACTTACCCCATGATTTAGGGAGAATAATTTGCTTACTTGATGTGTTTAAAAACGTTTCTTGAAGTCATTTAGGTTTCTTGATATGTACTGCTAGAGTTTCATAGCCAGCATGGACCATATTTACAAGGCCTTTGAGCCACGTTCACGTTATTTTCCCCATGTTAAAAGTGACGCAAAAATGGTGCAAGGGCCTTGTAAAATATGCCCTCATGTGTGTTAGGGCATTTAAAGTCACTTCCCCATGAATCTGGGTGTGGCGCCGCGGCCAGGGCGACTGACGTTGGAATCTGGGGACCACGGTTCGATCCCCGTCTCCGGCGGCAGGTTAGCCCAGCACCATGTGACTCTGAGCAATAGCTCGCTTAATCTTCCCGACGGCCCCCAGCGCCTAGAGACCCTTACGGGTGATTGTGCGCTTTACAAATGTGGACTTTAATAATTTGCTTACTTGATGTGTTTAAAAACGTTTCTTGAAGTCATTTAGGTTTCTTGATATGTACTGCTAGAGTTTCATAGCCTGCTTGGGGTATATTTACAAGGCCTTTGAGTCACTTTGACGTCATTGTCCCCATGTTAATAGTGACGCAAAAGTGGTGCAAGGGCCTTGTAAATACGCCCCCATGTGTGTTAGGGCATTTTAAGTCACTTACCCCATGATTTAGGGAGAATATTTTGCTTACTTGATGTGTTTAAAAACGTTTTTTTAAGTCATTTAGGTTTCTTGATATGTACTGCTAGAGTTTCATAGCCAGCATGGGCCATATTTACAAGGCCTTTGAGCCACGTTCACGTTATTTTCCCATGTTAAAAGTGACGCAAAAGTGGTGCAAGGGTCTTGTAAATACGCCCCCATGTGTGTTAGGGCATTTTAAGTCACTTACCCCATGATTTAGGGAGAATAATTTGCTTATTTGATGTGTTTAAAAACGTTTCTTGAAGTCATTTAGGTTACTTGATATGTACTGCTAGAGTTTCATAGTCAGCATGGGCGATATTTACAAGGCCTTTGAGCCACGTTCACGTTATTTTCCCCATGTTAAAAGTGACGCAAAAGTGGTGCAAGGGCCTTGTAAATACGCCCTCATACCTCAACTAGTGTGTTAATTGTTTGCCTACTGTTATTGGTTTACTGTTTGGAAATAGTGGTTAATACCTTTTTTTACAAATATTTACCACAGATTCAACTGAAGATCTTTTGAAAAATTCAAAAATGCCCTCAAGGCAAAGAAAAAGAAAAGAAGCAAAGCGAATTACACCCCACCTTGGTAATTCTTTGCAGCAGTCCTCTACAATAAAAACTTGTCAAGTCACCAGAAAAACTCCGGGTAAGACAACAAAATCTTTTTTAAGAAACATTTACAGATGAAAAAGTATCACTACAGAACATGTTTTAGTCCAGAAGAAGAGAGCCAATTTAAATGGGAAGGAAAGGCCACTCAAAAATGTTACTGCTAGAGCAGGAGATACCTCTGTGCATGGTAGTAGAAGGAAAAATCTGTTTAGGGACATTCGTAGACGAATGTTCCGCAACAGGATAATTGGCAATTTGTTAAAAAATATTAAGAAAGGTCAACAGAAAGTGGCTTTTTATAAGAGAAAGAAAAATGTAGAGAAAATTATTGATCAGGCTTTCGAAATTAAGCGAAAGTTATTTATTTTGATAATCAATAGAATTAGGAAACTAAGCAAGGCAATTTATGATTTCAAATCAAATAGTAGATGGAAGAGAACAGTTAATCGTAGTAATTTTTGTGAAGTTTTTTCAGGAGAATGGATGCATAGTTCAAGTTGTGAGGCATTTTTTAATGAGGAGAGTTATTTCCAGGATAATGATTTGGTGCATGCAGTTGACACCAGTGGTCGAGCATATGAGGTGAAAATGGTTGTCCGGTTGAAAAAGAAAAACTTGTGTCAACAGAGGCAGAAAGGGTGTTAGGTAATGACGTTTTAGGAAGACGTCCTAAGGGACCAGTGTACACCTGGAAGTGTAGTAGTATTTGCAGTGTGCGACAGGATTCCATCAATTTGCTTTGTGATTTTGTACGGACATTTAATAAGAAAAGTTTAAAACAGAAAATGAAGTTGTTGCAAGAATTAGATCCTTGCAGAGTGAGAGAAGTGACAGGTTTGCATGGTCATTCACTGGCTTGTCTTTCCAGGAGAGTATGCCAGAGTGTTTTTCATCATTTCAGGATGCTAGCAGTGCATCATAATAAAGTGAGGAAATTAGTTAGAATGTTGTATTATGCTAAGAGTCCAGCAATTATGCTTAAACAATTATGCTCTGCTCTTTTGCATGGTTCTGAAGTAGATGTGAAGAATATTTGTGAAGAAATTGAGTTTTGTTACTTTACTAGTAAAGAGAACAATGTTGAAATTGACCCAGTAGAAGAAGGTAATGTGGAAGAGAGTGTACAGATTTCCAGTACAGATAAGTTTCTCAAGGAAATTTGCACGTTTACGGTGAAATCAAGTGAGAGGCCTAATTTCACTTGTGTGTGTTGTCGACGGACTTATTATAAGAATCAGACTAAGTTAGTGGATTTATATGCAAAAAGTGAAATGGAAAACAATAGTGAATGGAAGGATTTTGCAACATACTTGATGGTAGAAAATTGTTTTGATTTAGGATCAGATCAACGTATGTGTACTTATTGTTTTAACAAATTAAATCAAAACCGGATGCCTGCTAGAGCAGTTCATAATATTCTGGAATTGGTTGACATTTCTTCTGAACTGAAGGATTTAAATACTTATGAATCTATTTTGATTCAAAGTGTCCATCCTTTTCAGGCTATTGTTAGAATGGAGCCTAAGACAGGGAAATTGCCTCCTTCGGATTTACAGAGAGGATTAAAGGGAAGAGTTGTTTATTTGCCTCTAGATTTGAAGAAAAATATTGATACAATTGGTGTAGACAAAGTGGAAAAGGAACCTCTGGTTATCCTAGTTAATGGGGTTCCGACAAAGAGTACGAAAATCTGGCAAGATTTAGTGGATGTTAGGAAAGTCGTATTTGATGAAAAACAATGAGTACTACAAGAATGTATGTGTTGCAGAAGACGAATTAAGTGAAGAAGAGGACAGCGATTTGTGTGCTGGACAAATAGAGAAAGTAGATGCCTCTAAAAATGAAGAAATATATGAACATTATAGTGTTCATCCTTTGCATTCTAAAGAAGTCATGGGGGATGCTATTGAGTTGTTTCAAATGAAACAAGCCAAAGGAAGTCCCATTAGTGTTTGGGAGGAAAGTTTGGAAGCTCGGTGTTTCCCAGTTATTTCCAACAGGTCGAGTAGGAAGATATGATGAGCGACCTGATCGAATTCCTGCTTCTGAATACCGGACTTTACGATTGTATGCAGAAGATCCTAGGTTTCGTCAATGCATTCCCTATTTGTTTCATCTACTGTATGAAAGTGATCTGTCTGGACTGTCTTATGCAGTGAACCACATCCTGAAAAGTGGTGTACAGCTGCAAAATATCTCGGCAAGGGACTTTATGGATAAAGTCAATGTGCAAGACAGTATTTTGGATTCTCACCTGATTAATCTCATGGCGTGTCAGCGTGGTACTAATGAGTACTGGTACCGTCGTCATGGTGATTTAAAATGTATGCTGAGGAACTTAGGAACTCCCACATGGTTCCTCACTCTCAGCTGTGCCGAGTATGGCTGGGAAGACTTACTTGAATTTCTACGAGAGGCAAATGGAAACATTGAAAATATCGAATTCAAGACACCCGGAGAACTGTGCTCTTTGGATCCAGTCAATGTATGCAGGTACTTCAATCATAGATTTGAAGCTATGATGTCTTTCATTACGAACAAGAAAAATCCACCTCTTGGAGAGGTGTTGGATTTCGTCTGGAGAAAGGAGTATCAAGCAAGAGGTGCTCCTCATATACATATGCTGCTATGGATCAAAGATGCACCCAAATTTGGAACAGATCCGGATGACTTAGTGATGAGTTTCATAGAACAGTATTCTACATGTGCTGTTCCAAACACAAAGGAAGACAAAAGTTTAAGAGAACAAGTTTTACGTTTTCAAAACCATCGTTGTGGAAAGTACTGTCGTCGTAAATTCAGAAACAAGAATAAGTTCTATACAAAATGTCGTTTTGGTTTTCCACGATCGGTGATATCTAAAGGAAGAGTGAACAATTTGATGTCTTCGCTGCGACATAATGTGATGAGGAAATCACCCAAAAATACATACAATTTAAAAAGAAACGAAGAGTCCAAGTACATCAACGACTACAACCCAGTGATTTTGTCCATGTGGAATGCTAACATGGATATACAGTTTGTGGCTGACAACTGTATGGCTGTGGCTCGATATGTGACGTCTTATATCACAAAAAAAGAAAAGACAGAACTAAAGGATATGTGGGATGACATTTCACATGAAAAGAGCCTCAGTAAGAAGTTGTACAGTTTCAGTCTAAAGATGTTGTCGCATCGAGAAATCGGAGCATACGAATGTTCTGATCGGTTATCGTCAGCAAGTCTCTATGCCAAATCTAGGAGTATAATTTGGGTGAGTCTTGGACTTGCTGCAACACGTAATCGAGTTCTGAAACCTGTACAGGAGATTGAGCATTTGGCGGAGAAGGAGCCAAACAGTACAGATATTTTGAAGACCAACATGTTGGATACATATTATCCAAATAGAAGCAGTCACCTCGAGAATGTTTGTCTGTATGAGGTTCTACAAAATTACATATTCAAGAGGAACATCAAAGAAGATATTGATAAAGGAGTGTATGTTGTAATTGGAAGTGAGGGATGTCTGGTCAAGCAAAGAAAATGCCAATTGGTAAATCATCGAAAATTGAGTTGCGAATCTCCTGAAAGAAAAGAGTTTTTCTATTTAGCTCTTTTGCAACTTTTCAAGCCTTGGCGTGCAGAAGAGGAACTGCTTGGAGATTTCCTCTGTTATGAAGATTCTTTCAATGCAGCCAAGGAGACCATAGAATGTCCTGTTTTTCTAAAATATCTAGAAATGTTGAATGCAGAAATCGAGCAGGAAGCAACAATTGCAGCCGAGATTGCTAGGGATAGTTCTCAGGACAGTCAGAGTTCCACTTCATTGAGTCAGGATCCACTAGGAGGACCAGTTATCGAAAATGAAGCTGCCACTGCCATGTTGAAGTGGAAAGAGCCATGGCACATGCTCAGGAGGATGCGGTTAACTTAGAAGATTTGGAAAGACAACTCAACGTTGAGCAGAGGAAAATATATGACGAAGTTACCAACCAAATTGATCATGGATTAAGTCATGAGAAGAAAGAGTGCTCATGTACGTCGTTGAAGCCTGTCCGACTGTACGTGAGTGGAGAAGCAGGAACTGGAAAAAGTTTCCTCATTAAAGCAATTTCATGTTATTTGCAGAAAAGGACTGAGTCATGGCTGTCTTGTGTTGTCACCGCTCCAACTGGACTGGCAGCACATAACATTAAAGGTATTACTTTGCATCGTCTACTGATGCTGCCAGTGGAGCATGATAACAAATTACAATACCACAAGTTATCTGGAGATGCTTGTTGTGAAGTTTCAAGAGTCTTGAGGAAAATGAAACTTCTTATCATTGACGAAGTAAGCATGGTTTCCAATGTCATGCTTGCCTTTGTGCATTTGAGAATGCAAGAAGTTCTTAAAACAGAGTATGATGTGTTATTTGGTGGCAAACACATCATTGTTTTCGGTGATCTTCTGCAGCTGACACCAATGAAAGGACAACCAGTGTTTAAACTACTTACACATGAAGATACCAGGAAGTGCCTAGGGAGCATTGGCAACGTTAATATATGGTTAAACTTCAATTATGCTGAACTGCGTGAAAATATGCGTCAAGTGAAGGATGAAGATTATAAGAATATTCTACAAGATGTTAGAATCGGAAAAGTGACCGAGCATGGGAAAGAAGCTTTACATGCACGATTACTGTCAAATTTGTATCCAGAAGAAGACGTTCTGCCAGAGAATATTTTTCGGAAAATTGCTGAGAAGAAATCTGGAATATGTTTGATGCCAACTCTTGCAGAATGTGCCATCTTCAACAACAAAATGTTGAATTTAGAAAACCAAGAGATTGTGAAACTGGAAGCTATTGACAGAATAGAGCATATGGGAGCAACAATTATTTTGTCTGAGAATTTGAAATCTAAATTGGATTCATTAGAGAAGACTATATCTAAAACTGCTGGTTTTGAAAAGACTCTGAATGTGTGCTTAAATTGCCGTATCATTTTGAGAAGGAATTTACATGTTGAAAGAGGTCTGGTAAATGGATCAATGGGTAATGTTGTTGATTTTGAGAAATACAGAAATAGAGATGGAATTGAATTTAAAAAAATTAAATTTGATGGCATTGAGGAAGTACAGCTAATTGGTCGTTGCTCTGCTAGGTTTTTGCTTGTAAAAGACTTATATGTTTGCCGTAAGCAGTTTCCTGTTTGTTTGGCATATGCGGTGACAATCCATAAATCGCAAGGTTTAAGTGTAGACAGTGCATTGGTGAATATTGGCAGTTCTGTGTTCAAGGAGGGTATGGCATATGTGGCATTGTCACAAGTCAGAACTTTATCGGGATTGTACTTGATTGAGTGATGTCACAAACATTTGTGCGGATCTAGATTGTGTTAAGGAATACAATAGGTTAAGAAGAGAGTATGCGCCACATTTGCCACAATATCCTTTGTTTGAGAAACGTGTGGTAGGTCGGAAACGAAGAAATGTGACCAATAGTAGGGAGGTTGTAGCAAAAAGACGAAAAGTCGATGAACCCGAAATTATAAGCAGAAAGAAAATGGATTCTGTTGAAGATGTTGTTAGTTTTCAATTTGAAAATAGTTCTGGTGTCAACTGCTATGCTAATGTAGTGGTTAATGTTGTCTTTTCTCTAGAAACTTTAAAAGAACAGATTGTGATCAATTCGGATCAAAGTTTTTGCTGTTTGTTGAATTCTGTGTTAGTGAAATGTAGCACTGATAGAACAAAAATAGAAAGTGTGTCTGAAATTCGAAATCTGTTAGACAAATGTTCAGGTCAAACGCAATTCTCTCAAAATATTCAGCAAAATTGTCAGGAGTTTTTAATGTATATGCTTGATGTATTGCAAGATGAAGGTGTAGATGTAGATCATCTGTTTGGCCTTTCTTATCAATGGCAGCATGACTGCGAGAACTGTAGGGTATCAAGTACTACTAGTGTAGACTCAGAAAGATTTATATATTTAACTTTGCCAGACAGTAAATCAGTGTCCTTTAATAAGCTAGTAAAAGCAGCCGATCAAAACATGGAGTGTAGCCAATGTAAGTCTGCAATGCTGTCCACATTATTTATACGAAGATATGGCCAGTATGTCATTTTAATGTTCCAACGATGTAGGCCTGATGGAACAAAATTGACAACTTTAATTAAACATTTTGTGGCTTCGCAGTTGTCAATATCAGGAAGGACTTTTGTAACTGCAGCAATTATATATCATGACGGTCCTTCAACAACATCAGGACATTACACAGCTTATTTGAAGTCTGGAAACGGCTGGTCATTCTGCAATGATTCTGTTTTAACTTTCAAAAAAAGATTGCCTTTTGACCTTAAAAATTCTTACCTGGTGTTTTTACAACCAAAATGTTAGGGAAGGAATCTCGGGATTTGCTCTGAGGAATTTCAAGAGCTTCTAATGGCTCCTACACTATTTGGCCTTGAGGATAAGTGTAGTACAGAGTGAAAAGTTATTTTTGAGTTTTAAGTAGTTCCTGAAAAAAAAGAAGGTTTTTTTACAGAAAGTGGTGGGTACGGATTAGTTAAAGGACAACAGAGTATTTCCCAAAGCAAATGGTGTTCTTACCATAACACTTGACGTCATGGAAAAATAACTGCACTTTGAATGAGTTCAGAAAAACTGTTTCTTTTAATAAGCTAATTCAAGCAGCCAATCAAAACATGGAGTAGAGGTAATCTAAGTCTGCAATGCTGTCCACATTATTTGTACAAACTTTTGGTTATAATGTCATTTTAAAATTCCAACTATATAAACCTGATGAAAGTAAGTTTTCAACTTTAATTACAAATGTTGTGGCTACACAGTCGTTGATTTTAGGAAGAACATTTGTAACTGCAGCTATTATATGACATGATGGTCCTTTGACAACATCCGCTTATTACACAGCTTATTTAAAATGTAAAAAAAGCTGGTGTTTCGGAAATGATTCCCATTTGACTATGAAACAATGTTGCCTTTTGACTTAAAATATTCTTACTTTGTGTTTTCAGAAGAGAGAATTTAGGGCAGGTAACTGGCCTATAATGATTCTAGGAGTTGATATAATGTTATGTACTGTTTTAAATTGCTTTGTGATTAACAGTGATCAAGAGAATTAAATAATTGTAGTAGTCATAGAGGTAGTGTAAGTGTGCCTCATAGTAAGCAGTATCAGTGTCATAGGAAATGTGGAACATGAGTGAGCAAGAAGGGTGAGATATTACTAGTACAGGATTGTGAAAGTGATCTTGGACGTTTTCTTTCTGAAAGTTGTGGAAAAAGAAAATGACGGGATTTGCTTAGAAGAATTCCAAGAGTTATAAATGACTCTTACACTATTTGGCCTTGAGGAGAAGTGCGGTAGAGAGCGAGAAGTCATTTATTGTATGTAACATATTTGTCAAAACGATGGAGCTTTTCTTTCAGAAAGTGGCGGGCAGAAAATAATAACAGCACAACAGAGTATAAGCTATTCATAGGAAATCCTTCGACGTCATGGAAAGTAAGTAAGTTACTTTTGAGGAGTTCTGATTTCTGATTGGTTATGTTATATGGGTTTTTTTAAACACAATCATTTTGATTGTGTTTTTTTCCCCCGCTGTTATATGATGAATACCTTCAACTCACTGTTTTTAGTGAAATTTGATATATATTCTGAGAACAGCAAAAATAAACCATTTAACATGTATAATTAATTCTGTACTTTGTATTGTGAATTTTAATTTGTACTCGTCTTGTCTCATGCTCACTCGTCTTTTACTACCTTCTATCAATCCTCTTTACATACTCACATTGCCTTTTGTTTTATTCTCTTTCACCCTTGTTCTCTAACTCCACTTATCTTTCAACCTTTGTTTCCCTATTCCAACTCTGCTTTTTTCTTTTCTCCCTTGCACCATTTTCCAGCTTTTAGACCCTCTGCTTCGCTTGTTCTTTCCATCTTTCCTTCCTTTGTTTTCTAAATTAAATATTTTTGGGTTCCTATTTACTTTCGCTCACTGTTTTCTTAACACTTTCCCTCAGGGTTGTTCTTTTAGTCCGGTTCTATCCCTACCTCTCATTCCACTTCCTTTACTGTTTTTCTTCTTAATTTGAACATTCACTCACATTCTCCAAGAAACTCTTGTTTATTATTCTTCTACTCTCCTTTTTTTCTTTCACTTCCTTATCTATTTTGTTTTTCTCAATTATACCCTCTTACATCTTTTCTTTGGTAAATAGATCTATTAAACAGTATCTCTGTGTTACTCCCTCTAGCTGTCTTTCTTTTAACATTACTCTCTGTTTCCTTCCCTTATACTCACTCTTCCTTTTTAAAAAAAAAATAATTCTGTTTCGCTTCCGGTTCGCGTACCGGCGCGCGAACCGGGAAGCGAATCAAAAGAAATAGAGGTTGCCAGAGTGCTAAACATTCTAGCAATTTTTTATAAATGGGAGGTAGATCTGAAAAGAACTTTTTTTTTAATTGTTTTTGTTGTTTTATATATTTTTTTTATTTTTCTGAATTTTTTTTACTTTTTTTGTATTTTTTGAACGGTTTTATATTTATTTTGTTTTTTTTGGGGGGGGGGAAACGAAAATCATTCATTATAAAGGGCTCAACAGGAGCAAAAAAAAAAAAGATAATTTACTTTCTGGGGCGTTTTGTACATTTATGATTTTCAAAAGCTCTGTTGATTAGATTTATGCTTCTCTCCCCATAGCAAATTAATCGGTTGATGTACTGGCCACAGGAGGGGGGGTTTCCTGCAGGTCCCGTACCTGCGCAGCACTATAATTTATAGGGTGCCACCTCTCCATGTGCCGATGCATGGTGTAATTCCCGAAGCTGTACTTTTTATCAGTCCCTCTGGACAGAAATTTGTCACAGATCAGACATGTGACGTAGCGGGCATTTACTTTTTTTTGGCCCCGGGGAAATGTGTAGAATTGCCAGATATAATTATCCTTCACATGGGACCTCCTTGGCTCTTCAGGCAAAAACTGCCTCCTCTCTTGCTCCTCTTCCTCTTCTTCCTCTTCTTCCTCTTCTTGATTAAGGATGACCTGAGGAGGTGGTCCATCCTTTTTTGGTGGTGGTGGTGGATTGGCTCCAGCAGCTGCAGCTACAACACTTGCCATTTTAGAAAATATGGAAAGTAGGTCTTCCTCTCACAAAGATGAAAGTCAGAGTGAGGAAAAAAGGTGGGGGCTTTCATCATTTGTGAAAAAAAAATGTAATGAACCGATGAAAAGTGTTATTTTTAGGTCACATGACCTGTTACGCTTACGTTACGCGTCCCGTTCGCTTCCGGGGTGTTGCGTTTCGCGCCTCGGGACGCGGACCGAAGCGCTTCCGGGTGCGCTAACGCGGCGCATCATAAGACGCATTATGCGGCAACGCGGTACGTCGCGCTAACGCGGCGCGTCACGATGTTGTGTTCGATCGCGGGAGTTGCGCTAACGGAACGTTTCCCGGTGTGCGGATCTGGTCGCGGCAGCAAAAAAATGTAGTAATGGTTTCCTGTGAGCAAGGTCTCCGTAGAGACCGAAACGCGTCAGGTTTGCTGGCTTGCTGAGCATAATAATAAATCTAAGACCGATCTACTAACCTTTGTGTACGGCTATAACTGATAAAAATATCCGGGAGTGCATGGAGACTTAAACTCCCCTCACGGGGTAACTGGAATAATTTAATCACGGCTTGGTTCTGCCGTGCTCCGCGTGCACCACCACAAGAGCGCCTGGAAGCCCGCCCTGTGGACCAAACGGAAGGAATTTGCAAGGGCTCGGGCGAACGCCGACTTTGAACTTTGGGATTAACGTGACGAAAGTAACTGAGGAAGCCGACGGGGACAGGTTGGAAACGGAAGACGGCAACTCCGGAGGGGGCTCGTCAACCGAAGTACCCTGAAACCGGTAAGCGACCTCGCATGTTTACTTTGATTGAATAATCTCTGAAGCATAAGTGACTGCTCACCGTCGGCTGGTTCTGTAACTGCATGTCATGAAGTGGTAAAATACCGAGTGAAGTACAACTCGAGGAACCTTACCTGGAATAAATATACCACATGAACGAACCTGGCTAGGTTCATAATTGACATTAGACAAGCCGGATATTCAGAATTATTAACAATAACCGGGGAATAACATCACAATAATATTACTACATAAATACAGCAAAAAGAATACACGCCGGCTTACCAATGGATAAGAGAGAGATATCAAGGAGCACTTTAATTCAAACGTGTTTTGAGGAGGAAACAACAGCCACAGGAGCAAGTGGCGGTGTCCGTAAAACTGATCTCAAAAATAAACTGCGCACCTGGGTAAATCTTTCAAAAAAAGAAATTAACAAGTGGTGGGAAGTTGCGGCATTAAAAAAGTATTTAGAAGTAAAACGTGTGCCTCGTGGCTTACGTATTAGTTTGATGCCTAGCCACCAGGATACCAGTAATGAACTTCTAAGTGAATGGGGTGAGTTTATTTTAAATTCATCTCTAGGTTTAATGCAGATCTTGTTGAAACACATCGAAATTGCACTGGAAAGAACCACAAAACAATTGAAAGACATAGAAAAAGAATTGGCAACGCTTGATTTAAATCCAGAAATGAAAAAATTCAAAGAGGACTTGGAACAATATATTGAAAAACACGAAGAAAGTGTACGTTTAAGAAAACAGTCCAAATTCCAACGAGACAAAGAGGACTACGAGGAAGATCGCATTTTTACATATGCAAGAAAATACGACCAATTCAGACAAAATAACCCTGAAAGTATGATGACCATGGGAAGCATGTCCTCTGTAGCCTCAAGTTTATCAACGAACCGGGTGCCAGTGGAGAAGAAGAGAAACAAAGAGGAGCAGGTGTAAAAATTCCTTTTTTAGACGAATTGAAACTGGCGTTTCAACAAAAAAATTGGGAGAAAACAGTGGGACCCCGACAACCATTTCAAAGAGGAAGAGGGAGAGGCCGTGGAAAGGCGCCACAAAACAAACCAGAAGAGGCAAGCGCAAACACAGCACAAAATACTGGCGCAAACCGCGTGGGAACCATGACACAGAACATGCGGAAGAAATGGAATCATTAAATATGGATGACACAGATGATAATCAAGAACTACAGGTTATCAACTTATCCTCGAAAAGTCTAAATGATGTGGAACTGAATTTATTAAAACGTGGTATGAACTTCTGTCCAACCAGTGGAATAAATCTAGCGGAAACACGTGTGGATTTATATAAATACATCAGGAAGATCAAGTTGGCAAAATTGTTTGTGGATAAACCAGATATGGCTAATTGGAGAAGAACAGTTCCACAACCTACCATGCAAATACCATTGCACGATGCAGAACACTTTGTTAATTTAATGGAATTAAGCCAAGACCCACAACAAAGTGGAAGAGAAGTACAAGCATATGTTACTCAACTGGGAGCTGGCATTTCAAATATGAAACCAAAATCAAAATTTTACCCGCAACTACCCCCAGGAAATAAAATAGACTTTTTCCACGAATGCGTAGTGAAAGACCTTTATCAACTCAAGATCCCTCACAAAAAAGACAATCTCACGAGGGAAGAATGACAAGCTCTCAATCAACTACAGAAAGATGATACCATTGAGATAAAAATAGCGGACAAGGGTGGCAATGTCATCATCCAGGACAAAGAAACATACATGCGTGAAGCATATTCTCAACTCCGCAATAAGGAATATTATGAGAAGTTGAAAATTAATCCATTACTGAAGCAAAAAGAAGAATTAGACCGCAAGTTGGATAATTGGTTCAAACTAAATCTATTGGATAGTGATGAATACAAATACCTCCAAACACCCCACCCCAAAATGGCAACCATATATTTTCTACCCAAAATACACAAACACCCCACGAAACCACCAGGGAGGCCAATAATCTCGGCTAAGGGTGCATTTTTGGAACCTATTGCAAATTATTTAGACATTTTCCTTTTACCCTATGTTAAGGGTTTAACATCATATGTGAAAGATACGGGGATCTATTGAGAAGATTGGAAGATACCCCCTGGCAACCTTCGTACAAACTTGTTGCAATGGATGTAATATCTTTATATTCCAACATTCGGAATGAAATTGGCTTAGAAGCTTGCAAATCTTTCCTGATGGACAGGAACATCCAATTTGCAGAGCACAACAATATGCTTCTTGAAATGATCTCGATGTGCCTGGAACAAAATGTATTTATGTTCGGAAAAGAGTTGTATCGACAATCAAAGGGCACAGCAATGGGCTTTTCTTTTAGTCCATCATATGCCTGCCCAACAATGGGTCATTGGGAAAGAACGTGGGCATGGAGGTGTGAAAATGATGTGGCAGTATCAAAAACCATAGCCTGGTTGAGATATATAGACGATTTGCTGTTGATTTGGGACGGAACGGAGAAGGAGTTTGCAGCCTATTTTGAAGTACTAAATAATTCCAACTTTGGCCTTCAATTCACCTACACCATAAGTGAATCAAAAGTGATTTTTCTGGATACAGAAATCTTCATTCAAAACAACACAATACAAACAACTTTGCATCGCAAAAGTACGGCGACAAATGCAATATTACATGCTCAAAGTTTTCACCAATCTAATCTAATTCACAATATCCCTTACGGGGAGTTCTTGAGAATTAAAAGAATATGCTCAAAAGAGGAGGATTGGATCATTAATCAAAAACTGTCAAGCAAAAGATTTGAAAAACGCAAATACCATCCAGCCATAATCCAAAACGCACTAACACGATCATCCAGTATTAAAAGAAGTGATTTGTTGAAAGAAAAACCCAAACCAGAAAGTGATGACCAAAAGATTTGATTCATAACAACCCATTCTACAGCAAATGAATCAATAACTAAAATCTTAAGAAAAAATTGGCATATTTTGCATATGGATCCAAAAATTGCTGAAATTGTGGGAGACTATCCAAATATAACGTATCGCAGAGCTAAAAATTTGAAGGACAAGTTAATTTCTAGTCACTTTCAGGAGCAGATAAAATCGAACGTTTGGTACAAATCCAAAGGCTTCTATAAATGCTCGGGATGCAAGGTGTGTTGCATCGCCCAAAACACCAAAGAACTAAACATGGCAAATAACAAAATCTGGACAATCAATCAATTGATAAACTGCAAAACACAATTTGTGATTTATGTTTTAGAGTGTCCATGTTCGCTGAAATATATTGGCAGCACCAAAAAAGAATTGAAGTTACGAATTTTGGAGCATGTACGAGCAACAATTAACAATGATAGAAGCAATGCCATGGCAAAACACATGGAGAGGGAACATAAGGGAAATTGGAAAGAACTAACATTCTATGGAATTGAAAGCGTAGGAGCTAACCAACGAGGAGGAGATCGTGAAAACATAATGAGACAAAAAGAATCAAAACATATAATGAGCTTTCGAACCCTGAATCCCCATGGGCTCAACCTGGATGAGGAACTTCATTGCCATCTGTGAACTCAAAACCGAATGAAAAAGACAAGAATATGAACTATCTCTCTCAAAACTTTTATCAAATTTTCACTTTATATGAACTAACTTAAGGGCACTAATTTGTTTATGATTAATTTCCTTATTTAGATACACAGGACTAAGAATAGGAATGTAAAAGTGACATTTGAATAGACAACAAGAATCAAATATTGTCAATTGCATAACCCACTTGAGGGTGAGATTACAAGAAATTATGAAATCCTTAGGGGTTACCCACTGGAGGGCTGAATCAATAAGTATGATTGATAACGGAGTATAACCAACAGAGGACGAAATCAATTGTTGATTCTTGTGTTCCGAATAATTGTACAATGTGGAAATGAGAAAATCATATGATTTAATGTTTTGGTTACAAAACTACATGTCCCACAATTCCTGTGCCATTAACAGGAAGTGATGTATCGAAATGGAGGATGTTTTTTATCTCTATCTTTATTTAAACATAGCAAAAAAATGTAGTAATGGTTTCCTGTGAGCAAGGTCTCCGTAGAGACCGAAACGCGTCTGGTTTGCTGGCTTGCTGAGCATAATAATAAATCTAAGACCGATCTACTAACCTTTGTGTACGGCTATAACTGATAAAAATATCCGGGAGTGCATGGAGACTTAAACTCCCCTCACGGGGTAACTGGAATAATAATATATATATATATATATATATATATATATATATATATATATATATATATATATATATATATATATATATATATATATATATATATATATATATATATATATTACCTACTGGCGGTCGCCAGTAGGTAGTTATAGTTAGGATTGTTTTCTATAGGAAATCCGCAACATTCAATTCGTAATAACTTTGGCGCCGGTTGAGGAATCTGCCTGTAATTTTCCTTAAATTTGCCTCCTCCTTCCCTGAAAGTTTGGGGGGGATTCGTCAAGCGGGGGCCGAGATAAAAAGGGGGTCCCAAAACGTGTTTTCCCCATGTTAATTTCCATAGGGCGGTTGGACTCACTTTTAGCCCGAACGGCTGAATGGATTTCCACAAAACTTGGCAAAATTGTAGGGACTGGTAGACAGATGTGCCTTTGCTATGTCTCAAGATATGTGCTCCAGTGGATTTTGAGTAATTAAGGTTCAGAAAAATATATATATCTGGGCGGAGCCTAACCACACATCTGATCTGATTGGCTGTCAGCACTTCATCCAAGAAGTGTTGGCAGCCATCTTGGGACCAATATACATGATAGCACCTCATTAAAAAGCATTGTAGTTAATAGAGGGTTTTAGGACTTTAGTTACATTATAAATCATTTGTTGATGGTACCATACTCATTTTAGGAATTGTGGTGTGTTCTAAGGTGAGTTTACCATGTGAAAAAGCCTTCTGCTGTGATATCATGAATCATGTTTGAAAGAAAACTAATATCTCATGATTTTCCCACAGTGGTTTTGAAGGGGATCTATAAGCTATACTGAAAGCATATTTTCTGTAAATTCACATTATCTTTCTCAGTCATGTGAGAATGAAGTCTGACATTCTCAGTAAAACATGTACATCCAACAAGGACAGAGACTGTCAGTTGATTCCTTTGTATTCTACTGCAGCCTCCCAGAGTGTTCTAAAGAACAACTAGAGCGCTAACAGTCCTACTTATTACAAAGGTATAGCACACCTGAAGCCATCGTGATGGGAATAAAGTGGTAACTCTTAAAACATTTAATTTAAAAAGGAACAAAATGAGGGGGTATATTATGCCATAGAAAGTATTATTAGTGCTGCAGAAAGAAAAATTAGGGCACATTTTGAGTGACTTCTCAAATCCTCTGCTATTTCAATAAAAA
Organism: Lissotriton helveticus; assembly: GCF_964261635.1. Taxonomy (NCBI): domain Eukaryota; kingdom Metazoa; phylum Chordata; class Amphibia; order Caudata; family Salamandridae; genus Lissotriton; species Lissotriton helveticus. The sequence continues at coordinate 995,170,882 of NC_136072.1, forward strand.
ATTCTGACATGCAGTCTCCCAATATGGCCACCAGAGACAAAAGAGCCCAAATGTAGCCCAAATATCACCCAGATGTAGCCCAAGTATAGCCCAATGACAGAATGTCCCAGAGTGTTCTAAAGAACAACCAGAGCGCTCACAGTCCTACTTATTACAAAGGTATGGCACACCTGAAGCCATCTTGATTGGAATAAAGTGGTAACTCTTAAAACATTTAATTTAAAAAGGAACAAAATGAGGAGGTATATTTTGCCATAGAAAGTATGATTAGTGCTGCAGAAAGAAAAATTAGGGCACATTTTGAGTGACTTCTCAAATCCTCTTCAATTTCATTAAAGAAATTCTGACATGCAGACTGAAACATGCACTTTGAATACCAGCAGCAGACTTCCCTGGTGAGCAGTAGCTTTACTACAGTGATCTAATGAGCAACTAGAGTGCTAACATTCAGAATTTATGGCAAATGTGTGACACATCTGAATGCCTTCTTGATGGAACCAAAGTAAACAAGCATTGAAAATGCAATAGATCTCGCCCTCGTTTAAGTTAAAGCCATTCTGTTTGCAATGAGGTGGCTTTTTAGCTTTGCTTTTATTAGTGTTTTTTAAACTTTCATGTAAATAACATGCATCTGTATGCATATATGTATATCTATGCATGCATTTATATTTGTATTTATATAGATATACAGATTATATATGTTTATATATGTATGTATATATATATATATACATACACATACATATATATAAATGCATATGCATATATATGCATATATATATATATATATGTGTATATGTGTGCGTGTAGAGAGAGGTAGAGAGGTAGAGGTGTAGAGGTAGAGAGGTAGAGGTAGAGAGGTAGCGGTAGAGAGGTAGAGACTAGTAGAGAGAGAAGTAGAGAGAGGTAGAGAGGTAGAGAGTAGAGAGTGAGTAATAGAGAGTAGAGAGTGAGTAGTAGAGAGTAGTAGAGAGCAGTAGAGAAAGTAGCAGAGAGTGAGTAGTAGAGAGTAGTAGAGTGAATAGTAGAGTGAGTAGTAGAGAGTAGTAGAGAGTGAGTAGTAGAGAGCGAGTAGTAGAGAGTAGTAGAGAGTAAGTAGTAGAGTGAGTAGTAGAGAGCAGTAGAGAGTGAGTAGTAGAGAGTAGTAAAGAGTGAGTAGTAGAGAGTAGTAGAGAGTGAGTAGTAGAGAGTGAGTAGTAGAGAGTAGTAGAGAGTGAGAGAGAGAATAGTAGAGAGTAGTAGAGAGTGAGTAGTAGAGTGAGTAGTAGAGACTAGTAGAGAGAGTAGTAGAGAGTGAGTAGTAGAGAGTAGTAGAGAGTGAGTAGTAGAGTGAGTAGTAGAGAGTGAGTAGTAGAGAGTGAGTAGTAGAGAGAGAGTAGTAGAGAGTGAGTAGTAGAGAGTAGTAGAGAGTGAGAAGTAGAGAGTGAGTAGTAGAGAGTAGTAGAGAGTGAGTAGTAAAGAGTGAGTAGTAGAGAGTGAGTAGTAGAGAGTGAGTAGTAGAGAGTAGTAGATAGTGAGTAGTAGGGAGTGAGTAGTAGAGAGAGTAGTAGAGAGTAGTAGAGTAGTAGAGAATGAGTAGTAGAGAGTGAGTATTTGAGAGTAGTGGAGTAGGAGAGAGTAAGTAGTAGAGAGTAGTGAAGAATATTCCAAAGTTTGGCACAGCACCACTTGCACAATAAGTCCAATCAAATCATATCACTTAGAGTCCTTATTGAAGCGCTGAATCTTGGTGTATATACAAATGCTTTTATTTTCCTTAAGTTTATGTACCACAGCCAGCCGAAACGTTTCGTTCTGTACAACAGAACTTCTTCAGGGCGTTCTTATTTCCTTCAAGTTATGTCGGTATCCTGTTGTCATATAACTAGATATTTCTTCCAAATGTTAGACGAGACGTAAGTACATTCTTATTCAAAGTGACTAGGTATCAATTTTACCCACACAATTCGGTCAGACTTGAGTAATTTATAGCATCCTCAAAGTCAGTCTTTCAAAAATTCCAAAGTATAGGACATGATAATCCAAATCCAAATGTTTCTCAAGAAAAGTCATTTTCAATCGTTCGGAATATCGGTGTTTGGGCAGATATGACGCAGGGACCCCCAGTATGCAAGGGGAATTAGTCCCCCCTCTGCAAACGCGCCAGTGGCCTGCGTTGCAGAGAGGTGTAAAAAGGGGCATAGCCTCATTACACCTCTGTGCAATGCAGCCCCCTGGCGCATACTGGAGGTTCCAGGTGGGCTAGTTGGCCCCCAGGGACCCCTAGTATGCAAGGGGAATTAGCTCCCCCTCTTCAAACATGCACGGGGACTGCGTTGCAGAGAGGTGTAAAAAAGGGTGTGGCCTCATTACACGTCTCTGAAATGCAGCCCCCTGGCGCATACTGGAGGCTCCTGGTGGGCTAGTTGGCCCCCAGGGACCCCCAGTATGCAAGGGGAATTAGTTCCCCCTCTGCAAATGCGGCAGGGTGCTGCGTTGCAGAGAGGTGTAACAAGGGGCATAGCCTCATTACACCTCTGCAATGCAGCCCCCTGGCGCATACTGGAGGTTCCAGGTGGGCTCGTTGGCCCCCAGGGGCCCCCAGTATGCAAGGGGAATTAGTTCCCCCTCTTTAAACATGCACAGGGGCTGCGTTGCAGAGAGGTGTAAAAAGGGGCGTGGCTTCATTACACCTCTCTGCAATGCAGTCCCCTGGCGCATACTGGAGATTCCTGGTGGGCTTTCAGGTCTTATATAGTTAAGAATTAGCATTAAAAAAAAACTTTGAAATTCACTGAAAAAAACATAGGTTTCAGGCCTTATATAGTTAGGAATTAGCATTTAAAAAACCTATGAAATTCACTGAAAAAAACATAGGTTTCACACCAGTTATAGTTAGGAATTATCATTTTAAAAACCTATTAAATTCACTGAAAAAACATAGGTTTGACACCAGTTATAGTTAGCTGGAAATTTTACTGACATAAAACCATTGAAATTCCCACGTTATAGTTAGTTGGACTCACTATAACTTGCGCGCCTGCAATGCACTGCTGATGACGTCACATATTACATCACTCATGACATGGTCAGTGACATCAATCATGACATCACTGATGACACCATCCTTGTGACAGAGTGACAGACCTCCTTTCAGTGTAATGTAACCCTTGAAACACATATTCAAAAATAGAAACAAAAATTTTCAAAAAAATAGAGATACCCATACCAGTTACAACAACCAATTCAGTAATACCACCATCTATATACACATCCACTCATTCACCAACAGTTGTATATAGTCACTCATACATATATTCACTCATCATATGTAGTGAAACACCTATACATCCTGTTACACACCGACAGTCATCCAAAAGTTACTCACACACATAATCACACATGCAAATAAACTATTGAACATCCATTAATTTGCATATACAGCTATACACACACTACCACCTTACTTCTAAGGAAACTTACACATACTTACTCTCTTAAACAATCACTTATAGAAACACATACTTATTTAAACAAGAACTCTTTCAATCTCTCACTCTCACATATACTCACTTATATACATCATTACTCACATATACTAGATTAAAACATATGTAGTTACTGATAAAGACACTAGTTAGACAGTCATTCACTCACTAACACACACATATACACACTCATCCACCCATACAGTCCTGCACATATGCTGTCTTCAAAACACATACAAACAGTGAGTCAGTCATTGCTGCATCTATGTGCTAAGTAACACCCCCACCAAACCATACAGACACTCATACTGATACTAAAAAAAACATCTAATAACCCATATACACACACATGTAGCTACTCACCAACCCATGCAGCCACTTATACACAAAGTGAAACACTGATACAAACATTTAAATATTTAAACAATACTCGCTAATATATGTATTAACTAAGATACACTTAATAAGCCAGTTAACCAATCAATTTTTTTTTTAATAAAAACATCCATTAAGACACTTATTTAAACATTTATTCTTCCATCGACCTTTACATATACATATATAAAACATATTTGTTTTTCAGAAAGACACACATTCACTGGATGGTGTCATCAGTGATGTCATGAGTGATGTCACTGACCATGTCATGAGTGATGTAATATGTGACGTCATCAGCAGTGCATTGCAGGAGCGCAAGTTATAGTGAGTCCAACTAACTATAATGTGGGAATTTCAATGGTTTTATGTCAGTAAAATTTCCAGCTGACTATAACTGGTGTCAAACCTATGGTTTTTTCAGTGAATATATATATATATATATATATATATATATATATATATATATCCAGCTCACGGTTTCCACCAAACTTCCACAAAGGAAAGAAACCACGCACTCCGGGGGTTGTTTTCAGTTCATTTATTTTCTAGTTTGCAACAGACGCGTTTCGGCGCTCCGCCTTCCTCAATGTTACAAACATTGATGGCGGGCGCCATGTTTTTAACAGCGTTCACTCGTGATCCATGGGCGAAACAAACAAGGGACAACAAATCATTCCACCATATTGGTAGGTATTCACAGTCAACGACACGTTTGTGAATTACTGTTAACAATAAGGGCTATGCTACTGAATTAAGCCCCAGTAAATTAATTTAAACACATTATCGACATTAGTGGTTTAGACAAAACTTTCCTTCCACATTGCACACTATTTCGCCGTGAATCGGCCTGGAGATCTTATTATGCTGGCAACCCATCAGCCACATTGAAGCGACATGACATCATATTATTAACCACCTAGTCAATAAATTTCAACTCATTGTGTTGAAACACAACCATGTCGATAAAAAAGCATCTCGCCGTGGATCGGCAGATCACCCTTGATTCATTTTTTCTGTTCCGTCCCATTACTAAACAATAATCATCCAATATTTTCAAAGTTCACACTGTGGAAGTTCAACAAAAGAGCAAAGATTAAACGAAAGAATATGTCTGTACTATCAAGTGAACCCATTATATCTGACTCATAATTTTCTTGAATTTCCTAAAAAAGGCTGCACAAGTTATTTTCATTTACACGACGTTTATCAATATTTTCTAGCATCCACCTTGGAATAATACTTCTCATGTTAGTTTTACAGATATGTCAGGCATCATAGATTCATTCACCGATTGTGGGAGTTCACTACCTTCATACACAAATAAATTTACAGTTCTTAGTCCTTCATAGATTGTGTATTTTACAGTAGATTCTTCATTCTAGTGGCCTATATGAGAAGCCAGTTCCTCCCCCGCATTTAACCCTTTTGGGTATTTGGTCATTAGATCGATGATATATCGAGACTCCAGTCTCCTCAAGCTGTGCAGTCTATCTCCACCCCTTGGATTTTCCGGTATATAGTCTAGCCCGAAATATTGTAGTTGGTGTCTATTACTTAAATGTTTTTGCTGAAAATGTCGGGCAACAGGGTACGACTGATCATTTTTGTCGATTGCTCGTAGGTGTTCTAAAATCCTTAATTTCAGGGGTTTGATTGTACTCCCGATGTACATAAGTCCACACGGGCATTTGAGACAGTATACTGCGTAGGGTGTATTGCATGTGAGGTATTTATTGATTGTCTTTACAATCCCCGTATCCGGAATCTCATAGGTTTTTACCCTCTTACTGTGGGCACAGGCTTTACAATGGTGACATGGGTGAAAGCCCTTCAAATCTGTTAGTGTATTGGTTTTCTTCTCGATTTTCTTTAGATGGCTTTGAACTAGCATGTCTTTGAGAGATCTTGATTTTTTGAAAGTTACCAAGGGGTACTCTGGTATATCATCCTTAATACAACTATCAGTTTTTAAAATGTGCCAGTTCTTTTTGAGCATGCGTTTTAAATAATTAGCTTCCGCCGAATAGGGGGTTACCAGCCGGAATTTACCCTGTTCATTCATTTTTTCTTTGGAAGTATGATCTTTTTCAGTCAGTAGGTCTGATCTATTTAGTGCATTCACCTTCTGTAACGCACCCTGTAATGTTGACATTTCATATCCTCTTTTTGAGAATCTACTGATACATGCTGCTGCGGCAATCTTAAAGTCTGAATCTCTTGAGCTATTTCGCCTGAGCCTAAGCAGCTCACCATAAGGTATGCTTTGTATTAGTGCCGGCGGATGGTTGCTTGTGGCGTATAGTATTGAATTACCCGCAGTACTTTTGCGGAAAAGTGCCGTTTCTATGCTGTTATCAACGATGAATACTTTTAAATCCAGGTATTCCACGCAGATGTTACTTATGGAGCCACTAAACTTGAGATTCATGTCATTTGTGTTGAGGACATCGATGTAGGCCTTTGCGGTGTGTTCCGATCCTTGCCAGATTATAAACAAGTCATCAATGTAACGACACCACTTGATTACACTGCCTTTTTCGCCATCAACCTCCAGCGACCTGGGTACTTGCTCCTCCCACCAGCCCACGAATAAATTCGCGTAGCTGGGGGCAAAGCAAGTACCCATCGCGGTTCCAGACACTTGTCTGTAGTAGACGTCCTCAAATAGAAAAATGTTATTTTTCAAGCAGAATTCTACAAAGATTGCTAGCATCTGATTGTGCTTCAAAAACCTTAGTTGTCGTTTTTTTAGATAATGTTCCACTGCTTTGATACCTTTCTCGTGACTGATGCATGTGTAAAGGCTTGCTATATCTAATACTAGCATTCTGTAGTTGGAGTCCCATTTAATTGTATCAAGTTTGGACAAAAAATCTTTAGTGTCTTTCACATAGGAATCCAATTGTTGTACCAGCGGGTGAAGAAAGTGATCTATGAAAGTAGAAAGATGTTCGGTTAGACTATTTAATGATGAAATGATAGGTCTTCCCGGGGGGTTTTTGCAATCTTTATGAATCTTTGGGATATGGTAAAAGGTTGGGATAGTTGGATTGTTGCTCCTTAGGAATAAGTATTCCTCTTTGCCCAGCATATCTTTACGGTACCACTCATGAATCATTGTATCATACTCCTGTATGCTCACCATATACCGTTCCTTCGAGGACCGTTCATAATTTACTGCACTGTTTAGTTGTTGCATTGCTTCTTTGCAGTAATTATCCCTGGTTTGAAGAACAACGTTCCCACCTTTATCTGAAGGCTTTATTATGACGTTCTTATCCTGCATTAGATCAAGGATTGCCTTTCGTTCATCCGAATTTATGTTGTTGCTTCCCCTGTTGTTACCATCTTTACTGCTTTTCTTTCTAAATTTTAGTAGGTCATTAGTCATTGCCTCAGAGAATATGTCTATAGCATCCAATGTTAGCTGTGGATTAAAATGAGATCTCAGTTTATAACCGCTCTCCTCCCTTTCTTGTGGAATTCCCATGGTTGATGCTCTACTGGCATCCTCCTCGGAAGTTGATGGGAGCTGGCTGCCATATTCTTCTAGGGCAAGGCCCTGTGCTATTTCCACTGCTGGTAAATCTGTGCCTCTTAGTGCATCAGTCACGGACGCCCTTATATTTGATGTTGATACACTTTGCCGGGACGGTCGTGTTTTGAAATACTTATGCAGTTTTAATCTTCGGACGAAGTTGAAAAGATCAATACGCGTTTGCGTGTACTCCAAGTGGCTTGTGGGGCAGAAACTGAGACCTAGACTTAAAACTTTATTTTCGGTGTCATTGAGGACCCTTGGTGTTAGATTTATGACAGTGATGCCCTCTACTGTGCTTTCTTGCGATTCACCCAGTTCGATCTCTTGGGTCTCCCGCGTCCTCTTCCTCCTGCTGCCCCCTCCTCCTCGTCTTGTTTTTCTCCTTCTTGTTCCGGGGGTTTGTTTTTTCCTCCCCGTAGCCACGTATATTGTATTACTTGATATTCGCCCTGAAAAGGTGTCAGCTCAGATGTACTTGCTTGGCCTCTTTCCCTCATTGTTGTTTCATCCGCGGACTCATTCTCTGTCGCGCTGGATTCAGAGGTTTCTATTCTCCGTGTCTGTGCCTGTCCTCTCTTCTTGCTTAGCTCTTTCCTCGGAGCATCGAATTTTCGAGCAAACGTGAGAACCCGACCCATGGAGTAGTCTCTTTGGTCGCGGTCAAATTTTTCCTGTTTCCGCGTTCTTATTTTTTGCTCATATTTGCCAAGTCTTGTTTTCATTTGTGTACGCATATTCTCAATCGTTTCCTTACTCTCCTCCATTTTAGCCATTTCTTCCTCAATACTCCGTATCTCCAATAACGCCTTTTCTCGGTCACTCCAGGCGTATTTAATCAGGAGACTCAGGGTTCCTTTGCAGTAGTGTGATGTCAACTCTTCCCAATCAGTCAACAATTGGGGGTCGGGATTCTCATACGAGGGTACCGTATATACTCTCAATCCCCTCGGTACCATCTTCTCATCGCAATAATGCTGGAGACTAGTTGCCTCCCACCATTTTCTGATCTCTCTTTCATAGAGTCTCTCTAGAGATGTCATGCGGTCGGTTATCTTATTGGGTGGGCTTACTTTGGAGGGCTGCGGTCCTTCCGTGTGTTTTTTAAACATTCCTTTAACGGCTTCATGCCGTGACGCTTCGCAAAACATAGCGCCATCCATGGTTTAACTTGCGTTTGAAAATCTTGTGTTGAAAACAAATACCCCCTTGTCTTGCCTGGTATGCTTCAATATAATAGGAAAACCGATGTCTCCTCACCACTCTGTTGGCCGTCGACAGTCCTCTCTCCGAAGCACAGCTCCGGTCCAACCAGTCGCGAAGAAGTCGGTGTTTTGAATCCTTTATTTATTCAGCGTGGCGGTGCTCCTGAGTTTAAATCCAGCTCGAGTCCCTGCGAATTTTCAGGAGCACTCGCAGACGGGTGCGTGATGCGGTCACAGGACCCGCATTATATCCAGCTCACGGTTTCCACCAAACTTCCACAAAGGAAAGAAACCACGCACTCCGGGGGTTGTTTTCAGTTCATTTATTTTCTAGTTTGCAACAGACGCGTTTCGGCGCTCCGCCTTCCTCAATGTTACAAACATTGATGGCGGGCGCCATGTTTTTAACAGCGTTCACTCGTGATCCATGGGCGAAACAAACAAGGGACAACAAATCATTCCACCATATTGGTAGGTATTCACAGTCAACGACACGTTTGTGAATTACTGTTAACAATAAGGGCTATGCTACTGAATTAAGCCCCAGTAAATTAATTTAAACACATTATCGACATTAGTGGTTTAGACAAAACTTTCCTTCCACATTGCACACTAGTGTGCAATGTGGAAGGAAAGTTTTGTCTAAACCACTAATGTCGATAATGTGTTTAAATTAATTTACTGGGGCTTAATTCAGTAGCATAGCCCTTATTGTTAACAGTAATTCACAAACGTGTCGTTGACTGTGAATACCTACCAATATGGTGGAATGATTTGTTGTCCCTTGTTTGTTTCGCCCATGGATCACGAGTGAACGCTGTTAAAAACATGGCGCCCGCCATCAATGTTTGTAACATTGAGGAAGGCGGAGCGCCGAAACGCGTCTGTTGCAAACTAGAAAATAAATGAACTGAAAACAACCCCCGGAGTGCGTGGTTTCTTTCCTTTGTGGAAGTTTGGTGGAAACCGTGAGCTGGATATAATGCGGGTCCTGTGACCGCATCACGCACCCGTCTGCGAGTGCTCCTGAAAATTCGCAGGGACTCGAGCTGGATATATATATATATATATATATATATATACTTACCAATGTACGAATAAAGCGATCACTCAGAGTTTTGCTGACACCAGTAGTTGTTTAATCCGGTTTTGCGTTTCGCTTGACAAGCAAGCTTTGTCAAGCAAAACGCGTAACCTGGATTTAACAACTACTGGTGTCAGCAAAACTCTGAGTGACCGCTTTATTCGTATATTGGTAATTAACCCACTGTTTGGCGTAGGTATGCCAACTGTGAGCGATCCTCTGCGGAGAGCGGGGGAAGGCAGAAGGAGCCAGCACTGTAAAATATATTGGAGAAGTGTGGCTCAATGGTTAGAGTGGCAGACCCTGATGCAGAGGTCTGGACCGGGACCAGGGTTCAATTCCTGCCTTGGTTGGTCTTGGTGGATCTTGGGCTCATAATTCCTTGGACCTGATTTCTCGCCTTGGTGCCTACTCTAAGCATGGGTCCCAAGCTGCAACTCTGGGCAATAGCTTGCTTAGTCTCCACAACGGCCCCCTACAGCGCTAGGGATGCCTGGTTGCACCCTGGGGATGCCCAGGAGTGGACATTTCACGTGGAAGCCAGTGATACAGCAGTCAACTTGTCAGATGTGGCCTCTTGAAGCGTCTCTGGCTGACGCTGTAATTATCCAGACACCCTCCAGCAGAACTGTAGGAAGAGGCACACGCGGGGAGTTCAGGAAAAGCCTTTAATTGGACACGCAGGTAAGGCATAATGCATTTCGACAAAAAGTCTTCCTCAGACGCCCCTGCTGCATTAACAAAAACAGTCCAGCGCTTCCACTTAAGATCCACCTGCAAGTCTGCTATTGGTGAGACAAAGCACCTCCCCTGCCATGTGATCGCTCACCTGTTGTAGTGCTGTTTGCACTTCAGCACCCAGAATGCAACATCCCTGGGTTGGTGCTGCGCGGGGAAATAGAAATAACGTCCATGTGGCTGTGGTGCACTGCAGAGTGGAGCGCACTGTTGATGATGCACATAAAAGTCCTCGGGCTTCCCTGTGTCCCCGCATTCATCTGTACCCCCACTGCACAAGTCCGCTGAGTCCTAGGCTGGATATATGTCCAAACCTATCCGTGAAGTCACGAAACTACTGTGAGTGAACTCTGCCTGACTGGCGCTTGTAGAGGTGTGCTGCTGCCGTCCGATACCTCGGTTGCAAAAGGAAAACTGCTCACGCAGAAGCCAGTGATAGAGCAGTCAACTTGTCAGATGTGGCCTCTTGAAGCGTCTCTGGCTGACGCTGTAATTATCCAGACACCCTCCAGCAGAACTGTAGGAAGAGGCACACGCGGGGAGTTCAGGAAAAGCCTTTAATTGGACACGCAGGTAAGGCATAATGCATTTCGACGAAAAGTCTTCCTCAGACGCCCCTGCTGCATTAACAAAAACAGTCCAGCGCTTCCACTTAAGATCCACCTGCAAGTCTGCTATTGGTGAGACAAAGCACCTCCCTTGCCATGTGATCGCTCACCTGTTGTAGTGCTGTTTGCACTTCAGCACCCAGAATGCAACATCCCTGGGTTGGTGCTGCGCGGGGAAATAGAAATAACGTCCATGTGGCTGTGGTGCACTGCAGAGTGGAGCGCACTTTTGATGATGCACATAAAAGTCCTCGGGCTTCCCTGTGTCCCCGCATTCATCTGTACCCCCACTGCACAAGTCCGCTGAGTCCTAGGCTGGATATATGTCCAAACCTATCCGTGAAGTCACGAAACTACTGTGAGTGAACTCTGCCTGACTGGCGCTTGTAGAGGTGTGCTGCTGCCGTCCGATACCTCGGTTGCAAAAGGAAAACTGCTCACGCAGAAGCCAGTGATACAGCAGTCAACTTGTCAGATGTGGCCTCTTGAAGCGTCTCTGGCTGACGCTGTAATTATCCAGACACCCTCCAGCAGAACTGTAGGAAGAGGCACACGCGGGGAGTTCAGGAAAAGCCTTTAATTGGACACGCAGGTAAGGCATAATGCATTTTGACAAAAAGTCTTCCTCAGACGCCCCTGCTGCATTAACAAAAACAGTCCAGCGCTTCCACTTAAGATCCACCTGCAAGTCTGCTATTGGTGAGACAAAGCACCTCCCCTGCCATGTGATCGCTCACCTGTTGTAGTGCTGTTTGCACTTCAGCACCCAGAATGCAACATCCCTGGGTTGGTGCTGCGCGGGGAAATATATATATATTGAAGCTCACTAGTCCGTCTGCTCTCCTTCACTCTCGGCCGAGTGCTCTTGACGGCGGGTGAAGGCACCACGCAAGTAAAAAACTGACAAAAGCTCTGTTGCTGAAAAAGCGCGCAGCACTCTCGGGGACAATTCCAATATATATTTATTGGACAAACACTCCTCGCAAGACGCGTTTCGGCCACCGCCTTTCTCAATTAGTGGCCGGCGCCACCTTCAGGCAGAATTTAAATACAGCCAATCAACAAAATAAAGAAAGGACATATTTTGTGCACTATCAGACACCATTTCTAAGTGGTGTAGGTTCAGTTTCAGTCACTGTATAATGGTGCCCTGGATGGGCAAGCAAATTTCATAACACACAAATTATATAATAATTTTCAAATTCAGCCCTGAATGGGCATATCCACAGGAATATATAAGCACATTATTATTAACATCTTACAGTTTTAAGTTTAAGAAAAATCATCAATGCTGGAGAAAATCAATGTAAAAGAGAATCATAAGTGGACTGCTAGCTCCTCCCCAGCGTTCAGGCCACCAGGTTTCTTAGTTTTGTTCTCAATAATGTAACGAGTCTCTAGCCTGCGTAGCTGGAGCAACCTATTCCCTCCCCTTATGACTGCTGGCACCAGATCCATGCAGTAAAAGCTAAGGAGTACTCGGTGGCTTTATATTAAGGGTGGGCTTAGTTCACGAAGTAGCGCTACGCGAAGCTACGCGAAGTGCACTTCGCACTACATGAACTTCACATAGCACTACGCGAGCTGCGTAGTAGCATGTTCGCACTGTGCAAGATGCATTTTCAATGATTGCACAGTGCGAACAAGCATCCGGCACTGTGCAATCATTGAAAACGGCATCTTGCACAGTGCGAGCTGTAGTTTTCTGCCGCTCTAACAGATTTTACTCGAGCAGCAGCTTTCTCAACACAAACTGGTAGTTTCTCATTGCGAGCGGTTGCGAGCATGCACGACCACTCGCAATGAGAAACCTGACCTCCCCGCTTTGAGAGTCTCGCCGGGATGTCATTTTCCTTGCTCGCGGTCGCGAACATGATGGTGAGGACCGCGAACAAGCAAAAAACTGACCGCTGCACTACGCTACGCTGTGCTACGCGTGTTCGCACTGTGCTACGTGCAGCAAGCGTAGTGCAAAGTTGTGCAAACTTCACAAACTACGCGAGCGTAGCGTAGTGCTTCGCCCAGGGTTAATATATATATATATATATATATATCTATCTATATATATATATATATATATATAGATAGATATATATATATATATATATATTTATATACATTACCTACTGGCGGTCGCCAGTAGGTAGTTATAGTTAGGATTGATTTCCATAGGGAAATCGCAACATTCTATTGGGAATAACTTTGGCGCCGGTTGAGGAATCTACCTGAAATTTTCCTCAACTTTGCCTCGCGGCGCTCCGGTCCTTCCCTGAAAGTTTGGGGGGCATTTGTCAAGTGGGGGCCGAGATAAAAGGGGGTCCCAAAACGTATTTTCCCCATGTTAATTTCCATATGGCGGTCAAACTCACTTTCAGCTCGAACGGCTGAATGGATTTTCACCAAACTTGGCAAAATTGTAGGGACTGGTAGCCCGATGTGCCTTTGCTATGTCTCAAGTTATGCGCTCCAGTGGATTTTTAGTAATTTAGGTTAAAAAAAATTTATATATCTATAGCCGCGCCCCAGTACGCGTACCGGGGAGTGCACCGGGCACGCTACGCGACTTGCGCACGGAAAGCTGATTGGCTCTCGGGTGTCTGTAAACATTCGAAACAGTCCGCAGTGGCCGCCATCTTGTGTCTCGGTAGGATCGAGATACAAGAGGAGGCAAAAAACCAAGGGGGAAATGACCAAAAGGGGGCAGGGTACACCCCCCCTGACCCCCTAGGTTTGATGTGGGGGCCATAAAAGGGCCCCGCGGGGCAAAACATTTTTTTTTTCCGATTTACGCGGGGGGAGCGCCCGGTACGCGCACCTGGGAGCGTACCGGGGAGCGTACCATGGAGAAAAAAGAATGACAGAGTTTCCAAAAAATGTAGCATTTTTTTATAAATTGGAGGTAGTTCTAAAAAGAACTGTTTTTTTTATTGTTTTTGTTGTTTTATATTTTTTTTATTGTTTTTTTTAAACATTTTTTACTTTTTTTGACTTTTCTGAACAGTTTTATATTTTTTTTGTATTTTTTAAGGGGAGAAACAAAAAACAGGGAATTCTAAAGGGCTCAACAGGAGCAAAAAAAAAGGAGAAAAAATTAATGTTTTCTTGGGCACTTGTGGTTATCCCAAGCACGGTTAATAAGTGTGATGCTTTGCTCTCCATAGCATATCGTTTGTCCACAAAAAATACAAACCATTTTAAAATTGGAAAATTTTGGTTGTATGGTGGAGCATATCTCCCTAACTTCCGGTCCCGATGGGGTGGGAACATTAGTTTGGGAGGTGCTGGCAGAAGATTGGACAGGGTTTCTGGCCAGTTCCCTGAGCTCTGCTCTTGCATAGTTATTTGGATGCCTGCGTCGCATATGCCTGATCATCGTGTGGTTGCCAAAGGAGTATTTTTTGTTGGGATTCCCCCTTGACAGCTCCTGATGACATATTAAGCAGGTTGCCTTTGGCGCATTTACTTTTTTCTTGTCCTTGGGGATTGAAAAAACTGCCAGATGATGTGCTCTTTAGGTTTGTATATAATATTGTCCTCTCGGACGAATCTCCTCTCCTCCTCCCCCTCATCTTCCTCCTCTTCTTCATCTCCACCACTGTGAAGTTGTGGTGGTCCTTGTGGTGGTGGTGGTGGTGGTGGTGGTCCAGAAGTTCCAGCAGCTGCAGCTAATGTAGCCATTTTCTACTAAAATAACTGCAGGTCTACTTCTCTCAAAGCACAAAAGTAGAATGAGGAAAAAAGGTGGGGTCTTTCATCATTTAGAAAAGAAAACTGTTCTGAACCAATGAAAAGTGTTATTTTTAGGTCACATGACCTGGCCTTACATCATTAGGAAACCGAAAGTAAAATGAACCAATAAAAAGTTTTATTTTCAGGTCACATGACCAGACGCGCTTACGCTACGCGCCCCGGGGCGCGCTCCGGGGCGCGCTCTGGGGCGTGCCCATAGTCGTGCCCCGGGGCGCGCCCGGGGGCGCGTAGCGTAAGTGCGTCAGGACGTTGCGCGATCGTATGCGCTCGCGAGCTTCCGGGTGCGCTTACGCAGTGCGTCATATGACGCATCACACGTTTATGCGAAACGTCACGATGTTGTTTTCGTTCGCGAGAATAGCGCTAACGGGACGCTCACCGGTACGCGCCCCGGGGCGCGCCGCAACATTGCGCTTACCCTTGCGTTCACCGGTACGCGCCCCGTGAGCGCTCCAGGGCAAAAAAAATAAATAAATACATATTTATACAATATAAAATTCATTATAAAATGTTTTACTTTTTATACCTATAGAGATTTGCTATTAAAAAACCTATGAAATTCACTGAAAAAACCATAGGTTTCAAACCAGTTATAGTTAGGAATTAGCATTTAAAAAAACCTATGAAATTCACTGAAAAAAACCATAGGTTTCACACCAGTTATAGTTAGGAATTAGCATTTAAAAAACCTATTAAATTCACTGAAAAAAACATAGGTTTCACACCAGTTATAGTTAGCTGGAAGTTTTACTCGGATAAAACCATTGAAATTCCCACGTTATAGTTAGTTGGACTCACTATAACTTGCGCGTGCAATGCACTGCTGATGACGTCACATATTACATCACTCATGACATGGTCAGTGACATCACTCATGACATCACTGATGACACCATCCTTGTGACAAAGTGACAGACCTCCTTTCACTGTAATGTAAACTTTGAAACACATATTCAAAAATAGAAACTAAAATTAAAAAAAAAATGGAGATACCCATACTAGTTACAACAACCAATTCAGTAATTCCACCATCTATATACACATCCACTCATTCACCAACAGTTCTATGTAGTCACTCATACATATACTCACTCATCATATATAGTGATACACCTATATATCCTGTTACACGACAGTCATCCAAAAGATACTCTCACACATATTCACACATGCAAATAAACTATTAAACATCCATTTATTTGCATATACAGCTATACACACACTACCACTTTACTTCTAAGGAAACTTACACATACTTACTCTCTTAAACAATCACTTATAGAAACACATACTTATTTAAACAGGAACTCTTACAATCCCTCACTCTCACATATACTCACTGATATACATCAATATTCACATATACTAGATTAAAACATATGTAGTTACTGATAAAGACACTAGTGAGACAGTCATTCACTCACTAACATACACATATACACACTCATCCACCCATACAGTCCTGCACATATGCTGTCTTCAAAACACATACAAACAGAGAGTCAGCCATTCATGCATCTATGTGCTAAGTAACACCCCCACCAAACATATAGACACTCATATTAATATTAAAAAAAAACATCTAATAACCCATATACCTACACATGAAGCTACTCACCAACCCATGCAGTCACTTATACACAAAGTGAAACATTAATACATATATTTAAATATTTAAACATTACTCACTAATATTTATTTTTCAGAAAGACACACATTCACTGGATGGTGTCATCAGTGATGTCATGAGTGATGTCACTGACCATGTCATGAGTGATGTAATATGTGACGTCATCAGCAGTGCATTGCACGCGCAAGTTATAGTGAGTCCAACTAACTATAACGTGGAAATTTCAATGGTTTTATGCGAGTAAAACTTCCAGCTAACTATAACTGGTGTGAAACCTATGGTTTTTTCAGTGAATATATATATAATTATATTTAGGCTTTCTGAGTTTTATAGAACTGTACACTGAGGCTGTATTTGCAATATGATATCTTTATTCTGATTTTTATTTTTCAACCTATGAACTTCCCTTGTCCTTCACACTTTATTATTTTTTGAACCATGAGATATTTTATCTATTCTTTTTATTTATCAGGCACAATCTTGTTTTAATCACTGGTAGCACTTTGATTTCACTGTTGTGTGTTGTTGTATTTTTTAGCTAAATTGCACTGAAACCATTGCTATTTTGCACAAGTTATGTATTGCCCATTAGGGCAATATCGCAGTCATTGGCCCAACAGCCACGCTCATGCTAATCCACCAGGCATGTTTTACACGGATTTTACTGTTGCTTTAGTTGCATACGGTTGATAATATGACATGTCCTGCAATTGGAGTTTATATTAAATAGTTATGTTTTTGAGGTGACTGTGGGCACGGATCAGGAATATTTATATAATTTTAATACATTCTTAAATTATTTATGTGTTTTAATATATTTTATTCCGGATGGTCGCATTGTTCTTAAATACTATAATATGTGCACTTATATCAAATACTCAAAGGTTTTAGTGACTTACAGTGAACAACTTGTATTTATACAGTTAGGAATAATGGAAATTGTATTTATCGTTTATTACTGAAAGCTAAATTCATCGCAAATGAACAAGTGTATTTTTACATATAGTATTTTTACTATGTTCATCACACAGCAGGCACCTTGCACTTTAAAACGGGTGGCCAGCCCCCATGACTGCGTCATGTGATCAAGGCTCTTGGCAGCCGAAACGCGTCATGGCAGACTGGTGTTGGGCGAAATAAATAATTAAACACCATATGAACGGGTCTCGTCTCTTCCTCGTTGTTTGGCTGGGCTTGCTGAATTAAGGTCGAAACTTACCGAATATATATATATATATATATATATATATATATATATATATATATATATATATATATATATATATATATATATATATATATATATATATATATATATATATATATATATATATAATATTAATAATAATAACGGAGTTTTATAAAGCGCCCGGTTACGCTCATGAGGCGTGTCCCCGCGCTAAGACAGAAGAAAACTCATGCAAGCAGGCCGCAGAGTCAGGTCGAGTTACCGTGTGTAGAGATGTGTTTTTAGCTTCTTCCTGAAGCCGGCTTCAGACGATTCTAGGCGAAGGTCCAGAGGTAAGGCGTTACAACCTTTCGCCACCAAGTAGCGAAAGGATCTGCCTCCCATGCGAGCCTTTCTTGTCCTAGGGACCTTTAATAGGCCACCATGGGAGGAGCGCAGAGCTCGCATAGGTTCGGATCTGGAAACCAGACTCTGGAGTGGTGCTGGTGCCCTCCCATTAAGGATTCGATGGCAAGTGCAGAGGGCCTTAAACTCGACCCTGCTCTTCACTGGAAGCCAGTGAAGAGTCTGAAGGGCTACTTTGGAGGCTGATCTTTTAGGGAGCTTCAGAATGAGGCGAGCTGCCGCATTCTGCAGTACCTGGAGACGATTTAATACCTTACTGGTTGCTCCTATGTACAGTAGGTTGCCGTAGTCCAGGCGCGATGTGACGAGGGCATGCACCAGTGTCCTATGGGCCGACATGGGATGGAGATCTAAGACATTCCGCAGACTTTTTAGGATGCTGAAGCAGACACCCACCACACGGCCTATCTGAGGTTCAAAGGACAAATCAGCATCAAGCCAAACTCCAAGATTCTTGGCTTCCCAACAGGGGGTGGGAGCCTCGCCGATGGGCTCCCCCCCACCACGAGCACCTCGGTCTTATTGCCATTTAATTTGAGGCAATTGGTGGACATCCAGGTTGCCAACTCCTGCATACAGGTTCTGAATCGGTCCACCGCAAGACCGGGAGCGCGCGATAGGGAGATAACCAGCTGTGTATCGTCGGCGTAGGATACTATGTGCAAGCCATGACCCTCCACAATAGAGGCCACTGGGGAGACATATAAATTAAATAGGGTGGGGCTCAGGGACGAGCCCTGGGGCACGCCCTGTCCCAAACAGATCTATATGCAAAAACCACCTCCTTCTGTTGAAGTCGATGAGGAGACACGGCGGGGCTTGTAAAACCGTTTATTAAAATTTAGGCATGACGCGTTTTGGTATTTTAACCTTATCAGATGCCGTTGTATTTTGAAATTGCCTCTTGTCCTCACAGTTCCAGAGTGAGTCTTTATACTTGGCCCCACTTCCTAAAGTGGTGTGGAGCGCACCTGAAGCACGTTGCACGGAATCACTCAGGCAGTACGTTGTTGAGGACTGCACTCCCCAGAATGCGGTTGGTCCATTGCGCTCGAGTGATTCCGTTTAGCCGGTATATTCATTTTGTTCCAAGTTTGGAAACCGACTAATGCGTGGACAGGTTGGAACTGTAGCACTGTGCTGGGCAAGAGTTGGTGTTTACATCCCTCACTTCCAACCTCGTAATTCCATTGGTGGCAGGTCCGGAGACGTCGTTGAAGTAATCTCCATGTAAGTTTGGACTGCAGTGGTATATATATCAAATGTGCCACGAAACTCCTTCCGGACTTCAGGCGGACCACTGGAGAGTGGCGCGCACGCCGGTGGAGTAGAGCGGCAATTAAATCCTCACAAACAGGCAACAGCTCAGCTCGCTCTCAGGAATGGCAGACACAGTGTAAATCCCGAACCTGTAGTTTATTTCACAACGCGTTTCACCTCAGCCGAGGCTTGATCACGTGAAACAGGCAAGTTACAAACACCAACCTTACATAGTGTGTAAATAATGGGTAACGAAAGAGGACTGTCGACCCTCTACATGGCAGACATATTGTAACAGTAAATTACTGATTGAACATCACAGAACAAATGTAATAGAATACTATTCAGCATATTGTACAAACGTGGTCTCGATCACCTTGGAGTCTAAATAAAATGACAGCCGTGTTGCAGTTCCTTTTTGCCCTCAGCAGTTCCCCATATGGGATACTCCATTTAAGGGTATCTGGGTGACTGCTAAGGGCCTGTAAAACACTGTTACCGGGGGTGTTTTTGCGATATAGGGAACTATGTACCTTGTTGTTCTTAATCTCTTGCCTGCCATCAGGATATTCTATTTCTGTCCTGCTAATGTTGCCACTGAGGATAATGTTCTGATCATTAATGTTGCACTTCTGTGGTTCTTCCATCTAAGAGACTCAGCATATCCCAACCATCCATGGTTGCTGGCACCACTGAGAAATTCAACAAAAACCAATAGAAGTCCCCTTTGATGAGGCCCTTTGAAAAATGCAGAGGCCAGTGGAGCGGGCTTCTGGACTTCAGATGTCTAGACAAGACTGGCAGAGCCCTCCTCTAGTCTTCCGGGAAGGTGTGTCAAATCACTGTGGCCTGCTGCATGCTCCACAACATTGCCCTGCAACGGAACATCCCTTATATTGCAGACGATGGAGACAATGAGGAGACACTGTGTGAGGAACCTGAAATGCCAAATGATTATGATAGTGGTAAAGAGAAAGGAGCTGACTTGCATCAAGATCTCATTGACAACTTCTTCTCATGAGTTTAAGTATGTTGTGAGATGTCATGACTATGACTATTAAAGCAACTCTTGTTGTAGTGATGTGAAAAGTATCTTTATGGAACATACTATGAAGATAAAGCTATTGCAAAATATGGTGAAAGGTATTTGTTTTGTTAGTGTTGTTTTGTTTAGCTTAGAATTGTTGTCTTGGACTGTGTGCTCTAGGAGCTGACTATGTGAATTGTGTCATATGTATGATTTCATAGCTGACCTCTTGATTTTTGACTATTTCAGATACCTTCACCAAGGCATCTTCATTTGGACATTTCAGAGTTGTGACATTAGCATGTTTGAGTTGCTTTTGGACGTACGAAATGGACATGGATTGTTCCTGGGAATATCTGTCACAGACTTTGGGTGTAAAAACCTGTACCAAGACATAAAGTAAATTAAATATAATTCATTAATATTTATTTATTATGATAAAGGTTTATTTATTTGATAATTCATTATGTACATTGTGTAATAACTTTTTATGTTTGTAGTTTTTATATCGTGAAGGGTGTGCAGTAAATTAATTATAATATTTAAATAATGTTAATTTATAATAATTATTTAATTGACAATTAATTATCTAAATTGTGTTAAGATATTGTTTGTGTTATATATTAAATGTGAGCTGTATTTGTTGGGGTAAAGGGTGGGAAGATAAATAAAATTGTTTTGTCATTGGTAAATTAGTAATAATAGTTCATTTGTAATTAATTATGTAAATTATGTAATTAGAGAGAGAGAGAGAGAGAGAAAAATACTTTATTCAGCCACTAAAGGCCATAAATAGCAAACATTTGATAAAAGTTACAATAGTTAAAAGATCCCAAATATCCAGTTAAAAAAACAAAAACCAACAGTGCACACAAATACAGTTAAAAAACACTTTTTTTGTTTTAAAAAGCCGCCACTGAGCGTTATGTTAGGCAAAAAGTGTGTGGTTCTGAAAATTCTGGACTAGTATAATAATTCTGGACTCGAGAATAAAACTTCATCGTAACATGACGAATTTAGTATCAAAAGACCGAGAATGACGAGTACACCATGTACAAGCATTTTCAGCATATTCGAGTGACGATTTCACCTCGAAATCGTCATTATCGTTCTGAACCCTCGGCTTCCATTTTATGTATGGCAGGCATTTTGTGAGTTGCCCTTTAGATAGGCTTTAATCCAGCTAAATTCTATCCCAAAGGACACGTACACCTTAATCGACTTTCCTGTGACCTGTGCAAGTTGGAACCATTGCCCCAGGCCGAACCTGTTAGGTCAGTTCCTCTCCAGTGGCCGAACAAGATAACATCAAGGCTCAACAAGCCATAAAACCTTCTTATCGCACACACACCCTGCCGAATCTTGCTCACATCTTTCCCTGTTCATTTCTCTCACTTGCTTTATGATGGGGAGGTGCCCGTTTCTATTAGGGGTCCACTGATATCTGATGGAAATACCGGACCTTGCCGGGTAATTTATTTTGGGCTGGACGAAGTGAAATATGGACATGTCATCATGACTCTGCTTTTTCCCATTATAACGAAAAATGTTAATAGTATACTGTAAATTTAAGAATGTTTGCCTGAAGCTAAATATTTCGTATAAAAAGAGAAGCCTGGTTTTGTGAATTCGAGCAGTCTCCTGAGAATATACTTCCCGTGTGTTGTACTTCTAGGACGCTTGTTACCTTGGTTGCAGCCAATAAAATCGATCCTTGACTTCACCTAGAAGACTCTGAGTTTCTGTGGTCTGAATCAGGAAAGAACCCGAGGTCTCTGGGTGTACCCTGGCACCGCTGGGTTACCGGTTTGGTACCGGTTCTTAAAAACCCAGTACCTCAGTTTGGCGCCCAACGTTTCGGGCGATACCAGCGGTACCAGTCAGCCAGAGGTTCGTGAGGAGCTTCGTGTGAAAATTCTGGAGGACGGCCAACCACTTCATCGACCCCTGCATGTCGACGTGGTCCGAAGGTCTTTGCTGCGAGGTTCCCCGCTTCCCGATGGCTACAAAGGACTGCTGCCCTGGCTATCGCCCTGATTTGGACCCTTGAAGTTTGGTAGAACGAAACACTAAGACGAGTCTTCTGGTGACGTCATCGATATTTCAGTTAAGTATAAGTGGAGCGTCTCCCAGTCCTTAGTTGGTTTTGATTTGGAACTTGCAAGTGCCAAAGCCAAAGGACTCGTGTATTCACGAGAAATATCGTAATCGATAATCCTTTGAAGTTTGGAGCTAGAATAGAGAGCGAAGATGCCTGGTCTTAGACTTGGAAATGTGTTTTGTCTTGGTTGTAATAATAGGGACTCCCGATTGGAGGACTCATGTCCCGTTCCTCCGGTTGGAACTCCAACTTACGAGTTATATGTGAAACATGGGGTAGGCCCCATCACATACAATGAGGTGTGGATCAAATACACCAGAAAAGATGGTGTTTTAAAATGGCCCCAATATGGTAGCTGTGACACAGAAATTTTAGACAATCTCGAAGTTAAACTTTTCAAAAAGAAAGCCCGGCCGGCGATGTTTGACTCTTTCCGCCTATGGCGTAAGGAAGCCAAACAGAAGGAAATTAAATTAGCGAAGAAAAATAAGAGAGAAGGGGGAATTTCGATAATGCAAGCTGCTATGCAGTTTAAAGACAATGAAGAAGAACAGATGAGTGAGCAGTTGCACAGGCAACGTAAAATGGTAATAGATAAATGCTATCCAGTTTTGCCGTCTCTTCAGCAAGGTGCAGCAAAAGGGCTTGAAAAAGATCCCTTAATGTCGCATTTATTAAATTCGCCACCCCCCTATGCTCAAAATGCCACGGCTCCTACGCAACCTTTAGTTGTGCAACCTGTGCCTCCTGTTCCTCCACAGCACCCACCAGCTGTTCTTCAGCTGGCTCCTGCTCCTTCGGTGCAGCCTCCTCCAGGCCCACCGACCACATCTGCTTCACCTGTGCTTTTTCCGATTTTGCCTAGTGTACTTTCTACTTCTCCTAATGCTCCCTCTACGATTTTGCCTAGTGCTCCTTCTATTTCTCCTGATGCTTCCTCTGCTATTGTCTCTGCCCCTGCCTTGTCTCACCCTGTTTTTCCACCGGGTCTCCCGTCAGTTTCTCCTTCCGTTCGACAGAGAATGGCCAACACTGTTACTAATATTTTCTCAACTCTTTTCGGGTCGCCTACTACGACCCCTAACTTGGGACGAAGACAGTTGCGAAGTCAACTGCCTGACTATCAAGAGGGAGATTCACTGAATCGTTTAGCGCATAAATGGGTTATGGACACTGTAAAGTATGATGTAGAGTCTGTCATGGAAGTCTTCCGTCAATGGGAAGCACCGACGCAGAGATACGTTTTTGAACAAATGTGTGTTTTTCTCTGTGAGGATTTGGAAGACAATGATCTGGAATACAACCCACAAGAGTTGTGTCGTGTGCGGTTCAATTTCGCAGAGGGCATGATTGTAGGTCGCGATGTCAAGAGAGCGGTTGAGATATTGTTGTCATATCGGAGTAAGGGAGGCCCTTCTCAGTTGCTATTTGAGCATGGTAGAAAAAAGGCGCGACAGTACCCCATGAGAGAGGTTCCCCCACAATGGAGAGAGGGTGATGCAAATGCCAACCCACCTATTCAGCCTCATTTTCAGCGTGTGTGGGTACATGTCCCATGGAGGCGAGCTGAAGTTTTAGCCCTTAAACAGACATTACCTGATCCCCGTAAAAATCCCGCAGGTTATTACAAAGAGTTGTCACAGACTGCAGGGTCATGTATCATGAATTTAGCCGATATCGATATGTTATTTGGGAATGTTGTTCCACAGCCTTTATGGGGTAAGATTCGTCATACAGATCATGATCAGGAGTTAGGTGACTCATGGGCTAATATTGCTGCTGCAGATGTCCGACAAGTTGGTGGTGCTAAGCCTGAGCCTTTAGTAGCTGAACTTCCTGGTAAAATAATTGATTACATGAAAACGATAATGCCTGCAGTATGTGTAAATTGGGATAAGTTGTCTGCAAGTAAGCAGAAGAGAGATGAAACAGTGTCAGATTTCTTCACCAGGTTTGAAGAGACTTTTGTCGACCACAGTGGTCAAGATATGAGCACAGAAGGTGGTCAGCGTTTGTTCGTCGATAGATTCGTGCACAATCTGCTTCCCGAGTTGTGTAAAAAGTTAAAAGATTCAGAGAGTTCTTGGGCAGTTTCCTCCTCAGCACAGATATTGGCTACTGCACAATATTACAAAAATAGAGACAAAGACGAGAAAGATAGAGCAGAAAAGAAAACTAAGGAGCTGAAGACGAAGGTTTTGTTGCAACAAGCATATCCGCCACGTGGTGGTGGTGGCCAGAATAGTGGTGGTCAAAATAATAGTGGTCAGAGTAACTATGAAACTAATTATCAGCAGCCTCAACAGTATCAGAGGTACTCGCAAAGAGTCGAGTATACTCAGCCACGTGTCCCTGTAGGCCCCAATCAGTGTTCATATTGCAAGGAAGAGGGTCATTTCAAGTATAGTTGTCCCATTTTATTACAGCGTGCAAATGGTGCTTCTGGTGTGAGAGGTAGAGGTGTTCAGCAAGCGTCTAGAGGTAGAGGACGTGGAAATTTCCCCCAAAACACACAGTCTCTTCCACCTTAAAATTCGATGAATAGGTTCGATCAGCAGAGTAACGCATCTGGTAGGACAGCTCAGTACTATGCTGATGATTACTATGCAGAAGATGAACATTGGGAAGGTAATGATTGCTAAGCCTTAAAGACCTGTTTTTTTGCCTAATAATGTGCTTTTTTCTTCAGGATCAATTATGCTGTTCACTGTCAATTAGCGCCGGGAAACCCTCACGGGTAGCTGTCGCGCTTTATAAGATTAATAAATAAAAAATAAAATAAATAGGACAGCCATTGACAAAGAGAGGGAGTTGTTTCAGTTCCAGTAGATCAGAGTGGACCTTACGTTGAGGTGATTACATCAGGTGTGTCAGAGCCTTTTCTGTTGGATACTGGTGCTACAAAGAGTTCTATTATGCACTCCAAACTCCCTGGCGCACCTTTGTCTGGCGAAATGAATGTATCTGTAGGTTTTTCTGGCGCCCCAGTTAGAAATCCGATTTCTGACCCTTTGTCCCTTTCTGTTGGACATTGTGAATTCGAAGCACCCCTTATTCTGACAACAGGTTGTGGTGAAAACTTGCTAGGATTAGATTTGCTGAAAAGATTGTATGCAACTTTGTACTGTTCTCCTTCTGGAGTACAACTTACACTGGGTAAGAAAGTGGTTTCTCCAATGTATTTGTCAAGGGACAAACTTCCAACAGAATTGTCATCTCTCCCTAATATTCTTTGGGCTACTGGTCCTAATGATGTGGGTCTTTTAGAAATACCACCATATGTGGTAACATTGAAAGCCAATGTTTGAATGCCACGAATTCCCCAATACAAAATCTCTAGTGAAGGTGAAAAAGCTTTGCTAGCGATCGTTTACGATCTAATTGGAAAAGATGTCATTGAAGAGACAAGAGGCAACGTTTGCAATAGTCCTGTTCTGCCTGTTTTAAAGCGAACTGACCCTTCCCAGCCACATGTTTACAGATTCGTGATTGATCTTAGAGAGGTCAATAAAATAGTTGTGCCACAATTTCCAGCTGTCCCCGACATTACTACATTATTGACTATGATTTCAGCTTCTGCCACTTGGTTTTCGGTGATTGACTTGAAGAATGCTTTCTTCAGCATCCCGATTGCTGAGGAGAGCAGGGATATTTTTTCCTTCAGTTTAGGAGGACGCAGCTTCCGCTTTAAATGCGCTCCTCAGGGCTACTGTGAAAGTCCATCAATATATAATCAAGCTCTAAAAACACAGCTTGATACGATTGTTTTACCTGAAGGCGCTACTCTTGTACAGTACGTTGATGATTTGCTTGTTGCCGCAGATACTGAGGAAACATGTAAGAAAGCCACGTTGTCATTGTTGCGTCATTTGTGTGATTTGCACCACAAGGTGTCTCTCTCAAAACTGCAATATTGTCGACAAGAAGTGACCTACTTAGGTCACCTCTTATCGAAGGAGGGAAGGAAACTGACCCCAGAAAGAATTCAGGCAATAGCGAAATTGAGTGTGACAAGAACACAGAGAGAAGTGCGTGCTTTCTTGGGCATTACATCGTACTGTAGACAATGGATACCAAATTTTTCGTTATTAGCCAAACCTTTGGTGGCATTAACGTGTAAAGATACACCCAATCCCATTCCTTGGTCTGAAGAGTGTCAGAAAAGTTTTTATGAATTACGCACAGCATTATGTTCGGCTCCTGTGTTAGGTACCCCCAACTACAGTAAGCCCTTTACATTGTATGTCCATGAGAAGGAAGGTTGTGCATTGTCAGTTTTGACTCAGTTTTTTGGGGACAAACAGCGTCCATGTGCATATTTTTCGTCGACTTTGGATCCAGTAGCTAGAGCGTTGCCAAGTTGTTTAAGAGCCACAGCGGCAGCAGCTGTTTCTATTCGACAGTCTGCTGGTCTGGTAATGAACAATACACTAGTCGTGATGGTCCCACATGCAGTAGAAACGTTGTTAAATAGAACCAAGACACAGCACTTAACTAGTGCTCGATTGTCAGGTCACGAATTAACATTGTTAGCGAGTCATGTGCACATAAAAAGATGCAGCACATTAAACCCAGCTACGTTGTTACCAATTGTAGAGGAATTAGATGCTTCAGAACAGCATGATTGTTTTCTTAGAACAGAAGAAGAAACGAAAGGGAGAATAGATCTTAGGGACACTCCTCTCGCTGAATGTGATGGTACATTGTGGGTGGATGGTTCATGCTTCAAGCTCCCGAATGGTGACACGACTGCAGCATATGCTGTCACGACTTTGCATACAATTGTTGAAGCTGCACGTATTCCACATAATTCAGCTCAAGCAGCAGAATTGATTGCACTTACCAGAGCATGTGTGTTGTCTAAAGGAATGAAAGTGACTATCTATATCGATAGCCAGTATGCATTTGGTGTGGCTCACAGTTTTGGGCGATTGTGGAGAGAACGTGGGTTCCTGACTTCGCATGGAGCTAAGATTCAGCATGGTCAGTTGGTGAATGAGCTTCTTGAATCACTGACCATGCCTCTGCAAGTGGCGATTGTGAAATGTAGTGCTCACAAGAAGGTGACTGATGATGTTGGTCGTGGAAATGCATTTGCTGATGAAATAGCGAAAGAAACTGCAAAGAATGTGATGAGCCGAATGTATGTTGCAGGCCCTGCAAGATGGGTTGGTGATGTTGGAATGTGTGAAGACACGATAGAGAGTGTGAAGTCCATTCAAGCTGAGGCCACAGAGAGAGAGTTGAGCACGTGGAGAGAAAGTATGGGTAGAATGGATGCAAATGGTTGTTGGGTTGAATTGTCAGAGCATCAGAGATGGTTGTTACCCGATGCATATGTGCTTGCAGTGGTTACAATGGCTCATGGAATGGCTCATATCAGCGTGAAAGGGATTTGCAAGTTGTTGGCTCCAGTATGGCAGAATTCAGGGATTCCCAAGTGTGCAGAGAATGTCGTCAAGAATTGCATGGTGTGTCTGAAACACAATCCTGGTAGGGGGACCCCAACTCCAGCTGGTCATTTTGCACCTCCTACGTACCCGTTCGAGGTTTTGCAGCTAGATTTCATTCACATGGAGAGGTGCAACAATTTAAAATACGTACTCGTTGTTTGTGCCTTCTCACGATGGATAGAAGCATACCCCCTAAAAGACAATACTGCCTTATCCACAGCCAAAGCCCTTGTGAAAGAGTACTTCCCCAGGTTTGGAATGCCTAGAATGGTCTGGAGTGATAACGGAAGTGAATTTGTGGGTCGTGTGATGAAGAGAGTGTGTGAAGGGCTAGGTATCCAGCAGAAGTTCCACGCTGCAAATCACCCCCAATCAGCTGGATTAGTAGAATGCTACAACGGCACTTTAAAACTTAAATTGGCCAAAATTCAAGCAAGCACGGGTCTTAAATGGCCTGACGCTCTACCCTTAGCACTCCTGTCCACCAGAATGACTGTGCATTCACGAGTGAAACTTAGCCCCTACGAAATTGTTTTTGGCCACCCAGCCAACATATGGGGAGTGCCTAGACCCACTAAGTTCAGTGAACTCGAACACCCTGTTTTGCTTGATTATCTGTATGAATTGACGGCTAAATTGCGTGTTTTGCATCAACAGGTTCACGACACCCTGCCTCCGGTCTCTGAGACTCCAGGACATCAGATCGACCCTGGATCCTGGGTCTTGGTCAAGAATTTCCAGAGAACAAAGAACGACCAGCCCAGGTGGACCGGACCGCACCTCGTCCTTCTTTCCACAAGATCGGCAGTACGAGTGGAAGGGAAGGCCAACTGGATTCATGGAATCCATTGTAAATGGATCCCTCTGCCTCTGCCATACGACCAGTGGGTCCAGAAGGGTGTCGCTGACTCAGAAACAAACACCGTGCCACGTTTCCTACCTTTCAGTGATGCACGTGTAAAAGGAACTAACTCTGAACGTGAAAGTGAGGACATTTTGCAAGAAGCTGTGCCACCATCAAAGCGATTGAACACTTTGGAGCCTGAACTTTTGTTCCAGGATCAGACAGTACCGGGAAAGAAACGCTATAATTTGAGGCCGAGACCTATGGACTAATAAAAATCTTTTTTCCCTTCAAGTGCTATTTTTGAAAGTGCAGCTCTCCCATCTGAAAACTTGCTTATTTTTGTTTTTCGAACCGCCATCCGGGTTCCGCTGCTAGGGCCGCGATTGCTTAAAGTCTTTGGGGTGCAGCTGACGACGTTAGGTCGGCAGTTCTGGTTGGTCTAAGGGAGTTGCCCTGGACTGACAGAGGCATTTCTTAGCAGAATCAACCTCCCGTCGCGGGCAGCACTTTAGAGAGGATGGAGTTTTCCAAGATGGAGAGACCTGCCAAAAGAGTGAACTTTAAAACAAGGATCTGTAAAACAATGACAAGGAAAAGCTTTTTGATATTGTGCATTTGTATGTTATTCAGTGTGATGATATTTTTAATAAGTTATGTTTTGTTCTCTTTTCGTGTAACCTTTGCACCCACTGCATCGCCCATACCTCCTCCTACTGTTTCCTCTCACTCTTTTCAACCCCTTCCTGAACACGAATCAGCTAGGAGATTAGAGTTCATTAATAACTCCTTCGTTCAGCTTTTGCACCAACACCAACTAGTAATGAACACAACCAACTGTTGGGTGTGTGGTCTTATGCCTCACACAATGGATAAAGGTATCCCTTATCTGGTCCTGCCATTCAGTCACAATGGTTCTGTGTGGGCATACAGGACAATGTTCATATATGCACACGAAATCTACCCCCTACGTTCTGTAACAGACAATCCTAGAAATAGTGCTCTAGTTAAGGTTATAGTAGACATGATTAAGGAAGGTATTTCTTATGAGACTATCCCGAGAGATGAGACACTAGTATACATAGGATGGAACTTAACCGGATATGGAGCTACTCTGAGTAAGAAACAGCAAGCTATGAGATCTTCCCCGATTTGGATTGTACCCCATAAGGGTCATCTATGTCTGCAAGGTAATGGCACGAATCCCAGAGCTCAGTTAGGGAAGAGTATCTGCACTAAAACGTATGTTTTTGCAGCCCAGACTTCCCCTTCGTTCTTAGCAGCTAAGGGTACCTATTTCATCTGCCATGATAGAGCCTATACATGGTTGCCCCCTGACTTTTTGGGCTCATGTTTTGTTTCATTCCTGTTGCCTCCCACCTACAC
Organism: Lissotriton helveticus; assembly: GCF_964261635.1. Lineage (NCBI taxonomy): Eukaryota > Metazoa > Chordata > Amphibia > Caudata > Salamandridae > Lissotriton > Lissotriton helveticus. The sequence continues at coordinate 995,200,945 of NC_136072.1, forward strand.
AGCAGCGGCAGATTACCACAAGACAAGGGTAGTTAGAGGTGTCTTGAGCGAAGAAGACACTGCAGGTCAAGAATTTGGGGACTTTGCAAAGGGTTTTCTGCCGTTCTGGGGATCCATGGCTAACAGCAGGGACATAAGGCAATTGACAAGGGTGGTTGAATCCACCGTGATTGAAACTGCTGGTGCCCTTAGCAACTTGACTGCTGAGCTCCAGTCGGATCGACTTATGACCCTTCAGAACAGGGTCGCATTAGATGTCATACTTGCAGACCGAGGTGGGGTATGTAGACTGATCCAATCGAGTTGCTGTGTTTTCATCCCAGATAACGCTCCAACAGTGTACCAGGCCATCTCTAAACTGCATAAGATTTCCGAATCTATTCATGTGGATAAAGGAGATTGGTCATTAATGGGATGGTTCTGGGAACTGATATCCGCCTGGGGATGGAAAATTCTCATGGTCATTGGGATGGTCTTAGCCATTCTTTTCCTGTTCTGTCTGTGCGTACAGTGTGCTCCTGCAATATGTGGCCTCTGTGTTACATCATGTGTAAGGAAGCCTGTATCAAGAGACGAACTAAGTACTAGAATGATGTTACAGCAACATCTCAATGACTTTAGGAATATAGATCTGGACTCAGATTAGCATGAGGATAGATTAATTGCCTATTTAAGGGCAAAAGGAGGGTTTGTGGTTCTGAAAATTCTGGACTCGTATAATAATTCTGGACTCGAGAATAAAACTTCATCGTAACATGACGAATTTAGTATCAAAAGACCGAGAATGACGAGTACACCATGTACAAGCATTTTCAGCATATTCGAGTGACGATTTCACCTCGAAATCGTCATTATCGTTCTGAACCCTCGGCTTCCATTTTATGTATGGCAGCCATTTTGTGAGTTGCCCTTTACATAGGCTTTAATCCAGCTAAATTCGATCCCTAAGGACACGTACACCTTAATCGACTTTCCTGTTACCTGTGCAAGTTGGAACCATTGCCCCAGGCCGAACCTGTTAGGTCAGTTCCTCTCCAGTGGCCGAACAAGATAACATCAAGGCTCAACAAGCCATAAAACCTTCTTATCGCACACACACCCTGCCGAATCTTGCTCACATCTTTCCATGTTCATTTCTCTCACTTGCTTTATGATGGGGAGGTGCCCGTTTCTATTAGGGGTCCACTGATATCAGATGGAAATACCGGACCTTGCCGGGTAATTTATTTTGGGCTGGACGAAGTGAAATATGGACATGTCATCATGACTCTGCTTTGTTAATAGTATACTGTAAATTTAAGAATGTTTGCCTGAAGCTGAATATTTCGTATAAAAAGAGAAGCCTGGTTTTGTGAATTCGAGCAGTCTACTGAGAATATACTTCCCGTGTGTTGTACTTCTAGGACGCTTGTTACCTTGGTCGCAGCCAATAAAATCGATCCTTGACTTCACCTAGAAGACTCTGAGTTTCTGTGGTCTGAATCAGGAAAGAACCCGAGGTCTCTGGGTGTACCCTGGCACCGCTGGGTTACCGGTTTGGTACCGGTTCTTAAAAACCCAGTACCTCAAGTGCGACAAATAAAGTGCATAAATAATAAAACATTGAATAAGTAGATATACTAGGGAATTAATATAACGGTCACAGGGTAAGGCATAAAGGTCCCAGAGCACAGTTTACAAATACAGCCTAATTACTGCAAAAACAACCTCTTCCAATGGCTATTGCTGCCGTTAAAAAGCATGCAACCGAAAAACAAACCATAGGAGAAGAAAGCATTTGAAGGTATAGTAGTGCAGGCCTTACTTGAGCAAAATGACAATTTCTGAGCACGGGGAGTATACACTTTTTGAGTAAGGAAACATAAAAATCGCAGAAAAAGATGAAGTGGAGAGTATCCTGCTCAGAGAAATTGTCACGGGAGCAGGGCTTTAGTGCTCCAGGTTTTGTGTAGCCTTTGGGAATGGCTAGAGAGGAGACCAGGGAACCAGATTCAATCGGAATCGGGTTAACAAAAAAGGATGGTATGCTTTAGTGACAAACAATAAGAATGGCTGTACCTTCAAGATCAGGCTCAGTGGGACAAACCTTTGCACAGTGGGCTTAGTTAACTTGTTTTCCTCCCTGATTCCCTGCCTTTTGGCCAGAAACTGTTGATTAATGTCTCTAATGGTTGCCGGGCTTATGGGCCTGGGATTGGCATACAGGTCAGGGGAATCCATCCATTTCAATTGCTCCCTAATATAATTTGGCCAGGGGATACGTGGAGCCCCCTCATGTGCAAGGCAGTCCATAATGACAAGTTTATTTAAAGTGGTGGTGGGACAAGCCCAGATTCTCAGCCAACACAGCAACTGGGCAACAGCAAACAGGTCTGAGGTGCATCCCACACCCAATTCCTCATGTAGCATGTACACCGGGGGAAAGGGGGAGCGGCAAGAAGTTTGCACATACATTTATTTTCTGTCCCCTGGAAGTCTCTCACATCTTTATACAATGGTAAATATCAATCCCAAGCAACAAATTTACACAAACAAATGTATTGGTAACTATTATCAAAGAGATATATTAGTGACTCTAGATATAGAGTCAATATATAGTAATATCCCACAGAAAGAAGCCCTTGAAGCTGTTAGCTGGTTCGTAGAAAAATATAATATTCCTTGTTGTAATGTTTTTATTCAAGCAGGATTACATCTAATCCTCACTGAGAACATTTTTGAGTTTGGACAATATCTCTATCGCCAAACCAAAGGCGTAAGTATGGGCGCCTCTGTGGCGCCTTCGGTGGCCAATATTTAAATGGCCTATTTTGAACACAAGCATATTAAAAATGAAATAGCCCCTTTTTTCGAGTCTGTTTCCCATTAGTCTAGATATATAGATGATATCTTTTTTGTTTGGACCGATGGGAAACAGACCCTCCTAGAGTTTCTGGCATGGTTGAACCTCACAAATGATAATTTAAATTTTACTGCTAATGAGTACTGATTGTGTTAAATTTTTAGATATTGTGATAAAATACAACCCGGGTGTTCTAGAAGTAGATTTATTCGACGAGCCAACAGCAAGAAACACCTTACTCCACTCTAATAGTAACCATCCCCAATGCCAGAAAGAAAGTATCCCTTTTCACAATTCCTGAGAGTTACCGTATTTTCCGGCGTATAAGACGACTTTTTAACCCCTTAAAATGTTCTGGAAAGTCGGGGGTCGTCTTATACGCCGGGTGCCAAATTTGACGTATGTTTTCATGCGTTTCTTACATAGCGCAGACTTTACTTTTAGTTCTGCCAGCTTTAATACTCCTGTACTTGACCTCACAGTGCTGAAAGGTTGAACTGCTACTCTCAGCAACCGTGACAGGGGTGGCGCTCCTCTTCCCCTGAATTGTACTGTTACTTATGACAGATTTTCCATCCAGGGGCTGCTTGCTGTTTTTCCCATCAGGTGTCAGAGCGCTTTACAGTAGGAACAGTATTGATACAAGAGGAACAATTACAAATGAACAAATTACAAAAGCAAACGTTAAGTTACATGGATCAAAAGTGACAATAGTGAGCAACCAAAATACATGAGGTAGCAATCGGTACATTCCTGGAGAAAAAAGTGATAAGCGTGCAGGTTACAAAAGCGTACAAAGTACGAGCCAACTATGCAGGACTGCGTTGGACTGCGCTGGAAGTGGGAGTAGTCTTATACGGCGAGTATAGCACAAAACCTACATTTTATCAAGCAAAGTAGGGGGTCGTCTTATACGCCGGGTCGTCTTATACGCCGGAAAATACGGTAGACACAATTGTACTAACCTCTCAGATTTTGATAATCAAGCGGGAGAAATGAAATAGAAATTTATAGCTAGAGGCTATCCACACCGTTTGGTGAGAAAGTCTTATAAAAGAGCTTGCTACTATGACAGAGACCATCTCTTCAATACAAATAAAAATAAAACAGATGAAAAACTGGCATGTGTCACAAAACACTCTACGTTAAATAGTCAAGTAAAACAAATCATAAATTCCAACTGGCATCTTTTAAATAGCAATACACAACAAAAAAAGATTGCCAAGCCTCTGTTTGCACATCGTCGGAACAAAAACATCAAAGACCTCATCGTACATTCACGCTTCTCACAAAAGACATTAGAGGTTCCTTTTATACAAAAAAACATTGATGGAAGTAATCCTATCAAGAGAACTATAAAATGTTCTTCATGTAAATCATGTAACAAAATACTAGAAGGTGAGAATATGATATTCAATAAAGTGAATAATAAAGCACATGGTCTATGGAATTATAAAACTCAAAATGTAGTTTACTTTCTCCTATGTCCCTGTAATTTAGGGTAAGTAGTTGAAACATCCAGATCCATACAAACCAAATTGACTGAACACAGATCTGCGATAAAAACTAGAACAATCATGGCACCTCTAGTTAACCATTTTTTAGAGTTCAACCACAAACATGAAGATATTTGGTGGCGAATATTGGAAAAAATTAATACCCCAGATGAAAAAGGCAGATCTCAGATCTGCAAAAAAAGAGAGGTATTTGGGATTTTTTTTTTAGACACCTTTAAATCTGGCCTTATTAACGATATACCCTGGGAAAACGCTATTATATAAAGAATACGTCTGCTTTCCCTATGTTCTCTTTAAAAAATTGTTTTAAACCAATTAACTAATGAGGACAGCTTGCTTTACATTTCTTGCTAGACGAGTTTTTAATAAGTGTTTTCTATGGAACATAGCAATCTGTTAAATAAATCTCCTTTTCTTAGTTTAATATGATTTTTTATTTAATAAAGTTTTATCAGTCTCATTTTGCCAGTCATCAAAACTTCAATACCTTTTTTTAGCTTATAAGGAACGTATTAGAAGTCCCTTTTCTATTACTTTGAATGTGGTCTCGACGCTTTGAGCTACATTAAAAAAGTCCTTTTTCAAGTATGTTAGCTCTTTAAGTGAAAGCCCTGATCGAAACGTCATTTTCAATTGACGTGGTTATACTTCTGGTTTGGAGCCCATGGTAGCGCCAAGAAAGTCCTCTTTCTCTTGTGCCAATCCTCGCAGTTAAGGCCCTAATTACTCGCGTCTCTAAGGCCCCTACTGAAGCGTCTTGTATAAATAGCGCTAATTTTACCTCCGGGTCGACCGTGCGATATCCACGCCAGTCGAGACCGGGTTGCCGTCCAAGAGAGAAGAACGATTACCTTCTTGACTAAGGTATGTGCTGCTCATCGCTCCAAAGCACTTAGGATCTACAAATTCTCAAACTTAGATGTTACCTTTAAATTAATAGTTTCTATCCCTGTTTTGTTCATTTGCTACCCTGTAGATAATTGAACCGTCATTGTTGATTAAATACATGCCCTGACTTTATCCTGCTTCCAAGTGGCTGCGGATAAGAACATTAAGGTACACACTATTGTTCAATAACCTTTATCGTCCTAAATGTATTTATCTTATTTTAGATATTAAAGATTTGGGGCCAGATGTAGGTCAGCAAACACCGGTCGGTAACGGCCGATTTCAGCCGTTACCGACCGGTATTTGCAAAAGGAGATGTAGGGGCCTTAAAATGTGCAGATTCGGTATATTTACCGAATCGGTAAAGTTACCGATTCAGTGAAATGCCGATTCTGTAAATTTACCGAATCCGTAAATCAATATGTAGGTGGCACTGTAAACAGTGACACAGGCCCTTACCGATTCGTTATTTACCATGTAATACTATTGCATGGTAAATAACGAATACCTGTGTACATGCACATCTGTGCATGTACACCTGTGCCATGTGGCACACATACATGCCCTAAGGCACACAAGCCCCAAACAGGGGTGCAACAGGGTGTCAAAGTGACACACTGTCCCCCTTGGCAATTCGGTAATTTTACCGATTCTGTAATTACCGAATCGGTATTTGCCATTGAATCTTATGGGCTTCAAGGCCCATAGGAATCAATGACAAATACCGATTCTGTAATTACAGAATCGGTAAATACCGAATCCTACAGTTTCGGAATTTTTTACCGAAAAATTACCTACATTAGATTTACCGATTCATGAATACCGAATCGGTAAAATTCGGTATTTATGAATCGGTAAATCTAATTTACCTACATCGGGCACTTAGTCTGTCCTGTATCTTCTTGCCTTACAGCATTTTAAGATACCTAGATTCCGATATCACGCAGGGTTTCGAGTGGGCCTCTTATCGATTATTTTTATCCTTTTAAGGTAACCACAGGGGATATATATTTATGTTTTTTACAAGACATAGCACACTCAATACTATTATTTAAGGACGTTTCTGTCCTTCTAGACAGCCAGACTATAAGCAGACATCTGCCTCTTTGTAATAACATAGTATAGCTTCCTATGTTCTCCCTTTTTATTCCCAACGAGACCACACTAGTGCACCGCAAATAAAAGTATGTTGCTGATATACCTTTTTTGGCACAATACATTGTGCCTATTTCTTAATCTCTTACTTTTTTATTTGATTGTAATGAGAACAATTAAAGAATTTGTCCCTTATGTTTTTCTCTTCACTGTTGGTTTTTGTTATAATTTAATTAGCAACTGCTTTGCAACCTTCGCGATTCTGGCTATATGAATTATTTGGACATTTGAATCAAGAATTAAACCAACAAGTAAGCCTTTTTATAAAAAATTTCGATGCTTGAATTATCTAGTTATATAACTAGATTCACGGGTGACGGTGTGTGGATATATATTTTCTTCATTAAATCTTTTGGTCTTTACTCTTTACTATCTCACACTAATGCTTTTCTATTAACCATCTCTTTTGAATAAATCAATTCATTTTTTTAAATAGAGCGAAAACAATATGTGAAATGCTACTTGAATCTCTTCCATATGTTCATTATATCCTATAGATAGATTGAAATATGAGTGTTAATACACCTTTGAATTTCATCTATACTATCAATCTGATAAACCATTGAAGCACTACTATGTTCAGTCAGACTACCTGTTAGCTTATATATACATATAATGTTTTTGTCCTGAATATGTAACTATGAAGTAAAAAAATGAGTATGTAATATTTTCTTTTAAAATGTTGTTTTAAATTGAATCCTAGGTGTATGGTTGGATACTCCTGATGAAGACACCTTGTTGTGTCGAAACGCGCGTTGAGGAATTGAATGTTTTGCCACCAAATTATTTTTATTGAACGAAATATTTTAGCAATTATTAAATGTTGTTGTCTTGAATGTACTTTGTATAAGTAATTAAAATGTAAATATTTGTTTATCTTATGTTTGAAGTCATTTTTTACAATAGTTACCAGTAAATTTGGTTATGTAAATTTGTTGTTTGGGATTGATATTTTCCATTGTGTTCTTTACCCTGTCCCAAGAACCATATTAATATGCAGGGCGTCCTTGTTATTTACGCATGATCTCACATCTTTATAACCTCAGACATCAGACATCAGATCCATACATAACCATTGAAATGCACTTTTCTCTGTACACCTTAAGCAAGGCGGGGATTGGCTTAAAGCCAGGCATTTTTTGCTAACTCCATGGTTGCCCCGGCTGCCCTGGCCAGAACACTCTTTGTATGCATTCTTTGCGCGGACCAAGACCCTCTATCATCGAACAAGACCCCCAGGTATTGAAAGGTTGACACTTTAGTTAGTTCTGCCTCTTTGCAAAACAAATTAAAGTCTTGTTTCCATCTCTCCCTTAGTTTAGATAGGGGGTCTGACATGTTATTATTGATAGTGCAGTACGTCACGGATACTGCCCTTCTACCCAGACAGTGTAATCATGCTGGATTCCCTATGCACAAGCGTGCCACACCCGCTCGACAGATGTGAAAGGATCGATAGATCTTTCCAACGCCGTGCACACATAGCAATCATGTGCTCCGTCCATTTAGAGGCCTCATCTGACGCTGCGTTCTTTTAAAAATGACAGACACACACGATACAGATTAAACATACAGGGGACAATTGAAAATGCCTACATCCCTGGTGGGTGCATCTCACCTCAAACCACTGGGTATAAACCAAGAAAAATAACAGGCATCGATCTACTATAATTATTCTGTACATTGTACAGCTACAAGGTCTTAAACAATTCATGGCTTCCTGACGAAGGCTCACAGCCGAAACACGTGTAGAACACAATTTCTTCAGCCATGGGAACGATGAATTCTTTTCCCTAGCAATATAATGTTCCAACCCCACTTGGTTGTATTATATCATTTATAATAGGTTGGAGATTCCCTATCAATGAGGACTTGAAATGATTAACATGCAATAAAGCATTAGAGACTAAGGGGTCTATTTGGATGTCGGACGGATTGCCACCGTCCATATGGCGATGTGATCCGCCCGTCATTTCTGTCTGCCCACCTAACTAAGGAGGTCATTAGGATGACGGATGTAGACTTAGTCCACCCGCCATCCTATCAGATTACAGGACCAGCCGCCATAAGGGCGGGGGTCCCGTGGGGGGTATTAGGATGCGCTCGCCACAGTGGCGGGCGCATCCTGCATTTTTAACATTGTGGCGGGCGGTGCTCTCAGCACCGCCCACCACAATCAGCACCGCCCGCCACAATGCTAAAAATGCATGTAACGCATTTGCATACATGAAGCGGCAGGCACCGCGCGATGCCTGCTGCATTGTGTATGCAAATGCAGAGGGGTACCACAGGTACCCCCCATGTGCACCCCCCTCCTCGCCTTCACCATGGGGGCCCGCAGGGGTCCACCAGAGTGAAGACCGCCTGCCTTTCCTTGGCGGCGTTGCCGCCACGGAAAGGCATCTCCCCAAGCCCATACTAATATGGATGGCGGTGTTTGATAGACACCACCACCATATTAAACCTTTTCCGCCCTGGTCGCAAGGCGACCAGAGCGGAAAAGTGTTGGACGGTCTTTCCGTCCGCTGCAATCCCCCCGCCATAGTAATATGGTGGGGGAAAATGGGTGGCGGGCGGGTGGCGTGTGGACAAGGATTTCGGGCGGATCCCCACCGCCCGCATGGCGGTGGCGATCCGCCCGACATCCTAATGGGCCCCTGCGTGTTTTCTCACAAACTTCTACTCAGCTCTTCCATGCATAACTGGCCCTCTAGTGGGGCATAGTCTGGGAATTCCTTCTCATGTATCCCTCTGCTCACCAAGCATGATGAAGCTGGGAATATTTAAGGAACTGGGACAGGTGTAGATGCTAAGTCTTTTGGGCAGTGGAGAAAGACATAATATCTCCTGCTATGAGAACATCTCTAATTTTGAAAACTCCTACAGTGTCCCACGTCTTAAAACCTTGCAGTTTCGAAATTTCCTTCAGCCACATCCCAGTCCATGGTGGCGTCTTGCTCATGGTAACTCAAAAGTGTCTTCATCATCCCACCCTATGCTGCTAAAGCCACCTCTGTCACTGGCATCAGACTTTGGGTGCCTTTCCCACTGTACCAATAGTGTAGATATGAGCTTTTTTCCAGTCCTGCATGTCCCAGTCTAAATGTAGGGTGAGGCTTAAATCCAATCATTGATACTGATTAACTGTGCCACCCAGTAATTGCCTTCAATGTCAGGGAGCGCTAACCCTCCATTATATTGAGAATGCTGAAGCATCCGGAGTGATATTCTTCGGTGACTACCATCCAAAAGTAGAGTCCGTGTACCATCATTGATCTTAGAGAACAATAACTGAGATATAGGATAGTAGGTATTTTGAAGGGTGTTATGTAGTCTGGGTAGCATGATCATTGTAAAAAGGCCAGCACTGCTCATCAGTGTGAGAAGGAGGCACCTCCATCAGTGAACATCAGTCTCAAAGTTTTCCAGTACTCGTCTGAGATTCTAGACAGTGCAAAGCTCCTTCTGGGCAGTCATAAAGGTGCCTAGGTACTTTGAACCGTCGACTGCCACCCGGAGACCTCAGGGCAACTCCAGGATGTCAAACGAGGCCAGCGCGGTGTATAGCACTGACTTGCCCCAATTGATTTTATACCCTGAGTGAGCCCCATGGTTCCCCACACAGTGAAACAGGGCCGGTTTATACACATATAGTCTGCATACAGAAATACTTTCTCCTCCATTGTGTCCATGTGTGATAGTCGGAACCCTCCTATACCAGTGTGGGGCTTTATTTCACACACTAGAGACTCAATTGAGAGGGCAAACAAAAAGGGTTATAAAGAGCCGCCCTGTCTGGTTCCTCGGCCTATGGGGAATTCAGAACATAACTTCCCATTCACCTGACTGGCCACTGGGTTACGATATAATTACACCACTTACTCCCAAAGATGGGGTCTGAAAACAAATTTTAATAACGTCTGTTCCGGAAAAGGGCAATGAACAGTGCCCTTTCCGTGTCTAGAGAAAGAAAGACGTGTGGGGCCAGTCGGGACTGAACTGTCGCCAGCCAGTTGTCAGTGCGTCTCAAGTAAAGTCATAAACCCTGACTTGTCATGGTGTGTTATTATTATTGAGTCTTGTATAGCGCATGGTTACCCTTGGGCATCCCAGCGCTCGTCCAGAGTACACACCAAAACAGCAGAGCACTAAGCAGGGAACAGATGAGTCTTTAAAAGTTTGCGAAATCGCAAGGTGCCAGTTTCAGAGCGAAGGGCATGCGGAAGAGAGTTCCATAACGCTGCCACGTTGACGGAAAATCTTCTGCCGCCAGTCCTGGCTTTTTTTACTTTCGCGACTTGCAAGAGATGTTGGTGGTCTGAGCGGAGGGCGCGAGAGGCCTTATAAGGTTGGACCATGCTCCGCAGGATAGGGGGCCCTTTTCCCTGCAAGATTTTGTGAGCCATGCAGAGTGCTTTAAACTTCACCCTCTCTCTCACAGGGAGCCAGTGGAGCGCCTTCAGCGCAGGTCGGGCTGACTGCCGCCTGGGAAAGTCTGTCAAAAGCCTGGCGGCAGCATTTTGCACTTGTTGCAATTTGTTTAGAGTGGATTCTGGAGCCCCCAGAAACAGCGCATTGCTGTAGTCCAGCCGTGAAATGATGAGACCCTGGATTAGTAACCTCCTAGTGGCCATCGGGAGGAGGGGTAGGATCTTCCGGGCTGACCGGAGCAGGCCGAAACACACGCCTGCGGTCTTTTTTGCGTGTGTCTTGAAGGATAAATCCTGCTCCAGCCACACACCCAAGCTCTTAATCTCCTGTTTTGGGGTAGGTGGCGCTCCCAGACAGCTAGGCCAGCTACTAGGGGACAGGGAGGGAGGGGAGTTCCCCAGCATCATCAGTTCGGTTTTTGAACCGTTAAGTTTAAGTGCTGAGTTGCACATCCAGGTGAAGACCCTGGCTAAACATGTGTGCAGCAAGTCGGGTTGGTTCGCCGGCTGGGGGAGCCCAACCACCAACTGGGTATCATCCGCATAGCTAATGATCTTGATACCCAGTGGCAGTACCACACTCTCCAGTGGGGCCATATAGATATTAAATAGTGTGGGGCTCAACGATGAGCCCTGTGGCACACCACACTGGAGGGGAACCGATGTTGACTTCTCGTGGCCTTCCCAAACCTCAAACGTCCGATCTTCTAAAAAGAACGCAAGCCATTTCAGGGCTAACCCGGAGACCCCCACCCCGACAGCCACTGGAGTAACACCTGATGGTCTACGGTGTCAAATGCCGCACTAAGGTCCAGGAGGATCACTGCCACCGATCCCCCTGAATCCAAAATGCTCCTGGCATTCTCCACGACTGCCAGCAGGGCAGTGTCCGTCCCCTGGCCAGGGCGAAAACCCATTTGGGAGTCACCCAAGAGAGAGTTGGATTCCAAAAAACCCGAAAGGCGCCTATTCACAAGTTTCTCCGCCACCTTGCTAAGGCCGGGAAGCAGGGAGATAGGCCTAAAATTAGCAAGGTCAGCGGGGTCCAGGCTAGGCTTCTTCAGGAGGGCCTTAACTACCGCTCCTTTCCAGCTGGGAGGCACAACTCCTTGGGTGAAGGATAGGTTCAAAAGGTCCGTCACTGGGCTGCCGATGGTAGAAGCTACCTGCTTCAGGTATTTCATCGGTACCGGATCTCTCGGAGACCCACTCTTCAGGGTCACCAAGACCCCAAGAGCCTCGTCCACAGTGACTGGACCAAAGGAGTCCAGTTCTGCTGTCCTCACCCCAGGCTGAGACCCAGGGTAGCATTCGGAGGATTGCTCCTGCGCTAACCGAGGGAGGGATGCCAAGATGTTTTCAATCTTAGATTTAAAGAACGTGGCTAATTCTGAGCATTTTTCACGCGGGTTGTCATGAGTGACCGGAGGTTCGGGGGTTCGCAGAAGTTCTCTGATGACCTTAAACTACTCTTTCGGGGAATTAGAAGAGAGTCCTATTCTCTCCTAAAAAGAACTTGGATTTCGCTACCCGGATGGCGGATTTGTAGATGTTACGTGCTGCCCGGTATTCTCTTCGGCTCACTTCGCCCCAATCCCTTCTCCAGATCCGCTCCTGCCTCTTGCAACCCTTCCTCAAAGCTCTGAGCTCTCGGAGCTGAGCCCACTCTCTTACCCCTGGTGAGTAGTCTTTTCTTAGGGGGGATAGCATCGAGCGAGTTGGTCAACCAGGTGTTTAAGTTTGCATCAGCGACTAGCGGGTCAGGCCCGGGGGGGGGGACATGTCGCCTCCAAGTGTACTGCCCAGGTGTCCACTGGGAGCCTAGACCAGGCTCTTTCCACCGTGTATACTCTAGGTGTGGATACCACTGGGACATCAAACTGCCACAGGGCCGGAACCATAAAATGATCTGTCCAGGGCAGAACCAGCGCGGGCAGTACTTTAAGGCGTTCCGAGTTCGAAAAAATGGGGTCGAGCAAGTGTCCCTTCCCGTGTGTTGCACCTGAATTGACCAGGTTAATCTTGAACGCTTTCAGATCACCCTGAAGATCTACTGCCAGAGAGTCAGAGGGGTCATCAAAATGAATATTAAAGTCGCCTAGTGCCACAAAGTTGACTGTGGAAGAGGCAAGAAGCGCGACCGTTTCAAGAAAAGAGTTGAGGAAGTTGCCCATGGTCCCAGGTGGGCGATAGACAAGAAGGCCTGCCAAGGAAGCGGTATGCGACAACCGTAGAGAGAATTGACAGCTCTCACAGTCACTCATCCCTCCATCATGGACCTTACAGGTTAACGTATCCCTGTAAAGGATGGCAATTCCACCTCCTCGCCCTACTGGTCTATCTAGGTGAGATATAAGAAAACCTGGTGGAAGTGCTCTGACCATATCCGGGCCGGAGCTAGAAGAGATCCAGGTTTCTGTTAGAAACAAGACATCCAACTTGTGGTCGAGAATGAGGGAATTAATTTCTGTCGCATGACTAGGGAGGGACCGACAGTTCAACAGGGCCATTGACAACAAGCAATTGTCTTTGGCCATTACCAGACCCATATTACAGGCCCCACAGGGCAGGAACGGTTGCCCTCCCTCGTGAACATACCTACATGCGGCGAGTTTCAGTGGCCGCCAAAGCATGAGCTCATCCCTCGTGTACCTGATATTAGCCGGAGATGGCAACCATGAGTCGGGCAGGGGGACCGGCCCTATGCCCGTCTGGGCCCGGACGGGCACAGACGGGCTAAACTCTGGCGTAACTCCGGCGTCAGTTCGGCGTGACCGCTGCGCGTGACCGCTACGCGTCAGCATGGCTACCTATAAGCACGCCTAGCGAAATAGAAAGGGGACTAGAGCGAACGAAGGATCACCCACACCCAATATGGCCGCCACGAGTCGGGGCAAAGGACCCGCAAAGTGCGGTGTTTTTCAAGCAATTATGGTGCAGGTTAGATGTCAGCAGTGCGAGTATGCGAGGCCAAGCTTAAAAACAGGGGATAAGTGTCCAAACACAAACTAGAGTAAAAGACAAAAACGGGTCATTAAAAACACAGAGCTTCCACAGACAAGCGCTGCTAGTATGGCGACACCGCTGGAATAGCAGCGAGATAACTTACAGGAGATGCGTGGTCCAAATTGTGGCCAGGAGTTTCGGTTCAACATTGAGAAGGGAGATCGGGTAATAGGAGTTGCACCATTATCCCTTGGCTTCCCGTCTTTGGGGATTACTTTAATGGTAACACTCAGGAGGTCCGGGGGGAGTTCCCCATTTCCTTTACCTTCCAGAATAGGGCCATTAGGTGCGGGCCCAACAGGTTCACGTAGCGCTTGAAGAATTTGGCTGGGATGCAGTTGGGACATCGTGTCTTCCCCAAGTTCAATTTGGCTATTGCAGTGAGAATATCAGACAATTTGAGCTCTCCTTCTAAAGTCTCCCATTCCTTTATGCCCAGCATGGCGGTGTGGATCGAAGCCAGGTACGTTGCAATTGCAGATGAATCGCGAAGCTAGCTTCATAGAACTCCACATAGTATTGAGCGAATTCACAGACAATCTGGGTAATCTGGGCATCCTTTTCACAGCGTAATCCTGCCTGGTCAACTATGCTGTGTACCCGTTGGGCCTTCTGTTCACTGCGCCCGAGCAAAGCCAGGACTTTACTCACCTTGTCTCCCATTTTGTATAGGTGTTGTTTAGCCTTCTTCTGTGCTAAGTCCCTCTATTTTCCTGTTAATTTGCTATCTGCCTCGAAATCAGAGGATCTGTGGCCGGACCCGGATTCCTTTGGAGTTGTGAAATCTGGTGTTCAAGCTCCTAGAGCTCCGACAATCCCTTCTCTTTCGTTGAGCTATGAGATTCTGTGCCCCATCTCGAAGTACTGTTTTAAATACTTTCCATAGTACTACATTTTCATTTTCAGTGAGATACAATGCAGAGTCTACCCGCAGACCCTCTTGCCATGTCCGATCCCTTAGATTCCATGGGTTTCGTTTCCGTTCAGTGGCATTCTAACGGTTGAGTCTGACCAGATGGACCAGGAGGGCCAAATGGTCCAATAGGCCCCGTGCCAGGCATTCAGCCTGAGTAACCTTCCCCACATCAACCATAAGTAGAAAGACATAGCTGTGTCTAGAGTAGACCCTGTGGGCGCCCGAAAAGTACGAAGAAGTCCTATCTGAGGGGTGCAGGGTTGTTATATTCCCGAGTTAGGCCCATTACATTGCCCTAGAAAGTAACATTTCAGCAGTGAACTTTTGCACACATTTGCATGCACAACAATGTTGGATTAGTTTCTCTGGAACTACTTTTTTTTACATATTCAGCTTTGCACTACATTATTACGATGCCTTGAACATCATGTATTAGGCCTCTCCACATACTAAATACAAAAGTCATCCTATCTTCAACGCTATTCACATATCACGCACATCGTGAGGCCTTTTATTATCAATAATGTGCATCCCGATAGATTGGTAGAGGAGGTACTTCCGCTGACACCAAATGTCCTTGCATGCTGAGAAATCACCACGCAGCGGTCTGACATCTCGTGAGATTTATATATTACGGGCACTACAAAGTAGTTTGAAACTAGATGAGTGTGGGAGTATGAATGAGTGTTTAGCTGGAGAATTTGTACAGTAGGTGTAAATATAAATAGTTTTTTTTAAGTAAAACATGCACAGATAACTTTGTTAAAAAGTGTAATTATTGATTAAACATTGATGATATATTTGTACTAATAAATGTTTTGCATATGAATTTCAATATGGGTTTGGCACATTTCCTTATTCAGTAGGCCCATCCCTACTAACAATTTACTAAGTGTTCTTTTTTACGATTGTTGATCTCGTGAGGCGTGTCCAGTTCGTCACCAAGATGGGGTCCTTCACTCAATCCCATCCAGTAATGGGGTTGGATTGTCCCTTTGGGAGATTCTTGGCTCTACACCTACACACACTCTAGGTACATTTAGAGTAGGGTCTGCATAGAAGAAGTGCGCTAGATTACTGCCATGTTTATATGCCTGCATATATACAATTTTTAGCACTGTTTTAGAACTATATCTACTATTTATGCTGTTGGCGCTTGTAATCAGGTGTATCTGCTTCTGTCTACTAATTATTGGGGCACATGTATTTTATGCAAGAATAACGTTGGTTCAATAAATATTATTGAAAACGTTCCACTCTGTATTCTCTGTATATTTCTCTGAGAATAAGTGAGCACGAGTGACTAAGTGAAAGGTACTGTACTGTTTCCATGATCCCTGAAGGGTCAGGGTTGTCATGTTCAGTGGGTTCCAGAAACCATTTGCTCCTTGGTAGGTTAAGGAGGCTTACGGTGGCACTGTGAGCCAGCTGATCTATAAGCCAACAGATCCTGCGGGGGTGTTTTAAATCTGTCCTGACACCAAGTCCTCAGTTTATGTTGTCCGAACAATGCGTGGGTCCTACGGATTGATAGGAACTACACAACATGGTGCCACCAACGTTGGTTAGGCTCTTAGTTAATAATGAAATCTGAGTAGTTTAGTCATGCGCTCTATATTGGCTGTAGGTTACTCAAGGATGGAGGATTAAAGGTTCCCACACTGTGCACACCCTATCTCTATAACAAATTGGCTAAGTACTACTGCTCTGACAATGGCGGAATAGGATGAAAACATGGGGGAACAGATAACTGGATTAAATATTTCAGAAGATTGCAGACAGGCAGTTACCATGAAATTATTACAACATGGCCTACCGGCAACGGGTGGAGATGTTACCTTCGTGGTTGAGGCACACAAAGTATTCAGAACAGAGGTATCCTATTCTTGGGTTAAATTTCCACCTGCAGATGCACACACAAGGTTATTTCATGAATACATTGAAGATGAACCATCTGATGAGTATTTTCCATATGTGGACTTAGAAGTCCCATTAACATATCACAACCACAATAATTGATTTAACAACAACTAACAACAGAACATGTGAGACTCAGTCTGCTCATCAGAGAAGGAGTGACTTGACCAGTCTTAGCATCATACACACCGCATCCAGACATTGCTGCCTTAATACTAGTAGGAATGCTTGTTTTGCATACTTACCCGCCGTGAGGGCAACGGCACCTGCTAATCCGACCAGGGAAGCGCCGTGAGCGGAACGGCAGCCTCCTACAACGCCTACAGACATCAGGGGGGTCTGAACCACAACCCCCAGGTGCCCCGGCGGCCGAGTCGCGTCCCTGACGCCACCTTCGCGCCCGGAGGCGCCTGATAAGCGTGGAGCGCCGAGCGCTCAGGGGGACACTTGTTTTGCATACTTACCCGCCGTGAGGGCAACGGCACCTGCTAATCTGACCAGGGAAGTGCCGTGAGGGGAACGGCAGCCTCCTACAATGCCTACAGACATCAGGGGGGTCTTAACCACAACCCCCAGGTGCCCCGGCGGCCGAGTCGCGACCCTGACGCCACCTTCGCGCCCGGAGGCGCCTGATAAGCGTGGAGCGCCGAGCGCCGGGAGAAGCCCGGGACAAGGGCGGGGCCATCTGCGGCCATCAGAGGCCTGAGGAGGCCGGGCCGGGCCATCCCCCCTTGAAATTGACCTTTAACAGGAGGGGAACGGACCTAATGGACTTAAGGTATAAACCTTTTATTTTTGACTATTGACTTTGTAAATCCCTTACAGATCTCCTCAAGCTGCTTCTGTAGCGGATTTAATGACCTGCCCCTGGGGGAGGTGAAATTGCTTCAGTGTCCACAATAAAAAGCTGGTTCGCTTTGAACTGCAAGGGGGCTACTAGAAATTTAGACACTCAGAGTAATTCAATTAGGGGAACAATGGATTATTACCTTAAGAGCTCTGTTCTCCCTATTGCCCGTGAACTAGAGAGGATTGAGAGCACGGTGGTTATGATTAGTTCTCCGAGTGTCTGTTTGTCTCCACAGACACCCGCTACGACCCAAGTATTTTCATTACTGGAGGAGCTAAATACCATGTGCAGATCATCATATGTACCGGTGTCATTAGAAACTTCTCAATCTAGAGCTCCCATTTCCCCTACACCAACAATTAGCCCTAGTACTAGAATACCATCTCAATTTATCCAAACCCCACAGGCTACCCCACATGTTACATGCTCAAAGGAAAATGCCTACAGCGCTGCTGTTACTCAGGTTCCCTCCAACCTGGTGTCCCCAGCTAGAAGGAAGAAGGATGGGGCTCGAAACTTGGGGAGACAGACCAAAAAATCCACAAATTCCCCACTTCCTAATACTCCTAGCTTTGAAAAATCTAAAGAATCTACCAACGCCACCCTACTGGCCTCGTTTGAAATTTTGATAAAATCCATAATTGCTCCGCTAATTGATAAAATGACAAGCTTGGGGGATAGATTGTCTGGGGTTGAGGAAGCAATTAAGGCAAATTCATTATTATTAAGAACCAAGGCAGGACCCAACCAGCCATCATGTACCTCTCTTCCACTACACCCAGGTCCCACACAAATATCCTACCCCACCATTCAAAGTAAGATCACTCACAAAAAATCAGTAACCTCATGCAGCAAAAACCCAAACATCTCTAAGGCAGTTACACCTTCACAGAGTTCCCAGCCTAGAAAAGGGCCAAACGGAAAAAGGTCACTCCACAAGGGATAAGAGGTTAACCTTGACAATGTCCCCCAAAAAACCAAACACCTAACTTACCACCGGAGGCCGCTCCTTTCGTGTGCGTCATCTCAGGTGTACCAGAACTCCCACTGGGGAAATACGAGCACAATCAAGAGTTAAGAAATAAGGTAGTATTTTGGCTAACCAAAAACAGATCTCTCCCACCCAACCTTGATGGCACCATACTTAGCGTAAGAAGGGTGGGTTGGTTAGGACCCCTCCCGAAAAACATTGCGGGTGATCTGGTACTTGTCAAATTCAGGAATAGGCATGTCGTCTCATACCTCCATTCTCGACATCCTCAGTTAGGAGATGGACCTATATCCACTTGGAGTTTAACGGATTTCTATCCCAGAAATTCCCATCCTTTGCCGTATTCCCAAAAAGAACATAACAATATCTGGAGGGCCAGAACTGGTCATGTCTTGAGTGGCCGATTTACTCCCACTTTTAATTAAATTTATCTTACTCTCCTGACCTTAATGTTTAGTTGATTTATTGATTTAATCTTTGTTTAAATTATGTTAATTTTCACAAAATGAAATCTATTAATGTAACAGTTTTATTTTTATGCTCTGTACTGTACATGCTTTTATGAAAGTTTTTTTTACTTTTCGAATAAAGCTAATTGATATGATAGTAGGAATGCAAACATTTTACAGAGATTTAATAAAAAATTACAAGAATCTAACACATTAAGTAATGAGAACATTGACAGTCTGACCTGCGGGGGCTGCCCTGGGCTACATCACCACACATGGCTAGCATAGGTATCATCCCACAAACACTGAATGCCGTTATGGGAAAAGTCCCCACCAGCCGGGAGCAAATCCAGTTCTGGATAGCACAAAAACAGCATTGTTTGAAGCAGATTTTCCCTATTTGGGCCCGCAGAGAAACACAGAATACTGACAATTTGCTTGCCAGTCGGGATGGCTCCCCAGTTAGAAGATTGTGCCTCTTGGGGTACAGTCTTTGCTGCCGACGACATTAGACTGCATGGTACCCCTTCAATAGCAGTTATACCAGATATACTGAAACAGATTCAGAATGGGGCAGAGCCTGACTTAGATCTGGGAATGAAACTGATGGGCAATTTTTCCCAGGTTTCTGCAGTTATGTTAAGTGACATAAAAGGGTAGGCAGCCACGGTGGCTATACACCAACACCTGAGGCAATTCACTCCCACACAACGAGAGCACGAATTGCCTAAGATTATTTAAAGTATGTATGCCTCTCTAGGCAGAGATAATCTGGGAGCCAAACCTGGGAAGTCAATAGTCAAGAGTAGTTCTGAAAGAGATAACTCTAAGCAAGCAGCTGATTATTCAAAGTAGAATTTGGATAATAAACAAAATAAAATAAAACACAGTCATGTGGTGGGTCTCCTCAACAGAAACACACCGGAGGAAAATATAATTTGAGAAACCATGACAATATTTGAAAACCTGACAGGTATCAGGTAACTGATAGACGTTTGTCTTACAGGGGACATCTGAAAAGCATTCGGAGAGAGATGGACGGTCAGAGCACGGACCGGAAGAGTGAATCCAACCGAAAAGGGGAACACATCACACTTCGGATTATATCATCTAACAGGAAGACAAACAAAAGTCTTCAATACCTCAATTCAAAAAGAAGACTGTAGACGAATTAAAATTAGAAATGCCCAGGCTACTGAGGACACTGCTTCTGAATGGGGAATGAGCAGTGGCAATGCTGGACAGCGCTGCAGAAGTCACCATAGGTCGCCAGAACCTGATGTTCTGATGGGGGTAGTAGGAATGAACATATCACAGTGGAAAGACCTGATACAAGGGTAAGTGTCCACATTGTTCATATGAAATAACGCTCCAAATGAAGGTGGACATACCCAGGGAATTGAAGGGTCTCTTTTGGGAGAACCTGACCTATGGTTACGATATTCTTTTGCCCGAAAAGTATTGGCCACCTGAGTTCATAATAGATTGCTCAATGGGAGAAGACGTTATTTAACCTACTTTTACGACCTCTTACCAGAATCAGTTAAAAATTCATATGCGCATGAGTGGGCACTAGCGTTAGCTCCTGCGCTTTACTGCAATCAAGTTGGGTGCAATGATGAGTCACCTCATCATGAAATCCCAATGAAATCAACCTCAGAGACAATACCCGATTAACCATGAGGCAAAGAAACAAGTTAGGGAGACCGTAGCTCAACTTAAATATCAGGGTGTGATAGAGAAATGTACCTCATCTATGAATAATGCCTTTTTTCCCATAATGAAACCCGATAATTCATATTCTCTAATCTTAGATTACAGACATTTGAACGCATCCACATGCACATTTGTAGTACAGAATGCACACAGTGCCGCACTAATGAATAACATTGTGCGGAAGAAATACAAAACAACACTAGACCTCTCAAATGGATTTTCCCCCAAAAATATAGCACCTGGAAGCAGATATTTGACAGCATTCTCAGTGCTAGCCTCTCAACGCCAATTTCATCAAGTACTCCAGGTGTATAAGAATAGCCTAGAGTTGTTTCAAGCCAGGTTAATAGAGTTACTTCAAAATTTTGATGACGAGTCATTGTCCTATGTAGATGGTATTGATATGATGGACAACATACTCCTTGGGTTTGCTCACCTGGGATACAAATTCAATTTCGAAAAATCAAAAATTGCCCACCTCAGTGTCCTATTTTTAGGATACAAATTGTCAAGTGAAGGCAAAAGCCAGGCGGCACAGTTTTTTTAAAAATGTGCACTGCTCCAACCTCCAACAACTCTGAGAAGACTACAGTCCATTTTAGGACTCTTAAATTTTGGCAGAACATACATTTTGGATTACACAGAAAGGGTGAAACATTCTACGACTTAATCAGACATGATTTTTCAGTGCACCATTGGACACAGGAACATACTGATATCCTACGAACATGATAGCTTCCAGACATTTACACACAACCAACTTGGTTATCCGCATAGTCGCTGGACTAACTGTGTACACCTACTTTTAATGAATGTGATGCAGTACCTATTGAATACAAATTATATTTGTATACAAATACTGTTATGTGTTTTGCTCCAACTGAAAAGATACCCACAGCAGTACAGACTGATGTAGTGAGAGAGATTGATCTAGCACAGGGAAATTCATAATTGTCGTGACCCCAGTACCGATCCTAGAAGCAGTTGCATAGGCAAGCATCCTGAATGCTAAAGCACTGCATCCGGGATGGATTTATTGGGCTAACTATCTCACTGCAAAAGATTTACATTACAGATTTGATTCTACAATACAAACAAAAGCATTCCTGCAGTACAAACAAGAATATCCTATAACAAATGAAATAATGCCTCTATATCAATATGAATGTATCATTTATATTGATGGATGTACCCAGCCGGCCGTAGGATTGAAACATGAATATTCCATGTCATGCACTATTGTAAAAGGGCGCATGCAGGACGGAAAGTTTCTTCCTGGAAAAAACACACACAGTCTCTAGGAGACTGTACGGCTCAGCTGGTTGAACTAAAAGCCTTGATACTGGAACTACAAAATACAGAACATGAATTCCCCACACTCATTGTGTGTGATTCATTTTACTATGTCCAGTACTATAACAAATATTTTCATTATTGGAGACTGACTGGATTTTGGGATTCCATAGGTTGCACAGTAAAGCCCAAGCTTTGGGAACAAGTGGTGAAGCTGAAAGAAGGCCTGCCATGGGCTCATGTTATTCATACATTGAGTAATCCACTTGTTGCTGTTCATGTTGAATGGGAATTTAATGGCAGATGAAGCCACCAGGGCAACAGTGCGTACTGCTGCCGTTGCTGCAATAACTCGCTTAAGTACGAGAAATGACGGAGGAACTATAATAGCTGTCAAGGCCATCCGCAACAGCTCAGCTCTGCCGAAATGCTTTCCACTCAAGTACTCCTATAAATTAGATGCACAAAACATTCTGTGTGCTCAATTCCAGGAGTGGGGGATAGAATAATACCAAGCACTGATCACAGATTGGGATAAATGCTAGCTGCACATGAGGGTCCGAGTTCAGCACATGCAGTGATCACTGCTAGAGTACAGATCCACTACTAAAGCAGCGCCATTGGCGGCCAGGTCTAACTGAACAGACCGAGGACTTTGTCCTCAAATGCGACATCTGAGAGCAGATGAAGGGCTCCACGGTATCTACTACAAACACCTTTATTGGTCTATGGCAAACATCTTGCATGTGTCTATTTGTATCACTGCAGCCCCTTACACTCTGACAGGGCTTACAAGTACATCTTGGTGGCAGCCGATTCATGTTCTAGATTCCTGTGGTTTTGGCCCTAACTTTTGGCTGACGCTCGAATTGTTATAAAGGACTTGCCAGTCTTTATCAGGACATATGCAATTGGCACACTACATTCTGACCAGGGCCCATGGGAAGTTTGGATGTGGCCTGGCAGTACTCCTCCCACTATACTTCTGAGGGAAAATCGATAGTTGAGGAGAAAAACTGTGACTTAAAGCAGTCTTTCACAGCAAGGGTATTAGGCTCGGGTGGCAGTTGGGTCAATCACATATATGGAATCCAGAGCACACTAAACAACATGGCAAGAAAATCCCTGGGGGTTTGTACACCTTATGAGCTCCTGTTCGGGATAAGAATGTGGGTACCCGACCTCGATAGAGTCAGCACAGTGGCAGCTGAAATACCATTTGACCTCAATGATCGTTGGGATGTTTTTCAGGACCTAAAAGAATTAGCAGCTTTGAGAAGTGACATCCAAGTTAAACGCACCGCCAATGGGGAGGTGAAAACTGTAACAGCAAGACCTACCTGGGTCCCAGAGATTCGGTACCTGGTCAAAGAGAAGATGTGGACAAAAAGGAATTTGGGTGATATTACAGAGCACTTGTACCTATATGAGCTGTCGAAGGAACCAGAACTGTCCTTCTTCTAACTCTTGCTGGCCATCAAGACAAAAGGTCTGTCTCAATTGATCTGATCAAATCACACTATGTGGCCTATTCTCAACGGTAGGCCACATGGGCTCCTGGGTAGCCGCCGCACTCCTCTCACTACTGTACAGGAAGTTCAGATGGATGCTTTAATGATGACTGAAGACTCCACTTTTCAAGGAGAAGCTGTAAATGGAAATGAGATGATGTTTCTCCCTATTGAAAAGAACTACAACTGTACAGTCAACAAGTACAGAAATTTCAATTTGAAAAATTGACGACGTCTTTGTCAACATGCCATCGATCATGTCATCTCCCAGTTCTACAAAACCTGATGAGCTGCCAGGAATAGACCGGACGGCGTCCGGCTACTTCGTGCATTATGACAATTTCTCATCAGATCCAAGTGAACCTGTGCTGCCGATACCGCCTCTCCCTTTTAAGCTTTGAGTAAATGCTCTCTATCTTTGGCTGAAAAAGACTTACTTTATTGCTCCCTGAATACATTTATGGATTACAATTGGCTTACACTTCCTGGTACTTTTGATTGGTATAGTAACTGTCTTTTTCTTACTTCTAAATGGACGCGTTCTCCCAGAATGCTCTGCAGAAAAACTTGTGAACTTGGTTCTTAAACAACATGCATCATCACACCGTGAACTAAGAGACTTTTCTCTGGTGAATATTAAAGTGGTTCCAGTTCCTAAAGGAATTGTATTGGGACAGGGTATAGTATAATGTATACGGTCCTACTGAACTTTTCAAAAATACTTATTTGTTAAAAATCTCTTTAAATTACATCATCATCTCTAGAACTTTCTCTGATGATTGGGACATTGAAACTGTGCATTATTTGCTTTCAGATTTAGAACAATCAGCTTAATTTTCAAATGATGAATTGTATGATGGTACAAGTAATTTTGGGGACATGTAATTTTGGGGACCTACATTATGGTCACCATTTTTTGCATAAAGCTAGTATCCTACGCGCTGTTTATACTTACAAAATCTGTGGGACAAAAGTTTGGCAGGTTCAGGGGATGGAAGCCTTATTTAGAGCATTCATCATTCCACATCAAATGGTTTTCCTGAACAAAACAGTGCAAAAATCTTCATGTCGTGGTTAAGACTGTGCGTAGTTCAGGGAGTTTTGCTCGGGTAGAAATTCTATAGGTATAATCACTTTAAGGTTTTCTATGAATATTTTAAAGGGAAGCTTGCTTTTAGACAATGTTAGAAGTATTGTTTTAACGTTTTATTCCATTTATGGCATGCTGGCTTTTTAGATTGTTTATCTGTAGCAAAGCAGCTTATTTCTTACATTGCACTAGAAAATAACATTTCAGCTGTAAACGTTTGCACACGTTTGCATGCACGACAATGTTGGATTAGTTTCTCAAAAACTATTTTGTTTACACATCCAGCTTCGCACTACAATTACAATGACACCTTAAACATCATGTACTAGGCCTCTCTAAGCACTAAGTATAAAAGTTGTCCTATCTTCAACCACAAGGCGACAACGCTATATACATATCCATAATAACACTAATCTAACGCGCACATCGCTAGGCTTTTTATCATAAATAATGGGTATCCTGATAGATTGGTAGAGGAGGTATTTTCGCTGACTCCAAATGTCCTTGCATGCTGAGAAATAACACAGCTGTCTGACATCTCGAGAGGGGTGTCCAGTTCATGAGCAAGACGGGGTTCTTCACTCTATACCATCAGGTAATAGGGTTGAATCATCCCTTGGGGTGAGTCTTGGCTCTACACCTACACACACTCTAGGTACACTTAGAGTAGGGTACACATAGTAGGAGTACTGTAGATTACTGCCTTCTTTATATGCCTGCATATATATAATTGTTTAGCACCATGGTAGAACTATAAATACTATTTACGCTGTTGGTGCTTGTAATCACGTTTATCTGGTTAAGTCTACTAATCATTGTAGCACACGTATTTAATGCCAGAATAACGTTGGTTCAATAAATGTTATTAAAAATGTCCCACTGTATATTTCTCTGAGAACAAGTGAATACGAGTGACTGAGTGAAAGGCACTATACTGTTTCCACAATCCCTGATGGGTCAGGGTTGTGATGTTCAGTGGCTGCCAGACACTATTCCCTCCTTGATAGGTTAGGGGACTTACAGTGGCACTGTGAGCTATCTGATCTATAGGCCAGCATATCCTGCGGGGTGTCCGGAGCCAGTCTTGACACCAAGGGGCCCATTAGGATGGCAGGCCGTTCGCCCCCGCCAGGCCGGCGGTAGCCACCGCCGGCCTGGCAGGGCGAATTGCCTGCCATCCATCCAGGAATGACCTCCGCCATATTAGTATGGCTGGGGGGTCCGCGGCGGACGGAAAGACCGTCCGCCGCTTTTCTGCCCCGGTCGCCTTGCGGCCGGGGCAGAAAAGGGTTTATATGGTGGCGGTGTCTATCAGACACCACCAGCCATATTAGCATGGGCTATGGCGGGCGGTGCTGAGAGCACCACCCGCCACAATGTTCAACATGCATGATGCGCCCCCCACTGTGGCGGGCTCATCCTAATACCCCCCACGGGACCCCCGCCCTTATGGCAGGCGGTCCCTTCCCCCGATGGGATGGCTGGCGGACTGAGTCCGCCCGTCATCCTAATGACCCCCTAAGTCTTTAGTTTATGTTGTCTGAACAATGCACAGGTCCTACGGATTGCTATAAACTACACAATAGGGTAAGCCATGTATACCTTAGATCCATGCAGTCTGCAAATTGCGCATGTGCAATCGCCTGCTGGGGTGTAATTAGGGGGCCTGAGTGGTCATAAATCACATTCATGTGGAGCTCTGGTGTGGATTCCAGAAGAATGTCCATAATTTTAGTTAATGTTGCTGGCTGGAGCCGGGTTGGGGCATAGACATTTATCAAGGTAATTTCAGTCCGTCCCTGAAACCCCTGCACTCCCACATATCTCCCACTCGAGCCGGTCCAGGTTTTGAATACTAGAAAGGGGTGATTTTTCCTTGCTAATATTGCAACCGCCCAGACCCAGAAGGAAAACCTGCATGCACCAGCATGACCCCTGCCCCGAAACCTACAACAGGTCCCCTGTAAGTGTGCTTCCTGGAGGAGAACCACGCCTGGCTATGTTCGTTTGGTATATACTGCGTGACCCACCCTCATTTGATTTTGTTTCCCAGGCCGTTAAGGTTCTAGGTCAATATCGTGAGGGGACAGTCCTGTAATTTTCCGGGTTGTGCCATCCCATGTGATGTATATTCAGTGCAAATAGGTGTCGGTCGGCATGCATGGTGTATAAGACCTGTATCTGTGTCCATCCATCTTCATTGATGCAAACAATACAAGAAAAAACCTATCTAAACCAAACCCCCATCCAACCCCAACTACCTGGCCTCCTCACCTCCCGATACATCCCCATGATCTTGACCAAAATACTTAATCCAAATCTGACATGAAGAGGAGATGCAAGGTCTGTATTCCTCCACCCGGCTGAAATAACTGTCATAAAACCAAACTAACAGTGGTTCTGTCACAACACATTCTATACATTTTTTATTCCCGAATCTTGGATTACATTACATGTTCTTACCAAAAGAATCAACTAAACACATACAAATAAAGTTTTTTTTAACCAATTGTGTTTTTTAGAAATATACTTACGTTTTTTGTTCATGCAATCATGTATTCTATCAAAGACATATCATGAGCAGATTCAAAAACACAGGGCATATACACACAATGACTGGACCATTAACAAAGAAACATAAATACATACATCAATGATCAAAATACGACACAAGCATGAATTATTTACATCACAAACATTAACATATAAACAGAGTGTGACACAATATTGCCTCAGGATGACCCAAAAATGAATTCTTATAATTTTGATGGTCAATGCCGGACAAACGCTTCTTAAAGAGCGTCGGCATTTCAACCCTTCTAAACTTGTGCAAGTCGAAAAGCATCTATTAGGGTCTACAGCAGGAAGGAAAAACCACAACCAATGGCCTGGGTACAGCCTACAGGGTCCCATACTGGATTCCACTGCAAAGAAAACGCCTCCTGGGGCTATACATTTTTAAAGTGTATTGTGGCAGAACCACTGTTCTTTCACTGATATAGTCCCCAGGTTCTGCGCGTTACTGGGTAACCCCATTGACTAATATTGATAAAACCAAACTAAAGCATAGAGAAAATAAAAGTGGGAAGAGAAAAACACACACACACCCAGCTAAAATGTGAGTTTTCTTGGGGAGTGATGAAACTCAAATTTGCTTCCACAGCTCCGCTGATGTTTAGCCTCCTTGTCCATCTTTTACCATTTCCCCGCTGGGTTTAAGGGAGAGCTGATCTATAGAATTGTGTTCTAAGTTAACAATGTCAACCATCAGTGGGTGGTCACCATCCGAGTCAGACGAATAGTCCCTCTCCGATGGTTCTGATGTGGCAGTCCTCTCAGCTGTAAAATGTTTTGATATTTTGGATGACTCCCACTCCTCCTCTCATTCTGTGTGGGGGCTGCTCCTCAATTCAGGCCCAGGCCTCCTCCGGGGACTGAAAGAAGAGGGACTTACCATTATTGAGAACCTTAACTTTTGCAGTGAAAAATAGCATATACTGTAGCTGAAGACAGAGTCAAAGGTGCGTCTCTGCCTCTGAACCTCCTGGGTATAGTCAGGGTATACCATTATCTTATAGTTGTCATGCCAGTTCTCTCCTATCCTCCGAAATTCCTGCAGTATCATGTATCACATGCAAAAATTCAGGCGGCCACCGGCCGCGGTGGTGACCCTAGCGGAGGTCTAACCTTCTTCAGTACTACACTCTTGATTGTTATTTGCATTAGGCAAACTCTCTTCAGATATGGGTCCTAGGATTAAGAGGGAATGAACTGGTGGCTGCTGTTTTTGGTATCTGCCTCCTTGGTTTTGGAAACATTTATCATTAGAGCTTAGGAAAATAGTAAAGTTATAGCCTTCAGAAGGGCCCTCAAAATGTTTATTTTTTTAATTGCTGACTGCAGCCCCTGAATATCACTGTATTTTATTTTCATTATTTTCTGTTCACATAACATGAAGCCTTTCTTGGTACAGGTATTCCTTATTTCTCCCCTCTTCAATTTTGAGTTGCCATATGTGAAAAGAGACATAAGTGAATTAGAAAAAGCTCAAAGACAAAACAATGAATTAATCATATGCATTGGAGACAGATTTATTAGAGGCTAAATAATTTGAGCTGATTTGTTTAGGAAAAAAGGGACATCAAGCTGAGATGGAATTAGTTTAGTTTTTAAAAGCATATAAATGAAACAGGGTCAAGTTGCCCAAACAGGGTTCCACGGCACTGCCCACCAACAAATCACCCACCTCCTGTTATACCTGCCAGCCTAAGGATGGTTCCCCCAAACTGTTTGCCCGCTTACCTCCACTTTTTGCTGCATTCTTTTTGTTGGCCCTAGGACTCTGAGCCCTTTATCACTCCTAACCAGTGCTAAAGAGTATGTACTTCTCCCCCAAACATGGTTTAATTGACTTATCCAGAAATGGTTTAGTTAGTTTATCTGTAAGTCCCTAGTACAGTGCACTACATTTGCCCAGGGCCTGTAAATTAAATGCCACTAGTGGGCCGGCAGCACTGAGGACGCCATCAGCAGTGGCCCATGCCGGTAGGAGCGGTGAGGTGGTGGGGCCGGGTGGGGGTGATTTTGACAGATGACAACTAGGGAAAATTATTCCGTCATTGCTATCTGTCGAATCCCCCCAACCCGGTCCCATCGCCCACTGCTTTTACCCGCACAGACCACTGCTGTGCGCCATACACACAAGTATCCCTTTAAAAATGTTCCAGGCCAGCCACAGCAGAGACTGTGTGTGCTATTTTTATGCCATGTCAACTTGGAATTTAAAACCTCTTGCCAAGCCTTAAACTCCCCTTTTATAAGACACCTTTAAAGTAGGCCTTAGGCAACCCATAGGGCAGGGTTCTGTGTAAGTAAAGGGTAGAACATGCACTTTAAAGTTTTGCATGTCCTGGTAGTGAAAAACATCTACATTTTCTTTCACTACTGTGAGGCCTACCCATCTCCCAGGTTAACTTTGGGAATTTCTTGTGACACCTATAAGCTATTATTCCTGATTGAGAATGAGTAGCTCTGTCATGTTTAATATCTTTCCAATGGTAATGATACATCCTCTTTGCTGGCAATGTTGGGTTTCAATCAATCAATCATGCCATTTGTATAGCGCACTACTCACCCGGGAGGGTCTCAAGGCGCTTGGGGGAGCGGTTTGCTACTGCTCGAACAGCCAGGTCTTGAGTTGTTTCCTGAAGGCGAGATGGTCCTGGGTCAGCTGAAGGTGGATGGGGAGCGAGTTCCAAGTCTTGGCAGCCAGGTAAGAGAAGGATCTTCCTCCGGCGGTGGCTCTTCGGATGCGTGGTACGGCTGCGAGGGCGAGGCTGGTGGACCGTAGCTGGCGGGTGGGCGTGTAGAAGGTCAGGCGGTCGTTGAGGTACTTGGGGCCCAGGTCGTGGAGAGACTTGTGTGCGTGGGTGAGGAGCCGGAACGTGATCCTCTTGTCGACGGGGAGCCAGTGCAGGTTCCTCAGGTGGCTGGAGATGTGGCTGCGTCGGGGGACATCCAGGATGAGTCGGGCGGAGGCGTTCTGGATGCGCTGGAGTCTTTTCTGTAGCTTGGCTGTGGTTCCGGCGTAGAGGGCGTTTCCGTAGTCCAGTTGGCTGGTGACGAGTGCCTGGGTGACAGTCTTCCTGGTCTCGGTCGGGATCCAGCGGAAGATCTTGCGAAGCATACGCAGGGTGTTGAAGCACGATGAGGAGACGGCGTTGGCTTGTCTGGTCATCGAGAGGGAGGGGTCCAGGATGAAGCCCAGATTGCGTGCGCGGTCGGTTGGCTCGGGTGCGGTGCCCAGGGCTGGGGGCCACCAGGAGTCGTCCCAGGCGGAGGGCGAAGATCCCAGGATGAGGACTTCCATCTTGTCCGAGTTCAGTTTCAGGCGGCTGTCCTTCATCCACTCGGCGACGTCTTTCATCCCTTCGTGTAGGCAGGTTCTGGGGGTGTCGGGGTCTCCTGTGAGGGAGAGGATCAGCTGGGTTTAACATTACTATTTTAGAAATTCAACTTTAAAAAAGATAGCAATTCTCTGCTCTTAGCTCTGTGTGCCTGGAGCCTGTCTCCAATACATGTCTGGTGTTGGTAACAGCTGGACTTTGTGCATTCCCTCTAGACAGCCCCAAACAAAGGAAGGTTAGGTGTGACTAAATCATCTGCATCCTGATGGGCAATTCTGGGCTGGATGGGAGGGAGGAGCTGACACTTTAACCTGAATGGGCAGTGTCTAGTCCCACACAAAGGGTTGCATAACCAAATGTTTTGATTCTCAAGCCAGGGATGGGAAAGGAGGACCTCTGTGCACTTAAGAGCCCCTCTGTGTAGTCACCTATACTTCAAAAGCACAACTGGGTATAAGTACTGGGTCTTTGGCCCTATCAAATCAGACACTTCTGGACCTGTAAAGGGACTCTGCCAGGAAGAAGGACTGATGTGCTGCTACAAGGATTACAACTGTGCTGGACTGTTGCTCTGAAAGAACTTCTTTAATGTTGTGCTTACTGCTGCCGGTACCGTCAGCAACTGCTGAGGAAGAACTGGACTCTTCCTTGAACACAGACTGATCTCCAAAGGCATGCTTGTTTGCCTCCTGTTTTAAAACTCAGGGATATCAAAGCCTCACCTCCTGCACTTGGTCCATTAAATGTGGACCCATTGGAACCGACGCATCTTCTGTTGCATGAAGCAGAATCAGCACATCATCGCTGCTGTGGGAACAGGACTGGCACATTGCACTCAGAACCAGCACAATGCCTCCAGGACTGATGCATCGGAACCACCCGATCGTTGCCGCTGTAGTGAGAGAGGATCGAAGCATCCCATCGAATGTGTGGAGAAAACTGGCGCATCAGCTTTGGAACCAAAGCACCTAGGCTCTGGTGCTTCGTCTTCGGAACTGGCACATCGCCATCGTTGTCTGGAGAAAATCAATGCATCATCTGGTTTGCATGATTGACACCGATGCAACACTTGGTTGCACCCCGCATCTCGCTGTTGTGACCAGGATCAAGGTACTTTGTTCATTGGGCCTTGCATGGCCCCTGTATCTGGTCCACGCTCCATCATGATTGGCCTGTACTTCTGACTTTGCCCTGGACCAGATAACTCCAATAGGCGCTTATTGCTTTTAACTGCTATTGGCATTTTTATTCTTTAAACACTCATATCTCCCTTCTACCAATTGAATTGTTGTTGTTTTAGTCATGTTTTATTCCTAAAATCATAAACAATTTTTTCTGACTTACCCTGACTAGAATTGTGATTCCTACTTGGACAGGGTCCATACTTCTAACATCCAGAAAGCGTAATATCTAACACCTCCCTTGCCAACGACTTTTTAACATTATTGTTTTCAAATAAAAAAAATCATGGATAGTCTGTTTACTTATAACAGTTGATCCTGTCAGCAGCAAGGAGAGCCGCATTGGTTCCTGTGCTGTAGGACTTCACAGGCTACACATTTGGCATTCTCCACCATCCTTAAAGACTGCAGCAGATCAGCTAAAGGAGTTTTACTTGGGCATGACAGTCATACTCAATTACAGCTAGAAGAAGCTTGCACAGAGAAGGAGGGGTCACAGCCCTATCAAGGCTTTTAATTTGGGAGGAACTTGTTGCCCTCTCACGGGAAGGTTAAAGCTGTTGATCATGAGAGATCCCACTTCCTTCTTGTGAACTAGTCATTGAAGTATCGCGTTGCACATATTGTGATACGTTAATGTAGAATCACGAATATCGCTAAAACAGAAATATAGTGTAATATTATATTGTTTCAATTATTCTCTTGAATATATTGTTTTATTTCATATAGTGTGCTGAAATATAGTTATTAATTATATTGTTTTTATATTATGTTTATAAATGTTTATTAAAATTTTAATATATATTAATTCAAGTTGTTAGAATACCTGCTATTTTTTAATAATTGTGTTAATTGCTATATTGATTTCTGGTTATGTACACAAGATCATTTTTTTATTTTTAAAGTGCATTTAATTGTTTACATTTTTTGTAATTTGATTTGTAGTGGGTTGTGGGTTTGTAGAGGAATAGGGTGGACATTTATTGAAATTACATATTTGTACATTAATATTATTTATTTTTATCTTATTACCTAATTATACAATTGCTAATTCATTCTGTATTTTAGTTTTCTTATAATTGTTGGTTTAACCATTTTATATTTATTGTATATTTCTATTTTGGCAAGTAATTGATGTTTCAGTAGTGCCCTGTTTGTTTTAGGGTAATAGGGTGGGTAGGCATTGAATTTTAAATTTTTACTTTATTGTTAATCATAATGAATTGATTAACTGTTAATTATATATATATGCATTAATGTAGGAGATATTGTTTTCCAAATGTTTGATTTATGAATTTTTCATTAATGTTGTGATAAGTGTTTTTAATATTAATTTAATTGCAATGTATTTGTAATATACTGTATTTAAGAGCGGTATTTTTATTTCTTTTCATAATCATATTTGTATTTACGTTATTATGGAGGTTAACATTTCCAGATGCTTTTATTTAGATAGGAAAGTAAGTTATGTTTCATTTGTTTAAATTTTTTACAGGTTTTAACTTTCATATTTATTAATTATTTTACTGTACATATATGTTTGTATTTAAATTAAAATATGGTTTAGAGCCCGATTACGAATTTGGTGGTCCCGCCCGGCCTATTACGATGCATGCAGACCGAAAACCTGACCGCATCGACAGAGTGTGTCCTGTCTGTGGCACAGCAGACTGCAATGTTGGCGATGCGCACTCCATTGCCATCACGGCTGCGGATTCCTGCCAAGCCGATTATGAAAACATAGTTGTACTGGTGGTCCCCTAGCAGCAGTTCCCTGATGGTGGTAGGCCACTGCGGAACGCTCTCAGCAAAGCAGCACAACAGTGGCTATTGAATGGGTACGAATACAACACAGCTATTGTCCATTGGCTAAGTGGATAGACCTGCACATCACACTATAAAACACCCCCCTTTTCAGACCATGATCTTTTGCCACTCCACTGCAACTCAACAAGTTTCTGGTGAGGATAGGGAACCCTTTTCCCCATCCCCGTTACCACTCAACACACAGTTCTGCTGCACATTTTTCTCACATCCCTTGGTTCTTTTTTTCTTTTTTTCATTATCACTTACTTTAATTTGTAGTTATGTCACACCCAAAATATCGATGTTTTTCAGAGGCTGAGTTGTCAGTCATGGTGGATGAAATCATAAGAGTAGAGCCATAATTGTTTGGAGACCAAGTCCAACATACAGCGTTCAGTATTAAAAGGAAAATGTGGTCCAGAATAGCCCACAGAGTGTATGCCCTTTTTACACAGGAGGAAATTAAGAAGAGGTGGAATGACCTGAGGGGGAAGGTGGGTTCCATGGCCTCCAAGCAACACCCGGAGACTCAGTAGACTGGTGGTGGTTCTCCCAGAGCCCCATTACGACTCTTTCTCTGGAAGGAAAAGGTCTTGGCCATCCTACTTTCTGAAGGCTTGACAGGAATACCTGGGAGAGTGGAGTCTGTTAAATTACACCTCACAAATTGCCACAATACTTCAATGTCCTGTTTGCGCTCAACTCAGCTTTTGCTATTGTGTTGTGTACCTAGTTTCCTAACATGCAATCATCAACATATCAGAGATGTAGGGTTGTCTGTGTTAATGTGTATTGTTGATAGGAGATCACATGTATCAATCTCCATTCCATGCCACATGTTGGAATGCCTTCTGTAAGTGTATTGCAATTAAAATATCTTTCCAGGACCCAGGATATGGCTTAACATGTAATTGTATGGTCCTCCCCAGCTGCATTTTGGCAACAGGTATGTTACACTAACCCTTTTGCAAGTGCTGGCAAGTAGAGACTGACATGACTACAACTAACATGAGAACATGTTTCTGTAACTCAAGACAAGATGAAATTGTGATTTTGCCCATTCCCACTTGTCTGACATGTTACAAATGATGTCCATTTATTATAGAGTTAAGCATTTTGCAAATTTCGGCAAGTAGATATTGAAATCACTACAACTACCCGGAAGCCCCACCTCTGTAACTCAAAACAAGACGAAATTGTGATTTTGCCCCTTCTAACTTGTCTTACCTATTACAACTGATGTCCAATTCTCATGGACTGAGCAATCTATGTACAATACTGTACTCAGAGACATGTCTGCCTACTTAGCTTTATGTTGTCCTGGTCTTCTCAACTGAAATTATTGATGTAATGAGTTACACCATACCAAGTGTGTAGCTCAAATATTGGTAAGCCATGAAGGTAACTCAGCTGATTAGAAGTAGCAGGTGATGCATTGACTTTGTACTGCTCACATGATTACTAATGCTAAATATGCAATCAAGTTGTGTGATTGCCTGTTTTGTACATGCCTGTGCTTTGGAATGGTCATGTGCACATGTTATCTCTCCACTGTGCTACCTTAAATATTTGGGAGATGTCATGTTTATTCCTTCTTTCTAAATGCAACATCTCAGGACATCTAATGAGCTGCTTAATTCAAGTAAATATATGTAATGTCTCCAATTGTCTTGTAAACAAGTTCAAAACCACTGAAATATATCACACTAGTAATCTCTACCTATTTTGTTTTTCTCACACCAACACTTCCCACCCCAGCTGCAACACCTCAGCCAACCTCAGTACACCCAGCCTATGTACCTAGCACAGTTACATAGATCATGTGCTCTTCAGTCCTAGATCCTGAGGTGACAATCACCCGCCCATCTAGAGAAGAGCCAGGACCCTGTGGGAGAGGGCACCCTGGGCAAGAAGCATGGGCTTGTGGGGATAGAGATTATGGGAGGGGTACTGTCGGCCAGATGATGAGTCCACTGCGGCCACTCACACCCAGACCACATTTGACCAAGTCTTGGGAGCCTATCATGCCTCTCAAGGAATGATGGGCCAGGTACTAACCGAAATCCGGGAGATGAAGCAGCTGCAGAGGGACAATATCATGAGATATAGACCCATAACACCAATATGGGCTCTCTCATAGGTGTGCTGCAGGACCTCCACACACACCTGTGCAGATCTTTTCCAGCACCATCTACCTCTTCCTTTGGTCCAACAGTATCGGGTCCATCAACATCTGCGGCACCCACAGGAAGGGAGGCCCTACCAGAGAAAGACACACCTGCAGACACCCCTATCCCCACAGCTGTGGATTCCACACACTACCAAATGGGGACATCCAGAAAAATTCCAGGAGGTGCGGATGGCATGACCTCCCCCACTGCCAGCAAGAAACCTTGCATCTAATTTCCTCCAGTGTGTGTACCAGTGTGTGTAACATATACACTCTCGGAACTATTTCTGGACACATTTACCTTTCTGATGGGAGTAGTATTTTGGACATTGGACTTCAAACAATTTGGCATCTGCAACTATGGTTTCATTCACCATGACTGACCTCTTTACTTTTGGTTTTCCATGTTTGGTTTTGCACAATGTTTATGCTCTCTTTGTTTACTGTAATAAATACACTAGTCACAAACTCGTTGCCTGCTGTAGTATATCTCACATGTAGAAATTTATAAATGTACTCCCATCTGAACTTTACAATGCCAAAAATATCAACTTGTGGAAAAATGGATAGCTCAGGATCACAACCATGTCTTACCAACACATACATACAAGTGTATTCTCCTATACCATCTTTATTTAATTATTCCAACAATAGGTTGGCATAATGGCAGAAACATAGCAAATCAAAAATAACATAAATATTCTGTGCCAGTGATCACATTTTCAGTTGCAGACCATACCAACATGGAAGGAGGGGATACATCAGACAATTTCCTATTGATTAGGCAAAATAAAAAAGATCAATGTCATCAGCAGGTGGCAGATCGCCTACCTCACAAATGGAATCCCACAATAATAACACCATTAGACAGACACATGGCAGTACTATATTTTCTGCTCACAGGATCATTCGAATTCAGCATAGCCACATCCTGGGGAATGTCACAACCAAGAGTCAGTGGTGTGCCACAAGCACTTTGTTCTACAATGAGGAGACACATCAACAGCTATGTACACTTTACACACAATGTGGATTTAGCCAATGTGAAGGGAGACTAGCTTGATTTGGTCCCACAAAAACATTTTGTTGAAGCACATGATGTCACACATATTACATTAGCACCAACACTTGACAAGGAACAAGTCCAATGTATACCTCAGAACTTCCATCCTATTGCGGTGCAAGCTGTCTTGGTACAGGATTTGTATACCCAAATTCTGTGCCATTCCCAGAAACAACCGATACTCCATTTGTACATCCAAACAGCATCATATACCTGCAAATGTCACAATTCTAAAATCTCAAAATGAAGATGCCATGGTGAAGGTACCTAAAACAGACCAAACCCAACAGATTAGCTATCATACCATACATATAAGACGATTCACATAGTCAACATCTGGAGAACACAGTCCATTACAAAAATCAAAGCTAATCAAGGCAACACAAACAAAATGCCCATGTGTCAAAACCTTCCTCACGAAATACCTTTCACCTGGATTTTTCAGAGCTTGACCTTCATAATATTTTACCTCACATCATCACAACAAGAGTTGCTGTAAGAGTCAGAGTCATGAAATTTCACAAAATACTTACCCTCATGAAAAGAAGTTTTTGATGAGATCTTGATGCAAGTCAACTTCTTCTTCTTTACCACTATCATCATCATTTGGAAGTTCAGGATCCTCACCGGGACGCACTTCATTGTCTCCATTTTCTGCGATATAAGGGATGTTCCGTCGCAGAGCAGTGATGGGCAGCATGCAGCAGGCCACAATGATTTCACACACCTTCCCAAGTGAGTAGAGGAGGGATCCCCCAGGCTTATCCAGACATCTAAATCTGGCCTTCAGGAGCCCAAAAGCCCGCTCTGGTGCCCGCCTTGCCTCATTGAAGCAGAGCTCCTCTGGCGTAGATGGAAGACTGACATAGGTGCACCAATAAGATTCACACTTTCTGATTATACTACCTGACATTACCCACACAAAGTTAGGACAGACCATACTTACCAACAATC
Source organism: Lissotriton helveticus (assembly GCF_964261635.1). NCBI lineage: Eukaryota > Metazoa > Chordata > Amphibia > Caudata > Salamandridae > Lissotriton > Lissotriton helveticus. The sequence goes on from NC_136072.1 coordinate 995,238,596, forward strand.
CAGGCCCTCTCAGGTAGTAATTATGACATCAACTGGGGTATGGTGCTATTCTGAAGTCAAAGGAAACATGGGCTGATCCTTGGAACCAGGCACAGATGTTTGAGATATACAAATCCGGTAATTATACAACTTGCATATTGATAGAATAGAAGTGCTTCCTGTTACAGTAAACGTGTTCCTTGGCTTGCGGTGGTGCTAAGGCAATATAGGTGCTATCAATAGCTCCAACCACATGTTGGAGGTGACCAAATCCATAGAAGTCAATCCTCACAGAGGCTAAATCCCCACACCTGGGGAACTGGACGTAGCTGTCACTGTGTCTCATCATTGCTCAAAGCACATCTTGTAGTACACCAGCGAACATTGGTTGTGACATAGCACCACAGTGTATTGAACAGAACCGGTGGCCAGAAAATGCAATACTACCATAAGTTTCACAATAAGCGGGATATATATGGGATTAGTGTTTTGAGGAAGGAGATCAGGCTCCAATTGATGACATAAATTCTGTATGGTTTGTCTATTCAAACTAAACCTCTTGATTGAATTGTATAGCCTTTACAGCATGCCCCGAGTATGTACTCTCTCGAGTAGATGAAGATGTTGTTAGCTATGGGCACTGTCCCACATATCACTCAGGCAACATCTGGGCTCTCCAAAATGTTGTCTGAGAGCTAGCACTTACTCAAAGAACCCTTCAGAGTGCAACCCAGCCTTGAGATCACTCATTGGATGACCCCAAGCTGATCTTTTTCAATAGGAAATATTGGAAATGTGCTGGTCATTTGACATCAGTATGCTCAGGCTGCAGATAGCAAGGCCTAACAATAAGCTGAGCACAGTCAGAACCATGCACCAGGCTAGGGTTGAGTCTCTGTAGCAATACAAGTGATGCACATACATACAGTTACATATCTGTTGACCTGTAGGTCTTGAATGCTCACAAATTGAGTTGTCCCAAACATTACTCCCCCTGATTGTTATCACATGGACCACATTGGAATGGAGATTGCAGTTTCCCCTTGACCTGATACTTCAGTGCATTGACCTACATTTCTAAGGTGTGTGACTTCCTAATGACAGGCCCCTTACTTACGCAGGTCTGTTTTCACTGTTCAATGAGTAGTGCTTGCACTGTAAAGCCCTATCTCACATGTGACACAATAATAGTGCAGAAAGCTGGTCACTGCATAACAGTTATATCGGTGAATCACCAGCTTTTATATATTCAACTAATCCAACAAGACATACAATGGTATGTTGATATCATCTCTGTAACAGTGCCACATATGGCAAAAGGTGTGTCCTGTGATACTAGTAGATGCCTCATTCAAGATAGCCTGGCATATGAGGGTTATAAACCCGAAACCAGTCCCAGGTTGCTTGTTTCCGGTCCAGGGAAGACATGGCTTGGCAGTTCGGGCTGGACTGTTCCCATGAGGCACAGGGTCAGACTGATTTTCATATGGCCATGTCTGAATTGGGGTGGTGGAGTGAGCTAAAGAATGATGATGGATTAAACCCAGATAAGGTGACTGGGGGTGAGTGTTTGATTTGTTCAAACGCTCCGTCCATCATCCCCATTGGTATCGCTTTGTTCGCCGTAAGTTGGCAGGGTATGCCCAGACGTGGGTCCCTTGCTCACTTTGCCACAGGATTCAAGCTAGCCAGGGTGATGAGGGTTATGCACCCGAAACCGGTCCCAAGATGCTTGTTTCCAGTCCAGGGAAGACATGGCTTGGCAGTTCGGGCTAGATTGTCCCCATGAGGCACAGGGTCAGACTGATTTGCATATGGCCATATCTGAACTGGGGTGGTGGAGTGAGTGAAAGAATGATGATGGATTAAACCTAGATCAGTTGACTGGGTGTGAGTCTTTGATTTGCTTAAACGCTCCATCCATCATCCACTTTTGTACCCACTTCAACAGCCCCAAGCAGCAGACGCAAACAGAAACACCTAAAAACCCATAAGCATGAACCACTCACCTGACAGTCACAACCCTCACCACCACCACAACCTCACTCCCCCAGCATACCCCAAGCACACCTGCACCCACAGACACATCCAACCCAGCATACCCCCAGATACCACACCCACACTCCAAACACATAGACCACCCCAGCATACCCCCAGACACCACCCCTGCACCCACAGACACATCTACCCCAGCATACCACAAGACACCACACCCACAGACACATCCACATGCATACTCAGCACTTCAACATCACCCCCAAAAAACACAAATACCCACATGCACCCACACAACGGACACCTACAGAGCACACCCCTAAATGTGAACAAGACACATCAGACCCACAGACACCTGCATCAACAACACACACCTGACGCTTCCACTCCCTCTACCTCACAACCCCTACTCCTTCTCAAGCATCCTACCCAATTTCCCCTTGAGAGCTTGCTATCTACCCCTGCCCTTACCGGTATCACAGCCAAACCCCCACACAAAGCCAAAAGTACCCCTTCCACACCCAAACCCATCCCTTCCATATCTCAATCCACCCCTCACAAAACTTTTTCCCCATGAACCCAGAATTACCTTGTGGGAAATGGCCCTTTTTGCAGGGTTATCCCCAAACTTTTTGCTTCTTCCTCCTTTATTTTTCCTGACCTGTGGTTGTTGGCAATAGGACTCTGGGCACTTTACCACGGCGTTCAGTGGTAAAGTGCATATGCTCTCAGTATAAATTATTATTGTGATTGGTTATCCATGATTGCCATATTTGTTTTACCAGTAGGTCCCTAGTAAAGTGCAGTGAGTGTGCCAGGGCTGGTGATTCAAATGCTACTAGTGGGCCTGCAGCACTGATTGTGCCACCCACATGAGTAGCCCTAAAATGGTGTCTCAGGCCTGCCACCGCAGTGCCTGTGTGCAGTTGCTAACTGCCATGATGACCTGACCAGTGTCCACACTGGCCAGGCCTAACCGTTCCTTTTCTGTAAACATTGGACACCCCTATGGAAGGCCCAAGGTACCCCCCTGGGCAGGGTGCAGTGTATGTGAAAGGTAGAGCATGTACTAGTGTGGGTGACATGCTATGGTAATGAATTACAGCCATTTTCGTTTTTCACTATTGAAAGGCTATCTTGCCCATAGGCTATAATGGGGAATGCTGTGTATAATGTTTACCTGCATATCTTCCCATAGGAGCAAGATAGAAAATTGAAGTCCGGGGTCCCTGAACTCAGAATTAAATAACATATCTTTTAGAAAGGATGGTTTTTAAATCCTGTGTTTGAAAGCGGCACTTTTAGAAAGTGGCTGCCTTCTTGTCTGACCTTTCTGTGTGCCTTTGGCTGTTTGTGAATTGACTGTCTGGTTTGCGAGTGATAGGGCTATAGGATTCCAGGAGACAGAATGAGTCTGCCCAGTGGTGAACAGCGAGATCTGCATCTAGATGGGAGGGAGGAGTTGCACCTGGGACCTGAATAGAACTGTGCCTGCCCCCACAGTGCTGGGTCCACCCCCTGTGGTGCGTCTGATGTCTCTGCCCTGCATTGTGAAAGGAGAGAAGGAGTCATGTAAACAGAGTGCTCCATAACTGGTTTGGACCGGGCTCAGAGCCCTCCTGCACAAAGGGACACAGACCTTTTGGGGTATAAGTACAGGACCCCAGAACACTGAACTTTAGATCATCCTGGAATCAAGAAGGAACCTCTGCCAAGGAGAAAGCTGGAAGAATGAAGAAGAAGGACTGTCCTGCTGTGTGCTTGTGGGCTGACCTGCAGTTGCTTTGCTGCCAAGGAGAGGGGAAGGACTTTGCTGTTTACTGTGTCCCCTTGCGTGAAGAGATCTCCAAGGGCCTGAGGAGAGCTGGCCTCCTGTTAAGAAGTCCCAGGAACAAAAGGACTTCACCCCCAGTTTACCCCCTGAACTCTGCTGAGTGAGTTCTGCCCTTCCTAGAGTGCTTGATCCAAGTGTGGGGCCTCTGGAAGTTGTGCCTGCTGTTTGGAAAGCTGGACAATGAGTAAAGAAGGCAATCTGCAATTTTCACGCATCGCTCGCTTGTGGAGCGCATCACCGACAGTGCGTGGAAATTCCCGCCACCGCGTAGATCGAGATCGTCGCAGCACCTCTTGCTGCTGCAAGAATTGACGCATCATTCACTTGCGGAACGCATCGCCCCGATGCAGGAAGTTTCCTGTCGCTGTGAATATCGTCGCAGAGCCTGTCATCGCTGGGTGAGATCGCCGCACTGCTTGCTTGCAGACCGCATCACGTCACTGCAAACATCGTCGTAGAGCCATTGCATCGAGGGGCCGCGAGAGGAGAAGATCGACGCTGCGCTGGGCATCGTCCGCCATACCTGAGTTCGCCGCCGTCCCGAAGATCGTCGCTTCGTGCCTGTGCGAGACGCTTCCTATCAAACCTGTGCCCCGGAATCCATACAAGGTATCGCATCCCTCCCCATACAGACCGGATTAGTCGCAACACGCCTGCTGCATCCAGCGGGGCTGTCGCATCGCCTCCCCAGGGTCTCAGGAGTGACGCATCGCTTGTTTTTCAACGCTGCAGCTTCCCTTTGGAACTTTTGTCACATCTACAGGTACTTTGGGCTAAACGTGACGCAACTGTGGAATATTTTAACGCCAAACCTTACAACTCTTTGAAAATCAGATTCTTCAACTGTGTATGTTGGATTTTTGTCATTTTGGTCTCGTGTAGTTTAGATAAAGATACTTTATTTTTCTAAACTGGTGTGGAGTCCATTTGTTGTGTTTTCACAGTGTTACTGTGAGTGTTGGTTCAAATACTTTACACATTGCCTTTGATAAGCCTGTCTGCTCGTGAAAAGCTACCAAAGGGGTGAGCAGAGGTTATCCAAGAGTGTATCCCCCTTACCCTGACTAGAAGCAAGGGTCCCTATTTGGACATTGGTACCTACCTCTGCCAACTAGAGACCTCCAGAACTAACAACCCCTGAGAAGAAGTAAAAAAAAAACTCCCAAACCCAAGCCCACCCCTCCCAAACCCAAGTCCACCCATCCCAAACCCAAGTCTACCCCTCCCACACCCAAGCCCATCCCTCCCAAACCCAAGTCCACCCATCCCAAACCCAAGTCCACCCATCCCAAATCCATGTGCACCCCTCCCATGTGACATTATTAAGGTGCTTGGACTGCACACTAGATGCCCCTTCATAGGGAGGTTTCCCTGGCAGTGTTATAAGACGCAAGCCTGCTGCAGTACGGCAGTCCAGAGGATTTGAATTTTACAAATGGTTTGCCATTTGACAATTTTTTTTGTTGCATTTCTTTTTGAATCATTGTGAGAATAAATCGTGATTTTGATTTTCACTAAGTTAGTCCTGGCATTAATTTTGCTTTGCAATCATTTGAACTTTTGCATTTTTCATTTAAAGATGTGTAGTGCATATATTTGTTTAGCCTGATGACAGGTGCTACTGCTTTGTTTTTAAATATATACTATGTTATTTAAATTTAGATGCAGTCATTCAACATAGTAGTGGAGATATGCTCCAAAAAATAGCGGTACCATGGCAGGCTTTGATCTATAAAACCATATGCTTCCTAATAGGGCAGGGGGACCGACAACTGGGCGGTGATGAATCCAATGCCGTTTCGACGATGGTACTATGAGCGACAAACTAGTAATCAGGCCCTCAATTTTTTATATAGTAATTGGTATTTATAAGTTTTTTAGAAAGGTATTAGGAGGTATAATTTTATTTGTTGTTTCTTGAAAGTTCACCTTTTTCCCGACTGTTGTGCAGATTGGAGGAGGAACAGTAAATCTAACCTCTCTGGAATCCAACACTTTCCATACTGCTGCTATAGCTAGAGTGGGAATAGTAAACCTAACTCCTTGAGACCCCAACACTCTCCCTACTATTGCTTATACAGGAAAGGAAAATGGAAATCTAACCCCTCTGAAGTCCAACAATTTTCCTACTATTGCTTAGATTAGAGTGGGAATAATGAATAGTACATTTTAATATGTATTAAAAAAGTAATCTGACAGAAATAACTATTCAACAATAAAACAAATTACATATTTATTAAGAACTAGAAAAATTATTTTACATTACAAAATTAAATAACAATAAAATTTGATTCATTATTATTTTATTTACTTACCACCCTATTCCACTACAAGCTCAACAACCTGCTACAGCATTATATATTGCTAATTCAATAAAAAAAAATACACATTTTTTATTTCAAGCAAGGTACCAACGTTCGTGCTCTTCCTTCACAATACTGTTTCCACTAAAAAACAAACGGGCTCTTCAATTATCAAGTGCACTTATTGTGACATCATCTCACCTTACTGTGTAGGTGTACCTTCAACGAGGAATTGTTCTGGCTACTAACATGTACCAATGTTTTGGACCAGCACACTTTATGTGCTAACAATGTACAGGATGACTTCACACACCTCCTAGGTGTCAGGCTTCATCATCTGCCATCCCACGTTCACCAAAGAATCCTCTAAAGGCGAACAAGTCCTTATTAGGGCGGTAGTTCAAATATTAGTTATAAACTAAGGTGAAAAAGAAAAGGGAAAAGGTGAGTTTCAGATAAAAGTGAGAATGAAGAGTTTGGGAGAGTGCCAGTCACAGCTAATGTAGAGATAGAGCAAAGACAAGGCTAGGAATGCACTTAATCACTGATCTTACTGGACTCCTGTATCCTCTGGGTGATCAAATACTCCACATGCACATGAAAAGCCATGGGTTTGAGGCAACATGCTGACTCCCCCTATTATATTCAGGCCCACATTTATGTGTCTTGAGAACATGCAGTGATGGGAAAGGATTTATTTTTTGCAATGCAAACTATTGGATAGGCTGTCCTCAGACTTAAACAGTGTTTTGAAGACCTGGTTTTGAGAGGTTTATAAAAAGAAGAAGCTTGGCTCAAGTTGTCTAATGTAGATCTCCTAATTGGTCAGCCTCAATATATCATTGTAGATACTGACAAGTAAAAAATGTAATTTTAATAGACCACATACCCAGCTACCTGAGGTATAGGCCTATTTAGAGTTTGTTAATAAGAGACATTTGCATTCTCCCTCCAATTTGCCACTTCCTACCTGAGAAGGAGGAAGGGTGAGGGCGAGTTATTTTATTTTTATTTATTTATTTAAGGTTTTATAGAGCGTGAACGTGACCCGTTAGGGTATCGGAGCACTTTTCATGGATAACACATTGTATACAGGTTTGACAATGGCAATAAAACAGGATAAGGATAGAGGGAAGTGACAACATTCGGACATAACCAGGGTATATACAATAATCAGAGGGACGACAAGTCCGCAAAATGCAGTGAAACCAGAAGTTACATATGAGGGGTGACGCGTCAACAATATGCAGAGAGAGTCCACAGCTACATATGAGGGAATATTAAATCAGTACAAAGAATAGGAGCAGCCAAGCAGACAAGAGATTTTTCAGGATAACCAGAGCAATGCAGCAGAGCAGAGTGTGTGGTAAAAGAGAATTATGGGAGGAGTTTGCTCATTAGGAATGATTTAGCTTCCTTTTTAAAGGTTGACAGAGAAGGGATTCTTCTGATGGAGGATGGCAGCTAGTTCCATGTTCTAGGTGTGGCCCCAGAGAAGGCACGGTTATAGGTTTTATCCCTGCAGAAGCGGGGTGGCTGGAGCACCAGGTGGACCGTAAGTTTCTGACTCCTCCAGATGCCAAGAGTTTATTGGTGAGATATGCAGGGGAAATTGTGTATAGTGCTTTGTGTGTGATACAGGCCAGTTTGAGCTGGACTCTGGCTTCAAAGGGTAGCTGGTTCAGTGCCTTCAGATGCGGAGAGATGTGGTAAAAAAAATTTGAGCCTGGTAAGAGTCTTGCTGCGGTGTTGAGGCAAGCTTTTAGGGGGGAGTGGAGATCTTGGGTAGGCCTGATAGGGTTGAGCAGCCGCATTCAATCCTGGAGAAATAACTAGCTATTCGGGAGTCACCTGGTGGTATCCTTGCCTCAGCACAGCTCTGGTCCAACCTTAGCTTTCCTCTAAATGGATGGCTTGCCCCACAGCCAGTAGTACAGAAGCGAATAGAATGGGATAGCTGGAAACCTGCCTCACCATAGAAAGTGGAAAACTTCTGAATTGCCCGCACCTGCTGCTGAAGTTTGCACAGTGTGGACTTTAGGACTCCTGGAATATGTTTTTTCCGGGGCCCCAAAATCCTTATGATAAAATTGGGTAAAAATAGACAGATTCAGACATCGAAGTAGACAGAGAGAAGGAGAGAACTGAGACAAAGAAATTCTCACAGGTGAGCTACAGAGGACAAAACGTACTTTCCGAGGGGTGCCCTTGGAAGCTGGTGGTCCGGGGCACTTGCACACTTTCCCCATGCCATGCCTTACAATGTCTCTGGAGGAGAGTGCTCATCAGCAGAGGACGCCATAAGCTCCAAACATATCTCTGCTTGACCTTGACTTTCTAAGAAAGGACCTTCACAGTTCTGGTTCGTATAATCACTTCTAGAGCTCTGGCGTTCTGCAGGGAATCACAAAGCATTGTGCAGAACCGTATATCAGAACAGACCTCTGTGTATTGTTTTCATTGGTTACCTCTCGCTTTACTGCTTCATTAATGGGGTGGCAGTGAAATTAGCATCTGTGATTCGTATGGGCCTTGATCACTTACTAGTACATTTCCTAATTGTATCTATTTTTTTAAAACATAGATTCCGTGTAGCACAAACGCTTACAGTGAATGTAGTTCTAACGTGGTTAAAAATATACAAAAAACATCACTCAGAAGATTCAGTGCTGCAATGATATCGCCAAAGCCTTCATTTCAGATGGCAGAGAGAATATTTCTCTAAATTGTCCAAACTTTTTAGCCCTTTCAAACAGATGAATCGGTGAAATCTGATCATTAAGAAGCAGTTTCCTGTTGCACAGCCTCTGTCACACTGGAGAGAAAGCATCATGTCACTGTTGTGGGAAGACAGATATTCAGGGCAGATACTGGAGAGAAGAACTAAGGCATCCATTGAGCCAGAAGCAGCTGGCTTTCTTAATCAGGAAAATTGGAAAAACACAGATCATGCTGACCGCTTATAACATCCCCCATAATCCAAGGAGAGGGAATGCCAGACTAAAACAAAGGGATTCATGTACCATAGCATGTATTGTTAATCTGCTTTCAATTTAAGTTGTTTTTATTCTAACATTGCCTGTTCTCCCTTATATAGTTTTTCTCCGCTTGATTGTATTGTTTACTAGTTTGGCTTATACCATTTATGAAGTACACATATTTTGCTTATCATATAAACATATCATTGCATTTTTGCGTTGCCTTAAATGAGAAATAATTGTAGGAAATGCGCCATTTCTGCAGGGTCACCCCAAATTTTTGCCTTTTCTTGCTGAACCCGCTTTGGCTGGCCAAAGAACTGTGCACTTTACCCCTGATAACCAGAGAAAAAGTGTTTTTGCCCTCGCTTTCATGATAGGTATACAACTGATTATCTCCTTTAATGCATTTATAAATTCATAAGCCTCAGTATATAGTACCACGTGCACCCAGGGGTAATACATTAAATGCTATTAGTGGGTTTCAAAAAACACAGTTGATGGACAGAATGTAGAACAATGTCATACATTCACCCCAGTACAAGGATCTGGGCCTAAATCCATCGTTTTTTGGCACTCCACACCACCCTGGGTTAGACACTGGCTATATGCAAATCAGCTCTGACCCTGTGCCTCATGGGAACAGTCCAGTCCGAACTACCAAGCCATGTCTTTCCCAGACCGGAACCAAGCATCCAAGGACCGGTTTCTGGCTATCAGCCTTCATCAGCCTGGATAGCTTGACTCCAGTAGTGTGGAGAGCCTGGGACTCACGTCTTAGCATACCCAGCCCACTCGGGGTAAAAATTGCAAAAAACACAGTTGATGGACAGAATGTAGAACAATGTCATACATTCACCCCAGTACAAGGATCTGGGCCTAAATCCATCCTTTTTTTGCACTCCACACCACCCTGGGTTAGACACTGGCTATATGCAAATCAGCTCTGACCCTGTGCCTCATGGGAACAGTCCAGTCCGAACTACCAAGCCATGTCTTTCCCAGACCGGAATCAAGCATCCAAGGACTGGTTTCTGGCTATCAGCCTTCATCAGCCTGGATAGCTTGACTCCAGTGGTGTGGAGAGCCTGGGACTCACGTCTGAGCATACCCAGCCCACTCGGGGTAAAAATTGCAAAAAACACAGTTGATGGATAGAATGTAGAACAATGTCATACATTCACCCCAGTACAAGGATCTGGGCCTAAATCCATCGTTTTTTTGCACTCCACACCACCCTGGGTTAGACACTGGCAATATGCAAATCAGCTCTGACCCTGTGCCTCATGGGAACAGTCCAGTCCGAACTACTAAGCCATGTCTTTCCCAGACCGGAATCAAGCATCCAAGGACCGGTTTCTGGCTATCAGCCATCATCAGCCTGGATAGCTTGACTCCAGTGGTGTGGAGAGCCTGGGACTCACGTCTGAGCATACCCAGCCCACTCGGGGTAAAAATTGCAAAAAACACAGTTGATGGACAGAATGTAGAACAATGTCATACATTCACCCCAGTACAAGGATCTGGGCCTAAATCCATCCTTTTTTTGCACTCCACACCACCCTGGGTTAGACACTGGCTATATGCAAATCAGCTCTGACCCTGTGCCTCATGGGAACAGTCCAGTCCGAACTACCAAGCCATGTCTTTCCCAGACCGGAATCAAGCATCCAAGGACTGGTTTCTGGCTATCAGCCTTCATCAGCCTGGATAGCTTGACTCCAGTGGTGTGGAGAGCCTGGGACTCACGTCTGAGCATACCCAGCCCACTCGGGGTAAAAATCGCAAAAAACACAGTTGATGGACAGAATGTAGAACAATGTCATACATTCACCCAAGTACAAGGATCTGGGCCTAAATCCATCGTTTTTTTGCACTCCACACCACCCTGGGTTAGACACTGGCTATATGCAAATCAGCTCTGACCCTGAGCCTCATGGGAACAGTCCAGTCTGAACTACCAAGCCATGTCTTTCCCAGACGGAATCAAGCATCCAAGGATCGGTTTCTGGCTATCAGCCTTCATCAGCCTGGATAGCTTGACTCCAGTGGTGTGGAGAGCCTGGGACTCACGTCTGAGCATACCCAGCCCACTCGGGGTAAAAATTGCAAAAAACACAGTTGATGGACAGAATGTAGAACAATGTCATACATTCACCCCAGTACAAGGATCTGGGCCTAAATCCATCGTTTTTTTGCACTCCACACCACCCTGGGGTAGACACTGGCTATATGCAAATCAGCTCTGACCCTGTGCCTCATGGGAACAGTCCAGTCCGAACTACCAAGCCATGTCTTTCCCAGACCGGAATCAAGCATCCAAGGACCGGTTTCTGGCTATCAGCCTTCATCAGCCTGGATAGCTTGACTCCAGTGGTGTGGAGAGCCTGGGACTCACGTCTGAGCAAACCCAGCCCACTCGGGTTAAAAATTGCAAAAAACACAGTTGATGGACAGAATGTAGAACAATGTCATACATTCACCCCAGTACAAGGATCTGGGCCTAAATCCATCGTTTTTTTGCACTCCACACCACCCTGGGTTAGACACTGGCTATATGCAAATCAGAAAACAACAAGTGATGGACTGAATGTGGATCAATGTCAAACACTCCCCCAGTCAAAAGATCTGGGCCCAAATCCATCGTTTTTTTGCACTCCACACCACCCTGGGTTAGACACTGGCTATATGCAAATCAGCTCTGACCCTGTGCCTGCCCTAAGTGTGGCAGGGTATGCTCAGACGTGAGTCCCTTGCTCACTTGGCCACTGGATTCAAGATAGCCTGGCTGATGAGGATTATGAATCCGAAACCGGTCCCAGGATGCTTGTTTCCGGTCCATGTGTGGAAAAGTAAATTTTGCCATGTTCTGTGTCCCTACGTGTCATCCATCATATGTTATGTGTGCATGATTAAATATGCATATGCATTCCCCATGTCCGATTAATGACGCAATTACAGTTGTGTCCACCTCTAGTATGCCAGTTTCCAGTCCTCGTGAATACTACGAATATCAGGCCTATGTAAAGCTACGTTGCCACGTTTCTCAGTGTGCACGTTATTCTATTATAAAGCCTCCGTTTCTAGGCCTCAAAAGGGCCTGGACACCAGATTCAGTTCCTGTCTCCTGAAGCCTCGCTGAGGAGCGATACAGCCCCCACCTGTATCCTCGACCCTTCACTTACTTCCTACCTCGCAGTGCCCGGCCCAGCCTGGCTCAGTCTCTGAGTCTGCCAAGAATAGGTTATGATTCCAGTTATCAGTTCAGTCCTCCTTCTCTGCATTCCTAAGCTACTGAATCGCATCAATAGTTTCCGTCATTGTCTAGCCTTCACGTCTCCACGTTAGAGAAATACTGCATTTAATGGTCATTTAATATTCTTCATCACGCACTACATGTAGAATAATGCATGGTCCAGTCTTAGAATCAAGTTAGCCTTTCCCCTCCTGACTTCTAGTTTATATCAACATGTTCTCTAAACATCAGATACTAGATACTGTTTAGGTACATGTCGCCCTGACTCTCCAGACTTCAGTCTCTGCTCCTAGCACAGAGTTCGTAGCCCCCAGCTTCTCCTAGTAACACGTCACTGCTAGTTTGCGCGCACCATCAGGTTAGAGGTCCCGGATCCTTAGGTAGCCCCGTCCAATGGTTTCCGCCCCATTCATGACATATTCTGTTACGTTTGCATCACATGTCTATGTATACGCCCCGTTACACCTCTTTTCGCCCTTATCTTTCGCGACTGCTACGCGTCACGCCTTCTGCTCCACCCACTGCTACGCCTACTGCAATGTAATGCTATGTGTTTGCGTTATGTATATATGCTCATGTATTGTTATTAAAAGCCAGCGCGCTCATCCCAGATCCAGCCCCAGCAGCTGCTGGGCCCTGTCATCCTATTCCTATGCAGGTTGTCCTGTTCCTGTCCTTATGCTGTATTAAACCTGCAAAACTCCTACTACCTCGAATCTTGACTCTTATTTATTGAGCTATCTGTTATGATATATGTCTAGTCAAAAAGAGAGGTATTATTTATTTATTTACCACATAATGGCGCCCGAACAGGGACTTGCCCTTTCCCCACGCGTCGGTGAAGCCACGCCGACCCCCTGACCCTCTGCAGTCGTGACGGAACTCTTCTGTGCACCGGCAGATATTTCTGCTTCAAGTATCCCTCAGGCCCACGGAGGAGACGGAGGAGGCGGTTCAGCATCCAAACGAGACGGTGGAGGAACGCGGCGAGTCCCGACCAGAGCCCAAGCCAAGAGTCCAAGGTCCCAGGTATCCGGAGGCCCACCCGTAACTGAAGTCCGAAGTTCGTCGTCCGTCGTCGTAGCAGTCCAGTCCAGTCCGAGGCTTTCCGTTCTTGCTGCCCGGTGAGTACCATTACTGGGGTAGTATCTAGACAGGGTCAATCTAAATTGACTCTGGTCCGTGGGTTGGTGGTACACAGACTCACAAACGAAGTGTTCACCTAGGTGATTACGGGTCTTGATGCGTCCCTTTATGGGACCGGTATGTTCCGTACTGTATCAGCAGTGCATCCAGTAACTCTAGTCTGTTCCGTTCTCGAGAAATTCTTGTGCTTCTGTTCTCAGTATTCCAGGTAATATTCTGTCCGAACTGTTATGTTATGATGTTGTTCAATGTATTTCCAATGTCGTGGTATGCCTGAATTGTTTTCCCAGTTGTTATTGTTCCTCGTGTATTGTATTGTGTTCCGATTCAAGTTTACAATGTCTCTCTTTTCGAGATTACGTCAGCTAAAAACTAGAAAAGGTTTGTTAGAAGAAGCAGTTCCTGTTCCACCGAGGGACAGTCCAGGTCATTTTATGTATCAGAAGCATGGCATAAGCGCCATATTGTATCTAGATTTATGGGTAGAGTATACCAAACAGTTAGAAGAAAAGTATAGATGGCCCGTATCGGGTACATGGGATGCCGAGTGCATCATGCGAGTAGAAGAAGCATTATGGAAAAAGAAAGCCAGACAATCACAGAAAGATGCCATCGAGTTATGGCGCAAAGAAGCTCATAAAAGAACCGAAAAAGAAATCAGAAAGTCAGAATTAAGTAGAGAATCCTTGGAACGAGCCCAAGAAAGGGAATTAATCGAGATAGGTGAACAAGTCAAAACCGAACAGTCAGACAGACAGAGGCATGCCCTTATTAGGGGTATGTATCCTCTCCTTGCCGAGGGCTTGCCAAAAACGACCCCAGAGGCATCCAGTAATTTCCCGCCACCGTTAGTTCCGACCAAGCTACGTCACAAACAGACCGCAGCTGATATTTTTATTTCGTCCTATTTGGACGACACAGTCCCAGAATATGCAAATCCTGTTCGCGCTCCACCAGTCCCTGTAAATCAGGCACTTCCCGCTCCTCCAGACACCGGAGTACCTGTTACGGTACCCCCGGTCCAGCCCGCCATACAAGTCCAGCCTACATTTCCATTTCCCACTCTGCCAGGACGAAGAGCCTCAGTAGACGACTCTAGTTTAGGGGCCGCAGGGGGAGGTACTCCTCAAACCCCGCCGCCACACAAGCGTTTAACGACAGCCGAATTACATGCACAAGCGTCACAGCGTACGCCCAGACATCAGACTGTAGCAGAAATAAGAAAATCCCTTGCCGAATGCTGTTATGATCCAGTCCCAGGCGAGGATAATATGGTTTTATACTCATTCCGCGTAAGAAAGGTGGCCGAGTATCTAGTCACCTTACCGAATATGAAAGAAGATCTAGACAGAATATATCGTTTCATCCGTACAGGGGATGATCCAGAAAGTATTAGCGAAGCCATGTCTCAAAGGAAAGCCGAGATCCAGCTCATGATATTAAAGTTTCTGATCAATTGTCTAATAAGAGAACAAGATTACCCGTCTAAAGATCCAGCTGAAATGAAAACCCTGACAAGGTGGAGTGATAATATAGCCGAGGGTAAGCACAAGACCGTCGGTGCTATGGAGAGTATGTACAAGAAAATCCGTAGAGAAATAATAAAGATACACGAACAACGTAAAGCAGCACAAGTAAGCGAGAAAGAAAGTAACTCTGATACTGAAGAGATAGAGGACGAGAATCCCGCCAGAATAGCGTATGTAGGAAAATCTAGATTTCCAGATCGCCATTTACGCCTAGAACACAAGTCTATTTTTCATTCCCCAGCACCAGAACAAGGTTCACTAGAACAAGTGTTTCAAGCTACCGATCACATTCTGAAATCACGAATCGGTTACAGTGAGTTAAGTACCATGCATGAACAAGAACTAGCCCGATCAGCAGTCCGATGGATTACTGATTCTACCACTTTTCCAGACGAAATAGTGGCACAAATGTTTCTGAAAATGCCCCCAGCCGAGCAACGACTGGTGGGTATGTATATGATTCAGCACCTCATTACTTTGTATGAGGGTCAACACTCTGATCCAGGTCCGTTACATGATATCCTGAACGAGTTACTCCAGTATAGATGGAAAGGTCTAGGTACCGACTTAATTAGTGTCATTCTAGAACAGCGTCACAAATATAGAACGTTTCTGAACCCGCATTTTGTTCATGTCTCACCTCCAGAAAGTAAACCATTTTACATGGAGAGACAGAATCCGTTACGAGAAGTCCACCCAGTTAGAGGAACGGGTGGCGAACTAGAACGAGTGTTTGTTTACACTCCAATTACAAAGATGGAACTCCTCGAAATGAAGAAATTAATTCCCTGTCATGACAAAGATCCAGCAGGGTTCCATAGAGAATTAAAAGACATGCTCCGTATGGGAGAATACACTTACCCAGATATCATTAAAATGTTAAAGGTCCTGTTGCCCGCAGGGGTGTATGAAAAGCTAAAGGAAAAAGAATGGGAGGTGGGAGAGAAAAAGATCGATTGGGCAGTTCTAGAAGCTGAAGACAAGGCACGAGTACCAGGTACCGGTCTTGGAGATAAATGTAAAGAATTACCAGAATTATTGATTCAAGTTTTACCGAGATTATTGACAACTAGAAAAGAAGACTGGGATGCAATCTCAGCCTGTAAACAGAAACAAGACGAAGATATTAGTGATTTTTATTCTAGATTTGAAAAATGTTTCAGCATCAACAGTGGCCTCAAGACAAGTAGTGAGTCATACCCTCACCTTTTTGTTACTAAATTAGTCGAGAATTCAAGCCCACCAATTAAAAATCGAGTTCTGAAAGTCGAAAGTACCTGGCAAGCTAATACCCCGTCCCAGATGTTGCAAATGCTTCAATACCACCAGAATAGAATCAGGGAAGAGCAAGAACACGAGAGAAAACGTATGAAAGACACGAAAATGAAAGTACTAGTTGCACAATCCGTTCCTCAATACAGTCAGAAGAGGGGTCCGAATCAAGCCAGTCATCCTGCAGCTCCTGTTAAAGGGAATTGCAATTATTGTAAACAGCCAGGTCATTTTATAAATGAGTGTGCAGTTCTGAAACACAACATAGCTACTGGTAAGACTAAAGAAAGACCACGTCCGCCTAGACAAGAACAAGTTTCACAGATTCCTCAGCCACAGAATGCACCACAGACAGTTACCGCACCGCAGCCTATTGCTGCAACACAGCATGTTACATCGCAGATGTACCAGTATGCACAGTCTGAGTATCCAGAGTACCAGCAGTATTCATGAAACAGCCTAGAGAGGGAGGTAGGCTTGCCTCTCATCGAGATACCTGTAGATCAAGAAGGTCCCTATGTTCACAGTCAAGTATTAGGGAAAGACAGAAAGTTTTTGATTGATACAGGGGCAAGTAGGACCACAATTAGTCACGCCGAAGTTCCAGGGGCTCCGCTCTCAGGCTCAAGAAATGTTTCCCTTGGATTTTCAGGAAAACCTATCGTAAATGAGATTTCAAAGCCAGTTTCTCTAGAAGTAGGTCCATTGTCCCGCACTACTGATCTGTTACTTACTAAGTCATGTCCAGAAAACCTATTAGGCATTAAGACACTGAAAGAGTTAGGTGCAGTTATATGCTGTTCCCCAGAGGGAATACGATTGTTCCTACGTGACTTTAAGGGTCACTATGTATTACGAGATTTTGATTCAAGACTGTCTAAAGTTCCGCAGCATCTATGGGCACAAGGTCCAACTGATGTAGGTTATATGCAAATCACACCCTATCGTGTGACTCTCAAGCCAGGTGTAGTGTTACCACGAATCAGACAGTACAGATTGCCACCTGAGGCTGTAGCAGCCTTATCCAAAATTATTGACGAGCTTATTGCTCAAGGAGTGGTTGTAGAAACTGACTCCAATGTATGTAATTCTCCGATCATTCCAGTCATGAAACGTACTGATCCAAATGCACCCCCAGTATATCGATTAGTGATCGACCTACGAGAACTTAATAAATGTATTATTCCGCAGTACCCAGTTGTTCCAGACATCTCTTCCCTATTGACAGCCATTGATTCCGAAGCCACGTTCTTCACTGTCATAGACCTCAAGAACGCATTTTTCAGTGTTCCTATTCATCCAGACAGCCAGTTCCTTTTCGGATTTTGTTTAAATGGAAGGAGCTATATGTTTACACGAGCTCCTCAAGGTTTCACAGAAAGTCCTAGTATTTACAGTCAAGCACTCAAGAGACAACTAGACAACATTCACATGCCAACTGACACTGCCCTGCTCCAGTATGTCGATGATCTACTGATCACAGCCCGTTCTGAACGTGCTTGCGAGCAAGCGTCCCTTACAGTCTTGTATTTCCTAGCCGAGATGGGGCACAAGGTGTCCCCTTCTAAGCTTCAATTCTGTGTCCAGCAAGTGGTATACTTAGGACACTTACTGTCCAAGAGGGGTAGGCAGTTGACACCAGACCGTATCCAGTTGATAGCGAGTCTTCCTCAGCCCAAGACCCAGAAGGAGGTACGTGCTTTTATCGGCCTTACTTCTTATTGTAGACAATGGATTCCTCAGTATGCATTTCTAGCCAAACCACTGATACAGTTAACGACACAGGAGGCAGCCGTATCGACTGTCCTCCCTTGGACATCTGAACATACACTTAGTTTCAATGAGTTAAAGAAAGCCCTATGCCAAGCTCCAGTCCTAGCGACACCGAACTACAGTAAGCCTTTTACACTTTTCGTTACTGAACGTGAAGGTACAGCATTATCTGTTCTCACACAAGATCAAGCAGGACAATACAAGCCCTGTGCTTATTTTTCGAGCACATTAGATCCTGTAGCCCAGGCTCTGCCTGCGTGCCTCAAGTCAGTTGCAGCCACAGCACTAGCTATCAGACAAAGTGATTCCATAGTCTTAGGACATACCTTGACAGTACACGTTCCACATTCCGTGGAAGTTCTTTTAAACCGAACACAAACTCAGCACTTGACAATTGCACGTTTAACAGGTTATGAATTGACACTGTTCCAGCCACACATAGAAATCAGACGCTGCAACATTTTAAATCCTGCTACACTGTTACCATCAGTTACTTCGAATCCTGACCCACATGACTGTGTGGAAGTAGTTAACATTACGACAAAGCCAAGACAAGATCTGACAGATATTCCGTTACCAGACCCCGACCTGACACTTTATGTGGATGGTTCATGTATGAGAACTAGTACAGGAGAACTAGTCGCCGCGTATGCAGTGACTACTGACACTGAAGTTATTGAAACACACCGTATTGATACCCTGTCCGCTCAAGCAGCAGAGCTAGTTGCTCTGACACAAGCCTGCATACACGCCAAGAACTTGAAAGTTAATGTTTACACAGATTCACGTTACGCATTTGGAGTTGTACACGACTTCGGAGTGCTCTGGCAGGAGAGAGGTTTCATGACTTCTCATGGAACCAAGATTCAGCATGGTCTCCTTATTCAAGCTCTGTTAGATGCCATACACTTGCCGACATCTATCGCTATCATGAAGTGCAAAGCACATACGAAAGTTACTGACATTATTTCCCAAGGTAATGATCTAGCAGATCGCACAGCCAAGCTTACAGCACAGACTCCAGACATTCAAGTTAATCCGACACAGACACACACTCCAGATCCGACTACATGCATGACAGTTAAGGACCCTACACAAGATGTCATAGATATCCAGTTACATGCTACTCCCGAAGAAATCAAGAAATGGTCCGAACAAGGAGGGGTCCAGACAGATCAAGGATGGTTAACGAAGGGTAGAGCCACATGGTTTCTCCCCGACTCTATGGTTCAAGTCATCATTAATACCGCACATAGTCCAGCACATTTAGGAGAAAAAGCTATGTTAGACAGTATCCAGAACATTTGGTTCAACAAGCATCTACGAGCTGCAGCCAAGCAGAAAGTCCGTACCTGTATGATATGTTGTCAGTTTAATCCAGGTAAAAGTGTCCCGGTGGAACAAGGTGGATTCCAGCCCCCTGACCACCCTTTTGAAGTCCTCCAGATGGATTATATTCAGATGGAGCGATGTCGAGGTTTCAAGTATGTCCTTGTAGTTGTATGCGCTTTATCCAGGTGGACAGAAGCATATCCAGTTCCAGATTACACAGCCGCGACCACTGCCAAGCAGTTGGTTCGTGAGTTTTTCCCCCGTTATGGACTCCCTAGGGTCGTATATTCTGACAACGGTCAGCCATTCTCATCTGAACTCATGAAGCATGTTTCCCTGTTGTTAGGGTACCAGTGGAAGTTTCATTGTGTACGCCATCCTGAAGCAGCCGGTCTCGTAGAGAGACATAATCAGACCCTGAAAATCCGAATCGCAAAAGTGTGTAAAGAAAAAGGTGTGGACTGGCTAGTAGCTCTGCCAGTTGCTTTATTTTATATGCGTATGGTCGCACATTCCAGATCAGGTCTGTCCCCGTATGAGGTCGTTTTCGGCCGCCCCCCTAACATGTGGGGTACTCCTAGACCCCGAAGTATTACCGATGTTTCAAGTAATATGCTGACAGATTACCTAGCTTCCTTGATGTCTGCCCTCAACTCATGTCGTTCACAGGTTGCTGCCGCATTTCCAGACAATACCGAGGTGGCACCGCACGAAATCGTTCCAGGATCCATGGTGATGGTCCGCAACTTTGACAGATCAAGTCCGCTGGAGCCTCGTTGGAAAGAGCCCCGACAGGTCCTCCTCACCACCCGTACAGCCGTGAAGTTGGAAGGACGCAAAGGCTGGGTACACCTTTCTCATGTCAAACTTTTTAATGGACTGAAACCCGTCTTAAAGAACATTTCCCAGGATTTGAAGGATTGCCAAAATATTGTTTTCAAGGACTGTCCCGCAAAAGACATTGCTACAACCCCTCCCCTGTTAGAGAAAACTCCACAACAGGAGTATAAACTCAAACTCCGGTCTAGTAAAATAAGTCAGTCAGTTTGATTGTCTAAGTCCTCCCCTAGGTGAAACGGTTAGACTGTTTCTGACATGTATAAAATAGACCCCCATAGTGAGAGAGTTAGTCAAAACTCAATCCGATGTATCGTTTTTCTATGTTTCATATTATTTCTCAGCATTATGATTTCCTGTACCAGTTATGCATTTTTCTTGTATTTCCCAGTTCTTCATGTAAATAAGTCTGCTAATGCTACAGTAGAGCACACGTTTAGTGATCTGCCTCCTCATGAACTCTCTTACCGCCTCGCCATGCGAAATAACTCATTTATCCGTATGTTACATTACTCACACCAGACCAGCAATGCCACTAATTGTTGGGTGTGTGGTCGACTCCCCCTTTTCCAGACACCGAAGGGAGTTCTGCCACTTTTTCCTTATCCCTTTTCACATAATGGTTCGTGTGGAGCATGGTCCACGTTAACGTCATCCTCAACAGATATGTCTTTTCTTAACAGTACATGTTTCCCAGACAAGCAAGGTCTCCCCCACAGAACAGGTTTAGATCTAGAAAATGAAGTGTATAATTTAGGTAATTATTCTTCGAATTTCATGGTCTTGAATGTTCAGTCTGATACTACTCCAGACTTACCTGCTATTTCAGTACTACCAGTCAAAGGCGAATTATGTGTCCGTAATTATGGTTCTGTACATGTAGGACATAGTGATTGTATTACTATTGTCAAGTATAGTGACAGTGGGAAATCTATTTTCAAAGCTTCACGTCATTCATATTTTATTTGTGGTCAAACCGCATATGTTCGTCTGCCCCTCGATTGGGAGGGAACCTGTTACATTGCCTTCCTACTGCCACCTGTTTTCCTAGCCCCCCCTGATTATCATAGAAACACACATCTAGTACACGTTAGACATAGAAGGGAGTCCCCAATTGTCGATTATACTGAAACTACTCTAGAACAATATACCGATTTCAATAAAGGTTTCTTCTTCTTTATAGGCCCTGTCCAGAATAGTAAGTTAATCCGTAGATTAACCAGAACCCTCGAAGCTGTAGTAAATGAGACTGCCTCCGCTCTAGGTAACTTAACCGAAGAGCAATCTGCTATGAGATTTGTCGTTTTGCAGAATCGTCTCGTCCTTGACGTCATACTGGCCGATAGGGGCGGGGCCTGTAGAGTCATCGGATCTAGTTGCTGCATTTTCATTCCAAATAACGCGCCGTCTGTTTATTCAGCTATAACCAGACTCCATAAAATTGCCCATCTGTTACACCAAGATCCAGGCACCTGGACATGGTCCGGTTGGTTCTGGAATATAATTTCCGCATGGGGATGGAAAATATTGTCCTTTCTAGGTATTGCAGTAGCGATCATATTTAGCTGCTGCCTCTGTATACAATGTGGCCCTGCGATTTGCGGCATTTGTGCTACCTCTTGTATTCCTAGTCCCAAGCCCCGTTCTAAATCCCGTTCCAGGATAATTCGAGACGAACAAATGATACTGTATGAAATGATAGATGGTATCATGAAAATTGATGTTTCCTGATGGAAACGTAGTGACAAGGAGGGAATGTGGAAAAGTAAATTTTGCCATGTTCTGTGTCCCTACGTGTCATCCATCATATGTTATGTGTGCATGATTAAATATGCATATGCATTCCCCATGTCCGATTAATGACGCAATTACAGTTGTGTCCACCTCTAGTATGCCAGTTTCCAGTCCTCGTGAATACTACGAATATCAGGCCTATGTAAAGCTACGTTGCCACGTTTCTCAGTGTGCACGTTATTCTATTATAAAGCCTCCGTTTCTAGGCCTCAAAAGGGCCTGGACACCAGATTCAGTTCCTGTCTCCTGAAGCCTCGCTGAGGAGCGATACAGCCCCCACCTGTATCCTCGACCCTTCACTTACTTCCTACCTCGCAGTGCCCGGCCCAGCCTGGCTCAGTCTCTGAGTCTGCCAAGAATAGGTTATGATTCCAGTTATCAGTTCAGTCCTCCTTCTCTGCATTCCTAAGCTACTGAATCGCATCAATAGTTTCCGTCATTGTCTAGCCTTCACGTCTCCACGTTAGAGAAATACTGCATTTAATGGTCATTTAATATTCTTCATCACGCACTACATGTAGAATAATGCATGGTCCAGTCTTAGAATCAAGTTAGCCTTTCCCCTCCTGACTTCTAGTTTATATCAACATGTTCTCTAAACATCAGATACTAGATACTGTTTAGGTACATGTCGCCCTGACTCTCCAGACTTCAGTCTCTGCTCCTAGCACAGAGTTCGTAGCCCCCAGCTTCTCCTAGTAACACGTCACTGCTAGTTTGCGCGCACCATCAGGTTAGAGGTCCCGGCTCCTTAGGTAGCCCCCTCCAATGGTTTCCGCCCCATTCATGACATATTCTGTTACGTTTGCATCACATGTCTATGTATACGCCCCGTTACACCTCTTTTCGCCCTTATCTTTCGCGACTGCTACGCGTCACGCCTTCTGCTCCACCCACTGCTACGCCTACTGCAATGTAATGCTATGTGTTTGCGTTATGTATATATGCTCATGTATTGTTATTAAAAGCCAGCGCGCTCATCCCAGATCCAGCCCCAGCAGCTGCTGGGCCCTGTCATCCTATTCCTATGCAGGTTGTCCTGTTCCTGTCCTTATGCTGTATTAAACCTGCAAAACTCCTACTACCTCGAATCTTGACTCTTATTTATTGAGCTATCTGTTATGATATATGTCTAGTCAAAAAGAGAGGTATTATTTATTTATTTACCACACATGGAAGACATGGCTTGGCAGTTCGGGCTGGACTGTTCCCATGAGGCACAGGGTCAGACTGATTTGCATATAGCCATGTCTGAAATGGGGTGGCTGAGTGGGCTAAAGAATGGTGATGGATTAAACCCAGATCAACTGACTGGGGGTGGGTGTTTGATTTGCTCAAACGCTCCGTCCATCATCCCCTTTTGTATCTCTTTGTTCGTCCTAAGTGTGGCAGGGTATGCTCAGACGTGAGTCCCTTGCTCACTTGGCCACTGGATTCAAGATAGCCTGGTGATGAGGATTATGAATCCGAAACCGGTCCCAGGATGCTTGTTTCCGGTCCATGGAAGACATGGCTTGGCAGTTCGGGCTGGATTGTTCCTATGAGGCACAGGGTCAGACTGATTTGCATATAGCCATGTCTGAAATGGGGTGGCTGAGTGGGCTAAAGAATGGTGATGGATAAACCCAGATCAGCTGACTGGGGGTGGGTGTTTGATTTGCTCAAACGCTCCGTCCATCATCCCCTTTTGTATCGATTAGTGGGTTTCAGCACTCATTGTGCCATCCACTAGAAGCACTGAAAAATATTGCAGTCCGCCTATGTAGTTTTAAACCTGCCATTTCGACCTGGCAAAAGGAACTTTTTGCCTGGTCTAACCCAGGCAATGAAGAAAACATAGGGCCCAAATTTACAAATATGTTGCGACAGGTTAGCATTAATAAAGTTACACAAACCTGCCACAATGTCTTTGTAAATCTGGGCCTATGGTTCATTCATTTCCTTTTACTCATCATTCTCCACATTATAATTCTATTTTAAACTGCAAATTGTTTTGTTAACAAACTGTTTTGCTAAGTGTTGGGTTTTACAATTCAACACAAATTGTGATTTGCATTGGATTGTAACCATAGTAATACTCCATCACAAATGTGATGGATATCCCATCCACCATATTCCAAGATGGATAGGACATAATGGAATTGTAATACGGCGGACGGCATATCCGTCCCGTTGTGATCCAGTATCCCATCCGCCAAGATCGTAATCAGGCTCTAAATCTCATTCAGAATTTAATGACCAGCACTTTCTAACCCCTACTGAAGTAGAGTTCTTCCTGGTTGTTAACAGCCACAATCCCAAATTCAAGTGAGGATGTCCAAAATGAACTTGAGAGGCTTTAGCCCCCAGTTGACAGCCAGCGAAAAATAATTTGGATTCCCCCTCAGAAAACTAATAGTACATGCTAACAGCACTCCGTGTTAAAAAAGTGAAACTTATCCTCATGGAAACCAAATTCAGAAAAATAGCCCGATTCTTGATCCTTGCCCACTTGAACAGAGACAACTCTCTCTTCCCTGACACCACATAGGCTTCAAGACCTGCAAATTAAAGGCCAACAATTGATTTATCCATGATATGTGTGCATTGAACACAGATGGAAGACAAATGGTTTTGGGCAAAATATAAATCTGCCTCTGACCTCTGACCTCTGAGCCTTACACCACTGCAATAGAAGAGGAACGTTTGCCTATGGTGAATCAGCACAACCTACACTTCAGTACTGTTTTCTTGGGGGGGGAGGAGCTTGACCACCAGCCAAGATGGATGACTGAGCCGGGAGCTCCACGTGTCGTTGGACGGCGTTTTCATCAAAGGAGCCATTTTACACTGAAATGCTGCTCATGTGTTGCTGACATCATTGATGACTTGTGAGGGGGGAATGGACATACCTTTGGCTGCCTTTCCTCCCTTTTACATGGCCATAATAATGCCTTCTTGTTTCTGCCTCAGAGCGGCGGTCATTTTAGCTTAAACGCATGCCTCAGCTGCAATCCTGTCTATCAACTAACCATGTGATTCATTGTTTTGAAACTAACTTATCTACGTTTACTACCTTCTCAATTGTGCCAATGGAGGATTTTTCCTGCTTATTTTCGATATTCTTCTGGATACGGTTTTTAGTGCATTTTTTAGTACTATTAATGCTCTCTTCAGGACATGAAGCTCCACATTTATAGTGTTTTCACATAGATATTGTTTATTTCACTCGCTCTATATGTGCCCACTAATGTTTATGGGGAGTCATCCAGAGTTTGAACAGTTTACATTTTTTACACCTGCCATCTTTCGCTGGACTAATATTTTGCACAAACTCATAATTCCTTTGGGCTATATTAATATACATTAACAATATCTTATTCTGTGGAGTGATTTTTGTTTTTCAACACTGTCATACATGTGGTGCTTGTCAGAAAGTGTTGGATACTGTATGGGCAGACTAAAGAAGTATAAAGTGCTGCATCTTCAAAAGCTGTTACCTACTAGCAAGTTATCACTCTTTTCCAAGCCTTGTCAGTGCCCTATAGTGAGTGCCCCTACTGCCTTACAAATTTCTTCTTCACCCTCTCCTGCTTCAAAAAACTGTCATGCAGCGCCTTAACCTACACATAAACGGGTCAAACAGGACCCACCAACTCCTGGTAAATCATCATCCCCTATATTTGTTGGACTGGTACTGGATGAAATTTGGGAGCTATGGACAGTTGTTGAGGAAACCAACATACATATGTACATCCTTGATGACAAATGGTTTCATATGGAAACACGAGTTTCAGCCCTGGAGCGGCATATTAGTGATGTTGAGGATGAGGCAAGTAAAATCTCCACTTTGGAAAAGGAAGTAGCTCTGTTGAAGGAACATTCAGAAGTCTTGGAGAACAGAAACAGGCAAAATAATATTTGTGTTTATGCCTTCTGGAAGGTCTTGAAGGCAATGACTGTTGAATTTTTTACGCCTTTTGTGCCACAGTTGGTAGGTCTCCACAAAGAGCTCATTGTTTAGGTCAGCATCTTCAGCTTCAACCTTCCTTCTCTAAACCCAGAAGTGCTATTCTTTATTTTCTCAAATTCACTGGTCTACTGAGGGTGGTTAATGCAGCAAAGACTAAAAAGCCAATAGTCTTGCAGGGAAGTGATTGTTTAATTTCAGAAGCTGTCTCAAAAGATACCGCAGCTAAGCGGAAAGAGTTTTTGGATCTTCGAGCTCAACTTCGCTCGTTGGGTGCCTGCTTTGGATTATTCCACCCATGTCTTTGCAAGGTGACTTTCCAGAACAAAACATCTTCTTATACATCTCCTGCGGATCTTTGAGACTTTCTATGTCTCCATATGCCTAGCTTCATGGATACGTCTGGACCATCTACAAGATGAGTACTACTAATGTCTTGCTGTAATTTTGTTCTTTAATATGATGCTTTTATGTTCCTGATTTTGCTGACAAACTTCTTTTCTTTTTTACAGTTTCCTTGTCGTTAACTGCATTTTTACTTGTTATATTCCATCCGTCCGTCAAATCGTCTTGTTCCCTTGCTGTGCCGTCTTTACCCTGTGCTGTCATCGACCTCATCCAACTGTTCCACCCTATCAGGTATGTTTTTACAGTCATCATTGTTTTGACATGTACTGTCTCCTTTTTCTGGATTTTCTTTTCTCCTTTGTCTTTTCATTTACCTCTTAAATTATTTTCTCTTCCTTTCCTGTACCCCTTTCTTGACCTTTCTATATTTGTCATTGTTGGACTTGGCCCTTTTGGCAGATTCACCCCTAAACTTTTTGCCTTTTAATGTGACCTGATGTTAGTTGTTTTTGGCTTCTGCGCAACTTTAGCACTGTGTCACAGTGTAAAGTGCATGCGCACTCTGAGTGCGTGTGGTGAGATTGGCTTGCAATCCCACAGGAATGCATGGGGGCGATATGTGTCCGTGGTAATTCCTGGTGTGAGAGGAGTGCAGGGGCGAGTTTGGTATGTGCGAGCTCGTGAGAATAAATGCTGCGCAATGGTGTGCACAGATTTATTGTGACTGGTGGAGAAGTGCCACTTTTAGAAGTTGGCACTTCTGTGTGCTGTGTGTCTGCCTGCCTGATGTGGAGTGCATGTCTGGTTTGTGATTGACAGGGACTGGATGGTGTGCCTGGCTCCAGGAGCCAGGATGTATCTGCCCGGTGGTGAATAGGGAGATCTGCATGTAGATGGGAGGGAGGAGTTGCACCTGGGACCTGAATAGGGCTGTGCCTTCCCTCCACAACTCTGGCTCTGCCCCCTGTGGTGCGTCTGAGCACCTAGCCCCCACCTGACAAAGGGGAGAGGAGCTAAGCAGAACAAAGCGCTCCAAAGCTCCCCCAAACCAGTTGCATCTGGTTTTTCCCCAGCCCTGTGCTGTATGAACAAAGGAAATATGTGTATACATGTAGGGGCTGTGACCCCAGTGTTCTGGTGTGTGCTTTTCCTGACGCTGGGGTCTGCTGCTGCTGGGCTCCAGGAGGAACCGCCACAAGGCACTGCCTCCCTGCTGGAGGGCCCTGTGTGCTGGCCTGCCTTAGCCCAGCCTTGTGCCCCTGAACTTTGCCATTTATTTTTGAAGAGCGGTTTGCTCTCTGCAGCTGAGGAGCAGCGCATCTAATTTCAGTAGCAGCACAGAGCTGCGATCCTTTTAAAAAGGGAATCCCCCGCGTGGAGATTCCCACCGCATAATTGCTGCTTTTTCACATATTGGGGGTGGAGCGGGAGCCCACCACGCGTTATTGCTGTTTCAGGGTTTGATTTTTGTACCTAGCGGGTGCCCACCCTGCGTTGCGGCAGTCTTTGAGTGTTTCTACCAGCGGGTGCCCACCCCGCCTCTATGCGCCTCTGAACAAGCGGGTGCCCACTCCGCAGTCCTGCCGCCGAAAGTAAAAGCCGTCGGGAATCACCGCCGTGGCCCAGAAACTGCCTGACTGTGGGCGGGGCCTGGGTTGTCCACAGAAGGCAGAAGCCAGTGCCGGCTGGAGCAGGGCTCCCGTGAGGAGAGTAGAGCCCCGCACAGCAAAGAGTGAAACCGGAGCAGACAGGCACAGCGTGACGCGACTGAGAGATCTTTCAGGCGGGACCCCCGTAGGGAGTCCCGCAGTACCGCCACAGAGATGACCGGCGACATGAGGAGACCGGTGAGTGGGCCTAAGTGCCAGGAGAAAGTGAGCACCGGTGAGTGGGGCTTTGCTGTATGCCCTGTCGGCATTCCTGGGCTGGTGCTTGGGCGGTGCCGCAAGAGGGCGGGCCGCTCTAACATTGGGGGCAAATTTATACAGTGAGCCCTGAGCGGGGCTCCAGAGGGCAGCATTGTTCCAGAACAGCTGCATTGCAGAAGCGGGCAGCTGCAACGCAGCCGCATTAGTCTCCAGGGCCCCCGTGGGGGTCCAGGGGCACAGCTGTGCCCATGTTTGGCGGCCTATTAGGTCCCCTAGTCCCAGTAGGACAGAAGAAGCACTGTAGTGCCAGAGCTTGTTTTTACCCAGTTCCCCAGCTGCCCTGTGAGCGCTCAGGCAGCTGCAACGTTTGGGGGATCATTTATTTTCTGCTAGGGTCCCAGAGAGGGGTTCAGAGGGCACAGTGGTGCCAGGGCTCATTTTACAGCTGCCCAGCAAGCTGCCACGTTTAGGCCTAAACTCTTGTGCACTCTTCTTTTGCTGCATGTGCAGCCCGCCCTGACTCTGTTGGACAAAGGGCATTTGAGCCCCATGGAATGCCAGTTGGCCTGGGGTCAGTACCAAATGTGATTCTTGCGCAATGTGATTGCATACTGTGTTTATGATGGTAAATACATAATGTGTTTATACTGGGATGCGTATGGCATAACTTTTATTTAGTTCTAATGTGATTCTTGCCTCAGGTGTTTATGCCTACATTGGTTGCATAGTGTGTTCCTTACTTTTACCAGTAGTTACTGTTTGTGCTGTACATTTATTAGTTGTGCTACATTTACAATTGGCGATTTTTGATTGTTCTGAAAGTGGCCCAATTGGCCCTGTCAGGTGTATATAATCCCCTGTAGATACTGCCCCATGCCAGTTGGCACAGTGTACATTGTGTGATTATGATGTAATGTGTTTATTGTAATACAAAGGCTATTTTTATATATATAATAAACAAGAAGAGATCAAGGTTATTGTTAGGGTAAAACTCCTAATCCCCTGGGGGTAGATTCATTCAAACAAACAAAAGGAGGAGTGTCCCTTCTTTTCAGGAGTGAAATGAAAAAAGGACGCACGCTTAAAAAGAAAAAAATATTTCTTTTTTAAGAAACCCCTCACTCACCAACCTGGTTGGTGACATGCTTCATCATCGGGGTCCACCCGAGCAACTGAGTGCCACTCAGGTGTGCTTCGACGCCTGCAACTGTATATTGAAGATAAAAAACATGACTGTTAGAAATGGGATCTCTGGTTGGCTAAGGCTTGCGCCAAAGCCAGGCAGAGTTCACCACTCTAGTCAGGGCTGGGGAGTTACACGCCAAAGATAACCCCTGCTCACCCCCTTGGTAGCTTGGCACGAGCAGTCAGGCTTATCCCGGAGGCAATGTATAAAGCGTTTGCGCAACACACACACAGCAGAAACACACTAGGTACACCACAAAAGGAACTCCACACAAGGTTATATATAAAATATCCCTTCTTTTCAGGAGTGAAATGAAAAAAGGACGCACGCTTAAAAAGAAAAAATTATTTCTTTTTTAAGAAACCCCTCACTCACCAACCTGGTTGGTAACATGCTTCATCATCGGGGTACATCCGAGCGACCGAGTGCCACTCAGGTGTGCTTCGAAGCCTGCAACTGCAGCGGAGCTGGGTTATTTTTGTGTGTGTGTGAATAGTGATACGTGAATTAAAAAGGTGTTCTGCATGTACTCCCTAACAAACTTAATTCTTGAGCCATGTGAAACAATTAAAACTAGGATAGATACTTTCACTGGCGTAGTTATGATCAGTAAGTATCAGACTTCAAGTGGAAAATATGGTCAACATTTTTCAACCTATTTCAATATTTGTAGGTTTTTGTCAGGACCAAGTGAGGTGAGTCTGGCGGTCTGCGCACGCTAAGGCACATCCAACCCTGGCTCAACTATGTGCCAGACTGCTTACTTACGGTTTGGCGCGCTTACAGCCTTCTGTGTAAGGGAAAAAACCTGAAACAATAGAGCGAAGAACAGTGGTTGCATAATACAATACATTTTCTTCGTATGCTGCTACGGTCCAGATTTCAACATGGTAACTTATTGTGTAACAGACTCACGGCGTGTGTCGTGACATTCTCGATTTCACTATGGCTATGAAGATTGTCATTGTATCCCCAATCAAATGTATGGGGTGTAGTAGGCACTCATCAGATCAATTCTTCAGAGAAATAAAACTCCAGACAAAAGCCCTGCGACTACTTAAAGTGGTACTTTGCAACTTTGCTTAGCTGTAATCCTATTCTTCTGTCAGCTCCAAATGAGCCCGTCTGGGTTCATATTGTAACAAACAAAACACAAGTAAAGTGAAATTAAACCTCCCTTACATACTATAGTTCACATCATTCATCTTACAATATACCAACATGAACATAAATTGAAGTTTGCAACCCCACATGATCCCATTTAATGTGGAAGCAGACTGTATAAACCCTGTCATTCTTTCATGAAAATGTTGATAGGAGTACAGAGCTGTGTGTTTACTCCCCTAGTGGTGATTCTCCTGTGTATCTCATTTGTGCTGCTGAGATGTTTGCTTGACTTTGTAAAGTAACATTGCATCATGTTTATCAAGGGACACACACCAGATGGGAAGCACAACCATTTAAATGCAATCACTTTTTTCCTCTGGGTAGAAGAACTTGGCAGCAGGTAGTAATTATTTTCTCTGAGATAAGCAGTTGGTTCAAGGGGTAAGCATGTCTCAGAACTTCACTATATTTATCCTTAGTACAACGTCAGACACTATGATATCAATTTAATAAAAGGTGCAGTTCATAGTGATGAAGTGATGCCTGTTCCAGTGCCTCATGACACTAGGCATAGAAGAGATGTTGCAACATAGACTATAAAGTCTAAAGACAATCAAATAATGTAATTGAAGCATCCTTTTATCGACATAATTGATGCCACAGGGGACGTGAAGAGTGTTTTTTCAATGAGGTACACTCCATCCTTTGGGTATTGAAAGCACTCAGCTCAGCTGTCTCTATTTTCCTGCCTCTTGTTTTCCTCAAACAAGCAACCCACAAATATTTTTCACATATTGTTTCCCAAACTTTTTCATATTCATTTTAATTGTGTTTTTGCGATAAGATGACTAGAAAAATATAACTGTTGGATGCAGAAATATTTCATAACCTACTTTGCATTGTTTCATATAATGAATTCTTGATAATATTTACACACACACATTGACACATATATTAACAAAAATCAAAAAACATACATACGAGCAATGGACATACACATAGCACTAACTCAGCATGTTTCTGAAGGCACGCAATTTTCTGGTTGCCCACGTAAAACGCAAAGCGGCACAAACTTTGCATTGCTTTAGGGCAACGTTCCAGTGACAATCAAGATTTGTTGTGGAAAGTAAATCTCAATTCAAGACTTTGTGTGTGCTTGCTGCACTTTTTGTCACATTGCCCCAGCACAAAGCCTTGACACATCTGGCTGAAAATACCAAGTAAACAACCGCCCACTACATAGTATCTTGCATTATATTTGGCCAGCGTCAAGTACCATTTTCATCCCAAGACATTCAGCATGTATTTTGATAACTTCTATACGAGAGGACATACCTTACATACAAATTTCGTCCAGGTTGAATTGACCCTGTACAAAATTGTGCAGGCTTTACTGAAGAAGATACTGGATCTGAGTAACTCAGAACCTGGGTAAACATTTGTAATAAAACTGACCACACACACACTACCCCTCATTCTGAGTAGCAGAGCTACGAATGGGAAGGTAAAGCCTTATAGTGGAAAGCGGCAACTGATGGTATCAGTACTCCCCAGGGCGGTTTTGGCTCTTGGAAACACAACTGTATTCAAATTATGATTTTAGCATATTCTTTTTTTAAGTTAAACCAAATATCAGTTATAGAAAGCTTGCCTTCCTGTTTTTGTGTTTTTTTTAGTTGCTAAACAGACCAAATATGAAAGTTGCCAGGGGGCATGTATAGTTTCCTGATAAGGGCAGACATATGACACATGGCAGTCATAAGCAGCTAGTAAAATGTCCCTGACTAACTGGGAAAACAACCTTGCATGTCAGAGGCATGTTTAGTTTGTACTGCAGAATGAAACACTCATTTTGAAGGTTCTTAATCATGTACAATTTTGCAGCTTCTTTCATGAAATCTGGTTCAGCTCATGAGAAAAAAGATCTGTTGCATCTTAGATTCCTTTCTTCACCTATTGCTGCCTTTCTGGCCACTAAAACCAGGGGCCACAAATGCAGTGGCAAGGGTGGAAAAGTGTTAGTCAGAGGGGTCATTGCCACCGTAATGGCTATCCAGGGAATAATTGCAAACTTCAGGTCGCTTATGATAGAGAAGAATTTTTCCTCAGTAACCTCATGAAATTGATATTTGAATAATGATACTAATGATACAACAACGAGCAGAAGGGTGGAAAACGTTGGGGGAAGAGGCATTGAGAGTACGCATCCAGCAAGGCTGTGTGAGGAGGGTGGCTTGATGTATGACTCAGAGGAAATGCCCAGACAACATGTTCCAGCAAAAAGTGATATGACTTATGATGTATTAAAGAAAGTTCTACCATGTATAGATCTTCCCCCTGAGTCAACACTGTATGTTGTGGTGCTTGTAGGGGTTCCTGTTTTGAGCCAGGGTACATTGGAGGCATATACTGATCTTAAAAATAAATGTATTCATTGGTTGAACTATAACAGGCCACTTCCCACTCAGGTATCTAGTGAAATCCTCTTTGCCCGTAGAGTGGACTGGGTTGGGAACCGGAAGAAAGATACCGAGGGAGATTGTATTGTAATTAATTTTAGAAACAGATGGGCTATCGAGCATATATGCAACTGGCATTCAGCTCGGTCAGCAAAGCAAATACAGTCCCTTCCCCTAACTTCCTTCTATCCTTCTATTCCCAATAATCTCATCTTCAACTCAAAGAGAAGAGGTCAGCCTTGGGGTGA
The DNA here is from genome assembly GCF_964261635.1 of Lissotriton helveticus. NCBI lineage: Eukaryota > Metazoa > Chordata > Amphibia > Caudata > Salamandridae > Lissotriton > Lissotriton helveticus. Next base: position 995,271,789 of record NC_136072.1, read on the forward strand.
TTGGGATAGACGGGGCCTAGTGTCCAGTCAGGTTATGTCAATCGGGATGGAGATAACAATTACATCCCTGCATTGACTCTGTTTCCTGTAAGCAATAGATTCAGCGTTCTGGACCAGGTAGATTGACAGCTGAGGAGTAGCCAGTTTTTAGCACCCCTTGTTAATAAACAGGGTTCACCAAAAGCTAGGGAGGGTCTTGTGGCCAATGACCGGACCATCGCCCCAATTAGCTCTCAGGGGTGTTAGAGTGCCCAAAAGGGAACTATTGATGAGAACAGGGGAAACACAAGGGGGTTAGTAGTAGCAAGCATGTTGGTGCGCTGCTTGGTGCCTCGTTTCCATCAATACAGGAGGGTGTAGTCAGAGCTGTATCTCCTCCAGCAGTTGGAGGGGTCTCCGATAGAGAACTGAGGGAGGAGGGGCCAGACTGTAACTGGGTGGGATTGCATTTTGATGGCCCGTTAGTTAGAGATAATAGACTCACTATGGTACAGAAGAAAACACAAGTGCTGGAGGCCAATTGCAATATCAAAATTCTCTCCTGGAATTTGGCCGGCATTAAAAACAAATTATCATCCCCAGATTGGGGTTCTTTTGTAGAGAACTGTAACGTCTGCCTACCGCAGGAGACTTGGGCTTGTGAAGACTACCAGAGGAGAGGCTTTGCCACTTTCAATATATTGGCCATGATGAGGAGCAGGGGAAGACCATCGGGGGGCTTAAGTATCTGTGTGGGCACGCACCTGGGTGCTAAAGCCGAGCAGATTCTAACAAATTCTGAGGATGTACAATGTGTCCTCTTAACAATGCCAGCAAACACACAAATCTCCCTACTTAATATCTACTCAAGGCCAGCGCAGAATGGGCAGGAGTCTGGAGTCGTTGAACACCTGAGACAGTTTATTTTGACTCTCGACCCAGCAGTTGTCCTGATAATAGGGGGCGATTTTAATTGCCAGTTTGAGCCCCTAACCAATTTAATCTTGGATGGCCCAGACGATGAGGACCAGCACTGGCATATATCTGAACCTCCGATTCCACCAGTTAGAGTGTGGATGCCGCTGGTTTTACAAATAAAGTCATTTACCCTGTCATCTTCATTGAGGGCATGTAAAGGGAGGACACAATTGGATAGACCAGGCCTACCCACCTTCAATAGAGAAGGGCAAAATTTGATTCTGGATAACATTATGGTTGAAACCAGAACATGGGATAGGGTCCTGGACTTCCAGATCCACCCAAGAAAAGATAGTGATCATAACGCCCTAGTTATGACACTCAAACCAGGGAGTTTGGGTCTGTCAAACCCCGTACCAGTGCCCAGCTCAACACAATATCTATTGTCTCTAACTAATAATAGGCGGAGAGTAAAGTGGTCCCTATATTCAGGGCTCTCCAACTAGATTAGCAAACATTTACCATTAGGTTTTGCCATACTTAAGAGAAATGGGAGAGGCCGGGGTAATGGACACGCAAACAGGGATGGGGGACAGGCCTTTAAAAATACATAAACAGCTGACTTCCAAATTGCTTGATGTGTTTTATCCAGCAGGAAGTCAAAGGGCAAAACCTGTCTCAGTTCATCCCTGGTATAATGCTAACTGCTGTAAGGCCAAAACAGAATTGTAAGTGCTGTAAAGGCTAAGGACAGGTCAAGAATTAATCTATGTAGGATTAAGTACAAGCGAGTTATCCAATCAGAAAAGAAAAATTGGGAAGCTGATAAATGGGATGATCTTAGGAATGCCCTTATGGAAAAAGACTTGAAAACATTTTGGGCAATAGTCAGCTCTGGGGGGAGGGAGGGCAGACTAGCGGTAGAACCCAATATAGCCCCAGCAGTTTGGAAAGCTCACTTCAGAGCTTTGTATGCAAATTCGGGCAATGACGGAACTTCTACTTTGCTAACAAACCTCCTCCATGAGCATGGATTGGAGGGGGTTTGGGAGATTACTCTTTGTGAAGTAGAATCCGCCATCGATAAATTACTACCAAATAAGGCGCTCGGCTTAGACAAGCTCCCTGGGGATCTATTCTGGTCAGAATCAAAAATTTGGGCACCATATTTGTGCGCTTTGTTAAATGCTATTTTAAAGGGCATGAACCCGCCGGACACTTGGCGTGGCGCCGAGATAGTTCCGATTCATAAAAAAGGTTGCCCTCTTTTACCGTCCAACTATAGGCCCATCAGCCTGATAGATACCACCCAAAAATTGATGGGACGGGTTATTCTAGACAGAGTCCAGGGTTGGATTGAGGAAAAAGAGATCTTGATTACCTTCCAGGCTGGCTTCAGGACGAGCACATCTACTATCGACCAGATATTCAGACTTCAGGTCTTATATTGGAAAACGGTGAGTGTGGAGGGTGGCAGCCTCTACCTCATCTTCGTTGACCTTAGGTCTGCTTTTGATCTGGTCCCTAGGGAAAAACTGTGGAGGCTATTGTTTGATCTTGGCATTCCACCATATCTTTTGGATGTGCTGATGAGGCTGCATAAGGAGACATATGCACAAGTTAGGTGTGGGAAGCATGGAGAATCATGAGCAAGCTTCCCGGTGAAACAGGGGGTGCTCCAGGGGTGTGTCCTGGCCCTCACCTTATTCTATTTATACATTAATGGGCTTATAGACCACCTACTTGGAGTCAAGGATAGTGATGGCCCGAGGCTAGTCTCGGGGAGGGTGCCAGCGTGGATGTTCATGGACGACACTTTGTTGTTGTCCAAGACATCAAAGGGCATCCAACGCACCCTGGACGGCTTCGCCGATTTCTGTATAATGAGATCAACTTAAATAAAACTAAATTTATGATCTTCAACCCTCCTAGGTTGACTCGCCCGAATCCACTTTTGGACGGCACTCCCCTCGAGAGATTGAAGACTTTTGAGTATTTGGGGATTACCCTATCGAAACATTTGGAATGGGATACCCAACTAGCAAAGGCATCTCTAAAGTTAACCCAAGTGGCGGGGGGGATATTGAAAATGAGTGTCTGAGTTCAAGCCAGCTGCCCCTGTTAGTGAAATCTATAAAGTACAGGTTAGGGCGGGCACACTTTATGGGGCTGAACTCTGGGGGCACCATAGGCCTGCCAACCTCATGAACGTAGAGCATACATTCATGAGGAATTTGGTGGGACTTCCACCTAGTACACTGCTAGTGCCCCTCCGCATGGATTTAGGGCTACTTCCCATTGAGGAGGAAGTGGCTCTAAGGCCACTCATGTATTGGAGAAGGCTATGGACAGTCCCTTAATTAGCTTCCTATAGAAATGAATTTAGGGAGGTTTGGGTAACTATGAGCAGCAAGAAAACACTGTGGTTTATCCACAATAAGGCAATCGGCAGTAGGATAGGAAGGCCTGAGCTCTGGGAAACTCCAGATGTAGCATGCTCATCAATAACTAGGGCAGATCTGCTTCGACACTATAGGCACCATAATCTACTATCTCTTCATGTAAGTTCTACAGTCGGTCGTTTGACAATTGAGTTTCTTAGAGTAAAAGAAGATTACAAAAAAGAAGAGTTTCTAGACCTGATCTATCCATCATCGGCCAGGAGATTATATATGCAATTCAGGATGCGGACTCTCCCTCTTATGTCGTTTACTAGGAAATGGGACAGCCAAAAAAACACTGAGTGTCCAGCATGTAAACACAAGCTAGAAACTGAAATTCATGTCTTTTTTATCTGCCCTGCATATTATGCATTACGCAAACGTTGGGTGAATCCGATCTGTAGAAACTTAGGTTTTAGACTTTGCTCCCAAGCTTTTAGAGTTTTAAAGTATGATACCCATCCTCCTATTGTTTTGCTGTCTCGCGATGTGGCACAAACGTAGTTTTTTAAAATAATCACCTTCAGTGCTTAAATAATTTTTTCAGGTATTGATATACCTGGACAGCTGGAATTTCCTCATAAAATTAATGATTATTGTTGATAACTCTATTTGAATTTTAAGTCTGTTTTTACGACGGGATGGCTAAATGTATAGTTTTAACTTGCCAATAATGTTAAATATATGATTGCCTTGTACTGTTCTATGTTATTTATTAACTTTATTGTTGTTGTATGTATGTATTTAATAATGTGCTTTTAATGTCCGTCGTGACCGAAATAAAGTTATCGACTGATATTTGAAGGAGGTCTAGGGTAGTCTAGAGTTGTCAGAACTAGGCTTTAAAATAGTTACTGTCTGAGGATTTGCTTCTTAAATGATCTCTCGCTCTCTCTCTATCTCTTTCTGCTCATCTCTCATTTCCTGTCCCCTCTCTTATTTAAAAATGAGTCTCCAAGCAGCTAGTTGCCTCTCAAGTCTTTTCACTATGTCTGCTGTGTGCCTCTATATCGTCAGCAGCCATGTTGGAATGGTTTTAAACCCATTCCAAGAAGGTCTTATGTGCGAGTGCAATTGTGCGCATGCAGTTAGGCACATGGCCATCTTAGAATGTTGTTAAGAAAGCTTTAGGAAAACCGTTGCCCTAGCGGTAACTCATGTGCTGACACATGCATGGAGGCCATATTTTTTTCGGGAAAAAAGCATTAGCAAAATCAGCAAATTTGTGCCCCTGTGACCCAGCCAAGTTCTATTGAATTTCCCAATGCTTGTTATGACAATGGGCTCCTAAGTGGAGATATGACTGTGTCTTCCACAATAGAGAATTCAATTAACGTTTTTAAGTGTTATACACACTAACTGCCACAAAGTAGACATATATTGTCGGCACAGAAATGTCCCCTGCATGGCATACAGGTGGGTTTCCCTGACTTGAGTGCCCAACCACGTGTATGGCTGGCCACAGTGTCATGTTAATCTCAGCTTGTGTGTGGAGATGTAGGATGTTGCTAACAACGTGTGGTGAACAATGTGAGGTGATGTGCCTGTCTTGGGACCTGAAACAGTGCAGCAAGGGTGTCCCATGTACTGGCAGTGGACTAACGTCCCTATCATTGGTATATTGCTTAGAGCAGTCATGGAAGAATACCATGGTTAAGAGTCAATAGTGTGACCAGAAATTTTTATTTGTGTTACTGAGCTAGTGGTATACTGGTCCAACTGTGTGAAGGTCTGCTTTTATAACCAGACCATTGAACTGACATCCATTGTGTGTGTACACTACTTGTGTGGATGTGTAGTGAGCCCCCACATTCATGATGGGAAAGGTGGCCAGAGTAATGAAGGCCAGTAGGAAAAAGTTTGGATACCCCTGGCCCTAGTATAAAATAGAGGATGATGACTATGCTCACAGACAGTGGAAGTGCCTTGCTGTAGCTGGAAGGTCTAGCTTTAGAAATTATGTGATGTATTTTGGTTACCAAGGAAATGCTTATTAGTCTTCCTGAGCATTGCCATTTTATAGATGATAAAGAGTGAAGCATGGGATGCAGGGCCTGTTGTGAAAGGTGTAAAAGGTGTAGAGGTTTCTAGGTGAGAAGTGCCCTTTTATCTGTCCCTTATTACTCCTTCATCTGGGCTGATGGCATCCGGGTGCGGAAACATTATACCTCTTTGCACCTCTGTTGTGGGTGCTCCAGGATAGAAGCAGCCCCAGTGGTACCTGCTGTGCAAAGCACCAATGCACACAACTGTGTCCAAAGAATAGCCTGAACAGGATACTTGAAAGGAGGACCGCCTTTCTCCGTTTCTACAGTTTGAAACAGTGGATCCACATCCCCTGTCTAGAAGTGTTATATCAAATTGGACTGTTCAGGAGCAGGGAGGCCTTTTGCATTTTTATTTTCCAATGGTCTGGAGAATATTGGAATTGAAAAACTTCTCCCTGGTTTGAATAAATCTGTTGAAATCCTATTCCATATCGTAAACAAATGATATTCAATGACTCATCTGAATTCTGAAATTAAATGTGCGCTCCACATTTAAATTGATTTGTGACAGCATCTCTCCCCTTTTAACTCCTTTTGCTTTTCATGCACCATTTCTCATGAGAAATAAACATTCATTTTGACTACCTGGTTACTGTTACTTGGGAAACCAGTCCCTTGGTGTCCTTATACACATAACATCTGCTTCACTTTCCTGCTGGCTGTCAGTGTGACAGTTTCACGAGTTGCTTGACAACGCAGAAAAGGTTCGATTCATTTAAAAAAACTTGAAATCACCTTCAGTAAAATCAAAATCTTTCATTTCATTTCATACTTTATTGTTTGAATAATTACTATCTTACAATATAAAACAATTGTTCCTATTATAAAAATGCAATTTAAAAAAAGAGAGAGAGGTAATTAAAACATGGATAAAAGCAGCACTCTTTCATATAAAAAAATAGGTTGGGCTTGTGAATACTGATTTAATAATACTATTTACATATTATCTACATCATGCATTACATTTCAATTTGATTTTGCTGAACTTTGTTCTTACTATTATTAAAAACTTAATCAAACTTAGTAATTAAAATATTTTCACAAATTAAATAAAGCTCTTCTTGCTCTTGTTCTAAAGTCCTAATGTTGCATGCGTTGTCTCATTTCTATTTCCCTGGCACCGTATAAATAGAAACTTTATATACGGACGAGGTCCGTTTTCTACAAGTGGAGCCCAAATTCATCTACAAAATACTATTCAAAAGTCACACTTTAAAGCATTAAACGAAAAACGCCAAAGTGAGTGTGCGACCCCAAAATATATAGATGCAACCCTATGGACAAAGCCTGTGATGAAAGTCCATGCCCAGCGGTGCTAGAAATGTCTGCTAGTGAGAAGCTCATGCTAAACTCTGGCATTGAAACCTAATTGCCATTGTCGATGGCCCTGTATTGTAAGAGATAATTCGACCTAGGTTGGACACTATTCATACTCACCTGCTGAGAGTCAGCGAACAAGGTCTTGAACTCATTTTCGACATGTCCAGTATAACAGTAAGTTTATAATCTGACCACCAGGTTACCCCGTCATATGTACCCATAGACATTCTTACAGAGAGCACCAAAAATAGACACAGGAGCAGCGAATCAGAGAGCACAAAGTATAAGTGAGACCACCCCCCATACGGTGTGTAGTGAGAAAGAGCAGTGAGCAGGCCTGACCGCTACTGGGGGGGGGGGGTTTGAGGGTTCTCCCCCAAGAAAATTTTAAAGGCACGAAGGCCAAAATAATGCATTGTATTGTAAGAGATAATTGGACCTACGTTGGACACTATTCATACTGACTTGCTGAGAGTCAGCAACAAAGTCTTGAACTCCTTTGTGCCATGTCCAGTATAACAACAGTAACTTTATAATCTGACCTCCAGGTTACCCCGTCCTATGTACCCATAGACATTCTTACAGAGAGCACCACAAATAGACACAGGAGTAGTGAATCAGAGAGCACAAAGTATAAGTGAGACCATCCTACATACGGTGTGTAGCGAGAAAGAGCAGAGAGTGAGCCTGACCACTACTAGGGGGGTTTGAGGGTTCTCCCCCAAGAAAATTTTGGAGACAGAAAGACCAAAACAATGCATTGTATTGTAAGAGATAATCCGACCTACCTTGGACACTATTCATAGTGACTTGCTGAGAGTCAGCAACAAGGTATTGGACTCCTTTGTGACATGTCCAGTATAACAATAGTAACTTTATAATCTGACCATACACTTCTGCCAACTGATGGGAGTTCAACCAGTGCACGACACACTCTACTGGGCGGGGAGGTGGGAGCAGAAGAAAGGGCAGATCAGCAGGGCAAGCCGATGGGAGTTTCCCAGTTAAAGGCACAGAAAAGGGCACTGAAGGAAACTTAACATCTAATGTATGTTTTGCGAATTGAATGCCAGTATGATGTCCATTGAAGCGACGTCAAAGGCAAATAAGGACACAATTATCACGTAGTATATGGCTCCAGTTAGAAGAAGAAGAAGCAACAGTCCAAGAAGCTGTTGTTGCTGGTCGAGCTGTGTGTCCCACAGGTGGATACTTTGACCAGATGTTAGTGATCACCGAGTCAGGCCAGGAGTCAGGAAAGAACTTGTCTGCGCTGCATTGATGAGACAAAGATGTAATATTTATTTTTAAAAAGGATATGGGGCTGGGATGTGTTCAATAGGCCATGGCCCTCAGCAGAGACTAAATAATCGAGGTTTTGGTTAGAAAATAAATAAATAAATACACGAAGGCAGAATTATTATTTCCTCACAACCATGAAGAAGGCACCTCACAAGTACAAAGACGTGACATTTTGTGAAAGTCATTGCCCCCGCATCTCATTTTTTCTAAGTCATTTGATCTCCGTGTGTGGGTGAGTAAATCCACTTTTTTCATTGATTGAATTGTAAGTCAATCAGGGAAACATTGAAGGTAAACTGACATTACATTCTCTGTTAAATTAAACTAATGAAAGAACATCTGAAATGCGTCTGCTTAAATAAACTAAAGTATTTATGCTCTAAAACATTAATCAAAAAGCAGAATGTCAAAATGAACATTGAGTCAGCAGTGTGGTGAAACAATTATGTGTGGCCAAAGATAATTACAAAGACTATATATTTTGACAAAAGCCTGTTGTGAATAATAAGAGGATACATTGCTACCTCCATTGCTCGCTTTCTTCATCAAGAGCAAAACAACAAGAAGCAGTCTTACAAAAGAAGGGATTTATGTGATCATGCAATTACCTAAAATCTGAAAATATGAGTTAACTTCTGAGGCGATCAATAGTGTTACAAGGGCAGTGATGCGGGTTCTAGAGGTGCTAGAGGTAAAATGCTCCTGATTACAGATGTTTTATGCTGTTACACAAGGGAATGGGGATTCACGCCTCAGCTCCCACTCACCTGGACTGGCCGCCTGCCTCGAGGTCCCACCTCGCTGTTCTTCTCCTCTCTCCCTCTCCCATTACAGTTCTCGTGCTCTCACTCGCTCTTGACATTATTGACTATTCTATGACGAGCTCTTGCTCTCTTTTTCTCGCTTCTTTCCGCTCTGCTGTCCTTTTGCTCTCATTCGCTCTGACTCTTTTCACACTCTTGTGCTCGCTTCCTTCCACTCTCATTTTCACTCTTGCTTCTGCCCATTTGTGTGTCCGTTTTCTGCTTAGTCTCGTCTTTTTGCCCGTTTTGTGCTCTGTCTTGTTTTTCTGCCTCCTCTTTTCTCCCCCATTTCACGCCCTGCTACAGTGACACTCCGGCCTCCCCTCTCCAGCATTTTCCTGCCTCCCTCCTCACCCTCTCTTTACTTGTTTCTTCCACGTCTTCTCGTGCCTTCTCTCTCCTCTGATCCCGCCCCTCCCTAGACCTGCCCCCGCGCTCCTCCCCTTTGCAGAACTAACTTAATGGCGCCCGCTGTGCAACCCCATTGAGCAGGTGCCTAGGCCCCAGCTCCCATTTAACTGGACTGGTCCTGACCAGTCTAAGGCCATTTCGGACCCGCCCGTCTGCCTTGAGGTCCAGCCTCAGTGCGCTCCTCCGCTCTCCCTTTCCCACTGCTGTCCTCTTGCTCTCACTCACTCTTGGCCATATTGACTCGTCTCTGTTGTCCTCAGGGCCGGACTGGGAACCGAAATCGGCCCTGGCAAAGTGCTCAGCCGGCCCCCCCTCGACCCTGGGGTTGCGACCGCACTCTTTGCCAGGGCCGGTTTTCGGCCGATTTTGTTACAGGGCCGTTTTTGCAGCATAGCTGCAAAAACGGCCCCCTGGTTGTCCTCTTGCTGTTCTCTGCTGTCCTCTTGCTCTCACTCACTCGTTGACTCCTCTTGCACTCTCGTTCTCTAATCATTCTGCTCCAGCCCGTTCTCCCTTTCACTCTCGCTTTGCCACGTTATTTCACATGTGTGCACATTCTTTTTTTGTGCCTGTTTTGTTCTCTGCCTCATTTTTTGTCAGATGTCTGTGTCAGACGTTTTGAGTCTAGCACCAGAGTTTTATTATTGGGTACAGTTTTGTTCACACTGGTCTTTAGATAAATACCTTTCACATATGAAATGTATTTATTTTTGTGTTGCAAATCACTGTTTTTTATTGCGAAAGGGGCCATATACCGAAAGAAAATCAATTCTCTATACCCAGTCTTGCATCTCATACAGTCACCAACAAAAGGACTTGCCATAGTTTTATGATGATAGATTATGTAATTAGAGGGTTGCAGTGCAGAATTTTGGCCTGCCTTTGTTGTAATGTTTAAATGAGTGGGTAGTAACACATCCTGAATGTGATAACCCTGCTATTTCATTGGGGCATTCCTCAGTAAATTAGCACAAATCTCTAAAAGAGGGTGCATGGACATAGAGCGGGGTTTCTTGAATCTCAATGTCTTAGTAAATTCATCAGAGAGAATTCCCCATTGGTCGCGTGGACCTTTGGTGTTGACTTGAAGTGTAAGGAAGGAGCTAACATCAGTAATACAATTTATTTAGAGTGAAACTAATGTGACTCCACAAGAATGACAGAGAGGATGGTGTATAAACCCTAAAGGTTTTTTAACAATTTAATTCAGGTTACAAGTTAAATCAAGCAGCAAAATTGAAGCAAATAGATTGTAAGAGCATACATATTTAAATGATCATGCAGCCTGTATAGAAAGTGATGCAAAATCTAATCACATACAGCAAACAAAATATCACCCATAAAGGAACTTCCCTAAAATAATGTATTGAAAGTGGCATGGGGAAACACTATGAGGAAGATGTCAGAATCAGATGAAGCAAGTTTAAGGTTCAAGGGAAAATGTATGAGTACTATAACATGAAGCTAAACACTCTGGGCAGGGGAAATCGGCAGAGTCGAGAAGAAGTCGTCTATCAGCGAAAGTCAGGATAGGGTCTGGTCTTCCATTTTAAAGAACACACTATTAAAGCATGAAAGAAGATTCTAGAAGGCTTCACCATATCAGTATCCATTAAATGGACCAGTCGGAAGACAGTGTTCTCTGGGAGCAGGTAGTCTTCCTTTTTTCCAGATCTCAACAAAGGAGCAATCGTCTGGGTTATTTGAATGTACCATCAGTCTGGTCTGCCTGGTACAGGAGGATCTCTTCTCTTCCTCTCAGTCCCCATAGCCAAGTCCAATCCCTAATTAAGGTTCAGGCGCCTACAATGTCTAACACAATAAACAATGAATCTATTCTAACTTAACAAACACACTGACAAGATACGTGTAGAGGAACGAAAAAACTAGACACTGGCAAGACATTTTAAGAAAATACTTGTGCAACTCGGGCCTGGTAACAAGTCATTTCAACATTAGATTCAGAATAGGTCCTAAACAAATACAGTTTGCACAAGTATATATATCAAACACATTCTAAGGAGGGCATACATTTCCTTTCTATTGTGAATATATTTATTATAATTCAGCTAAAGATATGGGTGAATCTCATCAAAGTGAATATATAGTCACTTGCTATAATTGATTAATAAAATGCACACAGATTAATACACAGTTAGCATATAATTACATACAAAGGGTGGTACACTAAATTATTCTTCTCCCATGGGCCTACTAACAAGTTCCTCATTCCTGCACATCTGATAGAATGCACTGCAGAGTCTTAAACAAACAGAGCATGCCATCTCTTCTGTGAAAGATTATTGAAAGCTTTGCAATTTAGAAATATATTCCATCAAAATTATGCTTCTTTCAGTGAAAATACCTTGCATGCAATTAGTGAAGAATTCCTCTAGTACTCCAGCATTGTAGAAAGTTGCAATGTCACCACATTTGCACCTTGGCATAATGTTTTCTTACATTTAACATGGTATCATAAATCCTAAATTTTCAAAAGTAGAAACTGCACCATGCTGGCTAAATTTCTTCATATGGAAATCCACATTCTTCTAATCTGTTCTTTTAAATATTGTTGGGATTTTACAAAGACAAATTTGATATGTTGTGTGAGTAAATTCAACTCACATCAACCTCACAGCAATACATTTCCAGCCCAAAGCTGTGCTCCACCCAACACCGCCCTCTGCACTGCTCAATCCATTCCATACCATTCCCAGAACTGCAGATATCTCCACACCACCACCCACCTCACAACCTGCACCAGCCACTGCACTGCTCAGCCCCTTCTTTTTCACCATTTGATGCCTCTCCCCTGGAGCTTCTTACCTGGTGCTCAAAGGGAGGGTTCAAGGCAAGGCATGGTTTACTGCTTCAGGATGTCCTGGCAACTGCACATATTGGAGAAGGAAATCATGAAGGAAACCAGCCTATGCACCACAAACGTTGCCCCAGCTATGGCAGGTAAAGTCAGTCAGTAGATTTCACCCACTTCACGAAGGGCAAAGGACCAGATTTACAGTTTGGCGGACAGTTTACTCTGTCAGAAGTGTGAGGATATACCGCTCACCTTATTCCAGGTGCCATAAGACATAATCACTTGCAAAAAGGTGGACAGGATATCCTCCACGTTTGTGATGGAGTAATCCATCCACCAAACTCTAAATCAGGCCAAGAGTTTGCTCACATTGCTTAATTATTGCCTGGCACTAGAGTGTTCAAATGCATACAATATTTGCCTGCGAATTTTGGTTAATTCTACATGTGGAAGACTGACATAAGGGTATCTTTGCACATGTAGCTCTGTTTGTTCACCTTCTTCTAATAGTGACACATATTCCTTTACACTCCAGTTATATACGGTGGTCCCTCTCAGTTGTTAAAACTGTGATGGAAACACATTTGCATAAGTAAATGTGCATGTTTTGAAGGTGGAAAACTACCTGCAAGAAGAATGTGAATACACACACACATGTGAGTTTTTCTGTGTTCACTTACTTTTACAATAAGGACCACCCAGAAAATCCCACTAAGGTCCACTCTGGTAACTACATTTGCAAAAGCAGAAATTGTACTATGTTGTCTGAATTTGTACATTTTCAAATTCATTTTCTTATAATCCGGATTTACGAGTACATGTAATGTTGACATTTTTCGCCTCGAACTTCAATTTTACTGTCATATATTTTTGAAGCCTCTGGACATTATATTTTTTAAAGCTTTTATATCTAAGTTAGAGCATACTTTGTCACAATTGACAGAATACCAAATACATTTCACATTAGGACAGTGCACAACTTGTAACAACAAATGCAACATAACAACCTTTCCAGTAAGAGGCAACTGACAATTCGAGCAATTTGTTATTTAAGCTGTAATATCCTCGGACGACTCAGACGGGCCTTTTTCCCTTTTGAGAGAGTTATTTCACTCATTCTTTTTGATGTGAAACCTCTGGCTGTGCAAATATGTCTGCCTTTGTTTTGCCAGTTGTTCCATAAATACGACAAGACACGCATTCATGGTTTTCATGGTGTCAGCCAGATTTGCAAGGGATTTGGCTGCTGCTGCAAGGGCGTGCATTAAAAAGGTCACCTCTTGTTTTTTGTTTACTTCGCTTGAACTTGTTTGTCTGTCCCCATTGACGGTTATTATGCGCTTATGTGAATAACACATGATCGGCTTTTGTAATTGTTTGTGCTTTAAGTTTTCAAAGCCTTAAACAACCTTATTTAAAGCAAATGTCGTAAAATGTATCTTCACGGCTTATTGAATAGCTAGGCACGACTGATTCACTGGTAGAAATAACAACATTTCAGAATTGTACAGCACTGACACCTTTAAAGTATAACTACACTAGCTGCACAAAACTCTAATGAATGAGCAATTGAACCCAACTTTCACAGGGAATTTTGAGGCACGGAAAAAATGGGTCCATTAGGCACATTTTGCGACATAATTTCACAAAAAAAAGAAGAATAGCAATTTTCTTAATATCTAATTCAGATAATCATGATAATTGAATTGACAAAACCTACTTTCAAGATGGGCATTGTCTATTTCTTCAATTCTCTCTTCCACTTCCTTTCATTTTTAGGTCTCAACTAAAACTACTGTTGCCAAACCTATTGAGAATAGTACACTATATAGAGTGGGCTTTGTGTCCGCCTCTTGCTCCCGATTCGATGAATTTCTTGTCCATCTTAATTCTGTGCTCCTGGTTCACTTGCTTTCCTTATACTAGTGTTTGTCCCACAGAAGAGTGTTTTCATCTCACCATGTTTTAGTTGGATAGCATGTGTACTTCCACTGCTCACTTCAGACTATTGCCGTGCATATGAGCAGCACATAAGGGGCCAGGGCCTCCCGCTGCACAGGAGACAGCTGCAGAGAGGAGGAGCTCGAAGAGAGACTCCAAACACCAGCATTCCTTGCAACCTGAGTGCCACCAACGCCACCTTTTGCCCACACCCAGAGGCGCATATAAGGGGTAAGGGTGGGCATAGTGTGCCTAGGGGTGCTATGCGGAATGCTATGGAAAGGGGGAAGAAAACTCCGCACACTCAGCACACTCCACGTAGCCCCACTACGCGCCACCCTCCTCCCTCCCTCCCGCCCTCTTAACAATTAAAGTAGAGGTGTAAAAACCATTTAAAACTAAAGGAAACTTCTGCGCATGAGCAGTTTTGATGAAGAAGTAGGCGATGGAGGAGAAAGAGGGAGCATTAAAACTGCGCATGCCGAGCTCACGCATGCACAGTTTTGATGCGGAAGGGGGACTCCAAACCCCAGCATTTCTTGCTGCCCAAGTGCATCTAACGTAACCTTTTACCTGGAGATTCACATAAGGGGCCAGGGCCTCCAGCAGCACGGGAGACAGATGCAGACCAGATGAGCTCAAAGGGGGATTCTGAATCCCAGCATTCCTTGTGGCCCGAGTGCCACCAACGGAACTTTTTGCCCATGCCCGGAGGCACACATAAGGGGCCGGGGCCTCCTGCAGCGCGGGAGACAGCTGCACACTGGAGGAGCTGGAAGGTGAACTCCAAACCCCATCATTCCTTGCTGCCCAAGTGCCGCTAACGCAACCTTTTACCTGGAGATGCACATAAGGGGCCAGGGCCTCCAGCAGTACGAGAGAAAGATGCCGACCGGATGGCCTCAAAGGGGGTTTCCGAACCCCAGCATTCCTTGTGGCCAGAGTGCCACCAACTGAACTTTTTGCCCATGCCCGGAGGCACACATAAGGGGCCAGGGCCTCCTGCAGTGCGGGAGACAGCTGCAGACCAGAGGAGCTCGAAGGGGGACTCCAAATCCCAGCATTCCTTGCAGCCCGAGTGCCACCAACACAACCTTTTGCCCGCACCCAGAGGCGCACATAAAGGGCCAGGGCCTCCGACACTGCGGGAGACAGCTGCAGACCGGAGGAGCTGGAAGGGGGTCTCCGACCCCAGCATTCCTTGTAGCCCGAGTGCTGCTAATGCAACCTTTTGAACGGAGGCCCACAAAAGGTGCCAGGGCCTCCCGCAGGGCGGGAGACAGCTGCAGACTGGAGGAGCTCAAAGGGGAACTTCAAACTCCAGCATTCCTTGCGGCCCGAGGGCCGCCAATGCGACCTTTTGCCCATGCCCGGAGGTGCACATAAGGGGCCAGGGCCTCCCGCAGTGTGCCCGTCAGAGCCCAGAGGAGGCTGGGCTTGGCCCCCCTCTAACACATGTGGCCCAAGTAGCGTAGGTGGCCCATGTGTCGTCTCCCAGATGGGGAAACGTAAATCCACCATACCAACTCATGGAGGTGAGTCGATGAATATTTTAGAATCTTTCCTTTTAAGAGCCACTGATGTATGGGTTAAGGAGATCCAATCTGTCTAATGTAGGCTACCCATGGGAGCCATGGAGGCACCCGCCCATCTGACTGAGCCCCCAATTAGCGAGCCCCTCGTTGTGGCTGTACCTGGTACCTTACTCCCAATTCCAGAGCCAGCCACCTCTTGGCATAAATGCCTGATTTCCCGCACAGATAAGGCCACACTCTCCACCCCAGTACCATCAGAACCTCCACCAAAGAAGGAAAAAGAGTGGGGAGACCAACTAAAGCAAAAACTGTTGCATCCCAAGATCCTACTGCACTCACTCCACGGAGTCCCTGATTTTAAAGACTGCAAAGTCAATTTCAGTTTTACTTCAACTATTGATAGAAAGACTTTCCAGAATTGAGGCAAACATAGTGACTTTCATTCTGCGGGTGAAGATCTAAATCAACATAACTTGCCTGTATTATCAGCAGGTTTTCATATTAACTCTCTGGGTATTCAGGGTCCAAAGAGTGCGGACATGTATCCCCATTCAGGGGGTATTCCATCAACTCCCGCCACTATTCAGGCCCAACCCATTAAACAAAATCTTAATTACTTGGTGTGGAAACCAACCAGTGACAACAATAATGGAACCCTGTCCCAAGGGATATCTAAGGATTCAACCTTGCCATCTCCTAGACCCTACATAAGACCAGATTGAAGGTCTGTTTCAGAAAAAGGGGGCTAAAATGACTACCAAACGAAGTTGGCACCTCCCCCAGCAGCTTGCCCCTATGTTGTTTTATTAGCAAATGTTCCCAAACTACATAGCATCCAAAAAGAGACCACAAATCAACTGATGTCCAAAGCATGTCACTGGATTTGTAAATATGCGGGGGTAGGTGGGAAAAGTTCTCACACATTTTAATGGCCAGAAGAGTGGGCTGGGTGGGAAACTCAGAGAAATGCACTGAGGGGGATTGTGTGGTGGTCAATTTCAATTCTCACCAAACGGTCCAGCAATCGTTTGAACGGCTTCCGACCAGACCATTGCCACTCACACAAATATTCATCCTACCACTGGGGTATTTTTATAAACCTACCACAACTATATTGCGGGGACAAGAAGTCCCGTCCCCCGTCCCCTTCCTCTTAGTGAAGCCCAGCCAACTCTTTTCGGCACAGCCCCCTATCTCTCTTCCTATATAGAATTGATTCAATGCGCTAACAGACTTAGAGGGCTGTAATTGACAGAGGTTGACAGGAGAGCCTTCACTCCTGCTCAAAACTCTTCTATATTAGAATCTAAAATTCACATACCCCTAAATGCAACAGACCCTCAGACTGAATCCATTACATTTATGACATGGAATATTGCTGGCCTGGGTAGTAAAATGTCTCACCCTGATTGAATAAAAATTGTTACCATGTATGATCTGATTTGTTTCCAGGAAACATGGGAAACTGGGCCAATTAATTTAGATGGTTATCACTCTTTTTATACCGCCGCCATCCCATCCAAATCAAGTAGAGCCAGGGGAGGGATTTTAACTCTGCTGAAAAATACGCTAAGACTGGAAGTCGTGTCATATTACAATGTTTCATCTTTTTATCATCTATTACTTTTAAAAGGCCCAGGCAGTGATACAATCCTCTTAGCCAACTTTTATAATAATAATTTCACAGGAAAAAGGCTGTAGACCAACTGGAGGTAGACAATAATAATCTTCTTAGCACTGCAAAACATATCCCGATGATTTTATGTATGGGCAACTTTAATGTACACTGCTGTCATCTCTGAAATTCAGTAGTATGTGGCATAACTGATGACGCAGGCGAGCCCTAATTTCATTTTAACCATAATCAGTATGGAGAAGCCCTGAATAGACTCCTTGTGATTACTAATTTAGAGATCTGTAACCCCATCAATATACCCTCAGGTATGTTGCAAAATACATTTGGTACACCCACACAGGGTACCACAATTGAATACATAATTATTGTGGCACCCCTTAAACACCCATTTCTAATACTAAGATTAAGTATTTAAAATTTCAGCGACCATGCTGCCAATATTGGCAAGCTGGACAGGGCAGGAATCACTTTGAGCAGCCAAGGCATGTTAAACCTGTGATAACAAGGACCAATGAGATAACTTTAAAATGGGTTATAGCAGATAAAACATCCCTTGGTTCGAACGTGGTTGCAAAGAGGCAAAACAATATTTTAACCTGCCTAGAATCAGCCTCTAATCCAATTCAGGTATCAACTGTATTTGAGTCAATATTAGTTATCCCTAATCTTTCCCGTAGTACGGAGAACATGGCGGCCGCAGGCTAGTGCGGTGCGCACGCTGATCATCTGAGCTCCTCTGGCATGGGGAAGCACTCCTCTCCGCTTTGAGTGATGATCGGGCACTTCTGAGTTCCCGCTGTTTCCTGCTTTGTTTCCCCTACCTGACTCGGCGCGATGACCTAAACCGCCGGACTGACTGCCATCGGATTGGGATAGCGGAGCAAGGTCGGAGCAAGGTCGGAGGCTGCCGGGCTGATTCCCCTCGCTAGTCCAGGTCCGCTCCGGAGGCCTCGGAGGTGTCGCTGCCCTGCCTCCCCCCCCCCCCCAGTCTCACGGCGCCCACTGACTGAAGTCGCTGGAGCTAGAACGGGAGAGCGGAGTCGGAGTAGCGGAAGTGTGCGGAAAGGGATTGCCGGCTTGTTTCTCCCTCATCTGGTCAGCCGGTACACTTCGGATGTGTCTCGCCCTGCCTTCCGGCAGCTCTCCGCCCCCTCAGAGTTCGTGGAGCAGAGCAGCCGTGGAGCTTCGTCGGGGTCGCTCGGCGCGAGGTCTGCTTAGAGGCAGACTTGAATGTGTGGGCTCCGGAGGCACAGTGGTTCAGCTGCTACAGAAGCAGTCTGAGCCCATTAGTAAGTCCCAGGCGCGAGTTGGCGCCGGCTTAGCAACATACAATACATACAATACTTGCGACAGTAAGGAGCCGCGGGGGGGGTGTCTTTGCATTTAGAAGGATCAGGGAAATCAAGTCTTGGCAGTAGCGAGGGCAACTCATTAGGGGTGGCAAGTAATCTCAACTCTGTAGTTAGTAATCTAAAAGAAATTAAAAGGGTCAGCCAGGCTTTACTACAGCTACCAGAATCCCCTTGTTTAGAGACGGTGTCTCATACAACAGCAGCAATTGAGTCCTCTGTCCCCGCTCCAGCCCTCCCTCCCGTCTCCGCTGTAAGCAACCCTTCAAGCGAGCCTGTCCCTTTTAGTCCTCCAGCTATACCAAAAGAGAAAGGGAAAAAGAAAACCAGTCAGAAACTCAAATCGACAGCTATAAAAACGAAAGCCAAAGGGAGGGGAAACAAAAGAACCAGTAAAAGCAGCCAAGAAGAGGCTAAGACTCTAGGTTCAACTAACAGCGCTGTGAAAATCGCCCCCTCTTTGCGCTCTTTTTTTAAAGTCCTGCCTCAAGTTCTGGATCTAAGCCCAGTTAATAATCGGGAAGAGAGCCCTGACACCCCTCTGGGTATTGATATTCCCTCAGTGAATTCACCCCCACTAACGGAAATGGCTGATCCATCACCGTCCGCTCCGCCACAGTTGGTGGAGGTAAACATTCCAGGCGATGATGAAGGAGAGGCCCTAAACAGGACACCAACAGGCTCCTCAAAGGCTTCAGGGGAGAGAGAGGAGGAAGGGGAGGTCGGTATCACAACTCATACCGCGACCGAGTCGGCATTGGCAGCGTTGGCAGCTTCAATCGCGTCAATGAGAGAAGAAATTCGTAGTGATTTTTTGGTTTCCAAAGCTAACCAAAACGACATTCGCTCATCTTGTGAAGCTCTGGAAAGGAAAGTGGATGGCTTGGGTGAAAGAACGGAGGCATTGGAGAACACAGTGGGAGCGGTAAAAGCTAATTTGGAAGCAGCTGTGTTAAAAATTCACAACCTACGCAAGGAGGGAGATGCGGTGAAAGAAAGAATGGAAACTTTAGAGAATTTCTCACGTAGAAACAACCTGCGTCTTCTCAAAATACCGGAGGGGAAAGAAGGCGGGGACATTAAGAGTTTCGTTGTAAATCTTTTGAAGGAAGCTTTGGATCTCGAGGAGACAGTTGAAGTGTTGGAGAAAGACATCCAAAGGATCCATCGTGACCCATTCCGTCTTAACGCAGGCAGGTCTAAACCTCGGAAAATCCTTGTCAACTTCTTGACTTATACCTTAAAGGAGAAAATTCTTAATACTGCACTAAAACTTAAAACTACAAAATGCTCTGAATTCCCTTTCGAGATCCGCTCTGATCTATCCAAGGCTACACTTGATAGGCAGTGGGAGTTGGGACAGAAGATGGATAGTTTTAGAACAGCTGGTGCAACAGTCCAGATGAGATTCCCGGCCTACGTACGCATCATGTATAATAACAAGATGTATAATGTCAGAACACCATTTGAGGCAGATGAGCTCCTGGAGTCTATTCAGAACCACTCGCAGGGCAAATGTTGAACGACTAGGTCCCCCCCCTCATCTCAGTGTACTTGTTTTTACTCAATAGGCTGAATAACGTAATAACTAAGTGGGAGTCTTATGAGCTTTTGGGGAGAGGGAGGGGGGAAGAATGAAGAATAGAGGGGGAAAGAAAAAAAAAATACATATATAAAATAAAAAAAGAGGAGAAAAAGGATATAAAAAATAAATATATAAAAAAAAATAAAAAATATAGGGGAAAGAAAGGAAAAAAAAAGGGGAAAAGGAAGGAAAAAAAAAAAAAAAAGGGAAGAAAAGGGAAAGGAATTTTAAAGGAAAAAAAAAAATAAAGTAAATAAATAAATTGCACTATTTCACAAACAACCCTTTTCTGTAGATAAACAAATGATCAAATGAATAAATCCACACTATCTGGAGAAAGTGAGTAACAAATCAATAGGGGGAAAGTGGGATGGTGATGGTGAACGTGCACGACAGCACAATGTTTTTTCACAGATATTTTTAAGGAGTGCAACCCCGTGTCGAGAGTAGAGCTCAGATCAGCGCAAACCGGCCTATCAACTGGCCGGAGTAAGTATGGATGGGTTCTCCAAATGGGTGGGGGGGGGGGGGGCACAAAAGCATAAAAATTCAAAATTATCCTCAGAAACTTGGCCTTTTAAAACAGATTTTTCTTTTTTTCAGTCCAATCGCCTTAGATACAATAACTAAAAGAAACAAAGCAATAAATACTAAACCGGGTGGAATGGAAGTGAGCAAAGGGAAGGAGAAATGACATCGATATCTTTTTTATCTTGGAACGTGAATGGTTTGCGCGTGCAGGGGAGAACGCATTCTTCAATATTTGCGCGACTCCCCGGCGCAGATCATCATTATCCAAGAATCACATCTCTTAAAAAACGAGGCAGATGCAATTTTAAAAAAGCAAAAATGGATTGACGTATTCTTAAGTACTGATCATAATGCAAATATAAGAGGAATTCTCTTAATCTGCAAAAAACCAGCTAACGTGCGGATTCTTGAATTCAGAGAGGACAAATCCGGAAGATGGCTCATAGTTAACCTCTCTATACATGGGCAGAAATACACTTTAGTCGGATATTATGGTCCTAACTCTGATGACCCATCTTTTTTGGAGATAATAAGGAACGATTTAATAACCACCTCTGAACCCATAATCTGGACAGGGGACTTTAACGTTATTTTGAACCCAAAACTTGATAAAACCACTAATAGTAGCAGATATAGTTGTCAACCCCCTTCAAAATCTAGACAGACTATAAAAGGGATTATGGAGGACCTGGGTCTGGCAGATCTATGGAGAGAAAGAGCCGGCACTAAACCAGGGGTATCTTATAGGAATCTAAAATATAAACATACTTCACGAATAGATTTTGCCCTGTTTAGCTACTGTCTCCAAAACTCTATAGCTAGTATTAAGTATATACCCTCTCACTTATCCGACCATTCAGCTCTCTCTTTCTCCTTAATACTTCAAACTCATAAAAAACATCCCTCCTGGGCATTTGATCGAACTATTCTATTGGTCCCGGAAGAAGTGACATACCTCAACTCCGAAGCTAGGACGTTTTTAGATAGCAATTTGCACTCAACCTCCCTTGCCTTAGTATGGGAAACTCTTAAGGCATACCTGAGAGGTTGCATCACCAACAGAGCCTCCTTTATGAGGAAAAACCATCTAGCCAAAATTAAAAACCTAGAACAGGAGCTGGAGATAATTGAACAAAGGCTTAGGGGCACAACTGGCTCACTACAAGATCAAAAAAATATGTCAGACCTCAAAAGTCAGATAGAAGGTATCCTACAAGAAAGGGTCTCTAAGAAATGGGAGGCGAGCAAACTCTCCAATTTTGAATTCGGAGAAACCGCAGGTAAGATTTTAGCCTGGAGGGTCAAAGCAGACCAAGCAAAAAACCACATAAGAGGGATCATGGTAGCGGGGGAAAATCAGCTCAGGTCATCAGATGTAGGAATTAGTACTGCCTTTACGCAGTTTTTTGCGGAATTATATAGGGATGATATCATAGATGACCAACAGGCAAGGAAGTCATGGCTGGATAAGATTTCTCTTCCACATTTATCGCAAGCGCAAAGTGAGGCATTGGAATTGGACATCTCAGAGACAGAGGTTAAAATGACTGTATCCGCACTAAAACATGGTAAAGCTACAGGTCCTGACGGACTCCCCGGAGAACTGTGTAGAGCCTTGGCCGACACAATTGTCCCTACTCTGACGGCCCTTTTCAACGGTATTCTGAAGGACGGCAACGACCCGCCTCAATCATGGAGCGAGGCAACTATAGTCTTGATTTTAAAACCTGGGAAAGATCCAACACTATGTGGATCTTACCGCCCAATATCATTGTTAAATAATGACTACAAAATATATGCCTCTATTTTAGCAGCTAGATTGGGATCAATAATGGGGCAAATAATCCATCAAGATCAAAAGGGATTCATTAAAGGGCGTCAGCTTTCTGATCTAACATATGATCTAGTGGGGGCAATCGACATCGCCTCAGCTTTTTCTATCCCACTGGCAACCCTCACCCTAGACGCAGCTAAAGCTTTCGACAGGGTAAATTGGCCCTATTTAAACGATGTTTTAAAAAAGGTCAACTTAGGGGAGAAACTCTGTCGAACAATAAAACTTATATATAATTCGCCAACAGCACGGCTTCTAATAAATGGCAAGCTGTCTGAATCGTTCAAGATCTCTAGAGGCACAAGACAGGGCTGCCCGCTTTCCCCCCTCCTCTTTAACCTATATATAGAACCGTTTGCGGAAGTTCTCAGACGAGAAGACTCTATTCCATCTTTTAGGTTCGGGGAGTGGGAAAAGCGAGTAGCCTTGTACGCAGATGACATCTTGGTCTTTACCTCAGACCCGGAGATTGCTCTACCAGTAGTCATCGATAGGGCCGAAGATTTCGGCCGTATCTCGGGCTATGAGATAAACGCCTCTAAAACAGATATTATGGCATGGAACATACCTGACCTACGGTTAAATACATCAAACGCAATGAGATATTTGGGAATTCGGATAGTGCAAGATATCGCACAAATCGCCCAAGTCAATCTTGAGAGAATTCTTAAGGAAATTAAAAAATCTTTAAAATTTTGGTCTAATCTCCCACTAACTATCCTAGGCAGAGTAAGCCTGCTAAAGATGTCAATTCTTCCCAAGTTTACCTTCCTATTTAACACGATCCCCCTTGCATTTGATAAAACAGCGTTAGAGAAATGCCAGAGAGAGCTTAACTCCTTCGTTTGGGGATACAAGTCAGCAAGAATATCCTGGAAAAAGCTGAGGAGGAGGAGGGAAAAGGGGGGCCTATCCCTACCCGACCTACAATACTATGCGTGGGCATTCCAACTATCCCATTCGAGAATGCTCTTAAAAGTACCATCTAACAACTCAATAGGCCTCATGTTCATGGCAATGCTGATTGGTGCTGGCTTACCAACTAACGGCTACATGTTCAAGTTTGGAGAACAGAAATACTTCAAGAAAGTTAAATTAAAAACTCTTATGTCCCAAGCGAAGCTATGGTCACATATAAGGAGGAACCTGGGTTTGTCATACTACTCCAACCTTGCGCCCATCTGGGAATCCCCAGGGCTCCCTTCCTGCTGGGATGATAGGCTTACTATCCCGTTGAGATCAGGAGGGATACTAACATGGGGAGATGTGTTGACAGGTGACTCTCTGAGGCCCTGGGAGGATTTGCGGGAGCAGCGGGGGATAGAGCTCTCGAGGTTTAAGTATCTACAATTAGATAGCTGGGCTAAGGCAACAAACAGGTCTGGGGCATCATTAGGGAAGCATAGCATCACCGAAGAGAAATTGGTAGCGCAACCTGCAGGGGGTAAAGAGGTCTTGAAATGGTACTGGTGCCTGCTAGAAGAGATAGACGGAGATTTCACCCTCCCGGAACAACTATGGGGCTCAGATCTGGGGGCCCAGAGCATCGAAACCTGGCAGAACTCCTGTACCCTATTATATAAATGTGTCAAACCCGCATGGCTAAGACGCAATCATTTTTTTACAATTCACCGTGCATATTTTACACCGCTAAAACTTTCCAAATTCATCCCAGGGAAGAAATGCAATAAATGTGGCCATATCGCAGCCTCAGACGTCCACATGTTCAAAGAATGCCCCAACATATTACAATTTTGGAATGAAGTTAAGCAACTCTGGACTCCATTCTTAATACTTCGATCTCCATCACACTTTCCTTGATCATATTTGGATGGGACAACAACATAAAGGGCCACGCTAGGACATTTCTGTTTTTTGCCATACTGTTCGCAAGAAGAGAGATATGCAAGGTTTGGATTGAAAATTCAGCACCATCCCACGCAAACTGGCTGTCGTCTCTCTACGCAACCTCTAAAACTGATCTGAGGAGATCAAGCGGCGAGCGTAGCCGTATCTTTTGGGACATTCTGGTTCGTTGGAGACAATAACCGGGGTTTTTTTTTTTTTTTTTTTTTCCCCGGTCCTATGATTATGCCTTGAAACTCCAAGAACTAGGCCCCCCCCAGTCGGCTCAGAATGGCTAGTTCAACTGAATAAAACTTCAAGTTTGGAGTCTTTTCCCACGACTCTCTTCGGGCCATCTATTGCCGAATTCCACCTAATAGAGCATAGGATGCAGAGGAAACTCTGCACCTGGATAGAGTGGTTGGCAGTTGGAGGCTAAATAAGAGGTGGCCAGGCAAATGAGGATAAAAAAAAAATAAATAAAAAAAAAAAATAATAATAATTATTGTGGCACCCCTTAAACACCCATTTCTAATACTAAGATTAAGTATTTAAAATTTCAGCGACCATGCTGCCAATATTGGCAAGCTGGACAGGGCAGGAATCACTTTGAGCAGCCAAGGCATGTTAAACCTGTGATAACAAGGACCAATGAGATAACTTTAAAATGGGTTATAGCAGATAAAACATCCCTTGGTTCGAACGTGGTTGCAAAGAGGCAAAACAATATTTTAACCTGCCTAGAATCAGCCTCTAATCCAATTCAGGTATCAACTGTATTTGAGTCAATATTATCAGAGATCAGGAAAGATTTAACAAGAAAAAATCCCATCGCTAAAATATCAGGTACCAGATGGTTTGATCGATGCACCGAGTCTCTCGCAGCTTTGCACCAGGCCCTTAGAATGACACCTAGAGAGACGTCTCTAGTTAAGCATCCCCGTCTCCAATACAAAGATACTATGAAGAGTAGAATTAAATCTCTAAAGGAAGAGGCTTGGGAAAAATCTGTCTAGCCGCCATCTCAAAAAATGCTAGGGACTTTTGGAGTACTATCAATGCCCCTTTCCTCAAACCAACTACAGCACCAACACTGGATTGCCATGTGGATGAGGAATCTTGGGTTACATACTTCTACCAGATTTTGATCCAAATGCTGAGGGGGTGATACTACAGAAGGCATCTACATCCCCTCTTACCAAACCCCTTTTGATTTTCTATCACCATGAGATCAGAGAAGCCCTTATGCAGTGTTCTAGTAACAAAGCGCCCAGAGCAGATGGTACTCCTATAGATTTTTTTATTGACCAGCCGGACTTATGGGGACCTTTGCTGACAAACGTCTTTAACATAGTCGCCAAGGTGGGCCCACCAAACTCAATTTGAATCCCAATCCATAAAAAAGGAGACAAATCCAAGGTCTAAAACTATACGCCAATTTTGTTCCTGGATAGCGGAGCAAAACTTATGGATAGGGTTTTACTGAGCAGACTCGAGCAATGGGCAGTTAGCAACAAGGTTCTGATCCTGGTCCAATACGGATTCAAAAAGGGAATGGGTATTCAGGATTAGTACAAAGAAGCTAGAGCGGAGATGAGATGCACACCCATTTTTTGATCAATTTGTGTTATCCAAAGTTACTCAGAGTTAAACATTAACGGCGTTCAAAACTTGCTCCGCGCTCCGTCCCGTTGCATCATTTGCAAATCACGAAGGAACCAACTAAGGTTCCGCCAAGCTGCACAGCCATGGAATCTGAATACAATTAATCAAACTCATGTTATTCATCCTTACATCTTATCCATGTTTTCACCATTAAGTTTTCACCATTATTTTACATTCTTCTTTCTTGTCTATTAATTCAATTCATTTTATTCAGTCAATATTTCGCATCCATGTTCACAAAGGTTCAGGAGTCATAGGTGGGTGCCTCATGCCATGTTTTTATTGTAACGACCCAATGCATTTCAGGAAAAGATTCCCTTCTTCATGGGCATCATAGCATGCTAGTCTGGTCTGCATCTTAAAACCACATTCCCCAAAATTCCATATCAGTTAGAACGACATTCCGAATTTCATCCAAACCTCTTCATTTTCTAGCGTGCCGCATCATCCACTCAGTTTATAGAAAACGAATAACTTAATCGTACTACATAGTTCTAAAGTTACAACAGTTTGATGGACTCCGATCTCACACAAGATCTCACACAAGATTTATGATGATAACGGATGTCAGTAAAAGCTTTGTTAAAATACATGTTGCCATGACATAATTTCAAAAGCACTGAGTGCACACTGATAACAAGAGATTAAAATGGCCACCCATAACAAGGAACCTCGTCTCAACAGGAATTATCATCCAAATAATTTTTTGAATATATTATGGAAATTATTGTATGTTTTTCGGAAGATTGCTATCAGTAGAAATATGTTCAGTTTGTCATCCATTTTTAGTTTTCGTCTTTGCTAAATTAGCTAATTTTATGTGAACGACACCTTCACGTTTTCTGAAAAGACAAACATCCTGCTCCTGAATACCATCTTTTAATTTAGAGTAAGTAAACCAGTTTCCCAAAACAAAACTTGTCATTATCTTCAAATAATTATTTTCACCCCCTAGTATTAACTTTTCTTTCAGATGTATTACTGTCACATGTTGGCAGTTTCTCCCTTATGTGCCTATGTAGGACCATCACATACCAGTAATGGCTGCCATGTACCAAGGGTGAACGCCATGTGCCACGAGTATCTCTCATTATATTATGGTAATAATTATGCAAAGGATAGGCATCAATGTGCCTAGGATGATATTATGTCAGTGATGGCAAAAGTATGAGAGGTTCACCATTATGTGTGGGATAACCGCGTCTAGGTACAGGATTGCTACCAACATTCCAAGTATGTCATAATAAGGCGCAGTAAAATTTAAATCGGAGCTGGCCAAAATCATGATTATTAACAAATGCTCATTGGGAGAATGATAGAGTCTAACTCTTTTTTTTTGATTTCAAGAGGATTTTATTGAAAGAAATAATGATCCAAATAACAGCAATCAAAATACAAAGAGGTGATACATTCCAATATGAGAAGAACGTGAAAACATGGATAACATGTGATCAGAAATTAAGCTCAATGTAAGTCAAATTGGAGAAAAAGGCAATCCAAATGAAGGCAATGAAATGAGCCAATAAAGGAGTACATTGGTCAGCACGCAGAACGTATCAGTCCCTAAGATGAGGGTAGGGGCAGGAGGAGATAATAAGAAGCAAAGGAAGAAAGAAGGAGAGAAAGGAAAAAAGCAGCAGAAAGAAAGAAACGGGATGAGAGGACAGGAAAGAGGAAGAAAGGAAGAAGGAGTCCCACAAGAATAACCCAATGTAACACAGCTTCCAAACAAAAAGTAGGTAGACAGAAACCACAGGAAATTAGGTAGACAGAAACAACAGGAAATTAGGTAGACCGAACAACAGGAAATTGAGGGACTACACCTTTCGCGGAGAGTTCCATATATTCATCCAGGGTTGCCCAAACCCCATTAGAGATGGAAGGCGACAGGTGCGCTAGATCTACTGAGGTGTGAGCACTGCGTAAGAAGGAAACCCATGCCCACCATGTATGATAGGAGACAGACGAGAAAGATTTCCATTCCATGAGGATAACTTTGACCGCGACAGATAAAAGAAGGTCTAACAGTTGTAATTGCAACGGAGCAAGGGGAAGAGGCGTAGGAGCAGCCCAGGGGCCTAATACAACTAAAGGAAAAGAGAGCTGGAGCTCAATGTCAAAGATAAGAGACAAGTGCTGCTGAATAAGGTCCCAGAAAGGTTTAAGTAAGGAACAATTATAGAACATATGTGGAAAGTCGCCCACCTCTACGCCACAACTCCAACAGAGATCATTCTCAGTAAGGTTGAGGGAATGAAGACGTACAGGAGTCCAGTGGAGTAGGTTGATCGAGAAAAACTTGGACTGCGTTAAAGACGGAGCTATTTTATTACGTAGCGCTAATTTGCCAATGGATTGCCACGCTTCGGAGGAAATATGATCCGTAATATTGTGATCAAAATGACGCGACCATTTCTGCTGTGCCACCGTCTGATCAGGAAGCGAAGTAGAGGAAAGAAACCTATATATGTGGGAAGCAACATGACCCGCTTTGAGCCAGACAGAAAACAGCGAGATGGTGGAAGAGGAGGGGTGAAGACGAATCTTCGAGACCGCAACCTTGATTTTAAGAAAGGTATAGAAGTCGAGATTTGTTAGAGAGTGTTTGAGCGCTAAGGTAGAGAAAGGTAAGGGCTCACCAGAATCAGAATACAAATGTTGTACAAGAGAAACACCCTTCATCGCCCAGTATGACATGAGGGTGGGAGTGATATTAAGTTTAAGTTTGGAATTATGCCAAATGGAAGACCATCTAGTTTTGTGTAGAGGAAATGCCATCTTCCTGTCCACTTTTTTAATTGCGACAATTGTATCAATAATTATAGAGCGGGAAAACAGAATATGTAGATTGGAAGTAGTACAAAAAGAGGCAGTTGATAGAGGTGCCGCTAAATCCTGTTCTATGAGTAACCAGAGAGGAATATGACGGGTTGAGGGAGAAAACCATAAGGCACCTTGAGAGGCCAAAAAAGCAGTCTGGTATTTTTCCCAGTCCGGGAAATTGCATCCCCCCATGTCACAAGGTCTACGTAAATATTTATATGCTAGCCGAGAGCGTTTACCGTTCCATAAAAATTTGGAGGTGATACCATCAATTTCCCGAAAAAAAGAGTCAGATAGTTTAATCGGAATCATGGATGAGACAAAATTGATAATCGGCGTGATCATCATTTTCAGGGTTTGTAAGCGACCCCACCATGAAATATATTTTGGAGACCATGTATCCAGAAGACGACGAACTTTAGTAAGAGTTTGAGAATCATTATAGGCAACCGTGGTATGGAGTGTGGAACAAAAATAAATGCCGAGATATTTGAGATGGGTAGATTGCCATTTAAAGCCAACCGAACCCATATGAGCAGGAAAACAATAGGCATTTAACGGGAACATTTCTGTCTTATCTTTGTTTAGAGTATACCCCGAGACCTTAGAAAACAAAGAAATGGTGTCAGAGATAGCAGGAATGGCCAACGCGATATCGTCAGAGAAAATGAGAACATCGTCAGCGTAGGCTGCAGTTTTAAGACAATGAGGGCCAAAAGAGAAACCTTTGATATCAGGGTGTAAATCAATCAACCGAAGGAGAGGATCAATAGATAATAAAAACAAGAGAGGAGATAAGGGACAACCTTGTCTCGTGCCCTGGGAAAGATTAAAAAAAGAGGATGTAGAACCATTAACTCTAATATTAGCTTTAGGTTGGGAATATAAAGACATTACCATGTTAATAAAAGAATCCCCAAGGTTATGCGCACATAAGACCGCTCGAAGAAAAGGCCACGAGACCTTATCAAAGGCCTTCTCCGCATCGAGGGCCAAGGCCGCGGCAGGGAGTTGGGATCGCTTAGCCGCCCCAATAATATGGCAAAAAGTGCGAATGTTATCTCTTGCCAACCTACCCTTAACAAAACCAGTTTGAGAGGGATGAACTAGATTGGGAATAAAAGATTCTAGACGCTTAGCCAGGATTTTAGCAAAAATCTTCGCTTCCATATTGAGAAGCGAAATAGGGCGGAAATTCTTAGGGTCCGAATGGTCCTTTCCCTCTTTCGGAATCACTACTATGGTGGCTTCAGCAGCCGTACCAGAAACAGAACCATTACGAACAAAAGCGTCAAAGACCGTTTGTAACTTAGGAACAAGCAACGGGAGAAAGGTTTTATAAAATAATATTGGGTATCCATCTGGGCCGGGTGCTTTCCCCGAACGGGTGGCCTTGATAGCAGAAATTATTTCTTCAGGTGAAATAGGTTCATTCAGAGTGGAGCGATCCTCTTCTGATACCGATTGAAGCGGAATTGATTTTAAAAAATCCTGGCATTTGTCAAAAGATGCTTGGTGAGAGGGGGTATATAATTGGTTATAGAAATCGCGAAAAACTTCGAGAATTTCCTCAGTTTGGAACTTTTTAGAGCCAGTATGATCTGTAATAGAAGAGATCTGTGATGATTTATAAGAAGAATCTTGGAATTTTAAAGTAGCAGCCAAAAGTTTGCCAGCCCGATTCTTCAAAAGTAACTTTTTGGACTTTTGTGCTTGGAAACCAATATGAGCTCTTTTAGTGACAATTGTATTATATTTGTATTTTAGGTGCTTAATTTGTTGCAGGATAGTCGGATCTTTAGTATGTCGAAAGGAAGCCTCCAGAATCTTGATTTGAGAAGATAAATCAGTAAGTTCTTTCTTAATCGCTAAATTACGTTTGGACATGCATGCAATGACTTGGCCCCGGAAAGTACACTTAAAAGAGTCCCATAAAGTTATTGGAGAAGAGACAGAATCCTCATTTTCACTGAAAAAAGTATTTATAGCCGATGAAAATTCTTCCACCTGGGAGGAGTCATGTAACACTTCCGTATTGAGTCTCCAGGAACGACCACGTGATTTCGGAGCAAAAGATGATAGTGTAAAAGTGACCGCAGCATGATCCGAGATGACAATGGGATGTATAAGCGGGGAAGAAGAAGCTGAGACAAGAGAAGAGTGAACGAGGAGATAATCAATACGAGAGAATGAGGAGTGAGGGGAGGAAAAGAAAGAAAAGTCACTACCAGTGGGATTATGGAGACGCCAAATATCATGTAATTGAGCAATAGAACACATGTTGAGCATTTGTTTGTGTGCTTTAGGTGGACGAAACTGAAATGCCGAATTTCTATCCAATAAAGGGTCCATTGGTAAGTTAAAATCTCCACCAACAATGAGATTGCCAGCATGTGGGGTGTCGTGTAATTTTTTAGAAATGGATGTCCAAAAAGCAGGGTTATCAACATTTGGAGCATAAATGTTCATAACAAACAAATCATGCTGTCCATCCGACAGTTTAGATAAGAGCCAGCGACCCTCAGAATCATGCTCAGAAGAGAGAAGTGATAAACCTGAATTCCTCGAGACTAACGTAACCACACCATTGCGTTTACCAGAAGCATCCGAACAAGACACATCCGACACCCATTCTTTCTTTAAGAATACCGCTTCCCTACTAGTGATCTTAGATTCTTGAAAGAGAACTAAGTCCGCCGAGAGAGACTTACAATAATCTAAGATTTTAGATCGTTTCACCGGATGATTCAAACCCTTAACATTAAGGGATAATACATTTAAACCTGGCATATAACGGAAGGGGATACAAACGAAGACAACATTGATAACAGAGAAAGGGCGAAGTTCAAAAAGAAAGTAGACCAACCATTAAACAAAATCAATGTTACGGGAGCATCCATGTGGGAGAGCCAAGAAAAGAGAAAAGACAGAAGATGAGAGGAAGGACTAGAAAAGAGAAAGAGGAGAGGCAGAGGGGGAGGTCTAAAAGAGACCCATATCATGCAAAGGAGAACGTGGGAGAGGCGAGTAGGGGACCCGTACTAGGAGCAAAAGTTGGTAAATAAGAATAGCCCACTGTTAACAAGTAACTGTCAATGAGATAAGAGAACAAGAGGAAAAACCATACTCATATACATACATTTGATAATGAAGTACGAACTTGCAAGTAGAAGAATAATATCACTCAGAGTAAGTTAGCACTACCACAGCGAAAACAAGATCGCATATTAAATAACAAGAATATAAAATGTAATAAAAGCTGAATTATGTACGAAACATCGTAAAAAACATATGTCATTTTGTGAGTATATGAACAGCTATACACTGAAACCGCATATCAATAATAAAAAACACCTGCATATACTATACTGTAAAAGAGAATTGTATAAGAAAAAAAAAAAGAGGAGCATGAGAACAGCATATAGAGACGAAGAAGAAAACAGAGAGTGAAGATAAAAATGAGCGGAAAGAATAAAGAGAAATCTGCACAACCATAGTAGACGAAACCAAGTCTAATGCGAATGTAATACAAAACGGTAGAGAAAGAAGTAATAATACTTTAAATACAGGCAATAAATCTGCACACAATAGCTATAAAAAGTCAGGTATCATGTGAGTTTAAGGAACAACAATATAAATGCAACACACCGTAACAAAAATAGGGAAGAGAAAGAGAAAAGGAAAGGATAAAGAGGTACAAAAGCGAAAGAGGCCAGAGACATCGGGGAAAAGAAAAAGAAGAAAAAATTGAAAGAAACTGAAAAAAGTCTGCTCGAAGACTAAACACGAGAAAAAGATGGGGAGGTCGGATATGAGAAAAAAAGGAGAGCTTAAAGAGTAGTATGGAGAAGGGAAAAGAGATAGGACGTACAGTAGCAGAGGATTAGATCAACAAGTAGACATAGCTGGAAAAGCAAAAGGAGGTAACTATCCAGGAAAAGGACACAGCCAAAAATAGAGAGAAAAACCAATCAGGTTCCTGAGGCACCATGAGCTTGTGAAGTTGCTCTTTGAATTTCCATTTCTATTTCCTCCTGGTTATCTAAGAACGTTGCCAAGTCCGCCGGTTCATCGAAGATTCTGGAACGCCCTTTATATGTAATGCGAAACTTGGATGGACCAGAAAAGGAAAAAGGGATGCCCAAGTCAGTGAGACGTTTTCGAAGATTCAAGAAGCCTTTCCGTCGTATGACCGTGTCTCTGGCAAAGTCTTGGGAAATGGATATTCGATGACCCTCCCAGTTGAGTTGTTTAATCTTGCGCATATGAGACAAAATGAGCTCAGTGTGTTGATGTCGTAAGGGCTTAAAAATGATTGCTCTTGGCTGGGTGGCTGCTTTAGAACGGAACGGTGGAACACGGTGTGCTCTTTCAATCTCAAAATCCCTGTGAAAAGATAATTGAAGGGTATCCGGAATCCAATGAGATAAGAACTCAATCATGGAGGAGGATGATTTCTCTGAGTCCTCCGGTAGGCCAAAAATACGCAGATTAGATCTCCTATTACGGTCCTCCTGCGCTGTGAGGTCTCTGCGCATCGCTGCCATAGAGCGCTCCATTTGAGACAGGGACCTGGATTGCTTTTGCATGCCATCCTCTGCGGAACTTATCCGTGTTTCTGTCGCTGATACCCGTAGGGAAAGGGCTTTGAAGTCATTCCTTATAGCAGACACTTCCACTTGGAGTAAGTCAGTATTAGTTTTTGTGGACTGCGCAATATCATGAACCTCATTAAGGCGCTGCAATATGGTGTTCAACGTGGAGGTATTGTCTGCCTGAGGAGATTCAGGAGTCGGAGAAACTGCCTTAACTCTCTTCAGAGATGTACCCAGGTCCTTAGAGTCTTTGCCGTTCAAGGACCGATTCATAGTGACAGTATTGGATGAGGAGACTCACAGAATCCCACTGGAATAGAGTATAGCCCCCAAATTGCGCCAAATAAACAAATAGAGCGAAAAAAAATGGCAAGTCCCGGTCAAAAACACGCTATGCTAATCTAGCGGTTCAATTATGAACAAATTTGAGCCGGAAATCACCTCAATGAAGCAATATGAACACCTCCATGAACAGTTCGAGAAGGAAAAAAAACTGTGAGCAGCTTAAAAACCAGCCAAGAAGCAAAAGAGGAACATTAGAAAAAAAAACAGAAATGTTACCAATTGGGACGACGTGTGTAGAAACTCTTAGGCTGACACTCGACACTGAAAAATTGTATCCGCAGGCGGCGCCTCAGAAGACAGATGACAGATGACAGGAACGACATGCGCGGGAAAATGGCGGCCGCGCTTCAGGAATGCGAGCGCCTGTGAAGCTGGGAGCTGAAATCATGTCTCCGGTGGCTAGAACAGCGGGAAAACAGCGCCGACGAGTTCACCACATATTCCGCTGCTGGTGAAAGATTTTTCCGGTCAGGAGGGCAAGAAGAGACGGAGAGAAATGCTCGACGGGACCAACTCACCCCGGAGCTCAAGCGCAACACGCCATACTGCAGCGGCGCGCAAGCCACGCCCCCGATAGAGTCTAACTCTTAAGTAACGAGTGACTAGGTCACTCCAGGTGAGCCTAGCATCACCGACACATATCTCTCGCGGGGGAGGCCGGGGCTTTGGGGATATATAGTTGATTTTGCCCAGTTGACATTCAACTCGGCTGCAAAATCTGCGAGCGCAGCCAAGAGGGGTGTACAGTTCATTGTGATGTCCCACACCTATAATAACAAGTCGTTAGCATACAGAGTCACGCTGTGGGTAGTGCCTGCCAAGGGGATACCGTATCCCCTCCCCTCAGAGGCAAATTGAAAGGCGTTCCATTGCTAAAATGAACAGAAGATGGAAGAGTGGGCACCCCAGATGTGTGCCGCATGCCACCTGGAAGGTGGCCGAGATGTGGCGACCGAGGTGCATTCGGGTTGTGAGATTCATACACAGTAGCCTTGTATACGCCATCAGTGTGGGACCCACTCCCATGTGCTGTAGCACCGCAAAATGTTATAGCCAGGTCAGGCTGTTGAATGCCTTCTCCATGTCCGGGACCAGGCAAGCGGCGCAGGGAAAGTGGCCTGCGCCTGATCCTGGACGTGAAACAGCCCACGGATGTTATGGGAGGTGTTCCTGCCATGAACCCACACTGGTCTGGATGCACCAGTGCTGGGGGGATCCGGGTGTATTGATCCACTGATGTTACAGAGGATCTTTCAGTCAGACGATAGCAGTGTGATTGGTCGGTAAAAAATTCAATAGTACAGGGTTTCGATCTGGCTTCAGGAGCGACACTAGGATAGATTTGTGTAGAGAACCAGGGAGTTCTCTGCCCTTCAGCGCTGCCCTGGATATCTCTTCCAACCTGGGTGCCAGCTGCATGGAGAACATGTTGTCATATTCTAATGGTAGGCCATCTTGACCCGGGCCTTGTTACATGCCAGGGCTTGGATCACATTTTTTACATCTGTTGACGTGATTTGCGCATCAAGGGAGGTTCTATTAGATGGAGTAATTTGAGATATGGTCAAAGGGGCAGCTGCTGTCCCTCCGCAATGCCACCTCTAGTCCCTGTTTGCACAGTATGAGGGTGGAGGAGAATGCGGTTTGTGGGTACTGTCATTATGCCTACAACTTGGAAAGGGAGGCGGGTAGCGAGCACCACGATCTGTCCTGCGGCTTGCTGAATGTACGCTCTCTGCGGAAACATAAGCTGGATGTTTACGACCTGCTCACTGAGAAGCAGTGGGATCTCGTGTTTCTCACAGAGACCTGGCTTGATGAGTGCTCAGCCCCTGATGTTATGGAGGCGTTACCAGAAGGCTACATTATGATTAGGCAGGACAGACCCACCGGTAGAGGAGGGGGGATAGCTATCGTAGCCAAGCAACGCTTACAGTGCCATTTAGAGTACATCCCCATTCTGGACAGTGAGGCGGGTAGTTTTACCATTAAGGTAAATGACGGCTACACTATGAAGGGTCTTCTGATCTATAGACCTCCAGGCCCCCTGGCCAGGTTTGGGGACATCCTAGTAGAAGGCATTATAGAAGCGGCGCTGCGCAGGGATAAGTTCCTGGTGCTAGGGGACCTTAACATGCATTTGGATGACCCCATGGATAAAGCCGCCATGGACCTCTGCCAAGAATTACGTGCCCTTCAGCTGGATCAAAAAGTGAAAGATCCCACCCACCAGCGAGGCCACCTACTGGACCCCATATTTACCAACTGGGGGGAAGTAGATGCCCTGACTCCTATCCCTATTCCCTGGTCGGACCATCATTTGGTACCTTTCACCATACGTATCCCAGGGGTTAGATTACCGGAGCCAGCTCCCAAGTACCACCCGAGGCGGAGATGGGCCACTTTCTCCCAAGTTAAGTTTAGTGCGGCACTTATTAGAGGAGGGAGTCCAGGGGGGATGATGTGGAAACAGCTAACGCTAACCTCAGTAAGCGCATAACCGAGACGCTAGATTGCACGGCCCCACTCTCCCTTGCAAAATTGGGTTGCCGTACTCAAAAAACAGCCCCGTGGTACAGTGACGAGCTTCGGGTGGCTAAAGCAGCACTTAAGCGTGCTGAAAGGCAGTGGCGGGTGGCATTTGCCACGGATGCCAAGGAGGAATATTTAATGGGGAGGCGTGCCTATCATGGGTTAATTAGGAAGGCCAAAGCGGCATATTATGCCAACAGGATTAGGGAGGCTGGGAACTCCACGAAAAAATAGTTTTTAATATACAAAAGTCTTTCGGGTGGGAAGCCCTCCACTGCGCCAGACGATTGCTCAGTGGAGTCCTGCAATAGGATTGCGGACTTCTTCGCCGAAAAAGTAGCAAAAATATACTCGGCCTTCCCTAGCCATCCTACAGCAGGGTCTGAGTTTGTAGAATCCCCCAGGGAAAGGGGGGACCAACACATGCTGACCAACTTTGTCACCCCATCCCCGGAGATTCTCATGCAGATCTGTGGATCAGTAAAATCAGGCTTCCCACGGGATCCGACAATGCCAAAACAGCTAGTCGGCAGCCTGCCGGCTCTGGAGCCGTACATTAGACATCTTTTGGATGTCTCCTTCAGGACCAAGACTGTGCCCAGAGACTGGAAACAGGCGGTGGTGCTACCTCTCCAAAAGAAGCCTAATATTAGCCTCGAAAAACTGGAGAACCTCCGGCCAATTTCCCTTTTACCCTATATGGCTAAGCTGGCGGAGAAAACGGTAAATACCCAACTGATGGATTTCGTGGAAGAGGCTACCCTCCTGCACGAGACCCAGTTTGGTTTCCGTCCCCGCCACTCTACTGAATCGGCGCTACTGATGGCAGTGGAGACCATACGCCAGGGGGTGGATGAGGGCCAGACTATGGCTCTCATCCTTTTGGATCTAAGTGCAGCATTCGACACTGTAGCCCATACCACCTTGCTACAGTGTCTGAATGATGGAGGGATATCAGGAGCTGCACTTGAATGGATCCAGTATTTTCTGACAGGGAGAGGCTTTCAGGTTCGACAGGGAGACTGCTACTCAAGGGAGATTGGTTTGGGCCAGGGCGTGCCTCAGGGCTCGTCCCAGATCCCAACCCTATTCTATCTATATGTCTCCCCGGTGGCGCCCATCGTCGAAAGCCACGGCCTGCACATAGTGTCCTATGCCGATGACACGCAGCTGGTCATCTCCCTATCGCGCGCGCCCAGCTTTGCGGTGGACAGTTTCAGAGCCTGCATGCAGGAGCTGGCTATCTGGATGTCCAACAATTGCCTGAAGTTAGGCAGCAAGACTGAAGTGCTCGTGGTAGGGGGGGCGTCTGTTTGGTCATCGGCATGGTGGCCACCCTGTTTGGGGGATGTTCCCACACCCAGTCAGGAAGCAAAAAATCTGGGGGTGTGGCTTGACGCGGACCTCAGATAGGCCGTGTGGTGGGGGTTTGCTTCAGCGTCCTGAAAAGCTTGCGGAAAAGTTTTAGATCTCCTCCCTACGACAGCCCGAAGGACGCTGGTGCATTCCCTCGGTCCCATCGCGCCTGGATAATGGCAACCTGCTCTATCTGGGGGCCACCGGAAAGGCCATCAACCGCCTCCAGGTGCTGCAAAACGCAGCAGCCCGCCTGATCTTGAAGCTTCCCAAAAGATCGGCGTCTAAGGCAGCCCTTCAGGCCCTTCACTGGCTCCCAGTAAGGAGCAGGGTTGAGTTTAAGGCTCTCTGCACGTGCCACCGCATTTTGTGCGGTAAGGCACCTGCTCTCCTTCAGGGTCTGGTTACCCGGTACGCGCCTGCGCGCGCTCTGCGTTCCTCCTGTACAGGGCTACTGAAGGTCCGCAGGATAAAAAAGGCACGCATGGGGGGCAGGTCTTTTAGATACTTGGCCGCGAAAAGCTGGAATGCCCTACCACTGGACCTTCGCCTGGAGCCCTCTGAACCTGGCTTCAGGAAGAAGTTAAAGACTCACCTCTACACGCAGTAAGCCGGGCCGACTTTACGGTTGTGACTCTGCTGATTCCACCCACTACAGCGCGGGGACACGCCGTTGCGCGTAACCAGGCGCTCTACAAATTTCCCTTATTATATTATTATTATTATTATTAAATCGATCTGCAGGTACTGGACTGTCCTGGGGCTTTGTATATCCTGGCATAGTAGTCATGAAGGTCTGTAAGGTATCCGCCTGTGAGTGAGCCACGATTCCCATGCAGCCGGCTATTTCTGTGATTGGTGCATGACTGCATCCTGGTGGATAAGCCAGGCTAACAGCGCTCAGGACAGGTTGCCTTCCCCATGCCTTGAAATTGTATACATGTAGATCTGACAAAGCCTCTCTACATGCGTGGTCTTTGCCTCCACTACCTGAGCCATGGATGCCATGCCATAATCCGCGGCCTTGGTCAGTGTCGCCAACTTGGTCTCCGCCACTAATAGGTTGCATTCCAGTGTCACGCAGACCCCTGCTATCTGTCGAATATCTACTTTAAAGGCGTCCCAGTCTAGAATCCTGGAAGATGCCGCAGGGGCATGCTCTGTGAAGTAGCTCCGGATGCTATTTTCTTGTTCGTGGCGGAATACTGGGTCTTCACAATTATGCGTGCACTTATAAGTTGAACGATGCACTAACAGGAAAGGCGATACTTATGTCAGCGCACTGTTCAACTTATAAGTGCATGCATAATTTTGTCAATTCATAGACATAAAGAACACATTCTGTTGTATCATAATTCAGTGAACTACATAAAGTGCGCTGTGCTCCAAAAGAAAACAAATAAATATTAACAATTGCCTACAATTCACAACACCTCTTATTTCATATAGTGTTCACAATATTAATAAATCACCAGGTTCCATTTAGCATAGTGACTGTTTATTAGTTTTTTATTAAATAATCTTTATTAATTCATTCCATAAACATTCCCGCCCGTCCTCCCCCAACCCACAGCTGGTGACAATCATAAAAACATAAAAAAGACAAAACACAATAATATCATTTCATACTCATATGGAAAAATTTCACCATTAATTAATTTACGTATCTCTGAGAAGTCTATAATAAATCCCTCTGTCTATCCCCCTTCGAGGATCGACAAAACCCCACTTCCTAAAGTGTCTAGTGCAACTTACATCATAACTTACATCATAACACCTAACACCGATAAAACGCTGAGCCCTTGTAT
This sequence comes from Lissotriton helveticus, assembly GCF_964261635.1. Lineage (NCBI taxonomy): Eukaryota > Metazoa > Chordata > Amphibia > Caudata > Salamandridae > Lissotriton > Lissotriton helveticus. Next base: position 995,311,206 of record NC_136072.1, read on the forward strand.
CTACCATGGTCTACTTTGATCATGTACCCACTCAGCTAAAGGAGCCCATATTCTCCACCCTTTTCGTCATGTATGTCTACCCATTCCGCAGGTACATGGCTTTTTCCAAGTTGTAAACTACTAGCAGTATGGCCAGCCATTGTTGGAATCCAGGCGGTCTAGGGTCTCGCCAGACCAAAGCGACACAAAGCCTTAAAACTGCCATTGCAATAAAATCCAATTCATGCTCGTTTCCCAATTGATAAGTCTAGGGTATTCCTAATAAAATTACATCTGGGGATAAAATTACCTCTGTTTTTAATACCTTTAGATAATGCACAATATCTGCTTTATAAGGCACAGCATGGGCAAAATGTCCCTTGGCCCACCGCCCATTTAGCTATCTTATCTGGAGTATAATATAAGAAAAAGCAGGTTTTATAGAACTGACATCAAGTTGGATTGTGCCAAATCAAACACATGAATAAATGTGTTATCAAATACCCCACCTTCAATTGCCATTTTTGGGAATATTCCCCCATATCATCAGACATAAACAATCATAATTTCCCCCAACCGATATTGCTCTTCCTTTCAAAATACTTTCAATTACTTCTATTCTCTTAAATCCGGCCTGTCCACCCCATTCCTCAGTAGAAAATCTCTTACTTGAAGGAAATTAAAGAAGTCCTTCCAGTCAAACTTAAATTCATTTTGCAACTTTTCAAAAGAACAAAGCCTGGAGAGAGGAAAAAAAACAGCCCACCCGGTAAACTCCACCACTGATCGTTTTCTTCATAGGAGACTCTCCAAACACCTCCGGCATTTTTAAATTATTAGACAGGGGTATATAAAAAGATAATCTACCAATCTCTAAAGCTCTACGTATTGTACTCCAGACCTTACATACACTATAAAGAGACTTAAAACATTTTTTTTTAATAATGTAATAATGGCTGTCGTTCAGTTGTCGCCAAAGATACCCCCAAGCTTCCTACTCCATCATAAACTCGAATGGAGAGGGCACCACCACCTTTCCTACCCTGCTTTCATTCTCAAAAAACAGCTCTAGACTGTTGATCAGTGTAGTGCCTAATAATATAATTTGAAATTCGGTAGAGCCCACCCCCTCGCTCCTTAGGTAGTGAAAGAAACCTGAGCACTCTTCTGGTTCTGGAGTTTGACCAAATAAACCGAGAGAATACGTTTTCCATTGATTTAAACTATTGTGGTGAAAACCCTAGAGGAGAAGCCCTAAAGAAATATAGCATTTTAGGGGAAAAAAGCATTTTGATTACATTACATCTACCCCCTATGGATAGATGTAGATTATTTAACCTAACAAGATCTTGCTTCATTTTACCCAAAAGGGGTCCAGATTACCCCTGACCACAGTATCTAATCGAGCAGACAAGCTAACACCTAGATAAGTTGCTTTCTCTACTTCCCTATAATCAGTCATCCTAATTCTTTCATTAATAATAATCTGGGTTTTATCTTTATTCAGGGCATTTCCAGAGAAAAACCCAAAGCATCCAGCTTCCTCTTCAACTAACTTAATAGCAGAGATTGGATTTGATGTTACAAGAGCAATATCATTGGCATAGGCAACAGTCTTAGTCGCTCAATTATCTGACCAAATTGCTGGTATTTGATCATTAGACTCCAGTCTATGAATAAAAGGGTCAATAAAAATCATGAATAACAAAGGGGAACACGGGCAGCCTTGCCTAGTTCCACGTGAGATTGGGAACGTTTCAGATACCACACCATTCACTGCAACCCTGGCTGTTGGTTCAACATATAGGCTTTTAACCACCTGAAGGGAGCCATCACCAAGTCAATTCTTGACATCGCAAGCAAGAGATACTGCCAGGCGACTCGATCAAAGGCTTTTTCTGCATTTAGCAGAATAAAAGCCATGGGGCCTCCTGTCCAATCAGTGAGATCAAACTATGATATAAGTCTCCGTATATGATATGTTGTAGACCACACAGGGATAAACCTGTGTTGATGCCAAGATTACTTTAGAAATTATGGGTGCAAGCCTCACAGGCAGGATTTTCAACTAAATCTTAGAGTCGCCGTTTATCAAGGTTATTGGGCGATAAGAACCCAGATCAAGAGGAGATGTATTTTTTTCAAGAAAACCACTATTTTCCATGGTGGTGGAAAAGTCCGCTTTCATAAATAGGAAATGCCCCCACAAATGGGTTACAGTGTGGGGGGGGTGGAATGAACACAGAGGAAACAACTGTTTGCCCCCAGAAGAAGATAGTCATTCAGTTGAAGACATGTAATGTTAAGAAGAACCTATGTATGAAAGCAGAATTGTATAAGTGACTGTACAAAAATGACATCATGATTGTATAAAACACATGAAGATCTTTATTGTTATAATGGAACTTGAATAAACAGTTTAAAAAAATAAATAAAGAAAACCACTATTTTAGTTCAAGACCATGAGCACAGAGGTTTCCCTCCACTAAAAAATATGCATAAATCATTTGTTCATAATTTCCTCTAGCTGAGGGGTAAATACTTGATACAATTTGGTTGGAATGCAATCTGTACTGGTAGCTTTCCCCCATGCTAAACTAATTATGGATAGAATAATCGCGGCCCATTGCAGGGGATTATTTAAATTCTACTGGTCTTCAGTGGTAAACTGCACACAAGGGACTAAATCCAAATAATCCCTGATACAGCTCACTTCTATCCCACTACCTATTGTATACAAAATTTGATAGTACAGTTTAAAAGCTTCCCTGATCATATCTGGGTCAGTAGTGTGGCCTAGAGCTGGTTCTTTAATCGCTCAAATTAAGTTGGACATTATTTGTTATCTAGTCTGAATGGCTAATTGATGGTCGATCTACTCATTAAGCTCATAAACAACTTGCCTCTGGGTCATAAACGTATCCATAGCTTTACTTACCAAAACTTCAACAAGAGCGGACTTGGTGTCCGCCACCCACCATTGCCCTACCTCCAAATCACCTCTCCCCTGAGTGGCCACTACCAGTTCTTCTTCAGCCACGGACAGAGCATCCTGTAGATTCTTAATGATCTGCCTGGCACATTTGCTATTGTTCAGAGAAAGTATTTCACATTAAAATATAACACGAAAGGAATTTCATTTTGTGTAAATTCAAAAGCAAAATTATGCAAATTTCACACACCTCTAAAATCTCAGAAGGCGAACGAGCACAAACCTCTGTCAGCTTTCAACCTGTGCTTAGCTTTGAACAGGTGAAAATGAGGTGTGAAATGCCTCCCAGGACCAAACGATAGTCTGACCTGAATGAATACTCTGAATATCACAGAACTTGCAGAATGGAGTGGTGGGCATCCTGTGACACCACACTCAAATCCTGCTGGACAGGTCTGTTGAGACACATGTAACACTTGGGCACACTTGAAAGGGAGACAGCAGGAAGCTAAGACAATTATACATCGACTGTCTGGATGCTAAAAACCCTGATTCTGTCCTACGGGATTTATACCTCTGGGTTTGTGGTGAGTACTGTACCTGCTTCAAACTGGATTTTAGTGTTAGATGTAGGACACTGGTGAATTCCCGATGACACTTCACACACGCAACCCGAATCCTCAGAACCCAAGTTTAGTATGGCTGAAGATGTTCACCAACTTGAAAATGTACTGATACAGAGCATTTTGGGCCTGGTTGCAGTAAGACAAACAAGAATTATTGGAAAAGTGAGTTGATTTGTCCAGGGAAATTTTGCCAAATTGGTTAGGGAGTGCCCAGGAGTCACCACCACCCACTACCCGGTGCCTTGCATAAATATGGCACCTCTAGGTACCTATTTTAGAACACTTTCTGGGTCTGTGTGAAGACCAGAAGAGGACTGCACGTGCTGTTTCGACCTGAGGGTAACCCTGAAGTACAGACCCTTCTCTCTCTTAACACAAGATAAGGGTCCGTTGGCTGATTTCCTGTGTGGCTACAGGGAGACAACAGGCTGCAACAAGCCTTTTCCTGTAAGAACCCAAATGACCAATGGCAACAGGACTTGGACTGGACCCTGTTCAAGGACTCTGTCTGACACCCTGGCAGTCTATATGTGCCTCCCCAGATGTCCTAAGGGGGTTTTAAATTGTACTACTGTGGATGACTTGGACTTACAAGACTAAGCAAGAAGGTACAATTTTTGACTTGGACATACTTGTTGGTGTGTGTGACCTGCCCTCCATTTCAGTCAGCCTGAAATTGCACCTGGGTCCTGATCTACCACAATCATGTCTATCGTTGATGCTTAATGTTTTTGGGGGCTAATTCTGCTTAAAACTTTTGAATTGATTCCAATTCAGTTTGGGATTTCTATTGCTTTCCATTTTAACTTTATGATTATTTTGGTATTGTATGCTTTACACTTTGCCTTCAGTTAAACCTGTCTGCTCTGTTCTATTGCTACTAGGCGGTTTAGCTCAGGTTAATATAGTGGCTTGGAGGATTTTCCCTCACAAGGTTTTAATTATTCCTTGAAGTGGGGAGTCATCCAGCCCAAATAATAATCCTGAAATCCTGACCTGTGGCAAGAGCTCACTGCATACACATTTGTGACTCAATGCACGTTTTTACACCTAGGGGGATCTGAAGTGACCTTGTCTCCAGTGCCCTGCACAAGGTGTTGAAATCCATTGTATGTGAAATGATCTGAACTAGTTGGTAATGGATGGAAGTGGAGAGAAAGGGAGCATTCCATCATTCCATAGCCACAGTATTTACTTTGTTATCATTGATTCTATACTACTAATGAGTATAGGAGAACTTCGGTACCACCACGCACCATATCCAAATCATAATAAATGTAAAGTTTCAGTGGAGCATGCGTGGATGTTTAGGGACTGGTTCATGATAACCTACCAATTGCATTCTTGTTCCTTTTTTGAAAACCCGTGGCTGTATGTATATGTGTGATACTTATGATAATTGCAGTCTAAGTGTGATTTTGTATACGAAACTCAATTCTGTGATATTTATGTAGTGTAAACTGAGCCAAAAGACAGCAGAGATGTGCAGTGGGTCAAAGTCACTGAAACAGTCAATGTTGATTAGCGGGACTGCTGGTTTCTATGAGTGAAAGTGGGATGATTTTGTAACATGATGTAGCATTATTTAAACAGACGTATCTTCAGGACAGCCTTTCGGATCCCCTATGCACAGATGAAGACGCCTTATTTGTTCTTCGCTGCACTTTGATTTTAGTCTCATGGAGCCCTGGGTGCGCGTGTGCTGAGAGCAACCAAAAATGGGGAGCTTACCAACCAGTTAGGAGGGGTGCAAGCTGTGTTGGCTTTGGTGGTGATATGGGTGGTTTTGAAATTGGGACAGGCAAGCAAGGTAAGTTAGTCAAGTGCCATTAGAATGGGTGTGATGTCGTCAATCATGCAGGCCTTTGATGAGACATGATACAGCGTTTATGTAGGATGCCCTAGGGGGCAATGTTAAATTTTGGAGACTGTGGAGCGGGATACTTCAGGACCAACTCAGATCAAGAAGAAGGTGCCTGCTTGAGAGATTGGTGGGATGAGAATATGCAAAGGTTGGACAAACATAGGGACTCATGTATGAGGTTTTGCAGTAGGGAAGTGCAGCAGGCCTTTCTTCATGCGCTTCCCTATGGCAAAAGAAAAGGGCAGGAATGCGTTGTATCTATAAGATACGGCGCATTCCTGTCTTTTCCCCCTGCGATTGTACCCCTTGAACTTGGTTTATATAAAAACTTTTGTATTTTTTCATAAAGATATTCCTGTGTTTTTCTGTTTCTACATTCAATGAATATTTAGACTTTCCCAATTTTAACGTATGCATTGAATTTTTCAAAGGCTCAGGATCTGATTGGACTGAACCATCAAGTCATTTGATGTATAATGCACCCCAAGTTATATTTCTTGAACAAAATCCCTTGTAGGCACTTTTACTTACCATTGACTTAACTGCCCAAGCCTCCAAGGGTAAATTAGGTTTCCCCACGTCCTTATCTTTTCCATTTTGAGGCACGTCTGCAGGAAAGCCATTTTTTCAAATACAGTCAGTTTGTGCTCTTTAGGAAAATGCATGTCCATTTCTGGACAGGGCAGGTTGTTGGGGGAACATGTTCTTTTCAAGACCATGGCCACAGTTTGACTTTAAACAAGCCAAAAATCCAGAATTTTGTGTGCAGAGCAGTGGAAGCCCAGCTGAAATATTTTCATCCAGAGTGGGTTCAGGTAGTATTGGATCAGTAAGTCTTAGGAGTAATACAGAAGGGTTATCATAAAGTAGGCGATCATGAAGTTGTAGAGGTGAAGTCTTTATTGTAAGCAGCCTGTAAAGATACGTCCTCTCCACTTGACTTCTCCCAACAGAATAATTCAATAACTCCTCCAATTCCAAATCTCCCTACAGTCCACACCTATTTTCTCGTGTATGATGCTGCAAAAGGGCTATACCACACTTCTCCCTTCTTTAAAACAACTTATAATATCTACAATAAGTATAGAAATCTTTCCTAATACAGAATCTATAATGTAAATGTACTGTTAAATCACATATTAGCACCTTTGTAAATAACATGTTGATCCAGTATAGTGACATGTGAGCACCGCTATAAATAACACGTTGGCATCTCACATAACACCTCACTCCATAATGAAATCCTTGAACTTCCCTGTTTGCTCCACAATTCTACCACCCATGTAACTCTTGTTGATGGAACATTACTACCATACCACTCTTCACTTCCCCCACCATTGTCACCATGGTACCCTTTATTATCTTCTACAACTCCATCCAAGTCAGGGTCATCAGCCTCAACACCAAAGTCAGCAGCTACTCCAGATGTATTCATTTCCTCACAACCATCTTCCTCACGGGCCCCGGTCAATTTATCTCCAAACAGATAATCATACCATACTCCAGAATCAAGTGGTACAGGACCATTCTTCTTCTTCCATGAAAGCACCTTGTAACAATTTTATAACTTACTAAATGCCACACCGTCTTATCCCTCAGTTCAGCTGCAATCAAGAGAATTTTGACCACATAAAGTGGTTCACTGTACTTATCCAGGCCTTTTTTAAACCCCTACTTCCAGGGCAACATTCTTCATACCACCTCTGCGGTCATAAAGTTCCTAGTAAACACTTTATGCTTTCATGATATTCTCCCTCACTAACTTGCATGGCCACTCTTTCTTCCTATTAACCATCAGCCAAGCAATAATATACTTGGTATATGGTTTCTTTCCTCTAAGCACTTGAAAGGGGTGTAATTGTCATAACAGGGGTAATCCTATCTGGCCATATCAATTTGTTATTCTTCACATACCAACTAACGCCAGTACTAATAGCAATCTGATTCTGTTGAAGCACTCCACTTCCCCGATTCAGGCAGGATAATATCATGAGATGTGTTGTTTTTTTAAACTCTACAAAAATTGAGGACCATTATCTCACAATAATTATTTAGGGTTGCCTTCTCTAAGGAATACCTTCTCCAGTAATGCAATTACAGCTATTTAATCACCTTAGTTAAAACTTCTATTTCAGGTCACCTTGAAAATAAATCCACCAACACTACAACAAATTTAGGGGTGCCATTGAGATTTACAATTGCTGAATAACAACCTTCTTGTCTCATTGCGTGTATTGTACACAAGTACCCTTTTAAAAATGTCTTCAATATAAAAAGAGAATATTTTTATATATACACCCCTTTCTGTTTGCTTGGTACACCTTTTTTCACATTTATTCTGTATGATTGTATTGTCTTAAATGGTGTTTTACCCGTTTGAAGAAATAGAGTTAAGAACTAAGTATCCTGAAAGAAATCAACCAGCAAGCATATAGCTAATCTTGCTTACAAATACTACCATCAAATAATCTAACTATTTAACTAAATACATTCCTAGAAGGCACATTTACCCATTCCTAAAATATCTACAGCCAGAAATCCCCATGGCAAGGGGTCTCCCTAATGGCACTTAAGATATCTTTTTTTTAGGATACATATCTGCTCCACTCACCTCAAGGCCCATGTACGTGGCAGAATTCACTGCTAATTTGCACTTCCTCAATTCAGCGATCAGACCTTTTTCCTTCAGAATGCTTAAAACATTTCTCAGCTTATCATCATGATCTTGCCTATTTTTCCCCATGACAAGTATTTCATCCTGGAAGAGTACGACTCCAGTGATCCCCTTAAATAGTTGGTACATTAACCTCTGAAATACAACAGCCGCAAGGGCTAGCTCGAAAGGCATTCTTACAAACCTAAAGCAGTCAAAAGGGGTCTTTATCATTCATCCTTGGTAAAGGGAATTTATCCACTAAAATATTCCTCTTGAGGTCCCTCGGGTTAATACATGAACGTACCTGGCCGGTGGCTTTACCTGACACAACTAAAGGGGCTAACAATTGGGCACTCTTTACTGATTCTATATAATACCATTCTTCAGTAACTTGTTTAACTCATCCTGCACTTCATCCCTCACAGTGAAGGTTTTATTTTTCCTGACTTGATGGCACATAGGTTTTGCTCCAGCCTTCAGTACAATGTTGTGGGAAAATCCCTTAAGTTTACCTTTGGTCCCTGAATATACACAGGGAAACTCTCCTTCCATTTGCACACTCATCCCTGTACCCTTACTGTAGACAAACATGACTGACTCCTTACTATTTGGATTCAACATTGCGCTCAATACTTGTGATCCCTCCAACATGATACAGAGGGACTGTGATCAGCTAAATAAAATGTTCATTTTTCTTGTCTGCATTTGAATGCAAACAACAACTCCCTGTATCCCAACATGGGAATTTCCTCCCTTGTATAGCTCACAGGGTGCACATCAGGTGGCAAAAGCTCTGGACCTATTTTCCCAAATGCTTTGTTCATGATAGTGTATGGTGAGTCCAAATCCTCCACGGTCTGCATTTCAACCCCACCAATGGTCGTTTGGCAAACTGGCTTAGACTCACTACCCACTATTTGAATTTGAATTTAATTTTTTTTATAAAGCGCACTTTTACCATTGCGGTTTCATGGCGCTAAATAGGAAGCTGAAGTTGCTGTGAGGGAGTGAAGAGCTTTAGGATGGGAAGGCTTGACAAAAGAGATGGGTTTTAAGCCTTTTACGGAACTCAATGTAGGTGGGAGCAGATCTAACAGAAATAGGGAGAGAGTTCCAAAAACTGTTTGGCTAATGCCCAGAACACACTCTGGAGCATAACCATCTTCTTCCTCTGACGATTTAGACTCAGACTTCTCCACCACAAACTTCATAGATTTATGTTTCATCCTGCACACCTAAGTGAACTGCCACATAACCCCACATTATGAACATTTCTGTTTAGCAGCAGGGCAATTCCTGGTTCTAGCTAAATACTTACCACTGTCACATCTAAAATATTTTAGGTTCTTATTGGCTTCAGTAATATTTTGTTTTGTCATGGGCCTCTTGTTCTTCCGATCACCCTTGGTCTCAGGTGTATATTCACGTTTTGAAAGTAATTTACACATAAACAAATTGCTACTCTCCCTCGTAGCATTGGCTGTAATACCTCTAGTTGTTGCCTTGACATATCGTTTGGATAATTCTGCTTTTTTTTAGAATGACCGCAACCTCTTTCAAGGAAGTGTCATCTATGGCCCACAACCTTTTTTGCATGTTTGAATTGCTAGTATGCATGATAATTTGATCAAGAATGAGCTCTCCATGCAAACTGCCAAATTTACAGATAATGGCCAATGTCTTCAATGCAGCAACATAACCACTAATTGTCTCAGAAATATTTTATGTGCCTTGAAAAAGGTTGAACCAGTCAATAGCCACACACACTGTCTGCTGAAAAATAGTTGTCAAGGTCTCTTAACACATTTTTGAAAATATCAGCCTCTGCATTTGTTCTAAGTTTTTTGTCTATTTACCTATAAATCCACAACACTTAGGGGCCCAAGTGGTGCAACATGATCTTTTTCTTCCTTGAGGAAGAAAATTCCTCCAATGTATCATCCTCGATAGTTGGAATGTAATTTAGAAAATACTCTTTCCACTGCAGCCACTTCATTGGGGGCTCCCCATGGAGTGAAAGAAATGCATGGGGAGGAGTAAGGCTAAACGTTTGTGCAGCTGCACACATGTTTACCCAGCACAAGTAACAAAAACCCACTAACAGTATAACGTATAATTTGTATGGATGTGTGAAGCAGAGCAATGTTAAAGTACACAGAAGAATTTGAACGAGTACTAAATGTTTCTGCATATATGCTACTCTGTTAATAAATTAAAATGATCACCTTAAGTTCTTAAATATCCCTTGGGACTGACCCCGATACCAATGCACCTCACCATGAAGCTCAAAGTTTCTGAACTCTTCCCAAAATTGTCAGGAATTTACATAGTGCCCTTGTTCCTATCCTTGTTCCTACAATGTGTCCTTGATTTACATAGTGCCATTGTTCCTACAATGTGTCCTTACTCTTGTTAGTGCCTTGTATTGTGTTTGCCTTGGTGTCCTGAACTACCACTGCTTCTTGTTATTTTTGTTACAGGTACCACTGCTTATTGATGTACAGGTGCCAATGCTTATTGATGTATCCTTGAGTACCAATGCTTGTTCGTTTTTGCTTGCTGCTGCTTGAGGTCTTTTGTCCCTTCGCAGCCACTGTAGATCATCCTGGGACTATAAATGGAGCCACGCCCTAGGAACCGTGCGGATTATTCTGGAGACTTCGCTTAGGAGAATCGATGCCCCGTTCCGCTTCCTGAGATTCCGGTCTTCCTTTGAAGCCTTCCGTTGCAGTTCCTGTACAATGGTGGTATCCTACCACTGAGATTCGTTAAGAAGAAACCTCAGGTAGGATCCATCCAGTTATTTCATTACCGCATCTTGTAAGGAGCCTTTGAATCGCGTGTCTTGGTGCGGCCTTTGTTTGAGACCTTCACTTTGCGTGTCTTGGTGCGGCAGTTAAACGCACCTCCTCCGAACAGAAGTCTTTCGGCTGAAAGCTTCGACATTTAACCATTTCATCTTCTCAGCCCCTCTATGCATCACTAAGCGGCTCTTTAAGGCGATTTCCGTTTAATGGCACAATTAATGTTTCTGAGTGGCCAGTGTTATTTTTTCCTTTGGTTCTTCTTTGAAACAGTTCTTATTGCTGAACGAAACGATCTATTTATGTTGTCATTTCGGTTTAAGATCTTGAAAAGCTCCTTTGTTATAAGTGACACTAGAATAATATTTTTAGGAGACTATAGAACCTAATTAAGAGTACAATCCAATCTCTTACTTTCAGCTAGTCAAATAGTTACTTACTTTCCTGCAAAGCACAGTCATTCAAAGTGGATAGAACTTTGTATGTTACTCGTAACTTACTACATTCAAAGTGGATAGAACTTTGGTATGTGAATCATAACTAACTAGTTTTTCCTTTAGGTATCAGGAATCCAGGATCGTGAGTTCAAAGGAGATTTCTTCAGTGGATCAATACTCACATGTTCCAGTTATTTATTTCTTCTCGTTCCAGATCTCCCTCCCCGCAGTACCCTCCCTTACCTCCCCTCGTCTAGCCACTTCGATCCTCTGCGGAACTTATTGTGCAGAGTGGAAGCTGCTGGACATGTGATCATAATACATGTACAGCGAGACCTCGTCAGGTCATGTAGCGATGTCAGTGAGGCTGATTTGCTTTGTGTGTGATGTGCCCGGTGCTGAGGCTTTGTACATGTAATGTCCCCTTCCTTGCATCTCATGCCTCATGCTCTATGGAGTGCACTGTGATCCACAGCATAAAATGCTGCTCACACTTCAACACGTGCCACCAGTCCCACCGTCCTCCACGAAGCAGGTGATGAAGCTCTGGGCCAACCTTACAATTTTCATTGAGTCAATGGACATTTGTTGTAGCCTGAGAAGAGAAGGGGTTACTGACAAGTTTAGATCGATAAAGTGTGTGACCAAATGTGACCATACATTAAGAATCAGAGTCCGGATCCTAAAGTTGAAAAGGATTTATTATAAACTCAAAGTCAAGGTAATATAAATCAGATGCAAAAACATACTATAAATATACAGAATTATTACAGAAAGACTAAATCGACGTATAATATTGGTCCTGAACAGCAAAAAACAAATCAAGATTTTCATAATTGCAATGCAGAAGATTAAGAACAAAGTCTGACGAGTGGACGAATGGTTTTGATCCTTCTCCCCATACATGGGGAAGAATTTCAGTATCTAGCTATCTCTACACTAAACTAAGAGTTAAGGAAAGCCTATTAATCTAGAAACAAGAAAAAGTGTCAGCATCAGAACTTCTGTAGAAGTTCTGTAAGCAAAAGATCATGTGCAGCATAAAGCCACACAATCAGAAGTCAGGAGAGATCGGTACCTCTTGATGTCTAAAAGGCATCTCTCTGACTTCAAGGTAAGTTCACTAATAAGAAACACACAGAAAGCTTGAGACACATTACTTCACAGTATTCAACCTCATTATTTCCATTTCCCATGAAGAGTTCCAGCACCTGGTATAATACTCCCATTTTCAAGTCTTTGCTTCTGAGGCGTCCTTGAATTCCTCGCTTTGACAGATATCTCCAATTGGTAGCACTTCCTTGTTCTTCTCATTTATTTAATAGACCTTGCCAGTACTTCCTTGCCTTGCTATCTTAAAGTACAATGTTCTTTCACTAACTATGAATGCTTTGGCCAGCACCTGCAAAAGGGAAAAATATATTGCAAACAACTTTCACGTTCAATGTTAAATATCCCACCTATGAACTTAAGGCCTAAAGGCACGGTAACTTACAAGTTACTTTCAAAAGCATATAATTATGCAACACAAAGAGAATCCTGTAAATACATCAATCCATATAAGATTGTTCCTCTATGTTGCACTTTTGCACATGAATACTCTTTAATTTATTAGAACAACAACTCAACTGACCATGTTATAGGCACAACACCAACACTCTCACAATTCATTCTTTCCTAACCTATGAAGAATGGACTGCATGAAATGCATTTTAGTGTGACCCCCGTACAATCTTAGCCTATAACTGAATTTTGCCGATTGTCCAGCTGTTCCCAAAAGAAAAATTGTTAATGCACATACTCATTCATAGCACTCCCTTACTTCACTTTCTTTACGAGTGCACTACGTATACTGATTATAATTTTATTATGCGAATACATGAGGCCAAAACTACACATATATATGTGGGTCTATCAAGATAAAAGAGTAGAGCAAAATGATGCTACTCCACAGAAAACTCCGTCCTCCACGAAGCAGAAGACCTCCACGCACACAGCAGGTGCTCCGATTCCCATGCCGTTCGGACAGCCAACTCCAACTGCCAAGGCCTCCAGTATTGTTACCGCCAGCGGCTCCGCCCTAAAAATCACACACTGCAAAGACCCTCGGACAGGGAATACCGCTTTCCTGATAAGTTCTATCATTCACCCATCTCCAATTTAAAGTAGGTGATCACACAGTTGCAGAGGTGAAGCCATTACTGTAAGCAGGCAGTCAACATACGTCCTCCCCACTTGACTGCTCCCAGTGGAATAATCCAATAACTCCTCCCATTCTAAATCTCCCCATATTCCACACCAATTGTCTCATGCAGGATGCTGCATGAGACAATGGGGCTATGCCGCAGTTATGCCATTGAGTTTTCAAGTCATCCATCTCAGTATTATTTTCAAACTATTCCACTACCAAAATAACTAGCCAAGAAACAAGCAATGTTGATAGCGATGCAGACTTTATATCAGAAAGGTGTTGTAATTCTAGTACCAGATCTTCGGAAAGGTTAAGGTGTATAGTCAATCTTTTTCGTGATGCTCAAGCTGGATGAAAGCTACAGACTTGTGCTCGGTTTGAAGTTATTCAACACGTTTTTTTCTCACACACACATCCAAGGCTGGGCTTGTTTGCCTCCCCAGGCAATCCCCTTCCACCACACTTTTGTTTAAAGATCTGGCATCAAGATGTGTGAGCAATGGCAGCAGTATTTTTTCCGAGGCCACCAGGAATTCTGTTTGCATTCCCACTGATAATCTCCGCTCAAAGGTCTTGCAAATGATCCAGAGTTAGCAAATACAGGTGATCTTAGAGGCCCCATATTGACCTGGGAGACCATGGCTTCCGCTGCTGAGCCTCTTAGTGAAGGGTCAGTGTCTTCTGCTTCACCTTTATCCTCCGCCTCTTCAATTTCTAACACTACCACCCAGGCAGGTAAAACAGGGGAAACTCAGGCCATGGAAATTGGATTACAGACCCCCCAGGGTGTTGGTTATTCAAAGGAGGTAGCATTTGACATTGAGCATTGTATTAAGCCTTCAACTTTGGCAGTATGTTCAAGGTGTCAGATGCAAGGTCTTGTGATCAATTCCTTATTTTAGGTTTCATAAGAAATTCCTTTATGTTAGGTTTGCCCCCATCTACACTTTCAGCTCAGTAGGCAGCACTTAACAGGTTGCAGAGAAGGGAAACATCCTTTACAACGCAACTTTTACCACGCAGTGCCTTTACGACGCAACTTTTACAACGCAAACCATTACAACGCATTGCGCTGGGGGGCGCTCTAGGATAGGGAATAGGTTTAATTTACTATCCAACACCTTCCCTACTATCCACGGGGACTGGAGTTGGAATAGCAAATTAAACTATTCACTATCCAGCGCCCAAAAGCACTATGCGTTGTAAAGGCATGCGTTGTAAAAACAGCGTTGTAAAGGCATGCAATGTAAAAGCATGCGTTGTAATGTCATACATCCTGCAGAGAACCATCTAGGAATAGTTCCAAGATTGTTCCTCAGACTTTCAAGATATTGAAGAGTTTCAGTTTGAAAAGACCAGAAGTTCACACTTTAGCAGCTACCTGGGACTTGTATGCCATTCTTAAACACTTTCAAGAGAAACCATTTGAACCTTTGGATATGGCAGACATGGCAAGGTTTTAGGCAAAGGCATCCTTTTTGTTGGGCACAACATTGGCAAAGAGGGTAGGGGAGCTACGGGTGTTGGTAATAAATTACCCTTATATAAATTCCTAACAGAAAGAACGGTTTTGAGGCCTGAAACTAAGTTCAGATCTAAAGTCCAGAAGAAGTTTCCTTGTTCCGTTGTGAATCATAATTCAGATTCAGGGATTTCACATGTTAAGAGAGCCTTATTGATGTATGTGAAGAGAACCAAGGTTGTTCGTACTTCAAATGCCTTTAGAAGTAGGCCACTAAACACTCTTTTGTTAAGGCTGTGTGTGTTGTTCTAGAAAGTTTGCATGGTCGCTCTAACAGAGCAATATCTACATTTTGAGCAGAGTCACCTGGTGTGTCCCTACAGCATTTATGTAGGGCAGCCAATTGGCTCACTCCTAACACTTTAGTAATGCATTAAAGGTTAAAGATGAATAAAAATGACTCTTTGGACTTTCCTACGGGGAGGAGGTTGAAATCGACAATAATGTAATTGTATATAATTTCAGAAATGTGCATTGAGTAGAAATGTTATGTTAGAATAAAGGTTACATGAGATGTTATTAGTGTCTAAGAGCATTGTATATATCGACACAGGTGATAACTGAGACAAGGATTGACAATAAGGAGGTTTTGAACATATTACTTACCAGAACTCTTCATTACTCCAAGTCAGTAACTTAACATCTCAGCCCGATTCCTGACCCTCCCTCCCTTCTTGGCACCAATAAATTTGGATTGAAAAAACAGGAAGGTGCTAGGGAGGACACTTTGGTGGTAGTCTAAGTAAAGAAGTAGCTTTACTGGGGATATGTACAGCGAATGAGGCATTAGCTGTCATGGCTTAACGCCTCACTCCGCCACTTCTGAAATGCAAGGCTGCACCATGTTTACAGCATTATGGCGCAGCCTTGCGTTTCCCACTGCGATGGCGCTACACTTAGCAGTGTAGCTCCAACGCAGGCACCCTACACCATAGTGCAAGGGTGTCTGCGTGCAGTGCAGGATTGTTTATGTGTAGGACGTTGTCCCTTCCTGCACATAAACTAGCCTGAAATGTCATTTTGTCACTTTCATGTGTGTTGCTTAATGCAGCACACATGAAAGTCACAAAGTGGCATTTTTTCACACATGGAAAAAGCAAAAACGAGGAGAAATAATGCATTTCTCCTTGTTTCGCCAACTTAAGACTAGGTTTTACAAGGTCTTAATTTTGGCGCTGCCTCCTATGTACGCTGCCCTTGTACATAGGAGGCAGCGTCAAAATCAATGGGTGTTGCGGTTGAGCACCCACCGCAACACCACTGCCCACCAGTGGTCGAAGAGGGGGAAAAAAGTTGGGGAACTGTGGCCAGAGAATCAGAGGGCGGGAATAACCCGTGGATTGGGTCAGTGGGCAGAGTCAGAGGTGCAGCAGAAAGAGCAAAATATCCCAATTTTTTGTATTTGTTTCCCTTTGAACTTGACGGTTACAGCTTTTTATATCTTTAATTTAACCAATGGATACACATGTTTATTTAAGGTTTATTATGAGTTATTGACATTAAAATGCATTCACAAAGTGGGATACGTTTCCAATCACAGAATGTCCCATATATCCTTAAAAGTGTAATCGCAAGCCATTTGTCTCCCAGCCATGGAATTTCTGTCATCAGCACTTCTCCTCCCTTTTTCCACAACAGCAGTTCAAACATGAATAGCCTAGTTTGCAAATGTTTTCCACATAATTATGGCTCTGCCATATTTGTCACATAATACATCATGTGCTGCATGATCTGACGATTTTAACTAATAAATTGTTTATCGCTCAAACAGATCAAAAGTTACTAAAACATGTGACTTGTGCTGCTGAGAAGTTGAGGGCCCTTTGCAAAGGTTGACGGGTCATCTTTCTCACTGCTGAAGTTGTATGTTCCACTGGTACTAGTAAGGAAAAATCTTTGCAGAGACTGTGAGCATGTCTAAAAATGTCAAAATAATAAAGTATCAGAAAATTTACAGCACCACTAATACCAGTGTGGGGTGTCAGAGCACTTTACATCAAACATATTACACGGAGACCATCAATTATACATGTGTAAATCACTGTATAGGACATTTTACATTAGACAAAGGACTACAAGGTGTAGGAGTCACATGACAACCATACCAGTAGGCAGCATAGTTTAATAGTGATTGGTATAGAGAAACACAAACTCAAAATTTAAAATGTAATACCATAGTTGGGGGTTCTCTTTAATAATCAGAATTAATTTCTACCCAAATGACCCCTTTTTTGTAACATTAGGATAATCAAAGACTGGAGAAAAAACCATAATGCACTAATTTATACCTTGCAGTTTGCTTGCAGCTCATACATGACAGTTATTAGCTCACTGTTCTATGTTAGGATTTTAATTTATTAACTTCAAGTAACAATAGAGTCTCTCTGATAAAAGCAGTAACACACTGACCTATTTAAATTATGTGCACTTTGTAAGCTGCATGGTACATGTTATTAGCAGCAGGCACGTTAACCCCTTGCGCTTCTTTCCACAAGTCAAATGGTCTACTAGACAAAACACCATCTCTCTCTCCTAAGAACATTAATCACTGGAGTTATCATGACATTTTTATTGTTGCTGAAAATTGTTGGAGGCCAGGACAGAGGCAGCAAGTGCTTTTAAAACCATAATATACTTGCAAACACGACACCCCCATCTGAAGTCAGAGCCAGCTGCGGTCCGTGCAGGTAACAGCGGTGGGGCGGTGGGGACGGGTAAGGTGGGATTTCGAGGGATGATGCAAAGGAAAAATTAATTCTTTCTTACATTTTCCCTCTGCATCGTCCCTCGAAATCCCCCCTTACCCGTCCACTCTATCCCACCGCTGTTACCTGCATGGACCGCGGCTGGTCAGCGCCTGGTGCGGTCGCACTTCTCAAGGGTCCTGTGACCTCAGTGACAGAGTCACTGTCACTCTATGGAGTGCTGCTTCATAGGCCTGCCTGCAAGACTGGAGGCGAACTTCAGAATGAATTGTGACGAACAGGCCTTCAAGGTTAACCCACACTTGCCACTGCTAGGGTACACCTGCTGGTGCAAAGACACCAGGTCTTTTAAGATCTTGTGGGGCCTTATAATATCTAGCATGGAATGAGTTCCCTCAGGGGAAGTGGTCTGGTGGACTGCTCATGAAGGCTGAACCTGGTTCCCCAGTTCCAAATTCAGCAGCTCTGCCCATAGTGCCACATCCTCTCCCCCACTGAACACCATACTATCCAACTGAGAGAAACTTGCACTGCACTGACCCGCTATAAACACCTGGATGTGACTCAATTCAAATTATGCACTAGACAAGAGCAACATGCTTCCTTAAAATAATTAACAACATTCTAGAAAAAGCAAACACTCACATCCTTTACAACGCAACTTTTACAACGCACTACCATTACGACGCAACTTTTACAATGCAAGTCATTACAACGAATTGCGCTGGAGGGCGCTCTAGGATAGGGAATAGTTTAATTACTATCCAACACCTTCCCTACTATCCACGAGGACTGGAGTTGGAATAGTAAATTAAACTATTCACTATCCAGCGCCCCCCAACGCAAGTCGTTGTAACGACTTGCGTTGTAAAACATGCGTTGTAATGGCATGCGTTGTAAAAGCATGCGTTGTAAGTAAAGCATATGAAATGTATGCAGGAACAACATGGTTACCTTTTTTTTAACACTCATTATTTGGAAATTAGTGAGTGGGTTTGCCTGAAAAGTTAAGGCCATGACTACAGGGCCCAGAAGGGACCCGTTTCAATGCCTATTGCTTATATCCTTACAAAACGTAAGCAGTATGGTTTAAAAATACCACCTTCGTGAACACAGAGCCACTGTACACATTTTGTTTTCCAATTTACCCATCAAGCAGGTTTTTCAGTACCTCCAGGAATAGTGCACTTTCCCACTCGGGTAAAACAATGTTGTTCAAAGAGAGACAAGAAACCAAAAGTAGCGCTTCACTGTCAAGCACTGTAAAGTGGCGTTAATGTATTTAGGTGTGAATAAATCAATCTGGCAACCTTGCAACCACACTGCCTTGCTTTAGTTGATTATTTTTCATATTTTGAATGTTTAATTTCTCTCCACTCCGAGGCTGCACTTAGAAATTGAAAAATATCAGAAAAAGACGTTTCCAGCAAAAGTGTTTTTGTTTTTTGGATCCATTTCACAGGGGAGCAAATAAACGAAAGGAGGAAAGAGAATGTAATCCCTGTTTCTTGAAGTCTTGGTTTTCACTAAATGAGGAGGAGCAAGACAGAAAGAGAGGGAAGAGGGGAACAACGAGAGGGGGAAGCTGACAGTGGCAGAAGAACTGGACACTGTCCTTGTCTTCTCTGGGCACAAAGGAAAAGACAGAGTCTTTTTCCTTCTATGTTCTGCCCATCTCCAAAAGCCGAGCCTTAACTATCGGTCTTGTCAATTTGTGCCGTCTGGGAGGCATGTTTAAAATAAGAAAGTAGTGACCTTGTAGCCTCTTACCTGGATCAAGATCACAAAACTAACCCAATTACACATACCCATCAAAAATTGGTAGAGGAAATACAAGTCCACCTAACCAAACTGCGAATAACAACAGGTGCCGCTAAGGCAGCGGTGCATTCATTCAACCCCTGGTATGACTAGGAATGCAGATTTGCCAAAAATCGGCTCATTAATGCCCTTAAAAACAAAAATATACTTGAGATTTGATCAGAAAGATCAAAATATAAGAAAACACAAAAGATAGCCCAAAGACATTGGGAAGACAGCATTTGGGAAGATCTTATATCTGCAAAAAATGGGGTCCAAGCTATGTTTTGGAAATTGATGACCCATGGAAGTAAACGAGACGTGATGGTTTCTGACCACTATCTAGATCCTAATACCTGGCAGAGGCATTTCGCAAACCTCTAGGATATTACTCTTGATTTAGATTCAGCCCAAGAACCCACAAGAGAACTTTGAGAACTTTTATTATCAAGACGAGCACCACCATTACAGTTTAGCATGGAGGACACGCGCTTGCTATAGCAGCCATTAAGCCATCAAAGGCACCCAGCCCAGACAGAATGGGACTTATTCAAACATGGCCTGGAAGTGTGGATACCATACATAAACGAATTAACAAATGCAATAGCTAGGGGGAAGCCGATTCCAGAGTCCTGGTATAGCGCTGAGATAGTCCCTATTTATAACAAGCATTAGAAATGCAATCGGGCTCGGATTTATTTGAGTTTGAGCTAATGGCATTGTAAATGCCAATGTCTTTTTGCCATGTGTTATGGAGTGTGTGCATGTGGTGTGTAGTGGAAGTATGTTGGTTGAATTGTAATTTTACCAATGGTGGCATGCTGTGCTTTATATGAATATGTTTAAAAGTAAAGTGTACCATACTGCGATTGCTTGGTGGAAAAGTGCACTGCCGGCTGGAGGTGTGTGTGCCTGGTGGAAGGGTGCACTGACGGCTGGTGGGTGTGTGCTTGGTAAAAGCGTGCACAGATGGATTATGGTTGTTGGTGTTTGTGCATGGTGAAAGCATTCATTGACGGCTGGGGGTGTGTTGTTGTGTGTGTTGTTTTCTGTGTGCTGGGGAGTGTGTGGTGGTGAGTCTGTGGGGGTGAGCCTGGGGAGTGAGTGTGGTGGTGAGTGTGTTGTGTTGAATGGTGACAAGTGTGTGGTGTTGAGAGACTGAGGTGTGTGGTTTGTGTGTGCGTTATGTGTGTGTGGTGTATGTGTGTGTGGTGTTTTCTGCACACTCACACACTGCCCCTACACATTCACACACTGCTCACCCGCACACTCCCAATGTCACCCTGCATAGTCACACACTGTTTACCCTGCACACTCATTCTGCACACTCACACAATGTGCACCCTGACACACTGTCTCTGCAGTCACTCTGCACTCACTGTCACTCTGCACTCACTGTCACTCTGCACTCACTGTCACTCTGCACTCACTGTCACTCTGCACTCACTGTCACTCTGCTGTCACTCTGCACTCTGCTGTCACTCTGCAGTCACTCTGCACTCACTGTCACTCTGCACTCACTGTCACTCTGCACTCACTGTCACTCTGCACTCACTGTCACTCTGCACTCACTGTCACTCTGCACTCACTCTGCACTCACTCTACAGTCACTCTGCACTCACTGTCACTCTGCACTCTGCAGTCACTCTGCACTCTACAGTCACTCTGCACTCACTGTCACTCTGCACTCTACAGTCACTCTGCACTCACTGTCACTCTGCACTCACTGTCACTCTGCACTCACTGTCACTCTGCACTCACTGTCACTCTGCTGTCACTCTGCACTCACTGTCACTCTGCACTCACTGTCACTCTGCACTCACTGTCACTCTGCACTCACTGTCACTCTGCACTCACTCTGCACTCACTCTACAGTCACTCTGCACTCACTGTCACTCTGCACTCACTCTGCACTCACTCTACAGTCACTCTGCACTCACTGTCACTCTGCACTCACTGTCACTCTGCACTCACTGTCACTCTGCTGTCACTCTGCACTCACTGTCACTCTGCTGTCACTCTGCACTCACTGTCACTCTGCACTCACTGTCACTCTGCTGTCACTCTGCACTCACTGTCACTCTGCACTCACTGTCACTCTGCTGTCACTCTGCACTCACTGTCACTCTGCACTCACTGTCACTCTGCTGTCACTCTGCACTCACGGTCACTCTGCACTCACTGTCACTCTGCTGTCACTCTGCACTCACTGTCACTCTGCACTCACTGTCACTCTGCACTCACTGTCACTCTGCACTCACCGCCACTCTGCACCGCCACTCTGCACCGCCACTCTGCACCCCCACTCTGCACTCTGCACCGCCACTCTGCACCCCCACTCTGCACCGCCACTCTGCACCGCCACTCTGCACTCTGCACCGCCACTCTGCACCGCCACTCTGCACCGCCACTCTGCACCGCCACTCTGCACTCTGCACCGCCACTCTGCACCGCCACTCTGCACCGCCACTCTGCACCGCCACTCTGCACTGCCACTCTGCACCACCGCACCACCACTCTGCACTGCCACTCTGCACTGCCACTCTGCACCGCCACTCTGCACCGCCACTCTGCACTCTGCACCGCCACTCTGCACCGCCGCACTGCCACTCTGCACCGCCGCACTGCACCGCCACTCTGCACCGCCACTCTGCACTGCCACTCTGCACTCTGCACCGCCACTCTGCACCGCCACTCTGCAGTCTGCACTGCCACTCTGCACCGCCACTCTGCACTGCCACTCTGCACTGCCACTCTGCACCGCCACTCTGCACCGCCACTCTGCAACACCACTCTGCACTCTGCACCGCCAGTCTGCACCGCCACGGCACCGCCAGTCTGCACCGCCACTCTGCACTCTGCACCGCCACTCTGCACCGCCACTCTGCACTGCCACTCTGCACCGCCACTCTGCACCGCCACTCTGCACCGCCACTCTGCACCGCCACTCTGCACCTCCACTCTGCACCGCCACTCTGCACCGCCACTCTGCACCGCCACTCTGCACCACTGCACCAACTCTGCACTGCACCGCCACTCTGCACCACCACTATGCACCGCCACTCTGCACCGCCACTCTGCACCACTGCACCGCCACTCTGCACTGCACCGCCACTCTGCACCGCCACTCTGCACCGCCACTCTGCACCGCCACTCTGCACCGCCACTCTGCACTGCCACTCTGCACCGCCACTCCGCACCACCACTCTGCACCGCCACTCTGCACCACCACTCTGCACCGCCACTCTGCACCGCCACTCTGCACCGCCACTCTGCACCGCCACTCTGCACCACCACTCTGCACCGCCACTCTGCACCGCCACTCTGCACCGCCACTCTGCACTCTGCACCCCCACTCTGCACCGCCACTCTGCACCGCCGCACCGCCACTCTGCACCGCCACTCTGCACCCCCACTATTGCACTTTGCACCACCACTCTGCACCCCCACTCTGCACCGCCACTCTGCACTCTGCACCGCCACTCTGCACCGCCACTCTGCACCACCACTCTGCACCGCCACTCTGCACTGCCACTCTGTACTGCCACTCTGCACCGCCACTCTGCACCGCCACTCTGCACCGCCACTCTGCACTCTGCACCGCCACTCTGCACCGCCACTCTGCACCGCCACTCTGCACCACCACTCTGCACCGCCACTCTGCACTGCCACTCTGCACCGCCACTCTGCACCGCCACTCTGCACCGCCACTATGCACCGCCACTATGCACCGCCACTCTGCACCGCCACTCTGCACCGCCACTCTGCACCGCCACTCTGCACTGCCACTCTGCACCACTGCACCGCCACTCTGCACTGCCACTCTGCACCGCCACTCTGCACCGCCACTCTGCACCGCCACTCTGCACTCTGCACCGCCACTCTGCACTCTGCACCACCACTCTGCACCGCCGCACTGCCACTCTGCACCGCCACTCTGCACCGCCACTCTGCACCGCCACTCTGCACTCTGCACCGCCACTCTGCACCCCCACTCTGCACCGCCACTCAGCACCGCCACTCTGCACTCTGCACCGCCACTCTGCACCACCACTCTGCACCGCCACTCTGCACCGCCACTCTGCACCGCCACTCTGCACCGCCACTCTGCACTGCCGCTCTGCACCGCCACTCTGCACTCTACACTGCCACTCTGCACCGCCACTCTGCACCGCCACTCTGCACCGCCACTCTGCACCGCCACTCTGCACCGCCGCACTGCCCCTCTGCACCGCCACTCTGCACTGCCACTCTGCACCGCCACTCTGCACCGCCACTCTGCACTCTGCACCGCCACTCTGCACTCTGCACCGCCACTCTGCACCGCCGCACCGCCACTCTGCACCGCCACTCTGCACCCCCACTCTGCACCCCCACTCTGCACTCTGCACCGCCACTCTGCACTCTGCACCGCCACTCTGCACCGCCACTCTGCACCGCCACTCTGCACCGCCACTCTGCACCGCCACTCTGCACCGCCACTCTGCACTGCCACTCTGCACTGCCACTCTGCACCGCCACTCTGCACCGCCACTCTGCACTCTGCACCGCCACTCTGCACCGCCACTCTGCACCGCCACTCTGCACCGCCACTCTGCACTCTGCACCGCCACTCTGCACCGCCACTCTGCACCGCCACTCTGCACTGCCACTCTGCACCACCGCACCGCCAATCTGCACCGCCACTCTGCACCGCCACTCTGCACCGCCACTCTGCCTCGCCACTCTGCACTCTGCACCGCCACTCTGCACCGCCGCACTGCCACTCTGCACCGCCACTCTGCACCGCCACTCTGCACCGCCACTCTGCACCGGCACTCTGCACTCTGCACCGCCACTCTGCACCCCCACTCTGCAC
The DNA here is from genome assembly GCF_964261635.1 of Lissotriton helveticus. Classification (NCBI taxonomy): domain Eukaryota; kingdom Metazoa; phylum Chordata; class Amphibia; order Caudata; family Salamandridae; genus Lissotriton; species Lissotriton helveticus. The sequence goes on from NC_136072.1 coordinate 995,335,580, forward strand.
CGCCACTCTGCACCGCCACTCTGCACTCTGCACCGCCACTCTGCAACGCCACTCTGCACCGCCACTCTGCACCACCACTCTGCACTCTGCACCGCCACTCTGCACTCTACACCGCCACTCTGCACTCTACACCGCCACTCTGCACCGCCACTCTGCACCGCCACTCTGCACCGCCACTCTGCACCGCCACTCTGCACCGCCAATCTGCACCGCCACTCTGCACTCTGCACCGCCACTCTGCACCGCCACTCTGCACCGCCACTCTGCACCGCCACTTTGCACCACCACTCTGCACTGCCACTCTGCACTGCCACTCTGCACCGCCACTCTGCACCGACACTCTGCACTCTGCACCGCCACTCTGCACCGCCACTCTGCACCGCCACTCTGCACCGCCACTCTGCACTCTGCACCGCCACTCTGCACCGCCACTCTGCACCGCCACTCTGCACTGCCACTCTGCACCACCGCACCGCCACTCTGCACCGCCACTCTGAACCGCCACTCTGCACCGCCACTCTGCACTCTGCACCGCCACTCTGCACCGCCGCACTGCCACTCTGCACCGCCACTCTGCACCGCCACTCTGCACCGCCACTCTGCACCGGCACTCTGCACTCTGCACCGCCACTCTGCACCCCCACTCTGCACCGCCACTCTGCACCGCCACTCTGCACTCTGCACCACCACTCTGCAACGCCACTCTGCACCGCCACTCTGCACCGCCACTCTGCACTCTGCACCGCCACTCTGCACTCTACACCGCCACTCTGCACTCTACACCGCCACTCTGCATCGCCACTCTGCACCGCCACTCTGCACCGCCACTCTGCACCGCCACTCTGCACCGCCACTCTGCACCGCCACTCTGCACCGCCACTCTGCACTCTGCACCGCCACTCTGCACCGCCACTCTGCACTGCCACTCTGCACCACCGCACCGCCACTCTGCACTGCCACTCTGCACCGCCACTCTGTACCGCCACTCTGCACCGCCACTCTGCACCACCACTCTGCACTCTGCACCGCCACTCTGCACCGCCGCACTGCCACTCTGCACCGCCACTCTGCACCGCCACTCTGCACCACCACTCTGCACTCTGCACCGCCACTCTGCACCACTGCACCAACTCTGCACTGCACCGCCACTCTGCACCGCCGCACTGCCACTCTGCACTGACACTCTGCACCGCCACTCTGCACCACCACTCTGCACCGCCACTCTGCACCGCCACTCTGCACCGCCACTCTGCACCGCCACTCTGCACCCCCACTCTGCATCACCCCTCTGCACCACCGCACCGCCACTCTGCACCGCCACTCTGCACCGCCACTCTGCACCGCCACTCTGCACCGCCACTCTGCACCGCCGCACTGCCACTCCGCACCGCCACTCTGCACCGCCACTCTGCACCGCCACTCTGCACTCTGCACCGCCACTCCGCCACTCTGCACCGCCACTCCGCACCGCCACTCTGCACCGCCACTCTGCACCCCCACTCTGCACTCTGCACCGCCACTCTGCACCGCCACTCTGCACCACCACTCTGCACCGCCACTCTGCACCGCCACTCTGCACCGCCGCACTGCCACTCTGCACCGCCACTCTGCACCGCCACTCTGCACCGCCACTCTGCACCGCCACTCTGCACTGCCGCACCGCCACTCTGCACCGCCACTCTGCACCCCCACTCTGCACTCTGCACCGCTACTCTGCACCGCCACTCTGCACCCCCACTCTGCACCCCCACTCTGCACCGCCTCTCTGCACTGCCACTCTGCACCGCCACTCTGCACTGCCACTCCGCACTGCCACTCTGCACCGCCACTCTGCACCGCCACTCTGCACCGCCACTCTGCACCGCCACTCTGCACTCTGCACCGCCATTCTGCACCGCCACTCTGCACCGCCACTCTGCACTCTGCACCGCTACTCTGCACCGCCACTCTGCACCCCCACTCTGCACCCCCACTCTGCACCGCCTCTCTGCACTGCCACTCTGCACCGCCACTCTGCACTGCCACTCTGCACTGCCACTCTGCACTGCCACTCTGCACCGCCACTCTGCACCGCCACTCTGCACCGCCACTCTGCACTCTGCACCGCCATTCTGCACCGCCACTCTGCACCGCCACTCTGCACTCTGCACCGCCACTCTGCACCGCCACTCTGCACCGCCACTCTGCACCGCCACTCTGCACCACCACACCGCCACTCTGCACTGCCACTCTGCACTGCCACTCTGCACCGCCACTCTGCACCGCCACTCTGCACCGCCACTCTGCACCGCCACTTTGCACTCTGCACCGCCACTCTGCACTGCCACACTGCCACTCTGCACCGCCACTCTGCACCGCCACTCTGCACCGCCACTCTGCACCACCACTCTGCACTCTGCACCGCCACTCTGCACCGCCACTCTGCACTCTGCACTGCCACTCTGCACCGCCACTCTGCACCGCCGCACTGCCACTCTGCACCGCCACTCTGCACTGCCACTCTGCACCGCCACTCTGCAACACCACTCTGCACCGCCACTCTGCACCGCCACTCTGCACTCTGCACCACCACTCTGCACCGCACTCTGCACCGCCACTCTACACCGCCACTCTGCACCACCGCACTGCCACTCTGCACCACCACTCTGCACCGCCACTCTGCACCGCCACTCTGCACCGCCATGAAATTCGCACTCTTTACCTCTTACTGAACTCGCCACCCGTTGAAATAAGTTGAATGTTCAATATCATCCGAAATTGCACTTTCCCACTTATTTTTATCGCACATCAGTGCTCTAAAACAAACTCGCTTTACATTCCGTGTTCAAACAAGGAGGTGCAAGGTAGCTGAAAACTGTAAACGTTTTATTCCAAACAAACATTTTTAATTTCGGTAAAAGCATTTCAGCTATTCAAACATTGAAATTAGCTGAGTAAACTTGAATGGACTGCCGTGCGCGAAAGGTAAATGTTAAACACGCGCATAATACATGCAATGCTATGGTGAACGCGCTCGCACCAACTGGATTGCATTACACGGGCACTCTGACAGCTCCTAATTAAGATTAATCACTCTGCCGTGCTCGTTCTCGCACAAAATATGCCACATCGGGCACGCGTAAATTACTTACAGCCTATCACATCAACGCTACAAAATACCCAGCACAGCGAAGACGAATCACTAGGCAGATGCCAGAAAACACAAAGGAATGTGTCTGGAATGTGTCTGGCCAGAGCCCTAGAGATACTTTTTTTTTCTCTTTAACATTAGGAGCTCGAAACTCCACCCACTTCGTGGGCGTAGGCCGAGCCCTAAAAAGGCAGCAGGGAAGAGCCTGCAAATTACAGACCCATAAGTCTGATATACGTTTTACAGAAGGTCTATGCAAAACAAATTTTAACTAGGCTTACTGATTGGATGATAGCAGAGGATATACTCTCATCGTACCAGGCTGGCTTCAGGCACAAAACAAGTACAATAGTCCAAGTTGTTAGACTCCTGGTCTTAGCCTGAAAATACACAAGGCTACGAGCTAGCCATTTGTATGTTGCCTTTATTGATTTAAAGGCAGCATTCCATTCTATCCCAAGGGCTCAACTGTGGTAAAATCTGCACCAACAGGGTACTTGACGAGATCTTAATCCAAATCATAAGGCTACATGAAGGCAACTATGCCCAGGTACGATGGGGCAAAGGAGGCAAACTTACTGATGAGATCCCAGTTAAGAGGGGAGTGCGCCAAGGCTGTGTCCAGCCAACGACTCTGTTCCTCTTGTACGTAAATGACCTGGTTGAACACCTCCAAAAATCTGCACATGATTCGCTAAAACTTGGAAGTAATTTTATCTGCACTTTAACATTTGCAGATGATACTATCCTATTGTCCCAAACACCTAGTGGCCTACAGAATCTACTCATAGCCTCAACAAATGTTGTAAAGCAAAAGGCCTGGAGGTTAATCCAACCAAAACAAAATACATGACCATCAGGCCACATAGAAGCTTTAAGAACAAAATACAAAATATGCTTGAACGGCACAACCCCAGAACGTGTATCGAACTTTGTATACTTGGGAGTCACTCTAGATTTAAACTTTCCTGGGCACCACAAATACAGAAATCAAAGGTCATTTTAATGCAAAATGCTATTACCATTGCAAAAAAGCAAGCTGCAACGTACTCAAAAGCCATAACTCCCTCTCTGAAAGTATACAAGGTCAGAGCCCAAACCGCTGCTTTGTCTGGTGCGGAGATATGGAGAGGCAGTACTCTCAAATCCCTAACTACAGGTGAAAATAAAATGTTGAGAATATGTGTGGCCCTTCCTCAACACACTCCATTGATTCCCCTGACCTATGACTTGGGTATCAAACATTTGGAGCACCGAGCTATCTGGAGAACCATGTCATTCTGGATCAGAACTTGGACTACACCTGAACTAGCAACATATAGAGAATCACTCATCGAACTGTTGGAACTTGACACTCAAGTCACTTTCCCTTGTTCGAGCAACATTAGAAGATGGCTCTTTGATCTAGGTCTAGGCAGATACTGGATGAACCCGAGACTGCTGACTCCTGAATCAAAACGTGAGATTAAGCTCATATTCTGGAACTTCACTAGACACATGGTAATTTTAAATAGTACATTGGGCAGGCTCACCACGCAATTCCTCCAGTTTAAATCAACCCCCTGTTTTAAGCCATTTCTGGATGAAATGGAACCACAATTGGCAAAGTGTTTATACTTGAAATTCAGATATGAAATGTTGCAGATAAACACCTTCATCTCCAAATGGACAACATCACAATCTAAGGAGGACAGTCTCACTGTAGTTTATCCAAGTTGGGAGTTGCTGAGGAAATCTCACATGTTCTGTTATTTTGCCCAGTATATAAAATCACTAGAAGGAAGTGGATAAAGCCATTAGGCAGGTGCCTTAGTGTCAGGCAACTGAATGGAATGCTGCGAATACTAAAAACAGACAATTCCCGCCTCATAATATTTGGGCTTAGCCGATTCCTATGTACAAAGAGAGGGCAACATTTTTACTTTTTAATTTTATTACCAGGACGAAGTTTGTTTCTAGTGGTATGGTGCACTACTTTGTATGAGTAGTTCTATCTAAAAATCCTCAAGGGGAAGAGATACCTCAATCATGCACCATACTGCTACCCGCAAATCATTACTTAGTGAAGATAATAACCCTATATACCTTTGGGAAAGGTTGACTTAATAGGCTCTCAAGATGGTGAAACAATTAATTTAGTGGGGCAGATACCATGGAATGGCTTTTGTTTAAGTTTGTAGGGCACTGAAAGTGAAATTGATAGTTTCTGTGTAACTACCAAAATGTTATTATCTGTCATGCATTTTTATAAGTTTTATATTTTTAGAAATATTTTGAAGATGTTATAAATTGACAGGCCAGGTTTCACATAGGTATTTTATTGAACTTGCTCTTAAGAGCATCTAAATACTATTAACTTTTGCACTTTTTGCACACTCACTTTAATCCGCTTATGCTGATGGTCGAGCGTAATGGGTTATCGTTACAACTGTGCAATTGCACATCTATTGTATACACACTTTATCCGAAATCAATCCTTGGTATAAGTCAAACAGCAACATGATGCTTATATATTGCACAAGCACCTTACATAGTAGGATGATAATAAGATAGCCTTTAGACTGTTGAGGCAACCCGTAGGACTCGTTTAAATCCAATGTGAATTTTTGCAAATCAGATGTATACTGGCACCCTGTAGCAAGCAACGGATGAGTGTATTCTTAAATTCCTATGTATGTCCTGGATTTTATTTTCCTTTTACTTTTATGGCTTCACAAGCCAAAATACAGTATTTTGAACTGAACTGAAGAAAGTAGGGGAACTGACTCTATGAAATTGATAAGTAGGAGCATGCCGTGCCCTGCTGATCCCGCCCACTTTGAGCACTGCTGCCCACCCCTTTCCGCTAACTACGGCGTGAAAGGGGGCCTTATTTACAAGGCAGCGTTAAGTGGCTTAACGCTGCCTTGTAAATAAGGCTAAGCCCCTATCGCCACCACAAAGTCGATAAAAGTGACGTTGTGGTGGCGATTGGGGCTTGTACATATGCCCCTATGTTTGTTATGGAAAGTGGATGTGAGAAGAAGATGGTGGGGATGGGGGGGCAGATCTTTCTTTATAAGGACTGGGACCAGGGGCTCCTGATAAGGAGTAATGAAGATTACCAGTAAGCCATAGGTTCAGACACTCTGATGAGTTGTACTGCTTTTGGGTAATATTGTTGCATGTACACATCAGCATGCACACTCTACTTAAACACCACCAGATATTTGCTAGAGCAGGGTTGTTTACATGTGTGTTAATCTACTTCAAATTGAATATGTCTGAGTAAAATATACGTTTTCAGGCAGTTCACTAAAAGAAAATTATATTCAATGATTGACACCTCCACCTAGACATACTTGGGGTACCATCACAAACAAGGCTTTGCGCCCAGAATGCAAGAAAAATAACTAGACTAGAGAAGCTTGTCACTCTTGGACTTGGGAATCATGGCAGGGCTGAGCTATGGGTGAATTAAATTAAATAGTAGACGAGGTTCAAACTGCTCTAAATCCAGGCACAACAATGCAAAATAATGTTGTTCAAAAACTAGGACTGGTTGATGGTGTCTCAGCTGTCAAGTTTATCAGAACTATGCATGGCCAGGTGGTCCAGACCTGTCATTTCTTTGCGCTCTGGGGTTTGTAGTTCTGGTACTATAATGCTAAAAAGAACACTACAAGTGATAAAATGCAAAGATAAAGTCTGGACTTGAGAAGCGAGTCACGAATAAACATGGGAAATCTGGCAAGGCTGAAACTGGCAGCTCTCTCTTAACAGACCCATCACTTATCTGTCACCTGCCCCCAATGCATGAGGTATACTGTTAGCAAGGATTGTTTTTTTGACCTAACTGCTGAAGCATGCTGGGACTTGTAGTTCCAATGTTCGCATTTACTATAACCGCCCACACATGCCAGGCAGAATACATGGTGCTGATGGCTGGGGAAACTTCACTGGCTTGAAATTGCTCTTGTGACATGAGGCCAGCTGACATCTACGCCCCCATAGTTTCTGCAAAACAAGGGCGGTGTAAGCGTTTCATGTCTGACTCGATGTTTCTGAATGGTTGCAATGGAAACCAACCAAAACCGCAACCATCAAAAAACTCTATGCCTATTAAAAATGCATCTTTACCAGCGGACAACAAGCCTTAAATTTGCAGGAGCGGATTGCCTTCATTATAATTCAAAAGCAGAGCAATGATGGAAGAAAAGCGAGTTCAGGGATACACTAACTGAGGCGCAGCTGATTACAAAGCTACCTTCCAACCTGCGGAAAGCAAACAGACAAAGCCATTGTTGCATTAAAGGAACATCCTGTCTGCTTTGACTGAACTTCTCCTCTTGCAACGTTCTCTGATTAGGCTCATTATAGTTAATCATCGCTTTCCTTAATTCCCCTCCACTTTTTTTCCAGTGCTCTTCGAAACCATCTAATGATTGCTGCCTTTTCCACAGACGCTTCGAACTCCACGAGCAGAGAGGGCTCTGTGCGAAATAAGCCCTTTGTGTGGCAGAAGCATTGATCATGCCCTGAGAAAGAGCTTGTTTTTAATCCGGCGCGTCCATTATGGGCGGCCGCGCGATTGAGGAGTGGCAGAGCCGATACTGTACCAGCCGTTCACCGCCAATTGACGGGTCTCGGAGTCTAAAAGCCGGTGCACGGAGGACGCTGCTGCCTTATAAATGGAATCGCTTGAAAGGAAAACATTAATTACGGATGCTTTTGCGGCCTCCGATTCATGCCCAGGAGCCCGCGTGTTACGGATGCTTTTGCGGCCTCCGATTCATGCCCAGGAGCCCGCGTGTGCGGTGCTACTCCCGAATGTGTTGATGAAGCAGCACTTGGTGTCTCCACACTCGCTAAATACTTTCTGTAAAGCAATTAAAGACATGTTTCCATCCACGTCTACGCATGAGAAATGCATCCAGCTTCCAAAGTAACTTGTTTTTAATACTTCATTTCACAGCCACCGTCGTAAATCTCAAAGTTCTGTCAGTTACATGTGCAACTATATGATCTGAATCCTCAATATGGATGCTACTTACTTATAATTGCATTTGATTTGTAACATTAAGCATTAACTATATCCTTTTAAAGCAGTTCTCAATGTGTTAAAGAAAAAACTCCCAGGGCCCAAAGATTCTCCTAGGAGGTCAGAGTAGATTTCCACCACTGGTACCCCTCAATTCCACTGTTGGTTCCACCCACTGCCTTCTTGCGGATCGCCCAGAGCAGTTACACTCTCACTACCAATCCTAACAGTTGTTTCACTTTTGGGGGGGTGGGGGGGGGCGTATTAAATAATGCAGTATCATTTTCATAAAAACATTACTAGAAGGATATTTTAGTAAAAAGGGCCTCATAAAATAGTCCAGTACATTTAGGGTGTGGCAAACAAGCAGATCCTTCTAAGGTGAGTAACCGCGCTGTGGGGCGGGCATGTGCACTAGATGCCTGCAGCCCTTCTCTGACCACTGCCACCGCTCTCACCCTCAGTTCTGCTGTTGCAGAAGTCCAGATGCTGTATAGCGAGTGCCTGTGGTGCCCACCGGAGACCACCAGCTCTAGTTAGGCACGGATTGAAAGTTATTCATCAATTCACTGCCTTTTGACTTTTTTAGCCATCACCATAAGAATGAATGCTTTGATAAATTACAAGTTATGTTTGGATGTGAGCTATTCCGTTGCATTAAAATTTTACCCAAGATTCTGATCAAGTACATCGTGTGCAATATGTGTCATTTGTTTTATGAAAAAAATGGGTGATTTCAGCCACCCATATCTTTATTTCCTACATTATGAGGATCTGTCGAAGCAGATGTGAACTACACCAATCATCCATGCAGGTATTCAGAAATGGCAAAACCTAATCACGAAAGAGAAAGACCCAACCCAGAAGTCCAACAAAGACCCAACCTTCAGTGAGAAAGCAAGTAGACATGAACGTCAAGCTCAAAAGCTAGAAGGCACAGTTAGTGTGCCCAACAAAGCAGGCCCCATTCCAGTCGACCTTAGCCGCAACTATCCCCACAAGGCAACAAGAGAGACAAATAAGGCAAAGAGAGCCTTCCTGTACAGTCAGTCTACATGGGCAAATGAATCCAGGAGGGGCCACAAGACAGCTGTACAAGCAACTAGGGAAAGCAAACACATTATAGTCCGAGTAAAAATGAGACCACCAAGGAGAGATCACCAATGAGCCCCAAGGCTGGAGTTGGTGGATCAATGACAGGAACACCAGATGAGAGAGCCTGGAGGCTGCACAAGATGTGAGAACAATGCCTTGTAAATAAACCTAACTTCAAGCATCCTGAGGGGGGGCAGGGAGTGTCACAAATAGGCATGCCATGAAAAGGGTTGGGTGGAACTTGCAGAGTTTCACTGTCCAGAATTCCGCTGAGTTACATAAAAACTCTGGGATATTCAGCAGAGTTCTGAGAGAACACCGCATTTGGCATATCGCAATGTGTGTGCTGATTTTTAGCATGTTGAGCTTGTTTCGCTGTGAAATCAGCACAAACAGTACCACCCAGCAAGCCAGAAGGCACTGACTCTTTCTGCCGCTCAAGTAGATTTCCTCAGCTGCGACCACCTGCTTGAGAAATCTCACCAAGAGGCATTCAGGCACCCAAATATCGCACTAGTGGAGACAAATTCTCACTCATTCTCGCCAAAGTAATGTTGATGAGCCGTGCACAAGATAAACTCCACCACTCAGCGGTTGGTGGAGTGTTGCCGAATCTCCGTGTTCCGAGTGGGCAAAACTCAGCGAACTCCACCAGCGGAGCAGAATTTTCAGTCACCCCTAGTCTGAACAGGCACAAAACCACACCCACAGCTGAAGGAAGATCACGTCAGCCTGAACTTGGCAACAAAGGACAACCAGAGGAGAACACAAAAGAAATGACAGTAGTCACTCATGAAGCAGTAGAAACAGTGCCAATCCCACAAAAGGGGAGACCTAGCTTAGTAGAAAATGCAAACCAGGTAAATAAAAGTCCAACAAGGCCCCCTAGGAGAAGCACCCGTCTTGCCCATATAAAGGCCAGATCCCAGCAAACCATCAAGGAAGACAAGCCCATGTGGCAACAGACGTGCATGAACCCACTAAAGCAGAGCACATGTCAAGCAAATGAAGTGCTAGATCTCAGAATACAAAACCAAAACAAGGGAATTTGAAGAATGGAACCAAACAACCTTAGCCAGAAGTAGTTTCAGCAGCTGGCTCCTGCCAAGCAGGGAGCTCATGGAAGAGCTTGTGACTAGGCTGTACTCCATATAAATGTCAGAGAGAGAGAACTCAAACCCCAAAATAAATGTACACAACAGCAGTAAAAGAATGCCCATGGCTGACCAGACTTTAAGCCCAGCACAGGAGAATGCACAACCCTGGCCCACACCAAAATAGGGTGTTGGGGGATGAGAAGAAGCAAAAAGGCCCAGCAAGGAAAGGTGTTCCAACTACAGAAAGCATAACGAGGGCACTCAACATCCCAAGCGTCAAGAACAGACAGGTAACCAGGACCTGAGAAACACACAAGAACTACCAGAGGACACAAGTTACAGACTCAATTTAAGATCACTAGACTGTACTAGAAAGGAATGCCAACTCCTATAGTGAAATCCAAGCAAGGGCGGCAGACTGAAAGAACAGGACCATCTCACAAGGTACCAACTCCACAACCTTAGCACTCTACTGGAGCAGTGTGATGGCACACATACAGTGCAATACCCCAGTCATACTTGCACAGCCCAATAGAAAAGAATGCCAACATGAAAGGCAAAGTAGTTGAGAGCAGTAGAGATAGGCACCAACAAGAAGGCTGTGACACTATAGCCCAATACGCCACTAAGGACCCAGAGGAAAACAGCGAAGTGAGAATGGTGAACAGTAAGCAAGAACAGCCCGTGTGAGAAAAGGCCAGACTCCCAAAAATCCAAAGTTCAGCGAGATATAAGTGCACAGGAAAACGTGGTGCAAAGGTGCAAAGCACCAAACACAAAATGTTCATAATGATCCTGCCCCAGTGCTAGGGAAACCAGTCATAGGTCTAAAGAGAGCAAGAAGGGAGACAAGCTGAAAACCAGGAGGTGGGTTAAAGAAGCAGCCATGAGGACCACGCCTACAGGAGGAAATACAAGGACCCCAGATGGGTTAAACAAGTTAAACTCAAATAGGAAGTTCAAGTACGTTTTCCAGAATCGAAACAAAAATACCAGGAGGCAGAAAAGCCATGCAACAATGCTGAAATACCCTCCTCACAGATATGGGCACAAAGCAACTTGCAGGAAAGCCCTTTAAAGATGAACATAGGGCCAGCGAGCCAACAACGGAGCAGAAGGAGTGCCCCCAACAGGACAAACCAACAGTGCTCTCTGAGAAGGTTTAAGTCTGTCATGAAACACACACAACAGCCCACCATCAGACCCTCCACTCAGCTAAATGGGAGAGGCATGTAAGAGCCACTAATTAAAAAAAACAAAACCCCACTAGAAGACTCAACCAACCAAACAGGGAGGCCACATGTCCTACAGCCGCACAGCACTAAGAAGATAACAAAATCATCCTAAAGTGGCACAATGAGATGTAAAGGAACAAAAAGCCGGCAAGCTACTAGCCCCTATTCCAACAGGGATTGAGTGGAACGCACACTCAGGAGAGAAAGAATGCATAAGGAACACCAGCCAAGACAGAAAACCTGCCAGATCAAAGCAAAACTCAACCCCTGTCCCAAACCCTACACACCAAGGGGAATAACATTCCAAAACGTATGTTGTTATTTAGTAATCACTGCTCCTCCATTATTAACATTTAACAGCAGAGGTGTATTATGCTTATGTATGATATTGTATTTTTATACTATTGAATTTTATGTCATGGTCATGAATTTATTCATGTTTTTATTGTACGTTTATGATTGCTTCTGCTAATTGAAATAAAGTAAACACTGGCTGACTGACATATACCACCATGCTACCCTCCTACTATCATACTTCTTATCCGCAAGCTATTTCCATGAATGGTGCATGGCCTCTTGAGTACTTCCCTTTTTTGACACCATTACTCACCTATGTACAAACTACTTCACAATCTGCTATGCAGTCACTCACAGATGATTCAGCAAGTTGCCTCATGATAAATGCATTACAACCCGTAAAAGATTCTGCAAACTTTAAGCAGCTAAATATTAGCCCCCCCTCCATCAGGATAGCAGACTGCTTACAGAAACCCGAGTTCATAAGGAACAAAACTAACTATATCAGAGAATACTTTGAGTGACACCCATCCACACTGCATTTTATCGCTGTCCCAGAAATGCATATCAACCAGAAAAACACTGCCCCACCCGTCACACTCGATAACAACCATGTTGTCTTCCACCAAAATATCCACGGAGGCAGCAGAGTGTAAATCCTTGTAAACATTATCCTCCACCCGTCATTCTCTTGGACTCCAGCATAGCCTCCTTGAAGCAGATTGCTTTCATCATGATTGACCTGGCTAGGCTTCCCAGTATAGTCCTTTACCATCATCACTACATTAACGATCACTTGTTTGACAATCTATAATCCGTTTCTGAACCAGCCCTAGTGATTTCAACCATGGCTTGATGAAATGTCAGTCATCCAAAATCTTCAACCAGCTTCTGTCTGACCTCTCACTTTCCAGCATTCACTTTCACTACAGTTATTCCTACTACAAACTGATGGAACTCTTTATTGTTTCCTTCTCACTCACTCATTCTATTGCTACTATCAATTACTGCCCATAGAACTACTGAATATTTTTCGTCTTCCCAGCACCCTCCCCAATGCACTGCCTATTTCCAGACATGAAATCCACCAGTCATTATCCTGGATTACCTGCATCAATACTTCAAAATTCTATTCCCCGAAAATAAGTACACCGTTTATCACATCAACAGCACTCTACTTTCAACGTTTAACCTCCATCCTGTCTGAAAACCAACAGCCCAACTGCTTATAGCCCACAGCCCAAAAACATTCCAACCATTCACCCCTTAGTATCCATACCTGCACCAGGCTATGCAACTGATGGCAATCATGAATCTAAATCTTGCAAATAGGTCTTTAGTGCATTGCATGTTTTAAATTCAAGAGTTGTTCAATACCTAAACACTTTCAATTTACTAAATCCACTGCAATCTGGCTATTGTCAATGTGGGAGGGATGGGTGGGAACAGAATCTAGGAGGCTTGATATGTTTCTCAATGTTTGCCTATTTATTGGAGGATTAAAATGTACATGGAAAAACGTAGTGCTCTAGATTCCGGGTTTTATATGCTAAACCAAGCCTTTTCTTCTTCTTTTTTTCAGGATGGACTTCTCTGGGCGGATGTCCACAGGAGACTCACAAAAGAGGAGCTAACAGTGGTGAGTATCTTTTGGGTTTGTATTGTAGTGACCTGGAGCTTGAACAGTATCCTTCACAATACCCAGAATGAACAAGCAGAGGTAGGGCTTAATCACTCTTTGGTCACAAAAATAGGTGAGGGATAAAAGAATAAGGGTAAAGGTAGATCCTCTCTTTCCCCTTTTCATACACACACCTTCTCTCAGTGTGAAATAGCAGGAGAAATAATATAACAAGAACTGAAGAGAATACCGAGACCAGTAATAGGCCAACAAGACAATGCACATTTGAGATGACCGGTCCATTTATGATAGGATTCCCTTTGTATCCTAAGTAAGGATACAGAAACCCTTCCATCATGATCCCACACAACCACAATTAGGGAAATTCATGCGCCAAAATAATGAACTCACAGTGCCTCTTTACCCCACCCTCCCCACAAAGTTCTGTACCTTCCACGTTTAAACTCCCGCCCACCTTTTCCACTGTTGGTGTCACTCACCACCAGTTCCACAACTCTCTTGAGTTGCGGCGTTAATTGCACCTCTCCTGGGGGAATCCACCACTCCTTGCTCCAGACCTTGGACTTCTCCTCTCCGGCCTCAGTGTCTTCCTTTGGCTTCTCATCTCTCTCGGTCGGCGTTCCTCTTGCGCACTCCTCCGTGGCATCCTCCGGCTCGCTCCAGCCCTGCCTTTTGTTTTCCGGTTTTCCCTCTCCTCCATGTGAAATGTCCTTTTCTCCTCAGTGCTGGGCCCCTGGTTGGTACCCGTGTTGGGTGGATCTGCCTTCTTCCTATACGGGAGAGTCCATGAGGAACTGTTTAACCTTTTGTCCTACTTTTTTCTTTTAGCCTGAGACTGTGTCAGTGTTTCCTCGCAGGAGAACGGGATCATACAAGGTAAGTGGTGGGGCTCAAATTTACCTGAGTCGGATTCTTCCTCACATCCCCTTCCCAGACTTTCTTGCCCTCAAGAAATGAATCCAAAGGGTATCCAGAGAGATAGCCAGCGTTGGTTTGATGTCTTCCCTTTCTATGGTAGGTGGTGAATCAAAAGGGTTGTAAGGCTAGGAACCAATTTAGAATCCTGTAATTTTGTCCTTTGTTCCAAGAGAGCCACTCTAGAGGGGCATGATCAGTATACAGAGGAAACTCATGGCCGTCGAGGTAATACCTCAGGGATTCAACAGCCCATTTGATGGCCAACCTTTCTTTCTCCATCACTGCATAATTTTTCTGTCGGGGAAACAGTTTACGGCTAATGTGTATAACAGGTGTTTCCTGTCCTCAGGAATCTGTCTGGGATAGGATGGCTCCTAAGCCATGTTCTGAGGCATGAGTTTGTAAAATGAATGGGTTTGTATAGTCAGGGCTTGAAGAGGACAGGCTTGGCCATAAGAGATTGTTTGAATTGGTGAAGGCTTGCAAAGCATGCAGAGATGGTTGTCTAAGTTCTTTTTCAGTTTTTACATCCTTTTTTAAGAGATCGGTTAAAGGAGCCGCTATCTGGGAGATAGAGGGTATAAACCACCTATAGGATCCCAAGATGCCAAAAAAGGCCCAAAGAGCCTTTCTGGCATGAGGAAAGAGCACATTAGATATCTTCTCTTATTGTGGTTTAATGTAACCCTCGCCCAAGAGGTATTCTAGGTATTTCACAGATTGGGCAGTCAAATGACTTTTACCTGGGTTTATGGTTAGACCACCTTTCTTTAATGACTGGATCACTTTCTTAAAATGGATTAAATGTTGTTAATATAGTATAATTACTATAGATAAATATATCATCAATGTAACCTAAGGTGAAAACTTCACAGGCCTTAAGGATCATATTCATAAGCCCTTGAAAGGTGGCTGGAGCTCCATGTAAACCATAATGAAGCATGCTAAAGTAATATAGACCCCCAGGCAAGGAAAAGGCGGTCTTTTCTTTGCCTTTTTCCTGTAAAGACACTTGCCAATAGCCCTAACATAAGTCTAATGTGCTAATGTACTGGGCTTTCCCCAACCTCTCAATCATTTCGTCAACTCGGGGCAGTAGATGTGCATCGAATTGGGATATTTTAGTGACTTCTCTAAAGTCAATATAAAACCTGATAGACCCATCAGGTTTGAGAACTATTAAAATGGTTAATATAGACGTCTAGGCAAGGAAAAGGTGGACTTTTCCTTACATTTTTCCTGTAAAGGCACTTCCCAATAGCCCTTAAATAAGTCTAATTTGCTATTGTATTGGGATTTCCCGAACCTCTCAATCATTTCGTCAACTCGAGGCAGTGGATATGCATCGAACTGGGATATTTTATTGCCTTCTCCAAAGTCAATACAAAACCTGATAGACCCATCAGGTTGGGAAACTATTACAATGGTTGAACTCCATTCACTATTGGATGGCTCAGTTATTCCCATTTTCAACATTTGTTGTATTTCATCTTCAATGGCATCTTGCCGGGACTCAGATATACAGTAAGGGCGTAGTTGTACCTTCTACCCTGGGGGTGTATGTATTGCATATTTAATCAAGGAAATCTTTCCTGAGGCCAAATATAACATGTTCTGAAAGGGAAGTAAATGATTATTAAATTCCTGCTGCTGATGAACAGGTAAGTCAGGGTTTATACTTGGTTGAGATAAGGGGGAGTGATCTTCTACTTTCCCTAATAATGCAGTTTAGATTCTTCCCAATTTTTTAGTAGGTTGATATGCTAGATATCATTATTCTTTTTGTTTTTAGGGTCCAATTTGAGGCGATATGTAACAGGGTTCACCTTATCATGGACTTTGAAGAGGTCCTGCAATTAGCCTAACAATGTGTGGTCAGAAGTGGGCATCAGCAATAATACTAAATCTCCTATTTCTAGGGTTCGTTCTCTGGCTTTTTTGTCATACTGTCTCCTTTGTGCCTCTTGAGTCTATTCTAGGTGGGATTTAACTATGCTTCGAATTTTATGTAGGTGGGATTTCGAGCAAAACACATATTCTGGTAGTGGTTTAGCTCCTTCAGATTCTTCTTCCCATTCCTCTTTTACTATTTACAACAAAGTATGGGGCTGTCTCCCATATAAAAGCTCAAAAGGGGAACAGCCTGTGGTTTTTTGTTGCATACAACGGAGGGCAAATTAGGCTAAGGGAAATATATATTCACAATTTTGGGTTTCAAATTCTAGTAGTTTCTTTAGAGTGGTTTTAAGGGTGACATTGTACATCTCTACAAATCCATCTGTTTGTGGATGATAAACAGTGGTGCGTATTTCTTTCATGTTTAGTTGTTGGCAGACCTGTTTTATTAAGTGGGAAACAAAGGGTGTTCTTTGATCAGTTATGATCTCCTTTGAAAACCCTACTCAGGAAAAAATATTAATCATGGCTTTCGCGATTTGAGTGGCGTTAGGTTTTCTTACGGTGACTGCCTCAGGGAATCAAGTTGCTTAATCTACTAGAACTAGTTCATAATGGTGCCCTCTACATGATGGAAGAAGGGATCCAATTATGTGCATTCCAACTCTGGAGAATGGTTCTTTTATTATTGGTAGGGGTTTTAACGGAACTTTCACTGGAAGGGACCGGCTGTTCTTTTGGCAGATTGGGCATTCCGTACAATATTTACAGACCTGGTGATAAATCCTGGGCTAGTAAAAATCTATAAACCTCTCCGTCCTCAGTGTCTTCCTTTGGCTTCTCGTCTATCTTGCGCTTTCCTCAGTGGCTTCCTCCGGCTAGCTCCAGCCCCGCCCTTTGTTTTCCGGTGCTCCTTTCTTCCATGTGTGCCATCCTTCTCTCCTCCATGCTGGGCCCCTGATTGGTTCCCCTGTTGGGTGGATCCGCTTTCTTCCTGTACAGGAGAGTCTAGGAAGAATTGTTTAACCCTTTTCCTTCTTTTTCTTACAGGCCGAGATTTTTTTTTGGCGTTTCCACACAGGAAAACAGGATCATACAAGATAAGTGCTGGGGCTCCCATTTACTTGCGTTGGATTCTTCCACTCAGTTAACTACTCTCAACAGAACTGACCCTCATTTATCTCTCTGTGACCTTCCATACTTTTGACTAGTCCATCTTGCTCCGTACTATGAGCTCCCAGGAAATCTTGGGAAACATTAGTGAATGGCTCTAAGCATACTTTTACTCAGCTCCTTCTCAGTCTTTGAGTTCACCAACACCCCTACACATCTCTGTTCCCTAGGATGACGTCTTGGGACACCTGTTGCCTTTACACAATCTCCCTCAATGATGAGATCATTCATCAGCTTCTTTTATCATCTCTGTACTGAAAATACTTGATTTTTCTCTTTTGTTTTCCACCCATCATGTGAAGTCTCACACCAAATATGTCAAAGTGGCTTACATCTATTAGACACTAAATGGTGCACTATTGTCTAATGCTGAACTACTCCAGAACATACGTACTTGCCACCTCTGCTACTGTCATCCTCCACCACGCTTTCAGCTGCTTGGCTGCCCAACACACTCAACAACTGTCAGGAACTTCGTAGTAGTATTTACCTTTACCATGAGCTATGAAAGAATCATCACCTCCTCCACAAGCAACTGCTTAACATAATGATACCCTACCAACATTTCCCATGTAAGCAGCTAAATCTCTAATCAGACAGCTTGCTTACCATCACCTCTTCATGGCAGGCCTATTTGAGTGCTCTTTTATTCCCAATGAGAAAGGACCTCATTTCCGACCGCCATCGCAGTAGGATTGAGACCTCTCGACAAGTAGTCAGTATACTCAGCCACCATATTTTGATGAGACCATCGTGTTGGTGGTCGGAAACTGCATTTTTCTACTGCCGCTTGAGCTGCGGCCCAGAAATGGGCCGCAGTAGAAAAAGGCAGGTTTTCAAACATTCACTCATCGTCCTGCAGGCACTATGTGGTTATCACACACAGAGAAGTTGGTGTGAAGATATCGCTTTTTAGAGATTTAGTGGCAAAGTCAAAATGTTTGAAAAACTGCCCTCACCCATAAAAATGTGTAGCATGCTTCATCATTGGGCTACTAAACACACCCCTGCGCAGACCAATGCATGGGGTGGAGTAATAGGGTGTGGGAAACAACACAAAAACAAAGAAGAGTAGGGATCAAGCAAAGAATATGTGCAGAAAATCAGATGTAAAACTAACTCAGGGGTATCCAAATACTTATTTTATTCACGGATTCCCTGGTCAGAATTAAAAAGGCATCGCAAACCAGAGGATGGTGGTAAATAGGGTAGATTATGAACCATTCACCCCTCCTCTCTGCAAATGAGTCAACATGTTTCATGCCCGATCATTCCATGCAGGATCTTGTATCTAGTGGCTGTCAAGACAACACATCCAAGCTTAGATTAAAAGGAGTCAGCTTGTTGCAGTTGTTTGGCCTCTGGCCCCCACTAATCCTAGCTTACTTCATCAAGGTGAGTCTGCCTCAGTGCCAATGTCTCTCCCTGCGCTGTGAAGGTTCCGAGCAAGTGATCAGAATCCCTTTATATGGTGTCTTCACTTCCCATCATGTGGTCCCGGAAGTGGGTTACGTGACTCAGGATTTCTATTGCAAAGACTAAAACGCCGGTATTTGACCAAACAAGAGCACTAGGCCTCCCTATTGGAGCAGAGAAGGTCTAGAGATACATATGCAGTTAGCCTCTATGCCCGCTGGTGTCCATGCCTAACCCCACGTGATCCCAGGGGAAGTCACGTGACAAGGGATGCATGCATTAGAGACTAGAATGTCGGTATTTGTCCAAGAGGGAACATGTGGTGCCTGGTGCACGGTACATGGATGTTTAGGGGCCGACACATGTGCCCCCTCTGGCCACTAAGCAGTGGCCTATGGGGGACAGGGTTCCTGCTTGGGGCCCCCACAGTCCCTTTCTAACAGTCTTTTATTGGCGGTGGGACCACCATGGAAAGGCTGCAGGAAATGGACATCTTACTCCCTACTGCAGAGCCTGCGCAGGCACTGCCTCCATTGTAGGGATTAGCATTAAACCATCACCCGAAGGGCTCCTTTAGCCTGTGAGACTTGGCGGTCTGTCCCCCAGACCCGCGGATATTACCCCGCACTACAGTTACGACACGTCTTTTACAACGCAAGTCGTAACCACGACTTGCGCTGGAGGGCGCTCAAGGACAAGGAATAGTAGATTTACTATTCCAACACCTTCCCTACTGTACGTAGGCTGGTGTTGGAATAGTAAATTTAACTATTCTAAGTCCAGCACCCCTACAGCGCAAGTCGTGGTAACGACTTGCGTTGTAAAAAACGCTTTGTAACGGTACGCGTGGTAATACCACGCGTTGTACCGTCGTACATCCCTCAATTATCAATGAAAGTACTACTTACTTGATTGCATGGGTGGTCATTTGGTTTGGTGAGTTGATGAATATGATGATAATTCAACCCTAAAACATTCATCTCTCTTTTATCACATAGTTTCAGAACAGCTGCATAGCTAATTGAATGTACTTTGGTATAAATTTCACCTCTCTCTATGTATGTATGTATGTATGTTTTTAACCCAAATGACGCAGCTCTCAAGGCTTGGATTATGCTGAATTTATTCTTCAGATAACACTCAAACCAACGTGTTTCAGCCCTCTCACTACTTTGTTCACAGTTAGTGAGTCCTTCTTTGATTACACCTTTTAAGCCCATCTTTGCCTTAATGTGGCATTATGGGTATTGTAGTGTGTATAAAAATATTTTTCAAACTATTTACATTTATACAAGAAAAGAAGAGAGCTGTGCGCATTACGTAAAGCATTTACATCCTGACCTTTAAGTTTTGTAATCATCATTTCTTATAGGCATTTAGTGTATAATTCCTTTTTCTACCTGTATAGTACCTATACAGTGGTGATACTTGCTGTTCAACTGACCCGTAATTCTAAGTTCTTTTTTAAGTTCAAGAAAACATTTTATTGAGAAGAAAAGAGGTGTCCATATGTGATACAAAATAACAACTCATTTCAATACAAAACAAAGCTGTTATATTCAAAATTACATACATTGGACTAATTATTAAAATTTTACAAAGCAAAACAATATAATTGCAATCTTAATATCACTAGATTATAAAGTGAGTTAGGAACATTTAAGAGGATCAAGGTGATTTAAGAACTTCTTATTGAGATGGCTGTAGTAGTGAATTTCTTTTAGCACTTGAGTCAATGTAGATTGCAACCCGTGACCATTAGTTGAGCAGTTTTGTTGGCATTTATAAAGGATAAACAAAAGAAATGTCCAACCTATGGTTATGACAAACAGCGTACCACCAAGCCTTGTAATAGATCTTCGTAGAATCTTTCCAATTAATGGTGATCTGCTGAAAAGCAACTGCTATCAACAAATCGATAATTTTGACATTAATCGTAATGTTTTCCCAAATAGATGAGAGACTTCCTAAGAATATATGAATAAGGGCAAAAGAAAATTTAGTACCAAAAATTTAATTAATTTTGGTTCCAAGCTTGTTTCCAGAAAGTATGTACACATGGACAAGAAAATAACATATCAAATAAATCTACATTTGCGCATGAACATGTCCAGCAAGTATCTGACACAATTGAAAACCTTTTACTTAATGCAATCGGTGTTAGTAAAAGCCTATTATATAAAAAAAATAATGTTTGCGTTGTGTTTGCTACCCTGAAAGACTTGCATATTTTAGTCCATATGGGTTGCCAAAGTGATAGTGGTCAAGATGTCTTGAAATCAGTCTCCCATGCCTCCTCTATTTTAGACTTCTGTCAGACAATGTGTTTACCTTGTAAGTAACTATATATGGTAGAAGCTTTAGGTTTGGAGTTTAACAAGGTCAGGAGCTGTGGAGGGGTGTCTGGAGATATCAAGTATATTAGTGAGTTGAATGTAAGTAAGGAAAAAGGTAAGAAGTCTGACCCTGAAAATAATTGATGAATCCATACTAGTCCCTTTTGCCTCCAGGTTTTCCAGTAAAGGGGTTTATTCCGAATGAGCAAGTTTTTGTTGAGTTGAGGAAGGAGTCTATGTGTGAAAGGGTGGAGAGGTTAATTCCAAAATTTGGGGGTTAGTTTGAATATGGGGGTGGAAAGGGACTGTGGTTTACGTGAAAAGGAAAGGTATTCGTGAAAGGAGAAAGGAGATAGAAATTAACGTTCTATTGAGGTCCAAAGAGGACAGTCTTCTGTGGAATCAAGCTACCAAAAAGAAGCTTGACGTAGAAGGAATGCTTTCTGGTATGCCGGGAAATCGGGAAAATTAACTCCACTCAATTTTAATAAAGACATTCGGGATTTCTTGTTATTCCACAAAAAGGAAGAGAGGATGGAATTGACTTTCTTGAAAAGTTTAGCAGAGATAGGGACTGGGATGTTGGAAATAGTATATAAAACTATGGGAGATAACATCATGTTTATAGTATCCAAATGCCCCCACCATGATAAATAAAGAGGATGCCATTTAGTGGTTAACTCTGAGATCTTATGAATGCATTTATTCATACATAGTGCTACTGTGTCCATAATTGAAGGAGTGAAGTGTAATCCTAAATATTGTATGGATTTGGGACTCCATGTGAAATTAGAAGTACTGAAATCTGATTTAAAAGTGTATTTAGTTAAGGGCAGAATCTCACACTTATCATTATTCAATTTGTAACCTGAAACAAGGGAGAATGACCTCACTTCCTCTAAAAAAGCATGAATTGAATCGTCTAGTTTTGACATGAAAAATAAATTATTGTCAGCGTAAATTGCAAGTTTAATGTGAGAGTTCGAAGTTTGGAAACCATGTAGATTTGGGTTTTAACTTAATTTAGAAAGAAATGGTTCCAAAGCCAAATTGAAAAGGAAGGGAGAAAGAGGGCATCCTTGTCAGACTCCTCCACCTAAATCAAAGAACGGGGAAATCAGGCCATTGGCTCAGACTGCAGCTTGTGGATTAGAATAAAGGAGAGATATTAAAGATATAAATTTGGGTCCAAAACTGAACCACTTAAGAGTATAAAATAAATAATTACACTCAACTCTTTCAAAAGCTTTTTCCTCATCTAGTGCTATTGCTGCAAGGGGTTGTTTTAGGTGTGAAGATTTTGATAGATCATTGATAAAAAGTCATGTGTTGTCAGTTATAGGTCTCCCTTTAACAAAGCCAGATTGTTCTTTGCCCAACAAGTTGAGTAAATAGGAGTCTAAGCGAAGGGCTAAGGCTTTGGAATACATTTTGTAGTCCATGTTTACCAAGGATATGGGCCTATGGCTTTGCCGGTATCTAGAGTCTTTGCCTTCCTTGGGAATGATGCAACAACAATCAAGTTTGTAGATAAATACAGACACAATAGATTCTGTATTAAAGTGACTTGTCCAGCCGGACAGTGGTCAAGAAGTGTTTAATGGTTTCAACAAAATAAATGGAGAATATCCTTCAACAGTATCACGTCGTGGGGTACAAGCCTATACCTCATTTAAACACAAACACTTTAGTACATTCAAAGTGAACAGGAAAGGGCTTTTAGGCAAAAAAAGCGTAGGTTGTTCTTTAAATCATAATAGGAACAAATATTTTCAAATGCGCCATTACATCAACATAGTACACAATATACACACTGTATAAGGCACATAAATTGGTCGACGGCGTTTCGATCCCACTTTTTAATTCAAAGGGATCATCATCAGGACATTTTGATAAGTGCCTAATAGTTGCAAGCCTCTAGAACCATGCATAATCCAGGGCTAGGGGTACAGGGTGATACGGTCACTGAAATAGGGACCGGCCAGGCAATGTAGGAAGTTCCAAGCGATTGCAAGTTGCTGGGGGTACCGGATCAGTCGGTATCACGTCCCACTCGGCAATGCGATCTGCAATTTGCTGGTGAATGAGACATATGTGTGCTTCTGAAAAAGAACCAATAGAATTGTTGAAGGAACAAAAGAATTTATCAAGGAGTGCAATTTGGGTAGTTTGGGGCACATGCATCAACATATCATTTTGTGATTCCTTATTTGCGAAAAATGAGAAATTGCAATTAAGGAATCGCAAAATAAAATGCATAAAAAAAAATCGCAATTTTTTTGCGATTCGGTAAAATCGCAATTTTTACCGAATCGCATTAATTTTGGGATTCTTTATTTGCGAATTCGCAAATAGCGAATTTCCCATGTTGCTGCATACCATGACATCACAACCAGGAAGCAAGGCCACTGATTGCACACACCTGGTTCTAGAGAGAGCTGGAGAAGAGGCAGTTGGCAGTTGGAGCTCAGCTAGGAGGAACTGGGGCTGACTGTGAGCCTGCAGCAGAAGGGAAATGGCGTCAGAAAATGCAGGAGAAGAACTACAAGCCAGAAAAAGAAAGATTAAATTTAGTGATCAGGAACTGGAAATTCTAATTGAGGAAGTAACTCAGAGGCAGGACCAGCTTTTTGGCAAACAATCTTTGAAAGTGCCAGAAGCTGCAAAGAGAAAACTATGGCTTGCAATCCAAGCAAAGTAAACGCTGTTGGGGTTGCCCACCGTGACATTACAAATTTACAAAAGCGCTGGTATGATCTGCGCAGTCGTGCAAAGGAAAGGATTGCCAACAGGATGAAGGCAGCTAAGAAGACTGGTGGAGGAACACCCAGGGACAGACCTAATACCCCCCTTGAGGACTTGGTGGAAGGCACCCTTACTCCAGAGGCAGTTGTTGGCGTAATAGACATTGACACCTCTGAGCATGCAGACACATCTAAAGATAAGAACACAACATGTGTGTTGCATGTAAATGTGAGTTTGAGAGACCCCTAAGTCTGTTGTAGTTCTTAAGAAATTGTCCCCTTATTGTAGAAATTAAAATGTATGAAATTGCAGTAACTACTAATCCTTTCACTTACTGCACTAATGCATCATGGGAGTTGTAGTCACTTCAAAATAAAATTATGAAGTACTATGGCAAAGTCTGTAAAAGTTAATATTTTACAATGGGAATGTAAGATTAGGAGACATATAATGCATTATGTAGGTTTTATTTGTAAAATACTTGATTTTACACAGTAATAAGTGCAAATTAAAAAAGTAACAGACTGTTTGCACTATTTCAATCATAGATACAGAACAGGACAGAAATGAACATGAAGGGTCCGAGTTTCACAGTCAGGACTTTCAAGACACAGATGAATCAAATGCAGCCACATATTCACCCACAATTGCACGTAGGAGTCTGACAAGCAGAGTGCGCCAACTGCAACAGTCAGAGAGTGAGGATGATGACAATGTATCTGTCCAACAACAGCAGGCTGCTCCAACCCCAGCAACCCTAAACACACAGCAGAGCAGGCGTAGTAGGTTGCAACAATTCTATAGGCGCAGGCCACGACCTTCACAAAATCAAACGGCAGGAGAAGATGAAAGGAACGCCAGTGTTGTGGAGGTTAAAATCCTGAAAGTCCAGCGCCTGCCAGGCAAAGACATACGTGTCATAAAGGGCAAAATTGTTAAAATCAGTCATGACATTGGTGGCATACACAACTGTATTCAGCAAATGTCAAATGTCATTGAGCAAGGACAGAGAGCGACAGCTGAAAAACTTGACCGTGTGGCAACAGCAATGGAGAAACTGTGTACAACAATACCATCGCAGCAATTAGCAAGTGACCGTAGGCATCATAGGGCAGGGTCCAGCATGCAAGGGTATACCAGGGCATTGAACCGTCTTTGCAACACTACACCTCAGCTTTCAAAGCGAACAGTCGCCATGCAATTGGAGATGTCACAATGTTGCGGTGATGTTGCCAGGGGCATGATGACACTCATGAATGTTGTGGAGGGCATGCAAAGTGAAGCTGCAAGTGGGAGCCTACTACATGTTGGAGGGAATGATGGGGGCTCACATGTAAGTAGCCTGCTGGAACCTTCTGTGCCTGGGGGACGTGGAAGCAACAGAAGACAAGAAATTGCAGAGAGGCCTACCTTGGTTGATGCAAAAAATTCTGGAAAGGCATTAGGGGTGCGTGGACGCAAGAAGTAGGATATGACTTAATAACCTACATAGCTTTTGTACAAAGGACATCTGAAGAAAATGCATTGCAATGACTATGACCAGTAAATGCATTTTAATTTGCTGTCAACACACTGCATGCACTAAGATGTGTTAAGTACCCTTAATCCATGCTGAAGAAAACTAAAATAAAAATATTTCAGTTATGCAGAAAGATGTGTTGTGTGATTCTTACCTCTATTAAAAGTAATGTTGAGTTATCTTTGCCCTTCTTCTCCCCTCTGCTGTGTCAGGTCCACGTAGTCTTGGTTGTGGTTGTTGAGGCTGGTTATCATCGTAAGGTAGTACATCCTCCTCCTCCAGTTCTATGCCTCTTCTAGTGGCTAAGTTGTGCAACATGGCACATGTTGCAATATTTTACAGCATATATCAGGACGATATTGTAAAGCACCGCCAGTCTTATGTAGTATACGAAACCGAGATTTGAGGACACCAAATGTTCTCTCAATTACGTTGCGGGTTGATATGTGTGCGTGGTTGTAGTGCTGTTCTTTCCGTGTAGTTGGATTCAAATAGGGTGTGAGAATGTATGACCTCACAGTGTATGCACTGTCACCTATGGAATGGGATGGAAGATACACATTAGGAGTACAATGTGACAACAAGGTTCAGCGATGTATTGTAATTGAAGGGAATATATTTACCAAGTAAATAGCAATCTCCAAAATCTCCGGCAAGCAGTCGTGCATGTATGCCACTATGCCTAAAAATGTAAGAATCATGGGCACTTCCAGGGTAACTTGCAACTAAGTCAGTGATTATAGTTTTGGAATTGCATATTACCTGAATGTTTAGTGAATGGTAACATTTCCGGTTGCGGTAAATGTACTCATTTTCAGATGGAGGACAAATGGGGACATGCGTTCCATTTACACAGCCAATCACATGTGGAAAATGTGCCATGTTGTAGAAATCTAATTTTGTTTGTAGCAATTCCTGTGGTGTGTTGGGAAATTAAATGTAATGCCTAATTCTTTGCAACATTGCATTGAGGAAAGCATTAAAGAAACGTGATAGGGAACTCTGGGACACACCTCCAGCAGTAGCTATGACCCCCCTGGAAGGACCCCGACGCAAGGAGGTGTAGTGAACACAAGACCTGTACATGGGTTGGTATGGTTTGTGTCCTGCGTGTCTGTCTCTGCAAGATTGGGTCTAATTTATCTATCAAATCCAAGATTGAGTCACCATTGAGTCTATACCTATCATATATTTCTGCTTCTGTCTGCCCTGGTAAGGTGACGCGTATTCTTAAAATCCTCTCATGTATCCTCCTTCTTCTCCTTGCTGCAGCTCTCAGCCTCAGCCTCCGTGCCGCAAGAAAGAGTGCTGCCATTGTGAAACATTTTTGGAGCCAATCTGAGCTCCCTTAAATACTATACTAATGATTTTCACCAGTTTTTTTTTCTCCTATTTTACCACCTGGTCTGAGTTCTTCTAAATTTAAGAATTCCTATTTGCGATTGTTTAAGGTCGCATATAGCGATTTTTCATGCATGTACTTTTTTTAGCTAAATTTGCGATTCCTTCATTTTGCGATATTTTAAGGAATCACAAAAAATTTACCGATTCCTTTAATTGCGGAAAAAAAAAATCTTCATGCAAAACTTGAAATTGCATTTGCAAATGGACGAAATTTGCGATTCACACCATTTGCGAATGCAATTTCAAATGATGCATGTGCCCCTAAGAGTTTAGAAGACTGGACTTAGAATTCTACGGTAAAACTTTCTGGACCTGGTGCTTTGTCCTTTTTAAGGCTTTGGAGAGCTTTTAAAAGGTGTTGCTGTGCTAGATCTAATTCCAGAGAAGATAAATCAAAAGGGGTTTGTTGGGGTTTTTGAATTGTGGAAAAATATTTCTACGTCTTTACATTTTAAATCAGCATGTTCATCTTAGATGGATTTGATATTTAACTTGTTATGTCGAATTTTCAAGTAATTAGTCAACATCTTCCCTGCTTTGTTTTTGCATCCATAGAATTTTGTGCTGGCTTTCAATAAATATAAGGAAGCATTATCTGTGGATTTCTTATTGAATTGCATTTTGACATTAAAAAGAGCAGTTAAGCATTCTTTCGAATGGGAAGTATAGTATGAATGTCCCAATCTCTTAATGTCTTGAAGGAGATCATTAGCAATCTTGTGTGCATTTTTTAATTTTTCGGCAGTAAAATCAATAATGAAATCTCTTGCTGAAGCATTAAAAGCATCCCATATAGTTGAAAATGACAAGGATTCAGTAGTGGGTCTTCCCCCTTCTTTTGGAAATGGTATTTTACATACGAAATTGGCCCTCCCCTATTTATCAGAATATATACATCTAGCCCGCTCCTTCTATGGCACTCTATATGGAGGAGAGATAAAGTACCATTGACCCAAATGGTAATAAGGAACTGTATAGCGATGCATAACTGGAAAAGGTCAAAGTGGCTAAGTTAGGTGGAGTCAGTCTTAAAAGAGATAGGGCTCCACAAACTTTTTAAAGACCCCCTGGCATGCAAGTGTGTCTAAGCAGAAAGTCATCCGCATGTTTATGTTAAAGGCTGAACACAAGCACAGGGAAGTTTATCAGGAGAAATCCACAGTACAGGTTTATCACTGTAACCCACCGCCCATGGTGAGAGAATTTCCCTATTTAGCCAACATAAACAATGCACGCCATAGATTTATACTGCTAAGATTTCGCACTAATTTAATTCCCTTAAATGCTTGGTTATTCAGAAAAAACATATAACCATTCCAACCTAATCATGTGCCCGTGTGATAATTTTTCACTACAATCCGAATTGCATATATTCCTATTCTGTGGGCTTTATGAGAGCGAAAGGAAGGCATACCTGAAGCCAATTTTAATGAAAATGGGACATAAGCAGTGCCGGGTAACATTATTCCATCTAAAACACTACCCGATCCCTTGGTTTGCTACTCTGTAGCAACATTCTTATGGGCCTGCATGAAGAAAAGGAAGGGGTTGACATTTAGCCCATTAAGCTGATTGTACATTTTAATTAATTAATATTCGAGAAATGAGTTGTCTCTTTTATTATGTTTTTTAATGCATTCTTATCTTATTCTAGGATCATGAAGAACAATTTTGGAATCTTAATGATAATATTTTTGGAACAACATTTTTATTAATGTATTTATTATGTGTGCTTTTATGGTCTTTTCTAATATGATCAAATAAAGATGATGATGATGATGACAAGAATTTACTCTGGTTCATCGCAAAATACTCACTGAAGAAGGTGGTGAAGGAAGCGGTGAACACTGGGTCTAGAAGAAGAGAGTTATTAAAATGCTTTCTTCTAGGGGTGTTAATTTTAGGCGGTAAGTCACGGCCGCCTGAGAGGGGCGTGGTCCGATAATAGAATGGGGCCAATTTTTGCGTTCGTGAGAGATTGTGAAATGTTGTGAGAAACAAAAATATAATCTACTTTGATGAGCTGGAGAATAAAAAGTATATTCTCTAATGGTTGGGTTGCATAAACGCCATGCATCAAGTAGTTTATGTTGAGTAATAGCGTGAACAAAAGATTTATGGGACTTATTAGGAATAAAAGTGACTTTCTGTCTAGTAATGGATCAAAGATCTGATTACAATCACCAGCTAGTATAAAATTATCTTCAATATAGTGAGTAATTTGCATCGCCAATGCATGCCAGAAGGGTGGGTCACCACCAGTAGGAGCATATACATTAAGAAGAGAGACTGAAACATCATTTAGCAACAATGTGGCATTCAGCCATCGCCCATCATCATATGATTCTTGCGTTATGAGTTTAACTGGAAGCGTTTTACAACAAAGTATCATAACTCCATTGCGTTTACCATCTCCTTGAGGAAAGAAAACCTCCCCCACCCAGCCTCTTTTTAATTTTAAGGATTCAGCCTCTTTAAGATGTGTTTCCTGCAGAAATACTATATCGGCATCTAATTTAGCTAGATGGGTTAAAACTCTCTGTTTTTTGATAGGATAGTTTAATCCTCTAACGTTCCAAGAAATTAGTTTTAAAGGCATAAGGTATCAGGAAAAGAATGAAATAAGAACGTGAAGCAAAAGTCCAATTCTGTAAAGCTAAGATATAGTGTGAAGGGAGAGAAGATAAAAAGAAAAAAGGTCAGGCCGAGAAGGAAAGAAAAAACAGATGAACAGAGCCAGAAATGTGAGGCGCACATAGTAATATAAAGGAAGATGGATGTAATAGATAAGTGGTGGAGAAATGGAAATATATTAAAATGTGATTATGCAACGATGAATATAGAAATAAACATGAGAATATAAGAGGAAATGAAAATATTAAGGACACCAAATAAGCAAAAAACCAAGGAACAAAAGTCATGACAAAACAAAGAACAAAAAACAAAACAAATAACATACCTAAAAAAAAGGGAACGTGGATGCAGGGTTGGGTGGAACCACATGGAGCAGACTTATGTCTAGGGATGGCTCGGCTAGACCGGGGGAGTACCACTTCGTGACTGGACATAACTGTTAAGCGAAGAATAACATATTTAACTTTAATTTATAGAATGAACGTTGAACATGAAAACAATAAAACATGATAACAAGAACTTAAGGCTTATCAAAAGCAGCAGGAAAAAAGTGAAAAAAACTATAATGCTGTTGAGGAGAAACTACCAACATGTAAATGAAGCTAACATCATAAAATCCACAATCAAAAGAAGAATAGCACCTCACATATGCAGTTCAAACAATTCATGTAATATGAGATGGGAAAGAGCCAGAAGAGTCCATATGATCCGTCTTGTGCAAATTTATGAAACTTTGCAGATGAACTGGATCTTCATAAGTTGTTGTTCTGTTGTTATAAGTAACCTTAAAAATACATGGGTGGAAAAGACCCTATCTAGCACCCATGGAGCGAAGGTCGGGTCTAATGTTGAGAGAGGCTTTACGTCTGGCTGCTATAACCTTAGAATATTCTTGCTCAAAGAACAGTGTGGAACCAGACCAAGAGATCCGTTGAATAGCTTTAGCTGCTGTCAATACTTTCAGCAAGTCAGTATACTCCAGAAAATAAAGAATGACTTCTCTGGGTCGTTGTGAAGATGAAGTTGTGGTGGGAGCTCGTCCCAACCTGTGGGTGCATTGTATGTTCAGCGTAGTGTCTTCTGGCATATGTAGGATTTTAGGGAGGAATGATTTAAAGACTGTAAGAGAGTCTGTGCCTTCGGCCCACTCCACCAGACCATAAATACATATGTTGTTTCTTCTGTTATGATTTTCAAGGTCCTCGACCTGCTTTTGAAGTTTTGAGACTTGAGAATGCAGAAAAGTAACACTCTTAGTAGTTTCGTTGAGGGAAGATACATTATGCTCTACTGCTGTAAGTCTTGTATCTAGTTGCGACCAATTGTCGGAGAGAATTTGTAATTTAGAATTGGTCTCCTCCATAAAGGGTCTGAGGGCCCGTATCTCCTGTAATGACAACTCCATTTAAACTGGAGAAGCTGGTTTAGGTGGTGAGGGGGGATCTTTTTTCAAGCTCTTCACATTGAATTTTCCTGGTAATGCTTGTGAGGGATCCATTATTGTGTTGATGCGCTCTGTTTCGATCAATCCTGAATCTTCCAGTTTGGAGAATTCTGAAAAAAGTGTTGAATTTTTAATAAAAGAGCATTTTGGTTTAGATGCTTTATGAATAGAACCCTTTGTTCTTCCCATGTACATGAGGGGTGGATAAAGCAGAACGTCCTGAAAGTGGATTCAGAAAGAAATAGCAGAAAAGTGGAAAAATGAGGAAGCAGCTTCAGCCTGAGATGTGCAACACTTTAAAATAAAATCTGAGCAGCCATACAAGGACTACTACAACCGCTAATGCAAAAACAGCCTATATGTTCCTTAAAATGCTAATTCCCTCTTCTTAATATATGTCATATGAGGCAGCGTTTAAAGCATGATAGTGGAAAATGCAATAGTAGCCTCTAACTGAAAGGATATTGTAAAAGAAAATATAAAGGTCAGATGAGTGCTTGAGAGTTCACCGTGTTATATTTGTAGATGTTCCTCAAAAAGGAGGTTGTGTCTTCATCTCCTCCGCCACTGTGGATTAGTGAAATAATGTTGAGTAACTGTACCACTTAAATGTTCCCCTAATAAGGGGTTATAGAGTTATTATAATCCAAAAAAGCAAGAGGGCATTTTGAGGTGGTTCATTTTCGCTTCTGTGAGGCAGTAAAACATTTGTCGCTCTGACCAGATGTCCAAGATGGCAGTCGCAATACTACGAGTTTGTGCTGCAGCACTTTACCTAAAAATAAAATGTCCAGTGATCCTGAAGAGCTTGAGGCGCTGGTGTATCATAGCGCACACCACTTCATCGATTGAGGGGAGAAGCTCAGGTAGGTCTGTGTTGAGAAGGCAAGTACAGCAGTAGAGTATGAAGCCTGCAAGGCTAAAGCGTTAGATACTAAGAGTCACACTGAAGAGATAAAACAGGACAATCCTTGGGAAGCCTCTAAGTGCGTATCTGTAAAGGACTTCAAATATCTATCTTGCAAAAAGCCATTCAAAATGGCGGCCGTAACCACATCACCTCAGGACTCTCAGGTTGATGAGGGGAAACTGGGTTAGAGGACCGCATTTAGCACAAAAGAGACAATGTTGTCAAGAACATGCTTTGCCAGCAAAGTTGGAAGTCCCAAAAAGCAAGATTTACGCTGATTAAACCGCTGTTCATTATAGAATTCAAAATGGCGGCCGCAATATCGCTGAGTCTTCTGAAGAAGGTTAATCTCGGAGTTAGGACGTACCAAATTGGTGTAATGATGAAGAAAGGCTCACATCTTGATCCACGGGTCTTCTGATATGTATTCCTCTGGTTTACTTTGCCCTATGACGTGAAAGAGCGTGGGACCGCCGCGCCGGATACCGCCATGCTCGTCGGGCGCCAAGCCACGCCCCCCCCATAATTCTAAGTTCTGTTCTGGATTTTCTTTGCACAATGCAATATATTCTAACATTTCTACATGGTGTTTGGTATGTATGTATGTATGTATGTTGTATGTTGCATGTAATACTTGTATAGCACACACTAAGCCAAGAAGGCAGAAGACAGTACATGGTCTCTAATTTTCCTGTCCAATGTTAGCATCCACCTGCTTCTCCTAATAGCCAATAGGAGCACGCTCATAATTGATAACGAGAGAAAGAACCTAGCTCACACCACTTTCACTCAGAGAACAGAATACACAAATGACTAGTACCCAACAACAGCTCTTTTCATAGTACCACCACTAAATATGCTGCAATTTAAGCAATTATTGTATTATAATGCAGGTTACCAGGCGGTGCAGGAACATTCCTTCAATATCTTCACTTTAGATATGATTTACAGGTGATTGTCAGAATATTCCCCACCATGAGCCAGTGGGCATCTTGCTCAACCTCTAAGTTTAACTGCTTCAGTAACACTCACTCAGGAAAGAAGGAGAATTCCTGTTAGACCTGTTAGACCTGGCATCTTTGGCATGGTTTTGCTCTAAGTTTTTGCCATCAAATCCTCAGTTTTGCTTACTTTATTTTTGATGGCTTTGGGATTCTGCACACTTTACCACTACTGAGCAGCACTAACGTTCTTGTGCCCTTACCCTAAAATATGGTAGAATTGGTTTACACCTATTTGGCATACACAATTTACTAGTAAATCCCTCGTAAAGAGATGCTACCTATGCCCAGGGCCTGTAAAATAAACGCTACCTGTGGATCTGCAGCACTGATTGTACCACCCACTAAAGTTGCCCTTTAAACATCCCTCAGGTCTGCCTTTGCAGTCTCTGTGTGCAGTTTTAAACTGCCATTTTGTACAGGGTGCAGTGTATAGAAATAATTAAACATGTACTTTTTAGTGTCACATGTCCTGGTAGTGGAAAACTCTTCCATTTGTTTTCCACTACTGCAAGGCCTACCCCTCCCATAGGATAACATTGGAGATACCTTATTGCATTTAATAACCTGTAACTTCCAAATGGGAGCAGGGACCAGTGCATGTTTGGTCTCTTTTGAATTGTATTGACAAATCCTTTCTTGTGGTGAAGCCAGATTTTAAATAGCAATTTTGAAGATGCCATTTTTAGCAAGTTGGTATTTTCCAGCCTTAGCCATGCAGTGCCTGCAGCCTGTCTCTGGGTCACATGACTGGGTGTAGCTGATAGTTAGGCTTTGTGTATTCCTCCTAGACAGCCACACACAATAGAACGCTTAGGTGTACATGGATGGGCGATCACTGAAGGTTGGAGCAGGGCACAGCCATACCTACACCTGGATAGGCTATTTCCTGCTCCACACAAAGGACTGCATACCCTCTGTAATTAGTCTGGAACCAGGGCAGGGGAGGCAAGAAACTGTGCACTTCAAAGGGAAACCTCTACAAGCTTCTCCCACTTCACAGGGAGGCCCCTGGA
This sequence comes from Lissotriton helveticus, assembly GCF_964261635.1. Taxonomy (NCBI): domain Eukaryota; kingdom Metazoa; phylum Chordata; class Amphibia; order Caudata; family Salamandridae; genus Lissotriton; species Lissotriton helveticus. The sequence goes on from NC_136072.1 coordinate 995,369,508, forward strand.
ATACATTTTGGACTTCAGACACCAACTCTTCAGTACACTTCTGGAGCTGTGGAAACTGTCAGGAAGAGGGACTACTGTGCTGGTAAAAGGACTGCCATTCTGCTGGATTGCTGCCCTGCCAGACAACTTCCTTGCTGGACTGCTGTCTTGCCGGATTGCTCCTCTGCTGCTCTCCTACCTGAGTCTGACTAATTGGACCTGAATCTGAACCCAGGACTCCCAAAGCAACTACAAGGACTAGTTTGCTGGCATCCTGTTCAAAGCACAAATGGGTGGACCTTAAAATCCAATAAAAGAAAATGCCCTAGAGATAAAGAGGATAAAGGCCGGTCACTTGATTGTGATATCCTTACTCAAACCACAAATAAGCAAAGGCAAAAAAGTGATGCAAATTAGAGCAAACCTACTCAATTAGTGTGATTTTTCCTTCAGTGCAAGGTCCATATTACTACATCTCCAGAAATGTGTAGGGCACACAGAATATAAAAAGAAAATATAGATGTGTGACCTTACATACCCCCGACCACCAGTGGTCATGCTTCATCTTTTGCCACACCTCATTCATCAAAGATCCTTCTAAATGTGAATGGGCTCCTAACAATGATGAGGAGTACTTTTGAGATGGTATGTAAATAGGGAAGCAGGATCTAGACTCTATAAACATCCTTGTATCTAATCCCAAGGATGACCTGTAATGTGGATAGATCTAGAGGTTGATTGAAAACATTACTGAAACTTGGGAATAGCTGGTATCCATGCATCTGCAGGGCTTGACATGTTTCAGCCCATAATCCAGCCCTTTAGCGAGTCCCAGGCTTTCTTCAGGACACCAGATCCCATTTTTCCTGACTAGCTGTGGACATACATTAACAGGCACACAATACTTTTTAATACGGTTCTAATCCTGTGAATTCTTGGGGGTTTGACATACTTTTGCAGGTGCAATAGGAGGGTAATACATTTGACAAATGTGTCAGTACAAGGATTGCCCAGCAAACCATTCCAAGGAGCCCTACATGATAGTTGTTAGAGACCTGCATATGCTGATATTGACTGCTGCAGTTCAAATCACTGCTTTGATACTCTTCTTAATGGAGACAATAGCTGCATTATGAACCTTTTTCAGGACCTAGCTAATGATTGAGGGGGCTTCTTTTGCACACTTAGCCATGTTTTTTCTCCACTACCAGATCCTGCTCTCTCAGCTTCCTGTTCTCCGGAAGACTTTACTGTCTTCTTCACTCGACTATGTGATTTTGATTTCACTGATAGAATATAGATGCTTAAAACAATGTAAAAAATATCGAAAAAAATATAGAATGCAAAAATATCGACCCCCTATACTTAAACAGGTAAGTGCAAAAATATAGAATCAAAAATATCCAAGTGAAAAATATAGATGTAAAAAATATTGATATAAAAATTAAAAAAAATATGTATTAAGGGCCAGATGTAGGTAGAATAGATTTACCGATTCTTAGGTAAATCTGAGGGGTGGATATGTAGGTATTCCAGATGTGCTGGAATAACGATTCGGAAATATTCGGTATTTACCGATTCGGTAAATACCGAATCGGTAATGCCCATTCATTCCTATGGGCTTTGGAGCCCATAGGAATGAATGGGCATTACTGAATCGGTAAATACCGATTTTCACAAGGGTGCAGGGGGTGTCACTTTGACACCCTCTGGCCCTCCCAAAACAGGCTCGGGTGCCATGTGGCAGGCATACATGCCCTAAGGGCAGGTCTGCCTCTCACATGGCATAGGTGTGCATGCACACATGTGTATGCACACCGGAATCGGTATTTTACCATCAAATTGGATTTGATGGTAAAATACTGATTCGGTAAGGCCTCTGGGACTCAGAAGAGTCCCTCCTACATCTGGGTGCCTCAGATTCGGTAAATTTACCGAATTTTTATTTTACCGAATCGGTAAAATTACCGAATCGGTAAAAAAATGCCCCCTACATACCTGTCACCCATTTACCGATCGGTAACGGCCAAAATCGTCCGTACCGGTCGGTAAATGGCCTGAAACGGCCATCTACATTTGGCCCTAAATGTATAAAATATTAATATCACCTCTAACAAAATAAACTACATTTTAACTAAATATAAAAAATAAATTTAATTAAAAAAATATAAACACACAACCATAATAATGTATACATATACATATATTTACTTTAAAATAATTTATTAACTATTATCTTTATTTAATTTTTAAACTTTTACATTATATAAAAATAAAACATATACATATATCAATAATAAAAAATAAAAAAAACATTCTACAATTAATTAAAAAATTAAACATTTCGTAATACAACAGTAGGCAAAATTTTGGATAGTGAAATAATTAAATTAACCATCCTACTTCAAAGAGTGTAACAGTAGGGAACGTATTGAATAGCCGAGGGGTAAAAATTACTATTCCCACTGCAGTGAGGGCAACAGTAGGGAAAGTGCTGGATATCGGAGGGGTAAAAATTACTATTCCCACTCCAGTGAGTGCAACAGTAGAGAAAGTTCTGGATAGCGGAGGGGTAAGAATTACTATTCCCACTCCAGTGAGTGCAACATTAGGGAAAGTTTTGGCTAGCTGAGGGGTAAAAATACTATTTCTACTCCATTGAGTGCAACAGTAGGGAAAGTATTGGATAGCATAGGGGTATCAATTACTATTCCCACTTCAGTGAGTGCAACAGTAGGGAAAATGCTGGATAGCGGTGGAGTAAAAATTACTATTTCCAATCCAATGAGTGCAACAGTAGGGAAAGTGTTGGATAGCAGAGAAACAAAAAATACTGATAACATTTAAACAATTGAAAACAATTAACTATTCTTAAAAATAAATACATATTATGTTAAAAATCTACGATTAAATATATTAAACATATAAAAATAACATATATTAATTATATATAACAAAAAGGTACAGATATTATATACAATAAATTGATCAATACATTTATAAACAGTATTTATTTAAAAGAAGCAAATATTGACAAATTATTTAAAACATAAATTATTTATTTTATTTTCTACCCTATAACACCACACCAATAAAAAAAGACTTCAACATTTGTATTTAAATGTATTTCCATAATTAGCATAAATTTATTTTTGAACATATTTTTTACTGCCACTTGTATGACAATAATACTTTTCGAAACTAGCATATTATTCCAAACACATTAATCTTACATTCAATCGATCGGGATATACAATTATGTACCACAGATTATTAGCATTACCCTGTTTGATATTCAACCATTGTGCACAAATCACCAATGTCATTATCATTCCTACAACCATTGGTAACAATAACTGTACCCCTAACCCCCCCACCCTCCCATCCCCTCCCTCTCCCTCCCCCCTCCCCGGGTCATGGGTGGTCATGTGCAGTACAAGGCAAGGAGACCAATGTATAATTGATTACCTCAACTATCTAAGTTTTTCTCTGAGGGGTGCAAAACTATTGGTGTGCGTGACGTGTCGGTCTCTACCTTAGTGGCACTCAGAGAAAGCCCCTCCATCTCTGGGGGGCCTGACTCTGGGGGACCCGTCCCCTTGGACAATTCTGCGATCATTAAATGCCAGGCCCTCACATCATCCTCAAGCTTGTCCTCCCTCCTGCCCTTCTGCATCCGTACCACCCCCGCGGTGCCACACTTCAGCACATCTCTGATACATTTCTTAAGCTTGGACAGTTCTGAGCTTAACCAGTGGATTGCTATTCATCTTTTTGCTAAGACGAGGCCCAGCTGCACACACCTTCTAGTGAGCTTTTTAGTTTTGGTCGTAGGTAACAACCCCAACACTACTCCTTTAATAGTGGCTGGTATGATCGATCCCGTTACAGTCTGCAGGGTATCAATAACTGCCCCCCAGTATCACATCAGCTCAAGACAGTCCTTCAACATATGAATAAAATGTGCATCCTAGCGTCTACATCTAGAACATGTGTTGATCCGGTCCGGATATATTTTATGTAATACTCGGGGAGGTATGTCTGATGCACCACTTTATATTGTGTTAATTGGAAGCGTGCATTAGAACTTTTTGTCTTGACCCGCCTCCGTAAGTGGTTCCCTCGTGCCATTTTGTATGTATCTGAAGGGGGCAGCGGGGTATCCTCCCTTAATACTTTATATATGTGAGAAACCAACCTTCTTCCCCCTGCCAACATGGTCACCATCCGCAGTACCGCTGTGATCTGTGGTTCCTGCCCACAACGGAACATCCGGGGCATATAGCGTTCTCTTGAGTACTTTCCGCACCACTATTCCACAGACCAATGCAACGTGACATATGATATAAGGAAAGGAGTCTGGAATCTTAGCCCCAACAGAAAAAGCTCCTGCAACAGAACCCCCCAACAATTTCTTCTCCCAGTTGTCATGTTCATCAAACCAGTGCACCGCATGTTTCAATTGCAGAGCTATGTAATAGAAATGTAGCTGAGGGACCTCCAGAATTCCCCGCCGCAACCTCGCTGTAGAGTGCTCAACTTTATTCTCTTCCTTTTAGGCCCCCACAACAGCTCTACTATCAAGCTATCAAGCTGCTAGAAAAACTTTTGTGGGACCAAATACAGGGAATTCTGTAGTGTGTAGAAACATCGTGGCAGGACAACCATTTTAGTCAATGCCACCCCATTAATGATGATGGGAGTTCCTTCCAGAAAGCCACAGATCTTCTGATAACGTCCACGCTCCTTGCTATATTTGCAGCTAAGCACGTCTCGCTGGTGTGGGTTAGAATAATCCCTAGGTACCGTGCCCCTTCAGGAACCTATCTCTTCCCCACCGTGGGCAAATCAGTCTCAGATTTCCCTCTTAAGTCCCCCATGGAAAGCAACTTCGATTTCCCCAGATTGAGGTGTAGACCGGACCACATAACAATCTCCTCCAGTTCCGCAGTGAACACCGGGACTGCCTCCACCGGCTGGCATACATATACCATCTTATCGTCAGCATACATGGAGACCACGTGCATCAACTCCCCCAATTTAATTCCCCATCCTTCCAGCTTTCTACGTAAAGTGATGGCCAGCGGCTCCATTGCGATGGCAAAAACGAGCGGGGATAAGAGGTACCCCTGCCAAGTACCCCCCCTGACACAAAAGCTGTCCAAAACTTGCCCTCAAATGCGAATCCTTGGGGTTTGTCTATTATATATGACTTACATCCAATTTATAAAGGATTGTCCTATCCCCATCCTGGCCATCACTGCCCACATACTATCCCACTCTACCAAATCAAATGCCTGTTGGATATCCAATAGCCCCAGTGCCCAGTTTTCTGCTTCCAGACTCGGTGCATGCCAGACGTGTGGCATTAGACATGAGGGCAGTAACCGGGCCACCAATATCCCACTCATTTTGCGTCCACATTAAAGAGCGGAATAGGTCTGTAGGAGCTCGCTAAAAAGGGGGTCCCTAACAGGTTTAGGGAGCATAGATATAATTGCCACCGGCATTGTGTTCAGTAGCGTTTTACTGTCCAAGGCCTCATTGAACACTTCAAGTAAATGATCCACCAATAAAGGCGCATACTGCTGATAAAATTCCGCTGGGAGCCCATCTCCTCCCGGGCATTTTGCCGACTTCAATTTCCGTATGGATACCAGGATTTACTCCAGGGCCCGAGAGCTTCCGCCTCCTCATTATCCAGCATGGTAAGTGTCATTCCAGCCAAAAACTTCAGTAACCCCCTAAAGAGTTGTGCCGGGTACCCGTGCATGTAGACTCCATATATGATGCCAATTCCTTTAGGATCACCCCTTGCATTTGCAGTAGGGTCCCATCGCGCGTCTGTAATTGTAAGATGGGCATATGTTCCTGTTCCGTTTTTTTTAGCCTAGCTAGTAGCGCCCCTGACCTGTCCCCTTGCATGTGCAGCATCTGCCTATACGATGTATACATGAATTTTTCCAGCTGGGCCCAGGCGTCTAACTGCTCCCCATGCACTTTGGTCCCTGCCCCTCATGTAACATGTTTTCCAGCCCCTTCAATTGGCTTTCAAGCTTTGTGATGTTCCTATTTAACTGCTTTATCAACAAAAAGAATAGGGGGGACCCAGGAGCTATTCGAGATCCAGTGTCCGTGCTCCTTATATCAATATCAAAACCAAAAAAGGGACACTGTTCCTCAACGTCGGGTGCAAACAGTCACCCGAAGGGTAAGGGTGCAAATAGTCACCCATGTTTTTCAGATAAGAAAGAAGGAAAGGAAAAAGAAGAAATGTCCTAGGAACAAAGGACCCACCAAAAAAGTGAAAAAACATATTTTGTCCTCTGTTGCCCTCACACACCCCTGGGGGTGTCATGCTTCATCATCAGGCGTTTGCTCCTCGTAGGGCCAGCGCTGCAATTCCCTACGGGTCCCCCGAAGGGTCTCTTTATCGGAGATCTTTTTAGGACAGCCGGATGATGCATGCGGGTGTGCGGGGTGGGGGTCCAACGAGGGTAAAGAAAGTGCGTGCAAAGTGAAAATAGTTAAAAAGGGGGTTAAATATGCAGCAAAGGTCTCATTTGTGTACCATAGCAGACTTAACTGCTAAATAAAATCTTGTTCCTGTAGGCACACTGACCCCAGGGGTCTAGAAGGATGGGTCAACATGTTTCGCGCCTATGTCGTCTTAAGGGTCGTTGGCGCTTCATCAGGACCAATACTATAAGATTAAGGTGCACGTGAAATCAAATAAAATACCCTCTAAATTTTAACAGGGCGGGCGGTGAGGTTGTATACCTATGATCTGGCTACAGCTTCATTGTATATACCGCTCCTGTTCAATACCTAGGAAGAAAAGACATAGTCAATCACAGATATGTGCATCAGTAACAACTTGATGCCATATCATGTGCCACCGCTGTGTGCACATCATTTACACAAAAACACAACAAAACTGGCACACAAGATACCAAGTACACAGGTAGTCACTCGATGGTCACTCGATGGGGTCACCACCTAATGAGATATCACTGTCAAGATCTGGAGGGGACCACACTTTAGCATTGACTACAACAGCTAGTCAATAGCATGGGCGACAAAAACAGTGGCCCCATATATATTTAGAAATGACTCAAAGTCTCAGTAACTAGCGTAAGTAAATGCAAGGTCGGCACCATCAGCGCTGAGTGCCGTCACGATTGTAAATATTCGAAAGAGCTCACCTCACTTGCTGAGGGGTGTCTCCTCTGGCGAGAACACTCGGCGCCCGCACATTATCGGGCTTGAAACCACTAGAAAAATAAATAGGAATATATGAAGCCATGTGTCAAGAAGAGACCCGGGCACAAAAGTATCTGAGCCGCGATGTTCAAATCCCTTCTACAGAAGCGAATACAACTTACTTTTGTCCCAGGATGTTGCCTCCTATGCACCTACCCAGTCCAAAAGTCAGGCAATAATGAACCAAGGTTGACACGGATGTTGGCGCTCATTAAATGCTTAAGGCAGGTGCCTGGGCGTAAACCATTTCCGGGAGGTCCTACGATAGTCAAAAGGTCAGCGCATGCGCGAATGCGCGTGTTCAATGCGCATGTGCATACGTCAGGGTTAATAATCCGCAGTGCATGCGCCATGGTTCAATGGTACATTATGCCTATCAGGCCAAATCACAAGCTCACTTATGTGTTGCTAAAGCTGGCCAAATACTTGACTAATCGGCAAGCCATCTTTAAACTCATATGCGCACCACATCTCTATTCTGTATACACAGGGGGTGCCCGCGTAAATGCAAATTATACCTTATTGACCCTGGACAGAGGCCAGCAATGTGTAAAAAGTCTATACTGATATAGTGTAGATGGCTACATATCAACATATCCTAATTCTGAAAAGTAAATATGAAAAAAGGAGAAACAATAGAATGTCACTCGGGCAGCCACTTAAGCAACCCACATGCATCCTCTCTCATAAGAAATTAAAGAGAGGTAGTATAAACCTTCGGAATCCTACTACAGCAATTGGCCGAGGTAGAGTCCTCAAAGAGTCCCCACCCACAATAGAGTGGTACCCCGTGTGCCAGTTTAGAAGAGAAATAAATAAAAAGAAAGAACATATATGGGTCCACGGCTGAACCGCCGTGCATAATTTATCAACAAAAAGAAGAGGGGGGACCCAGGAGCTATTCAAGGTCCAGTCTCCGTGCTCCTTATATCAATATCAAAACCAAAAAAGGGACACTGTTCCTCAACGTCGGGTGCAAATGGTCACCCGAAGTGTAAGGGTGCAAATAGTCACCCATGTTTTTCAGATAAGAAAGAAGGAAAGGAAAAAGAAGAAATGTCCTAGGAACAAAGGACCCACCAAAAAAGTGAAAAAACATATTTTTTCCTCTGTTGCCCTCACACACCCCTGGGGGTGTCATGCTTCATCATCGGGCGTTTGCTCCTCGTAGGGCGGCGCTGCAATTCCCTATGGGTCCCCCGAAGGGTCTCTTTATCGGAGATCTTTTTAGGACAGCTGGATGATGCATGCAGGTGTGCGGGGTGGGGGGCCAATGAGGGTAAAGAAATGTGCGCGCAAAGTGAAAATAGTTAAAAAGGGGGCTAAATATGCAGCAAATGTCTCATTTGTATACCCATAGCAGACTTAACTGCTAAATAAAATCTTGTTCCTGTAGGCACACTGACCCCAGGGGTCAAGAAGGATGGGTTAACATGTTTCGCGCCTATGTCGTCTTAAGGGTCGTTGGCGCTTCATCAGGACCAATACTATAAGATTATGGTGCACGTGAAATCAATCAATTAAAATACCCTCTAAATTTTAACAAGCGGGCGGTGAGGTTGTATACCTCTGATCTGGCCACAGCTTCATTGTATATACCGCTCCTGTCTCACCATGTAAGAGGTTTTCACTCACACTCCTCTTACAACCACCTTAATGGCTTCCCATTCAAGGGATCTGGTAGAAGCGTACCCCCACTTCTCCTGGAAGTAATTTTGAGTTTAAGAACACCACTGCAGCCTTTGATGGATCCGATAGTGCCTCCACTCTTTGGGCCCGATTAGGATGGCGAGCGGATCGCCCCAGCCAGGCCGGCGGTAGCCACCGCCAGCCTGGTGGGGGCGATACGCCCGCCATCCATGCAGAAATGACCCCCCGCCATATTATATTGGGTGGGGGGTCAACAGAGGACGGAAAAACCGTCCGCCGCATTTCTGCCCATTCGACATGTCGACAGGGCGGAAAAGGGTTCTATATGGTGGCGGTGTCTGAAAGACACTGCCAGTCATATTAGATTGTGCATTTATCACTGCCTTTCCTTTGCGGCATTGCCGCCACGGAAAGGCATTTGGAGCCTGCTTAGGGGGCCATTTTCACCCCCCTGCCTTTCAAAGAAAACATGGCAGGCACCGCGCGGTGCCTGTCACATTGTGCTTTGAAAAGCACAACATGTATTTTTAGCATTGCGGAGGGCGGTGCTTTCAGCACCGCCCGCCAGAATGTTAAAAATACGGAATGCGTCCGCCACTGTAGTGGGCGCATCCTAATTGCCCCCACGAGATGCCAGCCCTTATACGGGCGGTCCATTTCAACGTGGGGACGGCGGGCGGACTTTCCTAATTGTTAGAAATGGGATTTCTGGCTGGCTAAGGCTTGCGCCAAAGCCAGGCAGAAACAACCACTCTAGTCAGGGCAAGGGATTTACACTCCAAGATAACCCCTGCTCACCCCCTTGGTAGCTTGACACGAGCAGTCAGGCTTATCCCGGAGGCAATGTGTAAAGTGTTTGCGCAACACACACACACAGCAGCAACACACTAGGCACACCACAAAAAGGAACTCCACACAAGGTTATATATAAAAAAATACCCTTTGTATTACCATAAACACATTAGATAATAATCACACAATTACACTGTGCCAACTGGTACTGGGCAGTATTTACAGGGGATTATTTACACCAGACAGAGCCACGTGGGCCACTGTCAGAATCAGCACTTAGTAGAAATAGCACTTCTAGAACATAGAATAATTGTAGCACAAAATAACAAGTGTAGGACACCACCAGTAATCACTGGTAAAAGGCAGGTACACACTACGCAATACTAATCACCATAGGCATAGGTCACGCAGGTAAACATAAACTTACTAGCATAAACCATACTAGGCAAAACAACCTCCTAATCATTAAAACACAGTTAGAGGTATCTCAGGCATAAAGGCATTGCACATTTCGCATAAATCACATTAGGCATCATGTAATTACCATCATAAGTACAGTAGGCAATCACCTTGTGCAAGAATCACATTAGACACGGACCCCAGTCCAACTGGTCTTCCATGGGACTCAAATGCCTTAGTCCAACAGTGTCAGGGCTGCCAAAAGAAGAGGGCGCAAGAGTTTAGCGCCTAAACGTGGCAGCTGCCCACTACTTTCTGGGCAGCTGTGAAATCACAAAATGAGGCACTGGCACTCCCTGTGCCAACTCTGTCCCCCCCTGGGACACTAACAAAATAAAATGTGCCCCAAACGTTGCAGCTGCCTGCGCTCTCGCAGGGCAGCTGGAAAACTGCACCAATGAAGTATGTCCTTAGGAGCACACTGGCTCCTGAAAACAACTAGGGCCTCGTTGAAGCCCTCAGGCTCTAGGAATAATGGGGATAGAAGGCGTAGGCACCACTGGCCGTTGGAGCCCCCATTGGGTCCCTTAAACAAACTGTGCCCCAACGTTGGAGCCACGGGGCTCTGAAATGAAATATGCCCCCACGTTGCACTTCGCTGTGCAGGGAACAAACTGCGGGGAGAATAGCTTCCTCCCAGGGCTCCACTTTGAAGAAAACTGCCCCAAACAATGTTAGGCCGGAGCCCCACTCACCTAGAATCCTGGCGTGGGGCTCATGCTCAGCAGGCCTCCTCCGGGCACCGACAACGTGCCCGACAGGTCCTGCTCCGGGGGATTCTTAAGGAACTAGGCCGCCCTACTTTGCAGTGACGGCGGGCCTGCTCAGGGCAGATACAGGCTCACGCTGCCTGGTCCAGCAGCACTACGGAACTCATGGAGCCCCCCTTCCTTCCGGTCTCAACTTACTGGGTGGCTCTTTGTTCTCAGGGGACTCCGCTGCTGGGCTCTCCTCACTACATGGGAGCCCCGCTAATGGACAGGTTGCTTCCCGACCCGGCCAGCACTTCTCCTTTGGCAATGGAGCGCGGGGTGGGCTCCCGTCGGCTTCCGGCTTCTTCTTGGGCACAGGAGCGCGGGTTGGACTCCTGTCCGCTTCCTGCTTCCTCTTCTCTTGCGGCCCACCCACGTCACCACACAGGTTGCTTGGCTTTCTGTGTAAGCCGGGCAGCGGCGGTGATTCTTCACTACGGGGCAAAGCGAGGGGTAGGCACCCTCGAGATTAAAAATATACCGCGGCACAAGGTCTCTGGCGGGGTGGGCACCCGCTAGGGATATCACAAAACCGGCAAATATGCGGGGTAGGCACCCGCTAGGCAATTAATAAAATGCAGCGAATGCAGGGAAATCCCAACGCTGGGGATTCCCTCAAGGGTGATTGTAGTGCCGCACCGAAATAAAAGATTTAGCGCTTCCTCAAGGTGAAAAATAAAGCGCTCTCCATGCACTACAGATATAGCGCTCCCCAGGAGCTGTAGTGGTAAATGGTCAAAATATCGATTCCAAAATATAGACTAACCTAAATATCGACTCCAAAATATAGAATGGACAAAATATCGAATGAACAGAATATAGACATCCAAAAAATTGTTTTGAAGGTAAGTAATGTAATATCGATTTTAAAAATATAGACAGTCAAAATATCGAAGTACATAATATAGTTTATTAAAAATATCAATTTTTAATAATATAGAATTTTTTTAAGTGTTTTGTATGTTAGTATATGTGCGAAAAGTGTATATATTTCTGTAATTTATTTTAAGTAATTCATTTTATGTTATTTAATTTTTGCGTAATTTCATTCTGTAGCGGGTTGTGGGTTTTATAGGAAAATAGGGTGGAAAGTAATTTAATTATAATTAATTAAACATGTTAATTAATTAATTGGTATTTATTTAGAATAAATTGTTAATTCATTTTTAATTGGTAATTAATTAATTCTTAATTGATAATTAATTGTTATTAATTGATTAATTGATAATTATGTGAAATAAATTAATTTATTTTCTGTAGCGGGTTGTGGGTTTATAGGGGAATAGGGTGGGAAGTAATTTAATTATAATTAATTAAATATGTTAATTAATTAATTGGTATTTATTTAGAATAAATTGTTAATTAATTTTTAATTGGAAATTAATTAATTCTTAATTGATAATCAATGTTTATTAATTGATATTTATGTGAATTAAATTAATTTATTTTCTGTAGGGGGTTGTGGGTTTATAGGGGAATAGGGTGGGAAGTAATTTAATTATAATTAATTAAATATGTTAATTAATTTATTGGTATTTATTTTGAATACATTGTTAATTAATATTTAATTGATAATTAATTAATTCTTAATTGATAATTACATTTTATTAATTGATTAATTGATAATTATGTGAATTATATCAATTTATTTTCACTAGAGTGGGAATAGTAAATTTGTACAACTACGCTATACAACGCTTTCCCTACTGTTGCACTCTCTGGAGTGGGAATAGTAATTTTTACCACTACGCTATCCAACGCTTTCCCTACTGTTGCACTCTCTGGAGTGGGAATAGTAATTTTTACCCCTATGCTATCCAACGCTTTCCCTACTGTTGCACTCACTGGAGTGGGAATAGTAATTTTTACCCCTACACTATCCAACGTTTTCCCTACTGTTGCACTCTTGGAGTGGGAATAGTAATTTTTCCCCCTACGCTATCCAACGCTTTCCCTACTGTTGCACTCTCTGGAGTGGGAATAGTAATTTTTACCCCTACGCTATCCAACGCTTTCCCTACTGTTGCACTCTCTGGAGTGGGAATAGTAATTTTTACCCCTACGCTATCCAACGCTTTCCCTACCGTTGCCCCCTCTGGAGTTGGAATAGTAATTTTTACCCCTACGCTATCCAACGCTTTCCCTACTGTTGCACTCTCTGGAGTGGGAATAATAATTTTTACACCTACGCTATCCAACGCTTTCCCTACTGTTGCACTCTTTGGAGTGGGAATAGTAATTTTTACCCCTACGCTATCCAATGCTTTCCCTACTGTTGCACTCTCTGGAGTGGGAATAGTAATTTTTCCCCCTACGCTATCCAACGCTTTCCCTACTGTTGCACTCTCTGGAGTGGGAATAGTAATTTTTACCCCTACGCTATCCAACGCTTTCCCTACTGTTGCACTCTCTGGAGTGGGAATAGTAATTTTTACCCCTACGCTATCCAACGCTTTCCCTACCGTTGCCCCCTCTGGAGTTGGAATAGTAATTTTTACCCCTACGCTATCCAACGCTTTCCCTACTGTTGCACTCTCTGGAGTGGGAATAATAATTTTTACACCTACGCTATCCAACGCTTTCCCTACTGTTGCACTCTTTGGAGTGGGAATAGTAATTTTTACCCCTACGCTATCCAATGCTTTCCCTACTGTTGCACTGTTTGGAGTGGGAATAGTAATTTTTACCCCTACGCTATCCAACGCTTTCCCTACTGTTGCACTCTTTGGAGTGGGAATAGTCATTTTTACCCCTACGCTATCCTACGGTAATAATATTGTGTATTTTTTAATAATATTATGTTAATATATATATATATATGTTTTAACAGATATGACTATATATTTTTTTTATAAGTTAAATTAGTTATTTAATAATTTTAAGGTAATTTAAGTATTTGTAAGTATATTTTAGCTATTTTTTTAAATTTTACATTATTTTTAAGAAATTCGATATTTTTACAAAGTATATATATAAACTATATTTTGGGTTCGATATTTTGGTACTTACCTGTCTGTAGATAGGAATTCGATATTTTGTCTGTCGATATTTTGAAATCTATATTTTGGGTAGTCTATATTTTGTCCCTCGATATTTAGTCAGTGATCCGCTGTAGTACATAGTTCCAGGAAAAGTCTTTAGGAAGGGAGGCTGGGCCCGGGGGCCAGCTCATTGGGACCTCCAGGCAGGGAGGCAGTCCCCAGTGGCAGTACCTCCTGGCGCCCAGCAGCAGCAGACCCCCCGCAAGATAGGATCCAGAGAACATTTCACATGGGGTCACAGCCCCTTTTTATACACAATTTCCCTTTGTCTAAGGTTGTAGGGCAGGGGGAGAACATGGTACAACTGGTTCTTGAGCACTTTGTTGTGCTCAGCCCCTCTCCCCATTCACAGGACAGGCTAAGGACATCAGGCGCACCACAGGGGGCGGAGCCAGCATTGTGGAGGGAAGGCACAGCCCTATTCAGGTACCAGGTGCACTCCTCCCTCCCATCTACATGCAGATCTCCCCATTTACCACCGGGCAGACCTATTCTGACTCCTGGAGCCAAGCACACCAGCCATCTCCTGTCACTCACAAGCCAGACAGGCAATCCACACTCACTGCACACAGACATGCCAACTTCTAGAAGTGGCACTTCTACACTAGTCACATTAAATCTGTGCACACCGTCTCGCCGCATTTAATCTCACGAGTTTGCACATACCAAACTCGCCCCTGCACTCCCCACACATCAGAAACTGCCTTGGACACACATCTCCCCCATGCATTCCTATGGGAGGGCAGGCTAATCTCACCACACGCACTCATGCTGCGCACGCACTTAACACTGGGATACAGTGTTAAAGTGCGCAGAAGCCTAAAACAACTAATACCAGGTCATATTTAAAAGCAAAAAGTTTAGGGGTGACCCTGCCAAAAGGACCAAGTCCAACACAAATGATGCCCTTAGTCTCCAAAGCGGGATGGCCGGATGGCCGGGTCCGCTCCTCAGCAGGATCGACAGTGGTGCGTGGTCTGCAATGTAGCGAGGGAGGTACGAAATACTTTCTGTATCCTCCAACAGTCCCAGCATAAGGTAGCAATGTTCAATACGACTAAACGTATTAGCCGCTGGGGTGTAACAAGAGACCACTTTAGTTGTCGGATTCCTGGCCCTCCACTCGTCCCTAAGTTGCAAACCCTGGATCAGCCGATCTAGTGATCGCAACTTGCGTGGCTTAGCCTGCGGCCTTGGGGGGTCCCTATCCAGATCTGCTTCGAAGACACAGTTAAAATCGCCTAGAAGGACAATCTCTGCCCCTGTGTATGGGAGCGCTGCTTTGAGGACTGCCGGGAAAAAATCCAGACAGTACACATTTGGGGCATACTCATTGATAATACACAACTCCTTACCCTCCCATTTGCCATGCAGAATAACAAATCTCCCTTTGGGATCTAGAAAGTGACTCATATGCTTGAACGGGACTCCGGAGCCACCCAAATCACAGCCCCTTGCACACCCTGAGTAGGAAGTAGCATACATCTGTCCTCTCCATTTCCTGCGTATCCTCGCAATCGTCCCCCAGACTTGCGTTTCCTGCAACCCTGAAATCCCAACTTTATACCCATAATTAACATAATTAATAATAAATTAAAAAGATATTATTAATATAAAACATAATCAACATTGATTGAGTACAAATTCTATATTATCCACAACATACACCTAAAATTAATTAATTAATAATTCATCAATAAAAACAAATTTACTACCCACAATGTACACCTATAAACACCACAACACACACCTACAATTTATTATACAATTACCATGATTAATTACTAATTAATGAATTGAAATGAATTAACAACTAATTAATAATTCATCAATAAAAACATAAATTACTTCCCACCATTTACACCTATAAACACCACAACACACACCTAAAAGTAATTACACAATTACCATCATTAATTACTAATTAATTTAATTACAATGAATTAACAACTAAGGGGCCCATTGGGATGTGCCCGCCACCCTAGCGGTGCTGGGACCGCCCGCCAATGGTGGGGCGGTCTAGCCCCGGCGATTAGGATGCCACTGCCGCCATGGCGGTGGCATCCTCCATTCCCAGCATTGTGGCGGGCGGTGCTCACAGCACAATGCTGGGAATTCACTGCATGCATTGTCATGCACAATGTGACAGGGTGCCTGCCACCATGTCCATGACAATGCAGAGGGTACCATAGATACCCCCCATGTGCACCATCCACCCCCCAATACCCTGGACGCCCGCAACAGGCCTCCAAAAGCAGAATCTGCATGCCTTTTGGAAAGGCATGTTTCCGCCCCCATACTAATATGGATGGTGGTGTCTAGCAGACACCTCCACCATATTAAACCCTTTTCCGCCCTGGCGACTTGTTGACCGGGTGGAAAAGCGGCATACTAATTTGGCAGGGGATAAATGGGTGGCGGGCAGGGAAGGATGTAGGACGGATCGCCACCGCCATGCGGGTGGTGGCGATCCGCCCTACATCCTAATGACCCCCTAAATATTAAATATTAATAATAAATTAATTTACACAATTAACACTATATCATCTCAATTAAACAAACATTAATAAATAAAAATTATTCAATAAATGTAATATAATTAAAGTACTTCCCACCCTATTCCCCTATAAACCCACAACCCGCTATGGAACTAAAAATGCAAATTTCAAATAAAAGAAAAATAATTACTAAAAAATAATCAATACATTTTATAATTAAATTAGTTCTCACCCTAGTCCCCCATAAACACACAACCCGCTTCGGAACTAAATTTGCAAAATTTACCCAAAAATTATTAAATACAAAAATGTTAACACATATAATAAAAACAAAAATTATTAAATACAAAAATGTTAACACATATAATAAAAGTACCAACAATACTTATACAAACAAACATCAAATGCATAAATAGAAAAAAAGGCGCTGACGCGTTTCGGTGGTAGTTTCTTGATAACAACCACCTTCTTCAAGACACACAGAATAATAGTCTCCATTGTATTTAAGCACGTTAAAAACCTAATAAGAACAAAGCATAAAAACATGCATATCGACATCAAAATTTAAAAATCTTTTCTTAATGAGCACAATATATACCCTTGTATTTAAGCCCGATAAAACCTAATGAGAACAGAGCATAAAAACATACATATCAACATCAATATATGAGAGTCTTTTCTTAATGGGCACAATAAAATATAAAAATCATTAGCAATAATCTCTAAACATCAAAGTGATGTACATAATTGTCTGCAGGGTCCAGGTATAAACAAGCACTCCCCACCTTTCACACCTCTTTTAGGTTTGTGTTATTTGGGCAACCACTCCAAATAAGGTATCCCAATCTCTAAACATCAAAGTGATGTACATAATTGTCTGCAGGGTCCACATATAAACAAGCACTCCCCACCTTTCACACCTCTATTAGGTTTGCGTTATTTGGGCAACCACTCTAAATACGGTATCCCACTGTTTATACATGTTGATTTCTAAAAAAATATAACACAAGTTACCCACCTCATCAGTTGCAGAGGTAGGTTTTATAATAATATCCTTAATTCTCTATACGCAGGGCTCCTTAGGGCTCCAACGTGATGAGAAAATCTGTCTGGGCCAGAGAGAAACATTGTCAAATAGATGCCAATTATATCAGTGATATTGGAATGCTCCTCCATTTCTATCCCATTTGGGTGTGTCCCCATAAATCAACATACCTAATAAGTAATCAGAAGCTGTACCTCAAATGTCTTAGCTCCAGTTGACCGTCCGCCTTTTTTGCTATTTATGCGGTTGTATCCAAGATACATGTTCATGCCCAATAGATGATTTTATTGATGGACATTTGAACAGACAAATGAAATGAATTCCATGTGGAACAATCCATATGTGATGTGACCAATAGATTGCACTCTTTCTTTGTCTCTCATAAATTACATATGTCTAGTATTGTGGTTCTTAAGGTATTGTCGTGATTTTGATCAGGTTATGATCTTTTTAGAATAGTAAGATTGTTTTTAATAAACATATATATATATTTTTGAATATACCTTTGGTAGTCATCAGTGTGTGTAATATAATTGCCTAATAGGGTCCGTTTTCTAACTGTGTGTGTGAGGATTGTGTGCATCTGCCCCCTTGAATCTTGAGAGTTATATGAATCATATGTGAGTTGAGAACCTTTTGGTTGTCCCAAGAGAATTCTGAATCTTAATTTACCTGTGGTACCCCTTCTCTTGGGTAGTGGGGTCGCTCCCTGTTTCTATAAGTATCTTTCTACCGAAACCAGCTCCATTGGATTCCATCTCCTTTGCAGAGTAAATTTTGTTTCCTCTGTACTTTTTTCAAATTTTATCATGGCAAGGTACCACTACATTTGGATTCCTTGATCAGGGGGCACAGCTACCAGTGGTTCGGCCGGTGCAATGCACTGGGGCCCAGAGGTGTGAGGGGGCTGACTACAGCAACACCTTGAGCCTTGACAAGGCTCCTAAATACTGAGGCTGGAGTTCTGAAGGTGAACGAGCAATAAAGAAGACTTCACATTTTGTTTTCATCCTGTCACATTTGCTGTGCATTCAAAAGAAGAGATCAAATGTCAATCTAGTCTTCTGACAAATTGTTGCTTATTCTTTTAACATGGAGACGTGTGTTTACTATTCTTTAGCATTTGGCAAAGTTTGAGGATTTTGTAAAGTGAACTATGTGACAATCTTGATGGTGTGAAAGGAAAAACATTTAGGAAAGCACAAATAAAGTGCTTATTTAAATACATTCTATAGTGTAATGGAAAAAAAGATTTTAATAGGATCAAAACAAATGAAGACACTTTGCTTGGTGATGCACAAATGACAAATATTTGCTGAAACCACATTTTTACACATTACCATTTGTGCACTATATAATTTTATCAGTAAAAATGTACGTCTGTGCAAATGTAGTAGTCATTTTAACCCCTTCGACGCTGATGACGAGCTGGGCTCGTCATGGCGTAGCCTCCTCGCACGCTCATGACGAGCCCAGCTCGTCACGTAAAGTGCGCTTTTGAAAATCTCAGCGTACGAGCGGAATTCCGCCCGCACGCATGCGGTTAATGGAAAATGTGCTGTCTGTTAATGACAGTGGCAATCAGACCATGCTTTAGTAATATATTTGCATTGTATTGTAATTGCATTTCATATAGCGCTTACTACCCCTTATGAGGCGTCAAACTGTTTTTTCGGCGAGTAGCACCCTACTCCGGAACCCATAAAGGATTATTGGTGAATTAGTATAGTGAAAATATGAAAGTAATTTGAGTGGTGGATATATTAGTCAGTTATTTGGATTGAGAAGGATAGTGAAGAGATAGAAGATGGACAAAGGTTTGCATTTATATAGCACTTGTTACTCCTGATGAGGGGGTTAAAGTTTTTTTATTCGGCGAGTAGCACGCTACTCTGGAACCCATAGAGTGTTAGTGGTGAAGTAGCATAGTGAAATATGAAAATAATTTGAGTGGTGGCTATGTTAGTCAGTGGTTTGGATTGAGGAGGATAGCAATGTGGTAAAAGAGGTAAAAAGGTTGCATTTATATAGCGTTTGGTACCCCTGATGAGGCGTTGAAGTGCTTTTTTTGGTGAGTAGCACGCTACCCATAAAGGATTAGTGGTGAATTAGTATAGTGAAATATGACATTAATTTGAGTGGCGGAGGACATGTTAGTCTTTTATTTGGATTAAAAAGAATAGTGGAGAGATAAAAGGGAAGGATTTCGTTTTTTGTTTTCCTTCTTTTTTTGTTTTGGAGTTCATCGCAGTAGGGGAGGCTTGGTATGAGTAAAAAGAAGGTGGAGGGAGATGAGTAAAAGAGACAGTATGCTCCTAAATGCAAGACTAGCTACATACTTCACTTTTACCACTCTCCTGCTGAATGGGCATGGACATATGTAGAGGCGTTTGTTAGTTTTTAAAAATGTACTTGGAAACATTCATGCTCCCCACTCCATGGACATTAACATTAGTGAATTAAGAGACGTTAGTTAACATGTGCACCCTTTATGTGGGCTATATTCATATTTGACACTGAGCATTGTTAGAAGTTGGGTTACTGCTTTACTGTGGTATGGGTGCTGGTGCAGCAGCAACTGTAAACGAGTCCGTAAAACCCTAAATTAACCTATACTCACCCTCTTGCAGCTTGGCAGAGAGCAGTCAAGTATAACTTAGAAGCAATGTGTAAAGTAAGTCCTGTTCAAGGGTGAAAACTTCACTGGGAGCAAGGAGAGCATAGCTGGCGATGATCGTTGGGGTGCCAAGAGTAGTCCAGACATCGGGGACTACTGGGCTGGAGCCTCACGGTGGCAACCCACGCAAGAGGACGATGTTTGCTGTGTGAATAGATGAACTTACGACAGTTCACACTGATTTCCGGTGCAAGCGACTTGGTTCCAGTGAGAAATGGCCCGTTTGCAGTCACTCTGTGGTTCTGGGTGCAAGATGGGTTCCAGGTCCAATTCTTCCTCCCTGGGCAAGAGGGCATTATACAGGGTGTTCCTGTGATAATGCAGGATTTACATTGCCTTTAGTTAGGGCAGGGTACGTGGTATACAAGTTGAAAGTTGTGCCTGTGTAAGTGCAGAGTGAGGCATATTCCTGTGTGTGTGCAGCGTGCGGGATGTGCCTATGTGAGGGTAGCAGTGTGATTTTGGGTTCCCTGTATGTTATGTCTTTGTGTGCTTGCACTTTACAAGGGCCAAACCTATTGACTTTATTAATGCTTTTTAGGGATATGGCTTTGACTTGAAGAAATGCAGTGCTGAGCGCGCAAATACAATAATGTGTGTATGAGAACAAAAGTGAGTTTTGATATGAAAGATACAGACTCTGAGGGGGCCGAGCTACTTTGCTTGCACTAAGGCCCAGGGCAACCTAGTACGCCACTGCTAGTGTGTATTCATTGTGTATCCACCCTCTCCCTGTAGCTTTGTCTTTAATGTGATTTGATTACTTTGTGTAAGGTAAAACAAATCCTTCTCACTTGCAGAATACCAGAACCTGAAATACAGTATTCAAATGCTGTTCAAAAACGATGAAATTGTTATGTCAGATTACAGGGAGGACAAACATATTTTGATCATACCAAGCAAATTTGAGCTGAAATGAAGGCATAATTAAAATGATGAAAGCACTGTGTTGAAAAGAAAAGCAGTGAGCTGTTCTGCAGAATAATGCTAGATCTGCAGCCCCAACAGCTCCCAGGGCAGATGCCAGATGAATGGTCTTTTTTGAAGTGACACCGAAATGAAAGATTATTGTCCTGATCAAAACCCAGTAATTTGACTTTTTCAACTCTTGGCAGTGTATGATTTTCAAACAAAGGGAGAGCAATGGTTTCCCAGATGCCCTGCAGAGGAGCAACCAACCCAAGCAAGAAGAAATCCTTCCTGACAGGGTGTTTCTTATGGTGAAAATGAAACATTCGAATTGCTTGTGCACCGAAGGAGTGCAGAAGATGGAATTATGGCCTTAAATATGCACCTATGGAGAGAGTTCTGTTTATCACTAAAGTAGCATGCCATGGATGTGAAATTAGCCCCACATTTGCCACGTGAATACAAACGTTAATGAGTATACAATAAGGATTTTTTTGAGGAAAGGCCCAGAAAGGGGATGGGAGAAGAGGCAACTGAGTGAATGTTGATGGTTCTTAATTTTATTATTTGATTTGTACATATATACTGTAGTATTTGGGTGACGTAACTGCCGCCCACCATCCATATCAAACAACACAGAACATGACCACACATATGTATCAAATGCAAGTACCACAGTGGATAAACACAGGTAATACTAACAAAGTGTCTTTGCTGATGGTACGGGCCTTGATTTCAGTGGAGGGTTTGGGCAGCTTCGAGGTGGAGGAGGAGATGAGTAGGGAAGTGGATTAGTGGTGGAGGGAGAGAGAAAGGTGGCTATTGGGTTTGAACGATGATGCAATTACTGATTTGCAATAAGTATTTTTATGGAGTTAACATGGGTGCCATCATTGTTTCCCAAGCCCTGCACATGATTACATGAGATCCACAGGTCAGGAGTGACACTGCCCACATCACTGCAGAATCAACCTGGTTTTCAGTGCTGTTTTCCTTTAATTAATTGTAGTGCAAAATATAATCCTATCAAGTGCCCTTCAGAGCTTCATTTGGACTGACGCCTCCTCTCGAAAGCATTCAAACAACTAGAACTTAAAGCAATTCAAAAGCATGACTACCACCCTATTCACCCACCTTTCAAAGGCAAATCACAAGCTTGACAGAGAAGAACAATAATTCCTCAAATTAGAGCTTGTCTTTCAAATATGAATTCTTTAGACGAGTATGAAAAATCAACACACTGAATCATTAATTAAAAAAGCAGCACGCATTGACGTTGTGGGAAGGGTAATTATTATATACGTCATATTTACATTAAAAGTTATATTTTAATAATTCCCAGAGGACCCTTCCGCACAGAGCTCTTCGAGGATTAGAATAAGAAGCAATTATATGATTACAATGGAAGACAAACATCAAACCGCAGAGTATGTGTGATTAAACGGTGGTTACAACACCTTATAACAAAGAAGACAATTACATAAGAAAAACTAAAAAGTGGTGAAAAAACCCAAATTATTTTCATGAGAAACTGAGGGAGTAGCTCCTTATACAGTGATTTGGTTGAAGAAAGGGACCAATAGATGACTTTATGGAAAATGCTTAATATACTATTTGTTATCCTAAGGGTCTTTATGTTAATGCTAGGTGAATATTTTACTACACTCCTTTATTTCATGTAGTACTTGGTGGCTTTTCAGCTTTCTGTATGATGTTTCAGTGTGATTTTTTAATAAAAGTTAACATCTTATGAGCAAAAGACACAATAACTTTCCCTTAAGAAAGTCTTTTTCTGTGAATTGGATGTCCCCTAACCTGAATTTAGTATTGGCATTGTCTAAGGTCATAAAGGTGTTAATTACAAATGGCCCATCCCTCCTGCTCAGCCTCCCTTTTCAATTTAAAAAAAGGCCAAGTCGTCCTAGATGGCAAAGTCCATCCGAAAAGGGTGACATTTCATAATCCTGTTGCTTATCCAGTTCCAGACTTCAGACATCAGGGCACCCAAAGGTGGTATCCATGAGCTCGTTTTGTGTTAAGAACAACTGATTCAATGTATAATTTGCATGGCAGCCCACCAGCATCAAAAGGTCCTGTTTGCGTGTGTGATCTAGCCACTGGTTTATATTCTGGAGGTGAAAAGCCAAATAGTGATACTCAAAGTTATTTAAGGCAAATCAACCCTTGTTGTAACAGAGCTTAAGTTTGTTTCTCTATACTCTGGGTCGAGTCGCAATCAACAACAGGTTGATTATCAGTGCAGCCAGCCTCTGAAATATTGTCTGAGGCAATATCTAGGTCAATATATTTGTGAGAAGATGTACAGAGAGGGGTGTTAGACTCCAGCAAGAAGTGTAGTTTGAGCCTAGATTTTGTATTCAATGATCACTCCAATGATGAAGAAATAATTGAATTGGAGTTTGAACAGTTTATTTGGGTTCTGTCCTAGTGCCCATCTAGAGACAACCCCTATGTGTGTTCTGCATTAAAACTGGTCCAGTTCCCAAGGATCTTCACATCGACCCACCTTGAGACTGTGTGAAAGAATTTAATAACATATATAGGAAGTGCCTCATGTAAACAACCAACCAAGAGCTAATTGGCTGTACCTCACCAATTTGCTCACTTTTTCATCATTGGATACTTTCCTATAAAAACGGAGGAACCAACACCCAGATAGTGTTTGTCTGTATATCCCTGTCAGGTGTGTGAAACATTGCATGACCTCCCTGGGTCCTCATACAGGAAGGAGACAATTCTTCCTCACAAAAAGGTTATAAATTAGATATGTGTGGCATTTAGCAGACATCTTTATTTTCATGCCCACACTCATGATTAAAAGCAAAGCAACCATGTTTAGACCATATTATTGTGAACGGCCGACATGTTTCATTGCCTCACCTAACTTACTGGCAATTTCATCAGGGCATAAGGACTGTTGGACTTGTCCCTTTTTGCAGGGTTATACCCAAACTTTTAGCTGCTTCCTCCTATTTTTGAGGTCGAGCCTAGCCACAGCGCTCTGTGAGACTGCTGTAGTAGAGTATGGGAGAGAAGCCGCGCCCACTCTCCGCCCATATTTTTCATTGGCTTGTGTCATTGTCTTTCATAAATGGTTCGTTAATTGGCTTGTTAGTCCCTCCTTACTACGGCTTTGCCTTCATTTGTAACCTCCCATGGCTACTGGCCATTTACTTCTGTTGTTACACTGGACCTGTTATTTAGTCTGTAAGCACTATTACTTTATTGAATTTCTCTCATTGCAGGCTGGACATGCGCAGCTTCAGCTGAAACCAATTGTGGTTTTTTAAGCAGCACGGCCACCCCCGTAACACGGGTGCCCGCTTTCAATCACTTTAACCCAGCATTATCTTGTGTCTGTTTCAACCCCCCAAGTAAAATGGATTTAGAAATGATTAGCAAATTAATTCTTGTGAATTCCAGGTAGCACATAATCCTGATCTAATGGACTTAGGCAGAGTACAGCACATCTGTGTTACATGTCATCTGAACTAAATCCAACAGACGGGTTGTTTTCAAAAGATTGTTTTATTACCGACAACACCACCACCAATACCACCACCACCAATACCACCACCATCAATACCACTACCTCCACCAATACCACCAATACCACCACCACCACCACCACCATCAACATAACATAAAAATATAACATAACACGTGTATTTGTAAAGTGCACTTATCACCCGTGAGTCTCAAGGCTCTGAATAACAGATGTTTATTGTTACTCAACTCAACGGTACTCATTTTATCTACCTCAGATGGGTGAAAGGCTGAGTGGACCCTTCGAGATTTGAACCTTTGACCATGAGGGCGATCACGAGCCCTGCAGTGGATGCATTAGTCCACTAAGCCACCAGACCCGGCTCAACACCACCAATACCACTACAATACCACCACCACCACCACCAATACAACCACCATTACCAATACCACCACCACCAATACCACCACTAATACCACCACCAGCATCAATACCATCACCTCCACCACCACCAATACCACCACCACCAACAGCCAGTACCACCAGCAACAATACCACCATCACCACCAATACCACCACCACCAATAGCATCACCACCACCAATACCACCACTAGCAATACCACCACCACCAACCCAATACCACCACCAATAACACCACCACCAATATCAATATCACCAGCAATACCACCACCACCAATACCACCACCACTACCACCAGCACCAATACCAGTACCACCACTACCAATACCACCACCAATACCAATATCACCACCAAAACCACCAATATCAATACCGTCCCCACCAATACATCTACCACCAAAACCAGTACCACTACTACCAATACCACCACCACCAATACCAATACCGCCACCTCCAGTACCACCACCACCACCAATAGCACTACCACCACCAATACCACCAATGCCACCACCACCAATACCACTACCAATACCAGCACCACCAATACCACCAAAACCAATACCACCAATAGCACCACCACCACCAATACCGATACCACCATCACCAATACCAATACCACCACCTCAGCGCCTCTCGCTCACTAGTAATAGCAGGGCCACTGTATAAGGCCGCAGCTGCAGCCGAGACAATCCCTCCCTCCCTCCTTGCCTGCCATAAAGCACAGCCCGCCCTGCACCAGGAGGTGGTGCCGGGGCCCTGCTACAGCTGGAGTGTTATTTATTAGGCCAAAGACAGCAATGACATTACACAATGCCACACTGCACACTCAAATCATGGAGAGAAAAAGAAATAGCCCCATCCTGTTCTTCCTCCTAAGCTGCGAAAGTGTAATCATAGAGCGAAAGGTGTTGGAGCGCTTTGTTAGTGTTTATAGCTCGGATCATATGTAACTCTCACTTCACAGTTTTTTTTTGTAATTTACAACACTTACACAACTTCTTCTCTGCACTATTTCTCACTACTTTGAAGACGTCACAGGCTGGTTCTCTTCTTCTGATATTTGCAATCTAACAAATGGTCAAGTATGCCCTTTATTGCAATGCAATAGGTCTCACATTTGTGAGAGTTTAAGCTATTAGTAATGTAAATGACAATGGCTTGTATGTCTGTTTTAAGACCCAAAACATAAATAAAATGCATTGTCATTTACAATGCCAATAGCTCAAGCTCGCGTGAATGCGAGACCTATTGCATTGCAAATGCTTGTTCCTTTCCTGTTGTTATTGTCTATAGGACCCTGGGCACTTTACCACTGCTGATCAGTGCTAAAGTTCATATGCTCTTTGTGTAAATTGTTATTACATTTGGTTCTCTCTGATTGGCATATTTGATTTACTGATAAGTCCCTACTAAATTGCACTGAAGTGTGACAGGGCCTGAAAATCAAATGCTACTAGTGGCCTGCAGCACTGATTATGCCACCCACTTGAGTAGCCCGAAATGGTATGCCACACCTGCCACGGTTGTTAACTGCAATGTCGACTTGGCAAGTGCACCCACTTGCCAGGCCCTAGCCTTCCATTTTCTTACATGTAGGGTACCCCCTATGGTAGGCCAAAGGTACCCCCCTGGGCAGGCTTCAGTGTATGTGAAAATTAGGACATGTATTGGTTTGTGTGACATGCTCTGATAGTGAAATACTGCCAATTTCGGTTTTTTACTATTGAAAGTCCATCTTGCCCCGTAGAATAGAATGGGAAATGCTTTGTGACATCTTACAAGTATAAGTTTGGGACAAGATAGAGAAATAAAGTTTAGGCTCTCTGAACTCAGAATTTAATAACACATCTTTTAGTAAAGATAGTTTTCAAATTGTGCTTTTGAAAATGCCACTTTAGAAATTATGTACCAATACAGGATGTGGCTCTAATCAGTAAGGCTGAGCCCTTTTGATCATACAAACAAACCAACTGCCAATACTGATAGACATTTATAAGTCTTAATTCACTCGGCGCAGGAACAATGGATCAATGCCACCTTTCACTACTCAATAGTGTTTATTTGAACAACATCAGTTTTTTATGTTTCTCATAATTTTTGGGGGACTTATTTCTCATTATTTTACACAACAAATGCTTTATAAACAAAAATCCAACAACCACGACAAAAATGCAACAAAAAAGATTTTTAGAAGAATTTTTTTAACAAAATCACATACTCATTCCACTCGCAATCATAATAAATCATTCAAACAACATTCCTAAATCCCCGACAACTAACATCCTATATAAAATCGCATGCCCACTCCTTGGATCCCTGTATCTAATCTCTAGTTGGTGGGCCAAGGTGTTTAGACCAAACAAAGCAATAACTGATACACCACTTGGTTGTGCACGCCATCTACTCTCCGTATAAACACAAAGAGAGTAAGGGATTGTCGGGATCAAACTCCCATTCCCCTGGGGTTATATATCAAAAACACAAGAGGGAGTATCCTCAGGACAAAGTGTCCTAGTGATTTATAGAAGTGAGGAGAGAA
This sequence comes from Lissotriton helveticus, assembly GCF_964261635.1. Taxonomy (NCBI): domain Eukaryota; kingdom Metazoa; phylum Chordata; class Amphibia; order Caudata; family Salamandridae; genus Lissotriton; species Lissotriton helveticus. The sequence goes on from NC_136072.1 coordinate 995,397,041, forward strand.
ATATAACAAAGAGAGAATTCTTTCTTTGTTTAAGAAACCCCTCACTCACCACCCTGGTTGGTGACATGCTTCATCATCGCGGTCCACCACAAAGGTCGAGTGCCATTTAGGTGTGCTTCGATGCCTGTAACTACAGCGGAGCAGGTTGTTTACTCTCTTTGTGTTTATACGCATTCTAGGCAGCGCACTGCTGTGCGAGTGTTTTTTGCTTTGTGAAGCTTCACCCCTTGAACAGACATGGGGGAGAACCGAGATTTATCCTATACCAACAAAGAGGTAGAAGCGATCCTAGCGGAAACCTCTATTTTTGCAGACACTGGCATAGCACAAACCATTTCCCAAACCACAGTTTGGGAAAAACTTTCTGAGAAGAAAAAGAATAGAATCAGAACCATCTTACACGGCACAATATTGGCAGAATACTTGAGGAACAACACTGCACCTAGGGGACTACTTGTTACTAATGCACCATGCATCTTTTTAGACGACCCCACATTCAGAAACGACTGGGCCCAGATCGCGTGGCACTGCACACGCGACTGGATGATCCTTATAATTAAAACTGCAGTAAGATTATCTGAGGCAATAATGGTAGAAATACAATACACAGAGAACCACATAAAAACCACAATCACTGGCTACAAAGAAAAACTAGATGAGCTAAACAAAGAAATCAATGAGTACAGAGAGAATCTAACTCAACAAAAGGTGCAGAAGTTCCAGAAAGATTTAAAACGCTTCTCATATGTCAAGACATACCCCTACTCTGACCCTGATTTTATACCACCAGCAAAGGGAGAGAGAAATTCAGAGGCATCGAGCGATGACTCTTCAGTAAGCAGCGTATTTAGCACAGATAGTGGGAGATCTAGCTTCCCCCAGGATGAAACCCTTGAGGTCCTGGGTAGAGCGCTGGATGAGACCCTATGGACACACACCACTCCCAAACATTTTATTTTGGAATGTGCCACCTTAGCACTCAAAAGAAACTTCTTTGAGTTTGAAGGCAAACTGTATTTGCAGACAGGGGGTACTTCCATGGGTAGCAATTTCACTCCAAGCGTAGCAGGAATCCACGTCATTGGATTCGAAAAGAAATTCATCTTGGGCAACAACAACCCTTTCGCACAGTATATCCTATTCTGGAAACAATACATTAATGATGTCCTTGCCATTTGGCAAGGACTCGAAGACATCCTGAATGAATTCATAGTCTGGATCAACACCTGTGACAACAACCTCAGATTTACTCATGCTACTGACAGAGAGACCATGGTATTCCTTGATATTGTCATCACAAAGGAAGGGAGGAGTCTAGAAACTAGAACCCACCATAAGCCTACTGCTAAAAATAATTTGCTCAAATTTGACAGCTTGCACCCTAGGGCACTCAAGGAGAATTTACCCTATGGACAGTACCTCCGAATTAGGAGACACTGTAGCAAGCTAACAGTCTATCGCGACCAGCCGAAAGACCTTACAAAAAAACTCAAACACAGAGGGTATCCAGACCATATATTGAACAAATGTCAAAAACGTGCTCGCAACCAACCACGAGGGGCACTCGTAGAGGACCAAAGCAAGACAAACCAGGACCCTCCCCTTACCTGTGTAACCACATTCAACACGTTGTCAAACCAAATCAGTAAATCAATAAACAAACATTAGAGTATCCTAAACACTGGTCATCTACGGTGGGAAAAAACCCTTTTTTCTTACAAAAGAGCCAGAAGCATTAGAGACACACTGGTTAACACTCGCCTGAGGCCAGAACAGGAAAAAAAAAACACAGTACTAAGTGCATGGGGCCTCCCCAAAATAACTGGTCATTATCCCTGTGGCAATTGTAGCGTTTGCCACTTGACTACAGCGACAAAAACTCTCAACTTGGAAGAAGGCAAAGTGTGGACCCAAAGGTCGCACACAAACTGCAATAGCAACAGTGTGGTGTACCTAATAACCTGCCCGTGCGGCCCGCGCAATTTGGGCATGACAGGTCGGAAAGTGAAGCAGAGAATCTGTGAACACCGCAGCACGATAAGATGTAAATAAGTGACCACTAAACTAACTGAACCTTTCCTCACAAATAACCACACTACCAATGACCTAAGATGGACTGTGATAGAAATGCTGGAACATGGACTGAAAACAACGCAACGTCTTTTTAAAAAGGAACAACGTTGAGTTTATAGATTATCACCCAACACTATCGGTCTCAATGACAATATACCCTGGAACACCGTGAAACAAATATAAAGGGTGTGAGCCCTCAGGCACGCTCCTGAAAACCACCCTTAAGACAATAACAGTAATTCTCTTGATGCTTCTCAAAAACATATTCTGATTCCCCCCCGCCTTTTTGCAGATTCGTCCTTCTGATCTTGTCATAAATTCCAACATAAAGTTCTTCATACGAGTGACATGTTGGACAATACATCTGTCATGAATAATAAACAGAACTAGATTCTTTTCCCAATATTTGGTTACAAGGGTAGTGAGGCTTGGGGCATACAAGCGCTTTTGTTCACTTTGACAAAACAATTAAGTATGTGAATTGACATGAAAGATAGGACAGGAATATGGCCCCTATCCCTTACGTTTTCGGGATAATCTTCATTTTATTGCATTCCATTAGCTACGTCAAGATCCGCCCCCTCGCCTACACGGACTCACGTCACATGAGTGGACCGCGGGTCACGTGAGCGGAAGACTAAGACTGCTTTTAAGCTCGCGTAATCTGTTTACGGACATCCTCGGGACTCCGTGAGGACGGTTCGTAGGTGTTCCGGTGGGCTGCAGCGTTACTAATTGTAAGTACTAAAGGCAGATGGGTGGGTCTCTACGGGTTAGATAACCACACGACTACCGCTCGATGTACCCTGAATAACTCACTCGGTGCAAACAAACAGCACTGATAACCATTCTGTTTCCCAACAGAATGATTTTGTAACCAGCCCCGCACGGTTTCCATGGGGCATTACTTGACTTAGTTGCCCGTGAGTTTTTAAACTTTTGTTTTATATGTTGGCCAATGACGTCACCTAGGTTCTCGCACTATTCACGTTCTTTGTATGTTAATCATATATACACGCTCACTGCAAGAATGTTTGGAGTGATTTATGTGATGCTCAACCTATCACATATATATACGCTCACTACAAAAATGTTTGGAGTGATACTTGTGATGCTCAATCTAATATAATTTTGCCTAAATCCACCATTAATCACGCACTACTGATAAAAGGTGGAGCCTGACACCCACTTCTCCTACTGTGAATGCAAGTGGGTACACACTAACAATACAGGGTAAAAAAAAAACCTATAAACAATGAAAGGTTTGGTATGCATGCATACACAGTATGATACGAAATCTGAAACAAAATGCATGTGGAAGCTCTGAGCCTCCTAACACAAAAATGTGGCAAAATGGAAATAAGCTATGCTACAGAAACAGCATACAAATGAACACTATTTATGCCTTTTTATTTCTTTCAGATTTTTTTTTTACCTAACTCACAAAGCTGTGAGCTGGCTGAACCGTAAGTACACGGTCTGGCAATTTTGGGGATTCAGGGTTGGATGCGCCTTAGCGTGCGTAGACCGCCCGTTTCACACATTTTGGTCTTGACGAAAACCTTATAAACTTTTATCCAAGGTTGAAACATGTTGACCACTATCTATCACATAATACACTGATACTTTTTGGCCAGTTAAGCCAACACAAGTATCTCACTTTGTTTTTAATTTTTGTCTTATAAACTCTTGAATAAATTTTAGGGAGTATTACAAAGAAAACTTTTTAACTTCACTGATTCACTGTCACACTTTTCACAAAACAACCTGCTCCGCTGTAGTTACAGACGTCGAAGTACACCTAAATGGCACTTGGCCATTGTGGTGGACCCCGATGATGAAGCATGTCACCAACCAGGGTGGTAAGTGAGGGGTTTCTTAAACAAAGAAAGAATTCTCTCTTTGTTATATTTCTCTCTCCACTTCTATAAATCACCAGGACACTTTGTCCTGAGGATACTCCCTTTTGTGTTTTTGATACGCCATCTTCTCTAATTCTAAGTTCAAAAAGCCATTGTTTACAAGTGCACAACATGTACATCATAATTTAAGCAAACAATAGTTTGGTGCAAAAAAGAAGAGGCAGTGAATTATGGTTGTGGCGCCTGCCAGTAAGGCAGTATTTTTTAAAGTATAAATCTCTTCTTTTTTCCTACAGTGTCTTGGTCCTGAAGAGAACCCCAGAAAAAAGCGAGTTCGAAATGCGTAGACCCTCTTCTTTATTGCACCAAACAATTGATTGCCTAAATTATGATGTACATGTTGTGCACTTGTAAATAATAGCTTCTTGAACTTAGAATTATCGAAAGTAGATGGCGTGCACAACCAAGTGGTGTATCAATTATTGCTTTGTTTGGTCTAAACACCTTGGCCCACCAACTAGAGATTAGATCCAGGGATCCAAGGAGTGGGCATGTGATTTTATGTAGGATGTTAGTTGTCGGTCATTGAAGAATGTTGTTTGAATGATTCAGTATGATTGCGAGTGGAATGAGTATGTGATTTTGTTAAAAAAATTATTCTGAAAATCTTTTTTGTTGCATTTTTCTCGTGGTTGTCGGATTTTTGTATATAAAGCATTTTTTGTGTAAAATAATGAGAAATCAGTAAAAAAAATGATGAAAAACATAAAAAACTGATGTTGTTTAAATAAACACTATTGAGTAGTGAAAGGTTGCATTGATCCATTGTTCTTGCGCCAAGTGAATTAAGACTTATAAATGTCTATCAGTACTTTTAGAAATTAGGCATTTTCTTGTTTAACCATTCTGTGTCCTCTGCCTGTTTGTGTATTGATTGTCTGGCTTTAGAGTGATAGTGGCTGGGGATGTGCATTCACTGTAGATAGCCACTTGGGGGGGTTAGAGGTGTGCCTGGCCCTTCCTGGATGACTCAGAGCTGAGCTGAATAGACCTTGGCTGAATTTAGAGTAGTGGGAGGAGATTTTCTTGCACCTGACAATGCTGTCTCTACCCCCTGTGGTCATTCTGCACCAGTGACGACATAACTGATTTGGACTGGGCTCAGAGACCCTTGCACAAAGAGAACAAATACATTTTGGGGCATAAGTATTTGAACTAAAACCCCAGAAATTTAGATTACTTCTGGGCTCAAGAGGAAGCTCTGCCAAGGAGAAAATCTGAAGAGCTGTGAGGAGGAGAACTGCCCCTTTGCTGTGTGCTGTGTGGGGTTGGCCTGTAGTTGCTGTTTCTGCCAAGGAGAGGGCAATGACTGGAACATTGCTTTGAACCTGCTTGTAGAAGATCTCCTAGGGCCTGTGCATGCTGGCCTCCTGTTCTGAAGTCTCAGGGCCACAAAGACTTCACACTCAGCTCCCCTGCCCCTATTGCTGAGAGTTCGGACCTGTCAGGAGGTACCTATTCCAGTGTTGGGCATCTGGAAGTTTTTCCTGCTGTTGGGAGCTGGAAGCAACTTTAAAGAAGCAGGAAAACCTGTTTCTGACGCCATCAGCGATGCCGCTGTGATACCCCAACCAGCACCGAGGCCAGGGGCACCGCTCCTGAAGTAAACAATGCACCGCTTGGCCTACACTGCAGCTCTGATGGCCTTCGATACCTGCCGATGCTTCAGTTATCGGCTGTGCCCAACGCCAGTGTTCGCACCAACTCCGTCATCACCAGCGTCTGCACCCTGTTATTGCGGTGCCAATAACCACCGAGGTTGACTCCACAAACTCGCCAACTTTGCATTATCACCGGAACCAATGCCTCATCGCCGACACACTGTCTTCTCCTGTCCGGAGCATGACATGTCTCCTCCTTGTGAACACGACGCCTTGCCTCCCCGTGCCAACAAGGAAGCCGGCCACAACCTTGGCACTGACGCCTCACCTCCACAACACCGTGCAGTGTCACAGACTTCGTTTCCAGGTTACTGTTTGTTTGGGGGCCCATGCGACTCCGTGCCCAATGCCGTGCTCCTCGTGCTCAGAACCGTACTTTGGATTTATTGCAGTCACAAGGTCACAATAGCCCCAGGTGGAGCTATTTGTTTTCTACAACTTTATTTTTCCAATAACTGTCAATATATTACTGTTGTGGTATTGTTCTTGTTGAGTTTAGATAAAGATACCTTTTTTTCTAAACTGGTGTGGTGTCCATTTGTGATTTTATCATTGTATTACTGTGTGTTTTCAGTACAAATACTTTACACATTGCCTTTGGGGTAAGTCTGTCTGCTCGTGCCCAGCTACCCAGGGGGTGAGCAGAAGTTATCTAAAATGTGTATCCCTCTTACCTTGAAGCAAGGGTCCCTACTTGAACAAAGGTACCTACCTCTTCCAACTAGACACACCCATTTCTAACAAGGACCTATATTCACGCACATATGCACCAGACCATATGGCCTCTGGATGAAGGCCTACCAGTAGGCCATAGGGTTAAACCGTCAGGAAGATGCAATCAGTTGCCACTGGTGTCAGCAACCAAGATCTATTCAAGCCTCCAAGTCCTAAACATGGTTGTTTGTTTTTAGCCATTAGTGTGGTCATGTAAATATAGACAGTTGCTAACTTGGTAAGCTACACTGAAGCCTGATTGTCCACTGAGGTTATCTAATCTCCCATTAGCCAAATTTGGAGCAGCACTGCAGACTATGTGAGTAGGATCTTCGTGGACATGTGCTGGGAAGAATTTTTGCATCAAAAAAAGTTCCCCTTGCCTTCTAAAAAGAAAGGTGGTTGTTTTATTTGTAGTAAAAGCATATGCTAAAATAAAAAAAGAAACTCAAAAAGCATGCCAACCAAATGTGGGGGGTATGTGCTTCAATACAAAATTCAAATGTACAGCTTCACATATGTTTGCCATCTTGGAACAGTAACAAATATATGCAGAGTGTGCAGAATACCGTGAAAAAATGTGGCAGGGTTTTGAAGCTTGTACAGTGCTGCCTCGTGCTCTGCATATGAAATGTGTGATCCAGTAGTAATGGCAGTAATGCAGCTAGTACACTCATTACTCAATTAACACTAGCCTGCATTTGCATGACCTACTGCTGGATGACCTAAAGGAAATATCTCCAGGGTGCAGAGTAACACACAGTAAGTAGGCAAAATACTATTACTTAGACTGTCTGACATCCAAAAGACCAGGGTTATCTACTAGGCAGAGTCAAACATTGGCAAAAAAAGCCAATGGATGAAGAGGGCTGATCCACAGGCCAAATGTGTGTATGTTGTTCTGAAGAGAAGAAGTAATATGTGAATGCCACTCAGTCTAATGAATAACTGAAGTGGGCTTTCCTGAAACCAATTTTCTTTAAACAAGAATATGTACTATTTTTGTGAGGATATAAAGCTGGTGAGCCAGCTAAAAATGTTTTTGGGTCAGATCTAAAAACACATAGAAATAGATAGAGCACAGGGAGCAGACACACTGGTCAAAAGCGTCATAGTCTTTACTGAAAACACAGAACAAGTGTGGGACTGCAGGACCAGTGCAACGTTCCTTCAAAGATTTGGAACAAGTGTGGTACTGCAGTGCTAGCTAGTGCAAGCTTTCTTCAAAGACATTAAGCAAGTGTGCTACTGCAGGGCCAGTCAATGTAAGCTTCCTTCAAAGACATGGAACACATGTGGTACTGCAGGGTAAATACTAGATGTATTCAAAGATATGGTACAAGTGTGGTACTGTAGGCAGGGCCAGTGAAGATGTCCTTCAAAGACATGTAACAAGTGTGGGACTTAGGGCCAGTGCAAGCTTGCTTCATAGACATGGAACAAGTGTGGTACTGCAGGGCCAGCCAATGCAAGCTTTCTTCAGAGCCATGGAACACGTTTGATATTGCAGTGCCGCTGCAAGCTTCCTTTGAAGACATGGAACATCTGTGGCACTGTGCAGCACCATTTAACAACCCCTTCAGAGACAATGACCAAACAGGATTTCAGATTTGGTTCAAGTGTAAAGAACAGCTCTGGGGTGTATCAGTAAGAGCTGGACTCACATGTATTGCAAGATTTTCACACACAAAACAGTTAAAGTGAAGGGCAGGTGTACACATTTCTCTCCCACCAAGAGAATACATACCCAGCTGATCAGAAACAATGAAAGCTTCCCCCACACGCACAGAAAATGGCCTGCATCTGCAGCAGCAGTCCAAGCCTCTGTGTAAACACTCATACAATGTGCAGCATTCGGCAGCAATTAAAGTTCCCCTCACATTCAGCACAGGTACAACATGGTCATCAGCAGTGCAAGCTAATATTTCCTCACATACAAACCATGTATCATACTTACAGCAGCATCTAAGCTTACCTCAGGCACAGAATACCCAGAGTTAAGTATAGAGGTGGGTGAGCCACTAAAGACTCAAGTCAGATGCCCAATCAATCATTCAATCATTCAGGGGTTCAAAAAGCACAGCTACCAACCCGTGAGTGTCATAAGGCGCTGGAGAGGGGGGGGCGCAGCTCTGTTGGGTGCTGGGATCATCTAATGAACCAGGTTTGGATGTTCTTCCAGAACTGGAGCAGTGAAGGGTTTTGCCGGAGGTGCAGGAGGAGGTTGTTCCAGGTGTTCGCTGCGAGGTAGGAGAAGGACTTATAGATGCATCGGATGGTGGCCAGGGAGAGGTTGCCTGATCGGAGGTGTCTTTTGGAGGTGTGGAAGAAGAGGCGGTTGTTTAGGTATGCTAGTCCGATGTTATATGATGCTGAGGTTTTGTGCATGGTCTGTCGGGATTGGGGGTTTCCGAGGGTGGGGGGCCACTAGGTGATGTCCCTAGATGCTTGACTCTGGTTCAGCTCCATGTCCTCTTGATCAATCAAGCGCAGAATGAGCTGTTTTCCGTTTGTTTCTCCTGCTAACCAATGCTCTAACCTAAAACACCAATAAGGAAAGGCAAACCATTCAACCTTGATGTCAAACAGGAGCAGGAAAGGGATACCAATCTAGTGGCCAAATTACACAGTGTGTCACCAGAAAGCCTGGGATCAATCCCAAATATTTGATTTTATTTTGACTCCTATTTTTTTTCATTACTGTATTTGAGACAACATATAAATAGGTGAGCACGAGCGCTGTTCAAAAATCTCTCTTGTGTTTGAATTAATGGACTGTAATGTTGGTCATTGTAAAATAATAATATAGCCCAAGTACAGGTGTGCACATGACAACTAACTTGCCTCTTAGTTCAGTAATGGTATTGTCATTGGGGTGGGTGGGGGTGACAATAATGCTTCTAAGTTCATGTTTAAAAACTATCACGTTTAGCAAATACCTCAGAATGCAGTGACATACTCTTAGGCACTAAGGTGAAACGCTTGTCATAGAAATATCTGTTGTGTTATTTTCATGCCAAATATTCCCAACACTCAGCTTGTGCCGGGACTCTTAGACTAAAACACAGTGATTACTGTGACTGTTTTGTCTTCAGAAGCCACGGATCAGCATGGCCATAAATTCTTCTTTGACCTCTGCTGGCATGAGGCAGCCTAGGCCAAATTATGCACTATGTATTTGCAAAAGGGAGCATGTGCACTGCTCAGCCATTGAGTATGCATGCTATTAGGCCTTTGAAGTGCCCCCACAGGTGCTTCAGTAAATTCTGCTGCTCGGAGTCTGACTATTACAGCTGAAGGAATGAAATGCAACTAACTGCAAGCTCCCAAAACTGTAAAATCTCCTGTGATCCTTGTAAGTAGCAAACCCATAAGGATTCTGAAAAATACAAGCAACACACAAAGAACAAGTGTCACAAATGTACCATGACCATTCAGCAGGAAAGTTGTAAAGGTGTAATATGTAACTGGTGTTGCATTGAGGATCACACTGTCGCAAATATATCACTAAAGCATGGTGTGGTAGACACTGTCATTAACAAATAGCACATTTTCCATTGAGATGACCACTACATTTGCCCATAAAACTATATAGCACACAAACGATAATGTGTAAAAATGTGGTTTCAGGAAATATTTGTCATTTTTGCATCAAAGTGTCTTGATTTGTTTTGATCCTATTAAAATCTTTGTTTCCATTACACTACAGAATTGGGAAAAAACACTTCAGTTGTGCTATTCTAAATGTTTATTTTTTTTAAAAGATTTTTACTATTAATTTATAGGTATTTCATAGAGCACGCAGGTCACCTGACTATAAATTTACCATACTCACCTAGGCCCGTAATCAATTACACAGTTAAGTGAGGTAGCCTACGCTCTAAGTACCAGATATTTTACCTACTAGGTCCTATACCATTGACTTACCAATCCTTGTCACTGGTACCTGTAACCTATCGGATCAGGGAGTTAGATTAAATTTTGTAGCAAATAACATATGCACTCATATAATAACCACAGACTCGGGAAAGTTTTAAACTCTTTATCTAAATTTCATCATAAGTCATGATACAGAGATTAAAAGCAATTAGGCTATCAATAACCAAGATTAGAAACAGTGTGTAACTATGTAAGAGATATATTATGCCAATCATTTAGCAATGTAAAGGAAAGGTAAAACAAGTAACATACTATTTAATTCAGACAGTCTTGCACAATTTATCTAAGGGTAGGTAAAGAAAAGGAACATGCTATTTGACTCCTTTAAGCACTTATCATCAAAGGATGGGGAAAAAGAGGGAACATAATATGAAATCACAAAAAATATTTTGAGCATATGACTATAGGGAAGGTAAGAAAATTGGAACACATTATTAAATCAAATAACCACTTAAGTATTCTGAAAAGGGAGATTGGAAAGGAACGAGAAACATATACTATGCAATCATGAGAACATTTCAGCATAATCTATAGGAGGGTAGAAAGTGGAACATGCTAATTAAACCAACAAAAACACAAATCTATCATTTACTAAGGAAGGGTAAGGAAAAGGAACATATGTAATCAAAGCTTTATCAAATTTTGGGAGGGTAAAGAAAAGGACGCAAAATGTAATGACGATACCCATACCGATTTATATTTACCTAGAATGGTGTGAAGACCAACCCTGGCCACGGGTCAGTTAAGGACATAAACCCCGAAAGTTGCAGTTGCCACTAGGCAAAACAGGTGCAGATCAGAATCAGGACAGGATAAACCAGGTTTGGATCAGGGCCGGACCACCAAAGGTTAAGACCAGCACCCGCAGTTCAGTTGCAACGCCTGAGCTACTCCCTCTCTGCAAGGAATCAGCCAAAACCCCGATTGGGTTACAGCATATACCAGCAAAGTGCTTCACCAGCACTTCAGCTTTTTCTCAGAACCCCGATTGGGTCAGCAAATCTTCTGACCGAGTGCTCCGCAGCCCTCTGCTCTTAATCACCTATTGAGTGCTATTCGGACAAGTCGGACAATTTCTCTAGCTAAACCTAGGCAAGTTATACTATTTTCCCGGTCAGTGTACCACCCCCCCATGTTGCAAGTGTAATGATCCCCAATTTCGTTTGGCTAAAGGAGGAGGAGAGGTCCTCACCATACCAATTTGCCGTCTCTTATTCAAATTAACGTTCCCGCCCATCAAATTCAGGTTCACATGATGTCTTCATTCCACCTAACAATGGATGTTCTATTGACAAATACATTGTATAATTTTGGGATGTATGACGTTACAACGCACACTTTTACAACGCACACCTTTACAACGCATTTTTTACACCGCAAAATCCATTACAACGCACACCATTACAACGCATACCATTACAACGAATTCTTAGAAAATACCTTTACAACGCATTCCACTACAACGCATACTACATTTACAACGCATACCATTACAACGCATTACATTACATTGCATATAAGGTAACTGTTGGATAGTGTAGGGGTTAACATTACTATTCTAACTCCAGGGGGTGCAACAGTAGGGAAAGTGTTGGATAGTGTAGGGGTTAAAATTACTATTCTAACTCCAGGGGGTGCAACAGTAGGGTAAGTGTTGGATGGTAATTTTTGCCTTGTAATGGTATGCGTTGTAATGACTGCGTTGTAATGGTATGCGTTGTAGTAGTGTGCGTTGTAGTGTCATGCGTTGTAATGACTGCGTTGTAAATGCATGCGTTGTAATAGATTTTGCGTTGTAAAAGTTTCGTTGTAATGGTAGTGCGTTGTAAAAGTTGCGTTGTAAAGGTTGTATACCATAATTTTGAGTTCATAGGGGCAGGTTCTCAGGAGCATCTTCTCAGTCAGTCAGCTCCTTGGCTATAGTGCAAAGGTCACTGTTCCAGAGACTTGTAATTCTTGCGCAGTCGCAGTTTCAACAAACATGGAGTACAGCGTTACGAGACAGGCCAGTTTTCAAAGTGTAACATGAAATGGAAAAGAAACAGTTTTAGAACACAGAATAAATGAATACACTGTATACCATGTATTTCTACTCTATACCCATTATCTTAATTTTAACTGTAGCATTAGAATTAGGCAGAACAAACAGCTGGGCGAAAGCAGTAGTGCAAGTTTCTCGCATCTGAGAAAATAGAGCAGCCATATTAGCCCTAGTGCGCAGAAGCGAGCGATTCCCTCCAAAGCAAAGCGTACGTCATGTCACGTGAGTATGAGAGACGCATGCGCAGTAGAAAACCCGCGTAGCAACGGCCCTATTAGATGCAAGCTTATTAGGATTAGTAAAACACATAAGCAAGCTTCACTCGGACACCCCGTATAAATGTAAAATGTACAAAATTAGTAAAACAAACATGTTGATTACATTATTAACGTAATTTGAGGTTCATGAGTTCAAGCAAGTCACTTCATGTGCGAATCCTTGCTCCATCAGGTATTTAAATGTTCTTTGTTAGAAGAAATTGGCTTCATAGTACAGCCTTTCCTTTCATGCCAGTAAGATTGTCACATAGCTCACTTTACAAAATCCTCAAACTTTGCCATAAGCAAAAGGAAATGAAACACCAGTCTCCAAGTTAAAAGAGTAAGCAGCAATTTGCCAGAAGCCTAGATTGACATTTGATTTCTGCTTTTAAATGCACAACAAATATAGCTGGATAAAAACAAAATGTAAAGTTTTCTTCGTTGCTCATTCACCTTTGGAACTCCAGCATCATTATTTAGGTGACCTCTCAGGGCTCAAGGGACTGCTGTGGTTAGGCGCCCGCACACGTCTGTGCCCTACTGCATTGAACCGACTACACCATTGGTAGCTATGCCCCTGAACATGAGAGATTATTGGTCCAAGTATGGAAGCAATATCAGAGCTTTCTATGGAATCAAAAAATGGAATATCCCAGAACACTGAAGTTAGGTGTGAGAAAATCTCAGTCGTCACACATGACGATTACAATGAATTAATTTACTCAATTTTTACAGCAGGTTTTACAACGTGGTATTTCCAATGCATTATCGTTTTAATAATTTATATTTTATATATAAATATAGTCATGTAAACAAATACATCGGTATGTCAGTGATGTCATTTGAGATGTCATCAGTGATGTCACTGACCATGTCATGAATGATGTAATATGTGACATCATCAGCAGTGGATTGCGGGTGCGCGAAATATAGTTAGTACAACTAACTATATAGGAGCAATTTCAATGGTTTTGTATGAGTGAAATGTCCAGCTAACTATAACACCCCTAAAACTTATAGTTTTTTGAGTGAATTTTAAAGGTTTTTTAAATGCTAATTCCTAACTATATAAGGCCTGAAACCTATGGTTTTTTCAGTGAATTTCAAAGGTTTTTTAAATGCTAATTCCTAACTATATAAGGCCTGAAACCTATGTTTTTTTCAGTGAATTTCAAAGTTTTTTTTTAATGCTAATTCCTAACTATATAAGACCTGAAAGCCCACCAGGAATCTCCAGTATGCACCAGGGGACTGCATTGCAGAGAGGTGTAATGAAGCCACACCCCTTTTTACATCTCTCTGCAACGCAGCCCCCGTGCATGTTTGAAGAGGGGGAACTAATTACCCTTGCATACTGGGGGCCCCTGGGGGCCAACTAGCCCACCTTGAACCTACAGTATGCGCCAGGGGCCTGCATTGCAGAGGTGTAATGAGGCTATGCCCCTTGTTACACCTCTCTGCAACGCAGTCCCCTGGCGCGTTTGCAGAGGGGGAACTAATTCCCCTTGCATACCGGGGGTCCCTGGGGGCCAACTATTACCAGGAGCCTCCAGTATGCGCCAGGGGGCTGTATTGCAGAGAGGTGTAATGAGGCCACACCCTTTTTTACACCTCTCTGCAACGCAGCCCCCGTGCATGTTTGAAGAGGGGGAACTAATTCCCCTTGCATACTGGGGGTCCCTGGGGGCCAACTAGTCCACCTGGAACCTCCAGTATGTGCCAGGGGGCTGCATTGCACAGAGGTGTAATGAGGCTATGCCTCTTTTTACACCTCTCTGCAACGCAGGCCACTGGCGCATTTGCAGAGGGGGGACTAATTCCCTTGCATACTGGGGGTACCTGGGTCATATTTGCCCAAACACCGAAATTCCGAACGATCGAAAATGACTTTTCTTGAGAAACATTTGGATTTGGATTATCATGCCCTATACTTTGGAATTTTAGAAAGGCTGACTTTGAGGATGCTATAAATTACTCAAGTCTGCCCGAATTGTGTAGGTAAAATTGATACCTAGTCACTTTGAATAAGAATGTACTTACGTCTCGTCTAACATTTGGAAGAAATATCTAGTTATATGACAACAGGATACCGAAATAACTTGAAGGAAATAAGAACGCCCTGAAGAAGTTCTGTTGTACAGAATGAAACACGTCAGCTGGCTGTGGTACATAAACTTAAGGAAAATAAAAGCATTTGAATATACACCAAGATTCAGCGCTTCAATAAGGACTCTAAGTGATATGATTTGATTGGACTTATTGTGCAAGTGGTGCTGTGCCAAACTTTGGAATATTCTCCACTACTCTCTACTACTCCACTACTCTCTAATACTCACTCTCTACTACTCATTCTCTACTACTCTACTACTCTCTACTACTCTCTCTCTACTACTCACTCCCTACTACTCACTCTCTACTACTCGCTACTCTCTACTACTCACTCTCTACTACTCTCTCTCTACTACTCACTCTTTGCTACTCACTATCTACTACTCTCTACTACTCACTCTCTACTTCTCACTCTCTACTACTCTCTACTACTCACTCTCTACTACTCTCTCTCTACTAGTCTCTACTACTCACTCTCTACTACTTACTCCCTACTACTCTCTACTACTCACTCTCTACTACTCTCTACTACTCACTCTACTACTCACTCTCTACTACTCTCTACTATTCTCTCTCTCTGCTACTCACTCTCTACTACTCTCTACTACTCACTCTTTAATACTCTCTACTACTCACTTTCTCCTGCTCTCTACTACTCACTCTACTACTTACTCTCTACTACTCTCTACCACTCACTCTCTGCTACTCTCTCTACTGCTCTCTACTACTCTCTACTACTCACTCTCTACTCTATTACTCACTCTCTTCTCTCTACCTCTCTACCTCTCTCTACTTCTCTCTCTACTAGTCTCTACCTCTCTACCTCTACCTCTCTACCTCTACACCTCTACCTCTCTACCTGTCTACCTCTCTACCTCTCTCTACACGCACACATATACACATATATATATGCATATATATGCATATGCATTTATGTATGTGTATATATATATATATACATACATATATAAACATATATAATCTGCATATCTATATAAATACAAATATAAATGCATGCATACATATACATATATGCATACATATGCATGTTATTTACATGAAAGTTTTAAAAACACTAACAAAAGCAAAGCTAAAAAGCCACCTCATTACAAACAGAATGGCTTTAACTTAAACGAGGGCGAGATATATTGCATTTTCAATGCTTGTTTACTTTGGTTCCATCAAGAAGGCATTCAGATGTGTCCCACATGTGCCACAAATTCCGAATGTTCACACTCTAGTTGCTCATTACATCACTGTAGTGATTAATTTGTGGGAGAGGTAATTTGTGGGAGAGGTGTGGCGCCACGGCCAGGGCGACTGACGCTGGAATCTGGGGATCAGGGTTCGATCCCCGGCTCCGGCGGCAGGTTAGCCCAGCACCATGTGACTCTGGGCAATAGCTCGCTTAATCTTCCCGATGGCCCCCAGCGCCTAGAGACCCTTACGGGTGATTGTGCGCTTTACAAATGTGGATTATTATTATTATTATTATTATTAGTAAAGCTACTGCTCACCAGAGAAGTCTGCTGCTAATCATACTTTCTATGGCAAAATGAACCCCCTCATTTTGTTCCTTTTTAAATTAAATGTTTTCAGACTTACCACTTCATTCCAATCAAGATGGCTTCTGGTGTGCCATATGTTTGTCATAAGTAAGACTGTTAGCGCTCTAGTTGTTCTTTAGAACACTCTGGGACATTCTGTCATTGGGCTATACTTGAGCTACATCTGGGTGATATTTGGGCTACATTTGGGCTCTTTTGTCTCTGGTGGCCATCTTGGGAGACTGCATGTCAGAATTTTTTTAATGAATTAGAAGAGGATTTGGGAAGTCACTCAAAATGTGCCCTAATTTTTCTTTCTGCAGCACTAATCATACTTTCTATGGCAAAATATACCCCCTCATGTTGTTCCTTTTTAAATTAAATGTTTTAAGAGTTACCACTTTATTCCAATCAAGAGGGCTTCAGGTGTGCCATACCTTTGTAATAAGTAGCGCTCTAGTTGTTCTTTAGAACACTCTAGGAGGATGCAGTAGAACACAAAGGAATCAACTGACAGTCTCTGTCCTTGTTGGATGTACATGTTTTACTGAGAATGTCAGACTTCATGCTCACATGACTGAGAAAGATAATGTGAATTTACAGAAAATATGCTTTCAGTTTAGCTTATAGATCCCCTTCCAAACCACTGTGGGAAAAGCATGAGATAATAGTTTTCTTTCAAACATGATTCATGATATCCCAGCAGAAGGCTTTTTCACATGGTAAAATCACCTTAGAACACACCACAATTCCTAAAATGAGTATGGTACCATCAACAAATGATTTATAATGTAACTAAAGTCCTAATGATGGAGCGAGATTCAGAAATGTTTTTCATTTCAACTCGTGAAGTCACACTTCCATAAATAAAATAATAAAATTAACAGTTGTGCTGTGTATGTAATAATTCAACCTAGTTTAAGTTGCATCTACACATGAAAAACGCGGGATACTAACATGTGTGCTCATAAACGTGCATTATGTTGCATTTCCTTGTTTGTGAAAAATAATAAATTAATCGTGTCTATTTGTTATGTTAAAAATTAACTGCAGCTGTTTAGAATAAATGGCATGTGCTTATTTTGCTTCCCTGTCTATGTGGTGTCACTCTGTTCTCTATAGGTGCATAAAGAACCTTTCTGGATAATAAGAAGAATGGTGGATATAAAATGCTGCTTTATTTGTTGCTTCTGCTAGGTAATTTAGACTAATGGGTTAATTATTAACAATGGAGGGTGGCAACAGAACAAATTATATTTCTCGCATTAATTATTTTCTTGTGTTTGTTTATACATTAGTTAATAAAAAGGCTTTGGGCCTAGTGAAAACTTTCCGTGCTTGCAAAAATTTGCTTGGAGCCAGAGTAAGTCCATGATGGCAACAGTTTTCTCTGTCTGAAAAGTTTGTTGTGCTGAGATGACATTCTCTTAGCCGAACAAGGCCAAGGCCAGGAACCGGCGAAAGGCTTATGACATTCACGTATCCGAGGAAGCTAAAAACTTCATTTTGTTGCAATTGTTGCGAACTGGAGGAAACGGCGTTGTTCGAAAACTAAAGACAATGGTCTCTAAGAATGATGACGGAACTATAATTCTGAAATCTGGTGACACGTCGCCTGTCACTTTTGGACCAATGAGGCTCTTATTTCAGCAGTGAAAATTACTTTTTCTTAGATTAGCTTAGCGTAGAAAGGTATAAAAACTCTTGCCCCGTGGAAGAGTTATACTTCTCCTTGCAGACCTTTTGATGAGGGCGTTATGCTGTTGGACTTCTCTTGGAGCACGAAAGAGC
Organism: Lissotriton helveticus; assembly: GCF_964261635.1. Taxonomy (NCBI): domain Eukaryota; kingdom Metazoa; phylum Chordata; class Amphibia; order Caudata; family Salamandridae; genus Lissotriton; species Lissotriton helveticus. The sequence continues at coordinate 995,415,098 of NC_136072.1, forward strand.
CCTCAAAGACTTTATTCTTAAATTTTCCTATAGCTAGCATTAGTTAGGGACTTAGGTTTTGAAAAATGCCAAACTGATAATTCTCATTTGCAATAATAATTTTGATTCATAATAAAATTGTCATAACTATTTGCAATGATTCAAATAAAAAAAAAAACTTTATAAAATTTCTAATACATTTTCCAAATGAGTAGCTAATAAAAATCTTACTTTGGAAATCAAGCTGGTCTTGTTATTTTCATATGTATAGGTTATTCATAGCTAGATCTTGTCGCCACAGTGGCTTAATTAGCTTGTAGGTTTGTATAGTACGATGAATTTAATTACCATGGTTGTATATAAATGTATATAATTTGTGAATAGGTTAATTAAGTCACATGATTCAGTTGGTTATAATATGTCATGTTAGATTTATGGGCCTTATGAGAGTTTATTGATTGATGGTGTATATAGTGGAGTTGGGTAGCGTTGCTTATGACATATTTCCTATAGCCCGCTGGATCAATTTTTCTGGTAGCAGAGTTTGATGGTTGCTATGGTAACCGATATGTTATATGGTAGTTACATAGGATCAATGATTAACATATGTTGAGTTTGTTCAATTGTGTTATGTGTAGTCAAAAGGGTTTTTCCGACGTGGAAAATCCTAGTTGTACCGGTACAGAGTAGTGTGGCCAGAGTGTAAAGTCACAAGTCACACAGTGCATTTGATCTGTTTCAGAGTTGTGATATCGTCGTTGTAGGGATATAGGTGTGTCAGATAGAATGCATGCATAGTAAGGATTGTCTATGAAAGTGAAGCATTGAGTATAAGGACAATGTGCCCATTGTAAATCTCTCTGTGGGAAAAGTAATAGAATTTATTCAACTTGAGTGAAGGGTAGGATAACGTCGCTTATTTTACTGACGATTAATGTTATCAGTGGGGGTTAGAGTCCCGCCAGGATTTCATGTGTGTGTGGTTAGGGATACTTTCCATTTGAAAGTGCGTAAATGATCTTGTAATTCCGTTCGAGTCAAACTTTGAATTGCTACTTTATGTGCATTCAGAGGGAAGCGCGTTCGCTATTACGTGTGTGAAGGGTAGAGTAAAAGTTTACTTTATTGGCAAAAGCATATTCTGTGAGAATAGCGTCGTCTATTCCACGCAAAGAATTTCTCGTGTGTCTGTAAACACTATCATCTTATTTAGGGAAACAGACAAATGGTTTGTTCTTTTTGTTGTTGATTAATCGAATTTCATTGCGAAAAGCGTCTTTAAAATGGCGCTGTGAAAAGTTATTGTGAAGGAGAGGTGAACGCTGAGAGTGAGACGCGAGAAACCGCAGCGGCTGTGTACGTCACAGGGTCCGCGCAGGGATTGGGTACTGTATGTCACAGACTGTATTCTGATTGGCTCACGTGATTTTGTCGAGCTGAACACTGATTGGCTTTGGTGAAAAGCTCTGTTTTTACTGGTCGAGTAAGGTGGTGACGTAGCTCGAGTCTGATTGGCTTGTTGGTGTGTTTCGCGCACGGATTGGCTGGTGTTACGAAACAACCAGGAAAACATTTACGATCATTTCTGATTAAGCGGATTTGATTTAAAAATGACTTATTACTTTAAACATGTCGAAAAAAAGACTTCGATACTTCCAAAATTTAAGAATTTATTTTCACCCGACAAGAAAATTCAAACGCGAGGTGGTAAATTACTTCATAAGTACAAGATACCTGCAGCATATATGGAAGGTGAATATGGTTACCATACTGTCCTGTGGTTTGATGTTTGGAAAAATTACACAAAGGACGATGGCGTATTGGCTTGGCCGGATGATGGTTCATTTAATGTTAAGGTTTTAAGAAATCTGCGAGAGAAAATGTCAGCTCTAGTACCACGGCCTAGACCGACACAATTTGAAGCTTTGGTTGAATGGGAGGATGAGATGTTTCAACTTCAGAGAGAAGCAAATGGGATTAAGAGACCTCCAAAAACACCGAGTTACAGACGAGAAACACATGAAGATAGAATGCGTATGTGGAGACAGGGAGATATGTGTGATGGTCTCTATTTAATTAAGGAAATGGTTCTAGGGTCTCCAGCTGAAAAGAGAACTGAAAAGAAAAATAATGTTGTTATAGATAACGAAATAGAGGATCCAGTCTTAGAAGAAATTTATACAACGAATAATAAAAATGCCCCTTTGAGACAGCCTCGTTCATGGTCTACTCCAACGGTTTCTGCTGGAACCACTCCTAGTGCACCCCCAGTAAATGATTCTCCAAAATTGTACCCAAATAATTGCGAATCTTTTGGAACTCCAGAACAGTTTGAGACAAGAACTAATTCTAGTGCTTATAATGAAAACAGAAGTTTTCCAATGGAAAGGGAAGCCCCTAGAAATCTGATGAGAACTGACAGGATTGAGGAAGTTGCAAATACTTCAGAATACTTGCGATCGAAAGAAAAATGAATTCAGCAAATAACGAAGAGCAGGGAAGCAGTGACAGTTCCAGTAACGATTGGTCCTGTTCAGCCTGTTTTCGATCAAAAGGAAATTAAACAGCCAGGTTTAACAATTCCATTAAACGCAGAAATTCAAAAAGTAGCTGAAAAATTTTACTCAGATTTATCTGAAATTAATCGTGAAAAATCAAGGATGCCTGACTTGACTTTTAATCAAGGTTCTTTGAACCAGACACCAATGGGTGCAGAGACAGATGCTGAGTCTCCTGAGAAAAGAGAATCGAATTCAAAACTTGATGTTGCTAAATTAAAAGCAGATTTAGAAGAATTAATAATTGGCACAATTGGTCCTGACAGTTTAAAATTTTACAGAGATGATGAACTCCTGTTCATCAGCAAAAGCATGCATTGGAAAATAAAGAATAAATATGATCAGCTGGAGGAACTGGCAGAAGAATTAGAAATTGATTTGAACAAACAGAAAAACCTGGGAAGACATTACAGATTAAATTTTACTGAAAAAGACATTGAAAATTTTAATACAGGAGGAAGAACTACACACATAAAAGAATCGATTGTTTACATCAAGAAATTGGGTGACTTGAGTAAATGGAGAGTGAAATGGACGAAAAAGAAGGAAGATGAAAGGTTGGATAGGTTGGATAATCTGTCTAAACAGTTTCCAATGAGAGAAACCGCAGGTGGATGGTATGTACATGTTCCCTGGTCAAGACAGGATATTCTGCTTTTCACTAATGATTTTCCTCGGCTGAGAGAAAAACCTGTGGAATGGTATCGACAAGTAGACCGGTTTATTAAAGTTTCAAAAGTTCTGTGGATTGATCTGGATGGCTTTTTTTTTTTTTTTTTTTAAACCTTTATTGAGTTAATCAAAGTATGACAAGCGCAGGCCTACAACCACAGAGGCCGGCCGCAAACACAGGAGTCAGATCAGGAGTCATGCACGTGTATACGACCAAGTGAGATCGACAATTCAGATACAGCATGCGATTGTATATGCCTCAACGCAGAAGGATATCAAAGGTTTAATTTTAAAGTTATAAAGAAGCAGGAGTGGCTGTACTATCGGTGGCGTCACACCATAACATGAAGTTAAGAAGAGATGGGGGGGAGGTACCCCGCAGTGCAAACAAGACCAGGTGAAGAGCAATATGAACCTTGGGCACACTATGCCCGCCGAGGCTAACGAGGAATAAAAGACAATGTAACAGCAAGCGATTAGCGAGCACACCCTCCCGAAAACCCACCCTCCGGAGACAGTAAGGTATAGGCAATTATAGACGCCAAACAAAGAAAGAAAAAAGATAAGGAGAGACAGCCAACCCTACAGTAAGGGAGGAAAAACCCTACCCAACGAGAGAGAAAGAAAGAAAGAGGACCATAGAACAAAACAAACTAAAATAACAAACCCCCCCCAACACCCGCCACCCTGCACCCCTGTAATGGCTACAGCCTACCCCACTAACAGCGTGCCTGTCGCCCCGGAACACCCCAAAGAAGGGAAATAAAGAAAGCGGAGGAGGAGAAGAACAAACACACTCCCGGCCACCTATACCACCCGCCATTAGCGAACTCCCCAAAACATATTGTCCATTATTAAAAGCAAGTATTAAGCACCAATATGGGGAGGACCTCAACCAAACCCCCCCCCCGACTCCCAGTGAGACACACAGTACAATCCCGGCATAGATCACAAAACGTAGCTAACCCCAAAAGTCAAAGACAACCATGACAGATCGGTTCTGCACGATAATCTACGTCACCAAAGCCAGCAATCTCGCAGAAAGCGAAGCGTCCCAGATAGTACAAAGCAGTGGCATCGGATCTAAGGCAGGATACAAGATGAAGTCAGCCCTGACCAGTGCGATTCTTTATGAAAACCCATGCCACCCAAGCCACAGTATCCATGTGGTAATCTAAAAGTCCATAGCAGTTCGAAGCAGCTGAATCGGACCGAGGACAGGATACAAGATGGCGGCATCCACAGGACCAACGGGGAAAAATGAAGGAGATAAGCAGACCTCTCCGACGGTCACTAAAGAGCTGTTCTTGGCGATCAAAACCTTCGGCAACGATGTTTCGCCAAGCAGGATTCATACCGGGAAAGCTAACTACGGTCTTAGGTGCAACATACACGAGGCCAAAATCATCGACGTGAGCTGAGTCAGGCTGCCGCACGGGAACCTCTGAACAGTGGGCCAAATCTTCCACTGGAACCACAGAATGCTGAACTTGTGTCGCAGCATCATCGTCCGGTCGCAAGCAGATATTTCCCAGCGTTTCTGACATTCGGTCGTACGTGACTGTGAATTGGGAGTGGAGCGCCCCAATGGCGGCCATCATTGACCTCAACGATGGTGCGCCATTTGTCCTCTCCATCTCCCCCTCCCAAAGAGACGAAGCAGGACTCGAGCCCCAGACTCACTTCCGAGGCTCCAGGCACACACGAAGCCGATGGCAACAGCAGGCGCTCCCTCAGCAGGTGATCACAGCACCTTCGCCGACCGCGGGGGCCCCCCCTTCAACACCGCCGTCCCCAGCAGGGTCTCCGGGCGAGCGGTCCCCGACCACGGCGCACGATGCACACCCTGTGTCACGGGACCGAGTACTCAGTGCCAGCCGGTAACTGGATTGCAGATCGGAGATGCAGAAAAAGATCCAAGTACGGAAGACCGGACGAAGCACTGGTTCCACAGCCGCTGTTGATCAATTCCAGCCTGGATGGGCTAGAAATCGAGGTCCCGGCTTCAGCCCTGGAGTAGGCCGAAAATGGAACACGACATAACTCCACCACCCAGTATGTTAGGGAGTCCGGGATTGCACCACCGGTATCAGGCGAGCTTCATACACACGGGAGTCCGGCGTAGGTAAAGGATAAATGACAGGATATGCGAGCTGCCGGCAGAGGTCGACGGAGCCGGGAGCTTAAGCAGCCATCTTGGATCGTAGCGTAGCTCCTCCTGGATGGCTTTTTTGACATAGTTGTCCCATCAGATCTATGGACGGAATGCAAAATTGCTGTGGGTTGGCCAAAAGCTGAACCAGATCGAGTTAAAGATACAGGTGCTCCAGCACCCGAGGTCATGGAATTCTATGAAAAAGTGATTTACTGGCTAAAACAAAAAATTGCCCCAAAAGAAGTAGATTGGGTTAAAATAGACAGGACAAACCAGGAGCCGAAAGAATCAGTTCATTCTTTTTATGAAAGATTATTATTGGTTTTCAAACAATACAGTGGTTATGAAAAATTAGATGAGAAGGATATGAGCCATTTTATCTACAGGTTCGTATATGGTCTCAGACCAGAAATTGGAGAAATGATCAGGAATAATATTGTCGGATTGCAATCAAATTCAGTTGATGATATTTTGAGGAAGGCAAAATACTGCAGTGATGAGTTGGAGGCTAAACAAAAGAAGTTAAAGGAAAAGGCAATGTGGGCACAGGTAAAAGTAAAGATACGTTTTTTTAGAGTCAGGACGCACACCTGTTATATTCCAATCATAAACATAATTTTTGTCCAACCTTTATCTTTGCATGCGTGCGATTTGCTGTAGTGCCCCGCCCAAGGGCACCGGGTACTAACATCATCAGAAGTGGGACTGCATCCAGTCCCCAGCGGAATGCACAGTGTTGTAGCCAAATTTGGCTTTCCTTTTATCCAACTTATTATCATCTCAATCCATTTTATCCATTTTTATCATATTTTTTCACTTTTCTGAAGACGGGACCACACGCTCCGTGTACATGTAATTTTCAGTTTTCTACTGCTCAAATGGTGTCCTTAGGACTTTAACCAAGAACATGATTGACACATGAATTCTTCCAAAGCAGTGTTTATTCAAATAAAATCACCCAATGCATTTCGGGCTGTCATGCCCTTCTTCGGGGGTTACTGTAAATAATCATAGAACAATACAATTACCAAACTGTACACACAAAACTTTCACGTTTCTCAATGTAATCTACTATTTAAAAAACATATCTTGTCCATTGTTCAAAGTTCATAACCGTGTTGTCATTTATCTAGTGAACCAACCCAATATACCCTTCCTACTAACTCTCCCTTTCAAGATCGACTCTTCCCGACCTAAGAATTGTGCTATGCCGCCCCATGTTCGTTGATATTCTTTACCATCGCGTTACCGTGTAGCTTTCAAATTCTATGCGTCAACAACAACATTCTGCCCCAAGAATCACGAATAACTATTAATCCATTCCCCTGGTAGTCTACACGGAAACCCCATGCAGTAGTACGTTTAATTTACTCGTTTTTCTACTTGCGGTCTAAAACCTTCCATACTATTCCCGTGGTGCCGAACATTCGTTACACCCACCGCCCTCCATTTATACTGATCCCTCGAGTATCACATACCTGCCATTAACGTTTAAAATCGAACACACTGAATCATCTTTGCGTCCACCACCAAACTTGTCGCATCCCACAATCCCTCCCTATATTTCAACCCCAAACTCATGTCCCTGATTGGTTCAAGAATTATTTGAAAAAAATGCTTCTCTCGCCCGTTTCAACATTGATTCCACCTGTTATATGTCACTCGACAACTCCATTTCCCATACTGCACTATCATGGAATCAAACGCGCTAAAACTCTCTGAAATGACACACCGAAATTAACCCCAATGTCTCAATAAACATAAAAACAAATCCAACGTGCGTGTGTGATCAAGTCATAAAAAACAGTCTTTCAGTGTTCTTTTGTTTCACTGCCTTCATCCGAACCACGTTGATATTTCCTGCATGTGGCCTCGATAATTCCTACAAATTTGTTTTCTTTTCTTTTTTGGGTGCAGCCCTGGGTTTTGGGCAAAAGTTAAGATACGTTTTTTTAGAGTCAGGACGCACACCTGTTATATTCCAATCATAAACATAATTTTTGTCCAACCTTTATCTTTGCATGCGTGCGATTTGCTGTAGTGCCCCGCCCAAGGGCACCGGGTACTAACATCATCAGAAGTGGGACTGCATCCAGTCCCCACCGGAATGCACAGCGTTGTAGCCAAATTTGGCTTTTCTTTTATCCAACTTATTATCATCTCAATCCATTTTATCAATTTTTATCATATTTTTTCACTTTTCTGAAGACGGGACCACACGCTCCGTGTACATGTAATTTTCAGTTTTCTACTGCTCAAATGGTGTCCTTAGGACTTTAACCAAGAACATGATTGACACATGAATTCTTCCAAAGCAGTGTTTATTCAAATAAAATCACCCAATGCATTTCGGGCTGTCATGCCCTTCTTCGGGGGTTACTGTAAATAATCATAGAACAATACAATTACCAAACTGTACACACAAAACTTTCACGTTTCTCAATGTAATCTACTATTTAAAAAACATATCTTGTCCATTGTTCAAAGTTCATAACCGTGTTGTCATTTATCTAGTGAACCAACCCAATATACCCTTCCTACTAACTCTCCCTTTCAAGATCGACTCTTCCCGACCTAAGAATTGTGCTATGCCGCCCCATGTTCGTTGATATTCTTTACCATCGCGTTACCGTGTAGCTTTCAAATTCTATGCGTCAACAACAACATTCTGCCCCAAGAATCACGAATAACTATTAATCCATTCCCCTGGTAGTCTACACGGAAACCCCATGCAGTAGTACGTTTAATTTACTCGTTTTTCTACTTGCGGTCTAAAACCTTCCATACTATTCCCGTGGTGCCGAACATTCGTTACACCCACCGCCCTCCATTTATACTGATCCCTCGAGTATCACATACCTGCCATTAACGTTTAAAATCGAACACACTGAATCATCTTTGCGTCCACCACCAAACTTGTCGCATCCCACAATCCCTCCCTATATTTCAACCCCAAACTCATGTCCCTGATTGGTTCAAGAATTATTTGAAAAAAATGCTTCTCTCGCCCGTTTCAACATTGATTCCACCTGTTATATGTCACTCGACAACTCCATTTCCCATCTGCACTATCATGGAATCAAACGCGCTAAAACTCTCTGAAATGACACACCGAAATTAACCCCAATGTCTCAATAAACATAAAAACAAATCCAACGTGCTTGTGTGATCAAGTCATAAAAAACAGTCTTTCAGTGTTCTTTTGTTTCACTGCCTTCATCCGAACCACGTTGATATTTCCTGCATGTGGCCTCGATAATTCCTACAAATTCGTTTTCTTTTCTTTTTTGGGTGCAGCCCTGGGTTTTGGGCAAAAGTTAAGATACGTTTTTTAGAGTCAGGACGCACACCTGTTATATTCCAATCATAAACATAATTTTTGTCCAACCTTTATCTTTGCATGCGTGCGATTTGCTGTAGTGCCCCGCCCAAGGGCACCGGGTACTAACATCATCAGAAGTGGGACTGCATCCAGTCCCCAGCGGAATGCACAGCGTTGTAGCCAAATTTGGCTTTTCTTTTATCCAACTTATTATCATCTCAATCCATTTTATCCATTTTTATCATATTTTTTCACTTTTCTGAAGACGGGACCACACGCTCCGTGTACATGTAATTTTCAGTTTTCTACTGCTCAAATGGTGTCCTTAGGACTTTAACCAAGAACATGATTGACACATGAATTCTTCCAAAGCAGTGTTTATTCAAATAAAATCACCCAATGCATTTCGGGCTGTCATGCCCTTCTTCGGGGGTTACTGTAAATAATCATAGAACAATACAATTACCAAACTGTACACACAAAACTTTCACGTTTCTCAATGTAATCTACTATTTAAAAAACATATCTTGTCCATTGTTCAAAGTTCATAACCGTGTTGTCATTTATCTAGTGAACCAACCCAATATACCCTTCCTACTAACTCTCCCTTTCAAGATCGACTCTTCCCGACCTAAGAATTGTGCTATGCCGCCCCATGTTCGTTGATATTCTTTACCATCGCGTTACCGTGTAGCTTTCAAATTCTATGCGTCAACAACAACATTCTGCCCCAAGAATCACGAATAACTATTAATCCATTCCCCTGGTAGTCTACACGGAAACCCCATGCAGTAGTACGTTTAATTTACTCGTTTTTCTACTTGCGGTCTAAAACCTTCCATACTATTCCCGTGGTGCCGAACATTCGTTACACCCACCGCCCTCCATTTATACTGATCCCTCGAGTATCACATACCTGCCATTAACGTTTAAAATCGAACACACTGAATCATCTTTGCGTCCACCACCAAACTTGTCGCATCCCACAATCCCTCCCTATATTTCAACCCCAAACTCATGTCCCTGATTGGTTCAAGAATTATTTGAAAAAAATGCTTCTCTCGCCCGTTTCAACATTGATTCCTAAGGACACCATTTGAGCAGTAGAAAACTGAAAATTACATGTACACGGAGCGTGTGGTCCCGTCTTCAGAAAAGTGAAAAAATATGATAAAAATGGATAAAATGGATTGAGATGATAATAAGTTGGATAAAAGAAAAGCCAAATTTGGCTACAACGCTGTGCATTCCGCTGGGGACTGGATGCAGTCCCACTTCTGATGATGTTAGTACCCGGTGCCCTTGGGCGGGGCACTACAGCAAATCGCACGCATGCAAAGATAAAGGTTGGACAAAAATTATGTTTATGATTGGAATATAACAGGTGTGCGTCCTGACTCTAAAAAACGTATCTTAACTTTTGCCCAAAACCCAGGGCTGCACCCAAAAAAGAAAAGAAAACGAATTTGTAGGAATTATCGAGGCCACATGCAGGAAATATCAACGTGGTTCGGATGAAGGCAGTGAAACAAAAGAACACTGAAAGACTGTTTTTTATGACTTGATCACACAAGCACGTTGGATTTGTTTTTATGTTTATTGAGGTATTGGGGTTAATTTCGGTGTGTCATTTCAGAGAGTTTTAGCGCGTTTGATTCCATGATAGTGCAGTATGGGAAATGGAGTTGTCGAGTGACATATAACAGGTGGAATCAATGTTGAAACGGGCGAGAGAAGCATTTTTTTCAAATAATTCTTGAACCAATCAGGGACATGAGTTTGGGGTTGAAATATAGGGAGGGATTGTGGGATGCGACAAGTTTGGTGGTGGACGCAAAGATGATTCAGTGTGTTCGATTTTAAACGTTAATGGCAGGTATGTGATACTCGAGGGATCAGTATAAATGGAGGGCGGTGGGTGTAACGAATGTTCGGCACCACGGGAATAGTATGGAAGGTTTTAGACCGCAAGTAGAAAAACGAGTAAATTAAACGTACTACTGCATGGGGTTTCCGTGTAGACTACCAGGGGAATGGATTAATAGTTATTCGTGATTCTTGGGGCAGAATGTTGTTGTTGACGCATAGAATTTGAAAGCTACACGGTAACGCGATGGTAAAGAATATCAACGAACATGGGGCGGCATAGCACAATTCTTAGGTCGGGAAGAGTCGATCTTGAAAGGGAGAGTTAGTAGGAAGGGTATATTGGGTTGGTTCACTAGATAAATGACAACACGGTTATGAACTTTGAACAATGGACAAGATATGTTTTTTAAATAGTAGATTACATTGAGAAACGTGAAAGTTTTGTGTGTACAGTTTGGTAATTGTATTGTTCTATGATTATTTACAGTAACCCCCGAAGAAGGGCATGACAGCCCGAAATGCATTGGGTGATTTTATTTGAATAAACACTGCTTTGGAAGAATTCATGTGTCAATCATGTTCTTGGTTAAAGTCCTAAGGACACCATTTGAGCAGTAGAAAACTGAAAATTACATGTACACGGAGCGTGTGGTCCCGTCTTCAGAAAAGTGAAAAAATATGATAAAAATGGATAAAATGGATTGAGATGATAATAAGTTGGATAAAAGAAAAGCCAAATTTGGCTACAACGCTGTGCATTCCGCTGGGGACTGGATGCAGTCCCACTTCTGATGATGTTAGTACCCGGTGCCCTTGGGCGGGACACTACAGCAAATCGCACGCATGCAAAGATAAAGGTTGGACAAAAATTATGTTTATGATTGGAATATAACAGGTGTGCGTCCTGACTCTAAAAAACGTATCTTAACTTTTGCCCAAAACCCAGGGCTGCACCCAAAAAAGAAAAGAAAACGAATTTGTAGGAATTATCGAGGCCACATGCAGGAAATATCAACGTGGTTCGGATGAAGGCAGTGAAACAAAAGAACACTGAAAGACTGTTTTTTATGACTTGATCACACAAGCACGTTGGACTTGTTTTTATGTTTATTGAGACATTGGGGTTAATTTCGGTGTGTCATTTCAGAGAGTTTTAGCGCGTTTGATTCCATGATAGTGCAGTATGGGAAATGGAGTTGTCGAGTGACATATAACAGGTGGAATCAACGTTGAAACAGGCGAGAGAAGCATTTTTTTCAAATAATTCTTGAACCAATCAGGGACATGAGTTTGGGGTTGAAATATAGGGAGGGATTGTGGGATGCAACAAGTTTGGTGGTGGACGCAAAGATGATTCAGTGTGTTCGATTTTAAACGTTAATGGCAGGTATGTGATACTCGAGGGATCAGTATAAATGGAGGGCGGTGGGTGTAACGAATGTTCGGCACCACGGGAATAGTATGGAAGGTTTTAGACCGCATGTAGAAAAACGAGTAAATTAAACGTACTACTGCATGGGGTTTCCGTGTAGACTACCAGGGGAATGGATTAATAGTTATTCGTGATTCTTGGGGCAGAATGTTGTTGTTGACGCATAGAATTTGAAAGCTACACGGTAACGCGATGGTAAAGAATATCAACGAACATGGGGCGGCATAGCACAATTCTTAGGTCGGGAAGAGTCGATCTTGAAAGGGAGAGTTAGTAGGAAGGGTATATTGGGTTGGTTCACTAGATAAATGACAACACGGTTATGAACTTTGAACAATGGACAAGATATGTTTTTTAAATAGTAGATTACATTGAGAAACGTGAAAGTTTTGTGTGTACAGTTTGGTAATTGTATTGTTCTATGATTATTTACAGTAACCCCCGAAGAAGGGCATGACAGCCCGAAATGCATTGGGTGATTTTATTTGAATAAACACTGCTTTGGAAGAATTCATGTGTCAATCATGTTCTTGGTTAAAGTCCTAAGGACACCATTTGAGCAGTAGAAAACTGAAAATTACATGTACACGGAGCGTGTGGTCCCGTCTTCAGAAAAGTGAAAAAATATGATAAAAATGGATAAAATGGATTGAGATGATAATAAGTTGGATAAAAGAAAAGCCAAATTTGGCTACAACGCTGTGCATTCCGCTGGGGACTGGATGCAGTCCCACTTCTGATGATGTTAGTACCCGGTGCCCTTGGGCAGGGCACTACAGCAAATCGCACGCATGCAAAGATAAAGGTTGGACAAAAATTATGTTTATGATTGGAATATAACAGGTGTGCGTCCTGACTCTAAAAAACGTATCTTAACTTTTGCCCAAAACCCAGGGCTGCACCCAAAAAAGAAAAGAAAACGAATTTGTAGGAATTATCGAGGCCACATGCAGGAAATATCAACGTGGTTCGGATGAAGGCAGTGAAACAAAAGAACACTGAAAGACTGTTTTTTATGACTTGATCACACAAGCACGTTAGATTTGTTTTTATGTTTATTGAGACATTGGGGTTAATTTCGGTGTGTCATTTCAGAGAGTTTTAGCGCGTTTGATTCCATGATAGTGCAGTATGGGAAATGGAGTTGTCGAGTGACATATAACAGGTGGAATCAATGTTGAAACGGGCGAGAGAAGCATTTTTTTCAAATAATTCTTGAACCAATCAGGGACATGAGTTTGGGGTTGAAATATAGGGAGGGATTGTGGGATGCGACAAGTTTGGTGGTGGACGCAAAGATGATTCAGTGTGTTCGATTTTAAACGTTAATGGCAGGTATGTGATACTCGAGGGATCAGTATAAATGGAGGGCGGTGGGTGTAACGAATGTTCGGCACCACGGGAATAGTATGGAAGGTTTTAGACCGCAAGTAGAAAAACGAGTAAATTAAACGTACTACTGCATGGGGTTTCCGTGTAGACTACCAGGGGAATGGATTAATAGTTATTCGTGATTCTTGGGGCAGAATGTTGTTGTTGACGCATAGAATTTGAAAGCTACACGGTAACGCGATGGTAAAGAATATCAACGAACATGGGGCGGCATAGCACAATTCTTAGGTCGGGAAGAGTCGATCTTGAAAGGGAGAGTTAGTAGGAAGGGTATATTGGGTTGGTTCACTAGATAAATGACAACACGGTTATGAACTTTGAACAATGGACAAGATATGTTTTTTAAATAGTAGATTACATTGAGAAACGTGAAAGTTTTGTGTGTACAGTTTGGTAATTGTATTGTTCTATGATTATTTACAGTAACCCCCGAAGAAGGGCATGACAGCCCGAAATGCATTGGGTGATTTTATTTGAATAAACACTGCTTTGGAAGAATTCATGTGTCAATCATGTTCTTGGTTAAAGTCCTAAGGACACCATTTGAGCAGTAGAAAACTGAAAATTACATGTACACGGAGCGTGTGGTCCCGTCTTCAGAAAAGTGAAAAAATATGATAAAAATGGATAAAATGGATTGAGATGATAATAAGTTGGATAAAAGAAAAGCCAAATTTGGCTACAACGCTGTGCATTCCGCTGGGGACTGGATGCAGTCCCACTTCTGATGATGTTAGTACCCGGTGCCCTTGGGCGGGGCACTACAGCAAATCGCACGCATGCAAAGATAAAGGTTGGACAAAAATTATGTTTATGATTGGAATATAACAGGTGTGCGTCCTGACTCTAAAAAACGTATCTTAACTTTTGCCCAAAACCCAGGGCTGCACCCAAAAAAGAAAAGAAAACGAATTTGTAGGAATTATCGAGGCCACATGCAGGAAATATCAACGTGGTTCGGATGAAGGCAGTGAAACAAAAGAACACTGAAAGACTGTTTTTTATGACTTGATCACACAAGCACGTTGGACTTGTTTTTATGTTTATTGAGACATTGGGGTTAATTTCGGTGTGTCATTTCAGAGAGTTTTAGCGCGTTTGATTCCATGATAGTGCAGTATGGGAAATGGAGTTGTCGAGTGACATATAACAGGTGGAATCAACGTTGAAACAGGCGAGAGAAGCATTTTTTTCAAATAATTCTTGAACCAATCAGGGACATGAGTTTGGGGTTGAAATATAGGGAGGGATTGTGGGATGCAACAAGTTTGGTGGTGGACGCAAAGATGATTCAGTGTGTTCGATTTTAAACGTTAATGGCAGGTATGTGATACTCGAGGGATCAGTATAAATGGAGGGCGGTGGGTGTAACGAATGTTCGGCACCACGGGAATAGTATGGAAGGTTTTAGACCGCATGTAGAAAAACGAGTAAATTAAACGTACTACTGCATGGGGTTTCCGTGTAGACTACCAGGGGAATGGATTAATAGTTATTCGTGATTCTTGGGGCAGAATGTTGTTGTTGACGCATAGAATTTGAAAGCTACACGGTAACGCGATGGTAAAGAATATCAACGAACATGGGGCGGCATAGCACAATTCTTAGGTCGGGAAGAGTCGATCTTGAAAGGGAGAGTTAGTAGGAAGGGTATATTGGGTTGGTTCACTAGATAAATGACAACACGGTTATGAACTTTGAACAATGGACAAGATATGTTTTTTAAATAGTAGATTACATTGAGAAACGTGAAAGTTTTGTGTGTACAGTTTGGTAATTGTATTGTTCTATGATTATTTACAGTAACCCCCGAAGAAGGGCATGACAGCCCGAAATGCATTGGGTGATTTTATTTGAATAAACACTGCTTTGGAAGAATTCATGTGTCAATCATGTTCTTGGTTAAAGTCCTAAGGACACCATTTGAGCAGTAGAAAATTGAAAATTACATGTACACGGAGCGTGTGGTCCCGTCTTCAGAAAAGTGAAAAAATATGATAAAAATGGATAAAATGGATTGAGATGATAATAAGTTGGATAAAAGAAAAGCCAAATTTGGCTACAACGCTGTGCATTCCGCTGGGGACTGGATGCAGTCCCACTTCTGATGATGTTAGTACCCGGTGCCCTTGGGCGGGGCACTACAGCAAATCGCACGCATGCAAAGATAAAGGTTGGACAAAAATTATGTTTATGATTGGAATATAACAGGTGTGCGTCCTGACTCTAAAAAACGTATCTTAACTTTTGCCCAAAACCCAGGGCTGCACCCAAAAAAGAAAAGAAAACGAATTTGTAGGAATTATCGAGGCCACATGCAGGAAATATCAACGTGGTTCGGATGAAGGCAGTGAAACAAAAGAACACTGAAAGACTGTTTTTTATGACTTGATCACACAAGCACGTTGGATTTGTTTTTATGTTTATTGAGACATTGGGGTTAATTTCGGTGTGTCATTTCAGAGAGTTTTAGCGCGTTTGATTCCATGATAGTGCAGTATAGGAAATGGAGTTGTCGAGTGACATATAACAGGTGGAATCAATGTTGAAACGGGCGAGAGAAGCATTTTTTTCAAATAATTCTTGAACCAATCAGGGACATGAGTTTGGGGTTGAAATATAGGGAGGGATTGTGGGATGCGACAAGTTTGGTGGTGGACGCAAAGATGATTCAGTGTGTTCGATTTTAAACGTTAATGGCAGGTATGTGATACTCGAGGGATCAGTATAAATGGAGGGCGGTGGGTGTAACGAATGTTCGGCACCACGGGAATAGTATGGAAGGTTTTAGACCGCAAGTAGAAAAACGAGTAAATTAAACGTACTACTGCATGGGGTTTCCGTGTAGACTACCAGGGGAATGGATTAATAGTTATTCGTGATTCTTGGGGCAGAATGTTGTTGTTGACGCATAGAATTTGAAAGCTACACGGTAACGCGATGGTAAAGAATATCAACGAACATGGGGCGGCATAGCACAATTCTTAGGTCGGGAAGAGTCGATCTTGAAAGGGAGAGTTAGTAGGAAGGGTATATTGGGTTGGTTCACTAGATAAATGACAACACGGTTATGAACTTTGAACAATGGACAAGATATGTTTTTTAAATAGTAGATTACATTGAGAAACGTGAAAGTTTTGTGTGTGCAGTTTGGTAATTGTATTGTTCTATGATTATTTACAGTAACCCCCGAAGAAGGGCATGACAGCCCGAAATGCATTGGGTGATTTTATTTGAATAAACACTGCTTTGGAAGAATTCATGTGTCAATCATGTTCTTGGTTAAAGTCCTAAGGACACCATTTGAGCAGTAGAAAACTGAAAATTACATGTACACGGAGCGTGTGGTCCCGTCTTCAGAAAAGTGAAAAAATATGATAAAAATGGATAAAATGGATTGAGATGATAATAAGTTGGATAAAAGAAAAGCCAAATTTGGCTACAACGCTGTGCATTCCGCTGGGGACTGGATGCAGTCCCACTTCTGATGATGTTAGTACCCGGTGCCCTTGGGCGGGGCACTACAGCAAATCGCACGCATGCAAAGATAAAGGTTGGACAAAAATTATGTTTATGATTGGAATATAACAGGTGTGCGTCCTGACTCTAAAAAACGTATCTTAACTTTTGCCCAAAACCCAGGGCTGCACCCAAAAAAGAAAAGAAAACGAATTTGTAGGAATTATCGAGGCCACATGCAGGAAATATCAACGTGGTTCGGATGAAGGCAGTGAAACAAAAGAACACTGAAAGACTGTTTTTTATGACTTGATCACACAAGCACGTTAGATTTGTTTTTATGTTTATTGAGACATTGGGGTTAATTTCGGTGTGTCATTTCAGAGAGTTTTAGCGCGTTTGATTCCATGATAGTGCAGTATGGGAAATGGAGTTGTCGAGTGACATATAACAGGTGGAATCAATGTTGAAACGGGCGAGAGAAGCATTTTTTTCAAATAATTCTTGAACCAATCAGGGACATGAGTTTGGGGTTGAAATATAGGGAGGGATTGTGGGATGCGACAAGTTTGGTGGTGGACGCAAAGATGATTCAGTGTGTTCGATTTTAAACGTTAATGGCAGGTATGTGATACTCGAGGGATCAGTATAAATGGAGGGCGGTGGGTGTAACGAATGTTCGGCACCACGGGAATAGTATGGAAGGTTTTAGACCGCAAGTAGAAAAACGAGTAAATTAAACGTACTACTGCATGGGGTTTCCGTGTAGACTACCAGGGGAATGGATTAATAGTTATTCGTGATTCTTGGGGCAGAATGTTGTTGTTGACGCATAGAATTTGAAAGCTACACGGTAACGCGATGGTAAAGAATATCAACGAACATGGGGCGGCATAGCACAATTCTTAGGTCGGGAAGAGTCGATCTTGAAAGGGAGAGTTAGTAGGAAGGGTATATTGGGTTGGTTCACTAGATAAATGACAACACGGTTATGAACTTTGAACAATGGACAAGATGTTTTTTAAATAGTAGATTACATTGAGAAACGTGAAAGTTTTGTGTGTACAGTTTGGTAATTGTATTGTTCTATGATTATTTACAGTAACCCCCGAAGAAGGGCATGACAGCCCGAAATGCATTGGGTGATTTTATTTGAATAAACACTGCTTTGGAAGAATTCATGTGTCAATCATGTTCTTGGTTAAAGTCCCAAGGACACCATTTGAGCAGTAGAAAACTGAAAATTACATGTACACGGAGCGTGTGGTCCCGTCTTCAGAAAAGTGAAAAAATATGATAAAAATGGATAAAATGGATTGAGATGATAATAAGTTGGATAAAAGAAAAGCCAAATTTGGCTACAACGCTGTGCATTCCGCTGGGGACTGGATGCAGTCCCACTTCTGATGATGTTAGTACCCGGTGCCCTTGGGCGGGGCACTACAGCAAATCGCACGCATGCAAAGATAAAGGTTGGACAAAAATTATGTTTATGATTGGAATATAACAGGTGTGCGTCCTGACTCTAAAAAACGTATCTTAACTTTTGCCCAAAACCCAGGGCTGCACCCAAAAAAGAAAAGAAAACGAATTTGTAGGAATTATCGAGGCCACATGCAGGAAATATCAACGTGGTTCGGATGAAGGCAGTGAAACAAAAGAACACTGAAAGACTGTTTTTTATGACTTGATCACACAAGCACGTTGGATTTGTTTTTATGTTTATTGAGACATTGGGGTTAATTTCAGTGTGTCATTTCAGAGAGTTTTAGCGCGTTTGATTCCATGATAGTGCAGTATGGGAAATGGAGTTGTCGAGTGACATATAACAGGTGGAATCAATGTTGAAACGGGCGAGAGAAGCATTTTTTTCAAATAATTCTTGAACCAATCAGGGACATGAGTTTGGGGTTGAAATATAGGGAGGGATTGTGGGATGCGACAAGTTTGGTGGTGGACGCAAAGATGATTCAGTGTGTTCGATTTTAAACGTTAATGGCAGGTATGTGATACTCGAGGGATCAGTATAAATGGAGGGCGGTGGGTGTAACGAATGTTCGGCACCACGGGAATAGTATGGAAGGTTTTAGACCGCAAGTAGAAAAACGAGTAAATTAAACGTACTACTGCATGGGGTTTCCGTGTAGACTACCAGGGGAATGGATTAATAGTTATTCGTGATTCTTGGGGCAGAATGTTGTTGTTGACGCATAGAATTTGAAAGCTACACGGTAACGCGATGGTAAAGAATATCAACGAACATGGGGCGGCATAGCACAATTCTTAGGTCGGGAAGAGTCGATCTTGAAAGGGAGAGTTAGTAGGAAGGGTATATTGGGTTGGTTCACTAGATAAATGACAACACGGTTATGAACTTTGAACAATGGACAAGATATGTTTTTTAAATAGTAGATTACATTGAGAAACGTGAAAGTTTTGTGTGTACAGTTTGGTAATTGTATTGTTCTATGATTATTTACAGTAACCCCCGAAGAAGGGCATGACAGCCCGAAATGCATTGGGTGATTTTATTTGAATAAACACTGCTTTGGAAGAATTCATGTGTCAATCATGTTCTTGGTTAAAGTCCTAAGGACACCATTTGAGCAGTAGAAAACTGAAAATTACATGTACACGGAGCGTGTGGTCCCGTCTTCAGAAAAGTGAAAAAATATGATAAAAATGGATAAAATGGATTGAGATGATAATAAGTTGGATAAAAGAAAAGCCAAATTTGGCTACAACGCTGTGCATTCCGCTGGGGACTGGATGCAGTCCCACTTCTGATGACACAGGTAAAAGTAGCTGAGCAACAGATTGCAAGCCTTGAAAATAAAAATGGGAATTTTGTGCAACATGGAAATTTTTTACAAAATCAGAATCAAGGTCAAGGAAAGTTTAAAAGCAATTTTAATAATCCTATTAAGCCAAAGTTTAATCCAGAAATTGAAAAATTAAAACAAACGATGCCTTGCTTTAACTGCGGGGAGATTGGACATTGGAGAAACGAGTGCAAAAAAACACCCAGAAAATTTTAAAACGTATCATTTAACCTACAGATGCAGAATGATGTTGATCTGCAGCAACAGTTGCAGCTGCAGCGTCAAATGAGTGAACTGAGTCTTCAGCGACAGCTACAACAGCAGTTGACCCAGCAGCAGAATCAGATTCCATTGCCTCCTTTTCCTAACTGTGGGGGAGGTCAAAAATTCAATCCAGATATTGGATTCAGCGGATGTGATCAGGTAATAAGAAATCAAAGACCAAATTTGCAAAGTGTATCAGGACAATTTTTGTTAACAGGAAACAAAGAAAACGATTCTGATGACTGCTTCTGACGGTGCCCGAGAGAGGGGGAAGAGTGTGTAATTGGAGCCACTCTTGAGGTTGACCAGTCTGGTCCATTTGTAAATGGAAAGGTGAACGATGTAGAGATCACTTTTCTTGTGGACACTGGTGCTACCCGTTCTACTGTTAGGTCAGTGGAAATTGAAAACCTACCTCTCTCTGGGGATACCATCCAAGTAGTTGGAGTCAGCAATCAACAAATGAAGACTGATCTTACTGATCATGTGAATGTGGAAATAGGCAATTTCAAAGACAAACACAGATTTGTAGTTTGTAATAGCAGTCCAGTGAATTTACTAGGAAGAGATATATTGTGTAAAATGAATTGTAGGATATATTGCTCACCTGGTGGAATTGAATTACAAACCATGGAGGAAGATGGGTTGTACAGACTGACTATGTTAATGATTGAAGCAGAAGAAGAGAAATTGTTTCCTACCTTTGATAAAGAAAATTTACCAGAGGAATTGAAAGAGACAGTTAAATCTGAGATTTGGGATTTGACTGGAAATGAGATGGGTCTGATGAAACATGTCGATCCAGTCAAAATCACAGTGAAGCAGGGAATAGACTTTCCAAACATTCCTCAATATAAAATGAAGGCAGGGTGTTATTCCTGTAATTGAAAAGTTCATTAAACAAGGTGTTTTGAAAGAAATTGAGAGCAGTCCTTGTAACTCACCGATTATGGGGATCAAAAAGCCAAATGGAACGTACAGAATAGTTCAGGATTTGAGAAAAATAAACCAGATTGTGGTTCCTTGTTGCCCAGTTGTTCCAAATCCTGCTGTCATTCTTTACCAGATTCTGCATGATGCAGAATGGTATACTGTCATTGATCTTTGCAATGCGTTCTTTACTGTTCCATTGCATCCAGAAAGCCAGGAAATCTTCGCTTTCCGGTTCCAGAGTAGGACCCTCGCATGGTGCAGAATCCCTCAAGGGTATACAGAAAGTCCTTCTATCTTTAATGAACTGTTAAAGAGATCTTTGGAAGATTTGTATTTGCCAGGCAGATCGACATTAGTGCAGTATATTGACGATCTGTTGATCGCAGCAAAAACGAGAGATAATTGTGTGACAGACACGATTACAATTTTGAATCATTTGGCAGATGAGGGACACAAAGTGTCTCCTGCAAAGTTGCAGTTTTTTGTAAACAAGAAGTAAAATACCTTGGTCATAGAATTGCAAAAGGAATGAGACAGGTGACAATCGAGAGAATCAAAATGATTCAGGGAATGCAACCTCCAAAAACACAAAGACAGGTGAGAATGTTCTTGGTAATGGTTGGTTACTGTCGTCAATGGATTAGTGGATTTTCAGTAATTGCGAAGCCACTACAGAGATTGACAAAATCAGATGTAAAAGATCCAATTGTTCTTACTGATATTGAGTTAGAAGCTTTTGGGAAACTAAAAAAAAGCTTATGTGAAGCTCCAGCTCTGGGCATGCCAGATTATGAAAAGGGTTTTGAACTATACTGCAGTGAAAGAGAAGGATGTGCTTTGTCTGTGTTAATTCAGATACATGGTAACATGAGAAAGCCTATTGCTTACTTCTCAGCAGTTCTTGATCCGGTTGCAAAGGCATTACCAGGTTGCTTAAAAGCAGTTGCAGCAACAAGTGTTAGTCTGGAACAGAGTGAGGGAATAATAATGGGATTTCCTGTAAAAGTCTATGTTCCTCACTCAGTTGAAATTCTCCTTACAAGGAGTAAAACGCAGCACCTGACAAACAGCAGACTAACCAAATATGAGAAAATTATTCTGGGATCTGATAATGTGTCAATTGCAAGGTGGGTGAATTTAAATCCTTCCACACTGTTACCTGACACTGAAAATATTGATGAAAATGACGTGGAGCATGAATGCTTGGATGTCATGGAATACTGTACCAAGCCAAGGCAGGACATTAAAGATGTACCATTGCCTGAATCAGATCTTGTCTTCTTTGTGGATGGCTCCTGTCTGAGATCAGAGGGAGGTGTTTTGAAAGCAGCATACTCGGTCTGCACAGTAGCAGATGTTGAAGAAGCTTCATGTCTAGAAGGAATTCGTTCAGCACAGGTGGCTGAATTAATTGCTTTAATTCGTGCTTGTGAAATAGCAAAAGGCTTGAGAGTTACTATAATAACAGATAGTCAGTATGGATTCGGAGTTGTGCATGATTATGGACAGCTCTGGTCTCAGAGAGGCTATATGACGTCAGCAGGTTCTCCAATCAAAAATGCAGAATTCATTAAAAGATTAATTGATGGCATTCAAATGCCAAAGGAGATTGCTGTGGTAAAATGCGCAGCACATCAAAAAGGTGAAGATTTTATCACCAGAGGCAATAATTATGCAGACAAAATGGCAAAATGTTGTGCAAAAAATGATTATGGACTTAATCGGGGAAAAAACAAAGACTTTGGTTCAATTTCATTAATGCTAACATCTGTTGTCGAGACATGGGAAGAAATTAGGGACTTACAAAATGAAGCTGATGATGATGAGAAAGACACATGGTTGAGAGCAGAATGTAGGCCACGAGATGAGGATGGTGTTTGGACCTACAAAGATGGCAGAGTAGTCTTACCAAATTGCATGATTGCTGACATGGCCATAATGTATCATGGTCCTGGTCATATTGGAAGAGACTCTATGATCAGGCTTTTCAAAGAGACATGGTTTAATACCAAGTTCAGGACAATTGCAGAGTCTCTTTGTCAGAGATGTTTGACTTGCCAACAAATGAACCCAAACAGGAAATCAGTTGTGGGAACGGGAGTCATAGGACGGGAGGGTGGTCCTTTTACCAGATTACAGATGGATTTCATTGAAATGCCAATACACAACTGTTTGAAATATGTTTTGGTGATTGTGTGTTTGTTTTCAAGATGGGTAGAAGCATTTCCAACGCGTCATTGTGATTCAATTACAGTGGCAAAGTTACTTTTTAGAGAGATAATACCGAGGTATGGTTTCCCAGTCACTATTGAGAGTGATGGAGGGGGACATTTTGATAACAAACTGATGAAATTGATCTGTGAAGCATTACACATTGAGCAGAAAATACATTGTGCGTACAGACCAGAGGCATCTGGAGTAGTTGAGCAGATTAATGGAACAAAAAAAAATAGAATTGGAAAAATGTGTCTTGATACAGGTGTAAAGTGGACAGATGCTCTTCCACTTGTTCTGATGACTTTGAGAAGTACACCAGATAAAAAGACAGGTCTGAGTCCTCACGAAATCCTTATAGGTAGAGTCATGAGGCAAGCTTATGTACCTGTAGGAAAACTGTTAAGCATTAATGACAGTGCGATTTTGGAGTATTGTAAGCGTCTGTCTGACGTAGTGACTTCTGTGTCTAATCAGGTGGGAACTGAAGCACAATCAAAAGACAAAGTGCAGACACATGATCTGAGACCTGGAGATTGGGTCAGAACGAAAGTTCATCGAAGAAGGAACTGTTTGATCCCGAGGTGGCAGAAACCAAGGCAGGTAATCCTTGTTACAACGAATGCAGTGAAGTGTAGAGGATTGAAAAGGTGGATACATCCAAGTCACACTATTCCAATATCTACATCTGAAAACTCTGATGAGGAGAGTGATACGACAGATGATTCAGACTCTGAAGAGGAAATAGAAAGAAATCCAGATATTGAAGACCGACAGAGTGGTCGACATCTGGAGAAATCATCTGTGAATGGAGATTTGATTGGAAAAGACTTGAAGATTATTGAAATAGATTCTGGAGATGAAAATAATCTGCTAGACAAAGAATCAACAGAAGAAACAGAAAAGGAAACAGGTGAAGAGAGAGAACCTGATAAAGAATCAAGAAAAGAAAAAGAAACAACAGAAGAGTCTGATCAAGTTCAGAAGAAAGACCAGGAGGGTATCGAAAGGCAGGAAACGAACTCTGAAAGCAGGAACAAGAAATCCGGATCTGGGAAGTTAAAGGTGATTGAAGAATTGGAGGAAGACGAATTACCGAGTACCAGTGATGGGAGAAGGAGTTCTGTTCCTAACGGAGTAAGGCTGCCGATTAGAAAAGATCCTGGGATAACGATTGAAATTTCTGACAGTGACTCTGGAGAAAGTGATGAAGAATGTCAGAAAGGAGGAGTGAAGAAAAGATCATGGAAAACAGAATCTAATGAGTCTGAGCCAAAAAGAAAAATCTTGAGGAAAGGAGAGACCTGGCCAACTGAAAATGGAGGGTTGAGAGTCAGGTTAGTGAAAAGATCGAAAGAGCAGGTGAATGAGATCAATAGTCAGGGGGATCCTGAAAAGAAAGCTGAGAAAGGAAAGAAAATAGAAGTGGTTTCTAGAAAACAAAGAGAGTTTTGAGACCGAATCAAAAATATAAATCTCCTGAATGGGCTTATATAATAATACCACCTGTAATTGAAATAAACAGCAGTAGTCAGGAAGAAGAAGTGGAGGAGATTAGTGACAATGATTGAAGTACTAACATGTTAGAATTTAGGATTAAGTTTAGGTTTCTGTTTTTGGCGTAAGGCTGAAGAAATTGTGTTAGGTGACACAAGGTTGAAGAAATTGTATCTAGTTGGAGAATAACTTGTGACGCAAGGTCGAAGAAAAATTGTTAGAGGGTTAAAAAAGAAAAAAATTAAAAGGGGGGTGTGAGGTTTTAGAAAATTTTGAAATTTTGAAAATTTTTGTTTTCTCTTTTTTGTGAATAAGTTTATATAAAAAAAAGAAAAAAAAAGAGATTCCTTATGTAATGGCGCGTAGTACTTCAAAATGTTCCATTTTCAAGAAATGCTGTAAGATGACTCTGGTGTATGTGCTCATATTAATTCTGCTCTGGTTAGTTTTAGCTGTCATCTTTCCTTTCGGGATTGATAAGGAGAGGTTCAAAGTCAATATGACAAGCAAAGCTTCAGTTAGTCAAGACAAACATAGTGCAACACACAAAGCTAACAAGGTTATTGATCACAGACCAGATGTTCATCAGGAGAGGTCTGTTGGTGATTTTTCTAGCAATAAATTTTCAAGGCTTTTGGGAGAGTACGTTAAAGTCATGGATGTCAAAGATTGCTATATTTGTGTGAAATTGCCTGCTTCTGTTTCTGAGGGAGTAACATACAATATGCTTCCTCTTACTTATGGCATAACATGCAGTGTGATAGCTAGTTTATTTTATCAGACTGGTCGGTTGGGGTATTATTATTCCAACTATGATGAGATCTTTGCTAACCTGAAAATAGAGAATGCTTTAAATAAACATAAACAAGCTAAACAGATGAGGGATTTCTTCTTAGTAACTAATGAGCTCACTTATGAGTACGCATACAGAAATAACTTAACTTACAAATTGAGAGCTGAGGAAAAGTCTTTCCTGAATCTTGTTGAGGAGAGAAGAGCAATTTATAAAAGAAATGAGATGGTCAAACAGACCAAATCTAAATTCTGGCAAAAGGAGGATGCTAAGCTTAATGGTAAATCTTTTAACAATGTTGCAATTCACATAGACAAACCAATTAGTGGCAAGCTTTGCATTAGGAGAGATAACACTCTGTTTGATAATTATTTTGTAGGAGCTAGCAGTTGTGAGGACACTTACCAAATCATGGGGGGTTGGGGATTGAAAGGTGGCAGAGATCCAATTTTCCCTGGGATCTATTTTGTTTGTGGAGATAAGGCTTATTATAATCTCCCAGATCATTGGTATGGGACATGTTTTGTTGGTCTTGTGTTCCCCAAGATTTTTCATGTTGACAGAAATGCAGAAGGTTCGTTTGAAATCAGTAGCCATGCAAACAGGTATAGGAGAGAAAGTTTCTCAGAAATGTTGGGAGACATCTTTGAGGCAGTGATACCCTTAGTAGGTATAACCCTGAATGCAGGAAGAATCAGAAAATTGTCCACAATTGTTGACAGATTGTCCACTGACACAGCAGGTGGTTTTCAGTTAGTGGATGTGGAGGTCATTGCGGTCAGATCAATGGCGATGCAAAATCGCCTTGCTTTAGACATACTCCTGGCAAAAGAGGGAGGAGTCTGTGGCATTTTACATGTACAGCATTGCTGTACTTACATTCCAGATGAGAGTAAGAATATTGAAATGTACATTAGAAACATCACAGAGATGCACTCAGAAATAGTCCCCTTAGAAGAGGATGATTTTTCAGAACGTCTTTCAAAAAGATTCCAAACAATCAAAACCTGGTTTCAAGAGATTGGTGGATCAGTTCTTGGCAAGATTCTAACACCTTTGTTTGTGATAATTTTTGTGATAGTTTTGACAAAGATCAGCTGCATGTTACACAAAAGAAAGAAGCACATGAGGGAAAAGAGAAGAATTTACAAAATCAAAAAGGAGCAAGAGAAAGAGATAGAGCTTGAGGAGTTGCGCAGAGCTCAATATGAGAGTTGTAAAGATTTTGCTGAAACTAGTCTTTAGAAAATATTAACAGAATGAAATTGAACCATTTTCGTTTAAGAAAAAAAAAAAAAAATTACCAAATTTTTGGGTGTGGTGTGGTGATTGGTTAATCACCAGATGAGGGAGTTGATGGAGCGAGATTCAGAAATGTTTTTCATTTCAACTCGTGAAGTCACACTTCCATAAATAAAATAATAAAATTAACAGTTGTGCTGTGTATGTAATAATTCAACCTAGTTTAAGTTGCATCTACACATGAAAAACGCGGGATACTAACATGTGTGCTCATAAACGTGCATTATGTTGCATTTCCTTGTTTGTGAAAAATAATAAATTAATCGTGTCTATTTGTTATGTTAAAAATTAACTGCAGCTGTTTAGAATAAATGGCATGTGCCTATTTTGCTTCCCTGTCTATGTGGTGTCACTCTGTTCTCTATAGGTGCATAAAGAACCTTGCTGGATAATAGGAAGAATGGTAGATATAAAATGCTGCTTTATTTGTTGCTTCTGCTAGGTAATTTAGACTAATGGGTTAATTATTAACAATGGAGGGTGGCAACAGAACAAATTATATTTCTCGCATTAATTATTTTCTTGTGTTTGTTTATACATTAGTTAATAAAAAGGCTTTGGGCCTAGTGAAAACTTTCCGTGCTTGCAAAAATCTGCTTGGAGTCAGAGTAAGTCCATGATGGCAACAGTTTTCTCTGTCTGAAAAGTTTGTTGTGCTGAGATGACATTCTCTTAGCCGCACAAGGCGAAGGCCAGGAACCGGCGAAAGGCTTATGACATTCACGTATCCGAGGAAGCTAAAAACTTCATTTTGTTGCAATTGTTGCGAACTGGAGGAAACGGCGTTGTTCGAAAACTAAAGACAATGGTCTCTATGAATGATGACGGAACTATAATTCTGAAATCTGGTGACACGTCGCCTGTCACTTTTGGACCAATGAGGCTCTTATTTCAGCAGTGAAAATTACTTTTTCTTAGATTAGCTTAGCGTAGAAAGGTATAAAAACTCTTGCCCCGTGGAAGAGTTATACTTCTCCTTGCAGAACTTTTGATGAGGGCGTTATGCTGTTGGACTTCTCTTGGAGCACGTAAGAGCCCTCAAAGACTTTATTCTTAAATTTTCCTATAGCTAGCATTAGTTAGGGACTTAGGTTTTGAAAAATGCCAAACTGATAATTCTCATTTGCAATAATAATTTTGATTCGTAATAAAATTGTCATAACTATTTGCAATAATTCAAATAAAAAAAAAACTTTAATAACATTTCTAATACATTTTCCAAATGAGTAGCTAATAAAAATCTTACTTTGGAAATCAAGCTGGTCTTGTTATTTTCATATGTATAGGTTATTCATAGCTAGATCTTGTCGCCACAGTGGCTTAATTAGCTTGTACGTTTGTATAGTACGATGAATTTATTTACCATGGTTGTATATAAATGTATATAATTTGTGAATAGGTTAATTGAGTCACATGATTCAGTTGGTTATAATATGTCATGTTAGATTTATGGGCCTTATGAGAGTTTATTGATTGATGGTGTATATAGTGGAGTTGGGTAGCGTTGCTTATGACATATTTCCTATAGCCCGCTGGATCACTAAAACCCTCTAATAACTTCAATGCTTTTTAATGAGGTGCTATCATGTATATTGGTCCCAAGATGGCTGCCAACACTTCTTGGATGAAGTGCTGACAGCCAATCAGATCTCACGATGAGATGTGTGGTTAGGCTCCGCCCAGATATATATGTGTTTTTGAAGTTAATTTTCATAAAAACCACTGGAGCAATTTTCACCAAATATAGCAAAGGCACTTCTGCGTACCAGTCCCTACAATTTTGCCAGGTTTAGTGTAATTCCGTTCAGCGTTTTGGGCTGTGCCTTGTCAATGGAAATTAACATGGGGAAAACACGTTTTGGGACCCCCCTTTTTTCTCAGCCCCCACTTCACGAATCCCCCCGAACCTTTCAGGGAAGGAGCGCAGCGGAGCTGGCCAAAATTTTGGAAAATTACACGTAAATTCCTCAACCGGTGACAAAGTTATTCCCAATAGAATGTTGCGGATTTCCTATGGTAGCTAGGTCCTAACTATATATACCTACTGGCTATATATATATACACACACACACATATATATATGCATATATTTAAAACTACTGAAATTTCCCATGATTCATGTGTACAATCTCAGATTACATCGCAAATGACACTGCAAATAAAATCTTTTATTGCCATCATAGATTCCACTGGACTTGACCTTTGGTTTTCCATTGCAGTCTGTATTTACAGGTTCTTAGCACCCTTCCCCATGGTACAAATTATGGCCATTACCAAATCCTTTGCCAGGTCACATTCCCAGCACCCATACAAAAGAGCCCACTAGCCATGTCCTTCAATCTCAGTGAGCTCCTTGGTCTTCCAGCGCACTAGGGACAGCCTTCAGCTGTGCTCATTGATCAACAAGTCTGATATTTGATCAGGTATTGTCCTCAGCAGTTCAACCCCGATTCCCTACTACGCTCTATTCACAGGGACTAAACTTTAAATGACTTTGTTTGAATAGATTACAATTATTGTCAACTGTACAATTGAGAACTTTTCTTCAAGGTGGCAGTGCTATCTTAGCCTGTACAAGGAGCTTAAAAGAGGAAAACAATCATTCCTGGAGACTACTACAATCTGACAAACGGTCTCAATAATGATACAATTGGCCTGCTTATTCTATGAATATTAAATTGGGTAGCTTTTTCTGACAACAGTTTTCCCTACTAAAGGTAAATTATATAAGTTTCACGGAATAGTCCTTCTGTAGGACCAACCACCATTCTCTACTCAGTTGAGGCATTCTGTGTGTTGGCCACAGAAAGTGCCTAGATCCTTGACAAATGCATGGAAGCTATTTTTACAGTTAGTTTTATATTTTTTGACATTTCTCAATGGATAACTCAATAACTTTCTGAATCTTTTCTACAGGCAGTTTTTGTCTTTATTTTAAATCTTTTGATCTCTGAACTAAATTTTCTTTTTTGTGACATTTTTCTTATATATATTTTTAGTTGAACAGGCTGCTGCTGAGAACCATAATAGGCCATTCGTGAAATGCATTTCACTTTCTGTTGGTGAGTATTTATTTTCTTAAAGGGCTCCTGCCAACATGAGATGAGCAAAAAAACAATGAAAGAAAATCCATCATGGCATAGGAGTTTTGTTGGTCAGAGGATTTTATTTTTCTATTTTCCAAAGGCTAACCAAACACAAACACCAAGAGCTGTGCTTGATTTTAGGAAATATAAAAAATCAATGTCCGTGATATCCTAGTAGTTTTCTGTCAGTGCCTATGTAAATGTTTACTTTTTCATAAAAGGGCAGTCACAAACAGGAAACAAATGTTAGATTTGGTGACAGAAACCTCACCACAAATAGGATGGGAGTCTTGATGCTATGTCAATTGCAAAATGTTTCCAAAGTAGGAGCCAGCTGTGGCTCTGCCATCACAGAGACAGCCCTTGCCCTGCTTCTGATCAAGTGGGGAAACTCATATCTTAGCTTATAGATCATCCATGCATATTGCAAGGTGTTTCTAACCCTACCCCGCCTTTAAATAGGACCCTTTTTTTCAATTAGTTTTAATTTAAAGTTCTTTATCGCCTAACTGTACTGTTATTTGGTTAGTTGTTTCAAATAAACCATGTGTATTTCCTTTGTGGAAGGCCATGCTGCTTGTTTCAAGCTCCCAAGAATGAGCCAACAATTCCTCACTGGAACCATTTTGACTAGGGGTGGCAGTAAACTCCGCTTCGCCAGCAGAGCTTGCAGAATTTTGCCAACTCCACGCTCCGTTTGGAGCACGTACTTTGGCAAAACCCCTACCAACTGCTATATGGCAGAGTGTATCGCCACCCAATTAATTCATTATTATCGGTATTGTTTATTGGAATATATTATTTATTGGAATACCAACCCTTGCCTATTGTTGTTGGTAGGTTGCAAAAATGAGTGAATATTGGGTGATGATGGTCAGGGGAAAGACACCACTCACTGTAGCATGCTCGGTCCAAAGTCTGTGTCTTGGTTTCTTCTCGCAGCAGTCCCTTTTCCCCTACGCATGAGCAAAAGAGACAGCAGCTTTGGGCATGTCCCAAGACCACTGTTTTGATTTCTTGGCATGCGTTTTAAATTAGTCATGAGATTGCCTGAAACAGTATCCCAGTGCAGATATAAACTAGTAGGAAGCTGTGTGCCTGGAGTCCCTGGCCCAGTGTCTGTTGAGATATTAAACAAAGAGAAAGTAAAAGAAGAAAAATGTCAACACTGTTGTCGTATACAGTAAGTAATGCCTGGAACTTGCATGCTGGATGTTTTACGTGATAACACTTTTGTCTTCAACTAGGTGAATGACCGCATAGCTCACGTGAATGGTGTGAATAATTATTGTTCTCCTATATCGACAAGCTACAATAAATGTAAATTTCACATTCGAGATCTTTCCTCTTCTCAGTAGTTCCCATTGTGAGTAGATGGCTTAATGTAAGTAAATCAAAACACCACCGGCTTTTTGTCCGGATCTGCACATGCACTGTAGCTGAGGATGACAGGCTGATATCTCGGACCGGAATCCTACAGCTTGTGGAACTCCAAGGAATCTCACTGAGTTTTTACGTAAGTCAGCGGAATTCTGCAGAGTAAAACTCTGCAAGTTCCTTACACCCCTAATTCTGACTTTGTTTGGGGCTTCTGGGAACTAAGATACAGTATACATTGAGATTGCTCCTATTCAAGCTCTCCAGTTTCCTACAATATTGAAAATGTATTTGTTTCTGCATGTAAAACTCTGATCATGAAAAGGGAAAGTTCCTCCTGCTTTCTTTTGTTCCAACAGGATTGCAAGAACAAGACTGACAGAGAAATAATCAGGACATAGTTAAAAAGTTATTGAAATATTTTATTATAAAAATATTTTTAATTTGTTTGAATATTTTTCACTTCAAATTAACTGTATATATATTTTCAAAAAGTAAAACTAAATTAATGTATTTTGGCATTATTTCTAATGGGGTTCTATTTTAAGTTTTCTGTGAGATGGAGTTACAGTACCAGTGGTTGGCCATGAGTGGCACTGAGCTTACTCCAAATCTTAATTAGAGTACATTTTTCGTTGTAGGTCCTTTTTAGCTATAGTAACTTTAGAAGTGCAGCTCATGGATAGCAATGGGCTTACTCTTTTGTGGGTGGATGTCTGTCTCTCTCTAAACCTGTGCTTAGCCCTCTCTAAACCCCTCCTCACTCCTACCTGAAAACTTCTGATTAAGTATTAAGTGTTGTCCTTTTACCAGCCACTCACTTCGGTTCCTCCCACATTACAAATAAGGGTCCGATTCCGATTTCGGCCGGAAGGGCTCCGAACCATGTTCGGAGCCCTTCCGACTGAATCAGTCAGTGCCGGCCGGATTCCTTTCCAACCGAGCCATTCCGATGGGCTCAATCAGAAAGGAATCCAACTCGGATTTGCGGATTGTGGACGACATGCTCAGAGAGCCTGTCCGCAGTCTGGAAATCCCTCAGTACTCCCCCGGTAGCCTCTTTATGACCGAGGGAGTACGATGGCAGCTTTTCACTGCCTTTTCGTGCCGGTATGTCCGGCACGAAAAGGCACTCAGAAGCTGTCTCTGGGGGCCCCCAGTAGGGCCCCCATGGGTGTGAGGCTGCCTGTTGGCAGCCTGGGGGCACCTATGGTGCCCCTCAGTTGATCCCTGCACCCGGTGGCAGGCACCTTGGGGTGCCGGCCACAGGGTGCAGGGATGAACTTCACCCTTGCTTTCAGCAATGCAGGCATGCATTCCGCTTGGAATGCATGCTTGTAGTGCAAAGTATACGAATGCGACCAAACCCTGTTCGGTCGCATCGTACTAGCAGGGCTGTAACCGACGACAGCAGGTCAGTCGGTTACAGCTCCTGGTCGATGTCGGACATACTCAGGGCAGTCCGACATCGGAATCGGCCCCTAAGGAGTAAACTTATATGTGTAAGGATCTTCCATTAGAAATTATAGGTGAGCTAGAGATGTAGGTTTGTAAATTGCATTTTGTAGTATGTAAGTAGTACTACTACTTTATGTCCTAAAAAATGCAGGTTGTAATTGAGGACCTAAATGCATTCAGAAAGCCTGAACCTAGGCAGGTATTAACAAAGTGCATACCCAAAAAAAGTATTCATGGTAGTTTCTAGTAAGTCATCTACTGTGTTGTTGATATAGTGTCGCATAGTGGTCTCTTGAAGAGCTGTGTCTTCAATGTATTTCTAAACTGCAGCAGAGTAGAAGCGAGTTTGATGTTAATGGAGATGTTTTTTGACAACCCAGGCTGTGTTGGGGCTAAATGGCTATCTTTGATATTATGAGGTTATACTTATCAATATGAGGCTATCTGCATATCAAGCTGTTTTTCAACAAATGAGGTAGGGTATTAGAATAGGAGGTTTGGTGTAAGCATATGAAGATGTGATTCATACAAAGAACCTGAAATGAATATATGAGGGTGTAATTTGCCATATAAGCTTATTATGCATTACCTACATTGTTAATGTTCAACATAAGACATACTGCTGCGCTTTGAACAATCTGGAAGTGATTGAAAATAAGTTTTGGTAAGCAGCGAAATAGGAAGATTGCTGAAGTCCAGGCTTGATTTGATAGAGGCTTGGACGACTGTTTTATGATGTTTGAAAGGGAGAAAAGGAAGAACCTATTTCTGGACTTTCAATTCGAAAAAACAAATAGAGACAAGCTTAAAAATGGGGTCCGCAAATGTAAGTTTGATTTTAAACAAGATCCCCAGATTTTTGGCTGATGAGACTAGTAACTATCTGGTCTTGGCTATTTAACTAGAATTGAGACTGAGCCCGCTGCTAATTCCCATATTTTTGTATTTTGAGAATATGATGACAATTGATTTGAACTGGTTAACTTTCCATTTTTGCCTTCTGTAATGATTTAGATTTTTAAGTAAATTTTTATGTTTTTTACTTTGGACCCTGTCTGGTCACAAGACTCTGAGGGCCCGATGTAGGTAATAGTGAAATACCGAATTCTAAATACCGAATTTTACCGATTCGGTATTTAGAAATTGGTATTTCAGATGTCGGTAAGAATTCTATAAAAAATACTGAATTCTTAATATTCGTTATTACCGAATCGGTAATTGAGATTCGGTAATAACAAATACCTACCCATTCATTCCTATGGGCTTGGAGGGCCATAGGAATGAATGTGAAGATATTCGGTATTACCGATTCGATAGTATCGAATTGGTAATACCGGGCGGTATTTCAAGGGTGCCAGTGTGTCCAAAGGACACCCTGTTGCACCCCTGAAATGTGCATGTGTGCACATGTGGCACACATGCATGCCCTAAGGGCATGGATGTGTGCCACATGGCACATAAAAAAACCAAGTGCTTTTATAAAGGAATTCGGTAATTACCACCAACTTGAAGTTGGTGGTAATTACCGATTCCTTAAGGCCCAATAGCACTCTTTATGTGCTTTCTACATTGCATTTAAGGAATCGGTAATACTGATTCCTTAAATGCAAGGCCAATTAGGAATCGGTATTAAGGAACCGGTATTTACCGATTGCTTAATACCGAATCCTTCCCTACATCACGAATGCCTAAATACCGGCCGGTAACTGTGAAATTGACCGAATTTCACCGTTACTGACTGGTATTTGGGCCACCTACATCAGGCCCTGAAACCCGAAAATGGGCGCTCTAAAGAATAATTTAGCATGAACAGTTTTGAAGAGAACAAATTAGCGCCTACAAATGAGGATCTAGACATTCAAACCACACATTACCTAATAGACAAGCCCCTTCTCATGAATATGAAGGTGGTTCTAGCCAACTCTTATGTGAAATTAAGGGTGCAGGGCTTACTGCCTCACCCAGGTTGCAGTAGGCAAGCAGTGTGCATGTTTGCATGCTTGATTATGTGCATGAAAAATGTGTGTATTTGAGCATTAGTGTGCAAGCTTGTTTTTTGATTCTACAATTGTGGCCATGAGAGGAGCTGTAGACAGAAATCTTCGCCATTTTAACCATGCCTGCCCCGTCATCTCCCCCTCTATTCCATTGTTTGGGGCTTTGCCTTACGGAGTTATTGTTTTCTAGTGTGAGCTCTTTCTACAGCTTCGATGATTTTTTAAACGTAGCTCTTGACAAACACTGAGAACTAAGGGGCAGATTTACAAGGACTGGCGCATCCCTGCATTTTAGCAGGGATGCGCCAGTAAAGATGCGACATGCACGAAAACCCTTGCGCCACCCCGGATGTGTCGTATTTACAATGCGATGCCCCGTGGCGCAAGGATAGTCAGATGCGTGTCGTATCTTTTGGCGTAAGGGCAGCATATTACTGGAGTTGTGTCGCAAGTGCGACGCAACTCCAACAATGCTCTGGCATGCCCTATACCTAACATGCCGCGTCATTCCTTATGCCTGCTTCAAGCAGGCATAAGGTTTTGACGCAGCATGGACGTAAAAGTGACTCAGGGAAATCTTGTATATTTCACTGTGTGACTTTTATGGGGCTTCCTTGCGACGGAACGCCCAGCCTGCATACATTATACCTGACGCAGGTATAATGTAGCGCAAGGCTTTAGAATGTGACGCATCTCCCTAGATGCGTTATGTTGTAAATCTGTTGCATGGTGCTGCATTGTTTACAGCGCCCCTGTATCACAGAAGTGACGGAAGCTTGTTTCCGGTCCAGGGAAGGCATGGCTTGGCAGTTCGGGCTGGACTGTTCCCATGAGGCACAGGGTCAGACTGATTTGCATATAGCCATGTCTGAACTGGGGTGGCAGAGTGGGCTAAAGAACGGTGATGGATCAAACCCAGATCTTTTGACTGGGTGTGAGTGTTTGATTGGTTCAGATGCTCCGTCCATCACCACCCCCTTTTGTACCGCAACTGTGTCGTGAACATGAAGCAAGGGGCTTGTAAATCTGCCCCTAAATGCCTCGCATTGATTTTTGCGAATATAGATTTCATCCAATGTACAGTTGAAAACTCCTCTTCCTACATCGCAATTTAGAAATAAGTAGAGAAAGGACTCCTATTACCTCCTCTTGTCTAGCCAAAATTTGTCAGTCAACCACCTTCTACCGCTGCAATGCTATTGTAATTGTAATTGTTATTTGTAGAGCGTGTTATCACCGTCAGGTCTCTAAGCGCTGTGAGAGGGTGCTGCCTCAGCCCGGGTGGGAATGTAGTGAGTGCTATGGAAATGAAACCATTTAAAAACACAAGGGATTATTTACAAGGCCCTTGCGCCACTTTTGACTTTTTTTTTAACTTGGGAAAAGTGATGCAAAAATGGCGCAAGGGCCTTGTTAATCTGCCCCACAGTGTCTTCTTAATGATAGTGCAGATATTTTTGCAAATGACAGGTTCAAAAGATGAGATACCAAACTCACGGAAATGCCTCATTACTTATTGGCGGGACAAACTATGCCAGTGCTGTCCTTTTTGTACAAATATTAGACTATTGGCTGGTAGAAATGAAGGAACAGGTGGCAGTCCACAGAACAGACTACGAAGGACCAAGTGCAGAGGACGCTCCTTTTCCTGCATCACTGCCAAATCTTCGAACGATCTTCCACACCAAATCAAGACCTCCCCATCCCTTCTCGACTTCTGCAAGGAACTGAAGACCTGGCCATTTACCTAGGACCCCGATCGACCTACTCCAGCACCTGCTTACCCCTCTGGTGAAAAGCGCACTCTACAAATCCCTTTAACATAAAATAACACAAGAGAATCACCACAAGGTTTTTGCAGCACACTTAGAAAGAGGAAAATGTCTCAGAGGATTGTTTTTGTGCAGAAATGTGCCCCTTTCTAGACAAAAACAAATCCTGGTTTTAATGCAGGCACCCTTGCGCCATGCCTGCACCATGGCGCAAGGGTGCCTGCATTGGTGTTAAGCTGTAGTCAGTGCGCCAAAGAAGAGAGAGAGCAGAAATGTGTTATACCTCATTAGATGTGGCACATTCCTTCACTCTCCTTGTCATGTAATGCAGCACAGCAAGTTGTCTTCCTACGTTGCTCTGAATTACTCTTTAATAAATACTGGCCCTAAATATATATTTTCTTCAGACTCAGGTGTGGTACAAACCATGCCCCAAAGCAGAACTCGCAAAGCCTACAGTGCCTCGTGCTATACAATAAAAACATTCAATTTGTACATAAGTGGGCAATTCAGAGGAGAACTATGTCCCCCAAAGCTGAGCTGCACGTATATAATTGGCATAAACAATCCACATGGGTTTTTCTAAGCGTATCCAAGTGGATGGGTCTATGTACCTACACCTTAACTCTCATGATACAGAAGATTTATTTTCTTTTTCTTTTAATATGCTGCTGACTGTGGATGCTTCAGCACAGTAAAATATTCCACATGAATATTTACATCTTCATTTCAAGGCAACGCCATCATTATTATGTATTGTATTCAGAGCCGCTTACATATTTCAATGCTAACTTATGCGGCACATTAGTCTATCTTACATTTTAGAAGATGTAATAATACAGGTGCCACTTTAAAATTGGCACTGTGGAATGATTGAGGCCTTTAAAAGAAGATATTTAAATCCCTGTTTAAATACAAACCAATGTTCTTGTTTTAAATGGAAGTTCAAATTAAGAAGTGTCTGCATGTGTAGTTGCTCTTAAAATACTTCCACATTTCATTCATGAGGCTGTTCTTTAATTTAATTTTATTATAGGAAACTCTTTATAAGCAAAATAAATCATTGCACTTATTTCATTCTCCCTCTCAGCCTCCTCCCCTCTTATCTAAGGCCCTTTTAGGTTTGACTTTAATGCAGCTGTGCACCACTTTAGTAGATTTTATCTTCATTTATAACATTGTGGTACAACTTTTACCACGCAGTGCCTTTACGACGCAAATATTACAACGCAAACCATTACAACGCATTGCGCTGGGGGGCATAGGTTTAATGTACTATCCAACACCTTCCCTACTATCCACGGGGACTGGAGTTGGAATAGTAAATTAAACTATTCACTATCCAGCGCCCAAAAGCATTATGCGTTGTAAAGGTATTCGTTGTAAATACCGCGTTGTAAAGGCATGCGATGTAAAAGCATGCGTTGCAATGTCATACATCCGAGCACTCCTCATGTTTCTCCTACATCCAAAGTAATCATCACCCTTTTAGGTTCAAGAGAGGAAAAATAGCTTGGCTTAT
The DNA here is from genome assembly GCF_964261635.1 of Lissotriton helveticus. Taxonomy (NCBI): domain Eukaryota; kingdom Metazoa; phylum Chordata; class Amphibia; order Caudata; family Salamandridae; genus Lissotriton; species Lissotriton helveticus. Next base: position 995,452,973 of record NC_136072.1, read on the forward strand.
ACATTTCTCTGTCACAGAAGCTATCCAGAAAAATATTATACTTGAACAGGTTGTTTTTTGGTGCGAAAAGCATTTTTCTTATTTTACTTTTTTTTCAACAAGAAGGTAGTGCTCTAGAGGCTCCAACATCCTCTTCCTGTCCAGAAGGCTCCTCCCAGTGCTTTGTCCATCTCCTGGTCACTTTTCATTTCCATATCAAGGTGAATGCGTTTGTAAATATATACTATTGGACTAAGTTAAAAAAAGTTTGTATAAGAGTGTTGTTTGTTTGATAGAGGGCATGCACCAGTATTTATTTGTGCTTTGATTCAATTTTCAAATTTGATGTTGTTGTTTTGGGTGACCTGGAGTTGCAATAGAGGCCTAGCATTTTCTTGTGCATTTAATTTGTTATCTTTTATAAGGGAAAAAAGATTGCACAGTTCAGTACATGTTCTCCATAGTTGTTAAATTTGCACTATTCATTTATTTTACCATGTGGCCTAGTCTTATGGCCCATCCAGCCAGTACAAGTCATTGGGTACATGAAACAACTGTTTTTGTGGATTATTGGGTTTGAAAAACCTTATTTAGGCCAGGAATGGCATTGGATTAAATTAAAAATGAGATTTTATTCATTTCATTTTTTCCGGCAAAAAAGTTTATTTTGGTTGGGTAATATTTGATGTGCTGGAAGGATGTGTGTTGTTGTAACATTTTTATAGCTCACTTAATAATCGTTTTTGGCATTGCCGAATTAATGGTGTTTTTTTGTCATTGTTTACCATGTAGTGTTTCATCATTGTTTACCGTGCCTCCTTTGTCTGGCCAGTGTGTGTATGTATTTGCAATGGGCCACCATTTTGTCTTCGTTCTCAATACCATGTGGATGGCAGCCAATTTATGTAGTTAGTTTTCCACAGGCCTGCATTTGTCCATGCCTCCTTGCTTGTTCTTTGACCATATAGCCTGTGGTCATTTTGTGTAACCAGCCACTGTGCTTTTGCATTAGACCTTCATGTGTTCTTTGTTGTGTCCATGCCTCCTTGCTTCTTGGTTGACCATATAGCCTGTGGCCATTTTGTGTAGCCAGTCTTGTTGTGTCCATGCCTCCTTGCTTGTTTTTACGATGTGGCCAGTGGTCATTTGTGTAGCCACAAAATCACAATTAGTACCCCACAGTTTGAGATAACGGTAAATAAACCCTAGTTAGGCATGGGAAGGTGATTACTGAAGCATCCTAATTATTGCCCATTGGGTTGTGGGAAAGCAAAGAATTCCTTTTAATTAATTGGTATTGTATAGAATAGGGGTATCCTAGGGTCTTCAGAGTTCATGAAATCGTGTGCCTTCTTAGTAACCCACTTGTATTCTAGGGCTTCTTTTGTGACGGTCTCAATGGTTTTCCTGAGACGGTTCGTGGAGTCTCTCTGGATATTTTTGTAGTGTCGTCCATCTGACAGAAGGGTCAGGCACGCTTCTCGGTATGAACTGGTATTTTGTATTACTGTGGCTCCGCCTTTGTCAGCCGGTTTTACCACGATGTCATCCCTCATGCTCATGTTTTTTAGAGCCTCTCATTCCCTCTTACTTAAATTGTTAAAAACGTTCATCCTCGGTTGTAGTTTTTCAACTTCTTTGGTCACTGCTTCCTCAAACGTGACTACCTCCGAGGGCAGAAGTGACGTTGGGGGGCAAAAAGCAGATTTAAGTCAGAGGTTAGTGTGGCCGGTGTCTTTATCAGATTCCTGTGTAGCTGCAAAAAATGCTTTGATCCACACCTTGAGGAAAAACTCACTGAGTTCACATATCAGCCGGAATTTGTCTAGAAAGGCAGTGGGCACAAAGCCCAAGCCTCAGCTTAGAACTTTTTGTTCATCTGGACTGAGTGTTGTATCTGAGAGGTTGACCACAAGTCCCGTATCAGGCCCGTCCTGGGTTACTGGCCTCTGGTCTGTCTCCTGGTATTCACGTTGGTTCTGTCTTCCTCCCATTGGACTCGTCTGTTTCCTCTCCATCCGCGCTTGCCTCTCCTCCCTGGCCTAAAAAACGAGTCTGATTAAAATTTGGCTGGAAGAAGGGTGGTGCTGGATACTGGGGTGGACCGCGGAATGGTATTTGGCCAAAAGGGCCTGCCAGGTGTACATCTGTTGTTGGGGGTAACCTTGGTTGAGACCCCCTCTTCTTGAATGTCTCGGTCTTCCCCTCCCATTCTTTGAGGATGATGAATTGTCACTTGGCCAGTGATCGTATTCTGACTCTGATGTTCCTGTGTCCCCTTGATAAGAAGATCCAGCGTCTGAATCCTGCTGTCCCTTATAATCATCTTTTATATAAGTATAGATTCTCTCATGGGCGAATTTTTTAAGGTCCTTAGGGAGCTTACTGATTTTATTCTGCATGAAATAGTCTTTGTGTTCCCCTATTTCTTTAGTTTTTTCTTAAGAGGCTAATCTTGACTTCTGTGGCAAGGGCATCCTCACTAGTCTTAATTTTTATTATGAGTGCCTCTGATATTCTTTTTGACGTGTTTATAATTAGAATGAGCCGATTGCGTGTACATCGCAACGTGATGAATGACCATCCTTTCTTAAAAAGGGAGTCTTACAAAAATATTCTGAGTGTGTTGGTAACCCACAGGCCTTCATTTGCTAACGTTTTAACTCTTTTAACTTATCCAAATTTTGGGCTTGGTTAAGGTTTTGATTGATGTTGGTGTCCGGTAGAAGTGATGGGCCGCTACAATGGCTAATGCCATTTCATCTGTGTAACCAATGTCCAGTGCTTCCGTCATTTTGGTTGTTACATGAATGGGGGATTGTTAGATGTATATGATGTTGTTCTGGTTGAGATTATGTCCTATATAGTGAGTAAGTAAAACAATAGGTGCTCTTTTTTTGCAAATCGCAGATTTGTTAAAAGTTCAACAGGAACATGTTTTCCCAATAAAAGGCCCTACAGCTGCGCGCTGCTCAAATTCTGAAAAAACCTAAGACACTCAGAAAACCTAAGAAACTCAGAGAAGAATACTTCTCGTGTGTCACAAGGGCAGAGAGGAGATCTCTGTTGGGAGTATTTCCTCCGGTAGTAAACTCTGAATCACAATAAGTACCCCACAGTTTCAGATAACTGTAAATAAACCCTGGTTAGGTATGGGACGGTGATCACTGAAGCATCCTAATTATTGCCGACTGCGATGTGGGAAAGGAAAGAATTCCTTTTGTTTTAATTACCCACACATGTGTAACCAGTCAGTGTGCTTTTGGCATAGGCCTGCATGTGTTCTTTGTTTTGTCCATGCCTCCTTGCTTGTTGTCTTTCTTTGACCATGTAGCCGGTAGCCATTTTGTGCAGCCAGTCAGAGATTTTGCCATAAGCCTGCATGTGTTCTTTGTTGTGCCCATGCCTCCTTACTTCTTGTTGCTGTTTGACCATGTGGCCAATGGCCACTTTTTGTAGCAGTCAGTGCTCTTTAATGTCAGTCAGTCAGTCAGTCAAAATACTTTATTTCGATAAATCAATATCATGAAAAGACAATAGTACTATACAAAGACATGCATAAAATACATTAATTTTACACAATAAAAACAGAATAATATACATTAATTATACACAGTAAAAATAGAATACACAGTAAAAACAGAATATTTAAACCTTTAAAAATGTTCCGTAATAATTCATCTAATGAGATCATGATTAAAAGAATAAAAAACATCAATCAATTTAGTTACCCTGGCTACCATTTTTCACTATGCAAACATTATATAGAATTAATCCAAGTTCATCGAGAAGCAATCAATTAATAATTTTCCTATTTCTGATCCTAACAGCACCCACTAAAAAACTAGCAACATGAAAAATAATCCTCGGGGTCTGTAGTAATTGCAAGTACAAGAGGGCAGGCTTAACCTGCAGGAACCCAGCCTCCTTTAAAATTGGGACCAAGAATTTCAGCCTTAATTCCGTGTAGTGACCACAGAACATCAAAAAATGCATAGTGTTCTGGGTGGAAATATTGTCACATGAACACGGCATAGCATTTTCAGGGGTGCTCCAATTAGGAAAGTAACCAAGGTTCAGATGGATCATGTTAAAACGAAAGCGTGTTAGAAGAAACATTTTGTATGGGCGATTCACCAGGTTAAGATAAAATTCGGGTCCTGGTGGGCTAGATATAATAAGGTTGGCCCTCACAGTGTTTTTTTTTAGTTCCAATTCTTCTCTCTCCAGACTCAGCATTTGACCCATTGCACCCTTGATCAGTGCAATGTCCTTTGATGTTATTGACTCTGGTGACGAAAAAAGCTCTGGTCTCCCTAGTTTAAAAAGACTGTTTTTTTATATATGTCAGCCATTGAATCTTGTTGTTATTATCCAAATGGAGACAATCTTTCAATATAATATGATTCAAGGGAATTTCCTGATTTAACCAGGTCTTCATCCAACATATTATACGAGCCATTCTTATCGTGTCTGAAATGAAGCCCACCCCAAGTTCAGAGTGAATATTGTATGAGGGAGAAGACTGTGGCACTGAAAGGACAGATCTCAAAAACTTATTTTCGGTAATCTGTAAACAATCCGGGGCAATATAACCCCAAATTGGGCTACCGTATGTGGCCACTGCGAGGCATTTCGCTTTATAAATCTTCATTAGTGCTGCTATAGGCCTAGCCCCCAATTTATTTGTAAAACCATGGAGTGCAGAAGTGGTCCTTGCGAGGGAAATGTTTCTGTTTTTAAGCTGTGGACCCCAGTTCCCTCTCTCTTCAAAGGTAACCCCCAAATAAGGGAATGTTGGCACTCTGCAAAGTTCTTCTTTGCCGCAGGAAAAAGTTTTAGATTGCCTCTTCCTAGAGCTTTTCCCCATGATCATAATCTGGGACTTCTTAGCGTTTATTTTAAGGTCCAAGGAGCCCATAAAATTCCCAAAGACATCTAGCAGCCGTTGTAGTCCTACCCCGGTCCGCGAAAGCAAGACAGCGTCATCCGCGCATAGGAGAACTGGGATTCCAAGTTCCCCCATACGCGGGATATCAAGGGTGGCCTCCTTTAGTGCAGGTTCCAGGGCATTTATGTATATTGTAAAAAGAAGGGGAGCCAATATACACCCTTGCCTGACTCCTATTTCTGAATTAAAATGGCTGGAACAACGCCCCTCGGTAGTGACCCTGACGGAAGCTAAGAAGCCTGAGTGTAAATCCGCCAGAAGATTAACTAGGGCCCTATCTTTTGATCCCTCTATAATACTTCCCCCCTAACTTTTGGAATATCCACTCAGTCCTTGTTCAAAAAGCGCGGGGACACACTGTTTCCTAGTGTAACCAGGCGCTATATAAAAGGCTTTTATTATTTTTTTATCGAGTCTCATGTTAAGTAAAATTTTCCACAGCTTTGACCGGTTTACTAGGTCAAAAGCCGAAGAGAGGTCCATGAATCCCAGATACATGGACCCCTCCTTGGCCCTAGTATATTTATCCAGTATCAATTGCAAATTGAGACATTGGTCCAGTGTGCTCCTTTTCGGTCTAAACCCATATTGCACATTGGACAGGAGCCCTCTGTCATTCGACCATTCATTTAATTTAAGCAAAATAACCCGTCCCAGAATCTTGACCGAGGAGTCTATGAGGGAAACGGGTCTATAACAAGAGGGGTCCTGCCTGTCTCCCTTCTTGAATACTGGGATGATAATGGATTTTTTCCAAGAGGCCGGGATGTTATTTTGATTTAAAACATTAAAAACATTGCACAAAATCTTCTACCAGAATTTTGGCGCACATTTGAAGACATCTGCGGGGACCCCGTCAGGGCCAGGAGCCTTGTTTTTTGAAGACAGTTCGATCGCTCTTCCTACTTCTTTGTCCTCACAAATTATGTTTGAGCCCTCGAGACCAGGAAGGATGTCACCAATTTGATTTTCTGAGTCTGGGTTAGAGTATATTTTACCAAAGTGTGTTATCCAGACCTCATCTGGAATGTTAGCCTCAAGTGACAAGTTCTCCTCGCCCGAAAATAACGGTTGGTTTACAATTTTCCAAGACTGCCCACTATTTTTAAGAGTATCAGGGGCAAGTAATTGTGACCAGGCCTCGTCTTTCACCTCTTTTTTCCTATCTAGGATAGCTTTCTTGTAGGCAGATCTTAGGCTGGCTATTTGAGCTCGGTCTTTAGGGGTGGCCTTCAAAGCCTTAAGTAAATCTCCATGTGCCCTAGAACATCTTTTGTTAAACCATCTCTTACCACAATGTGTCTTTTGTTTTGAACCGGCCAGTAGGCTTTGGTTGATTTGCCTACAGATGTTATCAAAAGCAATAACCACATACGTGTTTTGAGCCTGTTTCTCTAGGCATATGGCCACCTCGTCCTCAACTTTAACCAATACTTCTTGCAAAAAAGTTTCAGGGACTATATTTGACCATTTTAGCCTACATCCTTGGTCTTTAACAACCACATTTAGGCCACCCTTATGTGTCGCAGTTTTCAAGGTTAAGAGGTCCACAGAAATTATCTCAATTAGCACCGGGCTGTGGTCACTGAAGACCGAGACCTCAGTTTTATACTTTAAAACTTTACTCAACAAAAAAGAAGACATAAAAATATAATCAATAATAGTACCATCGTCTGTTCCTTTAAAAGAGGGCGACCTAACTCCACCTTCCACACATCCCGACTCGTAAATATTCCATCTTGCAAGGAAGTTTTCGAGGGCCTCCTCCTGTTTAGAATGTTCGAAATGCATGGGAGAAGAATATGGGGGGCTTTCTTCTTCTAAACTAATACACGGTAGGTTACAGGGATGAATGTTAAGGTCCCCCAGGAATATTATTTCAAAAGTATTCACCTTAATGCTATAGACTGATAAGAATTTCTCCAAAAAATCCAGATTATGGCTCGTGGGCTCATAGGAGCTTGAATTATAAAAATTTATGAATAAAATCTTAGGGTTATCCGGAGTGGATAATTCCACACCTAAACAGTTCTGGCAACCTGAATCACACTGAGTTAGTGTACCCTTTAGGTCAAGTTTAAATAAACTTAATAAGCCTCCCTTAGCTCTACCTGCATCACTCCTAATTGCTGGGATGCAAAAATGTCTATACCCGTCTAAAGAGAAGCTGTTTACCTGGTCCCATTTCTCTTGAAGTGATATAATGTCATAATTTTTTAATGAATTAATCCAAATATCATTCTGTGCTTCAGCCTTAATGCCAGCAATGTTCCAAGTCTCAATGCTAAAAATAGGTTGTGAAGGCTGTGTGTTTGTCCTCAATTCATTTGACTGTCAATCATTTTCCTCCAAAGATGATAGGGGGCTATAACGATTGGTCAATGGAAGAGGTTGATCAAATTGGTTATATGACCTGGCCACCCTATATCAATATGGGTCCAGTCTATTTGAAGATTGATATCCGCTTTGCGGAGGGGTAACAAAGCCACGCCTAGGGATGGATTCAGGAAGCTTAGACTGATCAGAATGTGACTGCACAGTATTATTGAGATGGTTGTAAAAAAAACAAGTGGATGTGCACAAACCATATGATCGGCAATAGGTAAAGAGGCTGCTCTAAGTAAAACCGTGGCAACATGCTGCGGATGCCTAAAATTAACAATGACACAGTCCCCTTTGTTGTTCTTCCTGGAATTTCCTATCCAGCTCACTCTTCGGGTGGAGATTATGTCATTGGAAAAGGCAAGTGGAAAACCACAATTCCTGCTCAGCCATGATAGTGATTTATTTTTCAAGGCCTCGTGGGTTTCAAAACGAGAGTCAGTAAGGTGAGAATCCACCTCCAGTACATTTGTTAATACAACTGTATATGGGACACACTCTGGGGGAAGATTAACTGATGCTCTTCTCTTAGCCACGCTCCTCCCTTCATTGTTCCTCCCTTCATTGTTCCCCCCACCCCTAATAGGTTGAATACTTGGGGGGGGTTGTATAGCTGATACAAGGGGAGGTAGAATGGGTGGTACAGGGGGTGAATGAGTAGCTTGTACCGCTGGTGCAGTTTGTGCAATATGTGTGACCCTATTCCCCCCGTTACTAGAAGCAACTGCATCCTTATTGACATTATTGCCAGCCATGTGACTCTTCTGTGTATTAATCAAGGTAAGATGAGAGTTCAAGAGGCCACCCAGTCTAGATACTTCATGTGTTACCTGATCTAATTTTGCCACAAGAGGTTTAATCATGAGTTCTAGTTTAGATTCTATAATAGTGGCCAAGAGGTCAATAAGGTCAGGGTTAAGGTTAGTCATCTCTCCCTTATTTAAGGGCTCATTCCCACCTCCTGTGCTTGTTGAAGGGGTCCCAGCCTTTTTGGTTTTCCTTGCCCCCCCCCCGCTTTGCTGGAGCCTTCCTGCAAGCCCGTACTACTCTTCGGGCTGGTGAGGATACCGGTGAAGGTGTTGGGGAGGATTGTAATGTGGTATCCACAATTTTATCCGGCACTTCCAGGACAGCCTGACTCTGATCTGGGAGTGTATCGTTGTCACAAATTAAATCCGGGCTATTATTACAACTACGATCTAGAGCAGGGGTAGCTGGGGGGGGGGGCAAGCTTGTTGGTGAAGCCGGTGGGTTTCCCGATTTAGAGAGAGACACCTTTCTTTGTTAATTTTACTCACTACCTTGACCAGGTAGTTGTCCATTGTACCCATCTCAAGAGGAGTTTTGGCCGATCTAAGTTTCGACATAATTAGAAGTCAAGATCACAGTTACGGTTTCAGAGCAAAGTTTTTTAAGAGGCACCGTGACTGTAACAACACACGAGCTTTTCTAAGGATGGCAACAAATAAGCTTACACCTATAAGGGTATACAGTGCAAAAAGAAAATAGTCTCACGGTTTTTGGGGTATCTGGAAGCAAAGAGAGCCAAAGTCCCTGGCCCATCCCAGCCTCGTCAGCCACGGACGGCCACAGACGGCCCCGCCCTTGTCCCGGGCTTCTCCCGACGCGCGCCCCCGCGCGTCCCGCGGGACGAGTGACCGCCGGTGCCTTTATGCGCCTCCTGGCGCTGGTCTCTGGCGTCACTGGTGCTGGTCACGGGGTGGGAGGGACCCGGCGGAGCCAAGCCCGGCCGGTGGAGCAGGCGGAGCAAAGCCCGGCCCTCTGCTGCTGGTGCTGCGGAACGGCGGAGCCAAGCCCGGCCCTCGGCAACAGCTACAGGTACGATTCCCCCCTGTCCTCCGCACCGATGGTGCCTTTATGCGCCTCCTGGCGCTGGTCTCTGGCATCACTGGCCCTCGGCCACAGCTACAGGTACGATTCCCTGCTCTTTAATGTGTTCATACCTCCTTGATTGTTCTTGTTTGACCATGTGGCTGTTGTCCATTTTGTGTAGCTAGGCAGTGTGCTTTTGCCATAGGCCTTCATGTGTTCTTTGTTGTGTCCATGCCTCCTTGCTTGTTTTGACCATGTGGCCAGTGGTCATTTGGGCCGTCAGTCAGTGTGCTTTTGCCACAGGCCTGCATGCCTTCTTTGTTGTCTCCATGCCTCCTTGATTCTTGTTGTTTAACCATGAGGACGGTGGCCATTTTGAGCAGTGTGCTTTTGCTAGAGGCCTGCATGTGTTCTTTGTTGTGTCTTTGCCTCCTTGCTTGTTGTTCTTCTTTGAGCATTTAGCCCGCAGACATTTTGTATAGCCAGTCAGAGTAATTTTGCCATAGGCCTGCATGTGTTCTTTGTTGTCAATTCCTCCTTATTAGGTGTTGTTATTGTTTGACCATGTGGCCGAGGGTCATTTTGTGCAGCCAGCCAATGTGTTAAATCCTTTTTGTCAAAGCCATTTTCTAGAGAGATTGATAGAAGAGGGATATGCCTTTTCATTATTTTACTTTTCCCTGATATCAGTTCAATGTGCTTGACAATCATTGTAGTGTATGTAAATATGAACAGTGTTTATATAATATTATATGCATTTTGTTTCCATTGTCCCCTAAACCTTCTTGCCTTTCAATGAATTTCTCATAGTCCCTGGTACACAGGCAATTTCTTGTTTTTCCCTCCATCTTCTGCCTGCCATAGGCACCTGGTACAGTCTCAAACCAATATTAATTTTTTAAGGATTGTCATCACTCTTTTTTCTCTGGAGCCCCTGCCTGCCACAGGAAAATACCAGCATTCCTTTTTAAAGGAGTATTCAATTTTTCCCTGCACCCCTTGCCAGAGTTGTTTCTCCTTAAATGCACACAAGCAATCAGTTACATCTGTATGTTGTTATCCCGGTTGCAATATTATTTTATGGTGTGATTTGGAATGGACACACTATTGTTGTTAAATATTTGGGATAACCTCACTAAATTGTATTGTCTGTACTATTAATAATTCAAATTGCATAAAAGCCACTTTTTACAGAGTGTTTGTCTTGGTTCTTTGCTTTTAGGTGCACAAGAGACATCAGCCACAGCACTGACAGGCAGAAGGCCAGCATAATGTGATGTGGCCACCTGAGTCCTCCTCTGCTTCTGCAACTAAGTGACAACTGACAGAGCTTGACGAGGCCCCCAAAGAAAGGTGCTGCTAAGAGTAAGAGAAGAAGAAACAGATTGCCACCACTGGCTTGTTGCCCTCCTCCTTTATTATTTTGTGTGCCTGGCGCACCGTCCTCTGGACAGCAAGCCAGGAGCAGCACTCCTGCATTCATTACAGCAGTACCCCAACCTAAGCCCAATCACTTGTCTCTCAGCGAGGCAGCCACTGAAATAATGGTAACGAACAGTGAGTCTGAATTAGATTTTTCTCAGCTGCAAACTATTTATCAATCATGGCTGGAAACTGAGTAAACTGGACAACAGGAGCTGCTGCCTGCAATAGATCTTTCTGAAGTAAGAGCAGAACAGGAGGTTGAGCATCCAGCTGAGCAAGATGTACCTCTTCTTGATTGGTTTCCTGATCCCCAGCAAGAAAAAGAAAAGGTACTACACTACTTTCTCCAAGCCTCCCTACTGATGATCTGGGCATGGATTGGACTCTGGCTGTCCTAGACCAACCACGAGAGACAAGGGAAAAGGAAAGTTCCTGAAAGCCTTAGAATTATGGAAGGAGATGAGGAGGATGAGCCAGACATTGTCATAGAAGCTAGGTCAGAGAACACCAACGTTACCCCTTCTATTCAACCTGTGAATAGGGCACACTAAAAACGTCTCCTCCCCAGTTTAGAACTTCTTTACCATTAGCAAAGAGGAGGATCATATTGCAATATGTTCCATTTGCCACATGAGAGTTCATTGATGTAAACCTGGTTCACACTATGGTACTGGAGGCCAAATGACCCATATGAAAACATATCACACAATCCAGTGGGAGGAGCACCTTCAAACAATTGTTGCAGGAGGTGGTGGTGTTGAGCAAAGGGTTATTAGACCCTATCATGGTGAGAGGTGATGAGGAAGAAGAGGATGACAGCTTTACACAAAGCACACTTGTCCCCAGCATTGCGTCAGAGAGAGGCGCGTTTGGGAAATGCTAAGTAGTGTGCTGGCTCAAGTGTCAAACTCCTTTATCATGTGGTTGTGATCAGGTGGAGGTGGGGCTACTGGACTGGAGAAAGACGTGTGATGTCACATCAGCACATGATGGAATCACTTAGGTAAATGCTATGATAGTTGTGAGATTGTTCAACCAGGTACATCCAGCGACTTGTCTGGGATTGTTTGTAAAATTGCTCTCACTTCTCAGTTAATCGCACATGAGTCATCATGAATGATTGTGGCAGCCTATGCTCTAGCTCTATCTCCTGGTCCTCTCCTCATGAATTTTACCTTCAGTCGTTCTCCTTGACTCTACAGTATTGTTACTGTTTTACAATCTACATGCCTTTTCTTTTCCTGCATGAAAGGCGAAAGCTCCATAACACTCCTGCTTCCCTTACCGGGCCGGTCCAGCAAGACACCCAAGACAGACATTCATAGAAGAATGCAGATGCACTGCCCAATTTGGCATTTATATACAGCATACATGTTCTTTTAATGATCATATTTTGTTATATTGCGTGGGTTCACTCCTTAGTAATTTGTATTTTGCAAACTTTGATGACCGAATATTTAGATATACAATGACTTTGTCTCCAGCGGCTGAAGGACTGTTTGCAATGCATTTCATTGAACAGTCGTTCCTTCATTTCTGTTCACAATAGATTTAATGTCGGTGATGTGCTGCTCATTTCCCTGATGAATCTTATTGTTGTGTAATGATGACCTTTGTCACAGATTTCCCGAACTACCCGTTCCAATCCAGTCATCAAATCCCCTAACCCATTTCCCACTGACTGTGTCACATATTGAGGTTTGACTCATGAATTTACACCATAAATCAGAGGTCTTTAGACTTTTTGATGCCGAGACACCCTTGTCAAAATGTTTTAGGCGTAAGGGCCCCCCCATAACAAACATTTCTAGAACCTGGTACTCCTCATCATTAAAAAATATTGACAACCCTAAACGCCCCCAATTCCCACAGCAAATCATTTATACGGGTAAATAATATTCAACAGTGTTTAGCTAATTGCCTTTTACTTCTTCGAAGCTCCCTTTCAGAAGCCTCCTGATATACCTCCCGTAGTCGCTCAGCTAGTTTCTCGAGCTGGCTCCGGTAGAAATCAGCCGGCAGGGCTTCCTTGCCCGGGGCCTTTGCAGACTTTAGGATGTTGATAGCCATCACTATCTCCTCCCTTGTTATAGGAGCATCTAAAAGCAGTTTGTCCTCCCCATACAGTAGCAGCAAATGTATCCTTTCCATTTTCGTTCTTTATTTCGATCGAATAGATCATAAAAGATTACATCCAAAATTTAAAAAGTGCAATTGGTTAATACAAAATCTTTCAGTAATAATTAAAAAGAATAACATTACAGTTTTCATCCTAATATACAATATACAGAGTCAGGCAGTAACAAATGTTTACCTATCATACATCACAAGTCAGATTTAAAATGTCAAAGATGGAATGTACTGTATTTCAGTTAGAAGTCATCTTTACATAAAATTGTTTTAAGAGTTATGCCGAGTCTATATCTAAGTGCATGCAACGGGTACGTATATGCCACATCGCAGTTAAGAATTTGGCTACCACGAACACAGTCGGGGGTGATACGTCTGTCTTTAGTATTCTGTAAGCTGGCAAGTAATGCCTGAAACCCAGGTTTTTAAGTAGGGGAGCAAGCCAATACTTCCTAGGTTTCTGGTAAGCATTACAGAAGCATATGACATGCAAATCATTTTCCTGTTGGTACGAGCATGCTGGACATAGCTCTGGGGTAGGGGGCTGGGACCAGGTACTGCTGAGTGCTCTAAGGGGGAGTGCGCCATACCTCCACTGTAAAAATAGTTTTCTTGTCAGGACAGGGCTAATTGTGTCTAGGACTAATTCCCGATGAAAAGAGTCTTTAGATTTAATAAATAAGTGAGTCAAAGACCCCAGGCGTGGGTTCTGTAGTGAGGATGTTATTTTGAAATCATAATAGTCCTGTGCTAAAGATTTACGCGGAACCCTGTTGCAAGCGTTTGCATGTCTTTAAATCCATCCTGTAGCTCATGAGTTCTGGGGTACTCCAGATTCGTCTCCAGAAAGTTAGTGGTTTTAATCCCAGTTCTTCCTCGATTGTTCTTAAACCCAGATCTAGTCTGAGCGGGAAGAGTGGGGTGCTTGGCGGTAAGGCCACCATCTGCCTAAAAATGTATTCTCAGTGATTGTCAAGTTTTGGGCAGATGTGTGCCCCCACAGCTCCCCCCGATGTGTGACTGCCCCCCGAGCCTGCATTTTGTAAATTTGGAGCACTGGGCCGAGGGGTTTGTGAGTTGATCTGTTTGCCATCCTGGAGATGCCACCCGTTAACTGCGCTAATTTGATGTTAGCCTTTGTCCGATGTGTATCCCAAGTCAGATTTTGATTAATGGTCACCGCTAGATATTCAAAAGTGTGCACCCTCTCTAGTCTCAGTGTGCCTATGGTGGGATTGGGGCGTGTTGAAGGAGGAGGACTAAGAATCATGTATTTAGTTTTCAGGGCATTGATCTCCAGTCCCCGCTCAGCGCAAAAGGATTCGAACCCGTCCAAGACCCGTTGTATTCCCATCGGGGATTTAGACAGCAGCAGGGTGTCGTCCGCAAACATAATAGCGGGCACCCTGCTGCCGTTGAGCTTTGGAGCATCAATGTCGGCTATCCTAGTCAGGTGGTCGACTACCCCGTTGACAAAGAGGCAGAACAGGGTGGGTGCGAGCACACAACCCTGCCTCATCCCCCTGTCAACGGGGAATCTTCCTGAGAGCATCCCATTTCTGCCACACCTGACCCGTGCATAGTTATCTTGGTGCAGTCTTATCAAGATGTTCAGGATGTCAGAGGGGATACCCATCTCCGCCAGCACGGTCCACAGTCTGGATCTTGGGACCAAATCGAAGGCGGCACGCAGGTCTAAGAAGACCGTATAAAGGCTGCCTCCCTCGATTATAGCAGTTTTCCAAAACAAAAGATTGAGTCGGAAAATCTGGTCTGTTGTTGAGATCTTCCTTCGAAAACCAGCCTGATAGGGGCTGAGAATGGAGAACTTCTGAATCCAGTTTTGGAGGCGATCAAGTATCAGCCTGCCGAATAGTTTTTGGGACACATCAATAAGGCTGATGGGCCTGTAGTTGGCTGGAAGTAGAGGCGATCCCTTCTTAAATATAGGGACAATCTCTGCTCCCAGCCAAGTACAGGGCGCCTCCATGCCCCTCAAGATGGCGTTAAAGATTGTCAACAAGTAGGGAGCCCAAATGTCCGGTTCTTGTTTAAAAATGTCGCCCGGGAGCCCGACCAGGCCAGGTGCCTTTCCTGAAGCCAGCCCTAAAATGGCCACCCGTACCTCCCCCTCCAGATAGGACCTGATCTCTGGGGGACTGGCTATCTCAGGGACTCCATATAGCCATTTAGTCTACCCTGTTTATCTCAGAGCTTCGTTATCAGCATGTTCCAATTCTCCCCACGAATGAGCATTGCAAGCATGTGGCTTGCTTCATCACCCTCCCTGTGTAATCTCTTTCTATATGTGGAGCGGGAGAACCTATCTAGCCTGTCCCAAGTTTCCAGTATTTCAGCCCTACATTCCTGCCAGACCTGTAGACTAAGAGGTAGTTTGATCAATTCTTTCTCAATTGCTCTGCATAGCTTCTCGAGACTGTCAAGATTCCCAAGAAATTGTCGCTTAATGCCATGTGTCATCTTTAGGCACCCCCCTCTCAATACCACCTTCATGGCATCCCAGTCCATTGCCCTAGAAGAGGGGCTCCCCCAGTTGTCACTAAAGTAGCCATCCAATACCCCAGTTAGCTCATGCACAAACACCTGATCTGATAACGCTTCCACATTCATTCTCCATAACGGGACTGCTGGTGCCAGTATCTGCATACAAAAGGAAACCAACAAGGGGGAATGATCTGAATGATAGTGAGCCAGATACAAGGACGCAGTAACCCACCTTAATGCTGGATGTGTAACCAAACAGTAATTGAGCCGGCTATATGTGCCCGCAGCCGGCAATTGACATGAGCACTCCCTTCCAAGGGGGTTACGCACAGTCCTGACGTCATGTAGCTCCAGAACTTTAATCGATTCCAGTAATGCACCTGTCATCACTGGTTTAGTGGCTATTTTAGGGGGGCAAAGATCAAAAGCGCTATTTAGCACACAATTTAGGTCACCCACTAGGATTATTGCAGGCCGCATGTGTTCCATAACTGCTCTCAGGACATCGCTATAAAAAGATTGGTCGTCATTGGGCGGTGCATACACACTCACCAAGCAGATATCTCTTGCATCCAGTGTAGCAGCCACAATCACATACCACCCTCCTGGATCTATCTTAACCTCTCTCGCCACAAATGGAAACCTAGGTGCCACCCAGATCAATGCTCCGCAAACAAAACTAGAGTACGTGGTCGTGAAAATTTGCCCCCTCCCTCTGCATCTTAAGGCAGGCAGGAAGCACTTAGCAAGCCCTTCGGACCCCAGCCCGCTTGTGGCGTGCCGCCGAACAGAATTCATATTACCCTTGTGTCAATAGTAAGTTTCCCCATGGTAGCTGTCCCGGCCTTCAGCTGCTCTTCCACACCGGCAAATAGTTTATGCATGTATATATCAGTGTAAAAAAAGAAATCAGGACTATGATCAAACTTGTGCATTTCAACATATGCGCAAAGGAACCAATGAACAACGAAGGATTGACTCTCACCCAGTCCCACTAGGACAGTAATCGCTCACTCTCCTACTGAAATACCTGCTCCTCTGCCTTTAGGTGCACAGCGCGGCTCTGGGGGCTCATCCGTGTCTGGGATACAGTCAGAGTCTGTCAAGGTGCCATCTGGGCACACCAGTATTATGTCAGTACGTCTATCCTAATGATTTGGCAATGACTCTGACGAGCGTCACCTAGCCAGAGGATCTCGCTCCAGTCCACTTGAGCTGCTCCCTGTTCTCTCTCAGCACTGCTCTGTGCTTTGATCCCAAGTGTATCCAGCCAGTCATTAGCTTCGGCTGGCTTTGTGAAAAAGTATGCCTTCCCTTTGTATTGAATTCTAAGTTTTTTTTTGTTATTTTTTTAAAACCTTTATTACAGCATTCAAGAAAATACAGGCATGGGCCTACAACCGCGGGGGCTGGCCGCTAGATAGATTAAGACCACCGATATTACAGTACTACACAGCCCATCAGCCGACAACCCAGAGGTTCGGCGGCGATTCAGGACAAAACTGGTATAAGAATGCAAAATTAAGTTTCAGAATGAGTCAGAGGTTTCGTTTTATATTATATGAGAGAGGATCAGGTGCCATACAATCAAACCAGATAACGCGTGGGACAGGGTAAGAAACAGGATAGACACATAATAACCACTGTGATGGAGAGTCGGCGCCAAAGGATACAGATCGATGCAAATGAACACACAACATACATTCCATGTTGCGCCAATTCTCGGAGCCTGCCCACCCGGAAATCGGATATCAGAAAAGCATGGGCACTAGATACAAGCATACGAGAAAAGTCCGAATGATTCATAGCTATACTGATCCTTAAGAAAGAAAAGGAAGGAAAAGAAAGGCCATAGAAAATAAAAAAGGCAAAATAAAAAAAACTCCCCGTCCAGCCCCCCACCCTGCACCCCTGCAGATGGCTACAGCCTAACCCCACTAGCAGCGTGCCTGTCGCCCCTAATAACTAAAACCCTAAAGGAAGGAAAAAGAATGGAGGAGGGCATAGACATTCGGACTCCCAGCCCCTTTAGACCCCCCACCAGATACAGCCACCCCCTATCAATAAAAGAACACTTATGACAACAGTATAGAAGAGAGTAGAGGGTACAGGAAAACACCGCCCAGCCTCTTAGAGCAAGCAGTTGCAGGTCGAACACTTGTGAAAGTCACTCCTACCCTTCCCGACCTAGTCAATCCTAACCTTTGCCCTTCTGAACAAGAACACGGACCCCTCCCATCGAGACCCAAAGGCACACAGAGAGGTAATAAAGGAGAACAGAGTCATCAAAAAGCAATCCATGGCGACTCGCAGGCAGTAGGTCCACGGGAACCTTAGACGCTGAAGACCTCTCCCTCCTGGACGAACAGTCCCAATGTATTCTGCACAGGAGTCGTAGAGTCACCAAGAGAGGAGAAGACGACCACAAAGTGAAAGGAAAGTCACAAACAAAAGTCTCCGGGAGGGGAACGCCTCTTGATATCTCCCCAGCCGGTAGCGGCGGAAGGTTCGGTGATACCATAACATCCTCGGGAACACCGTCTCCCAGGGCACCATCCGATGGTTCCAACGCTGGTTTCCTCACGGGGCTCTCGCACGGAGTCAAAATGGCCACGGTTTGAATGGCTGCAGATTCTTTTTTCAATCGTAAGGCCGGGTCCGGGTCTACCAGGAGCATCTCTGATAGGCGCGAGTCCAATTTGCTCAATAAGACATCAACCTGTGATCGAAACGCCCAAATTTCCGCTAGTACTGACTTCAGCGATGGCTCATGCATCGTTCGAACCACGGTCTCATGCCCGATATCAATATCAATCCCAATCACCTCCCCGGGTGAATCCGGCATCCTCGGGGGGGACAAACAGGATCGCGAACAAACAGATGCGGAGGGTGACCAGTCTTTGCTCGCAGCCACGGTCCACACCGTTAAGGCCGCAGGTCAGAGGCCCTGAACCATGAACTCCGGCGGCCCCGATACCGGGTCCGCGGGACGGGAACCCCCACTCACAGCCAGCAATAAGCAGGATCACTCCTCCATTGATAATGAGCAATTGAAACGATCACCGCCAAATTCGGGCTTAAACAAAGCCTCCACTCCGGTCGACCGGACCCAGCCTGGTTCTTCTGGCCGATGTTGTTGCACTGCAGCCCGGCTGTGAAAGTACTCGAGGCCCCGGCTTCACCGCTGGAGCAGGCCGCAAACTTCAACACGACAGAACTTCTTCCAACAAGCCGATAAAAGTTTACGGATTTCACCATCGGAGTGCGGAACAGTTCATGCACACAGAGACCGGGCGTAAAGTCAGGATAATGTACAGGATATCGCGGCGGGTTATGGAGGTCGGCGGAGCCGGGAGCCTAAGCAGCCATCTTGTTTGCTGACGTAGCTCCTCCCCCTGAATTCTAAGTTTTGCAGGAAATAAAAGGCTATATCGCATGTCGTCATCTCTTAGCCTTTTTTGGTAGCCCAGAAGTCCTTCCGCTGATCTTGTACTTTCCATGTGAAATCGGGAAATATCATGACAGCTTGACTGTTGAACTTTGGAGCTCCATGTGCTCTAGCATGTTGAAGTATTACGTCCCGATCTCTAAAATTGAACAGCCGGGCAATTGATGTGTGTGGCGGGTCCCTGGGTTAGGGAGAAGGTGCTAGTGCTCTCTGCCCCCGTTATATTGTGAAGAAGTCGGATAACTTTTTGGGTCACAGTATATTCAGGATCCAGTCTTCCAGAAAGAGTTCCATTGACAATCCCTTAGCCTTTTCCAGTATCCCAATTAGGCGGATGTTATTTCTCCTTGACCGCCCCTCCACATCTTCGACTTGTTCTTTCAGCTGAATGGTCTTAGACTGGAGCTCTGTCATTGTCTTTTTAAAAGAGGCTAGTTCTGATTGTAGTTTTTGCACTTCCCCCTCCGTGGTAGTGACCCTGTTCGATATCTTCCGGACACCCACGCGAAGCGACCCCATCTCTAGTGCGACAGTGTCTATCCTGGCTATGGTGAGGTCCCTAGATCCCTTGATTTCTGCCAATAGTTCTGCTAGCGTGGGGACCACTGGGTCCTCATTCAGGGTCAGCGGGCCACACCCCTGTTGCCCCATCTGTTGGTAATGGCATGGCATAATTGTCTATTTTATTAGTTTGTACAGACTTGCCCCCTTTATCTTGGCCATAGCTTCATGATAACAGCACACCTCGCATAAGTGCCCCAGTCCTGGTGTGTCCCAAATATCCGGCAAAGCCCACCCTCTACTTCTCAGCAGGTGGCCTCACCTTAAAGCCCCGGCCACAGGGGAAGTTCCAGCGACAACTGTCTCCAACCTGGGTTCTGACCTAGGCCCATCAAGGCCTCCCGGTTTGCATACCCTCCACTGCAGTATGCTGTTAATTTATATTTTCAACCACCCAGGGTCTGGTGACTGCCACAGTTCCAGCACCATGCTCTTCACACCCTAGCCAGGCCTCCTGAGAGCCACTCTCCTTGTCTCTCACTTTTAGTATTGGCACGACCGGGTGCTCTGCCTCCTCATAACTAGCTGGCTACAGTCCTTTTGTGTCTACCTTCTCCCATCAGCCGCAACTCCGAGCCATCTACCACTGTCCCTGGGTAGGTAGCCTCGCGGTGATCCCCCTCTGCACCAAGCAATGCAGGTGAGCCACTTACCTGCTTCAGCTGCTTCAGGGGGCCGCAGACTCATTGAATGTACCCAGCTTTGAGGACCTGCCTCATTGCGGACAATCACTGGCTGACCGCAGTGGTCCGGGCCCTGCAGCACCCAGGATTCAGTCCATTTATCGGGGCCCTGCCTCCACAAACACTGCTCCTTCTTTGTTTCGAGAAGGCGTCCCAGGGTGGCCCTCGCCTCCTCGTACCACTGGCTTCCCACAGGCCTTCCAATCCAGCTCCCAGGAGAGAGGGCATGTTGCCGATTGGCAGCACGTCCACGCCCTGGTTCCAGTCGACCCACCTCTTCCTCTAGAACTGTGTCTCCTCACCACTTCTGGCCGGGAGCGACAGTGCTAGCCTTGCCACAGAAACAGCACATCAACGTAGCTTGATGCCCAGACGCACCATGGGCATCACAGTCGGTGTCACTGCCACATTCTCCCAGGGACGTTTTAAACTAGATTTTGGAGTAGAAGGCATCCCACAGCTACAGCCCAGTCAGGCAGCTCATAAGTCTGGTGGGTGCTCTTAAGCATTATGACGGATTTTATTGTTTTTTGCAGTTGCTCCCGGGCTTCGCATCTAGGCCGCCATTTTGCCTAGCCACGCCCCCAGCAGGCAAGATGTTAATCCTTTGGGAGGTTTGTTGGTTGACATTTTAGAAAAGCCAGGTTGCCAAGCCAACCAAAAACCTTTTTCTCATAATGGAGGGACAGAGCTATGATAAGTCATCGAAGTGCAATGAAGGGGTGAAATGAGTAATGAAGGAGATATGATCTTGGTTGGCAAATGCAATGGGATCTCATTACTTTCCTGCCATGCTGCATTGTCATGGAAACTGCTAGTATACTGTATCAGTGAATTTTATCATAACATTGGGGGTGTCCATGTCTCTCAATATCCCTGTTTGAGCATAAGCAAGAAAGCGTTCTCAACAAACATATGTGGTGAATAATAACTTTCATGGTCCTGCAATCTTCACAGTACCACAATTCTGTTCTCTTAGTCTTACAGTCCCTCAAGACATATAAGGGGAGACTGAAAGCTTGCTAAAAGAGCAAGAGAAAACTACAGACAGGAGGAAATCAATGATAGAAACAGGAAATGTAGAAAAAAAGGTTAGTGCCGGGGTAACAAGAATTTAACAAACATTAGATAGAGGAGTTCCAAAAATGGAGACAGTATAAAAAATGCACAAGGCAAAGTTATTTTACTAATGGGAAGAGGTAAAAGATAGGGAAATAATAATAACAGTTCTTTCTCAGGGCAGCAAAAACTTCTGCTGCAGCACTGGTGATGGTGATTCCACTTGCTGCAGCGCTGGTGGTGGCAGCCTCTTCGCCCTGCTCCTCTGAGGTTCTCTTGCCCTTGGGTGCTAATGTAAGAAATAAAGAAGATTTAAAACAAAACAAAATGGTTAGTGGTACAGTTAATCTCTAAAAAATGAATATTGTCACAGGCGGATACAGTAGCATTGTATTTTTCCAAATCGGATATCTTATTGCCCTATTCCTAATTTCCATAACCTAAACTACATTTCGAAGTAGTAATGCATTCCGACGAATGATCTTTGGTTCTACACCCACTTTCATTGGGCCAACTCAGTATCCCTTGTGAATGCATCCTAAACATCACTCCGAGATTGGAACTGTTTGAGCTACAGAGCTAAGACACAGAGAACACTAACTTTCTGATATACTGCTATGTTAGCAACAGGACAGAGGAGTCTGTATCACTTCTTAAATAATCAGCCCAATTGAGGGCCGAGCACCTGGCTAACTCAAGCTGGATCAAATATTTTTCGGAACATAAACTTAACTTACCTTTGAGTGTGAGCAATATGCTATTTGAAAAAAATTGTCATTTTTAGAAACAAAATATTAATATTAGTTACTCTCAGAGCCCCGCAACCTTGACACCAAGCAGGTTCAATTTGGTCCTGTTTCCTATCGATATTGTCCACCCAGAATTGCATCATTAGCTGTGTGGTACGCTGCACCCTTGCGCGTTACAATTACAGTAGTCCCTGACAGGGAAGGTACATAGAAGAACAATAAATATAGGCCCAGATTCAGTGCTATATTAAGGCTGTCAAGCTGGACAGAGTGAATTTAATAATGTTTCAGATCACAAAAGCAAGAATAAAGTGGGACACAATCCTGCTTCCAATGCAATACATATAACATAAAACAAAAGTAAACAAAGTTAACAGAAAGCTCAAGCATGGCAAAAAAGCTTGTAAGTTATATATCAAATGAAACTAGCAAACGATAGGTAGCAACTAACAGTGGGCGGAGTGCCCCGCTCTGCCCGTGGAGTGTGCAGAGTTGTGCCTACTCCGTGTTCCGCGGAGAACGCAGAGTAGGCACAACTGTCACACACCGTGGCGGAGCGGAGTTGCCCAGCACCCCCCCCCCCCCCAGGAGAATTACATTAAAATATACTTTAATGGTTAAAAAAAGATACACTTACCTTAACTGCGGTGTCCCTGGGCTGCCGTCCTCTTCCTTGGTTTCACAATGATTTGTGCATGCAAGCGCGCTCACGCATGCGCATTCCTTGCAAGAATCTTGAGTCAACATGCAACTCCCCTGCAACAGTCAAAGAGAAAAACTCCTTAAAAAGCAATCTAAACTTCGTTTTAAGAAAATCCCTGCAGTTGTAACCCAAGACAATACCCCGGGCGATGAAGAAGTACAGGTTGGGAATTTCCACTGGGTGGACAACCATAATGTAATTACATCATTATCGACCTTGGCTGCTGATTGGGAGGGCCAAATGGACGTAGTTGAGTCTATGTATGCTACATTTTAAAACCCAGTACGTATGGCCCGAAAGGGGATCGAGCAAAAATTAAAGGACATAAGAGAGCAATTAATTGACCTGAATTCCAACACCAACGGTAACTTAAATGGGGGTGTGCCCTATCTCAACAGCGAACAATTAATCTCAGCAGGATTTCAAGGGATTTGATCCAGAACTCAAACGGGCAATGTCAACGGGGTAACAAATCAGTCTGCTCCAAGCTTCGTTAGTCTGGTACATCCACTAATCAAAATCCACTTTCGCTGTTGGCAACAAACGCCAAGCCAGGACCTTGTGCAGGTCGCCAACTCAGTAGCACTTCCGTTCCTTACACTTCTGCTCTCCCTATCATACAATTACCGCCCGAGAGAAAGGCACACAGTTTTAACAATTATCTATATGAATGGTGGATGAATGGGATGGGGAGGATTGGCACAGATGAAAAATAGGCCTTGTTGCATGCACAGAAATCTGAAAGCAGGTAAAACAAAATGGCTGCCCTCATACGCACCATGTGCTGCCATTCAGACTGATTTTCAGCGTGAACTGCACTACCGGTATGGAAAAACTGCACGAGGAGACGGGCGACTATTTTTCCACCCGTTCGCTAACTTCCATGGAATCTCTTGGAGGTTTTTATAACTATGCGGAATTCCACGGGGCAAAACTCCACAAGTTCCACCCAGGCCTACTTAAGAGTCTTTCTTCTGTTTGCTTATGAATGATTTTCTGTAAGTGTTTAAATGCCTGCATTGGTGTGTGTCTACACATATGCATGTGTTAAAGGGTGAGTGAGATATGTCTCTCTTAGTGCTTGGTTTCTATCTGTGCTTCAGTACAAGTAAGTTAAATCATATCTGTTGATATGTGGTTGTACACATATATTTGTGCTCCTATATCTGCGCATGTATTGTTTCTATGATCATGTGTGTGTGCATTCACAGGTGGTTGTGTGACAGCCTTTGTGTTACTGCATGCTATTGGAAATGTGTGTATATGTGTGTTTCTATTAGTGTGACTGGGTGTGAGTATATGTGTATGTATGTATGTACCTGCTTAAGTGTGTGTCTGTGGATGTTATTGGCAATGTGTACATGTGTATTTGAATGAGATGTTATGTAAAAATAGTTTGTACTGGTTTTTTTTAGTCTAAAATCTGCCTGTTTGTATTGTCAATCGTTTGGTTACTATGGACAGCTCTAAAATACTTTGGAGTGATTACTTCTTGCATTTGATTTTTTAAAGTTTATATTTAAAGAAGAAAACAATATGTACGTTTTTGTTTGCTGATTTTGCTATTTCTTCTTTTAACTAGCATGAGCGCACACATAATGGAGAAGTTGCAACAAAACTGCGACACGTGACACCCAAACCAGAGATTGGTGTTCTGGCTGCATAGCTGCCTATTTTTATCAGGCTCTACACTATCACCACCTTCTGTCACTGGCGGATTTCTTTCTTAATTCTCGTGCTTTGACGCTTGGTTAGAACTTTATCGAATATTGGCTAAATCACTTGTTAAAATAGTATCAAGTCGATAAAATCAAATTGAACAGCCCTAATCCGACACTGTATTTGATATAGCTACAATAATGATTTAGCTATATAGCTGTGTATTGTCTATCATTCATTGTAAGGCATGAGACATATACCTTAACAAATAGATACCCTGCCTGATAATGGTGAGTGTGAAATTACATGTCCCTGAATGCAAAGTGTTTTCTTTTGATGGCTCAACAACACTCATCAAAAGATATTGTTTTTATAGCAGGATGGTTATTAATAAATGCATGAACATCTTCTGAAGAGCTAATGTGTCAAATATTTACAATATATGTGCTGCTGGATTTCTTTTTAGTGAGGTTATCTCTTACATTCCTTGCAATCTGCTAATATTACTAGAATAGCAAGGACATACCAATTCTTTTAAGGTGATACTTTCTAGTCTTTATGCGCCTAAAAGAAGTTAATAACTTAGCTAATTATTCATTTTCTCAATTTAGCCCATTACCACATGTATTAAAAACATATCAATTATCTGATGCATCTTCAACAAATGTGCATAAGTCATCAAATATCTTTGCTATTTCGTTGAATTGTCTGGAAGCTCCCATTCTCTATCAGTCTTTGCTATTGATAGACAACTCTTGTGAAACATTAACCATAGAAAAGAAATAGGAAGAGTATCTTAATGCTACATGGCTGTGGAGGAAGGAGTGAAAATACAATCCACATAAAGAGCAACAAGTACAATACAAAAATGTTTTTACATCTATAGCAAATCCTCTTGTTACTGATAGCTTCTGGTAGTATTCCCAGACCATAGCTAATACCATGCCTATGTTACATAAATGTCATACACTTAGGCAATCTATCTATCTATCTATCTATCTATCTATCTATCTATCTATCTATCTATCTATCTATCTATCTATCTATCTATCTATCTATCTATCTATCTATCTATCTATCTATCTATCTATCTATCTATCTATCTATCTATCTATCTATTTATCTATACATACATATTTATATATGTATACTTTAACCATTTACTGAACATTCAACAAACAGTGTTTATGCCGAGATAATCTGCTTAATATGTTTAATTTTTGGACAATGTACTTACCTATTTGAGTATTGATCATTACATGCTGTGCTGCCAACTTCTAATCCCAGAATGCAGCAATCAGCAAGTCACAATGATGCTCGAACAGCTCAATTGGTACTATGCAAATATACGAATGGAAAGCGCAGCATGTTTTCATTGTCAATAAGTGGCCTGTCAGCAAGGAATGCAGAAGTTTAGATGTGAGTTTGAAATATTTCAGTGTGCCAGCGGGGAGACATCACAACTGTGGAACTAAGCAGGTTTGTGGTGCATGGATTTACAGCCTTTTATGGAACATTCAGCGAACACTAACTATACAGAGACAATTGGGGTACAGTAGCGGCTCCTCCACTAGGGCAGAGGAGCATTGCCCCACTGCTTTTCAGCGGAGTAAGAATTTTCTTTTAATAATAACTCAATGTTATTATTATTTTATTTTTTCCTGTTACTGCATCTTGCGGGGCGGGCAGAGTGGAGCTACTCTGCTGACAGAGCAGGGGAGGAATGGTTTCACTCACTAAGTGTGCATGAATGTTTGGCAGGCTGTCATTACAGCCTCTGTGGAGAACATGCCAAGGTCCCCTGTCCCCGTTCAATCTCCGAACCACGGCACTAAGACTAATCAGCATTGTGATTAGCTCTGGGGAGCCTGGGTGCTTCCTGGGAGCTTCCTGTTCTGCTGCTAGGATGAGGAGGAGAGGCGCAGTGAGGAGGACACGGCGAGGAGGTAAGTGAAATTTCTTTTTTATTTACCCCCTTCCTCCCCTCTGAGTAATGTTTCTACTTTTTGGACCATGTACTTACCTATTTAAGGATTGATCATTACATGCCGTGCTGTGAACTTCTATTCCCAGAATGCAGTAATCAGCAAGTCACTAAAACGCTCACAAGAGCTTAATTGGTATTATGCAAAAGTAAGGATGGAAAGTGCGGCACGCTTTCAGTGTTAATAAGTGGCCCGTGAGCAAGGACTGCTAAAGTTTGAAACGTGTTGGGCCTTGTCACATAATTTATAACTAGATTGCCTAAAGATTGTGAATAAAAGACACTCTGTGTGGGTTTTTCTGTTCCCTTTGCAGAGATGTGAGTTTGAATTATATATATATATATATATATATATATATATATTATATATATATATATATATATATATATATATATATATATATATATATATATATATATATATAAATAAAAATGTAAATGTTAGTTTGTTCAAAATCATAAAACTCCGAAAGTTCTTTACCGATAGCTTTGAAATTTTGACACAACGTTGGATTCGAATATGTGCGTTTTTATATAAACACAACGTTGGATTCGAATATGCGCGTGTCGAATACACTCGTGTTTTTATCGAAAGCCCGAACAGACACGTGAAAATTTAAAAGTTTGTTTGTTCAAAATCCTAAATCTCTGAAAGTTCTTCACCGATTGTTTTCAGATTTCGACACAACGTTGGATTCGATTAGGCGCCTGTTTAAATATACACAACGTTGGATTCGAAAACGAGCGTGTCCAATACGCACATGTTTTTAATCGAAAGGCCGAACAGACCCTATCGATTGGGTTGCTGCGCAACAACTACAAGAGACAAATGTCATCAGTGATGTCATTTGAGATGTCATCAGTGATCTCATCAGCGATATCACTGACTATGTCATGATTGATGTAATATGTGACATCATCACCAGTGGATTGCGGGTGAGAGAGTTACAGTTAGTACAACTAACTATAACGGAGGAATTTCAATGGTTTTGTATGAGTGAAATGTCCAGCTAACTATAAAACCCCTAAAACCTATGTTTTTTTCAGTGAATTACTAAGGTTTTTTAAATGATAATTCCTAACTATAACCTGCTTGAAACCTTTGGTTTTTTCAGTGAACTTCAATGGTTTTTTAAATGATAATTCCAAACTATAACCTACCTGAAACCTATGTTTTTCTCAGTGAATTTCAAAGGTTTTTTTAAAAGATAATTCCAAAGTAGAACCTGCCTGAAACCCAAGGTTTTTTCCAGTGATTTTGAAAGATGTATTCAATAACAATTTTTAAATGTATTAATTGTTATATTTATTTCCTTGAATACTAATTTACAAATTTATTTTAAATATATTCATTTTTAGATATCTTATTTTTTAGATTACATTACACATTTTTAATACATGTATTTTTTTAAATGTAATATATATATATTATATTTTTGTAAATATTTTTATATTTTCTGTTTTCTTTTTTTTACAATTTATTGAGCAGTCCCGCACCCAAAGCGCACCTCTCTCGATTGCTGCGCAGAACATAGCCGCCTTTTTACAATTGTTCTGTAGGATGCGCGTAGGGTGTGCGATGGGTGCATATTTTCATGCGTGATTGCTATGCGACTTGTACGTGACTTGAAGCGCATACGCAACATATACGTTCTCACGCCACACAACACGCACGCGTTTCCGCATGACGTCATGTATGTGTTCAACGCGGTGCGAGCGCGACTTCCGCAAAATTTTTCGATATAAAAAAAGATATATATATGTATTTAATAATGATATTAAGGAGAAAAAAATAATATTCTTTTAGTTTTAATAAAGTTATGTTACTTTTAAGTGCAATTTGGAGAAGTTGCGCTAGATGCACACTGCGTGTACGCACCCAACGCGGATCCTATGTGACCAAAAAAAAAAGATTTAATTGGTTTATGACACTAAGGGGTCAATTCAGATTTGGGAAACGAATCCGTACTATGATTCGTATTCCTAGCCATTCCCTTCCGAATCGTACAAATCTATTTGAATCGCGAAGTACGATCTGTTGCGAGTAAATACGTCCGAATCATTGCGAACCGTACGAAAATGAAGGGTAAATCCATACGACATCGACCCCCACAGTGAACCGTATGATTTGTAAAAATGCCGTAAGACCCGCCAAGTACAATCTGGACCGGGACCGGGGAGTACGTGATTCGTACGGTAAACGTCACGTATGAGTAATTCGTACAGAGGGTAACACTATCACATACCTACTGTAACCCTAAAATCAAGGGGTGTACGCACGGGGTGTACGCACCGTACACCTACGACCTTGGGGTGTACGAACCGTACCCCTACGGTCCGTACACCTACGATCATGGGGTGTACGTACGGGGACATACGCACCGTACCCATCAAATCCAGGGGTGTACGCACCATACCCCAATGCACCGTACCCCTGCAATCAAGGGGTGTACGCACCGTACCCGGGGAGGTCAGTTTCGTACGCATTTCAAGGCAAAATCTGCTTTTACGGATGTTTTAAGCTCCCGTAGAAAAAGAGTCGTACGGAGTGTTGTCGATACGATTCGTACTTGCTGGGTCAGAAAATGCAGCTTCGACCCGTACGGAGTGCGCGTTTCAAATGCGATTCGCACAGATTAGTGAGTTGTACGGTCTTCGGTACAATTCGTACGGAGAACCGCTTTGGGTACACATTGTACTACATCGCACTTACGGGTACGGTTCTGCATACGATTCGTACGGGAAAAAAGTTCCATACGGCTATTCGGAGGGAATTCTACCGAATCGGAATCAGCCCCTTACTGTTGTAGCTATTGAAGAATCCCATCCATTTCAATTACTCTTCTTAGACCTTCCTTACGAGAAGACCTATCTTGAAAAGAACGTCACTTTCTGTTCATTGCAACCTGAACTTCTTTTTTGTTTTAAAAAATGGCTACACCACTGCAAGAATCATCTGATTCTGATGATTTTGTTACTGAACAATTTCTACCAGAACCTCACCCTCCCAAAAGATACACATCCAACGTATGAGCATTTTTTACTTTTCCAGAGGGGAAAAAGAAATGTAATGCCACCAAAGTAACATGCAAGATTTGCCAGGCAGTACTGTCCAGAGGAGATCCAAATAAGAAATACTGTTGTGGCACTGCTAGTATGCGTAAGCACCTTTAATCCATGCATCCTGTGAACTATGCTCACGAAGAATGTAGAAGACTATGCCAAAATGTACCTCCACCACCTGCAATACCAAGTACCTCTACAGCATCACCTTCAACATCACCACCAGACATACGTCCCCAATTCGCAAAATTTAGAATGCAGTGCGTGAAGTGCAATTGTTTAATTTGTTATGGGGAGCAATCAGTAGACCTAGTTTGCAGAGCAATTGATAACCATCAATGCTAGTTTTTTTTTATTCCCTCAAAGTTCATGGTTTTGTTCGTCCTGTTGACTTTTTTTCTTTCTAAAAACAAAAAAATATATAAAAGTACAAAAAAACTAAAGAAAAGTTATTTTCAGAACTAACTACTCTGGAGAAAGAAATAGCTAAATGTATATGCTAGTGTGTGAAAGTTTACATAAATGTATACATACTGCATAATTGACTAAAGAATGCATTTGTCATATATGGTGAATGTATAACTGCAGAATTATAAGGAAGTGCTGTACCATGACACTGTAAGTTCTTTAGCTACAGCGTGCTAAGCTACTTCTGTAGGACAGAGATGCAACATATGTACATAAATATGTCCTTCCCTCTGCACTGCTGCTTAAACTGCAGGCATGTGGTGATACACGCACGCTTGCACTATGATGCAAGAATATCTGTATCGTGTGGAGTTTGTTTTTGTGCAGGAAGACACACCTTCCTGCACTAAAACAATCAGTGAAGGCATTTTTTCCCTACAAT
This sequence comes from Lissotriton helveticus, assembly GCF_964261635.1. Taxonomy (NCBI): domain Eukaryota; kingdom Metazoa; phylum Chordata; class Amphibia; order Caudata; family Salamandridae; genus Lissotriton; species Lissotriton helveticus. The sequence goes on from NC_136072.1 coordinate 995,482,937, forward strand.
GTATGCTGTGCATTGTAGCGTATATTGTAAGAAAAAAATGAGGAGAAATGAAAACAATTCTACGGCAGATTTACAAGCTCTCTGCGCCACCAGTACGTCACTTTTTGTAATGTACTGGTTACGCAGGTGGCTACTCCACATTTACAAGGAGAGAAAAAGTTACCCTGCGTGACTTTTCCTTTCTTTCTAAATATAGCCCCTTCATACGCAGCTCTTTACGTATATATATTACATCATTCATGACATGGTTAGTGACATCACTGATACCATCACTGATGACATCTCATATCACATCACTTATGACATTACTGATGACAGCATCCAGTGAATGTGGTCTGGTTTGTTATTTTAATATTCATTATATATATTGCAATCTGCATTGAAGAATGGCTGGATATAAAAAGATCTGGATAAAGGATTTAGTAGCAGTGTGATTGATTGTTTACTTGAGTAATTTAGAGTGTCTCATTAAATATATTGGATAGCGACTAAACTGTGTGAATATCTTTATTACTTTGTCAGTTGTTCTGTAAACTGCTGCACCAGTTGGTTACTAGCTACCTGAAAGTCTATATTACTTATTGATTAGTTAACTGAGTATGTGTATGGGAGAGTAAATGTGTGTGTGGTTCGCTGGGGGGTGTCTGACTGCCCAAAGATGTGGGAATAGTTGATTCAGTAGGTATATGACGTTAAGAGTACATGTTATAACAATTGTTTGGGTGAGTTAATATCTTTATGGGTGTGGTAATGAGCAAATATATCTCTCAATGGTACATGTGCAATAAAGTACAAAAATAAAAGGCAGTGTATGTAACATTTGTTGTATAGAAAGAAGTATACATATGACTCCGTGATTGCATGAGTAACTGTATGAATAACTGTATACTTGTAATAGTGATTTTATAACACGGACTATGAGTTATTATCTTTAGGAGTAAATGAAGTGCTGTTTGTATAAGTGTTAGGCGTAGTGTTTAAGGGTTTAGGGTAGTGTAGTGGTGTTTGTGTAGTGAACGGGTTGTGCTGGGGATAGATTTAGGGTTTAAGGTAGTGCATTGGTCTTTGTGTAGAGTAGGGGGTTGTGTTGTTGGTAGATTTAGCGTTTAGGGTAGTATACTTGTGTTTGTGTAGTGTAGGGGGCACTTTGCTGAGGGTAGTGTTTTAAGGTTTAAGATAGTGCAGTGGTGTTCGTCTACTGTAGGGGATAGTGTTTTAGGGTTTAAAGTAGTGCAGTGGTGTTTATATAGTATAGAAGTTCATGCTGGGGGTAGTGTTGTAAGGTTTAGGGTAGTGTAGTGGTGTTTGTGAAGTGTAGAGGTTGTGCTGGGAGTATGTATTACAAAGCACAATTATCAGTAGTAACCACCCGAAAATTCCAGGTGAAGTTATCAGCAGAATGCTAGGAAAACAATCAATATTAAATGCTTCTAATCAAGTAAAATTAAAATCATCACATGCAGTGTGCCACAAATGGTATTACCACAGCAGTAAGTCTCCCCAACTTAGATTTAAAGTGGATAAACACGTTTCATGTGACCGACCCATAGGCCAACGCTGGAGGTTCCACATGATTCAACTTCCTCCACATACTCAGCAAGACCTTCAAATAGACCCACCCCCTGAATCAAGGAAGACCATCACCCAAGCACTCATCACCAGCAGGCTGGACTACGGGAACGCCCTCTATGCCGGAATCAACAAATCTCTACTCCATAAGCTTCAGACTGTCTAGAACACCGCAGCCAGACTCCTCCTCAGCATCCCACGACAAGACCACATTACCCAGCATAAACAAGCACTCCACTTGCCCCCTTTGAAAAAAGAGTGACCTTCAAGCTGCTCACACACACCTATAAAGCCCTCCACAACACCGAAATCCAATGCCTCAATCTACTTCTACACCCCCAAAAGAAACCTCCACTCCGCTGACCAGGCCTTGGACGAAATCCTATGTATCCACAGAAGCAGACAGGAGGCACACCCTTTGCCTACATCATGGCCAAGACCTGGAATGAACACCCCCTCAGCATCAGATGAACCCCCACACTGAAAGCTTTCAAGAAGAGCCATAAGACCTGGCTTTTTGAATCACCAAAGCTGCACAAATCCCCCACAAATACTCCCCCAGTACTACATTCTTTAATATACACAGAATCTCTGAGATTGGCTTGATTTGGCTTCACCTCTGAGAGCTACTTTCAGGGTGCTGGTGAGCTACCAGTAGCTCCCAAGCTACTAGTTGGAGACCCCTGGGATGTATAGTGATTGGGGAATTGTAGTCCTGAAGCACAAATGTGAAGGTTATTACACCACTACATGCATAATACATAGCACTTTGAATCATCCATTCCCTAAAGCCTGGCTCACTGCAAGAGTACAAGCTTACTGACTGAATGATTACATTAATATAAATAAAGACACTGGGTGAATTCTTAATTGGTTGACTTTTACTTTAGTGAATGAATTACTACATGGTACTGAAAGATTCATTTTGAAATTGTAACATCAGTCACACTGTGTTTGCTGGAGTATATAGATAGTGACTGGGGAATTGTAGGCCTAAAGCACAAGTGTAAAGGTGGTTACACCACAACATGCATGATGCATAGTAGTTTGAAGCACTGCATACCCTAAATCCTGGCTTACTGCAAGAGTGTACGTACCTATGTAACTGCAAACACATCAACCAACCAAATCATTCTCTCTCAATTTTGCCAAATGGACACTGATTCATAGTGTGATTCTAGACAAATAACAGTATCCCATGCAGTGTATAAAGAAAGATTACAAATATTAGATAAATAAATGTATTAAAACTTGCAGCAATCGAATTAAATTAATTAATAGTCGGATATAAATTAGAATACTCAAAGTTTAATAGAGAGTATCTCTGGCACGGGATGCAGGGAAAATATGGCTTTAGCGTAATGAAGAATAATAAAAAAAGTTTTACAAAAAAAGAGAAGTTACTAGAATGATAAGTTGAAAAAAAGGGCAATGAATGTTAATACTTGTATAAAAAAAGTACCCTATAGAAATGCTTTAATAAGAAAAACAAATTTAAATAAAGCATTTTAGAAATTATACGAAAGTTAAAAAATATGGAAAGAGGCACGTTTACATAAACACGTGACGCACTAAAACAGTGGAAATGAGAACACCTGTCAACTGAAAAACGTGGGAAGAGCAATAAATTGATCCCATAGAGTTCTAAGTATCCAAAAAGTATATAAACCACACCCATGGGATAATTAGTTTTGTTTCAGAGAATCAATATGGGCGAAGAAACTATGAGCAAGGTAATGATTCGGGCCTGCGGAAGCATCTTGAGAATATCCTTCATTTCCTCAGAGGGAACATATTGTTAATGTATATTTAAAAATACATTAAACATTATCTTCCTTCCAGAGGAGTTGGATGAATTTCGACAGAGGAAGGAAAGAATATCAAAGAGAGGTAAAAAACCTGAATAGGTATATATTTGATATTTTTAAAAAAGAAAGCAAAAAACGTAAATAATTATAGAATGTGGTATGATTACGTTTAAATGGAATATAATAACAAGTTGATGAAAGAACCATTACAAGAAATATAAGTTAATTAAGGAATTACTACGTGCAAAGTAATAATTAGGAGCGATGCCATCATCTTGAATTTATCTATCATTTCCACAGAGAGATCATATTGTTAATGTATATTTTAATTTATATATAACTTTATGATCCTTCAACTGGAGTTGGATGACTTTCAACAGAGGATTTCAAAACATAATAAATAATATTTTTTTAGTATGCCAGTATTTCTTAATGATTGAAAAATGTAGTATAAATAAACTATCGACGAAAAAACGAAATACTTTGATATAAAAGAGAATACTCTTTATCTTCTAGAGTAAAAATGGGCTAAAAGTATTTATATTGAGTAATGCTTTCACCAATTTTCACTCGTGAAGAACAGGAGGATTATCTTCGCAAGTACTTTTTTGAAAAAAATAATATAATTGTGGCTTCAAATGTTAATAATTCTTTCCATTTTTAAAAATTATTTTTAAATGTAATATTGAAATGATATGTACATAAAAAAAGAAAGATAAAGTAGTGAAGGAGTGTTTGTCGTAGCCCAAATATTTAAATAGAAATGATGGGGCAACACTTATATAATGTAAACATAAGGAATGAGTGCTTATGATAAAATAAAATAAATGTTGTCCAACGCGTGATACCAATGAATGAAAAAAAGATTTTGCATTTCACCCATGTGATGAATATAAAAGACTCAATAAAAATATTTTGAAAACTTGTGCATTTTCTTTCAAGGATTGAAGAATTATACATTTAATGAAAGGACAAAGTACTCCACGCTAAAGGAGAAACATCAGCACAATTATGATAGAATAGAAAATAGAATAATATAATTAAATACCTTCACAGCCAACAAACTCGTAAGCACAGAAGACTGTTTAAATTAAAAACACCCGACCACATCTGGGGGCATAATATCAAGAAGGGTTTGAAACACATTGTAAAATAAAGTGCGTCACAAAATGGGCTACATACATGGTGAGGGCATCTTAACGTCACATAGAAAAAACAAGCCAATCAACATTAGGATCAGGAAGGCAGAGTTAACCGCACAACAACCAATCAAATGTGTTTCAAAATCTGCGCAAGGAAAGGGATTGGTTGGTAATACTTCTTCTTACAATGCTTCACAACCAATGAAAAAGAGGTGTAGAAAGTTTCTCTTTTTAACATATGAGCAAATCAGATGACCTTGCAAGTACATGCAGCGGGAGACAACAATTAAAGATGACTTGCTTTCGCAAGACCCCGAAAGGCTTCTTGCAGAATAAGTACTCACTTATCTGCCGGACCCCATTTAATGATTAACCAGACTCTTAAGCCTAAACACTTCGGAAATCATCTCGCGTCACTTTCTCTTCTTCAAGGTTCACCGTGAAAGTGCGTGTCTCCTTCTCTTTTAACTCCTTTCTTTTTCATAGTAATTGTTACTCATCCACTATCCAGCAAATACCCCACAGATGCAACCCCCTGGATTTACAATAGTAATTGTTACTCATACACTATCTAACACATACCCTACATATGTACCCTCCTGGAGATAGAATAGTAATTGTTACCCCTACACTAACATGCAGTTACCCTACAGATGCACACCCCTGGACTTAGAATTGTAATTGTTACCCCTACACTAACATGCACTTACCCTACAGATGCACCCTGCTCTTTCTTTCAAAATCCAAATCAGATTTACAACACCCTTGCACCACTTTCGCGTCACTTTTCCCATCTTAAAAGTAATGCAATAGTAACGCAATGAACTTGTAAACCTGCCCTATCCACATTACGAGCAAAACAATTACCAACTCATTCACTTCTTTATCGATCATTATTAGACAGTGTTGTTTCACGATTCACAATAAACTTCAATAAATACTTCGTGCCTATTTAAATGGAAGACGAGATTGTCGACATTACAAAACGTAGTGGATATTTACAAAGACAGACTTAAATTTGTCATTGCTTTAACGCCTGCAAACAACAAAAATACCGAAAATGGACTTCAAAATCCTTTACTATCGTACCGGAAGAGTTATCTCAACATTGCGGTTTTCTATACAAGACTAAGAGCCACCCCCCCGGGGCTATAAAACAAATGGTTGTGGGGGGCACCCTGAAATTTGGGGGGTGATTCGTGAAGCGGGGGCCCGGAGAAAAGGGGGGTCCCAAAACGTGTTATCCCCATGCAATCTCCCATAGGACCTTTAGCCGGCGCTACAGCACGAACGGCTGAAAGGAATTACACCAAACTTGGTAAAAAGGTAGAGTTCTGTTCGCAGATGGGCCTTTTTGTTAAATGGTGTAAATCCGTTCAGTAGTTCCTGAGAAAATCAAAAGTAAAATCATAAGTATATCTAGAGGTGCATACGGTAAGCTTACTGTAATTTTTTTGTTTTTACACAAATCGCGGGGTACGAGTACCGTAAGCTTACTTTTAAGCTGTACCTTCCCGAGCACGAGCTAAATGCTAATTGGCTGTCAACTGTCTGTCAACACTCCAAACCAGAAAGTGTTGGCAGCCATCTTGTGCCTCGGTAGACTGAGGCTGTGAACACTCCAAACCAGGAAGTGTTGGCAACCATCTTGTGCTCGGTAGACCTAGGCACAAGAAAGCAGAAAAACAAATGTGTAGTCCCACAAGGACCCCCAAGGCCCCCCCCCAAAAAAAATTGGGACAAAAATTGCGGGGTACGAGTACCGTACGAGTACAGAACGCGTACCTTTCCGAGTACGAGCTGCATGCTCATTGGCTGTGAACACTCCAAACCAGGAAGTGTTGGCAGCCATCTTGTGCTCAGTAGACGGAGGCACAAGAAAGCAGAAAAACAAACGTGTAGAATGCAAAAAGGGGGCAGGGTAGAAACAGCTTGACCCCCTAGGCATGCTCAGGTGGTCCCACAAGGACCCCCAAGGCCCCAATTTTTTTTTTTTAAACCCGGTCTGCTTTTTTCAAATTACCCCCCAGGGGGACCAAATCCCGGGGTCATAGTGACCACCACCCCCCCGGGACAAAGCAACGCAGCCCCCTGGCGTATACTGTAGGTTCCAGGTGGGCTAGTTGGCCCCCATGGACCCACAGTATGCAAGGGGAATTGGTTCCCCCTCTGCAAATGCGCCAGGGGGCTGTGTTGCAGAGAGGTGTAAAAAGGAGGGTGGCCTCATTACACCTCTCTGCAATGCAGCCCCCTGGCGCATACTGGGGGTTCCTGGTGGACTAGTTTGCCCCCATGGACCCCCAGTATGCAAGGGGAATTAGTTCCCCCTCTGCAAACGCGCCCGGGTCTGCATTGCAGAGAGGTGTAAAAAGGGGCGTGGCCTCATTACACCTCTCTGCAATGCAGCCCCCCGGCACATAATGGAGATTCCTGGTGGGCTAGTTGGCCCCCAGGGACCCCCAGTATGCAAGGGGAATTAGTTCACCCTCTGCAAACGCGCCCGGGGGCTGCGTTACAGAGAGGTGTAAAAAGGGACATGACGGGGGCGTGGCTAGCAGCCTACAATGGCGGCAGCGTAATAGAGAGGCTCTGGGAGTAAGGCGGCATCCCCCTGAAATCCGCACATAAATCCGTAACACACATACCTCTGAGGGGGCGACCCGGGCTCGGAGACCGGGCGGCCACCAGCGGAGCAAATTTGACAGCGGCAACACACCGGGAGGTGGTAGGACGAGCTCCCGACTGGCAGGGCCTGGCACCAACAGCAAGCAGCGGACTGGAGTCTGATCAGTGGCCGAGCGGAAGCGAAACCACAGCGGGGCCCGACCACCGGAAGTTAGCGCGGATCAGCAGGATACGAAAGCGGCCTGCGGAACGTCCAGAGGTTCCAACTACCCCGTCTGACAGTACAGCAGAGGGGTTGGACTGAGGAGAGGGACTGCGGTGAGCGGAATCTGGAAGGGGGGACGGCCCATTGGACACCGCTGGTACCGACGCCGCCTCGCAGATTGGGGGTTGCTGCGGGAGGAAACCCGTCGGGCGGACGGCACCAGGCGAGTGAGACAGGCGAGCCCTCCCAAGCCCGTGGCTGTAACAGAGAGCAGGGACCGGTGTAAGGGAACAGGACCTGGCTCACCTCAGAAGGACGGAACACGTGCAGATCTGCATCCGTCCCCAGACCCAGCAGACGCCACACTGAGTCAAGAACGGCCAGCGTACAGTTATCAGAGAACCCCTCATTCCCCGCCCGAGGCAGCACGAGGTTGCACCAGTGTGTGTGGCGCGGGGAGGAGGACACGAAAGTCTCAGGAGGCACAGGAAGGGCGCGCTGACAGTTGTATTGTAGCAGCTGGGAGCCGTGAACGCATTACTACAAGAGGAAGGCACGGATAGGACAGGTGGACTGGGGAATGAGGACATATCAGGCATGGCAGAGGAATACACGAAGAAGGCAGGAGAGGCAGCCAAAAGATGGCCTCCACCCGATCAACAACGCAGGCAGCCTGAATGCGCCTGGACCCATCTGGAGGTTGGCATAGGCACTGGATAGCAAGGCTCAATAGCTACAACAAGCGCACAGAAAGTTGGCATCCCTGAGAACTTAACGACTTCCAAGTACTGTACAAAGCCGCATAATAGCGGGGCATTGTCCTTTGGGAGCCACTTCATACACAATACACTGTGGGGGTGACTGACAGGTACGTGGCGCCACCGCGCGGGCACTATTTAGGGCAGGGAGGGCACTCTGACTAACCCTGGGCATAGTGGGCGTAGTGGGGCTTCGCGAAGCTACGCGAAGTGGGCAAAAAACTACGTCCACCCACGCACTTCGCGTAGCCCCACTACGCGCCACCCGCCTCCGGCGAAGGGGCCAAGGGGCCAAGAAAGCCACGCTGGAAGAGGTAATGCGTGCCCTTGCACAGGTACAGGCCACAGTGGGTGCCACGGCCATGGAGGTCACCCTGATACGCGCGGACTTCCAAAAGATGAGTGAGAGAGTGAAACAAGTGGAGGTGGTGACAAAGTCCTTGGTGGAGGACGTATCGGACCTGCAAGTGGCGATGGAGAAAATGCAAGCCGAAAACATATCTCTCAGGGAGAAGCTGGATGACCAGGAAGGGCGCTCAAGGAGGAACAACGTCCGAATACTGGGGGTTCCGGAATCGGAAGGCAAGGGAGCAATGGACCTCTTTGTGGAGGAACTGATCAAGACGCAGCTTAACCCCAAGGGACTCTCGCATTTTTTCTCGGTGGAGAGAGCCCACAGAGTACCTGGTGGGATACCGAAGCCGGGGGCCCCTGAAACCAATCCTGGCACGACTCTTCAACTTTCGCGCTCAAGACGCCATTTTGCAGGCGGCGAGGGTGTCACCGGCCATCCAAATCCAAAACTCCAAGGTGGCCTTCTTCCCGGACTATACTGCTGAGGGTTCGCGACGGAGGAGAACCTTTCTAGAGGTCAAGAAGACACTTCGGGAGACGGAATTGTCATACTCAATGTTATTTCTGGCCCGACTTCGTGTGGTCGCGGATAACAAGGTCTGGTTCTTTGATACACCGGAAGCGGCCCGAGACTGGTTGCAGGGCTGGAGAACTACTGGGCTACCCCGCCGCTCTCACAGGAGTAACCGCGATCACCGGGACAACAGCCAAGCAGGATCACAGACGTCGGGCGGGGGGAGAGCGGCCAGGTCGCCGGCGCAGGGACACATTGAAGCTGAAGGAGAAGTAGAGTCCTGACCTCCCGGTGTAGTAATGAGCACTGTTCACTGAAGTACTTTGCAAAACGGACGAGCTCGGACACTGGCCTGGGGAGCCCAGAAGAGAGCAGGGATGCCGCCTGCTCCGGGGGACACTCTCCCCCAGCACGCAAACACACTGTTTGAGGGATGGGCAAAGCGCTCTGATAAGTTGGGGGGGGAGGGCAGTTGGAGGTCCGTTCAGCAGGGAGGCAGGGAGGGGGAGGGGGGGGGGGGGGTTTATTTTGAAGTTTTTGAAGTTCCACAAGTAAGGTCGCATCATGTCATTATGCACATATACTGCTTATGTTTCAGGGATGGTCGTTACACCCAGGCCGTGAGGTTCAGTAGGTACAAAGTCAAATACATGACCAAACATGCACGATTACCAATTAAGTACACCCGAGGGTGAGACATCAAGGTCACAAGTCACACCCCTCCGACTAATGACATGGAATGTGAGAGGGCTGGGAGACAAGATAAAGCGTGGGGTGGTATTGAATGCGATGAAGAGGCAGGGACCGGTCCTGGTACTCCTCCAGGAGACACATCTAGTGGGGGGGGCATCCAAAGCTCTCGACAGGAGGGGGTACAAGATGGTGGTACATTCGAAATTCACCTCAGGATCTAGAGGGACAGGCATTTTAGATAACAAATCTTCACCATTCATACCGCTGAGCACTAAGGTAGATGGGCAGGGATGTTTTGCGGCATTGCAGGGGCAATGGGAGGGGAGACTCCTCAACGTGGTATCCATATACATTCCGCCGGCACTCCACTCGGTCATGCTTCCAGCGCTAGGCGACTTCCTCCTGACCCTACCGGAAGGGGATATAATACTCGGTGGAGACTTTGATGCCACAATAGACACCCTAGTTGACAAATTCCCGGCGATACCCCAGGTCGGTGGTCCTTCACGTTTCCAACGATTCCTGACCGCAATGGATCTAGTTGACATATGGAGGCATACACACCCCACGGCGAGACAATACACTTACCACTCTACTGTACACAACAGTCTGTCGCGGATCGACTACTTTCTGGCACTGGGGGATGGTCTATAATATGTAGATACCAAAGACATTCAGCCTAGGGGGATATCAGACCACTCTCCGGTCACATTAACGCTGTCCACTCGGGAGAAGTTGCATAGACTAATATTTCCCATCCATGCTGCATACCTTAAGGTCCCCAAGGTCAGAAAGACGCTCAAAACGACAACGACGCACTATTTTGCTGAGAATACCGCCTCGGTGCAGTCCTCCGCCATTCTGTGGGAGGCCTACTAGGCGGTACTGAGGGGACAGGCTATAACATCGATCGCAGGCTACAAGCGGGAAAAAACACTTGAACAGTCCGAGCTTGAATTAGCTCTGCACGACGCGACAGTGACGCATGAGGTAAACTCTACGCAGGACACGTCCCATGCCTTATGCCTCCGACAGCTGCAGTATACAGAGCATTTGCGGCACCAGACGGTGGGGCAGGTATCTGAAACAAAGCACAGGATGTATGACATAGGGGATAAGGCGGGCAAAATGTTGGCCTGGCTCGACAAGAAAGGGGGCAGCACCAGAGGTATCCAACGAGTGAGGGACGGGATGGGGGAAATCCACACAAGCCCCGAGAAGATAGTGGAGGCACTTGCTGACTACTTTGAGGGAGTATACACGCCGGATAGGGAAGTGTCAACAGACGAGGCCCGGGCCGCGCTGGGTTACATTCATACTCCGACACTGCCGCCGGAAGCCGTAGCGGAACTAGAGGCTGATATCACTGCAGAAGAAATACAAATGACCATACGCGCGGTAAAACCCGGTAAGGCACAGGGACCAAACGGCATCCCGATAGAGTGGTACCAGGCCACATCAGAGCGGCTCAGTGGGCACTTACTTGCAATGTATACTGACAGCCTGACAGCGAACGAACTCCCGCTGGATCAAAGAACAGCAACCATTGTCGCGATCCCCAAGCCTGGGAAGCCACCAGAAGAATGTGCATCATACCATCCCATCTCCCTGCTCAATGCCGAGGTTAAGATTCTGGCTAAACTCCTAGCTACCCGGATGATGGCACACCTCCCTAACCTCATACATCCCGATCAGTCTGGGTTTATGCCACGCAGGAACACTGCACTGAATCTCCGTAGGGTACACGGTGTGCTGGCCAGGGTGGGATCGCTCTCCGAACCGGCGGTCATATTGGCACTTGACCCAAAGATGGCTTTCGATATGGTGGTTCGAAATACCTATTCCAGGTCTTGGCGCAACTGGGTTGCCAACTTTATAGCCTGGGTCCGGCTACTCTACACTAAACCAGTAGCACAGGTTGTGGCAAACGGGCACATCTCGCGAACGTTCCCTTTGGGGCACGGCACCCGACAGGGATGCCCCCTGTCACCGTTGCTCTTTGCAATTGCCCTGGAACCGCTGGCAACACTGATACGCTCGACTCCACTGCTGAAGGGGATCACCTGGGCAGAGGGTTGGGAAGGCCGCCTTTCGCTATACGCGGATGACATGCTGGTGTACCTAACGGACCCGGAACACAGTATACCGGCGCTCTTGGCCCTTTGTGACAAGCACGGGAAGGTATCGGGTTACACATTAAACTGCACTAAGTCGGAACTGTATGTCCTGCGGGGTCCGACTCCGGCTTTGAACGATGACCGCCCCTTACGAGCAGCAGGATCCTCCTTTAAATACCTGGGCATCCATGTCACCATGGACCCAACGGAATTCGTTCGGAAAAATTTGACACCACCCATGGAGCGGCTTAAGCAGGATGTTAAGTTTTGGGCGGGGCTGCCCTTGACACTGTTGGGCAAGGCAGCACTTTACAAAATGATGTCGCTGCCATGTTTCTTATACTTCCGGGAAAATACACCATACCCGGTGGCACCAGGATACTTCAGGCAGGTGTCGGCATTGGTGGCTGGCCTCCTGTGGAGTAACCGGCCGGCACGCATTGCTCAGGCTAAAATGCACAGGGGGTGGTACGATGGGGGGATCGCGTTGCCCAACTTGCAACTATATTATTGGGCGGCGCAGTTGAAACCCATCAATTACTAGCTACATGTCATTTGAGATGTCATCAGTGATGTCATGAGTGATGTCACTGACCATGGCATGAGTGATGTAATATGTGACGTTATTAGCAGTGCATTGCGGGCGAGCGACTTATAGTTAGCTGAATTAATTATAACGGGGGAATTTCAATGGTTTGGTATGAGTGAAATGTCCAGCTAACTATAACATGTATGAAACCTATGGGTTTTTCAGTGAATATATATATATATATATATATATATATATATATATATATATATATATATATATATATATATATATATATATATATATATACAGATCCTGCTTCACGTAGAATAGAGCACCCACACAAGGAATGGTGAGTTTTCAGACAGTTTTTATTCCAGAAGGGCCTCCTCCGACCCGGCAACAAAAAGAGACGTGTTTCGGCTGACCAGACAGCCTTCCTCAATCTAATGAGCGCCATTTTTTTTTTAAAGCATTTATACATGTCAAACTTTATAGACAACATCTTGTGTTTCAATTAAAAAGATACACACATTTAAAAAGATAGCAGCATTAAAAACATATGCGCTAGTCAATTTGCGTGCATTGAATTAAGTGGTGGTAATGGTCACAAACGAAACTGAAAATAATGATTATAAAAATCAAAAAGCAAAGTGCCTACTGCAAACAAATACACTCAATAACTGCACAATACATCATCTAGCCATTACGCTAGCCGTACAATGTGCGCACATAACATTTGTGATATTGATGTATATTTTACCATAAATTAGAACACCTGTTAAAACTATTCCATTTACATAAGGAATAGCGCTTTCATGTGACACTTAGCAATCTTTTGGTACGCTGCTTGGGTGAGATGTAGCGGGAACACAACGAGGATTGCTCTCCTGTTTCTACTCTTGGGATTGACATAGAGATCACTTAAATGGCATAGAGATCTCTCCAGGCGATAACTGAGCGGTGCTCATTCATGAGTTGAATGTGTAGCAAAACGACAAAATGCTGGATAACATGTCGGTAACAACAAAGTGAAGCTCACTATTACTCTAGCAGATGCCTTGCTGTCAGAATATGGCACATAGTGTGAATATCAGAGCTCTTCCGCTGCCCCCATAATCACTCATTTTAACCCCTTGCGCGCTTGTGACAGAACCATTCCGTCACGAGCCACGATGAGGCTGTGCTGGTGACGGAATGGTTCCGTCACGGCCCGGCCGCCGTGCCTGCGCGGCGCTGATTTTGCGCCTGCGTGGCGCGTTCTATTGAGCGGGCGGGGCCGTGACGGAACCATTCCGTCACAAGCACAGCGCCACCACGGATCGTGATGGAGTGGTTCCGTCACGAGCATGGTGGCACCACGCGGCCCCCACTCACCCCTAGCGTCGTGGTGGAATTACCGCCGTGGCAAAGGGGTTAAACAGTTACAGGATGTTAAACAGGCAACTAACTGATATAAAGGCATCGACAGTATGTAGAGTGACGAAATAAACTTCTGAAATGTAGTCCGCATGAATCCGCAGGTAATGCAACAAAGTTGCTATCCAGCGTAAAGTTAGTAGTGCCCACACAAATTCAACATTATATACTCAATACTGACTCCAAATGGAATCTGTGTGGAGAGCAAGTGATAAGCACATTTAAAGCCTGTAAGTGTCAAACAGTCTCCGTAATGAGCAGTACACCACGCATATATTTGCACGCGGAGCTGAGCGTCCACATACCTGCTGGCTTCCTGCTGACTTTGCCGCACCTGGGGGGCTAAAGCTGTGTGTCTCCCCTGCCGCCGCTTCCAACCACCTCACGGCCGCAGTTGGGGGAGACTACAGCTCCCAGGCTGCACAGCGGCCAACTTCCGGTTTCCGCCTACCATCCCGCCCGGAGGCGCTACAAAAGCGGGACGTGCGCGGGACGAGCAGGGCTGAGCCCGGGCAGAGGGCGGGCAATCTGTGGCCATCTGGGGCAGGAGGAGGCAGGGCTGGGCCATCCCCTTGATATTTCGCTTCTGACAAACGACCGGTGAGTGGCTCTTAAGTTACTTCCATTACCTGGTATTCATCTGTTGAAAAAATGGGAAAGAATGGTGCCATAGCCACTGCGACCAATTTAAATACCATTGACACTGTACTGGAGCATGCTATGACCCTAGTGAGCAATGAAATTCAGATGGCGGAGAGAAGATTGTCCGTGGGCCCCTTTAAACAACCCGGCACAAACATTCACGACATCTCAGACAATAGCTTGGCACAATCACTGATACACGCAGTAACTGTACACTTACCTCAGACTGCAACAGGAGAAATCTCTCTTGACTTAGAAGAACCTGATCTGACCGGTCCGGTTGCCAACGTCGAAGCTGACTCCAGCCAAACTGACCCCTCATTAATATTATTATTATTATTATTCTGAGTTTTGTATAGCGCCTGGTTACCTATAGGCATCCCAGCGCTTACCAGAACATAACACTACTAGAGAATGAAGGGATTAAACAGAAAACAAAAAAGTTTTTAAAAGTTTTCGAAACCGAAGAAGGCTAGCTTCCGAGCGCAGTTGTAGGGGCAACGAGTTCCACAAAGAGGCCACATTTATTGAAAACCTTCTGCCACCCGTTCTTGCCTTTTTCACCCTGCCAACCTGAAGGAGATGTTGATGGTCAGAGCGAAGAGAGCGAGGGGCCTTGTAAGGCTGGACCATCTCCTCCAGAATAGGTGGGCCTACCCCGTGCAGAACTTTGTGAGCGATACAAAGTGACTTGAATTTCACCCTGTCCCTCACAGGGAGCCAGTGCAATGCCCTCAACGCCGGGCGAGCAGATTGACGCCTGGGAAGACCCGTCAAAAGCCTGGCCGCCGCGTTCTAGCAAATGCACCCCCCACGCCTGACCCTGAAAAATGTGGGACCAAAAAGAAGAGGAAGGCATCAAAACTACCCTGCCCCAAACCCAAAAGAAAACAGCCACCTCGCCTGAAATCCCAAAGTGCAACTCTAAATAAATGGCTCGAGGGTAACTCCACCACCATTGACCCTGCCTCAGATCGAATTCCAATCAGTGACCGACGTAGTGATACCACCGTTCCAATCATCGTAGTTGAGGAGGACTTACAATGCAACTTTATGGAAACAAAGTCCACACAAACAGGCTTTTCAGACGTTACATTGGGGGACACTGCAATTGATATTATTGTTGATACAGTGTGTAATCACATTAAAGGGTTTGTAGATTCAAGCTTTGATAGGTTGTGGAAACGATTAGATCGCTTGGAAAGCCTAACACTGAAACCCACACTGTCAAACAAGGAAAATAATGAATTTACCAATCTTGCTAATACTCAGAGAATTCATATGCCAGGAAGACAATCGCTTATCCCTGCATCCCAGGCACCCAAAGCTGTAAAACCTATGGCATCAGGGACATCACTGCCCTCCCCCGCACCCACAGCAACCCAAACTGCAAAACCTATGCCATCCACCACTGATTGTAACATATCTTCACGCCCGGTATATCAAGCGATGCTAATTCAAACCCTGCTTATAGCAGGACGATAGATAACGCTAGCACAGCTGTGGCTGTGGATAAAGGGCCTGACGAACCTAATAAGGACATTCTGAACCTGCCACCCCCATCTTGCCCATATGTTCTAGTTCTTGCAGGGGTTCCTCCCCTACAGAAAAATAAATCCGAGTCATGGGTACAGCTAAGAAATAAATGTATGGATTGGTTGGCTAAACATAAGAGGTTCAAAAGGCCCGACATGTGCGAAATCCTAATGGTCCGCAGGTTGGGCTGGGTGGGACCCGCTCCAAAAACCATCAAAGGGGACTGTATTGTCATTACTTTTTCACACCCGAGGACTGTTGGATCAATACTTGGAGTTAAGGAAACTAGCAGTTTTAGCCAAACTAATATTTGCGCTTTATCCCTTGGTTTCTTTTACAAATGTCCATTGACACAACACTCAGTCTCTAGTTTCCCCTAATCTGCAAATCAATACTTGGCTATCTCTGACTTGGATACCCTCGACTGACCCTCTGAGACAACCACCTCTAATAGCTTGATGGTGTGTGGGAACATGGACGTGACCGCCGTTCCTGTCAACTCTGAGGTGTCTAACTCCTGCCAAGTTGATAGCTCTGAATCCATACTGAAGGTCCTAAGTTGGAATGTGGCAGGCCTAGCCCCAAAGTTAAAATTAGTAGAGTGGGTGGATATGATGATAGCATTTGATGTTCTTCTGCTCCAAGAGACCTGGGCCTCTAAAGAGTTATACCTCGAGGGATACGAATGCTTCAACATCGTTCCTGCCATCCCCACCCATAGCAGACCGATAGGGGGTCTATCAATATGGACCAACGGTTCATGGACCCCACACTTGGTCTATGGTCGGTCTAAGTTTATTAAAGCCATAAACTCTGTACTGACCCTTCCCAAGCCTAAGAGATTTGAGGTGATACAGTCTTTATCAAAAATATATAGGACACAATGTGTTCCAATTATGACGTATGGGGCCGAAATTTGGGGATACTCAAACTTAAAAAATGCCCAGGCTGAGGAGAACAGATTCTGCAGAAGGCTTTTGGGTCTACCAATTTCATCATCCACTTTCATAAGCCACACTGAACTGAAACTGTCTTATTTGGAGGACTACATTAAGGCACGCCCTGTGTTGTTCTGGAATAAGGTTTGGAAAAAACCCGAAGCCTCATTGACAAGAGAAATCCTGGCTGACTGCCCAAAATGTGATCAAGGTATTAAAATCCCATGGCTGGCCCAAGTTCAGGCGAGCCTGGCAGCAGTCAATCTTGAAATCATCTGTGAAATGACATATTCAAATAGAAGGCGATATTGAATCCACTTCGCTTACACCAGCCGGTTACCTCCTTAAAGAGATTACATATTGGGAGCGTAGTCTTCTGTTTCGCTTAAGAGCAGGATCTATAAAGTACCTATTGTGTTTCCCCATGGGCTACCACGCCAACATTGAGAATCTGGTTTGCCCATGTCAGAACCCAGGAAAACAAACACTAATGCACTTTTTGTTCTTCTGCTCCTATTATCAAAAATACAGCAAGTTCCTCCTGATAACATTCTTTAGAGCTAAAGGTATAAAGGATTTTAATGTGGCATTTAAGACTGTTCTGCAGCTTAAAGATGATGGATTAATATACCGTGTGTGTACTTTTTTAAAAATGGCCATTCGATCTCGTATTTCTATGAATTAATACCTATTTACATGGACTAATGTGATCTTTACAGACTGGGAGGAGGCCTCTTTGCACTTTGCACTTTGCACAGTTGCACTTTAACCCATGCTGTTTTTGTAAATATGTGAATCATAATAACCTGGCAATTAACGCCTACCTGGCCAACATGTTTTTAGAGATCTTATATATCAGCACTTGGCACAGTTGCACTTTTTCCCCGCATTGCCATTTGTAAATACGGAGGCATAGATAACGGCCCACTTTTGATCTTTGGCTGACATTGCATTCTGCACTTTACCTAGATGGCCTATTGACTAGGATTTATGCTCTATGCACTTTACAAAATTTGTACCCAAAATAATGCTGCTAAATATGTGTTCTATGTATATATTGCTGCTAATTTAAGGGTGATTCCTGTATACGTACATTTTATCTGATAATGCCATAGAAATAGACATGAATTTGTGGACTCGGATAATAATGATACCTTGCACTTTTTGCTGTCAATCAATCAATCAATCAATCATAGCATTTGTATAGCGCGCTACTCACCCGGAAGGGTCTCAAGGCACTTTGGGGAGGAGTTCGCTACTGCTCGAACAGCCAGGTCTTGAGTTGTTTCCTGAAGGCTAGATGGTCCTGTGTCAGCCGGAGGTGGATGGGGAGGGAGTTCCATGTCTTAGCTGCCAGGTAGGAGAAGGATCTTCCTCCGACGGTGGCTCTTTGGATGCGTGGTACGGCGGCGAGGGCGAGGCTTGTAGAGCGTAGCTGGCGGTTGGGTGTGTAGAAGGTCAGGCGGTCGTTGAGGTACTTGGGGCCGACTGCTGTGCCTGTGCTCAGGCCTGGTCGCCCCCACGCTCCTCTGCTGCTTGCCTCCTGCTGCCGCTTCCTGTTCTTGATTCCTGTCCCTGTTCGGGCGACCCAGCCGCCGCTGAGCCGCCCCCCCGCACCAGCTTTTTCCTGCCGCTACCTCCCTGCAGCCCCGCCCCCCGCCAGCCCATTCCCCGCCACGCTCCCGCCAACCAGCTGATCCACCCACCCGGCTCCCTACTTATGATGCCCTCGCGTACGCGCAGCATTGACGCGCAGCGGGCGCGCCGATTGTGCGCCGAAGGCGCGCCAAAAGCAAGCCCGTCTGCGCCCGTCCGCGCCTGGACCGCGCCCAGCGCCAGGACCCCTGGACCCCGATGGACCTACGACGCCGCCACCCTCATTGCACTCAAACCCGACCGAACAAGAGCCTGCCACCGAGCCACCCCGAGACGCACCCTAGGACCCTTCACCTGTCAAGCCTTCAAGTTCACCTGCCTCCGGACCTGCACCACAGCTGCCAAGCCGAGCACCAGCAACAACCACCTCATGTGCATCCTGCTCAACACCCGCTCCATCCACAGACACGCCATCGAACTTTGGAACCTGTTTTTATCAAGGAAAAACGCAGTATTGTTACCGTATTTTAATGTGATTTTATCCTGACCATGTACGTAATTATGTGTGTACTTTTATGGATAATGCAATATCCGAATAAAGGTTATTTGACTTGACTTGACTATATATATATATATATACATATATATATATATACATATATATTATTGTTTATCGTAACAAACGCATTGTCATAGACACAGCAACAACTATCACATGGAGGACAACTACACAGTACATTGCTATATAAACAGCAGTAATTCCACATAGAAAAGGCACTGCAAATTAGAAAAATAGCATGTTACATGGTAAAACACTGCAAAAAACAACAAGTGATGGACTGAATGTGGATCAATGTCACACACTCCCCCAGTCAAAAGATCTGGGCCCAAATCCATCGTTTTTTTGCACTCCACACCACCCTGGGTCAGATAATGGCTTTATGCAAATCAGCTCTGACCCTGTTGCCCCATGGGAACAGTCCAGTCCGAACTACAACAGCCATATCTTTCCCAGACCGGAATCAAGCATCCGAGGACCGGACCGGTTTCGAGGTAACACCTCTCTTCAGCCCGGCTAGCTTGACTCCAAGTGGTGTGGAGTGCCTGGGACCCACGTCTGGGCATCCCCAGCGCACTTAGGGCGGCAATTGCAAAAAACAACAAGTGATGGACTGAATGTGGATCAATGTCACACACTCCCCCAGTCAAAAGATCTGGGCCCAAATCCATCGTTTTTTTGCACTCCACACCACCCTGGGTCAGATAATGGCTTTATGCAAATCAGCTCTGACCCTGTTGCCCCATGGGAACAGTCCAGTCCGAACTACAACAGCCATATCTTTCCCAGACCGGAATCAAGCATCCGAGGACCGGACCGGTTTCGAGGTAACACCTCTCTTCAGCCCGGCTAGCTTGACTCCAAGTGGTGTGGAGTGCCTGGGACCCACGTCTGGGCATCCCCAGCGCACTTAGGGCGGCAATTGCAAAAAACAACAAGTGATGGACTGAATGTGGATCAATGTCACACACACCCTCAGATCGACACTGAAAGTGAATTATAGTCATGTTGATTGACCACCCTGACCAAGGGATGCACCTGGTTCTGTATCAGTGAAAGCTATAAAGGTCATGGCATTCCCCAACAGGTCCAGTCCATAGTAGCTTATCCAGCTGCACCATACCTATGAGGATACTGCACATATACCGAACTATGCGCAAGAAAACAGGACCTCGGTGTATAGGGGTTGTACCTTCCTACAACCTTAGTACCCAAAATCCCCAAACCGACTAGTTATAGTGTCTCATTCATTCTCCTACATAATCACGAAGCTACAAATGATTAGACAACCCAGAACACAACACTCTCGACTCTCAGGAATGCAGTAGCAAGACATGCCCTTTCATGCACTCACTTGTACTTGTCCACAATAAGGATTGTCAGAGTCACTTTATAGTTCAAAATGTGCTATTGTGCTCTATAATGCAGTATACGAGCCACTACCAGCAGCAAAATGCATAAACCGAGAACAGTTAGCATTGTTACAATCCCATAGAATATGAAGGGGGGTGTCATTATATACAGACAGTGGAAATAGGACTATAAGGCCTAACCAACCTCCCTTGGTAAGGTGAGGCTTATTATATAAAGAAAGATCTCTGGGCTTTGTCAGCAGACTCCATACCTTAGAGCCTAGATGGTAGCTTTACCTCATAGGAACAGTAAAGCTCTTTTCCAAGGAAAGGTTTCCCTCAAAGTGTCTGTGAACAACATGCAACCCCCTCATATCAAAGCACAAGCTCTCCAGCAGTTCAGCAGTGTGTAGCATGTTTTGTCTAGGTAATAGGGACTGACCAGAACAAAATAACAAGAGGCATGTTTTTCGATCTTGCACACCGTGTTCAAACTAAACTCCAGGAATAACCAGAGAACGGGGAAAGCAGACCGTTCTCATGTGAAATGCACAGAGTCTTGCAAAATAAAGTCATGTACTAACATGCTTAAATGCAGCATCATGACAGCAGAGCTCATGCTAACTTAGCAATGTTGAGAATGACCCTAACGGCCATATAACACACTAAGATCCTTCAAAAAAGCGATTATTGTACCTCTTTTAAAGAAAGCGGGAGCATGCCCCACGGATATACATTTTTTTCGTCCTGTCTCTCTCCTACCATATTTGGCAAAACTTCTGGAAGCACATGTAGCCCACCATCTCTGCTCATTTATAGAGTAATCAGATTTTCGGTCAAGCTGGATTTTGGCCTGCACACTCCACCAAAGCAGTGATTATGTCAGTGGAGGACGACATGCGCAACGAAGTAGGCAATGGTAATACTCAAGCTTTGGTGATACTAGACCTGTCTGTGGCTTTTGACGCTGTCGACCACATCATTTTGGCTGACCGTGTTAAGCCTGCAGGTCTACGGGGTGCATCGCTGAAGTGGATTTGGTTACCCCCTTTTAATTCAGCAGAGGTCCAACTGTACTGAGGGGTACCATAAGGCTCCTCTCTTTCCCCTCACCTCTTTAACATCTACATCTGCCTAGATCAACTCCCTCAAAAACATGAATGTTAATATTTTTAACTGTGCTGATGACATGCAATTGTTATTTACAATCAACAACAGCTCCACGTCCAGACAGCAATTGCAGGATACTATGCTGCTCGTCTGTGATTGGAAGAACAGCAACCATTTGAAGTTAAACCCAAACAAAACAGAGATAGTCATTATAAAGACTGCTAGAACCCCGCCTTCTGGCCCAGCGAGATGGGTCCACCCACCACACCCAAAAAGGCAGTAAAAAGCCTTGGTGGCATCATTGATGAGGAGCTTTCATTTAAGATGCAGGTTAGCACAGTGACATTGGCTTGCTTCTGCCATTTACGATGTATAAAAAAGATTAAGAAATTCCTCACGAGGGAGGTTCTAACTCAGGTAATAATAGCCTTAGTCATGTCCAGATTAGAAATGAGTATGCTAATTCTCTTTATTTGGGTCCTCCTAAATTCCTTCTGCGTAGGCTCCAACAAACTCAAAACCAGGCCGCCCTGCTGTTATCCCATCTACCCAGATATGGCCACATCATGTATGTGACATATGACCTCAACTGGTTGCCAGTGGCACACAGAACTAGGTTCACAGTGTGCTGTACGGTCTTTAAGGCCTTGTATTAGAACTGTCCTGCCTTCATAAAGTCACAGATTATTAAATACTGCCCCACCAGAGAACTGAGATTGAGTCACCAATACCACTTAGTCATCCCCTCTCACAAAATACAAAGGACTGGAGGTTCTCCGTTATTACCCCTCGTGCATGGAATACATTACCTTTGGATCTCAGGACTACTTCTAACTACACCAGATTCGGACAACTCCAGAACACATGGCTCTTTAAACAGGCCTACCAGTAACTGTGGATGAAGGCCACATCAGCTACCCAGCCCCAAGAGACCGTCTGGTGAATGTGCGCTTTAGGAAATGGCAGTAACATAACATAACATAACCATGTTGTGGTCCATACCTCTTTTCCATTCTTGAACAGTAGGAACTTCGGGCACCCCCCCATCACCTACTAACATCATGTTTACCAGGCCTAGGGCACTAAAGATGAGTTGGGATCGTGGAGCATCAATTCAACGTAATTGGGATGCCCAATGAAATATATTAGGACCTAACGGGAGCCTTATCTCCAGGACTGCACTAAGTTCCTCTATGATCTCGTTCCAGTATGCCTGGGAGTAGGGACACATTGGTGCCTCCCCCCTACCCATTGTGCGGAGCCTATTTCTGTCTCAATATATACCACATGTAGGATTTTATACTGGATTAGGAGCAGTAAGGCTTTAATGGCTACCTCTCTGTGGTGCTTGAGGGCTGCCTCCCAGTCAATGCCTCCAGTTCTTGCACATCCTGTTCCAAGACCATCCCTCTCTTAGCAGTCCGAGGTTATCAGGCACATTATTATTCAGTGTCTTATATGTAAAGGATAAGGCTCACCTAGTGAGCTCTTCTTGTAGCAGTCTCGCCTCTACGGGTGCATATTCTAGTATCTCAGTACCAACCACTGATACTGTAAGACCCTAATGGAGGTAGAAACTTAAGCTACAAGCCCATTGGAAATAATGTTAAATTAAACGATAAAATTAAATTATAAAACTTTTTAACAATATTGCTTTATTTTAAAATGTAACCTAAAATAATTTGAATTAAAAACAATTAAATTACTTTTAATTAATTCTATACATCACTTTTGATAATCATTGATGCATAATAGGACTTTTTTCTACTTTACCTGCAGATTTATTCTCAGATTTCAACTTCAGAAAAGCAATAGTAATCTAATTTAATAAATTTTACTTAAAACATATTTAATTCAAAATTAAGTTAGTAGTGTTGTAGCATTTTCCTATTTTGTTCTACATTTAATATGATTATATGTTAAATGAATTTACATTAATTATTAACATAAAAATATTTGAGCCCAGTAGAAAGATAGGCAAGGGAAGAGAGGCATTTCCTGTCGTATTATATTTACTTTTAAGTAGGCACCATCCCTATTAGGAAGCACTGCACCAAGGTGCTTTGCCGGTAAAGGAAACCAAGTTGACTAAATAGCTAGAATGGGATAATCGCTAGAATTAATATAAAATAGGAAAGAGTAGTGCTGGATCAATAAGGTTTACTCAACTTCTTAAGAAATGGAAAGATGTAGTGTGGCGGTCTAGCGCCCCGCAGTCATGTGACCCATGGCCAGGGATCGCGAGAGGTCGTGACGCAGGGGGCTAGCCACAGAGACCGGGGCACAGCAGCAAGCAGACCGGCTCTCCCCTTCTTAGAGTGCATTTAAATTACTGTTAAATAAAGTATCGTTTAACTCGCCCCATAGTCTCTGTCCATCCTTCCGTGGGACTCAGCTTCCCACCTTCACAAAAGCGAATTTCAATTTTTTTTTTTTAAATTAGATTTCAACGGGTTTTATTAAGAAACTTTTTTATATACAGTACAGATATACAGCGGACAGATAGTAAAGGCAATACTGGTGAAATCCTGTGCTGAAGGGGTTACATTCAATACATTGTTGACATATTCGTATGACGTACATGTATCGCTAGGTAATCACAAACATGGCGGTAGTTGTCCTAGCTGGTCTTGTGTATTGCCCTCGAAGAGGGAAACAAAAGTGGGAAAGAGAGAAGGAAAGGGAGAAAGGGCAGGATGGTTCGTGTAGTCTTTAGCTGCCCAAGTTACACCGGTCGCGGGTCTATATGGACTGGAGGTGTGGGGGTCGAGTCGTCTGCTTGTCTGCCTATGGCGGCTTGTGTGAGCTCAGGTAATTGTCCAGGGAGAGCCACATTTCGCCTTTTGTGTTGGCGTTGGATGAGTGTTTGGAAGTTATGTTGTCCGCCCCCCTTAGGAAGGTGATCCAGTTGAACCAGCTTTGGAAGGATACCTTCCTTGTGTCTTTCCAGTTTGTTAAGATTGTTTTGACGGCCGCCGTGAGCAGGAGGTCTATCAAGTCACTATCATTTTGGGACTGGATTTCGGGGGCCATGAAGGCGGTGGCTATCCCTTGGAAGTCTAGTTGTAGTGAGAGTCCCAGTATGGTGTTTATGAAGTCTCTTATTTTACCCCAGAAGGACTTGACTTTGGGGCAGTAGAAGATAAGATGCGCCAGATCTCCTTTTTGTTTGAGGCAGTTCCAGCATAGGTCATTCTCACGTATTCCGATAGCCACTAGGCGGGATGGGGTCCAGTATGCTTAGTGTAAAAGCCAGTATTTAGTTTGTGCTAGAGTGAGGGTGTCTTTATTTTTAGTTGTAGACGCTCAGAGGCGGGGTTTTTCTCTCTCGGTGAGCTGTCTAGAACTTAGGGAATCCCAGTATTCTAGTGTTTTGGTGTTATGTCTCGATGCTGCTGGGCTTAGGAGTTTGTATAGGTGTGACGTTTGGTGTCCGACTTTGTTTAGGTTCGCCGTGTATTGCAGTATCGGTGGCGCCCTCTTATTAAGCCCTGCTCTCTTGATTGCCGCTTTTATTTTCAGGAAGTTGTAGATTTCAATGTTTGGTCATTTGTGGTCGTGTTTTAGGGTGTCAAATGTGAGAGGGGCACAGGGGCTTTCTAGCTGGATGGGAAGGGAGATGCCTCGCTCATACCATGGTATAGTATTTAGTGTCTGGTCGTTGTATTTTACTTTAAAGTTGAACAAGATAGATTCCCAATACGTGTTCTTGATGCTACTCTCCATTCTTTTGTCTACTTTGAGGAGAGCGTTCTTGGTGTTTTTGAGTATGGTGTTGTTGGCCTCGGGGTGCTTGTTTGCTGTGAGTAGGGCTATGGGTTCAAGGCCTTTTAGGATTGCCTTCTCTAGTGGCAGCCATACCGGCGTGTACACTTGCCCTGGGACGAGCCAGTGTATACCTTGTTTGGCCAGGCATGCCGTTTGGAATGTCTTGAAGTTGGTGAGATTGAGGCCCCCTAGTTGTTTGTTTAGTCTTAGTTCCTGCAGGCTTATCCTGGGCCTCTTGTCTCTCCAGAGGAATTTGTTTATGAGAGTGTCCAGTTTTCTGTGGAAGTCCTCAGTGGTTACAAGCGGGAGCATGCTAAGCAGGTAGTTAACCATGGTTGTTAGCATCATTTTAACTGTTTCCACTCTACCCCACCAGCTGACGAATTTTGGTGACCAAGAGTCTAGTTTCTCTTTCAGTTTGTTCAGTATTATTTTTTCGTTGTAGTCTAGGGTTGATTTAAGGTCCCTTCCGAAGTAGAGACCAAGATATTTCAGGAATTTTTTCTGCCAAGTCAAACCTGAGGTCCCTAGGACTGCCCTAGTTGTGTGCACATTTAGTGGTTTGCATTCGGACTTGTCTCTGTTCAGTTTGCAGCCCGCTACTTGGGCATATTCCTCAATGGTGGACATAAGCGCTGTTATCGACGGGCCCGGGTCATCTGTTATGATGAGAATGTCGTCCGCGTATGCCACTAGTTTTACTGTGTTCCCCTGATCGGGATACCCTTAATCTTGTTATTATTCCTGATCATGGAGAGTAGAGGTTCTAGGGCGAGTAGGAAAAGGGCTGGGGATAGGGGGCACCCCTGTCTTGTCCCTCTACCTAAGGTGAGTGTATCCGAGATGCCCCCGTTGACTACAACTCGGGCCTTTGGTTCATTATAGAGCGCCATCACCATCCTTCTATAGTTCTCCCCCAGCCCGAACTTTTGCATGCATAGGTCAAGGAAGGGCCAAGACACTCTGTCAAAGGCTTTCTCAGCGTCAAGCGCGATCATTACTGCTGGTTCACAGTTAGTTGAGGCGTGGTTAATTAAGTGGCATAGGAGTCTCGTGTTGTCGTGAGACATCCTGTTTTTGAGGAAGCCCACTTGAGAGTTGGAGTTGGATCAGGCTGGGGAGGTGTGTGTTGAACCTTGCTGCTAGGATTTTAGCGTATATCTTGCAATCAACGTTAATTAGGGAGATGGGCGGTAGTTTTGTGGGTACTGTGGGTCTTTGCCCTCTTTTGGGATGACTATAATGTTGGCCTCTGCCATTGAGCTAGTCATTCTGCCCTTTTGGATGCAGTGCGAAAAGACCTCCTCCATTGTGGGCTTGATTAAGGGGAGGAAGTGCTTGTAGAAACCTGCCGTGTATCCGTCCGGCCCCGGGGCTTTATTATCTTTAAGGCTCACCACCGCTTTTCTATCTCCGCACCAGTTATGTCCTGGTCTAGGGCTGCTCTTTGTGGTATCGTTACTGCAGGAAGGGTGAGCTTGTCAAGGAGACCGGCTCCCCCATCCGCACAGAGTTTTTTGTCTTCCTTGTAAAGGCCCTCGCTCGTAGAAGTCTTTAAAGACCTTGAGGATTTCTTTGTTTGATGTTTGGGACTTCTTGTTGTTGTCTGTTATTGCTGCGATTGTGTGTTGTCTCTGTTTGCTTTTGAGGTATGATGCCAGCGCTTTTCCCACTTTGTTCGCTGTGCAAAGGTTTCTTGCTTTGTATTTGTTTATCCAGGTGCCCGCCCTTTCCCTTAAGGTCTTGTTGAGTTCGTATTTCATCTTCGTTAGTTCTGTGAGTGTATTTCTGTCTGCTAGGTTGGAGCAGTGCCTCCTTTCTAGTACCTTGATCTGATTTTCTAGTTCTGTAACTTTTCTATTTCTCTCTCTGTTCATTCTGGATTTGATGGCGAGGATTTTGCCCCTAACTGTGGCTTTCATGGCATCCCAGAGGATGCCTCTGTCGGTGTCTGGGTTGTAATTGAGGTCTAGGTAATCTTTTATGGTCTCCTCTATTTCAGCTATGCTGGCATTGTGTTTGAGAATGTCGCTGTTGAATCTACATCTGCGGGTTAGGTGCTCGTTATGTCTCCCGCAAAGCATTAGGCTGATAAGTGAGTGGTCAGATATTGCTCTTGGGGCGATTTCTGTTTGGTCAATAAGGTGTGTGTGTGAGGCTGATATTAGTATGTAATCAATTCTGCTGTATGAATTATGTGGATGGGAGTAGAAGGTGTAATCCCTGGTGTCTGGGTATGGAGTCTCCATGGGTCTCTAAGGTGGAGCTTGGTGCATAGGTTCTTTAGGGTATTATCCCCCTGCGGGCAGTGGCTGGCTCTTTGCGGGTGTCTGTCTATGGCCTGGTCTAGTACTTGGTTGAGGTCTCCTGCTACAATTAGGAGGTCATCATGAGGTAGTTTACTTAGTCTTCTCTCGACCTCAGTCCAGAATGCCCTGTCCTCTGCGTTGGGACTATAGATATTTGCGATGTGGATCATCTCATCCCCCTTTTTGAGGCGAGTTATAAGTAGTCTCCCCTCCTCATCTGCGTAGGTCTCATGTAGGGCAAGTTTGGCCTTTTTGTTTATCAGTGTAATGACTCCCCTCTTTTTATGCACTGCTGGTGAGCATACTGACTGCTCTATCCAGTTCGCTCTCAGTCGTTGCGCGTCTACAGCAGACAGTTTGGTCTCTTGAAGCACGCATATATCGCTCTGCGGTTTGGCTTGGTACTCTATAACTTTCCTTCTCTTGACAGGGTGGTTGAGTCCTTTGACGTTGAAGGAGACTACCTTGATGTTTGCAAGGGGTTGGGTTTGGAGTGTGTGTGTCATTCTACAGGGTTAGTGTCGCTCTTTGCTGTGTTGCCCTTTTGCGTTACTAGCTGTGCTGTCCCTGGTCCCGGGCCCAGCTTGGTCCTTACTACCGCTGTTCTATGGTGCGTGCCTGGTGTTGTTGGGTGGCTTAGTGGCCGTGTATGCCTGTCCTTGAGTAAGAAGGAGAAGATAGGTGAAGAGAAGGAAAAATGAAAGAAGGTAAGCATACCAAACAAAGAAATCTGTACTCGGTAGCCTCCCCATTCCCCCCGACACCCCTCCCTGCCCACCCCCCTCCCTCCGCTGCTAGCTAAATGGGTGTGCGACAGCAAAGTTCCTTTCCTCCCTCCCCCCCGAGGTTTGTTGTGAGTTCTTTCTAAGACCTCCTTGACGGTGACATTCAGAGTCTCAGGTTGTCCGTTTGTCAGATCCTCTAGTCCCCTCTCGGCCCCGCTTGCAGGCTACCTGGTGGCCTGAACATATCATAAAGGATATAAGTGCGGACCAATCTTGGGCTTGACCCAATATCGCGGTGCACTGCGGAGCATCTATGTTGCTGAGGTAGGTGTTGTAACATGAGGTAGATCAGTTGGGTTAGCACGTGAGGTAGAATAGTTCACTCGGTTCGTGAATAGATCACATGTTGATGTAGATCAGATAGATTAGCACTCGTCAAATCACCCTTGCTTGCATTCTTCGGTGCGTTGGGCGAACTCAGCATCCCCCAGCTTCCGTGTTGTCTGGTGATGCCCTCCTTTTTGCCCCGCCTGGGGTTAGTGCTTCCATGTCCTCAGGTGGCGGGCCTTGGATATATCTTCGGAGCTCGTTGGGGTCGTCAAAAACCACGGTCCGCCATTTATCTGTGATTCTCATTTTGGCGGGCCCGGCAAAGCTGAACGTGATATTGTCCTTCCTTAGTCTTTCTCTTAGTGCGAGGAACCCCTTCCTGATTTCGACAGTTTGTCTTGAAAAGTCTTGCGTGATGATTATTTTGTTGCCATTCCATTTTAGGTTCGGGTTTTTCCTTGCTACTGCAAATATTGCCTCCGTTTGGTTTGATCTTAGTGGCCTGCAGATTATTGGGCGAGGGCCCCGGCCTTGTGGTGGTTTGGTTGCTGGCACCCTGTAAGCCTTGTCCACTTCGAACTGCCTGTCAAACTTGATTCCCGTCAGGAGTGGTATTAGTTCCTCTATGAGGGTTATGCAGGACCACGGTTTGTCTTCTTCACCCTCCGGGATTCCAAGAATGCGAATGTTGCCTCTTCTGGCGCAGTCATCCTGTTCTGCTAGTTGCTTTTGGTGGGCGTTGGAGGTTTTGGTGATGGTGTACACCGATTTGTTGGCTTGAGCGCTGACGTCTTCAATGTTGCTGATGCGCTTTTCTGCAGCATCTATCCTGGAGTTTGTGTTGTGTTGGTCTGCTCTTAGGGCTGCCAGTTCTGGTTGCATATTGTCAATTGTTGTTTTAGTTGTTTTGGCCAAGTCCATTCCTTCATTGACTTTCTTTAGGATCATGTCGAGTGTTGTTTCATTCCTTGGCTTTAGAGGTGAGTCAGGTGCTTCTTTTCTGTACTTTTTGTTGTCGCTGGAGAGTTTCCCTCTTGTCCTGCCATTGCACCGAAGCCTCTTCTGGCTAGGTAGCTATCTAGTCTGCCCTCTTTTTGCTGTGATGGTAGGGGCTTTGTTGGGCCTCCACCTGCCTCTGGGTGACCTCTGCCCATTGTTTGGCGGTCTAGTCTGTACCTGCTTGGTTCACGAATGGACCTTGTCCTGGTCTTTGCGCCTGGCAGCTCCGTTCCTGTGCCTTCGCCACTGATCTAATTTGTCCTCTGGGAACCGTTCGCACACAGGCCTTCTCCAATCAGTCTTCGTAGCTGATCTCGGAGTGAGAGCTCTCCTTTGTCAGTGCGGGTGACCCTGTTTGGGTATGTGCGCAGGCGGTTCCCTATTCTTCTTCACTCCTGGTCCGCCGGAGTAGTCTGCGACAGGCCTGGCTGTTCGGGTCTATAATGTCCTGAGATCGCTCTGAGCAGCTTGTGTTGTGGCTTGCTGCTGTTTATAGCGGCTTGTCTGCAGATTGCCCCCGGTTTGGACCCTCTAGTGCTGCTATGCAGGGGATGCGGAGGTGCCTGTATGGGCCACGCCGCTGCAGCCTTGTTAGGCGTCCACCATGGGGTGCGGTTACAAAACAAAATGGCGGCCCCCAGCAGTGCACTTTCGGTTTCGGGTTTTCCGATCAGGTAGCGATCACCATGCGATTGCAGCCTCTTTTCCCAGGTTATTGATTTTCCCTGTCGCTATCCTGTGCTGTGTTGGGCCCCAGTCGGTGTTTTTTTTTGTTCTATGTGTCGATCATGAGCGTGCCGGTTCTCCTCTTTCAAAATGGCAGCCCCCAGCAGTGCACTTTCGGGTACCGCTCTGGCAGTGACCTCTATGCGGTTGCAGCCACTTTCCCCTGGCTATTGCTTCGCTTTTGCCTGTCGCTGTCCTGTGGTGAGTCCCAGACGGGGGTTTTGTGTTCTAGGTGCCGATCAACAGTATGCTGGGTCACCTCCTCGCATCAACTCCGTTCTGCTCTATCTGTGCCGATACCGCTTATGCCCCCTACCGACATACCATGAAGCGCCACTAGTTAAAACTGGTGGTTCTCTTGCTTTCGGCACGCCGTTGCCGATCGACGAGAGTAGGGTGCGATTGTCGGGGAGATGGCGGCTTGCAGCTGACTACTTTCACTTTCGGTCTTGGCTGTCGCATTTCTTGTGCGGTTGCCCCACTCCTTCCCTTCACGACCGGCACTTACTTGGCAGGCAGATGCTGGCTGTAGCGATCGGAGGTCTTGGGGGCCACCTTGTGTGTTTTGCGTTCCTTCTGCGGGCTCTCGACGTGTAGCGGGTGCTCGTTTCGCTGGTCAAATCGCTGGTTTTTCCCCTCAGGGATACGGAGGTAGCGGACCTAGGCGCCCTTCCTCATTGCCGTCCAAGCCACCAGTGAATTTCAATTTTAAACAAAAATAAAGGTCCATGAAAGCCAACTCTGAGTTGTGGAAGTTCGAAATTGTTGAAATAAAATGCGCACATTGAGTAGTGACATTTATTGACAGGCCCTCAAAGGAAAATATAAATCACTGAAAAGAAACTGTGAATTTCACAACAGGCGCACATCACAGTGATAAGTGATGCCTCTGAGATATAGTGGTTGATTGCTTGTCTGTTGCGTGTATTTTGTATAGTACTGCTGAACTCAGGAGCGAGCTTTCGCATTTATGAATCTTTCAAGGGCATATTCACTTCTCCAGCCACTAGGCAAAAGAAAGTAGATAAAACAAACCAAATAAGCGTTGTGTGTACTCATAATATTTTTTCCTATAATTGTTTCGATTACGTTATATGTCACAGAAAAAGAAACGCCTATAATGGGCACTTGAAAAAGGCGAGCATGCATGGCCCGTATTAAAACCCTCTAATGCACTTTATAAGTATTGCCTTTTATTGACCAGCGCAGTCTTTAAAGAGTTAAGTCAACAGCGGTAAACCTGCTTACTGTAATAATCACTACATAATCCCATAACTCCAACTGACACAGATGGTTTTAAACGATGGTCTCAGCATGCTTACTTTTAAAACCCTTGCTTTACGAGTAGAAAGAAGGAGACCCCGGTGTCAGCAATTAATGCAATATCCAGTAGTTTATACGCTATCACCAGCACCATCGAAGAGATAGAAAATCATTACTAACCCGCTGAAGCATTAGCACACAGTAATTTACGCCATATCAAACTACTTTCAAAGATGGCGGCGCTGTTTTAGTATCTCCACAAATCTAAGCGATGTCGAAGTGCCTGCTGCAAACGTTAACGAGAGATAGTCTCGTGTATAAAGACGGTGATGTTTATACAATTTACACTCAATCTGTTTTATTTGCTAGGGAAGTAGTGAACACAGCAGACCACAACAGAGGCCTTTGCTTGATGTGTGATGAACCCACAGCCTATAGGCAAAGGCAATTGGAAGCTCAGCTGGGTGTTCTGTACAGTACACTGATAATTATAATTGATGTTCCAGGTGTTCACGTAGCTGGCGGAGCAGATCAGATTGGTCTCTAATGAAATACACACTGAACACAGCAGAAGGAGAGAGGCGAATAAATCCTGGGTTTCGTGCGTGCCTGCCTGGTTGGGTGTATGTAAGAAATTAGAATTCAGTCAAAGTCATTAAATGCACGCACCACGATATAATAAATAAGTAGTCAACAAGTGTCGTTAGATCTGAGGCTAATCCATTCTTTTGTGAATTTGGGGATTCTAAATGAAATGGAAGATTCTTTAAACTGTTAGCACGCCTTCGTTATTTAGAAATGTAATTTCCCAACTAACTACATAAATGTCTTAAAGGTTTCATCGTCTTATCGGCACAGCTACCAAGCTTTCAGATTGCCTTGTGTGACATTTTCGTAATTTCGGCGTATTTAATAGTGACATTTCCTCGACTACGAGTGACACTTTCTCGCAAGCAAAATCAAGCAATGATGATGAGGGAAACATAAATATCAGAAATGAAACCCATTTGAGCAACCAGAAACATTTAGAAGATCTTAAAAGTACTACTACCCACAGAAATGGAAGAGCACTAACTGGAAACAGGCTGTGCATGACTGCAGTTCTCAGTAACAGTCTTGCGCCAGCCCTCATGTACTTCTCCTCATTGTATCTCGTCTGTATGCTTCTCATCACCAGCTCCATGTTACTTTTCTGTCTGTTGCTTTTCCCCACATGTTCCCTCCTCCTCTGTTGCCTGTTGCTTCTCCTACCTCCACTGTGTACTCTGTGTTGATTCCCCCATCTGCGTCCTCCATTTCTCTCATCATTTGCTTCTCCTCCCTGCCCTCTGTCTAGGTACTCCTAACTGCACCTTCATTCTCACCCGTTGCTTCTCCTCCCTATGCCCGCACTCTGTGTTGCTTCTCCCCACCTGTGCTCTCCATGTTGCTTCTCACCATCCCGGCCCTCTTTGGAACCAACCCACCTGCTTTTTTGAACAACTTATTCTTTTTATTTACTAATGCAAATTGGTATTATTTTGAAGGCTTGCACATGTGTGGTGGGTGCTCCTACAAAGTGACACTAAATCTGCGTCAGGTTGCCTTTTTCTACTTTGCTCTTTTAGCCATCTATCACAGCATTTGCCAAGCCGTACAGCATGGCTAATCACAGCATTTGTCATGCCATACAGCATGGCTAAAACAATTGACAACGCCAATCGGTCCAAAAGGCGAGACCTATTGGGGTTGCCAATGCTTGTTTCCTTGAAGCAACTCTTCCTTGCAAGATAGATTTCATTGCACTAATGTTTTTAAGGGCCAACCAACGTCTAGCATACAACTCCTGTGTCTCCTTCTCACCCCTCTCTGCCAAACCCCTGACCCCACCCCACCCTTTCTTCCAGTCCCCTTTGGAGTATTCCTTCCGTTCTTACTTCCCCAGGGTGTCCTCCACCCAGCCGGTCAATGCTGTATCCATCTCAATGCAACAGAACACCATTTCTTTATAGCTAGATGCGGCCGTGCTAAAGAAGTGCCAAAGATATAGACATGTTCCCTCCTATGATCCTACTCGAATTTCGCACGGAAAAAAACAATCCTTTTGTCTTCTGGCCCCAACATATGCAAATGAATACTGGAAGAGCCCTGCAAATAATCTCTTCTGGTAAAATAAATGTGTTTCTTCCAACACCGATATTGAGTCATATCTCCCCACTTACACAGCACACGGTTTCGTAAGTCGTGTTAAGGTGGCAAATGAATGAAGACAACATAATCTCAAAATATTAGAAAATGCTGTTGTAGTACAATGAAACTTTTTATATAGTGAATGTACCAACATGTGGCAGTAGATGGCACTTAATGTACCATGAATTCACGTGTCCCTTGGAGGTGACACCAGCGCTAGCGCTGTCTAGCTAATTAAGCAGAGAGAGATATCCCTCCTCCCCTTCCCCGCCAAAGTCATTGAGAAAGCCGTCAACAGCCAGCTCGCCGCCTTCCTTGAATCCAACAACTCCCTCGATCCCTCTCAATCCGGATTTCGAGCCAAACACAGCACCGAGACCGCCCTCATCGCAGGAACAGACGACATCTGAACACTACTGGATAACGGAGAAACAGCGGCCCTCATTCTACTCGACCTCTCCGCCGCTTTTGACACAGTCTGCCACAGCACCCTTATACAACGCCTCAGCAACATCGGCATACAAGGAAAAGCCTTGGACTGGATCATCTCATTCCTCGCCGGGAGAACTCAAAAACTCGGACTTCCCCCATTTAACTCAGAGGCCACTGAAGTCATCTGTGGAGTACCACAAGGATCATCACTCAGTCCCACCCTCTTCAACGTTTACATGAGTCCACTCGCCTCCATCGCGCGCCAACACAACCTTAACATCATCTCGTACGCCGACGACACCCAGTTAATCCTTTCCCTCACCAAAGACCCTAACACCGCCAAAACCAATCTTCACGAAGGCATGAAAGAAGTAGCCGAATGGATGAAACATAGCCGCCTAAAACTCAACTCAGACAAAACGGAGGTGCTCATCCTAGGATCTTCCCCCTCAGCCTGGGACGACTCTTGGTGGCCTTCCGCTCTGGGCACAGCACCCACACCCACAGACCACGCACGCAACCTGGGCTTCATCCTAGACTCCTCTCTCTCGATGTCCAGACAAGTCAACGCAGTCTCATCCTCCTGCTTCAACGTACTTCGTATTCTCAAAAAGATCTTCCACTGGATCCCCCTCGAAACAAGAAAGACTGTCACCCACGCACTGGTCACGAGCCGACTGGATTATGGTAACACACTATACGCCGGAATCACAGCAAAATTACAGAAAAAACTCCAACGCATCCAAAACGCATCAGCTAGACTCATATTGGACATCCCTCGCCAAGATCACATCACCGGACACCTAAAAGAACTCCACTGGCTTCCCGTCAACAAGAGAATTACATTCCGTCTTCTCACCCACGCACACAAAGCCCTCTACAAACTAGGACCCGAATGCCTCAACACACGACTGTCCTTCTACACACCCACCCGTCAACTAAGATCGTCCAATCTAGCCCTCGCCGCAGTCCCGCGCATCTGAAAATCCACCATGGGTGGCAGATCCTTCTCCTTCCTGGTGGCCAAGACCTGGAACTCACTCCCCACTCACCTCCGCCTCTCTCACAACCACATCTCCTTCAGAAAAGAACTTAAAACCTGGCTATTCGACAAAAATTGAACCCCCTTCCCCAAGCGCCTTGAGACCCTTTGGGTGAGTAGCGCGCTATATAAATCCATGAACTTGAACTTGAACTCAGTCAGTCAGTCAGTCAATAAAACTTTATTTGGTTTGTTACAACCATAAAAGTATACACTTTACATATTATAAATCTTTTCAAGAACCCACATGACATAATGTATTGTTAAAAAACTCATAATCATTGCACAAAAGGTAACCCAGCTCCTTTAAGTGCCAATCAGATTTCTTCCTCAAAATGTTAAAATCACAATGGTTTCAATCATAT
Organism: Lissotriton helveticus; assembly: GCF_964261635.1. Lineage (NCBI taxonomy): Eukaryota > Metazoa > Chordata > Amphibia > Caudata > Salamandridae > Lissotriton > Lissotriton helveticus. Next base: position 995,518,531 of record NC_136072.1, read on the forward strand.
GTATACAATCCTTCCAAAATACATACATTACTATTAACCTTTAAAAATAAGGCACTCACTTACTTTGAGAGAAGGCGAGCAGTAATTTGTAAGGTCTGCCTTGTGGCTGCAATGCCTCCCACGGCAAAGGCTGGTCCAGATATCATGAAGCTCAGCAGCAGCAGGTGCACAAGGACTCTGACTGGTGTGCCCTGGGCTGCTGAACCGCACCAGTGGCCGCCGCAGTCAGTATTTATCTCAGCTGCCGGTGGGGTCCCGTTGCTGGATCCGATCAACTAATTAAATTAAAAAAATAAACACCTGCGGCACAACAAGGCAGTGCGAGCAGTGCTGCTTATGTGCCATCGCGAGGTAATCAGACACTGCACTCCATGTTGCCTAAAAGGCCATTTTTAGGACAGGATTGCATACCTTAAAACACTTCAACAATTTATCATAATTATCAAAACATCTTTAAACGTATACCTTTTCTTCTCACCAGTCTCTCTTCAACCCCAGCTTTCACCTCAGCACAATTTCCTGCTTCACTCCTCCTTTCTTTCAATAACCTCCTTGCATTCCCAGTCGTCTTTCACACTTCTTTTACCCGAGCATCCTCCAATGAAGCCTCCTTGTCCTTTACCAGGCATCCCGCACAGCGTCTTCCTTCGCATATGCTCCCCCCTCCGAGGGGTGGATACGCCCGCATCTGACTCTCCACCCCTCCCAACTACCACCACCCAGGAAAACCCAGAGGGCATTTTGCTGCCCCACCCCAACCTGCCGCAACACCACGCCCTGCACTTCCTGTCATCACCAACTTCTCATTCATATCTGCCAAGATGTCCTTAGTCCCCACAAATAGTGAATGATGCCCCAGATCAGAGAGGTATACCGGACTGCAATAAAACAGTCCAATTTTTCCCTCTACTTTTTCCATACAGCTGCCACTATAATGTCCCTGTCCAGACCACAATTCTCAGTGCCCAATAGATCGTACTCATGGCCTTAATGTTATCCCCTCCCATCCATCTCTACAAAGGGACCAAGGCAGACCATCCTAACAAGACCCCGCCAGCGTCCATGTGAATAACAATACATCCCTCATCCCCAAGTTGCATTATCGCTCACCCTGGACGCCAGTCCAAAATCCTTTCTCCTCTCAAATGTATCACAAGCGCGTCTGGCCATCCCTTTTCATGCACCATGGTCTCACAAACCGGCAAAGCCAAAAACCATCTCCCCCAAAGCATTCCCCACCAGAGCACATCATAGCTATTGCTTGGCCTTCCAAAATCCCATCCAATGGTGCCATACCGTTCCTAGTATCCCACTATCCAATTGCCTACAGTTCCCGAGGCTGCTCACACCCTATGAAGAAGGAAATATTAGCACGAGCTATAACAAAAACCTTTTTCTCTTCCCCCACCCAGCAGCAACATGTATCGCGTGGTTTCATGACCAACTCTGTCCCAAGAACACAGCCGCATTTGCTTGTCTCCCGATGGAGACAGTCCCTGATTACTGCCACTGCCTGGTGGAGTATTGCTACCCAATGGCGGATCAGTGCTGAAATAACCATCTGTAAAAGGAAAAACCCTTGACGTATGGAGCAAGGGCCTTGTTTTCTTCGAGGCAGTCCCTTTCAATATATGTGGACACACATACCCTGGCCCACATTCTCCACCACCTGAGCCAAGCATTGCCCCTGAAATGTATATTTTCATCATTGCACCTGCCCCTCGTTGTGCTGAGGAGGGGTGCGAATCGAAGACCAGCACCCTCCCAAAAACCATACAGCCGCTGTTGCTGCATATATCTGCAGTGTACTGCATCCAAGAAATGGCATACAAAACCGCCCACCCACTGTGGCGAATCAGCGTTCATCAGGTCAAACTATACTGAGGCCCACCCTCCCGTTCAGGTGAGGTGAACGTGATCAAACAAACCTGAGAGCCATGTCGAAGTAAGTACATTCCTTATGCTCCAATAATTGACCACATGCCTCTTCCAGCGGGTCCAGTAATATACATGGGGGCAGATTTACAAGCCCCTTGCGCCACTTTTGCGTCATTTTTAACATGGGAAAAGTGAAACACAAGTGGCACAAGGGGCTTGTAAATCTGCCCCATAGTTTCTTAGGGGCTGTCCTCGTTGGGTGGACCAGTCTTGACAGTCATAACTACAATAGACAAGGCCTTCCCACCTAGGTTGAGGCCGAAGATTGTTTTGTGGCCATCCACTGATTCATAACTTCTCATAAATATGTCTTCCCAAAATTTCTCTGTTCATGTTTACCCTGTCCCCCGCATCCATCTCTACCCGAGCCAAACGTGGCCCTTGAAATGCATTTGAATTACCAACATTATACTTGGACCGTGTTGCGCGGGCCAGGGTTGACAGGTCATACCTGTAATATAAAGGCACATGCCATATCGATCGAGGCCGTAGCTTGCTACCAGGCCAACAAGTCAGCATCGACACCCATGTAAGGTATTGACAACCACCATTCTTGCATTCCTGATTCCACAGTAAGTTCCATAACAAAACCAGTGCAGGAGACCCCAGGGCCTCTCTCGGCCCAATGTAGGGGAGGCGTGCTTCTGACCTCCCCCCTTCCACCCTTCCATTTCCTCTCCCACACCTTTGAGAGAGCGCAAACAGACCTAAATGTATGAGTGCATCACACTTACCTGTAGTAAGCACAAATCATGAGGAGAAATGCCATGAGTGCTAGTAGTATCTGCAATTATATTCTGAATGTATAGCTAATGTAGAGATTTAAGTAGAAGTGGAACTAATACAGAAATGTGTGACACTATATGATTTTATTAGATGTGATTATTCCTGAATCCATGTCGTGTAGCTGTTAAAATGTAAGATGGCATGTGGTTAAACGCAGAATGTGGTAGGCCTCAGGGCCAGAGCTAGAAGGTGTTTCTTTTCACGACATAGATTGCACTAATGTTTTGGTCATTGCATTAATGGGCCATGATGTATAGATGTGTTTACTGAATAATAGAATAAGAGTATTAACATGCTTTAATTAATGAAGAAGTTGAATGCTATAATTATTATGAGAAATGCTGTAGGCCTGAAATGTTTTAACATTGATTTACACGTACTGGTCTGGGCCGAGAAATGTTGCGAACTTTTTGGAAGTCTATGAGAGTTGGGATCTTGGCTGCAGATGTCTGTCTGCAAGAGAAAAGGGGGGATCCAATTATAAATAATATGAATAGAGGTCTGTTCAGAAGACGGCCCAGACATGGAGGAGGGTTCCGGAATGTTTTAAGGGGTATCAGCGGGCCGGAGAAGAGTCTGAGAAGCAAGGTCAACTCCAACGTATGAGGCCCAATACAAAGCAGCATGGAAAAAGCCAGAAGCTACACCACGTGAGGGGCGTCTCACGAGGGGCGTCTCAAATGTTGTTGACTGTTTTGTATTAGGGACAGCACCCCTGGGTGGAGTTAGAGCAGATGCCTGAGGACCCTTTAGAGAGCGGATGGGTAGGCAGAGAGGGGTCATGACTGGAGAACTATAGGTTTTCACCAAGAGACTAAGAGTGAGTGACTTCCCTTGGGGGTCATTCACTGCTGACACCTTTTGTTAGGTTGAGACTTGGTTAAGTAGGGATACCATCTAGAGCAGGGTAGGGACAGCCTAACCTGTGTGTTTTTCCTCCAACTTAAATGAAGGAGAGATCTCAATATGCGTCAATGCTGATAGCTTTATTATTCTTAGAACTTGTGCTGGTAATTTCCGTTGCTCGTCTGAGGGCTTTCAGAGAGCACATGTATGTAGTTGGACCTGTGTATCTCGTGAATCTCATTCTGAGATGCCTGTATTTGCAGCTTATCCTAACCTTACAATAAACTTTTGAAAGCTAGAAGTTGTTTGTGATCTTTTGGAGCGGAGTCCTTTATTGGGTGAACTAACTTGGTAAGAGATGCACTTTCTTCCCTCAATGACAGGCAACAAAGGTTCAGTCGACCAGATCGAGGTTTAGATCAATAGTGATAAGGTATCGATCAAAATCTCGCCCTTCCAGTTGGTAGCAGAGGATGGTTGCCTTCTTGAGGACGGTGACCTAGGCCAGGTTAGCTTACCCCAAGGCCCCTAGAGATCGATGATCGGAAGAATCGCCCGCCGAAGAAGATCCGGATGACGTGAGACAGAAAAAGCAGCAGTATCGGTCGAGAGTGAGTATAAAGGGTCATGCGTGTTAGATTGCGGTGTTTTTGTATTGTATCTATGTTGTAATGTCTGGCGGAGTTGAATGTCTGTAGAGTGACTGTGGAACAGGTTGTGAGCGCGCGCAACCGGTGGAAATCTTAAGTTCAAGGAGAGCTTAAGTGGTTCGGGTGTATCGGACACCCAGAGTAATTGTCAACTAGTGTGAAGGGGGTCATGAGGTACCATTGATCACCCGAAAGACCAAGATAGGGGGAACGTAAGAGTGAGTGCGTGAGTAACGGACGCTGGTCGGAGGTTACTGTGTGTGTAAGCAACCTATCAGAGAGACGATAGACATTTCGTCAGTTGTGTTGACAATTACATATAGACTGTGGACGTACAGTCGAGGGAAGTGACCGCTTGGTCGGAAGTAGTCATTTTTCGGTGTATGAATGGGACGCATGCATGACCGGGAGACGAGTTGAGAAAGGAGGGGTGCTGCTGCGAAGCGGAGAAAAGTGACGTCAGGAAGTGTCGCGCTGTGATTGGCCGACCGGAGAAAGACCGCGCTGTGATAGGCCAGCTAGCAAAGACGTCAGAAAGTGGCGAGCTGGGATTGGCCGACCGGAGAAAGACCGCGCTGCGATAGGCCAAGTTAGCAAAGCCGCGCCAGGATTGGTGGATTGTCATCAGGAAGTAAACAGAGTAGCGAGGCTGGATATTGTGCGTATAATTATGAAGTGTTTTAAATGGCTGAGAGCGGCGTTTAAAAAAGAGAAGCGGGGATCGGATGAAGGGGAAGAAGCCCCGCCGGAGGGTACGCCGGCTCGTTACATGGCAGTGAATGTTGGGCTGCATACGATCCTTTGGATAACAGAGTGGAGTAAGATTACGGAAGGAAATGAGGAATTGACGTTCCCGAAGTACGGGACGTTCAGATTAGAGGTGTTACATCGATTAAAATCAGTCATGACCTCAATGAGACCCTTGCCTAGACCGACCCAGTTTGAAGCCCTTGATGCATGGATTAGGGCAGCGCATGTAAAGAATATGAACAGACGACAAGAAAGGGTGAAACGATCGGTAAGGGCAGTACAGGATGCCAGATGGGATGCGGATGCTAAAAGATGGAGAGTGCATAACATGGAAGTCAATAAACTGTACCCAGTGTTAGAGGTGCCCGGAAATAAAAGCCCCCTAGAAGAAGATGATGAGAGCGAAACAGAGGACAGCCTGATAAACAGATTATTGACAGACAGGCCACCCCCGTATAATAGAGCAGGGGGAGAGGTCGAGCATAGTGAAAGAGAGAAGGGGGGCAATGCAGGAGAGCATGGACCGCTTCCCAGTTCAGAGTGGGATCCTGAGGCAAAGAAAGAGCTGTCCCAGCCTAGTCAGGTGCAACAGGTAGTCGGGAGGTTTGTGGTACAAAGAGCGCCGGAAACGGAGTGCGCCACATCCTACGCATTACCAGATGCACTACAGGTACCTGTTACCATAGGTCCTATAATATCGATATATGACCCAGAGAGAGCAAGAGGGGAAGAACGGGTACGGAAGGACAGAGAAAGAGCAGAGACGGCAAGGAGGAACGATACGATCAATTTCCCAAGTCAGATGCCGATACCAAGAGAGTGGAGCACCCCGGTGCACACAGCAGGGGATCCAGGAGGGGATCCTGGGGGCCCTAGATGGCCAGTGGATATGAGGGGATCTGGACGAAAATCCTTTCAAGAGCTAAATGAGTACATGAAGAAGTGGGATGAGGCAGTGGAGGCTCACAAGAGCATCATAGCTGCGGAAGCTGAAAGGGAAAGTCAGGACAGCAGAGCTCGGACTCACTGTGGGGCTGGGGAGAGCAGCCCGGAGTGGGACTGGAGAGAGAGAGATAGTAGGGGAGTCACCCATTGGGCCCGGAGTGGAGATAGAACGGACCTGGAAAACGGGGGCCCCGGGAGTGGAGGGGTGGCGCGCCCAATACTCAGTGAAGGAGAGAGGAGAACGCAAGAGTACAGAAACAGCTTTAAGTGTACCCACTGTGTGCCCGGCACCAGAGAACTGAATGGGAGTTGTGAGAGGTCACACCATAGTCCCTGTGATGACGGACACGAGCGCAGCCCAGGGAATATGGGGAACCAGGAAGGATCGTATCGGATACTGAGCGATACTAGGCAAAGGGAGAGTAGCGACCAGAGGGAAAATAACAGAGAGGCGTACGGTGAAAGGAGAGAAGAAGGAGAGCGTGGGCAGAGCAAGAGTGGGGGTAACAGGCCCGTGTTCCATCACCTTCCAAGATCGGATGGCCGAGCATGGGACCTGGAGAGATGGGAGCAAGGGAGAGCACTCATTAACTCTCCCGAGCCCAAACGTAGAGCTCGGAGTTGGGATGGTAGGGAGACCAGTGAGCCCCCTTCGAAAGACATATTGCGAGCTGAGATAAAAGCCAAGAGACTCGATGTCGCCAGCTTAAGGTCAGACCTGGATGACATGGTAGATGGTACCCTGCCTTTAGAGAGAATGGAAATGTATGAGCAGGATGAAATACTGTATATGGCAAAGGACATCACTCGAAAGGCGAGAGCAATCCATGAGAAGTTAGTCGAATTAGCAGGCAAATATATGGTGGACCTGTCAAGAACCAAAGCATTACAGGGTAACCACAGGCTACATTACACAGATCGAGACCTAGATGAGAGGAGAACGATCGGGCTGAAAACGCACATAAGGGAACTGATCACTGGAATAAGGACATGGAGGGCACTAGATAAGTGGGAAGAGAGGTGGTCCAAGAAAGGGACCGTCAGGAGAAGCACGCTTGGTACGACACCAGGAAGGCTGCAGGGAATAGAAGCATACCCTTTGCGTGAAGTCGCAAATGGGAATTATGTGCATGTCCCTTGGAGTAGGGGAGATTTAGCTGCTTTTACCACCTCCTTCCCCAAATTGCGGGAAAACCCAGTGGAGTGGTACAAGCAAGTTGAGAGATTTGTAAAAATCTCAAAGGTCCTATGGATAGATCTGAACACGCTGTTTGACATTGTAGTACCAGGAGATCTGTGGACAGCATGCAAGGTTAGCGCTGAGTGGCCCACAACGGAGCCGGAGAGAGATGCTAAGACTAATGGGCCGTCCGAGATTGTGATGGCAAAATTCGAGAGAGTGATGACTTGGCTGAAAGAGAAAGTGCCAATGCAAGACATAGATTGGGTCAGAATAGACCGAACTAGACAGGAACCCAAAGAGACAGTCCACGAATATTATGAGAGATTGCTGAAAGCGTTTAAACAGTATAGCGGTCTGGATGTAATGGATCCAAAAGACATAGGGCAATTTGTGTCCAAGTTCGTCCTGGGACTGAGACCGGATATTAGTTTAATGATTCAGCAACACTTGATTTGTTGGCAAAATAAACCCCTAGACGAAATACTGAGATATGCCAGGTACTGCTGTGATGAGATAGACTCCAAGCCTAAGAAACTAAAAGAAAAATTGATGGTGGTACAGATGCAGGCAGCAGGGAAGGGAGGACAGCAGCAACAGCAGCAAGGAACAGGTACAGGAGGAAAGAAGCAGTACAGTCAGAACAAGGGCAATGAGGAGAGTTCCACCTTTAGACCCAGAATAGACATAGCTGCCTTGAAGAAAACGACTAGGTGCCACCAGTGTAACGAGGTGGGACATTGGAAACGCGAGTGTCCCTACAATGTAGAGATAGGAGAACAAGAGATAGAGGAGGAAGAGGTCCAGAGCGCGCCTACAAGAGGGGTGACGCCATACCAGGGAAAGGTGCTCAAAGGGGGGGGGGCTCCTCCCCGAGCCCAGTTCCCGCAACCTCCCCGAGTAGGGACTATGGGTAAGACCTATAGACAGATGCCCCTGTTTGTAGAAGGAGAAGAGTGCTATTATGTGGACCCATTAACCGGACAGAGAGTGGAAAGAGAAGACTGCACCCTCGGGGCAGCCTTGGAGGTGGACCAGAGGGGACCCTATGTCGAAGCAGAAGTAGCAGGGTGCCCCACGACATTTCTGGTGGACACAGGAGCCACTAGATCCACGATCAGATCAGCTGCAGTTCCAGACCTGCCCATGTCTGGAGAGACCATACAAGTGGTGGGGGTCGCAAACAGGAGAATAACCAGCCAATTGACAGAACCGGTACAGGTGAAAATAGGGAAGTACAGCGATGAGCACCAGTTTGTGGTTTGCGATTCAAGTCCTGTGTGTCTGCTAGGCAGAGACCTGTTGTGTAAATTGAATTGTACAATATACTGTACACCTCAGGGAGTGGAGGTATTGACCAATGATGATGACGCAGACTTCAAAGTTGCAAACTCAAGAATATGCGTGGAGCTGTACCCTACTTTGACAGTAGATGAGCTCCCCTGGGACTTGAGAGAGACAGTGGCACCAGAAGTATGGGACTTCACTGGGGAAGAGATTGGATTGGTCAAAGGGGTGGACCCAGTGAAAATTGTAGTGAAACCGCATGCTGAGTTCCCAAGAACACCCCAATATAAATTGACTCCAGAAACGATTGCAGGCATAAAACCCGTGATCGAGTCCATGATTAAACAGGGAATACTGAAAGAAATCGTGGGTAGTCCATGCAACTCCCCGATTATGGGTCTGCAGAAACCAAATGGGAAATTCCGGATAGTGCAGGACCTCCGAAAGATTAATAACATAGTCGTTTCGTGTTGTCCAGTGGTACCGAATCCATCAGTGATACTGTTTCAGATTCCATTCCAAGCTGAGTGGTTCACTGTGATTGATCTTTGTCAGGCTTTCTTTTCGATCCCTCTGGACGAAGAAAGCCATTTTCTTTTTGCATTTAAGCTGGAAGGTCGCGTCCTAACATGGTGTCGTATTCCTCAGGGGTATACAGAGAGCCCATCGATCTTCAACCAGCTTTTGAAGAAAAATCTTGAAAGTCTAGTGCTGCCCCAGAAGTCAGTTCTGGTCCAGTACATAGACGACCTCCTCGTGGCGTCAGAAACAGAAGAAGCTTGCAGGGAGGACTCCATTGCTTTGTTAAATCACCTAGCTGCCAATGGGCACAAGGTGTCCCCGGGAAAGTTGCAGTACTGCCTGACAGAAGTGCAGTACTTGGGACACAGAATAGAGAAAGGCAAACGAAAGGTGTCACCAGATAGGATAGAGGCGATCATGAAAATGAATGCGCCTAGGACACAGAGAGAGGTCAGGATGTTCCTAGGGATGGTGGGTTATTGCCGACAGTGGATCGCGAACTTTTCACTGAAAGCAAAGCCCTTGCAAAAACTGACGCATAAGGAGGTGAGCGATCCGGTACCATGGGACAAAGACTGTTTGATGGCATTCCTACAGCTGCGAGAGGACCTGTGTCGTGCTCCGGCATTGGGAATGCCTGATTACAATAAACCATTTTTGCTTTACTGTTGTGAGAGAGAAGGTTGCGCGTTGTCTGTGTTAGTCCAAATCCATGGGAATGCCCGTAGACCAGTTGCTTATTTCTCGGCTACTTTAGACCCAGTAGCCGCAGCGTTGCCCGGATGTCTCAAATCCGTTGCTGCAACGGGTGTCAGCATTGAGAGATGTGAAAATATCGTCATGGGGCACCCGTTAGAGGTGTACGTGCCCCATTCTGTTGAACTGTTGATGACCAGGACCAAAACACAGCATCTGACCAACAGCAGGCTCACGCGCTATGAGCAAGTTATTCTTGCTGCAGAGAATGTGACCCTCAGGAGATGCTCTGTTTTGAATCCTGCCACCTTGATGCCACTCCCAAATGATATCGAGGATGATGATGAATGTACAGACCATGACTGCCTCGATGTGACTGAACTATGCACCAAACCCAGACCCGACATCGTAGATGAGCCACTGACCGACCCAGATGAAATTTTCTTTGTCGATGGCTCATGTGTAAGAGACGAAGTTGGGCAGTTGAGAGCAGCTTACGCTGTTTGTACAATTACTGGAGTTGTAGAAGCTGGGTGCCTGGAAGGAGTACACTCCGCTCAGGTAGCCGAGATTATTGCCTTGACACGTGCTTGCTTGGCAAGCAATCAAATTCGAGTCACCATATACACCGACAGCCAATATGGTTATGGGGTGGTTCATGATTACGGGCAGTTATGGTCTCAAAGAGGGTTCATGACCTCTTCAGGCTCTCCCATTCGCAATGGAGAGTTTGTGCGCCTGTTGTTAGAGGCGTTGCAATGTCCAGCAGGTATCGCAGTTGTAAAGTGCACCGCACATACCAGAAATGTGGACTTCGTCTCGAAAGGCAATAGATATGCCGACGAAGTCGCGCGGTATTGCGCGGAACAAGGGTACTCTTTCACAGAGGTGGAAGTGGGTGGAATAAATGTAAGGACTGAATTAGCCATGATATTGGAAACTGTTGATACTTGGGACGAACTGGCAAACATGCAAGAAAATGCTCCTGATTTTGAAAAAGAAACATGGGAAAAGGCAGGATGTGTAGTGGGTGAGTCCCATTTTTGGGTCTCAGCAGATGGCAGAGCAGTGTTGCCCAATGAGATGGTGAGCCCAATGGCCAGACACATACATGGTCCCGTACACCTAGGGAGAGACGCTATGCTGAGAGTGTTTAGACAGACTTGGTACAATCCTAAGTTTAGAATAGCAGCAGAAGCAGTGTGCCAGCGTTGTGTGACCTGTCAGCAGCTGAACGTAGGGAAAAGAACACCAGTTGCACTAAGCCACATAGGAAGGTCTGGAGGTCCATTCAATCGAATGCAGATAGATTTCATTGAAATGCCGAGGTGCAACCGCCTCCGCTATGTCCTGGTGGTTGTTTGTGTATTCTCCAGATGGGTTGAGGCATACCCTACACGTAGGTGCGACACCCTCACAGTGGCCAAGTTACTGCTTAGGGAACTCATTCCGCGCTTCGGGGTGCCGGCCTCTTTGGAATCAGATAGGGGAACGCATTTCAACAGCGAGCTTGTGAAGATGATTTGTGCGGCTCTGAACATAGATCAGAAATTGCATTGCAGTTACCGACCAGAAGCCTCAGGAATTGTGGAGCAGATCAATGGCACGATCAAAGCCAGAATTGCAAAAGTGTGTTCCTCAACGACCCTGAGTTGGCCTGACGCCCTGCCATTGGTCCTCATGAGCCTTCGTAGTACCCCAGACAGAAGAACGGGGTTGTCACCACATGAGGTGTTAATGGGGAGAGCAATGAGGCTGCCATCTGTCCCAACTACTGCACTGTTAAATATCACAGATGATATGATCCTGGACTATTGTAAGGGGCTGTCTGACGCCATTCATTCTGTGTCCCTTCAGGTGCAGGCTGCCGAGGTTCCATCGTGCCAGGGCCCGTGCCATGACCTGTATCCTGGGGACTGGGTCCTGGTGAAAAAACATGTGAGAAGAAGCTGCCTGGATGTTCGTTGGCGTGGGCCCTTCCAGATCATTCTGATCACGAACACGGCTGTGAAGGTGGGAGGCCTGCCCAATTGGATCCACGCGTCACATACGCAAAGGGTTCCAGCACCTCTGGAAGAAACAGCTCCTCTCTCGGATAGACGTCCAGCAGAGGACCGAGAAGCCATAGAGGGGGCTAGCCAAGCTGTAGAGGTGCCAGCGGAAGCAGGGAACGAGTCTGACCAAGCTGAGGACGGTCAGTACAACAGCGAAACAGACGACGCTACAGAAGGAGAAAGTAGCTGGGAGTACGAGTCAGACACTGACAGGTCTGACAGAGAGCGAGAACAGACAAGAAGGAGAAGGAGTAGAAGGGCACGTGGAGAAGCTAATTGGCCGCAAAGAAGGAGCTCTAGCCTGAGGTCAACTCCAGAGATAACCCTTCCTCCGATATCAGAAGACTCAGACCCGGAAGAAGGTGCTCAGGGCGCTGAAGCACCGGACCGAAGAAGGTCAAGAAGAGTGCGTGTGCCTAGCAGAAGATACTCCACCCCTGAGTGGACATATCTGGCGACAAATGTCTTTGAAACAGGAGACAGGGAGGATTCGAGCGGTGGTGGTGTCCAGTTCTGAGCCCATCGTCACCGTGGAAATACGACTGTTGGTACCCGGAGTCGAACAAGAAGGGTCACTAACATTCATGCTCCCCAGACCTCCCCGCCTCAGCAAGTTAAAACACATGTTTCTCTCAGAATTGCAATTCCCCGACTTTGGTACAACGATAACAGCCCATGAAGAGCACAATCTTCGTTTGGAAATACTGAACTTTGCTATCGAAGCTGCAGGCACAAACCTGATAGTAGATGCTTAAAGGACTTTGTAAATAAAGCGAGCAGAAAAAGAAGATTACCTAGCGCCCAGGAAGCAGAGAATATTAGGGACCTTCCCTTGAGTTGATGGAGAAGGGCTAGGGTTGTCTTTATTGAACTGTTAAAGGACCTTTGCGAAGAAGGTTGTCAGCTTCCAGTTGTGTGGATTTTAAAGACAAAAAGAGTAAAAAGAGACTGTAAAGGAACGAGAAGAAAAGAACTTTGTGCCAAGATAAGAGAGAGCCATATTGTCTGACGAAATGGAAGCCGGCACCCAGAACCGCAGAGCTAAATGTATAATAGGTACACTAATAGTAGGAGTGATAATATTAATAGCTTTAGTGGTAACAATTTCTTATGTAAAGGGACATGAGGAAGAGGCGAAGGTAACTGATGTGAAATCTGTAGAAACGCTTACACCCACTGTTGCTGGTGAGAAAAGGGAAAACACTCAAGAGAAAGCGTTATTAGCTGCAGAAGCCCGCAGGTTACACGTAGATGAGTCCCAAGGAGACTTTAGGTCAAATGCTTATGCTAAACTCTTATATGAATACGTGGATGCCATGGAGGTTAAGGACTGTTACGTCTGCATGCAGTTGCCGGCGTCTGTAGATGAAGGCATTAGATATCATCACCTCCCGCTGACATATGGCATTACATGTAGCTTATTGCTTAGTATATTTTATGGGAGAGATAGTTTTGAATACTATTTCTCCAACTATGATTCAGTGTTGCCAGAAGTCCCAAATTATAAGCAGATGAACAAATGGGACTACTGGAAGAGTGAAGACAGATTGGCCAAGTTCTTCATTCCTTGGATTACCTTAGATACTTCACATGCCCGTAGAAATAACCTGACATGCAAAGTGTCAGAAGTCGAGAAGAAGTTCATAGGGCAGGTGGATGATCGTTACAGGAGACAAAAGATTTTGAAAAAATCAGGACAATGGAAAACAGATTGGACCGAGGAAGAGAAGGCACACAAGAGAAAGGGTAGTAGTGGTCCAATAGCTTTAGATAAGACGCAGAGAGGAAAGCTATGTCTTCACCGAGCCAAAACGTATTACGAAAATGTATACGTGGGAGAAGTCAGCTGTGAACATGCTTTCAATATAGAGTACTATACTAAGGATTTCCTGAAGGGAATGCAAGTGATTCCAAATGTGTATTTTGTATGTGGAAGAAATGCCTACGTGAGACTACCTGACAACTGGTATGGATCATGTTACCTAGCAATTGTCTTCCCCAAAATATATCATGCACAAGACTTAGAGATCATCGAGGGCGGAGTCTGTAAGGCTTTGAAGGTCCAGGAATGTTGTACTTACATTCCAGACAATTCGAAGCCCCTTGAGAAAGTTATTAGGAACATAACTGATATTCACAAGGAGATCGAAGACTTGAGTAGAGAAAATGTCTGGGAAAAGGTGGGCCACGGAATGAGTAAAGTTGGAGGGTGGATCTCCACCCTAGGCAAAAGCTTTGTGTGGTATATACTAAAACCTATCATCATAATATTGATCTGTGGGATCATATTGTGGGGATTGGTGAGGGTATTCAAATGGTACAGAGCAAAAAGGTCAGAAAGGGCCCAAAGAGAGCAGCTGCAGAGATTGGCTGCCATACAAGATAATCAGTACAGGAGTCTGAGGGCTCTGGAAGCGCAGAGACAAGTTATGCTAGCAATAACTGCAGTTTAAATGTTAGTGATGACCCCGAGAGGTCATCAAAGGGGGGAACTGAGAGAGCGCAAACAGACCTAAATGTATGAGTGCATCACACTTACCTGTAGTAAGCACAAATCATGAGGAGAAATGCCATGAGTGCTAGTAGTATCTGCAATTATATTCTGAATGTATAGCTAATGTAGAGATTTAAGTAGAAGTGGAACTAATACAGAAATGTGTGACACTATATGATTTTATTAGATGTGATTATTCCTGAATCCATGTCGTGTAGCTGTTAAAATGTAAGATGGCATGTGGTTAAACGCAGAATGTGGTAGGCCTCAGGGCCAGAGCTAGAAGGTGTTTCTTTTCACGACATAGATTGCACTAATGTTTTGGTCATTGCATTAATGGGCCATGATGTATAGATGTGTTTACTGAATAATAGAATAAGAGTATTAACATGCTTTAATTAATGAAGAAGTTGAATGCTATAATTATTATGAGAAATGCTGTAGGCCTGAAATGTTTTAACATTGATTTACACGTACTGGTCTGGGCCGAGAAATGTTGCGAACTTTTTGGAAGTCTATGAGAGTTGGGATCTTGGCTGCAGATGTCTGTCTGCAAGAGAAAAGGGGGGATCCAATTATAAATAATATGAATAGAGGTCTGTTCAGAAGACGGCCCAGACATGGAGGAGGGTTCCGGAATGTTTTAAGGGGTATCAGCGGGCCGGAGAAGAGTCTGAGAAGCAAGGTCAACTCCAACGTATGAGGCCCAATACAAAGCAGCATGGAAAAAGCCAGAAGCTACACCACGTGAGGGGCGTCTCACGAGGGGCGTCTCAAATGTTGTTGACTGTTTTGTATTAGGGACAGCACCCCTGGGTGGAGTTAGAGCAGATGCCTGAGGACCCTTTAGAGAGCGGATGGGTAGGCAGAGAGGGGTCATGACTGGAGAACTATAGGTTTTCACCAAGAGACTAAGAGTGAGTGACTTCCCTTGGGGGTCATTCACTGCTGACACCTTTTGTTAGGTTGAGACTTGGTTAAGTAGGGATACCATCTAGAGCAGGGTAGGGACAGCCTAACCTGTGTGTTTTTCCTCCAACTTAAATGAAGGAGAGATCTCAATATGCGTCAATGCTGATAGCTTTATTATTCTTAGAACTTGTGCTGGTAATTTCCGTTGCTCGTCTGAGGGCTTTCAGAGAGCACATGTATGTAGTTGGACCTGTGTATCTCGTGAATCTCATTCTGAGATGCCTGTATTTGCAGCTTATCCTAACCTTACAATAAACTTTTGAAAGCTAGAAGTTGTTTGTGATCTTTTGGAGCGGAGTCCTTTATTGGGTGAACTAACTTGGTAAGAGATGCACTTTCTTCCCTCAATGACAGGCAACAAAGGTTCAGTCGACCAGATCGAGGTTTAGATCAATAGTGATAAGGTATCGATCAAAATCTCGCCCTTCCACCTTCAATTACCTGGTCAAACCCCAATTGAGTAAACTACATACCCAACAGGCCCCAACCTTCTGTGAATATCACATTAACCACCAGCCTATCCCACCTGTGATAAAAAACTCCAATTTCCATTCTGCTTGTGACTACCACTGCGAACCTCCTTCCGCTGCCCGTGGTGGTCCGCTCCGCCTACCTTTGCTTTCTGTAAAGACACCAACAGACATGTCGAATTGTCCTCCCTCCCGCAGGGCCTTGCACCTCAGACAGCCCCACAATTATGTCCCCATGCCTTTCACCACCTCACTTATTCCATCCCTTGACACCCAATCCTACCCATGCACATCAGCATTCACGGCGAACATCCACTGCACGGACATAACATCCTTCGTCACACCATGCACCACCCCACCGCTGAGGTGGGTAGTACAGTTGAGGTACTACGTGGACAATCCCACAATGCAGGGAATGCCTAAATAAATGCCCCTACTTCTTTTGACCACAAACCAGGAGCTGTCATGCACCCCAGCTGATGTCTCCAGCCGCCTGCCCGCCTCTTCTGCAGGCATTGTCCATTCCATCCACCACCTGGCTGTCCCAAATCAGGCTGTCTTCCCACAACACCAGGCCCACGAGCCGCTGTGGGTCTCACGTGGGTCTCTGCATCCTTATAGCTTGCTCCCTGCCCCCAGCTTACTTGGAGACCTGGCGTCCTTGTGACTTCCCCCTCAGTCTGAATGAAAGCCCTCACAGACCTGCACAATGCCATCATCCCCTAGGACCTGGGGCTCTGCCTCTCACGCGTGTTTTAGCCAACAGGCCCTTAACCAGCTCCGCCTTCTTACCCCAGACGCGCTTTGGTGGCGAACAGCCAAAAACACCCTCCGGTGCAGGGAGACGGGCGGGCGAGGCGCCCATTTTTACTAGGCAGCCCCTACAGCCTCTCCCAGCACGGAATGTGCTCGCCATACTCAGGCCCCGTCCCCCAAAAACCTGTGACACCGGGTCACTGCTTTTTGACGTGGCTTGCCAAGGCCCAGAAAACCTACCCACGTGCCAGGCGAACACTGCTTTTATAGTGCTAAGTGTACCTGATCCAACCCAGCCCCACCAATCATTCTTTGTAAAACATCAATGAGCCCATTGATACATCCACTGGTCACTGGTTGTTAGAACTATCCATACTGTATAATAACCACTCTGAAAAGTAGGCTGTGCACAATTAAGCAAGGACAAATGAAGCACACCTTCACCAGTGCCTCCATTATGTCAAGAAATTACCACTATTATACCAGTGCAGGCCTTTTTGGAGTAGTGCCCCACGTTCAAGATACTTGCCTCATACGTCCCTCGGCATACTGCCTTATGCCTAGGCTAGGAAAGAAGTTAGTGACCATTATTCCAGCACCTGAATTGTGCATAAGATACTGATATTTAAATGTGATCTTTCAAATAGTTGCACTCCACTCCCTGTGGCACTCTCTGCCCCAGCACCAGTGTCGCTTGAGACAATAGAAAAAACATGTTATTGACTCTTCACATTTTACTCTGATTAGGAGCCATCCATTTGGAAAATGTATTTCTGCTATCAGCGTTTCCCTGAACAATGGTGAAGAACCAAACCACAGGGTGCACGCTAAAATGCTAGCCCCTACCAACAGCCTTTGAGGTGCCCGTGAGTAATCTGCTAATGCCTACATAATGTGTACCAAACCTACCCTAAAGCCGAAATTACGCAAAGTATCTGCCTAATCCATGTTTCACATAGGCCTAACTCAGAGGTACAGGATCTTCCCCAAATGCTAAACTACTTTACGTCTGCCCTTAGCAGAGGATGACAAAGTGCTCAGAACTCACTAAAATTAATACACACAGAAAACTGCACATATTGGGTTGTACACAACTTTAACCAGCACCGCAACCCAGTGGCAGATTGTCATAGAGGCAGTACCAATGACGTGTACAGGCAAAAACACTGCAGCAAACCAACTGAAAAATCACGCCCTGCAGTCAGACCGCACCCCTTCCATTCCTGAGGTGACATGCCTGTCCATCTGCCACCAAAGCAAGAAGGATAACTGTCACTTATGTCCCGCAAAGGCCGGAGAGAGTGTCCTACCCATGCCCGATGCCTCCATAAAACCCATTCCATCATAACCCAGAAGCGTAATGTACGGCCCACTGCCCTCGCCACCGACTCCAAACTGACTGCAGGCCTCCTCCCCCTGTTTAGTTGCACCATAGGAAAATGACTCCTGACGTGAAAAACAAGCTGAAAAATCCCCCGGCAGCCCAACACCATTACCAGATGCGACGCACCGAGGGCCAGCTCATCGGAGGGTGTAACAAGAAATTCTGTCCAGTATCACCTGTTCTGTCCCTGATACAATTTTTCGTCCCCACTCTCACCTCTGCTAGGCATTTACCTTCCGATCTCACGCACATACTCTCCTCTGTAGTGTGAGGAGTCTGACTCCTTATATTTTGACCCCCCAAACTCCACCCTTCCCAAAATCCACCAATCCGCCAATCCTGTCCTGCGTGTCACTTAACCTCGCAAAGCCTCCCAGGGGAAGCCTAGGCTGCGCCTTCGCTTCCCCCGGGACCCACATTGGCTGCCAAGCTACAAAAAACTTAGGGGCATATTATCAAGGCATGCGATAAAATTATCGCCGCTTTAGCGCCCGGAAAGTGCCACTAAAACGGCTATAATGGGCTTGATAACATGTCCTTGTGAATTCCCATAGCAGCCCAGGTTCTGGTGTTAACCTGGGCTGCTATGGGAATTCACAAGGACTTATTATGAAGCCCATTATCGCAGTTTAGCGGCAGTTTCCTCGCGCTAAAGCGGTGATAATTTTATCGCAGCTCTTGTTAAAATGCCCCACAATCAGTGCAGCTGCACACTCGCGCTGCCGCAGGCTGCAGCAGGTTGTCCGGTCCGCTTACTAAATGCTGGGGTGTCCGTTGAATGAATCTTGCTAGAGCTGCTGGATTCTGAGACAGCCAGTATCACCAAGCCTGCCTGAAGCAGTGCACATAGTGCCCACACCGCCATGCGCTCCCCCCGCTTGCAATACACACTTACATTTCCCAACAGAAACTCAGGAGGCATGTTTATGGGAAAGAACTGCTGCAGGTTTATTTCATACAACATAAGTATGGTATGACGTTCGTTATGGTGGGTCATCTTACAGGCGATCCAAAAGCGGCAGCCCCTCGCTGTCCCGCTTGCCTAAGGAGCCATCTTGCACGGCGAGACGATGCTCTGACGGTGCCTTTATTCCACTTTGTTAAACTCCCGCCCCCCCCCCTGTCAGGGCGGGGCGATGGGGCACACCCCCGGTCGGTTCAGGCCCCCCGACCGCCCGAAGGTCTAACGGGGCGCCGTCGCGGTTTCCCGGAACCTCCTTCGGCTCCAGGTCCTTGGCTCAAGCACCCTTACTGTGCCAGGCAGAGGTACCCTTACTGTACCATTCTGCCGCAGAGGTACCCTTACTGTCCGTCTGCTTCCAGATCGCCCTGTGACTCCACCTGCAACACAAAACTAGACCATTAAATTATTCACCAATTCGCACCGCCGCTCTGCTGCTGGGTCAGGGTTCAGGGTGGGAACAGCGCAGAGCCGGGAGAGCCAAAAGGACGGGAAAGAGGCCGAGCACTAGCGCTGGGAACCTAAATACCAGAGGGGCGCACCTCCTCCCACTTGGGACCTCCCCTTGTTAGAATCTGGAGGCGGGCGCCAGGAGGGGCATTGCCGAGCTGAGTTCGCGCGTCGTGTGGGACTAGGGCGCTGCCCCGCCCATGCTCCCCTGCGGGTCGCGCGGACAGCGGCATAGTGCCCACACCGCCATGCGCTCCCCCCGCTTGCAATACACACTTACATTTCCCAACAGAAACTCAGGAGGCATGTTTATGGGAAAGAACTGCTGCAGGTTTATTTCATACAACATAAGTATGGTATGACGTTCGTTATGGTGGGTCATCTTACAGGCGATCCAAAAGCGGCAGTCCCTCGCTGTCCCGCTTGCCTAAGGAGCCATCTTGCACGGCGAGACGATGCTCTGACGGTGCCTTTATTCCACTTTGTTAAACTCCCGCCCCCCCTGTCAGGGCGGGGGGATGGGGCACACCCCCGGTCAGTTCAGGCCCCCCGACCGCCCGAAGGACTAACGGGGCGCCGTCGCGGTTTCCCGGAACCTCCTTCGGCTCCAGGTCCTTGGCTCAGGCACCATTACTGTGCCAGGCAGAGGTACCCTTACTGTACCATTCTGCCGCAGAGGTACCCTTACTGTCTGTCTGCTTCCATATCGCCCTGTACTCCGCCACAGCTCTGGAGGAGGCCCCCGTCAATGACAGAGCCCCCCACCAAACATGCTACTTACAACCTGCCGCTGACAAAGCCTCTTGTACGTCTAGGAGGAAAACATCCATACCCAACCCAGACAAGTGCACCCCATCGCTCTCGTAATAACCATCTGTTCTTACTTGTATGAGTGCGTGCCTAATAAACCCCAGCCCCCTGTTCTCCATGAACGTCTGCATGGACCTGTTGACTCTCCTGCGGGACTGTTCTATTGCCACCTGTGATCGTGCGCCCCTCCATGCTTTGCGGGGGACGATTTCAGACCAGATTAGCTCAGTAGCTCCTAGCTTTTTCGTTATGGCGGCCATGCCCTTCTGCATTGCCTGGATCAGGGCCCTCCTCCCTACAGCGGCCAGATCGTTCCCTCCTAAGTGTATAATGAGAATATAGGGAGGACCGGCCTGTACCACCAGGCATTGTTCAAGCTTCTTTTCCAGCTGGCCCCATCTCATACCCGGGAAACCCAGCCACCGAATTTGTGTCCTTGCAAAAGCCAAATTCCATCTTTTGGAAATCGCCCATCGTTCCAGCCTGGGAACGTAAGAATGGCCCATCACCCACACGCAACCGTCCGCTGCAAAGAGACAAGGCAATTATTACCACCACGCTACAGGAGAGAGAGGACCAGAAACCGTCCAACTTATTTTGTTTATTGGGTACACGCTGGTACATAATACTTGTAATTAGTGAACACGGCACACTCCACTCAAGAAAGACGTGATGTGACAATACATTGTCGATGACAGAGCCCCCCACCTCAGAGCTCCCTAGTTACATCTCGCAGCTTCTAGTGCCTCCCGCACGTTAAGGAGAACATATTCTTCCTGACTTACACTTTCATAGTTATGTTCACGTTATCCTTGGCGCCCTGACAATGGGGTCACCACAAGAATGAAGGAATAAAGCACGGTGTCCCACCTCAGTCGTTGCACATTTCGTGGGGTGCAAACCTACCGATGGCGGGACCCTGTTATGCACCTGTGACCCTAGATACTTATACCAGTACTGGTATCGACTACTAGAGTGGGTCACATGTCTAGCTATAGGCTTCCAGGATTCGCTGGGGACCCGTCATGTCCCAGCTATCAGCCCTAAGTAGTGGTTGTCCCTGACCTAGTGAGGCGCACAAAGGCCATCTCCCGCCTTGGGGACTCTCTCGCCATTCTGGCGTTGGACTTGAGCATCCATTTCTTGGTGCATGCTTGCAACCTTATGTAATCACCTTCGTTGAGTGGCCCCCCCCCCGATTGGCAGTAAGCTTGGCTAAGGCCCACGAAATGACCTGCCTGTGCACGCCAGTCCAGCTATTCCCTAGGCGTCCTGCCCCTAGCTACCAGGCTTACCACTCCAGGCATGTCACTAATTGTCCCCATCATGCGTTGAAGCCTCTTATGGAAACTACTTAGCCAATCTCCCTACACGTTCCCCGTGCAGAGTGGCTGGTATGTCCGTCACGTGACCCGTAGGTTTGAGGCAGCCTTCGTGAGATAACTCACTCTTGGAGTGTGCCCCCTGCGACACTTCACCTTGTGCCCTATGTTCCCCCAACATCGCTGAAGGGTCACCTAGGATCAGGTAAAACCTCCTCTATTCTAGCCGGTGGGACACTTCCTAATTTCCGTACCATTAGTGAGCTGCTGCTGTGTCGCAGCACAAAAACACATCACCCTCCCCTACTTGAATGCAAACCTATTTAGAATTGTGCTTGTCATGACTCTTGAAAGCATGAGCATAAGAGGGGTGGCCTGTATCAAACCGAAACTGCTCCACCCAGGGGAGAGGGGGGGGGGCAACTAAGCCTTTACCTAGGGCAATTGATAGTCATACTGCCTGTGCTATTGTTGAAAGGTAGGGCCGAATTCGACCAAGAACCCTTCAGTATTTGCCCGGCGTTAGCCGCCTCTCATACCATTCGAGATTACCAAACAAAGAGGCAGGCGCTGGAGACAGAAGGCAGGAAACAGGAGTTTATTCCGACGGAGCAGAACACGTCAAATCAGACAACAGGGTATCTTCTCGAGGTGCTCTAAACGCATCCTTGAGGCCTGGCCTCTTATACACAGGTTTATTGCTTTATTACATGAAACACATTTTTGTCAATACTTTGATGTACGGAAAGACATCCTCGGAATCCTCACTTTGGGCCTGTTCCCACACACATTTACAGTAGAAGTCCCCCACCCCGGTCACAGTGGGTGATGACTATCGCACACCAGGACATTCCGTCGATTCCCGGAATGTGTGCGGCCGATCGGATCTCATGGGGTGGGGGCTTTGATCTGCCATAGATTCTTTGAAGAGGGACAGCTTCCTACTGTAAGGGGCAATAAACCGTGTCCGCAGGGCTAGGTGATGGCCTGGGATCGGGCCGGACAATCGGGCACAGAGGAAGGGGGTTCATCAAAAGGATGTGTGATCATCAAAGGGACGGAGGGAGGTGTTAGCCGGGTACGGGATGTGGCTCCGAGGCAGGGCCGCGCTGAAGGGGTGATTTATGGCCCAAGCATGTGAGAACGTGGGCTGTCAGCGCGCGGGGGATGCTGGCGGGGTCAGAGAGGGAGAGAGAGAGACGCGCTGGCTATCGGCAGTGGGCAGAGAGGTCGTGACACAAAAATGGCTGCCACCTACTTTCGCAATGGGGCCTAAAAGGGACAAGATGGCGTGGCTACTGTTTCCATGGGTGTCGCTCTACTTTCAACAGTGGCTGTGGTGAACATAAATGAACGGCGCTTATGTATACCGATTTTAGTCATTTTCCACAGTCCCCAGTTTTTATCATGAGTTAGTTCATTTCTGTTTATGACTGAGGAAAGGACGTACAAGCTGACATCTAGTTATACTAATAAGGGAAGCATGTGGCTGGGCTGTCTATCGAGGTCTTTGGGTAGCCCATATGCATTACGGGCAGATGGAAATAATCCTGCTATCAATGTTAACAGAATCGTACATAACCACATGTAGTCGATGCGATAGGCGAGGAGGCAGTGCATACAAAATTACATTAGCTGTGTCATATGTTAGACCTTGGAGACGGGGATATTATTTGGACGATATAGGAAATTAGTTCGAATACAAACATGATGTCATACAAAAATGTTCTGGCCAAATAAGGGCTATTAAGTATATTTCTTGAGGTCTGGACTTCATGGGGGTCAAAACTAGATGGTATGCTCATGTGCATAACTGGTGTTCTACAATCATCATGATACAGAGTTAACGCTTTCTTAGTTATCCATGTACAGTTGAAAGTGACCGATGTAAGGTTTCGAAAGCTCAATTGGGTGATAACCAATACAAGTGGTTGGGAGAGGAATTCAACTTAATACAAGGGACAGTCAAGGGGTGGCAATGTTCAAAAAGGGTTCGTCTGTCCAGTGTCTTTTTACAGCGAGCCATCACTGGTAGGCTCTCATTGTTTTTCTTCTTTCGTTGGCACTGTTGAGCACCGGCGGTGGAGCTATGCGTCCAGCTCTACTTCAGATCTCGCGTTGCAGGGTGTGGCCATTCCTTGCTCTTGGACCACAGTCCTGTGTTTGTCCTGTTCCTTAAATAACCTATCATAGGTACCTTACGCTGGGTACCCGCATTCCGTTCTTCCTTCATGACAAACCCTATTCTATCTTTTGTGCTGTCTTTCGTCTCAGAGTCAAGTAAAAAAATTCCATATGAAAAAAAGGGGGGTGATGGGGGCGTGCTTTGGGAGGCAGAGGGAAGAGAGGGTGGAGTGGGATCAGATCTGAAACGGACCAAGGAGGGCAGAAATATCAAGCAAGTGGGCCAATCAATCGGGCACAATGGGCTGGGACTTTCGGCACGAGCTCATCAACGTGCAGGGGCTTCTGGGCGGCCCTTCTTTCCTTCACTTTCCACGCTGAGAACGGTGCCTTGTCCCGCAACTCTTTGCTCTGTGGCTCCACCTTGGTCGAGGTCATAGATATTCCCCGATCTGCAGCCAGGCTGTGCGTCACATCCGGCCCCTCTCCTCCGACGACTGCACGTTATCCTTAAAATGCGTACAAAAAAACAGTTTTTAGAGAATTGGCAGGGGAAGATGTTTATACACTTTAATTTCTCTCCCAACCCCAAGTAGTTGGGGAAACGTTCATTGGTCACGATAGGGTGGATTCTTAGTAATCCTTACATCGGTGTATGTTGTTAACTCATGCATCATTGCTGTAGTGCAGGTCGGCAAGCATTTTTTTTATTTTCAAACAACATGTCTGTCTGGCGTTTTACTCTGGTTATATTTGCGAACGTGGCAAGAAGTCTGATATCTAAAAATTACATAGTTTATCGAATTCAAACCGGCTCCTTCAGTAGAGACTCGCGTTTGTCTAAGACAAATCCTGTTGAGCTATATGTTTCTTCAAGGTCTGTTAATTTATAAAAAATGTGAAATGCTGTTATCATGGGACTATAGCTACAGTCTTTAAGATTTTCTGGGACGGCTGGTACAGAACTGGGACCATTCCGGAGGAACGGGGACGTATCGGACATTCTATTTTTGTACAATGGGCGGTGGTAATCCGAACGATGAGGGTGGTGTTACCAAAGTACTTAAGACAAAAGCCACTGACATATAGTTCCCTTTTTAAGGGTCAGATTTAGGGGACATCAGTCGTCTCACCTGTCCTTTCTTTCTCAGCCAATTAAGTTTCATCATTTTACAGAAAGGAGAGGCAGTAATATGGCAAAATACGATCGTTTTGTTTCTGTCAATTTGTTCAAACACTGTCGTGTCTAAAAGCCAATTATTCCCGTACCGGCGAGGCACAGTGTCGTCATTTATTCAAAAGGGAGCGAGGGAGCCCTCAAAGGGAGAGAGCGTCGTGCGTACCAAATAGGCTATTAGTACACGTACAACATAAAAAGAGGGAGAGAGACGTGTACAATAATAGGCTATTCAGTGCACACACATATAGATCAGTAAGGGTCAGTTTCACGTATAAAACACAAGCTGAGGGAAAACATAAATTCATAGTTTACGTATACACAAATACCAGATAGGGTGCGACAGTACATACATCAAGTACGAAAACTTAAGATAAAACAGAGGGCTATTTTTGGCGAAAGAGCCTTTTCATGCGTGTTGCATATTTTCAGTACTCCATTTAATTCATTTGGGGGTCGAGCTCTTCGTTCTCCTTCCTTCCTAATAGCAGACAATTTCTGTTGGTAACCTCGCTTCAATAAATACTTACTCCTTTTAATTGGTCGGACACTGGTCCAGTCGTGCTTATACTCACGGTGGGGTCTTCCAACATCTAACAAATGACGATCCAAGTTGAGGTAAAGGAGGGGTGTCTGTCGGATGTGCGATGGTGCAATTCTGACTTTTCTATGAGGATGGAAGAAGAGGGGGTGAATCTAAAACATGGCAATATCCCTAATTTCCGGGCTGAGGGGGGATTTTGGATGAACCCCAACCCGGGGTATCCTTAACTTTTCTCATCAAGTCTGCACATTAAGTTGACTCACTGGTGCGCGTCATTTAGGGCGTTCATTTGGGATATCGGTTGGGGTCTGAGGTACTACAATAACCCTTCAAGTTTCTGGCGTAGGCCACTCTCCCATTCACTAGCTCCAGAGAGGGAGAGAGAGTCGTTCCTAGGTAAGGTAAGTGCTATATTCTTTTTCGTCCTTCACATGCAGGTATCATGTTCGGGCTCGTTTTTCTTATTCCATTAACGATCCATACCTCAGTCATACAAAAAAAAGCATTCGTCCGTCAACCCAGACGTGCGCCACACATGAGCATTCATACAACACAAATCGGGGCCCACGCGCGCATTCATACCATACAATTCTTCTTCTTTCTGCGTGTAACACGGTGCATTCTGGGTCTTCTCCATACTCCAGCTGAAATTCCGACATTAACCTGCAGAGAAAGAGAAGAGGGTGACAGCGTACAAAGCACATCAGCACGCAAAAACACGAAAATGTTTTTACCTACCACGTACCTAACTTATCTTCTTTGGGAAGCAGTACCTTGCATCTCGGCATTGCAGCCCAGAGGAACTGGTCTATTGTCCTATTCATAGATATATCTAAATATCCGGATCCTTTACCTATTGCTTATGCTGCAGGAATGCAAAAATACGACAGATCTTGACTATTCTTTTCGCATTGTTCGTATGTACCATGCCTTTCTAATTTTTCATAACCAAAATTGCTTCATTTTACTTGTCCTTTATTTATTTTGAAAATAGTAGCCTTTATCCGAGAACCTATCAATCTAAGTGACTGATATGAGGCTAGTTCTACATATTTTATATTTTTTTTCTTTTAAAACCTTGATTGAAAAAGATGTCAGCATAAAAATACGGGCCTACAACCACGTGGGCCAGCCACGGGGCAGACGGGAAATGTATGAGGTAAGGAGAGATTACACTGGTAGTATAGGAGTACGTAATGAGCGAGCCATTGTAATTGGAAAAACTTAAACGAGACAAATGGTTGCAGGATCAATGAAGGTTGATTTTATAATTGAAAGTAAAACAAGATCAGTTACAATGAAATTATCTAGCTATACATTTGCGGGCAAGTACCATGAGTAACGTTAATTCGAACTTTCAATAGTACAGTAATCAATAATACATCAGAACTTAATATCAATAGGGATATCCAAATGTTCAATCAGTACCCGTCCCCGCCCGCCATGTGCTCCAAAACTGCATACATATCTCATGATATCAAGGCTGAGCAACCAGTACACATCAAGAAGTTGCGAGTCTCATTTATACCGGCACCATTTTGGGCGAGGCCGGGCAGGTCCAGAATATAGTCAAAATGTCTCCACCAACCAGCGGTCGGACCAGAACCCCTTTCGGCAGTCCAAAAAGTTCCGTTAAATGACAACAGAAGGGACAGGCAACAAGAACCATCCGTCAAAGAGGGGAGGGCAAGTTCTTCCCTACCGGGTCACGTTGGGGCTCCACCGGAACTGATCGAATTGGTAGTCTACAGTGTTTCTGGATGTTTCAGACTGAAGCTGGCGACAGTAGGAGAGCACCACCATCCCGTGGCTACGTCGTGGCCATTCCGTGAGCAATCATGGCAGTCGCTCCCCACCGGAAGTCTGCGGGGGTCGGGGGCCCCGGTGACTCTTGTAGAATCTTCAAGGCTGAGGGGACGCTTTCGGGAATGGGGCCCATGCCCTAGCAGTCAAGCGTCCGAGTTCCAGGGTTGCCCAGAGCCATCCTTGCAGGCCAGGCCCAAGTCTGTGGAGCCGACCGCCATTTCGTGAGCTCCGTGGCAGCCGCCTGTCGCTGTACCGCAAGAGCGGGTGCAATTCAGCCTGATGGTGGGTGAGACGCTGTAGCCGCAAGAGCAGGCAAAACTCAACCGGCCGAGTGAGGCACTGTGCCGCAAGAGCGGGTGAGACTCAGCTGGCCGAGCGAGGCACTGTGCTGCAAGAGCGGGCGCAACTCAGCTGGCCGAGTGAAGCGCTGGGGTGCAGCTGAGGAACCTCCACCTGGGGAGGTGGGGGAGGCTCGTTCGCGCCGCCGCTCCCTCCCAGTGCACCCCACGCCGTCTCCTGGCGCAGGTATATGTGATGGTCAGACCAGGCAATAAGAGGGGGGGTCATCAGCAAGGCATTCACCCCCCCCCCCACCCGTGGCTCGCTGGATGCCACCTCAGGGTGGACGAATGGGAAGGCCAGTACAACAACATCGTGGCCGTGGGGCTTCCGGGCCATCCACCCAACGACCTCTTCGGCCGATGGCTTTTGTAGACTTTTTATAACCCAAAGCCTACTAAAAAGTAGCTCAAAGTAGCCCAACATTGAAGGCGGGACAGGAACAGCGTTAAGCAGACGGCGAATGCATTTGGGCTTGTTGTTGCAGCCGCTGCCATGTAAATAGTTGTTTAATAAAAAGTTTTAAATAGTTGTTTTAATAAAAAGTATTAAATAGTTACTTTGCTGGGGTGTTGTATATATTTATAATATTTGCATATTGTTTGTCGTTATTTGAGCGGGGTGGGCGGTGGAGCCGAGCTGTCTTGCAGCCATCATGGCGTTGAGCTCGATTCTTCTCACTAGTTTCATATTTCTCATGAGGGGTTGTTCCTAATGTTTCTATTTTAGCGAGGTAAAAAAAAAAGAGATCCCATCAGTAGCCTACTGATTTTGCTCGATTCTTTTTGTTTTTCCTAACGATTTTTATGTTTTTGTTTGCTAGCACGATACAGCGGCTAACCCGCAATTTTTTATATATATTTATGTCCTTTTTATTAGGGGCGTCTTCCGGTGGAGCCGGATGATCTACCTCTAATAAACGGTCCGGGCTGAACCAACTACCAACAAACGGGGCAAAGATAGGCATGACGGGTTACAAAGGGGACAAAAGTCTGCACTACCTATCCTTCACTATTCACAAAGACTAAACAGAGCATGGCGACCCTGTGCTTATTTGTAAATAGAGAATAACCCAAAGAGAACCAATTCCGAACGATCAATGTTCGGTCAAACAATCAATCAAATGAGGGATAAAAATAGGCACGACGTATTACAACGGGGGCAAAAGCCTGCGTTACCTATCCTTCACTATTCACAAGGACTAAACAGAGTATTGCGACTCTGTGCTTTTTTGTAAATAGAGAATGATCCAAAGAGAACCAATTCCAAAACGGTAAATGCTTGGATAACAATCAATCCAATGGAGAGGGAAGTAGGCACGACGGATTACAACGGGGGCAAAGGCCTGCGTTACCTACCCTTCACTATCTGCAAAGACTAAACAGAGTATGGCGACTCTGCGCTTGTTTGCAAATAGAGAATCACTCAGAAACAATCAAATGAGTAATACTAGTATTTTCAAACAATCAAACAATCAATTCGCAATTCGTCGTGTTTACACGACCTTACCCGGACCGCATGGACAGTTTCTCGTCTTCCGCTTCCAGGGCCTGATCGTCCTCTATTCTCCGTAATTGCTGTGGCACTCCTGATGGTTCCCAGTCAGGACCGTAGATCACTCGAGAGAGGTCTGCTCGGAACCGGTGAAGTTCGGATGATCGGCTGCCAGACTAGGGTCTATCGGGCAGGTGCACTTCCCGATCGTTGCAGTCATTCACTCTGTCGTTGGGACCTCTCTCACTGGATCCACGCGTCGCTGATGAGCCCCACGTTTGGAACGCCAATTGTTGAAAGATAGGGCCGAATTCGACCAAGAACCCTTCAGTATTTGCCCGGCGTTAGCCGCCTCTCATACAATTCGAGATTACCAAACAAAGAGGCAGGCGCTGGAGACAGAAGGCAGGAAACAGGAGTTTATTCCGACGGAGCAGAACACGTGAAATCAGACAACAGGGTATCTTCTCGAGGTGCTCTAAACGCATCCTTGAGGCCTGGCCTCTTATACACAGGTTTATTCCTTTATTACATGAAACACATTTTTGTCAATACTTTGATGTACGGAAAGACATCCTCGGAATCCTCACTTTGGGCCTGTTCCCACACACATTTACAGTAGAAGTCCCCACCCCGGTCACAGTGGGTGATGACTATCGCACACCAGGACATTCCGTCGATTCCCGGAATGTGTGCGGCCGATCGGATCTCATGGGGTGGGGGCTTTGATCTGCCATAGATTCTTTGAAGAGGGACAGCTTCCTACTGTAAGAGGCAATAAACCGTGTCCGCAGGGCTAGGTGATGGCCTGGGATCGGGCCGGACAATCGGGCACAGAGGAAGGGGGTTCATCAAAAGGATGTGTGATCATCAAAGGGACGGAGGGAGGTGTTAGCCGGGTACGGGATGTGGCTCCGAGGCAGGGCCGCGCTGAAGGGGTGGTTTATGGCCCAAGCATGTGAGAACGTGGGCTGTCAGCGCGCGGGGGATGCTGGCGGGGTCAGAGAGGGAGAGAGAGAGACGCGCTGGCTATCGGCAGTGGGCAGAGAGGTCGTGACACAAAAATGGCTGCCACCTACTTTCGCGATGGGGCCTAAAAGGGACAAGATGGCGTGGCTACTGTTTTCATGGTTGTCGCTCTACTTTCAACAGTGGCTGTGGTGAACATAAATGAACGCCGCTTATGTATACCGATTTTAGTCATTTTCCACACTGTGATGCGTGAATGCATCCATACCCTCAAATCTTACAAATTGCAGCGTAAGAACGCGCCAGATCCGGCGACCCTGCGCTATGTTGTCTACTGATCTGCAGGGACTTTTAAAGTGTTAGTAGTCGTGCAATTGTAATATGGCAGTAGCCAAATTGAACCTGCCTCAAGGAATAATAAACCTATTCCAACCACTTCATTAAACTGAAAGAAGCACGACAAGCCAGGAATTACTGCCAAGTACCTGCCACGTCCAATATTATTCACATACTCAGCTTGAAGCAACATTTCAATGCCAATGCCTCTGTTGACAGACCCATGTAGCGGGTTGTTAGTAGAATGACCTACGGTACGCCTATAGTCCTCTGCTTCATGTTTGAAGAGTGGGTAGGCCCACTGACCTTCGTTCGTTATCACTGGTGTCCCGACATGTCAGCCATCAGTTCCCATTTGCCATCGCGGACAAATTCAGTGTTGCTTCGTTAAAGGTGTTTGCGAAGTCTATCGTCCTAAAATGTGCTTCCCACTGTGCTGTGCTATGCATAGGGGAAAATAGATCAGCAGACACAAGGCACAGAGAACAGCGTCATGCGTCACCCGGGCTACCCAGGCGCGATCAACTCTCTGTGTGTGATTTGAATAAGTTCTCTAGTTTGCCCAAAACTCCCTTTTGCCATGCTTAGGTTTTTAGCAATAGGAGCGACGCGGACATACGGCGCTGGTTCCCGGAGTACATTGACGGGAGTTGAGACCATTTATCAATAGAACCGACTAACAGATTGAGTCAATGGAACTATCCAAATAACGGGAGAAAAATCAATCGACCTCCTCACTGGTGATATCTTCTTCCTCCATTTTGAAGGAGAAACAAGTTTTTAAAATGCAATCTTATGACTTTTATCCCTCCCTATTTTATTACAGTTTTATATAGCGCGAGCCTAGCCCAAGGGCATTAGAGCGCTTTATATGACAACCATAAAAATCACAAGGATATTAGGGGATTCGGTCAGGAGCACAGGCTTTTGAGCTGAGGTCGGGAATAAAACCCGGTTCCACAAAAGTTGGCAGCTTTGGCCACTTGGCGCTATTTCGTTGCCTGATATTTTGATTGTCCCAGAGAAGCAACAGTAATGGCGCCACATAGAGACCCAGCCTGATATTCAATCACCTGAAACACGAGCATATATAAAATGCATGGCCTACCTCTCATTGGGATAGAGGAGCCATATGGATATAAGGCAATCAACCTTTGAGCTTTTACGGTGAACACTTGAAATAAATACAACAAGATATCTATCAATTGGTCTTGGCAAAGATGGTTAAATTAAGAAACCATCGCAACGCTTCAACGTTCCAACAACACACACAGAAGTTTATCTCTAAATGCTAGTACAATCTTTTGAGAATGGACGTGTAAATTCTTCAAGACTAATTGTATTTGTCTGTTATTGTGGCTCTCTCGTATTGTATTGTCCTTTCAATTAATATTGAAAGTTATTGCTTTGTTCTGTCTTGGCTTTTTTAACTTTGACATGTTGAACTGATTGTTCAGTTCTTTTAATCTGATGAATGAGAACTTTGTGTAATTAATTAAATGTGACATGATTTTTTGTTCTGTATAGTTGTCCTCTAGTTATATGTGGCATTATTAATCCTCCAGTTACATATGGCACAAAAACTGCCAGGGTGAATGCTGAGTGAAGGAGGTGAACGCGGCGTGATATAGCTGGCAAGCTAGTGGTAGATACTTACTAGACGCATAGAAAGATAACCCATGGGATTTCTTCTCTTTCACCATCTGGCAGATAGCCAGAAGGTGTAGACAGTGAGCTATTATAGCACCACTGACCTCCAGCACCCCGTGATCACAGATCCACACACATCCATATGAATGGTGTTATACATGTTACTTGACTAATGATCTGTGTGCCTTTGACTATGAAAATCACACTACAAGGCTTCTCCAACCTGGAGGTAGGGCTGGGAGTTGTCGCTATGGCATTCATTTTAGGGGTCACGTGGCTTGCTTCGGGTGCCCCGTTGCTGGTCTGTGCACTGGAGACTCATTCCTGGTAGCACTTCTTCACTCACACCACAATCTTTCCTAAACGATAGTAATTTTGCGTTTTAATCGGTAATCGTTTGTTTTATGAACATTTTGTTAAATGTGCAATGCAAAATAACGCTTCATCTCAGCACATTCTATTTAGTGTAAACTGAGGCGCTCTGACAATCCTAATACTACCAACAACACTAAAAAGCAATCGAATGACGAATGACGAAATGCACCTACATTAAACGGTATAGTACCGTTCCCTGACATCCGTAGGCGCAATCATGGCCCACGATATTTAGGGACATATTTACAAGCCCCGTGCGCCACCCCTGCGTCACTTTTAACATGGGAAAAGTGACGCAAAGGGCCTGCAAATCTGCCCCTTAGTGCGCTACCTTCAGATATTTGTGATACCGCCGGCGTGTGTATAGTGAATATACACCTTCCGTGATCAGTAAAGCATATGCTGCATATTTCTTACAGAGTTACGAGTGCAGGGCCTTCATCCCAATCCGCAGTATGATAGGTAGCGCCAATACTGCCTCAAAGCGCTATAAGTCGGCAAAATAACAAAAAGTGTGGTTCGTTCTCCAGAATAGGATCACACAATAAAGAACGTTTTTTTGGGGGGGTTTTTTTGGGTTTTTTTTTGGCGTTTTTTTTTTATAACGCGAACTAGACCCGAAGACATCGGATATCAGAGAGCTTTACACAAGCACGAGTTTCACACATTCATTTTTGTTAGGTAAGGGGAGATCTGCCCAGAATCACAGGATGTTGAGCGTCCCTGCCGAGACTCGAACCCGGTTCCCCAACTTGGAGGTGGACGCTAGCGCCATAGACACTCATCTTAAAGTAAGGCCGGCCAAAGGAGGAATTTGCAACCACATGTGAGGAATAAAACAATGGCTAGTTTGAGGAGCCCAAATATTTCTCGAAGACCCCAGCTGAACTCGAGTAGAGGTGAGTGTCAGGGGGGTCCGACATTTAAATTGTCAAAAGCAGCCTCGATAAAGGGCTGAGCCGATGAAAGAATGTGTGAGGCGGGAGGAGGCCCGAGAAATGGAAGAGGCGAGGCTGGAAAGGATCCCAGTGCATCTGGGAAAACCCAGCGCTGAAAAATGTGCATTTCAATATAAGAAGGGCACTGTGCGTCTCCGTACCGCACAGCGCTGCACACCGTGGATTTCAATGAAAAAGGCACTGCGCCTCTCCTTAGAGCACAGCGGTGCACACTGTGCATTGCTGCACACTGTGCATCTCGATATACCCAGCGCTGTGGGTCTCATTGGAGCACGGCGCAGCACACTGTGCCTCTCAACAAAACACAGCGCTGTGCATCTCAGAAGAGCACAGCGCTGCACACTGTGTATCTCAATATAATACAACACCGCATCTCAGCGTTGCTTTTGTACATTTCAATATAACACAGCATCTCAGTAGAGCACAACGCTGCACACTTCAATATAACAATGTTGTGCGTTTCAGTAGAGCACAATGTTGTACACTGTGCATTTGGATATAACAGCACTGTGCATCTCAGTACCGCACAGCGCTGAACACTGTGCATCTCGATATAACAACGCACTCAGCACTGTGCATCTCAGTACCGCACAGCGCTGAACACTGTGCATCTCGATATAACAACGCACTGAGTGTCTTAGTAGAGCACAACGCTGAACACTGTATCTGGATATAACACAGCGCTGTGCATTTCAGTAGACCACAGCGCTGCAAACTGTGCATTTCAATATAGCACGACGCTGTGCATTTCAGAAGAGCACATCGCTTAACACTGCGTCTTAGTAGAGCACAACGCTGAACACTGTATCTGGATATAACACAGCGCTGTGCATTTCAGTAGACCACAGCGCTGCAAACTGTGCATTTCAATATAACACGACGCTGTGCATTTCAGTAGACCACAGCGCTGCAAACTGTGCATTTAACAAAATTAAGAACATTCATCACGCTTTCCCCCCCCCCTCCGCCCATCGCACACGATTCCGTTACAACTATCCCCTCCCTGAACAACTTTACCACTGTCTCCCTGGCACAAACTCAAAAGGCCATCCTGACCTGTAGATCCAGAGCCCCCACGGATTCCTGTCCCCCGATTATTTTACAGCACCTCATCGAGGTTGTTACCCCATCAATCAATGCCATCATTAACGAATCTCTTGATTCTGGTACTGACCCGACTGAATGGAAGAAGGCCACAGTCAAGCCCCTTATGAAGAAGCCAAATAAATCCCCAACCGACCTATCCAACATGCGCCCAATCTCCCTCCTCCCAGCACTTGGCAAAATCACTGAACAGTTAGTTCATGAAGAACTCAAAATCTTTGTGGAAAGCAAACTCATTTTGCACCCACAGCAATCTGGCTTCCGCCCAGGCCACTCAACGGAAACTGCACTAATTGAATTGTCAGATACCATCAAGTTCTTGCAGGATGAGGGCAAACAAGCCGTCCTCATCCTGCTCGACTTAACCGCGGCTTTCGACACCATCTCTCATGCTATTCTCATTAATAGGATGCGTGAGATTGGTGTCGCTGGTTCCGCCCTGGCCTGGATTAGTTCATTCCTAACCAATCGATCTCAAACTGTCTCCTTAGGCCCCTTCCTCTCTGACGAAAAATCCACCACCTCTGGTGTACCCCAGGGATCAATACTGAGCCCTCTCTTCTTTAATATATATATGGCCCCCCTTCTCACGCTGATCGAATCCCATGGGATCCTCGTGACTTCCTATGCCGACGACACTCAGCTTGTCGTCAGCATTGATAAAAGACACCCTGACGTTGCCCTAAGATTTCAAAACTGCCTCTCCCAAGTCTTCTCCTGGCTTAACCTGAATCATCTTAAATGTAACAGTTCCAAAACTGAAATAATACCCCTCGGCAAAGGCACCCTCTTTTCCCCTAAAGATTGGTGGCCTCCTAACTCTGAAGCACCGCCGAGTACGGTCACTTCAGCCCGCAATCTCGGAGTCCAATTCGACTCGTCCCTTAGCTTCGACGAGCATGTGCGCATCACTGCGGGTCGCTGTTTTAGCCTGATCAGGCAGCTTAGGAAATTCTTTGACTTTCTGCCCATCTCCGCCAGGAAATCAGTCGCGGTGGCGCTCATTCTCTCCCGGCTAGATTATTGCAATGGCCTTCTAGCAGGCATTAAGAAATCCTCCCTAAAGAAATTACAAAGTGTGCAACACGCGGCTGCCAGGCTCGTCCTGAAACTCCCTCGCAGGTCTTCGGCCTCCGCGGCTCTCAGCACCCTCCATTGGCTGCCCCTCCATAAGAGAATTCTCTTTAAGCTCCTTGTTACGGTGTTCAAATCTACCAGGAACACCGGCCCATCCTACCTGTCCAAGCGATTTCTGCCCTATACCCCAACTCGTTGTTTAAGGTCCTCAGGAGCGAATTTAATCTCTGTACCCAAAATTAAACTAAAAACCAAAGGTGGGAAAACTTTTGTTTTTTTGGCAGCCAAAGCATGGAACTGTCTCCCCCCCAACCTTAGGCATGCCCCCTCAGAAAGCCTTTTTAGGAAACTCCTGAAGACCCGGATTTTTTCTCAGTCTGACTCATCGGTACTCGCAGCCATCTGATCCTTTCTCCCCACTGCTGGGTCTCTGTTGTGCTTAGCGCCAAGATGCTCCTTCCGGAGCAATAGTTGCGCTTTACAAATTCTAATAAATATCAAATATCAAATATAACACGACGCTGTGCATTTCAGAAGAGCATATCGCTTAACACTGGGCATTTGGATATAACACATCGCTGCTGTGCATCTCAGTACGGCTCAGAGCTGGCGCTGCATTTCAGTATAACATAACGCTCTGTGTCTCAGTGGACCCCAGACCTGCACACTG
The DNA here is from genome assembly GCF_964261635.1 of Lissotriton helveticus. NCBI lineage: Eukaryota > Metazoa > Chordata > Amphibia > Caudata > Salamandridae > Lissotriton > Lissotriton helveticus. The sequence continues at coordinate 995,554,428 of NC_136072.1, forward strand.
TGCATTTCAATATACACAGTCATTTCTATATTACACGATGCTGTGCATTTCAGAACATCATTTCTATATTACACGACGCTGTGCATTTCAGAAGAGCACATCGCTTACACTGGGCATTTCGATATAACGCATCGCTGCTGTGCATCACAGTACAGCTCAGAGCTGGCGCTGCATTTCAGTATAACACAGCGCTCTGTGTCTCAGTGGAGCCCAGACCTGCACACTGTGTATTTCAATATACACAGCACCGTGCCACTCTGTAGAACACAGCGCTGCATGTTAGGCGGGCACTGTATGATGCATACCTCAGTATACCAAAGCACTGTATACTGCATCTCAGTCCATTTCCATTCAAACAGATTTTATTTCGGTCTCCCACCCCTAGCGTGTCGCCCCAGCCCAACTGCGAAACCCTTGAAAAGGGGGGGGGAGCGGGCACGAGGGAGGGTTATCGGCGGGCGCAACACCACACGCATGCCTGCCCCCACCACGAGGGAGGGTTATCGGCGGGCGCAACACCGCACGCATGCCTGCCCCCACCTCAGTAATTTGCCGCGACGGGTGCCAGCAAAATAGGGGATCGTCCGTAATTAAGCGAGCCCCTGATCCCCTCCCCGCCGCCCCGACCGCGCTCCTATGACCCACCAAGGCCCCCACCTGCCCGCACGCAGCATTCAGCACTCAGGCCACCTCTTCCCCCCCCGTGGTATCCTACCAGAGGGCCCCTGTGCAACCTGGGCTTAGCCCAGGGACGGGGCCGGGGGGGGGGAGGCGAGAGCGTGGCGCATACCTTACTCGACGATGAGGACGACAGCGGAGGGTGCAGCGCGGCAGGCGGTCAGCGAGGCAGGCAGGCGCAGGACAACCAGTCATGCCCTGATGACCGAGGCCGGACAGGGGCATCCGGGAGGACAGACGACCGGAACAGCGCAGAGCCGGGAGAGCCAAAAGGACGGGAAAGAGGCCGAGCACTAGCGCTGGGAACCTAAATACCAGAGGGGCGCACCTCCTCCCACTTGGGACCTCCCCTTGTTAGAATCTGGAGGCGGGCGCCAGGAGGGGCGTTGCCGAGCTGAGTTCGCGCGTCGTGTGGGACTAGGGCGCTGCCCCGCCCATGCTCCCCTGCGGGTCGCGCGGACAGCGGCATAGTGCGAGGCCACTCCAGTTTTACTTTCACTTCATGATGCAGGATTAGTAGCGCCTCCTCTTCATGACAGTGAGGAGGTGCTATTTTGCGTGACTTTCCATTTCGCTGTGGTGATGAGGGCCACTACACTGAAATGCATTAGTCTAATGCCTGATGCATGGTACATGGCAGGGCTGTTAGCTCTAACTGGTTGCACTTCACTTGTCTCTGACGCACGCAACATATAAGACCATCAGTGCACAATGCCGTCACCACATTTGACAACAAAAGCTCAAACTGTTCGACCCAACACTCTTTCAATCTAGCACAGCCGACTGAGCAAAATCCGGAAGGCTTGTAAAGCTCTCTCGTCACTAACTCATTAGGGGTATAAAGTGCTATATCGATGCAACTACAATACATCCCAGTATAATTTCTCCATCTGCATTCACAAAGTGCATCAAGGACTGGCAAATGAACAGTTGGTTTTTCTCCAGCTAGTGGAGAAAAGGTCTCTTCTTGGACGTAGGCTAAATGATCAGGTAGCAGCAAGATATGCAAAACACAGAAAGCTACAATATGAATATGGGGAAAGGGTGGGCCCAGTTCTGCCCCATCAGATATCAGACCAACAATCAACGTGTGCAATACGGGCAATTAAGGGTAGGGATGGCAAGCTGTACACCACTCCATTTCCCATTCTGGAACAGTTTGCCTGGTTCTATAAGGAGTTATACAGTCAGATACATATTATAGATCAGGCCAGCTGCTTGGGGAACATCCAGCAGTGTAGTTTACTCCACCAGGGGGAAGAACAGGCAGATAGCATGCAGGCCGAGTTCTCTTTATCAGAGATTGATGCTGCATTAACGTCTTTGCCAACCATTAAGGTGGCAGGTGAGGACGCTATACCTTTGGAGTTCAACAAGGTATTTAAAAATACAATAGCTGTGGAATTTCTCAAGGTGGTTCAACATATTTATATAGGGGGCGTTGCTCCAGATACATGGAATACTACCAATATTACTGCATTTAAAAAAAAGATGAGCCCTCAGAGGATATGGGGTCATATTGTTGCATATCTTTGAATAGCACAGATGCAAAAAGGTTCGCAAAGGTCTTGGCCAATGCGTCTGGTCCCCGTAATCTCCTCCTAAGTCTCCTTACAACAACATGGGTTTGTTCCAGGAAGAGATACTACCAGTCATACCAACACAGCAATCACAGCTTTCAATTTTGCAGGGAGGCTTAATATCAATACGGGTATGATCCTCTTAGATGCAGAAAATGCCTTCAACCGTGTTGTACAGGACTTTATGTGCACTACAATGAAGGCCTTTGGTGTCAGTGAAAGATTTATTAACCTGACCCAAGCCTTCTATAAGGCACCCAGGGCAAGGGTAGTCCTCGTAGGGAACTGCTCTGACCAACTTCAGATATCCCAAGGCACCAGTCAGTGGTGCCCGCTTCCCCCCACCTTTTTTTTCACTATCTACAGTCACTTTGTAATAATGCAGGCATTCAACATCTGATTGTTGGAGAGCAACAACAGAAACCGACTGCATACACCGACAATGTGGCAGTTGTTTCCTTCAATCGATTAATAGCAACCAAACAGGTTGCCAATGAGGCAGTCAGTTTTGATAAGGTATCTGGTTACAAACTTACTATAACTAAAACCGATATGCTCCTTAATTTTAGGCTAGATTCCCCTACCCTGGGGTAACTACTACTGCATTTTATCTGGGTATCAAGTTATTCCACAAGGTTTTCAATATTATTAAATTGAACTTCGGCCCTCTGTTATCTGTGGTAATTTCTGAATTCAAATCCTGCAACAAGTTACCACTTACTATTATAGAGCGAACTAACATCATTAAGATGAATATCCTCTCCAAATTCCTCTATTAGTTCAGGGCCATTCTATTATGGGTCCCATACTCTTTCTTTAAGTGCTTGGAGGGTTTCATTGGAAGCTTTTTATGGGGGTCCAGGTGCGCACAAAGAGCCATACGTTTCATGAAGCTTCCATATAAGAAGGGGGGGCTTTCACGCCCAGATTACAAGCTATTCTTCTGGGTGTCCTTTACCAGCTGCCTGCTCAGCTTACTTAACCCAGAAGATTCCGGTCAATCATCTAACTGTTATCAATTAGCAGCGGGGAACGAGCATGGGTTTTTCCTTTATCGATTAGGGTATTGTGAGAAGCTGGCCTGGCATATGATGTTCACTAATGTAAGTGGGCACCCTGCACCAGTCCAGACAACCCTTTGGTGATTTAAGAGGTCTTAGACAACCTTAGAAAGCTCTCCAAGGGGTAGCTGTGGAGATCAGCCTTCAGGCTTAGTCCAGAAGGAGTGTAAAGCAGCTTGTTTTACCAGAATGCAATCTTATAGTATAGATTAAAGGAAAAAGAACCACACACGGTATTTATGAAAATATGTATTTATTATATAATACTCTCTAACACGTTTAGATATCTCCTACCCGGAGATAATCATAATTCACAAATACTTTGCATAGAAATACAGTAAATAGCACAAAATACACAGTCGGCCCGGGGGAAGGGGGCAAACCATATACTAAGAAAGTGGTCTAAGATCCACGACTTGGGTCAAGACAATGTTGAGAGGACGTAGACGTGCTGGGCACCCAAAGAGCCACCCAAGGTGAGTGACTAGGAACCCCACAGAGAGCGTGTGCAGTGTGGGAAAACGACGTGTGCTCTGTGAAAATCTACGTTTAAGTGTACAGTTGGAATTTTAAAGATTAAGGACCCTTCCCAGTGGACCCTGAAGGAACCCAGTGAAAGACAGAAGGTTGAAGAGCCACCCCACCCGTGGATACCCTAGCACACACATTACCTACACCAGGAAATCGGGTGCATAGGTGTGAAGTGGTGTTGGAAACTGCCGTTGAACCCAATGGAGGACTTCAGGAAGTAGAAACTGGCTGGTGGAATACGAAGGTGGATTCTAGTTGAGAGGTACCTGCAAGCAGAGGGTACAGAGTCTATGTCACTTAGGAGTGACCAGGAGGTCTGGAAGACAAAGGCCCACCAATGTCGGGAGTTGCCGGAGAGTTGACGGTGACCTTGACTGTGCAGCTGTGAGGACTAGGCTATGCTGAGGAAGAGCAGGAGCCATGCACGAGCTGTCCCACATTGGATGTCGAGTGCTGAGCATCCGGTGTCCGGCGAGAGCACCAACAACCCTTGCAAATGCAAATCACACAGAAATCGAAGAAGGTGCAGTGTCGGGATCAGCAAGGTCCAGGGGACTCACCATAAGCAGGGGAGTCAGGGCAGGCCACAAGCAATCAAGGGAGCCCAAAGGAAACATAGGTGACCCTCAAATGGACCCACAGACCGGAGGCCCTGGAGTCACAAGAAGACCCCAAGCAGCTCACCAAAAGATGCAGGCCTTGATGCACAATGATATGTTGTGGCCAAAGATTCTGGTCACTGGAGATGCTCGAGGTTGGGGCTATTTGGAGCCCGAAGATCTTCTAGGATGAAAGCCAACAAGCCTATGCAACTGCAAGTTGATGCTGTGGACAAGGGTTCAGTTATTGCAGCCCCCACAAACAATACTGGCCGCAAACTTGGTGAGAACACAGGGCAGGCCTCGAGAGCTGTGGAGACCAAAATCTGTGATGAAGAACCTTTTGCAGTCCGGAGGAGCTCAGGATCAGCAGACCAGTTGACTTAGCTGTGGTGCCTGCGAATGCAGGGAAGTGACTCTTTCCCTTCAAGGGAGATTCATTCAGGTGTCTTTGATGCACACAGGCCTTGGAAGGTTCCTGTATGGTGCACAGGCACAGATGAATCATCAGACTGGAAGGGGAATGAAGTCAAGCCCAAAAGAAGTTCAGCGAAGTCTAGAGTGCCCAGACGGTGGAAGATGAAGTGGTGTTTGATCTGAATATTGTCCCTTGACGAATCTAGGGAACCACCCGCAGATAAGCCCATAAGTACCCCTCAGGAAAGGGTTGAGACAATTCAGGGGACCCTCCCGAGGGAGGATCTGGACAGGAGGAGGGTACTCCTATGTCCTTTGTCCAGTTTCGTGCCAGAGCCGGAGCCATTGGCTCCCAGGACTGGTTTGAACTGGACTATGCATGGGGACACCAAATGTGCCCCTCATGCAGACTTAGTCGTGCTGTCAAGCACCTACCCGGTTCCAATACGTTAAATCCTATCTGAGAGGTGGTCACATCTCCCTGTGACAGGATGTCTATTGCTCTGCATTCCCCTGCTCGAGCTTGGCTTAGTAACAGGAAGGCAGAATTGTGTCTCTGGTAAGCAGCAGCCATTTTGAGCAGTCTGGCTCTAGAACACTGAGAGCCTAACGGAGGGCTCTTCCGGTGCTTGGAATTATACCTCCCACACCGTTTATGGTATGGGGTATGATTCCAACATGTTTTGATACCATGATATGATTCATTGCAGCAGGTTTCGAGATGGTCATCGCGTAATTACATGGTGCCCCACTATATGGTATATGGGTGCTTCACTGGGAGAATGGATTCCGTGGGCTGTAGGGGTGTCCTTCTCATCCAGGGGCACCCTCACACTTAGAACCAAGCACCCTACCTTCAGGACTGCAAAGGCCTGCTATAGGGGTGACATAGGTTTTAAGTCCAGTGACCCTAGATGTAAGAAACCTAACTCTTTAGTAAGTGGTGCTAGCACCCTCTTACACAGTCTGCAATGGTGAGCCTGTAGTTCCATTTGGAATGGTCTCCCATTGGTGGCATAATGTATGCGTCAGCCCATGGGGGACCTCTGGGGTCTTTATCAAAAGGAGGGAGGGTGATCAAATAGATCAACGGACACTAGTTACCACTTTTGACAGTGGAAGGTCCAGTTACAGCATGTGTCCGTGAATAGTCTTCAACAAAAAGGGGGGGCTGAACTGTTCCTACAGCGAGTGGGAAGTTAAAGAAAGGACTAAGAAAGGACTAAGAAACGTCTGGCGTGACCAGAGGTGTAAATATAACACCTGTGGGCATCCCTTTTGTTGGATGTATTTGCCTCACACACCCCGAAGGATGTCATGCTTCATCATCGGCGGTTGCTCCTCGTCGGGGGGGCGGTGCAATCCCCGACGGGCACACCTCAAAGAGGGGCACTTTGGCGGAGATCTTTTGTATCCAACTGCCCTATGGTGAAGTGTGGGTGTGTGGGCGGGAAGGCAAATGAGCCTGAGGTGATAGTTACAATGCAGCAAGGGGTGCCGGAAACTATTTTATTCTGGTGGTCCCCCTACTACAGTTAAAATCATGAAAACAAGCTCGCTCGGTGTCACCTCGTTAGGTAGAGTGACCCATGTCGAGCTAAGAAAAACAACAAGTGGTCAACATGTTTCTCGCAAATGGAACAATATCCTGCGATTCATCAGGACCTTAAGAAGTGAAAACTATAAAGTAAACAAACTCAAAAACATGCCAGTGTCATGTATGTGGTGTGGGTATATTTTACCTCGATGGAAAGTCCTATGCCTGGATTATGAGAAAGAAAGGAGATACACATTAGTAGTACATTTCTCATTATAGCAGCATGGATTGTCAGCACCAGAATGTGAACATAGTAAGGCATGCTTGGGGCGGTGTGGGGAATAGTCACTACCTCTCCATGCCAAGTGGTTTCAGTGTGCAGTGTGAGGTGCACACACACTCTAAAACTATATCAGTGGGAAGGTACAGGATTAAAAACAAATTGTAAAAACAGCAGGCAACTTCAAAAACACCATACTGGCTCAGAGTGGCATATCGAACATTGATTGTGTGAGTGACAACATCTAGAACTCAGAGTGGTCTGTCAAACCTAGGTGTCACACAGGATAATGAAATAATAATAATAAGCGCCGGACTCACCTAAGGGTTAAGGGCTAAGTGCCACATGAGTGGTCGGCGGGTCAGTACCTCGGGGTTAAGCCTTCAGATTTAGCTAAAAGGTAGATGTATTGCAAAAAGGTTAAGGAAAATGCCCCAGAATACTCAGGTTTGGTTACAACGCGGAAGCGCTGTAAAAGGGTTTTAGAAGCCGGTATTAAAGCCTCCAAATGATCGGGTCTCAGAGCGAGCCCCCCACATCCATCCTCCTACCTCAATCAGCCCGTGTCCGCGTGGGATCACCTACCCATCTCCGCCGAGCTCGGATAGATGGGTAGTGATCGCGGCGTTTGTTTATATTGTAAAATGACTCAGGGGTTTCCAATCGTTAACGCCCTTCCGCCAATGTCATGTGACACGGGCGGTGACTAGGTCGGCCATGATGTAATGGTCAAATAGACCGCGTTGTTCATGGATAAGTGGAGTACGACTGGGAATAAAATGTATATTATATTGGTTAAGTGAAACCCGGTAGTGTTGTATCTAGTTCCATGAAATATGCTCCGGGAATATGTCATTGCGACATAGGTTTGTAGGAGCTCAGGTCATGACGTGGTCCGGTCTATGACCGTGTCAGTCATGGTCTAGGAGGCCGGGAACAAGTAAAATACAAGTGGAGTACGAATGGGAATTTTAAAGTGTATATTCCATCGGTTTTGTAAAATCAGGTTGTGCTATATCTAATTCCATGAAGTATGCTCCGAAAGTATTTTATCACGACAAGGTTTGTTGGAGCACCGGTGATCACGTGGTCCGGTGTGTAACCGTGTTAGTCATAATGTAGGGCGCCGGGAACAATGTGGACCTCATATGTGGTACCAATAAAATATGGGTTAGTCATGATGTAAGGTTCATGTGCCCCTACTCGTGCATGGGTGGGCTGAGAGAAGGGGGCGAAAAAGGAAAAGGGGATCCTCAGTGAGTCAATTTATTATAACCGGGTTATGTTATGTGTTGACCCACAAATAAATAAGACCCCATAGTAATCTGCTTGAATGTACAAAAAGTTATGAGAATTCAGGTGGTCACGTGATATAGTGTGTACCCTGGGCGGTTATGATGTGACAGACAGTTGGTATATAACTCACCCAAAGGAGGGTAATCACCAATGTGAGTCAGAGTGGACTTAACCGGGGGCTATGTCCATTGGGATTGCAGGGGGCCATACAAAACATCTCTGAATAGCTAGTGAGTGGTTTATAATGAATGCCAGGGGATTTCTTCGTTCAGCCCTCGGCTATCAGTGGAAAGTCGATGGACCCATCTCTGCTCCTTCCTAAAGAGTGCATTTTTCGGGCAGTTGGGACTTGATTCCAAAATAACCCATGTCATGGAGTCCGCGTTGTGGTTGGAATCCACATAGTGTTTGCACATTTTAGTATGGGTTTTTTTGCAGCGAAAATTGCTGTGGTGTTCAATGATGCGGGTTTTTACTGGGCGAGTGGTCATCCCAATATACTGCAAATTGCATGGGCAGGTCAACAGGTAGATGCAATGTGATGTGTTGCAATTAGTATGGTGCCTGAGTTCCCAATTGAAAGTCTCAGAGAGCTTGATGGTTTTTAGTGTCAGGGTATATCTACAGACAACGCAAGAGCCACAAGGGTAATGGCCCGTGACAGGTGGTAGATGCCAAAGAGTTTGTTGAGTCTCTTTCATAGTTATCTTGGGCCTGGTGCTGATCAGTATATCCTTTAGGTTCTGTGATCTCTTGAAAGCAAACCGAGGTTGTTCTAGTGCCAGATCACCTGTATTAAGGATCCCCCAGTGGCGTTTGATGGTGTTTCTGATTTGGTTAGACAGGGGGGTGAAGGTGGTAACACAGGTGATAACTTGGTTATCAACCGGTGTGTTCTCCTGTCTCTCAAGTAGTGCCTCTCGGTTATTATTCCGAGCCCGTTTCCTGGCTTTATGGACATCACTCTTAGGGTACCCTCTGTCCAGGAGATTCCTGGATAGGAGAGTGGATTCCTTCTTGTAATCAGACACTTCGCTGCAATTGCGTCTTATCCGGAGAAATTGTCCGAATGGTAGATTAGAGCGTAAGGCCTTAGGATGGTGACTCTGAAAATGGAGTAGACTATTCCGGTCTGTGGGTTTCCTGTACATAGTGGTCTTGAGGGACCCCCCTTCCAGTTTGATGGTAAGGTCAAGAAAGGCAGTTTCTCTCTGTGAAGAGGACATGGTGAAATGCAAGAATGGGTTCAAAGTATTTACCCATTCAAAGAACTCGTCATGGGCTGTCAGTGGACCCGTCCAGAGTATCAAGACATCGTCTATAAAACGTTTCCACATTATGATGTTGTCTCGAAAGGGGTTAGACTGGTGATGTATGTGTTTGTCTTCGAACTCTGCCATGTACAGACAGGCCACCGAAGGGGCGAAGGTGCTGCCCATGGATGTACCCTGGGTCTGATGGTAGTGTTGTCCCTTGTATTCGAAGTAATTCTCGGTAAGTGCTAAGGTGGCACACTCCATGATGAAGGTCTGCGGCGTATTAGAGTTCCACATTTCAAGGCCCAGTCTTTCCTCTATTACTTCTAGGGTGGCCCTCTGAGGGATATTGGTATAGAGGGCCTCCACATCTAGAGTAATTAAGAGATCGATTTGTGTAGTGTCCTGAATAGAGTTCAACAGGCGTAAGACATCTGTAGTGTCTTGGATATATGAAGGGATGCTTTTCACCAGAGGCTGGAAGAAATGGTCACAAAATTGTGAAAGTGGCTCCAGCACTGAATTGATCCCTGACACGATTGGCCTACCAGGTACAGGATTGGTCCCTTTATGGATCTTAGGCAGGATGTAGAAATATGGTACCCGGGGGTCCCTTTTCGTCAAAAATTCTGCCTCTTTTTTAGTGATCCATTCCTCATTTTCCGCACCCATTACTAGACCTGTTATTATGGTTTGTAGGCGTCTAGTTGGATCGCCGGGAATTGGTGTGTAATATCTGCGATCATTCAATTGTCTGGTACATTCCAGATCATAATCCGCAGTATTCATAAGAACTGTTGCTCCGCCCTTATCCGCCTGTTTGATGGTAATGAGGGGATCGTTTGCCAGTGATTTTAGGACCAACATTTCATTGTTGGTGATATTAGAAAAGTGTGGCTGTCTGTCCAGTTGGTTTATCTCCTTTAGAACAGTTTGCTCAAAAGTCAAGACTTCGTTAGGCACCATCCCATTGTGAGGTGTAAAGGTTGAAGGGTTGTGTAGACCCGAGTCCTCAGTGGGTTCAAGGGGTTTTCCATCAAAGAAAGCCTTAAGCCTTATTTTTCTGAAGAGTGACTTAATTTCCCTTGTTTGTTGGAAAGGGTCTGTCCTCGGGGTTGGAACGAAGCCTAACCCTTTTTGGAGGACAAGTTCCTCTCCCTCTGTCAAGACACGGTTTGACAAGTTGACCACTAGACTCATTTTGGTCCTGAGCGAGTCGTGGTCCTCGTGTCCATCCCTTGTGGGCGGTTGTCCTCCCACTGTACTTTCTTTTCTTGCGCGTTCCCTCTTCTTCGCCCTCGCCCTCTGCCCCAACCTCTGCCTAATAAAGGAGGGTGTGTGGTGTTTTGAGTGGCATAGAACGGGGGATATTGTGGGGTTAGTGGCGGTTGAAAGTGTGGGAATTGTGGAAACTGCCAAAAGGGGGGGCCCATTTGTTGTCCTTGGTATGGGTAATTTTGAAAACTGTTTTGCCCACGGCCTCTTCCCCTTTTAGGTTTAGGTGGCATCTGTTGGGGGTCATTGCTTTCGCTACTATCAGAGCCACTATTCGATCCTCTTCTTGAAGAAGCAGCACTCGAGTCCGAGTTATAGCTTGTTCCAGGGGGGACATAATCATCCTTCAAATAAGGATAGACTTTTTCTTTAGAGAATCTTTTGATGTCCTTTTGTAGTTTAGCCACTTTTAGATTCATAAGATATTCTCTGTGTTCCGCAATCTGTTTGTTTAAATCAGCCAATTTAGTTTTAAAACCGGGATTGGGTGCCGCATTCTTTAATGCCGCCTCTGCTGCTTGGATGCGGACTAATAGAGCATCAGCTAATCGTTTGGCGGTGTTTACGATCAGAATCAACAGGTCATGGGTGCACTTCCAAGAAACCTGTGACCACTCGATCTTAAATTGTCCGTCTTCCCAAAAGATTCTGGGAAAATTTTTAACGATCAAGCCGTTAGGAGCAATTTTGGCCTTGAAATATTCCGCCATCATTGTCCCGTGTATTGTTACTCTTATCCATTCTCGTTTGAGGTCCGATAGTGTTTGCCATGTGTGGTCACAGGTTTCTTGGAAGTGCACCCATGACCTGTTGATTCTGATCGTAAACACCGCCAAACGATTAGCTGATGCTCTATTAGTCCGCATCCAAGCAGCAGAGGCGGCATTAAAGAATGCGGCACCCAATCCCGGTTTTAAAACTAAATTGGCTGATTTAAACAAAGAGATTGCGGAACACAGAGAATATCTTATGAATCTAAAAGTGGCTAAACTACAAAAGGACATCAAAAGATTCTCTAAAGAAAAAGTCTATCCTTATTTGAAGGATGATTATGTCCCCCCTGGAACAAGCTATAACTCGGACTCGAGTGCTGCTTCTTCAAGAAGAGGATCGAATAGTGGCTCTGATAGTAGCGAAAGCAATGACCCCCAACAGATGCCACCTAAACCTAAAAGGGGAAGAGGCCGTGGGCAAAACAGTTTTCAAAATTACCCATACCAAGGACAACAAATGGGCCCCCCCTTTTGGCAGTTTCCACAATTCCCACACTTTCAACCACCACTAACCCCACAATATCCCCCGTTCTATGCCACTCAAAACACCACACACCCTCCTTTTTTAGGCAGAGGTTGGGGCAGAGGGCGAGGGCGAAGAAGAGGGAACGCGCAAGAAAAGAAAGTACAGTGGGAGGACAACCGCCCACAAGGGATGGACACGAGGACCACGACTCGCTCAGGACCAAAATGAGTCTAGTGGTCAACTTGTCAAACCGTGTCTTGACAGAGGGAGAGGAACTTGTCCTCCAAAAAGGGTTAGGCTTCGTTCCAACCCCGAGGACAGACCCTTTCCAACAAACAAGGGAAATTAAGTCACTCTTCAGAAAAATAAGGCTTAAGGCTTTCTTTGATGGAAAACCCCTTGAACCCACTGAGGACTCGGGTCTACACAACCCTTCAACCTTTACACCTCACAATGGGATGGTGCCTAACGAAGTCTTGACTTTTGAGCAAACTGTTCTAAAGGAGATAAACCAACTGGACAGACAGCCACACTTTTCTAATATCACCAACAATGAAATGTTGGTCCTAAAATCACTGGCAAACGATCCCCTCATTACCATCAAACAGGCGGATAAGGGCGGAGCAACAGTTCTTATGAATACTGCGGATTATGATCTGGAATGTACCAGACAATTGAATGATCGCAGATATTACACACCAATTCCCGGCGATCCAACTAGACGCCTACAAACCATAATAACAGGTCTAGTAATGGGTGCGGAAAACGAGGAATGGATCACTAAAAAAGAGGCAGAATTTTTGACGAAAAGGGACCCCCGGGTACCATATTTCTACATCCTGCCTAAGATCCATAAAGGGACCAATCCTGTACCTGGTAGGCCAATCGTGTCAGGGATCAATTCAGTGCTGGAGCCACTTTCACAATTTTGTGACCATTTCTTCCAGCCTCTGGTGAAAAGCATCCCTTCATATATCCAAGACACTACAGATGTCTTACGCCTGTTGAACTCTATTCAGGACACTACACAAATCGATCTCTTAAATACTCTAGATGTGGAGGCCCTCTATACCAATATCCCTCAGAGGGCCACCCTAGAAGTAATAGAGGAAAGACTGGGCCTTGAAATGTGGAACTCTAATACGCCGCAGACCTTCATCATGGAGTGTGCCACCTTAGCACTTACCGAGAATTACTTCGAATACAAGGGACAACACTACCATCAGACCCAGGGTACATCCATGGGCAGCACCTTCGCCCCTTCGGTGGCCTGTCTGTACATGGCAGAGTTCGAAGACAAACACATACATCACCAGTCTAACCCCTTTCGAGACAACATCATAATGTGGAAACGTTTTATAGACGATGTCTTGATACTCTGGACGGGTCCACTGACAGCCCATGACGAGTTCTTTGAATGGGTAAATACTTTGAACCCATTCTTGCGTTTCACCATGTCCTCTTCACAGAGAGAAATTGCCTTTCTTGACCTTACCATCAAACTGGAAGGGGGGTCCCTCAAGACCACTATGTACAGGAAACCCACAGACCGGAATAGTCCACTCCATTTTCAGAGTCACCATCCTAAGGCCTTACGCTCTAATCTACCATTCGGACAATTTCTCCGGATAAGACGCAATTGCAGCGAAGTGTCTGATTACAAGAAGGAATCCACTCTCCTATCCAGGAATCTCCTGGACAGAGGGTACCCTAAGAGTGATGTCCATAAAGCCAGGAAACGGGCTCGGAATAATAACCGAGAGGCACTACTTGAGAGACAGGAGAACACACCGGTTGATAACCAAGTTATCACCTGTGTTACCACCTTCACCCCCCTGTCTAACCAAATCAGAAACACCATCAAACGCCACTGGGGGATCCTTAATACAGGTGATCTGGCACTAGAACAACCTCAGTTTGCTTTCAAGAGATCACAGAACCTAAAGGATATACTGATCAGCACCAGGCCCAAGATAACTATGAAAGAGACTCAACAAACTCTTTGGCATCTACCACCTGTCACGGGCCATTACCCTTGTGGCTCTTGCGTTGTCTGTAGATATACCCTGACACTAAAAACCATCAAGCTCTCTGAGACTTTCAATTGGGAACTCAGGCACCATACTAATTGCAACACATCACATTGCATCTACCTGTTGACCTGCCCATGCAATTTGCAGTATATTGGGATGACCACTCGCCCAGTAAAAACCCGCATCATTGAACACCGCAGCAATTTCCGCTGCAAAAAAACCGATACTAAAATGTGCAAACACTATGTGGATTCCAACCACAACGCGGACTCCATGACATGGGTTATTTTGGAATCAAGTCCCAACTGCCCGAAAAATGCACTCTTTAGGAAGGAGCAGAGATGGGTCCATCGACTTTCCACTGATAGCCGAGGGCTGAACGAAGAAATCCCCTGGCATTCATTATAAACCACTCACTAGCTATTCAGAGATGTTTTGTATGGCCCCCTGCAATCCCAATGGACATAGCCCCCGGTTAAGTCCACTCTGACTCACATTGGTGATTACCCTCCTTTGGGTGAGTTATATACCAACTGTCTGTCACATCATAACCGCCCAGGGTACACACTATATCACGTTACCACCTGAATTCTCATAACTTTTTGTACATTCAAGCAGATTACTATGGGGTCCTATTTATTTGTGGGTCAACACATAACATAACCCGGTTATAATAAATTGACTCACTGAGGATCCCCTTTTCCTTTTTCGCCCCCTTCTCTCAGCCCACCCATGCACGAGTAGGGGCACATGAACCTTACATCATGACTAACCCATATTTGATTGGTACCACATATGAGGTCCACATTGTTCCCGGCGCCCTACATTATGACTAACACGGTTACACACCGGACCACGTGATCACCGGTGCTCCAACAAACCTTGTCGTGATAAAATACTTTCGGAGCATACTTCATGGAATTAGATATAGCACGACCTGATTTTACAAAACCGATGGAATATACACTTTAAAATTCCCATTCGTACTCCACTTGTATTTTACTTGTTCCCGGCCTCCTAGACCATGACTGACACGGTCATAGACCGGACCACGTCATGACCTGAGCTCCTACAAACCTATGTCGCAATGACATATTCCCGGAGCATATTTCATGGAACTAGATACAACACTACCGGGTTTCACTTAACCAATATAATATACATTTTATTCCCAGTCGTACTCCACTTATCCATGAACAACGCGGTCTATTTGACCATTACATCATGGCCGACCTAGTCACCGCCCGTGTCACATGACATTGGCGGAAGGGCGTTAACGATTGGAAACCCCTGAGTCATTTTACAATATAAACAAACGCCGCGATCACTACCCATCTATCCGAGCTCGGCGGAGATGGGTAGGTGATCCCACGCGGACACGGGCTGATTGAGGTAAGAGGATGGATGTGGGGGGCTCGCTCTGAGACCCGATCATTTGGAGGCTTTAATACCGGCTTCTAAAACCCTTTTACAGCGCTTCCGCGTTGTAACCAAACCTGAGTATTCTGGAGCATTTTCCTTAACCTTTTTGCAATACATCTACCTTTTAGCTAAATCTGAAGGCTTAACCCCGAGGTACTGACCCGCCGACCACTCATGTGGCACTTAGCCCTTAACCCTTAGGTGAATCCGGCGCTTATTATTATTATTTCATTATCCTGTGTGACACCTAGGTTTGACAGACCATTCTGAGTTCTAGATGTTGTCACTCACACAATCAATGTTCGATATGCCACTCTGAGCCAGTATGGTGTTTTTGAAGTTGCCTGCTGTTTTTACAATTTGTTTTTAATCCTGTACCTTCCCACTGATATAGTTTTAGAGTGTGTGTGCACCTCACACTGCACGCTGAAACCACTTGGCATGGAGAGGTAGTGACTATTCCCCACACCGCCCCAAGCATGCCTTACTATGTTCACATTCTGGCGCTGACAATCCATGCTGCTATAATGAGAAATGTACTACTAATGTGTATCTCCTTTCTTTCTCATAATCCAGGCATAGGACTTTCCATCGAGGTAAAATATACCCACACCACATACATGACACTGGCATGTTTTTGAGTTTGTTTACTTTATAGTTTTCACTTCTTAAGGTCCTGATGAATCGCAGGATATTGTTCCATTTGCGAGAAACATGTTGACCACTTGTTGTTTTTCTTAGCTCGACATGGGTCACTCTACCTAACGAGGTGACACCGAGCAAGCTTGTTTTCACAATTTTAACTGTAGTAGGGGGACCACCAGAATAAAATAGTTTCCGGCACCCCTTGCTGCATTTTAACTATCACCTCAGGCTCATTTGCCTTCTCGCCCACACACCCACACTTCACCATAGGGCAGTTGGATACAAAAGATCTCCGCCAAAGTGCCCCTCTTTGAGGTGTGCCCGTCGGGGATTGCACCGCCCCCCCGACGAGGAGCAACCGCCGATGATGAAGCATGACATCCTTCGGGGTGTGTGAGGCAAATACATCCAACAAAAGGGATGCCCACAGGTGTTATATTTACACCTCTGGTCACGCCAGACGTTTCTTAGTCCTTTCTTAGTCCTTTCTTTAACTTCCCACTCGCTGTAGGAACAGTTCAGCCCCCCCTTTTTGTTGAGGACCTCTGGGGTACCTATGCCCTGGGTACCTTAGTAACATATACTAGGGACTTATAAGTGTACCCCAGTATCCAATCTGGGATGTATCTAAGTACTGAATACAACAGTTTAAGGGAGAAAGCAGATAGACTGGGGTCCTGATTAGCAGGATCCCAGTCAGACTAGTTAATAACAGCTTAGCACAAGGCAAAAAGTGGGGGTAGCCATAAAAGCAGATCCTACTTTCCTACAGGGATTCCAACTACTATAAAAGGGTATGTTTTAAAGTTCTGGGGGATATTATTCATATGTGGAAAGCACTCCGCTCCAAATGCTCCATAGCTTTTGTAAACAGAGATACACCACTTTGGGAAAATCCTGCTTTTCCCTTGGTATTTCAAAATTCGACCTGTAGGGTTTGGGCACAGAGCAGTGTGGTAACTATTATTCAGCTTTACGACCTGACTGGTTTTATGTCTTTCTTAGGTTTGCAAGAATCATATGGGCTTCTGCGACACCTTTTCTTTCAGTACCTAAAAGTGAGAGAGTATATCCAGTCAGGATGTCCATATACGCTTGTTATTTAAGGCTCTGAACTCCCACTGTACTATTTTAAACCAGGCATAAAACCTTCAATTAGTATTATTTATCAGGGGCTCTCCTGTTCCAACACAGATGATACTGGGACGTTGGCAGTTAAGTGGAGCAGATTGCTCTCAGTAGAGATCTCAGCTTCATAGATCCATCGTGCTTTAGAGATACCAGACTACTCTGTATATTCTGTTAGTCTGAAGCTGCAACAGCTGTATACCATTTGACTGCTTTTTCAATAAAGCAGGTTTTAAAAAAAAAACGCAGCCCGTTTTCCTTAAAGGAAAACAGCATGCACTCAAAAAAGAAAAATGAAACGTTTCTGTTTCATTTTTTAAGAGTAGGTAGTGGTCCGTGGGACCACTGCCTACTCTTAAAAAATATTTTCACATCCATTCACAAAGGGGAAGGGGTCCCTGGGGACCCATTTCTGTTTGCGTGTGGCTCACCACCTACTTGAAGTAGGTAGTAAAGTGTGAGAGTTTTGCAACCGCAAATGCAGTCGCAAAACATTGGTACATACAATTCTGACTCGCTATTAGGAAGTGACACCCTTGGCACTTCCCTTCCTAATAGCAACTTGCAAACACTATTTTGCGAATCACCCGCTGGCAAAATAGCGTTTGTACATAGCACCATCCTTTTTTGCAGTCGCAAACGGTCTGATTTCCAGTTTACAACTGGAAAAACGGTTGTGCATCTGGCCCTATGTTAGGTGTACTGATCACACGGATCTCATACAGCCTGTTAGAACTTGTGGGGTAGGAAAGGAATGGGGCATCATCACAGCTCAGATAAATACGTTCACCACAACGTAACTCAAAATAACATTTCTCACAAGAGATCGACTATCAATCAAACGTATTGTGCCCAGTTTTATCGAGTTGACAAATCTCTGTATGTATGTTTTTTTTAAAAAAGAATGCTTTAATATATGGAATAATTGGAATAATTTTTAAAAACAATTATTTTTCAAATGTATACTGTAAATCTTTCAAGAACAATCAGAAAGAAACCACATTTCTCTTTTTTTGCTGTCAGTCCATTGCTGCCAAGTAAAGGCATGTTTATACGATTGGTTAACTTTGTCGCTGATACTGGTTAGGCGTCACATCTGACTGAAATCTGACAGAAAGATTAAACATTATCCCAGTTTTCAATGAAAAGGAAATTGAGCTGCAAGCAGTTTGTTTTTCCACTAACCTTAAAGAAAACTAGATGCACGCTCCAGATTCCCACATCGCTGGAGTCTAGGAGCTTCCAACACAACCACCCACAGAGCCATTTCTCCACCATATGACATGGTCTACGCCCAACTAGCTAATCTTCACTTTCTAGTGGATCCATTCTATAAAACACGCTCTCCTGACCCCTTGATATCATCTCACCAACACAGTCCTTACAGGTGCCCTCCGTTCGTACGTACATTTACAGGTTCCCTTAGAACCCCTCAGCCTTTTCTGTATTCCCTCAGGTCTGTATTAAAATATCTTGGTTAGTAACGTTTGACCTACTAAACAAACATTTCCAAAACCAATATGACTGGCTTTATTATGCAAATGCATGCAAACACAAGCGCATAGCGACGGGAAACCCCTATGGGGTAGTCTGTCTTTAAATAAATAAATGATCAAATGTGTACAGACTCTTGCACAAATGCAATCTGTGTGCATTTGAGCATGCCTATGTTTGCATTCATTTGCACCTTAAAGTGCAATATTTTGTCTTTGCCAATGCTTACTTATTGTTCTCATTAAGACGCCCTAAGTGCAAAGCATAAGCTCAGAAGTTGCTGTCCCATTGAACTCAAACTGTTTGACAATGATAAGATCCAACATGGCCGACATTGGTCTGGTATTACTTGTGTTCCCATTCAGAAGGCACACAGCTTAGCAGTTTGAGCTCGAGTCTTCCTGTTGGAGCACAATCAAAGCTGATTTGTATATGGTTGGTCTCTGTCTGTAGTAGTTCAGGGCAGGGCTGGATTACAGTAAGATGTAAATGAATGTTTATTTTTGTATACTTCCATTTTATTTATAGGTTAAGCTGCACCATTTGCAGTTTTTGCACCATATGGTCCATGGTAAATCCAGCAATGGAAACATTCTGTTATGCCCCCCTTCCCTTGATGCCTTAAGCACATGCTTATTTTGCTGAATGGTTAATCCAGCCCTGGCTCAGTGAAAAAAAAACAATTGGCTGGAGAAAAAGCCCAGAGTAATTTCCAGAAGCGGAGATTAATTCAAGCATTGCAGTCACATATTTTTCTTTCTTAACAGCCCTTAACACAGTAGTTACTATGGTTTTCCCCCGTGCTAGCAGCTGTTGCTGCAGTTGTTGTCCATGCTGTAGTAGCATTTGTTTTCACTGCTGTGGTCACTGTTTTTGTTGCATCTGTAGTTGCTATTGTGCATTCTGTGGTTACATTTGTGATCAATGCAGTTACCCCAGCCATGGTGGCAGATGTGTTTGTTGCTGTGGTCCCTTACGTTGTCAGTGGTTGTCTGATTGTGCCATCTCTTCTTCTCCTGCAGCTGCTGTTGTTGTCCCTGCTACGGTGGCAGTAGGTATTGCTACTGTGATCCCTCAGAGAACACTGTTATTGTGGCAGCTTGTGATGACAGCTGATGTTGTTGATTTGGTCATTGATGTTGTGGCAGTTGTGATGTCTGCTGGGGTTCCTCTGTGGTTACACTGCTGTGTTCCCTTCTGTAGTAGCTAATGTTATCTTTGCTTTGTTGGCAGTTGTGGTATTTTTTGTAGTTGCAGAAGTGAGAGTTGCTCTTGTCCATATTGTGATAGCATCTGTATTTGCTACTGTGGTTACAGCTCTGGTATAAACTGTTGTCACTTCTGTTGGGCTATGCTGTGCTTGTAACGATTGTTGAAACTGTTGTTTTCATTATGGATGTGGCTATGAGTGTAGCTTTTAAGTCTAGACATGTAGATTTTAACTTAAATGCTAATGCTTCACTTGATCATAATGCTAAATTCTATCCACTTTTTTACTTTTCATCAATACTGCCTCCTCTGCTTCAAAGTAAAGGTAGGCACAACACCACTTGTCTTTGCATAGCAAAACATTTCCTCCATTATCAACCATGTTCTCTAGTACCTTGAGTATGCTTAAAAAATGTTCATATTCTCTAAGCCAAAAGCCACATCTTCTTGCCTAGCAATGAGTTTTATGGTAGGTGCTTGTTATTCTCCTCTTTAATGAATGAGTGTAATACATTGTCAAATATATGTTGTTCTCTAGTGCATTTAGCCTTACTCTCTTGCCAAGTTTATCGAATCTTCAAGTATGGAAACCCATGTTTTACAATACTTCGAAAACCATAATCTGCTACACCAAGAGGGACATGTTCTGTCCCTCATAAAGGGACATATACATATCTCAAATATCATCAGTACACCATTATAAATCTGTTCACCTCAAGTGATGTCCATTCACCAGCAGTTTTGTCTTCAGTATTTTGCCAGTTGATCAGCAGGAAACAACACAAAGCCTAATTATATTTTGAGCCATGATGTGTGAAATGCGGTCAAAGGTTTGCTGCAAAAAGAACAATTGATGGCCAGAATGCAGAACAATGTCATACATTGAATGAATGAATGAAACAGCTTTTATATAGCTCAAAGTTGTCTTCAAGGAGTATCTTGGGGCTGTATGCCTAGGGAAAAAACGCACCTTCCAGAGAGAAAGAGAAACTGTATAGTCTCAGATGATAGATGATCAGAGAAAAGACCAAGCCGTATTCTCTGGGATACCAAAGGTCCATGTTTTTAAGGACTTTCAAAAATTAGGTTCAATTTGTGTATGTCTGAGTTGAGTTGGCAAGGAATTCCAGGCTTTGGTTCCTATGGCTACCAGGGTCTTTCCGCCCCTGGTTGTGACTTTTTTGTTTGTTCCTGCATAGAGACTATTACAGTAGTCCAGACGGCTTTTTGGCCGACGTTGGGAGTAGATCTAAAACATTTCTGAGAGTTTTTATTATTTGAAAACAAGTACCAGCCACAGCAAGAGCTTGCTTGTGGAAGAAAAGTGTATGATCGAATTTTATTCCCGGATTCTTTACAGTCTTCACTGTAGACGGAGGTGGTGCTGAGTTTGACGGACACCATTGGTCCGGTCTAAAAACGTTATTCTTGCCAAACACCATAATCTCTGTTTTGGAGCTGGTTTAGCTTCATCCAGTTCATTACTGCTGTTAAACAGTGGTGGAATTTTTTTCAGCCACTGTTGAGTTTTTATCCACCGTAAGGATCAGGTGAGTGTCATCGCATGAGCAATACACTCAACATCGCATGTGTCCATCAAAAAAAGTAGTGGTCCCATATAGAGATTAAAAAGTGTTGGACTGAGGGCAGAGCCCTGAGGGACCCCTGATGTCGACTCTTTTTGTTGTGATCTATAGCCTCTCAGAGTTACGATCTGTTTTCTGTTTTCTAATAAGGAGGTAAACCAGGTCAGTGCATTTTTTGTAATTCCACTGCATGCAAGTCTGTCTCTCAGGATATCATGAGAGACCGTGTCAAATGCCGCTGACAGATCCAACAGAACCAGTACTGCATCCTTTACCTGATCCATAGCAGGTTTTAGGGATTCAGCAGGCTGCAATAGTACTGATCCTGTAGAGTTACCTGATTGAAAGCCAGATTGCTTAAGATGTAGTATGTTGGCTTCCTGCTTGAAGTCATTGAGTTGGTTTTTGACAAGTTCCTCTGTGATTTTACTCAGACAAGGCAACAGTGAAATAGGCCTAAGATTGGAAAGGATTGTGGGATCTACATTCACCACAGTACAGAGATCTGGGCCTAAATCCATCGTTTCTTTGCTCACCATGCCCATGGATTTAACCCAGATCTCTTGATTGGGGGTGAATGTATGATTTATTCAGCATTCCGTCCATCATTTGTTTTCGTCAAAGGTTTGCTGGCATGTATTTAAATTACTTTCCTTGGTCCTTGATCTGGTTTTCTAGTCATACAGCTGAGAACAATTATATTTGTGTCCATGACCTCCCAAGTGCTTTATTGCAGTTGCGGCATCAAAGATCTTAGGTTTTTAAGCTAATCCGCCAATTTGTATTAATTATCTTTCTCTAATCATGTTACTGTCACCCTGATCAGGATTATAAGTGGATTGATTCAATTATTCTCCCAGCCCCTTTTGGTTTGGAAACTGTGACAATGTCTGTGTTCTCTTAGTCTCAAATTCAGTCTCAAAAGAGTGGTTTATTTAGGATGTTGTTCAAATGCTCATGCCATCCTTTCCCACCTTGATATTCCATATGAAACCAGTTTCCACCCTTTACATTTGCAACTTTGCAACTGCATGAATGATCCATCTGCAATTCTAACATTAAACTGAGGACTTTCAAGAACATGACTGTATGAACTTAAGACATACACAAAATATAAAATTCTTGAATTCTTAAAAGTGAATGTATCCATCTTGTGCAGCAAGCCAAGATAAACCAGGAATTACATTTTAGAAAATGCATACCAAGACTAAATTCAAAACGGTTTGGAATATCTTCTGAATGCAAAGCAAAATCACTTTGTTTTGTGTTAGTTCAAGAAAAATAAAAATCAAGACCCTCTGATAACACAGTTCTCTTATTTCACTGATTTGGTTTATTAAATTTAGGCAAATAATTTATTTTATTGCAGCATAAGCCATCCCAGCATCCTTCATGCAATATTGTTCTTGCATTTCTCCAGATAGTACTAACCTATTGAAATTATACTACCAGTAACAGTTCCATCAATCTCTTTCTCATCAAAAGCATTTTAGACTGCATAGTTAGGATCTTTAGAAATGTGGATTCTATCAATAAAGGAATCTACATGTTAATAACAACATTAATTAATTTGCCAATCTGGATCCAAAGTAGAAAGGCCAGAAGCATTCATACATCTTATGTAGCTGATCTTCTCTTGTACTTGTGCAGGACCAACAGTATTTTTCTTTTGGTTTTCTGCACCAAATTCAGGGCCTCATTATGATGGAGGATTTTCCGCCTCCTCCGGGCCGGCGGAAGCCACCTCCGGCCCGGAGGAGGCGGAAAATACTCTGCGGAGTAACCAAAGACCCACCGCCGCATTACGATGGCTGGTGGGTCTTGGTTTCTGTCCGCTGCTTTTCCGCCGCGGTCGGGTTACAACCGTGGCGGAAAAGCTCTCATTTGGCTGGCAGTGTCTATCAGACACCGCCAGCCAAATTAGGAAGCATTTGTAAACATGCTTTTCCGCGGCGGTTTTTCCGCCGTGGAAAAGCATGTGTACTTTTGATTTTGGGGGCCTGTTGCGGGCCCCCAGGGTGTTGGCGGGTGGGGGGTGCACATGGGGGGTACCTATGGTACCCCCCAGTATTTACATGCACAAAGTGGCAGGCACCGCGCGGTGCCTGCCGCTTTGTGCATGTAAATGTCAAACTTGCACTTTTAACATTGCGGCGGGTGCTGCTTGAAGCAGCAACCGCCGCAATGTTAAATATCCAGGATGTGACTGCCAGGGTGGCGGTCACATCCTAATCGCACATGAGGGAACGCCGCAGCCCATGCGGACGTTCCCTCATCCTCTGGGGTCGCGGACGGACGCAAGTCTAATCGGCCCCTAAGTATGGCCAAGAGTCTGTTATATAAAATGAACACAACTTAAGTAGAATAAATTGTAGCCAAAGTGAAGTCCAAATGTATATCGACAAAGAAATACCCAGATCCACCTGTCTGAGATTTTCATCTTTGTTTTATCTATATCTGCATCCAAAGTAATTAACTGAATATAGATGATGGAGGCTTTTGAGTGTAAATATTTTGAAACTGCTTATCAATGCTAGAGACAATGAAAAATGTACATTATTTTTCAATGCTAATAAAAAGTTACAGTATTGCTTCTGATAGTAAGCAAAGACATTACGTTTTTCACTTAAATTAGCAAAAATTGTCTGGAGAAATCTTGGAAAAAATGATAAATCCATACAACATCATTACTTTTACATTTATACCATAAAACACCTTTCAATTAATTCTTATTCAGTTACTACATCATTAAAGATGAGTTGAATATTTTGTCCCTTGTAGAGAGACTGGATCTACACAATGGTGATGCACATCTGAATAATCTATTTGTATTAGAAATAAATAAACATGCGTGTTTGTGTGATACATACAGAAAGTGACACTTGAAAACAGGATGGAAAAAATAAAGACTTTCTAATGATATCTGCATGGAAAATCCAAGTTCTGTTTGTTAATTACTCAATATAAGGTTAATAATAGTCAAAGAGGTTTGCACGAATGTATTGGAGCGCAGGAGATAAAACTTTACAATAATACCACTGGGTCTTAGAGAATTTGCCCTCTTGATCAACGTTTAATTTCTCAGCAGTAGTGAAACTATGTCCTATGATGGATAAATCACATTCGTTTGAGAGACCCACTTGAACACCACATCTGAACATTTCGAAATGTGCCTATTTCTTCTCTGACCTTTCTGCCCCTCTCTCTGTAAATGATCATAGATTGTAATCTTGGCTGCTAACCTCGTACAGTGATGTGCTGCTTTCAGCTAGGCTCATAGTACAGAAATACATACACACATACAGAACTACAGTGCTTGCACAAAAGTCCTCCAACTCTTGTTTAGGAGGGACACTTGTTGTATCCTAGGTTATAGAACCATCTCCACCAGTGGTTCTGTAACCTAGGAGCTTGTGGCGCTCCAGGCAGATTGCAATGTATGACTGGCTTCGGCAGCTGCCTCACGGAGAGCTCCTGTGGATGAGGTCTATGGGGCATATTATCAAGGGGGTTTATCTCCGCTTTTTTGGCTTTAAAAGCCAAGAAAGCGGAGATAAAATTATCTCCCTATTACCTAGCTGTCGCTAACACCAGTTAGCGACAGCTAGTAGGAGATAGCGACCATCTTGGGCCCCACTTTGTATGTCAGTGATATTTATCACTAATGATATGCAAAGTGGGCGTGCCAAGATGTTAGCGACTGGAAACAGTCGCTAACATCGCTATCTCCTATTAACAACTTTTGGAGATATTGGCGCTAAGCGCGAATATCTCCAAAAGCTAACACCTGCCCTGAGCAGTTCTTAGCCATGTTATCCATTGGGAGGTGGATAACATGGATAAGAGCATTAGCTCGGTAATGCATGAATATCGCTGACTTTTCAGCGATATTCATGCATTGCGGCCGTTTTTTATCGCATTTGCGATAAACCTTGGTAATACCAAGGTTTATCTGCGATAAAAATCGCCGCAGCTCAGCGTTAAAATTTTGTCTCTAACCAAGCAATAGCGATAATTATCGCTATTGCATGGTAATATGCCCCTATATTTCTAGAATCTTAATTAAACCTTTCTTAAAACTGTCTACTATCGCCTGGATCCTCATTATTACACTGGCGACGAGGTCTCACCTTTCTGTTTTTTAAGGGGAGGTTACCTTGTTGTGAGGTCAGCCCTGGTGGTTGGCTCATTGAGAAAAGATTGGAGGTTGATAAAGAAATTTGTGTGCCTACAGGTTGGGAAGCCAAAGAGGAAGAAAAGAAGTTGATGTCTAAGCCAGTGTATGACAAGAGGAAAGCTGTTAAAGAGACAAGGGTCAAAGTAGGAGATTGGGTGAGAAGAAAATCCGCAAGAAAGGGGGTAAAATGTTCAAAATTCAGCATGCCTTGTCCTGTTAAGAAAATATTTAAAAATGCTGTCAAAACTGATGACAATAAGATTTGGAATTGGAACTGAGTTTCAAAATGTTCATCTGTGCAGGAATTGGTTCCTTTGTCTTCCAAAGTGATGGATTTAAAAGGTATCCCGGAATCTGGATCAGCTCCTTTGACGACTAAAAAAAGTGTGTCTGGCAATGTTGTGATCAGACCTAAATGTGAAAGGAGTAAACCAATTTGTTTTCGTGATTATGTTTAATGCTTTTTTGTTGTTGTTGTTGTTTTCTGCTGTTTTTGTCAATTATAAGTGAGGAGGTGATGTGGTATCCTAGGTTATAGGACCATCTCCACTAGTGTTTCTGTAGCCTATGAGCTTGTGGCCCTCCAGGCAGATTGCAACTGAAGGCTGTGGCTTCGGCAGCTGCTTCACGGAGCGCTCCTGTGGATGAGGTCTATATTTCTGGAATCTTAAATAAACCTGTCTTCAAACTCTCTACCATCACCTGGATCCTCATTATTACAATACTCATTTCTAATGAGTACAAGTGTACACACAATTTAGTGAAACAAACACATATCACTATTAGTATTAAGACTATAACCATCATAATCTTCAAATGCTTTAACATAGGATATGCCTTTCATAAATTTCAAATGATTGCCCATTTAGTTTAGAAATTAATAAAATATAGATTTAATTTGCATATAATCCCACATTTATTTCCTGTTGGCATTTAGAAAAAAATGCCTACACCTTCACCAATTACTGTTTGCAATCTGAGACTTTTTAGGAGAAATATTTTTGCTCCATAAATTTATGGTTTTCAACATTTAATAAATCATTATGAAGTCAATGGTGGAAGCTTTAAAGGAATTCTATGTATTCTACATAGAAGCAAAATCTTGAAATTTAGAATTACAATATAAATGTTTCAATCAATCAATCAATCAATCATATCATTTGTAAAGCGCACTACTCACCCGTGAGGGTTTCAAGGCGCTGGGGTGGGGGATGCTGCTACTGCTCGAAAAGCCAGGTCTTGAGGAGTTTTCTGAAGGCCAGCAGGTCTTGGGTCTGCCGTAGGTGGATGGGGAGGGTGTTCCAGGTCTTGGCGGCTAGGTGGGAGAACGATCTGCTGCCTGAGGTCGCTCTTCGGAAGCGGGGGGACTGTAGCGAGGGCGAGGTCCGCGGAGCGGAGCTGGTGGGTGGGGGTGTAGAAGCTGAGTCGTCTGTTGAGGTACGTTGGTCTGGTGTTGTGGAGTGCCTTTTGTGCGTGGGTGAGGAGCTTGAAAGTTATCCTCTTGTTGACCGGGAGCCAGTGCAGGTCTCTCAGGTGGGGTGTGATGTGGCTGCGGCGAGGGATGTCGAGGATCAGGCGTGCAGAGGCGTTCTGGATGTGTTAGAGCCGTCTCAGGAGTTTGGCCGAGGCTCCTGCGTATAGGGCGTTTCCATAGTCCAACCTGCTGCTGACAAGCGCCTGGGCGACTGTTCTTCTCGTTCAGTGGGGATCCACTTGTAGATCCTACGGAGCATGCGGAGGGTGTTGAAGCAGGAGGAGGAGACGGCGTTGACCTGTTTAGTCATGGAGAGGGTGGAGTCGAGGATGACCCCAAGGTTGCGTGCGTGGTCGGTGGGTGTTGGAGCGGTTCCCAGTGCGGTCGGCCACCAGGAGCCGTCCCAGGCCGAAGGGTTGGATCCGAGGATGAGGACCTCCGTCTTGTCCGAGTTCAGCTTCAGTCGGCTGTTCCTCATCGATTCAGCAACGGCCTTCATTCATTTGTGAAGGTTGGTTTTGGCGGTGTGGGGGTCCTTGGTGAGGGAGAGTATCAGCTGGGTGTCATCGGCATAGGAGAGGATGTTGAGGTCGTGCCGACAGGTGACGTGGGCGAGCGGTGCAATGTAGATGTTAAACAGGGTTGGGCTGAGGGATGAGCCCTGGGGTACGCTGCAGATGATCTTGGTGGCTTCGGAGCCGAAGGGGGGAAGGCGGATGCTCTGTGTTCTGCCGGAGGGGAAGGAGGTGGTCCAGTCCAGGGCCTTCTCTTGGATCCCAGCATTGTGGAGGCATGTTGGTAGTGTGTGGTGACAGACCGTGTCGAAGGCGGCTGACAGGTCCAGGAGGACTAGGGCCGCCATTTCTCCGTTGTCCAGCAGGGACTTGATGTCAACGGTGGCGGCGATGAGGGCAGTCTCGGTGCTGTGGTTGCTGTGGAACCCAGACTGGGAATGGTCCAGGATATTGTTCTCCTCGAGGTAGCGGGTCAGTTGTTCGTTGACGGTCTTCTCGATGACCTTTGCCGGGAACGGGAGCAGGGAGATGCGCCGGAAGTTCTTGAGGTCCTTGGGGTCCGCCTTGGGTTTCTTGAATAAGGCGTTGATCTCGGCATGCTTCCAGCCCTCCGGGAAGGTTACTGTCTCGAAGGAGGTGTTGATGACTTTCCGGAGATGGGGTGCGAGGAATGTGCTGGCTTTGTTGAAGATGTGGTGTTGGCATGGATCTGACGGAGATCCGGAGTGGATGGTGTTTATGATCTTGATGGTGTCATCATCGTTGATGTTGGTCCAGTAGAGCAGGCAGTTGGTGCAGATGGTGGTCGTGGAGGCTGAGGTCTCAGTGGTTGTCGGGTGGTCGTGGCATTGAAACTGTCGTGGATGTCTGTGATCTTGCGGTGGAAGAAGGTGGCCAGCGAGTCGCACAGGTCTTGCGAGGGTGGGACGTCGTTGGTGTTGGAGCTGGGGTTGGAGAGTTCCTTCAGGATGTTGAAGAGCTCTTTGCTGTGTGCGCGTTGTTGTCTAGGCATCTTTGAAGGAGGCCCTTTTGACGGATCTGATGAGGTGATGGTGTCTGCAGGTGGCATTATTGTGGGCGGCGTGGCTGTCCGGTGTTCGTTCACGGAGCCAGATCTTCTCCAGCTTTCGGCAGGTTTGCTTGGAGGCCCGGAGGTCTTCAGTGAACCAGCTGGCTTTCTTGTTGGTATGATTGTTGGAGGGTTTCTTGATTGGGGCAAGGGTGTTGGCGCAGTCGTTGATCCACTGTCTGACATTGCGGGCGGCGGTGTTGGGTCGGTATGGTCGGCGGGTGGGCTCTGGGCGAGGGTGGTGGATAGCTGGTCTTTGCTCCAGCAGCGGTGAGGCATCTGTTGGGTGCGGTGGTGCGTGGTGGGTTTTCTTGAAGGTGAAGTGGATGCAGCGGTGGTCGGTCCAGTAGAGTTCGGTGGAATGGTTGAAGGAGACGTGGGGGCTTGCGGAGAAGATGGTGTCAAGCGTGTGACTAGCGGAGTGGGTGGATGTTGTGACGAGTTGTCTGAGTCCGAGGTTGGCTAGGTTGTTGATCAGGGTGGTGGAGTTGATGTCATCATTGTTCTCGAGGTGGAAGTTCAGGTCCCCGAGGAGGATGTATTCCATGGAGGGGAGGGCGTGTGTGCTGACAAAGTCGGCGATGAAGTCGCTGAACTGTGGTCGGGGTCCAGGCAGTCTGTAGATTAGGGTTCCTCTGAGGGTGGTGTTGGGGTCGGTGTTGATCTGGAAGTGCAGGTAATCGGCGGTGCTGCGGGTGTCGTCGGTGTTGGTCGAGACTCTGAGAGTGTTCCTGTGGACGATGGTGATTCCTCCTCCCGCTCTGTGGGTGCGGTCCTTGAGGGTGATCTTGTAGCCTTCTGGGACGGCTATGGCTATGTCGGGTGCCGAGGCGGGGTTCAGCCAGGTCTCCGTCAGGAAGGCGACGTCTGGGGAGGTTGAGTCGAGTAGGTCCTAGACTTCAACGGCATGTTTTCAGGCAGAGCGGGTGTTGAGAAGGATGCCTCTGAGGTGGTTGGGTTCTTTCCTGGGTTCTTTCCTGTCGGCAGCACGGTGAAGCTGCAATTCCGGCAGGTGAAAGCTCCGTCGGTGCGCTTCGGGGCGGCCAGGAAGCAGGTGTGTGATCGTCCAGTGTTGAGTGCGTGGAGGGTTCTGGCAACGTAGCGGTGTCAGGCATCGTCATGTTCGTGGTGTCCAGGGGTCTTGGTGCTGGGCTCGGTCCAGGCACAGACAGGCACAGACGGGCTTGCCTTAGGTGCGCCAGCGGCGCGGCCGAGTAGCAGTTTCCATATGAGGGGATGTGGGAGGGAGGAGCAGCTGGGAGGCGGGAGCGGGGCGGCGAATGGGATTGCAGGTGGGTGGGGCCGCAGGGACGCAGAGGCGGGAAAAATGGGCGGGGGCCGCGTGAGAACTGGGTACAGGAAGGAAAACAAGTTTAGGCAAGAAAAGAAGTACAGGCACAGAGGAATAAAAACAAGTCTGGGCAAGAAAGCAAGTTAGGCACAGGGGAATAAAAACAAGTCTGGGCAAGAAAGCAAGTACAGGCACAGGGGAAAAATGGGCGGGGCCGCGTGAGAACTGGGTACAGGAAGGAAAACAAGTTTAGGCAAGAAAAGAAGTACAGACACAGAGGAATAGAAACAAGTCTGGGCAAGAAAGAAAGTACAGGCACAGGGGAATAAAAACAAGTCTGGGCAAGAAAGCAAGTTAGGCACAGGGCAAAAATACAAGATTAGGCAAAAACAATGCAGGCAGAGCCGTGCAGCAGCATGGGGAGCGACCTGCCTGCGAGCAGGGTCCTGTTTCATTAAACAGGAAGTAAATCTCCATTTATTGCCTTTTATTTTATGAAATAGCAAATCTAAACCATATATTATTGAAGAATGATCAGCGATTAGATAGATGAGCATGGAAAAGAACAACATAAAAGACTGGGAGTGAAATTATTACTACAAATATTTAACAGTCCAGAAACTAGATCCATCATTCAGTGAGAATAAAGAACATTCAGACACATCTAGATTACGTTCCATGTGACTTAAATCACCCAGGAAGTATAATATGCTCATTGATGCGGCTCCAGAGAACTTGTCAATAAAGTCCCCCATCATCCAACACAAAATCGGATCTGCACTGTCTCATTAAAGTTGTGGAGGAGTGCAGTTGAGGCAAGATGGCGGCGGACACTCAATGGCCTGGCTGCAACAGGACAGAGACGAGGCATGGTCTTTGACATTATGCTCTTTTTCAGGCTCAGGTTGATGACCCGGGGCGCAGAGGTGAGGAGCATGTGGAGGCGGTGAGGAGAAGCTGCTAAAAGGGTCACAGCAGGCACTTGGAGCCTGTGGGTAGCACCAGAGACACATCAAAGAGTGGTGGTGTCCCAAGCTCTGGCTCACCTGCTTTACGCTGGCCCTTAGGAGCCAAAGGACTCTAAAGGGCGATACCAAAAGTGGTAACAAACTTACCTGATATTCCTGGTACAGGCTGGAAGTGCCTGCGAAAGTAGAAAGCCATGAGGGGAGCTTGTGTGAGAGGCTGGGACCCATGGTAGGTGACGGAGAGTACCAGCTTCAGGCCCGCAGCTAAGCACAATCCAAGCCCCATTTTAATAATGACTGTTAGCAAAGGTGCTAAGAGAGTGCATAAGATGAAAAGGGACACATGCCATGTGCAGTATGTATGCGGTGCCGCTTGCTTACCAAGACCAGTACAGAATAGGATAGGTCTGAGTTACAACGTTTTTAATATCAAGCAGTATTTAGGATATTGGTTTCAACAAACAATCACCATTAACTCTAAATTAATTGAAGGAAGAGTTCTTTCGCAAAATTGTAAATAATTCAAATAACTTTCATTGGCATTTATTTATGCAACGTTATTGTCTCATCAAATTGCAGCAAAATAGTTCATCATGTGAAAACAAGATTAATTCCATGTAATTGTAAAATCATTACATTTGACATTATTATAAAGTGCTCTCTGTGAAAAAGGGAAGGGGTGTGTGAAAGATGTGAAGGACAGGGTAAAGGTGCTGTGACATATTCAAAACATCATGTCGAAATCGAAAAAAGCCTTTACAGTCAAATTTATGAGCA
Organism: Lissotriton helveticus; assembly: GCF_964261635.1. Lineage (NCBI taxonomy): Eukaryota > Metazoa > Chordata > Amphibia > Caudata > Salamandridae > Lissotriton > Lissotriton helveticus. Next base: position 995,585,965 of record NC_136072.1, read on the forward strand.
AAGGTTCCCAAATTGCATCACACATAGGTAAAAATCAATCTCTTATTTAGATCCTATGGTGTGTCGAAATTGAGCGTAGTTCTACGTTTCGACCCCCGTGTACGCTAAAGGGTTGGTTCAAGCCTCATGTTGGGGTCTTCATCAGGAAGGTGAAGAGAGCCTATAAAATAACGTGAAAGCTAAGTTGAGTAGCTGTGTGTGATTGTACTTCGCATATTAAAGGAAGAATAACTAATGTTTACCTACATCAATGGACGGTCGCCATCTGAGCCGTCTGAAACTGGGCCTGGGAGAAGCTCCAAAGGTTTCTGGAATAAATTAGGAAATGCTCTTAGGGTGCTAATTCTAGTTTACTGCCCTGGGTGAGGAGGCTACTAGATGTGGGGACTTACTTGTGTGATGTTCTTCCGGTCTCTAGACCGATGCGCGCAGTGGAAACGTTCTACACGTGAGGTGTATTGTCTGGAACGTTTTCTAGTAAGTCTAGCCAGTAGTATTGTCTCCATGGACCCCATATTTTGTGAAATTTACTTGTGCATCCCCTGATGGTATAGGTCACATGTTCGGCTGCCAAATGAGGATCCATACCCTTCTTCCATACTTTCATTGTGGGAGTCTCTGCCACCCCACACCACCTTGCTACGTTGGTCGTAGCAACAATCAAGCCTAGTGTCACAAGTGTTAGCTGAGCCCTGTTTATATCAATTAGATATACCCAGTAGTATAAGTTTGGGCTCTAAGGGTATAGGTGCCCCTATTATCTTCACCAATTCTTCACTATTGTTTTCCTGTTCAGTTGGATTTTGATGCAGCCCCATATTGTATGATAGAAATCTCCCTTCACTATTTTACAATTGATGCAGAACAGCAAATCAGCACTTCCCATCCTATGTAGTTTGTCTCTATCATAATAGATCTTAAGCAGAATTTTGTACTGGACCAGTTGTAACCATGTTTTGATGGCCACTTCTCTGGGGCATATCAGTGAAGCTTCCCAGTCTATGTCTTCCAGGCCTCCCTAATCCCCATCCCATTTCTCACACAGTTTTCTCAGACAATCTGGTAGATTATTGTTTTATATATGGTGGAGATCACTTTTTTGACCAGTTCCTCCTGCAATAATCTCCCTTCGAGAGAGGCATATTCAGAGAGTTCTGAGCATTGTATACCCTCTGAGCGCAGTGCATGTCATAGTTGCATGTATTTGAAAAATAGGGATTTGTGTAGCTCATATTCCACATTTAGTACTGGCCAGTTTTTAATATTTCCTTGTTCAAATATGTCTTCAAGTAGGGAAATGCCCATCCGATCCCACACCCCCAAAGCCTTTTAGCTTTTCCAGCTCATAAAACCACCTTCCCACCCATAAGGGCATTGTTTTTGTGACCTGTTTTGTACAGCTCATAATTTTTGTGCCTCTATACCATGCCTCTAGGGTGACCCGTGTTGCTAGCAATAATGTATTATGCTCCTTGCCTCCATATAGACAATGCTGTTGTTTATTGGGCACAATCAGTTCCCTCTCAAGTCTGTACGTGGGTTGGTCCCCTGGCCTGTAGATCCACTCATTAATGGGGATGAGGTGTGTCGACCAATAGTATGCCTTGATGTCTGGCAGTTCTATGCCGCCATTATATGAATTTTGCTGCAGCATTTTTAATGTGATTCTTTGGTATCCTCCAGGCAAGAGAAGGGACTGAATGTCCTCCTCTATTTCAGTAAATACCACCTGTGGAAGTGGATCATACATGTTTTTTGATAACGTTATCATTTTAACTGGGGCTGCCCTACTCATTACGGGGTAGGGGAGAGATCTTTCCATCCCTCCACGTCTCTTTTGAAGTTCAATATCACCATACCCATGTTCCTTTATCTACATATTTCTATAAGTGGTGTGATAAATATTCCCAGGGATTGGAATCCATTGGGGGCTATACTTAGTTCGCCGGGTAGGGCCAGATATTGTTGATTTATGCCAGTTGATCTTATACCCCGAATATCTCCCATATTCCACTATGATGTCATACAGGGTGGGGACAGTGATTCCCAGTTCTGTAACATAGAGGAGTATGTCGTCTGCATAAAGGGTGATCTTCTCATCCCATTCATCAGTGGGAGTTATTCAGGAACCCCATATTTGTGGATTGCAACAAATGGCACATTCCAGTGACTCGAGGGTTAGCGCAAAAAAGTGCGGTGAGAGCAGACATCCCTGCCACGTTCCTCGACCAGTAGTGAACATCTGTGAAGTCACACCATTCACTTGGACAATGGCCATTGGTGCTGCATATAGCAGTGCAACCAAGTTGTGGAATTTTGGCCAAATTCCAAACCTAATGAACAATTGTTCAAGAAACAGCCAGTGTACTGCGTCAACCGCCTTTTGCAGCGTCTAGAGAAAGAAATAGCCTGAAAGACATAATTGAGGCAATTCGTGGTGTACAAGGATCCTTAGAATCAGAGATTGATACACTGTCCACAGAATTTTGAGCAGACCTCCAGAAAATGGGCGAGAGAGTCCCAGAGATGGAGGACACTCTGCCGCCCTACAGACTGAAACAAAATCTTAAAAGAGAAAGTTAACCTGCTGATGGCAATGGGGGCCAAACTCGAAGACTATGAGGGCCGCTCCAGACGGAGCTGAGGGATCTAGTGAACAATTTCTCATCCTGAACATGCTGAATCCCAAAGGAGTCTCAAAGTTCTTTTCAATCCAGGGGGCCCACACAGCACCGATACCGCTTCCCCATCTGGGAGCACCACCCAGGACTATTAATGCCTGCATCTTCAATCAATGTGATTAGAAGCAATACTATAGGCTGCACGATGGGGTCCACCTTTACACTATGAAAATATGGCTGTAGTTTTTACCCCGACTTTCTGTTCCGAGTCGAACACCTTTGGCTCATATTCGACACATTTAACAAAGGTTTGCGCTAGAAAGATCTTGAGTGCATGATGTTTGTTCCTGGCTAAGTTATGCATAGTAGTGGAGGGTAAAACATAGACTGGATCGAGAGCTGGAGACCAGGGACAACCGACCATCACCCAGGGGCACTTAAAGAAATTGCAGAGGAGGTAGTGTGACCAATCACCTGTCGACACCCTCGGTAAACTGGGGCGCAGACCTCAACAATCGGAGATGATCCTAATTCGACTAGCCGCTGATGACTCACAATACTGCTATTCAATTTAAATCATGTGAACACGCATTTCTTCAGTCTAGAATTTGCATGCTATGTCTGAGGGTCGAAGATTTACATCCGTAGGGACCGTGGCTGTGGACATGTTGTCTCAAGCTTGAGCTAAAATGACATACTTGAAGGGGAAATGGAACTATCTTTATCAAAGAGCTGTGGATAGGCCTCCTGTGAATTCTCTATTTTTTGGGGTGACAGGCGCTGTGCACAGTTTGAGAGGGCAGGTATTTCGAAGCCTACCTTTGGAGGGTAGCAGGGAAGGGGGAGTTACGTAGGGGACTTGTTTGATTGCAGTTCACTTCACTTATTGTTGGGACTCTCTGTCTAGACACACACAGAGGAACGGACGGACCAGAGCCGCTGTGTGGAAAAAGGGGAGGCCCTGATGTGGTGATATATTGACTGGAGACACACCCGAATCCCAATGGCCAATATGAGACCACTACACCCACTGTTGTGGAATGCTAATGGGCTGGGCGATAGTATCAGTTTCAGTTTCATACGTCTTTATTTCGGTAGAATTCACCATAAAAGACATCACAAAAATACAGTTAAAACATTAAATAGAAAAAAAAACCACAATACATAATTTGCATAATACAAAGTCACATCTTAAACCGTGTTTTGGGTGGAAACTATTTGATTATATTTAACCAAAAGTTATGTAAAAACTCTAATTAAATGTTATCAAAAAGACGTACGTATAATAACCCTAGGATAAAAATATATGTATATATATATAAAAAAAAAAAAATATGAGGAAAAAAAAAAAACTCACTCATAGGTTATTCAAGGATAGACTAGCGCTGTGGATACTTAGCTCTAATGACCCAGGACCAGCCTAAAAATTTAGCTACTGCTATGGCCACTGGGAGTGATGTTACCGTCCCTAACAACCATAAGGCCTCATTGCCCCGTCTAGTGTTTAGGTTTCTACAGATTAGTTTCAGCCATTTTTTCCGTGGGGCGACATATGCAGGACAAACAAAAAAGAAGTGACCCACAGTTTCCTCCTGTTCTTTACACCATGGACACAAATTCCCAGACCCACCCTTCCATTTATGTGTGAACGATCTCAATGGTAGCGTTCCTATTCTAAATTGGTGAAAAAGTTTTCTGTCGATACTCATTATTATGGCGTCCCAGTAACTTTCCAGAACTGGGTCCACATTGTGACTCAAAAACCTGCCAGAAAGAGTTAACGAGCTATGTTCCACAATCAACTTATTTCTATAAACAGCCCAGAACTGATCCTTGAGATCCTTTTTTGAAGGGAACACATTGTTCCCGGGGTCAGACCATAGTTGAATAAGGCCCATATCTGACAAGATGGATTTTACTGCTTTAAACCAGGGGAGATTGCCACAGCCCACTATATGTCTAAGATCATCTATTCCCGCAGCAAATGTAGCCAATTCAGGGGTTACCCAAATTCTCCTCCAGAGTAAGATGATCCTTAGTTTTGACAATTCTTCTATTGGGTTACAACCCAGGTCCAACAGTAATGGAAGCATAGGGGTCGATTGTGGAAGACCCACCAAGTTTCGTAAAAACTTATTTTGGATTTTCTTAAGTTGGGACAAATCAACATAGCCCCAAAGATCTGCTCCATATACAATGGCCGATCTAATCTTCATATTATAAATTTTAAGCGCTGGGCTTATTCTCTTGGTAAGGGAGGATCTCTGCTCCTTAACAAGTGTCCCACTCAACTGTGAGAATTTTAATGACAATACATCTAGCTGGGCTGTCCATCTTAATCTATAATCTAGTACCACCCCCAGGTAAGTCATCTCGTTCACCTGTTCCAAATTTGTGCCATTAAGACTTACTTGGCCTAATCTTGGTCTATTTTTAGTGAAAACCATAAACTTGGTTTTACTTGTATTGACCTGCAGGTCGTTAGCATCACAGAATTCTGCAAATTTGCTAAGTGCCAGTTGTAGCCCCTTTTGTGTTTTTGAAAGTATGAACGTATCATCCGCAAAGATGAGGAGGGAAAACTTCATACCGCCCAGGCTAGGGGCATCAGTGGGAGTGTCTGAAAAATATGCAACAACTCTATTAATGAATACAAGAAAAAGGGTTGGAGCAAGGACACATCCTGGGCGGACTCCTCGTGTCACCGGAAACTTTTTGGTGACTTGGCCCTGCATACCCCATCGAACCGGGGCATAATTGTTCTCATGAAGTCTTATAATTATGTCCAAAAGGTCCTTCGGCAGTCCAATTTGTGTCAGAGCTTCCCACAATTTGACTCTAGGAACCAAATCGAAAGCGGACTTTAGGTCCACGAAAGCCGCATAGATCACACCTCCACTTAAGACCACCACCTTCCAATATGTAACAATAAATCTTAAAACCTGATCTATTGTGCTTACGCAGGGCCTGAAGCCAGCCTGCATGGGTGACAGTATTGACATTTCGTCCATCCATGCTGAGATCTTAAACAGCACCATCCGAGAGATGATCTTTTGGATGACGTCAATAAGGCTAATCGGACTGCTGGCGTTCTGCTGCTGCTGCTGCCTTCCCGCTCCCGCTCCCGCTGCTTTGTGTCCTATGGCCGAAACTGCAGAAACTGCTAAATATCGCCACGAGTGCTTGGAGAGGACCTAGCTGTCGGGTAATGACCGCTCGCTGTATAGCTGTAGCGCTACCGGATGCGGCTTGACATTGTGCTCGGTGATTTCGCTCGGCGTCTTTTCAGAGCGAACCCGGATCTTCGCCGCTGATTGTCTATCGGCTTTTGCTGTTGCTTCACCGTTCTTCCGCTGCCTCTCCTCCCTGCCCCCTCGCATTTCTGTTCCGCGGGTGGTGTTACCTGGGCCGAGCAAAAAACACTGAAAAAACGCTGACGCTGGAGAGTGGATGAAAGGTAAGGCGAAATACCGCCCTGCAGCTTCTGTTGCTTCTGTTGCTCACTTCTCACTCGCTACGCCTACGCCAACACAAAAAAACGCCAACATCAAAAAAGTCATCAGGAATAAGACGGTGACCACACGTTTCTGTTGCTACTGCCATAAAATTGCCGCAATTGCCGCAAATTGAGTATTGCGAACTGCCTCAAACTGCCTCAAACCTCCTCAGCGTGAGTACTGCGCATAAGCAGTAAGCACCTGAAGTTCTGCTGTGGGGGGTTCCAATAATCAGGCTCATTATCGGACTCATTAACCTGTTTCCAACAGTCTCCAACTGCTACCAGTGCTACCAATTGCTTATGCAGTGAGTGAACGTGTGTGTTTCTGCCAGTTTGCCAATTGCCAATTGCTACTGCTCAGCCCTGCCATTGCTAAGGGTCTGCTCTCTGTGTTTGTCTGTGTCGGTCTCCCCCGCCGCCACTCACTCAGTTACCAGTTACCAGCTACCAAGCTACCAAGCGGCCGCCAAGCGGGGAGACCAGAGGTTCCAGAAATCTTCTTCACTTTCATCTTCCATTTTGAGGAATCTGCGTATTTCTGTCAAACGTCTGTTTTCTAGACGACTAATACCATTCCTGGCCATTTTTTCTTTTTTTGGCTTTATTAGCCATCGCCTTGCTCCGCCGCCATGGCAGCAAGAATAAAGGGCAAGCAGGCCAAGCAGGAACAGGCAAGGGAGTTGTTGAAGTCGATTGCTAAAACTCCACCCGTAGTTAAGGGGGAAAGAAAAAATAAACGAAAAACTCAGCAAAAAAACGTCCTGCGACAAAAGGCCACAGTGACACAAGCAGGCAGAAATAAATACAATGCTTTAAGAGAACCAGATGAAGAAGACGATGAGTACAATGATGATGACCAGGAGGAGGGCGAAGGAGGCGAGGGAGACGAGGACGCTGAAAATCAGTCGCCATTCGACCAGTCAACAGGGCCAAGTCCACAAGATGATGCGGAGAAAGTTACTGAGAAAAGCGAGAAAGGCGAGGCGGATATGGAAGGGATGAATAAGGGAGCGAAGAAGGATCAAGCAGACACAGCAGCCGATAAAACACCTTTAGCTCAAGGATCAGGGCACAAATTAAAACAGTACCCCCTTTTCTCTAAACCCCTCCTTCAGCAGGGGCAACTTTCAAGCACCCCCCTGCGAGGTGGGATGAATCTGGGAGGGAAAACCGACATGCCAGTGCAAGATGATTTGAGCGCTGGAGGAGTGCTAACCAGCTTTATAACGCCTGAGCTACCAGAGGCAGCATTACTGGCAGTGGGAGATCAGGAGGTCCTTAAAGAAGTGACTCTTACATCACCTCCAGCACCTACAACATCGGCCCCAGATAACAGCCTAAGTCATGAGTGCACCATGAAAACCTACAGCCAAGAGTTAAGCCAACAGACATCCCAGGCGTCCCAGATATCTCAAGAGGAGGGGTTATTTTCCCTTCCGAATACCACAAAAACGAACTCAATCGAAATTATGCTTGGAACCATCCTTCAGGAGCTAAGAGATTTTAAACACTCCCAGGCCCAGGAGATTTCACAACTGCACAGTAGGCTCACGAAAATGGAAGAGCGCTTGGGAAATATTCCTTTAAAGATTACCGAAGCTGAAACTCGGATTTCTTCCCTGGAGGACTCTTTATCAGCAATTCAGAAAGACCTGCTGGTGGCCAATAAAGAAAGAGCCCAGCTAGCAGAAAAAATGCAGGACCTTGAAAATTATAACAGGAGGTCGAATTTACGCCTGGTAGGCATACCTGAGGGACTTGAAGATAAGGATGTAGTCAAGTGGTCAGAGTCTCTCCTGAAAAAAGCTATACCCGAACTTCAAGGGGACTTAACAATTACAAGGGCACACAGAGTCCCGGCATACAAACCTAACAACTTGAAATATCCGCGTACAATCTTGCTTAACTTTTCTGATTTCAGAGTGAAGGAGAGAATTTTAAACACTGCATACTCTAAGAAATCATTTAATTCGGAAGGTGTAAATAATTTCCGGATATTTTCAGATATGTCGGCGGCCTCTGCACACAGACGAAGGGACTTTGTGAAACTGATTGACTCATTCAAAAGCGTGGGAGCACAAGCAATGATCGTGCAGCAGTCGAAACTCAAAGTATTGGCCAAAGGGAAGTTTTTTATTTTTACAATCGTTCATGAAGCGCAGGCCTTTCTAGAAAGCTTAGGAGCTTAGCTCACAACTGATTCAGTTTTGTTCGTCGGACGGGGCTAAGGCAACGCCAGGAAGCACACAAGGATGCAATGTAATGGCATCCAAAAAGAAGAAACATCAGAGAAGGACGGAAGTGGGACACGGGGGGGGTACCGTCCACTCTAAGGGGGGTGGGGGGTTGGGGTGGTGAGGGGAGGTGTTGCAGGGGAAAAAAAGAGAGTTCATATATTGAAGAGTTTTCTGTTCTACTATCTAGTTCTGCACAGTCATGGAATGGCCAAGATTAATAATCTTTAATACAGCTTTGATGTTTGCGTTTTTGCACAGGGGAGGATTTAAATTGCTGCGTACAGATGTACAGGTTATTTGCCTATTTTGCACAAAGCGAGGGGTCTGTTATCATAAATATATGCACTGCTCATTTGCCTATTTTTGCACAAAGAAATGGTCTGCTGCTAGTATTATCTGCACTGTTTACTTACCTATTTCGCACAAAGAAATGATTTGCTGCTATTTATTTGCTGCTATTTGTATTGGCACTGCTCATTCGCTTATGGCTGCACATGGAGTTGTTGTACTATTGCACAACCCATTCGACTCATTCGCACAGAGAGTGTGTGCTTGCCTATTTTGCACAATGAAATGATTTGCTGCTATCTATTTTTGCTGCTATTTGTATTTGCACTGCCCTTCTGCCTATTGCTGCATATAGAGTGTTTGCCTATTTGCACGAAGAGAGGTCTTTAGATATTTATTGTGCTATTACACTGCTCATTCGCCTTATTTACACAGAGAGTGTTTGTTTGCTCGCTCCTAGCATTCTTTGCACAAATGCTACCTTTCATTATTGTTGTAGAATGACTGTATCTATGGGTTTACGCATAGGGAAAGGGCTGGCTAGGGTTTATAATTGCACTGCCTATTTGCTCATTTGCACAGAAAGAGGCTTGTTTTTGCCTCCTATTTCGAACTTTCTTAATGCCAATGTGTATAGCCTGAATCTTAAAAATCTTCTCAGAATACATATTCACTATGGGCGTTTCTGAGCATGTCTCTAATTATCGCCCTTTTAAAACCCAAACAAAATGCTGAAGTTTATCTCCTTTAATGCAAATGGTCTGAATAATGTTCGCAAAAAAAATGCCATCGAATGTTGGTTAAAAAATTAATTTAAATCCTGACATTATTTATCTACAAGAGACCCATTACAAAGACCAGGCGGATGCAGATAAAATAATCAAGAGCTGGGCCGGTTATACAATATCAGCTTCAGCCGGATTGGCGCAGAGAGGAACATGTATATTGATAGGAAAACATCTAGACTTCACTCTGGCAGGTACAGCCACAGACCCCAGAGGTAGATGGGCTGTGGCATATGGGAAAATAAACAATGTGAATATTAGCTTAGCTACAATTTATGCCCCTATCCTAGATGATTCTCAGCCAATCTTGGGGCTAAAGAATGTCTTAACAGGCCTTCCTGGGTTAATAGTATGGGGGGGTGATTTTAATTTATTACAAAGACTCATCCAAAAAAGATCGCCGTCAAAACAAACCGCAATCAGCGTTGGCGATTCAAAGTTGTAAATTAGACCTCGATATCAGGGATCATTGGCGAATTAACAACCCTCTCAAACGAGAATATTCATGCTTTTCGGCTAAATATAACTCAGCTTCAAGATTGGATTTTTTCCTAACCTCCCATGAGCTAGAGTTATATAACTATGTCCATTTATCCAATGCTTTTTCGGATCACGCGGCGCTCTCTATGGAGGTAAAACTGGGACCACAAGATATAAGTGCTTCGAAACGATGTTTTTTTAATAAATCCAATCTCCTAGATCCCCAATGGTGTACAGAAATCGAAGAATTTATAGACCAGTTCTTTGCACAAAATAGAGGGACAGCCCCATTAAACACGACTTGGAATGCATTTAAAGCCACTCTACGGGGTTTAATTACATCTAAAGAAATCCCAAAATATAAGGCAATAAGGGAGGAGAGAAGCAAATTACAAATTGATCTTACAGAGGCAACCCAATACCACTACAGGGTGAGAACATCGCATTCTGGGCAAAAACTCTCCGAGGCTAAGGGTAGGATGAGGGATTTTTATTACGCCTTGGGCGAAACTAATAGTAATTTTTACGCCCAGAGGATATATGAAGAGAGCGAGTATACCGGGAAGCTCCTGGCATGGTAAGCCAAGGAAAAACAGGCTCGCAATAGAATAAATCAATTAACCGACCCCATTACTAAACTACACGTTAAAACTACAGCCTCAATCGGCGGGTGGTTTTTGAAACATTATGAGGGAGTCTATCAAACAACTGAAGAGGCCTCATCGGATTCAATAGGGGAGTTTTTATCCCATCTTACAATTCCCAAGTTAGAGGATGGAGACAAGAAATGTCTCATCGAGACTTTCTCAGAGTCTGAACTAGATGAGGTGATCGGTTCCCTCCCTAATGGTAAGGCTAACGGAGACGATGGTCTCCCGATTGAATTTTTTAAAATATTTGGAGGAACTTTGCGTAAAGAACTTTTAACCTTAGTTAATGATCTACTCCAAGGAGGGACCCCCCCGGACTCTTTTCACTCCGCTGTAGTGGTAAGTATTTAAAAAAAAGGAAAGGACAGGGAGAATATGAATTCGTACCGACCCATAAGTCTATTAAATACAGACTACAACATTTTTACGAAGCTTTTAGCAAATCGATTGAATAAAATAGTGGGACGCCTGGTAGTTAATGATCAGTGTGGTTTTATTGCAGGCAGACATCTCCACTCAAATACAAAGTTCGTATTGGAGGCACTAGATTTTTTTTTAAATTAATAAAGTGAAGGCCCAAATATGGTTTTTAGACACAGAAAAAGCGTTCGATCTAGTGTCATGGAACTGCCTTTTTGCTATTTTGCACAGTTTTAGTTTCCCGAAAGTTTTTATTTCTCTTTTAAAACAACTATATACGAATTGTAGGGCACAGATTATTATCAACAATTCTAATATTGGGACATGCCAAGTCACTAGAAGTACCCGACAAGGTTGCCCTCTGTCGCCAATATTATTTGCATTATTTATTGAACCTTTGGCGATTGCGATTAGAAATATACGAACTGACACAGTCCCGGTAGTCGGCATGACTAACATAAAACTCTATGCCGATGATATTGCCCTGTTTTTGGATTCTAACCCCTTAAGTCAAGCGAAAGTTTTAAAAATATTCTCTGACTTTCAAAAATTAGGGGGTTACAAGATTAATGTTAACAAGACGGAAATTATTTTACTAAATTGCACTGTAGACACTTTAATCCCAGAATTTAGGCAAATATACAATCGATTGCCGAAGAGATATCTGGGAATATTTATATCGGATAACGTAGACAATTTGTTCTCACTTAATTATTCACCATTGCTAAAAAAAGTTGGGTCTCTTCTGGAACGCTGGAACTTATTACCCCTGTCTTTAATAGGCCGAGCAGCACTTATACAAATGTCAATTCTACCTCTTTTTAATTTTTTATTTAATGCAGCCCCCTGTGTTATCCAGGTCTCCTTCTTTAAAAAAGGGGATGCCTTGATTTCTTCTTTTCTTTGGGCCCAAAAGACCCCCAGGCTTGCACTTAGCACTTTATATTTCTCATCTGCACAAGGAGGGTTGTCCTTCCCAAATATTAGAGAATATTATTCCGCGTCATTTGCACACCACAGTTTTAGGTTTTTCTTTTTAGATACTAATGAGGCAGACCATTTTTTTATGAAGAAGATGTTGTCAGAAGTAAAAATAAATTATCCAATTAGAACCACGAAGGATCCAAAGAAAGTTCGCTACAAGTCCCTCCAGTGGATTTTCAGACAGAAAATCCAGTTTCTGAGGTTCCACTGTATTCCCAAAATATGTAACACAACAGACTTGAATAATTTTAACCTTGGGGAAGAGGGGTGTCTGGATAGTAAAATAATAAATCTCTGGAAAGATAATGGCTTTGAGAAAATTGAGGACTTCCTTGTTGGTAACAGGTGGAAGTCATGGGAACAAATTGCCAGACAGGTACAGCATTCTCATTCCATTTTAAACTCGTCTTTTTTTATGCTCAATCCAATACTCAGAGAGCTGGATATTGTAAATCTTTATTATAACGAAACTATTTCAACAGCATTGAATAATAAAATTAAAAAAAAGATGAGTACTTGGATTAAAATATTGAAGGAGAACAAGGAGCAGGAATTGTCCAGTAAGAGTATTGAGAGGTGGAAAAAAGGGAAGATATCGAAATCAACCAACAAGTATGGGATAAAATAAATAAATTTAACAAAACTATCTTTCGCGGCGCTAATTTTAAACGCATGCAATTTTATAACAAATGGTTGATCTATAGAACTCCTTCTTATCTCCATAATATCTTCCCCCTAGTTCCGGATAAATGTTTCCGCTGTGAAGACAAAGGAAACTGGAAACATATTGTTTCAGAATGTCCTAAAATTCAGCCACTCTGGAAGGAAATTGAAAAATACCTCTCCCTCGAGCTTAAAACCTCTATAATATTTGACGATTTAGTCGCTGTTTTAGGCTGTTCAGCGATTCACACTCAGTATGATGAATTCTTTTTTATTGCTTCTTTAATAGCTAAATCGCTTATTCTACAGTCCTGGAAAACCAACCAAGTACCGACATTTCAGGCTTGGAAGGCTAAATTATTACAAATCCAGGGCAGGGAAAGAAAATATGCGTTAAGATCTGGGGCACTAAAGAAATATGAAAAGTTCTGGAGTGTGTTCGAACAATAATTTTTTTCTTTTCTACTTTTCACTGTCTGATAACATCCAAATCTTTGGTGTATTCCCAGATTCATTAGTCTGCTTTTATGCACTTTGCACTTTATAATTAAGCACTGAATGGTTTAAAATGTATTATGTTTTTTCTATTCAACTTTGCACTTTATAATCAAGCTGTTGATAATCAAACGCTAGCATTGATTTGTATTTATATTTATACGCCATGTACTGTACTAAATTTCTCAACAATTGCATTTTGTAATATTGATATGTGTGTATGAACTCTCAATAAAAATATTTAGAAAAAAAATAAAATAAGGCTAATCGGACAATAGTTTACTGGCAGTGAGCGAACCCCCTTTTTAAAAATTGGAAGGATTTCCGCCCCCTGCCATGAGTCTGGTATCGGGGCTCCATCTGCCACAGCATTAGCGACTTTCAATATGTAGGGGACCCAAGCTGCTTGATCAAATATGAAGAGATCTGAGGGAATGCAATCTATACCAGGAGCTTTCCCCCCTTTGGTCAGGCTTAAGGCCAACTCTACATCTATACGATCAAAGAGGGGGGCTAAGCCCGGAGTTCTTGGCGGGGCCACACGCACACTTGCGCCAAAGGCTACTGAGGGACCAAGATTACTAAACTGTGCCCCAAAGTGTGCTACCCATCCTTCTTCCGCTACATAATTGGAAGGGAGTTGAGACTCATAGGAATTCCCCCATTTAAGAACATGCCAGAACCTCGATTGATTGGAAGATAAACTGGCCTCATAAAGATCCTGCCAGTGTTTGTCATCCCATGCTAATTTAGCCTCCTTCTGGCACTTTTTATATTCCAGCCTACCCTTCCGTATTGCTGCACTATCACGTGACTTGAGGGCTACTGATAGGCCAATATGGGCTTGACGACACAATCGATTATACCACTTACACCCACCCAGTGGTGTATGGGTTTTTTTCCGTTTTTTTTTAAGAAGTAAAAAAGATTGATTTCAAAGAGTTAAAAAGATTATCATGTAACCCACAGATATCGACAGGATCAGTCGTATTCTCCATAGCAAGCGTTGCCTCCACAACTTTCCCTGAAATTATTTTTAGGATGGCGGGCTCCTCCACAACCCTACACCACTGCACCCTTCTCCTATCATTCTCCAAGAACACATCTGCCGTGGCACAAGTATGCGAATCTCCCTTCAGGTGATTACTATCAAGAGCTAGGCTGAGCGCCAGTGGATTATGATCACTCTCAGGGCGATCCACCACTATCATATCAACCAGAGAGGACCAGCACTCAGCCCTAATAAGGATATAATCAATCCTACTCGTCCTTTGGCCATTGTCAAATGTATGCTTCCCATTTTTATCTGAAGGGGTACGCCCGTTCACGGCTCTCAGACCCCATTCTAGGCAGAACCCCATCCAGTGGAAAGCTGCTTCTGTCCCTTTCTTGATAGATGCTAGTTCTAGGGATGGAATCTTCCAAAGTTTATCCTCTTCTACCTGGAAGTCCATCTCACTTCCAAAGTAGGGCTCAAAGGTGCAATTTAAATCGCCTGCCAGGATGATGAAGGATTCCCTTCCAACTTGGTTAAGAATAAGCTCTAAGTCATTAAACATACCAGTTGGACTACATCCGCCCGGAATTCCCCGTACATAAACATTTATAATAAGTATCGCCTGGGAACCAGGTCTTAAAAGCTTGATCACAAGGATATCAGGATTTGTGGTGGGCACCTCTATGATATGATAATCCAGTGACTGTCTTAACCAGACACATAGACCCCCTGACGGTCTGCCCACTCCTGCCCTACAAGCTGGTTTGTGAAAATTAAGATACCCATGGTGGTGGATAGGGTTGGTCGCCCAGGTCTCTTGAAAGATTAAAATATCCCGATTGTTCACCATCTCCACCCACTCCTCAATTTGTACCTTATTGCGTAAGCCAGCTAGATTCCACGAAATAAGTTTCAGTGGTGCCGGATGATTTGCCAAATCCACCCGTGCGGACACATTCCCGCTAGATAGTATAGGGTCACCCTCCCTCTGGCCTAAAATAACCTATGTTGGTACATCGACCCTCCTAAGGGGGGAGCAGGTGTTATTAGTTACACCATCTCCACAAACAGCCTTCTCGAGTTCCAGGCTTCTCCCTTGATTCCCTCTGTATATGTCAATCTCCTCTTTTCCAACCTGAGATGCCGTTGCTTCCTGTGCCTCAACCTTATCTACTTCCAAGCTTGTGCCTTGATTCCCTCTTTATAAATCAGACTTCACATTCCCAACCTGGCATGCCATTACTTTCTGTACCTCATCATTAGCTATTACTTTATCTAATGTAGCAAAGACACCCAAACAATCTTGAGTGACCTCCATATCAGAAAGTGGCAGGTCGAGTCATTCGTTTGAATCAAGCCCAGAGAGAGGTTCATATAAGTTATACAGCGGAATGTTCCAATACTCGTTAGGTTTAGTAGGATTGGAAAAGTTATTAGATGGAGGAAAATATCTAAGGGGACATTGACGTGAAGGAAAAGAGGGAACATTATTTGTGTTTTTAGCAGAAAATGAAAAATGTGGAGCACAGTAAGCTAAATTTAAAGGATTAACATTTCGGCAGGTTGGGGGGTGGTTGGGAGGTATAAACAGAGCTTCGGGATAAAAATAACTCAAGTTACGAGTTGAAACTCCCCCCTCACTTCTTCCTGGAAACCAGTCGCTAATGTGCGTGACCACTCTATGGTCCTTAAAGTTTACGATCACGACATCCCCCTCAATATCTTTGGGTCTAGGACCCACCCATTTACATCGTCTGACAGAGATTATATCTCCGTTTAGATGTGGAGGGAGGGGTCTGTTGTTTCGCAACCAGAAGATAACTTTATTTTTAAGATTAGCATTATATTCAGTATTTCCATTAGGAATAATTGGGACACCAGTTAGAATGATCACATAATAAGCTGACTCTGGGGGTAATTCCACTATATTCCTACGATTTGAATTTACTCTCTGGGTTTTAACTATCCCCGGGATCATAGTTGGAGCATTGGTGGGTGGAGGCGGCTTTTTAAGGGCTGGCATGTGCTTCTCTTTATGTATATCATGTACAGCCGTCGGCTTAATAGAGTTTGGGGGAGCAGTTTTACTATTAAGTATTGGATTTTCTTTCTCTTTCTGTGGTCCACTTATGTTCGATATTTTAGAGGTTGGCTGGTATTTTATTAGGGACGGATCCTTGGGTTTGACGAGGTTGGAGTTTGCACTAGGGCAGGAAGCTGCCAGGAAGCAATCAATTTTTTCCCCTAATCTTCTGACTCTCTCTATAAGTGGGAGCAGATAAGATTTTAGGAGACGTTCAAACATCTCCATTGTCTCTTTGGTCGACGGAGTTTGTTCTCCTGGAATAGATGGTAATTGGGTACCTATTAAAATATCCCTCTCTGGATGACCAGATGGTTTATCCTTGGGGTCTGCCAGAGAAGGGATAACGCATGAAGAATTTTCCCCTTTTTTAACCCCCCCTTTTCTCCTTCTTTTCTTTGGTGGAGAGTGATGTGCCCTCGGGGGTTTCTTGGAGTTGTCTTTAGTCGCACTAAAAGTGACTGATGGAAGTGTCTCTGTAGGTGCGTCAGTGTCGGTTGGTTGATTGGAAAAAGTTGACTGAAATTGGGAGACAAGATCCAAGACAACGGGAGAGTTTAAATCTATAGGACAGTTGGAATTAATAGGAAGGCCATTTAGGGTACCATCATTAGTGATGTCAATTTGAACAGGAGTTGTGCTATGATCTTGAAAAATAAGTGGAATGTGGTCGGTGCTAAATAACTCAGCATCTGTTTCCAAGCTACTTGTGTTACCAGGTTGTAAAGATATAGGTACCTTCTGGGGAGAAATCAATGGTTTCTTTTTAAGTAAATCTATGGAGAGGCGGCGCTCCGCACGTTTCTCCGCTAACATAAGTTCTTTGTCTATTTCTTTGGTTGCCCTTGCAAAATATTTGTCTAAGGGACCAAGTATAGAGACCCCAACAGTAGAAGGTAAAGAGTTACACATGTCAGTAGACATCCTAAGCACTCGGGGCACCCCGAATTACTACAATCTACAATCAACAGGAGAAATAGCACCAAAAGATAAATGTTATGGGATGGGCCCAGCCCAGCCTCCTGCAGCCCCTGACGGCCACAGACGGCCCGCCCTTTGCCCGGGCTTCTCCCGGGACGCTCCCGTGCAGCGGGAATGACGGTTGATTGATATAGGAACCTTGATTAGTGGGGCGGGGCAAGCAGGGAGAGCGGCCCAGGTGAAACAGATTCAGGCTGGCGAGGACTCCTGGGAGATGCAGTCCCGGTCCCGCTGCTCGCAGCCCTGCTCCAACCCACGCACCCACAGCAAGCTCCAAAGGGCAAACACTCCCCAAGTCCACAGTCCCGCAGCAGCACACACCAGGAAGCGGGACCCGCGAAGCGGGTTCCGCGAGGCGCAGCACGCAGGAACAGCAAACAAGGCACAAGGTCCCGGCAGGTAAAAAGGATTCAGCAAAGCGTCCCAAATGTAGTCAGGAAACAGGGGTTTTTAAAATCGGTAGTGGGGCGGGGCAAGCAGGGAGAGCGGCCCAGGTGAAACAGATTCGGGCTGGCGAGGACTCCTGGGAGATGCAGTCCCGGTCCCGCTGTTCGCAGCCCTGCTCCAACCCACGCACCCACAGCAAGCTCCAAAGGGCAAACACTCCCCAAGTCCACAGTCCCGCAGCAGCACACACCAGGAAGCGGGACCCGCGAATCGGGTTCCGCGAGGCGCAGCACGCAGGAACAGCAAACAAGGCACAAGGTCCCGGCAGGTAAAAAGGATTCAGCAAAGCGTCCCAAATGTAGTCAGGAAACAGGGGTTTTTAAAATCGGTAGTGGGGCGGGGCAAGCAGGGAGAGCGGCCCAGGTCAAACAGATTTGGGCTGGCGAGGACTCCTTGGAGATGCAGTCCCGGTCCCGCTGCTCGCAGCCCTGCTCCAACCCACGCACCCACAGCAAGCTCCAAAGGGCAAACACTCCCCAAGTCCACAGTCCCACAGCAGCACACACCAGGAAGCGGGACCCGCGAGGCGCAGCACGCAGGAACAGCAAACAAGGCAGAAGGTCCCGGCAGGTAAAAAGGATTCAGCAAAGCGTCCCAAATGTAGTCAGGAAACAGGGGTTTTTAAAATCGGTAGTAGGGCGGGGCAAGCAGGGAGAGCGGCCCAGGTGAAACAGATTCGGGCTGGCGAGGACTCCTGGGAGATGCAGTCCCGGTCCTGCTGCTCGCAGCCCTGGTCCAACCCACGCACCCACAGCAAGCTCCAAAGGGCAAACACTCCCCAAGTCCACAGTCCCGCAGCAGCACACACCAGGAAGCGGGACCCGCGAGGCGCAGCATGCAGGAACAGCAAACAAGGCAGAAGGTCCCGGCAGGTAAAAAGGATTCAGCAAAGCGTCCCAAATGTAGTCAGGAAACAGGGGTTTTTAAAATCGGTAGTGGGGCGGGGCAAGCAGGGAGAGCGGCCCAGGTGAAACAGATTCGGGCTGGCGAGGACTCCTGGGAGATGCAGTCCAGGTCCCGCTGCTCGCAGTCCTGCTCCAACCCACGCACCCACAGCAAGCTCCAAAGGGCAAACACTCCCCAAGTCCACAGTCCTGCAGCAGCACACACCAGGAAGCGGGACCCGCGAAGCGGGTTCCGCGAGGCGCAGCACGCAGGAACAGCAAACATGGCACAAGGTCCCGGCAGGTAAAAAGGATTCAGCAAAGGATTCAGCAAAGCGTCCCTGGCGATAATATCAAGAGGGGAGTGGTTCTACAATATTTTAATAGACACGCCCCAGAATACTAATGCTGCAGGAGACACAAATGAGGGCAAACAACTGTAAAGCTTTAGACAGATATGGCTACAGAATGTGTGCCCATGCAGGCTTCACACTGGGATTCACTCCTGTCTGCATGAAAAAATACTCGGTATCAAGTATACCAGGACACTTTTCAGGCAATTGAGGTGGAGGTGTGCCTGCTGCTTTTGAACAGGGACCTTTAAGAATGACTGCGTCCAAATGCTATTGGGCCATCCAGATGGTGGCCATAAATGATGGGGTCTTTGCAGCACAAATGGAGTGGCACAAGATGAGTAGCAGATGATATCCCGCAGAACTGAACAGAAACCCACCTCTGAGATCGATGCCGATTTACTTCAACGGTGGTGAAAATATGGAATGCGGTGACAAAATACCTGGGTGGGAGAATAGACTAACAAGAGAAAAAAACACTGTGGGATTTGGCTACCCAGTCTGATCTGGAGAAACCACAACCTTTCACAAACTGGGACCCAATAGACATCTATAAATTGGGTGACATATGGGTGGGGAGAGATTTGGTATCTTTACAGGATATAGTGAATGAATTTAACCTGGCTGAATCAGAAACCTGTACAGGTCGGGCTTGCCTGACTTTCCACATTAAATAAGGTACATAAGTAGAGGAATCCTCCCCACTGGAAGACAGGCTACTGACTGAACCTATGTTTAACAACTTCGGTGCTCATGACGGCTCCCGGCCGTCATGAGTCACAGTAGACATGTGCTCATGACTGCCGGGAGCCGTCAGAACGTTGCCGCTCCGCCCACTCGCCGTTAATTCCCCGCTTTTGCGGAAGAATTAATCAGTGGCGTAGTTCTGACGGCTCCAGGCTGTCATGAGCACACGCCCACCGGGAGCCGTCATAGGTACCTGAGCGCCACGCCCAACCCCGCCCACCCTCGAACCGAGGCCAAATTCGCGCCGGGCGAAGGGATTAAAAAAGCCAAATCACTGATATATATAAAAATTTGAAATCATTCACCAGACAGGTTGCTACATCTTAGATGGGAATGGGAGGCTGATGTAAAGGGCCTGGACAATGAGGAAAGGGAGGAGGCTCCAACAGCCCTACGTAAGCTTGCTATAAAATCCTGCTTTCAGCTTGTCCAGCTCTGTATTCTAACCCACTCCTATTACTCAAGATTGACCTAGAATGACCAAGTGTTATTAACGGACAGAGAGTTATTGATTATTATCAATGGTAAACAGATATGAAGGTCTAGCAAATTATTCTCATCTTTATGTTTTTATCTAATTTTATATTTTTAAGACACAATAATTTCCCAGGAGGCATTGGCATATATGTTAATGCATTATTGGCCAAATAAAATTGCACTGTGATTGACAAATTGTTGCTTAAAATGTTCTTCAGTACTTCCACATTATGTACATATCTTCATAGTTTGAATGATCAAAAAAATTAATCAGTAGTAAAATGCAAGCCCAAATTTATCCTAATGAGGTAAACCATTGGAGTCGCTTTCCATTTCAACCCCTCCGCTGCGCCGAACGTTCCGCGCTGGTGCGGAACGTTCTAATGCGTGGGCGGTGCCGGAACGCCGAGGTAGTGCACGCGACGTCTGCTGAACGTGCGCCGCACTGAAGGGGTTAAACAGTTATAGTCATGTGTAATGCGCCCTTTAGGGGCTGAAAACCAATCAAATTATATTTTGATTGCACATTCTATAACTATAATTTCACAAGTTTCATCAAGTTCCGTTAAATTGCTGAGGAGTTTAGCGATGTTGTGATCCTGGCATTATAATTCACTGAAATGTGAATATTGTGAAACTAGATCTTGTATAACTCTCCTTTTTTGCTGACAAAAGACCAAGAGTATTTGTAGCTGGAGGAATATATATGTTCAAAAACATTTAAAAAGTTTTAGTAAATACTGAAACTTTTATTGCCATAATGTCAAGTTTATTTATATTCAAGTCAACGCAGCTTCAGTTTACATTGGTTCTCAAAGAATTGTCAAATCCTCTCTTGCATGGACTTTCAAACAGAACATTTCCAGCTTTGGAATCACTTGATTGTCAGTCAATTGAACTCCTGTGTCATCCACATTTTGTGTAAACATATTATCTGTCGGTGCAAAAAACCGAAAAAGACTCTGGCTATGACCTGCATAAAGGTACATTCCAACTCAGAATACTGATGTAATCATTAGGGGATTTGGTGATATAAAACCTTTGTGTGAGACTGTAGAGTTTTTAAAAGACTTCTGTGAATTTTATATACACAATATTGATGATGACAGAATGCAAGTTTTACATTGATATTCAATAGCAGGCTCTGAATAAGAAGTTGTGATAGTGTTGTGTTTGTGAGGGTGTGAGTCCGGTGAACATGAGCAGATGGTAAATGTATGAGGAGATCGCGTCATGGAGTGGGGGGAAGAAGGTGCTACCCAATCAGAAAAAGAACTGTGAGTGGGGCTTGGCTACTGCTTCACTAAAAGCCTCATGTGATTTTACAGGGTGGAATTACTGCACAGTAAAATTGGGTCTGGTTGTACAACACCCAGGAAAACTGGCCGTGCAAAAATGACCTACTTCAACTCTGACAACGTGGAATTCCATGAGATAATTCTGCTCAGCCTGACTCCTAATGAAGGCATGCATGGCCATCATTTAACATCATCATTGTGAATAGTTGGAATGATCACATATGTGCCACTTAGCCTAAGGTAATCTTTGATGTTGCAAAATCAAGTCACATATTGCTTTACTATAAAATGGAGATGTGGTGTTAACAAAATGTTGATATCTTCTACAAACTTTTTTAACTTTATTTTCCAGTTTACGTCATTTCAAAAGATACATACATGCAAATCTGTTCACTAGTGATTACAATGCCATTGTCGCATGAATAAACATACACAACTTAGAAGTTAAATAGATACTATGCCTGGCAAGGCCGGTACGATGAATACAGTAACAATCTTTCATAAATTTACAAGTTCTATGTTACTTGAACAGCTTCAGCCAGGATGTATTAATGGGAATAGATATATTTAGTAAATGGCTCATATGAAGGGCAACGACTTTATAGTATTTTGAAAAAAAAAATCTGAGAAGAGTAAATTTGGACTTTTATAATGAAGTGCTTCTAGTTTTTGAACACAGAAAAAATATGAATCCTTCCGTAGTCTAGGTTACCTAATAGGAATTTTAGGTGAAACTTTAATTTGGTTGCAGGAAATTCTCTCATATCTATTGGAATAGAGGACAAAATGTGAGTGGGAAACATAGCATTTTTCTCAGGTAGACCCAAACTCATCATATCATAATTAACCATTGCTTCATTCTTTCCACTAATATCATCACTGCACTTACTTATTGCTAGCTGAGTATTTTTTTCACATAATGAACTAGGAATGTATGATCCATTCTGCCTGTTATCTTATCTCTTGGTGTGCAAGCTGAGGCTTTGAGATTCATTAATTCCTATGTTATCAACAGCACAAGCTCAAGATCCATTATATGGCCCACACCGCATGCTGATGATGGTCCTGTAAAATCTGTTTAATGCGACCGAAATATCAGCTTTACCATTGAAAAAAGTCTATCCTTTGGATACCTCGATCTAGTTCTCTTAGGCTGAGGGACATCTTTAGAACCTCTGTTAGTGATGAGTGTCTATTGTTTATTTTTTGTCATTTTGTACTAGAACATGTATATAACTAATGTATTTCATGTCAGGTCTTTATTGCTTGTTAAATTTGTTTTTATAAATAATGGCAATCAATTAATTGATTTTGCCCTTTTATAATAATTTATGGATGTCACTGAGACATATACAATACGTTTTTGGTACCTCATAGTGGTTTCAAAGAACAAGCTACACTTAAGCCTTGTTTGGAATTTGCTTTTCCCAAGAGACAATCTATATTTTTTATTATTGATATTTATCCCACCCCTCAGTACGCCTGCTCACCTGTAGCTGGCCAGCAAGTCATTTATGCTGATGTGTTGCTGGCCCTTTGTGTCAGCTCAATCTCCAACGCAGGAGCTAACACTGTCTAAAAGGCAGACCTTGGTGCTGGCAGCCAACCAGATGGATGGAAAATCAAATCAAATCAACATGACTAGGCACCACCCACTAAGGTACATTATATCACGAATTCAGTAAATAAGTGTAACAGCGCATCTAATTCAAAACCAGATAAAATGCTTCTTGCTGTACTGATAAAAAGCGTAATTTGGAACCATACTTCATGTTGGCTCGATCTGCTTTATATTACTTGTCACAGACTAGAAGTTAGATATGGGGGCAGGCAGTCAGTGAAACAGCAGTAACACAAATTAAATCAACCACGCAGGGCACCACCTGCCAGGCTGCAATCTATCACAAGATCAGTAGGTTTGTGTGACAGCTCTTCTAGTCCAAAACCAAATAAAGTGTGCTCTTAGGTAGTGATATAAGCCCTAATACCAGCCTTCAGATCTAGTTAGTTTATGTAACTCGGTGTTGGACCTAGATTACCCAAGCCTACATATGGTAGCTTGGCACAGTAGTGGTTGCAGCTAAACTCAAGGCGTTGGTTAAGTGCTTACAAGACCCACTCACAGTATCTCAGTGATGAACCACTAAAATAAAAGACACAACACCAAACTTAGGAAAATACCAGTACCTTTTATAAAAATAATATACTTTCTGGTTCTTGTTTTAAATCAAAGCAGTACACAAATAATTTACACTTTTCTCATAGCTCTCAAGTGACTTCTAATACTTTTCCTAGTCAGTAAATAAGAATCAAAGGTACATTGCATTTGGAAATTGCTTATAGTTAACTCTACCAGTCTACTCCTTTAATCACTGGTTACAGAAGGGTAAATTCACATTAGAGATTCAGTGTGCCATTTGCAGTGATATTAGCCTGCTTCAGTAGTTATTTTCAATAAGACATTGCATCAGTCTCCAGCATCACCACTCTGCATTCAATTCTGAAAATACCCTGATATATAAAACTAGACCTCAGCCTTAATTGACTTTAAATTCTGTAATATGCTCTTATTCCTCCTTTCCACAGCTGAGATTATTAATCAGAGCAAAGTTACCCCCAGTTCTCAGAACTTCCCAGGGGCCCCTATTCCCTGCTCCTTACTTTAGCGTGGGGACGATGTTGTCCCAGTCCCCACGCGTCACCGCTGCCTTAAGGCTCCCTCTGGTTTCAAGATCTCACTGTCTCTTCCTCCCGCCGAGCCAGCTGCTTGCTCGGGGCTGGGGCGGTGGAATGACGATGATCACAATTCCCCCCTTCCTGCTCGCGTCAGCTTCTTTCCGTGACACTCGAGCGGGGAGGGTAAAGACGAAGCCACGCTTTGGCCTCCTTTCTGCTCCTCACCGGGAAGGATGTCCTCAAGCAACGCCCTCTGCGCGGCGGTCCACTCGACGATCCGGAGACGCTCCCTCGGCGCCTCTCCTCAGGCCAAACACTTCCTCACCGGGCATGCGCGGAAGCGCTCGCTCTTCTCCCGCCTCCTCCGGCGGCCGCTCACAGGAAGGACGCTACTCGCCTGGACCTGCTCGGTTACGCTACCCCTCTTGCCTTCAGGAGCGGACGTGCTCCGGGCATGCGCGGAAGCGCCTCTGCACTCTCCAAGCCTTGGGGTGATATTGACGCGGCCGGTGCCCCCGGGGACCCGCAGACGATCGGAGCAGCGCCGCTGCTCTCCCTCAGTCACTTCCCTCACCGGCTCCAGGGGAAGGATGTTCTCCAGCAGCGCCCTCGCTCCTCAGGAGGTTTATGGCTCCACAGACCCACGACTTCACCAGGGCACGACAAGGAACTCCAGCCACGTCACGGGGCTCACAGCTGTTCCCCCACGCTGGTAGGTGCAGCGCTGGGCATTGGCAATTAGGGAAACCCTCTACTCAGAGCGACCTGTCAGGATTCGTTGGGGCTCAGTCTTAGAAGGGTCTTCCTTCACACGTAGCTTATTCTGATTCTCAACAGTTGATGTTTGGGGAGGGATTGGTCAGAGGTTGAAGGGGGAACGTCTCTCTGTAGTGACTGTCTGCCTCAAAGACAAACTAGTTGCTCCCAGTGCGTCCACCTCCTCTCACCACTGCCTCACTCCTCCACACTTGGATCAGCACAAAATGGCTGCTGGTCACTGGCCTTATATAGGGTGGCCTGAGACCTGCAGAAGTCTCTAGTCAATTCTAGAAAGTTCCCTAATGTTATCCTATGGACCTGTTCTCCAGTAGTGTCCGTTATGGCAGTTGGTGGACACCATCTTAGGTTTCTGGAGATCCCTAGATTTTCAAGGGGGCTAACTAGGCCTCACAGGTTATGAGGGAAAAATGGCGTCATCGCCAAGGAACACCTAGCCCCCTGACAGCATTAAAAAATTCCCTGATGGACATATGTAAAAATAAAAATAGAAACTCTGGGAGGCTAAGGGGGACAAAAATAAATCATGATGGTTAGAGTCTTCCCAGAAGCAGACAGGTCTAACACGCGTCCCCCCCAGCTGAAAGTGGGGAGAACTACCCAACCCCTTGGGAGTCCTCATCACTAAGGCGGAAATACCTGGATAGACCGTCTGCGTTGGCATGGTCTGCCCCAGGTCGGTGTTCCACCCTAAAGTCCATTCCCTGTAGGGAGATGGACCACCTTAGCAACTTGGGATTCTCCCCCTTCATTTGCATCAGCCAACGAAGGGGGCGATGGTCAGTATGAACTAGGAAGTGCGAACCAAACAGGTAGGGTCGCAGCTTCTTCAGAGCCCAAACCACCGCAAAGGCTTCTCTCTCAATTGTACTCCACCTCCTTTCCCTGGGGAGTAGTCTCCTGGACAGGAAGACCACGGGTTGATCCAAGCCCTCATCATTTAGCTGCGATAACACTGCCCCAATGCCATGTTCTGACGCATCTGTTTGGACAATGAATTCTCTAGCAAAATCAGGGGCCTTGAGAATGGGAGCGGAACACAATGCTTGTTTCAAGGTCATGAAGGCTCGCTGGCAAGCCTCCGTCCAGACTACCCGTCGGGGTTGCTTCTTGGAAGTAAGTTCAGTGAGGGGTGCCACAATAGTGCCATACCCCTTCACGAAGCGACGGTAGTATCCAGTGAGGCCCAGGAAGGCTCGGACCTCTGTTTGAGTCTTGGGGGGCTCCCAGGCGATGATGGTCTCAATCTTTGCCTGGAGGGGCTGCACCGTCCCTCTGCCCACCAAGTGACCTAGGTACACCACCGACCCTTGTCCGATCTGACACTTGCTGGCCTTGATGGTCAAGCCAGCCTGTTGCAGGGCATGAAGAACAGCTTGCAGGTGCTGCAAATGGTCCTCCCAGCTGCTACTGAAGACAGCAATGTCGTCCAGGTATGCAGCAGAAAAAGCTTCCATTCCCGAAAGGACCCTGTTCACCAGCCGCTGAAAAGTGGCAGGGGCATTCTTGAGCCCAAAGGGCATCACACGAAATTGGTAGTGTCCCTCAGGTGTAGAGAAGGCTGACCTTTCCTTCGCCTCCTCGGTAAGGGAAATCTGCCAGTACCCTGAAGTTAGGTCAAAGGTACTTAAGTATTGAGCAGCTCCCAGCCGGTCAATAAGCTCATCCGCCCGTGGGATAGGATGTGCATCAGTTTTAGTCACTGAGTTCAAGCCTCGGTAGTCCACACAGAATCTCAATTCAGGTGTGGTGCCTGGTGGGGCAGCTTTTGGTACCAAAACCACCGGGCTAGACCAAGGGCTACCAGAAGGTTCAATCACCCCTAGCTCCAGCATCTTGGCGACTTCACTTTTGATGTTGGCCTTCACCTTGTCCGACAGCCGGTAGATTTTAGATTTCACAGGTGGGCTGTCTCCTGTGTCCACGTCATGGGTACACAGGTGGGTCCTACCTGGGACAAGAGAGAACAGGGGAGAAAATTGCTCCAGGATCTGGCGGCAATCACTTTGCTGTTCAGAAGTCAGGGATGGCGAGAGAATCACTCCCTCCACTGATCCATCTTTTTCTTTGTACGAGAGAAGATCAGGGAGAGGTTCACTTTCTTCTTCCTCTGCTCCATCGGTCACCAGCATTAAGACAACCTCGGGCCTCTCATGATGTGGCTTGAGACGATTGGCATGCAGCACCCTGAGGGGCTGCCTCGGGGTCTTAAGATCCACCAAATAGGTGGACTTCCCCTTTTTCTCCAAAACCTCAAAGGGGCCTGTCCAACGGTCCTGGAGGGCATTTAGCTCTCCAGGTTCCATTACCCACACTTTCTGTCCAGGCTCCAGTTCCACTGGGTGAGCGTTGTGGTCATACCACTCTTTCATAACTGCTTGGCTGGCCTCCAAGTTGTCTGAAGCCTGCTTCCACAACTTAGCCATTTGGCTCCGGAAGGCCAGCATGTAGCTCACCACGTCCTGGGGAAGCTTCCTGGGAGTCTGTTCCCATCCGTCTTTCACCAGGCTGAGAGGTCCCCTTACAGGGTGCCCGTACAAAAGTTCGAAGGGGCTGAAGCCCACTCCCTTCTGTGGCACTTCCCTGTAGGAAAACAAGAGACAGGGTAGGAGGATGTCCCATTTCCTCCGTAGGCTCTCAGGTAGACTCCGTATCATACCTTTCAAGGTTTTGTTAAACCTTTCCACAAGACCATTGGTTTGTGGGTGATAGGGAGTGGTAAACCGATAGGTAACGCCGCACTCCTTCCACATGGCCCGCATGTATGCTGAAAGGAAGTTAGTCCCCCTGTCGGAAATGACCTCCTTGGGGAAACCCACTCTGGTGAAGATCCCCATCAGGGCCCTTGCCACTGCAGGTGCAGTGATGGTCCTCAGAGGTATTGCCTCTGGGTACCGGGTGGCATGATCCACCAAAACCAGTATGAACCGGTGTCCAGCTGAAGTTGGTGGATCCAATGGCCCTACAATGTCGATGCCCACCCTCTCAAAGGGGGTGCTAACGACAGGTAGTGGTTCCAGGGGAGCTTTTAGCTTCACCCCAGTTTTCCCACTGGCTTGGCAAGACACACACGTCCGACAATATGTATCCGACGCCACTTTCATTCGAGGCCAGTAGAAATGGGGGACAAGCCGGGCAAAGGTCTTGTCCTGTCCTAGGTGTCCTGCCAATGGTATCTCATGAGCCAGTTCCAGTAGAAAGGCTCTAAAGCATTGAGGGACCACCAAGGCTCTGGCTGAACCGTGGCCAGGTGCCTTGGGTTCACTGTAGAGGAGTCCATCCTCCCAGTAAATCTGGTAGCTCCCTTCAATGTTTCCCGCTGCCTGGGCGTTGGCCTGTTGCCGCAGCCCCTCGAGAGTAGGACACTCTTTCTGAGCTTTGCAGAACTCTTCCCGGGAAGGACCTCCCTCCACATGCCATTCAGTTGGGATGGGTAGGTTTTCCAGGGAAGCAACAGTCTCCCCGGTGGACTCCAGATCCACCTCCGCAGGTGGTCCAGCTGTCTCACGAGGTGGAGATGTCGAGGCAGGGTCCTCCGGCCTCCTGTCCTTCTCCTCTCTGGCAGCCGGCTGGGCCATTGTTCCAGGCTCCAGCGTCAATGAACTCCCCCTTCGGGCAGTCGCGGACCTTGTGCTGACACAAGTCCAGTCAGGGGGTCCCAACATCTCAGAGTGAGTCTGGTACTCCACCCTCCTCCAAGCATTGTGCTCCATATCATTCCCTAACAGGCAGTCAACAGGCACGGCAGGGCTTACGGCAACTCGAAGTGGACCTGCAACCCCTCCCCACTCAAAGGGAACCTCAGCCACAGGGTAGTGGCCCAATGTGCCGTCAGCCATTACGGCGGGATGGAGTACATCTGGGATGACCTGCTCTGGAGACACCAGCTGACTCCTTACCATAGTCATGCTGGCTCCTGTGTCTCTCAGAGCCTCCCCTCTACGGCCATTGATGGTGACCCACTGCTCATACTTAGTAGTATTAGAGGGCAGCTGGGTCTTGGGAACCATCTCCTTATCTCCCAGGGACACTAAGGTGACACCCGCCCGCTCCCCTCCATTAACCAAAGGTATCTCCTCCCCGAGCACTACACTAGTGATTCCCGGGGCTTTTCCTCCAGTGGGAGGGGGTGGTCTTTTTGGGCATCTCACATCTCCTTTATAGTGTCCCACACCACCACACTCAAAACAATGAACAACCCTTGGCTGCTGGCTTTGGCCAGGGGTAGGGTTGCGAGGGGGGTTACTCTTGGGGATGAATCCTCTGCCCCTTCCTTGCGAAGTATTTTGTGGCCCTTTTGAGAACTCCCTCTTAGTTTCCCCTCCCTCTTTCCTCTGGGGGGCGCCCTGTCCTTGCTTCTGGGAATTCCCTCCAGTCCCCTTAGTCGACACCCGGGTACTAACCCAGATGTCTGCCTCCTCAGCAAGCTTCCTGGGGCTGGTCAGCTTGCTGTCCACCAGATGCTGTCTTAGTTCGGGAAGACACTTCTCGAGTAGGTGTTCCTTGAGTATGAGGTCATATAGTCCCTCATAGTCTCCTACTTCGCTGCCTCTTACCCAACCCTCCAGGGCCTTCCTGGAGTAGTCCAAGAAATCTACCCAGTTTTGCGTGCCCAGCTTGTAGCTGCCCCGGAACTTTTGCCTATATTTCTCAGGGGTCAACCCAAACTTCTTGAGCAGCGCTGATTTCATAGCCGGATAGTAGGTCTGTTCACTCTGGTCAAGAGCCAACAAAGTATCCCTGCCAGTGGGGGGCATGTATTTGTATAACCCACCTCCCCAGTGGACTTCCAGAATCCCATGGGCCCTTAGCGAGACCTCGTAGGCGGCTAGCCACTTAGCAATGTCGTCACTGGGTACATAACAAGCCATAATATCTTTTGGTAGGTACGGTCTAGGTTCTTTGATGTTGGTCTGGGTATCGCTGCCACCATTCTCTGATTTGGGGGATCCTCGGTTTAGGGCTTGTAAATCCATCTCTTTGATGGTTCGCTCATGCGCCAACCTCCTATCCTCCCTTTCCATGTCCATCCTGGCTAGTTCTATTTTCAACCTCCTCTCCTCCCTCCTATCTTCCAGCTCGGCTTCGGTTAAGCCCCTGTCTGAAACGCTGCTGCTTGCCCTTGAAGGTAGCCTGGGACCTGTCAGAAGATTCCCTCTCCCCATTTGGTTCAGCAATGCAGCCTCAGTAACAGTGTCCCCATCACCCACTTCCGTTTCTGGTTCCTCCCTTAGACGAGCTTCTAACCATGCCCTTATGCTTGTCAGCAACTCTCCTTTCTTGGCACCTTTATTAAAAAATACCCCGTTCTGCTGACACCAATCCCTGAGTTGGGCCACAGTATTGGCTTCCAGCTCTTTAAGATTCACCTCCAGCTTTGCCATGGTATAAAATTACTCACAGGAGAAAACCACGAAGTGACCTGAGGTTAACCTCCACCCACCACCAGAAATAAATTTAGAAAAAACAAAAATTAGATTAGGAGGGCCGCAGGGAGAAAACTCCAGGTGGGGTCCCGTGGTTGGCACTGCGTTACTACTAAGTGAGTGTAAGCACAAATCCGTGATCCCACCGCTGAAACACCAATTATGTTGGACCTAGATTACCCAAGCCTACATATGGTAGCTTGGCACAGTAGTGGTTGCAGCTAAACTCAAGGCGTTGGTTAAGTGCTTACAAGACCCACTCACAGTATCTCAGTGATGAACCACTAAAATAAAAGACACAACACCAAACTTAGGAAAATACCAGTACCTTTTATAAAAATAATATACTTTCTGGTTCTTGTTTTAAATCAAAGCAGTACACAAATAATTTACACTTTTCTCATAGCTCTCAAGTGACTTCTAATACTTTTCCTAGTCAGTAAATAAGAATCAAAGGTACATTGCATTTGGAAATTGCTTATAGTTAACTCTACCAGTCTACTCCTTTAATCACTGGTTACAGAAGGGTAAATTCACATTAGAGATTCAGTGTGCCATTTGCAGTGATATTAGCCTGCTTCAGTAGTTATTTTCAATAAGACATTGCATCAGTCTCCAGCATCACCACTCTGCATTCAATTCTGAAAATACCCTGATATATAAAACTAGACCTCAGCCTTAATTGACTTTAAATTCTGTAATATGCTCTTATTCCTCCTTTCCACAGCTGAGATTATTAATCAGAGCAAAGTTACCCCCAGTTCTCAGAACTTCCCAGGGGCCCCTATTCCCTGCTCCTTACTTTAGCGTGGGGACGATGTTGTCCCAGTCCCCACGCGTCACCGCTGCCTTAAGGCTCCCTCTGGTTTCAAGATCTCACTGTCTCTTCCTCCCGCCGAGCCAGCTGCTTGCTCGGGGCTGGGGCGGTGGAATGACGATGATCACAATTCCCCCCTTCCTGCTCGCGTCAGCTTCTTTCCGTGACACTCGAGCGGGGAGGGTAAAGACGAAGCCACGCTTTGGCCTCCTTTCTGCTCCTCACCGGGAAGGATGTCCTCAAGCAACGCCCTCTGCGCGGCGGTCCACTCGACGATCTGGAGACGCTCCCTCGGCGCCTCTCCTCAGGCCAAACACTTCCTCACCGGGCATGCGCGGAAGCGCTCGCTCTTCTCCCGCCTCCTCCGGCGGCCGCTCACAGGAAGGACGCTACTCGCCTGGACCTGCTCGGTTACGCTACCCCTCTTGCCTTCAGGAGCGGACGTGCTCCGGGCATGCGCGGAAGCGCCTCTGCACTCTCCAAGCCTTGGGGTGATATTGACGCGGCCGGTGCCCCCGGGGACCCGCAGACGATCGGAGCAGCGCCGCTGCTCTCCCTCAGTCACTTCCCTCACCGGCTCCAGGGGAAGGATGTTCTCCAGCAGCGCCCTCGCTCCTCAGGAGGTTTATGGCTCCACAGACCCACGACTTCACCAGGGCACGACAAGGAACTCCAGCCACGTCACGGGGCTCACAGCTGTTCCCCCACGCTGATAGGTGCAGCGCTGGGCATTGGCAATTAGGGAAACCCTCTACTCAGAGCGACCTGTCAGGATTCGTTGGGGCTCAGTCTTAGAAGGGTCTTCCTTCACACGTAGCTTATTCTGATTCTCAACAGTTGATGTTTGGGGAGGGATTGGTCAGAGGTTGAAGGGGGAACGTCTCTCTGTAGTGACTGTCTGCCTCAAAGACAAACTAGTTGCTCCCAGTGCGTCCACCTCCTCTCACCACTGCCTCACTCCTCCACACTTGGATCAGCACAAAATGGCTGCTGGTCACTGGCCTTATATAGGGTGGCCTGAGACCTGCAGAAGTCTCTAGTCAATTCTAGAAAGTTCCCTAATGTTATCCTATGGACCTGTTCTCCAGTAGTGTCCGTTATGGCAGTTGGTGGACACCATCTTAGGTTTCTGGAGATCCCTAGATTTTCAAGGGGGCTAACTAGGCCTCACAGGTTATGAGGGAAAAATGGCGTCATCGCCAAGGAACACCTAGCCCCCTGACAGCATTAAAAAATTCCCTGATGGACATATGTAAAAATAAAAATAGAAACTCTGGGAGGCTAAGGGGGACAAAAATAAATCATGATGGTTAGAGTCTTCCCAGAAGCAGACAGGTCTAACACTCGGTATTCAAAGTTATCTGTAATTGCACACTAACATCAACATTAAGATGCATAAAGTCAAGCCCATTTGCAAAAGTCTTAAAGTAGGGTGATATCAAAGCCAATCAATCTGACTCCCACAAACCTGTTGCTGATGTGACATCCGGCAGAAATATTTTCTGGGATATAGTTTCTATTGGAATATCATCAGGGGTGTAGCTCGGTCAGTAAGATTGGGGAGGGGGGTTGTAAGCTTCAGATTTCTCAACAATCAAGCTGGCATATCTTGTTAAAATAAGCTATGGGAAGCAGGACACCAGGGGGACATAAGAGGCATTGGAAAGAGAGAGGAGTGTGGATTGTGAGGGAGACTTAAAACACAATAGTTTTCAAACTAACCAAGGGGCTCATTATGATGGCGGTCGGATATCCTTTCAGGAACGGGACCATCCAACTAGCTGCTGGCGGTCCCACCATCGGTATTAGGATTCAAGGCTTTCACAATGTGTATAGTTTGTACAGTACAAGATAAACACATCTCACATATCCCTGCACTATGTGGCAAGCACAGCACATGGTGCAGGGATATGTAGGGGGGAACAATAGGTGTCCCCCAGGATTCCATAGCAGAAACACAGGGGGGGAGGCCCTGCGAGGGGCCCCAAAGTCACTTTCCACCTGCCTTTTCATGGCGGGTTAACTGCCATGAAACGGCTGATGGAAGGGGACATTCTAATCCCTATGGCAGTGCCTGAGCAGGCTTTCCGCAATTCTAGGGATTGCAGTCCATCCGACGGAGGGAGCCTGTCGGATCCGTGGCTGTTGGTCTCTCTGACCACCCACCATCTGCTGTAATGCGGTGGACCTCCACGGTCCGACGGCAGTGGGACCGCCACAAATGGCTTGACGGTGGTAGTCCCACTGCCATCGTAATGAGGCTCCAAGTTCTAAGGCAGAAACGAGAGAGAGTTTGTTTGTGTGCATTTGTCAGTGTGGGTGTGTACAACTACAGAGTGAAAACCGACAGACAACTCACCATATCTAACTCAAAGAACTATTTGCTACACCATTAATTTTTTAGGGGTGTGTAACACCCTGCCTGAAGCCATGTCCCTGAACATCATTGATACAAGTTTGAATGACTCAGGAGGGCTACACTGACTAAGGACATTTTCAAAACCAGAGTAATCTGCTTCACTTTTGAATGGTTCATGGATTTCAGCTCAAAATCTTCTATGGCGGAAAGTCTCCCTCACCCTAACATGGTTTCCTAAATGGTCTGATGAATATTTATTGTATTCTGCCAGTTGCCATAGCTAATTCCAAAACATTGTGGGTGCAAAAAGTGGAGCAGAAGCAGAGGATTACTGTTTTAGAGATGATCATCTCTGGATTCACGTCAGGTTATAAAGATGTGCATTGGGCCACCTTTCCTGGACAGACTCAAGAAGACCTGAGGGAACAAGGAAGCAGAGGGGAAACAACATGACAGAGGTGTAGTGGAACCACTAAACCTTTTTTTTAGAATGGACCTACTATTATGTAATGGGATACCTGCAGCCTGATGCTGACCCGGTTATCATGCAATGTAGAGTGAGTGTGGAGGCACATATCTGAGTGTTATGGCAATGAAGTTGAAGCTTCAAGAGAAGACAAGAGAAGGTGGTTTTTTTCTTGCTAAAAAAGTGATGTACCTCGGTAACATTCTGCTCAGGAGGCGATTTTTTATAGAATGTCTGCCAAGAGTGATTGCATGACTGTTTGTCTGTATGGTACGTTTTTAGCAATATTTTCTGGCCCTAATGGAGTATCACAAAAGAGTTAGAAGGGTGCTGAGTCAAAGGAACATATTCATTTTGTGTTACTTATGTGTTCCGACAAGTTTTCACTATTTATGTAAACACGCGAGAATTGGATTTTGCACTGTTTAATGGCGCGACAATATTGTATTGCTTTGTGAAATAGCCACAGACAGGCCTGGCTTTTGGCGATGTGGCAGGTGCAGCTGCACTTGATGCAGACTTTGGTGAGGGGTGCTGTGTTTAAAAATAACTTCTGAGTTTAAAAGCATGTGATCTTCCTTGTGTGTCCAGCTCTTTCAAGCAATAATAAAAACATAAATATAACTCTGGTGATTAATGTTACTTCTGGTGAGAGATCACTATTTTGTCTAGTGGCAGTTTTTACTCATCATAAAGTAGCACCGAGGGATAATGTGCCAGCTGTAAAGAACATGTACCATGCAGATCACAGAACTTAGTAATAGTGAACTATGAGTAGCACTTTAAAAAAAATGAAATGTATGTCAGAGTGGGGCAACAGAGAGGTAAGGGGCACTGTTGAAGGGGGCAATGAGGGAATCTGTGGAGAAGGAGATCATTGGGGGGCGCCAACAAATATTGTGACAATGGGTGCCACCAGCGCTAAAGCCATCCCTGGCCACAGAGACATGATACTGACTGTATTTATTCCATCTGAATCCAAGATGTTGAGTAAAATAGCTGGGTGTCCAAGTAAGGATGGAAGGTAATGTTCTTGTTATATAGAATCCCCAGCAATAATTCCGCAAAATTCATTACTGTGTGAAAATCTCATAGTGCATTTGAAACAAGAAACACATGAAAGGAAGCATTCTGCCTGATCGCTCCCGGGAAATTCTATACCACACTATTGATTATAATATTATAGGCATACATTTAAAATCTTCCCTAAACATCACACAAAAACACTGGGAACCTGATTCACGAAAAAATGCACTTTGTAGTATGTTTTGTAGACCTACAAAATGCAGTTCACAAACAAATGTGGGGGCATATTACCAAGGGCCTTATCGCCGCTTTAGCAGCACTTTTTGCTGCTAAAGCGGCGATTTTGTTATCGCCCTATCAGCAAGCTGTCGCTAACGGCCATTAGCGTCAGCTTTCTGGTAATAGCGGCCGGTTTTCCTGTCGCCTTGCATGCCAGCGATAATTATCGTTAAGACATGCAAGGTAGGCGTTCCCAACTAAAAGCGACTGAAAACAGTCGCCAACACAACTGTCCCCTAATAGCAACGCAGGCGAAGCGATAAAAAAAGTTGCGCTAAGCGCGATTATCGCTGGAATTTAACACCTGCTAAAAACATGACTTACCTGTTTCTTCAATGAGAGGTGGATTGTCAGGCTAAGTCCACTGTGGCGCTAAGGCATGAATATCGCTGGATTTCCAGCGATATTCACGCATTTCGCCGCTATTGCTGGATATTTTATTGCATTGAAGATAAAATTTGCTAATACCGTGTCATCTCCGTGATAATATCCAGCGATAGGCGGCGATAAAAAAACGCGCTTATCGTGTTTTGCAATAATTATCGCAAGTTGTTGCTAATATCCCCCATGGGGTTTTATGACTCTGCACTCCCGATACTTATATGTGTAGAGTTCCCTGCTTGATTGTGTAGTCTTTAGGTGTGAAGAACTTCACACTTAAGTATAGGGAGTGCAGAGTAATATATCTCTGCACCTAGTTAGTGAATACCTAAAAGTGGTAAACTTACACTAAAGTGGTGAACCAGGCCCTGTATTTTTGGTATCCTCTATGTATTTCATCTTAACATTGTATACACTTGTTTGTAATATGCAGTATCTTTTGGGTATAGACATATCATATAATGTATTGTGTAATATATTTTTTTATCATAGACATATATCGGATCAACAGCTGTGGTGACTTTAAGGCAGAGGCATTTAACCTTCCTTGTGGGGTGCCTCACGGCTCGTCCTTGAGCAACACACTATTCAATCTGTTTGTGGCCCCTCTGGCTGAATTGGTACACTCATATGGTTCTCAAGTACTATCATACGATACTCAAATTATCATCTCCATCTACAATAACCTGATCACAGTGGCGGAGAGGTTTAACCAATGTATGTCTAACATCAGCAGCTGGATGAGAGACAACTCTTTAAAACTGAATGCAGACAAGACTGAGGTTCTTCTGTTTGGGTCCCAGGAATCCATCTGGTTTAACATCTGGTGGCTGAAAGTCTGTGGACCTCTCCCCACTCCAGTAAAGGTTGCATAAAATCTTGGTGTTATATTTGATGATACCTTGAGTTTTGACACACAGGTCAGTCATACTACTACTAACTGTTGCTACATCATAAGGATTTTGAAAAACATTTTTCCTTTCATCCTGGCAGATTTGCACCAATCAGTCATTATCGTCTTAATCACCTCGTGGCTTGATGATTAAATAACACACGTGGCTCAACATTAGCAGTTCTTCCACAAACAAGCTTCAGATTGTTCAGAATGTGGTGCCTGCCTTATTCCAAACATCCCCAAGAGGCTCTCGGTCAGAGACAGTATCCAATCACTCAATTGGCTTCTAGTTAGGAAGCAATTTTCATGTAAGACTCTGTGCACTATTTTCTTGGCTTTGCATAAGAAGGGACCTAGCCAACTGAATATTCTAATGCACTGGTACAATAGGTCTTTTAGATCAGCTCACCTTAAAAAAGTTAGGATACCCAGATTCGGGAAGGAAATATGGGGTGGGCCCTCTTTTTGAACTGCAGCTGCTAAGTTGTGGAACACCCTGCCCACCCATAGCTCTGAAGCAGAGTCCCTTATGTCCTTTTAAAAACTTTTTTTAAACCTTTTTTTTAGGGTAGCTCCTTCGTTCTTGGTTGATCTGACCCTGTTGATTAGTTTGTCCTGCAATAGCGCTTTGGCACCTGAGGGTTTTAGTGTGCTTTATAAACTTTTATCATATCATATCATCTCATATCATATCTTATCATTTCATATCATATCATATCATATCATAAGTGTAGACAAGATAATTCTATGATATATGGCATACACTTAAAATATAGCATATCCTACCGAAACTCTAGACCTATTCTAAACTCTAGCCCTAACTCCAATCCTTGCCCTAAGTCTAATTACAGTTCTAGCCTCAAACCTTGAACTTAAACCTGGCACTGAACCTAACCCTAGCCTAACCCTTACAAAATACTCTCATTAATACTTACCTGACTATAAAAGTGCAGACAATATTTTCACTCCAGATATCTTTAGATGATATGATGCCAATTGACATTTTTAATTTGACCTTTTGGTGATACCTCTCTGCTTGAATGGGAAGCACGCAGGAATCTCTTTCGTCTAGCAATATTTGATTTATGTTCTTCATTGCTCAGTTTTTGGTCATCATGGAGGGCCAGAGGGTAACACAAACTCCGGAGACTGTTGGCAAACTCTATCTCATGATCGTGATGCAAAATCTTCTTCACCCATTCATCTGGAACTAAGATTTCTGAAGAATTAAATAAATGAGGAAGTTTGTTACCAATTTTGATGAGACCTAGGAGAGGACATGAAGCGGGACTTCATCCACAAAAAGTGAATATTTTTGTTTTATTTTGAGTTTAATCTTCAATTGGCCTAAAGTAAATTCGAGACAATATTGGTAAGGCTTTTAATAGGAGACAAATCAGACGTATATGGAAGTGGTGGTTTTCACTTGGAGTGGCTGTACAAGTTTTCTATCATTAAACCAGTAATGAACCATCTAATCCAGACAGAGCAAATATTGCATAGCCTTGAAGGTCAACTTTTGGAACTTGTTTTTCTGAATGTCTTACACTGTCCATTTCCTCATCCAAATTGGTTTTCTATCCCCAACCATGGATCATTCTCAACTATTTTCTTGATCAGAGGAGTGATAGTTTACTGAGGTGGACTCTTCTCAAGGAAAAGATAGGAATGAGATAAGGAAGGCAGATAAGGAAGTAATGGATTCTATTGCACTCACAATTTGTGAATATAATTGCTGTAGCTTTGTTTAAAAATGGTAGGCATTTCGTGATGGCACTGATTTAAAGAATAGGTGGCTTAGTTTTTCTTGCATAAACAAGTTCTCCTCTTGTTTCTTTCAACTTTGAAACCCTATTTCTGAAAGTAGAAAGGTATTCCAGAAACCGATGAAATATGTACTTGTGGAGGAGGTATAACTGCAAGGTGTAAGTAATAAAAGAAGGTACTTCTTTAAATGTTTTAAAATAGCAGCAGTTGCTGGGGCCATGGCCAGCCAGCATATGGCAAGGGTGTGAGATTATGGTTCTACACCTTCCCCGCAACCCCGCAATAATTAGACATCATCAGATCTCTAAAGGGCCGCCGGGAGAGAGGAGTGGGAACGGAGAGAACTGAGGATGGTGTTTGTTGTGGCCACAGTCATTGCACACAGAAATCAGCCAAACAACCTGAAAAAAACATCAGAGATGTCCTGAGTGAAAAGTCCTGACTGTCCACGGTCGTGTTTCATTGTATGGTGGAACATATGCCTACAGGAGACCAGGACTCAGCCTTTGTTGTATCTGGGAATTAAACTGAACCACTCTACCATGAATAATCACACTAAACTATGGAGCATTAATAAAAGATATCCAACAAGACTTTGCTAATTGGCCATCCTGATTGCTTCCATGCCTTTGACGGGTGGCTATAACTGAAATTACCATTTTGCTCAAACATTTATATCTTTTTCAAGCTAATTCACTGTCCCTACCAAATTCTATTATCAAGCTACAATAACGATTGATAAATTAATTTATTTACCAAGGCAGGACCCCCATGTTAGCAATTAAGTAACTCTCCAAGCCAGTAACACAAAGGGGATGGGGTACCATATATTCTCCTTTATTATAGAGCAACCCATCTCCAACACAAACGCTAACATTCTTTTGATTAATTTTTATTATTATTTATAAAAAAGTGCAGCATACCTTAATGCTATGTTGCTGGAATAGGATCTGTATATGATAAATCTTTTCCTTTAGAGGAGACTGCAGTAAATGAACAAAACGGGGGTTTCATTTTCTCATAGAAATTACACTTAGTACTCTGGAAATCTAAAATGATGACTCATTTTCTATAAATTCTCAAATATCTTCCTTATCCATGACAGAAATAAGTCTGACAGGCTAAATGAAGCTGGTACTTTCAATAGCACGTCTGTAAGTTGATTCCCTAGTCGTTTGTGGCAGGTCATCGCATATTTCTAATGAAAAACTGGAGAGATAACATCGTATGTTCAGAACAAAGTGGTTGCTATATTGCTGAATAGGAGAGCTTACATTTTAAGCCTTTCCTGTGGAGCAGGCTGGAGTAAATAAGTCCTCAAGTGTTAATAGGGTTATGATACCAGCTGAATGTAAATATGTATAGATCTTTAGGTCTTTTTATTTATTCAGCTTCCTGTCACATTACGCTGTTGTGAGAAACAACACTCACAGTTCTTGAGGCCGACACAAGTCCAAACCCAACTTGCTGATGATATTACAAACAATCGGATCTTGACATAGACAAGATGCTGCAATACTTTCAGCACCCCTCACAAGTGAAACGATAGAACGGGCACTCTGGTAGAGCTATCAGATTTCTCTACATTTATTGGGCAGTACGTTGCGACACTATGAGTCTCTTGAAATTTCCAGTCTACATGTGCGCACTTACCCCGACAAGCCCTGAAGAGGTCTATGCTTAGAGATGAAACGTGTTGACTACATCAAATTCAGGGAAGAAAAAAAAAGAAGATTGTGAATGAAGGCAACTCTTTTTAAGAAAAGCTTTGATGGAGTCTGTGCACTATGTCATTCAAATTGTTCTTATAACTTTTATGATGATTGGTGGGTGCTGAATTATGTTCTTGAGATTTGTAATCATATATGGCATAATGTATTTTAAAGAACTGTCT
Source organism: Lissotriton helveticus (assembly GCF_964261635.1). Lineage (NCBI taxonomy): Eukaryota > Metazoa > Chordata > Amphibia > Caudata > Salamandridae > Lissotriton > Lissotriton helveticus. Next base: position 995,626,117 of record NC_136072.1, read on the forward strand.
ATTAACACGTTCTTAGTTTAAAAATTGCAACATTTTGGTCGATATAGAAGTTTTTTAATATTAATCTTCTATTTAATTTTTGATGTATGGCAGTACACTTTTAGAAGTGCAGGCAGCTATTTATTTGCAGACTAATCTCATATTTAAAATTAACTGATTTGTGTTTCTATGCGTAGTGAAATCTTCCAAATGAGTTACATTTTGGATATTTCATTTGTCTTTTTACTTTTCCTCATTTAATTTATATTTATTGTATGTAAAGATTGTGCACTGTCTACCTTTTAAATGACTACATTCTTAGCTAATTAATAAAAAACATGTTTTAAAATAAATAACATTGTATATAAAGCGAAATATTGAGGCTACTATTTTAAAACATAGTCAAAATTGTCATGGACTACACTGGACTTTAAAAATATAATCCAAACAAAGATTGTTTGCAGGAACATGTAGTAGCCGAGATAAGAACCAATTTCATGTACTTGTTCAGCCTTCAGCACAGCAGAGTGAATGATTCTATAGCTGTCATCCTCAGCAGCGTGTCTCCCACTGCAAGCATATTCTGTGAGATTGATGAAAACTCAAATTTTTATTTAAACTATGTGATGTTATGGAAAGAAGGCATGGTGATATATGGCTTCATACTGCAATCATCCTTGTCTCAGATGCTAGCTGAGAATCTCCTCTATAGAAATAAACTGTCCAGCAGCCAATCAAAATGCCACAATTTGGTACTTCAACCATTGCTGCCATATTTAGAGAGTGTCTGATAAATAGGGAAAATAGAAACAGAAACAAAATGACTTCCTATTGTCTATCACATCTGCATCCTTTCACTTGCATCAAAGAAAAGGAGGTTCCCCTGTCATATATATCAGGGAGGGGGATATTCAGTCTCAAAGATTTGGAAGTCCCTGTTGTAATTGTAGCAGACTAGGATCGCTGGAATGAACTGGGGGGGGGGGGGGTTGTTAGGTTTAATCTGTGCTATTTGTAGCCTAGTCGGGATTTTACATAACAAACTTCAAAACTAAATAAAAGCAAGTCACTAAAGTACACAGAAGTAAATGGCACTACCACCAGAAATATAAAAGTAATGTAAGATAGAACACAATGTTTTATATCTGCACGGAGGGGCCACCATTGTCAATAGAAGTGGCTTCTTTTTTAGATAGTTTTTTTTCTTTTTGGGTAATTTCTCCTCGTGACCAATTTTGTCCTAGTTAGGTCTATAGGTACGGTTGAATTAATCCATCTTCACCAACCCTCCAGATGTTTCTCATGAACAGGAAATTCGGTATCTTATGATTTGAAATCGGCCTCCCTGCTCCTCCGTGCTGTTTCCTTCATTACGATACGAAGTGAAGCCACTTCTATTGACAACGGTGGCCCCTCCGTGCAGATATAAAACATTGTGTTCTATCTTCAAGAACTTTAAAAACAACGGTGATAACTATTCGAGAAGTTTACATCGAGTTGGAAAGCAATTGACAAGCTATATCAACACAAGATACAGATACGGAGTCAAATGTCCTTAATGTCCTGATGAAGGTGTCAAGATTGATTAGCACCGAAACGCCGCGTCGACTTTTTTTAAACTTTGACTGTATTTTATATACTGTGTTACCACTTTAGGTGGTATTTTAATCACTTTGTATTATGTTTTAGAATGTAACCCATTTGGGAGGCTACAAATAAATTTTGCACATTACTTTTATAATTCTGGTGGTAGTGCCATTTACTTCTGTGTACTTTAGTGACTTGCTTTTATTTAGTTTTATTTAGCTTTTATTTAGTTTTGAAGTTTGTTTTGTAAAATCCCGACTAGGCTACAAATAGCACAGATTAAACCTAACAAACCCCCCCCCCCCCCCAGTTCATTCCAGCGATCCTAGTCTGCTACAATTACAACAGGGACTTCCAAATCTTTGAGGTCCTTTCACTTGCAGACATTAGCTGTGTTCCACATTTGTTGTAAACACTAGAAGGACAGGCCACATTGCTCTCATCTCCCTAGGTAATTACTGGAAATATCTTACAGACTTATTACGAGTTTGGCGGTCTGTGAGTTGCCGTATGCGCGGTCGCAGTCCGACCGCCACAAGCTTGGTGGTCTGACTGATGTATTACGAGTTGTGTGGATTGGCTTTGCAAAGACCACGGCCGAACTGCCGACACTGTCAGGGAACCGCCGACTCCCAGGATCACGGTCAGGGAAAAACAGTTGGCTTAGGGTGGTACAGAGAACCCCCAGCTTCAAGATACCGGAAACACTTTCCTGTTATTGTGGTCAGAGTTTGACTTGGCTCCATTTCTTCAGGTCCCCCTCACAGCAGCATCTTCACCCCAAGGATTACGACCATGTTTGTAGCGAAATACAGGTAGGTCCTTTTGGTACCATATACCCATTGCCTGGACTGGCCATATATGGGCCCAACTCTGGCAATGGGTTGATGGTATCTTTTCACATGTATCATTCATATATGTGCATTCAACACATATGCAGTCAAAATATTCACTTGATACATATGGAAAACTACTCATCACTGCCACAAGATCTCCGCTGCCACACTGTGGGCCCTATGGTAAACTCGTAATGCGGTGATCTGAAGACTGCCACGCTGTGGTCTTCTGGTAGACATGGACGTGGCGCAAAAGTTGTAATAAGGCCTTTAGTATCCCAGAGTGGAAAAATGACAGTTCACCCCAACTTTATTGTGATTTCTAAATTAAAGGGTGACTTATACACATTCTTAGGCAATTCTCAAAAGTGCTTTAATCTAGCTTTTATCTAACAGTTTAGAGAAAAATGGTGTGCATTTGCCACAAATATGGTAGACATATGCCGTACATATTTTTATTTGTAAATAGGAACTTATTGGCCGAATTTACAAAGCTTTCTCCATGCATATATGTGACCTCTCCATAGAAAAGAAGTACTGTTCATGCTGATGTACAGAGATACGCAGATTCTACTGTTGTAAAAGACATTAAGTAATGCAAATTATGTGAACTCAACACAGCCATGAAAACATTTGCAATGTTTTTCTCCTACGTTCCAAAATTATAATTGAATAATCCAGGTGTAACTGGAGCTGTAATTGTAGGAACTGCACCACTATCCTCTTTTATCCAAGGCATGTGAAGGAAGGAAAGACTTTTGAAGGAAAGCTAATTTCAATGTACAGGAAAAAAGTGAATACAAATATATATAAAAAATGTTTCCAATTCCCAAGTTCAATAATGCCAGAAAAGTATGTAAATAGAATATATTTGTATGCATGAGTTTCTATATTCATTGGTAACTTACACTGGCAGTATGTCAATGAGGGAAGCATTCGTAAATCTCTGCAATGCCTAGATGTAAGTCGCAGAAAAGTAAATTTATGACTGGATTTTTGAATGTGTCACAGTGAGGAAATATCTCTCAACTGATGCAATTTTTCATGTGGGTGTTTTCAGATCAGTTATTTCATTTGCTCTACATCTGTTCCCATGAATAAGTGACCTTCTGTGAGGACACTTCAATACATTTTTTGAAGTAATGAACAGCTCAAGCTGTTAAGACATGTGTGGTAAGCAAGAAATGTAACAGAAAGAAATTATCAGTTAATGATGACGTTCTGCGAATTGTATCATGTTTTATAGAATGGGTTCATCTGAAAGCTTCCTCGCGGAGCATTAAAGAAGAAATGTAAAAAAAAAAAGAGGAATCATTTCTGATTTAAAAGAGAGAAATGGTGTTTAAAGACTGAAAATGCATAAATTCAGATAATCATTTAGACTAATTAGATGACCTTTGATGGGAGTAGAAACATTACATGGGTAATAGTAAATGAAATAATAAAACAAATGCACACAAGTATTAGTTTTATAAAATAAAACAAAATTAAAAAGAGTAATTCTAAAAATGTAAACACAATTTAAAAGCATAACACTGTTATAAATATTTTTTTAAATAGGTACAAGCTTTCAAATTGATAAAATACTAAAATGAAACAAACAATATTACGTATTTAAAAAATAGAAATAAAATATAAGAATAAATAAAAAAATAAAAAAACACATTTTTAAATAAAAACGAGCTCAAAACCATTAAATATTTTCTTTACTGTAATATATTTTTTTTAATAGAATGAAACATGTAGAAAACAATTTATACATTCTAAACATAGATATAAATAGATATAACTTATAGATAATTTAGTACATTAAAATAAAAACATAAATACTAAATTGGACATGCGGTGCAAAAATACATATTCCTTCATTAAAATATTATTTGTATACAAGTAATAAGATCCAATCTACAAGTATAACTATTCTAAAACAAATTGAAAAACAATTTTATAAACACTTTTTGAAAATATGTAACAGACTTTAACATTTATATATCTACTAAAACTGAGCAAAAAATAGAAAATATTTGAAAAACAATACAAGAAATAAGACAAATTTAAAAAGCACACCTTTAAAAATGTACAACAGATTGTTTAAAAATCCAGTATTAAGAAGTACATAACTCCATCCCAAGACCATTAAAAGAAATAAAACAATTAAAATACACATTTCTAAATACAATCCTGCAAACATTACAAATGTAGGGTGGATCACCACCGTCATGCGGGTGGTGGTGATCTGCCCTACATCATACTCAGCCCCTTATTATGGTTCAAGAATGAAGCAACCACAAGGTCTTATGAAAAGCATGAAATAATCTTGGTTTATTCTGTAGATGCTTACCTTTGTCTAGGTTTGACCTGCAAAGTAGGACATTGATGTGAAGAGAGAATTGGGCAAGTTAATTTGAGCATTCTATATCAAGAGTGACAATTGCAAATATATTGCATGATATACACAATAATGATTGTTCCAATAGCCATAGTTCTATTGGTTTTCTTTGCCAGTAATATTTTTCGATATCTATCGTCAAAGTATGAAAAGTCAGCCATTTTACTGAATCAGCCAACACTTTATTTGCTCAGGGCGCATGGACCCATAAGATTTTTTTTAACATTGTTGCAAATGAATAGACAAAGCAGAAAACCAATTTTACTGGATATAATGTGGATGACACACAGATGCTGTACCTTACATACACTAGCACATACGAGTTTAAAGACAAGGTGTACATGAGCCTAAATAATAACTAATGCAAGCTTGAAATGATGAAGAAAATTGGTCAGCATTGAATGAGTGTGAAGAATTTGTGTTTCTAACTCCAATTAACTAACATGACAATGCTATACATTAAATTAATAGCACCTTTTAATTTTATTGGTTGGAATTTTGATGTTGAAGGTGTACTCACATATGTTATTGGAAGGTGCATTTTAATTCAGACTAAAATGTAAAGTTAACACTCCTAACAGTGAGTAAAAACGTAGGGTCTTATTATGATTTTGGAGTTCCTACAGCAGAAGGTGTAACAGGCCATCTGCTGTAAGACCGTCAAAGCCGTGGTGCTGCCACCCAACAGATTAGGAGTTAAATCCTGGTCTGGGGGACAGTCCTGTGGCAGTATGACTTTGGCAGTCTGGCAGGCTCATTGAAGAGTCTAACATGCAGACAGCCACTGTCAGAGCACTTTCCTGTACAATGTGGCATATATGCCACACCATGTAGGATCTGGAAGTGCAAATCCTGGAGGGCACCGCATGAACCCCACCAGCATGCACCCCATGGGCACAGAGGCAGCAAGGAGCCCTAATAGGTCCCCCTTAGTTGCCTCACTGACACCCTTTTCATTGCGGACTCACAGCCATGGAAAGGGTGGTGGTTTCACAACATAGAATATGTTCTGCAGCACTGCCAGCATATTCTTGCCTCAGACTGCCATGCTGCAGGATCCTGGATCCTGGTGGAGGAGGTGGTCCTGTGGCAGGCAACTCCCACACTCAGAATGCAGCACACAGTACCGCAGTGTGGCAGTAGTTGGACCGCCATAGCTACTACGGCGGTCCTATGATACGCCATACTCGTACTCAGGGCCTTTAGAAAATAAGCATGAATCAACATGGGAACTTGCATTTTGTGTGATGTTTCCTACCGGTGTCACTGAGTATGTCTATATATGTATCAGTTTGCTTCAATCAAAGCTAGTTTTAGAGGTAGTCTTCATTAATAACGTTAAGGGGACCAGTTCAATCAATGGTGCATATATCATAGGTCCAAAAATGATTAATGATGAGAGCAGATACTCTCTAGTATCCAAAGTGGGCACTCTCCTTTATATGATCTTCAAAAAGTAGGTGGTGTCCACAGCTGGAAGTGGTGCGAATACACTTTAATAAGACATTAATCAGTTATGTGGCTATGAGGAGGATGAACAATCTAGTGACCAAGAAATTTATCAGGTGGTGGGCTTCCACTCGCAGGTCCTTTTCGATGTTACCCATGGACTATGCTTATAGGCAGATGGCAATTTAATACAGGTACATGCTAGAGGTGGAGAATATGTGTACAGAAATTAACAGGCAAGTATCCATTCTCTATAAGAATATGCATCTTCCCAATGAAGTATTCCTCCTAATTTGCAACACTGTGTGGAACTATTGTGAATATTGACAACTGCCAGTGCGCTACTTTTTTCCCCACAGATCATGGCCCTCTTTTTAATCTTTCATGAGGGTTACCCTGTTCCAGTGATAAACATTGGTATTTAGACTGTAGCAAAAACTATACTTCATCTGAGGTTCTTTGACACATTGTCGAGTATTACTACATAGAATTACACAAATATTGTTAAAAAGTGTTTACTAAAGTATTTCTATCCTATACTTACAAAGCAAAAACACAAATATTGAGTACAAAAATACTACTGGCATAAATAGTAAAATGGCCTACTATCGACTTTAAAAATAAGGAAGCACAAAAGATTGTCAGTGTTAAAATTATTAAACACGCCAAAATATTGAAACTAGCAATATGTCCACAAAAGCAGCATAGTTAATACCTTATAAAAAATTACAATGTATCTAAAACACATTACATAAATATTTAAAACAACATTAAAGTACCACAACAAAATATTAAAAATAATGTTTCCATTGATTGGTGATCCTTCAGTACACCCCTAACAAATGTACTCCTTAGTCATCTTTTACACGACGTGCAGAGTGTTCTACTTGATTCTTGAGGTTTTCCAGTTGTGTTTCTTTCTGTATACACATTCACACTGATAGTACGTATTTGTAAATATGCCTTTCATTCTTCTTGTCTTTCACAGTCATGAGCACATTGAGGACTGTGCTTTACGTCACCATCTATTCAATGATATGTATTTTGTTGTTTTCAAAAACTTTATGACAATTATGCAACTGTCTGTCATCGATTTTTCCAGTTGTGATATATGTTCTGGAGCGTTCATTTAGCCTATGTGGTCTGACTGAATTTTGAATTGTTCCTCCAGTTACAATGCCCAAAAAGGGCCTTTGCTCTGAATCCATCTTCTCTCTGTTCACAAATAATTCGTTATCAGTTTCTCATTCTTATATACTCCCAGCTGGCAGTCTATAATTAAAGAAGCTAGGGCTTCAGAAAAAAATACTCTTTCAAGAGGCAGCTCTTGCTGTTCAGTGTTTGTACAATACCAGCTACTCTCAAATTCTCCAACCATAACTCGAGTTTCTTTTGCTCTTTGTGGTAGAAATCCCCTTACATGCACCTCTTATGAGGATCTTGAATTTCTGAGGAAGGGCCTCTCTTAATTTTCTTCTCTACTGTAATGATCTGTGCATAAAAGGTTTCCTTTGTCAGCATTGACGTAATTGAGCTATATGCACCCTGCCTCTTGAGACATTTTGATCTGTGCAGACCCTAGTTGTCTAGTTGTGGTGTGCTGTGCCTTCTTTGGATGTTATGCTGGTACTGCAGAGCATACCAACTTATTTGTATCAATGTTGTGGGGGATGTAGTCCTGTGAGACTACATGCGTTAGGACCCTTGTGGTTGTGGGCAGACTTTACAGACCAAAGAATGGCATGCACATGTAAGCCTGGCTGCTTGTAGAGCGAACAAACGACAAGTCAAACCAGCTAACAAAAGAACATTAGCTATTTGGACGCTGCCCCAAGATTACGATAAAGGTCAACGGTTGCCCCATAACCTTCATTATAGACAGTGGAGCGGCGGTTAATATCATGCCAGTCAAACAGTTCAACAGCGCGTCTCCTGTGACACAGCCGCAGCCCTATACATTGATCAGATTATTGCTGCTACTAATGCTGATAAAAACATGCTCATATTCCTTGCTGATGCTGTTGAATTTCAAAAATCCAAAAAGGTATAGGATGAACTGTCCATTACAAGGGAAGGTGTTGTGCTGAGAGGCTAAAGAATCGTCATGCCCAAGAGCCTTAGACAGCAAGTCATTGTGTTAGTCCATGAAGGACATCACTGCATTGTAGCCACCAAAAGAACCCTCAGATACATATGGTTATCCTGCACCTAGATGAGCGAGTTGAGAAGGAACTAAAAGAGTGCCATTTATGCAATGATCTTTCACCCAATTTACCACAACATCCATTAGCAATGTATGACCTTTCTACACATGCCTGGTAGTGAGTTGCAGTTGCTTGTTTTGCGCCCTTTGGAAACTGACACCTTCTCATGGTAATCTTTGATAAGTATTCATGCTTACCTCTTGGAGTTATCATCAACAACTCATGACAAAGTCATCGTACAGCTGGACGACATCTTTGCAGTGTGGGGTATTCTCACCATTCTCAAGTCTTACAATGGTCTGCTGTTCAATAGCAAAGAGTTCAAGGAGTTTCTAGTCAGACTCAATGCCAGCATCCCAAGAGTATAACTCTCTGATCCCAGGCCAATGGTGTTATTGAACGATTCCTGGGTACCATTAAGAGGGTGATTTAACAAGCCTCAATGGAGGGAATCGAGTTAAACCAGGCCCTGTGTCAAGCCCTCCATGCTCATCATCCAACTTCTCACTCCACAACTGTTTAGAGTCCAGCCACCTTTTTATTTGGAAGAGCCATTGGAACCAAGCTGCCACAGTGGCCTGCAGACCGATCCCGGAATGCTGATCAAATTTGCATCAAAGACACCGCTCGAAAGCACAAAATGAAGACCTGTGCTGAACGGCGCTAACAAGCTCAGGAGACAGTCTTCAATGAAGGTGACTTGGTCTAGTTAAGCAGAAACGATAGCGGAAAACAGACACTCCATTTGCTACTGATCCTCTGAGAGTGTGAGACACATGGTGATGGCGCATCAGCCTGGAAAGTCGGGGCTCGTCAAACTCTAAGCACCTACCTCAACATTCGTCAGCTCCTGCAATAATGAATAAGGTGACCCCACCGGACCTGTCCGATAGATGCACATTCAGAGTGCATCTCAGCCACCTCATGCCACTCGATCTGGCCAGCCTAGTGCGAGCACCTCAATGACTTATTGTAGAAATGTGTTGTAACTGTTGTTTATACCTTTTTATTTAACAAAGGGGGCGAGGTAGTGTTGTGAGACTACATCCACTAGGATCCTTGTGGTTCTGGGAGGACTCTACAGAGGCATCACTTAACTTGCTGGGGGGTGTTAAGGTGGGATTATTAATGATTATGATGTAATGAGAGAGTAGTGTGTGATTGTATGCTGAGGAATAAAGGTGTCTGTTACGGAGCTCTGTTTGCGACATGTTCATTGGCATTGTCCTGGGCTAGGGAGGACACTACAGGGAGGTCCTCCTTATGTTTTTGCAAGTAAGGCTCACTCTGGTCGTTCTGCACCAAAACCTCAACTTCCACCTTCAAGTTGGGAGAACTTCCAGTCCTTATTTGCTGAGGCAGTTTCCTTTGAAGGTATTGCCATTTGTAAATGCCCTGAGTTTGTTCCAAAAGCCTTTTTGATTTTCACCTGAATCAGTGTGTTGTTTTGCTTTACTTTCATCCTTTTCCTTTCCCTTTTGAGGAGACAGGGGGCCACATCATATATTCTGGTCAAGTAATAAGGATATACATCTAAGGCACTTCTTCCATTAACACCTTTGATACCCTCTGTGAATTTTGGGCTCCTTCACAAGTTTAAGAAGACTACATGTACACTAAATATCTGAGTTTGTACAACCATCTAGCTTGTATATGTGCTGACTCACTAGCCCCTTACAGCACCATTTAGTTGCCCTACCAGAGGAGTGTTAGCTTCTTGGACTGAGGATAGATGGAAGTCTATGTTCTATTTGCTGTGCAACATCGTCTGTCATTTCACATTTTCGCTTACATTCAACATCCTTTTGGCCTACCTGTGAGATGGATGAATGCTATTCTTTAATTGCTTACTTGATGTCCCCCTCCCAGAGGTACGGATTTTAATGAGGAAGAGTGCTAAATTTAAATTGCTGTAGATACCAGTAATCTTCATTACACTGCTGTTCTTCCCCATATTCCGGCTGTGCCCGCACCTATTAGGAGAAGGTTACAATCGCTGACATATTTTGTGTTTTTTAGGATATTTGTACCTCCTGCAGGAGTGTTACCCTCTTATCCCATTCCACTGGAGGTGGGAGTAGATAACTAAAGGAAAGTAGTGCATAATATTAATATGAAACAAGAAGATGCCTGTCTCAGCAGGCTGATTTGGACTGTGAAAAGGAAGAGTAGGTTGCCAGTAAGTAGTCGGGTAATACTGCTTGAAGTTTGGTGGTGTTATGCTGTGTTTTACTATGTTATGTTATCTCATATTAGTTTATCTTATCTTATGCTATGCTTATTGTGTGGCCTACACATGACCTGAGAGGGGGTCCTGGCAACTAGGAACAGTGTAGCTACCCTAACTGGAGCCTATTGGAAAAGCCAGATTTTCAGCTTCTTGCAGAAACCTGTGAAAGAGCTGGCAGCCCTGTTGTGGAAGGGGGGTTGTTCCAGGCTTTAGGAGCCAGGTAGGCTAAGGCACCCCAGCTCCTACCACCTCACCCCCTCACCCCCAGGCTCTGGCTTAGCAGATGAAGTGGGCACAGGGGATTTGGAAACGTGATGACATTTAAAGGATCTTTGGTAATTAAGTAGTAGCAGTCAGTATTATTTCACAGACTGGCACATGCTGGCTGGGAAATAGATATCATACAGTATGCTCATCAACCGGAGGTAATACAGGGCCATCAGCAGAGACGTGGAATAAATTAGACAAGTCCTCGACTTCCCCCGGCGCTGCTTTTATGTTGTTTTAGGTTCCCTGGCAACATCACTGCTCTACACATCTGTGAGCTGGAGGTTTAAATTCTACCGAGTGCTAATTTCTTGTGATCATGCATTTACAAGTTCAGGAAGGTTTGAAAAATTAATAGTGTTGCTTCTGAATCACACTGGAAAATCAATTTGTCATAACGTGTAGCTCACCAATTAACATTAATAAACAGCATCTCACTATGGATTTCTGCGAATTTAATTAAATGGCAGCATGAGAAAAAAAGAAAAATGCAATTATAGGAGGTAAATAAATATAAAAAGGCAGGTGTTATGAAATTATAATGAGACACGCACACTAAAAAATAAAATTGCTGGCAAAGCCGTAATTTTGCAATTCGCTTATAGCCATGGTTTGGTCACAGTGCAAGTCCAAGTTTGTAGTTAACCAAAGGACCAGGCTCTGTAGCATAAGCATTTCGGGACATATTTACAATCCATTGCCCCGCCAGTGCGTCACTTCTTGTGACGCTCCGGAGGCGCAATTTGGTGCTCCATATTTACAGGGACACATAAAGCCTCCCTGTGTGGCTTTTCCTGTCCTTGTAAATACGACTCCTTTTCACGCAGCACTTTGCGTGCAAGGGGCATTCCATGGGTGTTGCTGTAGGTGTTCGCACGTATACCCATGTATTCTTCTGCCTTCCCAGATTTACAAGGTTTCATAAACTTTGGAATGCATCAGAATCCTACACCTTTTGTTTCGCCTTGTTGTTTCCTCTTTCTTTGTGTGCTGTGTTCTGTAGCACGTATATAAAGAGGAAAACACCTCTTGTGATTGGTTGGTGAAAGGTCCGTTCACTGGAAAACGGCGACCGGGAAACTACGGAGGAGGGATACCACGTACGAGAGTAAATTGCCAGGATTGTGCGATACAACCGTCAAGAGGAGGAAGATTGTACTTTTAATGGATCCCCTCCCGGTTACGGCCTAATACACACACGTATTAAGCATACGGAGAGCACCTTCTACTCGACGATCTTTACTATTAACAGAGGCATACACACTTGCCCTGCATTCTACATAATTGACCGACTCGTAGTGAACACCTGATTGACATCCACACGATTTTCACTCTACTCAAACTGCTCACGTGCAGGCTAGCCACAAGCCCTGAAGAGTCGTTGTGAACTATACCCACACGACGAAACACGTGTCGGCTGATTGTGGACCGATTAAAACGACCTACCTTAAGACACACTTCCAAGTTTCTGCATCTGTCTTTTTATGATACTGTTGTTGTGTTTGAATTAATCATTTACCAGTGGCAAACCCTATGTTATATGTGTGCGAGAGCAACGCTGTGTTTCATATTCTGACATGCAGTAGCACATGTTACTCTGCAATATAGTTTTCCAGCTGGTGAAAGCCTTTCTCCTACAATGTTGTTAAACATGGGGTAGGTTGGGTATTTTTTACATTGTATCTCCACCATTGGTCTAGTATTTCTTTGTAATAAGCGTAGATGCACAAATTTAATGTGAAAATCTATGTGGAAGCTTTGTGAACGCCCACACAGTTACTAAATATTGTGTACAGTTCATCTTCACAATGGCCAGTACTAACACAACCATGGATGGCCATGTCCATACCACTAAACAAATGACTGTGGAATATTCGAGATATGTGTGCATTTCCCTTAGTGTCTAGTTTACGTTACAGGAATTAGCAGTGACACTCTAACATCCACTTCTGTCAGAGTTTCAGTGTATCTCTGATAAATGCCATTAGATTCCTTCCACTGCCATGGTCAGTGGACTCATAACACCCTCAGGCAATGTCTCAATATCAGATCCATCCTCCTCTGTCACGTGCTTAAAGATCCAGTAGTCATCCCACATAACAAAGGCAAGCATGATTTGTCACCCATGTAAGATGTTGAGCCTAAATGGGAGAAAAATGAAAATCCATGATGCGCTGTGGCGCTCATATTTATTGATGAATAAAGGAGTGATCGTGAAAATACCTCAAAATGCGAGCTGTTAGTACTTATTACTCAGTTGCAGACGCATGTAATGAGATGGACAGCAGGAAACCCATGCACACAGACGCATTAAGTACAAGATCCTAGAGACCAATTTAAATGCACCTTACCCCTGCCATCTAGGGAAGGCAAGGAGGTGGCTGAAGTGAGCAGAGAGACATTTGAAAAACTAGAGTTGTTTTAGGAGTACGTTAAGTTGCATCCTGGACGGAGTATTCATGAGATGGAATGAGAGATCCTTGTAGTCTAACCTAACTGCTCCATTACAGATTGATGCCTGCTGTTATCATCACCTGAGGAGGCAGCTGGGATGAGATGAAAACCACATTGCATTTTTGTAGACAATACTATCTTGAACCACATATGAGTCAGGTGCTTCTGATTGTTTGTCTCCAGAATAGGAGCTTTTTTGACACAAAGGAGTGCCATCATAACGCATGGTCTGCAATGGAGGTGCACATGTATGGAACATGTAAACATGCAGGATGACTCTATCTCTTGTATAGACCCACTAGTAAATGAGGGACACCTACCAAAAAACTACCAGTGCAGTATATGCCACCAAATGGCACAGATTGCTTTAGAATGTCAACACCATACATGGCTCTATCATGCGTTTGTCATGTAGTGACAGCAATCTGTAAGTTTCAACCATCTTTCCTGAGACTTTGCATCATTAACCTATACCTTCAAATCATTTTCTTTCTCAATAAAGAGTCGATGACATACCATGCATGTTTATACCTTGGTGGTGCATGTAAGCATTTTCAATTCCTGTCAAATCAAGACCACATGGTTGTATTGTTCCATCATCAGTATCGACCAAATGGCCCAAACTTTCCATTGTGAAGGCAAACTTCTGTGGCACAGCCCAGGTCCATCCTGCCTGCCTCCTTTCAATGATGTGACTCTTCGCTGGTAATTTCATCCAGTGACAATGGGCCACTAATTGTGCCACGGTTCAAGTGAACTGTGCTTGGGCACTGAGGTGGATTGGTAACTCCACCTGGTGGTTGGTCCTTCTTAAAAATTTCTAGGCACTTTCTTCAAATGACCGCAGGTTTCCTTCTGGAGAAACAGGTTAGATTTTAATGATATTGTACTGACAGGGTTAGCTTCCTTTTTTTTCAGGCCAAGATTGAAAATAATTAATCTGACTCAAACCCATGTAATTTACGGTACTCCAGGAGTCCTTGCAGCCACTGCTCTACATTAATGCACATCTGAAGCAACTGTGGTTGCTGTCAGTCAATGGGCATCTCAGTTCATTAATATGCATATGACACCCAGCTACCAGAGGTTGTTCACAACAGATGATACCATCAGTATGCAGTTCAAATCTGCCCTCGAGTGCATTTTACTCTATGGGCCCTGTTCAGAAAGGTACATTTACACATGTAGATTCAGTCACACCTTTTTGATATTCACCATTTCTGAGTGTAGATTTGCACATAAGTGTAGGTGTTATGGCCAGAACTGCTGACTTTGGAATTCTCAACGTCAGTGGGATTGTGCGCAAATCACTTAATCTTAGCATGCCGAAAAGAAAAATTAATGTGGCCTTGTGTAATGTAATTGGTGCTCATGTAAAGAGTTCCAGTATCTTAAGGTTGAGCTGGCGTTATAAAAAAATCAATAAAAAGACTCCACCCCCGAGTACAGAAGGTGGTAATATCAACGAAGGAATTTACCAGTAACATTTCACACCGAGATGCTCTCCGCCACAGAGTTGGGGATCTTCTTATATGATAGTATAGGGAAAACTATTAAAAGGTCATAAAACATTAGAGCCTGTTTACTCTTCAAAATACAAGTTTACAAAATTATTAAACAATTTAACGATTTGAACTTATTTTATGACGGTATGGCACCGTTTTTTGGCGGTATGGCATCGCCTAGGTAGGGCGAAAAGAGTATGTGCCGCTGCATTCTGTACTCGTTGGAGTCTTGCAGTGACTGTTTTATTTACGCCGAGCAGGAGACCATTGCAGTAATATAGTAGTATTTAAGATTAAAGTGCTGTATCCTAAACTGTATGTCATTGATTATGGTTATTTGTAAAACACACACATATCCACTGGGATGCATGAGGCATATTAAAGCAAAATAAAATAAATTTAGTGTCTAGAAACATACATTTTAGGTATAAAAAATAGTTTTTTAAGTCGTTTTCCAGCTTGGATACGGAAACATGCTATGATTACATGGTTTATGTCTATCTGTATGTTGAAGTATCACTACATTGCATTCACTCTTCTGAGTTGTTTTCAAGCTTGTGCCTATGAACGCAGTGTGGGTGTGGTTTTTGGTTTGCAATCTTAGTCCTAGGCAACACTTATCTCAGTGAAAATTCTGCTCAGGTGTATGGACTTCGAATAGTAATTGGTTGGAGATAGAAACATAAGTAACATTATGTAAAGTGTAGATCTACATTTGCAGGGGAGCAGGAGCTGGAATGGCTTTTCATTTTGACAAACTTCTAAAGTCATAGAAGGATGGTAGTTGTGAAGGAAGACTGAAAAAATACAGTTTTTAAACAATATTTTTGTAACACTTTTAAACAATTTTTTTTAGTAGTACGCTGCTAGCCCACATGAATTTAGTAACTGAATGTTGATTTTTGAAGCCAAGTCTGTATGTTAATAAGCGCATATCCCACTAATTTCTTTGCACATGTTCTACAATTTCCTTCTCTCTTTCTTGTGCTTAAATACCCATATTAACTCATTCATAAGATTGGAATTTAGTTTCATGTAGACTAATCTATTATAATACATTAAATTAAAGTATCTAATATTAGATTAGAGAAACTTTAAGCACAGTGGATGAATTCATAATAAGAAGTCCAATTTGTAAACATGGTAAATACCCAGGAGAAAAGGTGCCCTGGTGCTTACAGAGGAAGTTAGAAAAGCTTGAGAAAAATTGAGACAGATTACAAGTTAAATAGACATGTATTCAATTTCTTATAAAAGATATGACAAGTGTTTGAACGCTGATATAGCACAAATATTTTAGCTAACCCTAACTATACAATGAATTACATTAAATTATATCACATGATAATAAATTGAATATTTTTGGGGAGAGAATGTGGCCTAACAGCTAAGGCAGTCGACCTCTGAGCTGGGGAACCGGGTTTCAGTCTCGGCAGGGACGCTCAACTTTCTGTGATTCTGGGCAAATCACTTAGGGCCCGATGTAGGTCACCAAATACCGGTCGGTAACGTCCGAATTCGGCCGTTACCGACCGGTATTTGGAGATTGAGATGTAGGGGCCAATATTTTGCACAATCGGTAAATTTACCGAATCGGTAAATTTACCGATTCTGTAAAATACTGAATCGGTAATTTTACCGATTCGGTAAATTCCAGATGTAGGTCGCACTGTTTACAGTGCTACAGGCACTCAGAATTCGGTATTTTACCACCCAATCCAATTGGGTGGTAAAATACCGAATCCAGGTGTGCATGCACATGTGTGCATGCACACCTATGCCATGTGACAGACTGACATGCCCTTAGGGCATGTCTGTGTGCCACATGGCACACATGCCTGTATTTGGGGTGCTAGAGGGTGTCAAAGTGACACCCCCTGCACCCTTGCTGCAATCGGTATTTACCGAATCTGTAAATACCGATTCGGTAATGCCCATTGATTCCTATGGGCTTCAATGCCCATAGGAATCAATGGGCATTACCGAATCGGTATTTACAGAATCGGTAAATACCGAATCTTAACGATTCGGTATTTACCGAGTCTGTAATACCTACATCCCCCCCCTCTATTTTACCACTTCTTAAATACCGAATCGGTATGATTCGGTATTTAAGAAGTGGTAAAATTAAATTACCTACATCGGGCCCTTAATCTCCCCATGCCTGAATGAATGTGTCCGTCTGTAATGTAACTGGTGCTCATGTAATGATACCTTGGGTACTAGTTCGCATTATATAAAACTCCGCCCCCCAAAAAAATGCACTAGAAAATATATTACATAACCCTAACCTAAAACTAATTAAAATCATAATCTAAACGAGGTGCATTTAAATTAAATAATTACTTGAGTAATCTTTACCTTACTCTGATGCTAACTCTTGAATTGTATTTTGTAATGTATTTGGGTAGAAATTTGTGCTCCTGAAAAGTTGCTGAAGTTACCATATAGGAAATGGTGCCATCTTTAGAGATTGTAACATGTAATTTCTAAAGCACTGTTATGTAGTTGAGTGTTTCTTCCCATTGAGAATTTTCCAACAAAAGTCTTAACTCACTCTATTGTGTTTTATCACCATACTAGATCGTTGTGTTATCAACATCATGCATTACAATGATTTATCTAACCTTAAAATATTCAACTTTCTGTCATTAACCATTGGGTCGTTGCTACAGTAACACTATCAATTCGCAATTGAAGCAGCTGATGTTTGCCCGAAGAAAGCGTAGTCCTTTCTGCCGGACAAAGGATTGCTCAATGAGCTTTTGCATGGAACAATCAGTGCTTTTGCAATTAATGAGTCTACCTTGCTAGGGGTAAGCTCTTTACATCCTGAAAATTGCATTTGTTAGCAGCGATAATTCAGCTCACTGAGCTTTACAAGAGGCAGGCGGAGATTTATCCATCATCTAAGAAGTGGATGTGTACCTAATCTCTGACAGTTGGATTGCATATGTAGGTAATGTACAAACGTAAGCAGGCACCCTACTGGGTTATTTATAACTATTTTTATTTATTAATTGCTATCTCGTGTAACACCATAACCTGTGTTGTTGAATTCACGCTCCAGTTTTTACTCTTTTCAGCACATTACTATTTATCATGTGTGAATTGAGATAAAGTATGACTTGGAAGGAAGAATGATCTTAAGGCAATGTGACACATTACATATAATGCCGCGAAGGTGATGTTGAAAAATTCACATTACTTTATCTGCTTAAATAAACTCAATGCGGCAACTGTATCTCACGCTTGCTGAGCTCTGCAGGGAATGAAGAAATGCAAGAGCAACTCTAACTAGCTTTTAAAAAACGAGGCTTAGATCTAAAAGGCATATTTAACACATGAACGTTAGCTTTTGCTGATATAGCACATAAAAAAATGCCACTAGTTGGTAAATACATGTTGCCCTCGGCAATATCTCACAAACATATGTGCAAACAAGCTGGCGTCCATGGCACTGCATCACATAAGAGTAGGATACCCGCTACTAGCTTGGTTTTTGGTTTGGGATCAGGGGAAAAACAAAACCATAAACTAAATAAAATATCCCACAGGACCTGTATTTCTTCTGTTATAGCTCAAAGAGCACAGTGGGCTGACCATAAACAAGTTCAAACAATTTGTAATTAATGCATTTGCATAGATTTTACTTTATTTCTTTGGTAAATATATACTTCAATACTTTTTAATTGAATATACACAGTATTATTTACAATTTTCATGATCATGAAGTTGTTACTTTTTTTCCTTTATGTATCAAAGACCATTTTTACAAAACTTTTATGTATTTTCCATAAAAACCTTTTAGAATGCACATTATTGCAATATTGATACATACCAGATTATTTTCTCTCCATCCCTCAATTCACTCACTTGTTCACAGAAAACACATACTCTCATATATACCACTCGTACCAATCCCAGCCATACCCCATATACACCAAGATTTACAATGGGAAAAGATTTTCTATTTCAACTGTTGTTGTGTTGCGGGCTAGGATCTCTCCTAAAAACAGTCAACACATGTTTTGGTGGGTGACGTTTGTGTTTACAAATCCACCTTCTCTTCAGACCATGCTATAATTGGCTGATACTCTGGGTATATTCTCGTCAACGAAACCTGTCCCATCTGTCACAGGCTCTCTAAAACATCACCTGCCTCCTAATAAGTGAAGGTATTTCTAGGACGCAACATGTTTGCGTTACTAAACAGGGTGGGCCTATTTCTTTGCAAAAATCCTCTTAGTGTCTGTGTCTACATGTGATCCTATTTCCCTTGTAATTCTAAAGGTGTAGTAAAAAAGTGTGTGCAAGGTAGGAAGGGACCTCACGGGAGCAACCACCGAGGAACTGCTGACTGGTACTCGTCAGTATGTTCCACTTATCATCATTGGTTCCTTCCTTCCTACCTGAATAATTGTGTAGGTGAAGTGTAAGAACTTAAATGTGAACCTAACTTCTCGCACCTACCGTTACCCAACCCCCTGGGTTAGAGCACCGCTAATCACTGTTCCAATCCTCTAAAACTGAGCTGGACACCACTTGCTATATGATACACTTTATTCGCTCCTGGGTATCTGCTCAACTTAAAACCAACAGACTACTGTTGAGCCTCGTTTTAATCATATAGATTAAAACGAGGCTCAACAGTAGTCTGTTGGTTATATAGACGAACAGAACATAACAAATCTTGCGAAGAGGCCAATTGTGGTACAAAAAGCAGAGAAAACCAGTGACAGGCCTGCAAATCCTACATGTCTGGTGGGAAAATGTACCATAAAGACTATAGAACAACACACCAGAAACACACCAGAAACAATTAAAGGCACCTAGCAACATGGATGCACCCTGACCGAGCTCAGAGGGCAACCCGGACCCCACAACCCCCACAGACCACCAGCAAAGAACAATGGGGATGGCAAAGGAGAAGAGGGAGAGTAAGATTGGCTGCAGTCTGCAGCAAAACCAGATCAGCGTCACGGAGGTGACAGAACACTACCATCAAATAGCCCACAAGTAGACTACCGGGAATGCAGTTGGATTGCCGAGGAGGCCATTTGAGGAGGCCAAGAGGCGCTGGCATGATGTGACAACCTAAACCAGGCACAAACCTGCTGCCAACAGGAAGGCTGCAACGGTGACAGGAGGTGGGAGTCCAGCATCACAGGAGGAGCTGGTGGAAACGGAGGCCATAGTCATCAGTGTGGAGAGGGTGCAAGGAGTTGGGAGTCCGGACACAGCTCGATGTAGTCCAAATGTACACTGTCCCGCAGCAATATTCCGTACCCCCCATACAGTCACAATGTACATTGTCATACAGTCTGCATGTAAACAAGAACAGTGCGCCAACATACATGTCAACTCAATGTCAACATGCATGTCCCCTTCACATTCCAGAGGGTCACACAACACCTCCAGCAGGGCACAGAAGACAACACATCTGTGATGCAGGATAGGAACACCACACCTATGACACCGACGCCCTACAACAGCCCATGGACATCCCACGCAACCCACCACCAGGACCCGGGCAGCCAAACTAATTAGAGGAGAACACAGACCCTGCAACAGACCACACAGCAGGAAGCACACCTCAAGGCTCTACCTTGTCTCCCACTCTATTCAATGTATATGTTGAACCTCTCACTGACATACTACAGCAGGCAAGCTTCGCCTACGTGGATGACACCCAACTTTACATCAAATCACCTCCATGGAAGAGATAAAGTTAATGAATCTAGCTCTTAAAAAAACCATACAATGGCTAACGACCAACTTCCTCAAGTTAAATGGTCAAAAAACTGAATTTCTCTTAATCCCCCCCCCAACAACTACCAAGAAATAAAGGAATGGACAAAAATAATCACCGCCTTGAATTGTACCCCAACATTGGTGGACTCCACAATATCACTTGGGGTCACACTAGATAAGAATCTTAACATGCAAGCTCACATTAACTTGATCGCTAAAAATGCCCGCTTTCACCTCAATTATCTAAGACAAATGAAGCCATTTATCGAGATCCCTGACCTCAAAACTGCAGTTCAGACCTTAGTCATCTCAAGGCTGGAGTACAGTTGCTCCACCCTATCTGGACTTCCCAAAACATCTACCGCACCCCTAAAAGCCTGTCTCAAAGCCGCAGCTAGACTCATTTCAGGATCAAGGAAATCGACCACATATCGCCACACCTGAAGGCACTAAACTGGCTACCCTATGAACCTCGTATTCACTTAAAGATTGCTTGTATTACTCATAAGGCGTTACACCACAATACCCTGCAGTTCCTAGCCCAAACAACTTCAGCTATCTGGAGGAAACAGACATTCCAGGAGCACAAATAACCTACTCCTGAAACCCGCTAGGTTCAACAAGACTAAAACCTCCAACAGAGCATTTTCTGGAGCGGCGCCAAGAATCTGGAACTCGCTTCCACCATTCATCAGAAAAATTACCTCAACCTTCCTCTTCAAAAAGGAAGCAAAATCATTCCTGATGAGCAAACTCCTACCGTAAATTCATCACAAATTCCAAGACAGCTACGAACTCTAGCTCGAAGATAAGTCCTTTCCATTCACGATGTGACTCCCTATAACAGAGCTGTTCCATACTCTGCATCTGTCCCCCAATCTTTATTATGTTCCTGTTGTTACTTATTTTACGTTTTATTGATCTATGTTGTTGGTAACAAATGCTTCTTTTATTTCTCTGCTCACTTTGTAAAGCGCTCTGTTACCCTATCTTGGGTCTGGTTTGCGCTATAGAAAACTCTAAAAATAAATAAATAAATAAAGCACAGCTGGCGCACAACACTTCACCCACCCACACATGGCACCCCAAAGCCAGGTGTCAGCGAGCCAAAAGGAAGCAGCCGAACAGATGTGGGTGGGTCCGAACCCATGGAAGGCATACTAGATCACATACGTTTGTGTCTATTATCCTTCAGGGACCACCTACACCCCACAAAGGAGACCCACACTGCTGTAGAGACACAAGCAGATGCACATTCACAGTACAGAACCATGCCCAGGGGCACGCAAATAGCAGTCACACACCCACGTTGGCTCTGCATAGGACGGCCCAGGCCACTCCCCTTACAAATTAAGTGGGTGACGACAAAGCTACATGTCCAACCTCCAACACCCTGCTTGCGGTGACATGTCTGTGCCCACTGTACACAGCACAATGTAATATCATAGGGCCCAGGGCCCTCATGCATACAACAAGACCACAGGGACACAGAGATTATGTTGAACAGGCCACGGGCACGTGCTCCCGGCCCCTGTATTGGCAGGGCCACATGTACAGTGATGCATGTGCTGGATGTGTGTGGGGTGAGTGTAAGCCAGCCCACACAGAGTGGTTGGTGCTGGCCACAACCTGAACAGTGAACACCATTAAGACGGAAACAGAAAATACCAGCATAACAGGGTTAACTGCTGCGCAACATGAAGGTAGCTGGAGCAAGTACAGAGGTAACCCAATATGCAAACAGATGTGTCCATGAGTTGAAGTGCACTAAGGTTGGGGCAATAGAGCTGAGCACGCTCATGTGAAGAAAAAGTCTAGGATTTTGTCCCTTCGAGATATTCCTGATGCAGATGCAGTGGGGTGCGTTAGACCTGTATTATCTCCCTCATCAACATCCCAGGTCTCCCAAACTGCTTGAGGTGACATTGCTGCGCAACCTATCCACAGCACAAAACTCAATCAGTAAAGGTCCATGGGTTGCGGTATACTGATTCAGTGGCACCTGAAGTGCTGAGCAGGGGATCAGGAAGAAGATGGCATCCATGACAGGTGCGAGCAACTCCATCAGTCTGCCAGTACCACCGTTTCAACTCTGGCAGATGGCAGTTGGAGCCCTGGTGGGCCGTAGTTGAGGCCAGAGGCAGCGGACAGAACAGGGCTACAGACACATGGTGTTGATGACCTCAAGGCTATCGCCTCAGAGGTCCATCCAATATCTCAGAAGAAGGGTCCCGGACCTGGCCAGCACAGAGTTAGTGGCCCCAGATGCACAGGGGCCAGCACAGGCTTCCTGCCATGGGACAGTGACTTGCGGTGCACTGAGGTAGGGCCATGCTGACTGGGCGGGTCCTCAGCGATGTCGAGGGTGAAAGTGGCGGAGGGTTGCGGGGGACAGTGGAAGGTGTCCTCCAGGGCATGATGCGGAAGGTTTGATCTTATCCAGAAGCAGCAAATGGTGGGGTGGAAGGCAACAGCCTCGTTTCCAGGACCAAATCGGTATCAGCTACATGAGGATGAAACTACCCCCTAGTCCATAGACTCAGTCGCCACCAATGTATGACAAGTGATTGTCCATGAATGTCGGGGAAGAGACTTAGTGGCACCGGGGCTGAGAGGGATAC
The DNA here is from genome assembly GCF_964261635.1 of Lissotriton helveticus. NCBI lineage: Eukaryota > Metazoa > Chordata > Amphibia > Caudata > Salamandridae > Lissotriton > Lissotriton helveticus. The sequence continues at coordinate 995,649,392 of NC_136072.1, forward strand.
AATCCGCGATGATGCCGGTACACTGATATGAACTCCGCCATTGCTATATTAAGACTCTGTGACCTACTGAACCGCAATGTGGGCCGTGGGCAGCGGCCAGCAGGGGCCCACAGCCATGTGTCCTTGGCTTGCTATGCAGAGTTAGTGACACCAGGGCAGTTGTTGATAGTGTTCAATCACCTCTGTAACGATGATCCTTTTGTGCTCCGGACTGCAAAGCGTCATCCTCTTACACCTCTCCTTGCGTGCAATATGTACTCTGCCATTGAAAAATCGATGCTCAGTTCCAAGTGTGCGAGCAACTCAACTGCAGTGTAGGTGGTAGGTGTTTCCAGCAAGGGGCCACAGAAATGTGTGGTTGTGATGCTATACATAGACATGGTGTCACCACATTGAAGGGAGTATAGTGATGTAAAGTCTGCATTGCCATGTGTAACCTGCCATTGCATGATCAAGACTCAGTTCCAAATGTGTGACCTATTCAAGCTTAGTGTGGCCCTGGAGCAGTAGTCCGCGTGGGCCCACAGACACGGGTGGTTGTAATGCTATGCACAGACTTGGTGGCACCACATTGAAGGGAGTATAGTGAATTAAACGCTGCCATAATTAATGTTCTCTACCATGGTGGAATCAAGACTCTGTTCCAAATGTGTGACCTGCTAGTACGCTGTATATGCCGGTACTGCGGGCCTTGCATGCGGAGGACGTGATGGTCATAGCAGGTTGCCAGGGTCGCGGGCCTCGGGCCTGGAGCTTGCACTGGCATATGGTGGGCCCTCTTCAACACACGCCGGTGTCGGCAGATGGGCATTGAGGCCTGGTGTGGAGGGAGGGGCAGGCCTGGTTCGGGAACCAGCGTCCCGGGTTGTAGCAGGTGCACAGGATCGCAGGCAACTCCGCTCACGGCGATGACGTCAACCTCGTGGTGGGGAGAGAGGGACGCCAACCAATGGCACAGACGTTGGGCACAGACATTGGGCATTCCAAAAAAGCAACACGCCCAGAGCGACATGCCTTTTATTCACACCTACTTCCCTGGCCTGGCGTACGCCGGCCAGCCCACTCTACTCACGGTTACGTGGGGACGTAACAAGCTACATTTCCGAGTTCCTCCCCACAGGATGGGGTGACATGGTTGCATCTACTGTCCACTACACTCCATACACCAAAATTGTGTGTCAACATGGATATGTGTGTGGTCTGCATACTGCAGTGTGGCCATCACATCCCCGCCACGCTTGGCATTGTGTACATTCTCATTCCTGGGTCACTTGTCTCCTTCGCACATGCCTGGTCCCCACCTTTTCCCACATCCTGCTATTGTGTGGCTGAGGTGTCATGCTGTGGATGGCTAATGTACATGGCTGGCCCAGGTTCCCACAGTAAGGTGTTCTGTTGTATCTGGTGGGTGTGCATGTTGTATGTGAGCTTGTGACGTGTGCATTTCCTGTGTTATGAGTTGCATGATTGTGGAGTTGAGGAGTGTGGTGTGTTCATTTGGTATTGGCCAACGAGCTGTGCATTTCTGTGGGTGCCATCCTGGTAGCGCAAGTTGATGATGGACTGTCGGCAGGTGTAGGGTTCATGCACATTGCCTGGGGTGTTGACGGCGATGTTAGTGGGGATTCCCCGGTGGTCCAATATTGCCAGGACATTGGTGGGATATGTGCACTTTCTTTTGTGCTTATTGTGTGCAGTGTTGCCAGGGGGCACAAGTAGGACATGTGTGCAGTCAATTTTCCCCTGACACGTGCGGGAAGACAGCTGTGGCGTTGATGCCTTGCTTGGACTCCAGCTGCCCCTGCGCATTGTGGGGGAGGTTTAGATGGTGGGGTACCAAGCTGAGGGTTTCATCCATGACCGTTGTGGGGACTTGGATTGGCCTGGCTGTGTGACTCCTCCGACTCGTGGGGATGTTGGTTGGAGGGTACCAGTGGCCAACAGGTACATCATGGGCAGCAGCTTTGTCTGCAGAGGGATGTTGGTTGTCCGCTGTGTTGGTACCGTCAGCCTGTGTGCAATGGTGGTCAGGTTGGGAGGTGGGTTGATTTTTTTATGCCTGTGGTAGGCTATGACATTCTCTGGTGTTGGGTCTGTGAGGTTGGTGCATTTTGGGAGGATCGCTGACTTTGTCTGCGCTGCCTCCGTGTTGGTCGGGGGCGGTGGGGATCAGGGGGGTTAGGGGTGGTTCTGGGGGTGGTGACGGTGCGTGTTGTGGCCCTCTTGGGACTCCGAGCTACATGTTCAGTGGCTCCTTGTCATCTTTTATTCTTCAGGTGTGGCTCTGGGCTAGGCTCCCTTTTCTGGTGCAGGCTGTGGTCCTACTTTACACCAGGTCAGAGCAGGTGTTAGTTTCCTGATGCTAACACACCTTATCGCCTGTTTTGTGATCTTATTGTCGATCTGACTGGTAGTTGAGAATGTTGCGGAGTGGTGTTGTCGCTGCTTTTTGCTCGGGAACACCTACTCTGCATCTCATTAGCAATAGTTGTGGGGGTCTTCTGTGGCAATGTTTTTTGCGGCTGCTATCACAGGTAAACTGGTGCTATGGGATGTTAGCATGAGCTTGTGAATGAGGTGATGCATTTATTGCGACTTTGGCTGCAATAAAGTGCAGTTAACTCGGCGATAGCTCTTCGAGAATATGCCCCCAAGTTAAACCCTGATAAAAAAATATTACACTCAGCAAGAAACCTCACAACGGGCCATATGTAGGTAATCACTATTTACTGATTCTTAAATACCGAATTTTACCGATTCGGTATTTAAAAATCGGTAAATAGTATCTAGGTAATATTTGGTATTACCGTTTCGGTTTTTACCGATTCGGTAATTCCCATTCATTCCCATGGGCCTGGAGGCCCATAGGAATGAATGGGAAGCCATTCACTATTACCGATTCGGTAAATACCGAATCGGTAATAGGGGAACATATTCAAGGGTGGCAGGGTGTCACATTGACACCCTGTTGCACCCCTGAATCGTGCATTTGTGCACATGTGGCACACATACATGCCCTAGGGGTATGTATGTCTGCCACATGGCACATTTAAAAAAGCACAACATTGCTTTTTAAAGGTTTACAATATTTACCACCAACTTGTAGTTGGATAGTCCTCCGTATTCCTTGATTGGCACAGGAGACAACGGGAAAGGGAGGGAGGGCGGGGGGGGGGGAACGTAGGAACAGGCTCCAAAGGGAAGGAATTGTCGACGTTTCGACCCAAAACAGAAAACTGGGTGACTGGATTCCTCAGGGGCGGATCTTCATCAGGACGGGGGATGGGGGTAGGGGGGGTTTAATGTGCACGTAGGTATAGTAACCCCAATATCAGTGGGCACCCTTCACTGGTGTGCCACTTGTGCGACGTTAGTCTGCACCCACAAGAGGAAGTTTCCAGTGTGCTGAAATTAACACAGCAAGACGTCCCTTGATACAATTCTCAGTCGCCAATACAGATTTTCACTTTATTTGCAGTCACAAACCGCGAAACAGTCAGTTTGCCTCCGTTTGTACGTAGTAACGGCTCCAAAATGCCTCAATGGCGAACGTGCCAGCAAGAAAGAATTACATTTTTTGCGAGCTATTAATTTAGGGCAGGCTCACCTGTTGTTATTCATTTTTCAAGAAATTCTATTCTCTTTACTGACCATCTTGGTCACTTTCACGAGCACTTACTCTCACTCTTTTCTGTGCACACTAATTGACAGTGAACCCCGTTTGTAAATATTTGTATTTTATATTTGCAATTTTCAAAATATATATATTAAATAAGTAAGTCTCTCGGACTTTGGTGAGACATAATTGCTTGGTTTGATGTGTATTTTTTCCTGTACAATTGATATCTTGGGCTACTGTATCTGTCATGTTCTGCTCCATATTTATTACAGTGGATTTAATTGAATGATGACTAGAGTGATCAATTGAACTATATCATCACATTGTGCATATTGAATCAATGTCTAGGACCAACTGTTGCCTATAATACCTGATACCCAGGTCCTTTGACTATAATTGGGTTACCCCTTGTTTTATAACACGATGCCATTGAAGTCAGGCTATCCTGGATGATGAGGCGTGATACCCAGAAACCGGTCCTAGGAGGCATCTTTCTGGTCCAGGTAGGACCTGGCCTGGCAGTTCAGGTGAAGTGTTCCCGTGAATAGCAGTGTCAAGACTGATTTTCATATGACTGAGTCCCAAACTGGAATGGTGTGGTGAGCCAAATAATGATGGACTAAGCCCAGATCTCTGCACTCAGGGGGGTGAGTGTTTGACATTGGTTGCATTCGGTCCATCATTTGTTCTTTTGTACCTTGCGGCCCCTGGCACTGCCTTTGCAACCCTGGCTTTAGAGGTAGCAAAATCAACACCAGCACTAGCAATAACACAGGAATGTGCCATATTTACAAGACAGCATTAGAATACATGTTTGGAAGGTTCAGGTTTAATGTGCTAATGCATGGAAAAGACATATGTTCATGCCTGTTCTTTCCTGCTGAAGCACATTAAAGCCAAATCTTTTGTCTTCGCCAATGGATTCCCCTGAGACACAGGCACTGCTGGAGCTCAGAGAGTGTCCCCCAGACCTGCGAGCATCGGATGTCTGCGAGATGGTTGATACTAAGCAAGTCATGTGCATGTCTGAAATTGAAGCACTGAAGGCTTACTGGAAAACTGTATTTTCTGATTAAAAGTAGCATGAACTGAATAATGATGTTGTGCTTCCAGAGAACAAGAAATGTGTGTGGGGGAATCTCCCAGTGTGCCCAATAAAGTGCTCCCACAGACATTGAGAAGTAGACTTGAGGTGTGAAGAATTAACTAGGCCTGGGCGGAGTTTGCGAAGTTCCTCTGTTGGGGACCCAGAAACCTCACTGCATGGAGTTTCACAAGTGGGGAACAGCGTTTGGTCATGCTGTTCGTGTTGATTTTCAGCGTCGGGTGATTGACCTGTGCTGGAAAATCAATGTGAATGGCATCATGTGCAGCGCAAGAGGGTGCTGCTACTTTTCTTCTGCTTCAGTAGATTTTCTACTCGAGGGGCAGCTTTCTCAATTTCAGTCAATACCAAGCTTGATTCAAATCAGGGTCCTCAGATCGACAGCTTAGTCACTAGAACACATTAGTTGATAGCTAAAACTTTCAAAAAAGCTTCAAAGACTCAGGGCCTGATTACGATGGAGGGGAGACTGGCACCGACAGGCTGTATGTGGCGGTCTCCCTGCCATTGTAACCAAGTTCACCGCCTGCCACATTAGGACGGTTAGCTGTGCGTTGGCGGGTGGAAAGACCAACCGCCATGCATCCGATGGGCTCCGTGAGCCTGCTGGTGCATTGGAGGGAATTGAATTCCCTACAATGGTGGGGGTGCCTGCCAGGCACCGCCATAGGTATTACAATGTCCCTTTCCACCCGCCTTTTCATGGCGGGTAACCCTTAATGAAAAGACAGGTGGAAACAGACTTTTGGGGGCCCCCTCCAGACATGGGACCTGGTGCTCCCTACATATATCTGCACTACATGGCAGGTACCGCATGGTGCCTTCCACATAGGACAGGGATATGTGCAGTATACCATTTTTGTCTTGCGGCATGTGCTGCAGCCAGCGGCACATGCCGCAATACAAAATTATTAATATTTTGTTCTTCAGTTTATATAGAGCGAACTCGAGCAGAAGGTATTGGAGCGCTTTACATAAGCACCAGTTACGCTACACAAGTACACATTTATTTTTTGGTAGGCATGGGGAGATTAAGCGATTTGCCCAGAATCATAGGATGTGGTGTAAACCCCAAGGCTCAAACCTTGGTTTCCCATCTCCAAAGTCAGCAGTCTAGCCGTTAGACAACATCCTCTCCCCAATATAGGCATTGCGACTGCCGTGGTGGTGGTCGCATTGTAGTAATGCCTATGTGGGGACCGCCGACAGACTGTCGTGTGGTCCCATTCCAGATATGGTGGCAGGCGGATGTAAGTCCACCCGCCATCATAATCAGCCTCTCAATTTCATCACTCATGTTCTGTTGATGTTTTAAGATAGCATTTAGGTCTCATTCCTCTTGATGTCTAGTAAATGGAGGGACTGGAAAATATTGTGGTATTTATGTTTTATTCATGGGTAGCATCTAAATGAGTTGTCTCTTGTTTAAGGTTAAGGTTTATCTAGTTGCAAATACACAATGGTCTAAAGTTAAGTACATACAGAGCATGTATAATGGGTTACTCTGTAATCCAGCCCAATATTACCATTGGAGAGTTCTGGTGATAACTTTGACCTTGAAGTCTGAGATGGCAATGAAAAGGTACTAGTTATGTATTTTTTATATTACAAGCTGTTTTATTTAAAGTACTGCTAACAAGGAACATTGACTGGAACTAAAATGTTGAGGCTTTATTTACTTGTCACTTGTGAAATCTTGATAAAACAATAGGCAATAGTAAAATCAGTGGATTTATGTGATTCTTTAACTGCAGAGTTTACAGCATAATTATGGATTTAGTGTATTTGCCACATAACTTCCAAAATATATAGATTTCAGCAACATTGTTATTTACAGCTAAAACAGGGGATAATAATACCACCAGACAAAGTACCCCATAACTTCCATTTTTTGTCGCACAATTTCGATGGCCTTGGTTCTCTATGCTGCATAATTCTAGTAGCCTGGACAATGTAAAACTTGTGCACAGTGGCGACAAAATCTGTATTTCACATGTAACAGTGAATTGTTTTCCATATTTCATGGTGCCTTAAAAATATGTGGGTTTAACACCTCTGCTATTTGTACAATAAAAGCAGCAGAATATGTAATACATTCATTTTTTGTCAAAGACATAATGACTTCTCAATAATCTCCATTGTACCCATCAGTGTGGAGCAGAGATCATGGTGGTGATGAGTAATGTGGTACTTTTTGGCATCTGAGGTAGTGTTGAAACGGTTGACTCCGTTTTTGGCCCTGCTATTCTTCTTTTCAATGGCTAAACACTGCTGTGAGAGCAATGAGGCTATATTGTAAATTACAGCTAAACAGTCAGTTCCCAATTTGTTACCTCTAAATTAATCCAATAAAATACACACTTACACCTAAGCCAAACTTGCACTCAGTCACCGTTTCTTTCTCTACAAATGAAAGAAGTTTAGACAAAGATGCAAACATTTTTATTTTATGTATACAGCAACAGAAATTCATCATGGGAAGTAATGCTAGCAGTAGACACATGTGTGGGAAAGTGTGTGTATCGAAACCGGTCATTGGATGCTTGTTTCCAGTCCAGGGAGGACCTGGCCTGGCAGTTCAGGCTGGACTGTTCCCATTGGGTGCAGGGTCAAGACTGATTTGCATATGGCTGGGACCAAACAGGAATGGCATGGTGAGCAAAAAGATGATGGGTTTAGGCCCAGATCTCTGTACTGGGTTGAATGTATGACATTGTTCTGTATTCTGTACTTTAATTGTTCTTTAAGCATGCCCATAACCCTGCTGCACCACTCTTAAAGGGTTCCTGTAACCTAAACACTGCTCAATTCCTGCCCCTTCAGTCAGTGCAAAGCTCATGTTCCTTCACCTGAACAGATGCCTGGTGTTGTCTAGTTTGGAAAATGGAAGGTACAGCTAGCAGTGTAGGGGAGTACACAAAGGGCCCCATTAGGATGTCGGGCGGATTGCCTCCGCCAGGGTGGCGGTGGCCACCGCCACCCTGGCGGAGGCAATCCGCCCGACAAGCACTCTCGTTTTCCCCTCCGCCAGATTAGTATGGCGGAGGGGACAGCGGCGGACGGAAAGACCGTCCGCCGCTTTACCGCCGCGGTCGCCTTGCGACCTCGGCGGTAATGGATTAATATGGTGGCGGTATCCAATGGACACCGCCATCCATATTACAATGGCACAAAGTAGAGGCCTTTCGGCAGCGGCAATGCCGCCACGGAAAGGCAGGCGGGGATTGCTGCGGGGGCCCCCTGCAGGGCCCCCTGGTTGCCACCACTGTCGGGGGGCACATGGGGGGGACCTATGGTACCCCCCCACATTTACATATGCAAAGCGGCAGGCACCGCGCGGTGCCTGCCGCTTTGCATATGCAAATGCAAAAAAGCATTTTTAGCATTGTGGCGGGCGGTGCAGAGTGCACCACCCGCCACAATGCTAAAACTACAGGATGTGCCCGCCACTGTGGCGGGCACATCCTAATTCCCCCCACGAGACCCCCGCCCTTATGGCGGGCGGTCCCGTTCCCCAATATGGTGACGGGCGGACAAGTCCGCCCGTCATCATAATGACCCCCAAAGCGTTTGTCCACTGAGGGGACCATGATTTGAGGGCCCAATTAATGGAGTTCTTCCCTTTCTTTGTGGTGCCACCAAACCATATATTAACAATTAGCACACATGCACTGACAGAGGATCCTGCAAGAAATCCCTCTTCTTGCACCCTTTAAGCTGACCTGCCCTCACAAGCCTTATGCTTTACTCCTTCATTCTTTCACTTTGGGTTTTGACTTCCAAACCCCTTCAGTATGTGAATGGTTTACATTTGATGCTCCAAGTGAAACACAATTTAAAAATTGACTAGACCCCCTTTAACTATTCTAAAACATAGCTGCCAAGTGAATCTGTCACATGTGCAATACCTTCACTCTACCCAGGGCTTAATTGGCTAAGAAAATGGGTACACAGTCAAAATATCGAGTAGAAAATATCGAATGGACATAATATCGAGTCCAAAACATAGAATGGACAAAATATCGAATGGACAGAATATAGACATCAAAAATATCGTTTTTAAGGTAAGTAATGTATTATCGAATGTTAAAAATATAGAAAGTTAAAATATCGAAGTATATAATATAGGTTATTAAAATTATCGAATTTTTAATAATATCTAATTATTTATAGTGTTTTTTATGTTATTATATGTGTGAAAAGTGTCTATTTATGTTCTAATTTATTTTAATTAATGAATTTTGTTTTTTTAATTTTTGCGTAATTTAATTCTGTAGCGGGTTGTGGGTTTATAGGGGAATAGGGTGGGAAGTAATTTAATTATAATTAATTAAATATGTAAATGTATTATTGGTATTCATTTTTAATTAATTGTTAATTAATTTATATTTGGTAATTAATTAATTTTTAATTGGCAATTAATTTTAATTAATTGATTAATTGCTAATTATGTTAATTTTACAAATTTATTTTCTGTAGCGGGTTGTGGGTTTATAGGGGAATTGGGGGGAAGTAATTTATTTATAATTAATTAAATATGTACAATTATTTATTGGTATTTTTTTAGAATTAATTGTTAATTAATTTTTTTATGGGTAATTAATTACATTTTAATTGCCAATTAATGTATTTAATTGATTAATTCCTAATTATGTTAATTTAACTAATTTATTTTCTGTAGTGGGTTGTGGGTTTATAGGGGAATAGGGTAGGAAGTAATTTATTTATAATTAATTAAATAATTCAATGTATTTAATTGTATTTAATTTTAATTAAGTGTTAATTAATTTGTAATTGTTAATTAATTAAATGTTAATTTGTAATTAATTTGTAATAATAGGTAACTAATTGTAATAATTAATTTTAATTTGACATTTTAATTGATTAATTATTCTATTATATTACATTGGTAATTACTTTTAATTCATTTTTTATAGATATTAATTTATATTTTTTTAAATAATATATGAAGTATTTACTTTCCCTACTGTTGCACTCTTTGGAGTGGGAATAGTAATTTTAACCCCTATGCTATCCAACGTGTTCCCTACTGTTGCACTCACTGGAGTGGGAATAGTAATTTTTACCCCTACGCTATCCAACGCTTTCCCTACTGTTGCACTCACTGGAGTGGGAATAGTAATTTTTACCCCTACGCTATCCAACGCTTTCCCTACTGTTGTACTCACTGGAGTGGGAATAGTAATTATTACCCCTACGCTATCCAACGCTTTTCCTACTGTTGCACTCATTGGAGTGGGAATAGTAATTTTAACACTTTTGCTATGCTACGGTAATAATATTGTATATTTTTTAATAATATTCTGTTAATATATATATATATGTTTTAACAAATAAAATTTTAGTTTTTTTTTATAACTTAAATTAATTATTTAATAATTGTAAGGTTATTTTTCCCCCTACGCTATCCAACGCTTTCTCTACTGTTGCACCCAGTGGAGTGGGAATAGTGTTTTTTACCCCTACGCTATCCAACGCTTTTCCTACTGTTGCACTCACTGGATGGGAATAGTAATTTTTACGTTAAGAGTACAAAATGTGATGCGGAAATCACTGGAAGGCGCGCTGATTTCACTTGAAACCCGTGGGTTTCCCCACAAGTTTTTTAGTGTTGTTTGATTGGCTTTTTCAATAACAACATTCGCGTTATTCTTGAGTTCACCTTTTGTGTTTATTCATTTCCAAAGGGATTTGTAACACAATTCATAGAAATTCATTCTATTCATGAATATTTTCTTGCATTACTTCATGCCCGCCCAATGCATTTCGGGGTGACCCTTCGTCAGGGGCCTAAGAAATGAAAACATACAGGACCTTAGCTTTCAGCATACGAACTTTAAGCATTAAGCATAACAACATTCCAGTTAAACTAAACAAGTCGATTATAGAATCTGTAACATTAGTTAACTTAGTAAAAATCATGAATGGCTATCAATGAAATGTTACCTGTGTATGTAAATCAGAGATTAAAGCGAATTGATAACAATGTGCAAGATGAGCTGATGCCTATGCGAGGTCAAACGGGAGAGCGTGCTATAAATAATGCAAATCGAGCGTGATGAGTGAGAACAGCATGCCAGTTAAAAAAGTAAAGGGAAGAAACGCAGTGAAGGAAAAATGCCAGAAACTTACCGGGAAAATAATGCACGGAGCTCACCGAGTTCCAAGCGTGGAACTGGTCGTTTAGATTGTGAGAACCAATGGGGTGGCCGGTTATAGGTCTGTGTGGGGATCACGCGGTAAAATAAACACGAAGCGGGGTAAGGGATGAATAAATACGGGACCTCGGTGAGGTGGACAGAATGAACTTAAGTGTATAGTAGTCCGCATAACTTTGGGACTAGATTCGGAACGTGTTACTACCCCACGGTCAAAGGACCGAGTGGAGAGTTTAGCGCGCTCAGGGATAAGGTGACGGTCGGTCACGTGGTGGAAAGTCAAATAGTAAACAAACCTGCGAGGTCGGGTGTTAGGGAAAACATGACATCTAGCGTGTGACGCAAGTGAATAATTGGGTACGGTGGACTGAACTAGGGGAAAGTGTGGGATGGAAGTGGAGAATAAAGTGACCGGATGCCAGAGATGGCATCTCTGGATGTGAACTAAAGGGATCATGAATGTGTGAAAATGATGTTAATTGCAGGGATAAAACAACAACGAAACAGCATAAAAGAATGTCATAATGTCAATTAAATGTGTTGATATGCTAGAGTACATACAAAGGTAAACAAACTTTAATTCAGACTGTAAAGACGATGCAAGTAATGGGGGAGCGGAAAATCTCTCATGGTACCCAATGTTGTGTGTCCAGTCACAGAAAGCATGAATGTTCAATTCGATCATTTATCCCTGTAGGTTGGAGGGAATTGAGTTTTTTGATCCAGTGGAATTCTGCCTGTAAACGTAGTTTAGTGGGGTCTGTGTCATATCGTTGTGGTAATATCTCCAGTATGGTAAATTTCAGTTGCGTAATTTGATGACTGCATTCTAGCCAGTGGTTGGCTACCGCTGATTTCGTCTGCTTAGTGCGGATATTACTTTTGTGTTCAGATATTCTAGTTTTAATTTTCCTTTCTGTCTGTCCAACATATATTTTGCCGCACGGGCATTTAATTGCATAAATCACATTTTTGGTGTCACAATTGCCGGTGTATTGAAGATTAATTTTGTGACCTTTTGATGGGTGCATAAATGTGTTTCCAAGTATAACATTATTGCAGTGTATGCAATTAAAGCATTTAGACATTCCTTTGTGTGTGGTTTTGATTGTTTTGGTGGAAGTCAGCATCTCCTTTAGATTTCTAGATCTTTTGAATGCAAAAGTTAATTGTTCACTGTAAAGATTTGTCAAATCTGGTTCGTCTTTAATCAAAGCCCAATGGTGATTGATAATTTTCTTGATCTTTTTAGCTGCTGTAGAGAATTTTAAGACACACACTGTTTTTTGTTCTGAGGTCTGTGGCTTAGGTGTTAATAGACTCTCTCTTGAAAAGGTGGCTACTTTCTTAATTGATTGATCCAGAATCTCTTTAGGATATCCTCGGTCTAAATATTGTTGTTGTTGGTCTTCAATGGTTTTATCCAAGATGTGTTGGTCAGAAGTAATTCTTTTCAATCGGATGAATTGAGATGTTGGAAGATGTTTTTTTAATGTTTCAGGGTGAAAGCTTTGAAACAATAAACTGGAGTTGCGGTCAGTGGCTTTTTTGTAAACTTGAGTGTGGAGTTCATGATTGATGATGGTTATACGGACATCTAGGAAAGAGATGGTTTCCTTATGTATGGTATGTGTGAATTTAATTCTGGGGTTCAGTTGATTGAGTTCCATGATGTTGGTTAAAAGTTGTTCCTTTTCTCCTTTTCCAGATCAAAAACAGATCGTCGATATATCTTTTGAATATTAATAAATGGTCTGTCCAATTAGTATTGTTCAGAATGTTGTCATGTTCAAATTTTGACATATACATGTTCGCATATGAGGGAGCTCCCCCAAAGCCCATCGACGTCCCGTTGCATTGATTGAAATACTTCTTGTTCCATTCGAAATAGCTATGATATAGCGCAAAGTGCATGAGTTCAGTCAGAAAAACTTTGTTAGCTTCACATTCTTGGTCTTGAAGTAAGTTCCATTCAAAGGCTTAGAGGCCTTCATTATGTGGAATGGATGTGTATAATGACACAACATCAATTGTGCCTAGCCAATATTCTGTGTCAGGTTCCAATTCAATAGTACTGAGCAAATTAAGAAAAGCAGTTGTGTCTTTTATGTAAGTGCGTCCCTTTTGGACGATTGGTTGTAAGAAACAATCTAGATATTTACCAATGCTGTCTGATATTGATCCACAAGCAGACACTATGGGTCTAAATGGTGGTTTTTTCATGTCTTTATGAATTTTGGGTAACATGTATATTTTTGGCCTACGGGGATATTTCGTTTCCAAAAATGTGTATGTTCTTTCATCTATCCATTTCATTTCAAGAGCATGTTCCAAAATTAGTGTGAGTGTTTTTTGATATTCTTCTGTAGGATCAGTGTCCAGAGGAATATATGTATTAGTGTCATTCACGTGTTGGTTAACACTGTTTTGGTAGTAGTCGGTGTCCATAATGACAAGGGCTCCCCCTTTATCAGCTCTTTGGAAGGTAAGTTCTGTATCTCTAGATAAGAGAATGATGGTGCTCAGTTCTGTTTTGGACAAGTTGCTTTTGATGTTTTTGTTGAAATTGATCTTTTGGATATCTGCAAGGATTAATCTTTCGCATACTTCTATGGTTTTATGGGAGTATGGTGCGCAGAATGTACTCTTGGGTTTGAATATTTTGGTGGTAGCTGCAGGTGTAGATGTTGAATCCTTGAAGAAATATTTAAGTTTGAGAGTTCTGAAGAATTTAAACAGTGCAATCTCAGTTTCAGCCAGATTGGTCTTATATGTTGGAACAAATGATGTTCCTTTATTTAGCACAGCCATTTGTGCTGGTGTGAGAAATTTGGAAGATATGTTGATCACTAAGTTGTTTTTGTGATTTTCTGACTCCTTGTTCGTTTGGCTATTTCTTCTGGAGATTCTTCTGCCCCTCCTGTTGTGGTTGAAGGGGGGGCGTTGGCTGCTGGGAGGATGTCTAAAAAGGGCTGTTTTTTTGTGGATGTGCTTGGTTGCTGAGTTTTTTCGATTGGCTGTCTGGTTTGAGAGATATCTGATTCGGAAACAAGGCTTTCTTGTGAAGAGTTAGTTGTAGGTTTTGTTTTTGGTTGTTGCCATTTCTTTTGGTTATATATTTCAGCCCAAGTGTACACTTCATCATATTTATAATCGATAGTATCTCTTTTGTACTTTCTAACTTTTCTATTGTTTACTTCCTTGGCATACTTGTCTAATTTCTTGTTCACATCTTCTAAAGTTGTTTGCAAGTCCGGGAATTTTTCAAGTTCTTTTTTCATGTTGTTGAGATCAGATTCAATTTCTTTTAACACTTTAGAAAGTTCTTGTATGATTAATAAGATTAGATCGAGTGAACATTTATTTAAAATTTGGTACCATTTTTCGACAAATTGTTTGCTATTTTTGCACAACATTGGTTTTAGAGCGATTCTCAACCCTCTAGGAATTCTCTTGTTCTTATGGTAGTGTATCAATGTGGTTGCATGCAGTCTTTGGTTGATTTCTTTTTTGCTTAAGAATTCGAATTGTCTGATTAGTTGTGCTGTGGTTGAAACATTCGGGCTGAAGGCTCTGGTCTCCTGTATGAGTCCATATATTTCTTCTGCTGACTCTGGTGTGAAAGCTAAAAGTTCAGCTTGATTGGAGGTCATCTGGGCAATATCATCGAATTGCATTTTGAAATCTTTATTGGTGCACAGGGAGATGCTGAAGGCAAAAGTTCAATAATAAGGTTATTGGATCTCCGTGCACTCAAAATCTTGGTATAAGTTAAAGAAGTTCTTGGCGCGTTTCCTTGTCGCACTGTGCCTAAGGTGCCTTACGTTAAGAGTACAAAATGTGATGCGGAAATCACTGGAAGGCGCGCTGATTTCACTTGAAACCCGTGGGTTTCTCCACAAGTTTTTTAGTGTTGTTTGATTGGCTTTTTCAATAACAACATTCGCGTTATTCTTGAGTTCACCTTTTGTGTTTATTCATTTCCAAAGGGATTTGTAACACAATTCATAGAAATTCATTCTATTCATGAATATTTTCTTGCATTACTTCATGCCCGCCCAATGTTGCACCCAAGGGAGTGGGAATAGTAATTTTTACCCCTACGCTATCCAACGTTTTCCCTACTGTTGCACTCTTTGGAGTGTGAATAGTAATTTTAACCCCTACGCTATCCAACGCTTTCCCTACTGTTGCACTCACTGGAGTGGGAATAGTAATTTTTACCCACTGCGCTATCCAACGCTTTCTCTACTGTTGCACCCAGTGGAGTGGGAATAGTAATTTTTACCCCTACGCTAGCCAACGCTTTTCCTACTGTTGCACTCACTGGAGTGGGAATAGTAATTTTTACCCCTACGCTATCCAATACTTTCTCTACTGTTTCACCCACTGGAGTGGGAATAGTAATTTTTACCCCTACGCTATCCAACGTTTTCCCTACTGTTGCACTCTTTGGAGTGGGAATAGTAATTTTAACCCCTACGCTATCCAACGTTTTCCCTACTGTTGCACTCACTGGACTGGGAATAGTAATTTTTACCCCTACGCTATCCAACGCTTTCTCTACTGTTGCACTCACTGGAGTGGGAATAGTAATTTTTACCCCTACGCTATCCAACGCTTTCTCTACTGTTGCACTCTTTGGAGTGGGAATAGTAATTTTTACCCCTACGCTATCCAACGCTTTCCCTACTGTTGAACTCTTTGGAGTTGGAATAGTAATTTTTACCGCTACGCTATCCAACGCTTTCCCTACTGTTGCACTCACTGGAGTGGGAATAGTAATTATTACCCCTACGCTATCCAACGCTTTCCCTACTGTAGAATTCTTTGGAGTTGGAATAGTAATTTTTACCGCTACGCTATCCAATGCTTTCCCAACTGTTGCACTCATTGGAGTGGGAATAGTAATTTTAACACTTTTGCTATGCTACGGTAATAATATTGTATATTTTTTAATAATAATCTGTTAATATATATATATCTTTTAACAAAAAAAATTGTATTTTTTTTATAACTTAAATTAATTATTTAATAATTTTAAGGTTATTTAAGTATTTTTAAGTATATTTTAGATATGTATTTTTAAAATATTTTTAATTTTACATTAATTTTAATAAATTCGATATTTTTACAAAGTACATATTTTTAAACGATGTTTTTGACTCGATATTTTTGTACTTACCTGTTTGTAGATAGGACTTCGATATTTTTGTAGTCGATATTTTGTAGTCGATATTTTAAATGCCTATATATTTTTTTGTCGATATTATGTCAGTGATCCAAGAAAATGTGCGCTGGTGACCTAAATGTTTCTTTGGAGATTGGTATCTGCACCACTCACAAACAGCACTGCCCAGTGACATATTGAAAGGCAGATTTATTACGAAGGGAGGAAAAAGAATGGGACAAATATGATGTAACGTTTGCTTTAGTCTACGTAGTTACTACCTCCTGTTTCCACACCCTCAAAATGATCAATGTAATCTTCAAATGAATCCCAGTCAGCACATGCAGGATAGCCACCAGTAAGATGGAAAATGGCAACGCTCTCTGTCGGAATCACTTGCTAACTGCTAGAAGACTTCAGACCATAAAAGATCCAACAGCCAGACTTAAACTTAGGTTTTCCCCCGTTTTCACACCAACCCACACTGACAAAAATCTCCACTGTTTGCCCATTCACTAACCCACACGCAACACAGTCAGCAAACACTTCAGCTCAGCAGAATCGTGTTCGCACACATCCCCTGCATATAAAGAAGCAGGTTTTCCCTACCTCGTGCCCAAAGCCTGGAACAACCTACCGCTACACATTTGAGCTGCCTTAACAATACTTGAGCGCCACAAGAAACTAGAAATATGGCTATTCAAATGAACAAGTCGCAGTCACAGCCTTCATGGCCCCTGCTTTCTCAGCACCAGGATACTCTCCAGGTTGAGCTGTGCACTTCACAAATACCCTTACCATAACAAAGTTTGCCTTAGCATTGTTGTTGTGGTGTTGTTCATAGATCTCTCACTAGTGTCTCCTGTTTTGTTTCCATCTCTGTTCTTTTCCATCTCAGTAACACTCTCCTCATTGCTCTCTCACCTTTCTGTCCACATTTGAACACATGTTTAATTCTTTTTCACTACTATCTACCATGTCTTGTTTCTCTCTCTCCTCAATCACTTCTCTCACACCCTTTTCTCACACTGTCATCCTCTCTTCCACCTTCTCCTCCTCACTCCCTATCAGGAAGAATACCCTGGGTGAGAGACGTGTGATACTCTCAAATAATATTTGCTTGCGCTGGTTTTTTAGTTCCCACAGAACCTTGGGTTTTAGGAATGAATGCTGAAACAGCTCAACTCTGGCTGTGAACTGGCTCACCGTGATCGGCACAGGGGCTCACCCCATGTACGATGGGTGTACGAGCCGCACCCCCATCGTACAATGGGGGTACGGCTCAAACACCGATTGTACAATGGGGGTACGGCTCGTACACCGATCGTACAATGGGGGTACGGCTCGTACACCCATCGTACATGGGGTACGGCTCGTACACCGATCGTACAATGGGGGTACGGCTCGTACATCGATCATACAATGGGGGTACGGCTCGTACACCCCATGATCTCAGGGGTACGGTGCATACCCCTGCGATCATGGGGGTATGCACCGTACCCGGGGGGGCTGTTCCGTACCTGTTTCGGTGCGAACTCTGCTATTACGGCTGTTTTCAACACCCGTAGAAAAAGGGTCGTACGGTGCGTACCCGACACGTATCGTACTTGCTGGATCGTAAAAAACAGCCACGAACCGTACAGATGTCGCGTACAGCGGGTTCCGAGGAAGAATCGTATGGAGATTAGAGTCGTACGGTGTCTTGTACGACTCGTACGGAGTAAGGCTCCTGGTACGAATCGTACTTCGTCGTACGTACGCGGGACGTTGCAGGGTACGATTCGTACGGGAAAAACGCTCCGAACGGCTATTCGGAGCGGTTTTTCCCGAATCGGAATCGAACCCTATGTGTGCAGGGATTTGGCTGCATCTGTGCTGGGGCTCAGCTCTATCTTCAGAGGAGTGAGTTCAGCTTTACAAGATGATAAGATAGTTTTGTGACAGAGCTCCTCCCTCTCTGTATGCAGAAGAACGTACTTGTCGCTGCAGAGTTTATGTCTTCTAAGTATACAGCCTATCTCCAGAAGAACAACTAACTTCCTCTCCTTAATAAAATAGGCACTGAAAGGAGCTTCTTGATATCGAGCAGACTTCACCCTTTTGAATGGTGATTTTTTAATTGACTTTGCGTTGCAAGAGTTTGGACACATGGTGCTAATCTCTATTTACCATGTCTTCTTACCCCAGCTCAATGTCACACCCTATTCGTTCTCAGGGTGCAATTTGCTGTGAATATCTTCTTGAGGTTCATTGCATTTATGTAATTTTGGTGAATCCTTGTGATCTACATTTGTAGTGAGGAAATTTGGAAAGAGCAGGAAAGATCAGGCTATGACAAGGAGACAAAGTTAATTATGGAACAAGACAAACGTGAAATGAATGGGGTGGAAAGGGGCAGGTTGAGAAAAATAAAAAGGGAGAATGACAGAGAACCGGAGAGGAATCAGCGACATGTGGAGAGAGGGACAAGAGGGACATAGGGCAGGAAGAACAGTGCTGAGGTCCTGGTGCTTACCTATGGGCAATGCAATAGAAGTTAAACTGCACTGTAGCAGATGGGAAGGAAAGAGTGGGCTTGAGTGGAAAAGCAAAGCTAAAGAAAAAGCATCACATTTTGAACTCTTGTCTTCGAGCATGAGCTTTAAAATAGGTGGACTCTAAAAAGAGGGGACTCAGGTGGACCATGTCCCTGAAGTAGGTGTGTTAACCCATGGGACTACATTTACTGGTTTGGATCCCATGAGATGTGAATCTGTCTAGGATTTGGAGAAGGCTCTGTTCTCCCTTTGGTGTAAGGTTTTCCAACCACCAAATGCCTCTTGCAGAGATGGTAAGGATGGTAAGGTTGGTGGTCAGTACTTGCCACTTTTAGAGTCATGCCACAAATTCCCCCAATTCTCCCTTGCTATTGACAGAAAAGTCTGTTCTGCAGGATAGACATTGCATTTGAAAAAAAACTATTTCTTCATTTTTTAGCATTTATTTAGGGCTTATTACCCCTCACAGGAGTAGTCAGCACTATATAAATGCATTTAAAAATTAATTCAATTTGGGATTTCTGCCTTGTTTGCTTGGAAGCACAGGACGATGGCTGAGATTGCCTTGAAAGTGCACATGCAGTCTCACATACCAACGTTAATTCAAAGCTTTCTCTCTCTTTAAAACAAAGGATGATCGGTAAATCACAGTCACTGCCTTGCACAATTAGAACCCCCAGTAGTGGGATTTTGTCCTGGATGTTGTGAATTACCTGTGACCCCCATCGTCTCTTTTGAGGACACTGCAAGTAGCAAGATAAGCTGTCTGTCGGAGAAAAGAAAATGTTTATTCCGACGCACTCTTCTCCAGCCGTACTTGGCCCAGGCCTTACCTCGCATAGACACCTACACAGTTTCAGTCTGGGCTATGGAATACAGATGGGGGGTGAGGAAGGACTGAAGCCCTTTCAGCCTAATGGTCGCTGAGTGCCTGCAATGTGTGTCAGAGCGCCAGTGCAAATAAGCATTGACAAATCAAACAGATTGGTACTCTCCTTTTAAAGGCTCAACCTATTGACGTTGTCAATCCTTGTGAACTTTTGCATTACTGTCATTGTGTTTGAATAATTTTGTAGAATTCCGGGTCCTTCAGATTTTTGACTTGTCATCTTGTTAATTTCTTTGAAGCTCATTCTGGACATGTACAGACTTCCAGGCTTTACTTTCCTGCTCCAGGTGTCAAATTAAACTCAAACACTCCAGTGACAGATGGTGTGTTGTAGCAGTTTGAGTTGGTGTAACATTCACAGGTCTTCTATGATGACTCAAACATTATAATGTCTTTCTTCAGATGCCATCTTACCGCGCTATCCCTCCCCGGTTTGTTGAATGGAGACTGTTGGGATTAAGCCTCAGTACTAAGATATAGGGGGGCTTTGACTCATGCCTCTTATTCCTCATCTTCTGACATTTACTTTCAGGATAACTAAAGCATTCCCATGTAAATTCATACCTCCAGAAGGTGTTTGAACCTCCCCAGAAAATATGATTTTTGCAGGCAGTGGGAGAGGACATGGTCCCAGTGATGCTATAATAGAAGCTGGGGTGGGGTAGTGTATACATGGAATGGCTACGTGCCATGCTATGTGCTCTGCTTGGATTGTGAAAGGAGTACTGGGATAGGGTTACTGGGAAGGGTCTCAACCCATGTACAGAAACATAGGGTGTCTGTGACGTTTCTTATCACAAAGTATACGCAAGAACCGCTGCTTGCTGGTGGTGGTTGTTGCCATATGTGATGTGAACAATCATTGTTATACTGGTTCATTAAACTCAAGGAAGTTGAAATCATATTTTGGGATGGATAATTTTGAAGTGGATTCTACCACATCAAAATCATGGCATAATCGCTCCTGTAATTGGTTTATAGTAAATTGCCGCTGCGGCTTAGAAGAGTAAAATATGGGAAGAGACAGGTGAGAAATTAAGAGCTGCAAGACCAGTATCATAAAGATGGTTAAGTGACTAACCCTCATCACAGAAAATGTACTCCACCTGGAAAGAAGCTTTAGTAGACTAATGAAGAAAACCATTAATGTCCTTCTGCTTTTCAATCAATGTCCACTCTTTAGTCCAAGCTATAGATCTCTTGTGCACAGACTTTGGGCGCGTCCTCACTGCCAACTATTTTATATATATTCCAGGACGCCTACAATTCATTCGTGGGACCAGCACCAGAATAGTGAGAGAGTAGAGAGACCAACTTTGGATCCGGTATGGATGTAGTTTAACTGGACACCAGTGTATGCTTTCAACAGGTCAGCGTTGTCCAAACATGAACAGTTGCACCTCGGTGATGATCTTAACTTGCTTTTAAAACAGCACACTGCAGTCAAGTCCACCCTAGTGTGATGGCCTTCCCCTTCTTCTTCATGTTCCATGCAAAAATAATTGAAATAGAAGACCCTAGTCTCTCTTGGCACCGCTAAACAGCCCATGAATACTTGAGATCCACAGCAACTGAATAATAACTTCAGAAAATCTCTAATTAGTACTGTCCTCTTGAACGAACTACCTCACAACCTCACATTTTTTCCAGCATCTGAGTTTTAGAGAAAGGCCCAAGTATAATGCTAGTTGTTATGCTTTTTCAAGCTTTCTTTCCTTATTAAGTCAAAAAGGTTTGCCTAGCTCATTGTTTTCCCTGCAAAACTATGAAGAAACATTATAACATCTCAAGGTGCGACATATTTGTTTTCTTCTGTGCACAGGAGCAGAGCCTAACAGAAAAGTTGTTGCTGGCCCTCGACTTTTTTTATTGAATTTTTACAACCTGGAATAGGGTAAATAGAATTGAGTGATTCTGAAACTTCAGCTTTTTCTGCATTTGCCCCACTTGCCTCATAACCCATGATCTGTTGAATACTTTCCAGATTAACAAAACATGAATTTCTTTTGGATCCACAGTTGTTAAAATTGCTGCACAGGGAATGTGAAATGGTACTTGACACGTTGCAAAAAATAACTTGACACATTCAGCTGTTATCGCTACTAACAAGCATTTGCAATGTAATAGTTCTCACATTTACGTGAATTTGAGCTATAGACATTGCAAATGCCATTTTTTTGTTTCTGTTTTCAAAACATAAATAAAAGGCATTGTCATTTAGAAAGCTTAAACTTGCGTGAATGCGAGACCTATTGCATTGCAAATCCTTGTTTTTAGCTGAAGTCATCTGACAGCATGAGTCTGCTGTTATGTCTATAGAAAAGAAATACAGACACAGTTTAATACAAACAGCCACACAGGCTATCGAAATATATCCTGTGAAGAATAACCTAAATATGCACTGATGGGTAACAAAACGTTTTTTACAGCTACTTAAACTTCCTGTTTTTTAGACAAGCGGCATGTACCCTGGAGATGCGCCTAGTTGCGCATAATTTGACTTTCTCACATGCTCCTTTGTTTCACATTTCAGACAAGACTTGGTAAAGGATTGCCTTGTTTTATAATGCTGCACAGAGCTGAGAGTTTCCAACTAAAATCCTTTCATGTGCTATATCCAAGCATGCCACTAACAACTTTACATTTCTATAACCAAGGGGCGGGGCGTTATGCAATCCTCATCACTATGTCCTCGTGGTCACATACTTACATCTGTTTGCTCACACTTCCAAACCTTAAAGACAGGTTGAAAATGGCAGTGATCCTCTGAGGTGATTGTAATGTTAATTTTGACAGCAAGCAGGCGGAATATATGGACTTTCTTAGCGTCTATGTTCATGAACATCTGGATGGTTTACATTATAAAGTGTCTATAAGACAAGGGGATGCTTCAATAAACCAATCATATTTGCGGTCCAAGAGTCTAACCATCAGGATTACAGACCCACTTCATGGTACTTTATAAAAATTACTGAGCAGGTCCAAAGGACATTAAAAATGTTTGGGCTATAGTTGTATCATTTGGACGTCAACGGACCCTTAACACAAGGTATTTAGGTCGATATGCACATTTATGACCATTAAAACAAAATGTGCTACACCAGCAAAGTCAGAGCTGTGGTCGAAGTGCGATTTTGGAAATTACTACGGCTGAGGCAAGATGGCGGCTGAGTAAAATCCTCTGATACTCACCCCTGCGTCTCTTCCAGAGATTCCCTGGGGCGACGAGGTTCTTTTCTCAGGTGGCTCTGGCTATGCCCGGAGAAAATGATGATTGGCCTCTGCTGAATGGATGGTGCAGAGGCTGCCGTAGATCGGCTGCTCAACCACCCTTGGTGAGGAACGTGCAAGACGAGGGCCGATGCGGACGAAGGGAGTCTTTCGCGTGGCTCCTACTGACGGCAACCGTTGGCTGTGGGATCACTGACTCAGGAGCGACGCTGCTTAACAACACAGACGCCAGAGAGCCCAGAGCAAAGCCAGGAGGACAGATGGCAGCTCGTGATGTTCGGAGCAAGACGCGCTTAACGGCGCAGGCGGTTTCCGCGTCTGCACAACCCGAGCTGAATAAGAAAGCAGACAATGACAGGAAAAAACACTAGCTGCATACCCGTAAGGGCAGGAAGCAAGAGACTAACAAAAGTTCTTTGCCAAAAGGTGTTGTAACTGGGGACCAGAATAAAAGACAGATAGCCATAAAGAGCCTGTTTCCAGTCAAAGGAACAAGTGACTTTGAAAAGGGACAAGAGCATTTAAAGGACATAAACGGCATAACCAATATCTCAATTGAAACCTCTACCGGTACCGAACCGTTTATTACAGACTCCTTAGTTCCCAACACTACCCCTGACATAATGACTGAAACCAGCAATGGGCGGCTAACCTGGGGGTCCAGTGGTGAGACAACTGTATTGGGTACGCCAGAATCATGTTTAGGCAAACACCTAGGAGGAGTGGAAGCTCTAACTAAAGACAATACCCCGGATATGGTCCTCCCAGTTGAGACATCAAGCATAGCCATAGAAGCCCCAAATGGATTAGATATGACCAATAATAAGGACTTAACCTTTCCCATTCTTCCCAATGAAAAAGAAAAGCAAATACAGGGGGGAAATAACCATGAGATGGGTTCTTTGTCTCCAGATCCTCTGGAAAAAATGTATTCTTTGAATGAGGAGTCTGGGGAATCTGAAAGTATGGTCTTAAGTTCAAGCAGTGATGAGGAATGGGGTGAGGATACATCCACAAGCTACTGTAGTCAGCAAGGAGAAAAAAGGCTGTCCAGGAAAACTAAGATGCTATCGGATGGAAAAAAGGGTGGTCAGAGACGGAAAGCGGTAGAGGAAGTGGGAGAACTAGGCTGGGATTACTCGGACACGCAGACACTACTAGGTAATGGTGTACCTGGGATTATGAAATCGCCTAGAAAACAACTAACGAGCCTGTCCGGACAGAAAGACTCGGGTCCACCCAAAGAACCACCCTTATCCCTGATTCTAGAGTCTCTCAAGTCATTTCGAGATGAAGCCAAGCTGGAGAACCGGCAAGCCCGATTGGCCTCGAAAAAGCTATAGGATTAAATCAGAAAAGTTGGGAAAACATGCACAGAGATTGTGGAGAGATTAAGTCTGCTAGAAAACCAAACTGAGTTGTTGGAAAGGCAGAAAATCGGCAACGCCGTAACAATCGAAGGCTACTAGGAATACCGGAGAACAGCGAGGGTGATGACATCAAGAAGTTCCTAATCAATCTGCTAAAAAACTCTCTTCCCGAACTAGTACAATGGGACTGGGATAAAGAAATCCAGCAGGTACATAGATTTCCGCTAAATATATCAAGACGGTACCCGAATGACCAACAATATGCAAGAGCAATTTTAATCTTCTTCAGGAACTTTCTTCTCTAACAATCTGTGTTCGAATTGGCGAGACCTGACAAGAAAAGGAACTGGGAGAACTTTTCGTATTTTGTCCGACCAGATTTCGCTCATGCTACAGTGGAGAGAAGATGGCGACTCAGACAGATGATAGCGCCATTCCAGAATACGGGTGCTACCGTTTATCTACAAAGTCCTGCAAAACTAAAAGTTATTTTCCAAGGAGAGTATTTTTATTTTACATCTGAAATACAAGCGTAGACAATGTTAGAGGAAATTACTACAGGGAAAAAAGGTGCTAGTGAGAATAATCGCTAGAGAATAGATATGAAATAATGTCGCTATCCTCTATCTGCATGATACCTTGTAATTATTTATTCGCACTGTGTTTTTTTGTCAGTAATGGTCAGTGATGGCCAGTAATGGTTAGTAATGGTCAGTGATTTTGGGGTTGTTCTCTTTGTTTTTTTCTTTGGGTATGGGTGCATTTTTAGGAAGAAACTGGAAATTTGTTTGGGGGAAAAAAGAGAGAAAAGAAAATATTCGTATATAGCTATAAGAACAGGGAGGGCGGCGGGGGTGGGGTGAGGATGAGACAGACACTATTTAAACAGGCTCAGGACTGAGCCTGATTGTCTATATACTGGTGGGGAGTGGGGGTTGAGGGGAGGGGGAGAGATGCTTAGACCTGGGGTAATGACAACCTTAAAAAACTTAAAAGCTGATGTAGAAACAAGCAGTAATGGAAGAAAGTATATAAATAGAAGAAACACAGAGAAGACAAGTAAACATATACCAGGTATTGAAAAATATCAGTATGGATAAGTAACTAATTCTGACCTTCAACATTTGTGGCCTTAACGATGAAAAGAAAAGGCAAAGAGTGGCTATCGAGCTACAACTGACTGGGGCTAATATCCTCTGTGTTCAAGAAACACATATCGAGGGGTCTCAAATACATCTACTCAATAAATTGGGTTTTAAGGTGGTTACTGCCACAACACAAGGGGTAAGGACAAAGGGTGTAGCTATATTGGGGAATGATTCAGAAAAGGGGGGTGGTGATGAACAGAGTGCCTGAATTAAGCAGACAACTCTTACCCAGTCCAAAGATCAGGGCTTGATCCATCACTGTTTTTTAGCTCACTGCACCATCCCAGCTCAGAACTTGGCTATATGCAAATTAGTCTGTTCCTGTCCCAGTGCATGATGGGAACAGGGCAAACCAAACTACCAAGCCAATTCTTATACTGGGAAGGAAACAAGCTTCCGGGGACCGGTTTCTGCCATTTCAGGCGGCGTCGGCCCGGCTTGCTTGAATCCTGATGGTGCAATGAGCAAGGGACTCACATCTGAGTATACCCTTCCACGCTTATGGTGGACAAAAATGATTCAGAAAAGGGGGGTGGTGATGAACAGAGTGCCTGAATTAAGCAGACCACTCTTACCCAGTCCAAAGATCAGGGCTTGATCCATCGCCGTTTTTTAGCTCACTGCACCATCCCAGCTCAGAACTTGGCTATATGCAAATTAGTCTGATCCTGTCCCAGTGCATGATGGGAACAGGGCAAACCAAACTACCAAGCCAATTCTTATAATGGGAAGGAAACAAGCTTCCGGGGACCGGTTTCTGCCATTTCAGGCGTCGTCGGCCCGGCTTGCTTGAATCCTGATGGTGCAATGAGCAAGGGAATCACATCTGAGTATACCCTTCCACGCTTATGGTGGACAAAAATGATTCAGAAAAGGGGGGTGGTGATGAACAGAGTGCCTGAATTAAGCAGACAACTCTTACCCAGTCCAAAGATCAGGGCTTGATCCATCACCGTTTTTTAGCTCACTGCACCATCCCAGCTCAGAACTTGGCTATATGCAAATTAGTCTGTTCCTGTCCCAGTGCATGATGGGAACAGGGCAAACCAAACTACCAAGCCAATTCTTATACTGGGAAGGAAACAAGCTTCGGGGGACCGGTTTCTGCCATTTCAGGCGTCGTCGGCCCGGCTTGCTTGAATCCTGATGGTGCAATGAGCAAGGGACTCACATCTGAGTATACCCTTCCACGCTTATGGTGGACAAAAGTGATTCAGAAAAGGGGGGTGGTGATGAACAGAGTGCCTGAATTAAGCAGACCACTCTTACCCAGTCGAAAGATCAGGGCTTGATCCATCACCGTTTTTTAGCTCACTGCACCATCCCAGCTCAGAACTTGGCTATATGCAAATTAATCTGTTCCTGTCCCAGTACATGATGGGAACAGGGCAAACCAAACTACCAAGCCAATTCTTATACTGGGAAGGAAACAAGCTTCCGGGGACCGGTTTCTGCCATTTCAGGCGTCGTCGGCCCGGCTTGCTTGAATCCTGATGGTGCAATGAGCAAGGGACTCACATCTGAGTATACCCTTCCACGCTTATGGTGGACAAAAATGATTCAGAAAAGGGGGGTGGTGATGAACAGAGTGCCTGAATTAAGCAGACCACTCTTACCCAGTCCAAAGATCAGGGCTTGATCCATCACCGTTTTTTAGCTCACTGCACCATCCCAGCTCAGAACTTGGCTATATGCAAATTAGTCTGTTCCTGTCCCAGTGCATGATGGGAACAGGGCAAACCAAACTACCAAGCCAATTCTTATACTGGGAAGGAAACAAGCTTCCGGGGACCGGTTTCTGCCATTTCAGGCGTCGTCTGCCCGGCTTGCTTGAATCCTGATGGTGCAATGAGCAAGGGACTCACATCTGAGTATACCCTTCCACGCTTATGGTGGACAAAAATGATTCAGAAAAGGGGGGTGGTGATGAACAGAGTGCCTGAATTAAGCAGACAACTCTTACCCAGTCCAAAGATCAGGGCTTGATCCATCACCGTTTTTTAGCTCACTGCACCATCCCAGCTCAGAACTTGGCTATATGCAAATTAGTCTGTTCCTGTCCCAGTGCATGATGGGAACAGGGCAAACCAAACTACCAAGCCAATTCTTATACTGGGAAGGAAACAAGCTTCGGGGGACCGGTTTCTGCCATTTCAGGCGTCGTCGGCCCGGCTTGCTTGAATCCTGATGGTGCAATGAGCAAGGGACTCACATCTGAGTATACCCTTCCACGCTTATGGTGGACAAAAATGATTCAGAAAAGGGGGGTGGTGATGAACAGAGTGCCTGAATTAAGCAGACCACTCTTACCCAGTCCAAAGATCAGGGCTTGATCCATCACCGTTTTTTAGCTCACTGCACCATCCCAGCTCAGAACTTGGCTATATGCAAATTAATCTGTTCCTGTCCCTGTACATGATGGGAACAGGGCAAACCAAACTACCAAGCCAATTCTTATACTGGGAAGGAAACAAGCTTCCGGGGACCGGTTTCTGCCATTTCAGGCGTCGTCGGCCCGGCTTGCTTGAATCCTGATGGTGCAATGAGCAAGGGACTCACATCTGAGTATACCCTTCCACGCTTATGGTGGACAAAAATGATTCAGAAAAGGGGGGTGGTGATGAACAGAGTACCTGAATTAAGCAGACCACTCTTACCCAGTCCAAAGATCAGGGCTTGATCCATCACCGTTTTTTAGCTCACTGCACCATCCCAGCTCAGAACTTGGCTATATGCAAATTAGTCTGTTCCTGTCCCAGTGCATGATGGGAACAAGGCAAACCAAACTACCAAGCCAATTCTTATACTGGGAAGGAAACAAGCTTCCGGGGACCGGTTTCTGCCATTTCAGGCGTCGTCGGCCCGGCTTGCTTGAATCCTGATGGTGCAATGAGCAAGGGACTCACATCTGAGTATACCCTTCCACGCTTATGGTGGACAAAAATGATTCAGAAAAGGGGGGTGGTGATGAACAGAGTGCCTGAATTAAGCAGACCACTCTTACCCAGTCTAAAGATCAGGGCTTGATCCATCACCGTTTTTTAGCTCACTGCACCATCCCAGCTCAGAACTTGGCTATATGCAAATTAGTCTGTTCCTGTCCCAGTGCATGATGGGAACAGGGCAAACCAAACTACCAAGCCAATTCTTATACTGGGAAGGAAACAAGCTTCCGGGGATCGGTTTCTGCCATTTCAGGCGTCGTCGGCCCGGCTTGCTTGAATCCTGATGGTGCAATGAGCAAGGGACTCACATCTGAGTATACCCTTCCACGCTTATGGTGGACAAAAATGATTCAGAAAAGGGGGGTGGTGATGAACAGAGTACCTGAATTAAGCAGACCACTCTTACCCAGTCCAAAGATCAGGGCTTGATCCATCACCGTTTTTTAGCTCACTGCACCATCCCAGCTCAGAACTTGGCTATATGCAAATTAGTCTGTTCCTGTCCCAGTGCATGATGGGAACAGGGCAAACCAAACTACCAAGCCAATTCTTATACTGGGAAGGAAACAAGCTTCCGGGGACCGGTTTCTGCCATTTCAGGCGTCGTCGGCCCGGCTTGCTTGAATCCTGATGGTGCAATGAGCAAGGGACTCACATCTGAGTATACCCTTCCACGCTTATGGTGGACAAAAATGATTCAGAAAAGGGGGGTGGTGATGAACAGAGTGCCTGAATTAAGCAGACCACTCTTACCCAGTCTAAAGATCAGGGCTTGATCCATCACCGTTTTTTAGCTCACTGCACCATCCCAGCTCAGAACTTGGCTATATGCAAATTAGTCTGTTCCTGTCCCAGTGCATGATGGGAACAGGGCAAACCAAACTACCAAGCCAATTCTTATACTGGGAAGGAAACAAGCTTCCGGGGACCGGTTTCTGCCATTTCAGGCGTCGTCGGCCCGGCTTGCTTGAATCCTGATGGTGCAATGAGCAAGGGACTCACATCTGAGTATACCCTTCCACGCTTATGGTGGACAAAAATGATTCAGAAAAGGGGGGTGGTGATGAACAGAGTGCCTGAATTAAGCAGACCACTCTTACCCAGTCCAAAGATCAGGGCTTGATCCATCACCGTTTTTTAGCTCACTGCACCATCCCAGCTCAGAACTTGGCTATATGCAAATTAGTCTGTTCCTGTCCCAGTGCATGATGGGAACAGGGCAAACCAAACTACCAAGCCAATTCTTATACTGGGAAGGAAACTAGCTTCCGGGGACCGGTTTCTGCCATTTCAGGCGTCGTCGGCCCGGCTTGCTTGAATCCTGATGGTTCAATGAGCAAGGGACTCACATCTGAGTATACCCTTCCACGCTTATGGTGGACAAAAATGATTCGGAAAAGGGGGGTGGTGATGAACAGAGTGCCTGAATTAAGCAGACAACTCTTACCCAGTCCAAAGATCAGGGCTTGATCCATCACCGTTTTTTAGCTCACTGCACCATCCCAGCTCAGAACTTGGCTATATGCAAATTAGTCTGTTCCTGTCCCAGTGCATGATGGGAACAGGGCAAACCAAACTACCAAGCCAATTCTTATACTGGGAAGGAAACAAGCTTCGGGGGACCGGTTTCTGCCATTTCAGGCGTCGTCGGCCCGGCTTGCTTGAATCCTGATGGTGCAATGAGCAAGGGACTCACATCTGAGTATACCCTTCCACGCTTATGGTGGACAAAAATGATTCAGAAAAGGGGGGTGGTGATGAACAGAGTGCCTGAATTAAGCAGACCACTCTTACCCAGTCCAAAGATCAGGGCTTGATCCATCACCGTTTTTTAGCTCACTGCACCATCCCAGCTCAGAACTTGGCTATATGCAAATTAATCTGTTCCTGTCCCAGTACATGATGGGAACAGGGCAAACCAAACTACCAAGCCAATTCTTATACTGGGAAGGAAACAAGCTTCCGGGGACCGGTTTCTGCCATTTCAGGCGTCGTCGGCCCGGCTTGCTTGAATCCTGATGGTGCAATGAGCAAGGGACTCACATCTGAGTATACCCTTCCACGCTTATGGTGGACAAAAATGATTCAGAAAAGGGGGGTGGTGATGAACAGAGTACCTGAATTAAGCAGACCACTCTTACCCAGTCCAAAGATCAGGGCTTGATCCATCACCGTTTTTTAGCTCACTGCACCATCCCAGCTCAGAACTTGGCTATATGCAAATTAGTCTGTTCCTGTCCCAGTGCATGATGGGAACAGGGCAAACCAAACTACCAAGCCAATTCTTATACTGGGAAGGAAACAAGCTTCCGGGGACCGGTTTCTGCCATTTCAGGCGTCGTCGGCCCGGCTTGCTTGAATCCTGATGGTGCAATGAGCAAGGGACTCACATCTGAGTATACCCTTCCACGCTTATGGTGGACAAAAATGATTCAGAAAAGGGGGGTGGTGATGAACAGAGTGCCTGAATTAAGCAGACCACTCTTACCCAGTCCAAAGATCAGGGCTTGATCCATCACCGTTTTTTAGCTCACTGCACCATCCCAGCTCAGAACTTGGCTATATGCAAATTAGTCTGTTCCTGTCCCAGTGCATGATGGGAACAGGGCAAACCAAACTACCAAGCCAATTCTTATACTGGGAAGGAAACAAGCTTCCGGGGACCGGTTTCTGCCATTTCAGGCGTCGTCGGCCCGGCTTGCTTGAATCCTGATGGTGCAATGAGCAAGGGACTCACATCTGAGTATACCCTTCCACGCTTATGGTGGACAAAAATGATTCAGAAAAGGGGGGTGGTGATGAACAGAGTGCCTGAATTAAGCAGACCACTCTTACCCAGTCCAAAGATCAGGGCTTGATCCATCACCGTTTTTTAGCTCACTGCACCATCCCAGCTCAGAACTTGGCTATATGCAAATTAGTCTGTTCCTGTCCCAGTGCATGATGGGAACAGGGCAAACCAAACTACCAAGCCAATTCTTATACTGGGAAGGAAACAAGCTTCCGGGGACCGGTTTCTGCCATTTCAGGCGTCGTCGGCCCGGCTTGCTTGAATCCTGATGGTGCAATGAGCAAGGGACTCACATCTGAGTATACCCTTCCACGCTTATGGTGGACAAAAATGATTCAGAAAAGGGGGGTGGTGATGAACAGAGTGCCTGAATTAAGCAGACCACTCTTACCCAGTCCAAAGATCAGGGCTTGATCCATCACCGTTTTTTAGCTCACTGCACTATCCCAGCTCAGAACTTGGCTATATGCAAATTAGTCTGTTCCTGTCCCAGTGCATGATGGGAACAGGGCAAACCAAACTACCAAGCCAATTCTTATACTGGGAAGGAAACAAGCTTCCGGGGACCGGTTTCTGTCATTTCAGGCGTCGTCGGCCCGGCTTGCTTGAATCCTGATGGTGCAATGAGCAAGGGACTCACATCTGAGTATACCCATCCACGCTTATGGTGGACAAAAATGATTCAGAAAAGGGGGGTGGTGATGAACAGAGTGCCTGAATTAAGCAGACCACTCTTACCCAGTCCAAAGATCAGGGCTTGATCCATCACCGTTTTTTAGCTCACTGCACCATCCCAGCTCAGAACTTGGCTATATGCAAATTAGTCTGTTCCTGTCCCAGTGCATGATGGGAACAGGGCAAACCAAACTACCAAGCCAATTCTTATACTGGGAAGGAAACAAGCTTCCGGGGACCGGTTTCTGCCATTTCAGGCGTCGTCGGCCCGGCTTGCTTGAATCCTGATGGTGCAATGAGCAAGGGACTCACATCTGAGTATACCCTTCCACGCTTATGGTGGACAAAAATGATTCAGAAAAGGGGGTGGTGATGAACAGAGTGCCTGAATTAAGCAGACCACTCTTACCTAGTCCAAAGATCAGGGCTTGATCCATCACCGTTTTTTAGCTCACTGCACCATCCCAGCTCAGAACTTGGCTATATGCAAATTAGTCTGTTCCTGTCCCAGTGCATGATGGGAACAGGGCAAACCAAACTACCAAGCCAATTCTTATACTGGGAAGGAAACAAGCTTCCGGGGACCGGTTTCTGCCATTTCAGGCGTCGTCGGCCCGGCTTGGTTGAATCCTGATGGTGCAATGAGCAAGGGACTCACATCTGAGTATACCCTTCCACGCTTATGGTGGACAAAAATGATTCAGAAAAGGGGGGGTGGTGATGAACAGAGTGCCTGAATTAAGCAGACCACTCTTACCCAGTCCAAAGATCAGGGCTTGATCCATCACCGTTTTTTAGCTCACTGCACCATCCCAGCTCAGAACTTGGCTATATGCAAATTAGTCTGTTCCTGTCCCAGTGCATGATGGGAATAGGGCAAACCAAACTACCAAGCCAATTCTTATACTGGGAAGGAAACAAGCTTCCGGGGACCGGTTTCTGCCATTTCAGGCGTCGTCGGCCCGGCTTGCTTGAATCCTGATGGTGCAATGAGCAAGGGACTCACATCTGAGTATACCCTTCCACGCTTATGGTGGACAAAAATGATTCAGAAAAGGGGGGTGGTGATGAACAGAGTGCCTGAATTAAGCAGACCACTCTTACCCAGTCCTAAGATCAGGGCTTGATCCATCACCGTTTTTTAGCTCACTGCACCATCCCAGCTCAGAACTTTGCTATATGCAAATTAGTCTGTTCCTGTCCCAGTGCATGATGGGAACAGGGCAAACCAAACTACCAAGCCAATTCTTATACTGGGAAGGAAACAAGCTTCCGGGGACCGGTTTCTGCCATTTCAGGAGTCGTCGGCCCGGCTTGCTTGAATCCTGATGGTGCAATGAGCAAGGGACTCACATCTGAGTATACCCTTCCACGCTTATGGTGGACAAAAATGATTCAGAAAAGGTGGGTGGTGATGAACAGAGTGCCTGAATTAAGCAGACCACTCTTACCCAGTCCAAAGATCAGGGCTTGATCCATCACCGTTTTTTAGCTCACTGCACCATCCCAGCTCAGAACTTGGCTATATGCAAATTAGTCTGTTCCTGTCCCAGTGCATGATGGGAACAGGGCAAACCAAACTACCAAGCCAATTCTTATACTGGGAAGGAAACAAGCTTCCGGGGACCGGTTTCTGCCATTTCAGGCGTCGTCGGCCCGGCTTGCTTGAATCCTGATGGTGCAAAGAGCAAGGGACTCACATCTGAGTATACCCTTCCACGCTTATGGTGGACAAAAATGATTCAGAAAAGGGGGGGTGGTGATGAACAGAGTGCCTGAATTAAGCAGACCACTCTTACCCAGTCCAAAGATCAGGGCTTGATCCATCACCGTTTTTTAGCTCACTGCACCATCCCAGCTCAGAACTTGGCTAAATGCAAATTAGTCTGTTCCTGTCCCAGTGCATGATGGGAATAGGCCAAACCAAACTACCAAGCCAATTCTTATACTGGGAAGGAAACAAGCTTCCGGGGACCGGTTTCTGCCATTTCAGGCGTCGTCGGCCTGGCTTGCTTGAATCCTGATGGTGCAATGAGCAAGGGACTCACATCTGAGTATACCCTTCCACGCTTATGGTGGACAAAAATGATTCAGAAAAGGGGGGTGGTGATGAACAGAGTGCCTGAATTAAACAGACCACTCTTACCCAGTCCAAAGATCAGGGCTTGATCCATCACCGTTTTTTAGCTCACTGCACCATCCCAGCTCAGAACTTGGCTATATGCAAATTAGTCTGTTCCTGTCCCAGTGCATGATGGGAATAGGGCAAACCAAACTACCAAGCCAATTCTTATACTGGGAAGGAAACAAGCTTCCGGGGACCGGTTTCTGCCATTTCAGGCGTCGTCGGCCCGGCTTGCTTGAATCGTGATGGTGCAATGAGCAAGGGACTCACATCTGAGTATACCCTTCCACGCTTATGGTGGACAAAAATGATTCAGAAAAGGGGGGTGGTGATGAACAGAGTGCCTGAATTAAGCAGACCACTCTTACCCAGTCCAAATATCAGGGCTTGATCCATCACCGTTTTTTAGCTCACTGCACCATCCCAGCTCAGAACTTGGCTATATGCAAATTAGTCTGTTCCTGTCCCAGTGCATGATGGGAACAGGGCAAACCAAACTACCAAGCCAATTCTTATACTGGGAAGGAAACAAGCTTCCGGGGACCGGTTTCTGCCATTTCAGGCGTCGTCGGCCCGGCTTGCTTGAATCCTGATGGTGCAATGAGCAAGGGACTCACATCTGAGTATACCCTTCCACGCTTATGGTGGACAAAAATGATTCAGAAAAGGGGGGTGGTGATGAACAGAGTGCCTGAATTAAGCAGACCACTCTTACCCAGTCCAAAGATCAGGGCTTGATCCATCACCGTTTTTTAGCTCACTGCACCATCCCAGCTCAGAACTTGGCTATATGCAAATTAGTCTGTTCCTGTCCCAGTGCATGATGGGAACAGGGCAAACCAAACTACCAAGCCAATTCTTATACTGGGAAGGAAACAAGCTTCCGGGGACCCGTTTCTGCCATTTCAGGCGTCGTCGGCCCGGCTTGCTTGAATCCTGATGGTGCATTGAGCAAGGGACTCACATCTGAGTATACCCTTCCACGCTTATGGTGGACAAAAATTATTCAGAAAAGGGGGGTGGTGATGAACAGAGTGCCTGAATTAAGCAGACCACTCTTACCCAGTCCAAAGATCAGGGCTTGATCCATCACCGTTTTTTAGCTCACTGCACCATCCCAGCTCAGAACTTGGCTATATGCAAATTAGTCTGTTCCTGTCCCAGTGCATGATGGGAACAGGGCAAACCAAACTACCAAGCCAATTCTTATACTGGGAAGGAAACAAGCTTCCGGGGACCGGTTTCTGCCATTTCAGGCGTCGTCGGCCCGGCTTGCTTGAATCCTGATGGTGCAATGAGCAAGGGACTCACATCTGAGTATACCCTTCCACGCTTATGGTGGACAAAAATGATTCAGAAAAGGGGGGTGGTGATGAACAGAGTGCCTGAATTAAGCAGACCACTCTTACCCAGTCCAAAGATCAGGGCTTGATCCATCACCGTTTTTTAGCTCACTGCACCATCCCAGCTCAGAACTTGGCTAAATGCAAATTAGTCTGTTCCTGTCCCAGTGCATGGTGGGAATAGGGCAAACCAAACTACCAAGCCAATTCTTACACTGGGAAGGAAACAAGCTTCCGGGGACCGGTTTCTGCCATTTCAGGCGTCGTCGGCCCGGCTTGCTTGAATCCTGATCGTCCAATGAGCAAGGGACTCACATCTGAGTATACCCTTCCACGCTTATGGTGGACAAAAATGATTCAGAAAACGGGGGTGGTGATGAACAGAGTGCCTGAATTAAGCAGACCACTCTTACCCAGTCCAAAGATCAGGGCTTGATCCATCACCGTTTTTTAGCTCACTGCACCATCCCAGCTCAGAACTTGGCTATATGCAAATTAGTCTGTTCCTGTCCAAGTGCATGATGGGAACAGGGCAAACCAAACTACCAAGCCAATTCTTATACTGGGAAGGAAACAAGCTTCCGGGGACCGGTTTCTGCCATTTCAGGCGTTGTCGGCACGGCTTGCTTGAATCCTGATGGTGCAATGAGCAAGGGACTCACATCTGAGTATACCCTTCCACGCATATGGTGGACAAAAATGATTCAGAAAAGGGGGGTGGTGATGAACAGAGTGCCTGAATTAAGCAGACCACTCTTACCCAGTCCAAAGATCAGGGCTTGATCCATCACCGTTTTTTAGCTCACTGCACCATCCCAGCTCAGAACTTGGCTATATGCAAATTAGTCTGTTCCTGTCCCAGTGCATGATGGGAACAGGGCAAACCAAACTACCAAGCCAATTCTTATACTGGGAAGGAAACAAGCTTCCGGGGACCGGTTTCTGCCATTTCAGGCGTCGTCGGCCCGGCTTGCTTGAATCCTGATGGTGCAATGAGCAAGGGACTCACATCTGAGTATACCCTTCCACGCTTATGGTGGACAAAAATGATTCAGAAAAGGGGGGGTGGTGATGAACAGAGTGCCTGAATTAAGCAGACCACTCTTACCCAGTCCAAAGGTCAGGGCTTGATCCATCAGCGTTTTTTAGCTCACTGCACCATCCCAGCTCAGAACTTGGCTATATGCAAATTAGTCTGTTCCTGTCCCAGTACATGATGGGAACAGGGCAAACCAAACTACCAAGCCAATTCTTATACTGGGAAGGAAACAAGCTTCCGGGGACCGGTTTCTGCCATTTCAGGCGTCGTCGGCCCGGCTTGCTTGAATCCTGATGGTGCAATGAGCAAGGGACTCACATCTGAGTATACCCTTCCACGCTTATGGTGGACAAAAATTATTCAGAAAAGGGGGGGTGGTGATGAACAGAGTGCCTGAATTAAGCAGACCACTCTTACCCAGTCCAAAGATCAGGGCTTGATCCATCACCGTTTTTTAGCTCACTGCACCATCCCAGCTCAGAACTTGGCTATATGCAAATTAGTCTGTTCCTGTCCCAGTGCATGATGGGAACAGGGCAAACCAAACTACCAAGCCAATTCTTATACTGGGAAGGAAACAAGCTTCCGGGGACCGGTTTCTGCCATTTCAGGCGTCGTCGGCCCGGCTTGCTTGAATCCTGATGGTGCAATGAGCAAGGGACTCACATCTGAGTATACCCTTCCACGCTTATGGTGGACAAAAATGATTCAGAAAAGGGGGGTGGTGATGAACAGAGTGCCTGAATTAAGCAGACCACTCTTACCCAGTCCAAAGATCAGGGCTTGATCCATCACCGTTTTTTAGCTCACTGCACCATCCCAGCTCAGAACTTGGCTATATGCAAATTAGTCTGTTCCTGCCCAAGTGCATGATGGGAACAGGGCAAACCAAACTACCAAGCCAATTCTTATACTGGGAAGGAAACAAGCTTCTGGGGACCGGTTTCTGCCATTTCAGGCGTCGTCGGCCCGGCTTGCTTGAATCCTGATGGTGCAATGAGCAAGGGACTCACATCTGAGTATACCCTTCCACGCTTATGGTGGACAAAAATGATTCAGAAAAGGGGGGTGGTGATGAACAGACTGCCTGAATTAAGCAGACCACTCTTACCCAGTCCAAAGATCAGGGCTTGATCCATCACCGTTTTTTAGCTCACTGCACCATCCCAGCTCAGAACTTGGCTATATGCAAATTAGTCTGTTCCTGTCCCAGTGCATGATGGGAACAGGGCAAACCAAACTACCAAGCCAATTCTTATACTGGGAAGGAAACAAGCTTCCGGGGACCGGTTTCTGCCATTTCAGGCGTCGTCGGCCCGGCTTGCTTGAATCCTGATGGTGCAATGAGCAAGGGACTCACATCTGAGTATACCCTTCCACGCTTATGGTGGACAAAAATTATTCAGAAAAGGGGGGGTGGTGATGAACAGAGTGCCTGAATTAAGCAGACCACTCTTACCCAGTCCAAAGATCAGGGCTTGATCCATCACCGTTTTTTAGCTCACTGCACCATCCCAGCTCAGAACTTGGCTATATTCAAATTAGTCTGTTCCTGTCCCAGTGCATGATGGGAACAGGGCAAACCAAACTACCAAGCCAATTCTTATACTGGGAAGGAAACAAGCTTCCGGGGACCGGTTTCTGCCATTTCAGGCGTCGTCGGCCCGGCTTGCTTGAATCCTGATGGTGCAATGAGCAAGGGACTCACATCTGAGTATACCCTTCCACGCTTATGGTGGACAAAAATGATTCAGAAAAGGGGGGTGGTGATGAACAGAGTGCCTGAATTAAGCAGACCACTCTTACCCAGTCCAAAGATCAGGGCTTGATCCATCACCGTTTTTTAGCTCACTGCACCATCCCAGCTCAGAACTTGGCTATATGCAAATTAGTCTGTTCCTGCCCAAGTGCATGATGGGAACAGGGCAAACCAAACTACCAAGCCAATTCTTATACTGGGAAGGAAACAAGCTTCCGGGGACCGGTTTCTGCCATTTCAGGCGTCGTCGGCCCGGCTTGCTTGAATCCTGATGGTGCAATGAGCAAGGGACTCACATCTGAGTATACCCTTCCACGCTTATGGTGGACAAAAATGATTCAGAAAAGGGGGGTGGTGATGAACAGACTGCCTGAATTAAGCAGACCACTCTTACCCAGTCCAAAGATCAGGGCTTGATCCATCACCGTTTTTTAGCTCACTGCACCATCCCAGCTCAGAACTTGGCTATATGCAAATTAGTCTGTTCCTGTCCCAGTGCATGATGGGAATAGGGCAAACCAAACTACCAAGCCAATTCTTATACTGGGAAGGAAACAAGCTTCCAGGGACCGGTTTCTGCCATTTCAGGCGTCGTCGGCCTGGCTTGCTTGAATCCTGATGGTGCAATGAGCAAGGGACTCACATCTGAGTATACCCTTCCACGCTTATGGTGGACAAAAATGATTCAGAATAGGGGGGTGGTGATGAACAGAGTGCCTGAATTAAGCAGACCACTCTTACCCAGTCCAAAGATCAGGGCTTGATCCATCACCGTTTTTTAGCTCACTGCACCATCCCAGCTCAGAACTTGGCTATATGCAAATTAGTCTGTTCCTGTCCCAGTGCATGACGGGAATAGGGCAAACCAAACTACCAAGCCAATTCTTATACTGGGAAGGAAACAAGCTACCGGGGACCGGTTTCTGCCATTTCAGGCGTCGTCGACCCGGCTTGCTTGAATCCTGATGGTGCAATGAGCAAGGGACTCACATCTGAGTATACCCTTCCACGCTTATGGTGGACAAAAATGATTCAGAAAAGGGGGGTGGTGATGAACAGAGTGCCTGAATTAAGCAGACCACTCTTACCCAGTCCAAAGATCAGGGCTTGATCCATCACCGTTTTTTAGCTCACTGCACCATCCCAGCTCAGAACTTGGCTATATGCAAATTAGTCTGTTCCTGTCCCAGTGCATGATGGGAACAGGGCAAACCAAACTACCAAGCCAATTCTTATACTGGGAAGGAAACAAGCTTCCGGGGACCGGTTTCTGCCATTTCAGGCGTCGTCGGCCCGGCTTGCTTGAATCCTGATCGTCCAATGAGCAAGGGACTCACATCTGAGTATACCCTTCCACGCTTATGGTGGACAAAAATGATTCAGAAAACGGGGGTGGTGATGAACAGAGTGCCTGAATTAAGCAGACCACTCTTACCCAGTCCAAAGATCAGGGCTTGATCCATCACCGTTTTTTAGCTCACTGCACCATCCCAGCTCAGAACTTGGCTATATGCAAATTAGTCTGTTCCTGTCCCAGTGCATGATGGGAACAGGGCAAACCAAACTACCAAGCCAATTCTTATACTGGGAAGGAAACAAGCTTCCGGGGACCGGTTTCTGCCATTTCAGGCGTCGTCGGCCCGGCTTGCTTGAATCCTGATGGTGCAATGAGCAAGGGACTCACATCTGAGTATACCCTTCCACGCTTATGGTGGACAAAAATGATTCAGAAAAGGGGGGTGGTGATGAACAGAGTGCCTGAATTAAGCAGACCACTCTTACCCAGTCCAAAGATCAGGGCTTGATCCATCACCGTTTTTTAGCTCACTGCACCATCCCAGCTCAGAACTTGGCTATATGCAAATTAGTCTGTTCCTGTCCCAGTGCATGATGGGAACAGGGCAAACCAAACTACCAAGCCAATTCTTATACTGGGAAGGAAACAAGCTTCCGGGGACCGGTTTCTGCCATTTCAGGCGTCGTCGGCCCGGCTTGCTTGAATCCTGATGGTGCAATGAGCAAGGGACTCACATCTGAGTATACCCTTCCACGCTTATGGTGGACAAAAATGATTCAGAAAAGGGGGGTGGTGATGAACAGAGTGCCTGAATTAAGCAGACCACTCTTACCCAGTCCAAAGGTCAGGGCTTGATCCATCAGCGTTTTTTAGCTCACTGCACCATCCCAGCTCAGAACTTGGCTATATGCAAATTAGTCTGTTCCTGTCCCAGTGCATGATGGGAACAGGGCAAACCAAACTACCAAGCCAATTCTTATACTGGGAAGGAAACAAGCTTCCGGGGACCGGTTTCTGCCATTTCAGGCGTCGTCGGCCCGGCTTGCTTGAATCCTGATGGTGCAATGAGCAAGGGACTCACATCTGAGTATACCCTTCCACGCTTATGGTGGACAAAAATTATTCAGAAAAGGGGGGGTGGTGATGAACAGAGTGCCTGAATTAAGCAGACCACTCTTACCCAGTCCAAAGATCAGGGCTTGATCCATCACCGTTTTTTAGCTCACTGCACCATCCCAGCTCAGAACTTGGCTATATGCAAATTAGTCTCTTCCTGTCCCAGTGCATGATGGGAACAGGGCAAACCAAACTACCAAGCCAATTCTTATACTGGGAAGGAAACAAGCTTCCGGGGACCGGTTTCTGCCATTTCAGGCGTCGTCGGCCCGGCTTGCTTGAATCCTGATGGTGCAATGAGCAAGGGACTCACATCTGCGTATACCCTTCCACGCTTATGGTGGACAAAAATGATTCAGAAAAGGGGGGTGGTGATGAACAGAGTGCCTGAATTAAGCAGACCACTCTTACCCAGTCCAAAGATCAGGGCTTGATCCATCACCGTTTTTTAGCTCACTGCACCATCCCAGCTCAGAACTTGGCTATATGCAAATTAGTCTGTTCCTGCCCAAGTGCATGATGGGAACAGGGCAAACCAAACTACCAAGCCAATTCTTATACTGGGAAGGAAACAAGCTTCCGGGGACCGGTTTCTGCCATTTCAGGCGTCGTCGGCCCGGCTTGCTTGAATCCTGATGGTGCAATGAGCAAGGGACTCACATCTGAGTATACCCTTCCACGCTTATGGTGGACAAAAATGATTCAGAAAAGGGGGGTGGTGATGAACAGACTCCCTGAATTAAGCAGACCACTCTTACCCAGTCCAAAGATCAGGGCTTGATCCATCACCGTTTTTTAGCTCACTGCACCATCCCAGCTCAGAACTTGGCTATATGCAAATTAGTCTGTTCCTGTCCCAGTGCATGATGGGAATAGGGCAAACCAAACTACCAAGCCAATTCTTATACTGGGAAGGAAACAAGCTTCCAGGGACCGGTTTCTGCCATTTCAGGCGTCGTCGGCCTGGCTTGCTTGAATCCTGATGGTGCAATGAGCAAGGGACTCACATCTGAGTATACCCTTCCACGCTTATGGTGGACAAAAATGATTCAGAATAGGGGGGTGGTGATGAACAGAGTGCCTGAATTAAGCAGACCACTCTTACCCAGTCCAAAGATCAGGGCTTGATCCATCACCGTTTTTTAGCTCACTGCACCATCCCAG
The DNA here is from genome assembly GCF_964261635.1 of Lissotriton helveticus. Classification (NCBI taxonomy): domain Eukaryota; kingdom Metazoa; phylum Chordata; class Amphibia; order Caudata; family Salamandridae; genus Lissotriton; species Lissotriton helveticus. Next base: position 995,690,894 of record NC_136072.1, read on the forward strand.
CTCAGAACTTGGCTATATGCAAATTAGTCTGTTCCTGTCCCAGTGCATGATGGGAATAGGGCAAACCAAACTACCAAGCCAATTCTTATACTGGGAAGGAAACAAGCTACCGGGGACCGGTTTCTGCCATTTCAGGCGTCGTCGGCCCGACTTGCTTGAATCCTGATGGTGCAATGAGCAAGGGACTCACATCTGAGTATACCCTTCCACGCTTATGGTGGACAAAAATGATTCAGAAAAGGGGGGTGGTGATGAACAGAGTGCCTGAATTAAGCAGACCACTCTTACCCAGTCCAAAGATCAGGGCTTGATCCATCACCGTTTTTTAGCTCACTGCACCATCCCAGCTCAGAACTTGGCTATATGCAAATTAGTCTGTTCCTGTCCCTGTGCATGATGGGAACAGGGCAAACCAAACTACCAAGCCAATTCTTATACTGGGAAGGAAAAAAGCTTCCGGGGACCGGTTTCTGCCATTTCAGGCGTCGTCGGCCCGGCTTGCTTGAATCCTGATGGTGCAATGAGCAAGGGACTCACATCTGAGTATACCCTTCCACGCTAATGGTGGACAAAAATGATTCAGAAAAGGGGGGTGGTGATGAACAGAGTGCCTGAATTAAGCAGACCACTCTTACCCAGTCCAAAGATCAGGGCTTGATCCATCACCGTTTTTTAGCTCACTGCACCATCCCAGCTCAGAACTTGGCTATATGCAAATTAGTCTGTTCCTGTCCCAGTGCATGATGGGAACAGGGCAAACCAAACTACCAAGCCAATTCTTATACTGGGAAGGAAACAAGCTTCCGGGGACCGGTTTCTGCCATTTCAGGCGTCGTCGGCCCGGCTTGCTTGAATCCTGATCGTCCAATGAGCAAGGGACTCACATCTGAGTATACCCTTCCACGCTTATGGTGGACAAAAATGATTCAGAAAAGGGGGGTGGTGATGAACAGAGTGCCTGAATTAAGCAGACCACTCTTACCCAGTCCAAAGATCAGGGCTTGATCCATCACCGTTTTTTAGCTCACTGCACCATCCCAGCTCAGAACTTGGCTATATGCAAATTAATCTGTTCCTGTCCCAGTGCATGATGGGAACAGGGCAAACCAAACTACCAAGCCAATTCTTATACTGGGAAGGAAACAAGCTTCCGGGGACCGGTTTCTGCCATTTCAGGCGTCGTAGGCCCGGCTTGCTTGAATCCTGATGGTGCAATGAGCAAGGGACTCACATCTGAGTATACCCTTCCACGCTTATGGTGGACAAAAATGATTCAGAAAAGGGGGGTGGTGATGAACAGAGTGCCTGAATTAAGCAGACCACTCTTACCCAGTCCAAAGATCAGGGCTTGATCCATCACCGTTTTTTAGCTCACTGCACCATCCCAGCTCAGAACTTGGCTATATGCAAATTAGTCTGTTCCTGTCCCAGTGCATGATGGGAACAGGGCAAACCAAACTACCAAGCCAATTCTTATACTGGGAAGGAAACAAGCTTCCGGGGACCGGTTTCTGCCATTTCAGGCGTTGTCGGCCCGGCTTGCTTGAATCCTGATGGTGCAATGAGCAAGGGACTCACATCTGAGTATACCCTTCCACGCTTATGGTGGACAAAAATGATTCGGAAAAGGGGGGTGGTGATGAACAGAGTGCCTGAATTAAGCAGACCACTCTTACCCAGTCCAAAGATCAGGGCTTGATCCATCACCGTTTTTTAGCTCACTGCACCATCCCAGCTCAGAACTTGGCTATATGCAAATTAGTCTGTTCCTGTCCCAGTGCATGATGGGAACAGGGCAAACCAAACTACCAAGCCAATTCTTATACTGGGAAGGAAACAAGCTTCCGGGGACCGGTTTCTGCCATTTCAGGCGTCGTCGGCCCGGCTTGCTTGAATCCTGATGGTGCAATGAGCAAGGGACTCACATCTGAGTATACCCTTCCACGCTTATGGTGGACAAAAATGATTCAGAAACCGGTCCCCGAAAGCTTGTCTCCTTTCTGGTGAAGAATTGGCTTGGTAGTTTGGTCTGCCCTGTTCCCATGATGCACTGGGCCAGGGACAGACTAATTTGCATATAGCCAGGTTCTGAGCTGGGATGGGGCAGTGAGCTAAATAACGGTGATGGATCAAGCCCTGATCTTTGGACTGGGTAAGAGTGGTCTGCTTAATTCAGACACTCTGTTCATCACCACCCCCTTTTCTGAATCATTTTGTCCACCATAAGCGTGGAAGGGTATACTCAGACATGAGTCCCTTGCTCACTGCTCCATCAGGATTCAAGCAAGCCGGGCCGACGATGCCTGAAATGGCAGAAACCGGTCCCCGGAAGCTTGTCTCCTTTCTGGTGAAGAATTGGCTTGGTAGTTTGGTCTGCCCTGTTCCCATGATGCACTGGGCCAGGGACAGACTAATTTGCATGTAGCCAGGTTCTGAGCTGGGATGGGGCAGTGAGCTAAATAACGGTGATGGATCAAGCCCTGATCTTTGGGTTGGGTAAGAGTGGTCTGCGTAATTCAGACACTCTGTTCATCACCACCCCCTTTTCTGAATCGCTATATTGGGGAAAGCGGACGGGACACAATTTACTCGTTCTATACCCGATAATTACGGACGATGGGCTATCACAGAGTGTCAAAAGAACAATGGGGTAAATATATATATACAATATATAGTAATATTAGTGATGACCCAGAAGTTCTGAATCATATATCTAATGAGCTTGTCCATTGGCCGCTCCCAGTAATAGTTTGTGGGGATTTTAATCTGAATTTACCCAGTGATTGGTCAGAGGATTCTGGCTTTCAGTGCAAGGGCAGGAAATCAAGAGTTTTTTCAAGCTTTCAAAAATGTATGCCTAACCCATGGTCTGATAGACAGCTGGCAAGCGGAACATCCGAAGGATCTAGGTTTTACTCATTATTCCTACCCACATGCATGCCACGCAAGACTGGATTATTTTCTGGTCTGTAATACATCAGCCTCTAGTTGTACTATTAAAAAACTACCAAGGGTACTCTCTGACCATAAACCTCTCCTTTTAACTATCGAACTTGGGTCAACAAAGTATAATAGGAAAACATGGACGTTTGAAATATTAATAAATGAGAAGTACTGTGATTCTATGCGGCAGTGGATTCCTATATTTTTAGAAGAGAATATAGGTAGTCCACCAATTGATATTCTTTGGGATGCCCTAAAGGCTAGGATTAGAGGTGAAACACTTCGATTTTCATTGAATGCTAATAAAAAAGCGAAACAAGATATGAAAGTACTTCAGTACAACATAGCTATTGCGAAAGAAGGACTAATAAAAGCTGCCCAAGAGGGAAGGGAAGTTGAAAATGAACTTAGGGAGATTGCAATTGCTAAAAACTGCATTATAGATGTGTTAACGGTAAGAGCCTTCGATAGAGCTACAATATATAAGGAAAATGTCCATGAATTAAGTGAACAGGTTGGACATTAGTTGGCGGTATGAACTCGGGAACAAAGCACTGCTAACTTTATTAAGGCTATTCGGGATCCAGAAGCTGGGTTGAAGACAGATCCTGACGCAATAAGAATTGTGTTTCAAAAAATACTATCAGGATCTGTACAAGGATACTGACATACAACAGGAATCAATCAAGGAATATATTGATCAAGGCAGATTTGTAAAGTTAGAGAGTAATGACGTAGAAAGTATGGATGCTATTCCGCAATGGGAAGAAATTCTTCTTGCAATAAATAGTCTTGCTCCAGGTAAAGCGGCCGGTATGAATGGGATTCCCACTGAATTTTATGTTAAATTCTCCCCACAATTAAAAAATATACTGTCAGAGCTGGTCGCACAAATATTTCAGGGGGGACGACCTTCGGGATCATGGTCCGAGGCTAAAATCGAAGTTTTTAAAAGAAAAATAAGGATTCTACGGAACTTGGGTCGTACTGCCCTATTACGTTAATAACTGGTGACTCTAAAATGTATGCCAAGCTATTGACTGCACGATTAGCCCTGATTATACATAAAATTGTATCGGTATAGCAGCATGGGTTTATCCCCAGCAGGGCTACTACCGACCATATCCAGAGGGTAATCTCACTGTTTGACTGGTCTGAGGTTACAGGAGATCCTATGGCACTTATATTATTAGACGCCAAAAAGGCTTTCGATAGGGTCTCCGGGAAATATCTCTGGACAGTCATGGCAAGGAGTGGTATAGGGGAACCCTTCATCAAAGCGATACAGATGCTGTATCAGGATCCGTCTGCTGTTGTAATGGTGAATGGGTCAATATCAGAACCGTTGCCTATTACTAGAGGGACAGGGCAGGGGTGCCCATGTTCGCCTCTTTTATACGTTATATATATATCGATCCATTTATCCGGAGACTAGATAATAATACATTGATCCCACCTGTTTGGATAAGAGACCAGGCCACAAAAACGCTGGCATACGCGGATGATATCGAGTTGCTTACCAGTGATCCAGTGAACTCAATTGGGGTGATCGAAGAAGAAGCTAAGATCTTTGGTGAGATATCTGGTTATAAATTAAATCAAGGCAAAACTCAGATCATCCCCAGCAGCAAAATAGAGATGACTGATACACAGGTAACAGAGTAAGCTATATATCTTAGCATTAGCATAACCGCCAAAGTAGGGAATTTAGTTAATGATAATATTGTCCCACTAATGCAACGCACAAAGAAAGATATGATCCGATGTAATAATCTTCATCTATCTATCAGGGGCCAGTGTAACTTGATTAAAATGCTTTTTTCCCAGATTTTTTATTTTTTTTAGAACAATTTGTTTGGACGTTCTATTGGAATTACTCAAAGACATGGATATTATGTTTTCTAGGTTCGTATGGGGGTATAAGAAACCACCAAGAGCACTACAAACCATTATTCCACCAAAAGATAGAGGGGGAATGACACTGCCTAATTTCTAATTATATTATTGGGCCACCATACTAAAATACTGTATTAGTTCACTATTTAAGACAGATGCCAGCAGTGAAGGGAATAGTCCAACACCACAAGAGATCTTATTAGGAAATGAATCTAGAGGATTTTTATGGTGTCATGTGAACGATAGTTACTTTAAAAAAGTTTGATTTAAGTCCATATTCGGTATTTATAAGGCTTGGAATTCTGTGCGCAAATTAGTGGGTATTGGACGATTATCTTACTATATCACAATCCATAAAAATAGTATTCTTCCTGGGATTTTTAACAACACGTGTGTGGAAAGATGGGTATTGAATGGGATCACACAACTTGGATGTTTTTATACGATTTTAGGACTGAAATCTTTTGGGGAATTACAGATGGAGTACAATCTAGATCATCGGGATTTCCTCAAATATTTGCAAATTCAGGATTTTCTTTTGCAGATAGGTGGTGGGGGACTAAAATTTCAAATGGTTCACATAATGGAGAACTTGTCTAAGAAGACTAATATTCAAATTGGAGAAATGTATGAACTATTGAACATTTCCTACCCAGATGACTTGGATAAATATATAAACAAATGGCAGGTTAAACTCGGGGTCTCGGCTGAAACCGTCCACCACTCCTTCATATTATATCAGTCCTGTTTAATGTCTACTAAGTTACAGGCTCAATATTCTAAAACCTTTTTATTTCTCTACTATACACCCTATAAAATTGCTAAATGGGGGACGGGAAAAGGAACTGCATGCCCTAGATGTGCATTAGCGGAAGCTGACAGCATATATATATTTGCTTCCTGTACAGTATTAACGAATGTAGTGAATGATATCTCAGCCTTCCTATCAGAGGTATTTAATATTGAGTAGAAATCTCTGTTGATGAGATTATGTTAGGTGTAGCTAATACTGAACAACTAGAATATATGCGAGGGCGGTTTTTAGATAATGACTTGCGTCAGAATGGCTGGACACAAAGTCGCCGGTGTTCCAACAATGGAGATCTCGATTGTTGGCTACCTGTAGTTTAGAGGTAGCCTTATATAAAAGAAAGGGGCGTGGTAAACTAAAAAAAGGGCTTGCAATATGGGATCCGTTATTGCAATGGTCACAAAGACAAATAGAAAATACTTAATATATTTTAAACATCTATTATAGACCCAAACTGTGTTAGTTGTAGTAATAATTGAAATTTCTTCTATGTTTCTTCTCTTTTTTATTTCCTTCTTTCTCTCTTTTCCTAAGGTCTTTTCTACTATAATATTAATGAAGAAATATTTAATGAAGTGGGCAATTTGTGGGGGTGTAAATGTATAAAAAATTAAAAAAAATAAAAGGAATTTAAAAAAAAGGAAATTACTATGGCTAGGAAATTGAAAAAAAGGGTAGGTCCGAAGGGGTCTCCCTGATTTGAATTAAGTGATATAAAAAAATCAAATTAGTGTATCTAACCGACATGCAAAATGAAATGGGCAAATCTGCACCACAAAGCCCTTAAACTGCAAACGTTTTAAAGAAGACCCATAGAAAGCATAGACTACTCACGTACATTGAACATGTGCCTGTGATAGAACATAGATGGTGGCGATACTGCATAAACAACCCCACACTCAAATATCAGCAATAAAATACTAGTTTTGCTGCACCTAAAATACATCTGGCAGTACATTGTGTAGAATGGATTTGGGGTGTGATGTTATGTTCCCCTCCACCCCCCCCAGCTTTTTTGGCGAGTGGTAAGGGCCCAGGACGGTAAATCAGGGATTGGTAAATGGTGGAGGTAGGGACATGGTATGTGACATTTAGAGACAAGTCAGAGCTGTGAAGGTCCCTTTCCTTTTAGGCAAATGCAAGAGCCGGCCATAAAGTAGATGTTGCCAAGTTGATGTACCCACACACCCGATGTTTCAGGAAATTATGGGGAAGGGTTGGTTCTTGGCATGCGTCTTGTGTGTTTCTGTTGGTTAACATTCATTAGCTTTGCATTTGATGAGACAGGTGTGTTCAAGTGGAGATTTCTGGAATGTCACTGAAGAACAAGTGCGCTGTGGGAGGCAGATGAGAAGTTTGAAGTAACTTTACTGGTCAGGTGATCTGCTTGGGAAAGAGAGGGGACGTGAGAGTCTGGGGCAGTTGTGAAATAGTTATGGAGAGGTTAGACATAATTTTCGGTAAAAGGTGTTGCACAGGTGGCTTGGTACAAGGAAGCAGGTAAACAGAAGTACTTGGGTGGGCACAAGTAGGGGCGATTTTGGGCAGGGTTTCACTAATGTTTAGTAAGGCTAAAATACCCTGTAAAGCGTTTGCTACTGAGAGAGTAGAGAGACCAACTTTGAATCTTGGTATGGATGGAAGTTTCACTGGACGCCGTGTATGCTTTCAACAGGGCTGCATTGTTCAGACATGAACAGTTTGCACCTCGGTGATCATCTTGATAACAACACACTGCAACCAATTGCAGCCTAGTGTGATGGCCTCCCCCTTCTGCCCTCACGCACCATGCACAGAGAATGGAAATAGAAGACCACAGTTTTTCTTCGCGGAGTAGAACAGCCCATGAATGCTTGAGATCCACAACAACTGAATAATAACTTCAAAAATTCTCTAATTAGTACTGACCTCTTCAATGCACTACCTCACAACCTCACATTTTTCCAGCACCTGAGTTTTAAAAAAAGAGCCAAGTATGATGCTAGTTTTGATATATTTCAAGCTTTCTTTTCGTATTTTCGAAAGTGAAAGTAAAAAAAGTTTGCCTTGCAGTACTGTTTTGCAAGCAAAGTGCAGAGAGATTCAAATCCCTGCAAAACTATTAAGAAACATTATGACATCTCAAGGTGTGCCATATTTGTTTTCCCTTGTGCACAGGAGCAGAGCCTAAGCAGAAAAGGTTTTTGCGGCCCCTCTACTTTTTTTTAGGTCGAACATTCGAGAGCTCCTGTATATACTTTAGTAAATACTTACATGTGTATGTACTTTGTGGGCTCTGGAGATCAGTCCTAACACTTGTCTGCTTCCGCTTAGGGACTTTTTTTCTGTTCGACTGCCTTTATTTAATTGCTTTCTGCAGAGGGGCTTTCTTTTTTTTCTGGTAACTGCCTCTATTTAACTTTCATGATAGAAAACAACTAGCAGAGGTCAGTAAAATACCAGAATCACTTTAGCATTCCCTAGATTCCAGTCCATGGAAATTGTCTTCCACGAACACCTGTAGACAATAATCATATTTTCAAATCTTGTATTTTGAGTGTTATGACCACCAAAAAACCTGATTTTATATTAAAAACAGAGCTTTGGACTCTTCTATTTCCAGCTGAAAGGCAATATTTTTCTCCATGTGTTCCCATACCTGGCATGTCACGTAGTTTGGTGCTTACTTTCTCTCCATGTTAAAGAACAGTAGATGTTCCAGCACCCTGGCAAATGTGCTGCATAGCTAAATACATATAGGGTCCCAAAGGCGAGACTGATTGCATTTCAAATGCTTGTTTTATTTGATTTTTACAGTGTGGGTAGGGTAAATAGAAATGAATAATTCTGCGACTGTAGCTTTATTTATATTTGCTTCACTTGGCACATAACCCAAGATTCGCTGTATACTTTCCAGATTTTAACAAAACATGAATTTCTTTTGGATTCAAACTTGTTAAAATTGCTGCACAGGGGATGTGAAATGCTACTTGACACTTTGCAAAAAAATACCTTGCCACCTTCAGTCGGATACATACTATATTTATACATTTCAAGAGGTGAAAATATTGCGTAGGTAGTGTTATCACTATTAATACATGGACTGAGGGAAGGCTTTATTATGCACCAGGAAAACAAATATCTACGCACTTTAACCACATTCAAACAGGGTGAAAAGATTTGTTTCTTAATATAGAAAATTCTTTCTTGCACTAGCCATGCCAATTTCATTACTGACACTGTTTTTAAAGCATCAGCATCAGCATCAGCAGACATAAAGAATCCCAAACACGTTGCAACTCTTTTTTTTTTTACTTTGATATCTTTTTTTTCTTCTGCTTTTAACCAAACAGTCCTTCCAGTGAGATGCATGCGACTTGTAATCTGCTGTTCTAGGGGCAATTTCTTAACATAATGAGGTGCTTCTAGAGACTTGATCCCATCAGTCTAAGGTGAAACCCGAAATTTAAGACAAGTTTCATTCCAGAATTATAGTAGAGGTGTGGCGCAGCATCCAGAGCGGCTCACTCCGGAGGTGAGGCTTACAGTTCGATCCCCGGTAGCAGCTCAGCGTCATGTGACTCGGACAATAGGTTACTTAGGGCCAGATGTAGGTAATTTCGATTTACCGACTCTTAAATACCGACCCATACCGAATCGGTATTTAAGAGTCGGTAAATTTGAAGGAGGCAGATGTAGGTAAAAAATTACCGATTCTGTAAGAGTCGGTATTTACCGATTCTGTAAATACCGAATCTGTATTTCACATTGATTCCTATGGGCCTTAAAGCCCATAGGAATCAATGGGAAATACAGATTCGGTATTTACAGAATCGGTAAATACCGAATCCTGCAAGGGTGCAGGGGGTGTCACTTTGACACTTTCTAGCACCCCAACTACAGGCGTGTGTGCCATGTGGCACACATACATGCCCTAAGGGCATGTCTGTGTGTCACATTGCACAGGTGTGCATGCACACCTGAATTCGGTATTTTACCACCCAATAGAATTGGGTGGTAAAATACTGACTCTTAAGGGCCTGTGGCCCTCTCAGGAGTGTCATCTACATATGGATTTACAGAATCGGTATGTTTACCGATTCGGTAAAATACCGAAGTGGTAAATTTACCGAATCAGTAAATATACCGATTCTGTAAATTCCGACCCACCTACATCTCAAAAGCCAAATACCGGTCGGTAACGGCCGAAATCGGCCGTTACCGACCGGTATTTGGCTACCTACATCTGGCCCTTAATCTCCCCGACGGCCCCAACGCCTGGATACCCGTATGGGTGATAAATTGCGCTTTACAAATTTGGAACTAATATTTTTATTAGGATGCACGAAATACAAAAAGCACACCTTTTATTACAGAAGTGTGTCTATGTAGTGAGGTTAATTACACAGTGCACCCTATAACATGTTTTATACAGCAGGTAAGAGTGGTGGGGCCGGCTGGGACGAGAGACGACCACAATGGAAAATTAAATAAACAATTAGTTCTAGACTTGGAAATATAAAGGACTGTGTTAATCAAATGCCCCCATTGCTTCCATGCAAAACAAAATCATAAATTCTTTGTGATTGCCATCTTGCGGTAGGGTCTGATAAATGAGTCTAGTTTGTAATGGATTGCATTGAGCTCCTCTTTTCATCTACGTTTGTGAAAACATTAAAATGAATAGATAATAATGACAGATAGAGTGCTGCATAATGTGCTGAATAATTTCCCTATTTTTGTCTTACAATATTCTTTTTCTGGCTCCATAATTTAGCCAACCCTGCTGCATGATTTCACCCTGCTTTACTCCATAATTCTAGTGGCCTTGGACAAGAGCCATTTCCAAGGGTAAAACAATCTATCCCTGCAGGTAGATAGGCGTGGGCTGTCCATTAAAACACATGGGAAAGTCATATAGAAGCAGATAGGGAGAAATACTGCAACTCTTACACTGTTGTGATCGACGATTGAGGTGGAATGCGTTTAACACGTCAAATAACCATTCTGGCCTTTGGGCTTTTCTGCTTTATGTTTGCTTTTGTTATCAATCTATTTACTAACGCGTCGCGGGATCAGGATTTCAATGAAGGTCATATGTAGGAAACACAGATAATGCTTTTGTGACACCATCAACGTTCGAAGTTGTGGAACTTTGTATTCGTTACTTTGATAATACATTTATTTTTAACTTTTCAAGTGAAGATGACACATATTATAAAATAACAAAATAACAAACATCAGGAAGAAATCATTTAAAATAATGAAAATGACACTGGAATTCCCTCGGAGTCGTACTCGAAAACTATTAGGGTGTCCAGGTGTCCCGGATTTGCCGGGATAGCCGGTTTTCACCAGCTGCTCAGGCAGATTTCGGCAATTTTGGGTTAGGTCCCGGTTTTGAGTGAAGGGTCGACCGAAAACAGTGCGATGTGTTACATAGCAGTACTATTTAGCAGCTCTTATTAGAAACTACTTAAATAAAGTGGGTGTTAAAGGATTTAAAATCTGACTTTTTATTTACTTCCTTAGTGCATTGTGTGTGTTTCTATACTGGTGAGCCCTGTCATTCTGTGCCTCTCTGATGATGTTGATTTGAGTCCTTGCTCTATTTTTGCGAAATGCCCTTGTTGTTGGCTTTCAAAATCTGTCCACCCTAAATACTGTAGATTAATGGTATCGAACAAACAACTCATGCTATGGCGGAGGAGAGTGAGTGGACTAGGGATGAGGTTGAGTGAGATAAACGATAAATTAGCTGACCGTTGTCAAATTTTCTCTAATCCTATTACTTTTAGCGAACTACTGAACGATCCACCGACCCACAGTCACCCTCCCATTGCACATGAATGTTACTTAAAAAGAGCTGTATAACTCAGTCCCTGCAGCTGCAGCACTCTGGATGCGCTATGAATGCATAATCAAGATAGTCTAGGCTTTAGAAAGTTGCCCTGCAAACACTTATGAGCAATAATTTTAAAAAAAATGTCACCTTCTGCCAGAAGCCGCAAGCCCTTGTATTCGGGCGAGGTTGTACGTCAGCTGCATGGCAGAGGGCGATGACACCTTCGTATTGCAGAGCTCATTAAATGGATTAGTGGTCAGTTACCAGAGGGCAGGTGCACACATCTTTACAATCAGAGCCTCCACAGCCACTAATTAACAAGTAGGTCAATGAGCAAATGTTTATGGTGACAGCGCCGTTCTCTTAAAGAACGCCTGATTGTGCTTCTCAGACGACACAGGACTATCTCTGTGGGCCAGTCTGCAAAGGTGTTAATCTTCAGTTGCTCTTCGCGGCGCTTAGAGCAACTGCTAAGCAGCTTCTTAGCACTTAGCACTTCTCACACTTCCTATTTCTCATGCGTTCCCAAATAATGATTACAGTAGGTTGGTTAAAAGGACCATGCAGAGAATGATGTCACAATGTCTCAACCCAAGCAGGCGCCATCAAACAAAGCAATATTCTAAAATGCGCATTCTTGGCGATGCACAACTTCTCTTCACTGGATGGCTCCTTTAAATTGACACTACATACATGCCAAGACATTGCGGATTCTGTCTACAATACAGTCACCATAATCGCGTCCTCTCCACATCAAAAGAAGTTCGGGTGGAAAACTGTAGCTTACCATCTTCTTTGTACGTTTCAACCATCCACAAGTGCTGCCTTAGAATGTATTTGTCATTAACTGTGCTTAGAATTGATTTGTCATTAACTGTGCAGTAAGGTGACCCTGCAGGCTGAATTCAATCGAGGGTTGAGAACCCTTCACAGCCTCCCTTTTATCAAGGAAGTTCATAAAACGCTGTTATTAGCGCTACGTTCCATTCCTAATGTAATGCAGCCCTGACATTTTTTTTAAGGTGCTGGCTTCCTTCCCAGAAAGTTTTTCTTCCTTTGGTCCCTCCTTTAGTTGTAGCTCACCCCCTTATGAGCCCTAAACATCTGGGAAACTCAAGAGCACTTCCTGTATTTTTGTATTTCTTCAGGACGTTTTGACATCAGTTCTTCTTCTACCCCATGGGTGCTGGTGTTTGTTTTCAACGCTTTCAATTAGAATTTGGTATCCTGTGGGGGGAACCTGGGATGCTTCCAATACCCTGGGACAGTGATCCAGTTGGCTGTGGGATCCTTGAAGAGGCGCAACTAGAGCCAAATTCGGGGGGGGGGCTACTAAAAATGTCGGTGGGGGCTAATTCTTCCAGCAATAGGCAGAGTGGAGATGAATGGGTGAAAAAAACAACAAACCCTCGTTAACACCTAAATGGTCTTTAAAAGACCTGTGAAGTACTCGGGTGCTGTGCTGCAATAAGCTAAAAAACTGTCTATGTGTGTGCCTGGGAAGCTCTCTCAGCCCGGGCTGACACACACGACAGGGGGGAGGGGAGGGGGTAGCTGGAGCCCTTTGAGCCCAATGGGCGTTGCGCATCTTGGATCCTTGTGCCATTGTTCTGCAACCACTGTTGGCGTGATGGGATCCTACTTTTGGTGAGGAAATAGACCTATTTTCTATGACTCAATAGAATGAGGATTCAGGTTCTATTCAATATTTTTTGCAGCAGAGCAGCAAGTTCCTTCCATATAGACAGTCCATCTCAACGGTGTGGCAGGGGGTTTCCATAATCCTAGGATTTCTGCATGGCCCAGCTGTATTTAGGACCCTTTGCTGTTGCTTTGCTTTGTCACAAGAGTCACCCTGAGGTGCCACTTATCTGCTCTAGGGCTCATGGTCAAAAAGCCCCCTATAGGATGGATGCACAAACATCTTAACCCAGGGGGGCTGCAGTATGCATTCTATCTATTAAAGTGGTCTTCAAACTTTTAAATGCTATGGAATCCCTTGTGTAAAAAAATATCACTGTGCCCCACACAATGAAAACATATTTTGCATAGTTATTCTATTAAATTGGCAGCTTTAAACATAATTTTCAGTTCAAACATGTGCAGTGATATTCAGTTATCCCTTTTAAAAATGTAATCAAATACATGATTTTCAACATGCTATGGTCAGCCTGAACTTCTAAAGCAGCACAGTATTAACAGTGCAATTCTTTATCAGAAATGAGGTTAAGGGCTTTGAGGAATAATTTGAACCCCCCAGGGTTGCTCAGTGCCTTATTTTTTTCCCTAAAATCCAAGCTCTGTTCCAGCATGATGTTCGTCTTGGCCCCGAGATCAAATCAGCCCCCCCCAAGTTTTAAGACCTCTGCTCTATTCCCTTTGAACATTTGAATCCTTTAGTATTGCAGAGGATTTCGTGGGAACGGGTAGAGGTCCTATGGTAATGTGTAAGCCCTAAGCTCTAGGCTTGGAATGGTATGAGGTCATTGGAGCATGGCATTCTCTTTGTAGTCAATTGCTCCAGTGCCCCTTCTTGGTTAGACGTTTATCTTGGAATAATCCTACTTCTCCCACTTCAAGCTGCATAGTGTCATCTCTACAGGTGCTTGTGGTCCTCCAGAATTAGGTTCCCTTGGAGGGGTTTCATCTGGTGTTGGAAATGGTAGGGGCACCTGTGTGGCAGGACATTGTGGTCTGGGACCTCTGCTGTTTCCAGTCCTTCCTACGCTTCAGCTGTCCAACCTGAGATGCCCAGTCCCTGTCTTGTCCTCCTAGGTAGTTCAAAGATTTTTTGATTTTGAACCCACTGCCTAAGGGCTTGGGGCAGAATGTGAGAAGCATTTGCGACTCGTGAATCCATCACAAATTGGTTTGTAACCATAAAAGTTGTGCTTTGTGATGTACAAAAAGGCATTCACAATGTATTTTCAGCGATGAAAGCGGTTTGCAAATTGATTTTCTTTGCAATTCATATTTGCATGTTGCAGTTACCTACACTTGCTACTCACAAACCTTATGCTCCACCCTGTCCCAATTAGCGACTAGTTGCAAAAAAGTCTGTTTGCACATGCAATTTAACACCAATTAGTTTCGGGTGGTAACTGTGTACAAACTAGAAAAGCTGGTCCAGAATGTATCAGGGGTTTCCAGAATGGCGGCTCTGTATGAGATTACAAGGAGGATGCAACTGCTGACTGCTCAGCAGAGAAGGAAGATGAGACACAAGAGCATATTCAGAGCCAGACTCACCATTATCCAAATAATAGAGAAGGAAATGTATGACAAAATACAGGCTAAGTAGAGCTCTGATATTAGATTTCATTGAATTGCCGAAACCACAAATAAAAAGCATTACTCTGCACAGCAAATTAATCCCCACCCATGTACAGGTGTTGTGCTCATTACAAAAAATGGTTGACTTGTCGCACAGCAAAGTTTTATCTTTGGTTCAGCATATATTATTGACAAGCTAGTCTAGGTAAATGAGGTCTGCAGCCCAGGTGTCGTCTCTTGTCTGGGACGACCAGTTGAATGAAACAAAAACAAGTGCCTCCAATGTCTATCAGAGGCAACCCTTGGCGCTCCGCTCTCAAAAAGGTTCAAATGATTTCAAAATAAATCTTCAAGCAATATTTTGATTCAATGTTTTTGTATTAGCGTATTTGTTATTTCATCAATTTCCGTTCATCTCAAATAAACAGTTCATTAGACGGTATCATCATACACAAATCATAGTCCAATGCATTTCGGGCTATGTGCCCTTCATCCGGGACAATCGCTAGAAGCAAGACGAAATAAAATCTATGAGTTTCCCACATCCTATAAACAAACTATATAAAATATAATAGCAAAACATCATTGGTAGTGCTTGTAATACACGTGCAGTGCTCCCCTTAACAGTGTATACATGCAATGAAAAAATTAAATAAGTCTCACATGTTGTGCGTGAAATCCTTTCGCCAGAATTTTTTTCTGTAGAAAGTTAGACAGAAATGAAAACGCTATTCACTTTGCATCACAACAGAAATTAGCGGCATATCAGGCACAGTGGTTTACTATTTTAACTTACTTGTAGTACGCAGAATGCGTTTGTATACTTTTCGATTTTCATTTCTGTCTAACTTTCTACAGAAAAAAATTCTGGCGAAAGGATTTCACGCACAACATGTGAGACTTATTTAATTTTTTCATTGCATGTATACACTGTTAAGGGGAGCACTGCACGTGTATTACAAGCACTACCAATGATGTTTTGCTATTATATTTTATATAGTTTGTTTATAGAATGTGGGAAACCCATAGATTTTATTTCGTCTTGCTTCTAGCGATTGTCCCGGATGAAGGGCACATAGCCCGAAATGCATTGGACTATGATTTGTGTATGATGATACCGTCTAATGAACTGTTTATTTGAGATGAACGGAAATTGATGAAATAACAAATACGTTAATACAAAAACATTGAATCAAAATATTGCTTGAAGATTTATTTTGAAATCATTTGAACCTTTTTGAGAGCGGAGCGCCAAGGGTTGCCTCTGATAGACATTGGAGGCACTTGTTTTTGTTTCATTCAACTGGTCGTCCCAGACAAGAGACGACACCTGGGCTGCAGACCTCATTTACCTAGACTAGCTTGTCAATAATATATGCTGAACCAAAGATAAAACTTTGCTGTGCGACAAGTCAACCATTTTTGGTATACCTTCCTTCTTGTCATGGACTAGTCGGCACGCCACACTGATTAAAGTTACATATTATTTTTTCATCTGAGAAATTCACAACCGATAGACTCTCACAATGCAATACGATGAAATAGCCAAAAGCACGGAAGCAAGGGCAGAAACATTCGCCTTTAAAGAAGACGAAGCATCTAAAATCTATTCTCTCATAGGTGAACAGGTTGACCCGACATCATCCAATAAGACTAAAGAACAGAATTTAAAACAACTCTTATATCTGTCTAAGAGACATGTTAACCAGAAACTACACGCAAACACGTTGATCAAGTACCACAGACTTCAGCGTATACCAAGGGGACTACGCATTGCTTTGAAACCTTCTCTGTGCAAGAATTCTCAAAAATTTAGAGACAAATGGTACGCTATTCTTAATAAATGCTCGCTGGACTTAATTCTACTAATCATAGTAGAATTATCAGAGATCCTAAATGAACTACAAAAAGAAATAGATGAGACCACAGAAGAGTTGTCATCCATGCTCACAACAGAAGATTTAGACATTCTCCTACAAGATGTAAAAGACCAAATTGAGAGACACACTCAAGAGATAAACGAAAGGAAGATTCGTAAGTTCAGACGTGATACGCTTGACTACAAGCTTGGAGAGGTGTTCACATGGGCAGATGTGTACGCCCAATGAAGAAGAAATCGCCCATATGCGTCTCACACGGACACTTCCTCATCAGGGAGCGATATGTCTAACAGACCAAGTTTTACAAGTAAGCAAGGTACGAAGAGACAACCGAACATCCAAATTGACCCCCCGAGAGAGGATGAACCGTCGACATCAAAAACACCCAATGTTTCGGAAGTTCCTTTTTTAGAACAAGGTCACCAAGAGCTCGAAGACTCAGGAGGGGAAAAAGAAGGACCTCTCACCAGAAGCGTGACCTCCAAAGAGCAGGGGAAAGCGATTACGAAAGAAAAGGAGAAGAAGAAACAACCGAAAACCAACTAGTCATAAATATCTCTGACTACACTTTGACAGAACAGGAACTGGAGTTACTACAGAAGGGTACCTCCTACGTTCCGACCACCAGAACAATGCTCTAGAACTGGAAATTAGTTTCTTTAAACTAATGCGGAAGTTAAGATTACGACACTTTTTCAATCAAATACCGAATAAACCATCAAATGAAGAGGAAGACCAACTAAAAGGTTTGAGACCTAGAAGTACTTTCATGGCACCTACGAGCCACAAAGCACTTGATCTTTTCGAGACTCTAGTGAGACAAGATTTATCCAAGATTAACTGTCAGAAAAAACAAAAGAATAATGTAACTAAGAAAGATCTGAATACTCTGAAAAAATTGTCAATGAATAAAGATATCATGCTCACAAAAGCTGATAAAGGTGGAGGACTAGTTATTATGAACACATCTATGTATAAACGAAAAGTGCAGGAACACATCAGCGATCCAAACACTTATGCTCTACTTGAATACAATCCCACCAATGAATATCAGATGATACTCACAAAACTAATTGACAAAGCTCACAATGAAGGCACGATCAATGACAGAACAAGCAAATTCTTGAAAACCACTTATCCAAAAAGTCCATCATTTTACATGATGCCTAAAATACATAAGAACTTACTTGACCCTCCACTGCGTCCTATTGTATCGACTAGACAAAGTCTCCATGAACCTATTGGCAAGTTTATTGATAGACTAATGCAACCCACAGTTCAGAAAATGGTCACGTATATCCGGGACACCACGGACTTTTTGTCCAAATTGAGTGCTCTAGATCTTGATGATCAAGAACCCCTGATATTATGCACAGCAGATGTCAAATCACTGTATACTTCTATCCCGCACAATTCAGGCATTGAAGCAATGGAAGAAGCCATCTTATCTACAGAATATGATCTGAAACTTCAGTCTTTTCTTATGGAACTTGTTATCTTTACGCTCTATCACAGTTACTTTAAATATGAGAATACATGGTATCAACAGCTGATCGGAACGAGCATGGGAAACAGCGCAGCCCCGGTCTACGCGAATCTGTTTATGAGAGCGTTTGAAACCCAACATATCTTGAGCAAAGCACAATGGCAGGACAATCTGAGGTTGTTTGTACGTTATATTGATGACGTTTTCATTTTATGGAAGGCCAGTTCAGAATCACTAGAACTAGCCCTGAATGAATTGAATAGACAAGAAGAAAGAATCCAATTCACCTGGGAGATTTCAACCAAATCGGTGACCTTTCTGGATGTCCGAATTATTATGAATGAAGGGAAACTTGAAACTGAAATGTACAGGAAAAAAACTGATAAGAACAACACCCTTCACTACCATAGTTTTCATCAGGAATCACTGAAAAGGAATTTACCTGTATCACAAATGATGCGAGCAAAACGCATCACTTCAGATCCGTCAAAAGCTACAGTCAACATCAAAAAAATGGGAGAGAGATTTCGCAGCAGGAACTATCCGGAACCTTTGATACAGCAAGCTGAACAAAAAGTGGAGACCATGCACAGGAAAGACCTGCTAACTGTCAAACAGAAAGCAGTGCAAGACAGAATGACAATCGTCTCTAAATACTCTACTTCAAGCTTTAGGTTCAAAAAGATCATTAAGAATAATTGGAACATACTAAAAGCTGAACCTGACTTCCAACAATCTTTTCAAAATCCGCCCATCTTTGCATTTACTAGAAATAAGAACTTTGGCGAAATGCTGAAACATACTACAATGGATCAGAAACAATATAGAGGCACCCGCCCTTGTCTACAATGTGGGAATTGCAATAGCATCATAAGAGGCAATCATATAACCCATCCCATGAAAGGAAACAAAATCAGACTCAAAGTGAATGCTACATGTGATAGTATGAATTTGATCTACATGCTGAAGTGTCCATGTGGCAAAACATACGTTGGAAAAACTGAACGTAAAATTAAAACGAGACTGAACGAACACAAGTCAAGCATTCGTACTAAGAACTTAAAGTCCACTGTTGCCACTCACTTTATAGAGGCCAACCATAATATCTCTCAATTACAATTTGTGGTACTTGAAACTGTAGAAAAAATCGAAGGCAGAAACAACAATCGTTTTCTTCTACAAAGAGAAAATCACTGGATTTACCTACTGAACTCAAGCAAACCCTTTGGGCTTAACGAGCGCAGTGAATTTTTATTGTTATCTCTGAAATGTCATTTAGTCATATTGGATAATTTGCCAGGGTCGCCCTTTCCACATTTATTGCAGGATTTAAGATTTAAACTCATATGGTTTGTAACATCGCAGGTAAGATATGTCTTCGCTACGATATTTGTAAACAATCCATGCTTATCACTGATAGGCTGGCTGGCAAGCACGTGACACTAGCACGGAACGTATTGAAATCAGTCACACTAAGGGGTTGAGACTGGTCTATATTAAACCTAGCGTGATTGGCTTACACACCTTTGAACGTTTTTCGCGCCAGATCAGAGAGACAATTTTCTATCGAAAAGTATACAAACGCATTCTGCGTACTACAAGTAAGTTAAAATAGTAAACCACTGTGCCTGATATGCCGCTAATTTCTGTTGTGATGCAAAGTGAATAGCGTTTTCATTTCTGTCTAACTTTCTACAGAAAAAAATTCTGGCGAAAGGATTTCACGCACAACATGTGAGACTTATTTAATTTTTTCATTGCATGTATACACTGTTAAGGGGAGCACTGCACGTGTATTACAAGCACTACCAATGATGTTTTGCTATTATATTTTATATAGTTTGTTTATAGAATGTGGGAAACTCATAGATTTTATTTCGTCTTGCTTCTAGCGATTGTCCCGGATGAAGGGCACATAGCCCGAAATGCATTGGACTATGATTTGTGCATGATGATACCGTCTAATGAACTGTTTATTTGAGATGAACGGAAATTGATGAAATAACAAATACGCTAATACAAAAACATTGAATCAAAATATTGCTTGAAGATTTATTTTGAAATCATTTGAACCTTTTTGAGAGCGGAGCGCCAAGGGTTGCCTCTGATAGACATTGGAGGCACTTGTTTTTGTTGTGCTCATTACACCTTTTGGGTTCTGGCAGTTACCAAGGTGTGATTGTTGTTGCTGGTGGGGTGCCCCAAAGTGTGCTCCCCCATTTTTACCAGAGATTTCTAGATGCCATGCTCCTCCATATCAACTGGTACATATATCTAAACAAGAATGGTGAGGAAATGCAAAGCTCAAATTTGAAATTTTATAGGTTTTCCATCTTTCCCCACATCATAGAGTGTGTAGATGGAAAACATGTCCCAATTTGTCCTCCAACACTTCTGAATACTAATCTAGGAATAGGAATAAAACCCATTTCCTCAAGATTCAAGTTGTGTGTGATTCAAACAATGTAATCACTGATATTGTGTAGCAATAACCCAGGAGTAATCATGGCTTTTTCAACTTCAGGCACAGTGGAATACACCAAAACCTGGAAAGAGGGGATTTTGATGATGGCTATTTGTTAGGTAATGTATGAAGTAGAATCACTCATATGTTTGTGCTAATCAAATGCACAATGAAAGCAAGCTCACAGGTATTTGTTTGTTATTGGTGACTTAAGGCATTGTTTGTTGACACCATACTTATCCCCGGCAACCCCAAATGAAAGGCGATATAGCATTGCATATTGTCACATCCGGTCTGCGATAGAGCACACATATGGTCTTCCAAGGCCCGATTCGGTTGCCTTCACGAAAGTGAAGGTGCCTTACAGTATGCTCCAGACATCCCCTGTAAGATAGAGGCAACATGTGCCATCTTACATAATATAGCCACCAGGTGAGGTATACTCATCACTATGGCTGGCTCTGAATCAGAGGATGAGGATACTGAGTATCTCTGTAGCAGCCGAAAGAGGAGAGTACAGCAGTGGAGGGTAGACAGCGACAGTACCACATTGCAGCCAAATACTTTTCAAAGTAGGTCATATGTGACAGTACACTGTCAAGAAACTTCTAAATCATGATTTGATGCCTCAAAGTAAAGCAACCTGTGGCTACTTCCCAAATGGGTTGAACCCACTTGTTCACCAGCAGGAGTACGGGTGCTGCTGCTCCACAGGGATGTGCATCAGTGGCAGAAATGCTGCTCACACTAGACATGTCCTCATTGTGTGGAAGGGAAGAAACAACCCCACTAGCTTCGTTGGCATTTTGTAACATCTCAACTGCAGAGGTTATGTGCCCTAAGCCCCTTGTGATGTCACCCCTGAAGTGTCCCGTTTTAACCTGAAGGGTGATTGTGTGCCTGTATAGGGTTTAAGTGGCATGCACCAATATACTAATAGCAATTACTACGTCGAATGCGCTCACACTCTGGAACAAGCTGTTGTTGTGGCCTACCAACTGGCTCCAGGATGGGACTATTAGGCTGATTGTCATCATCCACTAATGACGACTGTGGTGAAAATGTAGCATTGCAACAGGGGCCATGAGGTGTACGTGGCTAACTTTTAATTCCTATTGGATCTTCAGGCTCCATTTGTGTTCCTCCACATTTGTGTTGTCATCATCCTCTTACTCAGGGTGATCAGAGTAAAAAATGGATTTTCAATCAGTGTTTGATCTGAGGGAATATCAATTGTTAAGTTTGGAAAAATGTCTTTAATAAATCTCTGACACTAACTACAGTGTGTAACTTATTAACTACATATCCCACAATGCACTATGATGGTAGTTTTTTGTACTTCTTAAAATAATCCTGCAGATTAGATTACATTATTAATGGATGTTGGGAATAGATTTAGGCTGAGAGCTGTGCAAACAGAAACATATTTAACACTTACTTTGTGATTTTGCAGGTGCTCTGGTGTCAATGCTTCCAAATCCCACAACCGCCTTAGGCTCCAAAGTAGTCTCAACCATAGCCTCCAGCATAGTGGGTGGGGGTACAGTTGAGGGGCCACCTCCTGTTGCCTGGGACTCTGTAAGTCATGTCACCACTCTCTCCATTGTTAGTGACCTAAGATCATGCCACTTCTTTGATCTCTTCAACAGAGCAGTGGGTGACTCAGAAGCATTTATTTTGTGCTGCATCTCCGGACATATTTTGTGCTTCTGTGGCCCCGAGTCAGACATAGAGGCCCTTCCAAGGAGCACATCATGGTTGTGCCAGGTACAATGTATGCAGAGTAGGTGTTCCCACGTTCAAAGCCACATAGAGCTGACGCAGTGCAATATACAACTTTTCACTGCGTCACTCTATGACTTGACTACGTCAAAATCCCTACACCTTCTCAACCAGGCGTAAGGATTGATGCAGGGCTTTTAACATGGGACTTGCCTGTTTGTTCTGACACATTGCTGCAGTTGCATCAGTCTTTCGACCAACTTCAGCAATGCGTCACGTTAGCACCAAAAGGTGCGTCAGAATTTCTGATGCATTCGTAAACCCTTGCGCGTTAGAGACCTGTGTTGTAAATACAGTGCATCCATGGCATTGTTATCACATTTGCGGCAGGCGCAAGAACTCTGAAGCATCAATGCAAATGCGTCAGTTCTTGTAAATATGCCTACAGATTTCTATCCTGAGTAGCCAAGTTTGTTCCACCCTAACTAAAATCGTAAAATTCCTTTCCCGCTCCTCAACCTGCAGTAGTTTTGGGAAGCGGGATTACCTTGAAAATGACTTTGGGCATTAAAAGCACAAGAAACATTCTCACAAATATTGAAATGCACTTCGCCAATGAATGTCACACAGAGCAGCGGTAAACCTTAGTGGCAATGGTTCAGATCAGTTGCTGACCGTGAGCTCTAATATACCATTTCGCTGAGCGCGCGGCTCATGTATTTTTCAGCTACATATGAATCTATTTTGCTGAAGTTTAATGCTGATGATGCTTAACTGGTGAGCATACTGCCACAATTCCAGTGGAAAAAAAATCACATGCTTAATTTTTTATCTTCAAAGGTCTTTGGGCTAAATTATCCATAAATTTCCTCTGATGAAGCACCTGTGTCTGAACAGCGCTTAAGAAAATGAGCTGGCAGGTGGCTCGAGCTGCGGCAGATCCGGTTAAATATTACCAGATCTGCAAGGAATTTTATTCCTCATTTAGAAGGATGCCAGCTTTCAGCCTCTGTGCTGCTGCACCCCAGACAATTGAAGTCAATAGTCTTGTCTTCAGTTTTTCTTTTCTTTTGGGCCCTGTGCATATTAATTCATGTGAGCAGTTAAAGAAAAATTATTTTGTACGAGTTTGCAGAATAATTTATGAGAGGGATTTATAATGCTACATTAAGGAAGAATGGGAGCTGACAAAAACATACGGTAATATGAAAAGAGATATAGAAACAACACACAATGATATAGTGTGAAAGAGTAGGCTTAAAGGAAATGAATGTTTAGATAGTGTGAAATATAACTTTTAAAGAAAGGAAAGAAAAAAGGAAAATAAAAGCTGATAAAAAGTAATGGGAGCTCGTCATAGGATCTGATATAACATTGCTCAGCTATTCAGGTGCCAAAGTTATTAGATATTTCTGCACAATATATACCATAGCTCAGCAATAGAATTACACTTTTTAATTTTTTTTTATTGAGCGTAGGAAACAAACATAGTACAGACAAATTTGAAGACTCTCCAATCACATATAATAAATAGGCAATAAGATTAGATTAGATTTCTTTATTATGTTTTGGAACTCCGAGGAGGTCCACATAAAAAACATTTACAATACAAAATCCATTCGATGCAAGACAGACATCTACAATGTTCACAAAGCATGAAATACTCAGATTCACAAACTACAAAAGCCATCAATAAATAGCTAAAAAGCATTAAAAAAAGTTAAAAATGTTAAAGCAGAAAATTTCATTTGGGGGTTATACAATGCGAGTAAAAAGGAGTTGGCATTTAGAATACCCAATTGCAAGCATACATATCTTAACCACTTATACCGAAATGGGCGCAGTACAGGACAAGTGAAGAGAACATGCAAGCGGTCCTGGGTGGATAAGTTGCAAAAATTACAAATTGCAGGAGTACCATACCACTTTGCCAATAGATTGTTTAATGGCAACAAATCCTGTCTTAGGAGGAAACAAAATCGCCGAATGCCATGTGGTAAATTCCAGGCGACATAAGGTTGCATAACTTTACTAACATACGAGTCAGTAAGATGGTTAGCCCCCTTTTTAAGATACATAGCCTCCATATCCATTTTAAAGCTGAGGTCCCAGGATGCCTTTTTCAGAAGCGTTTTTAACTGTACAGCAGAAACAGTAAAAAGTGTGCTCTCTTCCAATTGGAGAAGGACAGCCGCCTTTCTAAAATTGTTAACAATTTGCGAATACTCCTTTAAGCTGCCCAGCAGTTCAACCTTCATAAGATTTCTTAGTGAACCCATTTCTCCTCTAGCTAAACTGGCAACCCACCGTACTATAGCTGCAAGGCCCTGCACCCAACTACTGCGAAGGCCATATTCAAGTCTGCAGGCAGCTACTGAACAAGCGGTATTAAGAGAAGATAAAGATCTTAACAACTTCCCTTCTACAGAATGTAAAAAATCCCATTGCTTTAAATCAACCAATTCCATTCCATACAAAAGGGAAGAAGGAATTTTTGCCCTAAAAACTTCCAGTAGGCAATTGAAATGTCTTCTCCCCGTGGCTGAGTATAACACACTCAAGCCTTTTCCCTGGGATAGGGCTTTACGGGTATTGTTATCAGTGTGGGGATTATCACTCAAATTATTGGAAATGATTTTCCCTAAAAAAACATAACACTTTACCACCTCCAATTTTTGGCCACCAACTGTCCACTCAAAATTCTTGTATTTTAACTTTTTTCTCCCTGCAATGCACATAATTTTGCTTTTTGTTGTATTTATCCTCAGGAATTGGGCTTCGGCAAAAAGATGAAGTGCACGAAGACGATTGGCCAACCCTTTCGGTGTTAAATCCAGTATTATAATGTCATCTGCGTATAGTAAGCAGGAAATAGGGGTTCCCCCTACAACCGGGGCTATACCAACACACGAGGAAATAGATGCAGGAAGATCTGCGATATACAGTGAAAAAAGCAGTGGGGCAAGAAGACAACCTTGTTTTAATCCATTAACTGATGTAATGACACGTGATAACCCCCTTTCTCCACCTTGCAGAACACGACATCATGTATCAGTATGAAAACCTGCACCAGATCAAGCAAATGGGGAGGCATGCCCATAGCAGACAGCTTTCTCCACAGCAAGGGACGATCCACTTTATCAAATGCCGTGGACAAGTCAATAAATGCGGTGTACACATATCCCCCACGAACCCTAACATATTTATCAGAAATAATCTGAAGTGCAGTGTGGTTATCTAGGGTGCCGTGCCCTTTGCGGAAGCCGGTTTGTTCTAGGGGTAAAATGTGATTCGCATCGATCCAATCATTAATTTAGGATAACAGACATTTAGTAAAAACTTTTCCAGTTGCATCGAGGAGGGCTATTTGACGATAATTCTTTGGAATATCCCTATCGCCCTTTTTGAACAGTGGCACCAGTATACTCCCTTTCCAAGATGCGGGGATAATTTTCTTATTAAAGCAAAATCTGAAGACAGGAAACAGTATTTTACTCCATAATACTGGTTCCTGTTTCAAGACAGATATCAGGAGTTCATCGGGTCCCATGGCTCCTGAAGTACGCATGTCCATAATCGCCTGTTCAATTGTTCTTTCTGAAGGGGACTCTATTGGGGAGTCAAGCTCAATACCGAGGCCCCTATGCTCCACCAACTGCCCATTCATAGCATATAAAGTGGAGATATAATTGACCCATGACGATTCAGAAATAGGAATTGGGCGGGGACCAACTCTTGCGCCACAACCCTCCCCAATAAGAGACCAAAACTGACTGGCTTTGCCATGAACCTCTTCCTACCGTAAACTTATCCATAGGGAGTCTTCTTTTTCTTTTTTTATCTTTTTCTTAATCCTACTTCTCCTTCTTTTTAAACAATCAATTTTGCGGAGCCTTTCAGATGATCTGCATAGATATTGCTCCCGCACTAACTTATTTATTTCTTTATTGAGGAGAGTAATCGATCTTGGAGGGAGGATCTTTTTTGGCGTCGAATGTGATTTTTTTACCAACCAAGTTGATCTTCTTCATTAAGTCCTCAAAAAGTATTAATTCATTCAAATAGGCAATAAGTTTATCAAATGTCATAATCCATTAGTACATACTAGATATGATACGCAAAATATACTAAGAGGCAGAGAAGATAAAACCTATTGCACATTAAGTCTCACATATAAAATCTATGGTAAAAGAAGACATACATTCATACTCATAGAATTACACTTCTTTTGGTAAATAAAAAAAGTAAGCCATCATTGCGATCTGTGCGTCACAGGTATAATGAGAGGTACCTTTTATTCCATCACATATACAAAGTAATAGGCTTTGTCAGTGATGCGTTTCTGTCCCAATTAGGGTCTTTATCCTACCAGTGAGTGTGTCACAATGCTATGTAAAGAATGCAATATAAACATGCAGTGGCAAAGGCTATAGGTATCATGTTGGCTGCCTGCATATTGGCTTTGTCAATGCTGTTAGCCATGTTTTTTTGTTAAGCGTTATTTCTAGGAGAACTGCGTGGCCCTCATCAATATAAAAAATATATATGGC
The DNA here is from genome assembly GCF_964261635.1 of Lissotriton helveticus. NCBI lineage: Eukaryota > Metazoa > Chordata > Amphibia > Caudata > Salamandridae > Lissotriton > Lissotriton helveticus. Next base: position 995,717,743 of record NC_136072.1, read on the forward strand.
TAAATGCAAAAATATTTTTGGGTTTAAAAAGGGACACTTTTCCACGGCAGACCCTGACACTGAAAATAACTACTTTATGTGGTTGTGCGCCATGTGATAGACCAGAATTCCCTCACTCAGAGTGAATTTAGCTTAAGGCATAAGCAGGCTAACCTAATGACCCATATTGAATGTCGTAGTGGGTGCAAGAAAAATGTGAGAGACACAACACCACACTACTGAGGAGGGTCAGATCAATCCCAGTAAGTAAGTATACTATACATAACATTTTACTAAAATCAAAAGGTCTTAGCTCAAGCAAAACCTAAAACATTTGAAAAAGAAATAAAGTGGTTGGAAAGTATTTTTCTGCAATGCTATATTGATGTTAGTAGAGTCTGCTACTGATTCCTAGTTATGAGGCCCACATTCTCAGATGTTAGAGGAATACGCCAAAAACAATGCTGTCAGTCTGAGAAATATAATAATTTTTTTTTTAAATATGCCTAAATTAACAGACAACGGCTATAAATGAAATGGCCCACCTAAATTTCATAATCTTCATGATATATGGTTAACGAAACCATCAAAGATGGCAAGGGTGGTCTGACACGACGATTACATCAAGTGGAAGAGGAAATAAAAAGCATTGTAAATTCCAAAGAGACAGAAACGATGATATGATGGACAGCATTTTTATGTTTGGGGATGGATGATGGGAAATTAATTCCTTTTGCATGGCTTCTTTTTCTAAAAATGTTTTTCGTAGAAAATCAATTATTTATTTTGCAGATTTATGATAGGATGTCATTAAAAAGCCCATATTTACTAATAATCTTTGTTGCGTGTACAACATGAATTGTTCTGCTCCTAACATATTCATATGTGTTGAAAAAAATTATACATTTACTTTCCAGTTGTGGTTAGCTATGCAAACCACAACTTATGGCCCACCATACATATACTCGTTGCCTCAAATATTCCTAGTGACATTTCGGTATATCATATGTCATAATTGACATTTCCCATGGCATGTCAAATGGCATCATTGATGACATCAGTAATGAGAGCTATAATCTATTCAGTTTGATATTATATTCATGAGATGAGGCTTTTTTTGTGTTAGAAACCAAGCTCTGATGATTTGCTAGGCAACAGTCCAGAACCTGAAAATCCCAATCATAAAATATTGACAAGAAAGTTGTAAACAATCATGTAGAATCACAAAGAAATGAGCAGCAATGTCCTTCCCAAGACTACAGAAATCAGTCATGGAATATTTTACATCAGATTGAAATCTATATAATCAGTTCCAATATTCTTACTGGATACTGCCTTCAGCTATGTACCTAAAGACAGCCTGTATTCATTGGCCATTCTCATGCAGTCAAAAAGAGAACCATTTAACTATACAACATAGGGGACTGATGGACACGTCACCTAAAGTGATCTGAAATTAAGCATTGACTTTTTGTGACCTGTGTCTCAATTCGTAATGCTGCCCAATCCATCACCACCCTCTTTTGTACCGCTTTGTTGGCCATAAGTTGGCAGGGTATGCTCAGACATGAGTCCCTTGCTCACTTTGCCACTGGATTCAAGCAAGCCTGGCTGAAGACGGCGGAAATGCCAGAAACCGGTCCTACTTAGCTTGTTTCCGGTCCAGAGAAGACATAGCTTGGCAGTTCGGGATGGACTGTTCCCATGAGGCACAGGGTCAGACTGATTTGCATATGTCCATGTCTGAACTGGGGTGGCAGAGTGAGCTAAAGAACGGTGATGGATTAAACCCAGATCTCTTGACTGGGTGTGAGTGTTTGATTGGTTCAGATGCTCAGTCCATCACCACCCCCTTTTGTACCGCTTTGTTCGCCATAAGTTGGCAGGGTACGCTCAGACGTGAGTCCCTTGCTCACTTTGCCACTGGATTCAAGCAAGCCTGGCTGAAGATGGCTGAAATGCCAGAAACCGGTCCTAGGAAGCTTGTTTCCGGTCCACGGAAGGCATGGCTTGACAGTTCGGGCTGGACTGTTCCCATGAGGCACAGGGTCAGACTGATTTGCATATGTCCATGTCTGAACTGGGGTGGCAGAGTGGGCTAAAGAACGGTGATGGATTAAACCCAGATCTCTTGACTGGGTGTGAGTGTTTGATTGGTTCAGATGCTCAGTCCATCACCACCCCCTTTTGTACCGCTTTGTTCGCCATAAGTTGGCAGGGTATGCTCAGACGTGAGTCCCTTGCTCACTTTGCCCCTGGATTCAAGCAAGCCTGGCTGAAGACGGCTGAAATGCCAGAAACCGCTCCTAGGAAGCTTGTTTCTGGTCCAGGGAAGGCTGGACTGTTCCCACAGGGTCAGACTGATTTGCATATGTCCATGTCTAAATTGGGGTGGCAGCGTGGGCTAAAGAACGGTGATGGATTAAACCCAGATCTCTTGACTGGGTGTGAGTGTTTGATTGGTTCAGATGCTCAGTCCATCACCACCCCCTTTTGTACCGCCTGTAGTGATTGAATCGAAGTCGACGTGGTTGAAGAGTAAGTTTATTGCAACAGGTGCTGCGCAGCAGCTCACAGCCAGCAGATCATCGATAATACAGTTGGTCATTTAAAACACATTCTAAATGGAATACGAGGGAAGCAGGGAAAGAACAGAGAGGGTAGAGAGTTCTAGAAAGACTAGACAGGGAACCTAGTAGAACACTACATTATCCTCTCTCCTACAAAACAAAGAGGAAAGAAATGAAAGGGCAAAAGAAAACCAGGACGAAGAAAAAAACAAGAGAGAAGAACAAAGAACATCAGCGAATTTTTGAAGCGACAGAAAAGAACGAGAGCATTAGCGAAACCTAGCAGGAGTAACTTGAGTGCGAGCACTCCTACGAGGTAGGTCAGGGACAGAAGAAGTAGAAGGTAAAACAGGATCATTATGAGAAGACTGGTGATTGACAATGGGTTCGCCCACCTTGACAATCCTGGCAGCATTCCACCAATTCTTCATATTGACTCTCACAGAGTTGCCACAAACTTTGTCAATGACAAGGGGCTCGGAAAACTTGGGATTACCCTTAGTGGAGTGAGTAGGTAATTTAATCCGAATTCTTTCACCCACCTTGAATGGTCGAGAAACTACTTTCTTCCTGGAGTCAAAGACATTTTTCTGTTTGGACTGGGCAAACATAACGTTGGACCTAGCAACTTCATCCACCTTGTCAATGGAATTCAATTTAACCCAACGTGACATCCACCCGGGACAAACCTTCGAACATGGTTTTCTCCCTCGTAGCAACTCAAAAGGGGACACTTTGGTGGAGGAATGAGGAGTGGTGCGATAAAACCACAACATAGATCTAACTGCGTTGGGCACATGACAGTGTTGAGCAATGGCCCACTGAATGCAATTGTTGAGAACCCTGTTCATACGCTCAACGAGACCGTTCGTCTGAGGGTGATAAAGAGCACTTCTCAGATGATCAATCCCACTCTGATCAACAAAGGAACTAAACTCTTGACTGATAAATTGCGAACCATTGTCACTTACGATGGAGGAAGGAAAACCCTCACGCAAAAACAAGTCCTTCAAAAAGTCGATCACGTTCTTGGAATTGGCCTCGCTGACAAAGCGGACCTCTGGCCATTTTGAATAATAGTCAACAGCAACTATCGCAAATCTGGATGAAGGAGGAAGTAAATAGAACGGACCAACCAAATCTATGCCTATTTTTTCCCACGGCCTATCGGGAAAAGGGATAGGTTGGAGAGGAGGAGAACGTGTTTTCAAGCACTTCTCAGCACTGGAACAAACTACACACTCCGCAACAACAGTATCTATGTCTTGATCCATCCTGGGCCACCAGTAATGTTCTCTAACCCTTCTTTTAGTCAACGTTTTGCCAAGATGACCCTCATGCGTACCCTTAACAATCCTGATCCTAAGGTCACTGGGAGGGACCAATCTATCACCACGCATGAGAAGACCACCCTCAATAGAGAGCTCTTCAGAAACTTTGACAAAGGTTTGAAGGGAAACATGGACATTCTTCTCCCTTGGCCATCCGTCTCTAACATATTTGATCACTTCATTGAGAAGAGTATCATTGGACAAGTGCTCCCTCCATTCTCCCTCATTTATAGAACGCATATCATCAATACCAACAAAAGCTACAAACCAGTCTTCCTCATCATAATCCTCCTCGCAATCTCTGTCGCAGTCAACGTTAACAGGATTCCTTGAAAGGTAATCAGCTCTTGTGTTCTTGTTACCAGGTATGTAGCTGACCTCAAAGTCATACTGAAGTAGTTTAGTTGAAAGCCTAGCAATTCTAGGTGAGTGTTCCTTGATGCGGACACCAGTAAGAATAGAAACTAAAGGACTATGATCGGTCCTCAAACGGAAATGCTTACCCCAGATGTATGGATTGAACTTCTTTATTGCCCAACAGCAAGCAAGGAGTTCCTTTTCAATAACTGCAAAATTAGATTCAGCTCCACGAAGAACTCTGGAGGCATATCCTAGAGTATGCTCAACACCTCCAACTTCCTGAGTAAGGATAGCCCCTAAACCAAATCCACTGGCATCTACGGTGATAGTGCACAATAAATTGGGATTAAAGGGCTTCAAAACTTTTGAACCGGTCAATTCTTGTTTGATCCAGGAAAAAACTTTTTCACAATTGGCATCCCAAAAAAAAGGAATCTCTTTTTTAAGCATGTTGGACAGTGGTTGCACTTTGGAGGCATAGTCAGGTATAAACCTTGCATAAAACTCACAAAGTCCAATGAAAGACTTTAAACCACTTTTGTCTTTGGGTGCGGGACTATCAACTATCGCTTTAACCAGACCAGGTCTAGGCTCCACACCATTCTCAGATAACACATGACCAACATACTCTACCTTTGGTGCTCTAAAAATGCACTTCTCTTTCTTTAGGACAACACCAGCATTACCCAGAGCTTTCAAAACCTCCCTCAGAATTTCGTCATGAGCATCACAAGTTTTACCGTGAATGAGCACATCGTCCTGGAAAACACAACTCCACTGATGCCTTTCAAAATGTTAGTCATAATCCTTCGAAAGACGGCTGCCGCAGAGGCTAACCCAAAGGACATACGGCAGTATTGAAAGGAACCTACAGGGGATACAAAGGCAGTAAAATGTCTGGAAGAAGGATCTAGAACCACCTGGTGGTATGCAGATGCCAAATCTAATTTGATGAACCACCTGGAACCATCAATAAGAGACAACATGTCAGGGATTTTAGGGAGAGGGAAAGAATCGACCCAGATGTTTTTATTTAGACTCCGTAAGTCGACACAGACACAAAGTTCCCCATTCTTTTTCTTAGCGACCACTAAAGGAGAAAGCCATAGGGAAGATTCAATGGGTTCGATTATCCCTCTACTGCAAAGGTCAAAAAGCTCTGACTCAAGTTGATCTCGCACACTAAATGGGACGTTTCTCAGTTTATGTTTAATAGGGATGGTGTTATCCTTGACGCGAATGGTGTGCATAAATCCTTTCACTTCTCCCAACTTATTGCCAAAAACAGAAGGAAAATCTTTGACTAAGGTGCAGATAAAATCATCGTTCTGAGTGGAGGGAACATTACTTGTAGTGGGGAGGTCATCAGTTTGAACAACTGCGACGATCGTTAACAGGTGTCTGCTGTCCACGCGTGCAGTAGAGAAGCAAGTTTTGTGCCAATCCGCTACACCAAGACGTGAAGTACCCTATGAACCGATATATCCTCTATTGTACTTCACACCTCTTCTAACGAATTGATCTCCCAGTAAATCGAATAAGGTACTGTACAATTTTGGTTACTTACTTGAAACGGCAGCGGCTCCCCTTCGACGCAAGCATTTTGTGCCATCGACCTACTCGCCTACGTCATTTGCGCTTCCTGCTCATCTGGCTTACGTTGTTGGCGTACTGGTTAGCACTCAGCCATTAATTTACACGTACGTCATTCACCGCACAACGCAGCTAACGTACCAGTGGACACCTTCGCCCTTAGACACGTCACTGGAACGCAGCGTTGCTTCTGTGATACGCGTCGCAAGACACCATTTTGTGGATCATTTGTTTCAAACGTTAACTTTATTGGTCAAAATCCAAACGCGCAAAAAAAAAAGTTTTTGACGCGCTTTAATCAACGTATACATTAACGAAGTCACTTCGTGTGGTGCTACCTACTGTGTTACTGTCGTTCTACACCACGGAGCGACGTCAAGGAGAATCCGATCGTTTCTGCCAGCACTGCACTCTACCTCATCGGAGTCACGAAGTGAGTGGCGGCAAGTCCTCAACCTTTTGGATCCTACCTTCTACAGCGATGAACTGACTTTCAATTTATTGACATTACGTCGAAGCGTAATTGAGGTTGTTCTTGCCTGTTTTTAACACCATTATTTTTTCAAACTGAGTGCTATTCTTTAATATTGCTCCTTTCCAACAAAAGTGAGGTCTAAATATTTATTTGTTTAATGGTTTTATTCCTTAAAGAAAACTACAAATTACTTCTACAGTCATGAGTTTGCAAGCTGTTTCTCCTCCACCACCGTTCCTTGATCTGCCTGGTGACCCCCCTATTATTTGGAAAAAGTGGTTTGATGCGTTCACTACTTACTTAGGAGCTATTGGTGCTTCCAGATACAGGGCGGAAAGGAAAAAATATCTTCTGTTAAACAGTCTTGGATTTGAGGGCCGTTCAATTTTTAAACATTTACCTCCTCTGGTGCTTTCTCCTGGTGAAGAGGATTTGGATGACTATAACCAAACTGTTAAACTCCTTGAGTTACGCTTCGATATCAAACCCAGTTTGGTTGTCGTCAGACATAAATTTTACAAATGAGAACAGAAGCAAGACGAAAAGGGGGAAGATTTCATCTCTACACTCAGAATACTGAGTGCAGAGTGTGAATTCGAAACTTTTAGAGACCAAATGATTAGAGATCAGTACATTTGTAAATGTTTAGACAAGAATATTCAACAAAAGTTACTTTCCCTAGGTAACCCCTCTCTTGAAGAAACTATACGTATAGCAAAAAGTATTGAATTTTCTAAACTTTCTGTTAAAGAACTAGATAGAAAACCTTCCTCATCCATTAGTAAAGAGGAGACTGTTATTAGTACTGTTAAAGTTGTTGATAATAAGACGAATACCATTGGTCGTACTGACAACAAATTTTTCAAACAAACGAATATTTGTTTTAAATGTGGGAATGTTCCTCATTCAAGGTCAGGACGTCCTTGCCCAGCCAGAAGTGTCATATGTAGACTGTGTGGTAGGACGGGCCATTTTGCCAAAGTATGCCAAAGTGTAAAAAGGAGTTCTTCTCTTCCTCAATTCAGCAAACAGTGGAACAATAATTATACTCCCACTCCGGTGGCCTATGTTTCTGACTGTCCTCAGGATGATACTAGCATCCAGGATGATTTAAGAGATATGGTCGCTGTTGTTAGTGTCAGTATTGATAATCCTGAGTCAGAATGTGTGGACCCTTACACTGACTTTAGTATTGGAGATAAAATTGTTTGTTTATTAGTAGATTCAGGGGCCAAGATAACCATGCTGACCCAAGAACTCTTTGAAGAGGTTTGGGGTGATCGTAAACTTTTTCCTCCCGACAGGCTTCCTCTAAATTATGAGGGTAGGAAGATTGAACTCTTGGGATATTTTGAGGACTCTATTGAATTCAGAGGGAGGAAAATTTTTGGCAAAGTGTATGTCTCAATTAAAGGTCTAAACATCCTTGGTTGGTTCCACCAAGGTTTGTTTAAGATGGTTCTCCGTCCTGGTACCAAAAATCCCATCCTAGTCGCCACGTTTTTTGTAGTGATTGAGTCGAAGTCGACGTGGTTGAAGAGTAAGTTTATTGCAACAGGTGCTGCGCAGCAGCTCACAGCCAGCAGATCATCGATAATACAGTTGGTCATTTAAAACACATTCTAAATGGAATACGAGGGAAGCAGGGAAAGAACAGAGAGGGTAGAGAGTTCTAGAAAGACTAGACAGGGAACCTAGTAGAACACTACGCCGCCCTGTACTTAGGGCTCATAACATAATCTCCGGTCATTACGGTAACAGAAATACATGACTAAAGAATATGTGATTGTCTACACATTTTAGGATGGTGGTGTGCAAGAAAAAGCATGCCACAATTCCTGTAGTTGCGTCTCTAAAGCAGCTGTGTTCATTAACCTCACATGTGCAACTTTAAAGAAGATATTCTAACCGATGAGAGACAATACCGGCTGGCCTGCATGCAATACCTGGTTCCTTTGAGTTGGATATGTTGCTAATTAACCATTTGGGCCAATCCCTTGAGGGCCCACTGCATGACTCCTCCATGTGTTTGATCACCATATATAGAATTAATTGGTTCAGTAGGTGATTTGTATGGTGCCATCAGTTCGGGCATTAATCATTCAGGAATATTTTGTCCTGAGGAATATTCCACTGGATGCTCCCAGGGACACACCTTGACTACGGGGTCAAAACATCGATGATATAGAAGATACAGCTTGCACTTCATGCATCTGGTTGGGATGAAGTGAATGGCAGTGACCCGGCTCAAATTAGGTGCTATCAAGTGAAATGCAGCCAAACAAGCTTTGTAAAGCGTTGTAAAGCTCTATAAATATTTCATGAAGGACTTTCTTAGATTCTAGCACTGTTTTGCACTGCACATGCACTGCACATGTGCTTTATTGGTGACTTCTGCACTAGCACATCCTGACCAAAACTTGTTATATAACTACAGTAAAGGATTTTGAATTAGTTGGACAATATATATTGCAGATACTTTGGAAACAAGCATTGAGCCTTTTGGTGATTATTACCGAAATGCATTGTATGCATGCGAGGATCACTGTGCAACCTTGATCAAAATGTCTGAAAGATGTTAAATGAATTCCGACACAACCATGTGTCATTATTCTGGGAAAAGGGAAAAAGTCAAACCTGCAGAGGAGTGACTGCCACGAGGAACAAGTGCAGAAGGTCCCTAGTGCCGAAGGGGCCTACAGAAAAGGAGGACTGTGAAGAGCCACCTGTTTACTATGGTACTTGCAGGACTACAGTCTTTCTGAAAGTGCTTCCTCTTGGGAACCATGACGATTCACCCTCAGAGCACTGAAGCCTAGTGAGGGCAGTGATCTGAGTCCGATTCAGCCTGTGCATGACCAGAAGATGAGCAGCCTGTGCCTGGCTCTATTACCCAGAAGAAGATTTGGCCTGAACGTGGTGATATTACCCAGAAGAATATCAGCATGTGCGGTTATTCTTGGCTCCACAACAGGAAGGAGGCCTCTGTGTGACCGCACTGACCCTGAAAACCTACCTGCGCAGGGACCCCCTGTTTCGTGCCGGGATCAAGCCTTCCATGGAGATTTTATCCCTGCCTGCTCTAGTGCTGCCTGCAATCAAATGAAATATGCAGAACCAGATCTCTGAAGCTGCATGTGCCCTGAGGGCACCCACAGACAGCAGGGAGACATGAGATAGAGCTTCTGTTGATCATGCCTCCTCCCCAGGAAAGAGCCGTGTGCTGAGATGAACCTGGGAGGCTGTCGGAAAGGATTGTTCCAGCATGGGTGGTAACACTGGAGCAATGAACTGTATGATTCTAATACTATGAAACTGTGAGAGAATGAGCACAAAATGCACCTGAACTGTAATCGACCTACTGGCCTAGTCCCAGGTGGAACTACCTAGACCAAAAGAGGAGGAACTGGGAAGAGATAAGGGATAGAGGCACAGCCCTATCTAACAGCAGCCATGACACAAATTTGTGCTTTGCCTATTTGGCTTCTAGCATTATTTCCTAGTACTCTTTTAAGTACTTTAGTTTATTGAAAGATAAGCACTGCAGTGGAAATACATTTACTGTGCTGTTGTGTCATTGTGTGTCCTGAGCTCGAGCCCCGACACACGACCTCCTTGAGAAGCCTGTGACTACTCTCTATCACTCATTGAAAACAATGGGGTAGACCCAAAAGATCAATAGGACCTGGGTAACTGTATATATATATGAAGAAAGTGGTCCTAGATACACAATTTAAGCACAATTAATGATATGAATATTGTTTCTTCACAATCAAAAAACAAAATCAGACTAAATCTGAACATACAAACACAAGGAGATGTATTGTTGGCTTAATTCAGCTCAAGAAAACAGGAAACCCAACACAACAATATATACGACAATTTCTACTGCAATTTATTTACAAATTCATAAAATTTCAGCAAAGAAAGAAAGGAAAGGAAACAAAGTTGGTGCTCAAGTGAAGGAAAATGTAAATATAGATTTCAAGGTAATTTAGTGCAACAGAGAAATTATATGTACATTGCACATGTAAAGCCTACCCATTTACAATCTATGTACAATAATATACAAGGGGACAGGAAGGGGCAGGTGTAGGCTTTAAGGGAGTACGGGGGGGATCGTCGACGTTTCGACCCTGGCGCAATAAGGGAAAGTCACAACCTCTGCTGCGGGTCTTCTTCAGGACGGTTGTAGGGAAGGGGGGGACGGGGAAGCACCTGTAACGGTAAGTGTAAATATTTTAACCATTTATAATAGGTGTTCTAATCAGAAGGGATTTAAAAAAAGGAAGTGTTGGGTACATTACCAATTAAAATTGGAAGGTGTCGCAATTCCAGATCAGTTGGGCGATGCACCTATCGGAGGTAAAGACAGACCGGAAAACTGTTAGCCCATCAGAATTACGTGTAACCTATAGATGTACCCAACACTTCCTTTTTTTAAATCCCTTCTGATTAGAACACCTATTATAAATGGTTAAAATATTTACACTTACCGTTACAGGTGCTTCCCCGTCCCCCCCTTCCCTACAACCGTCCTGAAGAAGACCCGCAGCAGAGGTTGTGACTTTCCCTTATTGCGCCAGGGTCGAAACGTCGACGATCCCCCCCGTTACTCCCTTAAAGCCTACACCTGCCCCTTCCTGTCCCCTTGTATATTATTGTACATAGATTGTAAATGGGTAGGCTTTACATGTGCAATGTACATATAATTTCTCTGTTGCACTAAATTACCTTGAAATCTATATTTACATTTTCCTTCACTTGAGCACCAACTTTGTTTCCTTTCCTTTCTTTCTTTGCTGAAATTTTATGAATTTGTAAATAAATTGCAGTAGAAATTGTCGTATATATTGTTGTGTTGGGTTTCCTGTTTTCTTGAGCTGAATTAAGCCAACAATACATCTCCTTGTGTTTGTATGTTCAGATTTAGTCTGATTTTGTTTTTTGATTGTGAAGAAACAATATTCATATCATTAATTGTGCTTAAATTGTGTATCTAGGACCACTTTCTTCATATATATATACTCTCTATCACTAACACTGAGGGCCAAATAATGAAGGGTTGTACTTGGCCCAGTTTGCAGAGCCATTATAGGATGAACCCAGACACATCAGAGGCAAATTACCTGAACCCCTGTGGCCCCCGTATGTGTTCAGACACCAACTGGCCCTAATAGACTGCCAGTAAGAACCCATTGATCAAGCAGACAGTGCAGGGGCATTAAACAGAAGGACACAAGACACAACATGACAAATATCACTCTAGGCAAACCAGAACAAACTACAACATATCTGCATTTTGTATAGGACGCAAAACCGAGGAGCGAAAACAGAAGGACGCTCAAAATCAACCACAACAAACCACCCAAACACTCCAGTCATTCATCAAAATAAGATCAATCAACCCAAACCCTCTCAGCATTCCACACCCTAAAACACAATTCCCGCAAGCTTTAAACAAAGCAGCTGCACCCTTCATTTCAGAAAATCAGGAGGAGGGAGGTGCTAATCAACCAAGCAGTCTAGAAAAGTCTGGAGGTCAATCCGCCACTGAAATTTGCTTCACCATATTGTTCCTGTGGTTGAACATATCACAGAGCTGGATTGTCCTCAGAATGTAGACACCAAAATGATAGGATTTTCCATTGTCAATCAGCTTTAAATCAAGTCTAAAACTCCTATTCATCTCGGCTCCTTCATGGTATCTTCACACTATATTCTGCTAAAGAACCACTTTTGAAAATATTAGCACTGTCTAAAGGAACACAAGTTATGGTTTGAAAAGCTTTATCAGTGGGTAACTTTTCTGTCTTGCTTCAGATGTAGTCTTGACTTTCTCATGAATTTCAAGTCATAAAGTATGTTTAGTCAAGGGATGACAGAGGTATGAGAATCCGTATAATTATATCATACTATTAATTGCACCAATAGCAGTACTTTTTTTAAAAAGACGTGTACCAGGAGTACTAGTGGTAGTACCAGTGCTAAGTTTGAAGCAGTAGACAGTGGCATAGCAAGGTCAGGTTGTACCCGCTGCGGAAAATGACAAAATGGGAAAAATATGTGTTTACAACACATATTTTGGCCATTTTGTCACCCACCTCAGCGATGAAACCCGGGCGGCCCACACCCACCGCACCCTCCTTCCTGCACCACTGGCAGTAGAAGTAGATTTATAGTAGCATCTAGTATCAGTAACGCCACTGAGAGTAATGAAAGGTAGTAGAAAAAGATCTAGTGCAAGAAAAGGCAGTCACTAGGAGGTGAGTTTGCAACCAATGTGATTCTGATTGAGAGGAAGGCTAGCACCATACCACAAACATAGTTAGTTAACATGTACATTTTTTCTCTATTTTCTCTCTCTCACTGTCATTGTCTCGCCTTCCCTCTCCCTTTATCGGTCTCATTCTCTGTGCGATGACTTTTCAAAAACCTTTATTTACATTTGTTTACTACTGACTCTATATCGGTTTCATTTTGTTTCAGCTCTTCTATTTACTATTATGATATTTTGTGGTTTCACCTCCTCTCTTTCTTCTTCACTTTCTCTGTCTCTTCCTCCCCCCTATTGTCTCCCTCCAATTCTATGTCGCTCTCTTCTCTCTCGCTCTTTCTCTGTCTCTGTATGACTCCCTCCATCTCCCTGTCGGCCCTCTCTCTATTTGTTTTCCTCAATCTGTCTCGCTCTCTCTCGCCCCATCTCGCTCGCACTCTCTCTATCTCTTGTAGTCCCTTTAATTCACCTCTTTGTCTGTCTGTCTCTTTTCCCACAGGTGGCTGGAAAGGGGCACTGGAGGTTATCTGAAACGATGCCCCCTCGAATCTCTAAATGCTAAGCTAACCGCGTGACGCCCTGGAAGCAGCAGAGTTTACCTTTACTTTTTCTATTTAAAGAGCAGGATGTGCAAAAAAACGCTTTCAAGGTTAACACTTGCGGTTAATGAATGGAATTGATATGCAGCAAATGACTATCACTAATCACTAGCGAGTTAAAAAGAAAATTATCGAAGGCGGAGTGTCCTCAAAATTGATTGCAGGGACAGAACAATGAATTCTCAAGGCTTCTTAAATTAAGCAATTCCCATCCATACCTCCAAAAGGCACTGGAGAATGTTTTTGAAGATGGGACATGTGCAAAGAAAGGGATTACATATAAAACCCAATATATTGGTAGATTCATGGCTCTTGATGTCTGCTCCAAACAAAGGCAGCTGTTAGTGGAGAAGCATATTTGGTGCGTTTAACATAGGATGGAATGTTGAAGCGCAAAATGGTCCTGTTCATTGTTTTTTACGTATTTTTACCTATGTTATTAACTCTGCTTTATATCATCAATATTTACATGCTAGCCGTAGGAGTTATCGGATCAAAGTAAAGGTTTATCATGAATCAAGGACTAAAACTTCCCACAGTATGCAATCATCACAGCTGCAAGGTGTATTGATTACAGAGGCCTGGTCTCAGAGTCCCACACCCTCTTGAACTCTGCCCCTAATCCCTGCCTAATGCTTCATACTCACATACAAATAGATCCTCGTCCCTCTAGCTCATACATAATGATCAATCTAGGTTTATTCAACAACTTTTTGCCCCTATTAACGTAGGCCAGTAAATCTGAGGGTGCAAGCTGCTAATTAAACTGGTTTCATACATTTGTTTCACTGTTTTGGCACATGCCAGCATGTCGTTTTGCAGGCACTTCGTGGCACCGAACAATCAGATAGAGCTGCAGTGGTTGGAGTGTCCCTTGCTCATAGAAAAGCGGGTATTAAGTGCAGATTCTAGAATAAACCAAAATCACGGTGGTCTTGTGCAGCTTACTGCATGGGTTTTGTGTTCTAGTCCCTCTTTGGAGTTGGGTGATCTTGGTGGCACTCAACTACTGAAATGGATTACATGAGTGGGTGCATCACCCAGTGGGATTTGCTACAATGCTTTTCCCTTCTAAATTTGTTTGGCAGGCAGGGGCGCCTTGAGAAGTGGTTCTAAGTGAGGGTAGGGAGCAGGGGCCCACAATGGACCACACATACAACTGGTGGGGCTACCTGCAAAAGGGCAATTGTAGAAAGTTTGTTCAGGGAGAGGTGTGTGTGCTTGTGTGTGGTATTGTGTGTTTTGGTAATTTTATTGCACAGAATGCAGTGGTATAAAAACCCTAGTACGAAACCAGTTTTGGATTGCTTGTGTTTTATTTCAGAGAGGAGCTGACTTGGCACTTAAGGCTGGACTGTTCTTATTGGAGCAGTTCCAAAGGTGATTTGCATATTCCATGGGCTGATACGATGTGACATGGTGGGAAAAAAAGTAATGGACTGGGATGTGGCCAGAGTATTACCAATGACTGAGATTGATTAAAATATTCCACTCATCACTTCATTGTTGCTTGAGTGTGATGCCCTAAATATGATGGCGTAGTGGATCTGCCATTTCTGCATGGTCACCCCAGATTGTATAGATGCCATTTTTATTGTCTTTGAACTCTGCACTATTATCCCTTCTAACCAGGAGTAAAGAGTGTGTGCTCCTCCTTTATACATGGTTAAATTGGCTTATCACTGATTGACATATTTAACTTGCCTATATGTCCCCAGTATATGGTGTAAAAAGTATACCTAGAGCCTATAAGTTAAGTACCACTTCTGGAGTGCAGCACCTATTGTGCCATCCAGAGACTGGACCTATAAAACATGGCCTCATGTCTACCATTTGTAGCCTGACTGCAGCACCCTGAAGCCTCCTGTCAGACCTCTCAAAACAACCTTTTTTTGGCATGTGGGAAATCCTTCTTTTAAATATTAAGCCACCCCTAAGTACACCTTGACATCCACAAGGTAGGGTGCCTGACATTTAAAAATGAACAATGTGTGAAATTTAAGTTGATGTCTTCCTCCAGTGACCCAAAAGCTTATTTGACTGGCAGGGCTGTAGCTGGCTCATAGAAAATGTTATAGTCGAGATTATACATTTTTACCCTTAACATTTGACAGGAAATGGTTAAAATAGTCCTTAAAAGACAATTCGAGATGGCGGTGAGTGGCTGAAGGTAAAAATCTATTGACTGGGAGGTGGATTGATAATGAAAAGATAGAACTTTTAAATGGATGGTTGCCTAATGTGTGGCGTTGCTTTCCATTTTTGTTTATCAGCTCGAGGTGGCAGCCCTTGCTCCCCCGATCGGCTTGACTGGTGTTTCAAAGCAAAATAGAGTAGGGAGTAGTACCACATTTGTTTTGGGTAAACCTAGCGTGATATAATGGTTGAATATTGGTTATGCGTATGTAAGTGTAACGAGGAAACAAAGGTTTATTATCCCCACTCTTGTCCTTTCCTCTTCTCTTTATCGTAATAAAAGGGCCAGATTGATTAATAAATATGTAAATTATCTAAAACAAACATAATAAAAAGAAAGGAGTAGAATGAACCTCCAATTTAAAAAAAATGTAAAAAAGGGCTACAAGTAATTAAACCATCTTGCTATAATAGCACTATTAGTTCATTATGGCGGAATCAATACAGCATTTTCAAGATTTCAGGAAAACCCTTCTGGTGCACCACATGGAGAACAAGAAGCCTGCAACTGAATAAACTATTGGGATACTCGAGTCGGATTTCAGTATCCTAAATACTTCAAGGCAGCGCCTATCACCGATTTCTGCAGATCTGAACCAACCAGCGTTTCCTTGCCTTCTGATAGCCTTGACAGCTAAAGAAAACATGGAGCTCAGATTCCTCAGGGTTGGCACACACCGGGCACTGAAGCACTTGCTGATCTCTCCACTTAGATGTAAAACAGAGAAGAGGTAGAACCCCATATCTATACTAGAGGTAAAGCTTCCTAGCCGCCGGAGGATTGATTAAATCTATTACTGACTCAGAGTAAGGGATATTTTTTATTTCCAAAATCTAGTAAGTTTCCCAATACTGGAGGAAATATGGAGCTGGGCCAATTTGTACTCTTTATAAAGTGCCTTCATTTTATTCTTAGATGTTAAAAAACATCCTGACTCTGGTTCTAGCCAACAATCCCCAAGGCCCATGCCATTTAACAGGGATTTGATATGGTTAAACCAAGGGAACTTTACTACGGCCCTATCCCTGAAAACCTCTAACAATTCCTCCCTGAAAGATATAAGTTCAGGGGTGGTCCACAGGCAGCGCCAATACATTATAGGTTTGAGACTCCCCACATCAGCAATTGATGAAATTCCCATATCTAAACGTAATGGGACCAGCGGAGTGCTGCGTGGCAAGCTAAATAACTGTCTTAAAAATTAATTCTCCACCTGAGTTAGGTTGTCAAGCTTTAAGTGTCCCCATAACTCTGCACCATATAATGCCCCACCTCTAGCCTGTGCCCCATAAATTTCTATCGCCGGGCTAACTATTCTTTTGCTAGATTTGTTAAGGACCTTCATGATGCCACCTGAAGTTTGGGCCAATTTTAGCGTGGATTTTGTGATAAGAACCCCCCATCCCATAGATTCGGAAATTATAATTCCTAAATACACAAAGGAGGACACTCGCTCAAGAGGTATGCCATTTAAAGACGGGTTAGGACGTGTACTTTTTGGGCAATTGAATGCCATGATTTTTGTTTCCTGTAGATTTATTTCTAAGCCTCTTTCCCTACAGAACAACTCAAATTTGTCCAAAACCCGTTGTAAGCCGGTTGGCGATTTGGCTATCAGTAGAGTTTCATCCGCGAACATCATTGCTGAGATTCTACGGGAGGCTAATTTAGGGGCATCCAGATCCTTTTCTGCAAGCAGGGCATCTATCAAGCCATTAATGTAGAGGCTGAAGACTGTTGGCACAAGCACACAACCCTGGCGTACTCCACGATTAATGGCTATGGGTGCTGTAAGGTTACCATCCTTGCCATACCTAATACGTGCATAGTTAGACTCATGTAGACGTTTAAAAAGTTGAATTAAATATACAGGGACCCCCATCTCGTTCAAGACCATCCAAAGTTTCTCCCTGGGCACTAAGTCAAATGCAGACCTCAGGTCTACAAAGATGAGGTAGAGACTGCCCCCCTGCAGGCTAACGGTCTTCCAGTACAGCAGTTGCAATCTCAGTACTTGGTCCAGGGTCGACAGCTTTTCCCTGAACCCAGCCTGACAGTACCCCCTTCTCTTCCATCCAAGATTGTAGCCTAAGGACTAAAACATGTGCAAATAATTTTTGCGATATATCTAATAAATTAATTGGTCTATAATTAGTAGGGAGGAGTGGGGAGCCCTTTTTAAAAATCGGAATTATTTCCGCACCAAGCCAGCTCGGGGGAATCTTCATACCTTGCATAATTGCATTAAAAAGCATCCAAAAATATGGGGCCCAAATGGATGGTTTAGTCTTAAAAAGGTCTCCAGGTATCTTATCTAAGCCTGGAGCCTTACCCGGGGCTATCCTTCCCAAAGCGCCCTGAATTTCGTTTAAGGTTTTGCTAGGTCCCACCGCACCATTGAGTAAAAAGGTTAAATCCCCTTTAGCTATGGGGTAGGGCGCTAACATATCACAACTATTGGCGAGAGCAGCTCTGGGCAATTGCTCCTTGGCATGTAGGATTCAAAGTGCTCCCGCCAGACTTCCTCATCCAAATTTGGTTCAGTCGCACTACGGGGGGCTGACGATCCTGTGTTTACCACTCCCCAAAAAGTCCTCATATCTCTTTCCCCTAGTGCATTTTTCAGGGTGGTCCAATTTTCACCTTCCCACCTCTTCTTGGCTTCTAGTATGACCGCTTTGTAATTTGCTCTGGCTGTCCTTATTAGATGTTACTAGAGCTTTTTTGGCTATGCGACAAGAAGCATTATACCAGAGGTGGGAGGGCAGCTTATCCTGCTTCATGCATCTGATTGGATAAAAAAAGTCAAATGTGGCTTTCCCTAGTTTAACATTGATCATTTCTGCCTGCAGCAGGTCTATACCATCCTCACTAGGGCAACATAAGGTGGACGCCTCCACAAGAACAGGTAGCAAGGCTTCATATAAGCTACTCACATTGTCCTCAGTTTGGCTAACATTAGACCATCTCACTCTTTTTCTGCAGTTTGAAACCACCAACCTAGGATCTGAAGGATTATCTAGATGAGCCATACCTCCCATGGTCAAAGCTTTAAGTTCTACTACTAGCGCATGGTGATCGCTGTCTAAATGTGGTATAATTTGAAAATCCAACATTCTATCCCAGGAACATTAATTGATAAAAATACAGTCTAGTATAAACCCACGATTTTTACTGTAGAACGTATAACCATTCGATGATTCAGATAGAGCTCTCCCATTGCAAGCTCGTAAGGAATGCCTTAATGGATCACCAGTGGAGACCATTTGTTAACTATTGGACATCTAGACGCAGGGATTTTCAGGAAATGGTCCTCATCATCAAGGCTATAAGATGATAATCCTTGTAGTGGCTCAAACTGGCAGTTAAAATCCCCACCTACTATGATCAAATAACTATCATCAATAGAACCCAGAAAGGTAGATAACTCTTCCACCGTATTAGATTCATTACCTTTAGCAGTAGATCTTGAGTATACATTCATTAAAACTACGGGAGGCTTGGAAGGAAACCGTAGCAGAACAGATAAAATGTCAATTGACCCGGTATCCATTTGTTCCGCAGAGCACCCCAGGTGTGACCCCACCCAAATAGTGAGTCCCCCCGATGGCCTCCCATTTCCCCTAGATGTTGCTAAAATATTAAAGGTGGCGTAACCCTGTTTGGGGACCTCTCTTCTTACCCAGGTTTCCTGGAACATGCAGATTTCAAATTGATTAATAAACATTTCCCATTCCGGATCATCGAGTTTACTATTAAGACCTGCAATGTTCCAAGAGAGCAACCTGGTTGCCTGGGGGGGGGGGGGGTTCGGGGGAATCTTATTTGGGGGCTCTACAGTTTGCTGTTTCGGGGGCTCTTTTGTGGATCCAATGGGGTCCGCTAATTTTTGCCCTGGGTCCAATGTATATTCAACGATCTCACAGTGAAGGGGCCCATACTCGAGGCGGTTAATACATCGGGAGCCGCTCATGCTCCCTCTGGTTATACCGTCCTCAGTCTCATTAGTTGAATCTATAGGGCTACCCTGTCTTTCCGGGGGTGATGTTATAAGGGGTGTTACCTTTTTGTCGATTAAGTTTGGCTCCTTCTGTCAATCTACTCCCTTGAGAGGGCTGAACCTGTTACAGATGGGAATATAAAAAATATGAAGATTATGCGAAAACTGGCCTAGATGAGGAGACACCGTTTTGTTGGAGGCAAATCTCCTTCCTGACTCATAAAAATACCCTTTCTGATAAGATCTACTTGGGGGATAAAAGAACCCTAAGGGGAGTAATACAGTGCTACTCATAGTCCTCCCATACTTAGAAGCTAAAACATAATTGATTATACTTGGATTTCTAAAGTTAATTACCACGCAGTCTCCTAGGTTGTCCTTGTGTCGTTCGCCTATCCATCACACGCTTCTTGTGGTTAGAATCTCATGAGTATTGTTATAGCCAAAATTACTATTGTTAACCAACCAATGGATAGTTTTGTTTTTTAACTCTTGATGTGATTCTGATGATCCTTTTCTTAATTCCGGGGCCCCAGCAAGCACCAGTACATATGGGGCCGACTCCGGAGGTAGATTTATGATTGGGGGACAGTATGTTAAATTTTTACGTTCTAACTCGCCACAATCGTGATTAAGGGAGTTCACATTCTCCCTCTGCTTGGGGCTACTCCTAGAATTCCATCTATTTACTGGTGGTGGGGGTGCCAAATTTGCCAGATTTGTTAGCACTAAATCTTGTCTCGGTACCGAGTTTGAATTTTGCTTCCTATGGTCATTTATCTGGTGGTCACTTCCATTTGGAATTAGGGGGAGACAGTCTTGCAGATTGCTTGTGGTGGCCTGAGTGCTATTTTGTGGATTACTGCTAGTGGCCTGTGGGCACAACCTATTAACTGTTTTAATAGGGGCTTTAGAGATCTCTCTGTTGTCCAACCATCCATTCAGTTTAGCAGATAACCAGCAGTGATATCCATGCAGGCTGGTCTTTAGTGGGTTCTACTCTAGCCTCAATGGCGTTCTCCCCTCGATTGCCTATTTCCATGTTTAATTCCTGCGCTTTTTTCTTTTTTGCGGCCATTTTTACATTTTTTTATTTTGCTTTGCATTTTCTTCCTGGGCACCTAGGAGTAATAACCTTAAGAGGTTCTAGACACAAAGATTCCATAGATATAGATAGATTTTTAGTGGAATCTAAGCTTAATGGTCTTATATCAGGGGATAAATCGCAAACTAGTGGGCTCAGCTCTAGGTTTGGGGTGATGGATAATCGCCTTTCTGTGTGCTCTATTTCAGTTGCCACCACTCCCAATGCTTTCTCTAGCATTCTATCAATGGAAGTAGGTTTAAGATTGGTTTTAGGTTGGACTGAACTTTGTTGCTTCCCAGCACAAGTCTTCTTCCCCATTCTACTGATCTGATCGTCTAAGGAAGGACTAAATGGGCCCTGTATTTAAACAGGGGTAATCCCTAGAACCGTCCAGATATCAAAATAAGTGAACCAGGGACTTATGAACCAGTAGGAGATGTGATAACTCAGGTCCAGTAGGGTACTAGAGTCTGCGCAAATGTCCAACTCTTTTTTTTTTTTTTTTTTTTAAAGAGACGGGAGTCAACAGTACCTCAGGTGCCGGACACTGCTAGGCGATGTTGGAGAGGTGGCCCAGCC
This sequence comes from Lissotriton helveticus, assembly GCF_964261635.1. Taxonomy (NCBI): domain Eukaryota; kingdom Metazoa; phylum Chordata; class Amphibia; order Caudata; family Salamandridae; genus Lissotriton; species Lissotriton helveticus. Next base: position 995,738,790 of record NC_136072.1, read on the forward strand.
CCTTCTGGCCTCTTACGGCCACATACGGCCCGCCCTTGTCCCGGGCTTCTCCCGGTGCCGCCCGCACGCGTCCCACGACGCGGGAGCGCTGCCTCTCTTTTGAGCGACACCAGGTGCGGAAATGGGCATGTGCGTGGGTGCAGGATGACCTGGGAGCTGTAGTCTCCCCCCTCTGTGGCTGCACGGTTGGAGCAGGCAGCGGCGGCAGGAAAGACCAACAGCGAGTGGCGGCAGGTCAGGTAAGTGGAGGTCAGTGATGGGTACGGCGGTAGAGTGCCCCAGCAAGATATTCCTCAAAGCCCCCGCTCCTCTGTAGCGTTGCCTCCCTTTTGAGCGCCACCGGGCATGGAATTGGGCGTGTGCGTGGGCGCAGGGAGACCTGGGAGCTGTAGTCTCCCCTCTCTCCGGCCGTGCGGTTGGAGGAGGCAGCGGCGGCAGGGGATACCAACAGCGAGTGGCGGCAGGTCAGGTAAATGGAGGTCCGCGATGGGTCTGGTGGTAGAGTGCCCCAACAAGATATTCCTCAAAACCCCCGCTCCTCTGTAGCGCTGCCTCCCTTTTGAGCGCCACCAGGCACGGAAGTGGGCGTGTGCGTGGGCGCAGGGAGACCTGGGAGCTGTAGTCTCCCCCCTCTGCGGCCGCGCGGTTGGAGCAGGTAGCGGCGGCAGGTGAGACCAACAGCGAGTGGCGGTAGGTCAGGTAAATGGAGGTTCGCGATGGATCCGGCGGTAGATTGCCCCAGCAAGTTATTCCTCAAAGAAGTTAATCTAAAATACGACTATGGGCGTAGATGTAATGGACGTTTGCTAATTCTTCCACAGACAGTGAATATTACTCAGTTTTATATAGAGACTGATGGTCTGATCGTGCCCTAGTTTTGTAATTTGGATAGTAGATAGAATTTCTAAGAAGGTGAGTTTGGCATACTCTCCTTAGATCATTTATGCTGCCAAGAAATATGAAAAAAACACAGTTGATGGACAGAATGTAGAACAATGTCATACATTCACCCCAGTACAAGGATCTGGGCCTAAATCCATCGTTTTTTTGCACTCCACACCACCCTGGGTTAGACACTGGCTATATGCAAATCAGCTCTGACCCTGTGCCTCATGGGAACAGTCCAGTCCGAACTACCAAGCCATGTCTTGTTCGCCCTAAGTGTGGCAGGGTATGCTCAGACGTGAGTCCCTTGCTCACTTGGCCACTGGATTCAAGATAGCCTGGCTGATGAGGATTATGAATCCGAAACCGGTCCCAGGATGCTTGTTTCCGGTCCAGGGAAGACATGGCTTGGCAGTTTGGGCTGGACTGTTCCCATGAGGCACAGGGTCGGACTGATTTGCATATAGCCATGTCTGAACTGGGGTGGCCGAGTGAGCTAAAGAATGGTGATGGATTAAACCCAGATCAGTTGACTGGGGGTGAGTGTTTGATTTGCTCAAACGCTCCGTCCATCATCCCCTTTTGTATCGCTTTGTTCGCCCTAAGTGTGGCAGGGTATGCTCAGACGTGAGTCCCTTGCTCACTTGGCCACTGGATTCAAGATAGCCTGGCTGATGAGGATTATGAATCCGAAACCGGTCCCAGGATGCTTGTTTCCGGTCCAGGGAAGACATGGCTTGACAGTACGGGCTGGACTGTTCCCATGAGGCACAGGGTCGGACTGATTTGCATATAGCCATGTCTGAACTGGGGTGGCCGAGTGAGCTAAAGAATGGTGATGGATTAAACTCAGATCAGTTGACTGGGGGTGAGTGTTTGATTTGCTCAATCGCTCCGTCCATCATCCCCTTTTGTATTGCTTTGTTCGCCCTAAGTGTGGCATGGTATGCTCAGACGTGAGTCCCTTGCTCACTTGGCCACTGGATTCAAGATAGCCTGGCTGATGAGGATTATGAATCCGAAACCGGTCCCAGGTTGCTTGTTTCCGGTCCAGGGAAGACATGGCTTGGCAGTTCGGGCTGGACTGTTCCCATGAGGCACAGGGTCGGACTGATTTGCATATAGCCATGTCTGAACTGGGGTGGCCGAGTGAGCTAAAGAATGGTGATGGATTAAACCCAGATCAGTTGACTGGGGGTGAGTGTTTGATTTGCTCAAACGCTCCGTCCATCATCCCCTTTTGTATCGCCAAGAAATATGAGACACCTGTTTACAGGTACTGTGTTTATTTTTGATGCATGAGGTCAATGAAGGTGGAGTTCATTTATCGTTACCTGCATTTGATTTATTGGTTATTGAAGAGGCTACAGCGATTTATTACGGTGAGCACTGTACCTGTAGTCTAACATAGAAGAGAGCTCTCCCGGGCTAATAGGAATCCCATTTCTAATATAGATATGTTTTGGTCTTTTTGTATAGGTTGAACTTTTGTTTAGTCCTGATGAAAACCCCAGATTGACATATCAAGTTTGTGCGAGATAAGGAGGGGTCGAAACATCGACGTGTCTATCAAAACGGCTTAATCAGTGTCAAATAGGCGACTGTACAATTTAACTTTGATAATTTGACATATGATCAGAAATTAGGAATAGGACGTGATATGAATAAGCTAATGTTATATGTTATCACTTTTATTTGTGTATATTGTAATGTGTATATTTATGTAATGTTCACACTTGCTTATGTTTCTAATGTGATATAATTTATATATGTTACCAATGATATGTTGTTTATATTATGTGTGTGGCTACACTATCAACTTTAATACAAATAATATTTTTTTCAGAAATATTTGGGAAAATCTTTCTTTGGGATTGATAACCTACTTTTGGAATTTGTGTTCTATGTCACATTGAATGGGTAGCCCACTATAGGGGTCTTGATTTGATTATAAAAAAAATGTTTTCCATAAGAGATAGGAGCAGAACCATTGTTCGCTTACTGTAGTGTTTTCCAGGTTCTGTGCTTGACTGGGTAACCCCATTGTTACTAATAGCCTTTGAGATGGGCTGATCCTGCTGGAGCAGCACTGAGGATGATTTGCATATGGTTGGGCCTATTCTGAGGTGTCATGTTGCTCAAAAACACTATAGACTGGAATGTGGCCCTGAGTAATTACCAGTGGCTCAGAGTAATTCAAGCATTCCACCCATCACTTCTTGTTTACTTCAGTGAAAATTCCTAATATCAGAGAACTCTGAACTATGGGAATATTTCATGGTGTCCTGTGAAATACATTTCATCATGATTAAGGCAGCCCAAAACCCACTCTGTAGAGCTTTAACATTGTCAGGGCTACTAGGGGTACCTAGCAAAGTGGACCAAATTATGCAGCAAAGTTGTTTAAATTATGCTGACAAAACTAACATTTTGAAGCACATTTTGTGGCAATATTAATTTCATTTATTTGAGCTAGAAAATACAAATTTTAGGTGAAATTAGCCGATTTTGTTAAATGTCCCAAAATGTGTGGCAAATACCCACATTCATAATCATGTAAATACTGTAGCTACAGAATCGCATAAATGAATTGACACTCAGCATTACCTTTTGATTAATCAACAATTTATTCAATAAAATGAAACAAAACCTAAACACACTAATTCCAGTCAGTGTATACTGTTAGATGCTATTTCAATAAAACAGCTTTTCAAGGTAACCCCCTCAACATGACATTTGTCATGTAGTGTTATCAGACATTTCTATATAAACTAGAGATTTAAAAACTGCAGATACTTATTCCCATAAGTGAAGATTCTGAGACCTAATGGGGCTGATTATGATGTCAGTGGGTCTGACACCGACAGCACGTTGGTGTTGGACCCACCGACATCTGCCCCTGCGGTCCGCCTGCCCATTACAATGCGGTTGTTAAAGGCATTGGTAAAGGGACTGTCTGTGGTGTTTCCGACAGGCAGAAGGAGCGAGTTGGTGCGCCGGAACCCACCATAATCCCCTGATGACGGCAGATTCAGACTCGTCTCCACCGTAGGGATTATGATGCCACTTTCTGACAGCCTTTTTATGTTGGCTTTCCAACATTAAAAGGTTGTCAGAAAGTGTCTTTGGGGGCAATTAGCAGGGCCCCCTTTCCCCTAGCCTTCTGCTATGTGGTCTGGGGCACCTTTTGTGCCCCAATTTACATCCCTGCACTGTGTGGCAGGCACTCTGAGATGCCTGCCCCACATTGCAGGAATGTTTACAAACATCCATTTGACAATGGAAGCCTTTTCCACCCACCGCACAAGCTTCTATTGATAAATGGATGTTTGTGACTGCCCTATGGGCGGTCGCATCGTAATCCTGTGGTCGGAACTGACGACCTACTTTTGGGCAGTTCCAGACGCTAAAGTGTCATCCGCCTGACATCGTAATTAGGCCCTATGTGTATACAAAGCACAAGAGAAAACAAAAAAGCCTCCAAGATATGCTATACAGTCAAGTCAGTAATATGTATAGGCCACAGTAAAGACTTTCAAAGCAATATAAACATTCACATATATGTTTTAATTATATTTTTAAATACTTATATTTTGATCTTTTTTTATCTTTTTTTGTTCTATCAAATTTAATAAGTCGCTCATTGATGAATCTCTTAAACCTCCCACCCTTCAAAAATTGTGTTTTACTCTGCTCACAAACCTTGCACAGCATTCATACCAAAACATTGTAGTCTCTCATACATCTTTAAAAACATCTAATGTATAGAGCCAATGAAAGGGATACCCTTTTCAATATTTCAACGAATGGTCTGATTTTGAAAATCTATTCTGTGGCCTATATATTTTGTTGACCTGACTGTGTAGCATATCTTTGAGGTGGGGTTCACATTGTTGTAGAATGTGTATTCAATTACAGATGGTTCATGTTGCAGTATTATTTTTGTAAGCAGTGTTCTAAGGTTGTACATCTTTTTTCTTATTTGCAGAGTATGTGTAGGGTACTTTAATTGTGAGTAGTTGTCCGTAGGGCCCAGTTATGCATAATGTATATATGTGAAACTGCGGACTTAAGATTCCATGCCTGAGGAGTTATTTAACAGGCACATATCATTAAGACCCCCACTGGCTGTTTAGGGCCTACAATAGTGGTGACTTCTATGTATTAAAATGAAATGAGAGGTTTGGGTCTGGCAAAAGGCTTATTTTCCAAGATTGAATTGGTGGTTTATAACTAAGCCTGAGCGTCAAATCCGCTCCGCTCGCGGATTTCGCGGATTTTCGGTAAATCCGCAATCCGCGAACTCCCGCGAATTTACCGAAAATCCGCGAATACGCGAGCGGCGGATTCGGGGGGCAAAAGTTCAAGCCTTCAAGCTTGAAGTTGTAACTATTTTAGGATGGCGCCGGCAAGCTGCCAGCGCCATCCTAAAATAGTTACTAAGTCAGCTAAGTTAGCTTCAACAGGAATCACTAAGAGATAAAATAAAGCAGGTGCTCGAGCACCTGCTTTATTTTATCTATTAGTGCTTCCTGATCGGTCTCTGACCTTTTATACACACCAGAGGCATGTGTGCTCGCATGGAAGCCTGCACGTTTTGCCCCGCCCACACACTTGCGGTGTGAACCGTCTTCCCGCCATTTACCCACTATGATGGACAGTTGAAGCTCAAATTCAGTGATGCATAAATCAGCCCAAAAACAATCGTGAGCATTGTCGAGGCTGGGCAGGTGTGCTTTCTTCCCAAATCTACCGTCGAAAATCAGCTGTGATGCTGGATAGAGGCCTTTGCATCCTTGACTTTCACGAGCGCAATTCCCTGGCTGTTCCTGTGACCAGGAGCTTCTTTCTCTTCATCTGCTGCTCTGATCGGTCTCTGACCTTTTATACACACCAGAGGCATGTGTGCTCGCATGGAAGCCCCGCACGTTTGGCCCCGCCCACTCACTTGCGGTGTGAACCGTCTTCCCGCCATTTACCCACTATGATGGACAGTTGAAGCTCAAATTCAGTGATGCATAAATCAGCCCAAAAACAATCGTGAGCATTGTCGAGGCTGGGCAGGTTTGCTTTCTTCCCAAATCTACCGTCGAAAATCAGCTGTGATGCTGGATAGAGGCCTTTGCATCCTTGACTTTCACGAGCGCAATCCGCAAATCCGCAAATCCGCAGATTTTGCGGATCAACAATACGCAAATGCGCAACATTTGCGGATCGTGGATCCGTGAAATCTGCCCATGCTTATTTATAACTACGCAAAGGAATTTAAAAGGCTACTTAAGTGGGTAGCACAACAAGTGCTACAGGCCCACCAGTAGAATTTAATTTACAGGCCCTGGCTACATGTAGTGCCACTTTACTAGGGACTTATGAGTAAATGAAATGTGGCAATTAAATGTAAGTCAATTTTACCTTGTTTAAAAGGGGAGCATATGCCCTTTATCACTGGTTAGCAGTATCCTAATGCCAACAAAAACTAATTTCTGTAAACAGGAGGGGAGAAGGCAAACATTTGGGGGAAGACCTCACACCAAGGCTGTCAGGTCTAACATCAAGTAAGTAATTTCTAAGGGTGTTGTCTCCCAGTCCATGGTTGCATCATCTGGTTCTAGGGCAAGTATCCGCGTTTCCCTGTCTCAGTGTAAGTCTCAATAACTCCCTAGCACCATGTGGAACATTATGTCTGCCTGTTCCATTGTCAGTTTCTTCATGTCTAGTGTCTTCTTGTTCAGTTTCAGTGTCTCATTTCCTAGTGGCAGTGAATGTGTCTCCCTATCCAAATATCATGAATGTCAGTCAGCCTGTCCATGTGTTGGTGCATTTGTCACCCTATCCATGTGAGCATGATTGACACTCTTACTCAGTGCTGGAGTGTATATGCATACTTGACCCGGGAACAGAGACTGGGTCAGCATGCCCAGGTTATGAAATGTGTAATTGCGTGTGTTGAACAGTGTCAGTATATGCATTCTCTGTTCTACCATTCACTGTATTTATCTCCAAGTTGTAGATATAGAGTGTGTGATTTTTCCGTCCAAGTATGAAAGTTTGCTTCTTGTTGACACAGTTTCAGTCTTTTCTTGTTCCAAAGTGTGCACCTTCCTGGCCCTAGATATCTTGTAATTCATCCTTGCCTCAAGTTCCAATATTTGGTGCCAATGTCTCCCTGTTCCCTGCCTCAACATCACAGTCTTTCTTGTATCCAGTTATCAGAGTGTCAGGCAAAGTATGACCTGTTCACAACAACTGTGTATTTCCCTATTCAGAGAGCCAATACAAGTGTCTCCTGTTCGAGTTTCATTGCAGATCTACTCTAACTGTAGGTGTTTTCCTGACCCTTGCATTAATGACTTATTGTCCCACTTTATAGCGTCTTAGCCATGAGTTTTTGTGCATCACTGTCCCTTGAGACAATTTTCTGATTCTCCATTCTCAGTGTATTTTGTTCCAAGCATCGGTACATCCGCAAGTCATTAGTGACAATGTCTCTTTATACGCATTGTCAGGGTCTCTCTGTTCTCAGGGTATCTCCAAGCTTGCAATGCCAGTCTCCCCATTCTCTGAGTTTTGCCCCATTGTTTCAATGTTCGTTTTGCTGTAATTGTATCAATGTTCCTTTCAGAGTGAATGTGTGGTGCCAGTGTCTCACTGCCACCGTGTCTCCATGCTCCCTACCTGTTCACATTGGGTGTATGCTGGTTCTATTAGCAGACACCAATGGCTGAAGCTGAGGTGCAGTGGATACTAGCACCTGATTAAGCAGGTGCCGATGTGTGGAGGTGTTGTCAGGTGGCACTGTATGTAGGCATCAGTGGATTCAGGTGCTAAGAAAGCAGGTCACAGTGTGTGTTGCCGCCACTAGGTACAGTTGTAGTGAGGGTGAAGCAGAGTGCAAATGCCACATATTGTGGGTGCCATTGGGTGCAGATGTAGAGCAAGTGAGAGTGGGCTTATGGCCATATGTATGAAGCTCAAATGGGTTCGCAAAATTTCGGCGTTTGCGAACTAATTTTCGCTAAATGGTATCTATGTAACAAATTTGAGTGCAAAATAAGGAATCACAAATTTTTCGATTCCTTAAATGCAATGTATGAAGCACCCAAGTTGTGCGATTTCTCATTAAGAAATCGCAAATTACCACCAACTTGAAGTTGGTGGTAATTTGCGATTTCTTTCACAAAAACACTTTTTTGCATTTGTGAAGGTGCCATGTGGCGCACATACATGCCCTTAGGCATGTATGTGCACCATATGCCCACACATGTGATTTTCAGGGGTGTATCAGGACACCCTTGCACCCTTGAAATTATTCTCAAATTGCGAATCGCAAATTGAGAATAACTGGCCCATAGAAATGAATGGGAAATTATTCCCTAATTGCGATTCCCAATTTGCTAATCACAATTAAGGAATTTTAAGAAATCGCAAAAAAATGCACATTTCTACATACATACCAATTTTAAAATCTCAAATAGCGATTTCTAAAAAATCGCTATTTGAGATTCGCAAATCTCGATGTTGATACATCTGCCCCTTAGTTGCCCTTGAGGTAGGTGTTTGTGCAGCGTCATAATAATAATTCCTATTTGTAAAGCAGGAACAGATCCTTAAGGGTTTCAAGGCGCTGGGGGCCGTCTGCGAATTTAAGTGAACTATTGCCCAGAGTCACATGATGCTGAGTTGAGCTGCTGCCAGTGATCGTACCGTGAGCTCCGCACTCCGCGGTCAGCCACTCTGGCCGCTGCGCCACACCTCTCCTCATTTGGGCGCAGAAGCCAGTAAATGTGGGTACTATTGAGTGCATATACGGTGCGAAGGGTGTTTAATAGTTACATATAGAGGATGCATCTGTACCAAAATTTAGCGTTGGATGCTGATTTTGCATTCCGCATAATTGCATGTAATTTTTGTGGAATTTTGATAATTACTGAAAAACAAATTGAACACATTTCACGTATGCTACTATAACCCAGCAATGTCTAAGTCGAGCTTATTAAAAGTCTGACCAGCTGGACAGCTCCAGAACTGTTATCAGATCTTCCCGGCCTCTAGCACAATTCAGTGGAGACCAGTCCGACTGCCGCTGAGGAACTGGAATAAAATTAGGGCTCCCAGACTTTTATTTTTACTGACTTCTACAGGTAAATAGAGACAGAAAACAACGTATTTCTCTATGTTGATTATTTAAATATAGAAAAAAACTGAATACAGGTATTCTTTCGAGTGACTTTCAGTGCTGTTATTAATGACTGCCAGTTTACAGCTGCTTAGGTGGGAGAGTTACAGAAAGAATACTAGTAAAACTTTAAACAGCTACGGATGTGTATGTTTGCGCTACAAAGCTATTATTTTCCATACAGATGCATTATAGATTGCTTCAGCCATCCAAGTGTGAGTGTATCTTTATTGGTTAAATAACTGTGGATATATACTAGTTGCAGCCTCATTTTTCACACACTCCAAAAATAAATATGAATAAATGAGAATAAAACTGGCAAATAAAAAATATGGCTAAACACACAGAAAATGCTGACAAATAAGTAGCGTAAAACTAAAGGTTTTAGATATAATGCAAGTGTTCTATGGCTTTATGTTAACCTTCTTCCTTAAAAGACAGTAGTAGGCTTTTGCTAACACCTTTCACGCTACCAATTGACCCCGAGTGGGAATCACATCCCCCAAGTCATCTGACAATATGTAGTTTAAGGTGCAGCTTTCTATAGCACTAACGTAACATCTTCTGGCTTATTGAGGTCATCAATGTGAGGGACTTATTCAGAGCTGAAGAAATGGGAATTAATCTGGAGGGCAATTATGTAAAGTTATGCGTAATTATAAGAAATGCGAAACCAGCATTCAGCGCTATATTTTAGTGCAAAATGCATCTTCGGGGCCATTTAGGACTCGGGCACATTTTGGGGAAAACAAAACAATAAAAAAAAAAACTATTGCCATCAACACCAGGCATTTGCGCTTTGGTCGTTTGTGTTGTTCCAGTGTGTTCGTTCTAAATTTGTGGCATTAGGCAATATGATGCAATAGCTTAATTTTCAAAATTGTATTTATTTACTTATGATAAAAGTAGGACTTTACTCAGAATTTGTGTTTTCATGATTTGTTGTACATACATTCCATAGTATTTGAACTATTAGCATTTTAAAAGGTATTTGGTGGATTTTAAAGGGTTAACACCTTAATGTTTAGATATATAGGATGTTTAGTCCACAGACAATCTGGGGACTATTAATACATGTAAAATTCCCAAAACGAAGGCTTCCCATTGAACAACAAAGCTTTTTACCACCATAATCCATTTTGGGACTACAAACTAATAGTAGAGGCTGAGGACTTGAAGTCACTAACTGGTTGCCCCCAAGAGAAAATGATCTTTTAAGGCTGTCATTACTGGACCAGGGGCATGGTCCCCATATCCAACAACCACACCCATCAAAACCAGCCACGGCTGGCAGTGGGCGTACCGGCCGGGCGGTGACGTGGGGAGGGGCAGGGTGGGGGGTAGTAATGTATGGATTACGAACTTTAAAAGGTAAGTAACCATAAAAATAAATAAAACGAATTTCGTTGCACACACTGCATCACCAAATGCGATGCAGTGTGTGCAACGAAATTCGTTTTATTTATTTTTATGGTTACTTACCTTTTAAAGTCCATAATCCATACATTACTACCCCCCACCCTGCCACTCCCCCTCCCCAGGTCACCGCCAGGCCGGTACTCCCACTACCGGCCGCGGCTGATCAAAACCACAAAATGGGGCAGGCGATTACATCTTTATCCACCACAAAATGTGCCATAGTCTACAACCTCGATAACTAAGCCACAGATTCAATACACCCAAGATGGTGCCTGTAGTCCCAATCCTTAAAACTAGAACAATGCACATGAGCACCATTTTATGTGTGTCGAGTCCGCAGCCTGTTTTTCAGGCCCGTGGACTACAGTTGCCAACTTGGATGTGTTCAATCCTTGGCCTTATGGACTAGAAATACACTTGGGAGAAGTTTAAAATGTAAAAACGTAACTTTATGTACATATAAATGTCATACTAGGTGTGTCCTTGCATCTCAATTTTCGTAGATTGTTTAAACTGGTTAACTTTTTTTTAGTGTGCGCGCACAATGGACTCTCTCACGGGCACTATGCACATAGATATGAGGTCAAGGCTTTCTGCATAGTCCGCTGATGTTCAGTGACCATTTGTCATTTGTAAGATATTTCGGAGCCACTCAATCTCCATAGGGTACAGTCAAAAGTCAGGTGAAATGAAATGAAATGAAATGAAAAATTGCATTTGTATAGCGCATAACTGCCCTGTTGGCCACCCATAACAAGGGTTGTGCACCTGCCACATAGCAGATGATCGAAGTGTATTTGTTTAAAAAAAATAGAAATTCAATGTAGGAAACTCACCAGTTATGGTGGGAGGTTCAAACCATAACTCACGCTACCCCTTGTCAATGATGGCATCACAAACAAAAACAGTTAAATGTTAGTTATGGCTGAGCGACAACATGGAGGTGTCAGTTTTCAAGTGCGTTGGGAACTGGCAAATGTCATAGTTTCTTTCTCATTGCTGAAACAAAGCTAACCTACATTCTCAGCTTTTACCTTTTTTAATTCAACCTCTTTCTACATTTAAATAGTTTATACCTCTAAAGTTCCCAGTCATGTCCAAGATGCTAAATGTGGTCCAGTACTTCCACATATGTATTAACGATACTGAGCATATCAGTAATTATGGGATACAGAATTAACAGAGGATCACAAGTTACCCCTCTCGGACCCCTTTGCTATGGGGTATATCATGTGGGCATCAATGTTACTGCACCAGTTTCTGCATAGCATTTTGTAATTTTGCCCCTGTTCTTCTGACAAATTCCTCCAGGATTCGTCTGGGTGTTTGTCCTCAGAAATGTAGGAGGCAATAATGTGTGCAGTATTTTTTTTTATTTAAGTAAAAACTTTTTGGGATTTTGCAACAAAATAATATAAGTTGCATTAAAACTATCATCACAAAAAACACAATAATGCTTACATAAAAGCTCAAAACTTAGGTACAGTGAATACAATAAATTAATGATTCAACAAATCTAAAAGCTGCACCTAAAGTGCTGCTTTATGAACCCCCATAAAAAACACTGGAACATTATAACAAATTTCATGTGATGCTAAAGGTTGGGCGGGCCTGACCTGATAAAAATCCTGAGTTAAAATGGGGGTTTTTAAAAAACTAATGCCGAAGAGATTTAAACATGGTACATATAACTGTACAAAGTATTGCTTTCAAAAGCCCAATTACAAGTGCAATACAGAGGATCAGAATATTTCTACCAAGTTCCCTAGGGATATAACAATTGGTGGAACAGGCCCAACCTAAAAAAAGTCAAAATACGGTGCTGACCGGTGGCCATTTTATATAATAAATATGGTTCTATCCCGGGTACTGTTTAATCATGACAAAGTTCTGAAATAGTTGCTTGGCTAAAGCTAGAGCTTCCCTCTCTGCTTTCTTTCTCGAGTAATTGGTCTCTTTTAACCAGGCAAAATCCTTTTTGGTGATACTTTTAGGATTAGAATATAATTCTGGTCTTCCTAGAGATTTAAAGTTCTCTCTAATATATACCAAGCAGGGGATATTAGAAATGTTGTCTAGGTTCATTCAAACCAATATAATTAATCTATTCAAGCTCAGTACATCCTTCATCTAAGCAGCACAACAAAGCAAAAGAGGTCACAACCTAATGAAATCGACTATGTAGCTCAAACCTGACTCTTCATGTAGTATTTCTATGGTGATGTACTGCCCTATGCCCAAAAGCCATTTGAAGTATTGATTCTCAGCAATCATAAGAGGATCTAAGTTTTCAAAGCCCCAGATCTCACTACAGAAAGTTGAAATTGGGATGCACTTGGCCTTGTAAACCTCCCACATAATTTTAAGTGGCTTTTGCCCCAATCGAAAAGAAAAATAATTGACCCCAGCACATGCTCTCATAAGATTTCCAGTATTCATTTTGAAAAAAGATTAACAACTAAGGGCCTTGTTACAATGTCGAGTTGACTCACATCTGCCCGTTGCGGAATCGGGACCAATCGACCTCCTATCCGCGGTCCTGATCGCAGCATTACAATGTGACTGCAGATGGTACGGTTGCATAGTCCCATTTCTATATGGGAGCTTCTGCTGCAGCCGTAAACAAGTCGTAGTACAAGCTCCTATAGAGAAATGGGAGAATCTGTTCCTCCCCGTACCCGCGTGGCAGGCATCTCAAGGTGTCTTCTACACGGTGCAAGGATTAACAGGGGGGGCCATAGGTGACCCCTTGGCCCCTTACTGGAAGCCGCAGGGTTAAGGAGGCCCTGCCTGGGGCCCCCAAAGTCTGTTTCCGACAAGCTTTCCATGTCGGAAAGCCTGACATGGAAAGCCTGTCAGAAACTGACATCATAAGCCCTATGGCGGAAATGTTGTCGATATGTATTAACGGCAGGCCTCCGACTGGCTGATGGGCTCCTTCAGCCTGTCAGAATCCAGCCGGAATGAGGCCCCAAGCCTTGAATCTATTAAAATACCTAAATATGTGAAATAGTGGACCTTACTTAAAATATTGCCCTGAACTATGAAAGTTGCCCTTTTGATATTCTTCGGTCATTAATCTTCGCATGTGACTTATTAAAATTGGTACACAAATCCAGAATGCTCATAAACTCAACAACAAGATCTAAAAGTCACTGTAAGATTCTAGCAGTGCAGGAGATTGAAACAGCATCGTCAGCATATAAAAGAGTCAAGATCAATCTGGCCCTGGCTCTTGGAATATCTATACCCTGTACAAGAAGTGCTTTTTCAAGTCAATTAACATAAATGATGAAGAGGAAGGGGGCAATATACAGCCCTGCAGGACCCTCTTTCTAAGTGAAAAGTGCTTAGTGCATACACCATTGCTACCATATCAAACTGAGGCCGTCAGACCACAGCGAAGATCCCTAACAGACCAACCTAACTCTCATCCACCTCCATGGACCTCACCTCTACCCAGAGGTTATCTCTGTTAACCATATTGAACGCAGAGCTGAGATCCATAAAGGATAGATGAAGAGAGTCCTTCTTTGCCAAGACATATTTATTAATTAAAAGGTGAAGATTAACATTCTGTTTGACAGTACCCCTTCTGGAACAAAACGCAAATTGGATACCCAACAGTATGTTCTGTTCCTTGACCCACTGGCTTGGTCTTTTCAGGATGACCCACCCTGTAATTTTTACCTCTACCTCCATTAGACTGATGGGCCTGTAACAGAAAGGGTCACTCCTGTTACCCTTCTTGAATATGGGTACAATGACAGAATATCACCAGGACTCGGGAAGTGAGCTGCCTATAGCAGCATTAAGGTTGAGAGTTAGAAGGGGGGCAAGAGGTGCAAGAGGTTCTCGCATGACTTAAACAGGTCACCTGGAACCGCATTTGCCCCGGGAGAGGCTCTGCAGGCTCTAACCTCCCCCTTATCCATCTCTGTTTTGTTTTTTATCTGAGCTAAAACTTATTTCCGTTTGCAGGGAAATACATTGATGAACCTGCAAAATGTCTCCAAAGAACCTGACCTTATCTGGCTTGAGAGGGGGTTTTTGATGTAACTTCCTATTTAATCATACGCTAGCAAAATGCTGTAATGAGAGGCATTTGCATTCAAGCAATTCTCAATTTCTTGGGAACAAGATGTAGAAACTTCTTGATAAATGTCTCAGAAATAAATTTCTCCCACTACTATCTACACTACCAATCAGTTGTCTTCACCGTCTTTTTTAAATGATGATAAGAAAAATTGTGCACATTTTCACAATGAAAGCTAGCAACCAGATCCTCCCTATTATTCTCTATTGCATTGGAACCGTTAGCTTGTAAAATACATCAGCAATATGCGCACACGGCCTTAAAATTCAGGTTACGTCCCATTGCCATATCACTATATGCGAACAATATGGTATTGTATATCAGAGACCCCAAGACCAATCTATCACCGATACTTAGAGAGTATATCAAATTTGGTAGGCAATCCGGTCTCCAGATAATTTGGTCCAAATCGGCCGTCATACCACTCACTGAAAGTACAAAGGCACCACACATGGACTTCCCACTAGTTTGGCAGGACGAACCCATCAAATACCTTGGAATTTGGATTCACTGCGACTATGAAATTGTACTCCGAACAAATTATGGCAATGCAATTGACAAATTAGAAACACAAATAACCTGATGGATCACGCTTCCTCTGTCCTTGGCAGATAGAATATCTCTTGTAAAAATGTTAGTCCTTCCTAAGCTGCTTTACCTGTTTACTAACATCCCTATCACACCACCAGCCCCCATATTTTTAAATGCCTATGTACAAATTTGGATAAATTCATAATGGGGGGGGAGAATCAGTCTACACTCGATGACATTGCCACACGCCTCATTTGGGTTTACAGTGCCTGATTTATGTTTATATTAAGTATGCACTCAAGTGCAATACGCGCACTATTGGTTCCATCCGATCTGTTATATGCCGCACCTCGCAGTAAAAGATGGTGACGCCCATCCTATCAAACTACCAATACCAAAATGGGTTTGGGCTCAAAACAGTAAGGCCAAGCCTCAATCAAATAAAGAACTGAACAATTGCCAATACTGATACCTTACTCCTGCTCATTCAATTTCGAGAGGTAATGTTGAAAGTCCAACAACATACACCGTAGACCACCTTTTTCGTCTGAAATAAATCCTTTTCTTTAATTTGTTTTTACATCTCAAAAATATACATTCTATTCAGCGCATCAACATCAAATTGAATGAGCAGGAGTAAGGAATCAGTATTGGCAATTGTTCAGTTTTTTATTTCTTTATTTATCATCCTATCAGACTGCCACATATCTTACCGCATCACCAACCTCACTTGACAAAATATGAAAACAACACCATATGCACTACATCCCTAGCATGGAAACCTATTAGCCATCTTACAGACAAAACTCCGATTTAAGCACCAAACATGCCTCTGGCTCAACACCCTGATCTGTCTGTCACACAAGAAAAGGGAGCTATGAACTTATTACAACAGGTGGGCATCACAGTGATGGGTGACTTATACCCTAATGGCACGTTCATAACTCCGACTGATTTGACATATGTGAGTAATCAAACGCTACTGTTCCGATTGGGGTATCACATGCTACGTGCCTCTATCCAGGAACTCTATCCTACATACCCAAATGAGCCACCCACATTAGAAACACTACAGTTACTAATAGCTGCTCCAGATAATACCAACATGATAACAAGACTCTATAGATCCCTACAGCGGGAAACACCCAAAAAGCACTCAACAAGTGAAATCTGTTGTTAGATGAGCCATTGCATGAGGAAGAATGGCAATCCTGCTGTACACTCATTGAACTTCTCTCTCCTTAAGGGAATTTGCATATTATTCATTATAAATATTTACACCAGACTTACCACACTCCATTTCACTTACATAAACATGGCCTGAGGGCAGACGCTAGATGTAAAAGCTGTAGAACTGACCTGGCTGATTTTGGACATCTGGCATGGTACTGTAGCAAAGTAAAGCTATACTGGGAACAGGTAATATCTATGCTAAGTGGAATTTTGAATCATAAACTGGAATGCACCCCGTAATTATGTCTATTGGAGCATCTCACATATTTGAAGTCTGCCAGAAAGAAGTTAGCTGCCATAGAGCTACTATTGGCAAAACGGGGAGTGGCAATGCACTGGGACAGCATGAAAGCACCTACTGTAAACCGCTGGATACTGGCCTCTGTATATTGTAAGGACAATTTTTTGCTATATGCAGAAGAACTGCCCACTGCTGCTAAGCCCTCTAATTTCTGGGAACTCCTTACTGTCTACCTACTGGAACATCCTAATCTCCTTAAAGCTGATGTATAGTCATTGTCATTGCTTTCCTACTGTATTGTTGCATGGATAAGTTGCTAATATGCTGATCATTACGTACAGTTGTGCTATGTACAATTGTAATTGTTTATTGTATCAGAATATGCAGACTTGTACCGTATGTGAACACTGTTTGGTAATCTGAAAACAATAAAAAAAAAGCTAGCAACCAGAGAATTATGGTATTATGGTCACTATATATGTACCAGTCTACTAAAAAAAAATTAAGAGAAGAATATAATCCTGCAGTAGCATAAATATAATCAATATTGGAGCCACCTCCTGGGCCCTTAAAAGTTAAGGCATTATTACCCTTAAGAAAACTCTCTAAACTCAAATGATTTACCAGAATAAATTCAGCATTCTACCTCAAGCATACTCCCTGTGGAGTATGCTTGAGGTAGACTTCATCCTGATGTATCTCTCATCAGGGATGTATGACGTTAAGCATACTTTTACAACGCATACCTTTGCAACGCATTTTTTACAACGCAACATCCATTACAACGCATTCCAGTACAACGCATGCCATTACAACGAATTTTTAAAAACTAGCTTTACAACGCATTCCATTACAACGCATAACATTACATTGCATGTATGGTAAGTATTGGATAGCGTTGGGGTAAAAATTACTATTCTAACTCCAGGGGGTGCAACAGTAGGGTAAGTGTTGGATAGTGTAGGGGTAAAAATTCCTATTCTAACTCCAAGGGGGTGCAACAGTAGGGTAAGTGTTGGATAGTGTAGGGGTAAAAATTACTAATCTAACTTCAGGGGGTGCAACAGTAGGGTAAGTGTTGGATGGTGTAATGGTACTATGCGTTGCAATGTTATGCGTTGTAATGGTATGCGTTGTAATGACATGCGTTGTAGTGGTATGCGTTGTAGTGTCATGCGTTGTAATGGTTGCGTTGTAATGGCATGTGATGTAATGGATGTTGCGTTGTAAGTTTTGTTGTAATGGTAGTGCGTTGTAAAAGTTGCATTGTAAAGGTTGTTTCCCCTCATCAGACCCCCCTCATATATATAACAAGCACTACGTGGGAGTAAATAAAAATTCCCTCTAAACCAACATAACAGTATGAATGCTAGAACAGGGGGAACAAAAGGAATGCAAAAAAGTACTAGGTGAAACCATCACATCCTTTGACTCCCTTTCATGAATTGCATCATAGACATTAACACACAAAATCCTAGCGTTGTTCTTAAAAGAAAGAAGAACACCTAAGATATGCGGAGAGGTACCCTTGATCAATTCCACTTCATATGATAAGCCCCCTGTAGCTCTTCCTCTTTTTGATGGGGTGACAATGATTGGGAAAGAAACATAACCATCCATATAGAATACACCTCACGTATCCCAGGTCTCCTGAAATGATATCATACGAGGCAAGGGACTTGGCCCAGTCATGTTCATCAAATTTCACCGGTAGTCCAACTATATTCCAAGACATTACCTGAGGTGCCCTGGTAGTAGCTGGACCCATAAAAGTTTCGCTGATAGTGGCGTTTTTCCCCAGTTAATCTTGGTCATTCAATCCACTCAAGAGCTTGTATTGATTGAACTAGGCTACATTCCAGGCAGGGTTCAAAACATTATCTAATCTAGGAGACCTGGAGGCTCTCTGGGAGAAACTCCCCAATGAGTCAACCCCAAGGATGAAGGGTTTATGAAAGTAACCCAGCGGTAGAGCTAGGAAATACTGAGCCTGCACCAAGGTTTGTTAACTTAAATGAAGCCCTAAAGTTATTTCAAGTTATTTCAAGGATTAATTACAATATAATACCCACTTAAGGACTGAGGAGCATTCCCTATCCAGTCCACCCTTTGTGCCATTATTATTACATCAAATAGCATTGACCTAATTTCTGGGAAGGACTCTCCCTGCAAGCCAATGTACAACCTTATTTTGTAGCTTCCTGAGCAGGTTGCACAACAGACGGGACATTGGCCCAGACCAAGACATAAGGTGTACAGGCCGGAGGGAGTTGTAAAATATCCAGTGCAGTGGAACTAACAGGAGCGTCGCCAACCTGGGCCTTCTGAGAATGCAAAGAAAACTCCTGTGCTACATGTTAAGCCCAAGAAGTAAGCCTGGGCCTGCCCTCTGTAGTTTCTTTAATAAATGTTCCCATATGAGAGCCCTGTACCCACAGAAGTACAAGAAGTAGTTTGAACTGTTACTGGATTACTAACACCTTCTGCCCCTTAGGCAATTTCAATTCATAGAAGAGCAATCTTGACTCAGTCCAGTTAATGTCTCACAAACAGGCTTGGTTATCAGGGTATTAACAATTGAAATTATCGGAGTGTTAGAGGTTACACTCAGGATAATTTCTGCCTGGTTTCTAGGGGACCCTACTGAGCTTACTAGACAGCCCAGCTTTTCTTCCAATTTCTCAAATCTATGTGTGAAATTTTCTAAGGACAATAAGATTTTGGTTAGCATAAGGCTGGGGCCATTCTGTACAGGACTCTCATTTGCCGCAGCCTGCTGCCTCCTTTTCGGTTTCATTGAAGTGCCTGTCTCGATGGAATAGAGAGCGAAGTCACCCCCCACCCCAAACTTTGATTTTTGGTTCTTAAAGTTCCCCTAGGGTTACTTCCCCCGGTTCCCCTCTTCTCTTGAAATTCTATCAGGGTGACCCTTACTACACAAATGGAATCATTTGCCATTCCCCCCCATATTGTGTTTCATCATTATTATATGACGCAACAATTCCTAAATCTAAGGGATTGAAGACCCCTTCTGTAGCCAATATATCCATATCCTGTGTAAAGTGAATTAGCTGTTCTTTCACAGACTTTTCATCAGCAAGAGTCACCACCGCATTGTTCAAATAGTATAAGATTGAGCTACTAGTTCTTGGTCTTTTATCAGTAGAGCTTTTAACCTCTACTTTTCTTTTGCCCATGCTGAAAAAAGACTAACAGCTATAGTACCTGTTTTATCAAAAGGAAATGATCAGCATTAACAGGTGCCACCATAAAAAAAATCCAAAGAGCCAAGCAAAGGGCTACAACAGTACCTTAGTCCAGGTCTTTAATCAAGTCCGCAGCTGATGATTGGGAATAAAACAAAAAGCTAAGAGGGGTGGCCCAGCTCAGCCTCCTCCGGGCTCTGATGGGCCCGCCCTTGGCCCGGGCTTCGAGATTACAATGCACCTGTTAAAACAGCAGGAATCAGGCACAGCTGTGTAACAGAAGGGGATTATGTCACTGGAAGGCACCAGCGGTGGCGGTGATGTGAAATGACGGCGGCTCTCCCCTTCTCTTGACGATGCCCTGAAAGTCACAAGAGAGTCACGAAACTCCAACACAGCCCCCAGACTGCGGGACTGCAGTGCATCTCTTAAAGCAGCGGGAATCAGACTAAGCTGTGTCACAGTAGGGGATTAGGGGAATGGAAGTCCCAGGCGTCAGCGATGTGAAACCATGGGCGCTCTCACCTTCTCCTGTCGATGTCCTGGTAAGAGCAGTCAGTGTTGGTGGTGAAAATCATAGGTTCATGGCCCCAAGAGAGAGCCATGATACTCCACTGTGCAGTATTATATACATGAGGGAAAGAGGCACATGCATCAACAATGCCATTTACGATTCTTTATTAGCGAAAAATAAGGATTCGCTAATATGGAATAGCAAAAGGCTATGCATGTAGAAATCGCTTAAAAATGAGTGATTTCTAAACATTCCTTAATTGCGACTCGCAAATTGTGAATCACAATTAAGAAATACTTCCCCATTCATTCCTATGGGCCTAAAGGTCCATAGGAATGAATGGGAAGACATTCTCAATTTGCGATTCTCAATTAGAGAATCGCAAATTGAGAATGCAATTTCAAGGGTGCCAGGGTGTCAAAAGGACACACTGTTGCACCCCTGAAACCTACATATGGGTACATCTTGCACACACACATGCCCCAAGGGTATGTGTGTGTGTGTGTGTGTGTAAAAGGAAACTTTAAAAAATGCACTTTAGTGCATTTTTCAAAGTTTTTGCAAATTACCTTGAAGTTCAACTTCATGGTAATTTGCTCCCCCTATTAGCGAAATCGCTAGTTTTTTTACTTTAATGCATTGCATTTAAGGAACCTCAATTTGCGGTTCCTTAAATGCAATGGCAATTTAAGTAATCGCAATTTGGAGATTACTTAAATTGCAATTTTTGCATTTGGGATGATGCATCCAAAATGCAAAAATACCAGTTGCAAATGGGCAGTTTCTTAAAATCTGCCCGTTTGCGACCGGTTTTGCTTTGATGCATGTGGGCCTAAGACATTTATTTTCAGAAAACGGAATTACATTTCACAAGTGTTTCCTTACATATACTCAGCCAGAATATATGGCCTCGGACAAATTGAAACAGAAGAACATAACTTCTTCATAAAACTGGAGCATAGCAGTTTGCTTATTCATGGGCTAGTCCATAATTTCAGTTTTCCATGTGGTCATTCTTTGTGTACCCTTCTGGGAACACATATTTTGTTATTTAACTGTGTGTATAAATAGTAAAAAGCACATAAAATGCCTATATGTTTCCTACCTACGTCTATGATTTATTCATTTCGAACTGTGACAACCTTTGCTCTCACATAAAATTTGCACAGAGGTGCTCTAAAATAGACATTATTATGGACAAATATAGTAACTTCTATGCCTGAAATACTGGACGAAGGAAAAAAAATCAGTCCATTACAGACAATTGACTTCTTGTGTTTGAAGTAGGGAAAATGTAAGTTATCAACACATTTTTATGAACGTGAAGGAAAACATCTATGCTTTCCCATACTTGGTTTAAACATACTTTATATATATCTTTCAATCCTTTACTTTTTATAATAACATTGCTTGCAGCAGCTCTATTTTGGGGTATACATTTGCATTTATCTGTATCGTAAACCAACGGTACATTACAACCTCCACCAATTGAATGTGAAATTGTCCGAATTGGGAGCCCTAATATAAAAAGGTGTTATGTAAACTCAATTCAAATATTTTATCAGAGCATTTTGTTATTTTATCTTATAATTAATATCTTAATTCTAATATATTAATTGAAATGGAATCGTCGCTCTCTAGATTTTGAAGTGTGGGACAAATCCACATTCATTACTACTTAATCCTAAGGTGGAACCTTTTTTCTATGAGTACACTTTTGATGAAATGCTGAGTCTATCTCTAGATTTATTTGTAATATATTTTTATTTTTTACCTTAGTAATTACGTAAAGCAAGTACAGGCACAGAGAAAAAAACACCTCCTTTTACATCAGTGCATCTTGATATCAAGTTGGCTATGGTCTGCTACACAAACTTAGCGATATGACCCCTATTGAACAGGAAACATGAATTTTCAAATTTACTCTGCCAAAGATTTGTGCATTTTATTCTTGCACAGTTGCACAAAACACATTTATGGGTTGGGATCAAAGGAGATATTTGTTGTCTACAGTCATTATCAACAATGCAGGTTTTGAACGACAAGGTTCCAAGTGACTTCACTCTTGTTGTCTATTTTATGTCACTCAGCTCCTCATATGGAAAACAATCATTTTTGACAGCTACGCTTCTATAATTCTAGTTTCTATCCCACTGATAAAACATAGCATGTACTTTTTGATTACCTATTTTCCCCAGCATGTCTTCCCTAGCATTCTGGGCTCAATCAGATATCCGTACTGAATGAAATGCATTGACACTTTAAATCTGTGATAGGAAGTGCTATAGAAAAAAATCGCAAAGTATTAAAAATCTGATGAAGCTGATTTCTTACCACCTAGGGGCTGATTAGAAGCTTGGCAGGGAGGATATTCCATGGCAATGGGAACAGAGTACCCTCTCCAACAAACTGAAGGTCTGCCCACATAATTTAAATACTGACAGACCTTAAGTATGTCAGCAAAGGTGACTACTGTGTACCCATTGCTGACATACTCCTTCGATGTCCTGATGGAGTAAGTGTTGTCAGAAATGTGGCCATTTGATTGCCTGCCTGATTTAGAGTGGGTGGTCGAATAGCCCGTTTTTGCTCACCCTTACCACCATGAAAAACATCCAGGTAAGAGACAATAACAAACTATAAGTCATCTAATTAGTTTCTGTTTTTGCAAAAACATTTTAAAAGTTTGATGGACCCAACCGTCATTTTGAAGGTGCCATCTGTCAAACTTTTAATACATTGAGAGGAACTGCCATGATGATGGTTCCTGTCAATGGTTAGAGTTGTCCACAAGGCTCGCCGACAACTATGAATTTGGCAGGTGGAGCACCTTGATGGGAAAGACTTACCTCTGCCCACCAAACTCGAAACCAGCCGCAAGTACCATTATACCAGTTTGACATAATGGCGTATTCATTTTGTAGTGTGTGCATAACAAATGGCCAAACAAAACACTAAAACACAACTCAACAGTGTCTTCGTCTGTTCAATTCATATAACAAGGGTTTTTTCTATCCTCTCTTTTCACTATTAATGTTAGATTCACGCCCTTTAGTGCTTATGTTATCTCGAAGTAAGAGCATTTCATGAAGAGCACATGAAGAGTGTGACTGCTTCTGCTCTTTAGGTTTTTTGAAGGATTTTCTCTGAAAAGTTCACAGCTGCCATAGCCATATGAAAATGTTTAATTTGAAGTGAAATGATATGATGATAAAAATCATATACCTTCTGAAAGCAGGCATCACTGCTACAGACATGGTGATGTTATGTTATGTTATGTTAAGTTATGTATGGTTTATATGAAAAGGGTCACATTTGCCATTTCTATGGTGGACTCTTAATGCAGATATGAATTAAAATGGGATTGAGAAAAGGTGGTAATTATAACTTGCATGTTTATATAGAGCTTGCTACCAGATATATTTTCCATTTGGCAGCCATTATGGAGTGCCATAGTACTAACCTGAATGGAAGTAAACTGATTGGCTGAGACCGTGGGACCCAGACCCTTCCCACGGAGCAGAGCACTGTGACTGGCTGGTGGCAATAGGGAGAGAAAGGTTCTGGCTACCATTTTAGGACTCAGAGACTTGGCCCCTTTTGTCCTGCAAATAAAAACAAAAAAACATATAAGGGGACAGGGCAGGGGTACCCTGAGCCCCTGGCCTTTGTGAGAGAATCCCTGAAGCCCCCCGCCCCGGTCTAAGTGAAAAAAAAGAACTTGTGTTGCCGCACACTCACGGTACTACCAAGGAAGTCCTGAGGGAGTACAAAGATACTAAACAGCAAATTAGGCATACTGATTGGAATGCAAAAGGTTTCAGCACTCTATACAATGATATTAATTTTTCATATCACAATCTACTAGTTAGTAGCACAAAAAGAAGAATTGTCCAAATCTATGGTATATATTTCCAGATGCAGTGTTCACTTTATTTTTCATTAATAAGTTCTCTCTCCACAATTCCATAGATCATAGCCAACGTGTTTCGTCTCCTAAGAGACTTCTTCAGGGCTTCAATATATTGCACAAAGTTTATCCCTCCAACAATCGCAGTGTTCCTATTCTAATAGGGAAAGTACTTGTGAAGTTGCAAAACTCGAGAACGGCCTGATAACCGGACGTGACAGAGGTCAGTGTATCATTTTCAGAAAAATGCAGGGCCCTGCAGAAGCGGCACAGATATATTTGTTAGAGGCCCCAGGACCCCAACTCCAGGGCTGCTTCTTAAAAATTAGTGGAGGCGGATCTCCAGCCATCCTCTCCAAGCATCAATGAGGCTGCAAGGACTAATTCCCAGGAGCGACATTTAACATTATGGGGAGGGGTATAATGACCCGTGCCCCAAGTCTCTATGGTGTTCAGGGGACCCCATCACCTGTGGCCATTAGCCATTTGAAGGGTGGGGGCATGTAGCCCTTCTCCCCGAGCTACAGTAGGGCCCCACGACTGCATACCATGGAACAATTGTAAATTTGATGGGAGGGAGGCATCAAGTCTCCCCTCCCCGGGTCTAGATAATACCCAAGGTCGCCACCTTCCGGGGCCCCGCATAATGCTCTGCAAAGGCTTTTTCTTAATATATTTGAATACTGGTGGTACCCCGAGTAGGGGAAGGGGCACCGCAAAGTATTTGTTTTTAACATTGTGGGGAGGCTGCAGCGAGTGAAATATTAGAAAAACACACACATACACAGTAGGACTCCTGGGTCATCAAATCTATGAACCCAGGAGAGCTTACCATATTTTTCAAAGCACTCCGGGCTGGGCTTTATGCTCATAAGCTGGCATTCTATAGCTGGAGATTTCTATAGCTGTACTTTGTGGGTTGAAAAAATGTTAAAAGAGATGTTGATTTTTTTGAAGGCTTTATTAAAATAATTTTAAGATAATCAAATTCATTAAACATTTCAATACGTGGATTGCTATAATATACATTTGATTAACATTTTTGCTGACTTCTTGACAAAGACAATAGGTCTTTATATACAATGTTTACTCATTTAAATAAATAAGCCAGACTGTAATTCTACGGAGTGCAGATTCTGCTTCTTTTTTGATATTGGAGGCAAAATATTTATATATATATATTACCTACTGGTGGTTGTCAGTAGGTAATTATAGTTAGGACCTATTTTCCATAGGAAATCCGCAACATTCTATTTGGAATAACTTTGGTGCCGGAAATTTTAAAAATTGGTGGGGCGCTCCGGTTCGCTCCGGTTCGCTCCTATCCTGAAAGTTTTGAGGTGATTCGTGAAGTGGGGGCTGGGAAAAAGGGGGATCCCAAAACGTGTTTTCCCCATGCAATTTTCGATAGGTACCGTTCATCGCGGCTACAGCCCTAACGGCTGAACGGAATTACACAAAATTTGGTAAAGTTGTAGTCCTTGGTTCAGACTCGTGCCTTTTGCTTATATGGTGTAAATCTGTCCAGTAGTTCCTGAGGAAATAACAATTGAAAGTACATATATATCTATGGCCTCGGTGGATGCGCAGATCATAAGTGCACCGTCCCGATCACACGCTGAATGCTGATTGGCTGTCATGTGGTTGTCAACATTCGAAACCAGGAAGTGTTGGCAGCCGTTTTGTGCCTAGGTGGAAGCTAGGATCTAGAAATTAGTGGAACAAGTGTTTTAAATGTATAAAGGGGGCAGGTAAGACATATTTTGACCCTCTAGACCTGCTTAGGGAGTCCCACAAGGACCCCTAGGGCCCAAAAAAGATTTTTTGTTTTTGAAAAAACTGAGAAATGTTCGCTGGGTGCATGGATCCGCCGTAAAAAAAATAAAAACGAAGCGCGGGCTCCTGTGCTTGTTTAAAAATTAGCTACCTGGGAAGGAGAAATCCCGGGGTCTAAAATATTGCATTTGAAGTGGGGGCAGAGAAATAAGGGGGGGTCCCAAAACGTGTTTTCCCCATGCAATTTTTTCCATAGAAATCATTCATCACGGCTACAGCCCGAATGGTTGAACGGAATTATACTAAATTTGACAAAGAGGTGGTCCTCAGTTCAAACGCGTACCTTTTGCTTAAATGGTGTAAATACGTTCAGTAGTTTCTGAGAAAATTAGAAGTAAAAGTACATATATATCTATGGCCTCGGTGGATGCGCGTATCTTGCGCGCACACTAAGTGCACCTTCCCGATCATGCGCTAAATTGGCTGTCAAGTGGTTGTCAACATTCGAAACCAGGAAGTGTTGGCTGCCATTTTGTGACTCGGTAGAAGCGAGGGTCTAGAAATTAGTTAAATAAGTGTTAAAAATTTATAAAGGGGGCATGTAAGAAACATTTTGACCCTCTAGACCTGCTCAGGGGGGTCCCACAGGGATCCCTAAGGCCTCTCCAAAAATGTTTTGTTTTTTTAAACTGAGAAATGTGCGCTGGGTGCATGGATACGCCATAAAAAAAATAAAAACAAAGCACAGGCTCCTGTGCTTGATTAAAAATTACCTGGGATGGTCAAATCTCTAAAATGTTACATTCGATGGGGGCCCTGAGGAGCCCTGTAGCCCGGGGACTGCCATTCCTCGGTGCTACACAATAACTGGGTGAGGGAGCTCAAAGGTTCATCTAAGCCCTGGGGATTACCACCCTCCGGGGCTTTTTATATTTTGGGAGGGGGGCTACATGGTCTCCATTCTGGAGCAGTTGAAAGCCTTGGGGAACACCACCCCCAGGAGCGGCTCCTGCTGTGTCTCGGGGTGTCTAACCCCAGGACACTGCTGTTTGCTATGTCAGGGCGGGAGTTGAGGTTCCCGCTGTGTCATAGCAAGCTTGAGGGCATATTAAGAAGTGCCATTGCGCCACAATTAAAAAAAAAAAGCCAAAAATGCGGTGAAAATTATATCGCCCTATTTACTAGGTGAAGCTAAGATGCATTAATGCATGGTAGCAGCCGGTTTGCTAACGGCTCGCCTCGTATCAACAAAGAGTTGCAATATAGTTGTTCTCAGTGGTAAGGTAGGTGTTTCTATGAGAATATTAAAAGGAAGAGGGAGGTATGACAATAGCGTTGTATTTACCAGGCGGCCCTGGATTTGAGGACCGATAGGAAAACTCTCGCTAATTGCGGTTTATGTCGGATCCTAACATCTGTTCTGAAGTAGACTTAAACATGTTTAACATGTGAGGTGGATTGATATGTTAAGCGCACAGTCTTATATTAACAAGGTTTTCATTTGCAAACATGATTTTTTGCTGTATTTCTCGTGATATTGGGGGCACATTTACAAGGACAGCGTCAAAATTATCATCACTTTCGCGTTAGGAAAGTGTCATTAAGTTTGTTGTGGTTTCCTGGAAGCGTAAGCGGAGTGGGCTGGACAGACGTATGCTAGTGCTGTGCAAGGCTGTGAATCATGATTCCGGAGCTATGGGCGTGGTTCCGTCGTGAGGTATATGAGAAATCAACTGATTCCGGTGTCCGTGTTGTAGTGCTGACATCACCCGGGTCTTAAATGCAAATGTGCCATTATATCTGTAAAGTACCACAGCATGGTCGACATGGAAGGTATGGGGTATCACTGACCCTATATTCATCCATAGTTGAACACATAAAAGATGGTGGACATGACGTATTTCTGCGAATATGAATGTTTGTTGTACATTCAGTGGAGTCTTGTAGCTGTAGTAATACAGAGCTATGAAAGCTTTAGGATGCAGTTTTTGGCACATGAAGGACAGCTAATATATATATACATATGTGGTCATTTAGGTACACTGTTGAACTTGGTGCTGGAAATCAGTGTTCGAGCCTCGGAGGTGCGTCCACATCCTGTTATTGAAGAGAAATTACATAATCTACGCCTGCTTGAAAATGTACTATAAATACGGTGCTCATGTAAATTGCTGATATCGTTTTGGGTCGACTACGCGCTAAATAAATATGCACACACTCCTTTTTTCCTCCGCAAACACTATTTTCTATTCAAATCTTTTTTAAACTGTTGCCCCAAATTCTTATTAATATAAGAGGGCATGATTTACTTTCAGATAAAGTAGAATAGAAGTGCTACTACAAACACTCCCGAACTACCTCATCTTTCTCTTTTTTGTACATTTCTTTTCAATTACTCTTTATGAAAACATTGTGACTGTTAAAAAGGATTATTTTATTATTCTTTAATTGACATTAAATATTTTTTTCATTTTTACTGCTTGCAACGATAAACCTCCAGTTCTTCATGAGTGAAAATACGTCACAGTACCACACATTTTTTGTATTTGTACATATTTCAAGCCTTTTTTTCTGTGTCTTTGTAGTATTTTCCATTTGCGATGATAATACTTGAACTGTTCTTACGTCATTTTGTTTCTAAAGTACAATTATACTTTTACACACTACATTTAGAAATCATAATAATGTACTTACATTAGAAAAATATATAAAGCAAAAACTTATACTATTAATTTACTTCTCTTTAAAATTCTTTCCTCCTTCCGTAGACATACATCCAACTCCTCTGGAGGGGACATAATGTTTTATATATTACAATATATACATTAACTTTATGTTCCTTCTGAGGAAATGTGCGATAAACTGAAGATGAATCCGACGATCGTAAACTTTATCTTGCTCGTAGTTTGGTCATCCGTAATTAAATCACAGAAACAAAAGTAATCATCCTACTGGTGTGGTTTATATACGTTTTGGTTATTGAAGTCACTATGGAACCAATTTAGTGCTCCTCCCATTTTTTTGTCATGTTTTTCAGTTGACACGTACTCACATTTCCACTGTTTAACTTGCGCACATGTTTTTGTAAAAGTGAAATTTGTTAAACAGTTTTAGTTTCGTTTTATATCCTCATACTTATTTGCTCTTTCTTTTTCTTTTAATTCTTTCTCTCTTTTATTATACGAGTATTAAAATAAATCCCCAACTTAAAATGCGCCACAGGGTGTGTTTGCACAGTGGTGAAGGGAGGGGATGGTGTAGGAAAATGGCTCTATATATACTGGCCCGAGGTAAAATCAGCCGAACTACGAATTCCGATTTACTCACCTGTTATCAGGAGAGACCTCAGTGCTGTATCTTTGAGCCCAGTACTGATCCTAAAGAGTAATTCTAACCGTACTTACCAGTAACTAAAATTTCCTTCTATAGGCTAACATTGACTGGTTTCACTTGGAAATTCGTCTAAGTGTGGAGTTTTGGAACTTACAAATATTCCTCTAAAATCAGCCGAACTATGAATTCCGATTTACTCACCTGTTATCAGGAGAGACCTCAGTGTTGCATCTTTGAGCCCAGTACTGATCCTGAAAAGTAATTCTAACCGTTCTTACTAGTAACTTCAATTTCCTTCCATAGGCTAACATTGACTGGTTTCACTTGGAAATTCTTCTAAGTGTGAAGTTTTCAAACTTTAAAATATTCACCTAAAATCATTCGAACAACGAATTCCGATTTACTCACCTATTATCAGGAGAGAACCCAGTGCTGCATCTTTTAGTACAGCACTGACCCTGAAAAGTAATTCTAAGCGTACTTACCAGTTACTTGTATTTCTTTCGATAGGAATCCATTGTCTGGTTTCACTAGAAAAGTTTCTAAGCGTCGATTTTCTCAAACTACAAATATTCCTTAAAAATTCCCTGTATAAATTAAACGTATTCTTTAACTGTTTACAGGAGATGCACCAGTGCTAGATCCAGGATTCACCACTGAGTAAGAAAAAGTAATGATAACACTACTTACTTGCTGAGTGAATTTCCTCCCATAGGATAACATTGGTGATTCTAGGTGAAAAAGTTTCTAAGTGTCAACTTTTAAACTACAATAATATTCCTTGAAAATCACTACTGTAACCAAAACGATTTTACTCAAATGTTTACAGGAGATGTCCCAGGACTGAAATTAGGATCCAGCCCTGTGGTTAGAAAAGTAATCCATAAAGTAACTAATTGCATTTAACTATAAATTCCCTTTGAGCTCAATGTTGCATTGCGTTTGAAATTGTGTTGCCAATAGCAACAACTGTAACTACTGTACTTAAAAGTCTATTGCCTATTTGCAAAGTATTTAAACTTAACTAATTCATTCTGAGAAAGTATATTTTGTAATGTAATGTATAATGTAATTATAATGTAATTTAAAAAATAAAATATCTAAAAATAAATAATTTTAAAAAAGTGTAGTAAACCAGTGTAAAAAATAAATATAACAATTAATACATTTAAAAAATTGTCATTTTCAAAACCTTTGAAATTCACTGAGAAAAACATAGGTTTCAGACATGTTATAGTTAGGAATTAGCATTTAAAAACCTTAGAAATTCACTGGAAAAAATATAGGTTTTAGGGGTGTTATAGTTAGCTGGACATTTCACTCGTACAAAACCATTGAAATTCCTCCGTTATAGTTAGTTCTGCTAACTATAACTCGCACGCCCGCAATCCACTGCTGATGATGTCACATATTACATCATTCATTACATGGTCAGTGACATCACAGATGACATCACTGATGACATCTCAAATGACATCTCAAATGACATGACTGATGACATCATCCAAGTGACAATCTGATACACCTCATCATACACTCGTATAACCTTTCATCACTCACTGTAAAATAAAGAGTACCATATTTGAATCCATTGACACAGCAATACAAGTATCTAAAAACCCACTCAGTGATTCCTAGATCTACACACACATCTAATCAATTACCTATAGATTTACTTATACATGCTAACAAACAACAATTTATTTATTTATTTTATTTATTTTTGAGATTTTTATTGCGCGACAATTACCCGAAGGTGTCTCGGCGCATATGACTATTTAGAAGGACCAATACCCAGAAGCCTTACTGGTTGAATAACCATGTTTTAAGAAGCTTACGAAAGCTGACAAGATTCGGAGCTGTTTTAATAGTCAGAGGGAGGGCATTCCATAGCTTAGGTGTTGCTACCATGAAACGCCTGTCCCCCCAGGTCACAAATGTTTGCGGATCTGAGCTGTCTTTTAGGGCTGTAAATCTGAAAGGCCTCTATCAGAAACCTGGGGCCCGTGTCATGGACAGCCTTGTAAGCAATACAGAGGGCCTTGAACTTGATACGATTTTCCACTTTAAGCCAGTGGAGGTAACGAATGGCTGTGGTGGTCGGATGACGTCGGGGAATGCCTAGCAGAATTCTCGCTGCCGCGTTCTGTATGGACTGAAGTTTATTTAGGACTTGTTTCTGAGTGTTAAGAAAAAGGGCGTTCCCATAGTCCATCTTAGAGAATACCAACGTGGTAATAAGGGTTTTTCCTGCAGAAGTCGGAAGATAGGGCATGAGTTTCTTGATTTTCTTTAAGATAAAAAAAGCAGATGAAACAACTTTGTTTACGTGGTGATTGAAAGACAGCTTATTGTCGAAGATAACTCCCAGGTTTCTGACCTTGGCAACCGGGACAGGCGGGGGACCCATCTGACTGGGCCACCAGATGGATGACCAATCCGGGACAAGGTTGCCAAAGGTCATAACCTCGGTCTTATCCGAGTTGAGCTTCAGACAATTCGTAGACATCCAGGAGCAGACAGCAAGCATTGCTTCCTGGAATTTTGCTGCCACCACTGGACCATCCTTGTGCACCGCCAGGACTAATTGGGTGTCGTCTGCATACGATGTCAGACGCAACCCATGGGCTTTTATCACCCTCGCTATGTCCGTCACATAGATGTTGAATAGCGTCGGACTTAGCGAGGAGCCCTGGGGAACCCCACAGGGGAGCGCAAAGACGGGGGAGTAGAAGTTGCCTAATTTCACTGTCTGCGTTCGACTAGCCAGGAAAGATGAAATGAGATCTCTGGCCAGGCCGACAACCCCCAAGGCTGCGACACGGTCGATCAGAATAGCGTGATCGACTGTGTCGAAAGCCGCGGACAAGTCCAGAAGGATAAGGACTGCCGCTCCTCCTTGGTCCATGATGGATCTAATCTCATCAGAGGCTTTTATTAGTGCAGTCTCGATCCCATAGCCCTTCCTGAACCCAAACTGAGTATCATCAAGGAGATGGTGCGAGTCGATGAACTCTGAAAGCTGTTGGTTCATCAGTGTTTCACATATTTTGGCCGGGAAGGGGAGGCCAGCAATCGGTCTATAATTGGCCAAAACTGTGGGATCCAGCGATGACTTTTTCAACAGAGGCTTGATGACCGCATTCTTCCAGACCTCTGGGTAGATACCTGTTTGAAAGATGGTGTTGCAGATATCTGTGAGAGGAGAGGAGATCGCCTCGTTTATATCACTCATCATTACAGGGGGACAGGGGTCAAGGGGGGAGCCCGACTTAGTGGCAGCAATGAGCCTGCTGATCTGGTCCTTAGTGACGGGATGGAAGGAAGGGAAGGCAGTGTGACAGATGGATAATTCAGAGCCTGGCTCCGTAGCCTCCCATCTAAGGTTACCAGAGAAGGATGAGTAGATGTTGGCGACCTTAGTGGAAAAAAAGAGGCCAGTGAATTGCACAGTATTTGTGAAGGTTCGATCCCTGAACCTGAAGGGGGGGTGGAAAGAGTATTCACCACTAAGAACAATTCCCTAGCCGACTTCTCGGCAGTCTCAATTTGGGCGGAAAAGAAGGCACTTTTTTGAGCAACGATGGCCTTTTTATAGATTGAGAGAGCATCTTTGTAGGATTGCTTGGCCGCCGGGCAGTACTGCTTTCGCCAACGCCTCTCCAGGTTCCGGCAATGCTGCCGATGGAGCCTAAGCTCCTCAGTGTACCATTGTGCTGAGGGAGAGGTTCTGTTGGGGAGAACAAATTTCTCCGGGGCCACCTGATTAGCTGCATTCCGGATCCAGTCCTGGAATCTAGAGGATAATACATCAGGATTATCGGATCCTGTGTAGGGAGAGGAGGCTAAAATATCCGCAAATCGGGGGATGTCTGCATTTTTCCATGCCCGTATTCCTATCCTAACTCGATGTTTGGGTTGGGGGGGATTATTGGCACGGGTTTGTATGGTGAAAATGATGGCCCTATGATCAGACCATACTAGTGGTAGTACATCCACCACGGTGATATCGGGGTTGTTGGTGAATATGCCGTCCAACGTATGCCCGGCTTGATGGGTAGAACCCTTCACTAACTGTTGCAGTCCCATGATCTGCAAATCGGCAGTGAGCTGTGCAGTGTCATTGTTATCCTGATCTTCAAGGGAAAAATTAAAATCGCCCAAGATCACATACTCGGGTGATCCTATGATATGCTCATTAAGTTCAGGGAGTGTGGCTAAGAAAGAGCTGCGGGGGCCAGGGGGTCGATACAGAAGGATCCCTTTTAGAGCCTGTTTATGGTTGAAGTTAATGGCAAAGGTAGCAGCTTCACAGTTTGAACACTGGATAGGGTCAAGTTTAGAGCGATATGTGTCCCTGTAAATAATGGCTAACCCAACTTGTGTGGCGCTTCAAAGCTGTGGCAGAGAGAGACACGCGATGCACGGTGGGTACAGTGCTTAGATAGGCTGGGTCGGGGCAGTTTGAAGGTACACCCAGGGCACAGGGCAGGAGTGTAGGCCACATTGGTAGGGGGGGGCCTAGCTGTACATTGTCTACCGGTGAGACCTGGATTCAGATCCCTCAATTGGGCAGGAGTGTAACAACATAAAAGACCAGACGTTTGAGGGGCAATAGTGCCAGGGGGGGTGGCCCAGGCCCGATCGCGGTGCGGACGGGCGCAGACGGGTTTGTCTTAGGCGCGTCTTCTGGGCGCGCACGCTTCGCTCGTCTGCTGCGCATCTTGGTGAGCGAGGGCTATATAGCTGCCTCTCGTGAAGTGTCTGAGAGGCTAGAGCGCGTCCCGACCCGTCCCAAGATGGCGGCTGGGCTCGTGGGCGGCTCTGAGAGGGTGGTGCAAATAGCGCGAACACGGACTGAATAAAAACACAGTAAGTTTGACAAATCTAAAAATACACACGTATTAAATCACAGTGTAAAAGGAATAGCAGCAAAGTGTCAGTGTTCTGGAATATATATCGCAGCAAAGTGGGTATCGATATCTATATCTATTTCAGGCGATCAGCAAGTAATCTGCTAAAAAAGTACAAGCGATGTGCATGGGTCCCAAATAACAATCAAATGAGCCCAGCGCTCGTTCAGCCTATATAGCTGCCTCTCGTGAAGTGTCTGAGAGGCTAGAGCGCGTCCCGACCCGTCCCAAGAACACTATCAAATATACTTATACACCTATATCGACAGAACACACCAGCACACATCCTATTCACTTATGCAGTCATCCTACTCACTTTTGCAAACAATGTATCATGTTTACATTTACTCAGCTACACATTTATACAAATAGCACTTCATTTATTCATATAGATAGTAACTCATACTTAGGGGGTCATTAGGATCGCGGTTTTTCCGCATCCTCGGGGCCGGCGGAAGGCACCGCCGGCCCAGAGGATGCGGAAAAACCGCAGCGGACTGACCAAAGACCCACCGCCACATTAGGATGGCTGGTGGGTCCTGGTTTCCGTCCGCAGCTTTTCCGCCGCGGCTGGCTTACAACCGCGGCGGAAAAGCTCTAATATGGTGATGGTGTCTGTCAGACACCGTCCACCATATTAGGATGGCCTGTAAAGTATGCTTTTCCGCGGCGGGTTTTCCGCCGTGGAAAAGCATACGGAACTTCACTGCGGGGGCCCGTTGCGGGCCCCCTAGGTGAAGGGGGGGTGGGGGGTGCACATGGGGGGTACCTATGGTACCCCCCTGCATTTGCATGCAGAAAGCGGCAGGCACCGCGCGGTGCCTGCCTCTTACTGCATGCAAATGCAATGCGTGCATCTTTAACATTGCGGCGGGTGCAGCTTGAAGCTCCACCCGCCGCAATGTTAAAAATAGAGGATGTGACCGCAACCCTGGCGGTCACATCCTAATCAGCACGGAGGGAACGCCGCAGCCCCTGCGGACGTTCCCTCCTCCTCAAGGGTGGCGGACGGACGCAAGTCTGTCCGCCATCCTAATCGGCCCCTTAGTGTGTTATGAAATCACTATTACAAGTATACAGTTATCTATACAGTCACTCATGCAATCAATGAGTCATATGTATACTTATTTATATACAACAACTGTCACATACACTGCCTTTTATTTTTCTAGTTTGTTGGACATGTACCATTGAGAGATATATTTGCTCATCACCACGCCCATAAAGATATTCACTCACCTAAACAACTGTTTCCACATGCAGTCTTAACCTCATATACCTACTCCATCAACTATTCACACATCTTTGGCCAGTCACACACACCCCAGCGAACCACACACACATTCACTCTCCCATACAAATGCTCAGTTAACTAATCAATAACTAATATAGACTTTCACATAGCTAGTAACCAACTGGTGCAGCAGTTTACACAACAACTGACAAAGTGATACAGATATTCACACAGTTTAGTCACTATCCAATATATTTAGTGAGATACTATAAATTAGTCAAGTAAACAGTCAATCACACTGGTACTAAATCCTCCATCTAGATATATATATTTATATATCCACTCATTCTTCAATGCAGATTGCTATATATATAATACATATTTAAATAACGAACCAAACCACTTTCATTAGATGATGTCATCAGGAATGTCACTGATCATGTCATGAATAATGTAATATGGAGATCATCAGCAATTGATTGCGGGCGCGCGAGTTATAGTTAGCAGAACTAACTATAATGGAGGAATTTCAATTGTTTTGTACGAGTGAAATGTCCAGCTAACTATAACACCCATAAAACCTATGGTTTTTTCAGTGAATATATATATATATATACATACATATATAAACATATATATATATAATGCATATCTATATAAATACAAAAAAATATAAATGCATGCATACATATACATATATATACATATATATATATATATATATATATATATATGTGTGTGTATATATATATATATATATATATATATATGCATACATATGCATGTTATGTACATGAAAGTTTGAAAAACACTAATACAAGCAAAGCTAAAAAGCCACCTAATTACAAATAGAATTGCTTTAACTTAGACGAGGGCGAGACCTATTGCATTTTCAATGCTTGTTTACTTTGGTTCCATCAAGAAGGCATTCAGATGTGTCACACATTTGCCATAAATTCTGAATGTTAGCACTCTAGTTGCTCGTTAGATCACTGTAGTAAAGCTACTGCTCACCAGGGAAGTCTGCTGCTGGTATTCAAAGTGCATGTTTCAGTCTGCATGTCAGAATTTTTTAATGAAATAGAAGAGGATTTGAGAAGTTAAAATGTGCCCTAACACCACTAAAACTTATAGTTATTTGAGTGAATTTCAAAGGTTTTTTAAAAACTAATTCCTAACTATATAACTCCTGAAACCTATGGTTTTTTCAGTGAATTTCAAAGTTTTTTTTAAATGCTAATTCCTAACTATATAAGGCCTGAAACCTATGGTTTTTTTCAGTGAATTTCAAAGGTTTTTTAAATGCTGATTCCTAACTATATAAGGCCTGAAACCTATGGTTTTTTCAGTGAATTTCAAAGGTTTTTTAAATGCTGATTCCTAACTATATAAGGCCTGAAACTAATGGTTTTTTCAGTGAATTTCAAGGGTTTTTTAAATGCTGATTCCTAACTATATAAGGCCTGAAACCTATGTTTTTTTCAGTGAATTTCAAAGGTTTTTTAAATGCTAATTCCTAACTATATAAGGCCTGAAACCTATGGTTTTTTCAGTGAATTTCAAAGGTTTTTTAAATGCTAATTCCTAACTATATAAGGCCTGAAACCTATGGTTTTTTCAGTGTTTTTTAAAAAAAACATTGATTGGTTAACTGGCTTATTAAGTGTATCTTAGTGAATACATATATTAGCGAGTAATGTTTAAATATTTAAATATATGCATGAGTGATGTAATATGTGACGTCATCAGCAGTGCATTGCAAACGTGCAAGTTATAGTGAGTCCAACTAACTATAACGTGGGAATTTCAATGGTTTTATGCGAGTAAAATTTCCAGCTAACTATAACTGGTGTGAAACCTATGGTTTTTTCAGTGAATTTCAAAGGTTTTTTAAATGCTAATTCCTAACTATAACTGGTGTGTAACCTATGGCTTTTTCAGTGAATATATATATATATATATAAAATTTCAAATTAAATGTATTAAGTGTTACCACTTTATTCCAATCAAGATGACTTCAGGTGGGGCATACTCTTGTCATAAGTAAGACTGTTAGCGTTCTAGTTGTTCTTTAGAACACTCTGGGACATTCTGTCATTGGGCTATAGTTGGGCTACATCTGGCTGATATTTGAGCTACATTTGGGCTCTTTTGTCTCTGGTGGCCATCTTGGGAGACTGCATATCAGAATTTTTTTTATGAAATATAAGAGGATTTGAGAAGTCACTCAAAATGTGCCCTCATTTTTCTTTCTTCAGCACTAATCATAATTTCTATGGCAAAATGAACCCCCTCATTTTGTTCCTTTGCAAATTAAATGTTTTAAGTGTTAACACTTTATTCTAATCAAGATGACTTCAGGTGTGCCATACTTTTGTCATAAGTGAGACTGTTAGCGCTC
This sequence comes from Lissotriton helveticus, assembly GCF_964261635.1. Classification (NCBI taxonomy): domain Eukaryota; kingdom Metazoa; phylum Chordata; class Amphibia; order Caudata; family Salamandridae; genus Lissotriton; species Lissotriton helveticus. Next base: position 995,776,658 of record NC_136072.1, read on the forward strand.
TAGTTGTTCTTTAGAACACTCTGGGACATTCTGTCATTGGGCTATAGTTGGGCTACATCTGGCTGATATTTGGGCTACATTTTTTTTTTTGTCTCTGGTGGACATCTTTGGGCTACATTGGGCTACATTGGGCTACATTTGGGCTCTAACATATATATAGCCCAATGTAGCCCAATATATATTTTTTCAAAGTTAATTTTCGTAAAAACCACTGGAGCACATATCTTGAGACATAGCAAAGGCACATCGGGCTACCAGTCCCTACAATTTTGCCAAGTTTGGTGGAAAACCATTCAGCCGTTCGGGCTAAAAGTGAGTCCAACCGCCCTATGGAAATTAACATGGGGAAAACACGTTTTGAGAAGCCCTTTTATCTCGGCCCCCGCTTGACGAATCCCCCCCCAAACATTCAGGGAAGGAGTGGAGCGCCGCAAGGCAAAGTTAAGGAAAATTTCAGGAAGATTCCTTAACCGGCGCCAAAGTTATTCAGTCTGACTGACATATATATATATATATATACATAATTTAATGATGATGATCAAGAAACATCTACTTCACAAATGTAGGTCGATATAGCAACTCAGGAGAAACTGCGAAGAATAAATAATTTACAAAAAGGTGCTGGGATCAGCCCTTTTAAGTCCAAATCCTGTTTTGTGCCACTCATGCCAAAGGACAGTATAGATGTTTTTCATGATATGATAACCAATGATCTGAAAAAATTAAATCATGCTGTGCATAGAAATAGAAGAGAGAGAAATCTATTTCTTTTAAAACGTGCATATACTGAGTTGGTAAACAAACTTGAAAAAATCAAGATGTGGTTGTTAAAAAATCGGACAAGGGGGGCAATCTGGATTTATGGCCTAGGAAAGATTATGTTACATAGGCACACAGACAGCTCAATGAAGTGAGTTGTTACATGAAATCCAGTATAAAAGAGTATGACAAATCCAAAATAACACTGCAAAAACATCTTGCATTATGGAAAAGACAGGGCCTTATCTCTACAGAAGAATATAAGTCCATGTACAATGAGTTTCTGGTACTGCCTGTTTTATATTTGATTCCCAAATGACATTAAAAAAAAATCCCAGTACCTGGGAGACTGATTATATCTGCTATTAATAGCCTGGGGGAACATGTTGGCCAGTACATAGACTTTTTCTTACAGAACTTGGTAAAGGTGTTGCCAAGTTATGTTAAGGATACTGGTGACTTCCTCCAAAAAATTGACAAGCTTAAATGGACAGATGATCTATATCTTACCTATATCTTACCTCTCTCGATATAGAATCTCTATATACGAGTACAGATCATTTGCAAGGCATGATATCGGTTAAACATTTTTTGGAACCTAGATCCAGTGCCCTTTATGAACACAACAAGGTAATCATGGAGCTCATAAATTGGTGCCTGCATAACACTTTTTTTCTTTTTGATAAGGATATTTCTAAACAAGTGAGGGGTGTGGCGATGGGGGCCTGCTTCTCCCCCAGTTATGCATGCTTGCATGTTGGCTGGTGGGAGGAGCGGGTCCTCAAAACCACCCATCAGGCGCTGTACGATGCACATGTTGTGACTTACTTAAGGTACATTGACAATGTTTTTATATTGTGGAGGGGATCTGAAGAAGAGGCTCACATCTTCATAGATGAGATAAATAAGAATACCTTACATCTCAAATTTACTTCCCATATCCACAAAAGTGAAATGGAATTTTTAGAAGTAAGGCTTTATGTCAAAAATTATAAAATTGAAAGTACCTTATATAGGAAACCAACTTCTGGGAATATTACCTTGCATGCAACAAGCTCTCACCCCAAACACCTAATTGCAAGCATTCCTTATGGAGAAATCCTAAGGTTAAAGCGTATATGTAGCAATGAAGTGGATTTTGTTAATTGCCAGGCTGAGTTGGTGAGTAGATTAAAAGTTAGAGGGTACTCTGATAAAACAATTACAGATGCCATAGAAAAGGCTAGTGTAAGTTCTAGGGGAAAGGAGTTAGCCTAACGGCTAAGGCGCTCGACCTCGGACCTGGGGATCTGGGTTCGAGTCTCGGTAACGACGCCAAAACCTCCTGTGATTCTTGGCAAATCACTTAATCTCCCCGTGCCTAAAAATGAAAGTGTGTGTCCTCATGTAAAACGTAACTTGTGCTATGTAAAGCGCTCTGATGCCTGATTCGGTTCGGGTCTAGTTCATGCTATATAAAACTCTACAAAAAAAATAAAAAATCTAGGATCAGCCTTTTTGATCAACAACAAGAAGAAACACGAGTCCCTGACAATTTAGTTGAATATAAAATACTCCCAGACTCATTACCACGTACAATAAGGAAAAGCGCAAAGTAAGAGCTATCATTAATAAACATTGGCCTATAGTGCTCACTGACAACATCCTTCGAGATAGAGTAGCTGATAAACCTATCATTACTTTTAGAAGGGGCAGCACTATGGGCACTGTATTAGATAAAGCGTCGCCAGAAATAAGGAAGGACACTACTTGGTTACAACCTATTAAAGGGGTTCAAGAAATGTACATCATGCAGAGCGTGTAAATTTGGCTGTAATATGTCTGAATACTCCACCCCGTTTAGTGAAACTCCAATTTCCATTCAAGGTTCATACAACTGTAAAACAGAATATGCTGTATATGTCCTGACTTGCACCTGTTGGCTTAACTACATTGATAGTACAAAGCTACAGGTGCACGTCAGGATATTGCAGCATATAAGAGCCATTCTCCACAGCGATCCGGCTTATCCTGTGGCTCGACATTTTAAGCGGACTCATTCCAATGACATCAATTGCCTATCGTATTATGTAATCGATGCTGTTGCCAAATCCAGAAGGGGCGGTAATAGAGAACGTCAGTTAAGACAATTGGAAACAAAATATATTTTAGGGTTCGATTGTAAATGGCCTAATGGTTTAAACACAACAGATGATATGTATAATTTCTTATAGATAGAAAATATGAAGTCAACTATGAATATCTCTGTTTTATATAACTGAGCTTGGATGCAAATATGAATTAATTATGATGAACTATAACGTTTCTTCTCCTTCCCTCTTGATCTGGTTTTAGTAGAACTAGTTTCTTTTTAATGCAGGTTTATATATGTTTATATGTCTTTTTAATGGTATTGTGTCCCTTGTTGGCATTTTACTGATAGAGAGATTTTTTTGATATATATATATATATATTTTTTGCAGTTATGAATTACTTAATCAGATCTAGAACTGTATATAGTTATATGTCGTCTATTTAAGCACTTTATATTTGCACTTTTTGCACAGTACGCACTTATTTTTCGCACTAAAAGAAAAATCAAAAGACATATACATTTTAACACATGACGTTGTATGGATTTATCCAGTTAGATCTCATTATAAATGACTATATGAAGCCGGCATATGTTGGATTTATCCAGATACTGTTTCATGCCAAATATGACATAAATTGCGTTTTTTGCACATATATATTTATATTTATAACTAGCAGGCCTTCCCGACCTTGTCTGGGAGCATTCAGGCTTCCCCTACCCCTGCCTCCCCCGACCTTGTCCGGGAGCCCGAGCCCGTGCCCCCGCCCGCCCCGTCCCCCGCCTGCCCCGACCCCCGCCTGCCTTGTAGTCTGTTGTGTTGTAACTCCCCGTCCCCCGCCTGGCCCGACACCCGCCTGCCCCGACATTAACTCCCCGTCTCCCGCCTGGCCCGACACCCGCCTGCCCCGACATTATCCCTGGAGCCTTACCTCATCCGCCGCTCCTCAGTTCACCGCTCCTTGCCGCTCTGCTCCTCACCGCCTGTCCGCCGCCGCTCCTCCCCTGCGCCATGTCCGCCTCTCCGCTGCTCGTACCGCCGCTGGCCTGTCCGCAGCTCCTCACGTCACCGCTCCTCCCCCGCGCCATGTCCGCCGCTCCTAGGACGCCGCTCCTCCCCGTGCTCCTGACGTGATCACGCACGTCGCGGCCGGCGCTACTTTGGAGGGACTACTTTTTTTTTTAAATATACATTTTTTAAATAACGTTTATTTTTTATATTTTATATAGCCTATAACCATCTACACACCCTGACGATTTCAACGGTGTATCGGGTGTGTAGATTGGCGCTGTGGTTCAAAGCCTGAAAGTTCTTACTTTATTATAGTAGTAAAGATATATTTATGTGTATAGACAAATGTAGCAAAATAGGCCATATTTAAAGATGCTTGCAGGCTTTATTGTGATATAAATAAGCCATTCATATAGAGTCTGTTTTCTATACACATAATCATGTGACATGTGATGTCAGTCAAGGGGTGTGAAGACGATGTATATACACATTGCACGTGAACAAGGGCTTTAGGGCTTGAAACGCGTTGTGTTGGGTCGAAAATAAAAAGATTCTTGCCCAAGAAAACTGTGGGGTCTGCGTCTCTTTCTTCATCGTACCGCCAGCGGCGGGATTCGGAAGTGGCTGGAGAAGCTCGGATATATATATATTTATATTTTTTTTTGTTGGACTTAGCCCTTTTGGCTAACGTTCCCTAAACGTTCTGCTTTCCCCCTGGACCATTTTTCTGGCATAGTGTTGCCAACCTAGATGCTTTGGGCACTTTGCCACTGCTGATCGGAAGAAGGCAAACGCCCAAATGCATCATGCTAAACAAAGCTGTCATTAAAGAATTACCGAAGCTCCATGTTGTGTCCTCTGGCTTCTTTCACGGAGGGGTCTTTGATGGATAGTTTACGTGCCTGCCAGCAGCACATTGAGAGGACTTGTTCCGCAAAGCGTCCTGCGAGTGTTGGCATCTTCACAGTTATTCACCCGAGGGATCGGATATCGCAGGACCGCCACAGAATCAAAACAGGCAAGCGGCCACTGTCAGGCACAGCCTGTGACGTCACAGCGAAGCAGGATCACTGTATCCCAGTTTCATGGCCCGATTTGACTTTGATGTTGGGGCTGGAACGTTGGGGACCCGGGCGAATGCTGGACAGTTATTCACGGTATTACTTCACATCTACAATATCCCCACCCCTTGCCCGGAATTACAGCTTTCATTTTAAGTTAAAACATCATGGCTCCACACACAGTACTCACCAGAACATTGCATTATGGGAGCTGAAGTTCACTAACATCAAACTGCAGCTGAGAGTGATTAGGAGGAGCCAGCTGACCTCCCATGAATGGAAGGACCTGAGAATATCAATGGCGTTAGAAGGAGTTTTCCCAGTTGAGCTAGCAAGGAAGAAGGCAAACGCCGAAATGCATCATGCCAAACAAAACTGTTATTAAAGCATTACCGAAAGCTTCCCGTTGATATATATATTGATGTGATCAAGGCCGCAGGGACGGCCGAAACGCGTCGTGACATGCTGTATTTTGGGCAATAAATGTATGCTGCTACATAAGTTGGTCCTTGCCTCGGGTTTCTGCCTGGGGGCAGAGTGCTGCTGCTGCTGCGAGGTATTGCAGATATATATATATATATATATATATATATATATATATATATATATATAATTATATATATATATATATAATTATATATATATATATATATATATATATACATATATATATATATATATATATATATATCCCTGCTGCGAGGTATTGCAGATATATATATATCAGCGCACCTCCTTTGAAGAAAGGAGTAGAAGCCACAGGGGGCGTACCAAGGAGCCATTTTTTTCTCATGAGTCCATCAGGCAAATGCATTTCGGCCGTGAGGCCTTCTTCGGTGCCCAGTAATGCTGAAATGAACAAGCCCCTTCTCCCTGAGCTGCTATAATCATCCTGCTCAGTTCTGATAGGTTGTGACCCAGTCCCTCCCACTCCGGCCGGAGCGGGATGTCCGACGTGCAGTCCCCGAGAGTTCAATAGACTACACGTCCCAGAATGCTCAGTTCCAGCAAACGGAATCCATAGGGTAGGGAAACACCACACTGGATGAAAATAACTGGCAGGTAAGTCAAGGAGCGGAGCGTGCCACCATTTCTCTGTATTCTTGAGTGAAAGGCGCTCCCTCGGGTCCCCACATCGCAACAACCATAAGCACCCAGGTGCCCTTTCCGCGTGGATCCGAGTGGCCGAGTGGCCATACACCGAGCCCAATGTGAGGCGGAATTGCCTCAACAACGCTTCTCCTTCTCCTGGGGTCATATGGTGGACTCCGGATAATCTGCTACCACTGAAACGCCCAATCAGCAGCCGGAGCTGCCGCTGCCAATGATTCCGGTATCACTTATGAAGCGTGGGCTTCTGTACCGTGTCACAGGCAAAACACGGTAAATTGATATCAGCGCACCTCCTTTGAAGAAAAGAGTAGAAGCGACAGGGGGGGTGTACCAAGGAGCCATTTTATTCTCATGAGTGCATCAGGCAAATGCATTTCGGCCGTGAGGCCTTCTTCGGTGCCCAGTAATGCTGAAATGAACAAGCCCCTTCTCCCTGAGCTGCTATAATTATCCTGCTCAGTTCTGATAGGTTGTGACCCAGTCCCTCCCACGCCGGCCGGAGCGGGATGTCCGACGTGAAGTCCCCGAGAGTTCAATAGACTACACGTCCCAGAATGCTCAGTTCCAGCAAACGGAATCCATAGGGTAGGGAAACACCACACTGGATGAAAATAACTGGCAGGTAAGTCAAGGAGCGGAGCGTGCCACCATTTCTCTGTCTTCTTGAGTGAAAGGCGCTCCCTCGGGTCCCCACATCGCAACAACCATAAGCACCCAGGTGTCCTTTCCGCGTGGATCCGAGTGGCCATACACCGAGCCCAATGTGAGGCGGAATTGCCTCAACAACGCTTCTCCTTCTCCTGGGGTCATATGGTGGACTCCGGAAAATCTGCTACCACAGAAACGCCCAATCAGCAGCCGGAGCTGCCGCTGCCAATGATTCCGGTATCACTTATGAAGCGTGGGCTTCTTTACCGCGTCACAGGCAAAACACGGTGAATTGATATCAGCGCACCTCCTTTGAAGAAAAGAGTAGAAGCCACAGGGGGTGTACCAAGGAGCCACTTTATTCTCATGAGTGCATCAGGCAAATGCATTTCGGCCGTGAGGCCTTCTTCGGTGCCCAGTAATGCTGAAATGAACAAGCCCCTTCTCCCTGAGCTGCTATAATCATCCTGCTCAGTTCTGATAGGTTGTGACGCAGTCCCTCCTACTCCGGCCGGAGCGGGATGTCCGACGTGCAGTCCCCGAGAGTTCAATAGACTACACGTCCCAGAATGCTCAGTTCCAGCAAACGGAATCCATAGGGTAGGGAAACATCACACTGGATGAAAAAAACTGGCAGGTAAGTCAAGGAGCGGAGAGTGCCACCATTTCTCTGTATTCTTGAGTGAAAGGCGCTCCCTCGGGTCCCCACATCGCAACAACCATAAACACCCAGGCGTCCTTTCCGCGTGGATCCGAGTGGCCGAGTGGCCATACACCGAGCCCAATGTGAGGCGGAATTGCCTCAACAACGCTTCTCCTTCTCCTGGGGTCATATGGTGGACTCCGGATAATCTGCTACCACAGAAACCCCCAATCAGCAGCCGGAGCTGCCGCTGCCAATGATTCCGGTATCACTTATGAAGCGTGGGCTTCTGTACCGTGTCACAGGCAAAACACGGTGAATTGATATCAGCGCACCTCCTTTGAAGAAAAGAGTAGAAGCCACGGGGGGGGTACCAAGGAGCCATTTTATTCTCATATATATACTCAGTGAATCACTCATGACATCACTGATGACGTCACACTATAACGTGTGTGAAACCTATGGTTTTTTCAGTGAATTTCTAAGGTTTTTCAAATGCTAATTCCTAACTATAACGTGTCTGAAACCTATGTTTTTTTTTGTGAATTTCAAAGGTTTTGTAAATGATAATTTTAAAATGTATTAATTGTTATATTTCTTTATACTAATTTACTACATTGATTTAAAGTATTTATTTTTAGATATTTTATTTTTTAAATTACATTACATATTTTTAATATAAATTGAAAAAAAATGATTTTAAAAATATTGAAATTGTAATATATATTTTTTTATTTATATATATTTTATATAGCAGGCAATGATATCCTATGGAAGGAAATTCAAGTTACTGGTAAGTACAGTTAAATTTACTTTTCAGAAATAGTAGAGAGCTGAAAGATGCAGCACTGAGGTCTCTCCTGATAACAGGTGAGGAAATCGGAATTCGTAGTTCGGCTAATTTTTGAGGAATTTTTTAAAGTTCCAAAACTCCACACTTAGAAGAATTTCCAAGTGAAACCAGTCAATGTTAGCCTATGGAAGGAAATTCAAGTTACTGTAAGTATGGTTAGAATTACTTTTCAGGATCAGTACTCAGCTGAAAGATGCAGCACTGAGATCTCTCCTGATAACAGTTAAGTAAATCGGAATTCGTAGTTTGACTGATTTTCAGAGGAATTTTTTAAAGTTCCAAAACTCCACACACAAGAATTTCGAAGTGAAACCAGTCAATGTTAGCCTATGGAAGGAAATTCAAGTTACTGTAAGTATGGTTAGAATTACTTTTCAGGATCAGCAGTGCACTCAAAGACGCAGCACTGAGGTCTCTCCTGATAACAGTTAAGTAAATTGGATTTCGTAGTTCGGCTGAATTCAGAGGAATTTTTTAAAGTTCCAAAACTCCACACTTAAAAAAAATTCCAAGTGAAACCAGTCAATGTTAGCCTATGGAAGGAAATTCAAGTTACTGTAAGTATGGTTACATTTACTTTTCAGGGTCCGTCCTGGGCTCAAAGATAAAGCACTGACGTCTCTCGTGATAACAGGTGTGTAAATCGGAATTCGTAGTTCGACTGATTTTAGAGGAATTTTTTAAACTTCCAAAACTCCACACTTAGAAAAATTTCCAAGTGAAACCAGTCAATGTTAGCCTATGGAAGGAAATGCAAGTTACTGTAACTACGATTAGAATTACTTTTCAAGATCAGTTGTGGGCTGAAAAATGCAGCACTGAGGTCTCCCCTGATAACAGATGAGTAAATCGGAATTCGTAGTTCAACTGATTTTTGAGGAATTTTTTAAACTTCCAAAACTCCACACTTAGAAAAATTTCCAAGTGAAACCAGTCAATGTTAGCCTACGGAAGGAAATTCAAGTTACTGTAAGTATGGTGACGTATACTTTTCAGGGTCGGTCCTGGGCTCAAAGATGCAGCACTGACGTCTCTCGTGATAACAGGTGAGTAAATCGGAATTCGTACTTCGGCTGATTTTAGAGGAATATTTCGCTCAATAGTGAAGGAAGGGGCGGGGCCTGAGGTGACATGTGTGCACACACGCCCTTTGGCCCGTTTTAGGTTGGGGAATATATTCCTCTTTAATCCTGAGGTCACCTGTGAGCCAACTAGCCCACCAGGTACCTCCAGTATGCGCCAGGGAGCTGCGTTGCAGAGAGGTGTTCAGAGGGCACGCCCCCTTTTTACAACACTCTGCAACGCAGCTCCGTGACGCTTACTGGAGGCACCTGTTGGATAGAAGAGGAATATATTCCCCAACCTAAAATGCACCACAGGGCGTGTTTGCACACGTCACCTCAAGCCCCGACCCCTACCTTCACCTCTGTGCAAACATGCCCCGTAACATTGGGGGATTAAGTCCCCTTGCATACTGGGGGCATACTGGGGGTCCCTGGGGGCATACTAGCCCACCAGGAACCTCCAGTATGCACCAGGGAGCTACATTGCAGAGAGGTGTAATGAGGACCTCCAAGCCCGCAGTGCACCCACCAACTAGATTAATAATATAATCCATGGCGGGTCGGCAGTGGTCTGTTAGGCTCATAGGAAAGCCTAACATTCAGTGAGCACCAAATACATGTTCCTGCACGGTGTGGCATGCATTATGTCTTGCATGTCACATGGGGGTGCAATTTCAAGGGGGCAAATCATGTGCCCACCTGAATCCACCCCTAGGCACAAGAGTGACCAGGGGCCTTGTTAAGGGTCCCTTAGTTGCCTCTATTCCACCCTTTTCATGCTGGGCTCACCACCATGAAATGGCCGGTGGACTGGCAACTCATAATATGCTCGGCGGTGCGCAGCGGCACCGGCAGCATATTACTACCCTTGACTGCTGCACCACTGCCATGGCATCCTGGATCCCGGCGATCCTCTGGCGGTCCAACTGCCACATTCACAATAGTATGCTGTCGTGGCCGTGGTTGGACCACCACCGCGAGTAAGGCAGTCCTGTGGACCACCGTACTCGTAATAAGGCCCTTAGAGTGTGGCACACCAGGTTACTCTGTTGCTATATTATAAGTCCATTAAGTCCATTGGGATGAGATGTCCGTCATGTTTGTGAGGGGTGACCCGTCCGCCAAACTCTAAATCAGGCCCTCATTCTTTATGCTGCTCTTGTTGGGGCCACAAGCAGTTGGCCCAAGGGACACAGACTATTGTTAAAGCACCAGGCCCGACCTCTGACACTGGCTTTCCTAAACTTCCACCTGGATGTGTGATCTTGGACAGATCGCAGAATCTCTTTGTCCTAGTTAGTCCAACTCTTGAAAAGTCGCTCACCGAACCAAAACATCTTGATTTATCGCGGTCAGGTGGGGATCTCTGGATAATGTTCAGTGTCAGGGGTGGTTGTCTTTTAAGGGTTTTAGAAACCCACCGGACCCGTCTTTACACCATCCCGACGCAGAAGGTAAGCCAGTGGAGGCTAAAGTGCTTTAAAGAACATAGGTGATGTGGTAATCCAGGGTAATTACTGCGCGCCAGCGTAAAGAGGGGGGAGGGCGTGGCATCTTGTAAACGTTGGCATTCCAATTCGAATTTCAAAACTTGAATTTCAAAATTGAAATTAATAAATGCGGATTCTCGAATGCATATTGCTCTCCAAGGTTTATTTGTAAGTAAATAAATATTCGTATTAAGGGATTCTCCGCGGTGCGTTTCTGCACAAATTCTGCTATGCTGTTGTAAATGTGACCCAGACAGCGGATCAGAGCGGTTTGGGGGGCACCTGGGAGGCCCCCGGCACGCTGTAAACTCATCTGTTCACAAACACTGCAGATCCGATGAGTTACTGGTCAGGTGTATTGATCTAATGCCCTGTGATCGCCTCTCCAAACATCGCATCAGACACCGGAGAGGGTAAAGTGCAGTTTAAACTCCCAACTGCATCTCAGGGGCCTGTTTGAAGAAGGCAAGTGGGTGTGAGCAGGCTTCGCCGTCGGTGGGTGTGAGCAGCCTTCCCTCCAGTGAGTGTGAGCTGCCTTCCCCCTCCCGCTGCTTTGCATATTAATACCCTCATTACACCTCTGAATGGAGACCCTCTCTTAACGGCCTCTTCCCTTCCTTCATCCAGAGTTTGCGGGCCCCAGAGGAGAGCGGACGCGCTTCCACGCAGCTGCCCAGCCTGGATCCACAGAGGTCACAGCTCACAGGCACTGCTGCGTCCACGGATCTTCACTGGACTGCCCCAGGCCACTACACTGAGGCCACTGCACCACAGCACTGCACCCCAGCCTCAGTGCAGCCTAAAGCCTGGCTGCACGCGCACACCCTCTGCTCACAGGCACTGCTGCATCTACGGATTTTTACTGGACCGCCACAGGCCACTGCCACCACAGCACTGCACCCCAGCCTCAGTGCAGCCTAAAGCCTGGCTGCACGCGCACACCCTGAGCTCACTGCGGCGCCTTACCCAGTGCACCCAGACCGCACTGCCCTGAGCCCAGACCGCACTCATCCATTCCTGCTCCTTAGACCCAGAGGCCCAACTAGAGCCACATTTTGGGGGGGCTATGAAAAAATTTGGGGATTCGGGGGGCTGAAACATTAAGCAGTAGGTAGAGTGGCGCTGCAGGGGCTCTTAGAAGGGGTGAAACATCAACAAAGCCTCTTTAACATGCACATGGTCTTTTAAAGACCTGTGAAGAGCTCGGGTGCGGCTGTGTGTGTGCCCGGGTGCTGGCTGAGCCTGGGCTGCCACACACGACGGGGGGGGGGGGCTGAAGCCCCTTGAGTCCAAAGGGTGTTGCGCGCCTGCTAGACCCCACCGCATTACATACAGTAGGCTTGCATAACATAACCCATCCATCCCAGCCGCACTGCACTCTCAGGCTTCCTTGCAGCCCCGACCCGCACTGCCATCCCCAGACTCCGCGCTACCGCTATAACTTATACTGTGCACTGCAACTACCAGTGCACCAGGCATTGAACTGCATACCTAACCTCCACTGCATCGACAGACCGGCCACTGCACGGCAGACTCCAGTGCTCCCCAATCAATCAGACCTTGCACTATTACACAGGCCGGCCACTGCATGCCAGACTCCAGTGCTCCCAAGACCTTGCAGCATTCCACAGACTTGCTACTGCACGCCAGACTCCAGTGGCCCCCAGACCTCCCACTATTCCACCAACCACCCACTGCACGCCAGACTCCAGTGGCCCCCAGACCTCCCACTATCCCACAGACCGGCCGCTGCGCGCCAGACTCCAGTGCCCCCCCAGACCTCGCAGTATTCCACAGAGAGGCCACTGCACACCAGACTCTAGTGCCCCTCACCCAGCTCTTGCACTCCTAACCCCTAGGTCTGGCACTGCACCTTACACCTTGGCACACATACCTCACCGAAGGCCGGCTAAATGCTGCAGATGTTGCAGGGCGCAGCCTTCCCGGGCTTCAGCCACCTGTAGACAGACTCCGACCTCCCGAGGGCGGCCCCGGAACTGCCTCCTAAGAGCTGCTTCAACATCGACTCCATCCTGGCCACGAGGCCGCCTCGTGTCCCAGCAGCTGCCCCCGTGCCCTACGGGGTTGTACCCTACTATCCCGGTCTGTACCTGTACAGGAGCGCGGGGTTCAAGAGCCTGGCAGCGGACGAGCAGCCAGACACCCCCCATGGAGCATACCCCTGCACGGACCCAAGGTGTATGCAAGGTAAGAGGGGCACTGCCCAGCGTCAAGGGTACCTACTCGTACCCCGCTATTTTTTTTAAAAAGAAATACATTTTTTTGGGGGCCTTGGGGGTCCTTGTGGGACCCCCTGAGCAGGCCTAGGGGCTCAGGGTGTTTCTAACCTGCCCCCTTTTTACATTCTGCGCATTTTTTTCCTGCTTTCTTGTGCCTCGGTTCTACCGAGTCACAAGATGGCTGCCAACACTTCCTGTTTTGGAGCGTTGACAGCCAATTAGCATTCAGCTCGTGCTCGGGAAGGTATGCGTACTGTAAGCTTACGGTAAGCTCTTCAAGATATATCTATGATTTTCTCAGGAACTACTGAACGGATTTACACCATTTAACAAAAAGGGTGATCTGCGAACCGAACTATACCTTTTTGCCAAATTCGGTGTAATTCCGTTCAGCCGTTCGGTCTGTAGCCCAGACTAAAGGTCCTATGGAAAATTGCATGGGGAAAACACGTTTTGGGACCCCCCTTTTTTCTCAGCCCCCGCTTGATGAATCAACCCCAAACTTTCAGGGAAGGAGCGGAGCAGGCACTCTTCTTGGAGAATTCCGCGAAGATTCGCCCACTGGCGAAAAAGTTAATCCAAATAGAATGTTGCGGATTTCCTATGGAAACGAGGTCCTAACTATGACTACCTACTGGCGACCGCCAGAAGGTAATATGTGTGTGTGTGTATATATGTATAATGCAGGGCATGCAAATTTGGCATGAACAAAACCCACTTTCAAACTGCTTTTGGGAACCATTTGGTTCCCATCTCTGGCTGCTACAACTGCAAAACGGAATTCGCAGTATATGTCCTGACGTGCACTTGTGGCCTTAATTATATAGGCAGTACCAAACAACAAGTGCACGTCGGGATACTGAAACACCTGAGAGCTATCTTGCATAGCGACCCGTCCTATCCGGTAGCACGGCACTTTAAATCCAAACACAATAAAGACCTGAATTGTCTTACATATTATGTGGTAGGTGCCGTCCCCAAATTACGAAGAGGGGGTGATAGAGAGCAGTTACTTAGACAGCTAGAGACGAACAATATACTACAGTTTGATAGTAGATGGCCCAATGGGTTGAATAACTACGAAGATATGTACACCCATTTATAAAGCAGTCTCAGATGTACATCTTCTCCGTCTTTCTCTGGGTATGCACATCTGTTCGCTGACCCGACTATTCACATAAGATCTGTGGATTAATTTAGAACCTAGGTAAAGCTGTCAGGTTCCCTGTGGCCCATCGATTCTGAAATTCATGAAGATTGTATAGTCACAAGGTGCAGTATTCCTAATATCTTTCGATACTGTCATATAGAGGCAGTCAGGTTCCCTGTTGCCTCTAACCTCGTTTCGTTTTTTGTATATTTTTGTATATATTGTACAGTTCCTGCCTCCGGTAAAGCCCACTGGGTTTATGTGGTGCTCACTGTTTTTACACTTGATGATATGGGTGGTTTTAACATTTGTAAGAATTTTATGTTTTTCAATGAAATGTTGGTTTACTCCTAGGTTTTATTGTAATTACATATTTAATCATAATAGTTTTTAAACGCTCATGTACATCTTTGCTGTAGCACTTTTGTCCATCATAAATTTTGCACTTGCACAGAATCCACTTTGTTGTTATTTTACAATTTTAACAGGCATTTTTTCGCCCTATTTATATTCTTATATGCTTTTTTTACCTTGGAGAATGTCTTGTCCCTTATGCTAAAAATAGTGTTATTAGCTTTTCTAAATTACTCAAAAAATTGTTTTATGTTGTATTGCAGGAAGACCGAAAACTAGGGAATTATCCTGGAAGACTCCAATATCCTGCGATACAGGAATATCTTGCATTTACGCTGCTATATTTATTACTACTATGTAAAAATAGTGCAATTTCTTTAGCGTTGAATTTTCTGTTTTTATGAGGAATTTTAGTCCTATGACAGAATTTATTTAATGTTATATTCCGATCATATGAAGATTTAATGTAAAGTATCTCTTCTATTTTTCTGGTCAGGTGATCGCTGTAACCTTTTGCACTGAGGGGCGTGGTGTGTTATCACAAGCATTTAAAAAAGAAAAAAATTCTGTAACAACTTGACATGTGACCAAGGGCCTACGGGCCCGAAACGAGTCGTGCTGTTGTTGCCTCACCTGCACATTAAAAATTAACCGGAAGCCAGATCCTGTGGTCCGTCTCTCCCTTCTCGCTTTGCCGAACTTGGGTGATTGGAAGTGGCGTGTGTGCTGTTTTGATATATATATATATATATATATATATATATATATATATATATATATATATATATATATATATATATATATATATATATATATATCCAACAAAAGCAGATTCCCTTTTCAAAAAGAGCCAGCAGAGACCACGTGTTTGGCAGTAGATTTATTTCAAACAGGCAGCTTGCTTGCACAAATCCAGTCAATGCGCCAATGTCCTTTTCAAAGCCAAACGCGTTTCGAGTATCCCCTTCGTCAGTGGCTTTCTTGGAAGGCAGAAAAATTGCGGTTTACTGGCATTTCCAAATTTATCCTTCTCCCGCCCTGTTGGGCGTGGCCAGATGGCCTTGTGGGAGATGTAGTCCATGCCATTTTGATTACCTCAGTGGGTCCGCAATATTCGCTCATCTTTTCCACAATTATTTCACTTTGCTCATTCTTTGGTCCGTGCCCTGCTTTGCAGCTGTCTGTTCTACTGCGAGCACACACTTGAACTGCTATGATGCGTGTTCGTTCTCTTCCTGGTTGATGCAGCATCTCATGACGCCACCTCAGGCCTGCACTCGGCAGTCGGCTCTTCTTACGACCTGGGACGGCCGGTAAACATCCAACAAAAGCAGATTCCCTTTTCAAAAAGAGCCAGCAGAGACCACGTGTTTGGCAGTAGATTTATTTCAAACAGGCAGCTTGCTTGCACAAATCCAGTCAATGCGCCAATGTCCTTTTCAAAGCCAAACGCGTTTCGAGTATCCCCTTCGTCAGTGGCTTTCTTGGAAGGCAGAAAAATTGCGGTTTACTGGCATTTCCAAATTTATCCTTCTCCCGCCCTGTTGGGCGTGGCCAGATGGCCTTGTGGGAGATGTAGTCCATGCCATTTTGATTACCTCAGTGGGTCCGCAATATTCGCTCATCTTTTCCACAATTATTTCACTTTGCTCATTCTTTGGTCCGTGCCCTGCTTTGCAGCTGTCTGTTCTACTGCGAGCACACACTTGAACTGCTATGATGCGTGTTCGTTCTCTTCCTGGTTGATGCAGCATCTCATGACGCCACCTCAGGCCTGCACTCGGCAGTCGGCTCTTCTTACGACCTGGGACGGCCGGTAAACATCCAACAAAAGCAGATTCCCTTTTCAAAAAGAGCCAGCAGAGACCACGTGTTTGGCAGTAGATTTATTTCAAACAGGCAGCTTGCTTGCACAAATCCAGTCAATGCGCCAATGTCCTTTTCAAAGCCAAACGCGTTTCGAGTATCCCCTTCGTCAGTGGCTTTCTTGGAAGGCAGAAAAATTGCGGTTTACTGGCATTTCCAAATGTATCCTTCTCCCGCCCTGTTGGGCGTGGCCAGATGGCCTTGTGGGAGATGTAGTCCATGCCATTTTGATTACCTCAGTGGGTCCGCAATATTCGCTCATCTTTTCCACAATTATTTCACTTTGCTCATTCTTTGGTCCGTGCCCTGCTTTGCAGCTGTCTGTTCTACTGCGAGCACACACTTGAACTGCTATGATGCGTGTTCGTTCTCTTCCTGGTTGATGCAGCATCTCATGACGCCACCTCAGGCCTGCACTCGGCAGTCGGCTCTTCTTACGACCTGGGACGGCCGGTAAACATCCAACAAAAGCAGATTCCCTTTTCAAAAAGAGCCAGCAGAGACCACGTGTTTGGCAGTAGATTTATTTCAAACAGGCAGCTTGCTTGCACAAATCCAGTCAATGCGCCAATGTCCTTTTCAAAGCCAAACGCGTTTCGAGTATCCCCTTCGTCAGTGGCTTTCTTGGAAGGCAGAAAAATTGCGGTTTACTGGCATTTCCAAATTTATCCTTCTCCCGCCCTGTTGGGCGTGGCCAGATGGCCTTGTGGGAGATGTAGTCCATGCCATTTTGATTACCTCAGTGGGTCCGCAATATTCGCTCATCTTTTCCACAATTATTTCACTTTGCTCATTCTTTGGTCCGTGCCCTGCTTTGCAGCTGTCTGTTCTACTGCGAGCACACACTTGAACTGCTATGATGCGTGTTCGTTCTCTTCCTGGTTGATGCAGCATCTCATGACGCCACCTCAGGCCTGCACTCGGCAGTCGGCTCTTCTTACGACCTGGGACGGCCGGTAAACATCCAACAAAAGCAGATTCCCTTTTCAAAAAGAGCCAGCAGAGACCACGTGTTTGGCAGTAGATTTATTTCAAACAGGCAGCTTGCTTGCACAAATCCAGTCAATGCGCCAATGTCCTTTTCAAAGCCAAACGCGTTTCGAGTATCCCCTTCGTCAGTGGCTTTCTTGGAAGGCAGAAAAATTGCGGTTTACTGGCATTTCCAAATTTATCCTTCTCCCGCCCTGTTGGGCGTGGCCAGATGGCCTTGTGGGAGATGTAGTCCATGCCATTTTGATTACCTCAGTGGGTCCGCAATATTCGCTCATCTTTTCCACAATTATTTCACTTTGCTCATTCTTTGGTCCGTGCCCTGCTTTGCAGCTGTCTGTTCTACTGCGAGCACACACTTGAACTGCTATGATGCGTGTTCGTTCTCTTCCTGGTTGATGCAGCATCTCATGACGCCACCTCAGGCCTGCACTCGGCAGTCGGCTCTTCTTACGACCTGGGACGGCCGGTAAACATCCAACAAAAGCAGATTCCCTTTTCAAAAAGAGCCAGCAGAGACCACGTGTTTGGCAGTAGATTTATTTCAAACAGGCAGCTTGCTTGCACAAATCCAGTCAATGCGCCAATGTCCTTTTCAAAGCCAAACGCGTTTCGAGTATCCCCTTCGTCAGTGGCTTTCTTGGAAGGCAGAAAAATTGCAGTTTACTGGCATTTCCAAATTTATCCTTCTCCCGCCCTGTTGGGCGTGGCCAGATGGCCTTGTGGGAGATGTAGTCCATGCCATTTTGATTACCTCAGTGGGTCCGCAATATTCGCTCATCTTTTCCACAATTATTTCACTTTGCTCATTCTTTGGTCCGTGCCCTGCTTTGCAGCTGTCTGTTCTACTGCGAGCACACACTTGAACTGCTATGATGCGTGTTCGTTCTCTTCCTGGTTGATGCAGCATCTCATGACGCCACCTCAGGCCTGCACTCGGCAGTCGGCTCTTCTTACGACCTGGGACGGCCGGTAAACATCCAAGCAAGCAAGCAAGCTGCCTGTTTGAAATAAATCTACTGCCAAACACGTGGTCTCTGCTGGCTCTTTTTGAAAAGGGAATCTGCTTTTGTTGGATGTTTACCGGCCGTCCCAGGTCGTAAGAAGAGCCGACTGCCGAGTGCAGGCCTGAGGTGGCGTCATGAGATGCTGCATCAACCAGGAAGAGAACGAACACGCATCATAGCAGTTCAAGTGTGTGCTCGCAGTAGAACAGACAGCTGCAAAGCAGGGCACGGACCAAAGAATGAGCAAAGTGAAATAATTGTGGAAAAGATGAGCGAATATTGCGGACCCACTGAGGTAATCAAAATGGCATGGACTACATCTCCCACAAGGCCATCTGGCCACGCCCAACAGGGCGGGAGAAGGATAAATTTGGAAATGCCAGTAAACCGCAATTTTTCTGCCTTCCAAGAAAGCCACTGACGAAGGGGATACTCGAAACGCGTTTGGCTTTGAAAAGGACATTGGCGCATTGACTGGATTTGTGCAAGCAAGCTGCCTGTTTGAAATAAATCTACTGCCAAACACGTGGTCTCTGCTGGCTCTTTTTGAAAAGGGAATCTGCTTTTGTTGGATGTTTACCGGCCGTCCCAGGTCGTAAGAAGAGCCGACTGCCGAGTGCAGGCCTGAGGTGGCGTCATGAGATGCTGCCTCAACCAGGAAGAGAACGAACACGCATCATAGCAGTTCAAGTGTGTGCTCGCAGTAGAACAGACAGCTGCAAAGCAGGGCACGGACCAAAGAATGAGCAAAGTGAAATAATTGTGGAAAAGATGAGCGAATATTGCGGACCCACTGAGGTAATCAAAATGGCATGGACTACATCTCCCACAAGGCCATCTGGCCACGCCCAACAGGGCGGGAGAAGGATAAATTTGGAAATGCCAGTAAACCGCAATTTTTCTGCCTTCCAAGAAAGCCACTGACGAAGGGGATACTCGAAACGCGTTTGGCTTTGAAAAGGACATTGGCGCATTGACTGGATTTGTGCAAGCAAGCTGCCTGTTTGAAATAAATCTACTGCCAAACACGTGGTCTCTGCTGGCTCTTTTTGAAAAGGGAATCTGCTTTTGTTGGATGTTTACCGGCCGTCCCAGGTCGTAAGAAGAGCCGACTGCCGAGTGCAGGCCTGAGGTGGCGTCATGAGATGCTGCATCAACCAGGAAGAGAACGAACACGCATCATAGCAGTTCAAGTGTGTGCTCGCAGTAGAACAGACAGCTGCAAAGCAGGGCACGGACCAAAGAATGAGCAAAGTGAAATAATTGTGGAAAAGATGAGCGAATATTGCGGACCCACTGAGGTAATCAAAATGGCATGGACTACATCTCCCACAAGGCCATCTGGCCACGCCCAACAGGGCGGGAGAAGGATACATTTGGAAATGCCAGTAAACCGCAATTTTTCTGCCTTCCAAGAAAGCCACTGACGAAGGGGATACTCGAAACGCGTTTGGCTTTGAAAAGGACATTGGCGCATTGACTGGATTTGTGCAAGCAAGCTGCCTGTTTGAAATAAATCTACTGCCAAACACGTGGTCTCTGCTGGCTCTTTTTGAAAAGGGAATCTGCTTTTGTTGGATGTTTACCGGCCGTCCCAGGTCGTAAGAAGAGCCGACTGCCGAGTGCAGGCCTGAGGTGGCGTCATGAGATGCTGCATCAACCAGGAAGAGAACGAACACGCATCATAGCAGTTCAAGTGTGTGCTCGCAGTAGAACAGACAGCTGCAAAGCAGGGCACGGACCAAAGAATGAGCAAAGTGAAATAATTGTGGAAAAGATGAGCGAATATTGCGGACCCACTGAGGTAATCAAAATGGCATGGACTACATCTCCCACAAGGCCATCTGGCCACGCCCAACAGGGCGGGAGAAGGATACATTTGGAAATGCCAGTAAACCGCAATTTTTCTGCCTTCCAAGAAAGCCACTGACGAAGGGGATACTCGAAACGCGTTTGGCTTTGAAAAGGACATTGGAGCATTGACTGGATTTGTGCAAGCAAGCTGCCTGTTTGAAATAAATCTACTGCCAAACACGTGGTCTCTGCTGGCTCTTTTTGAAAAGGGAATCTGCTTTTGTTGGATGTTTACCGGCCGTCCCAGGTCGTAAGAAGAGCCGACTGCCGAGTGCAGGCCTGAGGTGGCGTCATGAGATGCTGCATCAACCAGGAAGAGAACGAACACGCATCATAGCAGTTCAAGTGTGTGCTCGCAGTAGAACAGACAGCTGCAAAGCAGGGCACGGACCAAAGAATGAGCAAAGTGAAATAATTGTGGAAAAGATGAGCGAATATTGCGGACCCACTGAGGTAATCAAAATGGCATGGACTACATCTCCCACAAGGCCATCTGGCCACGCCCAACAGGGCGGGAGAAGGATAAATTTGGAAATGCCAGTAAACCGCAATTTTTCTGCCTTCCAAGAAAGCCACTGACGAAGGGGATACTCGAAACGCGTTTGGCTTTGAAAAGGACATTGGCGCATTGACTGGATTTGTGCAAGCAAGCTGCCTGTTTGAAATAAATCTACTGCCAAACACGTGGTCTCTGCTGGCTCTTTTTGAAAAGGGAATCTGCTTTTGTTGGATGTTTACCGGCCGTCCCAGGTCGTAAGAAGAGCCGACTGCCGAGTGCAGGCCTGAGGTGGCGTCATGAGATGCTGCATCAACCAGGAAGAGAACGAACACGCATCATAGCAGTTCAAGTGTGTGCTCGCAGTAGAACAGACAGCTGCAAAGCAGGGCACGGACCAAAGAATGAGCAAAGTGAAATAATTGTGGAAAAGATGAGCGAATATTGCGGACCCACTGAGGTAATCAAAATGGCATGGACTACATCTCCCACAAGGCCATCTGGCCACGCCCAACAGGGCGGGAGAAGGATAAATTTGGAAATGCCAGTAAACCGCAATTTTTCTGCCTTCCAAGAAAGCCACTGACGAAGGGGATACTCGAAACGCGTTTGGCTTTGAAAAGGACATTGGCGCATTGACTGGATTTGTGCAAGCAAGCTGCCTGTTTGAAATAAATCTACTGCCAAACACGTGGTCTCTGCTGGCTCTTTTTGAAAAGGGAATCTGCTTTTGTTGGATATATATATATATATATATATATATATCTATACGCTCCAAAATTACCGCACTACGAATCCCCGAACACCGGGGCGACAGCTCATTGGAGCAGTCAAAATAAAGGTGTGGCAAGAAAAGCCGAAAGCTCTGTGAACCAGCCTATGATTAAGGTATACTTACCGAAACGCACCAGGCACATCCCAGCATGTGAGTTGGTCTGAGAGGGACTGTGGCTGCCAGAGTGCATTCCTGCCTGTGGGTAACTTTTGGAGCGTATATATTTACACGGCGGCCCAGTCGTGGGGAATGCACCACCGCCCGAACTGGTAAAGCGGACCATGGGGCTTGGAATCTTGACAAGTTCGCAACATGGGGCAGCACCGCCGAGAAATAGACCATGCACGTCCTGGGGCCCATCCAGGGAAATTATTTGGGACACATTGAAGACGACACCCATCTAAGGGGAAAATTACCGCACTACGAATCCCAGAACACCGGGGCGACAGCTCATTGGAGCAGTCAAAATAAAGGTGTGGCAAGAAAAGCCGAAAGCTCTGTGAACCAGCCTATGATTAAGGTATACTTACCAAAACGCGTCAGGCTACATCCCAGCATGTGAGTTGGTCTGAGAGGGACTGTGGCTGCCAGAGTGCGTTCCTGCCTGTGGGTAACTTTTGGAGCGTATATATTTACACGGCGGCTCAGCCGTGGGGAATGCACCACCGCCCGAACTGTTAAAGTTGACCATGGGGCTTGGAATCTTGACAAGTTCGCAACATGGGGCAGCACCGCCGAGAAATAGACCATGCACATCCTGGGGCCCATCCAGGGCAATGATTGGGGACACATTGAAGACGACACCCATCTAAGGGGAAAACTACCGCACTACGAATCCCAGAACACCGGGGCGAAAGCTCATTGGAGCAGTCAAAATAAAGGTGTGGCAAGAAAAGCCGAAAGCTCTGTGAACCAGCCTATGATTAAGGCTTACTTACCGAAAAGCGTCAGGCTATATCCCAGCATGTGAGTTGGTCTGAGAGGGACTGTGGCTGCCAGAGTGCGTTCCTGCCTGTGGGTAACTTTTGGAGCGTATATATTTACACGGCGGCCCAGCCGTGGGGAATGCACCACCGCCCGAACTGTTAAAGCGGACCATGGGGCTTGGAATCTTGACAAGTTCGCAACATGGGGCAGCACTGTCGAGAAATAGACCATGCACGTCCTGGGGCCCATCCAGGGCAATGATTGGGGACACATTGAAGACGACACCCATCTAAAGGGAAAATTACCGCACTACGAATCCCAGAACACCGGGGCGACAGCTCATTGGAGCAGTCAAAATAAAGGTCTGGCAAGAAAAGCCGAAAGCTCTGTGAACCAGCCTATGATTAAGGTATACTTACCGAAGCGTGTCAGGCTACATCCCAGCATGTGAGTTGGTCTGAGAGGGACTGTGGCTGCCAGAGTGCGTTCCTGCCTGTGGATAACTTTTGGAGCGTATATATTTACACGGTGGACCAGACGTGTGGAGTGCACCACCGCCCGAACTTTTAAAGCAGGCCATGGGGCTTGGAATCTTGACAAGTGCGCAACACTTTGCCAGCACCGCCGAGAAATAGACCATGCACGTCCTGGGGCCCATCCAGGGCAAGGATTGGGGACACATTGAACACGACACCCATCTAAGGTGAAAATTACCGCACTACGAATCCCAGAACACCGGGGCGACAGCTCATTGGAGCAGTCAAAATAAAGGGGTGGCAAGAAAAGCCGAAAGCTCTGTGAACCAGCCTAAGATTAAGGTATACTTACCGAAATGCGTCAGGCTACATCCCAGCATATGAGTTGGTCTGAGAGGGACTGTGGCTGCCAGAGTGCGTTCCTGCCTGTGCGTAACTTTTGGAGCGTATATATTTACACGGCGGCTCAGCCATGGAGAATGCACCACCGCCCGAACTGTTAAAGCGGACCATGGGGCTTGGAATCTTGACAAGTTCTTAACATGGGGCAGCACCGCCGAGAAATTGACCATGCACGTCCTGGGGCCCATCCAGGGCAATGATTGGGGACACATTGAAGACGACACCCATCTAAGGGGAAAATTACCGCACTACGAATCTCAGAACACCGGGGCGATAGCTCATTGGAGCAGTCAAAATAAAGGTGTGGCAAGAAAAGCTGAAAGCTCTGTGAACCAGCCTATGATTAAGGTATACTTACCAAAAACGCGTCAGGCTACATCCCAGCATGTGAGTTGGTCTGAGAGGGACTGTGGCTGCCAGAGTGCGTTCCTGCCTGTGGGTAACTTTTGGAGCGTATATATTTACACAGCGGCCCAGCCGTGGGGAATGCACCACCACCCGAACTGTTAAAGCAGACCATGGGGCTTGGAATCTTGACAAGTTCGCAACATGGGGCAGCACAGCCGAAAAATAGACCATGCACGTCCTGGGGCCCATCCAGGGCAATGATTGGGGACGCATTGAAGATGACACCCATCTAAGGGGAAAATTACCGCACTACGAATCCCAGAACACCGGGGCGACAGCTCATTGGAGCAGTCAAAATAAAGGTCTGGCAAGAAAAGCCGAAAGCTCTGTGAACCAGCCTATGATTAAGGTATACTTACCGAAGCGTGTCAGGCTACATCCCAGCATGTGAGTTGGTCTGAGAGGGACTGTGGCTGCCAGAGTGCGTTCCTGCCTGTGGATAACTTTTGGAGCGTATATATTTACACGGTGGACCAGACGTGTGGAGTGCACCACCGCCCGAACTTTTAAAGCGGACCATGGGGCTTGGAATCTTGACAAGTGCGCAACACTTTGCCAGCACCGCCGAGAAATAGACCATGCACGTCCTGGGGCCCATCCAGGGCAATGATTGGGGACACATTGAAGACGACACACATCGAAGGGGAAAATTACCGCACTACGAATCCCAGAACACCGGGGCGACAGCTCATTGGAGCAGTCAAAATAAAGGTGTGGCAAGAAAAGCCGAAAGCTCTGTGAACCAGCCTATGATTAAGGTATACTTACCGAAACGCGTCAGGCTACATCCCAGCATGTGAGTTGGTCTGAGAGGGACTGTGGCTGCCAGAGTGCGTTCCTGCCTGTGGGTAACTTTTGGAGTGTATATATTTACACGGCGGCCCAGCCGTGGGGAATGCACCACCGCCCGAACTGTTAAAGCGGACCATGGGGCTTGGAATCTTGACAAGTTCTTAACATGGGGCAGCACCGCCGAGAAATTGACCATGCACGTCCTGGGGCCCATCCAGGGCAATGATTGGGGACACATTGAAGACGACACCCATCTAAGGGGAAAATTACCGCACTACGAATCTCAGAACACCGGGGCGATAGCTCATTGGAGCAGTCAAAATAAAGGTGTGGCAAGAAAAGCTGAAAGCTCTGTGAACCAGCCTATGATTAAGGTATACTTACCAAAAACGCGTCAGGCTACATCCCAGCATGTGTGTTGGTCTGAGAGGGACTGTGGCTGCCAGAGTGCGTTCCTGCCTGTGGGTAACTTTTGGAGCGTATATATTTACACAGCGGCCCAGCCGTGGGGAATGCACCACCGCCCGAACTGTTAAAGCGGACCATGGGGCTTGGAATCTTGACAAGTTCGCAACATGGGGCAGCACTGTCGAGAAATAGACCATGCACGTCCTGGGGCCCATCCAGGGCAATGATTGGGGACACATTGAAGACGACACCCATCTAAAGGGAAAATTACCGCACTACGAATCCCAGAACACCGGGGCGACAGCTCATTGGAGCAGTCAAAATAAAGGTCTGGCAAGAAAAGCCGAAAGCTCTGTGAACCAGCCTATGATTAAGGTATACTTACCGAAGCGTGTCAGGCTACATCCCAGCATGTGAGTTGGTCTGAGAGGGACTGTGGCTGCCAGAGTGCGTTCCTGCCTGTGGATAACTTTTGGAGCGTATATATTTACACGGTGGACCAGACGTGTGGAGTGCACCACCGCCCGAACTTTTAAAGCAGGCCATGGGGCTTGGAATCTTGACAAGTGCGCAACACTTTGCCAGCACCGCCGAGAAATAGACCATGCACGTCCTGGGGCCCATCCAGGGCAAGGATTGGGGACACATTGAACACGACACCCATCTAAGGTGAAAATTACCGCACTACGAATCCCAGAACACCGGGGCGACAGCTCATTGGAGCAGTCAAAATAAAGGGGTGGCAAGAAAAGCCGAAAGCTCTGTGAACCAGCCTAAGATTAAGGTATACTTACCGAAATGCGTCAGGCTACATCCCAGCATATGAGTTGGTCTGAGAGGGACTGTGGCTGCCAGAGTGCGTTCCTGCCTGTGCGTAACTTTTGGAGCGTATATATTTACACGGCGGCTCAGCCATGGAGAATGCACCACCGCCCGAACTGTTAAAGCGGACCATGGGGCTTGGAATCTTGACAAGTTCGCAACATGGGGCAGCACCGCCGAGAAATTGACCATGCATGTCCTGGGGCTTATCCAGGGCAATGATTGGGGACACATTGAAGACGACACCCATCTAAGGGGAAAATTACCGCACTACGAATCCCAGAACACCGGTGCAACAGCTCATTGGAGCAGTCAAAATAAAGGTGTGGCAAGAAAAGCCGAAAGCTCTGTGAACCAGCCTATGATTAAGGTATACTTACCGGAACGCGTCAGGCTACATCCCAGCATGTGAATTGGTCTGAGAGGGACTGTGGCTGCCAGAGTGCGTTCCTACCTGTGGGTAACTTTTGGAGCGTATATATATATAGCTTTGTGAGCTCGTGAACAAGGATTCATATCCGAATTGCGTAGAGCTTGGATGATTTTCATGTGCCAGTTTGGAAATCAAGAACCTGCCGGGTACAGAGTTGAGTGTGCTTCCTCACAGTGGGTAACCTTTGTGTGATGAATAATTAGCGGCGTGTTCCAAGTCGCGAGGAAGCCCGCCGCTGTCATGCGGACCTGCGGTGTTGGAAAAACCGACGCTGTTAAAAGGACAACTCCACTCGCATGTGAGTGTTCATTGTAATACGGCGGGCGCTGTAGTTCCTGCTGACACTTACCCACTTGGGATTTCAAGAGACATTAATTTGCATCAACCTCATCACCCACTGGGGTTATACTGTTAGGTTTGGACTGCAAAAACCATAATGCAAAGCGGGACACATTCGTGCAAGCTAAAGACCTCGCCCAGATGGGAGGGGTCTGTCATTTAATAAAGTGCAGGTGTTCCAAACCTTTTGTTTGCTGCTGTATTGCTTTGTGAGCTCGTGAACAAGGATTCATTTCCGAAACGCGTAGAGCTTGGATGATTTTCATGTGCCAGTTTGGAAATCAAGAACCTGCCGAGACCTCACTGAATGAGGGTACGGAGTTGAGTGTGCTTCCTCACAGTGGGCAACCTTTGTGTGATGAATAATTAGCGGCGTGTTCCAAGTCGCGAGGAAGCCCGCCGCTGTCATGCGGACCTGCGGTGTTGGAAAAACCGACGCTGTTAAAAGGACAACTCCACTCGCATGTGAGTGTTCATTGTAATACGGCGGGCGCTGTATTTCCTGCTGACACTTACACACTTGGGATTTCAAAGAGACATTAATTTGCATCAATCGCATCACCCACTGGGGTTATACTGTTAGGTTTGGACTGCAAAAACCATAATGCAAAGCGGGACACATTTGTGCAAGCTAAAGACCTCGCCCAGATGGGAGGGGTCTGTCATTTAATAAAGTGCAGGTGTTCCAAACCTTTTGTTTGCTGCTGTATTGCTTTGTGAGCTCGTGAACAAGGATTCATTTCCGAAACGCGTAGAGCTTGGATGATTTTCATGTGCCAGTTTGGAAATCAAGAACCTGCCGGGACCTCACTGAATAAGGGTACGGAGTTGAGTGTGCTTCCTCACAGTGGGCAACCTTTGTGTGATGAATAATTAGCGGCGTGTTCCAAGTCGCGAGGAAGCCCGCCGCTGTCATGCGGACCTGCGGTGTTGGAAAAACCGACGCTGTTAAAAGGACCACTCCACTCGCATGTGAGTGTTCATTGTAATACGGCGGGCGCTGTATTTCCTGCTGACACTTACCCACTTGGGATTTCAAAGAGACATTAATTTGCATCAACCGCATCACCCACTGGGGTTATACTGTTAGGTTTGGACTGCAAAAACCATAATGCAAAGTGGGTCACATTCGTGCAAGCTAAAGACCTCGCCCAGATGGGAGGGGTCTGTCATTTAATAAATTGTTTAATAAAGTGCAGGTGTTCCAAACCTTTTGTTTGCTGCTGTATTGCTTTGTGAGCTCGTGAACAAGGATTCATTTCCGAAACGCGTAGAGCTTGGATGATTTTCATGTGCCAGTTTGGAAATCAAGAACCTGCCGGGACCTCACTGAATGAGGGTACGGAGTTGAGTGTGCTTCCTCACAGCGGGCAACCTTTGTGTGATGAATAATTAGCGGCATGTTCCAAGTCACGAGGAAGCCCGCCGCTGTCATGCGGACCTGCGGTGTTGGAAAAACCGACGCTGTTAAAAGGACAACTCCACTCGCATGTGAGTGTTCATTGTAATACGGTGGGCGCTGTATTTCCTGCTGACACTTACCCACTTGGGATTTCAAAGAGACATTAATTTGCATCAACCGCATCACCCACTGGGGTTATACTGTTAGGTTTGGACTACAAAAACGATAATGCAAAGCGGGACACATTCGTGCAAGCTAAAGACCTCGCCCAGTTGGGAGGGGTCCGTCATTTAATAAAGTGCAGGTGTTCCAAACCTTTTGTTTGCTGCTGTATTGCTTTGTGAGCTCGTGAACAAGGATTCATTTCCGAAACGCGTAGAGCTTGGATGATTTTCATGTGCCAGTTTGGAAATCAAGAACCTGCCGGGACCTCACTGAATGAGGGTACGGAGTTGAGTGTGCTTCCTCACAGTGGGCAACCTTTGTGTGATGAATAATTAGCGGCGTGTTCCAAGTCGCGAGGAAGACCGCCGCTGTCATGCGGACCTGCGGTGTTGGAAAAACAGACTCTGTTAAAAGGACAACTCCACTCGCATGTGAGTGTTCATTGTAATACTGCGGGCGCTGTATTTCCTGCTGACACTTACCCACTTGGGATTTCAAAGAGACATTAATTTGCATCAACCACATCACCCACTGGGGTTATACTGTTAGGTTTGGACTGCAAAAACGATAATGCAAAGCGGGACACATTCGTGCAAGCTAAAGACCTCGCCCAGATGGGAGGGGTCTGTCATTTAATAAAGTGCAGGTGTTCCAAACCTTTTGTTTGCTGCTGTATTGCTTTGTGAGCTTGTGAACAAGGATTCATTTCCGAAACGCGTAGAGCTTGGATGATTTTCATGTGCCAGTTTGGAAATCAAGAACCTGCCGGGACCTCACTGAATGAGGGTACGGAGTTGAGTGTGCTTCCTCACAGTGGGCAACCTTTGTGTGATAAATAATTAGCGGCGTGTTCCAAGTCGCGAGGAAGCCCGCCGCTGTCATGCGGACCTGCGGTGTTGGAAAAACCGACGCTGTTAAAAGGTCAACTCCACTCGCATTTGAGTGTTCATTGTAATACGGCGGGCGCTGTATTTCCTGCTGACACTTACCCACTTGGGATTTCAAAGAGACTTTAATTTGTATCAACCGCATCACCCACTGGGGTTATACTGTTAGGTTTGGACTGCAAAAACCATAATGCAAAGCGGGACACATTCGTGCAAGCTAAAGACCTCGCCCAGATGGGAGGGGTCTGTCATTTAATAAAGTGCAGGTGTTCCAAACCTTTTGTTTGCTGCTGTATTGCTTTGTGAGCTCGTGAACAAGGATTCATTTCCGAAACGCGTAGAGCTTGGATGATTTTCATGTGCCAGTTTGGAAATCAAGAACCTGCCAGGACCTCACTGAATGAGGGTACGGAGTTGTGTGTGCTTCCTCACAGTGGGCAACCTTTGTGTGATGAATAATTAGCGGCGTGTTCCAAGTCGCGAGGAAGCCCGCCGCTGTCATGCGGACCTGCGGTGTTGGAAAAACCGACGCTGTTAAAAGGACAACTCCACTCGCATGTGAGTGTTCATTGTAATGCGGCGGGTGCTGTATTGCTGCTGACACTTACACACTTGGGATTTCAAAGAGACATTAATTTGCATCAATCGCATCACCCACTGGGGTTATACTGTTAGGTTTGGACTGCAAAAACCATAATGCAAAGCGGGACACATTCGTGCAAGCTAAAGACCTCGCCCAGATGGGAGGGGTCTGTCATTTAATAAAGTGCAGGTGTTCCAAACCTTTTGTTTGCTGCTGTATTGCTTTGTGAGCTCGTGAACAAGGATTCATTTCCGAAACGCGTAAAGCTTGGATGATTTTCATGTGCCAGTTTGGAAATCAAGAACCTGCCGGGACCTCACTGAATGAGGGTACGAAGTTGAGTGTGCTTCCTCACAGTGGGCAACCTTTGTGTGATGAATAATTAGCGGCGTGTTCCAAGTCGCGAGGAAGCCTGCCGCTGTCATGCGGACCTGCGGTGTTGGAAAAACCGACGCTGTTAAAAGGACAACTCCACTCGCATGTGAGTGTTCATTGTAATACGGTGGGCGCTGTATTTCCTGCTGACACTTACCCACTTGGGATTTCAAAGAGACATTAATTTGCATCAACCGCATCACCCACTGGGGTTATACTGTTAGGTTTGGACTGCAAAAACCATAATGCAAAGCGGGACACATTCGTGCAAGCTAAAGACCTCGCTCAGATGGGAGGGGTCTGTCATTTAATAAAGTGCAGGTGTTCCAAACCTTTTGTTTGCTGCTGTATTGCTTTGTGAGCTCGTGAACAAGGATTCATTTCCGAAACGCGTAGAGCTTAGATGATTTTCATGTGCCAGTTTGGAAATCAAGAACCTGCCGGGACCTCACTGAATGAGGGTGCGGAGTTGAGTGTGCTTCCTCACAGTGGGGAACCTTTGTGTGATGAATATATATATATATAAATATATATATATATATCCACACAAAAAGTTTGCCTGCTGAAAGAGGACACCTCACAGGTGAGTTGAAAATTATGCTTCTTTATTCGGCCAAAGCAGTCAATGAGAACAGGCATCGCGGCAAAAGTTCAAATCCCTCCCGACGCGTTTCGTGCTCAGAGTAGCACTTCATCATGGGGTACTGGGATACTGCTGATTGAAACCGGCAAAGTCCGCTTACTGCATTTAAACTAAGTGTCTCCACCCCAGTGGGTGTGGCCACCACCTGTGGCCTGATGGTAAATGAAGTACATGCTGTATTCCTCAAGTGAGTTGCCAGCGAACTGAGCAGCAGCACTGAGTCCGGTATGCAGCGAGCACACCCACTGGCGATTTTAATGCGTACTATGTTGATATTGAATCTGGCAACTCACTTGAGGAATACAGCATGTACTTCATTTACCATCAGGCCATTTAGCTGAATAAAGAAGCATAATTTTCAACTCACCTGTGAGGTGTCCTCTTTCAGCAGGCAAACTTTTTGTGTGGATATATATATATATATATATATATATGTCCAAAGTTTCTTCCTGCTATTCTTAATGCAGTATATCTTTTTTTAAAGTGCCAATAGCCTGTTTCTTTTCCTCTTTTTAAATTTTTTTATTTAGCTTTATACAAAAGACACCTAAACCACATATTATCAATCCATTGTCAAGTGTGTAAAGTACATGATTATTGATTATTGTTTTTCGGTTTTTCACTTCTTGACATGATTTCTTAAACTAAGTAATATCATATACTACTTAAGATAAAGTACATGTATTAGCAGCAACTCTTAAGATTTTTCAATATTTTCTTGAATTTACACTTAAGTGACAGGAAAGAAAAATAGTGTCATCTGATCAGGTAAGACGGAGAAAACTGTGGAGGAGAATCATAAACATATGTGCAATCATAAAGAGACATAATGATATTAAGGACATTTATAAACTTCAGATTGTAAAGTACACACATTTTCAGAGTAATTTCTATGTCTCTATACTTTTTCATAACAACAACAAAAATACCAGAGGGTCTCAAGAGGAAAAGGTATGTGTGAAACAACTTTCAACAAAAACAAAACAAAACTGCAGTGAGCCTAAGACAGAAAGGTTTCTATGACAGTCAAATGGATGGTCAAAGATTCCCATCAGTCACCACTTGGAACCGCCCTTCATCATTTGGGTTTCTTCCAGTGCCATCTACCCAAGCAAGTCAATCTCAAACAGGAAAAAATCAAGATATAAATTGACTTCTTCAGTTGAGAAAACCGATAGTATGGTGTGCCACTCCTTCGATTGGATGAGTGGAAAGTGTAGGGCAACTGATGCAGTGCAGTGATAAAGGTGAATAAATAATAATACAAAAAAACCAAAAAGTGTGTTAAAATTTGGATGAGGGAGTACAGAACAAACTTTATTCAGGTGATACTCACTCCACCAAAGTTAAAAGAGTTTTCATAAGGACAGTTTGGAAATATATACTGCCTATAGATGGAACCAGGTCTACATGTTTCAGCAAATAGGGGACAGTTGTGTCCTTGCTTTCTTCAGGACCTTACAATTTAGCTAACTGCTACTGCAAAATAATAATATGTGTAAAAATTAGTGACGAGAAAATATTACAAAGACAAGTGCAAATGTCACCTGGGGCATCTAGGTGACAGGGCCTTGTCTCCTTCTTTACAAGTTGTGTCGTTCACATAACTTGCAAGACATAAAAGCCTCACCCCACCTGGCAGCGGCTCAGGGAAAGAGTGAAGCACCGCTCTAAGCCGACGGATAGAGCGGTGCTTCACTCTTTCCCTGAGCCGCTGCCAGGTGGGGTGAGGCTTTTATGTCTTGCAAGTTATGTGAACGACACAACTTGTAAAGAAGGAGACAAGGCCCTGTCACCTAGATGCCCCAGGTGACATTTGCACTTGTCTTTGTAATATTTTCTCGTCACAAATTTTTACACATATTATTATTTTGCAGTAGCAGTTAGCTAAATTGTAAGGTCCTGAAGAAAGCAAGGACACAACTGTCCCCTATTTGCTGAAACATGTAGACCTGGTTCCATCTATAGGCAGTATATATTTCCAAACTGTCCTTATGAAAACTCTTTTAACTTTGGTGGAGTGAGTATCACCTGAATAAAGTTTGTTCTGTACTCCCTCATCCAAATTTTAACACACTTTTTGGTTTTTTTGTATTATTATTTATTCACCTTTATCACTGCACTGCATCAGTTGCCCTACACTTTCCACTCATCCAATCGAAGGAGTGGCACACCATACTATTGGTTTTCTCAACTGAAGAAGTCAATTTATATCTTGATTTTTTCCTGTTTGAGATTGACTTGCTTGGGTAGATGGCACTGGAAGAAACCCAAATGATGAAGGGCGGTTCCGAGTGGTGACTGATGGGAATCTTTGACCATCCATTTGACTGTCATAGAAACCTTTCTGTCTTAGGCTCACTGCAGTTTTGTTTTGTTTTTGTTGAAAGTTGTTTCACACATACCTTTTCCTCTTGAGACCCTCTGGTATTTTTGTTGTTGTTATGTCAGTATTGGGGTTATACACAGAGCTCGGTCTATAAATATTCCCCTTGGTCCTACCTCACCGTTATGTTGTTGTTCTATACTTTTTCAGACATATGACAGTATGTTTTAATGCTATAAAGTTCAAGTACATACTTAATTGAGGGATGGGTTCTGTTCAATATATTTAAGTATTCAAGATGCATAAATAATACGGTAAGTTCATTTAAGTTGTTTTTCATGAGATGCTTTGCTGGGCTAGTTGTGTACCTAAGCGCATACATGTCAAATATAAATTGCCATTTCGATTAGCAGTATTCACAATTTAAGTGCTAATGCATGAATAAAGTGCATTTCATATTTAACTACCTTCATAATATCAAGTGCAATTTTACTTCATAACAACTTCCATGATATAGGGGCAAGATGGCGGCCGCGTCTATGGCCGAGTGAGCGGACTCCTGCCCTTCTCCCTGCTTTACCTCTCCCTTCCGAGCAGCTTATGGGAAAAAAGAAGATTTACCAACCTCATTGCTTTTGGATGATCTGGCGTTCGTGGTCCTGGCTGTGGGGGGTTCCACTCCCCTTTAGGCTGGCTGCGTGCAAAACTCTCTCTGGCAAAACGGCAATGCCACCGAAAGCAGCTATCAAAAGCGGCAAGGCGCGGGAGCGCCAATAACCTGAGGTAGTCCTCAGAAACCGGATCAGGCTGGAGATAGTCCTGAGTCTGGGGGACTCCGATCTGGGAAAGTGGCGTTGTGCGGGTCACCGGGGTTGGAAGACCCACTGAAGAAAAATGCAGTCGGGAAAGAACAAGGGAGTGCGGGACCCTGAAGCAGGAGGTCAATCAAGTTGTAAAGCCACCGCCTCTCAGTCGATTTCAGATTCTCGCAGTATCTCTCTAACAACCGCCCCGCAGTTAGACTAGCCTTTGCGAGGTAACGCGGCTGGTGGGGTAGACAGCGCGACAGAGCACGGACTTGATCCTGGCATGGTGAGGGATGTGAATTCTGTTGTTGACCTCAGCAGGGACAGTGGTAACTCAAAGATGCTGACTTTCTCAGATTGTACCTTGGGGAGTGACGATTGAGACTCAGGTCCAGATGCAGAAACAGGGCATTATGGGAGATGGAGTATCTCTCAGTCATATTCAGTCAAAGGATATAACGGATGTGACTCTCAGAGACTCTTCCTGTCTGGAACCTACTTCTGTATTGTCTAAAGAAGAGGAGACTGCTGACAATTTTTTCTCTCTATCAGACCATTCCAGCCTCTCCGGTGAAGACAGCAACGGTAAAGACTGGAGAGCGACGCTAGTAATTTGCAATGGGAGGAGGAAGACAGTCATAAGGCCCAGATGAATACAGGAACAGTTTGCAAATTAAAAGAGCCAGGTACTTTCCCAGAGCAAGGTGCAGCCGGGTTGTTCACACAGGATTGTTCTTTCTCAGTCCAGCTGAATGGTAATGAGGCAGCTTCAGGGGATACACTGACAACTATCAGGGATGACAAACTTAATGGCCCTGAGGAAGTCACGTTGTCAACAATATATCAGAGCATCATGGCTCATCGTGCAGAAACCAGAGCAGAGAGCTCTCGGACACAAGGGGTGTGCCCCAAACTGCAGAATTCAATACGCCGGATGGAGAAGACGAGCTCTGATATCGCAATAAGAATCAGTGAGGCTGAGCCTAGGATTTCACAACTGGAGGATGAGTTGGTTGTACAGAAAAATCTGACGGAATCTATTAAAGCTGTGAAAGATGATACAGTGTGGAAACTACCAAACTTGGAAAATAGGTCAAGGGGTAATAACTTGTGGGTCCTGGGCATCCCTGAAGGCAAAGAGCCCGATGATGCCCTGCAGTTCGTGATTGAACTTTTCGAAGAGGCATTGCCTGAACTTCAACAGTGAGATTGGAAAGTGCAAGTACAGAGGGCTCACCGATTCCCTTTTAACCAGCGCAAAAAGACCGGTCAGGCGGATAACAGACCACGTGCCATTCTTATATGCATTAATAATTTTCTGCCTATGGAGGCTCTGTACGACCTGGCTAGGCCGGATCGGAAACGAGTTGGAAAAGGCTGTGATTTTTTCGCAAGGCCGGACTTTTGTCAGGTGACTGTTGAAAAGAGGTGGTTCTTGCGCCAATTTATACCAGCCTTTCAGGCAAAGGGGGCCCAGGCCTTTCTCCTTAATCCTGCCATATTGAAGGTGGTTCACCAGTGGCAGACCCATTATTTCCTGTATGAAATTCAAGCAAAGGAATTCTCGCTCTTATTATAATCTTGGGAGGATTCATATATATATGATCCCAGTGGTTTTCTCACAGCCTGTACTGTGTTGGGGTCTAATAGGCTATTTGTAACTCTAAAGAACTAAATGCAGAGTAGATAGTAGGATAGATAGCCTAGGAGTGGGGGGAAATAGTTCAGCAGGGAGGGTGTAGGTTTAGCTCAACAACACCTGGGACTTTTTAGTACCCATGCCCTATGTGGTGGGTGGCGAGGGGGTTAGGGGGTGTCAGGGGAAGGGGGGAGTGGCGGGATGGGGTGGGTGGCAGTGTAATGCTATTGTTGTTTACATTCTTTCATGATTCTCTTTGTTTAAGGAAACAGGTATATATATCGGCACAACTAGGAACTGTGTTTTGTCTCAAATGTCTAGGCCTGATAAAGAACTTGATTTTTTGAAAGATGACAAGTAGAAGGGGTGGAATATATCTATGCTCATGGAATATTTGTGGTTTAAATGACAGGAAAAAAGAGGTTTATTAGCCAAATGCGTAAAATTCATGAAGATCGATATCCTTTGTTTACAAGAAACCCACATCCCTAGTAGTAAAAGTGGCTGGCACTACTATTAGGGGTGTGGCTGTTCTCGTACGACACGGTTTAGGAACATGTCAAAGAGTTAAGGAGGACTAATCTGGACACTGGGGGATTGTCAAATTTATACTTAATGGTGCCCCCTTTACAATTTGTTCTGTTTATGGATCTAATATGGATGATCCTGATGTCTTAAATTTCTTGAGCATTGAACTTGCTATGTGGCCACACTTATTAATTCTCTGTGGAGATTTTAATATTCATTTGGAGAGCAACTTTGATTTGTCTAGTGATTCTTACATCATGGGCGGAAAATTCATATTTTAAAACTTTACGAGGTTAGTCAGGGAGCACAGGTTAATTGATTTATGGTATAGACATAAACGGATGGACTGGGGATACACTTTCTATTCCACCCCCCATAATAAGCTGGTCCGCCTTGATTACTTTTTTGTTTCATGTCAAAGGGCAGAAGGAACCAGTATTAGTATATCCCCCAGGGTTATTTCAGATCACAACCCTGTAATGGTGGAACTTTGTCTAGCAGATTCATTGTGGCTCCACGGCCTTGGACTTTTGAACGTAAATTGCTGCTGGATCAGCCTTACTGTGAACAAATGGCTAAGTGGGTGGTAGAGTTTTTTGATTTCAACAGGGATTCGGCTTCAGGAACTATTGTTTGGGATGCTTTCAAGGCAGCTATGCAGGGAGTGACCCTTAATTATTCCGGATATCGCCGAAAGGCACTTAAGGAAAAGCTGAGGGGTTGTGTGGAACCTCTCAGACTGGCAGAGGTGCAATTGATGCAGAGAATTTGTGCCGGTCAGAATATTGAGGAATGTCAGCAGTCAATTTCTAGTATCAAGGCTAAGATACACCAGCATTTTAATGAAGAACTTGCTCTTAAGTATGAGCAACACAGAACTGAAGCCTACGAATTGGGGGAAAATACGGGATAGGGTTCTGGCTAAACGACTACAGCAGAGGGAGGTCGCAAATAGAATTGACAGAATGCAAGATCAGTCTGGCCGAATTTATGATTCCTCAACAGGGGTCTTGAAGGTGTTTCAGGATTTTTATCAACAGCTCTATACTGAGGGAGTAAGGGAAGAAGTAGAAGGAAATGGGGAAGAACACTTAGAGGAATTCTTTGAGGATCTTCAAACCGTTAAGGTTACATCAGACCAAAACACGTCTCTTGCGGCCCCAATTACTTGGGAAGAGATAGAAACAGCTATAACTGCTCTTTCTGCTGGTAAGGCTGTGGGTCCGGACGGAATCCATCTCGAATTCTTTAGAACATTTCGGAATCTATTAAGAGCAGACCAAATATCTTTATTTCAGTCAACACAGAAGGGTCACATACCTGAGTCTGGAGGAGAACTACTATTGTCGTATTTCAAAAGAAAGGGAAACCAGAATTAAATCCATCATCATATAGACCCATCTCACTCATAAATGCTGACAGCAAGATCTACTAAAAAATGTTGGCCTCCAGATTAGGAGGTGTTATCAAGCCCTTGGTATCCATACAATAGCACAGGTTCATTCCAGGGAGGGACACAACTGATCATGTCAGGAGAGCTATCTCCCTTCTTGACTGGGCACGGGAAACGGGGTCCCCGCTCGGGATGATCCTGTTGGACGCCAAGAAAACGTTCAACAGGGTCTCCTGGCGGTTCCTGTGGTCCGTCCACCGTTGGAAGGGGATGGCTAATGAATTTATTCAGGCAATCCAGGATCTGTATGCGCTAACGCTGACTGAGATTCATATTTCAGGACAGGAGTCCAACACGCTCAGTAAAAGCTGGGCCACTAGGAAGGGTTGCCCCTGTTCTCCCCTCCTGTTCTCGTTATATATCGATCCCCTTTAACAGGAATTAGAACAATGTGGTAATATTCAGCCTGTGAAGGTTAATGGTTCTGAATATAAGACACTGGCTTATGCTGATGATGTTGCGATATTTACATCTGATATCATTTCGGCATATCAAGCAGTTAAAGATCAGGCTGAGCGTTATGGTATTCACTCTGGGTATAAATTAAACACTGACAAGACTCAGATTCTTTATTCTGGCAGGGAGGTTTTTCCGGATTTGCCAATCATGTCAGTAGCAACATATTTGGGGATTAAGCTTACTGCAGAGGTTGATCAAATCCCAGATATAAAAATAGGTCCCATAATCAATACTACCAATCAGACATTGGAAAGGCTAGATCATCTACACCTGTCTATGTATGGGCGAAGTAATGTCATTAAAATGATGGTATTTCCAAAAATACTATATCTCTTCAGGACCATTCCCTTAGAATTTCCTGCTCCATGGTTTAAAAAGATTGAACGGATGTGCTCCAGGTTTCTGTGGAGCTACCAGAGATCTAGGAGAGCGGCCAAGTGGCTGACCCTCCCTAGATTGCGTGGAGGCTGGGCCATTCCAAATTGTTTGCTTTATTACTGGGCATGTATGTTGCAACATATGGGGGTACTTTTAGTTGGAGACAAGAGTCAGCTCTCGGAGGCGGTCAGCCCAACTATTTATGAAATCGGTATGGGGAGGATGCTAAAAACTGCTTGGTCAAGATCTTAGAACCTAGTTATTATAAAAAGACTAGATTTCAGACAATTCAGGCAGCTTATCTGATTTGGAGGAAGGTGCATACCATATTTCAAATTCACAATATCAACAGCTATATACCCTTTTCCGCCCCTGGGGTCTTGCCTCCAATCTTTCAATATCAAACCATACACAGATCAGCACAGTGGGGGATCTGGGTCATGAAGACCAATTAGCCTATTTTTCTTTTCTACAAGAGAAATATGGTCTGGACAAACGGGATTTCCTTAAATACTTACAGATTCGTAGTGTTTTAGATAGCAAAACACAAGGTTCGGTCGGGGAATATGGGAAGGTATTAGTAGTTGAATTAATTCAAAAGAAATCCCGGATAGGGGGGATTTATCAGATTTTGTTGGAATCCCTTCCTGCTGATTTAGTCAATCAGAATGATAAATGGGAGCGGAAATTCGGGAAGGAGGGTATTAATATTGAAGATTCACTAGTAGTAGCTAGCCAGACTCAATTACCAGGTAGCCTTCGGAGCCAACATTTTATGTCCATTTTTTATCTTTATTATACACCTGCAAAAATAGCCAAATGGGGAGGAAGTGTGGACGGCTCCTGTAGCAGATGTGGGAGGCTATCAGCAGATACAGTGCATATGTTTTTTTTCTTGCCCTATGCTAATGACATTTTTTCAGGATGTGGAATATTTTTTGACCAAGGTTTTAGGGCTTCCTATATCTATCTCTACAGACATGGCCATTCTGGGTGTGGTGAGGAATGGGAGTTGGTTACGCGCTGTTACTGGGCTTGTCGTTATGGCAATGGCCATAGCTCGCTTATGTATTACGTCTAATTGGATTAGCCCTGACCCCCCTACTTTCTGTAACTGGGGTTCTAGGCTCTTAGCTGTATATAATATGGAAATTTCAGTTTATCAGCTAAAAGGACGAAGGAGACGGGAAAAGGTACAAAAACTGTGGGCCCTTATAACAGACTGGCTTCAGTAACATGAGTATCGACGGATATCAATTGTTGGTAGTCTCCTTAGGTGTAAACATGTAAATATGTAAATATGCTATTACTTTGAGTATGGTGGTCAATGCTTTGTATGATTATGATTATCATATGATTTTTAGATATTCAATGTGTTATCAACTATATCTATTTCTGTGATCCAATACCGGTGTATTTAAGATGATTTAAGGGTAGTATCTCCCTCTTTGCATATATTAAGGAATTAGGCATAACGTGCCAATATGAAATGAAATGAAATGTGGATTCGCGTATTGTTTTTTTTTTTTATATATTCAGGAAGCAGGCATAATGTGCCAATTTGAAATATGTTTACCTTCCTATGTTTCCTAAGTTTCCTTTTACTCTTTTTCTGGTATTTTTTTTTATTATGTGTGTAAACAACAACAATAAAAAATAAAAAAAAAATTAAAAAAACAACTTCCATGATATAAAGTACTAATACATGCATATCTTTTGCATTATAAAGTGCATCTTGAATTTATATACTGGTAATACACAAACAATTGCTGAGCTTACTTAAAGTGAATACATTTTGGAGCAATGACTACATGCCCCATCAGGCAGTACAGCAACACAAGAGGGGAGGAGTTCTTGCATGGTCATGTTGTAAATAAAAACTGATAATGAACTCATTGCGAGTATCAGCATTGTTTGTAAAGCTGCCCAGGAAGAAGGGGCCGCAGTGCCCTTAAACGCGTCGCCAAAAAACTATTTTAGAGTTGATTCATATATATATATATATATATATATATATATATATATATATATATATATATATATATATATATATATATATATATATATATATATTCTTCAAAAGCTATCAGCCGATAGCGTAAGTCAGCACTCAACAAAGGATATTTTTTCCCAAAGTTTCACCATTTATTTTCAAAAGGCAGCATTCATCGCACAAATGAAAGTGCTCCTGCCGGAAATCCTTCGCCTTTCCCTGGGGTGGTTCATTGCTGGCGGAGCAGCCGGTAATAATATCCACACAGAACGGCGTTCCAAAACGAGCTCTCCAGTAATAAATAACGACAGCTCACCGTGTTGATTCAAGTTGCAAGGTTTATTCACGCCATAAACCTAACGTGACGCGTTTCGCGCTCCACAGAGTGCTTGATCACACACCGAAATGCATAAAGTTTGTCATTTTTCAATTCACATGTAAGTTCATCAACATGAAAAGAGAACTTCCTAAGTCACATGGTGAACGCCATCTTTGCGTGGTAAATGCAAGTGTATTCATAATTGATAAACAAAGTATTTACAATGCCTGATAGTGTGTTATATGGATGTCATAACTAGATCTATTAGTGTAACTTATACTGTTAATCGACCTCGTTCATAGTAAAACAGATGTCGGGTGATAGGAAAAATGTAGTCCTGTACCCTGTACCTGTATGTTAATACTAATTTCGCGGTAGCTCCCTATGTGTCAACAAGTACGTTTTATGGATATTTAGTAGTATAGGTCAATTTGAGAGCTTGCACATATCCATAACCGCGCCTTGTCACTTGTCCACATAAACCAAGTTTTGCACTGGAAAGTAAATAGGCAATCAACACTTTATGCAGGAGTATATCACTTTTGGTGACTTTGCACCAGTGCAAAGTGTTAATAAATCTGTCTCCATGTGTATAGTCTTTACACCCCTTGCAGATGTACCTGTGTTTCTAACCCCAATTATGGATACCGGACACAAGTGTTTGTCTTTTTTTAAACCAATAAAAATTCATTTGCAAGTAATGCCTCTCGTTCCTAAACCACCACGGTGAAAATAATGTATTTCTGGTGCATTTTCCTACACTCTCCATACTAATTACGACTACACGAGGTAGGAATAAGTTACATGTGTGGTAAAGGGCAGAGAAGTATTATAAAATCCTCAAAGTTTGATTTCTAACCACTTTTCACAGCTCTCAACACCAGATCCACTCTACAACCTGAAGTGCGAACGTGCGTGTGTCTGGCGAATGAATGCATTAGTGCATGAAGGAGGCTTTAGTACATATGGCGTGCATGCACTTGAAATATGAATCGCACTTTCTAAATTTCAATTGAAGTGCATGTATGTAAATTTCCAATTTATCCGTTCTGCGCCATAGGCTACCTTGCAGCGACAAATGCTTTTGTCCTGTGGCTATTCTGCATTTGTTCTGAAAGCTGCTGTTGTTGGAATGCTATTTTTTTCTCCAGAGTGTTTGTTTTTTGTCAGCATCCTAGAATTCTGTATCGTTTAACATTATAGAGCAGTGCCTTCTACATTGTCTTTCACACACAAACACTTACACATGAGACACACAATTCAACACCAACACATGTTCCACCTGCAACAGCATGCTTCCCCCCACTACTTAATTTCCAGGGTAATCCCAAAGGTTACGAAAAAAAACGCTGGGATTGTATTCATCCCATTTCCTCCCTACGTTTGATCAAGAGCAGGGTGACATTTGGCAAGAGTTGCTGATGAAGGGTTTAATGATTAATTGTCACGGTAACCATTCTTGGTGATGTCAAGGATGAGCTTGCCCTAAGTAACAGACAAAGAGTGTCCTTGAGGGCACCGGTGGTAAATTACCGGCCTTGTCAGTGTTTGTGCTTTTGGTGAAGGCGGCCATGCGGCTCTAATGAGAGGTTAACTGTGTCCCTGAAGTAATTACAACCCATTGAAGAGCTAGTTAGCAATTAGAGGATTAAATGTAATGACACTCACCTGCAATGGTTGTCATGGAGACTGCATTTTAGATCATGGGAGTTAAAGAGACCGAAGGGATGCTTTCTGAGAGAAACAGTCCTTAAAGTGAAGAGCGTAATGCAAAAGTTGGGCGCAAGTTAAACACATCCATCTTTAAAAAAAAAAAACACAGAGAGGTGAAACACTGCGCATTCTCGGCTTTCACCGTAAGAAATGAAACTAGTACCTCGTGCACTGCCTACTGTAAAAACCAAACATGTTATAGCTGTTGGCATCAACATATTGTAAAGAAAAACAAATGCGTAGAGTAAGGTGGTGTAAAGTATAACACTCATAAAAAAACAGAAAATAAACACTCGGCATCCTTTTATTTCTTCTAATTTAAATTGACC
Organism: Lissotriton helveticus; assembly: GCF_964261635.1. Lineage (NCBI taxonomy): Eukaryota > Metazoa > Chordata > Amphibia > Caudata > Salamandridae > Lissotriton > Lissotriton helveticus. The sequence goes on from NC_136072.1 coordinate 995,819,109, forward strand.
ATTGAAATCCCAGTTTGTTATTTTTTTGTGCGCATACTCACGCCTGCAGTACCTTTTTCATTTCTGTCCTCGTTAGTCTATGCCGACATGAATGATAACAGTACTGAATTGTGTTATATGTCTCATGTCATGTCATTTCCTGCTATTTATGTGGATCCGTGTTATGCTATTTTGCGTTGTGTCACATTTTGCTTTGTTGTTATGAGTTCAGAGTTCAAATCAGGATGGTTCATGTAAAAAGCTTGAGACAACCTATGACACCTAATCAGTAACCAAAAGGTGAGAAAGCAGTGCTGCACAAGAATCTATAAACACTTGTAAAAATAAATATGTAAATTGGTACGGTGCATCATTACAAAAAGGCCATCTCTTACTCTGTACCTCTTGACTGGAAAACACCTCCATGGTTGTCGTACCTCATTTTTTGAGCCTGTAAATCATTATCAAGGAATTATCAATTTAAATTCCTTGACTACTCCACACAGTTCATGGGTGATCATCCTTTGTGGGTATATTATTATTTTAGATATGGCAATCCTATTAAAAGTTATAAATTTGGAAGTGCAGTGAATGATTCACAAAGAAGCATTGACGCGGGACCCTTGTGCTCAGTAACACTGTGCTTGGGCTTGGAGTAAATGTCAGATGCAAGCTTGTCTATATACAACTCGCAATGAAAATATCAAAGATTGATAGAGTTTATGAATGTTTGTGGGACTCTGAGATAGGGGAACGTACACTTTATGTTACATGCAGTACTCTGTTGTGTGTGTGTATGTGTGTGTGTGTGTGCCCATAAAAGGAGTGAATGGAGTGAATGAAAGTTTTGCCCATGGTGTCAGGGAACCATCAAATGGTATCTGATAGACAGAACTTTATTGTTTGATTAATAAAAATCATTACAATGTTAAACATTTATCAATGATTAAAAAGAACATATATCGATATTACTAAAGTATTTACATATAGTGCAAGAGACACGCATTTTGTCTCGGAGCTGTGTCTTAGCTTTAAAACAATTATTTTGTTTTTTTGTTTTTTTCTCTGGGAATCCTCCTAAGGGTGCCCGTTTGGTCCATTCGCATCATCACAGTGAGTTAAAAAGTAAGATTAATTCATAAATAATTAAAAAGACCAGGCCATCTATCTTTGTTAGTGAAATGTCAACTTCATCTGATCAGTGCAACTTGATAACGAACAATTAAAAACAGTTGGGGACCATGGTTGGCCCTTCTGATTTGACATCTGCCAAGGTCACATGGCAAGATCCTGGTCCTTGAGAATGAGTGGTTGATACCGCTGGTAGCGCGGGTCCATTAATGTGGTGAAGTCCCTAAGTATGATGGTTTAAATGTTCCTCAGGCACCCAGGGCTGGGGGGGAAGGGGGCAAGAGATGATCCGTGTGAAAAAGGCCATTGTCAGCTGATATTTAGTGTAGCAGAGGGCTTAAACCGCCCTTTTACAATTGACTATTATTTACTTGCTGGCTTTCTCTGATTATAAATATTCTTACTGCTCTTGTCATAAACTTGGTGAACCGGATATTGAGCAGTGAATTGTCCGGATTCATTGAAGCAATGATAGCTTGTCGGCACGTGCGAATGCCACGTTTATTCCATTTGCTCTTTAACAAGATTTTTCGGTCGTCAAGTAGTGTAGGGCAGAGACATCCCACATGCTCAATTGTTTTCTTGCTACTCCCGCACCCCCTTCACATTATATTAGTGTTTACATGTTGCCAGCTCGGCAGGTGGTACAGGAATGGCCATTCGCCCATTCTGAGGGCCATGAATTTTTTTTTTCCATAGCACAGAATAAGTACATGACAGATATGGGGCCATAATCCCTGGCTGAAACCGTGATACAATTGTCCAGGCATGCTTACGTTGGGCCAATTGGGCTCTGTCTGAATGGAAGCACCAAAGGCGGACGTTCCTTTTAATGTGGATTTTGAGTGCCTGCTGCGGTGGATTTGAGCTCCAGATTTCTTCTGAGTCCAGGAGTTGTAGGGAGTTTTGTAGATAACGCCAATATGATCTACCAACAGGGGCGTCACTAGGGTTGGTGTCACCCAGTGCGGGTAACTCCCGGTGGTCATCCTGGCTCCTGCAGACCTCTCGTTCGTCCATGTCCTTGGTCAGGGTGTCCCTCCTGGATCCTCTGGCCTCTGGTCGCGCTGGTTGTTCTCCCACCGCTTTCTCCTCTGTAGCATCTGCGTCCTCCTTCGTGTTGTCCTCCTCTGTTCTCCTGCTTTTACCTCCTTGCATCCAAGTTCCCCTCTGCAGTTCCAGGCCATCGGAATATAAAGTCCTTCCTCCCCCTTGCACCAGAAGTATTACACTGGCAACAGAGGACGAGACCAGGAAACAGGACTCCTTGGTGCCCCCAGGGCTCCCGCCACAAGCCCCAAAGGCCTTTTCCTTAGCTTGGCTACAGAATCGCATAATTCCAGTGGCCCTGTTTATATTACCCAAAACAGCAACCACCCATATTACCCATGCCTGCATGGACCTTCACATACATCTGCATTATTTTCTCGGTGCGTCTTTATTATAAGCAATGTTTAAAATGCCAGTAGCCGGTCTATCAGTGACGTCCCTATAAGTGAATATTAGGGTGGAAGACATTAAGTCACAAATAAACTGATGCTACACCCGAGTGCTCAGACTAAGGCATTAAATGGAAAGAGGAACTGCCAGTCTCCTACAGTGGGAGCTCTGCAAATGTATGGTGGATTAACCTGCTATGCCAAACCATACATAACAAGGTTCATCTTCAACTTTTGGTGGTTCCATTTAATTTGCATCTGCACATCCTTTACAACCCTTATTTAACCTCGAGTGAGGAAAACATTCACTCGGTCCCTAAAGTTCATTTTTATTTTAATAAAAATATTTACAATTATAAAATAAAAAATACGAACACAACTCGGTTTTTAGTGTGCATGTGTCTGGAGCATGCTCATTCAACAAGAATAACTTTTTTCTCTTTGACGCTTAAGGTATCAAGGAAACCCCTGCTAATGCCAGGTGAATGCAGGAGGCTACAATATAAGTACTTTTAAAGGGTGGGTGGTTACTGCCTGGGAATGGGCCTTGTGCGGACCCCTCACTATTCCGTGCAAGGGGTGAAGGGGGGCTCTAAGGTTTTGTTACACCACTGGGGTTGACATCAGTAGCAACAGGTATTCACAAACGTCAGCATACTACTGCAGCTACACCCTCGTGTTCATGATACTGTACGGAGTAACAGAGGCTGAGCAGGGTCACAGACACTCAGCGGAACATTACACACCTCAGCAGTAACAGACACTCACCTGCTCTTCTGCAGGGGAGGGAGCCCACTGGAGCACAGATGCTCCGGTAAATTCCAGTGCGCGGAGGGAGTTTAGTTGACGGTGTCACCATAAACCCCCTCCACTGAGAAGAGAGGAGAGGAGGCCAGCAGCCCGGGCGCTGCCACCATCATCCACGGCCCGAGGAGGTACTGGTCCCCAGCACCAGGACCTCTGATGCAGCAACACAGCACACAGCTTCACCTTTCACCGGTTCATTCTGGTACACGTGGTCCATCTGCTCGCTCTTAGAGCCTCAGTACACCTGGCAGAGGCGAGGCTGCAAAGTTTGGCCAGCAGCCAACACAGCGTAACCAGATTGGTGTCACCCCATATGCTGGTGTCACCCGGTGCGGTCCGCACCCCCCCGCACACCTCTAGTGATGCCACTGTCTACCAAGTTGTTCAGCTGAGATTTCCTGCCACAAAAGAGCCTCCAGGCTTCCTTCTTTATAGGTTCGCAACTTATTACACAGCCTAATAAAGGCTCCGGCCCCTACTGCTTGATGGTCTTGAATGCCAAACTCAAGATGTATTTGAGCAGGAGATGAAGATTTTGGAAGGCTCAACACTTGTTTCAATATTCTTGTTGTTATTTTATACACAAGGGTGTTGTCCTTCCCTTGCATGATCTCCTGGCTGTAAGTGCAGAAATTGATGATTTTTGCCTTCATAACTGTTATGAGTGGGGTCAGGCTCAGCCCAGACAGTTGCCTGGCAAGGGTCTTAAATGCCACCTGGATTGTCAATGCTTTGGCTTCTACCTCGTCTCTATGTTTGGAGAATGAGACCCTTATATCCATGTAGACCCCCAGGTACTTATATGAGATGGGTTTGTCAACACTTTTGCCTTTGTACAGCATGCCACCTCCTCAATATTTCCTTGACCCAATGGTGATTGCCCTTGTCTTTGTTAGGTTCAATTCCAGTTTGTTCCCAGTGGTGTAAAGGGACAATTAATCCAGGAGTGCAGGCCTACCCTGGTGTGGCTCAGCAGCACTAAGTCATCCGCGTACAATTTATTGCTGACTCTTACCCCGGTGAGTTTTGGCGGATGAGAATTGACTTCGTCGACTGACTCTGACATGTCGGAGATGAAGAGATTGAAAAGAATGGGCGCTAACACACATCCTTGTTTCACTCTGCATGATGTTGGGATTTTCCTTGAGGTATATAATCGTCCCCAAGTTTTATGCGGATCCTTGTGTTGGTGTGTAGCGCAATTATTGCTCGTAGAAGCACTGGTAGAATCCCCCATTTCCACAATTTGAGCCATAATAGACTTCAGGGTATGCAGTCAAAGGCGGACTTAAAATCCACGAAGCAGCCATGCATTAACATTCCTGAGGAAGCCGATTTGTCTAACAAGACGGATATTGCAAACAAATTTGTTATGGTGCCTTATTTTTGCACAAATCCTGTCTGGTTAAAAGGTATTAGATTATTTTTTGTTGCCCAAGACCCCAGATCTTGAAAGAGCAGTGTTGCATAGTGTTTTGATTCTACGTCCAGTAGGGTGATCATCCTATAATTTTTCGGGTCTGATCTCTTGCCTCCTTTATAGATTGGATGTATGATGGCGCCATGCCACAAATCTGGTGATACCGAATTGGTCCAGCAGCAGGAAAAAAGGGGTGCCAGTTGATGGGCCCAGAATACTGTGTCTTGTTTTAACAACGCCTGTGGTAGCTCATTTGGCCCTGGGGCTCCATCTGTGCTACCCTCAGTTATGATTCGAACTGTTTTTTCCATGATGGTTCCAAAATTTGTAAGAACATGTTGGAATGGTTCTGGGGGCTGGATGCATCCAGTGTGCCTAATGGTTGGCAGCAGTTGCGTTGTTGGGCCAATACCGAGGACTTTACCAGTGGACCAGCTTCTTTTTCTTGTTCCTCAAAATGGGTTGTTAAATAGAATACCTATTCGCCTTCGGAGATGTTGGCGCTACTTTGTCCTCCCTGCTTGTTGTTTTGGAATTGATGAGTGACCAGAAAGCTTTTGGGTTATGGCTTCTACTTGCATGTGTCAGTTTAGGCCAAAACTGTTCGGAACGTTTGTTTTTTCAAGGAATAATGCTTGTCGAAGTGCTTTCTGGGCTACCTTAAATTTATTGAATATCTGATCTTCTCCTGGGTGCCTAAGAGCTTGTCTTAGCCTGCTGTTACGTATTGATTTTAATTTCTTTATTTCATCTGTTGTTATTGCTAGGTTGCATTTTTTGTTTTTTCTTGAAGTACGAGAAAAGTTTTTGAACAGTTCCCGGGAGAAGGTGTCCCATGCTGTGATTGGCGATAGTTCATTGTGCTCCTTAGGTCTTGCAGGGCTCTACATTTACCCATTATTGCTGGTATAATTGTATCCAACCATTTCAGCCTTTTGAGGTTTTCGGTGTAATCCTCTCCTGAGGTTTGGCTTGTTGTGGCGTGATGTGCTAAGTGAAATGACATGGTGATCACTTGAGGACGGTGATCACTGTCACCTTGAGCGACTATGGCGTAATTCTCGATCAGGGGGAGGATGTCCTTGTTACAGATGGTGTAGTCTAGGAAGGAGTGAATATGACCATTTGATCTTGTCCAATTTGGTGGATTGTCCTTAGGGAAACGTCCATACAGGAGTGTGTAGCCCAGAGCACTGAGTTGTAACACCATGTATTCGCCAAGTTTGCTATGTTTAGGTGCTGGTGGGTTTTGTTTGTTCTAGAATGTCTGGCCATGGTGCAACATATTCGTCGGGAAAATCTTGAAAGAGGTTTGTATTATAATCACCGGATACTAGGAAGGCTGGTCTTTTGTACTTACTCTCTAGATTACACAGTCTGGATTAAATGGTTGAACTTCGGTTTATTCCCCCTGATACTTGGTGAAATATAAACATTGATCAAGATCAGTTGGTCGGTCAGTCAGTTTGGGGTTATCTATCCTTATACCAGAGATCCAGTCTTCCTTAAATGTCAATTGGACAATATTAACATTTAGCTTAACTGAGATGTAGATTGAAAGACCGCTGCTGGGTCGGCCAGGATTATGTGACCTCTGAGCGGGGACTCTATATTCCAGGTATCCTTCTATTGGAAGACTGACCAGCGACCATGTTTCCTGCAGTAGTATGACCTCGTGTTTTTTTAAGAATGTTATCACATCGGTAGATTGAAGTTTCGTAGTGAGGCCGTTAATATACCAAGAGCATACTGAAAGACCGGGTTCAATGGCGATTCAATTTTGGTTTCCCACCGTTCGGGGCCGTTGGCAGCCAAGCCCAGTCAGACGCCGTGAATTTGACCTCCTCTGTTTCCGGGCATGTGGCCCTTCCTGGGGATCGGCCTTTGGCAGATCTTAATATTGAAAGAGATGAAGGTCCTGGTTGATCAAGTAAAGCCTGGGATTTTGCGAGAACCATTGGATACTGTGAATCCGCTTGTTGAACTGCTTTAATTCCCCATGTATTAAGTAAATCGGACATTTTAGACATCAAATGGTAGATGGGTTTCCTAAAAAACACTGCAACACAATACACTGAGTGTTCTGTTCAAAGTGTGCATTGAAATGGAACAAAGTGTATATGCGCATAATATTGTAACTGGCTAGCACACATCTAGGTCTTTGAAGGGGCACCGAGGATGCCACTGATCCCCACAAATTCCCACTAGGCCTGAGCTTTGCTCCAGATGCATGTGACAAAGGGAAGGAGATTACTTCTTGGCCGTGCAGAAGATCAAGTCATTGCCACACTTTCTTACCACATGGACTGAGTCAGCCTGGATAGCATACAGGTTAAATCTTGCAATAAATGCTTTGCTGCAGTATACTCCCTACAGTATGTGCCAAATGCCATACTTTTATTCTGGGTCCAGAGACGTTTTAAGGCATGGGCAAAGTGGCCCCTGGCCCAAGGCCCCAGCCTTTCAGGGGACCCCTGATAGAGCCAAGTCTGTTCTGATGACATTGAATAATTCTTAAACAGCTCTATTTAAATACTGTTTTCCTTTAATTTATTTTTAATGTGGGTGATGTCTGGGAATAAATTACAGACAGAAAAATATTTGACCTTCCATCATTGGAGTTCTCCATCGGTGGGGAAGGGGGAGAGACCCACAACAGATGCTGAGTTTGAGTTTGAGTTTAAAATATTTATAAAAGCGCACTTTCACCAGCGGTTTCATGGCGCTGCAACAAACAAATCCCCAGGGGGGAAGACGGAAAGTAACTAAAAAGAGCAAAACAAAAGCCAACCTAGTTAAAAGATTTAACGAATAAATGGGCTTTAAGTTTCTTGCGGAATTGAGGGTAATGAGTCAGGGATCTAAGCTCTAGAGGCAAGGAATTCCACATGACTGGGGCAAGGGTCGCGAACTTTGGTCCTCCCCATTTCTTCCTCCGGAAACGGGGGACTGATAACAGAGATTGTGTGGATGATCGTAGGTCCCTAGTAGAAACATAGGGAACGATCTCAGATGTGATAAAGGCCGGAGCCGTGCCCAGTCGTGCTTGAAAGGTGATGGAGGCGAGCTTAAACTGGATGCGTTCACGGACAGGGAGCCAGTGCAAGGATTTGAGAAGGGGTGTTACATGGTGAGATTTTGGGAGATTGAACACCAACCGTGCCGCCTGGTTCTGGATCAACTGCAGGCGCTTTAGACAGTATGCAGGAATACCTGCATACAGGGCGTTGCCATAATCCAGGCGGGAAATAACCATCGCCAGGATGATCATTTTCAAGGCGTCAAAAGAAAAAAAAACGAGATACCTTGCGGATGGTGCGTAGTGACAAAAAGGAAGAGGACACCACAGAACTAACCTGGGAGTGGAGAGTGAGCTGGGAGTTCAGTTTGATACCTAGAGTTTTAACCGAGGTAGAAGGGACCGGGGGAGAGCCTAGGGAAGGGGGCCAAAAAAGAGAAGACCAGGGACTGGAGCAACCACCCGTCAACACCAACTCTGTTTTATCCGGGTTAAGCTTCAGGTGGTTGTAACTCATCCAGTCCCGGATAAAAATCATAATAGACTGAAAGTTTGAAATGGAAGCAGAGGAAGAAGACAGATTGAAAACAAGTTGGAGGTCATCCGCATAATTATACACGTTGACCTCCATTTGCTGTAACGAAAAAATAAGGGGGGCGATATAGAGGTTAAACAAAAGAGGTGAAAGGGAGAAACCTTGGGGGACCCCGCACTGAACTTTCCGGAAGTCCGCGGAAAAATCACCCAGGCGAACAGCCTGGGTGCGGTCCCTCAGGAAGGAGGACAGCCATACCAGAGCGGTACCCCCGATCCCCGCCGCCCCGACACGAGAGAGTAAGATGGTATGGTCAACTGTGTCAAAGGCGGCTGAGAGATCGAGGAGAACCAAAGCCTGGACCTGGTTGGTATCCATTCCCTCCCTGAGGTTGTCAAGGACCGAGAGAACTACGGACTCCGTAGAGTGTGCGGGGCGGAATCCGGCCTGGCGGGGAGCCAAAGCCCCATGCTCCTCAACAAACGTGCTCAAAGACTTGGTGACATGGCGTTCGAGCACCTTAGCCAGGAATGGTAGGAGAGAGATGGGGCGATAATTGGCGGGGACCGAGGGGTCTGCGCCGGGCTTCTTTAAAATGGCAATCGAGTGAGATTCCAGCAACAAAATCAGAGCAGTGAAGATCTTGGCGCTCTTCTCAGGTCTTTTTTAGCCCAGGGCCAGCGACCCACCAATCGTGGGGGCGGGCATGGCGGCGGAAGAGGCAGGGGAAATCAAAGCAACCAGCCGAACCAACAACACCAACAATGGCAGACGTTCTCACCCAGGCTGACTCGCAGCAGAGGGAGGACTCAGAAATGAGGGGGGACATTGTAGTTAATCTCTCTGATCATGTCCTCACAAATAGTGAAAGAAGAGTACTCAACAAAGGATTGGGGTTCGTCCCCACTCCTAATCATGACGCATTTAAATGCAGGATTGAATTCCATGAAACAATGAGGAAAATCAAGCTTAAAAAGTTTTTCAAGGACAATCGACAAACTGAGAACATCACTTACACTTCCAATCTCAGGAAACATTCCGCATTTTGTCCACCCACTTCAGCGGTGGGCCCGTAAGTGTTGGTGTTTGAATCCCTGGTCCTGCAAGATATAGACAAAATAGAACAGACCCAGCGCCAGTCTAACCACAAGAACATGACAATGGAAGACTGGGAAGCAGTCAAAAGCCTACAAAACAACAATGACCTGACTATAAAATCAGCTGACAAGGGCGGGGCGATCGTCCTTTTAAATACTACCGACTACGAGGCCGAAGTTTTACGCCTCCTCAGAGTAAGAACTAACTATCTACCACTGAATAGAGATCCGGCTGAGGAATTGTCGCAGATCATCCGCGATATGGTCGGAGTAGCCAGGGAAAGGAAATGGATTACAGGTAAAGAGGCGGAGTTCCTTGTGAATACCAACCCCAGGACTCCGTCTTTTTATATTTTACCTAAAATCCATAAGCCCCAGCGCCCACCTCCTGGACGCCCCATTGTCGCAGGGATTCAATCTATTCTTGAACCACTATCCCAGTATGCAGACTATTTTCTCAGAGAGTCTGTCGTCACCCAGAAATCTTTTGTCAAAGATACCACTGACATCCTAAACATACTTGAGGATATCCAATATGACCCTGTAAATGAATTCTTTGTCACCATTGACATTGAGTCATTGTACACCTGTATACCCCAGGACGCGGCGCTGGTGGCAGCAGCCCGCGCCCTGGGCAACCAGGAATGGTTCTATGACACCACCCAGGCATTTGTGCTGCAGTGTATAGAGCTAGCCCTCACAAGGAACTACTTTAGCTACAAAGATCAGCTGTATCTCCAGGTGTCTGGAACCTCGATGGGGGCGACCATGGCACCCAGCATAGTTTGTATCTATTTTGGACAGTTCGAGGAGCACGTCATCTATCATAACAACAACCCTTTCCGGAGCCAGCTCAGGCTCTGGAAACGATATATAGATGACGTGCTCTGTGTCTGGACCGGAACCGAGGAACTTCTTCTGGAATTCCTCAACTGGCTAAATGTCCAAGATGGTAACCTCAAGTTCACTTGGACATATGATAGACATAAGGCAGTGTACCTTGACTTGGACATCGAGTACAGTATGGGCACCATTAACACCTGTGTACACCAAAAGCCCACAGATAGGAACTCCTTGCTGTCATACGATTCCTTCCACCCAAGGGCATTGAGGGATAATTTGCCAGTGGGGCAATTTCTGAGATACAGACGTAATTGTTCCAGTACCAATACCTTCCTAGAACAATCTGAAACACTGGCGGCTAAACTAACCAGTAGGAACTACCCTAACAGGACAGTTAAACAAGCTAAAAAGAGAGCGCTTAATACACCAAGGAGCGCCCTCTTAGAAAAGGTAGTCAAACAGAGGGATGAATGTGTACCTGTGGTTATGACATTTGATCCCATGGCCACTAAAATCCGGCAGTCCATCCGTAAGCACTGGTCCATTCTGTCCGACAGCAACTTCAATATGCCTCCTCCAAGATTTGCGTTTAAGAGGGCGAGCAATTTAAAAGATAAACTCGTACATTCGAGGGCCCCCTCAACACAAATTGATCACAATTCCACCATACCTAATGGCCATTACCCCTGCGGAACATGCTCGGTCTGTCCACTTACTAGAAAGAGCAAAAGCGTGACACTTACATCTGGCAAGGAGTGGTTCCATAATCAGTTCAGCAACTGTAACTCCACACAAGTTGTATATAGGTTAACATGCCAGTGTGGTTTACACTATATTGGTCTCACTTCTCGCAAAATCAACACTGTTCTTCTACGAAACACACTTTCCAGTGGACAGTCCTTGAGAAGGTTAGGGGTTCCCCTCAAAATATCGAAGAGAGTTTACTAGCTAAGGAAGCTCGCTGGATTTATAACGAGAAAACGGATAAGATGGGCCTGAACGAGATCATAGAATGGAACCGAATCAAACTGTAAGCTAGATCTGAGCCCAGTGGAGACCTTTTGATTTGTATAACATTATACATATTGTTTTGATTGTTACCTGGTTTTGTATGGTGGTAGGGCGACATCAGAAAAATTCTGTTTAATATTCCTTACAGGACGCGTGGCAGCTACTATGTCCATGGCGAGTTGGGAGATGGCTTTCCTCAACTTACAGGGATGAGACATGGAGGTTAGCACAGGCACCTAGACATGGATGAGCTGGGAATATTGTCCCCCTGAAATATGGTTTCTATTTATCTAAATCCTTTCTTTTTTTTAAAAAATAAAAAAAATTCTTTAAACATTCCTTTTAATATTGGGTTTGCTTTATTTACCTCCTTGGGGTTTGAACATGGAGTTTTTAATAACACGGCACCTTGAAATGCCCTTGAGGGTGCAGTTAACTCAAATACATGCAGGGACATATTTAGATCCGCTAGTTTTGACTAGGCTAAGATGGCCGCCGCATTCAATGCCGGGATCACGTGTTGCTCCGTGATGGGCGGGGTCCCGCCGGCACCACGTATTTGTAGTCTCTATGGCCGGACCTTCGGGACGGCTGAGGAAAGGCACCTTCCTGGCACGTCACGGTGAGAGGGGGCCCCGCGAGCAAATCCGACAGGGAAGTAACATGTGGTTGTGAGGAGTGCGCTGTGTGTTGGTCATAGATAACGCAAACGATGTGAAGAATCATATTGCTCTGTGGCGGTGTGTGTGATAGTAGATTCTAAAGTGGGAGCACCTCGCTGTTGTCATTTGTAAGGAAACAGGGGGCTCGGTATGTAGCTGTGGCACAGTTTCTTGAACTAATAGCGAAAGGGTTTTTCTACCTGTACAGGGGATTGTCTTTTCAGATAGCCACATGAGGGCTATTTTATACGTGATGGCGGCGCTGTAACATCAGGCAAAGGCTCGCCCTGGTTAGGGCACCGTTTTAGCAAGGAATGGTGTGTTTCAGTGTATACTGGAAGTCAGTAGAACAAAGCCCCAGTTAGTACATTATACATACCTATGCACTCCTTCGCTTTCTGCAGATACCGATTTCTGACTGAAGCAACAAGGGACACACTTACGTTGGAAGTGTTTGTTGTCCTTGATGAAACAGGAGCGGCCGGTACGAGCGGCTTGGCTGTCCCCTGGTAATATTTTACATCTTACGTAATATTCTACATCTTACATCTTACCTCACTCAGTGCACCCAGTATGCGTTCCTTGCCCTTCGTAGGTCTACATGGTTTTAATATGTTTCTTTACCTGTTCTCTCTTGGCAGCACGCTATAGAACTAGTGTCCAAAAAAGTGAAGTGGCAGCTTTCGAGTGCAGCCCTGATGAAACTGCTTCAATGCAACATAGCAGTGAAACATGTCGGCACTGGCAGCAGGTTGTGGTAGGCAAGAATAGCTACCAGCCTTTTTAATAATTACTGCACACAATCACCGCCCTATGAATAAAATTGGGTAAGGGACGGGTGATTCCCGTGTGTGTTTTTAAGCACTCTGTTATTATTATTTTCTGTGTGTGGTTGTCACTAGCAGATATTTCTGCATTTCACCACTTGTCACTTTTCATGTTGTTTGTTTTGGACACTTCTTTCCTTTCCACTTATTTTGCTTTGAGACGCAAATGACCACCGATGATGAGACAGGGGCCTGTCTGGAAATTGCATACCAGTTACCCCGATGGTGGCGCTTCCGTGAGGTGTCATTTGCTTCTCTCACATTTTTTGCTCTATTAAGAGCAGGGTCCAACGTTTGGTGTGGACTTGTGTGTGACCAATTATAGTCTGGTGCACTGTTAGTGGGTGTTCTTGGGTGTAGCCCGGGAGAACAGGTTTTTAACGTTGGCGGAGGACAGTGCATTCTTCTCCTTATAAAGTGGATAAGAGAGTAGTGGGGAGTAGGACTTTTTGTAAACCCCCCCTTGGGTCACTGATATAGACGTACGCCATCGGAGTGGGTCTTCATTTTGTATTGCATTCTTTAAAATGGGGACAATGACAGCTGTCTTCAGTGAGTTGGGTACGACTCCCTGGGAAAGAGAACTGTTGAGGAAGTGGAGGGGGGGATCTGGGCAAGTTGTGTAAATATGGCGGAGAATGTGCGCGGGGCAAACATCCAGTGGGGAACCAGATTTGACCAAGGGAATAATCGAGGTCAAAGATTCTTTAGTGAGGAGGGGAAGGGCATCAAGTTGTCCCTTAGATGGAGGACACTGAGGGTCAACAAAAGTCGGGGAAGGTAAGGGAATATTGGCTTTAATAATTGCAATCTTCTCAATAAAAAAATTGTTTAAGGAATGACAAAGGTCCTGGGAGGGGGAGGGCTTGAGAGATGTCCTGTCAGAGAAAGCCAAATTATGGACTATCGAGAATATTTCCCTCGGCCGATTCTTAGCTGTGAGGATTTTAGAGGAGAAATAGGTCGTTTTTGCCTCCAGAATGGCCTTTTTATATTGGGCCAGGAGAGTGGTAAACTCAGATTTGAGTATGGGGCAATATTTCCTCCTCCAGGCACGCTCGGCTCGGCGCACCGCCAGTTTGGTGGTCTTAACATCATTGCTGAACCACAAGTTGGCATCCTTCTCTCGCTTTGACGTCACCCGCTTCAGCGGGGCAAAAGAAACGCAGCCAGAGAGAAGCCAGTGATCGATAGCAGAGGCCTGAGAAAGAGTGGATAGGCCTTGTAGGGTAGGATAGGAAGAGGTTAATAATGCAGATAAATTCTCCGGATCCACTCGGCTCCATGAGCGGACCCAAACATTCTTTGGTAGCGGGGGCCTAACAGGAGAATTAATAGGAAGGGTAAACGAGATCAAGTGATCAGACCAGGTGCAGGGTAAAATGGACAGGGAGCCTACCGGACAGTTCAGGGACCAAATCTGATCTAAGATGTGTCCTTTGACGTGAGTGGGAGAATGAACGTGCGACACAAAATTAAGAGATTGAAGCGTGTCTGAGAACTGTTTAGAAGATGAACATTCCGCTGGGTCTGAAGGCCAGAAGTTAAAGTCTCCCAATAGTAGAATGGAGGAATTATTAACCGTAAGTGTGGCAAGTATCTCTTGAAAATCGGAAAGAAAGAGTAAAGGTGACTGAGGAGGCCGGTAAGTGAGAAAACAGGTAAGAGGGGGAGTGGTCGATGTAGTACGAATGACAAGGTACTCTGTAGTAGCGATATCTGGCAAGGATAGAAGTTGGAAGGGGAGGTCGGCCCGGGTAATGACCGCCACGCCGCCCCCAGTCCTACTGGTAGAACGGTCTGCTCGTAGAGCATAATATGGAGCGGGAAGAGTGGCCAAAAGAGTAGGGAGAGAATCATCAGTAAACCAAGTCTCGGTTAGGAAGAGGAGATTAGGTGCGTAGAGATCCAACAGCACCGACAGTTCGTGAGAGTGGGCCACTGCTGACCGGGTATGAAGGTAGTAGGCCGAGAGGGTCCTAGGAGCGCCTGGGCTGGTTTCCTCTCTGGAGAACTGGAGGGGAGTGGAGGGAGCGAGAGGAAGGGGAAGCGGACAGATCATGTAAAGATATGATGGAACAAGTAGAGGTGGGCAGAGGCCACGGGCCATGAAGAGTACGGAGTTGGGAGGAAGTGTACGTGATGATTTGGGCAGAGTGACATGCCCCTAGCCCCGGTCGGTCGCGCACGGGCGCAGACGGGCTTGCCTTAGGCGCGCCTTCGGCGCGCAATCGTCGCGCCCGCTGCGCCCGTCCGCTGCGCTTCCGGCCAATGCACATGATTTTATAGGAGCATCAGGGGAAATGGGGAAAAGGAAAAGGGGGCGTGGCCAGCAAAGTGGGCGGGGCTAACTCGCTCGCTGGAGATGGCGGCAGCGAGGGAGGATTCCCCGTGACAGCGTCAAGATCGGCTGTTCGGGGTGTTAAGGAATCAAAGCCTGGAAGCCTAGCTTCAGTGCAGGTAGGTAAAAACACACAAAGATTTCACAGTTTTAAAATGCAATTTTACAGCGCTCCCGGCTTTCCGCCTCAGGAGATTTGTTAGAGTGGCCGCGCTAGCAGTCAGCGCGCCCTTTTAGCCTGGGAGAGGGGGGCGTGGCCAGCAAAGTGGGCGGGGCTAACTCGCTCGCTGGAGATGGCGGCAGCGAGGGAGGGTTCCCCGTGACAGTGTCAAGATCGGCTGTTCGGGGTGTTAAGGAATCAAAGACTGGAAGCCTAGCTTCAGTGCAGGTAGGTAAAAACACACAAAGATTTCACAGTTTTAAAATGCAATTTTACAGCGCTCCCGGCTTGCCGCCTCAGGAGATTGGGCATGTGAGCTGTCTCTACCTAACACTGGTAACCTAGGATATCAGTGGAGGGCTTCTGTGTCATTCAATACCCCATGAACAACAACTTCTCAACCCTTATAGGGAAGAAATGTTTATTGTGTTCACATATTTGTGTACATATTTGTGTATGTGCGCCATCGATAAAATTGTGTCTACTATAACCACCACTTTTATTATGTTTAAGTTGGCACACGTTAAAAAGACATTTTGGTACATGTTCAAACTGATCAGAGTCGACATGCTGCACTGCCAATTATGAATTTTAGGGCAGATACATCAAGACCACTTTTGGGTGGGCACAAATATGAGTTGTGGACATAAAAATGATCGCTGTACCTTTTACTATTTGCCACCGTTTCCAATAAACATAAAACTATGTGCATGTTCACTATTATACACAGCCATCATTAGAGAGTAAAGATGAACAGAGATTATTAATTTAGAAAACATGCTCTTGGTGGGAGGCAAACCTGATTTCAAAGTGAATCTCACTTGTCTGAATTGTTTTAAAAGGATACGTATGATCATAGTTACTGCTAACGCGGGATTTCTGGCCTGTTGTCATTAATCCAGATCCCAATTCAGGTCGACTAAATCGTTGGTACCTGTCATTGAGTAAAAGGCAATCCACTACTAGGTTAATCAAGAAAGAACTTACACCACTCTAAAGAACCACTTACCACTGGAAAAGGTTTAAAAGTTTATTATAAAACCAAAGCTATCTGGAGATACAGAAATCTCAAAATGAGGTTCAAAAGATATACAGGTGTCAAGATAAACATAAAATCCCTAAATGCTCGTAGTCGACAGAATAGAATTACCAAGATCAGCTCAAAGGTCATTAAAGTTGCGAGAATAGCTACGAGTTGCAACTTTAGAGTCATTTACAGAAAGGAAAGAAATCAGGTTAGACTGTCCCTACACTAGACTAAGTGACATCCCTACTTAACAAGATCTTTACCTAAAAAGGTGTCAGCCGTGGTGACTTCCAAAGAAGATCACACACTTCCCTTAGTCTTTGTCTCAAAGTCGAAGTCTTGCAGTTCCCTATCTGCCTACCCATCCGCTCTCTTAGGTTCCTCAGATCGTCTGCTCTAACTCCACCCAGGGGTGCTGTCCCTAATACAAAATCACTTTTCCAATAGGAACGCCCCTGGAGACGCCTCTCACGTGGTGTTGGTTCTGGCGGCAACTTCCATGCTGGTACTCCTCGGGACCCTTCGTTAAAGTTGACCTTGCTTCCCAGGCTTCTCTCCGGCAAGACGGTATCCCCAGGAAATTCCTGAAGACTCCTCCAGGCCTGTGCCTGGCTCTCTTGAACAAAAGTCTATTCATCACTTTCCTGATAAAACCCCCTCGCACCTGCAAAAGACACTTTCTCTGTGGGCCCCAAATTCCGACCTCCGCCATATCTCGAAGTCATAAACCATTTGAATAGGCTTTACAGTTTGTGCCTAACACAACTTTTTCTCTAACGAGCACATACAGATCAAAGAAGCAACTTTATCTATTCAGGCCTACTAAAATTACATGAAACGGGCCTCTACAATATGCACATTTAATTTCTTTGTTTAAACAGTATTCTAACTAACACACATTACTATAATGTAACACATCTATTTAAAACATTTCAATTCTATGATTAATAATACTTTGCAGTAAAATGACATTAGAATCCAAGTTACTTAAAAGTGTAGCAGCATCTTTCGTTTCTTGTGAAATGCCATGTGGCCTACACATTTCCATGGTTTGCAGAATTACATTTCTTTTCCACACAGCCCCATAACGTGAGACTCCAACATCATTCTAACATTTCTACAAATCTCTACATTAGTTTTTCACACTGATATATGTATCCCTATTCGAATTAAACACTCATATATATATCTTCACTCTATAAGTTTGACACTCTTGTGCATTCTATTCTAAACTAATACAATGTGCTTGTAAATATGGTGCACTTCTACATTTTTCAGATTTGTGCTCTCTCAATCCCCCCTTTGATGACTTCCAGTAGTCATCATCATCACAACACCCTCTCTAAGGTATAGAGTATCAAACTGAAGTCGTTGCAATATTCCCTCGTTTCATCTCCTCTAGAGCCCTCAGACTCCGGTACTGATTCTCCTGCATCGCAGCTAATCTCCTCCCCTGCTCTCGCATGGATCTCTGCAACCTGTTTGCTCTATACCATTTGTACAGTCTCACCAACCCCCACAAAGCGATTACACAAATCACTATTATGATGATAGGTTTCAATATGTACCAAATGATATTCTTTCCCAGGTTGGCAAACCAACCTCCAACTTTACCCATTCCTTGACCTACTTTCTCCCATACTGTTACCTTTGTCAAATCCTCTATCTCATGGTGTATTTCAGTAATGTTTCAAATGTACTTTTCTAGAGGTTTTGAATTGTCTGGAATGTAAGTGCAACATTCCTGGACCTTCAAAGCCTTACAGACTCCTCCCTCCTTGGCCAACAGAACGTCTAGAGCAAGTCGGTTCTGAAGACCCATTGCTCTTATCGATTGCATCTCTCCCTCCACCAGCATTAAAGATCTAGCAGTACTGGCGGATAGTCTATCTACAACTGTTGCCAATCTTCTTATCTTAACATCATTTAGTGCTATCCCCAAAATAGGAAACATAGCACCAAATACATCTCCAACTACCTCCTCAGCGCTTACATCCCTTCTTCTTCTAGTTTGTTTCCCTCTCTTTTTGGTTTCTAAGTCCTCAGCATGGTATATTTTGGGAAAGACAATTGCTAAATAACATGATCCATACCAATTATCTGGTAGTTTCACGTATGCATTTCTTCCACAAACAAAATACACATTCGGGATCACCTGCATTTCTTTAGGAAATCTTTGGAGTAATACTCCAATTGGAAAGCATGTTCACAACTGACTTCTCCCACAAACACATTCTCATAATATGTTTGATTTCTGTGTATACACAGCTTTCCCCCTTTTCTCTCGGTCTAAAGCTATTGGACCATTGCTACCCTTTCTTTGGTGTGCCCTTTCTTCCTCGGTCCAATCTGTTGTCCACTGTCCTGAAGATTTTAAAATCTTTTGTCTCCTGTATCGATCATCCACCTGCCCTATAAACTTTTTCTCAATTTCTGACACTTTACAAGTCAAATTATTTCTTCGGGCATGTGAAGTATCTAATGTCCTCCATGGAAGGAAACATTTCTGTAACCTGTCTTCACTCTTGTAATAATCCCATTTATTGAGGTGCTTATAATTTGGCACCTCTGGCAATATCGAGTCAAAGTTCGAGAAGTAATACTCGAACCCATCCCTTTCATAAAATATGCTCAGCAACAAACTACACGTGATTCCATAAGTCAATGGAAGATGATGATACCTGATGCCTTCATCTACAGAGGCCGGCAACTGCATGCAGACATAGCAGTTCTTCGCCTCCATGACATCAATGTATTCATAAAGCAATTTGGCATAAGCATTTGATTTAAAATTTCCCTGTGATTCGTCTGCATGTAACCTCTTAATCTCAGCATCTAACAAAGCTTTCTCTTTCGCTGTGTTTTCCCCCTGTTTGCCAGCCGTAGGAGGCTTCTGTGTTGATACACTCTTTGCTTCCTTTTCTGTTTTCACATCATTTTCATGTACCACTACATATGATACAGTAACCACTAAAACTATAAGAGAAATCACTACCACTAAAAGTGTGCCTATTATGCATTTTGCCCTGCGGTTCGGGTTGCCAGCCTCCATGATCTCAAGACAGTGTAGCTCTGGTTTTTCTTTCATAGTACAAAGTCTCTTTTCTTTGCTTCTTCAATCTTTCGAACCACACCTGGAAGCTGAAAATCCCCTCCGCAAAACAGTCTCTGAGTTCTGTAGCAATAGACAACCTTAGTCCTTCTCCATCCTCTAAAATGGAAATCCCTAATTTCTTCTTCTCCTTCTTGACGTTAGGTTATCTCTCAATCTGTATTTACAAAGTTCTTTGCAAAGTCTTTAGTAATCCGAAATTATGCGTGTTCCAACAACTCCCACCACTTGCTCGAATATTTCCAAACGAAGAAGAATTCCCTCAAGTATTGGACACCTTGAACAGCAACACGGAAATTCAACTGTGTTTAGGATCAATTCTCTTATTCCGCTCAGAAGAGGAGGATAGACGGTGTTGAGTGTCAGCAGCCCTTCGACTTCCACTCCTGGTATCAGCAACTCTACTTCCACGGTTATAATTGGGTCAGTTCTGGTCAGGGTCACTTTCCTCACCCTCCCAGTTCTGCGTGCTTCGGACATCTGTAGCGAGGTAGGTCCACTCAGGAGTAGCGTATCTTCTGCAAGGCACTCGCACCCTCCTTGATCTTCTCGGACCTTCCTGTTCTTGTCCTTGTGCACTTTCTTCTGGATCTGAGTCTTCGGATATAGGAGCAAGAGTTTCCTCTCGAGCTGGCTTCAAGCTTGGCCTCCTTTTTCTTTCAGGCCAGGTAGCTGCTCCACGCCTTGTTCTCCTATTTCTTGTCCGTTCACTCGGTTCTTGATCACTCTGAACTTGTTCTGTCTCTGAGTTGTTTTCACAGCAGCTTTCTCCTTCTGTGGCAACTTCAGTTTCACTGCCGTTCTGTCTTTCTTCTTCTTCTGGATCTGTGACACTCCCAACTTCTTCAGACACCCCCAAAGCTTGACTGATCCCCTCTTGTGATTCTTCCTCCACAACTGGATTTTCGTCTGTGAGAGGAGCTGTTTCTTCAAGGGGTGCTGGAACTCTTCGAGTATGGGAAGCGTGGATCCAATTTGGCAGCCCTCCGCACTTCACGGCAGTGTTCGTCGTTAAGATGATCTGATAAGGTCCTTTCCAGCGTACGTCTAAGCAGTTCTTCCGGACGTGCTACTTCACCACTATCCAGTCACCTGGACACAGGTCGTGGCATTGATCTCTTGAAGATGGAACTTCTGCGGCCTGTACCTGAAGAGACACAGAATGAATGGCGTCAGACAACCCCTTGCAATAATCCAGGATCAGGGCATCTGTAATGTTCAACAATGCGGTTGTTGGGACAGTTGGAAGTCTCATTGCCCTCCCCATCAGCACCTCGTGTGGAGAGAGACCTGTCCTCCTGTCGGGTGTGCTACGCATGCTCATAAGGACCAAAGGAAGAGCATCAGGCCAACTTAAGGAAGTTGATGAACATACTTTAGCAATTCGACATTTCAGCGTCCCATTTATCTGTTCCACGATACCTGAAGCCTCTGGTCGATAGCTACAATGCAATTTCTGATCAATGTTCAATGCAGAGCAAAGCATCTTCACAACTTCGCTGTTAAAATGTGTTCCTCTGTCCGATTCCAGAGAGGCAGGCACCCCGAAGCGCGGTATCAACTCTCTAAGCAACAACTTTGCTACTGTGAGTGTATCGCACCTGCGTGTAGGGTATGCTTCAACCCATCTGGAAAATATGCATACTACCACCAGAACATACCTAAGGCGGTTGACTTTTGGCATTTCAATAAAATCCAATTGCATTCTGTTGAAGGGCCCCCCAGACCTCCCAATGTGACTCAGTGTAACTGGTGTTCTTTTCCCTATATTCAACTGCTGACAAGTAACGCTTCTGCTGCAATCCTAAATTTTGGGCAATACCAAGTCTGCCTGAACACCCTCAGCATGGCATCTCTTCCCAAATGCACTGGACCATGTATCTGTCGTGCCATTGGACTCGCTAATTCCTCGGGTAACACTGCCCTTCCATCTGCTGAAACCCAAAAGTCCATTTCGCTTCTCACACAACCTGCTGTTTCCCATGCCTGCTTCTCAGATTCAGGTGCATTGTCTTGCATGTGTTTCAAATCTTCCCAAGTATCAACAGTTTCTAACATCATGCTTAGTTCTGTCTTTTCCTGAGCCCCACTTACTTCCACCTCCGCGAAAGAATAACCATGCTCCGCACAATAGCGGGCAACTTCGTCTGCATATCTATTTCCCTGTGACACAAAATCTGTATTTTTCGTATGAGCTAGACATTTCACAACCGCAATTGCGGCAGGACCCTGTAATGCTTCTAACAGCAGTCGAACAAATTCCCCGTTTCTGATTGGCGAACCGGAGGAGGTCATGTAACCCCTCTGAGACCACAATTGCCCGAAATCATGAACTACACCGAAACCATATTGGCTATCAGTATATATGGTGACTCTAATTTTACTACCTGCTGTACAGGCACGTGTTAATGCAATGATTTCGGCTACCTGAGCGGAGTGTACTCCTTCCAAGCAAGCGGCTCCCACAACTCCAGTAATGGTGCAAACAGCGTAAGCTGCTCTCAACCAACCAGTATCGTCTCTTAAACATGAACCATCAACAAAGAAAATTTCATCGGGATCAGTCAGTGGCTCATCCACAATATCTGATCTGGGCTTCGTGCATAGTTCAGTCACATCAAGGCAATCGTGATCTTCACAGTCTTCGCTTTCTATGTCATTAGTAAGTGGCATCAGTGTAGCAGGATTCAAGACAGAGCACCTCTTAAGGGTCACGTTCGCTGCAGCAAGAATAACTTGCTCATTGCGCGTGAGCCTACTGTTAGTCAAGTGCTGAGTCTTGGTCCTGGTCATTAACAATTCCACAGAATGAGGAACATACACCACTAACTGGTGTCCCATCACAATGCTTTCACAACGCTCAATGCTGACACCTGTTGCAGCAACGGATTTGAGACATCCGGGCAACGCTGCGGCTACTGGATCTAAGGTAGCCGAAAAGTAAGCAACTGGTCTACGGGCATTTCCATGGACTTGCACTAAAACTGACAAAGCACAGCCCTCCCTTTCGCAGCAATAGATGAAAAATGGCTTCTCATAGTCCGGCATCCCCAGAGCCGGAGCACGACACAAGTCATCTCTCAGCTGTAGGAACGCCATCAAGCACTCATTGTCCCATGGTACCGGATCACTCACCTCCTTGTGCGTCAGTTTCTGTAAGGGTTTTGCTTTCAGTGAAAAGTTAGCTATCCACTGTCGGCAATAACCAACCATTCCTAGAAACATCCTGTCTTCTCTCTGTGTTGTAGCCGAGTTCATCTTCATGATTGCCTCTATTCTATCTGGTGACACCTTGCGCTTTCCTTTTTCTATCCGATGCCCCAAGTACTGTACTTCTGTCAGACAGTACTGCAATTTGCTCGGGGATACCTTGTGTCCATTTTCAGCTAAATGGTTCAGCAAGGCGATGGTGTCTTCCTTGCAAGCTTCTTCTGTTCCTGACGCAACAAGTAGGTCGTCTATGTACTGGACCAGAACCGAGTTCTGGGGCAGTACCAGACTTTCAAGATTTTTCTTCAACAGCTGATTGAAAATTGATGGGCTATCTGTAAATCCTTGGGGGATTCGACACCATGTTAAAACGCGATTCTCCATTTTAAAAGCGAAGAGATACTGGCTCTCTTCATCTAATGGGATTGAAAAGAATGCCTGACAAAGATCTATCACTGTGAACCACTCTGCTTGGAATGGTATCTGAAACAGTATCACTGATGGATTCGGTACCACTGGACAACATGAAACAACAATGTTATTAATTTTTCGAAGATCCTGTACTATTCTAAATTTCCCACTAGGTTTCTGCAAACCCATGATCGGGGAGTTGCATGGACTTCCCACGATTTCCTTCAGTATTCCCTGTTGAATCATAGAGTCGATCACAGGTTTTATTCCTGCAATCGTCTCTTGGGACAGCTTGTACTGTGGCGTTCTGAGATAATCGACATTTGATTTCACTACGATCTTCACTGGCTCTACCCCTTTGACCAACCCTATATCTTCTCCTGTAAAATCCCATACTTTGGATGATACTGCCTCGCGTAAGTCCCAAGGAAGGTCCTCCACAGTCAGAGTAGGATACAGTTCTATGCATGTTCTTGAGTTCACAATTTTGAAGGTAGCGTCATCATCTGTCGTCTCTACCTCTACTCCCTGAGGTGTGCAGTATATGGTACAGTTCAATTTGCACAATAAGTCCCTTCCTAACAGACACACAGGACTAGAATCACACACCACAAACTGATGTTCATTCATGTAGTTTCCGATTTTCACTGACACTGGTTCCGTCAAAGGGCTAGTCATTCTCTTGTTTGCGACTCCTACCACCTGAATTGTTTCCCCCGACATTGGTAGACCTGGAACCACTGCCGATCTCAAAGTTGATCGAGTAGCTCCAGTATCCACCAAGAATGTTGTAGGACACCCTGCCATTTCAGCCTCAACAAATGGTCCTCTTTGATCCACTTCCAGAATTGCCCCGAGGGTACAGTCCTCTTCTTTGCTTACACGTTGTCCCGTCAAGGGATCAATGTAGTAACATTTTTCCTCATCTATGAAAAGAGGCATTTGTCTAAAAACCTTTCCCCCTGTCAAAATCTTTGGTGGCTGCGGAAACTGAGCTCGTGGAGCCGAAGTCCCCCCTTTGGCCACCTTGATTCTTGGCACTGTCACCCCTTGAACTGGAACCTCTGGAACCTCCTCCTCTACCTCTAGTTCTCCGTTTTCAGGGTTATAGGGACACTCTCGTCTCCAATGTCCCACCTGATGACACTGGTGGCACTTTGTCGTTTTCTTCAACGTAGCAATGTCAATTCTAGGTCTCATGTTTTTCTCACTGTCCTTATTCTGATTGCTCGATTTCCGTCCCATTGTCCCCGTCCCCTGCTGCTGCTGTCCGCTCTTTCCAGCTGACTGCATCTGCACCACCATA
Source organism: Lissotriton helveticus (assembly GCF_964261635.1). Lineage (NCBI taxonomy): Eukaryota > Metazoa > Chordata > Amphibia > Caudata > Salamandridae > Lissotriton > Lissotriton helveticus. The sequence goes on from NC_136072.1 coordinate 995,843,446, forward strand.
AGCTTCTCTTTTAGCTTCTTTGCTTTGGAATCTATTTCGTCACTACAGTACCTTGCATACCTCAAAATCTCATCTAATGGTCTGTTTTGCCAACAAATTAAATGTTGCTGAATCATCAAACAAATATCAGGTCTCAACCCCAAAACAAACTTTGACACAAACTGTCCTATATCCTTGGGGTCCATTACATCGAGTCCACTGTATTGTTTGAATGTTTTCAGCAATCTCTCATAAAACTCATGAACTGTCTCCTTGGGTTCCTGTCTTGTTCGGTCTATTTTTACCCAATCTATGTCTTGTGGTGGGACCTTATCCTTCAGCCAAGTTATTACTCTTTCATATTTCAACATTACAATTTCAGACGGTCCATTTGTAACAGCATTCCTTTCTGGTTCTACAGTTGGCCACTCGACACTAGTCTTGCATGCTGTCCACAAATCTCCTGGCACCACAATGTCAAACAAGGTGTTCAAATCAATCCACAATACCTTTGAGATTTTCACAAACCTTTCTACCTGCTTGTACCACTCAACAGGATTGTCCCTTAACTTCGGAAATGAGTTGGTAAATGCAGCCAAATCTCCTCTACTCCAGGGCACATGTACATAGTTCCCATTCGATATTTCTCTCAAAGGAAATGCCTCCATCTGCATTACCCTTCCTTCCGGAGACATCACACTCGTGCTCCTCCTGACAGTACCCCTTTTGGACCACCTCTCTTCCCATTTGTCCAGATCTCTCCACGCTCTTATTCCTGTTATCAGCTCCCTTATGTGTGTTTTTAATCCTGTAGTTCTCTTCTCATCTAAGTCTTGGTCTGAATACTGCAACCTATGGTTACTCTGTAATGTCTTTGTTCTGGACAAGTCTACCATATACTTCTCTGCCAGTTCAGACAGTTTCTCATGAATTGCTCTTGCCTTTCGGGTAATATCCTTTGCTATAAACAGTAACTCATCTTGTTCGTACAAGTCAATCCTTTCTAAGGCTAACGTCCCATCTATTATCTCGTCCAGATCATTTTTTAAACTAGTGACATCGAGTCTTTTGGCCTTTACTGCAGCTTTCAGTATGCTAGCTCTAGGGGGTCCATTCACATCTCTCCCATCCCAGCTCCGAGTCCTACGTCTAGGCTCAGGCGAGTTATGGGGAGTCCTCCCATGTTCCCATCTCTCCAGGTCCCATGCAGTTCCATCCTCTCTGGGTGTATGGTGAAACACTTTCCCATTTCCCATAATCCCACAAGTCCCATCCTGCATGGTTTCCTTAGATGCATGGTAAGACATTCCGTTATTCCCCCTTTCTTCGTCATTTGCCGGTGGTCTCTGATCTCTCGACCCATGGCAAGATCCTTCACTGCTCCCCATGCTCCCACGGCTCCAGTGCTGTACATTATCATTAGGTGCATGGTGAGTACATCTAAACCTATCCCTGTATTCTTGTGTCCTTCGGTCTCCCTCACTGGTAATGAGACGAGATGTTTCCCCACACTCCATACTTCTGCCTCTTTGCTCCTGCTCATTTCCTCTGTCTGTATGACGTATGACTCCTCTACTCTCCTGACTTTTACCGTCCCACTCCTGACTGCTTGCGCTAGCCCCGCAGTGAGACAATGTTCCATCGCCTCGACTTCCCCACTCAGCCCCTGTTCTTGACCTGTGGGCTGGTGCTTCTGTGGACCCATCCCATTCTCTCAAGTCGGCCCTCAGCTCCTTAAAGGACTTCGGCCGTGGTCCCCTCAGGTCCATCGGTCCTCTCTGACCTCCCTGTTCTGCTGCGGGACCCACTGCTGGATCAAATGGGGTGCTCCACGTCACTGGTCCTGGCAATTGCCTCCAGGCATTTGTCATGTTATTTCTCCTTTCCATTTCAACTCTCTCTCTGTCTAACCGTATCTGTTCTTCCTCTCTGTCTCTCTCGGGGTTGTATATCGATACTATAGGACCTATGGTAACAGGTACTTGTAGAGCGTCTGGCAACCCGTAAGACTCAACCTTCTCAGTGGTTGGCGTCTTCTGTACCACAAACCTTCCGACTACACTCTGTACTGTACTATGTTGAGGTGTCTCCTCACCTTTGGTAGGTGTCCACTCCGATATAGGGAGTGGTCTATACCCCTCTATGGCAGCACCACCTTCCCTTGGGAGTTCCTTACTTTCTGTCTCCCCAACGTTCGGAGGCGGTCTATCTATTAGCAATCTGTTTATCAAGTTGTCCTCCGACTCGCTCTCCTCATCCTCTTCCATGAGCCTCTTTTCTCCTGCCACCTCTCTCACTGGGTACAACTTATCCACCTCAATAGCCTGTACCCTCCATCTCTTGGCGTCCGCATCCCATTGGGCATCTCGCACTGCCCTTACTGATCGCTTCAACCTTTCTTGGCGCCTGTTCAAATTTCTATCGTGTGCCGCCCTAATCCACGCATTAAGGGCCTCAAACTGTGTTGGTCTAGGCGAAGGATTCAATGAGGACATAATTGCCTTCAGCCGATGTAACGCCTCTAACCTAAACGTTCCATACTTAGGAAACGTCAGTTCCTCATTCCCTTCTGAAATTTTGCTCCATTCCCTAATCCATAGTATAGTATGCAAGCCAACATTCGTTGCCATATAGTAAGCTGGTGTACCCTCTGGCGGTGCCTCTTCCCCATAATAAGAGTTCCTTCTTTTTCTCTTAAAAATCTCTCTCAAACATTTAAAACACTTCATGTTCAAAACCTACAGAATTTCTATTTTCTCTGCGTTTGTTTACTTCCTAATGACAATCCACCAATCTCAGCACGGTTCTCGCTAACTGCCCTATCACAACGCGGCTTTTCACTGACGTCACACCAACCGCCCTATCACGGCACGGCTTCTCACTAACCGGCCTATCTCAGCGCGGCTCTCGCTGACGTCACTCGTCCCCCTTCGCAGCAGTTCCCCTCCTTACTCAGCTCGTCTCCGCGGTAATGCATGCGTCCCATTCATACTCTGAAAAATGATTACTTCCGTCCAAGCGATCACTTTTCTTGACTGTACGCCCACAGTCTATCTGTAATTGTCACCTTAACTGACGAAATGTCTTTCCGTTTACGTCCAGACAATCGCCTTCTCTGATAGGTTACTTACACAGAGTAACTTTCGACCAGCGTCTGTTACTCACACACTCACTCTTACACTCCCCCTATCTCGGTCCTGCGGCGGTCAAGGGTACCTCATGACCTCCTTACTCTGGTCAACAATTACTCTGGATGTTCGATACACCCGAACCACTTAAGCTCTACCCCGAACTTAAGATTTTACCAGGTTGCGCGCGCTCACAACCTTCTCACAATCACACTACAGGCATTCAACTCCGCATGACATTACAATACAAATACAACACAAAACACCTCAATCTGTCCACGTATGACCCTTTTTATACTCACTCTCGTCCGATACTGCTGCTTTTCTCTCTCCGTCAGCACCTTCTTCGGCAGGCCACCTCTCGATCTCTAGGGACCTTGGGGTAAACTAACCTAGTCTAGATCACCTTCCTCAAGAAGGTAACCATCCTCACTCTGCTACCAACTGCTAACGCGGGATTTCTGGCCTGTTGTCATTAATCCAGATCCCAATTCAGGTCGACTAAATCGTTGGTACCTGTCATTGAGTAAAAGGCAATCCACTACTAGGTTAATCAAGAAAGAACTTACACCACTCTAAAGAACCACTTACCACTGGAAAAGGTTTAAAAGTTTATTATAAAACCAAAGCTATCTGGAGATACAGACATCTCAAAATGAGGTTCAAAAGATATACAGGTGTCAAGATAAACATAAAATCCCTAAATGCTCGTAGTCGACAGAATAGAATTACCAAGATCAGCTCAAAGGTCATTAAAGTTGCGAGAATAGCTACGAGTTGCAACTTTAGAGTCATTTACAGAAAGGAAAGAAATCAGGTTAGACTGTCCCTACACTAGACTAAGTGACATCCCTACTTAACAAGATCTTTACCTAAAAAGGTGTCAGCCGTGGTGACTTCCAAAGAAGATCACACACTTCCCTTAGTCTTTGTCTCAAAGTCGAAGTCTTGCAGTTCCCTATCTGCCTACCCATCCGCTCTCTTAGGTTCCTCAGATCGTCTGCTCTAACTCCACCCAGGGGTGCTGTCCCTAATACAAAATCACTTTTCCAATAGGAATGCCCCTGGAGACGCCTCTCACGTGGTGTTGGTTCTGGCGGCAACTTCCATGCTGGTACTCCTCGGGACCCTTCGTTAAAGTTGACCTTGCTTCCCAGGCTTCTCTACGGCAAGACGGTACCCCCAGGAAATTCCTAAAGACTCCTCCAGGCCTGTGCCTGGCTCTCTTGAACAAAAGTCCATTCATCACTTTCCTGATAAAACCCCCTCGCACCTGCAAAAGACACTTTCTCTGTGGGCCCCAAATTCCGGCCTCCGCCATATCTCGAAGTCATAAACCATTTGAACAGGCTTTACAGTTTGTGCCTAACACGACTTTTTCTCTAACGAGCACATACAGATCAAAGAAGCAACTTTATCTATTCAGGCCTACTAAAATTACATGGAACGGGCCTCTACAATATGCACATTTAATTTCTTTGTTTAAACAGTATTCTAATTAACACACATTACTATAATGTAACACATCTATTTAAAACATTTCAATTCTATGATTAATAATACTTTGCAGTAAAATGACATTAGAATCCAAGTTACTTAAAAGTGTAGCAGCATCTTTCGTTTCTTGTGAAATGCCATGTGGCCTACACATTTCCATGGTTTGCAGAATTACATTTCTTTTCCACACAGCCCCATAACGTGAGACTCCAACATCATTCTAACATTTCTACAAATCTCTACATTAGTTTTTCACACTGATATATGTATCCCTATTCGAATTAAACACTCATATATATATCTTCACTCTATAAGTTTGACACTCTTGTGTATTCTATTCTAAACTAATACAACGTGCTTGTAAATATGGTGCACTTCTAAATTTTTCAGATTTGTGCTCTCTCATTACCAAAGGGACATTTTAATTGTAGAGGCTTCCTTTGTGCAGCCAAAGAAACTAGACATAGCATTGGTCATCAGCATTGGTTACCAGGGGAGATAGATCCTTCTTCCTAAATGTCTTATACAAAGCGATTCAGGGGAATGGAAGGTGACTGCGAGCAGTAGAAAAGTACTTCTTGTTAAGAAGAGCAATGCCACAGAAAGGTGGCTTACTTTGGCTTTTGTGCCTCTTTTTTCTAGTAATAGATGAAGGGCTAGGTAGCTGGGGACGAGTTTATACTCAGATTTCTATCCATTAATGGTTCGGCAAGTGTGGTTAAAAACATAGTGCCACAGATGGGTGCCATATTGCAGCGCGACCGGATAGCTAATGGGCTGAGATTTTAAAATGAACTAACCTAAGTTGACCAACAATGTTCTACATGTTGTCTCATTTATTTTGGTAATGACAAATCTTTCCATAAAAGGGGCAACTTTGATTGAAACCAGTACCCCTCTATACAATGAGATCGCATTTATGATGCACTAATAAATGTAACAGACAGGCTTCTATTCAATGACTATGTTACATGTATGAGGTTCACTTCCTCTTTCCATTCGCTAACCAAATTTCCTACACTGGCCCTCTTATTGAGCACTTTCTCTTTCTTATCTTTCTATCTAGAGCGACCGTACTTAAATTATGTAATTACACTGTCAAGTTGTATAGATATATAAAAACATATGCACTTTTTGTGTGTATGACAAGAATTGACATTGCTGTATATTCTCTTATATATTGATAAAAGTAACTGTGTACCTCCTACCCCAGGATTGAGTAGGTTGGTGCTGACAAATGAAATTAGGACAAGCTAATTCAGTTTTGTCTTCTCTTTTCAGTTGGTCTCTCTGATTGGACCACTTTTGGGAATCATGTCAGGTGTTCTTGGGGAAGCAGGATTTGGTCCAGAGGGCCAATGCATGCTCCCTCAAGTGTCTTCCCAAATGGGAATTTTATTTTTTAAATGCAGCATCTGTACTTTTAATGGTTTTAGCCTACTTTGAGAAAAAATGTTTCCCATTTGGAAGCGCAAATGCTGTGTTGGAGGTCTTCTATTCCCTACAGGTCTCCTTCCCTTTATTCTCAGCCAATCAAAGGAGGCTGCAAATTGTGACCAGCCTAATTAATATTCATTAGGCTGGTGTTTTTTCAACCCTATGTGTATGGACAATGTATAACTGTACCTACTTGTGCCTGGATCGCATCGCAAATTGCATACTTATCCGCAAACCATTTGGTGTACAAATTGCACATTCTGGTCTGTGGATGGGATTAAGTACATTAGACCCCATGTTTGTGGTCACTGGAAAATAATTAGTATTATTATATTCCTCCTGAGAGAAGTGAGGTGAGCGAAGTGTGGCTTGTGAAATTCAGCATACTAAAAGCTCGCCAACTAACAGTCATTTGGGTACTGTTATTCTCGTGCATTTGTAGCATGGATGTGAATAGCATATTATTATGCAAAGTGGCATAATTTTGGGAATTTCATGGAAAAGCATAACATAAAATTCCTGAAATTACATGAATTACACATGGGTACTTTTTTAAATAATATTTTTTCTTAGGCCTTGTTAAGTGTCCGTCTGAGTGTGAAATTGTGGTCTGTATTTTTTTGCACAAATAATCACTACCTAGGTAAAATCATCCTATATAGCTTACTGGTTATACCCAAAGCATCAACAAAGAATTGTTTACTTCAATGGAAATCATACTGGCACTTGTCAGAGTTCTGACCTCTCATTTCACCAATAACACCAGTGTTAACCACAATGGTATGCTCAACAGCTTATGCCACTAATATAAATGCCTTGTACCTAAGATTAGGAGTGGTGTACATCAGTGTCTGCAGGCTACTTAACATGCCTGAGGATTGGATTGTGGGTACCGCATCTGAGGAGTCTTTCTCTCCTCTTCTAGGCAGCACAATATAGAGGCCGGCTTTGTCTACAGGGCTATAGACCTTGTCTTAGGCACTTCCCAATCCAAGATCGCACCGCACTTTTTCGTACACAAATGTATTTCCATTCTAAGAAGTAGGGCATTTTGCCACAGATATTTTCTTGTATTGTATTCAAGGAAGGAAATGAAATGTACTGAGCAGCATAGAAATGGTGCATAGCAATCCTCCAGTTCACTTTTCCTGCAGGTCAATTTCCCTTTAAGTGTTTACTTTTGCACCTGACTTTTCTCTTGCATTTCCTGATTCAAAGTCAAAATACTATATTTACAAGAAACACATTCTGATAGAAATATTACACACATTAACCAGTTCATAAAAAGAGGCAATTTTAAATATCCTAAAAACAACAATGCATGGATGGTTCCATTTAAACATACACACACTTGCAAATTATACAATTACTACCATATGAACATTAGAATGTCTCCATACCATGACTCCATGCAGTCCACAGCCCAAAATCTCAAATATGTTTCAAACATTTGAAAAAGAGTGGTAGCAGTTTAACCAGTAACTAACAAATCATTTCCCGATTCATCTCTACGCTTCCAATACCCGAAGTCTCTGTTTGTTCATGCCTCTACCTCTTCGTAATGGTCCTTTGATTATGAGCTCATTCAGTCTACTTCTTATATTCCGACAAGGCATCTTCTGGTCTGGCGCACTTGGTTGTTTCGGGTTCTCAAAGCCACGGGCACAGTGACTACCACAAAGGGATATCCTTGCCCAGTGGTTAAGTTGTTCAGGTGGTTGCCGGTGGCCCCCACCGGCACTTATATTTGAGAAGGGGGACTCATTTGCTCCCTGCCTTGGTTGCATGTTGTTAGTTTAAGAACAAGTGGCCTAGTTTCACAGGCAAAGAAACCCCTGTTGCCACTCCCTTGCCTGGCTACACATAATGCACCCAAAAGGTTTCAAATTCATATATCTTAAAGGTCACTGGTCCACTTGTCTCCAAAGACAACAATACTTTTGAGATCACTACCAAATGTGCTCAATTTGCGTTATTTCTTCAGTTTTTCCTTTATTATATGCTTTCTTCTGTCTTCATATAAAGCAAATATTCTAGTTTAGAGTTGGCCAGCAGGTGTACACTACGTCTAGATCAATTCCAGATTTTCAGGATATCCACACAAAGAACATTACCATAGAATGAGTCTGAATAGAACCTAATTACATAGTTAGTGATGATCATGAAATTCTATCATGACATTATTAGACTTATGTTAGACATTTCAATTCTACATGTTAGTTGTCTGAGAATCCAAACATTCAGTGGAAAAAAATGTTTTCATCGATTTGGAGCAATTTTTTTTCAGATAAAAAAATGTAAAAAGGAAAAGGCATTTCAAACACACAATTGAATGGTCTCAGCTCTCTGCTGCATGCAATTCCGTTTCGTCCCAAAAATCAAACCTATGTCAGATCTACAAATGGAACAACAAACAAAAGGCAGCAAAGAGAGCACTATGTGACCACTGCTACACTAATGCACAAAATGCATTTCCAGTGAGCTTTATTTTCCTGTGTAATCTTTTAAACATGCTGATTATGGTATTTCAGTTTTCTTCTTGTTAAATGTCACTATGCCTTATTAGTAATAACGTATCTACTCAGTATGTTTTAGGGAATTTTAACTTGGGCATTTATGAGATTCACACTAAGCACAAAATTGTCACTGGACACCACCACTAAAAAATAATTAAATCAGCTTGTTCTTGAACAACCACTAAAAGTTAACAGGAAGAGCAATATGCTGTGAGTCAAAAATTATTGCAGAAAGAAACAATATTGCAGTATATCTACTGCTTGTTTCTATACTAACAGATGTTGGATGTTGTCAACTTACCGGACATGTTCTCAACTCCTGTTCTGTTTTGTATTGCTCTTTTTACTGCATAAAAAGTTTTGAATTGAAAAGAAACAATAATGACAAGTTGTGGATGTTTGTGGTAATTCATCCCACAAAACATATTCCCTGAATAAGAATTTATTGTTCTCTTTTTTGACATCGGATGTTGACAACTTGGTCAACATTTTCCCTGGCCCTTACCTAGCCTTAACTGAAGAATTGAAGCCAATTTTCCCTCAGATCATCAGGACTGCGAATGAGAACAAATTGCACAGCACTATATTTAGCAAGAGTCGCGTGCTGATGACGTCACCTGCCGCTCTTGCACTCTACCGCTCTTGCACTAAAAAAGCTGTTTTCGTTTGACACTGTTAGACATCAAAAACGGTATTTTTGATAAAACTCAAATCGTTATTTATCTCTTAAATGGAAACTTTCCAGCTGAATTGTGTGAACTCGAAATTAGCACTGGTATCAGCTGCATTTTAGACACATTTTAAAACACATTGTGTCGTAATTGGAATGTACATATTCCAGCAGCATCTTGAAATTTTATTTGGATCGTGGTATAGTTACCTGTCAGCTTGTGCCTTATTAAATTGATGAGAAACATGAAGTCAAAGCTTCCCAATCTCCCTGGACACTGAAGGCCTGATTCATAAAGGTAACTGTATACTCTTGTGTTCCGGACCGAACTGGCCATAGCGGGAATAAGACTTTTCCCCAGGAGGATGGAAGGGTAGGGGCCGGTTTTCCAGTGCTGGGGGGCGATTTTGTAACTGGGGCCGGTTTTGCAGCGGTGCTGCAATATCGGACCCCAGTAACAAAAGGAGCAGTGGTTCACACTTGCATGCCCCCCGCCAACCCCCAGGATGGATCCAGCAAAATTGCCAGGGCTGCTTTGGGTTCCTAAACCTGCTTTGTGATAGTTCACGATTTTGTTGCAATCAGAAGGCAATATTACTCGTAATATCGTTACGACTGCCTATCTTTTTATGCGTGGAGTCTCTGCCACAAGTGCGTTGACAGTGGTAAAGATACTTCTCTTAAAATTCCTTTGTGATTTGTAAAAAATTGTAAACGTACTCAAAAGTGTAGGCTTACCAGCGTGAATGAGGCCACATGTCTCTGAGTCTGAGTCTACATCGCCTGGAAGGATTTTTCAATTTTCTCTTTTAGACTTTCCTGTTTTTTTAGAAGTCACCACTGGATGAACAGGTCCTGGCTTGATATTTGGATCGAAGAGTAAATTATTTTCTTCGTGCACATTTATTCATGTAATTTGTTTTCTTTTAGACTGATTTGGTGAAGTAACCAACTCATTGTGGAATTTGTCTTTGAACTATCATGGATTTTCAAGAGACTTTTAAAACTTTATTTCTACTTTTGGTTGTCAATAAAAAAAAGACAATAAGATAAGAAAAGATTGGGGTTATTATGCTTTCTTGCATATATCTCGCATACGTAATTACTAGTAATATTTTGTCTATTTTTAATACAGCTTTTTATCATCAGCTAAGTCACAGAGAACAGTCATTCAAGAAAGTTACAGTCGCAGGAGAGGTTAGTTCAGAGTGTAAACTGTGTCTCTTCTTCTACCTATTTCCCCTCTTGACTCCTTACACTAGCTTTTCTAGAAAGTGGAGGCTCAGAAGGAAGAGGAGTAACATTTGTACGGTATCGAGAGGAGTAAAATTTGCGAGGTATCCAGTGGAGCTCAGACATTAATTTGTTGCTGAAAGGCCCAGAACATGGAGCTTCAATCCAATGGTGACCCAGCGGTACATGAAGTGATATTTGTAGTTGAGGTAAACCCTCTGCAAGAAATTGGAATATAATATTGGAATATAACACAATCCTTGCCAGTATGAATCACAAAGGTCACTAAATAATTCTGTGTTAACCCTCTGGTGGCTTGGTATAAAGCAGTCAGGCTTAGGTTAGTGGCAATGTGTAAAGTATGTATGCAGCATTTAAACAGTAATAAAGGTAAAACATGGCACAAGAAAAATCCCAAACCGATTCAGAAAAATAGAGTACATTTTTTACTAAAAATACAATGACACCAAAATAACAAAAATCTAACCAGCAGTTAAGAATTTTTACATTTAATATAATAGCATGAAGTTTAGGGGTGATTCAATCTTTTTCCTCACTAGAAAGTGATTTATTCTTGTCCTTAACTTCCATAAATCTCTTTCGGCAGGGTGAGAAACAATCAGAGAGGACTTTGTGATTTTTGCATTAGTGAGCACTGTTCACAAACTAACAAGCCTAGCCACGCCATGTTATTCCCACTATCCATGTACATGGGAATTATTCTCAAGTAATTGTACTCTGTTGTGGGGTATAACTGGTGACATAAAAGGATTTACTACTGCTATATAAGAAAATCACCAGTATTTACAGCAATTCCGACCTGCAACTGGACCTTACAGACCTGGCAAAACGCCTCCCATCTTATACAAAGAACTAATGCTGAACACATGGACCCTCATCTCCCCAGAAGAAATCTCTGTCACCATGAAGTCCATCCACTCATGGGCCCCATTGGACCCCTGCCCCAACCCTGCCTACTCCAGAGGACTGCAACTCATCAGGGCCATGCTCACACCAATTCTGAATGACTCCACCTCTTCCACTACTTTTGCAGATGTTTGGAAAAACATGACTGTCCTCCCATTGCAGAAGAAACCCTCTGCAGACCCTGCAACACTCGCCAACTACACATCGATCTCCCTGCTACCATTCCCAGCCACAGTTATCAACAGGCACCTTGTAGAATACTTCAATGACCACCAGCTCCTTGACACCACTCAGTCTGTTTTCAGACCCAACTTCAGCATGGAAACTGTCCTCATCACTGTCACGGGAGACATCTGCATGACTCTGAACAGAGAAGACACAGCAGCCCTCAACCTCCTGGACCTCTCTGCAATGTTTGACACAGACTCCCACTCATCCTCATCTAACGCCTACACAACATCAGAATACAAGGACATGCACTCTGATGGATCGGCTCTTCGTGACAGCAAGGCCTCAGTCACTCAGCCTGGCTTCATAAATCCTGAATTCTTGGAACTCTTCTGCAAAGTTATGCAAGGATTCTCCTTGAGCCAGACCATCTTCAATGCATACGTGATCCATCAAGCCAGCATCATCCGCTCTCACAACATCAACCTCTCTCTTACACCAATGACACAAAACTAATTCTTTCCCATGCGGATATCCGCATAAGATGTCCAGTACCTGAATCAAGTACATTCCCTGTATGACTGAAATCGCCCACTGGATGATGACACGGTTTCTAAAGCTGAACACCAACAAGATTGAAGTTTAGATTTTTAGGAAGAACACATCTCTGTGAGACTAAACCTGGTGGCCAACACAGCTAGGACTGACACACTGGCCCACCATCCATGCAAGAACCTCGGGATCATCATCAACAGCAAACTCAACATGATGTTGTCACCACTGTATGCTTCCATACCCCGAAGATACTGAGGAAGATTTTAAAAATCACTCCCAACGAGCACCCGGAAAACCATCAAGCATACCCGGATCACAAGAAAGCTGGACTACAGGAACACCCTCTATGTCAGGATCAACAAAAGACTCATCAGAAGGTTACGGACCATTCAGACCTCGGTAGGCAGAATCACTCTCAACCTCCCATGTCGCACTCACCTCACACCGCACCTGAAGGAGCTGCACTGGCTCCCCATTTACAAACAAGCACAATTCAAACTCCTCACCCATACTTTCAAGGCACTAACACTGACCAGATATACCTCAATAATCACATCTGCTTTCACAGACTTTCCATACACGTCCACTCACCTGGACTTCTACTTGCACAAATCCCTAAATCATGGAAAACCAGACTTGGTAGTTGAGCCTTTTTGTCCGTCGGTCCCAACGCGTGGAATGACCTACCTCTACACCTAAGAGAATCATCCTCACTGCTTGAATTTCCCAAGTAGCTGAAGACATGGCTTTTTGAGTAGTCCCTCAAGGCGCTTGGTGACACCTGCTCAGCACCAGGATACCCTCCCGGGTGATACTGCGCTCTACAAATCTACATCACATAGCATAACTACTTTACATAGCAGACACATCCAGACATTTTCAGTCATAAAAGTGTTTTTACAAGCAAAAAGGCCTTTGTAACTTGGGCCCATTGAATTTGCATGGTGGAAAACACCACATCTTTTTTCCCTGCAGATCTAGATCATGGGGTGGTGTCACCTAGTGGGCAGGGATGGCAGGCAGTGCAGGCGGCCATAGAGAATGTCTCCTTAGTATGACACGATTTTGCTTTCATCTCTGGTTAGAGGGGAAACTTCATAGCAGCTGCTTGGTGTTTTCTATTCCAGCAACCTTTACCTGTTATAGGGCTGCTAGAGGAAGTGAGGAGAGCAGCAAACACAATCAAATAGTTCCTTTCAAATTAATGGTAATTGCCTTGGCACGAAAAATTAAGATGCAGCGTGCAATATTCAATAATGGCTTAAATAATAATATTAGGGCCATTGTTTTAGAATCGAGCAGTCTAATTAAAGAAAAAGTATTATTCCAAGCCAAATCGGACTGTGTGTTTGGATGTCTACCCTAACCTCAGTAAATGCTCTGCACAGTGGAACATGCAGTGTTAATCCGCTCACTAAAATCCATTATTTATCATGGTTCCTGCTGTTCAAACAACAGAGGCCCAAGCCAGAGATGTACTCAGGCAGTGCACCTTCCTCCAGGACGTGCCGGTAATTAAATGGGATTACACAGAACCGGTAGTCATTAGATAGCAACCTGGAACTCTATAACGATTAAACTAATAGAGATTAGCGAGATTAAGGGAGAGCTTGTCAAGAACAAAAGTTTGCCAATGCAAAGTCAAAAAGAAATGAGCAGCTGATACACTTGTACTAAAAGATTTAGTAAGTGTTGGCTTGCTGCTTAAAACATGTGTGTTTGCCCGCATTCTAAAACTTCTGATGAGATATTCCCACTGACTTCAGTAGTCAATATCTATTAGTGAAAAATATGCAGTAATGCCTTTTATATATAGGGTAGAGCTGAGATCGAATTGGAAACTGGTCCTCAATTTCCTACCATTCTTTTTCCCCTGAGCAGGACACAGTGGAAAACAGTAGATGTGTTACATAGGGCACAGTGATGCCCTGTCTTCTGAGCTTTACTTGTTTTTGAATTTTGACCAATATGCACTTTAAAGCTCCTCCTTCAGATTTATGTCTTGAAGGGTCTGTGCAGTGTCAGACGTCATAAGGACAGGGTTTCACTGCTGACATCACAAGAGTGAATACTGCCCTCTTGCACTGTAAATCAACAGGCAGCATTGCTCTCAGTCGCATTGCTGAATGACACATTCTGGAGATTAATACTTCGGATTCTGAAAGTAAAGAGTGTGTTGTATTGACCTTAAGAATTATATACATCTAGTTTCATGCATTTTATTTGTTACATTGATACAAATAACGAACTTTTATTTTACAAAACAGGACCATATGTTTGAGATTCTGTTTTAATAGTAAGCCGTTTTTTTGGTTAACAAACATTTAGAAAACATCAGTAAAAAAAATATGCTTTTTATCATCCCTACTGTTTAAGACACCTGCATCATCTTCATTTCAGGAAAAACATAATGATATGACATTTATGTTCCTCCGAACTTTATTTCAGGAACAATACCTCAAAGATGAAAGTTGTTGCCTGTGTACTCCAGGTACACCTCACTGGCACAGATTACACTCAAAATGCAGGTACACCTCACTGGCACAGATTACACTCAAAAGTTTCATTGGATTTACTCACTGGACAGCAGCGTCTGGTGTCAGGGAAGAGTGGTGGGGGGTAAGGTACCGGGACGAGGGGGTTGGGAGAGACATTGGGGTAAGAGGGACAACAACACCGAAAATAAACAAACAATACAAAATGGCTTGCATGCCGCCCACCGCATCGCAATGTTCTGCTCCTCTTCCCTGCAGGTACTTGCTCCCAGACTCCCCGACTCCCCTGTGGCCAATTCTGACGCTGCTTTCACACTGCATTAGAGCAGCATCAGGATTGGCCTGAGCACCCTCATTTTGTGCTCCCAGAAAGAATGGCAGCCTGTGCCTGCTATCTCCAACCTGACAACACAGCTCGGGTTGGAGACAGCTCAGTGCGCATGTTGATTTGGCCATCCTGAGACGGCCTGCAAAACTGACATGCACACTGACAACAGTGTCCACCCCTTGTCACTGTTACCCTAATGTATCTGCCCCCAAAGACCTGGGAAGGAAAAATATAACGATAATAAACATGTTTTATAATTTTTTTTAATTTTCAAGTTTTTAGGCTGCTGGTGGGGGTGGGTGGGGTGGCGTTGCTCATCCGCCATAGTGGAGGAGTCGCTGCTGTTCCCGGATCATAAGAGAGATCTAACAAGGAATCAGCTCTCCTACAATATTAGGGAAATGCCCATAGGCCAATTATATCGAAGGTGCATTCATTTCAGAAGATTGAGACTTGTGACAACTCTTCCCAGAAGAAGTACCACAGCCAATACTGTTCTGCTGCTAGTGATGTAGCTGGGCCTTTTGCCGCCCGTGGTGGTCCCTGCTGTGGCTGCCCCACAGCGGCCGTATGTAAGAGAGGGAGGGTGCTGGCGATTTCTGTGATGCCCGCAGGTAAGAGTAGGGGGAGAGGCTGCCGCCCCCAAATCTCGTGCCGCCCAGGGTGGACCGCCCCCCTCTTGCTACGCCACTGCCTGCTGCACGCTTCCTACCCTGCAGAAGAGCTCTCATTGAATTTATTGGGAAACTCGACAGAATAGCTCCAACTTTCTTTTATAACAAGGTCATTTTTATTGTTTTCCAAAGAAGGTTTTCAAAAATAGCAATGAAAAGTTATGCAACAGCATTGTATGTTTTCGTTTCGTATGTTTAAAAAATCATAGCAATGAGAGACTGTAGATCTCAAGTTAATAATTCGAAGAGGAGAGAAAAGAAAAAAGTAAACAAATTCCCCCGAACATTTCCACCCCCCTCAACTTGCCCCTCTGCCCCTAGGAAGATGTAACAGCTCAAGGGCTTATGCAGTATAGTATCATCTGTAACCAGAGAGTGGTGGACGCATTGCACGTTTCTAGTGGTGCTTGAAGAAATACATTGCATTAAACTGCCGTTAGCAGTCAGTCATCGAACTTTCGAATAGCGGGAGGCGTCAAATGAAATTGAGAGTTTTTAATCTCGGCGGATAAGCCCTCACTGGGTGGCCTTCTGACAGGAAAAGAAGGAGAGGTTGGCAGCACAATTCACACTTTGCGTTGCCCTCAATGATGTTCCAAGAGAGTTCTTCCAATGTCAGAGGTGGCCAGCGCTAGGCATACCAGTAAGCGATGGCTGGTTTTTTTTTTGTTTCCCTTGCAGGCTCGATGGTTGTTTTCATTGCACCCAGACAGTTCAAAAATATGAGTCTGCAGTGGCGTCACTAGGGTTGGTGTCACCCGGTGCGGGTAACTCATGGTGTCACCCCCTCACGACTTACCGCATGGACCTCCTCCATTCCGAGTCCGCCAGTAGACACAGATGGCAAATAACGGGACCATACAGAATCCTTAGTAACGTTACAATGTGTTACAACAAGCAACAAGAAAAAAGTGATGTGTACATGTTACAAAGGAGTACCAAACGCAGGTAGAAGGATAATACTGCAATGGACACTCAAACACAAGAACAAACGTTACGTTCGTAGGCAATGGTGGCACTTGTGCAATGATGTGCAACTATCAAAGCAAACAAAATGCCATTACCGCCAGTTCAGGCCTATCATGCTGACTGCCCAACCCAAGGAAGGAAGAAAGCTTTGCCTGTTGCACCCGCCCGAAGAGGGCCGTGTTTTCGTTTGAGCCAGTAAAAAAGAAGCATGTACTGTGCACTGAATCTGATCACATTTGTGTGCCACATTTTTAACTTAGTTCATGCAGTAATATATTATTAATAAATAAATGTAAACAGTCAGGTCGTGACGTGCGATGCTACAGCAGACTTGTGGCTCACAGCTGAGCTAATGCAGCCCTCCTGATTTACCTTTGTGAGGAGCCATACTATTTGTGTATAAAAACTGGGGGTGGGTGAGGATGATGCGAAACCTGGTGGCTGCTCTTTTCTGAGCTCTGCCACTTTTCTTCCACTTGTTAAACCCTACATGCACCGCAAAGGCTCCTGGCTGGCTGGTTGTGTTGCTACTGACCCACTACGTAATGTCCCAGTGTCTGCCCGGAAGCGTTCCAGCGAAGTAGAGGCCATGCTGAGATAGAGCTCTGCAGCAGAGACGCAATGGGACAACATAAGGATGACATGGCCTTGGAGCAGGGGTCTGTTTAAAAGTGGCGCTGCTGTAAAGTGCGGTGAGTGATCCCTCTTCATCGTCCTAGCTGGCCTGGCCACTGTCTGAAGCCCGCCACCCTGTGGGTTGTGAGTCAAGTACCAGAAGAGATGAAACCCTTTGGTGGGGCGCAGCACTGTAAAATTGCCGCCCGTGAGGAAAGGCGGAAAAAGCACCCGGCCTGGGCCATGTTAAGGAAAAGGTAAATGAGAACTCCAAATACACATCTATTTAAGAACCCCTATTCTTTCCGCTACAATTTGTGAAGAATTAGGCCCAGTAGTTCCATCCTTATCGGAAAAGTAATGCAGACTGTGTGATTCTAAAGGGAAGAAGTCCTAACAAAATTGTTTACCTGCCTGCACTGCCTGTCTTTATCAGCACTGATCAAATCAACGCTAAATGTTCATGAGATCGCGCAGAATGTCTTTTCCATTTTGTATCTGGACACAGCACTTAGCAAGACTATGCCGCCTATTTCAGTGTCTCCAGTGTATTTCAAGGGGTTTAAGCGACAGTCTTTGACTTGCCCACCAGTCTTTGACTTGCCCACCAGTTGAAACAAGCCTACTTTCATCTCCAACGGATGAAGAAGCAGCTGCCTGTGCATAGTCTAGCCGTACTAGTAAGGCATTTAAAATGTAAATATCAGCTAGATCGAATCCTGACTCTTCTGGAAAGAAAAGAGGATAATTTGTAACAGATCAGAACATTCCCTGCTATGTGCCACAGTGGCAAGCAGGGCTTCTACAAAGACAGTGGGACTCTGACCCTCCTGGCTACCGAAGAGTATGCTTTGTCATGGGCAGGAGAGCATCAGAGCAGTACCACCGTTGAGGAGCATGTATCCTCCTGGGCGCGAGAATGTCTGGGCAATAGTACTATCGAAGAGTATGCAGCCTGCTAGCGGGAGAACATCTGGTACAACTGCTATTGACGAGTGTGCAATTTACTGGGCAGGGGTATGTTCCTGCAGTACCACCATTGAAGAGTATACATCTGTTTAGGTGGGACAGCATCTGAGCAGTATGAATCCTTATGGACATGAGAGCAGCAACAGGGTACCACGGGCGGTTATGCATGTGTCCCTCCCCAATCCCACTTGCATTGCTACTATTTTCTTGAATATCTCCCCAATTCCTAGGTATTATTAGTTGAGAGCAGTGGAGGTGGGATCAAATGCCTCCTTTAAAAAGCAGAGCAAATGCTCATTAACCACATCAGATGAGACTTGCCTTTTTAATACGTAAATCTTTACCCATGTGGACAGCAGACTCCTAAATCCAAGTATATGCAGGGACAGATGGACAGTGACCTGGGCAGCCCTCTGGGCCTGGTAGATGGACCAAGGGCTGAGTGGAGCATTATCGGGGAGTGTTTATTTCAGGGAGGGATGTAAGAAGTGGCGACAGGCTCAGTGGTTCTCGCAAGGTACTAAAATGGACGACCTTGCAACCGACCGAGCAAAGAGACTTATGATTGACTGGGGAGCAGAGTGTGGACCCTAATACCCTGGTCTTCATTACTTGAATTTGCCCGCGAGAAAGAGTGGCTGAATCATGTCACTCATAATTACACTGAAATGAAAAAAAATTCACACATAAGCATTCTGAAACTTGGCATCTATCTGATGTAAATACTATTTCTCTCTAGTCTCACCGTCGTCCCTGGCGTCCCAAATTTGAAGGCGAATCGCGACGCGATATCACAGAGAAGATGGTGGTGGTCTCTGTCTGATGGCGTGGTAGGTATTATGTTTCACCACCGCGGCGCACGCACGGTCTCCGCGACCTTAGTCCACTCCCTGGAGGGAGCGTGACCGCGCCGTGACGTGTCAGTGAGCAGGTGCGCTGCGCACAGCGCGTGGGGGCTGTCCCAGGGCCATCATTGGTAGTAGTGCTAAGATTGACCGCCCTGGGACCAAACTGCTGGGTACGTATGCCGCGCCGTGGCCCGCGCACATCCGCATCGCATCACCAGTGACGATCATCACAACATACATCTGGTCGGTGCGGTGCGGTGCGTAGGTGCATAGGTGCGTGGCGCGGTGGCGGCGTGAGCTTCAAGTTGCAGTCAGTTGCACTAACACTAAGCAGCACCCACATTAGTGGCCAGGCAGGCACACACAGGACAGCTAAGTAACTAGATTGGTGTCACCCCCAGATGGGGTGACACCCGGTGCGGTCCGCACCCCCCGCACCCTCCTAGTGATGCCACTGTGAGTCTGACCTCCTTTGTCTGATATTGTAATTCTTGTGGTGTCAACCCCAATATGATGAATGATAAATCGTCTGGTACTGGATGTCCCAGTATTGTTTTAAGGTTTTTCAAAACCTCTCCCCAGCAGCCGCGGCCGCTAGTGGGATTACTGCCAGGCGATGACATGGAGAGTGGGAGGGGCAGGGTGGGGGGTAGGAATGTATGGATTACAGACCTTAACAGGCAAGTAAACATATAAATGAATAAAACGAATTTCGTTGCGCGCACTGCATCACCAAATGCGGTGCAGTGCGCGCAACGAAACTCGTTTTATTCATTTATATGTTTACTTACCTGTTAAGGTCCGTAATCCATACATTACTACCCCCCAACCTGCCCCTCCCCACGTCACCGCCCGGCAGTTACTCCCACTACTGGCCACAGATGCTCCCCAGATGTGTTTGATTTTAGGGAATAACCACCATATATGCAACTTATCTCCCACCTTTCCACATTCTCGCCAACAGAGTTGCCTCACCCTGGGGAAGAATGTAGGTAACTTGGTGGGGTTCATGTACTATTCGAAAACCATTTTGAAGAGAGTTTCCTTGCCTAGTACACTAACTATGTGAATTTTTATTAAGGGTGGCCATACTTGTGTCTATTGTCGATCTGTAAGTACTGAAGTGCTGGCCCCAGAATGGCATGCCACTTGGCTTTATATGAGTGTGTAGGGGAGAAGAGGTAATCTGTAAGAAGCAAATGGTATAATGAGGAGATGACTCCTGTAGAACCAGTGAGGCATTTGGTATGCTGCTCCATTTGGGGTGGGGCCTCTTGTCACAGCATCTTTTTTCGGAGTTTCATATAACGCAAACTTGACTCGTAGGTATCAGAATGCTTTACGTGAGCACCAGTTGCGTAGATAAATGTGAAAACGAGAAGTTTTACTTTTAGGGTTCCCTTGACAAAGAAGTATCTACCTTATCTTTTTTGCTATCCAATTTTATAAAGGTTAACGTTTTAGGCCAGAAGAGGGCTTTGCCATTATGTTTGGCCCTTGGGGATAGCGTTTGTGTTTAAATTTTGTTTCCCCTATAAGTTTCTAGTTAGTTTCCACAAAAGCTATAATCTCGTATCACCCTAGCCCCATAAATTGTCAGATTTTAATTTGTTTGTTGGGGGCATTGAGTTTCTTGACATTTAAAGAAACAATCTTAATAATCGGGGCTCAGGGGGTAGATCTTGTTCCTCCTCACACTTCTGGCTGTGTCCGCTATCACTGTACCCCTATGATTACTTGGAACGTGCATCGCAGTACAACCACTTGCATAAGCATCTCCCCCGCACACAAAGTGTAACATGAAATACCATAGAAAAGAAAAATTCAAGCAGTCTCACCGTGCTCCGGAGGCCATTGTCTGGTCCATATGGTCTCCCTCTTTTTGGCAGAAGGGGTGGGCTATACAATTTGAACAGTTTGTGATGCAGGGGAAATCCACTGGGGCAAAATAATGCCACCAGAGCATTGTGGTTGCCGCTATCACATCCATATATGTAGCAAGCCAGACAGTGGAGTGTCTGAGCATAGAGGTGCTAGATATTTCTACACAAGGGTGACTGTCCCTCCTTCTGTTGTAATCTCTGACGTGTGTCTGTCATGTCATGTGCCTCTCATCCTTTGGTTCTAGGAAATTGCCATGATGAAGTGCGGGCAGTTAGGCTGGTGGTGGCTCTTCCTGAGATGGGACTTGGTTCAGAGGTACAATCCTAGCACACAGGCTTCAGGCTTCAACTCCGAAAAGTGGTGTGAGCAATTCCCCTGTTCAAAGGCAATGGAAAATGGGAAAAGTAATCTGTAGAGTATCTCAAATGGATGAAACTGTTGGCAAAGGAGGAGTGTAGCAGAAAAATTGTCTTGGAGGATTAAGCAGTTGCACCCATCGTACTCAATAACGTCTTCAGTCCAGGTCTTTTTTCAGGACAGTTTCTTTGTATTGGTAATTGTGGAACCTTCGCATTGATAGTTGTGGAACTTTTCCAGTGTTTCTTGTGGTATGCTCTCTTCCTGTCTGCACCACAGGCCTACATGGCGTAGAGTCAAGTTGAAATGTCTCACAATTGAAGCAAAAAGGGCTTGGGTGTACTTGACTGCATCAGGATCTTTAATTCCCTCGCTCAGGCCCCTAATGTGGAGGTTGTCACATCGGGATCTGTTTTCAAGGTCCTCAATTTCCCTGCACTTGCTTCGTTTTGCACATGCAGTGAGGCACATATGTCCATTAGGGTATAACTTTAAAGCGTGCTACCTCCTCCACTCTAGAGCCCATGGAGTATATACTGGATCGAAGTGCAGCAATTTTTCTCCCAGATCTGACTTCAACAGAGAGAGCTCCCAGGCAATATATCCTCCCTGAGGTTTCTCGCAGTTCAGTTTAAAATGATCGCACTCTGGCTAGAAGATCGGCCTTCAGAAAAGCTATTTCATACAGCTTTTTAATCACTTGGTTTCCCATGTGGGCCATTGAAGTCACCCCTTGTGAATCCTGGACAGCAGAGAAGAAGCCAGCCACCTTCTTGTGGATTTGTTCCTTGAGGGGACATGGGCTGCCTGTAATGCTTACGGGAATGGAGCGAGGCTTTAGCGAGTTAATTTTTTGCACACTCAGTGTCAGGAGTCACATGCTTAGTCTGTTGCCCACTACCATTTGGTGCCTCATTGCCCCTTGCCACCTTTGCACCATGCTGGTGCCCAAGATCAGTTAGTGCCTTGTTGCCCCTTTGCATCCCTCACACCTTACTGCATCTTCACAATTTTGGAGGCTCACTAGCTCTTGCACCACCTCACGTGTCCATTAATAAGGATCTCAGCCCCCCGGCACTGCCAGGTAATGCAATCAGTATCCTTGAAGTGCACATTGTAACAACCTTGTTGTGCACTGACATGTGCTGACTGAAAATGTAAATGACAGTGTTACTAGTGCTACATGTGCTGACTAAATATAAATCACACTGGTACTTAAGCTACACGCACTCAACTATGAGTGACAATATTAGCTTCGGCAAACATAAAGGTTTGTTGACCTCTCTTTAGAGTTTAGCAAACATCAGCTGACATCTTGGGTGCAGCTTTTGGACAGCTTGGTATTTAAGCCATGCCCAAGTCTGACTCAATAGCTTTCTTTTTCTACTGCATCGTGTCTTACCGATTCCTTCGGGCATGGAGGACTTCTTTCCTGCATCTCAACGCATCCCATCTCTGCATTGCTCGATGCACCTTGCATCTGGACACCTGCATCTGAATGGTAAAACAAGAACAGTAAGTGCTTACCAATGCAAAATACAGCTGTAAAGAGCAATTATTTACATCTACTACAGAGCTAACCCTCGCATGGAATTTTACCAGAATATTAACTCAAGAAGTGTTACTTAACCCACTCTTGTGACAAAGAACTATTGCATTTTTCGAACTTTTAACAGGGAAATGTTACATTTCTAAACCTTGGGATATTGCCATAAACCTACCACAGAAAAAATAGTGTAAAGAAAACACCAAGGTTACAAATACTCGAGTGAGTAGAAAACACTTAGCGAGTTTAGATGTTTATGTTGCGCACTGTGAAAGCACGTTGTTGGATACATACTGCACACTGTGAGAGTGCATACAGTCAAAACTATATGGCATAATTATTCAGTGTTGTATGTGTTTGTACCATTTACACTTTTCTTTGTTTGATAGCGGCCTGTAGGGTCCCTCTTCTCATGCTTTGAGATCGCTACTGAATGAGAGTCAGAGAAGTAATCTGATTCCCTAACGATACCATCACGTCTGTTGCCTAAATAGCATGCTATAATTAGTCCTGAATGATGGGCCACTTAGAATAGGGGTGGGTGGAACTTGCAGAGTTTCAGAATTCTGCTTAGTTACCTAAAAACTCTGCGAGATTCTGTGGAATTCCTTGAGTTGCCTAATTCAGTACGTCCAGCTGCTTGGCTCATTGTTAGTGCCGGGATCTTGTCCGGCACTGTAAAATTGGTCCAAATGGCACGATGTGGTGTGCCAAATGGTGCTGCTTCTTTCTGCTTCTCTAGTCAATTCTTTACTCGAGTGGCAGCTTTCTCAACGCAAGTGGCAGCTTTTTTAATGCGAGCGGTAGCGACCTGCCATGATCAACCACATTGAGAAGTCTCTCTGGAGGTGGTCTAGCACTTTGAATGTTGGTGAGCCACATGTGAGAAAAATCTCCTCTACTCAGCAGTTGGCAGAGTTTTTCTGGAGCCTATAGTGCACTGTCTGAATACATGGATAAGTTATCATCTTTGTAGGGATATGTATTGTGTGACTAATGGTATGGTTCAAAGAGGGGAGTATTTTAATCATTCCTTGGAGCAGAATCCAAAGGAGGTGGTGGTGAAAGACTTCTTTCCCTTTCCACAACACCCTCTGCCTCTCCTGGGAAACTCCACAGAGCCTCAGGCTAGGGAGATACAGAGGCAAGGGGAGGCACAAGTTCCAAGTCTATATATTAAAATATTCACTAAAGCGGAGCTAGGCAGACATTTGACACCCATTGCTACTCCATTCTTTTATACTGCGTCATAATCATTCCAATGTTATATTATATTTTCAAACCTTTCATGCTATTTTCATCTTTCTCATTATACTATTTTACGATGACATTTTCAAACTTGTAAATGTTCTTTTCTATCTTTTTTTAATTAGCCAATCATGCAAAATGAGCTGTTCTGCCTAGGCTATTCTGGAATTTTGAAATTGAAGCAGTAGCATTGCAGCATTCGGTTTGCACATTCTCAAACATTCTTACTGGTTCAATGGAAATTATTGTAAAATATATAGGACAGTTTAGCAGTTATTATGCAAAATATATATAAAGGGTCGTTTTGGGGGCCTTCAACAATTAGCATACATATCAGATGAATAGAAAATGTACCCATAGGCTTTGTGTAATCTAAACTGCTAGGCCATGTCTATCCGTATACGTCACTGAGTTATTTATTTGTCAATGTACACACAAGTCACTTTTAACGTTTGTTGCACTGTGTGATCACTGTTTTTAAGTCCTCCATTGTTTTTTTCATTAATGAATAAAATTAGTTCAATCTAGCTAAGCGTATGTTTTAGATATGTAGGCGTGGCTCATTGTTTTTTTCAGTGTCAATTTCACTTCGGACTATTCATGTATCGAACTTATAAATATTCACCGAAATGAGTCCACAGGAAAAAGACTTTATTCTGAATAGTAGAAATGTAGGATAAAACTATACCATGTCCCAAAATAAATATATAGGAATTGGACGCATGAAAGGAAAACTAGGGCCAGATGTAGGTAAAGAGTTTTTACGGATTCTAAAATACCGATTTTTACCGAATTGATATTTTAGAATCGGAAAATGGGATGTAGATAAAAATTTGTTAAAAAATACTGAATCGGTAAAAATCCGTATCGGACAATCGGTATTTACCGAATCGGAATTTACCGAATCGGTAAATACCGAATCGGGATTCCCCATTCATTCCTATGGGCCAAAAGGCCCATAGAAATGAATGGGGAATACCGAATCGGTATTTACCGATTCGGTAAATACCGAATCGGTAAATACCGATTCGGAAAGCTAACAAAAGTGAAACTCAAGTAGGCAGCCAATCAGGTGCCACCACCCTCCCCCTCCCTACCAGGAAGTGGCTACACAGGCAGCTGCAACTAATTAGAAGCTTCTGGAAAGGCAGTTGGAGCTCAGCAGAGTGCAGGAGCAACAGAAAGGGTTTGGAGCACTTTTAAAAGTGAAAAATGACAAGCAGCCAAGAAAAAGAGCAGCCTGAGAGGAGGAGGAAGCTTAAATTCAGCAGCATGGAGCTGCAAGTCCTTGTGGAGGAGGTGGTCAAGGTGCACCACAAATTGTTTGGAAGGCAGTCCCTCACTGTGGCTGAATCAGCCAAAAGAAAAATCTGGCTGGACATCATGGAGAAAGTAAATGCCGTGGGGGTGACCACCAGGGACATAGATGACCTAAAAAATGTTTCTATGACCTGAGGAGCCAAACATAAAAGAAACTGGCAGAACAACACAAGCAGGCAGCAAAAACAGGCGAAGGCAAGAACCCAGCACCCCCCCTGACTGACCTGGAGGAGATGGTGGCCTCAACCCTAGAACCGGACAGCGTCTGCGGACTGGGAGAAGTAGACAGCTCGGCCAGAGCTGCAAGCAAAAAAGGTAAGACAAATGCACTGCATTTCCCCCAATAGCAACACCCTTACCTGTACCCTTAGTGGGCAAGTGAACCCAAGTCCAGTACTGCTAGCAATATACAGGGCCAATGCATGATGCGATATGTAGACAGGAAATGTAAGGACATGTCATACAGCACACCAACCAACTAGTTCATGTAATGACTGCATACAGAACATGGCCAATGTGATAATTATTTAATTGTAGTGACTGTGAGACAGTAGCACTTAGCTAATGTACGCTCATATGTCCACAGGTGAAACGTCTCGCAGGCGCTCGCAGGAGGCTGAAGGGACACCACCTGAGAGGGAGGAGAGCCAGGATGCAGGACAAAGTACCCCCAATGTACCACAGGAGAAAGCTGCATCAAGTAGCCATCCACCTGCCCAAGACACAGAAATGGCCCAAGACTTGCTGGCGTCCCCTAGCAGATCTCAGTCCCCCCTCCTGCTGTCATCACCAGAAATGCCAGCATCACAGCATGATGTGATACCCCCATCACAACCAGGCAGGAGGCATGTCGTGGCTCCACTCCCCGATTTGGAGTCCGTAGCAGCTGATATGGAGGGTGACGGACAACAGAACTTGCCTGTAGTAGTGAGCCCTGGCACAACACACTCCAGTGCAGGGATGGGCCATAGCACAGCAAGACGCCGCAGAGTGCAAGAAAGGCCAGACGATGCACCAGTTGAGGGTCGTAGTGTGTTCCTCGGTCTTGAGGGGAGCATGGTGCGGATACAAAGGATGCAAGGAAGAGCCATCCAGGCATGCCAACGCCAGCTGAGGTCCCTGAATAGTAACATTGGGGAGATAGGAAAGGGCATCAGTGAGATGGTACAGGTGAACAAGGAGATGATACAGGTCAACAAGGAGATGGCAGCAGGGATGCGGGGAATCAACAACTCGGTGCAGCTACTAAGCACCAAAATAGACAATGATTTTGCTGCAAGGCACAGGGATAGGCGTCGTGCACATGTCCAAAGTACAGCCATCAACCGCCTGACCACTGCCACATTCCTGTTATGCAGGAGGAGCTCCAACATTCAGGAGGCCATGACACAGAACACAAATGAGGTCACTAGGGGCATGGGCAGGATGACCAGCGCTCTTGAGGCGCTGTTGAATGCGCAAACCGCACACACAGCTGCTCTTGATGTGCCTATAAGTGAGGAGAGCACGAGCACGAGCAGCATTGAAAGCACCCCTGGAACTGAAACTAGGAGGAGCAGGCGCCATGCTGAGGCCACAGGCCAACAAGACAGTGAGCAGGTTGAACAACCTACTAGTGTCACTAGGAAGCGGCCAAGGAAATAACTTTCACAGTTCATGGTGAAGTTAACCAGAACTGGGAGCATTGCAGTGAAATGTTTCTTGTTGCATTTTGGTGCTTTAAATGACCAACGTCATTACATAATTAAACTAGTGTTGTAGCATACTACGCCTGTCTTTGTCTCCTTACTCACTTAAAAATTGTTGCGTGTGACCTCTTCCCGTGTGCGTCAGTTGATGTTGCTCCTCCAGATGTGTGTGGTTCAGGGACTGCTTCCTCGTCGTCATGGTCCTCATAATCTGACATTTCCACTTCTGTGCCCTTCTTGACCGCCAGGGAAGCTAATGTAGTGCTGCATTCTCTGCAACATGGCATCAATTAATTTTTTGAAAAAACGGGACAGACAGCTCTGGGACACCCTACCTACCGCAGCAACCACACTCTGGTAGCTTCCAGATGCAAGCAGGTGTAGGCTGCACAGCACCTGCACATGGGGTGGGATGGCGTGCGCCCTAGGGGTAGGATGGTCCAATAGTGGGTGTAGGTCCCTGATGAGGTCCAGGATTGTTTGTGGGGCCAGCCTGTACCTCTGTAGGATCTCAGGCTCAGTGAGCTGGAATATTGTG
Organism: Lissotriton helveticus; assembly: GCF_964261635.1. NCBI lineage: Eukaryota > Metazoa > Chordata > Amphibia > Caudata > Salamandridae > Lissotriton > Lissotriton helveticus. The sequence goes on from NC_136072.1 coordinate 995,871,035, forward strand.
ATCCTTTGCCTATACACCTGCTCCTCCCTCCTCCAGACCCTCTCTCCTTCTGCCTGGAGCCGTAGCCGCCTCGCTATGACATAGAATGCCACCATTCTGGTGTGAGTGGTGCATTTTGGATCCTTTTTTATGGCCTGCACCTGGTTACCACCTGCTTTCAATCCATGGTAAATACCGACTCTTAAATATTAAATACCGAATTTCATGCAAATTCGGTATTTAAAAGGGGACCTACATCTCGAAATGCGTTTTTACCATTTCTTATTTACCGAATCGGTAATTTTTCCGATTCGGTAACTTTTCCGATTCGGTAACTTTACCGAATCGGTAAATGTACAGAATCGGTAAAGTTATCGATTCGGTAACTTTACCGATTCTGTAAATTTACCGATTCGGTAACGTTACCGATTCGGTAACTTTACCGATTCGGAAAACTTACCGATTCAGCTACTTTTTGGTCCCCTACATCCCGAATGCCCAATCGGGCATGGCCGAAATTACCGAATTTCGGCCGTTACCGACCGGTATTGGGCCACCTACATTTGGCCCCTAATGTTTAATCCTGGCTAGAGAAAATGTTATGAAATGAGAATCTCTGTTAATAACACAGCTGAGAGGCAAGGCAGGAAGAATTAGTACCGCTAAAAACAATGTAAACATTTTAGACATCTAATGCTTTCAAAATCCCTCCTTTCACGCCAGAAGCAATTGACAGTGAATGCAAGCACCTTCAGCACTTAGTTTGAAGAAGAAGTGCTGGGGCCCAAAGTTTTGCTCAGAAGCCTCTGGGCAGCTTTGAAGGTGGGTGTGCCAAATACCGAGGCTGCATATTTGTAATTACACCTCTTTAATCTATCAGCAGACAACCCCTGCTCTTTATCTCTCTCCTACAGTTTCTTTTTCATCACTTATTTCTCTTTTTGTCATTATTTTTCCTTAATTTTCTACCCCCTTTTTCCTACTTTTGCTTTTTCTCTCAGTTGCAGGGTTTCAAATTCTGAAAAAGAAATAGGCGACAGTCCCCAAAAACGAGGGCCAGTGGGTCCCAGTTCCAACCACCAACTCAGATTAAGCAGTTTGCAGCCTCATTCACCTTTAGATGCGTGAAAGAGACACTGGGCCCGATTCACAGAACTAACTTAAGACAAAATCCTAAACTTACTACCATTTTGGTATTCACAGAAGGCACTTACTCATTTTGGTATTCACAGAAGGCACTTACTCATTTTGGTATTCACAGAAGTTAGGAGTCCTAACTTTAGGACTCCTAAATGCCTTCTGTGAATACCGAAAGTCTTAAAGTTAGGATTTTTCTCCTTAATAGAGGAGAAACAAAAATAAAAAGCTGCAAAACAGATTTTCTCACTATCAGTCCCTGAAAACAATTTACAATTGTCAAATATTTTGAAGGATTGGTAGGAAAAGTCTGAAAGGGTGCTAAGTGGTAAGACTGACGTACTTCAGAATGTCTTATGATCTTCTTTATAATTGCTGTAATAAAGGTGTTGCGGTAAAAAGGGAGGGGTCAATTTAGTACTTTTGGGATGCGGCATTACTGGGGATTACAAGTTATTCTTTAATGTAATTACCACAAAGAGAGACATAATTCTGGGCCTTTTTCTTGATACATATTCATTTCCCAAAAACAAGCAGTGGCGTCTTATATTTGGAAAAAGCATTATAGTAGCACCATTGCTTCTTTTTTTATTAAAATTAATATTTTGCATTATGAAAGGTTCGGTTTCAGAATAATGTTTACAACACTTGCATTTGAATAGAAATATCGTTTGTTAATTGAATGTACAATGAAACGCATTGTATTATTTATGGACTAATTTATTTATAGAGCTAAATGTGTATACTGAAACCCCGTTATGAATTAGAGAGGAAGAGGTTTTTTTCTCAAATAAAATTTTAATAACTAATGCACTTAAGAACACATCTTGTTTCTTTGGGTTGCAGAATGTGCTTCCCAAAGGAATCTATTAATTCAGTCAATTAGTCAAATACTTTTAATCAGGTAATAGCGATAAACAGAATAAAATACTTACATACAAACAAAAAACAGTATTGGATAACAATAAAATTATACATATATATCGTAGGGTGCACAGTGCAATCATATGACATTTAGGGTCAGATGTACAAAAAAGTCAGTTTGCTATTTCCTTATTGTAAATTTTTCCTATTGGCAATTAGTAAATTGCAAACACCAATATACAAATGTGTCTTAGACACATTTTGCGAGTCCCAGTGGGTCGCAAATAGACCTACCTCATTCATTTTCATGAGTTAGGTCTCGCTTTGCGACCCATTGGAAATGGCCAGCACTCATAGGGATGGTGGCCTGTTCGGGTCAGCCACCACCATGTCTGTGATAGCTTTTTAAATAAAGCAATTATTTTTGTAATACAGCCCGGGATGCTTTTCAAATATAAAAATGAAGAGCTATCTTTCCTATTTTTTAAGAGTAGGCAGTGGTCCGTGGCACCACTGCCTGCTCTTAGAAAAATGTGAGATGCCAATACTGATAATCAATTCAAAGCAAAACTTTTGAAACCAAAATACAGATCACAATTCAATATTTGGATATGCTATTAAATTGCTGTTTATCCAAAAATATTTAAATGATGCAAGTTTTTGAATTAGTGCTGCAGTTCAAACAATATTGTATAACAACAATACACATCAGGACACGAAAAGTGGAGTAAAACCTCATCCATTCAATCACTCATAACTCATCAAACATATCACAATCAAACCACTAGCATTCAACCATTCAAACTTTGTACCTCACCCAATCTGGAAAATCAATAAACCAGTTGGTGAAATAATAGGTCTGCTACAAAATCAAAGACATTCTACAATGTTCTAAAGAATACACCATTAACAATTCAGTTTAGTCCTAAGGTTTTCATCATAATTCACAAAATTATGCATGCGTCCTGTACTCCTGGTGCCATTTGAAGTTTAAGATGCGGCCACTGCTCCGGTGCTCACGCGCGGTGCCCCGGTTCGATTAACCCGACAACTCCTGACTGATCTTTCTACAATTTCCATCGCGCCAGCAGGCTGGCTCGGGGCATTTCACCAGGTTCACCTCTGGACCCTATTCCTCACAAAATTTGGAAGGATTATGGGGACGAGCTATTTCCCACCCTCTGCAGGATCTGCAATCAATCACTGGCCAGTGGCACTGTTCCGGTATCCTGGAAGCAGGCTCTTGTATCCCCGTTGCTAAAGAAACCTTCCCTTAACCCAGAATGCCTACAAAATTATAGACCGATTTCTCTGCTGCCGTTCCCTGCAAAAATCGCTGAATGTTGGGTAAGCTCGCTCCTTTCTAAACATCTGGAGCAACATCAATTCTTGGACGAAATACAATTTGGATTTCGCCCAGCCCATGGGACCGAAACGGCCTTGCTCACTGCCATGGAGGAACTTCGAATGCGTGTAGACAGAGGTCAAGCAGTGGCTCTGATTCTGCTCGACCTGTCTGCCGCATTTGATACGGTAAACCATGATATCCTCCTGGAAAGATTGAGTGAGGCAGGGGTAGGGGGTGTTGCCTTGCGTTGGTTTCGCTCCTTCCTGCTTAATAGGAAGCAGGCGGTGTCTCTTCCCCCTTTTAAATTTGTTTTTTCTCCGGTGTCTCAGGGGGTGCCTCAGGGTTCAGCAGTTAGTCCGATTTTATTTAACGTTTATTTGAAACCTTTGATTACGTTGATAAAATCTCATTGGATTACCGCTATTAATTACGCAGATGATACTCAAATCATCTTGTCATGGGAGGGTGCAGAATCGATCCTGCTGGAGTCATTTCATGACTGTATGCGCGACATTGCTAGCTGGTTACACAAGAATTCATTAGTTCCACGCAAGCAAGACTGAGGTGTTGTTCTGTGCTGGAAGTCGGATCTCTCCCCCTCTTCCAGATAATTTTTGGCCTCCAGAAACGCTGACTAAAACTCAACCGGTCTCTACTGCTCGTAATCTGGGCGTTATGCTGAATAACAAGTTGAGCATGGAAGCTCATGTGACGAAAATGGTGTCAAGCTGTTTTGCCCTTTTCAGGTCACTTCGAAAGATCCTGCCGTTACTTCCTTTACAGGCACGGGCCATGGTAGTCAGATGCACCATATTGAGCAGACTCGACTACTGCAACGCCCTTTTGCTTGAGTCTCTGGGTCAGCTGCTAGACAGACTTCAAAGAATTCAGTCTGCTGCCGCTAAGCTGGCTCTTGGTTGGCCAAGAAGATCCTCTGCAACAGCGGCGCTGACCGAGCTTCATTGGCTACCTCTGCCTTGTCTTCAAGGCCCTGCATGGACTCGGGCCCAGCTCGCTGCAAGCCAAATTTGTATGGTACATCCCAAGCAGAGCACTTCGCTCAGCAGCTGCATGTTTGGTGAAGGCACCCAGATTTAAGAGGGTCAGGGTTGGGGGAAGATCTTTCGGAGTTGCTGCTGCCAAACTCTGGAACAGTCTGCCCTTGGAGATTCGTCAAACGGAGGAACTTCTCCTTTTTAGGAAACGTGTCAAAACTTGGCTGTTTCCGAAGGTATAACCTGCTGGATTTCTCTCTCTGTTATGCTCACCGCTCCTATCTTGTGAAGCCTTAGCGCCAGGATACCTGTAAGGTGACAGCTGCGCTCTACAAATTCCTTAAATAAATAAATAAATATATACGAGGACTTGCACGGTCCTCCCAGTCCACTCCAGCGAGCTGAAGAAATGGTACCAGTAAGCTAAGGACACAGTGCACTTTTACTTAGGAGTCTACCCTTCGGAATATTATCTATTGGCTAAAGACAGATTGAGACGATTGGCCCTGAAGAGAATCCTGACACCATTAGGGATTCAAAGCGCGTAGGCCTTTGGGTCTGCTGTTTGCGCCTTGGTGCTCATTTGTTTTGCACCTCAACTTGCGTTTATACACTTAATTTTGTGAATTATGATCAAAACCTTAGGACTAAACTGAATTGTTAATGGTGTATTCTTTACAATTGCGACTCGCTAAATAGGCTTTATACGTGGCCCATGAAGTTTTTGCATGCGCAAACTGATTCGCAAACCTGTTTGCGCATTAAAAGGTCGTTCATCTGGCCCTGAATGTTATAAATATGAGGAAAATACAACTAAGCTTCTGGCACATTGGGGCATCAAAGCTATCTCAGATAAACAGGGGTAGAAATAGAAACTCCCTCAGGGATACTGTCTTAAAAGATTATTATAAGGAACTATATTCTGAGGATACTTTCACCCGGCCAGATAGCTGTGCTAAATTCCTCAGCTCACTAAATGCGATTACTTTGAGTGACAGAGATAGGGCCTCTCGCGAACGAGCAATATCCTCTGAGGAGGTAGCAGAGGTAGTGAATTCTCTGGCCATGGGAAAGGCTTCTTGACCAGACAAGATTTCCTTGGAATTTTAGAAGATATTCCTGCCTGAAGTTTTGTGCACCATGACTATTACTCCTTAATGTGTTCAGATGGAAGGGGAAGTCTCCTGTTAGTGTGAAGAACCAAATATCGCGGTTTTAGGAGGAAGGTCAAACCCCCTTTAAATCTTGGACCATAAAGCTCCATATGTTTGATAGGTACTGTTAGACCTGGCACCTTGGCGTGAGTCTTCTTTCTATTTTTGCTGTTGCCTCAGGTGTTTCTACTGCTGTTAGATGCTGTGGGCACTGTGCCACTGCTGTCCAGTGCCACAGTGCATGTGCTCTCTATTGTAAATTGATGTATGGATTAGTGATTCCATGATTGGCTGGTTTGGTTTACATGTCAGACCCTAGTACCGTGTGTGATATTGCTGTGTATTCAATGTTTGTATCTGTACCTTTAATGCATTGGAATTGTCAATGTTTGTATTCCATTCTCATGTGAGATTCTGGAATACATCTGTGCTCTGAGCGTCAGTTGAAGATTTCTCCTGTGGCTGAGGCTTTAATTAAAGCTACTCTTTAAACATACAAGTTTCTCCTTATTCATTTATACAAGAGGACACCACATTATTATGGCGACGAGGGTGAACCCAAGACTTCGCCTCAACACGGGGAAAAAGGAAAAGAAAAGACGACTCGCGCACTCCTCCAGCGGCTGTGTTATTTATAGGTATGAGAAAGGAAGCGGAGACTTCCCAGCGGCTGTATCTGTCTCAAGGACAATTGCGGTGAGGAGTTTGGCGGGCGGATTGCTTGGAATGGTATTTTTATTATAAAATAAGGGAGTGGAAACGTTTAAACGAAGCAACGTATTTCCCTCGCGCCCTGTCTCAAGAAGACGCGCGGTGTTCTTTTCTCGCGCTGAGACTTCCTCTCGCTGAAGCTGCTGAGGCTGTCCTTGCTCGCGCTGAAGCCTTGCTCACGCTGAAGCTGTCCTTGCGCGCATTAGAGAAAGAAAGAACGTGAGGACTGCTGACATTCCACTCACATAAATCTCTCTTTGTTGGAGGATTCCATGCATGACAATTAACTGGATTTGAGACGCACTAAATACTAAAGGAACGTTCACAAGAAAGAACATTCTTCTCAATTCTCCTGCATAACTTGAAGGTTCCTTTTTACATCAAAAAAAAAAAACAAAGCAGGACTTACATCATAAATGCTACAAAAGGTGCTGGTCTACAGGAACTAATAGAATTTAGACACTGCCATTCATGCTGTGTTATTAAGAAGTTTTCACACTGTTAAAAATATATTTAGTTTTTTTTTTCTTGATAAAAGCCTGAGAAAGAAAAGAGAAAAAGGAAAATATATATATAAAAAAAAAAAAAAATTACAATTTAGTGAGAAGAAAAATGCAAAATGTAACCCAGCCTACTTTCTTTTTAAATACCCCAGGAGAACCAAACATAAAGTGGAAAAAATGGAAGAAGATTTTTGCTTACTATGCGAGGGTATGTGGAACTAACTTGAGTGCAGAAAGGAAGCATTCTCTTCTCCTCCATTGCTTGGGTGGGGAAGGACAGGATGTGCTAGAACATCTTCCTGACTTATCTGCTGGAGAACAACGCAATTTAAATGAATATGAAATTGCGATTGCACAACTTGATAAACATTATCTCCCGAGGGTCAGTACCATTATGGAGCGTTACCATTTTGGTTTAAGAGAACAAAAAGGAGATGAGACAGTAGAAGATTATGTTTCTTCATTGAGAAAGTTAGCATCCTCTTGTAACTTTGGTTTAACCCTTGATGAAAGAATAAGGGATCAGTTTGTACTTAGATGTGCACATGATGAGATTAGAAAAGAGCTTTGGTTAAAAGATGAACCACCTCTTGAGGAAGTATTGGCCATAGCAAAACAGGTAGAACATATGACAAAGTGTGTTGGTGAGTTAAAAAAAGGAAAAGATAAAGGGTCATTGAATGAAAAAAAAGAAGAAACAAAAATTGAAGAAATTGTTTGTCAAGTTAAGAAGAATGAGACAAATGAAACTCAAACTGGTTCTGGAAAAGAGAATTTGGCATCAAGTTCGGCAAATCAGAACAATTTCACACAACAGAGTAACAAATTTTCATGTTTCAGATGTGGACAAATAGGTCACTTAGCCAACTCTCCAATTTGTCCTGCGTTAAAGATTTCATGTAATGTGTGTGGGAAGAGAGGGCATTATGGAAAATGTTGTAGAACAAAAATATTTAGACCTGACTTGACAAGGAAACGTTGGAGTCAATCACAACCACAAGTTAGAACCATTACTTTTGAGATAAAATGTGAGGTATCTGATCATCCAAAACATGATGTAAAAGTAGGAAATGTCATGATTAACTTCAAATTTGATTCATGTTCTCGGATAACTTTAATTGATGAAGAGTTATTTAACACACATTTTGCTGGTAAAGTAAGAATGATGAGATCAGATGTGAAACCCCTTGGGTATTCAAACAATCCGATTAAAATGGTTGGTTGTTTCATGGCTGAGATAGAACTTGGGAGTAGGACCATTGTGGGTAAAATTTATGTTGCAAAAAAAGGAGATACCTTATTAGGTTGGGTACATCAAGGTCAACTTGGGGTAACTTTGAATCCTAATGCCAATCCTCAAGTTCAAATTCAACAGATAGACACTGTGGATATGAAGGATATAGGAAAAGACTTGTGTGAAGATTTAACAAATAAGTTTCCTAATGTATTTAGAGAAGGCTTGGGCTGTTTGAAGGGTTACAGGCACCACATCAGATTAAGAGAGGGTGCTATACCTGTAGTAGCAAAAGTAAGAAGAATACCGTTAATGGAACAAGAGAAGGTGAAAGAGGAGATCGAAAAATTGTTGAAGAGTGGTGTGATTGAACAGGTGGAAGCTACTGAATGGTTAGCTCCTGTAGTTGTGGTTAAGAAACCAACTGGTGAAATTAGACTCTGTGTTGATCTCAGAGCGTTAAACAAAGAAGTGGTAGTTGACAGGTTTCCCCTTCCAAATATAGATGAGATGGTGAGTACATTAGAAGGGGCTAGATTTTTCACCACTTTAGATCTGGCGTCAGCCTACCACCAGGTTGTATTAGATGAATATTCCCAGGACTTAACAGCTTTCATCACTCCCATGGGTACATACAGATATAAGAGGATGCCGTTTGGCCTTGTATCTGCGGCTTCAGTTTTCCAAAGAATTATGGCTAGAATTTTGAAAGGGTTACCAGGTGTCAGATGCTATCAGGATGACTTACTTATTTATGGCAACAGTATGGAAGAACATTATGGTCGTGTATGTGCTGCTCTCAGACGTTTGGAAGATGCGGGTATGACACTTAAAAGAAGTAAGTGTAAATTTGGTGTAAAAGAAGTAAATTACTTGGGCCATAGAATAACTGATCGAGGAATCTTTCCCAAAAAGGAATTAGTGGAGACTATTAATAAGGTTAAGGAGCCTGTGAATAAAGAAGAATTAATTTCCTTCCTTGGTATGGTGGAGTTTTATGGCAAATTTATTTATAATTTTGCGGATAAAACTCAGTCGTTGAGAAAGTTGACAGCAAGAAATGTTGAGTATGTATGGACAGAGGTGTGCAAGAAAGAATTTGATGGTATTAAATCTGAATTGAATAAGGCTCCCTCTCTTCAGGCATTCATACCAGGGTTACCCACTATTTTATTCACTGATGCGAGTGAAAAAGGTCTTGGTGCTGTTTTGATACAGAAAAGAAATGGAAAGGATTGTTTAATTTGTTGCTCTTCCAGGTGTTTGAGAGGTTCAGAATTAAACTATTCTGTTATAGAGAAGGAGTCTCTTGCCATCTATCGGGCTCTGAAAAAATTGAAGAACCTGATTTGGGGGACAAAGGTGTGTGTTCTTTCAGATCATAAACCATTGAAGGAGGTTTTTGATAAAAAGGGTTTAGATGCGATCTCTTCAAGAATTAGGAAATGGATTGTATCTTTACAGGAGTTTGATTTCTCTGTTGATTATATTCCAGGAGTATCAAACAAATCTGCTGATTGTCTCTCAAGAATGGTAGGTAAGGAAAATTTTGTAGAAGAGGATGAATGTGGTTGTTCCGATGATTCCATAAATGTATGTGAGATTACAGAAGGGGCAATCGAAGAGAAAGAATGGAGAGATGAGCTTGAGAAGGATGAAGAGATAAAAAGGGTGATGCTGTCTTTAAGTAATAACTCTCGATTAGAAAAACCCTGGACTTTAGTTTCTGATGAGCTTTCTACAAATTCTGGATTTTTAACTCGTGGTACAAAAATGGTACCGCCTCTGGGTATTAGGAAGAAACTTTTGTCCCATGCCCATTCTGGACATCTTGGCATTGTTAAAACTAAAGAAATTTTACGCATGCAATTTTGGTGGCCTGGCATGGATCTAGAGATTGAGAGGTTAGTGAGAGATTGCCCAGAGTGCTGTGCTAGTGATAAAATATTGAAAACTAAGCAGATGCCCATGGTTAAGAGATTGTTACCAAGTCATCCTTGGGATGAAGTGGCTATTGATATAGTTGGTCCTCTGTCAGGTGTGAGTGATACCCCTTATCTATTAGTCTTGATGGATTTGTACTCTAGGTGGATTGAGGTGTGTGCTGTTAGAGAAATCACTTCGGATGAGGTAATAAAATTCCTTGACGCTCTTTTTAAGAAAGAGAGTTTTCCCAATAGTCTTCTTTCTGACAATGGACCACAATTTTGTTCTAGGGTCTTTGAAGAATACATGAAGAAGTCTGGCATACTACATAAAAAGTGTTCTTTGTATCATCCTGAGACCAATGGTGCAGTTGAGAGAGTTAATAAAACCTTGAAGGAGGCTATACAATTGGCAAGGTCATCTAGTTTAGATTGGAAATCAGTTCTACAGGAAAGAATAAATGCTTATCGCTTTGCACCCCATTCGACAACTGGGAAATCTCCATTTGTGTTGTTCAAAGGGAGGGCTACCAACACTTGGTTGTGTCCTGGTTGGATGCATCTCAACAAGGGTTTGATTGATAATGGAATTGGTGAGTGGCGTAAGAAGGAAGAAAGGAAGTTGGATGAAAGAAAGTCTTATTTTGATAAAAGAAATAGTGTGAATGTACAGAAGGTATTAGTGGGTGATCTTGTCTGAATAAAAGCTCCTGTTGGTTGTAGATCTTGGTCAAAATATACCGAGGTAAGGGCAGTAGTGAAAGTATTTAGGAATGCCATCAAAACAGAGGATGGGAGAATTTGGAACAGGAGCAGAGTGGTTGTGGTTAGATCAAGAATTCCCTTACGTGACTCTTTGTGTGGAAGGCAAGGATTACATCCTTCAACTTCTAGTTTTGTTAATGGTTCAAATTTATCCTCATCTTCCCTTAGAAGTCAAAGAATACGTAGACCCCCCCATTTATTTAAGAGACTATTTACCATAGATTCATCCTTCCCCATTATTTGAGTGTCTGTAGGACTCATCCTTAATATAATTGTTGTTCAAACTTTCTTTAGGAGGGAGATGTGTGATATTGCTGTGTATTCAATGTTTGTATCTGTACCTTTAATGCATTGGAATTGTCAATGTTTGTATTCCATTCTCATGTGAGATTCTGGAATACATCTGTGCTCTGAGCGTCAGTTGAAGATTTCTCCTGTGGCTGAGGCTTTAATTAAAGCTACTCTTTAAACATACAAGTTTCTCCTTATTCATTTATACAAGAGGACACCACACCGTGCACCATGAGCACCCAGGGCTGGTAATCCAAATGCTGCTAGTGGGATTGCAGCACTGGTTGAGCCACCCACAGAAGCGGCCTTGTAAAATGTGTCTCAGGTCTGCCATTGCAGAGCCTGTGTGCTGTCTGGTACTGCCATGTTGACTGGGCACGTGCACCCTCTTGCCAGTCCCTAAACCTTCCCTTTCCTCATACCAGACAACCCTATGGTAGGCCCAAGGGCAGGTTGCATTGTAAGTGTAAGGCAGGACATGCCCTGGTGTGTGTGGCATGTCATAAGAGTGAATTACAGCCATTTTCGTTTTTCACTATTGCAAGGCTTCCTAGTCTCCATAGGCCGGAATGGGCAGTTAGATTATTACATTTTATAATCCTAACTGACTCAGGGAAAATGGTAGAAATTTGAGTTTAGTACACCTGAAGTTAGATTTAACATTGTGTGTTTGAAAATACCACTTTTAGACAGTAGGGGCCAGATGTAGGTAAAACTTATTTACCGATTCTTAATTACCGAATTTTACCGATTCGGTAATTAAGAATCGGTAAATAAGAAGTGGGGGTATGTAGGAACATCCAGATGTTCCATTTACCGAATCGTTAAGAATCGGTATTTACCGATTCGGTAAATACCGACCGGTAATGCTCCATTCATTCCAATGGGCTTTGAAGCCCATAGGAATGAATGGGGCATTACCGGTCGGTATTTACCGATTCGGTAAATACCGATTTTGACAAGGGTGCAGGGGGTGTCACTTTGACACCCTCTAGCACCCCCACAAAAGGTTCGGGGGCCATATGGCAGGCATACCTGCCCTAAGGGCAGGTCTGCCTGTCATATGGCACAGGTGTGCATGCACACATGTGCATGCACACCTGAATCGGTATTTTAACATCAAATACAATTTGATGGTAAAATACCGATTTTGTAGGCCTTGTGGGACTCAGAAGAGTCCCACCTACATATCAATTTTACCGATTCGGTAAATATACCGGTCGGTAAATTTACCGACCGGTATATTTACCGAATCGGTAAAATTACCGATTTTCCCTGTTTACCTGCCCCTACATATCAAATGCCAAATACCGGTCGGTAACGGCCGAATTCGGCCGTTACCGACCGGTAAAACCCTACCTACATCTGGCCCTAGGTATTTTCTTGTCTAACTATTCAAGCCTGCCTCTGCTAGGCTGTGTATTTCTTTGCCTGGAGTTTGAGTGACAGTGCTGGGGAATTCCAGGAGACAGGGTGAGTCAGCCCAGTGGTGAATAGAGAGATCTGCATCTAGATGGGAGGGAGGAGTTTCACCTGGCACATGAATAGGGCCGTGCCTTCCCTCCACAATGCTGGCTCCACCTCTTGTGTTGCTTCTGATGTATATGCCCTGCACTGTGAAAGGAGAGAAGGAGTCATGTCAACAGAGTGCTCCAGGGCTGTGCCTTTCCTCCACAATGCTGGCTCCATCTCCTGTGGTGTGTCTGATGTCTCTGCCCTGCACTGTGAAAGGAAAGAAGGAAACATGTCAATAAAGTGCTCCAGGACTGACCAGAACTGGTTTGGACTAGTCAAAGGCCCCTCTGCCCTCAGGGCACAAAGGATTTTGGGGTATAAATATTGGGACCCTGATCCCAAGAATTTAGATCACTTTTGGACAGCAAGAAGAAACGTTTGCTGAGGAGTGGAAGCAGAGAGACTGAGGAGAGACTATCTCTAAGCTGAAGTGCTGCTTGGGGGATTGGTCTGCAGTGGTTGCCTGGCTGCCAAAGGAAGGAAAAAGGAACTTTGTGTACTTCATTTTAACTTGTAAGGATCTCCAAGGGCTTAGAACAGAGCTTTCCTCCTCCTGAAGTCTCAGGGACTACAGACTTCACCCACCAGCTCCCCAAGAGTCTTCCTGAAGTGCCTGCCGTTGTGCTGGACTTTTCGAGGACATGAATGTCGCAAGGAGCTGGAAGCACGACTCAAAAACAAGAAGCGTGTCGCCAAACTGCCGCTGCCGCTTCACAACATGAAGCGCCTCGCATCGCAGGAGAAGAGGATCGACGTCACAGCAGACGCCACCGGGAAGCGTGCCGCAGGAGAAGAGGATCGACGTTGCATCAGACCGCGAAGCGTGTAGCAGGGCCTGTTGCGGCTCATCGCCGTAGAAGAGGATCGAGTGTCGCAAGACCTGTCGCGGCTCGCGTCAATGTGGAAGCAACGCACATCACCAGGAGAGAGGATCAACATCACAGCAGACGCCGCCGCATCACTGGGATGCGTGTCGCAGGGCCTGTCGTGGATCACATCATGTAAAGCATCTCGCATTGCCGGAGAAGAGGATCGACGTCACAGCAGATGCCGCCGCATCACTGGGAAGCGTGTCACATCAAGGAGAAAGCTCCATCTTCATTTCTTTGCACCAGATCTTCAACGCATCACCGTCCTGGTATGTAAGGGATTACCGCATCACTTTTCCTGCAACACTTTCGTTGCCCTGCATGTCGCATCTTATGGTACATTGACTCAAAGTGTCGCATTTTAAGATCTAAAGAGAACTAAGCTAATTCTACCATTTAAGTACAGTATTGTGGATTTTTGTCGTTTGTGGTCTTGTGATAAGTCTATATAAAGAATACTTATTTTTTATATAAAACTTGTGTGGTGTTGTCCCTTGGATACTGTATGTGTTCACAAATGCTTTACACACTGCCTCTGAGATAAGCCTGTCTGCTAGTGCCAAGCTACCAAGGGAGTGAGCAGGGGTTATTTTAGGAGTGTACTCCCTTGCCCTGCCTAGAGGCAAGGCTCCCTATTTGTCACAAGTACCTACCTGTGCCAACTAGAGATCCCCAAATCTAACAGGTACCAATGGTAGAGTCTATGCGAAGAACTTGGATATAAAGTTGGGGAAGGTAATAGCTGACCTAGTATCCCCCGTCAGCATGGCTTTATCCTGGGCCAGGGGACAAGCAACCATGTACATATTGTAATTACTCCTTTAGATATAGCTGAAGCAACAAGATCTCCTATGGGGCTGGTATTGCTGGATGCAGAGAAAGCCTTTGACCGAGTCTCTTGGGGATAGTTATGGGAGGTACTAAAGTGGAAGAGACTCAGTCCAGGCTTCACTAAGGCCATCAAGGAGTTATATCGACTCGAGCCATTAATACCAGACTCCAGATGACGGGGATGGCATAGGAACAGATTTTTATTACTAAGATAAGTAGATAGCGATGTCCTTGTTCAACCCTTTTATTTGCCCTGTATTTAGACCCTTTTATCACACTTTTGGAAAATAACAGCAGGATCCAGCCTGTCACATTTAACCACATATATGATAAATTATTGGTTTATGGCGATGATATAGTTGTAGGGACCCAGGCTCATCTACCGCTCTGGTGGCCATGAAAGGCGAGTCCAATACTTTCAGAGCCTTTGTAGGATATCATCTAAATAAGGGCAAGACCCAGGTAATTTGCACTGAAGGAATCTGTCCAGGGGATCAATGGCAGGTGAAAGATGCAACCTACTTATAAGTGAGTATAAGAGCTACTCTTGAGAAATTGGTGGAGATAAATCTAACACCACTGATCATGAAAATCAAAAAGGACCTAGTTCAGATTAATGGTCTGCATTTATGGGGGCGTGGCCAACAGCATGGCCGAATAAGTCGGAAGCCTTTGTCACTCCGGCCAGCCGATCGGAATCCGACACCAAAAAGGCGTCCAGAAGTCCAGCTGTGGATGCAGATGGACATATGAAGGTCCCAATGCACCCTGGATGCAGAAATAAATGAGACTGGAAGCGCGGAAACTACCTTTCAGTGACGAGCCGTCCTGCCGCAGCCGGGTCTGATGCGCAATCCAAGATGGCGGCGCCCTGACTGCGGGATCGGGAGAACCAGCCGGAGTCCCGGGAGACGCGCGGCCAGCGTGGCGGTGAGGCGGAACAGTGCCGGGTGAGGTGGACTGGCCGGTGTGGACCCCGTGGCGGACGGTGGACTGCTGGGGCCTTCTGTGCCCGCCCTGGAGGCGGTACGCTGGTGGAGCACGCGAGAGACCGAGGAAGCCCACCCGAGCGGCCTGACGACACAGGCAGCAGCCTGAAGGGGAAGTTCACTGCCACCCCCCGGGCCGGGAGCGCAGCCAGAGGAGACGAACCCCAGACCGACCCTGAGGTAGGATCAGGGCCGGGTCAGGTCTGCTGCAGGTGGAGAGCATATCAGGACTGGGGGGACCGGAGGTGGCCGGGAACAGACCCAGTAACCGGCGCCATATCCTGACTCTGGGCCTCTGAGTGATTTGAGCCGCGGCGCCCACACCGCACACGGGGTGCTGAGACAGGGATTGCAGAGTCACAGTCTGGGAGCGCCTAGGGGCAATCATTATTGGAGACACCATAAGAGACGAGCTGAGCTCTAGGCATCCGGTCCTACCAAGGGAGGAACACTGTGGCGTCAGTACTGTAGAGTACGGCCGGAGCTGTTGAGAGAGCCATACAGCTGAGTTCTGGCGGCGGACTGGAGCCTGCCCTGACACCTCGGCCCGGGCCGACTTTGTGAGGCTAGCTCGTATAACCACCACAGGACAAGGAGGGTCACGGGAGACCGGGGGCAAGACGGTTCATGCAGAACCTGCGCCGGCGGCTTGTGGCAGGAAGGCGCCCTGGTTGCAGAGACAGACGGACCTGCAATACATACGGGGCACCCAGTCTACGGGCAAGATCGAAATGGGCAAAAAGGAGCCAGCCACCAGGAATCCAAAACAAGGTACCCTGGACCACTTCGCTACAGCCCCTCCATCCATTGCGGCGGGATCCTCAGGCCCCTGCACCGACACAAACCTACTGTTGGGAGCCATCCAGGCATCGAGAGAGGATATACAGGCGTCTTGGAGTGCCCTGGAGGTCAAGATCGGAGAGGTGGGCTCAGAGGTCACTCTCCTACACCAAGATTTCCGCAACCTGACAGAGAGGGTCACCATGGCGGAGACCAGACTGGGCGAGGCTGAAGACACAATACTTACACTGAAGAAGGATGTAGCGGAGCTCCAGGCGTCTCACAAGCAACTACAGTGGAAGGTGGACGACGCGGAAAATAGGGCCCGCCGCAACAACCTCCGCTTTGTAGGTTTTAGGGAAGGGATTGAAGAGAATAACGTGGAGGAGTTCCTGTTCTCCTGGCTACAGAATACCTTTGCAACAGCGACATTTTTGACCTGCTTCTTGATAGAAAGGGCTCATAGGGCGCTGATGGCAAAGCCACTAGTGGGTGCGAGACCGGGGCCGGTCATTGCACGTTTTTTAAACTTTGCGGACCGCGACATGATCTTGAGAGAAGCCAGGAAATTGGGGAGATCCGTCTGGAGAACGCACAAATAATGATCTTCCCAGACTACAGCCAGGAAGTACAGAAACTGAGGCGCTCCTTCGACGCAGTGAAGGCAAAGCTGAGAGACTCTCATATCAAATATATGCTGCTTTTCCCGGCGAAATTGAAAGTTATCTATAAAGAAAAGACCTACTTCTTTACGCACCCCGAGGATGCATGGCAGTGGCTGGAGGAGCTCCCCTCCTTCCGGAGGCCAGAGGAAGGAAGACGCGGGATGGGGATGCACCCACCTTCTAATGAGGCCCAGTGGGAACAACCGAAGACACAAAGGATGAGAAGAACGAGAGGCACTAAGAGAGTGAACATGACGCCATACCCCACGAAAAGCACGGGCACAAAACAGAAACGCAATTCAGCATCTTCGGGCCTGGGTGACCAGGAGGGCTCAAGATTTCCCTGCCTGCCTGGGAAGGACAGATCGGAGGGAGAGGAAGAACCCGGAGGTGCGACAACGGACAGTGAGGATCCGGAGGAACAATCAATGCACCCACTGGTGGCAGCAATAAATGAGATGGAGCAGGAGCTGCTCACGGAGGCCGGGGCCTCGCCGGAAGACATCCAGGACTCACACTCTTGAACGATGGACTATATGGACGATCAAGTTACGGCGCTTGGCCGAGCGGCACACAAGTGGTTACACCCCCCCTAATTATTTTTTTTTTTTTTAGCTCATAACCGGACAACACGCAAGTTTATTCACCCCACTATTTACTGTGTTTTTATATTACCAAGTGACACTTGTAGGTACTATTGGTGAGGCGGTTGTTTTCTATGCTTAATCGATAGGTTGTTGAGGTGGTTTTGGTGGGGGGATATCTGGGGACGGCGACAGACCTTCCTTCGCCAGAAAGTCCTTGAGTCGGTTTTGGTGGCTGATGGGACTAGATGAGGAGGGCAATGGGGTGGGGGAAAGTTGGGCAGTGGCTTACGTTCTTTGGGGGCGGGGGGGAGGCGGGGGGGAGGCGGGGGGAGGAGGGTTTGTTTTAGCATGTCATGATGAGCACACACAAGCATATCCTGATGGCTTCGATTGCAGGATGCTGGATACAATTAGGTCTCATTTCGCCGTAGACTTATGGGCAGCTCTGAGAGGGGAAATGAGTCTAGAGGGTGACCTAAGGTACTGACCTGGAACGTAAACGGCCTGGGCTGTAAGATCAAACCGCGACTGGTCAACAATTATGTGAAGAGATTAGGGGGCAGATGTAATACTCCTCCAGGAAACACATCTACAGGGTACCAATTGTACCTTCCTGGCGAGGGGGCAGTATAGAGTCCTCGCACATGCAGGGTTTACGTCAGGTTCCAGAGGGGTGGCGATCCTTAAAAAACACCGACCTATGAGAATAGGGCAGACATGGACGGACCCACTGGGGACATATGTGGGGGTGCGGGGTCAGTGGAGAAGACAGGAGTACACAATTGTCTCAGCCTATGCCCCCCCAAACTGCAGGCAGGTACACTCCGGGGAGTCACTGATATCATCCTTAACACAGCAGACACTATACAAATTTTAGGGGGGGACTTTAATGATGTAATGGACCCTATGGTGGATAGGTCGGGCGACCGTGACATACCCCAGAGTATGACACCGCTAGCCAAATCAATGACTACATTAGGCCTACTTGACGTATGGAGATGGCTCCACCCGGAAACCAGGGCGAACTCCTTTTTTCCGGAGCACACAAAGAGTACTCTCGCTTGGACTATATATTTATGACACGACAGACATTGCAGGTTTCGTACAGGGCAGAGTATTGCGCACAAGGCATATCTGATCACTCACCACTGTTGCTTGAGATGGGAGGAAGGAAGAGGGAGGGGCCCGGCACACTTAGACTGTCGGCCTGGGACTTACAAAATGCGGAAATTCTGAGAGGCCTACGAGCGGACGCAAAGGTGTATCTGGCGGAGAATGTAGGTTCGGTGGACTCCCGGTTGGTTCTTTGGGAGGCACTCAAAACGGTACTCCGAGATAGGGCACAGTGTAGACTAGCGGAAGATAGGAAAAAAGTCCAGGCTGAGGTTCAGGATATGGAAGCTCAAATACTGGCGCTTGAGAACGAGCACCAGGCTACCAAAGACCCTGGGAAGCTTAGACGTCTCTCTGATCTGCAAACCCAATACAAGCACCTGGTGACCGGCGAGGCTAAGACGCAGGCTCTGGCGACTCTGCACCGACTATACAATGTGGGAGACAAATCCGGGAGGTTATTAGTGTGGTTGAGTAGGAAGGAGAGGGCCGAATGATGGGTGGAAAAGGTGAGGGATGATCAGGGGGGATGGGCCCGCACAGATGTCAGAATTGCAGATGCTTTCGCAGGGTTCTACAAAGCCTTTTATACTGCACGAGAGCTAGGGACAAGGGAGGATGCATTGCAATACATGGCACACATCAACCTCCCGAAGCTTGAGGAGATAGATCAACAGGACTTGGAGGCGGATATCACGAAGGATGAAATTAGGGCGGCACTGACTAGGCTCCGCGCGGGGAAAGCCCCGGGCCCTAATGGTTTCCCGGCGAAATTTAAAAAAAAAACAGCGTATCTCTTGACCAGCCACCTAC
Source organism: Lissotriton helveticus (assembly GCF_964261635.1). Taxonomy (NCBI): domain Eukaryota; kingdom Metazoa; phylum Chordata; class Amphibia; order Caudata; family Salamandridae; genus Lissotriton; species Lissotriton helveticus. The sequence goes on from NC_136072.1 coordinate 995,890,103, forward strand.
TGGGCCTCTTCGTAGATGCCGAAGCAGAGGGTCAGTTCCCATTAGACCTCCGTTAGGCCACGATCATTCCCATTCACAAGCAAGGTAAACCACCTGATGACTGCTCGTCTTACTGACCCATCTCCCTCCTAAATGTGGAGGCGAAGCTTTATGCAACGATCCTGGCTATCCGCATGAGACAGGTCATAACGGGATTGGTCCACCTTGACCAAACGGGATTCCTTCCGGAAAGGGCGACAAGATACAACCTACAACGGACCCATAACTGGTTAATGGAGGTATGTAACAAAAAAGACCCCCATTGGTTCCTTTCCTTGGACGCTGAAAAAGCATTTGACGCAGTCCATTGGCCCTTTATGGAAGGTGTACTGGAGCGCCTCGGCTTCGGACCCAAATACAGGCGTAAAATTAGTCTACTATATACCGACCCTAGAGCGAGAGTTCAGGTCAACAGGACACTATCAGGGGCCTTCTCTATAAGACGAGGCACCAGGCAGGGATGCCCCCTATCACCCCTGTTATTTGCCCTTTCTATCGAAGTAATGGCATGCGCGGTTAGACAGAATGTAGGGATTACCGGCTTCTGGATAGGACAAGCGGACGACAATGACGAAAAGCTGTCTCTGTACGCAGACGACGTTCTGCTCTATATCACGCAACCAGAAGTTACTATACCGGCACTGTTTCTGGAGCTAGACCGCTACGGGCCAAATCCGGGTACAGGATCAATTGGCACAAGTCGACGCTCTATGACCCCCATGGAGGGGACGTGTGGACCACGTTGCCTCCGAGACTGCAAACAACTAGAGAGGGATTTACATACCTAGGAATCTTTGTAACGACTGATGGTGATCTTTCCTACGAACGAAATATTAACCGCGTAATACGTAACTTCACCGAAGACGCAACCAGATGGCAATTGCTCCCCCTGACGCTGCCCGAGCGGGCGGCGATGTTTAAAATGATCTCACTCCCAAGATTCTTATACGCCATTCAGAATCAATACTTCCCCATGCAAGGTAGGGTCTTCCGAGACATCCATGCGGAACTAAGGTCTTTTCTGTGGCTGGGGAAGCAACCCAGGGTGGCACTATCGACCCTGCAGAGACACCAATATGATGGGGGGATTTCCTTACCTGACCTAGAGGCCTACTATTGGGCGGAACACCTGGCCCCCATTAATGAATGGATACATGCACCTGCCACACACCCCACCTATGTGCTGGAAAGGTACACCATGGGCACCCACACATGTATAAACTATCTGTAAGGAGGCAGTGGGCAGGCCAGACTACTACCAGCTACTAAAATCACGCTGGGGGCATGGAAAAGGGCGACTAAGATAACTAGATGGAACCGTAAACCAACGAAACAAACCCCGCTATGGAAATGCGCGTGGCTGAAGGAACTTAGCAAGCTGAGGGGGTTTCAGGGTTGGGACGCTATCGGCATCTCTACTCTGGGAGATGTGATAAAGAAAGGGGGGCTGCAATCATTCCCCTCATTGCAAAAGGAATATGGGCTCCACCGATCCCAGTATTTTAAATAAATGCAATTACGTCATGCATGGAGGGCAGAGGGGGCATTGACGGAGGTACTCCCCGAGTACGCCCCATTAGAGGGCCGCCTTTTGCAGGAACGGATTCCCGGGAAGGCAGTGTCCCTGACGTATAAAACGATAATGAATAATAGACCAGATAAACTTGTGGGCCTCAGGACCACGTGGGAGTGAGAGGTGGGGGACATGGATGAGGTGGACTGGGGTATGGTCTTGATGCATCCTAGGGAGGTAGCGATTAAATCCCGCCTCAGATTGATCCAGTTTAAGATCCTCCATAGGACCTATATCGATAGAGTGAGACTGCATAAAATGGGGAGAGTGCCCGATCCCTGCTGTCTACGCTGTGGCCATGATAGGGGGGATTTCCTTCACACGATCTGGTCCTGCCCGAACATTCAAATATATAGGGGGGAGGTCCTTTCAGAACTGGGAGAGGTGTTAGAGACGGCCATTCCATCGGACCCAAAGCTTACACTCCTGGGAATGACAAATGATATAGACTTGGCTCGCCCATTACTGATTTTTCTGGTGCTAGCCCTGGTAGCGGCCAAGAGAGACGTGGCCAGGAAATGGGGGATGTCGGACATACCACCGTTAGAGGAGTGGAGGAGGGGTATGGATTTAAATATGGCGGCCGAAAGGGTCACATACAAAGCAAGAGGGTGCCCATAGAAGTTTGGTAGGGTGTGGGGCAAATGGCGTCATTACCATGGATTGGATGGAGGGGTTTGATGGGACGCAGAGGCATGTGCATATGGTCGCTTTAGAGGGGAAAAAAATAGTCTGCATTTATCCCTGGTAGGGAGATGCAATGCTTTAAAAATGCTTATACTCCTGAAAGTAATATACATATTTAGAGCTATCCCACTAGAAATCAATAAGTGCTGGCTGACCAAATTAGAACATTTCTGTTTTAGCTTCTTATGGCAATTTAAAAAGCCAAGAAGAACATCAAGGTTTATGATTCTCCCCAGAAATCCGGGAGGGTGGGCCACCCGAGCTTTGTGCTGTATTATTGGTCCTGCATGTTGCAGCATATAGGGATTCTGATTTTGGACAATATGCATAGAATCAGCTCTGCTGAAATACCATCTATATATCAGCTCACTTTAGATCTGAAGTTCAAAGTAGTTTTTTCAGAAACTAGGAGAGGATCTATTACAAAAAACCTGGTTTAATACTGTTAACGCCTCATTTAAAGTCTGCCATCAGGTCAGGTGGATAATCATTTTCACCAAATTTAATGAGTATACACCTTTGTGGGGGTCTCCTGCTCTGACAGCTATCATTCAAGATGGGTGGGTATAAAGCTAGAGAGATGCGGCATCTTGAATATAGGGGATCTCTATGATGGTGATCAATTAGTGATCTTGTGGTGAGATACAGGAGAAGTTTGGTGTGACGAAAGACAAGTTTATTAACCGTTTACAGATCTGTGACCTTTTTAACAAAATGGATAAGACTGAAATCTGTTTTGCTAAATATTCAGTTATAGAAGCGGTAGAGCGGGTAAGCAGAATCGGGCAAATCTATGATCTGCTAGTGCAAGGCCGTCCAGACGACCTAGAACCCCAGAGTGACAAATGGGAACCGAATTTTGGGGGAGGGGCAATTACTCGAGCAGTCTTTGGAGATGTGCAGGGAGACTCTTTTGACAGCGGGACTGACGGGCCAGCGTTTGAAAACAGTCTTTGATTTGTATTATATGCCTGATAAACTTTGTAAATGGGGTAAGACAGTCGATTCCAAATGCCACAGATGTAGAACTAAACATGGGCTCTCCATAGGTGAAATGTATTTGGCTTTTGTAGTCATGGCAATAGCCTGCATGTGCATTGCTTCAGGATGGATTAGCCCTGATTCTCGCACTTTTTCTGAGTGGAGATCACGCTTCTTGGCTATGTATAATATGGAGAGAGGTCTATATGAGTGTAAGGGCCAGAGGGCACAGAGAGGGAGTGATATAATTTGGTCTCCAGTGTCTAAATAGATTGGGAACTTTAATTAGGGATCAGATAAACAGCTCTGTAATCTGTTAAAATGTCAATACTGCTCCTAAGTATTGATTCTTGTCTTATAGGTTGCTAACGTAACTCTGTATGGAGTATATTGCACCCATGCACTTTAATCTACAAAATGCAACAACATCTTTTATCTGTATGAACATCATGATTATTTTATATCTATCCTGCTGCTATGATTACCTGATCTTCCATGTATTATGGTATTGTACTTGGCTATTGATCCTTGTTTCTCAAGTTGTATAGGCCATTCTATCCTTCCGGAGACTCACTAATTCACTTTAACTGATGAAACTTGGGAATTCAACTTGTGTATTTACTTTATGAGCATTATGATTATCTTTGCCTATCTTGTTGCAGTGATTATTTGACATTTTAGTTATCATGCTATCACTCTTTGATGAATGGGATGTTTAATTTGCTTCTCTTTGTTTTCTCTTTTTTTGCCCTGTCTAGATGAATATCCTGCTGTCATCTATATGTGGAATTTGACTATGTCTTGGTCAACATACCTTAAAAATCAATAAATTAAAAAAATGATAAATATTTGTTGGCAGGGGTTCTATTCATTCATTTTTTAACTGACAGTTTTTTATTTTATTTTCCATAAGTTGAGCACACTAAATCCAACACCCCTAAGCATTTAGCAAGCCTACTTATCTTTTTATATTTTAATATTTCCATGGCCCTAGATAAAATGCTTAAATCCAATGTATGTGTTGGTCCGTACATGTGGTAATATGTAACACAATTACTAACAATGGGGTAACCCTGTATTACTCAAAACCTGGGTACAGTATTGTATATGCAACAATGGTCCTGTTGGATTCAAAATATTATCCTTCCTATTGCAAAAAAGCTCCAATGTTTTTCATAGAAATGTATATAAATTTCACAAACATGTAGGCCTGAACACAGCAAATCCGTCTTCCACTACACCTACTGTTGGATTTTGTCATTTTCAGATACCCCCCTCCTAACTTAGTTTTCGGTACCCCAGAAGAACATGCATTGTACATAGATTAGTAAGATAAAAGTAGAACCATTAACATAACTATCAGTTCGAACAGGTGGTTCCAAGTGAGTTATCATCCAGTATCTCAATCAGGTTTATGGAGGGAGAGAGGTAGTCGAGGGGTCCCTCTCTATCCAACAAGCAGTCACCAAAAGCAGAGTGCAGACATACTCAGCCTGTCAACTGCAGCATACCTTAGTCATGGTTCTCCAGAACCTACAGGCAAGCAATCACCCCATGTTCTGCCCTCCCATTGATGTAGCCATGACCACATGTGTGTTCCTTGTCAACTATTTCATTCTCATTCCCAGATGATGATCCTTCTGATGATGAATAAGTACAGCTCCCAGGGTTTTCAGATGCATCTAGCACTTCCATCCATAGTGGGGATATCGGTTGTCTCCCTATTCCCCACGCCTCCTCCCTACGGATAGCCTGGTCCTCCACCTGAGCCCATTTCCTGCCCGTTGCCTCCTATCTTTCTAACACTGCAGGACCGCTGATTTTCATCTCATGGAAACCTGCCTCTTGGCTAATATGAAGCCTAAATCAAGGAAACAGTTCCCCACCTTCTTGGATACTGGGTAGGGGAAAAAACCAGCAGGCCCTCGAAGGTACATGGCATAGCCCAGTTCAGTGTCATGTTCAGTCTCTGCACTACTACATGGCCAGGTAATGTGACCAAAAATCGGCCTCCACTTGTAGGCAGCAAAGACAGCACTTAGGTTTCCATCCATATACAATACCAGTCAATATTTCTGGTGAGATAGATCTGGTGAGGGTAACTAAATTGAGTTACTTTAAACCTGGTATTACTGGATACTTTTTGTGGGTAAGCCATCATTTTCACTGATTCCTGATCTGGAACTACTATACCTATAATGTCATCTCATTTTTGCCTGACGGAGGCTAAAACTTTTCAGCACAATCCCATTGAGGGCACCATATAACCATTTAGCCAGATGTCTACTCATCAAGATGGCCCTGTTTTTCGCTAAGAAAAATGGTCGACTTTCCAACTCACTTAGCCAGGCCATACATTGGAAGCATGACTTATTATATGTCACTTACGGCATTATCAAATTGATTTCTTGATAACCTTGACAAACGCACAAGTACCTGCCTCAGTTACACTCCGGGGGCAAGACTGAGGAACACTTCCATATCCTCCCAAGATGGCCTGTGTGTATTGCCAACAGTAGTGGTCATCTTGGTTTGATTTAACTTCCACAGTCTAGTCAATTTGGTTTACTAGCATGACTGTGCTTTTTCATTCCTATTAAAACTGCACAAGGAGAAAGACGCGCTAAGATGCGGTCCGCCCGGGTGCCAATAGGTGTTATTAGACAGAGGTGTGCTTTGACGAAGTAAGTTTCTTTTTCCTCAACAGGTTCTTCCTGACATTTCAGAGCACTATTTTTTTCTATTTTTCTGTTCCTTTGAGCATCTGCCATTCACATTATGGGCAGACACAGCAATATGTTTTGCTGGTAGTTCTTTTATTTTCTCAGCTTTGCTCACAGTTAACTACAATACTCTGTATCTCTTTAGGGTATGGCTACAAGCCCCTCTACCCTCGCAGACCATGAGGCATAGTATTGCCAAAGCATAAGTATTTTCCAAAAGTTTTGAGAACATTACATGTTTATATGTTATATGTCATGTGGTGTCCAGTTTTTTCAGAAGTGTTTTTAAAGTTATATCCCTGCATATAACTATGCTTTCTCACAAAGGAGACGTCTGATGTGTTTTATTATGTCACATTAGATTAAAGCACTAATTAATTATTATTTCTAAGAGCACCAACTATAGAGGAGCACATTGATCGGATTACCTCATTGGGTATGGACCTATCCTTGGAGAGGTGGGCAGGCATTTTGTGCTAACTTTTAATTCTGTTTTATTCCCTGTACAGATACTACGAGTCAAAGACTAAACCGTATGTATTTTGAATTGGGTGCTCACACATTAGGTGTGCATCTTCACTTTATTATAGGCTTTCACAAGGAGTGGCACGCCTGGGGCTGGTCCTCGTGTGGTCCTGGAGAAGAAGTTTAGGGGATACCTCAAAACATGTCGACCGAATATAAGGGACTGTATACACATAACAGTTATATCTTTGTCCTACTATTTAACCCCTTTTTGTCCTTACTAACTAGGAGCGAGAATATACTATTAGCTCACGAGCTAGGTATTTTTAACATCACTTTCACCGCTCCATGAACACTGCATTACACATTTCTTCACAAAAAAAGTGTCCCAACATAGTTCTGCAAGTGGCAGCATGCCCCAAGCAGCAGCTGTTTGGGATGGCCCCAATGATGAAGCATGTCACCTAGGGGCAACCCTGGGTCAGTGAGGGGACTCAAGAAAATAATTTTCTTTTCTTTAGACAGGGGTCTTGTTTTTTTGCTCATTCAGTGGAATCCCAAGTCCCCTGGTTAAGATTTTTGAATCTGACATTCACAGATTTGTTGTGAACTACATGTACATTGGAGGGCAATCCTAACCAGTACCTCCATTTCCCCCTTTTTTGATTTTACTCATATCCAGGGACAGCAGTAAATGTAATTTTTTTATTTAGAAAATTTTGTATAGCGCAAACGTGACCCTAGAGAGTATCAGAGTGCTTTACATGAAGAGAATACAATTAGTCATTGGTCTGATCAACATGGAAACATACGTGTGAGAGCCCAACACATATCATAATATACAAATAGGATAAACAGTGGTTGGCCTGGAATAGAGCCAGTACTAGGAAGGACAGTGTACATAAGCGTTTGGTATCTATACCTTTTCAGTGTCACAGATATATTGACTTAGGGCAAGAACTTAGTCAGTAGATAAGATTTGGTTTCTCTTTTGAAGGAGGAGGTAGAAGGAATTAGGTGAAGGTCCAGTGGTAAAGAGTTCCATATCTTGGGTGTGATAGCCCAGAATGCTCTAGCCCCACAGTTTTGTGAGTCGTTGGAGTTTCAGAAGCAAGGTGAACACACTTTGTGAGGATCTGCTGCCCCCTGATTTTTCTTGCTTTTGTGACAGGTAATGGGGGGAGTTGAAGTGTAAAGCTTTGTGCATCATGCAAGCAATTTTCAGTTGGATTCTTACTTCGTGTGGTAGCCAGTTTAAAGTTTTGAGGGCTGGTGAGATGTGCTCATTTCTTTTGGTTCTGAGGACAGGTCTTGCTGCTGCGTTGAGAGCGGCTGTTAGTGGGGCCAGTTTGTATCTAGGTAGGCCACATAATTTGGCACTCCCATAATCCAGTCTGGGTAGTACTAGGGCTTGGACCGCTTGTTTTAGATCTTCATGAGGTAGGTATGATTTAAGTTTCCGCAGAATGCTCAGTTGGTAGTTTGCTCCTTTGGTGGCTGCACTAATGTAATCCTGCATATTTAGGTGTTTGTCTAATGTAATACCTAAGGATCTGGCAGAGTCTATGATGTGGGGTGAGCCTTTGAGGGCTGTAAGATGATTCAGCCACATATCAATCTTGGGGTTGTTAGTCAGCGGAGAGATGAGAATAAATTCAGTTTTATCTGCGTTGAGTTTGAGGTGGTTAACCGTGAGCCAGAGGTGTGTATCTTGTAGGATGGAATAGAGGGATATAATGTCATCTGGAGAGGCGATTTTGAGATATAACTGAGTGTCATCTGTGTACATATGGTAGTGGATGTTAGAATCAATCAATCAATTAGAGTACTTGTAAAGTGCGCTACTTACCCGTGAGGGTCTTAAGGTGCTGAGGGGAGGGGGGTGCCGCTACTGCTCGAAGAGCCAGGTCTTGAGGAGTCTTCTGAAGGCGAGTAGGTCTTGGGTCTGCCGTAGGTGGGTAGGGAGGGTGTTCCAGGTCTTCGCGGCGAGGTAGGAGAAGGATCTGCCACCGGAGGTTGCTCGTTGGATGCGAGGGACAGCGGCAAGTGTGAGGCTGGCAGAGCGGAGCTGGCGGGTGGGGATGTAGAAGCTGAGTCTGCTGTTCAGGTAGGCTGGTCCGGCATTGTGGAGTGCTTTTTGTGCGTGGGTCAGGAGCTTGAAGGTGACCCTCCTGTCGATGGGGAGCCAGTGTAGGGCTCTCAGGTGGGGGGTGATGTGGCTGTGACGGGGGACGTTAACGATCAGTCGGGCGGAGGCATTTTGGATGCGTTGTAGTCGTCATAGGTGTTTGGCTGGGATTTCTGCATAGAGTGCGTTGCCGTAGTCCAGTCTGCTGCTGACGAGGGCCTGTGTCACCGTTCTTCTTGTTTCAGTCGGGATCCACTTGTAGATCCTGCGGAGCATGCAGAGGGGTTGCAGCAGGAGGAGGAGACGGCGTTGACCTGTTTAGACATGGAGAGGGAGGAGTCGAGGATGAATCCTAGGTTGCGTGCATGGTCAGTGGGTGTTGGTGCTGTTCTCAGTGTGGTCAGCCACCAGGAGTCGTCCCAGGCGGAGGGGGTGGGTCCGAGGATGAGTATCTCTGTCTTGTTCGAGTTTAGCTTCAGATGGCTGTTCCTCATCCAGACGGCGACGGCCTTCATTCCCTCGTGGAGGTTGGTTTTGGTGGTGTGCGGGTCCTTGGTGAGGTAGAGGATGAGCTGGGCGTCGTCGGCATAGGAGATGATGTTGAGGTCATGTTGGCGGGCCACTTGTGCGAGGGGGGCCATGTAGACGTTGAACAGCGTCGTGCTGAGGGATGAGCCCTTGGGGACGCCGCAGATGATGTTGGTGGCTTTGGATCAGAAGGGCGGGAGGCGAACCATCTGGGTTCTGTAGGAGAAGAAGGACGTGGTCCAGTCAAGGGCCTTGTCTTGGATTCCAGCTTCTAGGAGACGTGTCTTAAGAGTGCGATAGCAGACCGTGTCGAAGGCGGCTGACAGGTCCAGGAGGATGAGGGCTGATGTTTTGCCGTTGTCAAGTTGGCACCTGATGTCATCTGTGGCAGTGATGAGGGCTGTCTTGGTGCTGTGGTTTCGTCTGATCCCTGACTGGGACGGGTCCAAGATGTTGTTGTCTTCCAGGTGGCGGGCCAGTTGCATGTTGATGATTTTCTCAATGACCTTCGCCGGGAACGGGAGCAGGGAGATGGCCCGGAAGTTCTTGAGGTCCTTGGGGTCCGCCTTGGGCTTCCTGAGGAGGGCATTGATTTCGGCATGCTTCCAGCTTTCCGGGAATGTCGCTGTTTTGAAGGAGAAGTTAATGACCATCCGTAGTTGGGGTGCGGTGGCTGTGTCTGCTTTGTTGAATACGTGGTGTGGGCACGGGTCTGACGGAGACCCTAGGTGGATGGAGTTCATGACCTCACGTGTCTCATTGTAGTTGACTTTGTACCAGGAGGTCAGGCGGTTGGCGCTGGTGTTGTTCACAGGGGAGGTGGGGTCTAGCGTAGTCGGACGGTGGTGGTGTTGAAGCTGTCATGGACGTCAGCGATTTTGCGGTGTAAGAAGATAGCTAGTGAGTCGCACAGTTCTTGTGAGGGCGATATGTCGTTGACGTTGGCACTGGGGTTGGAGAGTTCCTTTACAATGCTGAAGAGCTCTTTGCTGTCGTGTGCGTTGTTGTCCAGGCGGTCTTTGAAGGAGGATCTCTTGGCTAATCTGATGAGGTGGTGATGTCTGTGGGCGGCATCCTTGTGGGCTGCGTGGTTGTCCGGTGTGCATTCGTGGAGCCCTATCTTCTCCAGTTTCCAGCATGCGCGTTTGGAGGTCTGAAGCTCGTCGGTGAACCAGGTGGCTCTTTTGCTGATGTGGTTGTTGGAGGGTTTCTTCAGCGGGGCGAGGGTGTTGGCGCCGTCGTTGATCCACTGTCTGAGGTTGCGGGCTGTGGTTTCTGGGTTGGTGGAGTCGGTGTGTGGGTTCTGGGCGAGGGTGGTGATCAGCTGGTCTTCGGTGACTTTGCCCCAGCAGCGCGAGGTAGCTGTTGGGTGCGGTGGTGCATGGTTGGTTTCTTGAAGGTGAAATGGATGCCGCGGTGGTCGATCCAGTGGTATTCGGTGGTGTGGTTGAAGGCGATGTGGGTGCCTGTGGAGAAGACGGGGTCCAGCGTGTGGCCGGCGGTGTGGGTGGGTGTGGTGACGAGTTGTCTGAGGCTGAGGTTGGCGAGGTTGTCGATCAGGGTGGCGGAGTTGGTGTCGTTGATGTTCTCGAGGTCGAAGTTCAGGTACCCGAGGAGGATGTAGTCCGTGGAGGCGAGTGCGTGGGTGCTGGCGATGTCGGCGATGGAGTCGCTGAACTGAGCTCGGGGTCTGGGGGGTCTGTAGATGAGTGTTCCTCTGAGGGTGGTGTTGGGGTCGGTGCGGATCCGGAAGTGCAGGTGTTCGGCTGTGTTGAGCGTGTCGTCTGCGTGGGTGGTTACCTTGAGGGTAGATTTGAGGACGATGGCAATTCCTCCTCCGATTCCGTTGGCGCCATCCCTGCGGGTGACTTGTAGCCATCCGTGATGGCTATGGCGATGTCGGGCGCCGAGGAGTCGTTCCATCAGGTATCGGTCAGGAAGACCACGCCTGGGGTGGAGGTATCGAGCAGATCCCAGAGCTCGACGGCGTGTTAACATGCAGAGCGGGTGTTGAGGATTATGCAGTGGAGGTGGTTGGGTCCAGTCCTTGGAGGTTTGGTGGCTCTGTCGCAGGTGAAGCTGCAGGTGTGGCAGGAGAAAGGTCCGGGAGTCCGTTTCGGGGCGGCCTGGAAGCAGGTGTGGTTTCGGCCGGCGTTGAGTGCGTAGAGGGTGCTGGAGTCGTAGCCGAGTCTGGTGTTGTGGCATTCGCGGGGTCAAGGGGTTCTGGCGATTGGCTTGGTCCAGGCGCGGACAGGCGCAGACGGGCTTGCCATTGGTGTGCCTGCGGCGCGTCCCCTGCGCGGCCTCTATAAGAGGGGGAGAAGGAGGGAGGAGCAGCCGGGAGGTGGGAGCAGCGAGGCCAATAGGGAAGCAGGAGGGTGGGGCCACAGGGACGCAGAGGTGGGAGGAGTATGAATAGCGGGAAAACAGCGAGAGAAGGCAGGCCGCAGTATCAGGCACGAAGCAGCTGGCAGCCGTGTGGTGGCATGGGGAGCGACCTGCCTGCGAGATTTTTGGAGGTTTGTTAATGGTTCCAGGAATAGGTTAAAGAGAATGGGTGAGAGAGAGGATTGTTGGTATTGTGTGAGCCTTAGAGAGAGATTACTTACTTTTGACTCTTAAGGATCTGTTTTGGAGGAATGAAGAGAACCATTGTAATGAGGGCTCCCGGTTTTATGGTATTTATTTTTTTGTCATTTCCGTCTGTATTTATCCATATTTCTTTTTTGTCAACTTTATTTGTATTTATCCATATTTATTTTGCGTTTTGTGGAAAAATAATGCTGAAACTGGTATATTTCCACATTTATTTAACCAATAACCAATATTAACCAATTATTAATTATTTATTATTAACCAATAAATATTCAGTCATGCTTGAATGCCTGCCAGGTTTCAATGCTGTGAACACCCACAGAACATAAATCAATGCACTTATATGAAAATATGCACATTTCAGTATCAGCACATTTCAGTATCAGCCTTGTGCATAGTTATTGAAGTTTAAGGCTCTTTACTAAAATCAGTTTCTTTTTTAAATCCCCTTTCCTAGCAACCAACACAGTTATTCGGCTGGCAGTCATGGCAAAGTGTATTTAGAATCACTCAAAAAGCACCCAATTTCCGTTTTTAGCCACATTTAAAAATAAATACAAACAAGAAAATGAATGGTTTTCTGCCTGTATTTATCTGTAAAAATCAGTAAAAACGGAAAACAGGGAACCTTAATTGCAATACGACCCCTGATTAGCGCATTCTTTGTTCCAGTAGTTTCAGTAGATTGTCGTGTTTGACTGTGTTAAAAGCAACAGATAAATCAAGCAATATTAGAAGGTATGATTCGTTACGATCTAGCAATTTTAGTTTGTCATCTACAATATGAGTAAGGGCAGATTCTGTGCTGTGATCTTGACTGATGCAAAAACAACAGTTGATGGACAGAATGTAGAACAATGTCATACATTCACCCCAGTACAGAGATCTGGGCCTAAATCCATTATTTTTTTGCACTCCACACCACCCCAGTTCAGACATGGCCATAAGCAAATTAGCCTTGACCCTGTGCCTCATGGGAACAGTCCAGCCTGAACTGCCAAGCCATGTCTTCACTGGACCGGAATCAAGCATCCTAGGACCGGTTTCTGGCTATCAGCCGTCTTCGGCCAGGATAGCTTGACTCCAGTGGTGTGGAGAGCATGGGACTCACGTCTGAGCATACCCATCCCACTCGGGGTGACAAATGCAAAAACAACAGTTGATGGACAGAATGCAGAACAATGTCATACATTCACCCCAGTACAGAAATCTGGGCCTAAATTCGTCATTTTTTTGCACTCCACACCACCCCAGTTCAGACATGGCCATATGCAAATCAGCCTTGACCCTGTGCCTCATGGGAACAGTCCAGCCCGAACTGCCAAGCCATGTCTTTACTGGACCGGAATCAAGCATCCTAGGAACGGTTTGTGGCTATCAGCCGTCTTCAGCCAGGATAGCTTAACTCCAGTGGTGTGGAGAGCATGGGACTCACGTCTGAGCATACCCATCCCACTCGGGGTGACAAATGCAAAAACAACAGTTGATGGACAGAATGCAGAACAATGTCATACATTCACCCCAGTACAGAGATCTGGGCCTAAACCCATCATCTTTTTGCACACTACACCACCCCAGTTCAGACATGGCCATATGCAAATCAGCCTTGACCCTGTGCCTCATGGGGACAGTCCAGCCCGAACTGCCAAGCCATGTCTTTACTGGGCCGGAATCAAGCATCCTAGGAACGGTTTCTGTCTATCAGCCGTCTTCAGCCAGGATAGCTTGACTCCAGTGGTGTGGAGAGCATGGGACTCACGTCTGAGCATACCCATCCCACTCGGGGTGACAAATGCAAAAACAACAGTTGATGGACAGAATGCAGAACAATGTCATACATTCACCCCATTACAGAGATCTGGGCCTAAATCCATCATTTTTTTGCACTCCACACCACCCCAGTTCAGACATGGCCATATGCAAATCAGCCTTGACCCTGTGCCTCATGGGAACAGTCCAGCCCGAACTACCAAGCCATGTCTTTACTGGACCGGAATCAAGCATCCTAGGACTGGTTTCTGGCTATCAGCCGTCTTCAGCCAGGATAGCTTGACTCCAGTGGTGTGGAGAGCATGGGACTCACGTCTGAGCATACCCATCCCACTCGGGGTGACAAATGCAAAAACAACAGTTGATGGACAGAATGCAGAACATTGTCATACATTCACCCCAGTACAGAGATCTGGGCCTAAATCCATCATTTTTTTGCACACCACACCACCCCAGTTCAGACATGGCCATATAAAAATCAGCCTTGACCCTGTGCCTCATGGGAACAGTCCAGCCCGAACTGCCAAGCCATGTCTTTACTGGACCGGAATCAAGCATCCTAGGACCGGTTTATGGCTATCAGCCGTCTTCAGCCAGGATAGCATGACTCCAGTGGTGTGGAGAGCATGGGACTCACGTCTGAGCATACCCATCCCACTCGGGGTGACAAATGCAAAAACAACAGTTGATGGACAGAATGCAGAACAATGTCATACATTCACACCCAGTACAGAGATCTGGGCCTAAATCCGTCATTTTTTTGCACTCCACACCACCCCAGTTCAGACATGGCCATATGCAAATCAGCCTTGATCCTGTGCCTCATGGGAACAGTCCAGCCCGAACTGCCAAGCCATGTCTTTACTGGACCGGAATCAAGCATCCTAGGACCGGTTTCTGGCTATCAGCCGTCTTCAGCCAGGATAGCTTGACTCCAGTGGTGTGGAGAGCATGGGACTCACGTCTGAGCATACCCATCCCACTCGGGGTGACAAATGCAAAAACAACAGTTGATGGACAGAATGCAGAACAATGTCATATATTCACCCCAGTACAGAGATCTGGGCCTAAACCCATCATTTTTTGCACACTACACCACCCCAGTTCAGACATGGCCATATGCAAATCAGCCTTGACCCTGTGCCTCATGGGAACAGTCCAGCCCGAACTGCCAAGCCATGTCTTTACTGGACCGGAATCAAGCATCGTAGGACCGGTTTCTGGCTATCAGCCGTCTTCAGCCAGGATAGCTTGACTCCAGTGGTGTGGAGAGCATGGGACTCACGTCTGAGCATGCCCATCCCACTCGGGGTGACAAATGCAAAAACAACAGTTGATGGACAGAATGCAGAACAATGTCATACATTCACCACACCACTGGAGTCAAGCTATCCTGGCTGAAGACGGCTGATAGCCAGAAACCGGTCCTAGGATGCTTGATTCCGGTCCAGGAAAGACATGGCTTGGCAGTTCGGGCTGGACTGTTCCCATGAGGCATAGGGTCAAGGCTGATTTGCATATGGCCATCTCTGAACTGGGGTGGTGTGGAGTGCAAAAAAAAAGATGGATTTAGGCACAGATCTCTGTACTGGGGTGAATGTATGACATTGTTCTGAATTCTGTCCATCAACTGTTGTTTTTGCAGTGATCTTGACTGAAGCATGATTGGTGTTGATCAAGTAGTTGAAAGTTTTCTATGTGATTGCAGAGTTGGTTCTGTACACTTTTTCTAAGAGCTTTGCCAGCTTGGGGATGCTGGAGATGGGCCGGAAGTTGTTAGGATCAGAGCAGTCTGTCATAGTTTTTTTTTAAGATGGGTGTTACTTGACCGATTTTCAGGAAGTCTGAGATAGTGCCTTGACGTAGTGAGGCGTTTACAATCTTTGACCATAGTGGGAGAATACAGGTTTTGATCTCTTTGAATATGCTGAGAGGTAGATGGTCCGTGAAGTGGTTAGATGGCTTTAAGGAAGAAAGAATGTTGTACATTTCCTGTTCGCTGATTGGGGAGAAGTTGTTCCAAGTGGCATTGTTTTTGGAGGGGGGCCAGGGTGGTTCCTTCCCTTCCATAAATTGGGAGTTGTATGAAAAGCTGACGGGCCAGCTGATAGTCGTATGTTCGCTAGTTGAAGTTCTTTCTCTATCTTTGTTGCTTTATCCTTGAAGAAGGTGGCTAGTTCTTTGCAATTTGGCAGGGTGCTGGATCTGGCGTCTAACGGGTTTGATGTGTTGCGTGACTGCTGTTTGACTATTTTGAATAGTTTTCTGGGTCTAATTCTGGCTTGGTCGAGTTGAGGTCTGATAAAATTAGCTTTCTCTTTTCTTATTCTTATATTGTAAATATTCCTCGTTGATCTTAAGTGTTTGAACAATTCCACGGATGGGGAGTATCTCCATGATCTTTCTGCTGTTCTTAGATTGCGCCCTTCTGTGTTCAAGTTGTCATGGCTTTGAGTTTTTATTAGAAATATTTTTCTGTTGTAGGGGTGCAATGAAGTCCATGACTTCCCATATAGAAGTATTGTAGTAGTCTGTGAGGGCATTGACATCCTCCATGTTTGTCTGTGGGATCAAGTTGTTGTCATGTAAGAAGGTATGCATCCGGGGTTCATCCACCTGTTTCCCAGAGAGCTGTAAAGTTTCGGACCAACATCTCAAAGGGGAGGAACTGTCCAGGGGGCAAGTCATGTGCCTCCTCAAAGACCTCCGGGGCATTAATATGGAGGCCTCATAACGTCGCTAACCGTAACCATGTGATAACCCTACTAGAGGTAGTGAGGGGGACTACTACGGATACTCCCTCATCCACCAGACTCTGAACAGCCAGCACTAGAGCGCCGTCGCCAAGAACATGCAATACCTCACCCTTCCGGGTATTTGCCTCAGTAACGGAGCCAGAAGGGCTCCCTGAAAGTCCTCATGGGTCCCAGCTTGATCAGATTAGCTCCATCTAGCAAGAGTGTAATCCACTGTAGCTGAGCAGCCAGGTAATATATATAAGTCTGCACCTCTAGGCCCCCCCCCAAAATAGGCCATCTAGGTGTGTTCAAGGACACCATGCGCCACCACCCCCATCCCAGATAATCTCTCTTAACAGCCAATCTAATTGTCTAAACCATGGGATAGGCATCCAGGCTTGGAGATTGGCAAAAAATAAAGCAACCGGATCAGCTTAATTATCTTAGCCAAAACTATCTGTGCGATAATGGGGAGTTGGAAAAGTGTGCTACACATCCCCTCAGAGAGTGCGGCACTACCCCATGTTGTCCTGCTGCATGTCCTTTAGAGTGTGGTAAATCTGATTCCCCAGGCATCCGAACGTCGAGGGGGCCCAGCTGATCTCTGGCAGCAAAGTCTGCGGTCAGTCCAAGTTGGGTAGTTTTTGGGGAAACACAGGTCTTCACCAGATTTAACCACAATAAACATGGGTAAGAGCTATAACATGAAGGGGACATCAGTGGCCATGTTGGACATGTACAATATCATGTTGTAAGAAAGTAGGAACTGCTTTCATGGTTAGCCTCACTTTTTGCTTGATACAATGCTGTTTCTGACTAGTAGGAGTTGGAGCCTGCTAATCAGGACTCCAGTCTCTGTGCTTTCTCCCCTAAATTGGTTTGGTAAGTACTTTCCAGATTGTATTGTATTGTATGGCGTATTTATATAGCGCTATACTGTCACCCTTAGGGTATCCTGGCGCTTGACTTGGTCTGCCATACTCAACTTTGTACTGCCTTATAGCTTTACACCGACCTGGGAAAAAGATAAGTTTTTAAACTTTTTTTGAAGGAGGGGAGATCTTCATGGCTTCTCAAGGACAGGGGTAGACCATTCCATAACTTGGCAGCAGTGAACCTAAAGGAGCGTCCGCCCATCCGCGTCCTTAGGATTTTGGGAATTACCACCAGGCATACCAAGGAGGAACGAAGATATCTGGTGGGAACATACCAGGAGAACATCCTCTGTAAGGAGGAAGGTCCCTGGCCATGGAGAGCCCTGAAAACGATACATAATGCCTTGAAATCAATGCGCCGGGAGATAGGCAGCCAGTGGAGGTCCAGGAGAGCTAAGGAAGATGAATCAAGACGCCGCCTGGAGAGAGCCAACTTAGCTGCCATATTCTGCACTCGCTGCAGCTTACCCACAAAGGCAGCCGGTGCACCCAGAAGTAGCGCGTTGCAGTAATCAAGCCTGCTTAAGATGATACTGCGCACTACCTCTGGTCGGGCATGAGCCGGAAGGAAAGATAAAATCTTCCACAGTGTTCGGAGCAGCAGCATGCACGTTGCCATGGTTTTATTGACAAACGCGTCGAGCTGCAGATTGGATTCAAACAGCACCCCCAGATTTCGAGTGGAGACTGCTGCTGCCCCTGTACCCTGGACGGAAGGGGGCCAAAAATCCAGTGGCAGAGGACGAGGAATGCAGTCCGAGGAGCAGTGTAATACCTCGGTTTTTGAGCTATTAAATTGCAATGAGTTCAGACTCAGCCATTCTGCCGTAGCTGACATACAGCGGATAGGTCTCCTGAGACACCGCATCCCTACCCTCAAACGAGAAGATAAGTTGCGTGTCGTCCGCATAGTTGATGACCGCGATGCCAAAGGTCTTAATTCAACTGACCAGGGGGCGGAGGTATAGATTGAATAAAATGGGGCTGATGGCCGACCCTTGCGGTACGCCCTGCCCTACCCGCCTGATGTCCGAACGGTAGGGTGGTAAGGCTACCACTTGTTGTCTGTTACTAAGGTAAGAGACCAACCAGTCAAGGGCTCGGCCAGCTATCCCACTCTCCTCGAGTCTCCTGATCAGTATGGCATGGTTGACCGTATCGACCAGATAGGACACTGATGTACACTTATAAGTCCCTAGTATATCGTATTAAGGTACCCAGGGAATAGGTGCACCAGGGGTCCCCCATAGGCTAAAGCATGCATTATGCCACCCATGGGAGACCACTCAATTTGCAACTACAGGTCTGCCATTGTAGCCTGTGTAAGCTGGTGCTAGCAGCACTTCCAAAAGATATAGGTTTACCTATATTTGGGGTCACTACAATTAAAACCTATAAGTCACCCCTAAGGCAGGCCTCACAATCCTGAAGGCAGGGTACTTGGTTCTAAATAAGAGGGTGCCTCTGCATGAGCAGGACACCCCTACCATCCATGGAGTCCATTCTTCCGGGTTGTAAGTGAGACGGCCATTTGACATATAGAGGGGCACGCGTCATTACGCGATGACCATCTGAAAACTGGCTGTAATGAACCCTATCATGTTTGGCATCAAACATGTTGGAATCATACCACCACACCGTAAATGGTGTGGGAGGTATAATTCCATGCACAGTAAAGCTCCTTTTGGAGGCCCTCAGTGCTCCCGGTACCGGTCTTCCAGACCTGGACAGCAAGCTAAGGCTGCTGCTAGTCAGAGACATGTTTCTACCCTCCTGCGGCTGAGCCAAGCTCGGGCAGATGAAGGCAGAACAATAGGTATCCTGTCACAGGGAGGTGTGACCACCTCCCAGACAGTATTTAGTGTATTGGGGCAGGGTGGGAGTGCTTGCCAGCACCACATAGTCTCTGTGCAGGGCACACTTGGTGTCCTCCATGCATAGTCCAGTTCAAACCAGTTCAGGGAGCCGTTGGCTCCCGCTCTAGCACGAACCTGGATAAAGGACAGGGGACTATCCTCCCCCTTGTATAGCCCCTCCTTAGGGAAAGACTCCTGTCAAGTCCCAACCCTTTCCTTAGGGTACTTAAGGGCTTACCTGAGGGTGGGTCCCTAGATTCATTGTGGGACAAGATGCAATTCTGACACCACTTCTTCTTCAACCGTTTGGGCACTCTGAACTACACTGGACTTCGCTCTGGGCAACGAGGCTGCAACCTAGAAGACTCCTGCTGCTCCTGATCTCATCGCCCTGCTCTTCTGCTGCAACGTCTGTGCCTGTGCACCATACAGGAACCTTCCAAGGCCTGTGAGCATCCAAAACACCTGAAGAAATCTCCTTTGAAGTGAAGGAGTCAGTTCCCTGCAACTCAGGCACTGCAACTAAGCTGACCCGTCTGCTGATCCTGAGCTCCCACAGTCTCCTAAAGTACAAAAGGGTTGTCTGGATTAGTGCAAGGTGCCCACTTACATAACTGTACACCATATCCCAAGCCAGCTTCTCACATGTCGTCAGCATATAGCGATATCAAATGCTCAGTACCAGCCACCGGATACCCTTACCCCATCCCTGTGACCAACACAGTTCTGCAAATGGCTCAATAGCAAGGGCGACCAGGAGTGGGGGCAATGGGCACCCCTGCCTAGTGCCCCAACATACATCATATGAGTCTGACATTATCTGACCCATTCAGACCAGAGCAGTGGGGTTGGTATATATTAGATTGACCCATGCCACCCACAAGCATCCAACTGCATTTGGTTCTTAACTGCGTCCATATATGTCCAGCTGATGGTGTCAAATGCCTTTTGCAGGTCTATAACTATCAGGCCCACCTTTGCTTCTCCATCCTGCCAGAGAGCAAACAGTAGTGAGCACAAGTGGTGTAGATTAAGGGAAGTGTTACCTTGTGGGATAAAACCACACTGGTTGGGATGGACCAATACTTGTGTGGGAGTAGGCGCATGACCAACATCTTGCTTAAGATCTTGAAATCCATGTTTAACAACATAGACAGCGGGTGATATGTCATGGGCGGTGCCCCTTGTGTGGCCATCTTTGGTAGGGGAATAACTAACATGTTCCTGATGGTAGCCAGCAGCACCTTCCTTTCCAGTGCTCTGGTATACATGTCAGACAATTGTAGGCCCAGAGAACCAATGAATGAGGAATAAAATTCACTGGCAGGCCAAATGATCTCTGCGTCTTCCCACTTGCCATGTCCTGAATGGCCCACTTGATTTCTTGAGGTGTAATGGGACGTCCCAGCTCCTCTGCGGCAATCAAAGTTACGCTCCGTAGCAACAGGGGAGCCAAAAAAGCTTCTACACATTCTTTTGGTCCTTCATATTGTCTCCAGTAGAGTCCAGTATAACACTCCTGAAAGGTACTGTTGATCTCCACTTGGGAGCGCACCCATCGCCTATCAGCTGGCTGAGGCAAGTGTTCGGCCCAACATATCTCAAGGTGTACCAGCCAGGCCAGCCATTTGCCCACCTTACCCTCACCTTCGTGTGCCCTGGCAATATAATCTTTACAGTTCTGGCATCAGAGCTTCTCCAGAATGACATTGTACCAATCCCTGGTTTCTACCAGTCATATTCCCCAATCAGGGTCAGTGTATATGCAATTGCCTATATCATGTATGGTCCCATCCAGCAACCCCAGTTCATGGTTGAGTTCCCTCTAAACACACACAGTTGCACTCAAACAGAGCCCACAATCGATGGCCTTAAATTTCACTTGATGAGGCAATCAGTGGCCGTATATGAATTATGTGTAAAATAGTCTGAAATTACCTCCTAGATGCCCTCTCTGTATGTGTCATCTTCCAAGGCACTGGGAGCAGGTGCCACATGGAGATTTTGACCAACCTAATTCCCACCAGAAGCAAGTTTTGATCTGAGATAGTGCAACCAAGGTATTCAGTGTGATGAACAAAATGGCAAAAGGATGCAGAATCCAGGACCTTATCCAGGCAGACATGCAAAGCTTATAGGCTAGAGTAAAAGGAGTAGTCCCTCTCCCACTATGCTGAATTCTCCAAACAACCTCAATCCCCCAAATGTTTGCCCAGTCTAGAAACCCCTTCCCAATGCTATGCGCCGGTGCCCTGGGAGTGGCGGGGTGGAGCTGTCCAGGGTACTGTCAGCCACAAAGTCTCCTCTAATAACCATGTCCCGTCCCTGAAGACAACCCATTTAAGATGACAAGCGGGCCAGAAACGGCAGTTGGCCCTGATTAGGAGCATACACATACCCAAGCGTCAGCAGTTTACCATCTAACCTCCTTCTACTAAAACATATCTACCATCTCTGTCTACTCGGACTAATGTGCGGTACAACTGTCTTGCATAGCTGTGCACAAAGGTCTCAGTGATGGGCAAAGCCAGAGTTAAAGATACTGTCAAGACAACGAGATTGGGCAGATTTGCCCTTCAGCAGACTGTGGACAATATCCTGGCTGCTACTGCAGACTCAAAAACCTCCCTGCAGACACAGATAGGCAGTATATCAGAGGAACTGGCTTTCTGATAAGGTCAAGATAAGGTCAATGAGACAGAAGTGGCAGGTGAGGAGCTCAGGCTGGCAGAGCAGTCCCTGCGGCAGCATATGACAGACCTTACCTAGCAAATGAAAGTATTGGAGAGCAAGGCGGAGGATGCTATGGGTACAACCGGAGTGACAATGTGGAGACCGTGGGATTGCCTGAGAAGACAGAGTGTAATAATATGATTGTATACCTGGAAAACTGGATGAAAACGTAAGTGGCCCTCAACCTTGTGCACTGAGTTCCTGCGAGGCCATCCTGCCCGGGGCTGTCAACCGACACAAGAGGTGGCCAGCCTGCTGCATTCCCAGGATTGTGACTTCTTGCTTCAGAAAGCCCTTCCGAGTGGCCCCTTCCGGGTGGATTATCCAGCAGTGACCTTAGTCCCTGAATTCACTGCAGCGGTGCAGGATAAAAGAGCTTCATTTCTATAGGTTAAGTGAGAACTGTGGGAGGTCGGCCTCAGATGCTTCCTCATATTTCCTGTTAAACTGCAGTTTGTTGGGTGGAACTGTGCATCCCTTCCTCAATCCCAGTGATGCCTTATAGTGGCTGGATAAGTATCGGGTGGAAGGCACGAGCGCCATTGCACCGGAATAATAACTTCTCCCACACCGGAGACTGAGGAGGAGACGTCGGGATTAGGCTAATGGAAGCCATTTTCAGGGTCCAATAAAGGCCTAGGCAGATAGAGATAAGGCGGAGACCATGCTGGCCGTAATGAGCCTTGCCCACGAGCAAAACATGGACTTGGGCGCAGTGAATCATTTTGATATACATTCATCTGACATTACCTCGGATGACACTTTGGTTGGTAAGCAGAGTATGCCACTTGTGACTCTGCAGACGGCGGACAATCTGCTTTGAATATCTGACCACATGTTGTTAAGGCAGACACACAGGAGGGAGGTGGTACATTATGGGTTACGTTGTGCCCATACACCAGGGGGCTTTAAGACGCTACTAATTGATTGTGGGGAGATCCTCTTGGCTATGGGATCTAAGGAAAGCTGAAGAGCAAGGGTTTTAAGGCCTTGCTAAAGGCCTGATCTGACTCCACAATGGGGAGGTGGGCGGGCATAGCATTCCAGAGTTTTGCAGTGTTCACCGTGAATGCTCTGCCCTTTATCCTGGCCTTAAGGAAGCAGCGAACCCTGAGCAGTCGCAGGTGGTTTGATGTCAGGACCTGGTCTTGCTGGTATATTTGCAATCTCTGCCTCAGATAGCCCTGGCCCTGGTTACTGTTGGCTCTGTAGGTCAAGGTGAGCGCATTGAACTTGATCCTCCTATTGACAGATAGCCAATGGAGGCGCTGTAAATGTGGGGAAATATGATGGCGAAACAACACTTTCTTAATTTATCTGGCCGCTGCATTTTTAATTATCTGCAGCCTGCAAACCAGGTATACTGGAAGCCCTAGATAAAGGCTGTTAGATTAGTCCAGGTGGGAAGTCACCAGTACATGGACCGCAGTCTTCCTGCAGTTCTCCAGCAGGAAATTAAGGAATTTTCTCAACGCTCTTAACTTCCAGAAGCATATAGGGGAAACATGGTCCACCTGGATCTTACAAGAGAGGTTGTTGTCAAATTTTAACCCCAGGTTCCTGACCGAATCCACCGGGATAGGTGGTGGGTTTAGCTCTGAGGGCCACCACAGATTAGAGGGTGGTGGTGCCGCCTGGGTAAAAAATAAGACCTCAGTTTTCTTGGCATAAAGTTTTAAACAATTCTCCATCATCCAGACCAAGATGTTTTTAAGGTATTGCTTAACATTGAGAAAGGCAGCCTCTGAGTGTTCTTTAAAAGAGAACACCAGCTGAGTGGCATCAGCGTAGGAGACTACACTCACACCCCATGTCTCGACCAAGGTTTCCAGGGGTGCCAAGTGTACATTGAAAAGAAGCGGGCTCCGCGCTGAACCCTGTGGTACCCCACAGACGAGGAGTTTCTGGTTGGAGACGTAGGGGTGTAGAAATACCTGCTGTGAGCAATTCTACATGAGCGATTGGAGCCGGGATAGGGCAGTACCCCGCACTCCCACCTGTCTTAGTCTCTCCAAAAGAATCAGGTGGGCCACAGTGTCGAAAGCTGTGGACAGGTCAAGCAACATCAGCATAGCTGAGAGCCCTGGTCCACAGAATTGTGAATGGTTTCAGAGACTTCATCAAGTGTGGTCTCCGTACTGCACCCAGCTCTAAAACCCGATTGCGAGTCATGGAAGCAGTCTGTTGATTCAAGGAATTCAGCCAGTTGCTTCTGGACTTCCTTTTCTAGGATTTTCGCAGGAGTTGGCAGAAGAGAGATAGGCCTAAAATTCTTGTGCTCTGCAGGGTCCGCATCTGGTTTCTTAAGCAGAGGCAGCAAGAATGCTTGTTTCCAGGAGGCTGGGTAGATACCAGATGCAGGGAGGACTTCCAGATCTGGTTCATGAGCCAATTACTCATAGGGGCCAATAGTTTAAAAAATCAAACCTGACAAGGCTCTGCGGGTGAGCCAAACTTACACTTGTACAGTTCCTTGAGTGACAGGTGGCAACAAGCGGAATTCAGACCAGGTGCCGGGAGGGTCTGGAGTAAGACTTTGTAAGGGAGAGGGGGGGCAGGTTGATAGAGGAAAGGCGGAGTAGATCATTTGTATATTTTCCTCAAAATAGTCTGGTAAGTCGGCATAGAGGGTAGGAGATGGCGCAACTGTGCTGTCCAGAGCCATGGGAATAATAAAACTTTGGACTATTTTAAACATTTCTCTAGCCGAGTTGTCAGATTGTTTGATTGGTTAGTTAAATATTCCCTCATGGTACTGTGCTAGAGTATATGGAATTTTTTTAATGCCTCTTTATACAGGTCTTTTGGCCACTGGATTGTAGGATTTACACCAAGAACGTTCTAATTTCTTGCAGAGGCTTTTCTCTGTTCGTATTTACGTGGAGAACCAGGGAGCTGAGGGTTTCCTTCTTGCAGGCGGCACCATTCTGAGTGGGGAACACTGTCTAAAGCAGAGGTGACTCAGCAATTGAAGCTGGATACATCAGTGTTGGGGTTACCCGTCAGCTGGGGGAGAGCCTCTTAGAGCACCTGTCCCATAGCTTCTGAGGTGACCGCCTTCATGTTTCTCCGCCTGTCAGAGATCGGCCGGGAGTTAGACTGTTTGGATTCAAGCCAGAAAGTGAACAGTACCAAAAAACGGTCCAACTAGGTCAGGCGTACAGGTGCCTGCACTTTAAGGTTTGGTTTGTTGGAAAAAATAAGATCAAGAATGTGGCCCGCTTTAAGTGTAGAGGCGTGAGATTTACACCCTCAAGAGTTTCTACCACCAATGATGTCTGGGAACATTTTTCATCATCGACATGGACATGGAAGTCACCTAGCATAATAAGATTGGTGTACTTCAGAGAAAATTGAGCGATATTGCCGAGCTCTAACAGGTGGCACGGTGGACTGTCAGGAGGTCTATATACTAATATCCCAGCCACCGAGGAGAAGGGCGAGATTCTGACACAAAAGGTTAGGGTCTCAATGTTCCCAAAGTGCTCTATTCTACTAGTGGAGATTTCTCAGCCCTCCATCAGAATAACAGCCACACCTCCTCCTGACTTGTTGCCACTCATATTGGCACAAAGTAATCCGAAAGCTGCACATTCCGCCAGCATCAAGTTGGGATTTGTGCCTTTCCTCAGCTAGGTTTCTGTAAGAAACACAAGATCCCAGGAGTTTAACTCCAGGGAGAGCCAAATGTCCTCAGCACCTTTGGGTAAGGATCTACAGTTCATCAGACAGGTCCTGATATTGGTGCTATTCGCCAAGGGGGGCACCATCGGGGGCAACAGAGCGATCATACTGCCACTCACCCCACCTCTGTTAACCATCAGCTTAAAAAGGCATGTGCTGCAGCAGTACTCAGGGGTGAACGTCTCTAGGTCTATCTTGGCCCTTTCCAAGCATGTACTTGTTCTGTGGGTTCTAGAGTTGGTGCGGTTGATAGAGCGCGCGAGGTCACCCAGCCAATAATTTCGCCGTTTCCGGCTTCGGGCCCATATACTTTCAATTCACACTATTCATTGACATGGTGACTTCACGGGCTGCTACCAATTTGTGTGAATTTCCCTACTGTTATTACTCAGCGTACCCGACTTACCATCCACCGACACGGGTACCTATGACCTCAACGGATCAGGGAGCTAGCTGTAAAGGGAAAGGCAGCAAAATACCAACTCAAAATAACATTCAATACTGTTGTAAAATGACCACGGACAACTGGAAGTTTTAAAAGCTTTATCTAAAGTTCGTTTTTGTTGAGCATTAAGTTTACAAGAATGAGACAATCAATAATCAAAATAATGAAAAGTACATAACTATAGAAAAATAAAGTCAGGGTAATCATGGAAATTCTAATATGAGATGCAACAGGAAAACACTATGTATTCAGGGTAAGAGTGCTTTAGACAAATTAAGTAAGGCCGTTCTAGACCATATCAGGAAATGACAAACTGCAATGCAAAATATGATTTCTAAAAGGTAAGATAACATAGGAACAAGTTAAGAAAATATGCAATTGACTTTACGTTTCAATAGTTGCGGCAAAAAGCATGGAAAAATCAACATGTGCAAAGGTGTCTCTTTATTGAAGCAAAGACAGAAAAATAGAAAGGTGCAAGTTCAAAGAATTTTAGAGCAATATTTACCTAGACTGGTGTGAAAACCAAACCCTGGCCACGGGTCAGTTAAGGACAGGAAACCCTCAAGGAAGGATACCCCTCAAAGGACAGCAGGTGCAGAATGGACACCCAGGACAGGACAGGATACCCTCAGATTAGGAATCAGGACAGGACCCTCAGGACAGGACAGCAAACCCTCAGGACAGGACCGCTCAGGACAGGACCGCACCCGCAGTTTGGAAGCAACGCCTGCGCTCCACCCTCTCTGCAGCTATCGATCAAGACCCCGATTGGATCAGCGAACTCCCAGCAAAGTGCTTCGCCAGCACTTTAAGGTTCAGTAAAACCTTAGTCTATGGTCAATTTCGGACAGAGTGCTCCGCAGCGCTCTGTATCTTCAGTCACCTATTGAATGCGTTGGGTCAGTGACAGGTCAGCTAAACCAGACAAGTCGGACAATTTCCCTAGGTGAACCCAGGGTAGATATACAGTTTGGGGACAGTGTACCACCCCCCAATGTTGCAAAGTGTCAGAATCCCTCAATTTGGATTGGTCCTAAGGTAGGATTTGGGTAACACACCAATCATAACACACTATTTGGATGCCTAATTTGCATCTTTGGGTACCGCCTAGCAAGATTGGGGTTCCCATGAGAAACTGCAGGGAAATACAATGTCAATTTTCATTGTTGCAGAGTGGGGACACATGGCTCCATTTTCCTGGGTTTTCAGGTCAGTTCTCAGGAGCATCTTGCCCATCCCTGCCAGCTGGCCAAGTTCCACCAGTCAAGGTTGTCAGTTCCCCAGATGGAGGAGCATGCGCAGAAAGGCCCTCCAAGATGGCATTCAGCTCAGTCAGACCCCCATTCCCCGCGGTACATGAAAAGTAAGCGAGAACAAATTAATACATAGAAATAACATTATGAAAACACATCACAGGGTTTGTACTTTCAACTTATCACTATAAAATATACTTATGCAGTCTAAATGTTAGCTACATGTATACGTACACAAGAGCAGTGGCACGAGCAGTACCACGTTACTGGCAAAGCTATGTATTACGCATGCGCAACTATTTCCCTCCAAACCCGCGAACACATCAGGACACGTGCGTGTGACTGACGCATGCGCAGACACTTACTTCCAAGCAGCGGCCATTTTAAAAGACTCGAGTTAATTATTTAGTAAAACACATAGGCAAGCGTCGGGAAACCACGTTTAAACATAGAATAAACGTTAGTAAGACGTACAACTTATTACTGGATTACACACGGGCGAGGTTCATGAATAAAGCACGTCGCGAATGCGAAGCTTTGCTTCATCAATGTCATTCTCCAGGTGATATGGAATGTGGAATGGAGTGGGATGGAAAATTGGGGGGGGCCCTGAACCTCCTTACTCTGCATTCCTACGGCCGCGAAACACGTTGAGTTTAAATAATTGACATGGAACATTAGAGGCATGTCACAGCAGCCTAAGGTACAATATATACATGTTCTTGCAGGGCAGTTCATATACTCTCTTGCAGTAGACGTACCTCAGCACTGTGGAAGTACAGAGCTTCGTGATGTGTTGAAGAGGACAAGTGTGCACCATGGGGTATTCCACATATGCTTGAGGTGCATGGGGAGGAGTTAAGTTAGACTACAACATGTCTTGCTGATTAAGAAAGTGTGTCTCGGTACCCTTTCAAATGACAAAGTTGCAAATGTAATTTCTACTTCATTGCAGCCCATGCGTACAATTAGTCTGATGATGAATCCATTTTATTTACAATTGCAGGGAAGGCATTAAGTCTTAGGAAAAAAACCTGTTCTGAAATGTATCATTCCAGTGGCCTGTAATAGTACAGAACAGTAGGAGACTGTTGTCCTCACTCAAGATAACACATGATAGACCAATTCACTGCCAACCTGCTATCCTCCTTGATTGCAATTCCCCAGATGCCAAAAACCAAAGGCCTATTCACAAAGGTAAATTGAGACGAGTCTAACTTTCCGATTTTCGGTATTCACAAAGGGCACTTAGGAGTCATAAAGTTAGACTTTTGTCTCAGTTAAACTTAAGTTGTAGTCTTAAATTTAACTGAGCCCAAAAGTCCTGGTCTTAGCTAAACTTATGAAAAAACGTAAGTTTAACTGAGACAAAAGTCTTACTTTACGACTCGTAAATGCCCTTTGTGACTACCGAAAGTCAGGAAGTCCGACTTTCGTCTCAGTTTACCTTTGCTCATCCTCGCTTTGTAGAACTGACACGTACCCACCTTCCAGCCTGTAGGTACCCCTGTTGCCTCCTCTGTTCCTCCAAACCACCCTTCCAACCGTGTAAAAAATCTGGTCTTTATCTTTTCACAGAGAGGTAACCCCAGGTGAGTCAGTGTTCTCTCCTATTGACCATTCTCCACCCCTTCAACCTCCCAGTGGCAACACACAGGTTAAAGGATCACATAATGGCTATTCTAGAAGTCCACACTAATGAGAGGGTTGGCGTAGACAAGAACTGACTTGTTTGAGTATAGGTTTTATGTCAAACTTTACTCTATACAGAGTGAGAACCATGAAATGGAAGGGCCATGCACAACTTTTCCACCCAACTGGGGAACTTTGCTGCCCACCAGCTACACTGCATAAGGTTAATGGAGGGCCAACACAGTTCTCCAGAACCTCATTAAGCCTTCAGGAGCTCAATATGTTGCACTAGGAACATTTCCATGATTCCCTTTCCTATCTTCACACATCACCACACTATAGGCATGTCAGCACATTCCCCTCATGTTAAATGTATGTTGATAACTTCCCTGCACTAATTTGAAAAACAGTAACCTTTTGCACCTTCCTTTCTGTTGAGTCTTCTCATGCATACCAGCATCTAAAATGGTAGCATATTATAACTGTAATTTTATATGTGGTCCAGACTTGGTCATAAGTTAAATATACTCATGTCATTACACACACACATCTATAAACGTGCATGCTTACACAGACAGAACACAATGAAAACAGAATGAATTACTATTTCAAAGATTCGATTTTAATATCAGAATTCAAACAGAAGTGAAATGTAGGGACACGGTGACTCGGAGTAGCGGAGTAGGGTAAAAAATAGTTCCTGAATCCAGGGAAGGTAAATAGACTTGCAGGGTGGTGGTGTGGGGGGTAGGGAGTGGAGGGGGGCGGGGGGTGTTAGCAAATATAAATGTCAGGAAGCCAGAGAAGAATATTTTCACATTGTCCATTAGATAAAATTAGGGGGGAAAAGGTCAAATGTCCAAATAAAAATCCTAATGTAAGTTCAAAAGTCCAAACCAGTAAAAAAAAAGTTAATGCAAATCCCCCGACTCAGATACTATGTCATTCTGGCCGTCCTGAGTTGGGGGAATAATCTCCTATCATCCTCCATACCAAATGTAATGTCCCCTGGACCTCCTCATTGAACGAGAAGGACCAGACATCACCTGAGGAAAGAGCCGCACTGGACAAGATGAAAGAATAGATGTGGTAGAAAAACGTGGTTACTGTGGTAGTCGGTTTGAAAGTGGTGAGCTGATGAAGAGTGGACAAGAGATAATCCTGGTGAACAAACGTGTGTTGTTTCCTGGTGTAGGACACAAGAACATCATGCAGAATTTTTACCCTCCCGATGCATCATGTTAAAACCTTCCAAAAGGACCTGCTTTATGACCTCTAGGCAAGTCTCAAAATGGCTAATAGTCTCCTGGACTCCAGCTGAATGCAAACATGAGAAAGTGGGGGGCACACGTAAGGGCTCAGGGTGCTTGGGGAAAAACTTGCTGTTACAAAGTGAACTGGAACAGTTGGATTTTTTAAGATCTATTTCCAAGAGTGCGGCACGGCAACAAACAACTGCTGCTTGGCAGGCAGGAACAGTGCAACTGCCCCGGTGCCCAGCAGCAGGTAGGGTTCTATGTGTAACATACAAATAATGAAAAATGCACTTCACCTAAAGTGACAGATAAATAAGGAATGAAAGAGATAGAAGATGTAACACTTGCCCCCAGCTGTTGTTTTTGCTGTGAGCTGAGACTAACTGTTCGAGGAGGAGGAATGGGGGTGGTAGCCCCACTGTGTTGATGTTGGCACCACCACACTGTCCTGGAAAGTAGCCTCTAGCCATGGTAATAGAGGGTCTGCTCCACCATATCATCCTTTCAGTGTCCTCTTGGCTGGTATGCAGAGTGGGCACCTCCTTTGTGGCTGAGGCTTTCACCCTGAGACTTTTAGCTTGCAAGCATTTCTACCCCTGTGTTGGCTCACTCTCCTGCTCCCTGTTGGTATTGTTGCCCTACTCCTTCCTGGTAGTGGTTTACCTTGATGATGATTGCCCTGCAGCAGCCGATCAGCAATTCCTTTGCCCCGGGACATGCTGCTTCCAAGCTGCCTCTGAATAAGAAGTGAAGAAATGAAAATGATCATAAATGCCTGTGTTTACTGCTTTCTGCCCATCACAGGTCAACTTCTTCAGTTCTTTATATGGAACTCTGTGCTACTGTTCCAAGTTGACAATGATTATACATTTGATGTGAACCAATTTTAATGATTTGCAAGCACAATTTAGTAGTAGGTAACCCAGGCCAAATCAATAAGGTACTGTTCTACTTCACAACATGAAACATCTATTTTTGTACTAGCTTGGCTCCACTTATCTAAACGATGTCTGTTACATGTATCAATATGGCTCCACAAGTATAACTCTATTAAAATCATGAGAAAGTGTGTGTACTATGCCTGACTACGTGCAAGAATTGATACAAATAACTTACTTGTGTATGTGTTATAACATCATACAATACCTTTAAATATGCACGATTGCCACATCAGTTAAAGGAAATGTGGGAATGTGTTGAAAATATATACTATAAATGGCATGTATATTGTATACCAGTTTGTGTCGCACTACTGATAGCTTTAGGTGTGTCTCACAGACCTACAATTTCCAATACATTACATATACTCAGAGCAGGTTTTGTATCAGCCTCATGCTCATGATTGGGTGATGTTATTGTCTTTGCAGGTCTTTGCTCTTAATCCAATGACTTTCTTTTTATTCTTGTATTTCTCCCACTCAGGAGCGTATTGGTTTCAAAGAGTTCTCATGCATAAGTTATATCATTCCAGTGCTGCGTGACCCAATGGGACACTTTCTTTTCTTTCCCATTCAGCACTCTATGAGATACATTTCTTTCCTTGGTCTTTCCCTCATCCACTTGTTTCTCCTGAAATCCCTACCTCATCGCTCTCTCTTTCTGCTAACTAACCTCCTACTCATTTTGCTGCCCCACTACTCTTTTCAATATTGTGCCCTCAACTTTCACCCTGCTCCACTCAGTCATTGC
Source organism: Lissotriton helveticus (assembly GCF_964261635.1). NCBI lineage: Eukaryota > Metazoa > Chordata > Amphibia > Caudata > Salamandridae > Lissotriton > Lissotriton helveticus. Next base: position 995,921,816 of record NC_136072.1, read on the forward strand.
TCCACAGCAGTCCTGCTATCTGTTTTAAATGTTTTAATATTTTTTAGGAGGACCTGGCAGCCACAAAATCATACCAGGCTGGAGGCTACCTTTAATAAGCGCACATGCACTTTTTTTTTAACTCCTAAGTTACCTTGCAAAAATGGCCATTGGCCATGTTTGAAACAGTACATTAAAAATGCAAAAATTACCACTGGTGTTACATGACACGTGCACGCTTGCATCATGATGCATATGTAGGATTCACAACACATGTGCGCCCTTGTGTAAGCATCGGCAGCCATGTTGGAACGGCTTCATATGCACTAATATGTCTCCATTCCACGATAACTGCCATCCCTTTGCATGCATGCACATGCATCATGATGCATCCTTGCACATGTATCATGATGCACTGGCAGTTAATTTGGCATTAGTTAATGCTATTGACAACAAGAATCCACAAAGCGAATAACAGCCTTTTGGAGCCAGACCTATTAGGTTTGGAAATACTTGTTGTTTCCACTGGAAACTATTTTTCACTCTGGTGGTAGTGCATTATTTGCACCATTGCTAAATGTAAGAGTGTTTAATCCCAATCAAACGCTGTAAACACACTCACTTCTACTTTTAGGAGCAGATTTCCTTGTGTTTCAGAGTTGGAAATCATTAAACAATATGGTTGTGAATATTGCCGAAGGTCCAAATCAGTGGCCCCCCGTAGACACTTCCTACTGACGCCACTCCAGGTATCTATTACCCTCCCCTTTTGACACCTCTTTTGCAAGAAAGTATACATTTCTAAATCAGAATTTCTATTTGATGCGGGGAATCTTATTAAAATGGCTATAGGTAACACATAGAGGTGCTACCTAGAGGTGTTCGAAAGGATTTTTTTTCCTATTCACAAACAGATCAGAAATCTCTATCTCAGTCTTACTACCTTTCATGGATGCTTGTTTCCCATTTTTTGGAATTCACATATGTTTCCTGGAGAGCTCTTGTAAACCTTAGACAGTTGCAGATTTTTGAAATTACTCCTAGGAATTATTTGAGAACCCCTTCTACACGCGAGGAACTTTCTTTATATGCTGTACACACTGCCAAACTGCACAAGCAGAAATGCACGTTTCTATTTTTAATCTATAATTAAACACTTTCCCATGGAGAAACATTTCTCTCCTCTTCATCAATTATGAGAGTATTCCCAGACCGTTCCCCCACTGGAACGGGATTCACTTTTGCCCTTTTCAGGAGTCAATCTGCTGCTATTTCCTGAGTAGAAATAGGTGGGGAATAAATTGCAATACAATTGTTACCACACCTTTCTTACCACCCTTTCCCTGGAATATCCACTCCCTGCCCTTGGAGAAGGATTTACATATGCAGGATATTCCGCTATTGTTCAGGAATATTGCATATGTGAAAATCCATTCTTGAATGCAAATGCAGGTCCTGTGAAACATACAGTTGATTTGCAGTTGTAACAAGCCTTTTGGCGTGTGAGTGAAATTTATTAAAATCGGGGAACGAGCTCTAAGTGAACTGGGCCATAACACACATATCCAAAAAAGCATAAAGATGTCAATTAATTACAAATATCATATTTGAAATTGTGCATGCAGTATTACGGTTTTTAAATTCATCTCTGCTTCACTACCTTTTTTGACATATTGCCACCCGTCTGAACCTCTCAAATCAGTTTGACAGAAACTCTGACATGGCTCTTTCTAGACAAGCTAATTTTTTTCTCGCTCATTATGTAAATACTGTAAGATGTGCAAGAAATGCTTGACATTTGATTGTACTGATTAAATGTTTCCTGCTGTCTCAATTTTGTGGATCAACGAGCAACTCACGTCATTTAGGATTAGAGTGTGGACAGCAGATGGCCCGTGACGGTGTCACATTGGTGATTAATATAATTCATATGGAGTGCCAGGGAAATGACCTATTCTCCAGGAGGAGTGCAGACTGACTGTTCTTATGCTGCAATGATCTCCCTGAAGTTCATTCTTTAGATGTGAACCATCTGAAGCAGGAGTGTTCTACTTCAACTCTTCCTTCAGCATTGCAACTCTGGCAGGGTCAAATGTCTTCAAATGCAACAGCTGACTGCAGTCTCTAGTCATACTCTGCTAATCCATAATCAAGCAAAACATGTAAATTCATTTCAACCAGAATGAATATTGATCATGCAGTAGTTAACTTTGGTATATTTCTGACCAATCTCCAAAACACAAAAACAGATTTAGAATGATTTTTCCATTCATAACTGTTTTGTGGTTGTAGATTAAAAGTATATACACAAACCGTGGATTTAAGTTGCTACTCCCGAAATCCTGATTCACAAAGGTACATTTACTCTTTAGTGTAATTTTACAAGTATGTGCAACTCACAAAAGTATTTTGCTAGTAGTATTTTTACAGCTCTGGAGTCTCAGCACACAAAAAAGATAGGACAGGCCTTGATTCAAAAAGGTAAATTTACACTTTGGTGTAAGTGTATGATCGTTTGATGTTCACAGAGGTATTCAACTAGTCGTATCTTTATGACTGTGTAGTCTCCACACATAAAAATATAGGACAGTCCCTTAAATAAATAAATTGACAGGAAAACTGCAGAAATCTTATCAGTAGAACCAGAGCTATGAATTGTGAAAGTTTACGGTTCAAAATAGCACCAGAAGGTGTAAAGTGTCAACTGCTCATAACTAGCTCATGATGGACCGGGACAAAGTCACAGGTTCATGCTGACCGCGATGAAGAGCAGGCCAGGCACAAGACCACAGTGATCCCGCTGGCAGTTTTGCCTTCTCGATTCAGATGCGAGGGCTTTGTCATATAGGTCTGCATGGCTCTGCTTTGCTCTGTGTTGGATCCAGTGAGCAGCCGCAGCCCGTGCAGGTAATAACGGTGGGGCCGGATGGACGCAGTGGGTTTTCGAAAGACAATTGTCCATCGAAATTACCCCCACCCAGCCCACTACTCTTACCTGCAAGGGCTGTGGCTGCCTGTGAGTCTTTTAGTCAAGAGCTGCTGGACTTTGCGGGACTCTGTGTCACTCGTTGTTGGCTCCTATGAGGGTTTCAGGTAGGAGCTGCGTGCTCCACAAGGCTCTGCGTCAGATCCGGTGAGAGCTTCGACAAAGAGCTGTATGGCTCTGTGGGGCTCTACATAATTCTTCATCGAACACAGGGATACGCTTAATAAGGCAGGGATAAGCGTACTTTGTCTCCAGTCAAGGGAAAGACACTATCAGGAAGCAAATATTTCAAGACGCAGCCATTTCTAAGATCACTTGAACGCTCAGTAAGGGAAGTGACAATAATGTACAATGCTTCACCCATTGGCTACAGTAGAAGAATGCTTGAAAAAGTAAAATTCTCTCTCAGCTCCTTTATCAGGTCCAACGCTAAATACATCTTACACTCACTCAAGAACCATCACTATGAACAGAGGGAGAAAGACTTCAAACTGCTGGCAGCTCAACCTCGCAGAGGAAAGTAGAGTCAACGATACCACTCATGTATGATGGGCAAGGGACCTTGATTGAATCCTACATGAAATATCGAACACATTTGGCACCTACTATAAGGACCTGTACAGTTCAGAAGCACTAGCAATGCAGGATGGGAAGTGAGATTCTTCACAGGGCACAAACTCCCTGTATTATAGCAAGAAGGCTGAAATCTCCTACAGAATGAGAAAATGTAAGCCGAAATTTTGGCTGCCGGTGTAGATTGCCCTTTGAGAAAGGCCCACAGCAAGATAGTTACCCTGGGGAATTTTAAAGTGGATCAAGTCACAATTCATGAACATCATGCTCCTACACCCACAAGTTAATCAAAAATACAATTCTACTGTATACAAATGATATTCTGCTTATCTTAACAGACCTTTACTCATCCCAACTGACACTCATGAAGGTCATGACTTTTCCTCTCATGCTGGGTACAGCTGAACTAGAGCAACAGGGAGTCACTTCCCATATCGAAAGATACTATGCCAGCATCCATTGTGGGTTACAACTTCGAGTGTAAAAGAGAGAAATTGAAATACATGTGTTTGTTGCTTAATAGAATGAAGGGCGGAAGGCAACTTAAATCTGCTGATCGCACCGATGAATAAAGATTAAAAGATGATACACATGTAACTAACTCCATGAGGTACGGTGCAGATATTTGAGATGTTTGCAACTCTATGTTTCAAGTACATCTTAGGTATGAAATCGCACTTTGTACCAACCAAATAAACTTCTTGAAATAGGGTGCTGCATCAAATTATTGATCTGGGGAAGCATGTATGCATATCTAAACATTTCTGTTTTCATTGCAGATAAGTATTGTGGCGGGAAGGGGTCATCTCACAAGGAATCTTACTATCAAGTTTTGCACTTGTCCCAAATTATTTCTATAGTCTCACAGTCCAAAAAAGCCCCACTATGTTACTAACTTGTGAAGCTGACTGGCAATGACTTGACTGGCCACTCTTTACTGTATGATCACAACTCACCATCCCAGCTAACTGGAATATCTATAGTGAGAGCAAAATGGTGAAATCAATCCATTAGCTCCTAAAGGTAGACCATTTATTACACAACCATGCTTCCTTCTGGTACACAGGAGTGGCCAGTGCAGGTAAAAGTGGTGAAGCAGGTGGGGGAACTCGACAGAGGACGACGAGGGGAAATTAAAGAAATAATTAATGTTCCCTCATCGCTGTCTGTCGAGTCCCCACCCTGTCCCACCACCCCACTGTTCTTACCTGCACGGGCTGCTCATGCTGGTACAACTCTATACATATCAGAGGCAGTAGTGCATTATTGCAGACCTGGGATGCTAATTCACCACCAAGAAACCTGATTTGTTGACAATTACCTAAGCCTCACATCCATTATCAAAACTAACTACATCTTCTACTCCAGACGCCCCTCTAAATGAAAAAGTATCTTCCTCCACCACCTCCCCATAAAGAAATCTTGCAAAATCCCGTATGGCTTGAAGCTGTCCACCACTCCTTCCCCCACTTTCCCAGGCAAAATCGACATATCTAAATTTAAATCCGGAAATATCCTCATACAAGCCTCAGATAACCACCTCATCCCCTTTGAGCACCACTTCAGCACCGTATATGATCTACTAACCTCCCCTGCCCATATGTTTACAGCCTCACATTCACAGGAAGTCCTCCCGACTTCACTTCTTCTAACACCAACCCCATCTCTACCTGACTCCTCTGCTTACCTCGAAGTCTCCCAATCCCAGACCTTTGAGCCCACTGCTCCAGTATCATCCTCTCACTCACCTGACTCTTCCTCATCTTATTCAGCCACCCAAATCCTCTCTCCCATTTCCTCACCAGCCTCCCTACCTTCTCCTGACTCTCCATCATCCCTCTCAGCCACCCAAACCCTCTCCACTCCTATTGACGCTCTCCCACCCTACCCCAATCACTCCCTTCTTTCCTCTCAGTCCTCTCATCACCGAACCTCTACACACCGAGTCCCCTCATGCCATTACCCCTAAAGCCCCTCGAGGGATACCAATCCAGTCCTTTCTTAATGATTCCTAATCTCAAAGAGATGAGATCATCTCTCCTCACTTGCCCCTCTCCCCCTCCTCTTCTCACAGCAACCATAAGGCCTCTGGGAATGTGGGTGCTCACACTAAAATCCCTCCTCAGCCTAACATCTGGAACACCCCTCACTTCCCGCCTCCTGAGGTCCCTCCTCGTCCACCTCCCATTCCTCCATCCCTGGCTAATTTGGAACATGCCCCTCTCCCCACTGATCCCCTTTCTTCCTTACCATACATGTTTGTAACCCAATCGCTTCTTAACATTGAACTCCACCTCTCTATCTTGGCGTTGGAATTTTCATCCCTCAGGAAAGACTTTAACGCCCTCTCTGATACTAAACCTGCCAATCATACTGTCAAAATCGGCGATGCTCATACCAACTCTTCTTTTCCTCCACAAAGATGTACGACCCCTAATGGCAGCCCATCTGAGGGTCTACCTGGTAACTGCCTCCTTATCCCATCCCAAGCACCAACCATTTCTCCTACCCGGACCCCGGAGATCCAAATAATTCCTACCCCCCCAGCTCCATTACTGTTGATTCTCGCATACCTCACTCCATTATTCCGGTGATCCTAGGGAGAAGCATCATCCCTACCGCCACTGGCTCGCACAGGCCTCCTCCGCAACTCACTGCGACTACTGATCCTTCTACATTTCAGTCCACTATTCCTGTGATCCTGGGGATAAGCCGCACCCCAACCTCCCCTGGCCCGCCCAGGCCCCCTCCGCAATTCACCACTATCCATTCTGGATGCTCCCCTAATACCAACAACAAACCCCTCAACTGCATGCTGATCAACTGTAGGTCAGCTGCACGACATGCCATCGAAATCTCTGAGACTGTTCTCAATGAAGCCATTGACATCGCCTTTCTTACGGAAATCTGTCTCAAGGCTCACTCCTCTTCTATTCTTGACATGCTCTCCCTCCGGGTTACTCTATCCTCAGAAAAGATAGGCTTGACCAATTCGGGGGGGCCTAGCCATAATTTATAAAATTGAACTCCCACTCTCCCTTGTTAAGAACCCTGATCAAACCACTTTTAAATACATGGTAGCAGAACTTAAATCTCAGGGGGCCCCTGCTATTCGACTACATAACATTTACCATCCCCCTGGTGACTGTAGGAAGGTGGATATCTGACTATGGTTACCCCCAAACTTTTTGCCTGGTGTTTAGCTGGTTTTTGACATAGTTGGCATGGGATCCTGCTATTCAGGACCCCAGGCTAATTGCTCTCTCCTTAAAATGGACTCCATGTACTTTAGGTGCATAACGAAATTGGAACTGGTTCACCTTATTGGCCCCTGTAACAGTGTACCCAGGTACCCAGGGCATAGGTGCTTCCAAGGCCTACCAGGGGCTGCAGCATGTATTGTGCCACCCCTGGCCTGGCCTCCATATTTGACACAACTGGCTGATCACTCAGCTGGGGTAAGTCGGTGTAACCACCCCTTACTTAGGTGTAGTATGCCTATACCTAACCTAAAATGGACACATATGTTCCTATCAGTCACTCCTATGGAAGGCCTCATCCATCCTGGAGGCAGAGTGCTTGGAAATATGTGAGATGGTGCTCTGGCAGGAGCTGAGCCTGTCTGCAGCTTTCGGAACCATGTCCTTTAGCTGTTCCATGATATTGCCATACCATATACTCTTAGGTGCATTATAATCCTCGCGGTTAAATGCTATCTTTGGTTTGGCTTTATCAAAACATGTCGAGTAAGGTGTCATACGAATTGGAATACTACCCCCTCGCCAGTTCTGGCGACGGGGGTAGCATTCCACCCTTCTAGAGGGACACGACATGTACCTAGCCTGAACCCCGGTTAAAGTTAAACAGAGCCTTAGCATCTCAAAATGGATGCTGCCACCACAGACACAAGTCTGACCTCCTGCTGCTGGGAGTCCTTCCAGCGAGGGCAGCTTGGACAAAGGGTTTCCTGCCTTGGGAAGTGCTAGCACCACCCCAGACAGGATTTTGTGTATTGGGTAGGACAGGGCTGAATAGAATCAGACATGCCTGGGGCACACAAGGTGTCCCTGTGCATAGGCCAGTTCAAACCGGTGCTGGGGCTTTCCAGCCCCAGTCCTGGCGCGAAACTGGACAAAGGAAAGGGGGTGTAACCACCCCCCTTCCTGGTTCCACCCAGAGGAGGGACCTAGTAGGTGATCCGGCCCCCCAGATTCGAATAAGAGTGGGAGCTGTGTCCTGAGACTGCAGATCATCCTGAATCAACTTGAAATAAAGAAGAAGACTGGACTTCGACATTCTGCTGCACAGAAGATGGAAGAGAATCTCCCTTGTGGCCAAGGAGTGACCACCCTGTGATTACAGGCACCAACCAGCAACTCGACGTCTGCTTTGCCGCCGCCTCCCGCCGGAGCCCGAGCCCAGAGCCTGACAAGACTCAGACTCCCAGACTTCTCACAGCCCGATCCACAGTCCCTGCAAAGAAGGGACCCGTGGAGGCACCGAGAGACGTGGGACCGGACATCTTGGAGGACCCCCGAGACGCTGACTGCGCAGCATCAGAGGCACCCTCGATGCAGTGCTTTGGGGTTTGAGAAGCCCCAACCTCGAGCAGCCTTTGCACCGAAGATCAGCCCCCCAGCATCTCCACGATCTGCGTGGGGCCCTTTTGCATCGTGCCACTCGACGCGCCATCCCGGCCACTTGCCATGTGGCTAGCGGCCATCTTGGCGACAAAACCTACAACTTTTACTGCGGGTCTGGTTGCTCCAGACTTGCCCTTGCTCCTGTAAAAAGGAGTACCTACTCTGACCTTACTGGTCCGAGTAACAAGCCTTTTTTGATTCTTGCGTGGCTTGCATTAGCCATAGCCTGTTTGCTTCTATCAAGTCACCGACACCGCCAACAGCGAGAAGCCTGCGTGGGACAGCTCGTGACCGACTCCTGGACGTCTTCGACCCCTCGTGTCCACGTGGCTGCAGAGAGAAGCTACACCTCGACGCCTGTTTGCACCCGACATCGCCTGATTCCACTCTGGTTCCACGGTAGTCACTGGCTAGTGACTTTGAACATTGTCCCCTCTGCTTTCAGGTCTTCACCTCTTCAGATCCACCCTTGGATCCACCGGAACTCTTCACCTCGAGCTGCCTGCAGCATCTTCAGCTCCAAGCACCATCGACCTGCGTGACGAAACCCGACACTACTTCGACCCTATGCACCCGCTTCCTGTGGGTGAGGTAACTCAGCTCCGCCGGTGTTCCCACACTGGTACACACCTCTAGTGTCTGTGTCTCAAGTTTCAGCTTTCTAGGTCACTCGGAAGGTTCCTTTATAACTAACTTTGTACTTTTTACGCACCATTGACATTGCATTGGTAAAGCGTGCACTTTCCGCACTGCTCCCGAGTCCTGCGGGCCTTTCCCGACTTCTTCACTGCTAGTCCCGAACAGCTCCAGCGATTCCCCAGGCCCTAGGCCTCTTCACTTTCCCCATAGTGGTTCTTATACCACTATTTTAGTATATGGTTTAGGTGGCCCCTAGGGCTCATCCATATTGTGCAACTTTTGTGTATTTAAACTGTGTTTTGTTTTAACGCATTTGCTTCTGTGCTCATAAAGAGTATCAGGGATATTTGTAGTAATAAATCTATATATATTTTCAATATATATCTGTGTGGTGTCCTTTCATTTGGTATTCAAGGGATTGTGTATGGTAAAACAGCTTGCTTCACATGCCTTTACAGAGTTTAGCCTAAGACTGCTTAGTCCATGCTACCCCTAGGATAGCTTGTCTATAAGGTTGACTTTACAACCTGCACCATAAGGGTTGCTTGGCATGATACAAGGTGATCACTAGAACTAGTGAGCATCATATATCAGGCCAACTTCTCACATTGGTGAGCAGCGGATTGGGATTTGAGCTTGCTGTTGTTTTACCATTACAATCTTTGAAAATATCATTTGAAAGATCATACAGGTACCTGATAGGTACACTAAAACAAGACTAGATATACTTAAGTTCTACTGAACTTAGTTGTTGTAGAGGATAGGGAGTAGCACACCCTGACTACAACTACTAGATAGGTTTTGTAGGAAAACACCAGTGTAGGTAGATTGCAACACATCCACCACACTAGAGCAATGTCTGGAGCAGAGGGATCCACTGGACTCATCTCTGTTGAGAGTGACCCTCCAAGGGCACCATCCAAATTTGCTACCTTTCCATTTAAGGAACTGAGGCAACTGTGTTCCATGAGAGGAATCAAAACAGGTCCTTCTCCTACAGCAGGACACCTCAGAGAGCTTTTAGACCAGTCTGAAGCTCTAAGGGACTCCAAACCAGGCCCCTCAGGGACTGGGGATGAAGGATCCCCCACTGAAGATGATAACTCTGATGCCCCTGCCCCTGTAGTTCAGGTAGATGAGGAAAACCAGACCCCTGGGAATACTCAGCCTGAGGAAGAAGAAGAGGAGGAGGAGGAGGAAGAGAGTGAATCTGATGATGGGACTAGCCAGGTGTTAGTCAGCAGGCTTAACCAGGCTAACTTAAGCTTATTTGGGACTGAAGGTGGGTCCAACCCATTCAGACCCCCAAATGGACTTAACCAGGAGCATAGGAGGAGGAGGAATCACTCAGGTGAATCCAATACTTCCCATGTTTCTAGAGGTTCTCATGGCAACTCCAGAAGGGAGTTGACTAGCCCTCAGAGAAGGGAACATGAGGCCAAAATGAGAGAGGCTGAACTTAGGATCCAGAGACAAGAATTAGAAGTTGCCCTGGCCAAAGAGAAACTTGCTAGAGCAAGGCAGCCTAGAGAGAGTGGATCAGATTCCACTGGTGGCAGCACTATCCCTAAGGATAAACACAGGTCCTATGACAATAGAAACCTGAGTAAGATTGTGCCCCCCTACAAAGCTGGGGATGATATCCACAAGTGGATGACTGCACTTGAGAGAGCTTGCAAAGTACAGCAGGTTCCTCAGGAGCAGTGGGCAGCAATCTTGTGGCTCTCCTTTGAAGGTAGAGGCCGAGACAGACTCCTCACAGTTAGTGATGGGGAGTCTAGAAACTACCTGGTCCTGAAGAGTGCTCTGATTGATGGGTTAGGCTTAACCACTGAACAGTACAGGTTAATGTTCAGAGATACCCAGAAGACACAGACTCAGGACTGGTCTGAATTTGTTGAATGTGCCACTAAGGCTCTGGAGGGCTGGTTGCTGGGAAGTAAGGTTACTGACTATACAGGATTGTATAATTTAATTATGAGAGAGCAAATCTTAAGTAATTGTCAAAATCAGCTTCTACATCAGCACCTGGTTGACTCTGATCTGACCTCCCCACAAGAATTGGGTAGGAGGGCAGACAAATGGGTCAGAACCAGGATCAGGCCTAAGAACCAGGGCGGTGACCAAAAGAAAGAGACTACCAAGCCTCAAGAGAAGGGTGGGGATAAAAGTAAGGAAAAGACTTCCCCAGGGCCCCAAAACTCCAAGGATGGGGGTGGGTCCCAAGACACTTCTTCAACCCAGAAAAAGCCTTATTGTTATGCCTGTAAACAGGTTGGGCATTACAAAACAGACAGCTGTTGTCCCAAGAATGGCAATAAAGAGAATATACCTCCAAAGCCAGCTCCAACACCTCCTGTTACTGTCAGCAGTAATCCCCCAGGAAGTGGGAGCACACCCAGGAATCTGGGTGGGTTTACTTTTGGAGGACAGGTGGATTCTGGCCTAACCAGGTCCCCTACCTCAGATACTCTTGTCTATGAGACTGGCATGGGGTTTGCCAATTTCACTGCTTACCCAAACACTTTGAGCAAGTATAGACAGGAGCCCCTCATCAATGGCTTGAAAGTTGAGGCCTTTAGAGATACAGGGGCTAGCATCACCATGTTGGCTGAATGTCTAGTCCCCTCAAGGCAACTTTTATCTGATGCCACATATCAGGTGACAAACATTGATGGAATAGAAACCAATCACCCCATGGCAGTAGTAAATCTCAGCTGGGGAGGTGTCACTGGCCCAAAGAGAGTGGCAGTGTCATCAAACTTGCCTGTAGATTGTCTACTGGGGAATGATTTAGAAGTTTCAGCCTGGGCTGAGGTGGAACAGGAAACCCATTCTAGAATGGTAAATCTCCATGGAAAGGTTAGTGGGGCTGTGATGGCTACAGCCCCAATCCAAGATGTCCTTCCTGAAAAGGTTGGTAGGGCTGAGCAAGCCTCAGCCCCATCTTTAGCTAACTTCCCTCCTGAAAAGATTAGCAGGGCTGTGATGGTAACAGCCCATACCCAAACTGAGTCTCCTCCTGAAAAGGTTGGTGGGGCTGTGATGGCCACAGCCCAAACTCAAACTGATACATGTGTTGTGAATACAGTGACCCTCTGACCTTTGTGGATGAACTGTCTGACCTACTTTCCCAAGCCTCGATTTCCAACTCCAAAAACATCTTTCTCGGTGACTTCAAAATTCACTGGAACAATAAGACTGATCCCTCGGTTAGTGTCCTCAATGACCTACTTGACATTACTGACTTGAATCAACTTTGCCATTCCCCAACACATGACAAAGGAGCTACACTTGACACCTTCATCACTAGCAAAGATTAGGCTTTCCTTTCGCATATTGTCCCCATTTATTGGTTGGACCATCACCTTATTCTCTTCACGATCAACAGGATGACTCCTCCCCTTCCACCAAAAACATCAATCATAAGAAAATAACCAGAAACCTTCACCTTATTCCTCCAGGCGAACTGGAGACTAAACTCAAAACAAAACTTCAACTTCCTCTCCCTCACAAAATGCTAACGATCTTTCTGAATACTACAACAAATCCATCATCGAGGTCCTTGACCAAATTGCCCGTGCCAAATCAAAATCACAAAGCAATATCTCTGCAAAATCCTGGTTTAATGCTGATCTCAACAATGAGAGATGCGCCCTTAGGATGACCGAAAGCACATGGAGACAACATCCCTCCTTCCCAAACCTTGCCCTCCTCAGAGCTGCTAGGGTTAATTTAAAAAAACACATCCACGGCCAAGGCCTTCTTCTTCCACGCCCAACTCAACCGAGCTAAGAATAGACCTAGGGAACCATTCAACATTATCAAAAATCAAACAGCTTCTGCTCCCCCCAAATTGTTTGACAATACCAAAAGATGTGAAGAAATTGCGAATTTCTTTTCTGATAAAATTTCCAAGATTGATCTTTCCTTTGCGGTTACTCCCCCACCACAGAGCTCCTCACCCCTCCATGTCCTCCCACCCAAGTTGCCTTTTTCACCTTTGCCCCCTCCAGACTCTGTTCTTCTCCCGCACACCGCGGCCCCCCTTGATCACCTCCTCACCAGCCCACAGCTGAAAAATAACGCATATTGGATTTACTTTTGCCCAGTTACCGAACGAGAAGTCCTCAAAATTATGATTAAGCTTAAACACTCCTCTCATACCTTTGACCCGCTCCCTGCCAACCTCGTTCAAGATTTGATGTATATCATTTCACCTTATTGGACTTTCATCATCAACTTCTCCTTGGCCTCTGGTTGTGTCCCTGTTTCCCTCCAGCTTGGCCAAATCTCGCCCACCCTCAAAAATGCTACTGTAGACCCTTACGACCTTAACAATTTGCGCCCTATCTCTAACCTGCCTCTTCTTTCCAAGGCCCTCGAAAAATGCATCTTACGACAACTGGACAAACACCTCGACTCATTCAACCTTTTTGATGCATTATAGTCAGGCTTCCGAAAGGGCTGTAGTACAGAAACTACGGTGCTCAACATGGTTGATGATATCCGTCACTCCCTCAACAAGGGGGGGGCTTCCCTTCTCATCCCTCTTGACCTCTCTGCTGCTTTCGATACTGCCAGCCATTCAGCCTTATTCAACACCCTCAAAGATCGGTTTGGCTTCGATGTTCCTGTTCTCGAATGGTTGACCTCCTTCTTTAAGCACAAAACCCAACAAATTAAAATCAGCAATTGCCTCTCTAAACCTATGCCTGTCTCTTTGGGTGTTCCCAGGGGTTTATTCTCCCCCCTTCTCTATGTAACCTCTTTATGGAGCACCTCACCCTCATTCTAAAGAAAATCGGTATCAACTAGCACCTCTATGCAGACGATACTCAACTTTACTATAAAATAAAATCACATGCAGACATTCTGCAACTAAATGAGACCCTAACTAAGATTCAGCAATGATTCCATCACAATCACCTGAAACTCAACCCTAAAAAAACTGGTCATTCTCTACGCCCCTAAAAACAACAGACTCCCCATTCAACACTGGCTCTCTGACCTCAAAGCTCTCAACTGCTCCTTGGCCACCTCGAGCTCAGTCAAATCTCTCGGAATAAGCATTGATCAAAACATCAGCCTTTCTCTCACACATAAAAAATGCAGCCAAATGCGCTCTCTTTTCCCTACATCACCTCAAGAAAATCAAACCCTTGATTCCTGTTGATGACTTTAAATCTGTTGTTTAATCATTAGTTCTCTCCAGATTAGACTATGGTAACGCCTTGCTCTTCCGAACACCCAAAGTCCACCCAAAGTCCTGAACCTCGCAGCCAGGCTTATTTCCGATTGCAAGAGGTCCGATCACCTCTCCCCCATCCTCAAAGATCTCCAATGGTTTCCTGTTGAAGGCAGATCCATCTACAAGACCGCGTTCATTACGCATAAAGCCTTGCCTCTTCAAACCCCGCTGAATCTCTCACAAAGACTTCACAAAGTGGGCTGCTCTAGAGAAATGAGGACCACCAATGCTCTTATACTGGTTTCTCCCTTGGTTAATAAGAAATCTACCCAATCATGCTCTTTCTCCGGTAATGCGCCTTCAATCTGGAATTCTCTCCCCAAAGATCTACGTTGCAACCCCTCATAGTTCAGCTTCAAAAGAGATCTGAAGCGACACCTCCTTCTCAAATACTGGGGTCCTTAATTCTGTCACCTTACAGTTGTCTCACATCCTGCCCATTATGGTGTTATGTTTCTCACCACATTATGCCTGACCTTCTACCCCTCCTCTCTTCTTCACATATACCTCCATCCTCCTTTTACCCGGTCTCATATATTCACTGCATAATCCTTCATGACATCTCCTCCCCCGTCTCCCTCCCCGGCTCCACCCTATCCCCATACCTTCACCCCACGTCCCCTGGCCAACCACACTTGCACAGATATCCCATACCTGGCTATGGACTAAATGTTACTTCTTATTTCCTTGTCTATGTATTTATTGTTCTTTACATTTTGCTCATATATTTTGCTTTTCCTTTGTGTACGAATGTAATACTGCATAGGGATGTATGACATTACAATGCATGCTTTTACATCGCATGCCTTTACAACGCTGTTTTTACAATGCATGCCTTTACAACGCATAGTGCTTTTGGGCGCTGGATAGTGAATTGTTTAATTTACTATTCCAACTCCGGTCCCCGTGGATAGTAGGGAAGGTGTTGGATAGTAAATTAAACCTATTCCCTATACTAGACCGCCCCCCAGCGCAATGCGTTGTAATGGTTTGCGTTGTAAAAGTTGCGTCGTAAAGGCACTGCTTGGTAAAAGTTGCGTTGTAAAGGTTGTTCACCACTGCATAGTGTTTCCACTTCCATCCCCTGTAAAGCGCTCTGATACCCTTGGGTCTAGTGAGCGCTATATAAAACCGTTAAAATAAATAAATAAATAAAGGCAGTAGTGCATTATAGCAGACCTGGGATAAGACTGTTACACTGCCTTTAGGATGTTTTCAAATTAGCCAGGTCAGAACAAGCAGCTTGCACATTTTTTTAAAACAGGCTAGGAAATCCCCAGTGGGACTACATGAATCTCTCCTATTGGATTGCCTAGAGAAATGTGGTTAGAACAGGGGAGTGATTGCTGGACTATATGCAGTAATACTTGCTAAACATTTCAAAAAACACTAAGAGATGACCTGTACTTGGCATGAAAAGTTGTCTTTGACCACCACTTCACGGAGAACTAGTCACAAATTGGTGAATCAAATGGGACACGACTTAGACAAGCTCCTCTGAAGATTTAGCCCCAGATTTGCTAAGGCTTTGCACCAACGCAAAACCACACATGGAGCGGCAAAGTCTCAGACAGTTTATGCTATCCTGCACAAAAGGTGTTTTTTAGCAGTGCAAAACATGTGTTTCATCCCTTTGCATCCCTTTGCATCAAAGGAACTTTCCTTGTGGGGATCAGCATAACTACCTACAGGTTTGACACAAATAGCCCTATCATGACTTTAGCGGTCCTTCAGAGGACCGTGCAAAACACCGTCTGTTGTAGGACTGCCAAAGCCGTGGTGCGACCACCTGCCAAATTAGGAGTTAAATTCTGGTCTGGTGGGTCAACCTGCAGCAGTCTGACAGTAGTTAGGCTAATAGGAGAGACTAACATCCAAACCGCCGCTCTCAGAGCACGACTGCGCCTTCCTGCAGAGTGTGGCATACCTGCACTGTCTAATAAGTCAGCTATGTTGCATGACACTTTGGATATGCCTGAGACTTCTCTATGCTGCAGATGGTGAAAGTGTGATAGTGAGAAACTGGTGCTCCACGTACCTCTGACACGTAGGGAATGGCATTGATTGCCACAAAATGGCATTCTCTGAGGATATGTTATATATACAGTGCAGGATCAAATGCCCACTACTGACATAATTGGTAGGAATTTGGGGAATCGGAGGTGAATGACCCTACTGGAAGAACATTGGGTTGAGAAGGTACTCCCTGATCATGAAATTAAGCCCCCTCCCATTTTTGTTCACTTGTTGTAGTTGTTTTTCATGCATGTGTGTACCACTCCTTATCACCACATTGCATCTACCTTATGCTGCTGTTTGGGCATGGGCCCACAAGGAAGTAAATCTGGAAGACATTTGGATGGGGCTGTGAGAAATTCATGATGCTAACCTGGAGCTGATTGGGATTCCTGTTGAAGAAGGGACTGCATAGGAGTTTATGATTCATCATTGACTCACCTATGATCAACCATATTTTGGAATCAACAGCCTATTTCTGACTTCCCATCACCTCCCTGCATCCTTTTACCTGTCCCCAATGTAACTCTGGTGCTCTCCACTCCTCTCCCTTATTTCTGCAGTTTTTTTTTTACATCTTCCTGGTGCTTGAATGTTAATTACACTTTTATCTCGTTATAAAGAATACGTACATATTTTCACGATGACAGCACATTCTACCTGATCGCTGAAGTTATTTTCTTTACCCTTTATCTTCGCTCTCTGCCCACTTTTCACTTCCAAGCCCCTATCGCTGTGATTAATTCCATGAGTATAATCATGAGTATTGTGATCAATTGTAAATACAATTGTTCGTATACTAGTATGAAAAGTCTGCATGGCTTCTACAGGTACTCTTATTTCTTTTTGAAGATATTAATTTAAAAAAATGTAAAAGCGGTGTGACATCTCAAAAGAAAAATGATTTTGCGGCCCAGTATTAGCCTTCTGAGATATGTGCCTAATATCCCATTCACTGATTCCCATCTCAACAAGTGCATGAGACCATAGTACCCCATCTCTCTCTCTCCCTATGTTTATATCTCTTTGGTGACCTGGTGGAACGCACCGGCCCCTACAGGCATTATATTTCAACACGTGGGCAGGAAGGAATATATGAGCAGAGAGGAACTGAACCATTGACAGTAAGAAGACAGGTTTAGAAATAATACCCATATGCACAAAAGGTTTATGGCAATGCCGAAGGGTGGCAAGTTTTAAAACAATGGCAAAATTAGTATTAGAACAGTTAACTCAGTGTTGTTAATCAGACTCAGGGTGACATAATGGATACTTGAATGTTATTCAACACTGAAATCATTAAGCAGAATGGTACCTACAATAGTGAGTTGTGCCAGAAACGTGGAGGTCTCCTGGCATAGAATTAGTGACCATATCAAGCAGGATTAGCCAACAATACCAATATCAAACATGATTCGAAATAATGGCAATGAAATATAAGCAAGAATCACTGCATCAGGCAACAATGGCCAGCTGAAAAGATTAGGATTTACTCTAACCTTGCAGGCAACCATGCTGGTGCATCGTTGCTGGTACCAACAGATGTACTCACACATTTCGATCCCACACTCAGACCCTCACACCCACGAACTGCTACATACACTGATACATCCACATACAGAGCCACCAAATAAAGGCCCACATATTCACACAAATACCTACATATGTAAGCACACCCATACACATAAACAACCCCATGCAGAGAAGCACTCACAGTCTAAATAATCACAGCTTTGGCCAATCTTTTGACCATTCCCATTGTCAACAGTGGTTCTGCAGAGGGAAATATTGGTTCCATGTTCTACAGTATGCATTTGGTATGGGAATGCACTGGAAAGTGGTCACCATTTCTTATCTGATGAATCTTTTTGGTTGGCTGAGAGGAAAAAAGGAGTCAACATTTAATCAAACAAAGTAAAGTTTGTGTAGCTCATTTGACAACACAATAAGTGCCAGGAATCTGCAATTAAAGTTAAGCACGTTTATTTCAAGGTAATAATCAATGTAGTAAATACACAAATTAGGAACACATTAGAAAATTAAAGAATTATAACAAGGAAATTAAGTCTTCAAAGCGAATTTTAGCTCAATAATATAAAGCATACAATAAATGCAGTCAGAACAATACAGATACTTAGAAATAGAAATCGGTGTTCCTTTTAGAAACTCTGCTCCTTCTTCCTAAACATGAATGGATTTCTGAATCTAAATTGTGACCAGGTCATAGGGAAAGGTCTCAAAGAAATTCAGGAAAGCCGGAAGGTGTCAGCATAGTGAAGATTTCAGTAAATATTGTAAATGAAACAAGTGTTTAGAATAAAGCCAAACACTCGCAAGAAGTAAGAAAGCATCAAGGTCTGTACCTCTCGAAATCCAAATGAATCTGCTTTGAACACTAACATTGTATCCATTAATTAAAACACACAAGTACTCCAATAGCAGCCATTTCTATTTAGGCCTTTAGTCAAGCTAACTTTAGTCAAGCATTTCAATGTGCACTTCGAATACATGATTATAGCTGCATGTACAACTTCAAAAACAAGTATAACAAGCATTTACAATGCAATAGGTCTCGCAGCATTAAAATTTGAGTTACTGGCATTGTAAATGACAATGCTTTGCATTAAATTTATTTTTTGAATTTGCAATTGGTATGTTTAGAGATAATTGGGGGGGTGGGGCCACTGTTCAACAGCTGACTAGCAAAGAAATAAAGGTTTTTACAATGGCCAAGGGACAAAAACAACAATGTGGAAAAGGTTCATTTTCGTTTACTTAATGCAATTTTATATAGCGCGGACTTTGCTAGAAGGCGTCAGAGCGCTTGGCATGGGAACCTGTTGCAAAACATAAGGATTTAGGATTGCACGCATTACGTAAAGATACAAACAGAATTACAAATTGTGTAAGAGGTGTTGGGGAGCTCTGGGCTCCTTCTTTGGCATTTCCCGTTCATTTTCGTTACTTAATGCAATTTTATATAGCGCGAACTTTACCCGAAGGAGTCAGAGCGCTTTACTTAAGAGACTGTGGCAAAGATAGGGACTTAGGATTGGATGCGTTGCATAGACATACAGGCAGAATTAAAGGTTGCAAGTGTGCGAGTTGTAAAGTCACGCGGGGAGTGGGGAGACTCGCTCACAGAATGAGTCATTGCCCTTTATATGTCTCTGGCGGGCCGGATGATTCTGTGTGAATGGTTGGCTCGGGGGTTTAAAGCGGGCTTTACATGTATTTACACAATATATTGTGTTTAGATCAACACCAAAAAGTGCCCAGTGCACTCGCATCCCTAAAGGGGCCGGATGGTGCATTTGGTTCGGTTTATTTTATTTTATTTAATGCATTTTTATAAAGCGCGCACTTTACCCAAAGGTGTCGGAGCGCTGTACAATAGAACCCGTTACGTTACATGAGAGAACTGTTGCAGGAAATAGAACAAACAAAAATAGCATGAACAGACTGTATAAGGAAAAGTAAGAATAAATATGACAAATTAAATAAATAAATAAACAAATTGTACCAGCCTCCTTCGGCGTGGTTCCACGGCTCGTGTGGTAACATCATGGTGGGGCCGCCTCCCTTGACCACGCCCCCTCCCGTGCTCCATGCTGTAGGCCAGTAGAGCGAATGTAAACCATGGCCGACAAAATGGCGGCCGCGGCCAGGAACATGAGTGCATCCTCTGGGTTGCAAGCGTCCGGCGGGTCAGGCTCCGCGAATGCGAGTGGTGCCGAGCCTGGAGGTCATGCTGGCCTCCGGGATCCTGGCGGTGGTGGCAGAGAGCCGCCCAGAGCTGACTGGAGGGGCAAGCAACTGCGTAAAGTGCGGAGCATGGACTTGGATAAGCCCTGGACCCTACAGATGCCCCGCTGTTCTTCCTGTCCGGTGGAGGCAGATTCCAGCCCGTGCTCCCGCAAGCCGGACGTGGAGCTCGACACCGAGGACTGTGCCGGGGGGCCGGCTCTCACAGGAACGTAAGAAGCGAGCGGCGCAAGCGAGTCTGCTGTGGCCGGGGGAGCGTGTGGTTAGGGGGTGCGGACAGTGTGAGGCGCTAAAGTAATGTCAGTGAGCGGCCCTAGTGTGGCATCGGACAGTGTGAGCTGCTCATGGAGGCTCGCATAGACTGGGAAGAGGGGTCTCATTGTGGGGTACTGATTGAAGAGCGATGGGTGCTGGAGGGGAGAGCAGACAGTGGGGACTACTTTGGGGTAACGGACTGTAATCAGTGCGCTTGTGTGTATGTGTGTGGCGGCGGGGGGCGGGGGTGTGTGGTGAAGTCAAACACGACTCACCCCGTCCTTATCGACATTTAAAAAGAAAACCTGCAATTCCCACTCCATATCAAACAACGCTCCCCACGCCATGTACAGCGTTTCCCACCACGCTATGTTTTTTTATTAAAACAAATACAGACATCATAGCGCCTGCCTACTTGTATGCATTGAACCCGCAAAACGCATTTAGCCCGTAAAACTGAACAAATATACTGCACTCCCCACGCCATGTACATCGTTTCCCACCACGCAATTTTTTTGTATGAAAAAAAAAGACATTACGAGCTTGGTGCGCACACACACTGGTAACCATTTTTTTGGAAAACGTTCGTTTGTATCAAAAAAAGTTTGTAAGTTATAACGTAGGCAGCTATACTGTACACCGCCGAAATTTAAATGTGCACAACATATTTCAAATATGCATGTACATTAAAAGATTACATAATGTACATTGTGTTTTTTAAGTAATAAACGCATTGAGCCCACAAAAGTGAATGAACAAATATACCGCGCCCCCAACACTAGTAATATAGCGCGCCTGCCTACTTATACGCATTGAGCCCGCAAAACCCATTGAGCCCACAAAAGTGAACAAATATACCGCGTCCCTAACACCAGTAATATAACACGCCCCCCACGCCATGTACAGCGTTTCCCACCATGCTATTTGTTTATATGAAAAAATTACAAAGACATTACGAGCTTAGCGCGCACCCACCCCGGTAACCATGTTTTTTCAAACAAACGCGTTGCTTCAGATTGTTACCAAACAGAAAACAAGACAAATACACACCAAATGTCCCGTGTGTCACCAATATGCTCGAGTGTAAGGGGTGGGGGTTTTGGTGAGGTGGGGGAAGCAGGAGGGAGGCTGGGAAGCGCTTTGCAGATTCTCCAAGCGTGTTAAGTGAACTGGCAGATTTATGATGGTCCTTGGAAGCAGGGGCTTTAAATCCCTAAACCACGCCGTTTTTTTTCTCACTGTATAAACGTAGGTTTTGTCTCTAGAAAGAAAGTGGCTTTGAAGCCCCCCCTGGAAGCCTGCGCGAGCCTACTTGCTTCAAGTCCCCAGATCGGGCTATTTAGCAGCACTTAACAAGCCATTTAAGTCAAGCTTCCTTAGTAACTAACAGACGCATCGACGCCAGCCCCTTTCGAATACCTCCCCCACAAATAAATGAACATGTAATGCGCGCCCGCCACTTCACGCCGTACATCAATCCCCAAATCCCAGACGCATTGACGCCAGCCCCTTAAAGCGAAAAAAATGACTGAAGCAACCGCCCGGCCCACGTTAAAAAAAAGCCACACACATTAGATGCAGTCAAAGCGCGCTCACGAGGTCAAAAGGCACTCCACATGAACAACTACCAGACCCATTGACGCCTGCACTTTCAAAGTGAAACTGACTAAAGCAAGCGCCCGGCCCACGTTAAAAAAAAAAGCCACACACATTAGATGCAGTCAAGGCGCGCTCACGAGGTCAAATCTCCAGCAGGAGAAGCTCGTAACAGTCTGTCTACAGCAGAAGAAATTCGTAACAGTCTGCTGTCCACATTCCCCTACATTCCCCAGAAAGTGGCGACATAAGTTGTCTCCCTAGACAGCAAAAGCTTCGCTTTTGCTTTCGTCTAGGCGAGACCTAAAAATGACTAAATGTGTTCATGGTAACCATATGCAATGTGCTTTCACATAAATGCAATATGACTTGAGATATCAGTGTAATTTTAAATGAAAACTACAATTCTTCATGGTTAGCTAAACATTAATATGCACACAGTTTATGAATCTCTAGTTTAATGCAGGGAATGCATTACATTTAAATGCTTCACTTCACATTAAGAAACTTAGAAACACACGGGGTCGATTCCGATCCGGTAAAAAAAACGTCCATACGAATCGTATCCGGAGCCCTCTCCGTACGACTCGTACACACGCCGTACGACCCAACGAGTACGATCCGGACCAGGGCATCAGGGATGCGATCCGTACGGTCCACATCAGGTAAGGGCGATTCGTACGGAAAAGCGCACAATCACATACACACCGTACAGTGAGTACCCCCCATGATCGCAGGGGTACGCCCCGTACACCCAGCGTACATGGGGTACGGTGCATACCCCCTATTATCACAGGGGTACGCCCCGTACACCCAGCATACATGGGGTACGGTGCATACCCCTGCGATCATGGGGGTATGCACCGTACCCAGGGGGGGCCGTTCCGTACCTGTTACGGCGCAAACTCTGCTTTTACGGTTGTTTTCAGCTCCCGTAAAAAAAGGGTCATATGGTGCGTACCCGACACGTATCGTGCTTGCTGGGTCGTATAAACCAGCCGCGAGCCGTACAGATGTCGCGTACAGTGGGTTCCGACGGAGACTCATACAGGGATTCGAGTCGTACGGTCTCTGTACGATTCGTATGGTGTCCGGCTCCTGGTACGAATCGTACTTCGACGTACGTACGCGGGACGTTGCAGGGTACGATTCGTACGGGAAAAATGCTCCGAACAGTTATTCGGAGCGGTTTTTCCCAAATCGGAATCAACCCCACAGTGTATATTGTCAAGTGCACATAAAATATGCACTTCTGTGATGTGTTAGGATAGACCCTAAATTGCCCTGTTCCAATCTTCCCTCTGATGGCGAATTTAGCCATCACAATCAAGATATTATTCTCATCAGATGGACAAGTCAAAACCTATTGAGTCTCATAAACGTTTGTCTGGACTCTTTAAGATTTTGTATGTAATTATAATATCTACACTGACTCTCCACCAATTCTACACCTGCTCTCTTTCTTGTTACTCCCTTCCTTACTCGTGCACTCTTATACCCCTTAAAGATCAAAACCAGAAATATTGCACAAAGAGTAATTATCACAAGGGGCTTCAAAATGGAACCCAATATTCCACTCCCCAGGTTTCAAATGATTTGCTAACTGCGGCAAATCAATTTCTAATGGCTTCCCAAGCACCTTTCCATTCTAACTCCTTCAAAACTTCCTTCCAATCAGTAATGTTCTTGATATATTTCCCCAAGTCTTTGCTCTTGTCAAGACTGGAAGCACAGCATTGCTGGACCTTTATCATCTTGCAACTCCACCCTCTTTTACGAGGAGGATGTCTAAAGCAAGTTGATTATGTAAAACCATGAATCTTATACCTATCTTTTCAGTATCTAGAACCAATAAAGTTCTGGCTGTGCTGGTGGACAGTTTATCCGCTTTAGTGGACAATTTTCTAATCTTGATGTCGTTCAAAACCACACCTACAGATAGGATCATTACACCAAAAATATTTTTCACAATTTTAGTACCACTACTACTGCTTTTAGTCCTAGGATTCACTTCCCACACAGGATCATTAAAATGTTCCACACTATTTTTAGAAAAAACAATCCTAAATAGCATATGCCATACCAACCTTGAGGTAATTTGAACTACGCATGTCTCTACAAGTTTAATATGCTCCAGGAATCACAGGATCCTCAACCCCTATGAATAATGGCCAATTTCCCACATATTCAAAAGTATGGTCACATTCACACTTTCTCATATTTTTTGTGTGAGCTATGGTTCTACCTGTAAGTATACATAATTCCCTTCATGTTTCCAATCTAAGGTATATGCTGCCTGATTTCCTGTCACTATATTCTCTATTTCTTCTTTAGCCCACACATTTTTATTCTTTACGTCATTCTCTGATTTTAACCCACCCTCCATATCACTCCTCCTATCTTCAACAAGATTAAAAAATGTCAATATCTGTGAAAGCACAAGTCATGTTGTTCCTCTGAGCATAAACAGTGTCTAGTATCATTGTAGGTTCAAAGAAATAATCGGCTATCTCCATTTCTTGTGCATTGGGGTGATGATTTAAATGCTTAATCATGGCAACTTCTAAATGAACTAAATCATAATTTGAAAACTAATACTGGAAATGACCTAGTCCACACAAAAGTGTAATCAAAAGACTACAAGTGACACCATATGACAAAGGAATATTATGGGAAGTGGTATCCTCTGCAGCTGGAGCAGGTAATTGCATGCAGACGTAGCAATCCCTGGCATTCCATAGTGTCAATGAACGTATACAGCAATTTAAAATTTGCATCTGATGAAAAATCTCCTCTTGATGAATCTACGTTCAATTCTTTAACATCAAGTGAATGTGAACTATCGTCAATAGGAAGTGGGGTTTAAGGGCAATTGTAGGCCTAGTCTCCACTAAACTAGAAGATGTAGGTCAATGCAACTCTGCAAGTAAAACAATTAGTACTGCAACTACAACTGTCAACACACCTACTAATATGTGCCTACGCCTACCATGGGTATTAGTTTCCATTACTTATCTAAAATCAGACCGTTGGGTGGAAAGTAGCAGCAGCAGAGTCCTCTCTGTCTGTTTCCAGCTGTGTAAATGGCAAAACAAAGTTCAAATAATGAATAATGAAGCTATTTACAAAGTGTTCATGAGTATTTCCTAGCCCTACTCTGTGTTTTTCTAAATGACATCCTTATGCTCTTTCAGCAGCCTTGGACTTAGGTAATCTTCCTATTTCTTTACAACAAAGTATATTTAAATGACTCTAGTAAATATACAGTTCACAGTTCAGTGAAATCAGGTCAATGAGATTTCAGGTCAGTCTTTTCAGTGGCAAAGTGAGTTCAAGACGCAGTTCAGCCACAATATTTAGCTCAAGGCGGCTAAGTTGGAATTGCCTTTTTAACCTTGAGCTCCCAAAGTACTCTCTCCCTCTGTCATCAGTAGCAAAGTATGTCCACTCAGGAGATGCATACATTTGATAGGGTGCTCTAGCTCTTTTCGATCTCCAGAGTGCAAGTCCTTCTCCTTCACTGTCTCTCAGGCCAGAATACTCAGCATCCTCTGGAATGGTGTGATGCACATGCTCCTCCGGAAGACTCGCGCTCTCTCTCTCTCGCTTTCTTGGCCAAGGCTCTCCAGCTCTCACCCGCCTTCCTACAGCACTAGGCCCTTCATCAGGGTCTGAATCTGTTTTAGAAAAGGGGGGTGGTGATGGATAGAGTTTCTGAATGATGCAGAATACTCTTACCAAGTCAATAGATCATGGTTTTAATCCATCACCGTTTTTTAGCTCACTGCACCATCCCAGCTCAGAACCTGGCTATATGCAAATTAGTCTGTTCCTGTCCCAGTGCATGATGGGAACAGGGCAAACCAAACTACCAAGCCAATTCTTATACTGGGAAGGAAACAAGCTTCCGGGGACCGGTTTCTGGCATCACAGCCTTCTTCGGCCCGGCTTGCTTGAATCCTGATGGTGCAATGAGCAAGGGACTCACGTCTGAGTATACCCTCCCACACATAGTGTGGATAAAACCGATTTTGGAAAAGGGGGGTGGTGATGGACAGAGTTTCTGAATGATGCAGAATACTCTTACCAAGTCAATAGATCATGGTTTTAATCCATCACCGTTTTTTAGCTCACTGCACCATCCCAGCTCAGAACCTGGCTATATGCAAATTAGTCTGTTCCTGTCCCAGTGCATGATGGGAACAGGGCAAACCAAACTACCAAGCCAATTCTAATACTGGGAAGGAAACAAGCTTCCGGGGACCGGTTTCTGGCATCACAGCCTTCTTCGGCCCGGCTTGCTTGAATCCTGATGGTGCAATGAGCAAGGGACTCACGTCTGAGTGGACCCTCCCACACTTAGGGGCCCATTATGATAGAGGATTTTCCGCCTCCTCCGGGCCGGCGGAAGCCACTGCCGGCCCGGAGGAGGCGGAAAATCCTCTGCGGAGTCACCAAAGACCCACCGCCGCATTACGATGGCTGGTGGGTCTTGGATTCTGTCCGCTGCTTTTCCGCCACGGTCGGATTACAACCGCGGCGGAAAAGCTCTCCTTTGGCTGGCAGTGTCTATCAGACACCGCCAGCCAAATTAGGAAGCATTAGTAAACATGCTTTTCCGCGGCGGTTTTTCCGCCGTGGAAAAGCATGTGTACTTTTGCTTTTGGGGGCCCGTTGCGGGCCCCCAGGGCGTAGGCGGGGGGGGTGCCATAGGGGGTACCTATGGTACCCCCCAGCATTTACATGCACAAAGCGGCAGGCACCGCGCGGTGCCTGCCGCTTTGTGCATGTAAATGTTACACATGCACTTTTAACATTGCGGCGGGTGCTGCTTGAAGCAGCACCCGCCGCAATGTTAAATATCCAGGATGTGACCGCCGGGGTGGCGGTCACATCCTGATTTGCACGGAGGGACCTCCGCAGTCCATGCGGACGGTCCCTCCACCTCTGGGATGGCGGACGGACGCAAGTCCGTCCGCCATCCTAATCGGCCCCATAGTGTGGATAAAACCGATTTTGGAAAAGGGGGGTGGTGATGGACAGAGTTTCTGAATGATGCAGAATACTCTTACCAAGTCAATAGATCATGGTTTTAATCCATCACCATTTTTTAGCTCACTGCACCATCCCAGCTCAGAACCCGGCTATATGCAAATTAGTCTGTTCCTGTCCCAGTGCATGATGGGAACAGGGCAAACCAAACTACCAAGCCAATTCTTATACTGGGAAGGAAACAAGCTTCCGGGGACCGGTTTCTGGCATCACAGCCTTCTTCGGCCCGGCTTGCTTGAATCCTGATGGTGCAATGAGCAAGGGACTCACGTCTGGGTATACCCTCCCACACACAGTGTGGATAAAACCGATTTTGGAAAAGGGGGGTGGTGATGGACAGAGTTTCTGAATGATGCAGAATACTCTTACCAAGTCAATAGATCATGGTTTTAATCCATCACCGTTTTTTAGCTCACTGCACCATCCCAGCTCAGAACCTGGCTATATGCAAATTAGTCTGTTCCTGTCCCAGTGCATGATGGGAACAGGGCAAACCAAACTACCAAGCTAATTCTTATACTGGGAAGGAAACAAGCTTCCGGGGACCGGTTTCTGGCATCATAGCCTTCTTCGGCCCGGCTTGCTTGAATCCTGATGGTGCAATGAGCAAGGGACTCACGTCTGAGTATACCCTCCCACACATAGTGTGGATAAAACCGATTTTGGAAAAGGGGGGTGGTGATGGACAGAGTTTCTGAATGATGCAGAATACTCTTACCAAGTCAATAGATCATGGTTTTAATCCATCACCGTTTTTTAGCTCACTGCACCATCCCAGCTCAGAACCTGGCTATATGCAAATTAGTCTGTTCCTGTCCCAGTGCATGATGGGAACAGGGCAAACCAAACTACCAAGCCAATTCTTATACTGGGAAGGAAACAAGCTTCCGGGGACCAGTTTCTGGCATCACAGCCTTCTTCGGCCCGGCTTGCTTGAATCCTGATGGTGCAATGAGCAAGAAACTCACGTCTGAGGAAACCCTCCCACACATAGTGTGGATAAAACCGATTTTGGAAAAGGGGGGTGGTGATGGACAGAGTTTCTGAATGATGCAGAATACTCTTACCAAGTCAATAGATCATGGTTTTAATCCATCACCGTTTTTTAGCTCACTGCACCATCCCAGCTCAGAACCTGGCTATATGCAAATTAGTCTGTTCCTGTCCCAGTGCATGATGGGAACAGGGCAAACCAAACTACCAAGCCAATTCTTATACTGGGAAGGAAACAAGCTTCCAGGGACCGGTTTCTGGCATCACAGCCTTCTTCGGCCCGGCTTGCTTGAATCCTGATGGTGCAATGAGCAAGGGACTCACGTCTGAGTATACCCTCCCACACATTGTGTGGATAAAACCGATTTTGGAAAAGGGGGGTGGTGATGGACAGAGTTTCTGAATGATGCAGAATACTCTTACCAAGTCAATAGATCATGGTTTTAATCCATCACCGTTTTTTAGCTCACTGCACCATCCCAGCTCAGAACCTGGCTATATGCAAATTAGTCTGTTCCTGTCCCAGTGCATGATGGGAACAGGGCAAACCAAACTACCAAGCCAATTCTTATACTGGGAAGGAAACAAGCTTCCGGGGACCGGTTTCTGGCATCACCCCCTTTTGTACTGAATCTGTTTTAGGCAACACCACAGGATGAAACTCTCCAGCCTTGACTTCAATTGTTGACTCATCAAGAGCCCACTTAGGCCGACCATGTGCTGTATCAGGCTTTTTGTGGTCCCCTTCAGCTTCTCTAACCTGTTTCCCATTTCTCTCAGTTACATCTGGCACTTCTGGTAGAGGTGCTGTCACATCATTAGGGGGACACTCTACTCTGCCAGTATGGGCAGCATGGATCAAGTTTGGGAAACCTCCTCACTTGACGGCAGTGGTTGTTACCAAAATAACCTGGTAAGGACCAAGCCAACAAGGTTCCAGGCATGTTTTCTGAACATGTTTCTTCGCCAGGACTGAGGTCATGGCACTGCTTCTCATGTGATGGGGTGGTGGCAGCTTCAGCCTGGTGAGATACAAAATGCGCCACATCGGCCAGCAGGTGCAGTGAGTAGTGACATGAGATCCAAAAGCTCTAGGCACCCCACTAAACACATAAAATTGCTATATTTTACT
Organism: Lissotriton helveticus; assembly: GCF_964261635.1. NCBI lineage: Eukaryota > Metazoa > Chordata > Amphibia > Caudata > Salamandridae > Lissotriton > Lissotriton helveticus. Next base: position 995,950,696 of record NC_136072.1, read on the forward strand.
ACTAAACAGGCGGTCACAGGTGCAGTGAACTTGCAAACAACAGGGTCATGATTTGAGTGGTGCAGCAGGTGCAGTGGCACTGAGTCAAAAAGTTATCAGAACTCCTCTAAACATCTAATATTGCTATATTTTACTACTAAACAGGCAGCCACAATTGCAGTTACCTTGCTGTTGAAAGAGACTTGATTTAAATGGTGCAGCAGGTCCAGTAGCACTGGGGCCAAAAATTGTCATAACTCCACTAAACACCTAATATTGCTATTTTTTACTACTAAACAGGCAGACACAAGTGCAGTTATCTTGCAGGCAACAGGGTCATTATTTGAATGGTTCAGCAGGTGCAGTGGCACCGACTGCAAATGTTGGCAAAACCCCTCTAAACACCTAATATTGCCACATTTTACAACAAAACAGGCAGTCATAAGTGCAGTTATCTAGCAAGCACTAGGGTCATGATTTCAATGGTGCAGCAGGTACAGTGTCACCAGGACCAGAAGCTCCAGGCACCACAGTAAGCATCTAATATTGCTATATTTTCTTTCTAAACAGCCAACCACAAGTGCAGTCACCTTGCAGATACCAGGGTCATGATTTGAATGGTGCAGCAGGTGCAGTGGCAATGGGACCAAAAGCTCTGAAGGACCCTCCTAAAACAAGATTATTGTTAAATGTTACTACTAAAGCAGACAGTCACAAGTGCATTTCTCTAGCAGACAAGAGAGTCATTATTTGAATGGTGCAGCAAGTGTAGTAGCACCGGGACCAACACCTCTAGGCATCCCACTAAACACCTAGGGCCTCATTTATGAAAAGTGGCCTCATTTATGAAAAGTGTTGCATTGCTGTGGGAAAACAGCAAAGCAACACTTTTCATATGGCCATTCTTGCGACACCATGGATGTGCTGTATTTACTGTACGGCGCTCCATGTCGCAAGGATTTACAGATACGTCAGTGTTCCTGAGGTATCTGAAGGCACAAAATTGACACACTGTTGGAGTGTGTCTGAAAACAGACGCAACTCCAGCAGTGTGCCCTTTCCCATGTGAAAGGGCCTGTGTCACTCCTTATGCCTTACGCTTCAAGCAGGCGTAAGGATTTGACGCAGTGGCATCCTAGAAGTGGCGTAGTGAAATCTCACAGATATCACTGTGCCACTACTACAAGGCTTTTTTGCAGGGGAACGCCCACCCTGCATACATTTTACCTGATGCTGATATAATGTAGCACAGGGGTTTACAAAGTAACATATCTGCCTAGAAGCCTCACTTTGTAAATAGGGCGCATGGTGGCACATATTTTACGCAGCTACAGTGTCACAAAAAGAGACGCAACCGTGGCGTAAAGGCCTCATAAATAATATATTTGACTACTAAACAAGCAGTCACAAGTTTAGTTACCTTGCAGACAACAGGGTCATGATTTGAATGGTGCAGCAGGTGCATTGTCACCAGGCCCAAAAGTTGTCAGAACTCCTCTAAACACCTGATAATGCAATATTTTACTACTATACATGCAGTCAATATTGCTGTTATCTTGCAGTTAAAAGGGGCTTGATTTGAATGGTACGGCTGGTGCAGTGGCACCTGGACCCCACTAAATGCAGAATATTGCTAGATGTTACTACTAAACAGGCAGTCACAAGTGCACTTATCTAGCAGGCACTAGGGCCGTGATTTCAATGGTGCTACAGGTGAACTGTCACCTAGGCCAAAAGTTGTCAGAACTCCTCTAAATACCAAATATTGCTATATTTAACTACTAAATAAGCAGTCACAAGTGCAGTTACCTATCGAGCACTAGGGTCATGATTTCAATAGTACAGCAGATGCAGTGACACAGGGGGGCCAAAGCTCTAGGAACCCCTCAAAGCACCAAATATTGCTATATTTTACTACTAAATAGGCAGTGACAAATGCAGTTATCTCCCAGGCACTATGGGCATGATTTGAATGGTGCAGTTGGTTCAGTGGCACAAGGCCCACAAGTTGTCAGAACTCCTCTAACCACATAATATTGTTATTACATCAACTAATTTTATTATTTCCTTCTTTCATTTTTCAAAATATTGCTATTATTTACCCACCTATACGACTAGTAATAGCACAATCTATTGCTTCTTTATACATAAACATGTCATAACACTTTAACAGACTTTCTGTAACTTATATTGTATAACTCCTCAGCAGGCTACAACTTACAACCAAAACATTTTTTTATTCATCACATAGGTGAAACCTAATGCATTTACCAATTCTTGTTGCTTTTGCTTCTTTTTCTTTTGCAGCTTTTGCACCTGTGACACTCATTCCAGTAGATCAATCAGACTGATGACATCCCAATACCCTTAGCAGGTACCTTGCATGATTTTTGTGCATTAGGGCCTTACTCAACTACAGCTTTTATGTATATGACTGCCCTATAGGTTGAGCAGGCATCTCGTATGGGACATACTTCAAGTACAATTTTCATGCAGTCAGCTTCACAATCAGTGCATAATTTGTAAAAGAATAGGTGCCAAGGCCCAAAATGCTACACAGATGTCCACGGCCAGGGCTATCAAAGGTAGAAGTGCTGAATACCAAGCTTTCAGACTCTTGATTCCACCTCATGAGTCTTTATACCAACACCGGACACTCCCTGCCTCTTTATTTCTAACTTTGTCTTCCTCCTTCTCTCCCTCTTTCCGTGTTTTTCTCTCTCTTGCTCCAAATTAAAGTCTGACAAAGAAACATAAGTGCAGGCTCCCAGGAATAGGTGCCGGTGCATCCACCAGCTCAAATTAAGCACTGCTCCCAATACATTCAGCAGGTATCTCGCCCAGTCTTAATTCACATAAAATGCAAACAATTTTGCGTACAGTTCTCTGTGTTACGCGTGGATAAAATGATGCAATTAAGCACACTGCTAGTTGGGCCAGGGTGTACATTCAGTTTTTATGGTCTGGCTTAATAGCACAGCTGCTGGCAGACAATTATGGGAGTGACACTAGAGATGGACTTTTGCTCTGCCCACATGTGAGTTGCCAGGAGTACATGTTTTGATTGGGCAGAATTTGTGTGCTTCCACAAAAAAGGTTCTTACTCTCTGCACAGCTTTGATCATTTTATTTATTTATCCAACAGCCTAAGTTTGTACTTTCAGGGGCACAGACATGACATTGGAATGCTATTAAAGTGTCTAAGATGACTAGATAATGTATTTGATTTTTCTTTGCAGGAACACAGATAGTCATTTACGTACATGGATTTTTGGGTTTGGCTTGACAATATAACTGTCACCTGACATTTTAATCTTCAACAATATTATTCTTCAGTTCTTTGCTTCCACACAAATACATATATCTATTCCCATGCTGTTTACATATAATTTTCACATTACCATTGAACATTCCTTTAAAGCCAGACCTACTGCCTTTGCCAGTGCTTGTTTTGCTTAAAACGAATAACTGTATCAGAGCATGCCTTTGTCTAGAGACCAAAGGCAGATTTTGACGGCACAGGCTTGCGGTGGATAAAGGTCTGCAAGAGATAAAAACAGAAGTTATTTGCTCAATTAGTTTGAGTGGGTGGTTCTAGCTCTCTGTCCGTCTATGGAGGAAACACAACTGCCAGACGTCATTAAGTTCACACTGCTTGAACCGGTGATACAGGTAAGTGTGTGTATAAGCGAATTCCACTTGTGGCTGGTATTTCACATTCAATTAAACTCAAGGGCGGAAAAATCAATAACTGCCTTATATAATGCCTCCCTTAATATGCAGGGTTTAGTGGCAGGCTTTCATTCGAAGGCGGCATTCTCCAGTCGCGAGGATCAGGCATTAAACACATAAACAGGCACCATCTGTTTAATTGCCACATAAAACTAACCGCGCGCTCAAGGTGTCTTATGGTTCACACACTTCATTACCTCAGTTCCGGGCTGTCTCGGAGCAAGACAGACGGCTCTGCTCCCCGAGTCATGTCGCAGAAAGTGAAGGCTATCCTGTTGTGGGCGGTGTGAAAGTGTATATCGCAAGTGAACACAAAATGCAAACTGTCTTTTTCACACAGTGTACTTCCTGTTCATACATTTCGGTAAAGGCTCAAAGCAGGGGGGCAGGGGAGTGGATAACAACATTTTACGGGAGGTCGAGTCTGCCCTGGCTGGAGGCAGCCCCTCACTGTTTTGATGTGTCAACTGTTCCATATTTACAATAAGTAGAACACTGTCATCTTAAAATAAACCTATGGACTCTTTTTTTTACATGTGCATTCTGGCGAGCCACTATAAGAAAATCACGTGACATCCCGCTCGTTATAATTTATTACAGGTAACTGGACATTGAACGACAGGCCTGCTCTATACAACACCTAGAATACATTACATTTATTCAGCGTGGCCTATTACCCGTGAGGGTAGCCAGGCGCAGGAGGAGATTAAGTAATTTGCCCAGAAACACAGGATGTTGAGCAGACGTCGAGACTCGAAACCGGACTCCCAGCGCCTGAGTCGGCCGCTCTGGCTACTGTACCACACCCTGTCTGTCCACAGTGGGGGCAAGGGATCCATTCATCTAGCTTCAAAGGTTCCCCGCTACGTGAAAGTGGCACCCTGCCTGTCAGGCTTCCGCTGTCTGTATCTGAGGGTCTGGTGGAGGCGCAATGCAGGTGTGTCTACAGGCTCACCTCACCCTTACCATGACCTCCTCCTCGGGAGAATGGACCTTTTCAGTGAACAGTGAAGGATTCTCACGGCGTGAAAGTTTGCACCCACCTCCTGCTGCCTCTCACAAGTCAGTGAAACATATGCAGCTAACATCCAATCCACTTTGGCCTTTTCAGTGACAAAGTAGAAACATTGCACCTATTTTCGTGACGATTTGCTTTATGGTAAGCATGCTAACATTTGTTTATGTTTATTACTTGGTATCATGCCCTTACCTGGCCATAGGGCTCCTTGGAGACGTTTAATATCCTTATATTGTCAATCTGGTGTACATCTTCTCCTATGATGAAGTTGTTCACTTTGAGATTCTTTAAGGGCGCACCAGAGAGTCCCCCCCTCCCCCGCAGTCCTCGTGGTACGAGGGGTCCCTCATGCCTCGCCACATTGAAGGGGGCCTCTCTGCCCTCACGGATGTATGATTTGCTGCCGTTAGGGCTAACAGGCCCCTACAAAGCACAACAGGTGCTTTTTAGCTTCATCCTTTCTTTGGGCAGGTGGCAGACACTGCCTTGACATCTCAGGAAGGAAAAAAGAAACAAAGCTGTAACTAGAAGGTTTTGACATCTGGCGCAATGTTTGAGACTAAGTGACCGAGGAGCTGAGAGGTAGAATGAGTCAATGCCTCTGATATACTGACAGAAGACAAGTATGCTCTCATAGGAATCAAATTATGTTCAAGTGGTATGCCGCGTCCAAAGATGTCCTATGTTTGAAATCAGAAAGTATTTTTTTATGATTTTTAAATGAAATATGGTATATGTTAGTCATGCCTATCAGTATTCCTGAAAACAAAAATAAATGCATAGATATCATGGAAGAGATCTTGTTTTTGTCAGTTTCCTAAATATACACGGCAGTGAAAATAAATGTGCCCAATAACACAACATTTAGAGCAGCTGTAGAAATCCACTTCCGCCCATTTATCATCATTGCCGATGAGTTATTTTTTGGCCTTCACGTCTCTGTGAGGTGAGGGGCCCTCACAGAGACAGCAGATCGTGCAGGAGGGGGCCCTTATGTTTTGTTACCATTGATCTTTTTATGGGGTTTAGTTAAGCCTGCAACTCTGCCCATAGTCTGTCCACTTTCTCTCCTGAGCCTGCCTTCAACTGCACCCTAATGCAGGGTAAATTGAAAACAGAAGAAGCCCACTCTCTTACATCGGATTGTGTAGCGTTGAAAGGCACTATTGTCATCACAAGCATTCAACAGCACAAATAACACAAAATAGAGTATAATAGAGAAGTTTAACAAGCATGTATGCCATGAGTGCCCATCTAAGATAGCACCAGGAAGGCTGTTACTGCATTCCAGATTTGTGTTGCAATAATCAATAAGCCATGACTGCAACTGGAAAATGTGGATGCTAAGATGCTGAGTGCAAGAAGGCAGCGACACACTGGAATTGGGTAATGCAGTCAGAGACCGAAACACAACCGTTTGGTGAGAGGGAATATATTATCCACTCACTCCAAAGTCTGAACTGAACCCTCAATTTCTAAAATCTATACTATACCCAGAATGGCTCAAACAGTGGTCAGTGATCCTGAGTGCCATCTACTAGCATTGCACACAATTGGGGTCTGAGGCATCAGGGATTGAAGGTGAGCTAGCTTTATGGACTACATGGGGACTCTGATGGCATCTGCTGGCATCTGATGCTTCTAGCCGTCCCTGGCAGTGCCTCGAAGATATGTACAGAGAACAGAGATGAATTGGAGGGTACATCGTCCAGTGGGGAAAGTTAGGGTCCGCCTCCTATGAATGTATTTGAGGGGCTTCTTGCCCGTAGGCCCAAGAGATCTCGGGTCAAGGGTCTCCCCTGTCCCTAAGGGCAGAGCTATGCCATCTCTCATCGTGGGAAGGTGCACCTCTACATTATCTTGTAAAAGAAAAGAGCCTCTGAACCTGCCCTAGTGAATCCTTTATTTGCCTCGAATGATCCATAGCATGGTGAGGAGCAGAGTGAGTTGCCTCAGAAACCTAAGTTCTCCCACCAGGAGCACCTGAATAAAACTGTGCAGAAAGAGAGTGTAGGGCACAGAGGGGGTGTTGTCTGACCTGAAACCCCATATTAAATAGTGGTACTGGACCTACAGTTGTATGAAATGAGCTGACTTCCTAGAATCATCACTTCTGGCAGTTCTTTGAAGGACTGCAGAGGGTGTCCATGGTTTGCTGTGCTAGGGTGAAGTAGTGCACGAAGTGAGCTAACCCAATGACGTGTCTTTGTGTGATGATCTATCTTCATTTCAGCAGCACGACAATGCAGAAAATCTGTCATCGCTTATTCTTGCTGGGGTGCTGAAAGCATTCTAAATGCTCATCATGGTGGTGATATGTTCCTCTACATGCCACCTCAACCAAAAGTCTTGTTAGCAGGCTATGGACAACCCATCTGTTGAACTCCCCTGATCCTAGACTGTACGGTCACCTCAGGTGCTGTCAGGTGGCTCCTGCTACATCACATTTGTAGTGATAAAAGCAAAGTCGAGAACTGAGCAAAGTATAAAGATTTTTTTTTACCTCCAAAACAAGCTACTTTTTTTTTTTAAAGACCTTTATTCAGTTACTTCACAATATACATCATTTCCGCCTACAACCCGTCGGGCCGGCCAAACAATTAAGCAGTGTTAATATCGTTGCATGAAATACACAGCCCCTGTGCCGTCAACCCGGGGGTACGGCGGCGTTGTAAAGTGCACGTGTCTGAGATCTCGCATTATATGACAGGATGATGGAGGTCTAATTTTCATATTTCATAGCACAGGATCAAGTCAACAGTTTTGGAAGTATCTAAATAAAACAAACAAAGAACCAACCCCCCTTTAACATGGTCGTTAAGTTATAACACAGTCAAGTACAGTGCAGTTCCGGTGTGGAGATGACAGCTAATCGTGTTCAAGCGCTAAGAGTCAGTTAGTGATGAAAGAACATTATATATCCAACGAGCTAGTCTGAGTGGTATAAGGGGGCTCGCAGATGTTACCCCTGTAATCGTTCCAACTGGACCATATGTCCACCCACTTACGAGGACATCCTCTCGTGACATATACTGTCTTTTCCTGTAACATACACCAGTCCATGTCACATTGCCAGTCCCTCAGCTTCGGCAGAGTAGGGTCACCCCACAATCTTGCAATGTTCCTTTTTGCCACCATTTGCCCAAGCATTACCCAAAGTTTCCCTTTTGGCGATAGGTCAGTGGGTTCCCATATGTTTAGGAGACATCTCTTGGCCTCTAGGCGGATCTCCACCTCCCACACCTCCTGCATGCATTGCACCACCCTCCTCCAGTACTTTTGCACTTTCGGGCAGCCCCACAGAATATGGAAAAAGGTACCTGTTGCACCACACCCCCTCCTACAGAGCCCGTCCCCCCCTCTCCCCATCATTTGCAGCCTCGTACAAGAAATATATATTCTATGGAATATTTTGAGTTGAATTAGGCGCAGTCGGGCTGCTATCGCCACCTCTCGCGGTGAGGCAAGAGCATACACCCATTCTTCCTCGTCAATTTCCAACCCATCTGCAATCCATTTCTCTTTCAGGGGAAGGAGCAGGTCAGGGGGGTTATTGATAAGTTTCTTGTATGTGAGAGATATGGCGTGTTCCGGCATATGGCCATCCAGTAGCCTGTCCTCAAGAGGGGAGATTTGCGGCAGCTTCGTGTTAGTTGGAATATTTGCCTGAAGGGAGTGCCACACCTGCATATATCTGAAGTGTTCGGTGGGAGCCAGCTCATACGTTGCCTGCAGGTGAGCGAATGTGTGTATTCCTGTAGGACCCCAAATGTCTTTTATTTGGGAGATTCCAATCAGGTCCCAGTTCCGGAATCCTTTTGTGCGACCCAGGTTGCCTAATTTCTCGGAGGCCCAGAGTGGTGTTGCCATGGTGAGGACCCCAGACCATCCGAGTTTCTTCTGGGCTATGTGCCATATCTGTACAGAGTGTTGTGTAGGCCCAGTGAGTTGATGTTTGCCCACCTTAGAGTGAAGTGCAGTCTCATAGTTCCCCCCAGGGAGCAGCCATCTGTCCATCCCATAGGCCTGATCATTACCATCTCCATATGTCCCTTGATTTATTGCTGCGAATTGGGCTGCCCAGTAGTATTTACGGATGTCAGGGAGGGCTATGCCACCGTCATACCACCCCAGTGTGAGTTTAGACAGTGCAATGCGCGGTGCGCCTGTCCACAGGAGGGCACGTTGAGCCGCCTCAATCGCTGCAAAGTAAGTATCAGGCACCAGGTCAGGGTAATTTTGGAGGGCGTAGAGGAACCGTGGCAGCGCCATCATTTTAAATAAGGCTGCCCGGCCCAGTAACGACAATGGCAGGTTCTGCCAGGACTTGGCCTCGCTTTGAAGTCGGCTTAGAGGTGGTTGAAGATTACGCTCGTAGGACAGGGTCTTATCTGTGGAGATGAATACTCCCAGGTATTGGAATCCGTCCTTCGCTACTGTGATGGGGCACGTGTCAGGGAGCTTGGGGGGGTCCCCACGTAGGACGTAAAGGTACGATTTGCTCCAGTTGACTCGGAAGCCGGAGTTACGGCCAAAGCTTGCGAAGATGTCAAGCGCAGCAAGTATCGACCTTTGTGGCTTGGAGAGGTACAGAAGGATATCGTCCGCGTAGAGGGAAATTTTGTCTTCCCATCCCTCCGCCCACGCTATGCCTTTCAGGTATACGTCTTGTCTGATCCATGCCGCAAGCGGCTCCATGGAAAGGGCGAATAGGAGGGGAGAAAGGGGGCAGCCCTGTCTAGTCCCTCTCTCCAAAGTGAAGACCTCCGACACCCTGTTGTTCACCAGTACCTGTGCCAGCGGTTCGGTATAAAGAAGATGGATCCAAGTTATAAAGTGAGGTCCGAAGCCCAATTTGCGTAGGACAGCGAACATGTAGGGCCATTCTAGGCTGTCAAACGCCATGGTGGCATCCAGGGAGACCACAACTGCGTCCTCCCGCAATCTATGTCGCTGACCCATCACCCCGGTGAGGCGTCGAATATTGAGGGCTGTGTTGCGGTGCGGCATAAAACCTGACTGGTCAGGGTGGACCAATGTAGCCAGCACTGTCTTACGCCTATTAGCGAGTGTTTTTGCCAGTATTTTGGGCTCCGCGTTGAGGAGGGAGATTGGCCTATTGGAGGCGCAGGACTCTTTGGGTTTCCCTTCTTTTGGGATCGCCACTATAGTAGCTATGCGTTGGTCACGCGGCAGTATTCCCGTCTCCCTGCTCTTTTCAAACATGGATTTGAGGTATTTACTAATGGTATCAGGTTTGAGCTTGTATAGTTCTATCGGGAGGCCGTTGGGACCCAACGCTTTCCCTGGACGGAGTTCCACTATCGCACGCTGTATCTCGGCCTCTGTGAGAGGGCTATCAATGGCTTCACGATCAACGTCTGTGAGACATGGCAGTCGTATGTCCGCGAGGAGGGCTATGGAGTCTTCCTCTGGACGGTCAGACACCCGGGTATACACCTGCTTATAGTGTTTGGCAAATTCCTCCACTATGTCCCTGGGCTCTGAGAGTACCGCCCCAGATATCGTGTGAATTTCCGGCACCACCTTTCTGGCCTGCTGCTTTTTATCGAGCCAGGTTATTAGTTTCCCGGCTTTGTCTCCCTGATCATACAGCCTACCCATCCTATGTCTAGCCACCACCTGGGCCTCCTGAGAAACCAGCGCCTTGTATTCTGCCAACTTGATCTGCAATTTATGTCGTATCGTATTGGCCCCTTTTGCAAGCGCCTCCTTCTCAAGTTCTGCAAGCTCTGCCTCAACTGCTATGACCTGACAGCGCTTTTCTTTCCGTTTTCCGGAGATGGCGGACAGCGCTTCCCCCTAACCACAGTCTTAAAAGCCTCCCATACAGTGACAGGGGAGTCCACAGATCCCACATTGTGTTCAAAGTATTGGGTAATTGAGGTGGTAAGTGTTTTCCGTGTGTCTTAGTTTTTTAGGTCTTCTAAACAAATGGAAGGTTCCCCTGGTTATAAACACAGGTAGGGGGGAGATGCAGCAGAAAGAATGAAACCTGTGGTTTGTACTATGCTCAATAAAATCAGCAATATTTACTAAGACCAGATGATGTAAAGGAAAACTAGTTTCTAAGCTAGTCCTCAGGTATCACATCATGGTGTGATCAAAAAGTAATTATACAACACTTTCCATCTTTGTATATCCACATAATACTCAAATCTAACAGGTAAACAAGGCCACCAGAGATGTAAAAATTATAAACACAATTTATTAAAATACCTCCCTGTCAGGGTTACAATCTAGAAAATACAATTAAAATATATTCACGTAGGTGAACCAATCTAAAAAGGTCAAAGGACAAAGGTCGACGCTGCGTTTCGGTGTTTGTTTGTAGTGTTTACACCTTCTTCAGGACACTTTGACAGTTCAAACATAGTCTGACAATACGAAGTTTCTCTGTTTATCAATTAGAGAACTTCTGAAGATAACCGGATGTCTGTATACCATCTGTTTCTTCTATTTGTACCTGGTATCAATTCACGGAAATAGGTTAAAAAACACGGAGGAGCCACCGGACTTTTCTCTCGGCTCGAGTTTTTGGCGGGATAGCCTTAGGTCCTTTTCTGAATTTAGGATCCCACAGCTATATGTCCGTTTTCATATCACTGTGTTAAGATTTGTTGATTGTGTTGCATCACCTTTGAAATTGTGATCGGCCTCCCTGCTCCTCCGTGTTTCGTGTCATCCGAATAAGTGTCAGGGGCTCATTGGCGCTATGCAGCCCTCTCGCCTGATTCCAAATGTGATGTGGGCAGAGATCGGTGAGTGGTACGATATGCCACGAGTTAGGAGCGTTGCCTCTTGCACTGTAGTGCTGTGCTGCAGTAAGGTGAGGATGTAGTCGAGGCGTGAGAAGGAATGATGTGGCCCGGAGAAGAAGGTATATTGGCTATCTGTGGGATGAAGAAGACGCCAAACATCGGTGAGTCTGAAGGCCTCAAGGAAGTCAGCAAGCCACTTATGCCCCTGGGGCAGGTCTCTAGGGGGTCGCCTGTCCAGGGTTCCTGACACTACTGAATTAAAGTCCCCGCCCAAAACCAACTGACCGTCAGGGAGGGAAAGTAGCAGTGTGCCCAGGTCTGTGTATGCTTGAGTTTGGAGACCAGGCGGGTCATAGGCTGAAAGCAGATTCAGTGTGTATCCCTCCCATCGTCAAGAGACTGCCGCGAAGCGGCCCTGCGGGTCGGAGTCAGTGCGGTCTCTATGTAGGGGCAGTGAGCGGCGTACCAGGATCCCCACCCCCCTTGAACCTGAGGTGAAACCGGAGTGCGCTGCGAGAGTGTAGGCCCATCTATTGAAGGCCTGGCATGTATTCCCCATGAGATGGGTTTCTTGTAGCATTACCACATCCGGCTGGTACCTTTTAATAAACTGCAAGACTATGGTGCGTTTAAGTCTGTCCCCCAACCCATTAACATTCCAGCTCATGATTTTCAGACTTTTTTCCCATCTCTCAGCCATAACCATTACTTTGCAAGGTTTCTTGTCTCAGCACCTCGGAACTGCCAGAGACTCCGCGAACACACACTCTATACGACCACAACAAACCCCAAACTTCCCGACCCGCCCTGGTTCCCACCCAACCTCCAAGTTCAAAACAGGCGGTCATGTTAAACACATTACTCACGTCCCCCCCCTCCTCCCTCCCCACACCTGTTCGACCAAACCCTCCCGTCCACTGCAAAAACAATACCCCCCTCCCTGCTCCCTGCTCCATGGGTTCCAAACTACCCACCACCCCAATTAGCAGAGCGCCTGTCGCCCAACCTTGCCCGGAGAGTGAGACCCCCTTCGAGGAAACTCAATGTGGGAAACTAGGCCGGCCCGTTCCCTGGCCGCCACACCCTCCGTGTCCCTGGAATTCTAATCCCTCAGGTCACAGGGCATTTAATAACTGGGAAAAAGTCTCGGAGCCCCCCGGGTAAATACTAGTGCTGCCCAGTCCCATTGTCACAAGGATTCATAAAGTTTACGTGTATACGTTACTGTTCGATGGATTCTGAGGCGAGTGTGCTGATCTTCAACGCGCTGTGTTGTCTCGAGCTGAGTCCCAACGGGAACTGTTTGACCTGGAGCGCCATGAACGCTGGCTCTGCACATCCCCTTCCGAGCGCTCCACGGCTGATCCTGGTGAGGGAGCCCGGGATCCCGCCACTCGCCACCATTGTGTCTCACCGGCACCTCCCGCTCCGCCGTATCCAGCCATTCCTGCACTGCTGCTGGTGACGTGAAGAAGAGGGATTTGCCTCCCGCGATAATTTTCAGTTTTGCTGGGAAAACATCATGTATTTAAGGCCACGGTCACGTAGCGCCGCTTTCACCCCCTGGAAGGAGCGCCGTTCCTGCTGAACCTGAAGCGTGAAGTCCGGGAAGAATCGGACCGTAGCCCCTTCATATTGAAGGTCACCTTGTTGTCTAGCGGCCTGGAGGATTGCATCCCGATCCCGATAGTTAAGTACTTTGGCAATTATTGTTCTCGGTGGGACCCCCGGTTTGGGTTTCGGGATTGGGGCACGGTGAGCTCACTCAATGGTGAAGATCTTTGGTAGTCTCTTAGGCTTCAGGTGGTGGATGATTAGTTCTTCAAGGAAAAGCTCCATACTCTCCCCCTCAAGTTCTTCCGGCACACCTACCACGCGTATGTTGCTCCTCCGAGCCCTCCCTTCCTGGTCCTCGAGCTTCAAAGCCATCTGTCGATGTTGGTGAACAAGCTCGTTTACCCTGCTCTCCAGCCGCTTTTCAGAGTCCTGTAGCGTCTTAATGTCTGCCTCGTTGGTCTTGGATCTGTCCGTGGTTTTCCCCAGGTCCGCGCGCAGAAGGTTCACCTCGATCGAAATTTTGTCCATCTTCGTCTCGAGGTTGGTGTCGAGGGTCTGGATTGCGGTCATTATGGAGGTTAGGGAGGGTTCCGCCTGGGCCTCGCCACCCTTCGCCGCCCCACTGGCCTGTGGTTGTGGCGTTGGCACCGTGTATTTCTCCAGTTTATTGGTCTGGGTCACCGTCCCCCCTTTGGGCCGCATGTCTGACCAGGGCGTTCACGAGGCCGATGGAGATGCAGTCGGTACGCAGCAGCTGCAGCAGGTGGGTCTGCGTTGTTCAGGGTGAGGCACTGTGTTGAGGCTAGCAGCCGCCGCCGTGGAGAGCCCTTGTCGGAGTATCCCCAGTTGCCCGGGTCTGTCCACGGATGTCCCGCTGCACCAGGTAGTGACTGTTCATATACAACTGCGGAGCTGCCCCTCGCACCATGCCCGCTGTGATCGCTGTAGCCTCTGTCCCTCAGGGGCCCTCTGCCGCCCCTACCTGCGCCAAGGTGTAGCGCCGTGAGCCGAGTGAGTGCGTGGGGCGCTGTCCATGAGGCAGGTATGTCAAACCCCTCCTCTGGCCCGCCTCGGACTGGCTCGTCCTATATCTGCGCCCAGGCAACCCCAGAGGGTGGCAGTCTTCACTCACGCGTGGCTCCTTGTCCGAGGCACCGGGTTCCCTGCTGCTGTACGTGCCCTGGGCCGGCAACGCTCCGGGCTTCTCCAGACCGCGGCCTCTGTATTGCTCCACAAGCGTGGCCACGCCCCACCGAACTCGCGCCACACAGGACCAGCCCGCACCGCAGGCCGCGAGCCCCGACCTCGATTAGGGCGGCAGGCGGCATCAGGGCTCCAGGTCTCAACTCCGGTCAGCCGTCAGTAACTCCGACCTCGGCGCTGTGCGACCCGTAGGTCCTGGGGCTCCGTTTTAAAAACACAGTTGTGGCTCCTTGCCTGAGGGAGCTGGGGCGCCGATGTCACTGCGCCTCAGCGAGGATATGAGTCCGGATTTCAGGGGACAGCAGAGGTCCCGGCGGAGCTCGGGCTCTAGGCGGCCATTTCCGACGGCGCCTGGCCACGCCCCCTAAAACAAGCTACTTCATTGATAAAATAAGCACTGCCAGTAATTGCCCCAAAGAACCATCTGCCACCTCACAAAAACATTCCAGACTCCCAGAGGAAAATAACTCAGCTATTGATCAAACCTTCTGTAGCACATTAGCATCATTCTTTCAACAGAAATTTCACAACATTTACAATGCCTTTTCAGTAAATGGGAAAAGCGGAGCACGGGTCATAAATACTCCCCGCGATCTCAAGGGTAATAGCTTCACTTTCCTGACACACTTCCTAGCAATACCTCTTATCTTAATTCACTTTCTGCCCCCGCCACATATCAGGTGGTTAAACTGCTTAAGACAACTAAATCTGGCTCCCTTATAGATCCTTGTCCAACCAATACTATCATTCTAGTCCCAGAAATTATAGGATCATCAAATCCTTTGGGTTTGCCATGGCGTCATACACTGATGACACCCAGATAATTTTTTCAATATCAAGCAATATTCAGGACACTGTATCTAGGTTTAACCAGTGCATGCAACAGATCAGCAAATGGATGCCGTAAAACTGTCTGAGATTGAACTCGGCAAAGATCAAGGTGCTGCTTTTCGGATTCAATGTTTCCTTCTGGTCACCTCACTGGTGGCCCCAAGAACTGGGAAATTTGCCCACACCAGCCGTAAAAGCCAAGAACTTAGGGGTAATTTCTGATACTAAGCTCTCTTTTAAATATCATTTCAATGCGATTTCCCCTCCATATTTCTAATTTTAAAAATTGTTAAAAAACCTACCCATTTATTCCGGAGTCCCTTC
The DNA here is from genome assembly GCF_964261635.1 of Lissotriton helveticus. Classification (NCBI taxonomy): domain Eukaryota; kingdom Metazoa; phylum Chordata; class Amphibia; order Caudata; family Salamandridae; genus Lissotriton; species Lissotriton helveticus. Next base: position 995,966,122 of record NC_136072.1, read on the forward strand.
AGAAAGCAGGGGTCTCTGCCTTCCTTCTATCCAGGCTGGACTACTGCAACATCCCTGTCATCGGTCTTCAGAAGGGGCTGTTGGCCAGACTTCTGGTTCTTCAAACTGCGGATGCCCAACTATTGTTAAAAATTCCCAGGTGGCAGTCTTCTAGACTAGAGCTTGCTAACCTTCACTGGCTTCCTATGCAGGCAAGGATACATTTCAGTGCCCTGTGTATTGCTGTTAGCGCCCTACATGGGGTTGGTACCGAGTGTTTTGAACACAGGGCATCCTGGTAAACTCCTCAAAAAGAGAGCTTCGATCTCCACTGCTAAACTACTTGGAAGTCCCAAAGTGTTGGCTCGGGAGCTGAGGTGGTAGGAACTTCGTCTCAGTCACATCCAAACTATTAAACTTCCTGCCTCCTCACCTAAAGTCGGCTTCCGATCTGCTAACGTTTAGGAAAGCACTCACAACCTGGCTATTTATTCAGTAACACTGGATGCCTCTTTGTGGTTATTTTTTTTCTCCTTTGTAGTTTTTATTTTCTCAGTGTGGGCAGCCCCTAGAAGCCTCCAGAAATTAGTTGTGCTCTACAAATACAATATCATATCATATCTACTGTGAGGGATAAAGATCTTGTTGATACTTTAGTGCACACTTTAAACAAGTTATATACTAGTATTATGATGTGCTCCGACCTGGAAACAACTGCAAAAAGTTGCAGGAGCTGGCCCAAGATTTTACCACTTTAATTCACTCTCCTCTTTATGCTTAGTATGGAGTGTTCGTATGTGCATATTTGTCTGGCAGGAATCTAGAAAAGGGCAGTGATGCAAGCAATAAAGCACCAAAGAAGCCAGTGGTATAAATAGATCCATGATTTTTTTTAATGAATGGAGGTAATCTTCAGTTCTTTTTTTAAATGTAAGAGTGTTGAGACAGATCTAAGGGGTAAAGGAAAGTTGCTACAAATCCTGTGTGCTTGGATGTAGAAGGCCTGTTTCCTATTATTTTCTTCTTACATGTTTATGGTTCCAATACTATGATACCTTGGCTGTGGGCACATTTAGCTCCACTAAGGATGGTTCGCCTGTCAGAAAGATAGGCTGGCTTGCTGTTAGTAATCTCCATGTAGTTAGCGTTTAATTTGAGCTGGTTGTTGTAGGTGGCAGTCCCCAGCACTCATTTTTGGGCTCTGGATTTTTTTTTCCTCAACAGACCTTGATCTAATGACAGAGAGGAAAACACACAAGGAGGTAAGATGAGGAAATGAGAGATGGAAAAAACAGTAGCAAAGGAAGACAACAAGCATTATAAACCCCTACAAGAGTGAGGTCAGGAGGTACACAGTGTCTGATGGTAGATTATAGAGGCAAGAGGTGGAAGCAAGGTTATACAGTCTTGGTATTCAGCACTCTGACCTTTGATAGCTCCAGCTGTAGGCTTCTGAACCAATGTTGGGGCCACTGAACTTATTGTTTTACAAATTTAGCACTGCTTGTAGGTGATGCATCTAGTCTTGAAGAGGATGCAGCATGCAAGGGAAGTCAGAGGTTCATTCACACCACGGAAAAAGTAGCTGAGTTTCTTAAGGCATGTTGGGTCACAGTGAGGCGTGTTGAATGCCTTTTCGGGGGGCAATATGGTATCTGGTAGGCAGAGGAGAAGGGTCTTGCTTCCATACAGGTATGAATGCAAAAGGACCAGGATGTCATTCCTGAAATTGTTAGCAAGGAGGAAAGATTTCAAGTTGTTCAGGAGGGATAGTGTGCCATGCTGCCTTGATCTTCTATGCAATGTATTTATTGAAGAATAATTCGAAAATGGGGTTGTTTCCAAGTAACATGGCCATGGATAACAGTTAAGTATTGAAGTTATCTGACTTAATGAGGCATACTTAAAACTAGTCTAGTTTCTTGTTGCTCACAAATAGGAGAAAGCAAGGCCTATTTGGGTTGGACTTCCTGTAGCTGCTGGAAATTCAGGTCTGACTAAGGTGGATACAGATTTACCTGCAGACGTGTTTCATCAGTGTATTGCTGACTTTTGGGGTGGCTACAAGTGAGTTAGGTTACCAGGGGCTCCATGTAGAAGTTTAAGATGAAGATGAGCCTCCTTTAAGTGTGCCACTTGGGGGGGGAAGAAGCTTCGTCAAGCTCACAGCCCATCAGGGGAATCGTTTAACCACTAACTCTGAAAACAGCTCCCTTACTCATGATTTTATGATTTTCAAGAAACATCTTAAAACCTGGTTATTTAGTCAATGATCTCTTGCACTTTGCTCACGGTTGCTCCCTAAAGTACCGTCCAGCACCAAGATGCCTCCGGGTATTCGTGTGCTTTACAAATCATAAATCATTGGAAGAAACCCAAACCTCCTTCTCTAAGCCCATGGGAATGGCAACTTTGGAACCTCTTGGCAGTAGAGAAGCTCCCTTTCAATCCTGATGGGGCAGGCTGTACTTGTGAGTCTTAGCAACCTAGCATCGCCTAGCCTGGTAATGCCCCAGGCCATAGGTTTATTCTCTTGAGAACCCATTTTACTTAATGTTTTAACTTTTAGCATGGGATCTGCTGCTTCTGGTGATGGGTAGTTGAAGGGCTCTGCTTTACTCTTCTTCAGTTGTGTTAGACCTGGCATCTTTGGCGTGGTTTCCCCTGTCTTTTTGCCTCTGCTTCCTGTATTTTTCTTTTTAACAGTTCTTTTTATTGAAACAAAGCATCAGCAAAAGACACAGCTTCAGAGGATTATGTCATAGCAAATATAACACCTATTGGGGGTACAGGGAACAGGAATAAATATATGTCGGGAATTTACGGGGATGGGGGTACATCAAAAACAGCATCCCTGGGTGGTACACGCCTCCTGTATTTTTGACGCTGTGCTGGATTTCGTTTTTGCTGGTTTAGATGCTCAGGGCACTTTGCCACTGCTGATCAGTGTCAAAGTGCAAGTGCTCCCTATGTAAATTGTTATTGTGATTGGTTATCCATGATTGGCATATTTGTATTACCAAGAAGTCCCTAGTAAAGTGCACTGAGTGTGCCAGGGCTGGTCATACAAATGCTACTAGTGGGCCTGCAGCACTGATTGTAGCCCTAAAATGGTGTCTCAGGCCTGCCACCGCAGTGCCTGTGTGCAGTCTGTGAACTGCCATGTCCTACTGGTCAGTGTCCCCACTGACCAGGCCTAACCCTTCCCTTTCTGTACACATTGGTCACCCCTATGGAAGGCCCAAGGTACCCCCTTGGGCAGGGTGCAGTGCATGTGAAAGGTAGGGCATGTACTAGTGCAGGTGACATGCTCTGGTAGTGAATGACAGCCATTTTCGTTTTTCACTATTGTAAGGCTACCTTACCCATAGGCTATCATGGGAAATGCTGGCTACAGTGGCTACCAGCATATCTTCCCATAGGAGCAAGGTAGGACATAAAAGTCTGGTATCCCTGAACTCAGAATTTAACAACACATCTTTTAGGAAAGGTGTTTTTTAAATCCTGTGTTTGAGAACAGCACTTTTAGAAAGTTGCTGTTCTCTTGTCTAACGTTTCTTTGTTCCTTGGCCTGTTTGTGAATTGAGTGTCTGGTTTGAGAGTGACAGGGGCTGGGGAGCCCCTAGGAGGCTGGCTGAGTCAGCCCTAGGCTGAATGACTGCATCTGCATCTTGAGTGGTGGGAGGGGATAGCACCTGGGCCTGAATAGGGCTGTGCCTGCCTTCCACAATGCTGGCTCCACCTCCTGCTGGGTGGCTGACGACCCTGCCCCTCTCTCTGAAAGGAAAGGAGAAGCCAGGAAAGCAAAGTTCTCAAGGAACACCCAGAACTGGTTCAAACCGGGCTCAGAGCCCTCCTGCACAAAGGGAACAAAGACTTTTAGGGGTATAAGTACAGGACCACTGACTACAGAAAATTAGATCATCCTGGAATCAAGAAGGAACCTCTGCCAAGGAGAAAGCTGGAAGACTGAAGAAGGAAGACTGTTCTGCTGTTGCTTTGCTGGACTGACCTGCAGTTGCTTTGCTGCCAAGGAGACGGGACGGACTTTGCTTTGTGCTGTGTCCCCTTGCATGAAGGAATCTCCAAGGGCCAGAAGAGCTGGCTCCCTGTTAAGAAGTCCCAGGAGCAAAATGACTTCACCCACAGCTTCCTTGAACTCTGCTGAGAGAGTTCTGTCCTTCCTAGAGATCTTGGGCCAGTCGTGGTGCCTCTGGAAGTTGTATCTCTGTTGGGAAGCTGGAAACCAAGATTTTAAAGACTTTCTGCAAGTTTTATCGCATCGCTCACTTGCAGAGCACATCCCCGTCAGTACGAGGAAATTCCCGCTGCTACGAAGGGCGAGTTCGTCACAGCGCCTGTTGCCGCTGCCAGAGTCGTCGCATCCTTCGTTTGCGGGATGCACCAGGCCGGTGCGGGAAGATTACCATCGCTGCAAGTATCCTCGCAGAGCCTGTCGTCACTGGGTGAGATCGTTGCTTGCTTGCGGACCTCATCACGTCGCTGCGAGAGTTGTAGCAGAGCCATCGCATCAAAGGGCCGCGAGAGTAGAAGATGGACGCTGAGCCGCGCATCGTCGCCACCCCGAAGATCCGACCATCGTACTCTTTGTGAGCCGCTTCCACCGAAACCTGTGCACCAGAATCCACGCAAGTTATCGCATCCCTCACCATACAGACCGGAGTCACCGCAACACGCTCGCTACATCGAGCGCGGTTGTCACATGGCCTCCCCAGGGTCTCAGGAGTGACGCATCGCTTGCTTTTCACCGCTACAGCTTTTCACTGGGAACTTTTGTCGCAAATAAAGGTACTGTTGGCTAAAGCGTGACGCTACTGTGAATAATTTTAACGCAACCTTAAGAACTCTTTTGAAACCATATTCTTGAACTGTGTATGTTGGATTTTTGTCGTTTTGGTCTTGTGTACTTTTGATGAAATACCTTTATTTTTCTAAACTGTTGAGGAGTCAGTTTGTGGTGTTTTCCCTGTGTTACTGTGAGTGTTGGTACAAATACTTTGCACATTGCCTTCAATAAGCCTGACTGCCCATGCCAAGCTACCAAGGGGGTGAGCAGGGGCTATCTGAAGAGTGTTTCCTCCTTACCCTGACTAGAAGCAAGGGTCCCTATTTGGACAGTGGTACCTACCTCGGCCAACTAGTTCTAACAAGTTGTGTATACCTAGAGCAACTTGTGTTATGTGTTAGGATTCAAACCTGCTTAGGTAGGAAGGAGGTGTTAGTTGTAGGTATATGCAGGCTGATTTATGTTGTTTTAAAAAGTGTTTGGTGTTGTTGGACTTTTCAACTTGAACACTTATGCTATTTCTGTTGCTTCCTTTTTTAAAAACGTTTTATTAAAAGGCTTTAGGAAGCAAACGTATACAAACCAGCAATGGATGGAATTCTTGAATTAATCCGCATCCCAGTCCATTGATATCTTGCACACCTTGCCACATCAGTTTTGACCCAGCCATTGACAAATCATTCTTTACCTTTTTCCTGTGGGAAAAATCCAGCCCAAACTGCCTAGCCATTTCCTCACTGCACCGGACTACAAGCAACCCAGGAACAGTTTTGCCCTAGTTAGAGCTCATCAGCAAGGTATAAGTTGATTCCAGTTACACAGCGTGCATGGGACCCACGTCTGGGCATACCCATCTCGCTGAGGGTGACACACTAAAGTATGTAAAACAGTGATAGATTGGATGCTTGAATGAATCTCACCCAGCCTTATGGAAATCAGTCTTATCCGTGCTCCAATGGAAATAGTCCAGCCCAAACTGCCAAGCCAGGTCCTAAATGTACTGGAATAATACAAAGCAACTCAGGACCAGTTTCAACCAAGCTAGGGCTCATCAGCCAGGTATAGCTTGATTCTAGTGATACAGCATGCACAGGACCCACGTATTGGCATACCCATCCCACTTAGGATGACACACTAAACTATATAAAGCAGTGATGGATGGGGCAATGGAAATAATCACAGTTACTGGTAATTACTTGCAGCCACATCCCAGTCCATTGTTAATTTGCAACCATCCACCTCAGTTTGGACCCAGCCATATGCAAATCCGGATTGACCGGTGCTTAATTTGAGCTAGTGATCGCCGGTGGGGCCCACCGGCATTCATTGTTATGGAGCAGCACTTACTTTACTGCATCAGACATTTACCAAGAGCAACAGAGGGCAAACTTACAAAGGGGAATGAAAAAAAGAAGAGAAAGTAGGAAAATCTGTCTCAAAAGTAGAGAGCCGGAACATGCACAAGTGAGATAAAGGGGCAAGGAGTCTCTGATAGTATACTAAAGAGGCAGGAGGTAGACTGAAGACTAGCCAGCCCTGTGATTGGAGCAATGACATTTAAGGTCACTGATTGCAGACTTCTGAGCACTGCCTTAGGCATAGTCTATTACAAATTAAGCATTGGTCTTGACCCAGCTCCAATGGGAACACTTCAGCAAGAACTATCAGGACAGTTCCTCAATTAACAAGAATACAAGCAACCCAGGAATGGTTTCGACCTAGAAAGGGATGATCCGTCTGGTATAGCTTGATTCCAGTGACATGGTGTGCACAGGACCCAGGTCTTGGCACACCCATCCCACGTAGGGCCACACATTAAAGTAAACAAAACAGTGATGGATGGGAGGCTTGAACTAATCTTCGTAACTGGTAATTTCTGAGGACCACATCCCAGTCAGTTGTTATTTTGCACACCATGCAACCTTAGTTTGGACCCTGCGATATGCAAATGAGTCTTGACACTTCTCCAATGGGAACAGTCCAGCCCAAAATGCCAGGCCATTTCCTGCGTGCACAGGACCCATGTTTGGGCATACTTAGGGACAAAACACTAAAGTATACAAAACAGAGATGGATGGGATCCTTGAATTAATCTAAGCCAGTTAATTCTCCTGAGGCGGAAGCTGGGAGTAGGTTGCACGAACTTTTAATTATTTGAGTGTCACTATTTACCTGTTTTAACCTTCCTGCACTCATCTCGTTTACCCTGTCCAGGGCTTCATAAGCTTCGGATTAGAAAACCGCACAGCGGATTTAAGCGCTGCTGCAGAACAAACGGCAAAACCCAGTGCCGCCATTCCCGCCGGGGACACAGGCCATGCCCCTTTTTCGAGAGGCCACGCCCCCTGCCGGCCGTCACTACTAAAGGACGCTGATTACAAGCGCCATACACACAGTTAATTCTCCTGAGGCGGAAGCCGGGAGTAGGTTGCACAAACTTTTAATTATTTGAGTGTCACTATTTACCTGTTTTAACCTTCCTGCACTCATCTCCTTTACCCTGTCCAGGGCTTCATAAGCTTCGGATTAGAAAACCGCGCAGCGGATTTAAGCGCTGCTGCAGAACAAACGGCAAAACCCAGTGCCGCCATTCCTGCCACGGACACAGACCATGCCCCTTTTCCGACAGGCCACGCCCCCCGCCGGGATTTCCCTCCTCTTTAAAAATGTGTTGCTTCCGGTCGCGCAGTGGGCGAGCGCAGCGGGCGCGCCATTTGCGCGCCGAAGGCGGGCCGAAGGCAAGCCCGTCTGCGCCCGTCCGCGCCCAACCGGGCCCCGGGGCGAGGCACGCTGCCCGGTTCTGCCCTTATTCCCGCTCTGCCCTTCTATCCCACAACAACGGACATGGTCACATATCAAGAGTCACCCACATTAAAGCTAACAAATTAGGGATCTTGGTGGACTGTACATGCCCTGGTGATATGCTTTCCACACCGAACAATGCCCGTCTCATTCGGCCCAAGCCTACTCCCCAACCTCACTCCCTGACCTTCTTTTACTTAAATACCCGCTCTCTTGTCAAACATCAACAGGATATCTTCCTTTTTTTGATTACAGAGCACCCTGATGTCCTTCTATTAACGGAGACCTGGCTTACTCCAGATTCTGCCCCAGACATTTTAGCTGCACTCCCCCCAAACTATTATATCATTCATGCAGATCTTCCTGGTGGCAGGTCTGGTGGGGGGGGTGGCAGCTATCATCCACTCTTCCTTAAAAACTACCACTCTTACCTCTATCAACTTACCAGACATTGACAATCTTGTCTTAAAGTTCGAAACCCCTAACACTACTATGTTGTGTGTACTTCTGTACAGACCTCCTAAATCTATGCCATCCTTCCCTTTTTTGTTTAGTGAACAAATCGCCAACTTAGCCATGGATCACTCTCAGATCCTTTTGGCAGGTGATTTTAATTACTGGTTCAATGACCCCTCGGAAGGTTCTCAATCCTGTGAGCTCACTGAGCTCCTCACAAATTTGAATCTTTCCCAACAAGTTCTCTTGCCTACCCATTGTAAAGGTCATATTCTAGACCACATTTGGTCCAACTTTCCACTCAACACATCCCCACTCACCTTTCCCTGCCTCTGGTCAGACCATTTTCTCCTCAAATTCGAACTTACTTGGTCTGCGATCAAATCACCCACTTCTCCAACTTGCTGCATGGCAAGGAAATGGAAAACACTTGATAAACCAGAATTTATAAAAACACTAAACAATACGATTCCTCCCCCACACTCTGATATTAATTCTATTGAGTCCAACCTAGCGGGCTGGCTCCAAAATGCTAGCGACATCCATGCACCCTTCAAAGACATTAAACTGGCCTGGCGAGCTGACGCTCAGCGTTGGTTTTCCCAAGACCTAAAAACTAAAAAACTATCTCTGCGCCAACTTGAGCAAAAGTGGCGCCGCTGTTATTCTCCAGACCTAAAATCTGAGTTCATCACGGCCAGGAAGGAATACATGAAGGCCATTCTGGTCGCCAAATCTGCCTATTTTTCCTCCCGTATTCTCAACTCAACCGACAAACCCAAGGATACCTTCTCAATCTTAAATGAGCTGACTGACTTAGATAGCGTACGCCCTAAGGTAGCGCCAACCCAGACCTTCTGCGATGCCCTCAATACATATTTCATTGATAAAATTGTGGACATCAAAGCGAGCATTCCCAGCTCCTCTAGCGCCACCCCCTCTGTTCACCACTCCCCCACCATCGAGGTTACCCTAAACATGTTTCCTACTATGACCTCAGAGCAATTCTCTGAGTTATTGACAAGAGTCAAGTCCGGGGCACCCTCTGATAAATGCCCCCCTTACATTCTCAAGGAATGTCTGTCCTCCGTCCCCACGCCGGCCCATACCTTACTGAACACTTCTCTCACTTCCGGCCTAGTACCCCTGGCATTTAAGGAGGCTACAGTCATCCCACTTCTGAAGAAACCTGGGGCGGACCCCTCCTGTATGGCAAACTACCGGCCAATTTCCCTGCTCCCTTTTTGGCTAAAGTTTTAGAAGCCCATGTTGCGAAACATCTGTCCAACTTCTTGGAGAGCTCAAACTGTCTAGATTCCCACCAGGCAGGTTTTCGCCCTGCCCACTCAACAAAGGCAGTGGTAGTTGCGGTCCTTGACTCGCTCCGTGACTGCGCTGACAGACATTCCCCTCAGGCCCTGGTGCTCCTAGATCTGTCGGCCGCTTTTGACACGGTCGACCATGACATATTGATCGACAGTGTCAACCAGGCTGGCATCAGGGGCCTAGCCGCAGATTGGCTGAAGTACTTTTTGGAGAATCATTCCCAGTCGGTCCGTCTTGGTACCCTGGTTGGCCCTAAACGGTCCATTACCTGTGGAGTCCCTCAGGGCTCATCATTGTTACCCCACCTGTTTAACATCTATATTCTCCCGTTAATCCAGGCCTTAAGAGATATGCAGTTATCTGTTTTTAATTTTGCAGATGACCTGCAATTGCTCTTCACGGTCGACAACTCCACACTCTCCATCTCTCATTTCCAGTCTACCATGCGGTTCATCCAAACCTGGATGAACCAAAACCACTTAAAATTAAACCCTGGAAAAACCGAGCTGGTGCTCACAGGGGACAGCGCCAAATTCTGGGGCCCTCACTACTGGCCATCCGATATGGGCAAAGCCCCTACCCCTACCCCTACCCCTGCCGCAAAGACACTTGGAGTGACCATGAACAGCGACCTCTCCTTAAAAACTCAAGTGGGTCAAGTGGTCTCCAAGTGTTTCTTTCAGCTCAGGAAAATCCGGAAGGTGCGACGCTTTTTCACTCCTGCAGCCATGACCCAGGTGGTGATTACCATGGTTTTGTCCCACCTGGATTATGAAACTCCATATATCTAGGCCTACCCCTTTATCTCCTAAAGCGTCTCCAGATGGTCCAGAATTATGCAGCCAGGCTGATCACTGCGCAACCCAGATGGCACTCAGCCTCTCCTCTGCTCAGGGACCTCCACTGGCTACCCCTGGCCGAACGTTGTTCGTTTAAAACTGGTTGCATGATCTTTAAATCTCTTCATTGCAAAAGCCCTAAATTCATTGACAATCTCCTTATCAGGTACACCCCCTCCCGCAATCTGCGTTCTGCGCACCAAGCCCTCCTCCAAACACCTGCCTTCAAACGCAAACGCTCTGGTGGCTGCAGATTTGCTGTACTTGCACCTCGCCTTTGGAACACTTTCCTCTTGGAGATCAGATCTTGCCTGGATCTTATGTCCTTTAGGAAGGCCTTAAAAACATGGCTTTTTAAACAAGCGTATCACTGATTGCCTTCTCCTCTCGCCTCAGGATTCGTTCTCTGTCTATTCTAGCGCCAGGAAACCAACCGGTGGCAGTGCGCTCAATAAATACTTTTTAACATTAACATTAACATTAACAAGCCACTGGTAATTACTCAGGGCTGCAGCCCATTCCATCATTATTTTACACACCTGGTCACCTCAGTTTGATTCCAGACATATGGAAATGAGTCTTGACTCTGCTCCAATGGGAACAGTCCAGCCCAAACTGCCAGGACATTTTCTCATTGAACTGAAATTAAACCAAACAAGGACCAGTTTTGCCCTAGTCAGGAATCATCAGCCAGGAATAGCTGATAAATACAAAGTGTGCATGGGTCCAAAGTCTGGGCATACCCATCCCACATAGGGTGACACTCTAAAGTATACAAAACAGTGATGGATGGGACGCTTGAAATAATCTCAGCTACTTGTAATTACTCAGGTCTGGATCCAAAATGAGGTGGCATGGTAGATTAAAAATGATGGAATGGGATGTGGCCCGAGTGATTGCCAGTGGTCCATCCATCACCTTGTTTTTTTTGCATTTGATGCCCTAAATGTGCTGGGTATGCCCAGACGAAGGCCCCATGCTCACTATGTCACTGGAACCAAGCTATATCTGGTTGAAGAGCCCTTATCAGGGAGAAAATGATCCTGGGTTGCTTGTGTTTCGGTTCAAGGAGGACCTCGCCTGGCCGTTCCTTTGGGACTGTTATCATGTGGAGCAGGGTCAAGGCTGACTTATATATGACTGGGTTCGAACCGAGGTAACATGGTGGATGAAAAATGATGGCTTGGGATTCAGCCCCAATCAATTGCCTGTCACTGAGATTAATTCAAGAATTCCATCCATCATCTTGTTGTTTAGGTCTCGTAAGCTCTCTTAAAAAGCGGATTTTCAACAGTTCACGTGAAATCACGTGACCACAAGCCTCTCGTGCACGAGCTCGCATTCCATCATCAAAAGCAGCCCAGCCAGCCCAGCCTCCCTCACACAAGCTTCTCCCAGCCATATGGTCGCTCGAGTTGCCCACCCCCTCCCTCTCCAGCGCCTGCCTTCCGTGACTCGCATTCGATCATCAGAGGCAGCCCAGCCCCGCAGGCAGCCCACCCCCCTCCCTCTCCATATGGGCAGCCCGCCCCCTCCCTCTCCAGCGCCTGCCTTCTCTCTTGCATCGCCTCACTGGCCCGTTTTCAGTTTCTTCTCTTCGCATATTGGTCTGTCTCTCTGTATTTTCTCTTTTTAAATGTATATGCCTCTCCTGCACCTCTCTCACTGTCATTGTTTGTCTTTGAGTTCCTTCTACGTCTACTGTCTCGCTTTCTCTCTGCTCTTGCCCTCCCCTCTTTCACTACCTCTTATTCTGTTTGCATCTCCGCATTCTCTTTCTTCTCTAGTTCCCACCCTTATCTGAGTTCCGGTCTTCCTCTAATGTTTTCCTCGTTGTTCACCTCTCCTGCTTGTTTATCAGCTGCCCAGATTTCTCTCCTCAGCTCTCGTTTACACGTCGCACTTCTCCAGCCCAAAGAGATGGCATGCATGATGGCTAATTAGTCATAATGGATCCGCAATGCAGAACAGAACTCTTGCAAAACTTGAAGCAACCACAAATGATATTCCCTTTCTCCTTGGCAGAGTGCAACGACACAGATTGAGAAAGAGAAACAGTACAGCTGTGTATTTTACACGCAGTAATCTGGAACGCATACACAAAATGTTTTTTTTTCAGACCGGTACGAATTAACCTTATTCTAACGGCTTTATGTCCCAAAATGAAGTTAGTTATTAGCGCAACAGCAAAAAAATCCGTAGCCTGGTCATATTTTCGAATCATGTAATGTTGCTTGTATAGTTTTGCGATCCGGTGGCAGCAAATTATCATTATCATTTGTGTGACTAATCCGTTTACTCCAAGGCATCACGCAGGCGCATCAAAGGCATCAGCCTCCCTCCCTCCTAATTGCATTTTTTCACGACCGCCAGGCCGTGACACCACATCAAAGGGCTTCTCCCAGCGTGCACTCTGCAGCTTCTCCTCCCCTAATTATTCATGGCCGGCCGGCCGTGCTCTGCGGCTTCTCCTCCCAAAATTATTCATGGCCAGCCAGCCGTACTTTCAGTTTCCCGGCCGCCCCCCACTTCCCATGCATGTCTTGTTATGCGCGTGTTTAATTGAGGCTCATTTAATTAAGGCTCGGCGTGGAAACGGTGCCACTGCAGGGACCCTGTAACGTTGCTCAGCCAAGGGTCGCCCTGCATACAAGAGTGAAAGGAGCCGACACACACCGCTTCTGCAATCCATTGGCATGCGCGGCCCGAGGCTTTGGTTCTTTGACACCACGCTTGTCACCTTGGAGCCTCGCCATGTGTGATCTCTTCTTCTTCAATGTTGTGGTGTCCGATACTTGCTTTACTTCCGCATACTGATTTATGCAGCTGGAACATTGATTAACCCACTTAGGTATGTATGGAGAAATGCGCGAGTGAGCGAAACGCCTCTTGCAAATGAGTGCGCACCACTGGTCTACATTAGTGACGTTTATTGTCCATATGAGTAACATGACATCATGGTCTAAAAACACTGTTCGAAATGAGTGGCGTCGGCGTCCAGATGAGTGACATCAGCTCAGTAGCTATGATCAAAATAACGTGCTTCCTGTATTCAATGAGTGACATCTGTCCAGAGGAATCTGGTATCAGAGGCCTACATTACGAGATTGCTATTCAGAGAGTTACAGTCCATGTGACAAACTTACGTCATGATACCAGACCAACACAAAGCAAGTAACATTTGAAACGCCGAGCTAGCTGAGTGGGTTTATCTTAGCTTCTCAAAAAGCTGGAACTGTTGCAGGTGTACGTGTATCCAGTCCTGGACATTGATTTAATGACCCGGTGAATTATGTGAGTTGCAGTCTTATTTTACATCAGTGGAAAGGAAAATCCAGGTCTGAGAGCGAAGTGTATGAGGCAATGCTGCTAAATAGGCTTTCAAAGACAAATATTGGGAGCAAAAAGGTGGCAGGGCGGTTAGTGAGTTATACACTCGTTGCAGCTGCTGACGTTTGCGCGTGATCTGCCGGTTGCATGCTAAAGTTTTGGCAGGGCCAACAAAACCTTTCATTCTTCTGATGTTGGTTTAATGAATGCCATGAACTTAGTTTGTTTAGATTCTAATAACGAAGAAAAAACACATATACAATTATATCATTATCTCTATATACAGTCGTTATCTTGAAGTTTCCAGCAGTCGGGGCATGGTCACGGGCACACACTAATTGGAAGATATTAAGTTGTATTCATTAGTTGGTTGTCAAAGTTCACGAACATAACTCAGCTTAGTTTATCAATCACATTGTGAAATAACCCTTTAATTTTCAGCAGGCTCCATGCAGCAGCGCTGCTTTCCACATCGGATTCCTTCAAATGAATTAAAGGGGATGCCTGAATATCAATTACTTAAGGCAGCGGGAAATGTCTGGACGGTTCACTTGGTGGGCGTGTGGCTACTGGGGGTATTTTTTGCCTGCAGCTGGAGTCTGTTGCTGTGTTTGTGAAAGGCTTGTTTTTCACGTCCGCCAGCCCGTGTCTCCCTTCTCAACAGTTTGCCCGCTCGAGTTGCAGGCAGCCCACCCCCTCCCTCTCCAGCGCCCTCGCTGCCTCACCGCCTCCTCTCTATCCCTCTCTCTCCAGTCCCCTAAGAGCCTGCCAACCTTGCTCTTTATAGCTTTTTAAAAATAAACAATAACTATACTGGGAGAGACAATGCCTAGACCATACATGCCAACCCTCCCGATTCAGGCGTGAGACTACCGATTTGAAGGCTAGTCTCCCGCCTCCCGATTCCTGCAAGCAAAAACCCGATTCCTCGGGGTTTGTTGACAGGGCGTTTGTGTGAAGTGCTAATTTTTCCAGCAATAGTCAAAGTGGCCATGCAGGGGCTCTCGATGGGGTGAAAAAACAACAAAGGGTCATTAACAAGGCAATAGTCTTTTGAAGACCTGTGAAGTAGGGGGGGGGCGTGTGTGTGCACAGGAAGCTGTTTTCGGCTGGGGTGTCACACAGGGGCGGGGGGGGGGAGGGGGGGACAACACTTGCATCACCCTCTCAGCCTGCCATTGCGCTCCATGCTTGTAAAAGGTAAGAAAAAAAACGTACATTTGTGTTTCAAATGTCCAATCCTGCAGCAGCACACTTCCAAAGCCCATACACGCCAGTAACCCGATTTGAAGCCCCATTCTCCCGATTTTAAAAAAAAAATCTCCCTCTTTGCTCTTCTGAAATGTTGGCATGTATGCTAGACCCCGACCACAGCCCGTTGCCATTGCCCAATGCCCTGGCACAGCAACCAGTACAGCCCGAGCAGTAGGAGAAGGAAAAGCAGCACCAGCACTACCGAGCGCCACGGCATGGTGCAAACCTAGGTTTGATGGTTGGGTTAAAAACAGACTTCATCCTGGGAACTTTAGGACAAGGCTACAAGTGCTGTGCCATTACATGAACCCGCCTCAGTGCCCTGCAGATGAGTGGAAGAGGACGATAGAGGCGTGTGCAGTGAGGTAAGAAACAGCGTTGCTGGTATAACTGCCTGCTCTGCGTACGAGGCAGTGGGGTACAGCTGACTGTGAGGCAGAATAGAGCAGCCCCTATTGGTGTTTACCCATCTTCGCAACCATCTCCCACAACATTGCTTGTTGTTCCTTTCTGCCCTCTGTTAGACTCGTTTTTTGTGCCTTTCTGCCCCCTGTTAGACTCGTTTTTTGTGCCTTTCTGCCCCCTGTTATACTCGTTTTTTGTGCCCTTCTGCCCTCTGTTAGACTCAGTTTTCCCTTGTTTTTCTGCCCTCTTAGACTCGTTTTTTGTGCCTTTCTGTCCTCTGCATCACCACATCACTCAGCGCCACCACATTATCACTCAGCACCACCACATTATCACTCAACACCACCACATTATCACTCAGCACCACCACATTATCACTCTGCACCACCACATTATCACTCAGCACCACCACATTATCACTCAGCACCACCACATTATCACTCAGCACCACCACAGCACCATTCAGCACCACCACAGCACCATTCAGCACCACCACATTATCACTCAGCACCACCACATTATCATTCAGCACCACCACAGCACCAATCAGCACCACCACAGCACCACCCAGCACCACCACAGCACTAATCAGCACCACCACAACATCACTCAACAGCACCACTCAGCACCACCACAGCACCACTCAGCACCACCACAGTATCACTCAGCACCACCACATTATCACTGAGCACCACCACATTATCACTCACCATCACCACAGCACCACTCTGCACCACCACAGCACCACTCAGCACCACCACAGCACCACTCAGCACCACCGCATTGTCACTCAGCAGCACCACATTATCACTCAGCACCACTACATTATCACTCAGCACCACCACAGCACCACTCAGCACCACCACAGCACCACTCAGCACCACCACAGCATCACTCAGCACCACCACAACACCACCACAGCACCACCACAGCACCAACCAGCACCACCACAGCACCACCCAGCACCACCACAGCACCACCACAGCATCACTCAGCACCACCACAGCATCACTGGTTCAAATATGTTCTCTCAATGTTTCAAGCTTTATTACAAATTTCACAAAAAGATGTTAAGATGTTAATATTTCACTTATGTTCTTGGATTTTCGTCACAATAAAATACAGCATTACTCAGTGCAACCACAGCACCACTCAGCGCAACCACAGCACCACTCAGCGTAACCACAGCATCACTCAGCGCAACCACAGCATCACTGAGCGCAATCACAGCATCACTCAGTGCAACCACAGCATCACTCAGCGCAACCAGAGCATCACTCAGCGCAACCACAGCATCACTCAGCACCACCACAGCACCACTCAGCACCACCACATGATCACTCAGCACCACCACATTATCACTCAGCACCACCACATTATCACTCAGCACCACCACAGCACCACTCAGCATCACCACAGCACCACTCAGCACCACCACAGCACCACTCAGCACCACCACAGCATCACTCAACACCACCACAGCACCACTCAGCACCACCACAGCACCACTCTGCAGCACCACTCAGCACCACCACAGCACAACTCAGCACCACAACAGCATCACTTAGGGGCACCACAACATCACTATGCGCTACAACAGCATCACTGAATGCCACAGCATCACTTGTCGCCAAAACAACATCACTCAGCGCCACCATAGCAACAATCTGTGCAACCATTCAACAACAACTGGTTCAAATATTTTCTGTCAATGTTTTAAGCTTTATTACAAATGTCATAAAAAGATGTTAAATGTTTTCACTTCTGTTCTTCTTAAAACATTGTGATTTGTCAGATCAATACATGTAAGACAGGGGAAAACTAAACATGTACCTTTACTAATGCTATCGAGGTAACATTTGCTAACTTTATAACTATTGGCATTTCTAATAACAAAATTAATACTTTTATATCTTGAAAAACATAAACAAAAATTAAAAATTATTTACATTTTACTCACCAAAAGCTCAAACTTTTCTATTGCGAGACCTATTGCATTGCAAATGCTTGTTTTGCATTTGACGCCTAAGTGCATCGGCTATGCCCAGACATGGGTCCCGGGCTCACTGTGCCACTGGAGCAAAACTAATAAGGGAAACCGGTCATTGCTTGTGCTCCGGTTCAGGGAGGACCTGTCCTGGCAGTTCAGACTGGACAGTTCCCATGAGGAGCAGGGTCCAGATTGATTTACATATGGCTGGGTTCAAACTGAGGTGGCATGGTGGCCAAACAACGATGCATTAGGATACGGCCCAGAGCGAATACCGGTACATAAAACATATCATCACATTGCAGATTTTGCATTTGACGCCCTATGTGTGCTGGGTATGCCCAGGCATGGTTCCTGGGTTTACTATGCCACTGGAACCAAGCTATACTTGGCTGAAGAGCTCTAATAAGTGTAAAACTGTTGAGGGAGTACCTAGTCTAGCAGTTTTGGGTAGAGTGTTCCCCGAGGAGCAGGATCAAGGCTGATTTGCACATGACTTGGTCCAAACTGAGGTGACATGTTTGGCAAAAAAGAATTAAATAATGGATTGGGATGCAGCACTGAGCGATTAACAGTGACTGAGATTAATTCAAACATACCTACCATCCCCTTGTTTTTGCATTAAGAAACGAAGGTGTCCTCCACCATGTCTGATCCAGAGAGTGGTTGAGGTCTGCTATGGTATTTATCATTTCTCATGAGTGTGTATTATTACACGACAGTAGGCATGGATTAAAGTCGAAAGATTCATTAGCAATGAGGCAAAAACATGTGAAGGCGGCATAGGAAGTTTATATGACTGTAACGTCCAGCTACCTAGTGTGAAAAACACAACTCTGGCTTGCCCTAAATTAGGAACGAGGTTTAGCTCAGCTGTTGCATGTTAGCCAACATAAAACCATGCTCACATTATTAGCAGAGCACAGCCATCTGAAAACAGAAACATTCAATTAACCTTTAGAAAATAGTAAATACCACAATGTGTAAAGAACTCACTTTGAAGACAGAAAGCCTACCAGAATATATTTTGTGACCTCTCTGGTTCCGCTTCTAGTAAGCTCTTATTGCTAGAAGCCATCTGTTATCCATACCCCCCACCAACACCTTCATGAGAAAGTTCACAACGCTGCAGAGCAACCAATTCATCCAGCACTTTCCGGAATTTAAGCTCTGTTCAGTGCCCGCTAATTACACCGTAAAAGCATGTATTTTGCGAACAGGAAGAAATATAACCCTTCACGAGTCAATCATACAGAACAGAGGCAGCCTCAGGCTCACTACCGAAATAATCATTATTGATTAGAAGTGGGAACAATCCCTATCCACGGAGAAAAGAAAGGATGCACAAAGGTGACTTTACTATGCTAACAGAGATCAATGCTATATAACCGCATACTAGGTGGCACTAGGACAGCTACAACCAGCCACATCCACTGGGATCAAAGTATTATGGAAAACACTATCGACATGACCAGTCCTCTCAATGCTTCCCTCGCTGGTATTACAGGTCTAGGTCCCCTAAAACCTGTCATACTAACCCTTCTTCACAAGATACAAATATCAGATCCCAAATTATCTAATGCGATACCATAAGTCGATCTTAGATCTTAACCCTTATTTTCACTGTGAAAGATTGCAGAGCAAAAAGTCAGTCGACACCTGCAGGTGTTCATAAAAGACAACCATCTACTCTGCAGTTATTGAGCTGACTGATTAAGCATCTTGGTACTTTAGGACACATGGCTGCCAAGTGGACTTATGTCGTGAGTCATACCGTAATTTGGGGCTTTCTCCTATCCAGCAACATTTTCCCTCCTGGGATTTCTAAGCCTATTGTTAAACTGATAAAAGACAAATCCTGTTGTGGAAAAGCTTATCGCACAGGGACCATGGCAGGCTGGTGGGTGCTCATAGGGGCCTCTTTTCAGCTTTAAGTGGGGATCGGCCATCAATCCTGGTTATCTTGCTCAGCAGTGTATATCACAATACACTGGTTATCCATCTATTGGAATTGAACCTCTGGACCTGGCTATGAGTAGTTAAAAAAGTTCCTCTAAAATTGAAAGAAAAAGATTGGATATGCATGAATGCCCTGTACAGGGGAGGTTAAGTGTGCAACCCAAGAGTTAACAATACATGGGGATCCCATTAATTTTAGGGCTGAGTAACTAACTGGAGATTGTGAGTTGAACCTTGAGAATCCACTCAATACTGAGGATTTACAAGGTTACTGGCCCTATCAGGGATTATGGTCTCTCATAATAACATCCAAAGTGTCTGACTTGTATGGTGTGTCAGGCCTCCGATCTATGGTCTTCCAATGAAGTTGATCTGTTTCATCAACAGGTGATGAAGCAGAAGATAGAGAAGCTAAAGGCTAATGACCAAGGGACATAGTACTGAAATACCTCAATCCCGCTATAGAGTTTTCCAACAAACTGCCAAAGTATCAGAACCAAAGTGATAAAATAGTTTTTCAGAATCAATAGACCACTTCTCTCCAGGTAATGAATTATTAAATGTTGGATGGCTTTGATACCCATCTATAGCATTTGTCTTCACCAGGGGCTGTCTGGCTGAAAATTCAGCTTAGGCAAAAATTAGTTAGGAACCCTGGTATTACATTTAGTACATACAGCCCGTCAGACCCAAGCAAGCACATGTAGCCGCTATTATTAGAAGTAACAAAAAAAACTGACTGAAAGGTGCAATATCTAATGAATGATGGCCTGCATCCCATCTCCTAGTTTGAGTTTAAAATATTTATAAAGCGCACTTTCACCAGCGGTTTCATGGCGCTGCAACAGACAAATCCCCAGAGGAGGAGTAACAGAAAAATAAGAAAAAGAGAACAAAAGGAACAAGTGACCTAGTTAAAAGATTTAGCAAATAGATGGGCTTTGAGTTTTTTCCGGAATTGAGGGTAAAGAGTTAGAGATCTAAGCTCTAGAGGCAAGGAATTCCACAGGACTGGGGCCAGTGTCGCGAACTTCGATCCTCCCCATTTCTTCCTCCGGAAACGGGAGACTGACAGCAGGGATTGGGTGGATGATCGTAGTTCCCTAGTTGGAACATAGGGAACGATCTCAGATGTGATGAAGGCCGGAGCCACGCCCAGTCGTGCTTGAAAGATGATAGAAGCAAGTTTAAACTGGACGCGTTCACGGACAGGGAGCCAGTGTAGGGATTTAAGAAGGGGTGTTACGTGGGAGGATTTTGGAAGGTTGAACACCAACCGTGCCGCCTGGTTCTGGATCAGCTGCAGGCGCTTTAAACAATATGCAGGACTACCTGCATATAAGGCGTTGCCATAATCCAGGCGGGAAATAACCATCGCCAAGATGATCAGTTTCAAGGCATCAAAGGAAAAAAAACGGGATACCTTGCGGATGGTGCGTAGTGACAAAAAAGAAGAGGACACCACAGAACTAACCTGGGAGTGAAGAGTGAGCTGAGAATTAAGTTTGATACCTAAAGTTTTAACTGAGGTAGAAGGGACCGGGGGAGAACCTAGGGAAGGGGGCCAAAAAAGAGGAGACCAGGGACTGGAGCAACCACCCGTCAGCACCAACTCGGTCTTATCCGGGTTAAGTTTCAGGTGGTTGTAGTTCATCCAGTCCCGGATAAAAATCATAAGAGACTGAAAGTTTGAAATGGAAGCAGAGGAAGAAGACAGATTGAAAACAAGTTGGAGGTCATCCGCATAATTATACACGCTGACCTCCATTTGCTGCAACGAAAAAATAAGGGGGGCGATGTAGAGGTTAAACAAAAGAGGTGAGAGGGAGGAACCTTGGGGGACCCCGCACTGAACTTTCCGGAAGTCCGCAGAAGAGTCACCCAGGCGCACAGCCTGGGTGCGGTCCCTCAGGAAGGAGGATAACCATACCAGAGCGGTACCCCCGATCCCCGCCGTCCTGACACGGGAGAGTAAGATGGTATGGTCAACCGTGTCAAAGGCGGCTGAGAGATCGAGGAGGACCAAAGCCTGGGCCTGGTTGGTATCCATTCTCTCCCTGAGGTTGTCAAGGACCGAAAGTACTACGGACTCCGTAGAGTGTGCGGGCGGAAGCCAGCCTGGCGGGGAGCTAGCACCCCATACTCCTCCACAAACGTGCTCAAAGACTTGGTAACATGGCGTTCGAGCACCTTAGCCAAAAATGGTAGGAGGGAGATGGGGCGATAATTTGCGGGGACAGAAGGGTCTGCGCCAGGCTTCTTTAAGATGGGAACAATAACAGCTGTTTTCAATGATTTGGCTACAACCCCCTGGGAGAGAGAACTGTTAAGGAAGTGGAGAGGGGGATCTGGACAAGTTGTATAAATATGGCGGAGAATGTGCGCGGGGCAAGTATCCAGTGGGGAGCCAGATTTGACCAAGGGGATTATCGAGGTCAAGGATTCCTTAGTCAGGGGGGGAAGGGCATCGAGTTGTCCCTTAGGTGGAGGACACTGAGGGTCAACAAAAGTCGGGGAGGGTGAGGGAATATTGGCTTTAATAATAGCAATCTTCTCAATAAAGAAATTATTTAGGGAGTGACAGGGTCCTGGGAAGGGGAGGGTTTTAGAGATGTCCTATCGGAGAATGTCAAATTGTGGACTATCGAGAAAATTTCCCTCGGCCGATTCTCAGCTGTAAGAATCTTAGAGGAGAAGTAAGCCATTTTTGCCACCAGAATGGCCTTCTTGTATTGAGCCAGAAGAGTGGTAAATTCAGATCTGAGTAAGGGACAATAATTCCTCCTCCAGGCACGCTCGGCTCGGCGTACCGCTAGTTTGGTGGTCTTAAGATCCTCGCACACCACAAGTTGGCATCCTTCTCCCGCTTTGATGTCACCCGCTTCAGCGGGGCAATGGAATCACAGCCTGAGAGGAGCCAGTGTTCAATAGCAGCGGCCTGAGAAAGAGTGGATAGGCCTTGTAGGGTAGGATAGGAAGAAATTAACAATGCGGATAGCTTCTCCGGCTCCACTCGGCTCCATGAGCGGACCCAAACATTCTTCGGGAGTGGGTTCCTAGCTGTAGGGTTAATGGGAAGGGTAAACGAAATCAAGTGATGGTCAGACCAGGTGCAGGGTAAGATGGACAGGGAGTCTACCGGACAGTTCAAGGACCAAATCTGATCTAAGATATGTCCTTTGACGTGAGTGGGAGAATGAACGTGTGACACAAAATTGAGGGATTGAAGTGTATCTGAAAACTGTTTAGAGGATGGACATTCCGCTGGGTCTGAAGGCCAGAAGTTGAAGTCTCCCAATAATAAAATGGAAGAGTTATTGACCGTAAGTGTGGCCAGTATCTCTTGAAAATCAGAGAGAGAAAAGTAAAGGTGACTGAGGGGGCCGGTAAGTAAGGAAACAGGTAAGAGGGGGGGTGGTAGATGTAGTACGAATGGCAAGGTACTCTGTTGTGGCGATGTCTGGCAAGGATAGAAGTTGGAAGGGGAGGTCGGCCCGGGTAATGACCGCTACGCCTCCCCCAGTCCTACCAGCTGAACGGTCTGCTCGTTGAGCATAGTATGGAGCAGGGAGAGTGGCCAATAGGGTAGGGAGAGAATCATCACTAAACCAAGTCTCGGTTAGGAAGAGGAGATCAGGTGCGTGGAGGTCCAGCAGCACTGACAGTTCGTGTGAGTGGGCCACTGCTGACCGAGTATTGAGATAATAGGCTGAGAGAGTCCTAAGAGAACCTGGGCTGGCATCCTCTCTGGGAAAATGAATGGGAGTGGGGGCAACGAGAGGGCGGGGAAATAAAGAGACAGGGGACAGCTCAAGTGAAGATATGCAAGAGCGAGTAGAGGCGGGCAGAGGCCACGGACCATGAAGACTGCGGAGTTGGGAGGAAGTGTAAGTGATGATTTGGGCAGAGTGACTAGCCCCGGTCGGCCGCGGACGGGCGCAGACGGGCTTGCCTTAGGCGCGCCTTCGGCGCGCCATCGTCGCGCCCGCTGCGCCCGTCCGCTGCGCTTCCGGCCAATGCACATAGTTTAATAGGAGCGTTAGGGGCAGTGGGGAGGAGGGAGGGGGGCGTGGCCAGCGAAGTGGGCGGGGCTAACTCACTCGCTGGAGATGGCGGCAGAGAGGAAGGATTCCCCGTAACAGCGTCGAAATCGGCTGTTCAGGAAGTTAGAAAATGAAAGCCTGGGTTCAGTGCAGGTAATTAAAAACACAAGAATTTACAGTTTTAAAACACGATTCTACAATGCTCCCGGCTTTCCGCCTCAGGAGGTCTCTTTGTCTGGCAGCGCTTGTACTCAGCGCGCCCTTTTTAACCTGGGGGAGGGGGGCGTGGCCAGCGAAGTGGGCGGGGCTAACTCACTCGCTGGAGATGGCGGCAGAGAGGAAGGATTCCCCGTAACAGCGTCGAAATCGGCTGTTCAGGAAGTTAGAAAATGAAAGCCTGGGTTCAGTGCAGGTAATTAAAAACACAAGAATTTACAGTTTTAAAACACGATTCTACAATGCTCCCGGCTTTCCGCCTCAGGAGGTCTCTTTGTCTGGCAGCGCTTGTACTCAGCGCGCCCCTTTTAACCTGGGGGAGGGGGGCGTGGCCAGCGAAGTGGGCGGGGCTAACTCACTCGCTGGAGATGGCGGCAGAGAGGAAGGATTCCCTGTAACAGCGTCGAAATCTGCTGTTCAGGAAGTTAGAAAATGAAAGCCTGGGTTCAGTGCAGGTAATTAAAAACACAAGAATTTACAGTGTTACAGTGTTAAAAAAGGCAACATTTGGACTTAGCTTAGAGAGAGAGAGAGAGAAACATGCAGATGCCTCAATCTGCAAAGAAGAGGTCCATTTCTTGACCGCCATGGGGTAATGGATAATCTCTGCATTCTACCCCATCTTTATTAGCGCTGCTGACCATTAGGCAGTGCTAGCATTACATCAATCAGTGTAAGTACATGTCCAGTACTAAGTACTTTAGCTACTATTCAATATGATAATTTATCCTGGCCCTCTTATGTTGCAAGATTTTGAAAATGAGATGAGGTTATTTGTAGACGGTTGTTAATGAGCTTAATGTTTGCCAGCTTTTAGGTTTCGTTTAGTGAATGGGTGTGCTAGGTTCAAGGGATAGATTTGGGCTAGACCAGTGGTTCTTAAACTTTTGACTCCTGTGGACACACACTTAATCATTAATGGAACCCGGGGGCCCCCAATGAAGCATTATTGGAATCCGGGGACCCTCACTGAGTCATTACTGACAGCAGGGGACCCCAGCTTAATCATTTTAGATGATTTGAACTGCAAAACATTACACAAAAAATACAGAAACAAGCATTAATTGAACAAATAGACAAATATTTTATTTAATTCAGTAACAGTTATAAAAAAAATCAACATTTTAGTTATAATGGGAAGGTTGGGGCCTTCCTAATTGCAATTGAAATCACTCTACGTCCATACTAGCTTCTATTTGATGCACTTGCACTGCTCCAACGAATCAATCTGTGGATACTAACTTCGGGCCATATTTATGATTTACAGACCTTGTAAACCTGGCGATGTGCCAAAAAAAGCCTCCCCAGGAGAGGCATAACGAGGAATATGCCTCTCAGGAATGCTTTTGTGCAGGAAGGTGTCCCTTCCTACACAAAAACAATTCTGCATGCAACACAGGCACCCTTGCATCATGGTTCAAGGGTGCCTGCGTTGGCGCTAGGAAGCCCAATGTGCGCCAGTGCAGGGGGAAACATCAGGAATGTGCCATAGACCTTAAATACAGCACATTCCTGCTCTTTCCAGTAATGCTGTGCAGTGCAGCAAGGTGACTTGCTGCGCTGCACTAATATTTTATAAATATGCCCCATAATATTTAGCCTTTAGTTTCAATTTTTTTTACATTTACAGAAATGAAAATATGTTAGAGTTTGTTTCTCTATTCATAAACACTTTATTCATCTGTTAATATTATTTAGTTTTCTAAGCTGTCACAAACCCCCTAGTTAGCTTTACAGACCCCCAGGAGCCTCCGGACCACAGGTTCAGAAACACTGGGCTAGACTTTGCTGGCTAGCCGGAATGATGCATACACTCTTGTAAATAGGCTCCGGTGGAGTATCATCTGGGATAGACTGCCAGCTGTGCAAATCTAGCATGGGCTTTGACGAATGAATGTTGGTGAAAGCATTGACAGTGTCCTACTAGGATGTGGGCAGTAGTCTTGTCCTATCTCTTCACAGTTGTATGTAGTGCATCCTCTACCTGTTCTATAAATGTCCTGGGAAAAAGAGAATCATTTTTGGCACCAGCTGATACTAACAACTTGGCAATTATCCCTCTATTCTTTTTAATCTCTGTCCAGCATCCCCAGTGGCAAGTGGTCTCAGAAAATCACCCAAATGTCCTTCAACATCGCTGCTCCAGAGCTACCTCTCCTGGCACTATAGAAACCACCTCATTTGATTAGCCAGAGACCCTATGAAATGGCTAAAATGTGACATGCGAGCAGGATAAAAGAAACACACCCTATTTCTAGGATGCTAATGATGGTCCATACACATTGGGCCTGATTCTGATGTGGGTAGGAAGGCCTTTTAATGGCATTTGCTCCATCCAAATCGGATTGGGAACGTGTCTTTCCAAACAACTCAGAAAGGTTTGTGACTGACCCAGTACAATGTGAGTTAGGCATTAGGATTGCCCCAATCCAAACCCGATGGCATTTGGAATGACCGAGCCATATGGAGCAGAATCATACACCTCTACGGGCCGCGTTTCCGAACGACCGAGTATGATGCTGGATTTGGACAGCTTTTCTGAATCCTGCCATCCGACTCAAATCGGCATTCGAAATCAGACTTTGGGGGCACATAGTGGCCCCCTGAAACCCGGAACCTTCCCAATTGGACCCATGGGGGTACCCATGGCTCCCCCCTTACCACCCATGCACACTGTGGCAGGCCCAGGGGGGCGCTACAGGGTGCTCGATTTTCCCCAGCCACCCCTTTCTTCAATGGGAGCCTGTGCATTTAGTCGGAACAAAGGTTCCTATTGCAGTCAATGGGAGTCCAACCAAATCGTATCTGGAAACATCCGGCTGCATCATACCCGGTCGGTTGAATTCTCCCTACCCGATTCGGTCGGAAACCATTCCAAAACCCATTCGGTCAGGATGTTTTCCAAACCGCATCAGAATTGGGCCGTTAATTGTAAATGGGGAGATATGTCTACAAGAATTGCCAGTGATCACTGTCATCAGCTAATAGCGACGTAAAGTAGGAGACCCTACATAGTAGTGGGGCACCTATACCAGCAATGAAGCACTGTGGAGAACCGTACGGCCTCTGCTCTACACCCAAACAAGTGACACAAGAGCACTGAGTAATCCATCTGCAGTGTACTTCATCCTGCATTTTCTTTCATCACATACAAATTTTGGTTTCTCAGAAAATGCCAAAACAGTCCAGAGGATGCAGAAAAAAGAGGTGCTTTATTTCCTTCCTTTAATGCGGCACTTGGTTTAACTTCCAAAATGGGAGCCTGTGCATTTGGTCGGAACAAAGGTTCCCATTGCAGTCAATGGGAGTCCAACCAAATCGTATCTGGAAGCATCCGGATGCATCATACACGGTCGGTTGGATTCTCCCTACCCGATTCGGTCGGAAACCATTCCAAAACCCTTCGGTCAGGAAGCTTTCCAAACCGCATCCGAATTGGGCCGTTAATTGTAAATGGGGAGGTATGTCTACAAAAATTACCATTGATCACTGTCATCAGCTAATAGCGACGTAAAGTAGGAGACCCTACATAGTAGTGGGGCACCTATACCAGTGAGGCAGCACTGTGGAGAACCATATGGCCTCTGCTCCACACCCAAACAAGTGACACAAGAGCACTGAGCAATCCATCTGCAGTGTACTTCATCCTGCATTTTCTTTCATCACATACAAATTTTGGTTTCTCAGAAAATGCCAAAACAGTCCAGAGGATGCAGAAAAAAGAGGTGCTTTATTTCCGTCCTTTAATGTGGCACTTAGTTTAACTTCCAAACTGATAAACAGAGATGCATGCAACACATTACTACCATGAGGAATGTAATTTTGATTAAATGTAATAAAGAGTGTGGAATGTGGAGATATTGCGCTTAAAACCCTTCAGGGATGTTTGGCCCCTATATCATCGTTTTAATTTTGAGACTAACGAACATGATATATATTTCAAAAGATAATATTAATAATCTTGTCCAGCCATCAAGGACCTCGATTATGAGTGCTTTGAAGGATCTGGCTCTGTTTATTGAATCTGTGAAATCAGATAACTCTGGAATCGGAAATCTGAAGTGGCAATAAATATCTCCAATTTAGTGTTTGTCCTTAAAAATAGGGTATAACATGGAAATTATGGTGCTTTCAATACCAAAGTCAGCTTGTACAGCTAAATACTGGGAAATCTTTCCAGTAAAATTTCAAAGGGGAAATATTCAGAGGGTGCAAACTTTGTTTTACTACCTGTAATTGCAACCCCTACACAAAAGGGGTTGCCCAGAGGATGCACTTTAAGTAAATCAGTTGTAATCGAGGCCATAGTATTAGGGCATATGAAAATAATGTAAGGAATATGTCCTCCCTTTTTGAAAAAGTTATATAACTGTACCAATTGAAAGTACCAGAGGCAAGAAGCCGTAACAATTTGTTCATATTACAGCAAACATACTATTGGTAAAAATGTTCTATACAAATGCCTATACCTTAACATTCCAAGCAGAATTCAATGTAGATCTTTTTTGCACTTGGTTTCTAGATACAGGCATAACATTCCCTGCAATAACAAAACAATCTATACTTGAGTGTGGCTTTTAGTACTCTATCTGCAACAATATTCAGAGAAGGAGTGCATTATTACTCCTGGGCCCACCCAGCTACTGTCACTGCTGCCTCGCATCCTTCTCTTCCAGTTGATGATTTACCCCATTAGCTGGGGTTCAGAGGAGCAGAACCACTGCCAAAGGGGAATGTGAACATCATATAAATAAGAATGTATTCCACCAACCAATGAGACCCCTCTCTGCTCTACAGAACCCCTACACAAACACATTCCACGCATACACAAAACCAAAATAGGAGGACAAGCGTTGTCTTACATCACTCCTAAAGTGAGGAATGACCTCCCTCGCCACATCAGAGACCCCTACTCTCTTTTTAAATTCTGCAAGCAGCTGAAAACCTGGCTTTAAACCAACCTAACATAGGCAGCGCTAGGCACACACACCTGCTCAACGCCAGGATACTCACGTATGATACTCTTGCGGGTGATAATGCGCTTTAGAAATACACAAACATAACATAACATTCCAGTATGTGAAATTAAACATTTTTAAAGTACAATTTGCCTCATAAATGGTTTTAGGGAGTATTCTGAAAATGTTTTTGAGTTTTTCCAGCCAATAATGTTTGCAAAATATAACAATACATTTTTTGTATATCCTTAGCCATTCTGGGCTTCTACACTTGTCTAACACATTATCATGTTATAGAACCTTACTGTGGGTAGTTTTGGGACTCACATTCATACTTTGGTATTGCTAATAAGCAATTATAATCGTGAACATAATCTAAAATAAATTGTAGCGCAATGATCGACACGCATTGTACAATTGTCATGTTAGGAAATTGGCGTAATTGATAATGAAATGTCTTGTCCTATTGACCATTATTTTTCAAGAGAATGTGGCTATTGGTAGAACAGTATTGGTGTCAGAGAATTATGTTCATTACTGAAGGCATGCATCAGGTAAACCGCCTTTATCATATGGGACGCATAACCATAGAATTCTCTCTTATCAAAGAAATTAAGCATTCAAACCGGCTTGGCATTCAAAAATCAATAAAAATCTGTCTGCTCTCCAAAATATGATGGACGGTGCATCAACCAACAGTAGAAAGCAATCTTGCACACAAGTAGGATATGGATGACAAATGTCTTTATAACAATACCAGTACAAGAAGCAGAGCTAAGTTTCCACAAGGATGATCGACAACATGGCATGCACAAATATCTCTCACTTCACTGCATAAGACCAGCTACTCAACTGTAAATGCAGAAGAAGCGCAAGCCACTCATAATCATGAATAATTCCACAGCACTTCTATCGTAAGCCACACTGACAACCCACACTCTTCCAATCAGACACAACAAGAATATAAAGCTTAGTTCTTACTCCTTTCCACTCCACTACTTACTGATTGATGTGACATATTATCATCAAGCAAAATACCAAAAAACTTCCCACAAAGGTAACACCACCAAACCACATCTTTCAAATAATCACAACCTACCCAGTGTCATGATGCCCTTATAACTTTATCACAGGTATAAACACCATATACAAATAACAAGAATATAATGTGTGAAAACGTAGTTCAGTGTGTTTTTAGGAAATGATAAATAAAGGTACACAATTTTACCTTTTGCATAAAGAGCGCATTCATAAGCAAAATGTGATTTACTTTACTAAATAACATGTGTACATTAATCATATAATTTGTAGTAGGTGACTTCATATAGTCATTATGAGCAACACCCAAGATAACATGATTAAATATTTAACATTAGCCATTTTTATATTGTTATTTTGAATGTTAACTTTATACATGAAAGCCCGGCAAATTCTGTATCTGTTTG
This sequence comes from Lissotriton helveticus, assembly GCF_964261635.1. Lineage (NCBI taxonomy): Eukaryota > Metazoa > Chordata > Amphibia > Caudata > Salamandridae > Lissotriton > Lissotriton helveticus. The sequence goes on from NC_136072.1 coordinate 995,995,931, forward strand.
CTTTGCTTGTTATGTGTTTTTCCACAGCAGATGCCTTATGTATTTTCACGGATGTCCTTTCATTAGCTAGTTGAATAGATATTTTTTTATGTATTAGACGACAGAATGTGAGATTCGCATGAAAGGAAAGAAGATGCCAGCGTGGGAGAAGCGACTCGTGGGAAACACCGCCATGCATGGATCATTGTTTGGACATGAGAAAATGGGGAGTATACCTGCTCCCAGCATTTGGAGAGAACTGATTGGTTCCCAAGAGTGAAGACAACCTGAGATTTGCAAATGCTGTGTTTATCGAATTACAATAGTATGTATTCCTGAACCTAGCTAGTGGAGATTCTCATGCGGACTTCCATCTGAGAAGACCCTTCTCACCTCTGCTGATCTCAATATCTTGAGTGCAAAGGCTTCATGCTCTAGATCAGAGACGTTTATTTGGTTTTCTGAAGCTGACACCTTACATTATTTGTCCAAACAAAATGCTTTTACATCGAATCATACAAGCTAAATTAGATTATGGATTTACATTATGGCACACACTTTTTGGATATGCTGTATTCTTTATATAATTCTCACTAACACTCTATGTTTCCTTGTCTTGAAATATGAACGCTTTGACTACTTAAACTTGTAAGTTGAATTGAATTGAAAATAAGCTTTATTCGATAGCAAGTATCATAAAAGCATTACAAATTCATAAAAGCAATATAAACGATTGACAGTGCATAAAAGTATTAAAAATTGAAAACAGAGATTTAAAACATTAGACTTATTAGCCATCCTAGGGGGAAACATGATTTTCCAGAATAATAAAATGCCATTACCAGGTAAAATACACAGTTTCTATTTCAGGTATCTCATGCGTGTCGCTAAGCATCAAGGTTAAGAAGGAGAAAAGGACATGTGGCGCAATCCTCTTGAACAGTAGTTAATAGGTACATCTTCCGGCCTACTACCTTATTATTTGTTTTTGAGCGGATAATCCATGCATCCATGCACAGCCCAAAAACTTGGCAACTCCACACGCAAACAGAGTCCTTGAGGCATCAGTTCACAGAATACGAAGTGCCACTAAATGGTTTTTTGCTCCCAGTTGGGCACAAATTGGCTTAAGCCATTTTGACCTTGCCTGTTTGTAAGCAGGGCATGCAAATAATAGGTGGGCTACCGATTCTTGCTGGGCTTGGAGGCACGGACAATGGGCTGAGGTGTATTTATTTGGCTCCCATTGTGCAAGCATGAAATTTAGATTTAGGGACCCAAATCGGAACTGCATGTAAAGTGTCCTATCTCTAGGGATTCTAATAAAATCTAGGTATGGCTCCTGAAAACCTACTTGTTTGTGGAGGAGAAATTCATCAGTTAATCTCCCAAGCCTAGGGTGTTGCAGAAGCTGGTGGTTAACCCAGTTCCAGTAGGTCTTTTTTAGCTCTGCCTTAGTCAAAGGGGCCTGATTCTCCCAGGATTCAGCTAGGCCCAATTTAAACATAAGGTCCTTCAAATCCCTTAGCCATTTGACCCTTTTGTTAGAGTCCAGGGTGATCAGCTCAGAAAGGCCAGTCGCATAGTGTGTCAATTATGTTGTGCGTCTTAGTCTAGCCCAGTACAAAAGGGGACGGAGTCTGGTCACCTCACTGATCGGGCTTCTGCCTAAGTCAAGGAACAAGGGTTTTAATGGAGTATAAATAGGAGCAGAGACCAAGTCTCTGATAAATTTATTCTTAGATCTTTGAATCTGTACTATTTTTTCAAAACCCCAGAGTTCGGCACCGTAGGTTGTCGAACTCACCGCTTTACCTTCATATACGACCAAGGCCGGGGCAATTAATCTACACGAGGAGGAACGTTGCTCTCTTGAGATAGCTCCCGCAACCCGCTTATGGTTTAAAAGCATCTGACTCAGATGGGGCCCCCATGGCATTTTGTCTGAGAGCCTAATCCCCAGATAGTCAAAAGAGTGAACTCGCTCAAGAGGAGAGCCATTAAGTGCAAGTTTAGATCTAAAATGGTTCCCAGGGTAAAAGCCATGAACTTAGTCTTGGAAATGTTAATAGAAAGACCCTTTGCTGAACTAAATGATTGAAAACGGGAAAGGAGTTTTTGGAGACCCATCAGGGTTTTTGAAATTAAAAGGGTTTCGTCCGCAAAAAGAAGGGTGGCAATTTTTTCCCCCACCAGGGTTGGAGCATCGGCTGGAACTTGGCTCAAATAATCGACCACACCATTCACATAAAGTGAAAAAAGTGTGGGAGCCAATACGCAACCCTGTCGGACACCCTTGTTTACTGGTATCCTCTCCGTGGTTTGCCCTTGTTCCCCCCATCTAACTTGTGCGTAAGTATCCTCATGGAGGCGAAATAAAAGTGATAGAATGTAGGGGGAATGCCCATATTCTGTAGCACTGACCATAGCTTTGCCCATGGGACCAAGTCGAAAGCCGTCTTGAGATCGATGAACGCAAGATATAGGCTTCCTTTACCAATGACTACCACTTTCCAATAAAGGAGAAGTAGTCTAAAGACTTGGTCAACTGTGCTAGTTGCTTTCCTAAAGCCTGCTTGGCAATTGGAAAGGATTCTCTTCTCCTCCATCCAAAGCTGAATCCTATTTAGGAGGGTTCTGCCTACCACTTTTTGCATGCAATCTAATAAACTAATGGGCCTGTAATTGGCAGGGTCCTGAAGATCGCCTTTTTTGTAGGTAGGTATTACCTCTGCTTCTTTCCACAAATTCGGGACTTCCACTCCTTCCATTATACTGTTGATCATGAGTAAAATATATTGGGCCCACTTATGTGGTTCCAATAAAAACAGATCACCCAGGATACCATCTGGGCCTGCCGCTTTTGCAGGTATGATACTGTTGATGGCACTCACAACCTCAGTCAGACTAAATGAATTTGTGGTTTCGAAGAGAGTTGTGGTCTGATTACCTTGCGGATATTCTGGTTCTCCCTCAACTTTCTCCGCATACAGGTAAACAAAGTGATCCCACCAAACCTGACTCCCGATATGATTAGGAATAGGAGGATTATCACTCCTTTCTCTCTTCTTAATTAGTGCCCAAAAGGAGGCAGAATTTCTCGTTTAAGTCCTCCCAATGGGCCTCCTGCCAATCACGCTTAGCTAATTTCAGGGATAGTTTGTAATTCTTTCTCGCTATTTTGACCATGGGAGAGTTTTTTTCCTTTACAGCTACTATTAAAACATGCCTTTTTTCTCTTTACAGGTCTCTGTGAACCATAAATTAGGGTTTCTTTGTAGCCTCTTCCCAGGACCTGTACGGCAACCTCCTACGAAGTGTGCACCAATCGAACGAATGGTTTCTCTGTGGATTTGGGGAATCTTCTCCCTCCCTTGCACTGATACCATGGCTTCCTCCAAATCACCTATCTTTGCAGCTAAAATTGTGGAGATATGCGCAATATTTAGATCCTCCCCCGCCACCTTGGGCCACCTTAGGCGCCTGCCACAATTTGACACTATTAACTCCTTGGTGGGAAGTTGAGCCTTCATACTAGAGGTTAGATATATAGACTGTGGAGCCCATCTGTTTTCATTTTTAGAGTTAATGGGTTGTGGTCACTGTCAACGGTATGGCCCACCTCCATATCGATGACATCTGCCCATAAACGGTATGGTATGGAATGTGGTATAGCCTGGGTTGTATAACGCCCCCACACTCCAAGTCTCCTGGAATAGGCATACATCATGGGTTCCCACAAACCCATTCCAGGATGGTACAGACATATTTTTCTTTAGACCGGCTATGTTCCATGAAAGGATTTTCAGATGTTTCTGTGCTTGTGTGTTTGGGTGGGGAGCATCATTATTATTAACAGTGTTTTGGGGTATAGGCAAAGGGGATGCCAGGGGCAGCCTATAGTGATGCAAGGCTGAGGATTCATAATATATGGGACGGTACCTGCTTACCGTTGCCTCAGAAGAATTGCAATAGAGTCAATCATTTGCTTCCAACGCAGACGAAACGCCTCCACTGGCTGGGGTGTACTCCTTCGCCTCACTACGAACAGGTATAATTGGGTAGCATCTGCGCTGAATAAGCGAGGAACCTGGGGATGACGTTCTAAACTCTAGTGCAACCAGATTATCAACCAGAGTAGCATCCACTAAGGTTAGCTCGATATTATCCAATAGGGCTTTGGGAGAGGTACATCTCTTGGCATTAGTAATGTCTTCCCTGATAAGAGAGCGGCACCCTCGCACATGTCTGATCCAATGGATCGATTTGTTAATTAGAAAATCGCTAGTTTCGTATCTACGAGGGTCGGTAAGTTTGGGAACGTTGGCCATAAAATCTACATGTAATGGTGTGCTCACAACCCTGGAATGCTTTGGGCCTCGGGAGAATATTAAGGTCCGAGGGGCGCCAGTATTCTGTGCTTTTTGCAATACGCTTTGAGGGGTGACAAGGGGGGATGATCTATCTCTCCTCTCGGGGCCATTATGAGGGCCATTGGATGGGTTGATTCTTGCACCTCCTATCCCCCTAGGTGGTTGTAGCATGGCTCCCAATGTACCCAAGGAATTCTTTTTTTGGCCCCCCTGTAAATATGAAGAAGCTCGGACAGAGTATAGGTTTTGACTACCTTGACTAAAATTGTGTTTTTGAATATGTGAGGAGGAAACGGGAGCAAGGAGTTCTATCAGCATACTTCGCATCCTCACAATCTCCCCTCTGAGTTCCCCAATAACCTCTACTAAATCCTCAGAAGAGTGACTACAAGAGCAACAGTGTGTCATCCTCAAAATAACCGTGGATGGGGGTATTGGTATGGGGACGGGTAAGTCACTTGGCGAGGCAAGAGGAGCATATCTATTAGAGCATAAAACAATGGGGTCCACCTCACTTAACACCCTCTTCTCCGTATGTGCATCCTCAACACTATGGACATGGGGTTCTGGATCTAGCTGTAATTGATTTACTGCCCCCATTTTTGCTGCCCTGTTTGGATTTGTGAAACAATTGCGGGATTACTACTTTTTTAGGATGAACTACTAGAGTGTTAGCTGTTGGCTCTACCACTCTAGTACTGGGATCTTCATTTAGAATATCCTCACATTCCTGGATGACACTATCTATCCTATCCATTACACAATTTGCGGCTGCGCTTTTGGCTATTTTTCTTTGCCTCTTTTTCTTACTTTGGACTATTAATTACCCATTAGCTCCCCCAGCTCCCTCCATTGTTTTCCTCTTCCCCATTGAGAATGGTCAGCACTCCTTATGGGACCAAATCTAAGAGCCGTCACGCTGTAAATAATACAGTAGGAACTTTCCAGCGAAACTTAATAGCACTAGTCCCACTCAAGGTACAAGTACAGGCTTCACAGGAATAATAGTCACAGTAACACGTGCGTTCTGCACCGCGGGAGTCAATTAGATGTTAAATAGTCCCAAATGAAGGAAGGGGAGGGGCCGCCGGTGCTCCCACAGCCGGGCTGGGTGCTGGGGCTCTGAGTCGTGCCCCCGTCAGCGCTGGTACCTGTGAGTTGCTCCCCAGGTGTGGAACGCAACATCTCCCGCGGAGCGGGAGGCGCAAGCAGCTGTTGAAGCCCCCGGTGAATTAAGGGGAGTGGCCGCCGGTGCTCCCACAGCCGCGCTAGGTACTGGGGCTCCGAGTCCTGCCCCCGTCAGCGCTGGTACCGCGCTGGTACCGGTGAGTTGCTCCCCAGGTGTGGAAAGCAGCGTCTAAACTTGTAAGTGATAATTTCTTGAATTATAATTATTAATGGACTAATGTCATTGCATTAATTAAATCTTGTGAATAAATCATTTTTTTAACCTATTTAAATTCTCCAAGTGGTATTCTGTGGTGCCCAGTGGTTTCACTGTGTACGGCTTAAATATTTAAATTCTAGATTCTAAGCACCTCTTCTTATTGATGAACAAATGCTCATATGACCAGTAGCAGGGTGTGTAAGTTGATTATACTTGTAGATTAAGGTTCAGGTATCCCACCTCCCTCAATACGAGGGTGAAAGACATCAGGGGCCTCATTTATGAAAAGTGTTGCATCGCTGTGGTAAAACAGCAATGCAACATTTTTCACTGCCCCTCCTTGTGACACCATGGATGCACCGCATTTACAGTACAGTGCTCCACGTCGCAAGGATTGACAGATGCATCAGGAAACTTGAAGTATCTGTTGGATCAAAACTCACGCATTGCTAGAGTTGGGTCATAAGCATGATGCAACTCCAGCAATGCATGGGGGAGGTCTATACCTATTGCACTGTCTCACCCTTACGCCTGCTATGAGGCAGGTGTAAGGTTTTGACGAAGTGGCATCCTAGAAGTGGTGCTGTGAAATCTGATAGATTTCACTGCACCACTTCTACATGGCTTTCTTGCAGGGAACACCCACCCTGCATACATTATAACTAAAGCAGGCATAATGTGGCGCGGGGTTTACAAAGTGACGCATCTGCCTAGATGCATCACTTTGTAAATATGGCGCAACGTGGTGCATTATTTACTCCGCCGCTGCGTCACAAAAAGGGCGGCTGGTGACATTTGAAAGTAGTGGGGCGTAAAAGTTTGAGGGGAGTGCTCGGTGGCGAGTGAGCCTAGCGAGTGAGTCTGACTGCCATAAGGTGAGTTTGTGGGGTCCTTCTCGCCATTTTGGTAATCACACGGACTATCCCCAGAGCTCAACTAACCCAGCCTATCAGTATTCAGATGCTGATTAAGCCGCCGTGTAATATCTGAAAAAACTCCGGGTGACAATGGTGAACACTGCACAGAGATGGTACCCTGACCACCGAAGCGCACACGGTAATGGATAGACACACAATGCATGCACATGTGAGGTAATTGGCCACTGTGGGTAACAATAAACGGAATGGGGGCGATTGACAGCCTGAAAACAGGCAAGTAGGCAACATATGCAGGGAACAAGCCCCAAGGCATCCTATGTGACCCAAGAACACCACCCAGCATGGATGCAGAAATAATGGAGTACACATGCAAAATGAATAGCAGATGAAGAGAGCAGTGCCTGAATAAACAAAAAACAGTATAAACACATTCATGAACGAAATTAATGAATTTACCAACCATGAAAAAAACACTAAAATGCTCATTTAAAACGGGTGAGACTCCATAGCATCCGAGCACCTGGCAGAACATTTCACTACCAGTGACATCACACAGCTGGGTCCTTACCAAGGCTGCACATCCCACCCCTTAAAGTACAATAATCTGCATAAACTAGAATCATTGAGGGAAAACAAACCATGTGCCAACACCATGTTAATTTTTAAAATAATACACTCTATGGTATTTTAGAACAAGTTCTTGCGTGCAGGTTTGTGTAACTTCGTAGTGCTGTTTACATTCCACTCGCACAAGAAACGAACTAATAAGCTCTCTGAATTGATGGTGGGCACAAGCTGGCTGGTTGGAACTGTCTGGTTCTTTCCTGATGCGGACGCTTCGGAGGCAGACAGCCAGCCTCTGGGAGGAACACCGAACACGGTGCGGGATGCACTCTGGAATGTGCAAATGCAATGGTATTGCGAAACACGGCCATGCTTTTTGTTCAAATTGACACTCATACTGGACAGCACTGCACAAATTGTATTTCCACTAATTGTTTAATAATCAAAGGACTGAAATTTACTGTGCCAAAGTCCTACTACTCAGTCGTGGCTTGCAGTCGCAATACTCGCGGTGGGGGAGGCTGATTAACAGGTGCTCTGTCCCTGCAATGAAACACACATCTTCGTGCAGCAGGCCCCGGGGCCTCCCTCCTCCGTCCCCTCACAACCTATGATTGCAGGCACGAGTTTATCTTTTATCTAAAAACAACAGACATAAACGGCTCAGCCAGGGATGTTCTTCTAATGACTCGTAATAATGGCAGAGACAGCAGCAGCGCTTGTGTGCCTACCCGCCTGTGTAATTCATCACATGGATCATCAATAAACATTTGACAAGGCGTCGGTCATTTTTAAAGTAAAAAAGCGGGTAAAATAAATGTGAGCCCCCTTGAGTTTCGAATGAACTGCCTGGATAGGGAGGGGGCCGGGGGGACTACTGGGATGAGAGGTCGCGCGCGAGGGGGGGGGGGGTGTCGAGGGGGATAGAGATCGTGCGGGGTTGGGGGCTGGGGGAGTTTGCATTCAAAATGCAAAAACAAAACTTTCTTACCTGACCGGGTCCAAGTTGGCGCCGCTGCCCGCTTCTGAAAAGGAACTGCCCCACACGCTGCAGCACCACCCTCGTGTGCGTTAACTCTGCCAATCCTGGCGCAGCATAACATCGCCACTGCGCCAGGACTGGCTAAAGAGCAGGGCTAATACTGCCCATAATGAGACCCGGCTACCCCGGGTCTCTGCCTCTGTGATGGCTAGGGAAGGAGGAGGAGGGAAGGGGCTATTGCGTGTGTGCGCATGCGTGGGCAAGTCATAAAAATGACTTGTCCTAAATGCGCACACACACTGCTGCCTGCCACGCGCTGATATTATCACAGATTAGTGAGTAGTACACGCTGCCAGCCTGCCACTCACAGTGCCGCAGGCCCGCCCCCCACCATCCGCGATCGCGATGATGTGATTCCGGCCGGCTGGATTATGACTGTTGGTACTTTCTTGTGTGCGCTGATTGCGCTCATAATTTTGCTTTTTATTTTTTGCGCAGTGTGTCAGTGACAGCAGTGACGGTCGTCCCATGGCTAGTGGGGCAACGCCCCAACGCCCCCAATGGACGAACCGCCACTCAGACCAATGGTTGTGCCCATTGACAGTAAGTAAAACCAAATAACAAATTACTAAATATGACCACATTACCTCTTTCCTGAAAGAACTCCACTGACCCCTTTTTCCAACCCCCCCACCTTCAAATTCAGCGGCATCATTTACAAAGCCATCACAAACAGCAGCCCCGTCTATCTGCCAAACAAGCTCACCATTTCATATGGACCTTGACTCACCTGCCAGCCAGGGCTCCCTCAGACTGCAGACTAGGAAATGTAAAAAAGGAAAACAGCAGGCTAATATCTCTCAGAAATAGGAATTGTCATGTAGGGTTCGTAGTTTAGCTGAACCGGCAAATAACTTACATTTTACTTATTATCCTTTTTGTGATAATCTTTGCTTTGATCTCACATTGATTGATTTTCTTTGTAGGTATTTGTGGCCCCCGTTCAAAAGTGTAAAGTCGATTGGTGCACAACATATTGAAATCGAAATAAATATATAGAAGAAGTTGTAGTTGCTGTTTACATATTTTGGAGTGGGGGTTATCGGGCTGAATTTAACTTCATTTGCCAGATTCACTACCTCTTTTCTTGATGCGTAATTTAATCATAATTTCCATGCAATTTGGTCATCCATTGCCGCATAAATTCTTGGGTCCTGTCTACTAGCAACATGAAGAGTATTAGTGCTATTGTACAGCATTGTGCAAGGCTTCTCTTTTTCGTCTCTCCTTCTCTCTGTACTAACCTCCTGTAGAATGTAATTTCACACTGCAAGCGTTTTATAAGTTAATCAAGCACAATGCACTGAAAAACGCTTATTTATAAGTCATGTAGTAGAAACTGACCAAATAATTACTTGTGTTCCCATGCATCAGCACCTCTGCTTTGCAACCTGCTGTGACAGAATGAATTGAGCTGGAAATCTGCCAGGCACTATAAAGGTTCCTGCAGGCTCACAGTTTAGGATGTCGCCTCGCTGACTGATAGCAACTGTTCTCTCGCTTAAATTCCTCCAACCAAGCATCACTTCTGACACTGCCTCCCAGGTTTTCCCAGGCACTGAAGAGTTGGAGTGCTTAACATCTTCTGCTAGTTGTAAGTAACTAGAAAGCTGTCACTCTACCAGTGTTACCTGCAATAATCTTCGAAACTGATTTTTATTGTTTTAATGAGGTAATTGGTTTACGTTTGCCTGCTAGATCTACTTGGGCTTTTTGGCTCCTTTTGAGCCCTTTCACTCCCGGCACGGTGGTTTTCACCGGTGAGCAGTCTAGTTTTCCCCCTGTGACTCAGCTGCCACACAGCAGCGCTTATTGGAGGGCTGAGGGGGGCGTGCTAATTTAAGGAGGCCGGAGCGGACACGTAGCAGGCACGCGCTGTGGGATAGCCAAAGGTGCACCTAAGGCAAGCCCGTCTGCTTCTGACTGGGTCCAGGGGCCAGGACCCCTGGTTAAAGGCTGGTCTATTCAGCGGAGGAACTGTGGGTGCTGAAAGGTATGGACAGGTTACCGCCACTGCTTGATTTGGTGGAAGGGAAGTTAAGGGTGAGATAATGTGTTTCTTAGCAAGGTGGGGCAGATAGGAAATATACTCAGGGTCAGAGATTAAGGGAGGTAGGGACTGGCGATTCGACCTTGTTTAGAAAGCAGGATGAACTAGGGGAGAACCTAAGGGCCTTTGTGTTGAACATGAGAGAGCGCAACTGACTTAAATGTATGAGTACATCACACTTACCTGTAGTAAGCACAAATCATGAGGAGAAATGCCATGAGTGCTAATAGTATCTGCAATTATATTCTGAATGTATAGTTAATATAGAGATTTAAGTAGAAGTGGAACTAATACAGAAATGTGTGACATTATATGATTTTATTAGATGTGATTATTTTTGAATCCATGTCGTGAAGCTGCTAAAACATAAGATGGTATGTGGTTAAAAGCAGAACGTGGTAGGCCTCAGGGCCAGAGCTGGAGGGAAAGGGAAGGTGGTTCTTTTCACGACGCAGATTATATTAATGTTTTGGTCATTGCATTAAATAGGCCATGATTTATAGAAATGTTTACTAAATAATAGAATAAGAGTATTAACATGCTTTAATTAAATGAAGAAGTTGAATGCTATAATCATAATGAGAAATATTGTAGGCCTGAAATGTTTTAGCATTTATTTACACGTACATGTCTGGGCTGAGAAATGTTGCAAGCCTTTTTCTTTTTAGAAGTATATGAGAGTTGGGTTCTTGGCTACAGATATCTGTCTGCAAAGGAAGAGGGGGGATCCAATTATAAATGAATGAATAGAGGTCTGTTCAGTAGACGGCCCAGACATGGAGGAGGGTTCTGGAATGTTTAAGGGGTATCAGCGGGCCGGAGAAGAGTCTGAGAAGCAAGGTCAACTCTAACGTATGAGGCCCAATACAAAGCATCATGGAAAAAGCCAGAAGCTACACCACGTGAGAGGCGTCTCGCAAGGGGCGTCTCAAATGTTGTTGACTGTTTTGTATTAGGGACAGCACCCCTGGGTGGAGTTAGAGCAGAGACCTGAGGACCCTTTAGAGAGCGGATGGGTAGGCAGAGAGGGGTCATGACTGGAGAACTTTAGGTTTTCACCAAGAGACTTAGAGTGAGTGACTTCCCTTGGGGGTCATTCACTGCTGACACCTTTGTTAGGTTGGGATTTGGTTAAGTAGGGATACCATCTAGAGCAGGGTAGGGACAGCCTAACCTTTGCGTTTTCCTCCAACCTAAATGAAGGAGAGATATGCGTCTATGCTGATAGCTTTATTATTCTTAGAACTTGTGTTAGTGATTTCTGTTGCTCGTCTGAGGGCTTTTCGAGAGCACATGTATGTAATTGGACCTGTGTATCTCGTGAATCTCATTCTGAGATGCCTGTATTTGCAGCTTATCATTTCTTTACAATAAACTTTTGAAAGCTAGAAGTTGTTTGTGATCTTTGGGAGTAGAGTCCTTTATTGGGTGAACTAACTTGGAAATAGGTGCACTTTCTTTCCTTACAGACAGGCAACAAAGGTTCAGTCGACCAGATCGAGGTTTGGATCAATAGATATAAGGTATCGATCAAAATCTCGCCCTTTCAGTTGGTAGCTATAGAGGATGGTTGCCTTCTTGAGGACGGTGACCTAGGCCAGGTTAGCTTACCCCAAGGCCCCTAGAGATCGATGATCGGAAGAACAGCCCGCTGGAGAAGATCCGGATGACGTGAGACAGAAAAAGCAGCAGTATCGGTTGAGAGTGAGTATAAAGGGTTATGCGTGTTAGATTGCGGTGTTTTGTATTGTATCTATGTTGTAATGTCTGGCGGAGTTGAATGTCTGTAGAGTGACTGTGGAACAGGTTGTGAGCGCGCGCAACCGGTGGAAATCTTAAGTTCAAGGAGAGCTTAAGTGGTTCGGGTGTATCGGACACCCAGAGTAATTGTCAACTAGTGTGAAGGGGGTCATGAGGTACCATTGATCACCCGAGAGACCGAGATAGGGGGAACGTAAGAGTGAGTGCGTGAGTAACGGACGCTGGTCGGAAGTTACTGTGTGTGTAAGCAACCTATCAGAGAGACGATAGACATCTCGTCAGTTGTGTTGACAATTACAGATAGACTGTGGACGTACAGTCGAGAGAAGTGACCGCTTGGTCGGAAGTAGTCATTTTTCGGTGTATGAATGGGACGCATGCATAACCGGGAGACGAGTTGAGAAAGGAGGGGTGCTGCTGCGAAGCGGAGAAAAGTGACGTCAGGTGGTGTCGCGCAGTGATTGGCCGACCGGAGAAAGACCGCGCTGTGATAGGCCAGCTAGCGAAGACGTCAGAACAGGGTCGCGACGTGATTGGCCGACAGGAGAAAGACCGCGCTGTGATAGGCCAAGCTAGCAAAGCCGCGACAGGATTGGTGGATTGTCATCAGGAAGTAAACAGAGTAGCGAGGCTGGATTTTGTGCGCATAATTATGAAGTGTTTTAAATGGTTGAAAGCGGTGTTTAAAAAAGAGAAGCGGGGATCGTATGAAGGGGAAGAAGCCCCGCCGGAGGGTACGCCAGCTCGTTACATGGCAGTAAATGTTGGGTTGCATACGATCCTTTGGATATCAGAGTGGAGTAAGATTACTGAAGGAAATGAGGAACTGACGTTCCCGAAGTACGGGACGTTCAGATTAGAGGTGTTACATCGATTAAAATCAGTCATGACCTCAATGAGACCCTTGCCTAGACCAACCCAGTTTGAAGCTCTTGATGCATGGCTTAGGGCAGCGCATGAAAAGAATATGAACAGACGACAAGAAAGGGTGAAACGATCGGTAAGGGCAGTACAGGATGCCAGGTGGGATGCGGATGCTAAAAGATGGAGAGTGCATAACATGGAAGTAAATAAACTGTACCCAGTGTTAGAGGCGCCAGTAAATAAAAGCCCCCTAGAAGAAGATGAGGAGAGCGAAACAGAGGATAGCCTGATAAACAGATTATTGACAGACAGGCCACCCCCGTATAATAGAGCAGGGGGAGAGGTCGAGAATACTGAAGGAGAAAAGGGGGGCAATGCAGGAGAGCATAGACCGCTTCCCAGTTCAGAGTGGGATCCTGAGCCAAAGAAAGAGCTGTCCCAGCCTAGTCAGGTGCAACAGGTAGTCGGGAGGTTTGTGGTACAAAGAGCGCCGGAAACGGAAAGCGCCACATCCTACCCATTACCAGATGCACTACAGGTACCTGTTACCATAGGTCCTATAATATCGATATATGACCAGGAGAGAGCAAGAGGGGAAGAACGGGTACGGAAGGACAGAGAAAGAGCAGAGAAGGCAAGGAGGAACGATACGATTAATTCCCCAAGTCAGATGCCGATACCCAGAGAGTGGAGTACACCGATGCACACAGCAGGGGACCCAGGAGGAGATCCTGGGGGCCCTAGATGGCCAGTGGATCTGAGGGGATCTGGACGAAAATCCTTTCAAGAGCTAAATGAGTACATGAAGCAGTGGGATGAGGCAGTGAAGGCTCAAAAGAACATCATAGCTGCAGAAGCAGAAAGGGAAAGTCAGGACAGCAGAGCACGGACTCACTGCGGGGCTGGGGAGAGTAGCCCGGAGTGGGACTGTAGAGGGAGTAGGGGAGTCACCCATTGGGCCCGGAATGGAGGTAGAACAGACCTGGAAAACGGGGGCCCCGGGAGTGAAGGGGTGGCGCGCCCAATACTCAGTGAAGGGGAGAGGAGAGCGCAAGAGTACAGAAACAGCTTTAAATGTCCACACTGTGTGGCCGGCACCAGAGAACTGAATGGGAGTTGTGAGAGGTCGCACCATAGTCCCTGTGATGACGGCAATGAGCGCAGCCCAGGGAATATGGGGAACCAGGAAGGATCGTATCGGGTACTGAGCAATACGAGGCAAAGAGAGAGTAGCGAACAGAGGGAAAATAACAGAGAGGTGTGCGGTGAGAGGAGAAAAGAAGAAGAGAGTGGGCAGAGAGAGAGTGGGGGTAACAGGCCCGTGTTCCATCACCTTCCTAGATCGGATGGCCGAGCATGGGACCTGGAGAGATGGGAGCGAGGGAGACCACCCATTAACTCTCCCGAGCCCAAACGCAGAGCTCGAAGTTGGGATGGTAGGGAGACCAGTGAGCCCCCTTCGAAAGACATATTGCGAGCTGAGATAAAAGCCAAGAGACTCGATGTCTCCAGTTTAAGGTCAGACCTGGATGACATGGTAGATGGTACCCTGCCTTTAGAAAGAATGGAAATGTATGAACAGGATGAAATACTGTATATGGCAAAGGACATTACTCGAAAAGCGAGAGCAGTCCATGAGAAGTTAGTCGAACTAGCAGGCAAATATATGGTGGACTTGTCAAGAACCAAAGCATTACAGGGTAACCACAGGCTACATTATACAGATCGAGACCTAGATGAGAGGAGAACGATTGGGCTGAAAACACACATAAGGGAACTGATTACTGGAATAAGGACATGGAGGGCACTAGATAAGTGGGAAGAGAGGTGGTCCAAGAAAGGGACCGGCAGGAGAAGCATGATTGGTATGACACCAGGACAGCAGGGAATAGAAGCTTACCCTTTGCGTGAAGTTGCAAATGGGAATTATGTACATGTCCCTTGGAGTAGGGGAGATTTAGCTGCTTTTACCACCTCTTTCCCCAAATTACGTGAAAACCCAGTGGAGTGGTACAAGCAAGTGGAGAGATTTGTAAAAATCTCAAAGGTCCTTTGGATAGATCTGAACACGCTGTTTGACATTGTAGTACCAGGCGATCTGTGGACAGCATGCAAGGTTAGCGCTGAGTGGCCCACAACGGAGCCAGAGAGAGATGCCAAGACTAATGGGCCGTCCGAGATTGTGATGGCAAAATTCGAGAGAGTGATGAATTGGCTGAAAGAGAAAGTGCCAATGCAAGACATAGATTGGGTCAGAATAGACCGAACAAGACAGGAACCCAAAGAGACAGTTCATGAATATTACGAGAGATTGCTGAAGGCGTTTAAACAGTATAGCGGCTTGGATGTAATGGATCCAAAAGACATAGGGCAATTTGTGTCCAAGTTCGTCCTGGGACTGAGACCGGATATTAGTTTAATGATTCAGCAACACTCGATTTGTTGGCAAACTAAACCCCTAGACGAAATACTGAGATATGCCAGGTACTGCTGTGATGAGATAGATTCCAAGGCTAAGAAACTAAAAGAAAAGTTGATGGTGGTACAGATGCAGGCAGCAGGGAAGGGGGGACAACAGCAACAGCAGCAAGGAACAGGTACAGGAGGAAAGAAGCAGTACAGTCAGAACAAGGGCAATGAGGAGAGTTCCACCTTTAGACCCAGAATAGACATAGCTGCCTTGAAGAAAACGACTAGGTGCCACCAGTGCAACGAGGTGGGGCATTGGAAACGCGAGTGCCCTTACAATGTAGAGATAGGAGAGCAAGAGATAGAGGAGGAAGAGGTCCAGAGCGCGCCTACAAGAGGGGTAACGCCATACCAAGGAAAGGTGCTCAAAGGGGGGGGGGCTCCTCCCCGAGCCCAGTTCCCGCAACCTCCTCGAGTAGGGAGTATGGGTAAGACCTATAGACAAATGCCCCTGTTTGTGGAAGGGGAAGAGTGCTATTATGTGGACCCATTAACCGGACAGAGAGTGGAAAGAGAAGACTGCACCCTCGGGGCAGCCTTGGAGGTGGATCAGAGGGGACCCTATGTGGAAGCAGAAGTAGCAGGGTGCCCTACGACATTTCTGGTGGACACAGGAGCCACTAGATCCACGATCAGATCAGCTGCAGTTCCAGACCTGCCCATGTCTGGAGAGACCATACAGGTGGTAGGGGTCGCAAACAGGAGAATAACCAGCCAATTGACAGAACCGGTGCAGGTGAAAATAGGGAAGTACAGTGATGAGCACCAGTTTGTGGTTTGCGATTCAAGTCCTGTGTGTCTGCTAGGAAGAGACCTGTTGTGTAAATTGAATTGTACTATATATTGTACACCTCAGGGAGTGGAGGTATTGACCAATGATGATGATGCAGATTTCAAAGTTGCAAACTCAAGAATATGCGTGGAGCTGTACCCTACTTTGACAGTAGATGAGCTCCCCTGGGACTTGAGAGAGACAGTGGCACCAGAAGTATGGGATTTCACTGGGGAAGAGATTGGATTGGTCAAAGGGGTGGACCCAGTGAAAATTGTAGTGAAACCGCATGCTGAGTTCCCAAGAACACCCCAATATAAATTGACTCCAGAAACGATTGCAGGCATAAAACCCGTGATCGAGTCCATGATTAAACAGGGAATACTGAAAGAAATCGTGGGTAGTCCATGCAACTCCCCGATTATGGGTCTGCAGAAACCAAATGGGAAATTTCGGATAGTACAGGACCTTCGAAAGATTAATAACATAGTCGTTTCGTGTTGTCCAGTGGTACCGAATCCATCAGTGATACTGTTTCAGATTCCATTCCAAGCTGAGTGGTTCACTGTGATCGATCTTTGTCAGGCTTTCTTTTCGATCCCTCTGGACGAAGAAAGCCATTTTCTTTTCGCATTTAAGCTGGAAAATCGCGTTCTAACATGGTGTCGTATCCCTCAGGGGTATACAGAGAGCCCATCGATCTTTAATCAGCTTTTGAAGAAAAATCTTGAAAGTCTAGTGCTGCCCCAGAAGTCAGTTCTGGTCCAGTACATAGACGACCTCCTTGTGGCGTCAGAAACAGAAGAAGCTTGCAGGGAAGACTCCATTGCTTTGTTAAATCACCTAGCTGCCAATGGGCATAAGGTGTCCCCGGGAAAATTGCAGTACTGCCTGACAGAAGTGCAGTACTTGGGACACAGAATTGAGAAAGGCAAACGAAAAGTGTCACCAGACAGGATAGAGGCGATCATGAAAATGAATGCGCCTAAAACACAGAGAGAGGTCAGGATGTTCCTAGGGATGGTGGGTTATTGCCGACAGTGGATCGTGAACTTTTCACTGAAAGCAAAGCCCTTGCAAAAACTGACGCACAAAGAGGTGAGTGATCCGGTACCATGGGACAAAGACTGTTTGATGGCGTTCCTACAGCTGAGAGAGGACCTGTGTCGTGCTCCGGCATTGGGAATGCCTGATTACAATAAACAATTTTTTCTTTACTGTTGTGAGAGAGAAGGTTGCGCGTTGTCTGTGTTGGTCCAAATCCATGGGAATGCCCGTAGACCAGTTGCTTATTTCTCGGCTACTTTAGACCCAGTAGCCGCAGCGTTGCCCGGATGTCTCAAATCCGTTGCTGCAACGGGTGTCAGCATTGAGAGATGTGAAAATATTGTCATGGGGCACCCGTTAGAGGTGTGCGTGCCACATTCTGTTGAACTGTTGATGACCAGGACCAAAACACAGCATCTGACCAATAGCAGGCTCACGCGCTATGAGCAAGTTATTCTTGCTGCAGAGAATGTGACCCTCAAGAGATGCTCTGTTTTGAACCCTGCTACCTTGATGCCACTTCCAAATGATATTGAGGATGATGATGAATATACAGACCATGACTGCCTTGATGTGACTGAACTATGCACCAAACCCAGACCCGACATTGTGGATGAGCCACTGACTGACCCAGATGAAATTTTCTTTGTCGATGGCTCATGTGTAAGAGACGAAGTTGGGCAGTTGAGAGCAGCTTATGCTGTATGTACAATTACTGGAGTTGTGGAAGCTGGGTGCCTGGAAGGAGTACACTCCGCTCAGGTAGCCGAGATTATTGCCCTGACACGTGCTTGCTTGGCAAGCAATCAAATTCGAGTCACCATCTACACCGACAGCCAATATGGGTATGGGGTAGTTCATGATTACGGGCAGTTATGGTCTCAAAGAGGGTTCATGACTTCTTCAGGCTCTCCCATTCGCAATGGAGAGTTTGTGCGCCTGTTGTTAGAGGCATTGCAATGCCCAGCAAGTATCGCAGTTGTAAAGTGCACCGCACATACCAGAAATGAGGACTTTGTTTCGAAAGGCAATAGATATGCTGATGAAGTTGCGCGGTATTGCGCGGAACAAGGTTACTCTTTCACAGAGGTGGAAGTGGGTGGAATAAATGTAAGAACTGAATTAGCCATGATACTGGAAACTGTTGATACTTGGGATGAACTGTCAACCATGCAAGAAAATGCTCCTGATTCTGAAAAAGAAACATGGGAAAAGGCAGGATGTGTAATGGGTGAGACCCATTTTTGGGTCTCAGCAGACGGCAGAGCAGTGTTGCCCAATGAGATGGTGAGTCCAATGGCTAGACTCATACATGGTCCCGTACACTTAGGGAGAGATGCTATGCTGAGAGTGTTTAGACAGACTTGGTACAATCCTAAGTTTAGAATAGCAGCAGAAGCAGTGTGCCAGCGTTGTGTGACCTGCCAGCAGCTGAACGTAGGGAAAAGAACACCAGTTGCACTAAGTCACATAGGAAGGTCTGGAGGTCCATTCAATCGAATGCAGATAGATTTCATTGAAATGCCAAGGTGCAACCGCCTCCGATATGTCCTGGTGGTTGTTTGTGTGTTCTCCAGATGGGTTGAGGCATACCCTACACGTAGGTGCGACACCCTCACAGTGGCCAAGTTACTGCTCAGGGAAATCATTCCTCGCTTCGGGGTGCCGGCCTTTTTGGAATCAGATAGGGGAACACATTTTAACAGCGAGCTTGTGAAGATGGTTTGTGTTGCGCTAAATATTGACCAGAAGTTGCATTGCAGTTACCGACCAGAAGCCTCAGGAATTGTGGAGCAGATCAATGGCACGATCAAGTCCAGAATAGCTAAGGTTTGTTCCTCAACGACCCTGAGTTGGCCTGACGCCCTGCCATTGGTCCTCATGAGCCTTCGTAGTACCCCAGACAGAAGGACAGGGTTGTCACCACATGAGGTGTTAATGGGGAGAGCAATGAGGCTGCCATCTGTCCCAGCTACTGCACTGTTAAATATCACAGATGATATGATCCTGGACTATTGTAAGGGGCTGTCTGACGCCATGCGTTCTGTGCCCCTTCAGGTGCAGGCTGCCGAGGTTCCAGCGTGCCAGGGCCCTTGCCATGACCTGTATCCTGGGGACTGGGTCCTGGTGAAAAAACATGTGAGAAGAAGCTGCTTGGATATTCGTTGGCGTGGACCCTTCCAGGTCATCCTGATCACGAACACAGCTGTGAAGGTGGGAGGCCTGCCCAATTGGATCCACGCGTCACATACGCGAAGGGTTCCAGCACCTCTGGAAGAAACAGCTCCTCTCTCGGATAGACGTCCAGCAGAGGACCGAGAAGCCATAGAGGGGGCTAGCCAAGCTGTAGAGGTGCCAGCGGAAGCAGGGAACGAGTCTGACCCAGCTGAGGACGGTCAGTACAACAGCGAAACAGAAGACGCTACAGAAGGGGAAAGCAGCTGGGAGTACGAGTCTGACCCTGACAGGTCTGAAAGAGAGCGAGAACAGACCAGAAGGAGAAGGAGTAGAAGGGCACGTGGAGAAGCTAATTGGCCGCAAAGACGGAGCTCTAGCCTGAGGTCAACTCCAGAGTTAACCCTTCCTCCGATATCAGAAGACTCAGACCCAGAAGAAGGTGCTCAGGGCGCTGAAGCACCGGACCGAAGAAGGTCAAGAAGAGTGCGTGTGCCTAACAGAAGATACTCCACACCTGAGTGGACATATCTGGCGACAAATGTCTGTGAAACCGGAGACAGGGAGGATCCGAGCGGTGGTGGTGTCCAGTTCTGAGCCCATTATCACCGTGGAAATAAGACTGTTGGTACCCGGTGTCGAACAAGAAGGGTCACTAACATTCATGCTCCCTAGACCTCCCCGCCTCAGCAAGTTAAAACACATGTTCCTTTCAGAATTGCAATTCCCCGACTTTGGTACAACGATAACAGCACATGAAGAGCACAATCTTCGTTTGGAAATACTGAACTATGCTATTGAAGCTGCAACCACAAATCTGATAGTAGACTGTTAAAGAACTTTGTAAATAAAGCAAGCAGAAAAAGAAGATTACCTAGCGCCCAGGAAGCAGAGAATTTTAGGGAACTTCCCTTGAGTTGATGGAGAAGGGCTAGGGTTGTCTTTTTTGAACTGTTAAAGGACTTTTGCGAAGAAGGTTGTCAGCCTCCAGTTGTGCGGATTCTAAAGACAAAAGGATTGAAAAAAGACTGTAAAGGAACGAGAGGAAAAGAACTTTTTGCTAAGATAAGAGAGAGCCATATTGTCTGACGAAATGGAGGCCGGCACCCAGAACCGAAGAGCTAAATGTATAATAGGTACACTAATAGTAGGAGTGATAATATTAATAGTTTTAGTGGTAACAATTTCTTATGTAAAGGGACATGAGGAAGAAGCAAAGGTAACTGATGTGTATTCTGTAGAAACGCTTACACCTACTGTTGCTGGTGAGAAAAGGGAAAACACTCAAGAGAAAGCGTTATTGGCTGCAGAAGCCCGCAGGTTACACGTAGATGAGTCCCAAGGAGACTTTAGGTCAAATGCTTATGCTAAACTCTTGTATGAATACGTGGATGCCATGGAGGTTAAGGATTGTTATGTCTGCATGCAGTTGCCGGCATCTGTAGATGAGGGTATTAGATACCATCACCTCCCGCTGACATATGGCATTACATGTAGCTTATTGCTTAGTATATTTTATGAGAGAGATAGTTTTGAATACTATTTCTCCAATTATGATTCAGTGTTGCCAGAAGTCCCAAATTATAAGCAGATGAACAAATGGGACTACTGGAAGAGTGAAGACAGATTGGCCAAGTTCTTCATTCCTTGGATTACCTTAGATACTTCACATGCCCGTAGAAATAACCTGACATGTAAGGTGTCAGAAGTCGAGAAGAAGTTCATAGGGCAGGTGGATGATCGTTACAGGAGACAAAAGATTTTGAAAAAATCAGGACAATGGAAAACAGATTGGACCGAGGAAGAGAAGTCACACAAGAGAAAGGGTAGTAGTGGTCCAATAGCTTTAGATAAAGCGAAGAGAGGAAAGCTATGTCTTCACCGAGCCAAAACGTATTATGAAAATGTATACGTGGGTGAAGTTGACTGTGAACATGCTTTTAATTTAGAGTACTACACTAAGGATTTCCTGAAGGGAATGCAAGTGATTCCAAATGTGTATTTTGTATGTGGAAGAAATGCCTACGTGAGACTACCTGACAACTGGTATGGATCATGTTACTTGGCAATTGTCTTCCCCAAAATATATCATGCACAAGACTTAGTGATCATTGAGGGCAAGACATCATCGAGGGGAAGGAGAGATGTAGGATATGCAGAAATGGTTGGAGATGTCTTTGGAGCTATGTTCCCTCTTTTGGGAGTAATCCTTAATGATGTTAAAATTAGACGACTGGCAACAGTTGTCGATAGGTTGTCTGCCAGCACTGCTCAGTCCTTAATGCTGGTAGAAGGAGAGATGCAATCGATAAGGGCTATGGTTCTTCAAAACCGTCTTGCATTAGATGTCCTACTAGCAAAAGAGGGCGGAGTCTGTAAGGCTTTGAAGGTCCAGGAATGCTGCACTTACATTCCAGACAATTCGAAGCCCCTTGAGAAAGTTATTAGGAACATAACTAGTATTCACAAGGAGATCGAAGACTTGAGTAGAGAAAATGTCTGGGAAAAGGTGGGCCACGGAATGAGTACAGTTGGAGGGTGGTTTTCCACCTTAGGCAAAAGCTTTGTATGGTATATTCTAAAGCCTATCATCATAATATTGATCTGTGGGATTATATTGTGGGGATTGGTGAGGGTATTCAAATGGTACAGAGCAAGAAGGTCAGAAAGGGCCCAAAGAGAGCAGCTGCAGAGATTGGCTGCCATACAAGATAATCAGTACAGGAGCCTGAGGGCTCTGGAAGCGCAGAGAATGCCAGCAATAACTGCAGTTTAAATGTTAGTGATGACCCCGAGAGGTCATCAAAGGGGGGAACTGAGAGAGCGCAACTGACTTAAATGTATGAGTACATCACACTTACCTGTAGTAAGCACAAATCATGAGGAGAAATGCCATGAGTGCTAATAGTATCTGCAATTATATTCTGAATGTATAGTTAATATAGAGATTTAAGTAGAAGTGGAACTAATACAGAAATGTGTGACATTATATGATTTTATTAGATGTGATTATTTTTGAATCCATGTCGTGAAGCTGCTAAAACATAAGATGGTATGTGGTTAAAAGCAGAACGTGGTAGGCCTCAGGGCCAGAGCTGGAGGGAAAGGGAAGGTGGTTCTTTTCACGACGCAGATTATATTAATGTTTTGGTCATTGCATTAAATAGGCCATGATTTATAGAAATGTTTACTAAATAATAGAATAAGAGTATTAACATGCTTTAATTAAATGAAGAAGTTGAATGCTATAATCATAATGAGAAATATTGTAGGCCTGAAATGTTTTAGCATTTATTTACACGTACATGTCTGGGCTGAGAAATGTTGCAAGCCTTTTTCTTTTTAGAAGTATATGAGAGTTGGGTTCTTGGCTACAGATATCTGTCTGCAAAGGAAGAGGGGGGATCCAATTATAAATGAATGAATAGAGGTCTGTTCAGTAGACGGCCCAGACATGGAGGAGGGTTCTGGAATGTTTAAGGGGTATCAGCGGGCCGGAGAAGAGTCTGAGAAGCAAGGTCAACTCTAACGTATGAGGCCCAATACAAAGCATCATGGAAAAAGCCAGAAGCTACACCACGTGAGAGGCGTCTCGCAAGGGGCGTCTCAAATGTTGTTGACTGTTTTGTATTAGGGACAGCACCCCTGGGTGGAGTTAGAGCAGAGACCTGAGGACCCTTTAGAGAGCGGATGGGTAGGCAGAGAGGGGTCATGACTGGAGAACTTTAGGTTTTCACCAAGAGACTTAGAGTGAGTGACTTCCCTTGGGGGTCATTCACTGCTGACACCTTTGTTAGGTTGGGATTTGGTTAAGTAGGGATACCATCTAGAGCAGGGTAGGGACAGCCTAACCTTTGCGTTTTCCTCCAACCTAAATGAAGGAGAGATATGCGTCTATGCTGATAGCTTTATTATTCTTAGAACTTGTGTTAGTGATTTCTGTTGCTCGTCTGAGGGCTTTTCGAGAGCACATGTATGTAATTGGACCTGTGTATCTCGTGAATCTCATTCTGAGATGCCTGTATTTGCAGCTTATCATTTCTTTACAATAAACTTTTGAAAGCTAGAAGTTGTTTGTGATCTTTGGGAGTAGAGTCCTTTATTGGGTGAACTAACTTGGAAATAGGTGCACTTTCTTTCCTTACAGACAGGCAACAAAGGTTCAGTCGACCAGATCGAGGTTTGGATCAATAGATATAAGGTATCGATCAAAATCTCGCCCTTTCAAACACACGGTCCCCACATAAACATGACATGGAAGTCTTCTTGTTACTAGCGGTAACATAAACTTGGCTGGAGGAGGGCTCGGGGACTGATATAGTGGCGGCCCTACCCCCAGACTACGATATCATTATGCATAACTGGCAGGGCGGGAAAAGAGGGGAGCAGTGTTCAGCCAAAGGCATTTGCCTGCAGAAGGGGTTGTAGAAGAAAGCCTGGATGGGGCGGAGGTCCTAGGGGTAAAAATAAGCCTGAAGTCTTCCTGCCTGATAGTGGTGGTAGTATACTGGCCTACCCCTTTATTTAATTATCTATGTACAGATGTGGTCAGTGATCTGCGCTCTAGATCCCAACAGATTTTTAACCCTGGGTGGAGTTCACGGAGTTGCACAACGCGGAATTCCGCGAAGTGCAAAAAAACCTCTGTTGCACTAAGCAGAGCTCTGCAAGCGGCGGAGTACAATAGAAAAATGCAGTTCGCAGTGATTGCACAGTGCCGCTCTTCATGGTCTGCCCTGTTATATGCAGACTCCTTGCAATGTGTTTTGTGTTCCTGTTTGTCTGTGTATTTCTGGCTTGCCTTGTTTGGGTGTAGACATTTCTTAGCCTTGATTTGAGTATTTCAGCTCCTGTTCCTGATAATGATTCCAGTGCTGCTTTTCTCTAAGCCCCGTTCCTGATTTGGTGTTCTTTGTCCTGTTCCCTGTTTTTCTGTTGTGTGGTTATATCTTAATTCCAATTGTCTTAACTTCAAAGGGTGCAAGTTAGACTCCAAGGCTTGTGCCTTTCGCACAGAGAACCACCCTGCACTCCTTCTCCATAAGAGCTGCTGGGTGTCTCCCAGAACTCTGTGAGATTATTCTCTTCTTGCTTTCATATACGGTCTTTTCACCTCACAATGACATCCTTTGGGAGGAGCAGACAAACTGTCATTTGTGATAGTTTGTCTATCGTTTCCCTGCTTCCTTGATGCTGTTAGTACATGTGTTTTCCTTTGCAGACTTCTAGTTCCCTATTCACTTCCTGCTCCAACCTGCTTAAGTCCTCAGATTGTGTTCTACCTCCCTTCTAGCCTTCAGGTCTTCCTTTTTTTTACATTACACTCCAGTAATGCTTTCTTGTACCAGTCTCACCAAGCTAGTCCCCTCACAGATCACCCTGCTAAACCCCTGCCAAAGGAAACTTTATTTTAATGTAACATTTCCAATGTCAAACAGAGAGAAGCTGGGATGACAATAAGCAGAATCCAATAGAAGACAAAATGCTGAAGAGTTAGAAGAGTTAGTGTGATTTTTATTTTTTATTATTTGGAGAGCATCCTAAAAGAAACAAGCATTAGAAATGCAATCGGGCTCGGATTTATTTGAGTTTGAGCTAATGGCATTGTAAATGCCAATGTATTGTTGCTATGTGTTATGGAGTGTGTTCATGTGGTGTGTACCGCCAGTGATCTCCTTGTGAGTGTGAGAATATTGCACCGTTACTGCCTGTGATGTCCTTCTTGTGAGTGTGAGAAGCTTGCACCTCTGCTGCCTGTGGTCTCCTTGTGAGTGTAAGAAGCTTGCACTGCTGCTGCCTGTGATGTCGTTCTTGTGAGTGGGAGAAGATTGCACCTCAGCTGCCTGTGGTCTCCTTGTGAGTGTAAGAAGCTTGCACAGCTGCTGCCTGTGATGTCCTACTCACTACTCTACTCACTACTCTACTCACTACTCTACTCACTACTCTGCACTCACTACTCTACTCACTACTCTACTCACTACTCTACTCACTACTCTACTCACTACTCACTACTCTACTCACTACTCTGCACTCACTACTCACTACTCTACTCACTACTCTACTCACTACTCTGCACTCACTACTCACTACTCTACTCACTACTCTGCACTCACTACTCTACTCACTACTCTACTCACTACTCACTACTCTGCACTCACTACTCACTACTCTACTCACTACTCACTACTCTACTCACTACTCTACTCACTACTCTGCACCCACTACTCACTACTCTGCTCACTACTGACTACTCTACTCACTACTCTACTCACTACTCTGCTCACTACTCACTACTCTGCTCACTACTCTCCACTCTACTCACTACTCACTACTCTACTCACTACTCTACTCACTACTCACTACTCACTACTCACTTCTCTACTCACTACTCTGCACTCACTACTTTACTCACTACTCTACTCACCTCACTACTCTACTCACCTCACTACTCTACTCACTACTCGACTCACTACTCACTACTCTACTCACTACTCACTACTCTACTCACTACTCACTACTCTGCACTCACTACTCACTACTCTACTCACTACTCTACTCACTACTCACTACTCACTTCTCTACTCACTACTCTGCACTCACTACTTTACTCACTACTCTACTCACCTCACTACTCTACTCACTACTCTACTCACCTCACTACTCTACTCACTACTCACTACTCTGCACTCACTACTCACTACTCTACTCACTACTCTCCACTCACTACTCTACTCACTACTCTGTACTAACTACTCTACTCACTACTCACTACTCTACTCACTACTCACTACTCTGCACTCACTACTCACTACTCTGCACTCACTACTCACTACTCTGCACTCACTACTCACTACTCACTACTCACTACTCTGCACTCACTACTCACTACTCTACTCACTACTCTACTCACTACTCTACTCACTACTCACTACTCTACTCACTACTCACTACTCTGCCCTCACTACTCTGCCCTCACTACTCTGCCCTCACTACTCTGCCCTCACTACTCTGCACTCACACGGACAAACAGTTGTACGGCAACACTCTCCGTAGAAACCTTCTTTTAAACATAAATATATTTTATTTCATGTTAAGAAGTATATATAAATAAAACAAATATTGTTATTACAAAATATGTGAATAACTTTTAGTCAATGTAAGTATTTCTTTAAAAAACATTACATTATTTCAAATAAATTCTATACGTAAACTTTAAGATGCATGCAGAGGGGTGGGGGCAAACCTGAATTTGTCAATATTTGTGAAGCACAGCTTCGGCGTTTCCTCTGCACTGGGAGGGGTCAGAATTAAGGGTATGGAAAAAGTTTTGGTTTTTTTTTTACACAGGCTACTTTTGCCAAGTGTCTGGATTCCGACATTCAAGTTGGAGAAGTTCCTCAGTTTAATTGCATCTTTGCCCGTGTAAATATGAGCCACAGGTGTCTTTGCCCTTTAAACGAAAGCCTCTCTCCGTTCTGGGGCTTTGGAACTCTCCCCGGCCTTCGGCGTGCCTGGCAGCGCCTCTCCTGCCTCTTCGCGGTGAAACTGACCCGGCCCTACCAACGCTCACGCATCGGGCGTGAGCACGCCTGTGCCGGCCCCGGCTCTTCCTCTCGGCTCGAGGACAGAGTTAAAGGCGGGCCGGCCCAGCGGTGCAGGAGGGCTCCGGGAGCAGTGCGGGCGGCAGGGGGAGGCTCGGAGTCCCTGACGGGGAGTGCAGACGAAGCCTTCAGCTTTCACTCACCCGTGGGGGCTCTGGGCACTCGGCGACTTCCAAGGATTCCAGCGGGAGGGGCTGGAGCGCGCTCACGGCTGCAGGCAGGCACACAGAGCAGAGCGGTGCGAGTCTGGTGAAAGGAACGGCTCGCACCGCGGGGGATATTAACAGTACCTTGGCACTTGCAGGCAGGAGCGGCAACCAAGGGGAAGACAAACGTTGCGGGCCCCTAGCCCGAGCATGTATGAGTCATCTTCTGTGAGCCTCGCCTGCTGCCTCTCGTCATTTAACATTGAACGCGCTCACCGCTGTGAACGCGTTCGCATCATCTGGCTTGCATTACACGGGCACTCTGACAGCTCGTAATTAAGATTAATCACTCTGCCATGCTCGTTCTCGAACACAAAATGCCACATCGGGCACGCGTACATTACTTACAGCCTATCACTTCAAGGCTACTACATACACAGCACAGGGAAGACGAATCACTGACCAGATGCCAGAAAACGCAAAGGAATGTGTGGAATTCCTCTCACCAAGGCCCTTCTTCTTCTTCTTCTTTTTTTTCTTATAACATTAGGATCTCGAAACTCCTCCCCCAGGGGGAGGAGTCCGAGCCCTAAAAAAGCACAAAATGGGAGGAAAGAACTTTCCAAAATCGATTTTGGTATTTAATGTAAAAATCTAAGTTAGAACAGTTTAGCTAAGAGGGCTTTACAGTCATTAGCAGTTTCATCATGGCACAGGGCGTGATTCACAAAGGGCCTCGGCACTCATGGCCGTGGCCCTGCAGCTGTGGGGAGCCTCTGCACCTAACATTTTCTTTGCAGAGATTCCGCCCTGAGAGCGGGGACTCCCCACGACTGCGGGGCTTCCACCACAAGTGATGAGGTCTCTTGTGACTAGGCCCTCATTGTTTTTTGTCAAAACGTTACAGTCGTAATGAGTTTTATGGTCACAAAAATTGTATTAAAATTATATCAAAGGGTTGTAATGGGTGCATTTTTACTCCTATAGAATGTGACAACGCACCAACATCTACCTATGGCTATCATTAAAGAAGATGTATTTTGCCTATGTCAAAGGAAAAGGTCACCCCATTTACATTTAGGGCCTCATTACGATGGCTGTGGGACTGCCAATGCCAGGCCGCCGGTGGCGGGCCCACTGCCTTCAGACCATGCAACACCGCCCACCGCATTAGGATGGTGGGTGGATGGTCAGTGGGTGGAGAGACCATTCAACACTAATCCGACAGGCTCAAGGAGCTCATTGGATGGACTGTAATCCCTTCAATGGTGGTGGTGCCTGCTCAGGCACCACTGTAGGGATTACAATGTCAGTTTCCACCGGCCATTTAATGTCGGTTAGCCCACCCTGAAAAGGCAGGCGGAAAGTGACATGGGGGTCCATAGCGGGACCCAGGTTGCCCCTGGACCTCCGCCATTGGCCCTGGGGGGCACCTCTGGTGCCCCTCAAAACATCCCTGCACCATGTGACAGCCACAGCATGGTGCCTGCCACATGTTGCAGGGATGTTTGTAATGAGTTTTTTTGTATTGCGGCATGTGCTGCGGCCCGCAGCGCAAGCTGCAGTACAAAAGATACACATTGAGACTTTCTTGAAGGCGGTCGCATTTTAATACCAATGGCAGGACCGCCAACAGCTAGTCAGGTGGCCTAGTTCCTGATAGGATGGTGGGTGAACAAAAGTCTGACCCCCATCATAATGAGGCCCTAAGTTCTAAGGCACTAAAAATTGCCTTTCCAGAAACTAAATTCAAGCATTAATCGCAGCCTTTGTTGCACAGGAAAGTTGCATTAATGCAAGAAGTGATCCATTCTCAGATAGCTGTGGCTAGATTGTACTCAACAAATAACTTTATTATATCTATTCTCACAGCCAAATAGTTCTTCCCATAACAAAAAATAAATATTCTACCAGACTCTGTGAATTAGTTTATACATATGAGGGTATACCGCTAAGATATGGAAACTTGTTTGTATTATTTTTTCTTTAACACATGTTGTTCATACAAGCAGCCACTGCCCATGTAGGGCGTGCCACCGGGCGGTAATGTGGGGTGGGGGAGGGGCAGGGTGAAGGGTTGTAAAATGTGGGAAATGGACGATACCGAAACAAAAAAAATAAACATTTTGTTGCTCGCGCTGCATCACATTTGGCGATGCAGCGCGCGCAACGAAATTCGTTGTATTAATTTTTTTCGGTACTTACCTGAAATCATCCGTTTTCCCACATTTTACAATCCCCCACCCTGCCCCTCCCCCGCCCCACGTCACCGCCCGTTGGCACGCCCCACACGGGCCGTGGCTGCATACAAGGCACACCAATTTCTGTAGCCAAATATCAAGTACTTACTATGTTACCTTCACTCTGACCACTTCCCACAGTTCCTAACCAGTAGTCTAACATTACAATATTTTGGATCCTGCTTAGATCATTTGTAATTTAATTTTATAATTTATTTAGAGGAAGCTCCTCCAGGAAGATGTAGAAACTTTAAACAACAAACTAAATTTGTGTTGTGTATTTAATGGCTTGTGTGTCTGAATAACTCTTCCCATTCTTGGTGATCCATTTAAAATTGTATATGGCGAAGGGTATTTTACTGCATGTTTTTAGTGCCACTTTCATCATTGGATCTTATTTTGGATTGCAGACCTCTTTAGAGAAACCTTAGTGCTTACCTCCTTTGTCTAGTAGTGGGACAAAAGCAAAACCCAGTAGATTCATACTGGATCTCTATGCACCGGTCAGAAAGAGAATACAATATAAATACACATGCGTATGGCAAATAAAATAAAGCATAGCAATTAGATATGTTCAGAATATATACTCACTATTCTCTGTTAGGAATGTGTTATCCTTCTGTATCTTCCACAAAAAAGTGTTAAATGCAACAAATACTTATGATTATGAGGCAAAAGAAGTGTATTTAGCTATGATTATATTCATGTCTGTCGGTGGGAGTAGATGCCTCTGATTCTCTGTATTTTGTTGCTGTCATCCTTTAATTAGAAAAAACAAAAAAGTGATGAGCAGACGTTTTGAACTATTCTCACCCTCTGGTTAAAATGATGGACTAGGATATATCCTGAGCATTTGCAAACAGCTGAGAATTTTGAAGGATTCCTCCCACTTTCCACTGTGTTCTCCCACTTTCCACTGTGTTAAAATGATGGACTATGATCTATCCTGAGCATTTGTGAACAGCTCCACTGTGTTCTCCCAGTAGCCCTTCTTTATTTACATCATTAGCAAGCATTTGTCTGTAGCAAAGCCTTGTTCTGTATAGCTTTTTGTCAGATGTGAAGTGTTATTGTTTGTTTTCTAAATATGCAGATCTAATAGCCATTACAGCAGCAAAAAATTAAAACACACATTTTGTGATCTGGCGGTAAACTTTTCTTCACTCAAGATGTCGCTAAAGCAACAGCAAGCAAAAGGAAAGAATGCCTGGATATGAGACCTTCAGTAAGGTTAATGAATGCCTGCTATGGATGGCTTTTTCAAGGGGGCCTACAATGGTAAAACCATCACTGATAATAATCCAGCTAGCTCAGAAAGTTTATTGAAGACTCCAGAGAAGAGAAGAGAAGACGGAAGTATGAAAACCATCTTGACCGTGAAGTCTTTCATGTTTAAAAATGTAGTGTGAGGTTTTAATGTAAGGTCAACCTGCAATTCATATCCTTCTTTCCATAGGTGTGTCATCCTGTAACTGTTTGTTTGTTGTGTCATAATTTTGTCGTACCAGGACATTTGATATGCTTGGAAAGATGGTGTGTCATTCTTCTTGTGGCTGCCTCATCCCCAGTTTTGTTTTTTATCACAAATAGTTCTCTTTCATTGCTACCTTTTTGTATGTTTCTCTTCTTTATTGGTGTTTGTGTTTGTCTTGGGTGGTTTGTAATACTCTGAATGTATGGATTTTACCTGATTAAAATGTACTTTTTGTAAATTCATTATCCTGGGCATCCTTGCGGAAAGGCGGGTTTCCCAGCCTTACCACACATCCCCCATGCCTGTGCATACCTGCCGTACCTGGTGAGGGTCATCCGGACCCTGGAGGCAGCCCGCGTTGGCTCTGGATGGTGCGGCCCGCTGTGCCATGAAAGACCGGCCCCAGAAGCATGGTAGGCCACTGCAGAGCGGCCCGACTCCTTGAACTGCTGCTGCAGCGGTTCCCGTGATTATTCTGGGAACGCTGCTCACTGCTGGCCCTGATTCGTCGAGGCTACGGTAAGTGTGCCGTGACTCTGAAGGGCGAGGGAGGTGACCCCCGGGCTGCCGACGGAGAGTGCCTGCCACGAGGGGCTGGTCCGCTCCTGTGGAGGCTGCTGCTGCCTGCTGTCTGGGGATGTCCGGAGAGGTCTCGGCTGCCAAGATAGGCCTGCAAAATGTATCTGCGGTGTCTGCCCGGGGATGTGGGGCCACAGGGGTCGGTCGGGCCTAAGGCCCCCACTGGAGCACATCGCGTGGGGTGACATTCCAGACGAGCCAGTGGGCCAAGTCATTTCTTCTGAGGTGGCGGACCTCGGGGGTCAGTCGGGCCTGGGGCCCCCACCAGAGCACTTCGCATGGGGTGACATTCCGGATGGGCCAGTGGGCCAAGTCACTTCTTCTGTGGTAGGGACCTCGGGGGTCGGTCGGGCCTAGGGCCCCCACCGGAACGTGCCGTGTGCCCTTATAGAACAGACAGGCTGTTGAGCCGGGTCATCTCTCTCACAGTGGAGCCCTGGGGGTCGGTCGGGCCCAGGGCCTCACATAGACTCTTTCTAAGGATAATCCTGAGAGGGTCATGGTGGCTGCCACGAGGCAGATAGCCACGTGGGTCGGTCGGGCCTGGGGCCCCTCACCTGCAGCAGCTGCGGGGACAGAGGGATGGCCCTGCTCTCTCCGGACCGGCACTGAGGACCTGCTGGTGTTGCATACTTCTTCCTCCGGGGGGGAGGTGGTTTGCCCGCTGTGCTTGCTGTGGCCCCCTCCTGTGTTCTGGATCCTTGACATGGAGTTGGGAGTAGGCCACGATGCACTAAGCCTCTGCGCTTTATGACTGGCATCGAGCTGGGGGGCAGTGGGGCTGAACTATTCCCATCGGACCCTCGCATTCTCCTGCTCCCTCCCCTGACAGAGTGATAGCTGTGGCGAGGGGCCGTGTGGTGCTGGCGGTGGGGTACGCCCTGTTGGTGGGGGCCACAGGAGTCTGACCAGGCCTAGGGCATCTCACCTAAACACTCTTTGTGCGTTGTTGGCCAGGAAACCGCCAGGCAGACACGTATGCTCTGCACAGAACTACCTTGGGGGTCCCTCAACTGAAGCGGCCGCAGACAGCTCTCAGTGATTCTTTCCGTAGCCTGAGTCTGAGCTGTGGTACCACATATCTACAAGGGCGGGGTGCTTTCCTCGCTTCCCCATCTGTTGCATCCTCTGTGGACCTTGTGGGGGGAGTCTGGCCGCCAAATGGGACCCTGAAGCCGGGGAAATCATGGTGGGGCACATCGCTGGTTGGACAAAAGTGTCTTGCAGAGTGATCGATCTTAGATACCGACTCGACCACTACACTGGGAAATTGCGGTGGTTTGACATCCCAGCCTCGCTCCCTATGAGAAGCGCTCAGCAGATCGTCAAGGGCCGCCTGCGTAACAACATCCCTCGTGATGTGCCCCTTGGTGGCCAGGCTGGGACATTGCTCACGACCCCTGGATCAGCAGCTGCGATGAGTCAGCCTGACATTGCCACCAAGCTGGACTCTATACTGGCAGCGGTTGAACGGATCTGCAACGCCCTGGACTTGACCCGCACCTACTTGGAAAACCAGATGGACACTATCACCTTGGACTTCAAGCTCCTCTGAGCTGAACAACACAAACTCTCGGGCTGGGTTCGCAACGCAGAGGCCACGCTGGTAAACCTTAAATCCCGATCCCGGAATTGCTCCTCCGCGCTACAGGATCTACTGGACCGGGTTTTCACCCTGGAGGAGAAGGTGGATGACACGGAGGGCCGTTCCCACCGGAATAATGTGCATGTGGTCAATCTCCCTGAAGGGACAGCGGGACGGGACCCGGACACCTTTGCTGAAGCCTGGATGAAAGAGATCATGCCCCCCGGATCGCTCTCCCCACAATTCGTGGTGGAACAGGTCCATCGAATACCAGCACGCAGGCCCCCTCCCGGAGCTCGCACTTATCCCTTCCAATTTCGGGTCATGAACTTCAGAGACAGAGATGCTATTCTACGGGAGTTGGGCAAACGACCCGGCCCTAAGGTCCAGAATTTCACTGTTTCCCTCTTTCCAGATTACACAGCTCAGGTACAACAGAGACAAGCCACCTTCACCGTAGTAAAGAAACAACTCCGTGACCTGGACCCCCACTACTCCTTACTCTTCCCGGCCAACTTGCAGGTCATTAGAGATGGCAACACAATGTATTTTGACTCCCCTGCATAGACATGGGACTGCCTCGAGGAACAGGGGTTGGCGACGGCGCCCAAATCGTCTGATGAGGTCCGACCCTATGAGCGCCCACGCGGAGGCAGACGCAGGGGGAGAGGAGGCAAGAGCGCACGGTCTACAGTAGCCATCCCCAGCCCTGACCAGATCTGATTGGAACGCCAAGGGGTCCTGCAGGCAATGGTGGCCCTCCGGTCCTCCAGGTCCCCGTCCCTGGTTGTCTCTATTGCCTCTCCGCCCCAGTCCGGAGCCGCCGAATCCACACCTGAATGGTCGTTGGATGCAGACTTTTTCCCACTCCGCTGTGTCACCCCACAAACTTCAGACGGCATTATTTGACTTTTGATTTGTATACACCATAGTGCTCCAGGGCATGTTTCTTGTCATACTTTTATGATGCTCTATCTCCTGCTCTCTTGGGGTAATTGAAGGGGCCGGTCTTTACATTGACTCCTCTCTCTCACTGGTCTATTTTCCCCCGAAGTCATACAACAACACTAGTTCCGTAGCCATGATTTGGCGTGATTGTTTGTGCAGTTCCTCGTGTTGGGGTTCTGCTCTTTTTCTGTGGCAAGGTTTCCTGCTGCCCCACTTTCTTACTTTTTTCCCCCTGTATGAGTCGCCACCCCTACAGACCTGCTGCTTCTCCGTCCTTCCCATCCAAGGTGGTCCACCGCATGTGGGGCCCGCACCATACGGGTAGGGCACACTGATCTCACTTGTCCCGATGACTGACCTTAACATCCTAACTTGGAATGTCAGGGACATCCAGACACCTTCTAAGCCATGCGCCATTTACGCCTATTTGCAGCGTCACAAGACGAGTGCTGCGTTTTTACAGGAGACACACCTGGCAGCAGTTGAAGCTACCCACTTGCTCCGACGTTGGCGTGGCCAGATATACAGTACCAACTATTCGTCCATGGCTAGAGGGGTGATGATATGGGTTAAGGCAGGGGTCCCGTGGGAGGAGAAGGAAGTCCTGACAGACCCAATGGGGCAGTACGTCCTGATAAGTGGCAGACTGAATGGCCAACCAATTTTGCTAGGTTCCTTACATGCCCCCAATGTTGCACAAGGCACCTTTCTGAATGATCACCCAGAGATATTGCTCCGGTGGAGTGATGTCCTGTTGCTTCTGGGAGGTGATTTTAATGCAGTACTCAACGCATCCCTTGACCGCTCCTTTCCCCCTCTCACTAGTACTACAGCTTCCTCTAATGCTTGCCTTTTACACACCTGGCTAGGTAACTGGGATCTTTCAGATGTTTGGCGGGAAAGTCATCCTCACTCCAGAGTATACTCCTTCTATTCCCAGGTCCATAAGTTACATGTGCGCATCAACCGTATACTTGCATCCGCAGCCCTCCTCCCCTTGATACAAACGACTGATTATCTTGGACGGACACACTCCCCCTTGGTGAGGCACCTGGCCTCGGAGGCGCAACCCCCTCTGGTTCTGGCCTGGCACCTGCAGATTGGTTTGAGTAACATGGTTTGGTCCTGAAGAAGCGCAATTGGATCCATTAGGGACCACTCGATGCGCGAAACATGTTGACCCAATAATTATATTTATATATTTTTTTTTTTTATCTTTTTTTTCCATACCCACACTCTTACCCTGAGACAAACGTCTAGTATCACAGACGCCCCCCTATTAATTGGTTTATATAGGGACATTCCAGGGTCCACCTCTTTTAATTGGCTATCCAGACCCTTGAATAAATTAATTGACGGGTACTGTCTGGTCATTTTAAATTTGCACTCACTTAATATATTTTTTTTTCACTAGGCCCTCAGACCCGCATGCACAACTGCGGCATCTCCACCAAAAGAACTCCGCTAAAGAGCCCCCTTGTGGGGCCCGTGAGGGACTGCAGCGCCACCCACACGAGGAGCAACGCCCAATGATGACTCAGGGCGCTCGTACGGTCTTCTGAGGGCACTAGGTCACCGAGGATAATCAACCCACCTCACATCTCTCTCCCTTCCTTATGGTTTTCTTACAGAGCAAACGACCACATTACTCAGAACATTCTCTCCCTTCATCTATACTATTGAGCGAACTAGATTATGGTTCACCCTCCTAGAGGAACTGATGCCCCCTTTGTGTGTTTAATCATAGCTACCCTTTGCCTAGCAAGCACTAGCATTAACTGCAGGAGCCTATATGGGAGTTTCCTATTCTTTGGCTTCCGGACAAATGCAAGTAGACAATGCAAGGGTTCAAGCTGCATTCAAATGCCTAAGCTGCAATTATCCTGCCCACTGCCTCCACCCAGAACTGCTTGACCAGAGGACAATCCCAAGCTAAATGTAAAAAGCCCTCCTTTTCTGTGGCACATCTAGGGCATCTATCTCCCTTATCAGGCGAAATGCAGTTCAGGTAGGTACGATGCAGGAAGTTAAAGTGTGTTAATTTAAACCTGGCATTGCAGGAGACTTTTCATCTGAGGGCGCCTATGCGTGGACACTGTTTCTCTTCCAGCTGAGGAGAGAGATCCCTCTCCCATGCAACCCGAGATGATGGCACCGGCGGGGCAGAGTCACGGTCAGTCAGAGTCCTGGTCACGGCACGACTGCGTCAGCACTGACCACTGATCATCTGCTTACCTTAGGATGTTTGACCTTAGGATGTTTGCAGAGATACTGCACTGGGCATCTGTCAATGAAAAATAAACAATTAACTCTGCCTCCTCATGAATGTACTTATTTTCTAAAATTGGTTTAAAGTTATCTGTGTCTCACTCCTAAATGCACTGGGTATCGCCTGGAAACTACACGGTGTTCTTCTTAGGATTCTTATGATTGAGGGGTTCCTTGAGTATACAACATGCATTGCGACATGTGACTGGGAGCATCTGGAGCAGTTGAATTGTCTGCCATGTCATGGAACATGCGCTTGAATTATGATCATGACAAAAGAAACATGGAAAAAATCATGACATCATCACAAGTTGCATAATAATCTTGCAAATCTTTTAACAATGTTTGATGCAGTTCCAAACTTATACAATACACCTCTGTACTTCAAATAGTTTCTTTCTCTAGCACTAGTGATAGCCTTTCGTGTGCTTTTATCATCTAAGTCTAGTGCTAGCGTAATAATGGCATAAACCACGAACTGTCTCTCTGGTCTCTTTGCAAGTCTCTATAGCGCCAACAATAGCGTTCTATTGCCAACAACCGCAACCTTTGCAATTGCAACAAACGAGCCTCTGAGGCACTGAGGGTTATGCTTATGCGTTTGCATCAATACTGTTTTAATTCGGCATGTTCTTGGTCCCTTTTCTTTTGCAGGAAGCAGAACTTGCAGGAAGCGGAATATCTGGGCGACTTGGAGTCCAAGGGTGCTGCCGATTAAGAAGAAAGGAAGAAGTAGTTAACTGGAAATCTCTTAGGGAGCCAGGAGCAGGTAAGTGGTGCATGAAGCGAAGAGGCAAGTGGAGGCATTTTTTTTTGCCGATCTGAACATAGCAGCCAGAAGCATGTGCGGCCTTTGGAGCAGGTGCACGTGTGGCTGGATGTGGTCGGGCATGACGTACACATTGGTGAGCACTCATCCAAGCCACGTGTAAATGGCTGTGTGCCTTTCTAGATTGCACAGAGTTCTGTTTAAGTTCAACCACATCCATCAGTGTAAACCTACCACTGCCAAGAGGGATATTTATGGCAAAACAAAATAATGTGTAAATCATGAAACCTCAGAAAAGAACTTCACAAACCCCGGGGATGGGGGGCCATTCTTTAGTAAACCTGGGACCCAGTTGTCCATACTTTTTAGCGCACTAGTTACTATTATTGGGGCATGCAGTGGCATTTATTTATTTATTTTATTTATTTATGCGATTTTATATAGTGCAAACTTTACCCGAAGGTGTCAGAGCGCTTTACATAAGAACCAGTTGAGAAACATAAGGACTTTAGATTACATGCGTTACATAAAGGATACAAACAGAAAAAAATTGCAAATGTACAAGACGTAAAGTCACATAAGGAGGAGATACAAATGGATATACTCTGAGAGTCACATAGGAATGGTAGATAGTACAAAGGTCTACTGCATGAACTAGTGATTAGAGTTATCTCTATATACATAGGGAAGGGATATGACTGGATATACTCTAAGAGTCACATAGGAATGGTAGGTAGTACCAAGGTCAACCGCATATACTCGTGATTAGAGTTATCTCTATATACATAGGGAAGGGATGCACATGGATATACTCTAAGAGTCACATAGGAATGGTAGAGAGCACAATGGTCTACTGCATATACTAGTGATTAGAGTTATCTCTATATACATAGGGAAGGGATACACATGGATATACTCTAAGAGTCACAAAGGAATGGTGGAGAGCACAGCGGTCTACTGCATATACTAGTGATTAGAGTTATCTCTATATACATAGGGAAGGAATACGACTGGATATACTCTAAGAGTCGCCAATGCCGAGGTCCTCCCAAACATTCTGTCCAATATCTTCCCACCCCAACGACGAAGCGGTTCTATAATTCCCCTTACACTTAAATTTTTCTATAGCGAGACCCAGCTTGCCACCTTCCCCAACTTCCCTAGATCCAAGAGATCGACTAACACCATTAGCTGGGGAGGGGGTACTAGTTCTCGACATACTAATGATCGTTTCCAGCCCATGACTAACTTCGAGATAAGAAGATTCAACTACCCGAATGAGTCAAACGTCAGGCCCGCCATGATACACGAATCCATCATAAATGGACGGGGTCCCGGATTTTTGGGCTATGAGCACAGTGGCTGGGGTAATAGGTTTATACCCCGGATGAGAAACGATCAGTCCTTGATACGCCCAAATACCCCACAACCTATGTGGAATACATCAGCCAATGGATGGGGTCAGGTAGCTACTCCCTTTGATTGGGGTTTGGGATTGGGTAACAGGTATGGCCCCTTATCCGACCTAAACAATTGTGATTGACTTAAGTTCGGAATTGATTCAGCAAGTGAAACACTAAACATGCCATTATCTAAGAGCGGCCAACATAGCAATGCTCAAGTCCCCAGTGAATCTACACACAAGGAAGCTTTAGAGAGTCAAGAGATGCTAATCTGTGACCATGGCCCGTCACCGAATCTGATGGAGGCTTGCGAATCGCAGAGCTTGCTCAGCGAGAATAGACAGAGTCCCTTTGAAGTGGGAATAAACGAGGGGATATTACCTCCACGTCCAGCTGAAGGGGACTTAGGGAGAGACCAAGAACCTAGGATACCCACTGATTCCTGCAAGATCATAAGCTGGAACGTAGCAGGCCTAAACGCAAAACGTCAGGATAATGCTTGGTCGAGCTTTGTCTCAAACCATCACATTATTGCCCTGCAAGAAACTTGGGACACATCCGCCAATTTTTGGTTGGATGGTTTTACTAGCTTTACTAAACCTGCTGTCCCTAGTCGCATGGGAAGAGCCAAAGGTGGCCTGGTAATCCTGTTTTCCTTAGACTTAAAAGGAACCTACAGGCAGATTAGCACTGACTCACATAACATTTTAATGGTTGAAAGGGTGATTAACAACACTAGCAGGACCATATACGTAAACTTTTATAATTCAGGGAATAGAGAATATAGAGGTTGTAACGTAGCTAATTTGGATAGCATTTTAAACATAGCATGTCAGAATACTAATTTTGCTTTTGAGTTTATTTTATTAGGCGATTTTAACATTCATTTATGTAACTTAGCCTGCAAGGGAAGTAGTGACACTGATGATGGTGATGTGGGTCCACAGGGTCCGCACTTTGAACACACCACAGAGGGGCAGGAGTTAGAAGAATTACTCGCTAACTATGACCTGTACGAACCAGACTGGGGCTCGAGATTGACAACTTTTATTGGTACCCAAAATGGATCAGTGATAGACTACATCTTTGTCTCACAAGGCATTCTAAACCGGACTATGGATTATCGCACAGTTTTAATCCACTATAGTGATCATAACCCGGTATTACTCGAAGTTGCTTGGGGAGCCCAGATGGGAGTACCACCAACAACTTGTTATACCTGCTCACCCCCTGAGGACCACTGATCAAGATAGACGAGTGAAATGGGCCAAAGTGATCCCGGAAAACTTCTACGGAAAAAACTTCCCCAAAATTAAAGATTATGTAGAGATCTGTAAAAACACTTGCGCACAAAGTAAAGAAATAGTAGTGGCATATGAGGCAATATGTGATCAGGTGTCAAAGGATCTTTTAGTCAAGCCTAAAAAGGGAACCCCTGGATATAAGCGTTGGTTTGACTCTGCTTGCTCAAAAGCCCACAGATCCTTGCTGGTAGCCCTAAAAACGCTCCCTAGGATAAAAGATGTCATTTCCAGATTAAGGAAGAACTACAAGGCAGCCATAAAGAATCGTAAGGACTCCATCAAACGCGAATCATGGGAAAATCTCCTTTCAGCAGCAGTACTGAAGGACAGCAGGAGATTCTGGGAGATTATCAAACAGCCTTTATTCTCAGAAGTTAAAAATGAACCCTTGGATTGCGTGATTACTGATGATAAATGGCTGTCACATTTTAAAAATGTCTACGGGGGTGAGGACGAAGGAATTAAAGATGTCCCACCGCTTTTTGTAGTTGCACACCCTATCATCTTTAATCCCCAGGAAGTGGAAAAAGCGCTATTGGCTACAACCAAGCATAAGGCACCTGGCCCTGATGGCGTCCCTGCTGACTTTTTTATGTACTCACCAAAACTGTGGGCGGAGGTCTTGACAAATGTGTTTAATGCAGCTAATGGTAATCCTGCCCCCGCCTCATGGGCCACATCCACCATTGTCCCTATTTTTAAAAACAAAGGCCAGCGGGATGATCCCGCTTGCTATAGGCCCATATCCCTTTTGGACTCAACCATAAAGATCTTGGGTAGAGTACTTCTATTTAGATTGAGGGAGAATGTAGAGAGTTGCGGGGGGCTGTCTGAATTACAATATGGTTTCAGAGAAAGAAAAGGGACCATTGAACAATGCATTAACCTGCATTTACTTATTTCCAAGTATACCTTGGCCAAGGAGGGGTCCGTGTTTCTTGCATTCATGGACCTCTCCTCGGCTTTTGATTTGGTCAATAGGTCAAAACTGTGGAGGATATTGCTGGAGATGGGTATCGATGAAGCCTTGGTTGCGTTTATGGCCACTTTGCACCAGGAACTTTTTGCAGCCGTCCGTGTAACAAACGATGGTAGATGTACCCCACTGTTTAAATCTCTAAAGGGGGTACGGCAAGGCTGTATACTAGCCCCCGTGCTTTTCACCATCTATATCAATGGCCTGGGTACACACCTGCGTGGCCAGGAAGCTGACGTTCCGTATGCAGGAGGTGTCCAAATTCCGGCACTTCTGTATGCGGACAACGCTGTGCTGATCGCTCGAACTGGTGTCGGCCTTCAGCATCTTTTGGATGCCTTTGGTTCTTTTATGGAAAACCTGGACCTTAAGGTAAATGCCTCTAAGTCACATACGATGGTAATGGGGCGTGAGTGTAACAAAAAAAGACAAAAATCATTTTTCTGCAGGGGGGTCCCTGTCTCTAAGGTTTCCTCATTTCCCTATTTGGGCGTATTGTTTGACCAGAAAGGATCCTGGGGTCCACAGATAAGAGCGAAGAGGCTGGCTGTAGTTAGATCATCGTCAGCCCTCATGGGTTTTGCTGGTAAGCTAGGGGCAAGGCCTATGGAAGCTCTATTAAAAATTTATAAGTGTAAACCTGTGGCCATCGCGACATATGGTTCCGCTCTGTGGGGGTATGCAAACCTTGACCTAATACAGAGAGCAGAGAACAGATTTATCAGATCCCTGCTTTCTGTACCACAGTCAACCCCAACTTATTCTATCCACAAAGAGGTGGGCCTACCCTATCTGTCAGACACACTGAGTCTGTCCCCTCTGATCCTGTGGCTGAAAACGTGGTTGAACGAAGATCTCCCCTTGAATCACAAAATTCTGTATGATGTTTTATCTCTGGATAAATATAGTAATATTCCATGGCTGGCGTATCTAGCTAAAACATTCACAGACCTGGGTCGTCCGGAACTTTTCTTGCATCCAGAGAAAATTAAGGTACAGGATATTGACTTCATAAAAAGGTCATTTAGGGAAAGGAAGGAAGTATGCCGTGAGGAATATGAATTGCAGAAACCAGCGGTAAGGGAACACAGCCTTCTGGTTAGCTCATCTTCACTCGCAACTTATCTTAGTTTTGTTACAATTCCCTATCATAGGTTTTTATTAATTAAGTTTAGATTTAATTTGTTACATTTTCATTTGGGTTCTTTTAAGAGGTGGCAGAAGCCAGACTTGGCCCCTCCCTGTAGTTGCGACCATTTTTCTGTGCAGGACACAATGCATTTTGTCATGTTTTGTAGTATGTACTTAGAGCAGAGGAAAAAATACTTGTTCCCCATCTTGAAAGAAGCCGGTTTCATACAGGCGCGACCGGCTTTGCTCTTCTTACAACTCATGTCTAATCCTCGCATTACGTTCTGCATTGCTAATTTTCTGGTAGCTGCTGCAAGGGCGAAAGCTGCTGGCCAAATTTCGCCTTAAAGTTCATGGTTTTACTATGTATATTTATTTTCTGAAATGAAATGAAATATCCTTTTTAATTATGTATAACACTATTTAAAAATTTTAAAAATCTGTATTTTTTAGACTGTTGCTCTCTAGGAAAATGTAGGATAAGTTCTGCATGTAATGTTTTATTGTTTTTGTTTCTTTGTATGACTTGAAACAAGTCGAATAAAGATATTCTGACTGACTGACTACTCTAAGAGTCACATAGGAATAGTAGGGTACAAAGGTCTACTGCATATACTAGTGATTAGAGTTATCTCTATATACATAGGGAAGGGATATGAATGGATATACTCTAAGAGTCACCTAGGAATGGTAGATGGTACAAAGGTCTACTGCCTATACTAGTGATTAGAGTTATCCCTATATACATAAATATACAAACATAGTAGATTTCCTCAGGCAGAGTTCCATTAAGTGGAGTAGGAGGGGGGACGTAGTCACAACACCAAGGGAGGGTGGGAGGGATTCGAGGGTATGGAGAAAAGGCAAAACAGAGAGGGGAAGAAACATTTGAGGATCCTCAAGGGGGAAAAGAGGGAAAAGGGTAAAAAGACGAGGGAATGGACAAGATGACGGGTCGGGGACCAGGGAAAAAACTGACGGGAATAGCCGCAAAATGGCGGGCAGGACAAAGGGAAAAGTGAAGAAGTCCATGAGAGACTGTGGTCCACAATTGCAATACCTCAGGAGTTTCCCGTACCGGGAGCTGTAGTAGTGGTCATACGATTCTCCAATTGATCACATTGGTCAAATGATTCTCCAAGTCTTATAGAAGTGCCCTGTCCTGCCTGATGCCTGCTTGTAAGGATGCTTGTAAAGGTTCAGCAACCAGCCGCTGGCAAAGTCACAAATTAAAATTTAGGGTGATCCGCAACCAGACAGTTCGGGGGCAGTCGCGATCTTGCTCACCGGTGTTTGCAACCAAAAATTCCAATTTCAGGGCCAGCTACACAAGTTAGGGCATTGATATTATTCCCATGCACCTCCAACCAAATTGCGGCGCTGGAACACGCTCTCTATTCCGGAGTGTGGTGCTGCAAAAATCCCTTCTGTAGCCTGGAGAGCAGGGTGGACATGGAGCTTCAGTTCCAGGCGCATTTGAGGGCAATTTTGGCCGCCATGTTAAAGTCAGGCATTTAAGGATGTAAAGCGCTGCAGACTCCACCGCCTCCAGGGACCCCGAGCGCGCTTCGCCGGGCTCACCTCTTGGATCCTCGAGGTTCAGGAGTGTCAGTAGCAGCAATGTTTCTCAGAGGAGTCAGGCTGTCTCTCATCACGGGCGGGCTCTGGCCGCCATCTTGTCCCTCGCTGGATTGGTGAGGTCAGGCAATGAGGATGCACAGCGCCGCAGAATCCACTGCCTCCAGAAACCCCGAGCACGCTTTGCGGGGCTCACCGCTGCGTTCCTCAAGATGCCGGTGTGTTCATAGCATCTGTGGAGGCCACGTTGTTCAGAGGGGTCGAGTTGGGCATGAGTTGGAACCCTGAAAACTGAAGTGAGGTCTACAAGCTGTTGTATGCTTTACTCACCCTTGGCCAACATCGATTTGATGTGTAGTGCTGCGCAGCTCATAAATGGTACATCTGCGCTGGGTGTGGGTGTTCCAGGGAAGGGCACTAGGATAATGCAGTACTGTACAGTGCATGCATGTTGAATGCATGTGCTAGGTGTGTGTGTCCCTATAAGTGTAGGGTGGCCAGATTTTGAAAAACCAAACCGGGACATTTCACAAAAATAGAAGAAGGACTTAATTCAACATCATCAGAG
Organism: Lissotriton helveticus; assembly: GCF_964261635.1. NCBI lineage: Eukaryota > Metazoa > Chordata > Amphibia > Caudata > Salamandridae > Lissotriton > Lissotriton helveticus. Next base: position 996,039,862 of record NC_136072.1, read on the forward strand.
AGGCACAGAATTACAGCGCTCATCAATATATATATACAGTTATGCTCTCGCTACTACAGTAAAGTATCACACAAACAGTACAGTGACTGGTAGTTATTCAAAGAAACAGAAGCAGATTCTTTGGTGTGTTCTTGGTCACAGCAAGAAGATGGTTTATTTTCTCCAGACTCAAGGAATGTCATACAAAGCCGACACGTGTTTCGTCGTGTACAGTTGAGTCAACACGACTCTTCAGGGCTTAAAGCTCAGTACAATCTTGGTAATTGGGTCTGGACTAGTAATCATGTGTTTTACGGTTATGTCAGAGAGAGACATTGATTAATCAAAATGTGATTGAATAGAAACGGTAAGTTCTTTAAGGTTAGTCACGTAGAAAGCACTTGTGTCTAGGCAATCTGCCTTGTTGATTGCCAGAAATCTTCGAATTTGAGCACTCTGACTTCTGGTGTGTGTCAGGCAGTAGCCGGGAGGGGATCCGTCTGGTAGAAAGCTCACTAGAAACGGGTGCGTTTCTTGTGTGGCGATGCGCCGTATTTCGGTATCCCTCCTCCTATGGTTCCCGGTCGCCGTCTCTCGGTACAGATCTGTACCGAGAGACGGCGACCGGGAACCATAGGAGGAGGGATACCGAAATACGGCGCATCGCCACACAAGAAACGCACCCGTTTCTAGTGAGCTTTCTACCAGACGGATCCCCTCCCGGCTACTGCCTGACACACACCAGAAGTCAGAGTGCTCAAATTCGAAGATTTCTGGCAATCAACAAGGCAGATTGCCTAGACACAAGTGCTTTCTACGTGACTAACCTTAAAGAACTTACCGTTTCTATTCAATCACATTTTGATTAATCAATGTCTCTCTCTGACATAACCGTCAAACACATGATTACTAGTCCAGACCCAATTACCAAGATTGTACTGAGCTTTAAGCCCTGAAGAGTCGTGTTGACTCAACTGTACACGACGAAACACGTGTCGGCTTTGTATGACATTCCTTGAGTCTGGAGAAAATAAACCATCTTCTTGCTGTGACCAAGAACACACCAAAGAATCTGCTTCTGTTTCTTTGAATAACTACCAGTCACTGTACTGTTTGTGTGATACTTTACTGTAGTAGCGAGAGCATAACTGTATATATTTGTTTAGTCCCCTGACTTTTTAGACAGTTAAGGGTGTTTTTCCGTCTGCTCTTTACGCACTACATACCAACTTGTCACTCTATACCCTGTAACGTATAACTGAGGTAGCGCGCCGGAAAGATCTGAATCTCTAAAAACCCCATTCAAGTGCTTCTCATCAATATATAAACACACACGATGCACTAAGGAAGTAAATCAAAAGTCAGTTTTAAACCCTATATCATACATGTTATTTAAATAGCTTTTTAATAAGAGTTGCTACCTCGTACTGCTTTGTAACGCATCACACTGTTTTCAGTCGACTCTTACTGAAAACCGGGACCTGAGCCAAAATTGCTGAAATCTGCCGGGACAGCTGGTGAAAACCTGGAGCTGTCCCGGCAAATCCAGGACGGCTGGTCACCATATATAAGTGGTAAAATTCATGAAGGATGTATTGCTGTGCAGTGCATGCATATCAAGTGCATATGTTGGATGAATGTGTGCCTTTGAGGGGTACAATACATGAAGAATGTAGTGCTGTGCGGTGCATGCATGGTAAATGCATTTGCTGGATGTATGTGTGCATATAAGTGGTAAATACGTGAAAAATGAAGTGTAGTGCAGTGTGTGCATGTTAAATGCATGTGCTGGATGTATGTGTGCCTTTGAGTGGCACAGTATATAAAGGATGCGGTGCTATGCAATGTGTCCATGTTAAATGTATGTACTGGATGTATGTGTGCCTATGAGTGGTACAAGAAGAATACAGGATGCTGTGCATTGTGTATGCTGAATTCATTCACTGGGTGTATGTGTGCCTGCAATGGTACAAAACATGGAGTGTCCTGGGTTCTGTTTTGGGGGACCCAGGCCTGCACGGTGAACATGACGAAAGGAGGTAGATGAATCACCCCAGACAGATTTGTGTGTTGCTGCATTCCTGTAAGCTGGGTGGGACACACACTGGAGAGGGGAGAGTTGTGCTTCCCCCGTACACTTCAAAGGGTGCTCTTTGATACAGTGAGAGGTCACAAGAAAGGGGTCTGGGCACATCTCAGGAACGAGATGGGGCTGATAGGAGAATCATAAAGAATAGGGCTGGAGTCCTGGGTTATCCCTTTGATGCACATATCACTGAGGCTGGCATCCAGGTGTGAACTCCAGTTACTCCCATAGTCTTGTTGTGGGACTATCAGCTTTAGAGTTGTTTCTACTCTAACAGACTACTTTCAAGAGGGCAGAGGAGTGGCACTTCAAAAGAAGCAGACAAACAACATACACTTCAAATACTCAGACTCTAAATCATATTTGGTGTCTGGAAATGTACTATATAAAGGGAAGTTTGAGATCCCCAAAAATATAATCTGCTAAGCTGCCAGGTGGGCTGTGAGAGAAGGGGTGGCTCCTCAAAACCTCTGCCTTTGACCAGGACTGGGGCTGCAACCTACTAGTGTTCCTACTGGGAGAGAGGACATCACCCAGGGAATCCAAGCCAATCTGCCCTGAAGCCTGGAGCAAGACCAGTGTGCCCTGTGAGGAAGAGGAGAGTGTTGGAGAGAGCGAGGCCCAGTGAGTAATCCTGACAAGTGAACTCCCATTGCAATGTGTGAGGAAACAACTGTTACACTGATCGGGCAATTGCCTATGTGCAGGACAAAGTTAAAAAACCTACCGAATGCCAGGAGAGGGCTGCTGTCAAGTTAGCCAGGGTGAACGCTTTGCCGTTCGGGCTGAAGTGATGCCATAGAGACACCTGCTGTGTTGAGCGGGTTGGTGCCCATGTACGGTAGGGACACGGTGACCCCCGTGTGCCAGAGGGTGTCACCGGAACTAGCCATAAGTGGAGGAGTGAGCCTGCCATGGGAACCCCAATTAATAAACCTCTGGACAAGGGATTAGCACCAGGAACTTCTCATCATCCTCCCCCCGTAGTCAGAGAGACCATCCAATTTAGCTGCAACAAGGAGCTGCGAGGAACCTCCAGTGACCGTAGTAGCACCACTGCGTCTAAGGAGATCTGGGGTCAGCAAGAGCAGCGGCCTGGGCCTCATGTTGTGAACTCATCTAGATCAGCTGCTGCTGCTCCGATGCCCGCAGAGGGTGGAGGGGGCACTCAGAAACTCTGGACCCTCTGAGCTTGCAGGTGTGGGTAAGGCTGACTCAGGCCAGCTGGCCCTGGGGGAACTTGCTGACTATTTAACACAGCAGCGCTGGAACACTTTTGTCTTTGGAACAAAGTCAGAGTGGCTCTTGAGACTCGAACTACTAGTGGGACTTATCCATGATTTTGCCAATAGTGACTGTTGAATAACCACTATCTCTAGAGTGAGGAGGAAATGTGACAGGGAACCGCTAAGAAAATATTAAAGCCCGACCTTGGAGGGGATTGTGTAATTGTTTGTGAGTGCCGTATTTTTCCTTCATGTAAATAAGTAGTAGAAATAAAATACTTCTCTTTTTTCATAAAAGTGAGTATAGGTGTGAGCCCTTGTTCAATACCCTGTATCCTCCCTACACCCGAGGGAGCCTTGGGCTGCTTGACCATGTTACTACTGAGAGTCAAGTACAGAAGAGGTGCATGGCCCAGTTGTTCAAGATCCATAGTAGGTCGGGCCTCAGGACATCAGGAGTAAAAGGCCTCAACCCCCACCTGTAGCCCCTGCATGCCCGTGACCCTCTGAAAGGGGTTCTGACAGTAACTTAAAATCTGACTTCACCATTAAAAATGATTTTAAATGACAATTAATTTGAGTGCAAACAGCATAGCTCTATCTGCTCCCAATCAACAAGTTTGTTTTACCAGGTTGAAATGGTTGTTTAAAACTTCACACAGAAGCTACAGTGGCAGGACTGAGCCATGTTTTACAGTGCTTCTTTAGAGTGTGGCACAATGAGTGCTGCTGCCCACTTGTACATTTAATATGCAAGACCTGGTTATATATTTAGTACCATTTATTAATCACTTACAAGAAAATTAAATGAGCTAACTAGAGGTAGTCCAAATTTTCCATATTTGAAGGAGAAAGTCAAATCACTTTAGACCTGGTTAGCAGGAGTAAAGTGCACAGAGCCCTACTGCCAATAAAAAAGAGTTCAGCAAAAATTAGGGGATGAAGGCTGAAGGGTGGAGGGAATACCACACTAAGGATTCCAGGTTTAACGCCTACATGTACAGAGATCTCTGCCAATCTGGTAGAAATCTCTGCAGGGGAAAGATAGGAGAGGAGAAGATGGAGCGCTTCACTCTTGGCAGTGTGAAACGCATTTTGAAGTAAATAGAATTAATACCGTAGATTACTTTATATTCTCCAAAAAAGACTTTTAAGAGGATTATATCTCAGACAGTTTAAATTGATTCCTGCAGAATTCTTAACACAAGTACTAGAGAAACCTCTTTTTACTCACCAGTCCATAATTCTAAAATTAGAATTGATTATATATTTGTATGTAATAATCTATCTCATTCTTTGAGATGGAGATTCAAAAGGTTTTTCATTAAAGGATGGCAATTTTGCTCTAATTTTGCAAAATTTCTGTTATTACTTTTTTTAATTAAATATGTTTATTAAAATGTATTTTCACTTACTTTGGGAGTAGTCAAGGTAGTGGCCAGAGAATGTATAATAAAATTCATTGCAAGGCTAAAGAAAAGTGCTGAAAAGAAGTCTAAAGAATCAGTGGGTGATATTAAAAAACGAACTACATTTTATGCCACAAATTCTAAAACTTCATTAAATTATTATTTAATTATATATCCAGTGAAAAAGCATATGATGGTCTTCTGAGATCACCAAACACTGTGAAGGCAAGAACAAACAGGCAAACCCCAAGTTAATTATTTGAAAATTAAGAAGGAACATACACTAAAATAGAATGTGTATTTAATGGTAACTGTGTACCAGTTTGCAGCGATGCAGGTATTCAAATTCATTTAGTGATTATTATATGTTCCTTTATTGATAGCAGAGTAACTCTTCTACTCATGACAAAAATCAATATTTGTATTCATTTGGTACAAACTCACAAACCTGTCCTTTTTCAAACTTAGAACAGCACATTACTTTAAATAAAATTATAAAAGCCCTGTAACTGTTAAAAAAAACACATTGATCTGCGGTTTTTACTGTTGAATTTAACTCACACTTACTTAAATGATATACTTTGTATCAGTATTTTATTTTGCAATCATAAATAGTTGGTCAATTTTTCGATGCAATGATATGTTTAATTTTGAAAGAAGGCTGTGATCCGAATTTGTGATAAAACTATCAAAGAATTTCTCTCGTAAGTATAGATTATACAATTTTTGTAAAGATTTTCGCAGTCAATATGTTAATTTTTTTGCATCATTTCATTGGGGTTATGGATTCATAAAAGGTATATGAACTTTGGACAGTTCTAGAATTTTTTTTAACATGAATCAAAATGCTCTGAAAAGGAAGTCCCCCATGACAACTATAGTGACATTTCATCATTTGGTTGGGAATTTCATGAATAAAGCTTCGAAATGGTACTGCTTCAGCACAAAATGCATACATCTAGTGGCCGATTACAAAGCGGCCCGTAAGGGCCGCATTGTAATAGGCCGTCGCGGTTTACTTTCCGAGCACCTAGTTCTGATATAGGCGGTCGGAAAGTAAACTGGCCTGTCCTTCCGGCTGGTTTCCGACAGGCTCCATGGGGCCCAATGGCCAGTCGGACGCCGGCAAGCAATCTCAAGGGCGGACTTTTCCGCCCTTCAGATTACGATGCACGGTTTCCAGCCTGTTTTCCATGCCGACCTGTCCGATATGGAAACCATGTCAGAAAGCGTGTTTGGGGGCCCACAGCAGGGCCCGTTTGGGTGAGTGGCCTCCGATTGAGGGCTGATAGGTGCTCCTCTGTTAATCCCTGCACCCCGTGGCAGGTGCCTGCCATGGGGTGCAGGGATTAACCACACCTCCCATTTCTCCATGGGAGCATGCATTACGACTGGTTTACGGACATAACGCATGCTCCCATAGTGAAATGAAGCAATGCACCCGAACAGTGTTTAGTCGCATCCTAATTAGGCGGGAGGGACCACCGCCTGGGTGTCGGTGGGTCCCAGGACCGAGTTGGTGCCACCCACCACCGAAATCGCCCCCCTAGTGTCTTTATATCATACCTTGCCTAAAACCTAGATTTTTATCATCAGGTCCTCCACATCCTGTTTCACATTAAATAAAATGACTAGACAAGGTTGACCTTTATCACCTTAATTATTTATTCTAAGACTGAATCATTCCTTTACAAAATTTGACATAATAATATTATATGTGGAATTCAAAGTGGTCAAAATGTCTGTTTATGCAGATTAGTTCACATTTTATATTTCGAGCCCATACACAACATTGCTGGCTTTCTTTTCTGAGATTCCCATTTTCTGTAGGTTCTGGCTATAAATTGAATGCTAATATATAAGAAGTATTACTATTTAACAAATATTGTTTCAAGTCTTTCTTTGACTCTTTTGGTCTACCTTGCGATAGTACCAAATTGAAATATTTCGGCATGAGGTTTTCCAAATCATTGAAAGATACCACCAAATTTGATTTTGATTGTCTCAAAATGTCTCACATCTCTAATATAATAATATATTTCATAATTGTTATCATGGTGCAGCTGTTTCGACTCAATCAATATAATTTTGACATTATACCAGTTAGCAATGATTTCTTTGAATATTCCTAAACATTTCATTATGAAAATTGATGTAATTCTTTCAAAATCTTTAAGGTGTAGCTAAACTACAAAATGCGAAATTAGAGAGAGGAGTAAATTTCCCTTATTTCAATCATATCATAAGGCATTTAGGGCTGTATTTTCAGTTTGGCAGATGGGAAACTCTGTCACAAAGTGACAGACCACGTCCTTCATATTCTAAATGCATGATAGCGTATGTCACTTATGATATGCTGGACTCGCTATCCATCACATTTTGATGGACTGTTCAAACTGCCAAACTCTAAATAAAACCCTTTGTCTTTAGCTTCACCTCTTGTGGCCCACCCCCAGAAAGGCTGTGTGCTGAGTTTTAGGAATTTTGTGGATCCCTATAGACTCTGGAAGTTTATATCTGGGAACTGCAAGGAAAATGAACAATTTTAGGTAAAGTTATAGGTTTGCAGGGAATTGCGGGTAAGAAAACATCATGGCTTGCACGCAAGGCACACCTCCCTTGAGTCCACCAGGTGTCTAGTTTTCAGAAATATCTAAGTTTGGTAGGCTTCCCTGCGTGATCACCGAGCCCAGCCCTAAATACCACAGCTAACCCCTATAGCTGATTTCTCCATATTGTGCTTTGTGGTCTTTTGTGTTGTGGGAGCTAGGCCCACCCATACAACATTTTGATTGGGATGAGAGGGAGAATGCTGGGTGGTAGGAATGTTGGTATCCCTATGCATCCAGGATGTTTACATCACATAAATGCAAGGAAATGTGTGATTTTAAGCAAAGTATGAGAATTGCAGGTCACGGTGCATAAGAAAATGTCTAGGGATCTATGTCAGGGACACCACCATGGACTCACCTTGGTGTAGTTTTCAGAAATCTCTGGGTTTGGTTGGTGGCAGCAAACCCAAGCCCAAAACGTAAATCAGCATAGAAAGGGGGATGATATTGGAATGTAGCTACTCTCTGCTAGTCCATATGTAAAAACAATGGCCAAAAGAACCACATTTTCCACTCACCATACAAATGGGCATACATTTGTCCCCATGGAGGAGAAAGACTTAATCTTGTGGGGATGCGAGTGTGGTTTGATGACATAATGAGCTAGATTTCACCCCAATATTTTATAAAGAAATGTTCCTGGTATTTAGCAAGCTTTCTGTTCCCCCCATGGCAAATTGAGGCAAACCCCCACTCTGCCCACTGGGGGCAGAAAAGACTGCATATACGTTGGGATGAGGGCTCAGCCCAAAGCCTGGACGGACTACCGCCACCACTTTTTATAATGAAAAAAATCTCCCTGATATCTAATGGACTTCATGCTCTGAGGTGGGGGGCAGATTGGATGTAAAATGTTTGTAGCTGGTGGAGGGGGTGCACTGGGTCCATTGCTGTGGGGCTTGTCACTCAAAAAAGTAAACCCTAGTGTCTAGTGGGCTTTTTGGCCAGAGGGAAGGGCGGACCACTAACTAATTGCTAGTGGGTCACTTCCCCACTCAAATAAAGTAATCCCTGGCATCTCTAGTGGGCTTTCTGGCCACCCTCGGTGGCAGATTTGAGGTAAATCGCTCCTATCCCCATATCCGCCCCTGGTGGGCAGGAAGACGTTTTTCACTGGGGGTGGGGGAGCACTAGCCTTTTGGTCGGTGGGCCTTCCTGATCTCATAAAAGTAATCCCTGGTTTTAGTGGGCTGTCTGCCCCCTGCGTGGCAGATTGGAGTTAAAACCTTTCCAACTGCCCCTAGCACCAGAAATACTTTTTTGACCCGTGGGGGACCACCAGCCTATTGCCAGTGATGATGCTCCAGCCTCAAAAAAAGTAATCACAGGCCTCTAGTGACCATTGTGTGCCCTCCAGGGAGGGCAGATTGCAGATACATACCTCCTATCTGCCTCCATAGGGGCAGAAAGATTTTTTTGTCCGGGCATAGAGGGAGCACTAGTCCACTGATAGCAGCGATCCACTAGAGAGTCACCACTGGAAAGGTGATACTACAATATTTTTTCTATTCATAGCATTTTGGGTTTATCATTTTGCATTATAGAACCCACTCCTGGCATAATGCTGGGATGTGCAAATATTTGGCCCTCTTGGTAAGTTGAGGGTATTCTTTGAAAGGATGGAGCTTGATACTGGCATAATGAAGGCCATGCTACGCTTACAGCCTTATGGTGATCACTAATGGCATAATGCTGGACCAGGCTTAATAGAAGTCAATCTTGGAGGAATGTGGGTATTCTTTATTATTATTCAGCCCACTACTAGCAATTTGCTGGGCTTGGTATTATGGTGATTATTCTTGACATTTTCTGGCATATATTCTGACAATTATGTTCTGGTACCCTTGTCACCCCTGCGACGTCATTTCTGTTATGAGAATGTGGTTCTGTGTCTAGTGATATATTAGTGCTTCCATAAAGCCTGGTCGCATCCCCCTTTGGAGCACTCCAAAAATGGGTAGTTTTGTCATTTTCAATTGGTATTTCAGAAATAATGTTCATACAAAAAGTTGCGTAAAGTTCTTTGTTTGAATTTTATTCATTCATGTAGAGTTTTCATTTTGATTGAAGCAGTAAAATAAACTCTTTTTTTTGTTTTTGAAATATCTTTAACTTTGTCTCCAATGCATTTTGCGCACAAATTGCTCTTCATCAGGGAGAAATTCCTATGAAAAAAGAATGTACGCTGGCTTACTGACACATTGCAGTGAAGATGAATAAAAGTAAATAACGAAAATGGAAATACCAAAAGTAAATAAAGTGCTGGGGTGGGTCATGCTAGTGTCACATGCTTTAGTGCAGTCTTGTAAGTGTGGAATTTGTCAACGCGTGTTTAATACTCACGAGTGTGTAAGCCGGACTGATACCTCACGGACAAAGTTCTGTGAAAAAGGTCCAAAACGAATAAGGTTAAAATCACCCGTAGCGACAGGTTTGCTCAAAACAGTTTCTAACTAACGCTGCACGGTTGTCGATAACATATATGCGCTATGCGTTAATGAACGCTATGCGTCAAGATAACCTCAAGGTTTAACACGCTCTCCCATAGTCAGCGGAGGGCTTTTGTAATACTTAAAAGTTAACTTACTTGAAAAACCGACTCTCACACTCTCCTACGGGAGTCTGTACGGTCCGACGGTGTTCTGAACGAGTGTTTGTTTGTCTATAAGTTATAGCGTGCCACGTGGCGTGTTAAGTAAACAGCGAAGATGGACTAGTTCTCAGAAAGAAAACGGCAGACATGTTGGAGTGTGTAAACACGGTAACCTCAATGGAACTAAAGGGGTGTGATATGTGACATGATCAAAAAAGTGTAAATCAGATACATCTAACCATACAAAGAGTGCTAACAAAGGGTAACAAATAAATAAAAATATATATGCATCATGGGTTACACAACAGTTATAAAAAAACTAATGTGAAGCATCTCAGAATAGTTCAGTCGTGCAAAACTAATGATGCCTGGTACTAAAGGCATATTCCACTCTTTCATTCAGTCCAAACGGTTTCTGTGATTGTAGTTTCACCATCCAGTAGTTTTCTCTTCGTAACAGTTGTTTATTGTTGTGACGACCTTCAATTTTGTCTATTTTCTCAAGTACCATGAATTTTAATTGTGAAATGTTATTATGTTGTTCCATAAAGTGGAGGCCACTGTAGACTTAGTGTTTTGGGTTCTAATATTAGATTTATGCTCATTGATCCTCAGACTTATTTTTCTTTCCGTCTTTCCTACATAAACTTTGCCGCAGGGGCACTTTAGTAAATACACAACATTTGATATAGGTAAAAATGGTCAAGAGAGCACAATCCTACAATGAAAGTATAAACAAGACTAGTACAGTATGAAGTCTGAACAGCTGTAAATCCAAGTAAAGTCAACAAATCCTCATAGTATGCAGGACAAATAGATGGATAGAGTTCATATTTTGTATCATTTTTTTCTTTTATTGATTCTTAAAGGTCATTTTCCAAATGATAAAACGACAGCCAGCCGACACGTGTTTCGTCCGTATTATGAATGAGTACACAGACTTTTTCAAGGCTGTAAAGACATGATGGGATAATATATACATAAGAATACAAAATTTTAAAATTTAATAATGCAATGTAAGTTATTTTCATAAAAAGAGAGAGCCTAAACATTATACAACCTAAATAAACATAAGGTACTGGGTGTACATAATATACAATCTCAGTATATGAAATGAAAGAAGAAGCCAAAGAAGGAAGTCTAATGGTTAGATAATACATTTAGAGAGAGAGAGAAACAGAGAAAATTCTTAATAGAGTAGGATGTCCGAGTCACCGAAAGGTGAAACACCAAAAAATAAGAATCCAGAAACATGAGTATGAAGAAACGAAATAGCCAGTGATTCAACAATGTGAAATTTGACCCGGCAATATATATGCTGTCATTTATTTTCCACTTTGGGTCAGTTTTATATTTTGGACATTTTTCTCATCCTGGTGGTGGCACTATTTTATTTCACATTGTTGAATCACAATTTTGACAGTTAAAGCATGGCTTGGTACCACTGTATGTTAGAGGGGGGGGTTGTTTTTGTTTCAGAATTTCCCCCAAATTCTTATGGCGAGTGTATGCAAATATTGGAAATTGTAAAAATGATTCTTTGAAGTCTGGCTCCATAGTTAATATCGGCCAATGTTTCTGAATAATCTTTTTGACTTTGTTACTGGAAGTTGAAAATTTTGAAACAACCACAATTCTAGTATTTTCTTTCTTTGCTTTTTGTGTCAATGCTTTTTCACGTGAGATAGATGTGCATTTATTGATGGCTTTGTCTATAGTTTGTTCCGGGTAACCTCAGTCTTTAAATCTTTCAGCCATCTCATGGACTCTAATATTAGACAATACTGGGTCCGATACTATACATTTGATTCTCAACATTTGAGATGTTGGAAGATGTTCTTTAAGTGAAGGTTGGTGGTGACTTGAAAACTGCAATAGGTTATTTTTATCGGTCTTTTTTCTGTATATATCAGTTTCCAAAGTAGTATCAGCTTTCTGAATCAATACATCCAAGAAAGTAATGTTGGTGTCCGATGTTACACTGATGAATTGTAGCTGTTCATTGAACGTGGTCCAGGATTCTAGCACTTTTTCGGCTTTCTCCTCTGGACCATTCCACAGCATAAAGATATCGTCTATATAGAGATGATATGCAATAATTCGATGTTTCCAGTCTTGATTCGACAAAATGTGTGTGCTCTCAAATTCTTCCATCACCAAATTCGCGTATGCAGGCGCCATACAGTTTCCCATAGACGTCCCGCTCAGTTGGAGGAACCAGTCCTCCTTTCATTGAAAGTAGCTTTGGTACAATGTGAAGTGTACCAACTCCATTAAAAGTATTTGCATCTGGTTGTCTAGATCCGAGTTGAGAATGGTTTGTTCAATTGCTTCTAACCCCATGTTGTGGGGAATAGAGGTATATAATGCTTTAACATCAGCTGTGCATAGTATGATATTGTCACCTTCTTTCCAGGTGATTTCTTGAAGTTTTTTGAGAAAATCTGTGGTATCTTTTATATATGAAGCCATGTTTTTAACACTGGGTTGAAGGTATTTATCTATGAATTGGCCCACTGGTTCGTGGATGCTGCCACACGTTGAGACAATTGGTCTAAATGGTGGGTCTGTGATGTTCTTATGTATTTTAGGTACCATGTACAAAACTGGGCTTTTTGGATGATCTTTCAAAAGGAACTCCTTGTTTTTTTGTTTCATGGTACCCATGTCAAATGCTCTGTCGATAATGACTTTGAGAATTTTCCAGAATTCTTTGGCGGGGTTGTAGTCTAGTTTCATATATGTATTAGTATCCATTACGTGTTCCTTCACACGTGTCTCATAGTGTTCCGTATTCAGTACAACCAGGGCTCCCCCTTTATCTGCTTTTTGAAACATTATTTGAGGGTGATTCGCTAGTTTTTTGAGGATAGACCAATCCTTCTGAGAAAAATTCTTCGGTGTCTTTTTTTTGTAGTTGATATGAGCCACGTCTTGTTTGATGAGGTTTTCAAAGAGGTCTATGGTTTTGTGACTCATTGGTGCCATATAGCTGCTGGTGTTCCTTAAACCTTTGAGTTCGTCTTCCGTTCCAGTGGTTCTTTGATCTTGTATCATGTTGTCAAAAAAATTCCTCAATCTTATTTTCCTCATGAATTTAAAAACACTAACTTCTGTTTCCAGTTTGTTGCTGTCAGAGGTAGGTACATATGATGTGCCACGTTGAAGTTGTCTAAGTTCTTCTGGTTTTAACACGTAATCTGAAATATTGACCACTATGTTTCTTTCGTTTTCTTCTTCTTTTCCGGTTTCGATTGAACAGAGCTCCCAGTGTTTGGGTGTTCTTTTTCTTTTTCCCCTCCTGGGTCTTCCACACGTCCTTGGCCTTTCTCTAAAAAAGATTCAGTCGAAGTGGATTGTTGAGGTGTAGTATCTTGGACTCTTTGTTCACTTCTAGCCCTTTCCTGGGTTTTATAAGGGAAAGTTTTACGCAATAACTCGTGTTTTCTTCACCTCCATACGACGATGTGTCCATGTTCTGTGAGTAAGGCTTATTTCTTCTTCTTTGGGCGTATACTTCTGCCCAAGTGTACACCTCTCCAAGTTTATAATCTAGGGTATCTCTTTTGTACTTCCTGATTTTACGCTCATTTACCTCCTGTGAATGTTTAGAGATTTGAGTGTTAATTTCTTCTAATATCTTAGACCACTCTTCGGCGGACATCATATTGGTCAATTCGTTGGTGACTTCAACTATCTCTTTAGATAGCTCCTCTAGTATGTTGGAAAGTTCCATCCTTTTCAGATATTAAAGTTCTATGTCTAGTACCACAATGTTTGAGTCTTGTGATTCAATAAAGTTCTTTCTGGAAAACTCTTTTACTTCTTGGAAATATACCTGCCTATATCAAACACTTCAAATAAATAACCTTGATTGCTTAAATGGGTAATTGCTACTTTGTTAAAACCTGTTTGACCAATCAAGATTGTTTTTTTTTAATGTTTAATATAGGCAAGTATAGAGGGGAGAGCAGTAAGCCTATATGTTTGTATCTTTCCTTGAGTGAATCTGCAACTTGTACTCTAGCCACTAGTATTATCCTCGAGACTTTTGTACTTACTACTATTCTTATGTGGATTGGGAGTTTTTCTGTTTGTATCTTTTGTGTAACTCATGTACTCTGAAGTCCTTATGTAATGTAACTGGTCCTTTTGCAAATCGCTCTGACACCTTCGGGTAAAGTTTGCGTTATATAAAATCACATTAAATAAATAAAAAATAAAAATAAGCATCAATTTACAGAGTGGTAGTGTACACACAGTGGATATTGTAGCTTACTACTCACACCTCATTGCGTTTTAGTAATGTTTCAAAATCGGGCCATCCTTAATTTGGCTGCAGCAAAGAAGAGATCTTTTAAAACAAATGCAAATATTTCTTCATAGATCAATCACGGAATAAAGACTATATTTTCTTGGGTATATATTCTCTGTGTTTTTTCTTATCAATGCCTAACTGAAAAAATAAACCTGAGGTTTAATTTAAAAAATATGAAACCTGATGAAGCAAAACAGACACATTATAAAGATTACCAATTCTATTGTAAACACTATAAAACTAATGGAGTGATTTTGATAGCGCTCAGTCAGACCGTCGACTTCTATCGAGGCAGTCAGGAGACCGCCTGAAAAGCAGTTGGCTGTCTCACTGACAAATTAGGATGTGACTGCCTGACTGGCAGGTGCAAAGTGCTCCTATTCACAGCGTCTTGTACTGAGGCCCAGGATAAGGGCAGCAACTCAAGCCACTGTGAAAAGGAGTACTTCCTGCGCAGCCATGGGGAATGGAAGTGAGTGGGGGCACTACATGTGTCCCCAGGGACACTTTGCAGGGGCCCATGAGGGAAGGGGGCCCTTTCGGGGCGCCCGATATACCTTTCTGACCGTCTGTACATGGTGATGTTCCCGCCGATAACAGTCTGTTGGAAAGGGATATCCAAATGCTGACGGCGGTGCCTGGTTCGGCACCGCCACCATTCTGGGCCGCGATTCTGACCACCGCTCCATCGGGATCTAAGATTTTGTCAGAAGCTGTGGTCTGGACTCCACCCTGTGTAGGTCTGACTGTCAGCTTAAAATGCAACCGTCAGACTGAAGGGCTGTCGGCAGTCGGGCCACCACCATCCGCTATCATAATCAGCCCCTTAAAGTCTGATTGAGAAAGATAATTTACAGAGGGAGAAATGCCCAGTAATTCACAAGTCATGTGGAATTTGAGGAGGTATGTACCAAATTTTACATCATGCCTAATTATGAGTTTGAACTCAGAATAGTGGACATTTACCAAAGCTGGTTATTACCACTCTCTCATGTACCATACCAGCGGGGTCCTGTGAAAACCTCATCCTATGCATCCCCACTTGACTGTTTTGCCTTTCCTTGCCATGCCCTGTCCATGACAGGGCTCAGTTCTCCATCCCAACCCATGCCAAGTCCATTACATTTCAGCCCCAGCCCATTACGGTAGCTTTGGTTAGCATTTTCTTCCCTTATTAATTCAGTTGTTGTTGACTCTCCATCATTCAGTTAACGAAGTTTTTTATCTATGATAGCAAAATGCCTGCCCAGATATTGATGTAACAGATTAAAATAATCTATTTCTTGGTATCTGTTCCCCATAAAATATTTACTGGGTTTCTCCTGAACAAATCAGCGTCTGCATATATTGGATTCAGTTGCAGGATCCACACAGATATGCTTACAAGTTCATTGAGCTGTGCAGCTGTTTGGGAAAACTGCATCACCTGCAGGTGCAAAGCATGAACAGGCAACAGTTTTCAGAGCACCTTTGGGATCTTAGTATCTCATCCAAATCCATAGTGTTCCTTTGTAAAATCAAATGTAATACTGCAGCAGGAAACTAAAAGCAATTTAAACTGAACATTTCTCCTTTCCTCTTATTTCATTTTTAACTTTACTTTCCTTTCATTTACCAGCAGAGCCGCAAAAATGCACGTATATTATTTTACTCTGTGTAATTAAGTTTGAATCTTTTTTGTAAAAGCTCACTTTGCCACTTTTATGTCATTACTAACCTTGTTGTCTGTGTTTTATAAGCAACATTATACAGCCGGCATTGCCTGCTGATGCTATTACCTTGTAGGGTTTTTACAAATCACATTTTATTGCACCATGAAGCCAAGAATATTCCTGCTTTTATACAATTTTCTGGTTTGTAATGCTTAACAAGTTAAGTCTTTATTGCAAGGTTACTAAACAACAGAATGTTTTACTGTAATAGCAAAGTCAAGAGAAGATGACTTCTAATGGCCAACACTGGTCTATTTGTTTGCTGTAGTCTTTGGTTCTTTATCATGGTGTCATGAATCCGATTGTAATCCTCGCTTTTGAGTTAATTTCGCAGATATTTTCTGGTTAGTCTAGATAGAACACGCTGTGCCATTCCTTTGAATGATTTGGGAGATGGTGGGTACTCCGAAACCTCCTTCACCAAACCTGTGTGGTTGTTAATACAACAACCAAAGGTTGCATTCACTCTCCATATTCAGAAAGTAGGAATGTTACAACAGGCTAGGGCCAGATAAGTACCTGTCATTGAACATAGAGTGGTACCTAAAGTTTCTGCGCTGCTTTGCACAGTGTCGGCTGGTGCAGGTAAGCGATCTGGGGTGGTGGAGTGGGGCGGGAGTGGGGTAAGTCGACAGACGACGGAATAGGGGAAATTAAATAAATAAATCCTATTCCGTCATCTGTCTACTTTCCCCCCTGCCCCACCCCACCGCACTTATATGCACCGGCCTCCCGACCTCACCGCACTTATATGGACCGGCTGCCACTGGAATTGTGTGAGAAAGGAGAAAAACACCATATCTACAGAGAATGCCCCCATTACCTCTTCAGTGAACAACCAGACTGCCGAGCACCATGGGTGATTACAAGGGAATGCCCATGTACCACTCGTGTCACGACCCTCTGACGTGGAGTAAAGCAAAGGAGCACTTTGCACTGCTTTGCGTTACTTTTAGGCAACTTTCAAGCGCAAAACATGTTTTTCGCTGGAAAATAATCCAACAAAAAATGAGTTGTGCAGGTTTGTGTCACTTTTGTGATGCAAACCCAGTGCAAAAGGTTTGTAAATCAGGCCTGGAGTCTGAATTTGCTGGCACAGAGACAGAGACAGCAATACAAGGGTTTCCAAGGAAGGATGAACATTCAGAATATCATTACCAAATTATTGGCTGACATAAGTATTGTCTTCTGACTATAGATTGCAAAAAATATTGCTCCATAGGATGTTGATTTTTGATTATTATTACCTTCCGTGTGGTGATATTTTTGTAAATAACGTTTGGGACATTAGCAACTCAGAGTAAACATTTTTGAAACTATGGGTACACTCAAAGCACCCATAATTTAAAAAAGAAACTAAAGTGCCATTAGGGTGGGAAGACCACCCTGTCACTTGCTCTGAGCCCCTAGTGACTGGCATACAAATTCAGGCTGGAAACCTATCCAAGTCATCCAAGTAATTCATGTACATGATAAAGGCGGGCAGTGTTTCCTTAAGAGGTTGGCCTGATTGCACCTGTCAGTTTCCATCATGGTCCATTCCCCATACTTATTAACCCTCTGTGGAGTTCGCAGAGTTGCACTTTGTGTAGCTACGTGAAGTGCAAAAAAAACTCTGTTGCACTACACGGACCTCTGCATGTAGCGGAGTTCTATAGAAAAATGCTGTTCGCGGTGATTGCACAGTGCGAATGCTTGTCCACACTGTGCAATCATTGCGACCGGCACCTTGCACAGTGCAAGCAGTCCCTTCTTTCTCTTTTCTGATGCTCGAGTAGATTTTTACTCGAGCAGCAGCTTTCTCAACGCGAACAAGCAGGTTCTCATCGCGAGTAGTCGCGAGAATACGCGACCACTTGCAATGGAAAACCTGACCACCCCGCATTGAGAAAGCTCGCCGGGATGTTTATTTTCACGCTCGGGCTCGCCAACTTGATGTTGGTGAACACGAGTGAGGAAAAAAACTCTGCTCTGCTGCGGGAGGCAGAGTTTTTCAGAACTCCGCGAGCTCCGTGTAACGCGGAGTGCTGGAATCTCCGCAAACTCCATGAGCGGAGCAGAGTTCACCTCCCAGGCTTACTGCTTATGAGGTCTCAACTGCATTATCAGTGCTTGTGGGAGGCTTCGGCTACCTGCGTTCTGTGGTGGCTGGTATGGAACTGGGGCATCTGGGTAGTGGGTGCTGGGGGTTGAAACAAAATATTTTTTAAAAAACACTTACCTCTTGACAGCTACCGTTTCTCCTTCGTCTCACTTCTCTTCCTGACTCTGAGTCCAGGAAGCAGGAATCACAGAGGCTCCCCTAAGCCAATCACCAGCATGATAGCAGCCTAAGATTGTTCTTGGTGCTGGGGTTTGGCGCTCAAACAGGGAGTGGGAGCCTGTGCATGTTCTCCACCCAGGCTGTTCAGTACAGCCAGGTGGAGAAAATGCTAGTTGTGCATGACTGTTTGGCAAGCCCAAACTGTCATGCACGCTTATCATACACAAATCACTTCTCACTGTGACCCCTGCCCAGTCTACCCTAACCCAGCCCCATAGCTATAAAAAATAAAATGATAATAATGTTGTGTTATCATTTTATTTAATTTTTTCACTGCTCTAAGAGCAGTGGGTGCGATGCTCCTCCTTAGCGGAGGAGCTGCAGTTGCCTGCGTTGTTAATTCTGCCTTAGGGTGCCCCTCAATGGAAATCCTGGAACAGGAATCTGTGTTGTGAGGGTGGCATGTAATGAAGGACAGTAAGCTTTGTCTAATACTTAAGAGTTGTCTGATTTTCTCGGCCTGTGCATGCAATTTTTTATGAACCACTCCCCTACAATAATATTGGAACTCAAGTCATCACCCTCTTCATAGCTTGGTAATCATGTGGACAATGTTTTGTAGTGATATTGCAGTGTATAGGAGTGTACATTACTAGTTATCAGAATATAGTCTGGCAAACGTATTGTGTCCTAGATATTGTTTAAAAAAATCACCTCATTGGTGTTAATAATGTAATGTCTACACACAAAGCGAAGATATTTCCATAACAAATATTTATGTAAGACAATATTTCTGCAAGTGATATTGTGACATACAACCTGCCACTCTTTACTGAAGTCTGCATTTAGAAAAAGAGTATAAAGCTGATAAGATAAGGAAAAGGCAGGTCTATTCTACAGTTCAGAAGTGTTCACTTAGCAAAGTCTAACAGGAATTGAAAAGGAGTGAGTGAGCAAGCAAGTGAGCGAGTGAGTGAGGGAGTCAGTGATTGTGTAAGTGAGTGACTAAAGAGTGAGTAAACAAGCGAGGGAGTCGGTGATTGGGCGACTGAATTACAAAGCTGGACTGATGGGGGTAAACACGGAACAAGAAAAGAAACAGGAAGGAGAATTCCATCTCGCCTCCTACCCTATGCTTCAAACTCCCTAGGCCCACTCATATTCTGCGTCTATCCTTCCTTATTAATTGGGTGTTCAAAGGCTCTACAAGTTCCAATTGGATATTCAGGCACATATGTCCTTCTGCTATTTGTGACAGGTGTAGCCTGAGCATTCATTGGTTGTGTGTCCATATGTTATTTGCCCCCACACCTGTTATTTGCTGTGTCTTAATTGAAGCCTACAGTTATTTAATTGAAAGCTACAGCTATCTGTAGTGTTTCAGGCTATCAACTTAATTTCAATATTTATACCCATTAACTGAAACATTTGCCTGATTTACAGTTTCGTGGATAGGTTTCTTCATCACAAACGAGATGGATAACCATATTACAAGTACCATAAGATGTGGCCTGGGCAAAATTTAAATAATGATGGCATAATTTGCATAATGTCAGCAATTTAACATTCCAATAGATACAAATAAAATCCAGAATGTATGCCATTATGCGCATTTGCGCAATTACACCGTTAACAGTAAAAAGTTACAGTGAATGGGTTATTCACAGCTGTTGTTTACAGTGCTTTTATTTTCTGCATTTTCTTTTAGCATGAAATGCATTACTTTGTCCAAAACTGAAGCAAGGATGTATGTTGCACTAACATATAGCACCTAACGACAGTTTGCATAATTACACATAATTTCATGTAATTTTGATAAAGTTTCAAGTAAATACACAAAATAAAAGTTCTTAGAAGTTCACAGACCCCTCAATTTTTTTAATGATAAATTTGAATGTGACAAAGGTTTGATTAATATTTTGGCAGGCAGGGTACTCTATTGTAAATGCAATGGAGTACCGAGTCCGACAAAGTGATGGTCCCCCACCCCAGTTAAACATGCATGAACCGTTAGCTTTCTGTCAGTGGAGACCCCATCGTAAAGCCTGATGGAGTAGGGTCCATTGGAGGGAGGACATTACAGTGCCCACCTTATTTAGGCTAGGTGATATGATATTCTTTTTATTCTGTCCATATCAGCATATCACTGTGTTCCAATATATCTAATACATTTCATTATCAAATATGGAAGCATGAAAACATAATATGTTCTTATATCTTACAGTATTATTGTTTGACACATCTGTATAACGAAGTATATAGCAATATATTTCATAATCAACTATGGATGTTGTTTCTTATACTTTTGAAGTGTCTGAGAGGCCCGGAAGCCATTTTACTCAAAGTTGTACATTTGCATATTTCTGCAAATTGTAGACTCACTTCTAGTCTTGGCGTTTGGAAACAGGATTTTAAGTCAATAATGAATTCAGTATTGTATTCATGAATTATATTGTCTCCTCAAGGATATCTTGCACTTCCTCTGGGAAAAGATCCTGCCACTTGCTCAGTAGATAAGCTTTTGCTGAAAGTATCAAGTTTCTGTCATATGATGAGGTTCTGTATGCATCTATTGAAAGAAAACCCATATAAACTGTTCAAAATGTATCTATTTTAGCACTTTGCTAGAGAGACCTCTGGTCAGCTGAAATTTTCTTTTTATTATTTTCTATGCTGCGTGCTATTTTGTATTAAAGTTAAGTTCCCCCTTCCCTAGGCCCTTCCCTAGGCCACTTTGGACCCTGAGGACCCCATCCCCCAAGGCCCAGCCTTTTTTGTTCTTTTAATTTGTAAAGGAAGGGGGTCCCTCATCCTGGGCCATTTTCAGCCCCGGGGACCCTATCCATCGGAAGCTGTGTGATCAACCTCCTGGGCCAAATTCCGCCATAGGGACCGCATCCCTCGGGCCGGGCCTCTACTCTGGGGGACCTGGTCCCACCCAGCGCACCGACTCTCATCTGTGTGGGCAGCGGGTGGAGGCTCAAGGTCCCTAAGGTCCCTGCCAGCTCCTTGCGTCCTGCGGGAGCTGGCATTGCTTTTGGACAGTGGGAGCTACACACATGTACTCTCTCTGTCCAAAAGCAATTCTGCTCTGCTCTGCTTTCAGTAAGCGAGAGCATTGCTGAAAGCAGAGAAGTGTTTGCTACCGCTTGGCGCGAGCGGTGCTTCCGCCAAGCCATAGCAAACTGCAGTGTCCCTGGAGTGGGCATCCCAGGACCTTGTTGGAGCCAGTGCTGGGCGGTGGCAGTCCCCAGGGCCAACAAGAGCTCCAGGATTGGGGCCACGCACCCCCACCTTTGTTTAGATTTGCCCTAGGGCCTCACTGCCCCCGCATTAAAGCTAAAAAAAAAGCCCTGGAGAGGTGGCGGTCCCTGGGACAGTGGAGGGTCCACATGGCCCCTTGCAAATAATTTACAATAAACCCCTGAGGGGGTGGCGGTCCCTGGGGCGGAGGGGTCTGCGAGGCCCCCCATTTAAAAGTAAATAAGCCCTTGGAGGTGGTGGTCCCTGGGGCATAAGTTGCCTCTTGAGGGCGGCCATGCGCCTCCCCTCCATTACCAGAAGAATGTTCCCAGGGCCTGGGCCACCTGGGGATGGATAATAAACTAAGTGCCAGAGCCTACGCTTCTTTTGTTTTTTTTTAATTTTATGCCGGATCAACGGATCCAGCCAAAATGTAAAAATAAATAAATTGGGGGGGCAATTTGGGTCCCAGTGGGAACCCCCAAGAGGCCTAGGGGGTCATTGTGTTTCGACCCTGCCCCCTTTTCTTTTTTTAAACATTTGTTATGGGACTCAGTTCAAAAGAGTCCCAAGATGGCTGCCAACACTTTCTGGTTGAAGTGTTGGCAGCCAATCAAATTTCAGAAGCATATCAGTAGGATTTTGGGCTATCAGATATCTATTTTTTTTTAACTTAAGTATCTCTTAAACTCCTGAATGGATTTACACCAAATCACCAAAAGCATGCTTTCTTGACCAACATCTCACTGTCTGCCAAATTTGGAGCAATTCTGATCAGCAGTTCGGGCTGTAGTCATGTTCAAAAAATGAAAAATCCCCATCACATACCATGGAGAAAATGTGTTTGTGGGCCCCCTTTTGTTTCAGCCTCCACATGACGGATCACTCTGAAACTTTCAACACAGCCGAGGAACCAAAATGGGCAGGTTTTTTTAAACTTTCGTGAAGATTCATCAAGCAGGGCTAAAGTTATTGACAAAAAAACGCTTTTCCTATGGAAACTACAACCGCCAGTAGGTAGTTATAGTTAGGACCTAGTTACCATAGGAAAATTGCAATATTCTATTCCCAATAACTTTGGCGTCGATTAACGAATCTTCGGGAAATTTCAAAACACTAATTCTTTGTTGATATCAGCTCCTATGTTAAAAGTTTGGGAGTTATTCGTCAAGGGGGGGGCCGAGAAAAAAGGGGGGTCCCAAAATATGTTTTCTCCATGTTCATTTCTGTAGAAAACTTTAGACAAGGCTACAGGCCGAATGGGTGAACGGAATTATGCCAAATTTGGCAAGGAGAATGGTCTTGGTCTAGAAAGCACACTTCTGTTTAATTGGTGTAAATCCATTCAGTAGTTTTTGAGCAATATCGAAATTTATATATATATTGATATTTGGGAATTCTGCCATCTGATTGGCTGAAGCGTTACAAGCACGAGCTTGCTGCTGATTGGCTGCGAGCGGTTGCAACTAGGAAGTGTTGTCCACCATTTTGTGATTCCGTTGAAGGGAGTAAGGGGAAAAAGGGTGAAAAATGTGGGAAAGAGGAGGGTAGGAGCACTGTAACCTCTGTGGGGTGTTTAGGGTGTGCTATAGAGGGGGTGCAAAGCAAAGTATTCACCCCTAGCGGAGTGAAAGTGGTGGGCTACGGAAATTAAGTGAGGTATTGCATAGAGTCTGATGCTGGTAAGGTGAGGTGGTGCGGGATTCGGAGATTAAAGCGTGAGCCCAAACTGTGTGTCTTATACTGTGAAGTCATGTGCCATGGCTGCTGCACTACACTGGTGGAAGTAGTGTCAGCATGTGTTTATACGTACTAGGATGAACTACTGACCCTTACTGGTATGAAAGTCCTGGGTACGGAAAATATGTGAGGTATTGTCTAGAGTCTCATGGAACTAGGAATTGTTGACCGACATTTTGTGATTTTGTTGAAGCGAGTAAGGAGAAAAAAGGGTGAAAAAAGTAGAAAAGAGGAGGGTAGGAGCACTGTAACCTCTGTGGGGTGTTTAGGGTGTGCTATACAGGGGTGTGAAGCAAACTACTCATACCTACCGGTGTGAAAGTGCTAGGCTACGAAAATTAAGTGAGGTATTGCCTAGAGTCGAATGCTGCTAAGGTGAGCTGGTG
This sequence comes from Lissotriton helveticus, assembly GCF_964261635.1. NCBI lineage: Eukaryota > Metazoa > Chordata > Amphibia > Caudata > Salamandridae > Lissotriton > Lissotriton helveticus. The sequence continues at coordinate 996,063,429 of NC_136072.1, forward strand.
TGAGACTCGGAGATTAAAGGGTGAGCCCAAATTGTGTGTCTTATGCTGTGAAGTTATGTACCGTTGCCGTTGCAATACAGCTGTGGAAGTAGTGTCAGCATGTGTTTATAACTACTAGGGCAAACTACTGACCCATACTGGTCTGAAAGTTTTGGGGTACGGAAAATATGTGAGGTAGTGTCTAGAGTCTTATGTTGCTCAGGTGAGGTGCTGCAGGACTCGGGGATGAAAGAGTGATCCCAAACTGTGTGCCATATGGTGTGAAGGCATGTGCTATGGACGCTGTGCCACATCTGTCCAAGTAGTGTCAGCATGTAGTTATACCTACTCGGTGGAACTTTTGTTTTGAACATTGTAACTTGTGTATGGTGCTTTGGGGGTGCTATATAGGGAGTGCGAAGTTAAATTTGCGAGTATCAAATGAATTCAGTATTTGTAAAGTGGAAAGCACTGACTCCTACGGGTCTGATGGCACCGGGGCCGTAAGCTGATGTGCTGCTAGAGTTGGGGATAAAGCTGATGAACTACTGACCCCTATTGTGAACTTTTAACCTGCACCTGCCATTAAATGTTGGATAAAATGTTGCAAAAGTATATCGTTAGGTTAGAAAAAAAATTGATGAACTTTTAACCTGGCGGTGCCGTAGAATGTTCCAGAAAGTGTGGTGATAAAATAGGTTGAAGTTGTGACTTGCATGTGGCGCTGAATATTAAGTAGCTTTTCGTATGGAAAATTCAAAATTAACCAATGGAGATAAGTTTTGGAATGTCGTTGAAGGAATTAAGTATTCTGATTTATTCTTCACATGTATTTATGTGTGGAGCGACAGAGAAATTGCGCCATTTCTGGTTTAATTCTTGATGAAAGCGGTGCATTACATGTACTGTGTGAGAAAGAAAGAATTGTATGCGTGTGTGACATTTGAAATCTGCATAACAACTACAAAGGTGAGTTAGAAATGAACATGGTGTGTTATGTGTTCTGTAGTAGTTATTAAGTATTTGAGGTGATGTTTTTAATTTTGAAAATATTTTTCATTTCAAAGTAGTATAGTGTTAGTAAAGTGTGGTGTTTGATATTGGTTATAAAATATGCATACATTTTGAGATGTTAAATAAGTACTTTATATATGTTTAGGATTTTTTCACAAAGAAGAAGTGTAGTTTGTCGTCTTTATAGGACTGTATGGTTTTGAAAATGAGGTACAGCGTTAATTTGGGTTTGTAATGTATTTGGGGAAATAAACAAAATGTTGCACGCTTGCAAATTATTCTTTTTGTGGAAATAATGGGGTGGGGGTGGTGGTAGGAGATGTATGTGTTATTAAATTAAAAGCGATAAAACGAAACCCAGAAATGTTATGTGGGCAGGTTTTGGTCTAATTTTTGACACTGAGAGGTAGAGTTGAATGTAAGTCAAGGTAGGTTGTTGTACTGTGAGGCCGTCTACAGTATTTAGAGATTACATGGAGAGGAGATGGAGATAGGAAAAGTGATACGTTCCTTTTATATGTACGCATAGTTTGAATCATGTGATCCTAGGTTGAGATTTAATATGAACATGGTTTCTGGTTTGCATTTGGGAATAGTTAATAGTTTTTGCAGTTTCTTACTAGTGATTAATGAAAAGGTAGATATACTAAAATACATGGTAGTAAACGTATTAATGATTGTCTGTTCTTATGGAATAGAAGTGGTTGGGGAGTGCTTCTTTAGAAGAGATGTTTTATATATGTGTGAGAGATCAGAATGAACTGAAAATGTGCGGTATATTTTCTGTATGACTTTGTTGACATTAGAGAACTATATGTGATTTTAAGTGATACTATTTGTTAGGCTGTGTCCCTGTGCTGTATATATGTAGGTGTTGAAGTGGTCTGGGTTTTACCGATGCTGAGTTTCACTATCCCTTTTGAGACACTCGTCAATTTATTCATTCTATTTAATGTCTTTAATATAGATACAGTAAAGGGACAGCATATCAAAAGTTTGGGAATTAGAACTTTGTTTACTCTCCCCATCCCCTGCTATACACTCTACAGAGTGTTTAAGCAACTTTCGTAATATATAGATGTCTAGCTAGTTCTATATTTCCATGTGAAGCACAGTATAGGAATATAAAAGTAATTGGGAAGCTTTTGTGTTCATATTAAAGAGGGAGTGTGAGAACTAAGCCAGCCAGGCAAAGCATGTGTTTTTGTAGCACTAAAACAAGAGAGTGTGTACGATCAGAGCAGGTTTGTGCTGGAGTTGCCTGCTTGTGGTCGTTTCTTGAGTCACAACCAGAGCGAAATTTCAGGGGAGCCTAATTCTTTCAGTAGTAGGCAGAATGGGGATGTAGGGGCTGTAAAAAGGGGTGAAAAAGAACAGAGTCTTCTTTACAAAAAAATTATCTTTTGTAGACCTGTGAAGTACTCGGGTGCGGCTCTGTGTGTGCGCGCGGAAAGCTTTCCGAGAGAGTCCGGGGCAATGGGCGTTGTGCGGCTGGTGTTCTGTTTGGTAATACCCCACGATGATGTTGCTCGTGCTTTGCTTTGTGTCTTTTTAAACGATTTTCCTTCTCCTACAATGCAAGTCACCCGGCATGATGTTTGCACTTCTAAGCAGTGAGTAATGTGCTTTCTCTCACAGTCTCACTGCAGTGCAATAAAGAAAAAAAACGGATGAGGTTTGCGAGGAACGAAAATAGACCCCCATAAAGACCTGTTTTGAGCCCCCCAAAAATAAAGTGCTGGTGCTCAGACCCCCACTGATAACCCCTCCCCACTTAAAGCCCGGGGGCAGTGTTATGTTTGGGAAGTTGTAGATATAATTAATAATATAATAATGGTAATTTTTGTGTGTGCTGTTAGGTTGATAATATCATCCTAAGTACATAGATTACAATTTAAAAAAAACTATCTTAAAAGTTGTCTGCGGTGGGTTGCAGAGAGAGTGCTGTGGGGTGGTAGGGTGCCGCAGAGAGGTGAAAAGTACGAGGTAGTGCAGTTACATAGACATTGTAAAGGTATATGTAAATACTTAAATAAAAACTTGCTGTATGTTCTATGCCACTACTTGTCATCCTAGTGCTCCTCTGTCGTGCTCCATCACGTTGCAGCACTGGGTGTGGAAGTCCTTAGTGGAAGTTTTGTAATTGTATGTTATTATTTTAATACAGCGAACAAATATGAAAAATAATGTAATCTATTTCTTGTTTTTCAGAAAAGTATTTTGTTTGGATTAAAATTCGGAAATGCCAAGAAGAAGTGAAAAAAAGAAAAGAGAAGAAAAATATATATTTCAGCAAAACGCAAAATCTTCAATTAGAAAAAAATGGGAGTAGTACAGAAACAGTTTGTTCTACTATAAGTACAAGATAGTTTGTGAAAAAAATATTACGAACATTTAATGAAAAAAAGATCACACAAGAGATAAAAGAAGAATTTTTCAAGTAAGGGGAAGCAGAGTTCAATTTCAAATATCAGGAAAAGGAAACATGATAAAGGATTAGTATATGTTACTGGTAGACAAGAGGAGTTTCATAAAATTCGTCAGAGACTTTTTTGATCTAGAGTGATTCAGAATGTAATGAAAATATGCTGCAAATATAAAAGTAAATTGTTTCAATTCAAAGAGAAGCAGCGTATTGAAAGTATTGCCGCTTTAGCGGCAGTTTTAATGGGCTTGATAATATGGCCTTGTGAATTCCAATAGAAACCTATGTTCTGGTGTGAACTTGGGATTCTATTGGAATTCTCCAGGGCATATTATCAAGCCCATTATTGCCGCTTTAGCAGCAGTTTTCTGCCGCTAAAATGGCGTTAATTTTAACGCACTGCTTGATAATATGCCCCGTGGTCTTTTATCTGCAATAAAAAGAATCCAGCTTTGGAGAGGTTAACGATTTCTTTTGGAGAAAGGAGTATCAAGCAAGAGATGCACTCATATACATATGCTACTATGGATCAAGGATAAACCTAAATTTGGAAATGATTCTGATGAAACAGTATTGTCTTTCATTGAATAGTATTGACACGTGAGATACCAATAGAAGAAGGAGATAGAAGCTTGAGATAGCAAGTATTACGATTCCAAAGTCACGGTTGGTGAAAGTATTGCAGAAGAAAATACAAGTCTAAAGGAAAATTTTACACCACATTTAATGCACACAATAACCCGAAAATATCCAAAGAATACCTACAACTTAAAAAGAACAGCAGTGTCAAAGTATATCAATGATTACAATCCAGTCATTTTAAAAATGTGGAATGCGAACATGGACATTCAGTATGTGGCAGATAACTCAATTGCTGATGCATGTTATGTTACATTGTACATAACAAAGTTGTGTATGCATAAGGATATGCAGGTACATCCCCACTATGGCACACTAGTTGGACAAAAAATGCCTTTCAATGGTTGATCATTCAAGATGTGGAAATTTATTGAAACAACTTATTTTTTCATTCAGAAGGTCGATATTTCATTCATATCAATCCAATGTTATTGGGTATTTCCAGAATGAGAAACATTCAAGGTGCATAACTCTGATGCATTTCGGGCGGTGCCCTTTCTCAAGGAGTACTAGGAAGAAGACAAAGATGTGTAAGGATTGGAGGGTGAAGGGCGCAGTAATGAACTAAATAATTTAAGATGTCTATCAATGAGTGGGGACATTTTGGCTTTGTACAAAAACGGGGGGGCGAGTGAAAGGTGGTGCCAGCTATTGACTAAAACGGAGTGTGAATTTAGCGATATCAGGACGTGAATGACGGGCATTAAAGCGTGACGGACTATGAAACGGCAAATGACTTACTTGAGATTCGATGTAACGCGGAGCGTTACTGACAGGTTCTAAAAAGGGTGAAAACGCTGGACGCGAGTGATGCGGATGTGGGAAAATTAACCTGAAGACGTGAAATAGAGAAAGGACTAGAAGACGGACTAAGATAGATAGAGGTCGTGGTGCCATCTTAGAGTGGGGAGGATGTAAAGGGGACGAGTGAGGAAAATAGGATCTGGTTGAGGATGTGGGATTTAAGTGAAACATAAACAATGAAGAAGTTAAATAAAACATGGGCAATAAAGAGACAATGTAAAGCAATTTGACACATTACAGGTAACAACTATATTCAAAACGGTCATTAAGGCCAAAAGGCTTCTGGGTCTGTAGGCGGAACATCCATTCGAGTTCTCTTTTTAATAGGAGTTTGTTGTTGTCAGTTCCTTCTTTTTTGTTGACAATTTCGAGGATGATGAATTGCAATTGGGCAATGGTGTGACGGGCTTCCAGAAAATGTATGGCTATGTTGGATTTTACATTTTTAAGTCGAATGTTTGATTTGTGTTCATTCAAGCGTGTCTTGATTTTTCTTTCTGTTTTACCAACATATAATTTGCCGCACGGACATTTCAGGGCATATATTAGATTACAAGAGTCACATGTCCCATTGACTTGTAGTTTGATGGCATTACCTTTCATAGGGTGACGGATGATATTGCCTTTAATGACACAGTTACAATGGCTGCAGTTGAGGCAAGGCTGAGTACCTTTGTAGTTTTGAGCTATGCAGGTTGGTTTAGATAATATTTCTTTGATGTTTTTACTTCTTGTGTGTGCAAACAAAGGTAAAGGTTTAAACATGTCACCAAAGTCTGGTTCAACTTGAAGGATGGGCCAGTGTTTAAGAATGATTCTTTTGTAGGTGTTACTGGCTGTTGAATACTTTGATACCAAAACCATTTGTTGTTGTTCCTTGATGGGTTGTTTAGTGAGAGCCTCTTGTCGTGATATTTGTGCCACACGAGTTTGTGCCACAGATAGAACTTGTGTAGGGTATCCTCTGTCCAAGAATCGGTTATGCATTTCTTGCATGCGTATTTTCATGGTGTCTTCATCGGACACTATACGTTTGACACGTAATAATTGAGAGAAAGGCAAGTGCTTTTTCAGGGACTCTTGATGGTAGCTGTGATAATGCAATGTGTTGTTCCGATCGGTATTTTTTCTGTGAAGGTCCGTGGTAATGCCAGTTGAGGAGATTTTAATATTGACATCCAAGAATGTTATTTCAGAATTGCTGATCTGCCAGGTTAGCTTGATGTGTTCATCCTTTGAATTGAGGTGATGGAGAGATTGTTCAAGAGATTCTTTGGAGTCCGTCCAGACGAAAAATAAATCGTCGATGTATCTGACATAAAGTTTAGTTTTTTCTTGAAAGTTGATGTCGCCATAGATGTGTGTTTTCTCAAAGTTTTCCATATATATATTGGCATATGTGGGGGCAGCACAATTTCCCATCGCCATTCCAGATAGCTGTAGAAACCATTCGATATTGACTTGAAAATAGCTGTGATACAACGTGTATACCATTAATTCCATCAGAAAAGATTGCATGGAATTCTCAATGTTGCTGTGTAGTAAAGCTTGTTCAATAGCTTCGATGCCGCCCTCATGCGGAATAGATGTATATAGAGAGCTGACGTCAGCTGTACACAGTATATATTGATTGTTGTCCTCAATTTGAATGTTAGCCAATTTAAGTAAGAAATCAGTTGTGTCCTTAATGTAGCTGGTAGCCTTCGTAACAATTGGTTGCAAATAGCGATCTATAAATTTACCAGGTGACTCGTGGATCGAACCCTTAGTGGATACTATCGGCCGAAATGGGGGATTTTTAAGATCCTTATGTATTTTAGGGCTCATGTGTATAGTAGGGCTCCTCGGATGTTCAACCAACAAAAAGTTCTTAGTGCGCTCTTGGATAATGTCATTTTGAAAAGCTCGCATGACGATGTCTTTGAGAGTGTTCTGGAACTCTCTGGTGGGATTGTTTTCAAGTCGCATGTAAAGAGAAGTATCTTGTATGTGTTCTTGAAGTCGTTGTGTGTAAAGAGAAGTGTCCAGTATGACTAAGGCTCCTCCCTTGTCGGCTTTAATGCATTTTATATCAATTTTGTTGGCTAAGGATTTAAGGGTGTCTCGATCCTTGGTGGTAAGATTCTGATTTCTGGTACTTCTGTTGAAGTTGATTTTGGCCACATCATTGTGGACCAGTTTTTCGAATAAATCGATGGATTTATGACTACTGGGAGCCTGGTATGAGCTTGAGGGTCGGAGGCCTTTGAGTTGATCAGGTTTGTCACCTTGGGTTGGAGGCAAGATGTTTTCGAAAAAGTGGCGCAATCTGAGTTTTCTGACGAATTTAAAGGTGGTCACTTCGAGTTCCAGTTGGTTAGTATATGCTGTTGGAACGAAGGATGTACCTCTTCAAGTAAATTCATTTGATGTGGAGTGATAGTAGTACTAGAGATATTAATTACTAAATGTTCTTTTTTGGTTTCGGATCCTTCAAGGTTGCTTTGCTCCGTGTGGTAGGGGCGGTTGATTCTTTTTCTTTTGTTTTTGCTCCTCCTGAGTCTTCGGTGTTCTCCGTATCTGAATCTAAAAAATGAACCGCAGAAGTTTGGATGTGTGAGGTGGTAGAAGTACTTGCTTGTTCTTGAGATGATCTTGAAGTAGTGTTTTTGCGAGGTGGACGAGTTGAGGTGTCGCTGCCGGAAGATGATGTATCGGTCTGCATATTAGTTGGCCGATTACGTCGTCGTTGGGCATAGATATCCGCCCAGGAATAAACTTCGTAGAGCTTGTAATCAAGCGTGTCCCTGCGGAATTTTCTAATTTTTCGCTCATTGATTTCTCTCTGATGTTTGTCGAGGGTGATTTTCAAGTCTTCCAATGTGTTAGTTAGTTCTTCTGGGGTCAACATTTCTTTGAGTTCTTTGTCAATGTCTTTGATTTCATGTTCAAGTTCTTTCAAAATACCGGAAAGTTCTTCGACTATTAGGAGAATGAGGTCCAAACTGCATTTGTTTAGTATTCCATCCCATTTATCTTTAAAAGTTTTGGAATTTTTGCACAGGGAAGGTTTCAACGCGATCCTTAAACCGCGAGGGATTCTGAGTGCCCGGTGGTATTTGAGTAATGTGCTCGCGTGGAGCTTTTGATTGATATGTCTTTTGGAAAGATATAGTAATTGTCGTATGCATTGCTCTTTATTGCGAGTAGTGGAGGCTGGGGTAATGTCTTCCTCAATTAAAGCATAGATGCGTTGACGTTCCTCATCGTCGTACGCTAGGGTATGTGCTCGAGCTTCAGTGCTTCGGCTGATTTCTTCGTACTGCATTGTGGTACATAACAAAATCTGAAAAAATAGAGATGAAAGAAATGTGGGAAGAACTTGCACAAGAGAAAAGTCTTAGTAAGGAATTGTACAGCTTTACTTTGAAAATGCTTTCCCAACTAGAAATTGGATTTTAAGAATGTCAGACCGCTTGTTCTCTTCAAGTTTAAATTCAAAGTCACGAGGAATCATTTGGATAAGTTTAGGTCTTGCCTGCAAACGAAATAGAGTGTTCAAATCATTTGAAGAAATTGAAGAATTAGCAGTACATGAAACAGACCGTACAGACAATCTTAAAACTAACATGTTGGACACATACTAACCGAAAAGGAGTCAAGATCTGGATAGCTATGTCTGTATGTAGTACTTCAATATTACAGCTTGAAAAGAAATGTTAAACAGAATGTAAAAGAGGAAAATATGCAGTAGTTGGATGTCATGGTAAAACATGCAAAGAGTTATCTCATAAACCACAAGAAAGTTAGTTGTGAAACTTTAGATAAGCGAGAATGTTACTATTTAGCACTTCTGCTACTGTTTAAGCCATCGTGTAGTAAATGTGAATTACTTGGAGACTTTGACTGTTATGAAGATTGTTGGTTGTAATACATGTAAAGGTAGTGTTGCATGTACAATTTTTGCTATATATTTAAAAATGTTGAATGATGAAGTTGATCAGGAAAAGACTATTACAGCTGAAATTAGTAATGAAAGTTCTTAAGATAATGAAACTAGTGGTCCATGTAGTCAAGATCTTCTTGGACGACCAATACTGTAATATGAAGCAGCAATTGCTATGCATGAAGTTGAAATTGCAATGCGGTACAGCAGGTCCGAACAGTGAAATGGGGTTTTGATTCTATGATTGATAATGTCAGAAGTTAAAATCTATGATAATTTCTTTGTACCGCCTTTGACCAGGTGCAACCAACCCTAGGTACCAACAGTGGAATGGCGTCTTGATCCCACAATGGATGATGTTAGAACTGCATCTGAGAGTGGAGATGAAGGTACTCCCTTTGACGAGGTGCAATCAACTCTAGGTCCCAACAGTGGAACGGTGTCTTGATTCCACAATGGACGATGTCCGATATTACCTGCTGCTTGTTTTTCACATAATTCCCTGTGTTGAGGTGCATCAGACTCTGTGCTTCCATAGTTAACTGCTGTACAGGATTATTGGGCTTGGTTGACTGCAGTCTCTGGACCACACCGCAGTACAGCAGGTCTGAACAGTGAAACAGGGTCTTGATTCTATGATTGAGTATGTCAGAAGTTACAGTTTGTGATGATTTCTGGTACACCCTCAAATGAGGTACATCAAACTCTAGGTCCCAGCAGTGAAACGGTGTCTAGATCTCACAATAAAGGATGTTAGAACTGCATCTGAGAGTGGAGATGAAGGTACTCCCTTCGACCAGGTACAACCAACTCTAGGTTCCAACAGTGGAATGGTGTCTTGATCCTAGAATGGACGATGTCTGATACAACCTTTTGCTTGGTTTTCACAGAACTTTCTCTGTTGAGGTGCATCACACTTTGTGCTTCTGTAGTTAACTGCTGCAAATGATTATTGGGCTTGCTTGACTGCTGTCGCTGTAATAGACAGCGGTATAACATAAGTTAAAGTTTGTGATGATTTCTGGGTACCCCCTCTTATGAGGTGCATCAAACTCTAGGTACCAACAGTGGAACGGTGTCTTGATCCCACAATGGTCGATGTCCGATATAATGTGCAGGTGAATTTTCATAGAGGTCTTTCTGTTGAGGTGCATCCGACTTTGTGCTGCACATGATTAATGGCTTTGGTTGACTGTAGTTGGTGGACTGCACCGCCGTACCGTTGGTCCGAACAGTGAAACGGGATCTTGAGTCTATGATTGAAGATGTCACAAGTAGGGGTGGGCGTAGTTTGAGAAGTAGCGCTACGCGAATCTACGCAAAGTGCACTTCGCACTACACGAGCTACGTATAGCACTACGTAAACTGCATAGTACCCTGTTCGCACTGTGCAAGATGCCGTTTTCAATGATTGCACAGTGCGGACAAGCATCCGGCACTGTGCAATCATTGAAATGGCATCTTGCACAGTACTTGCTGTAGTTTTCTGGCGCTCAAGTAGATTTTTACTGGAGCGGCAGATTTCTCAAAGTGGACTGGTAGTTTCTCATCGCATGTGCTCCCGAGCATACGCAACCACTCGCAATGAGAAACCTGACCTCCCCGCTTTGAGAATCTTGCCGGGAGATTTATTTTCCATGCTCGCGATCAGCAACTTGATGTGGCTGATAGGGAACGAGGAAAAAGTCTCGCCGGGATGTCATTTTGCTTGCTCGCGGTCACCAACTTGATGTTGAGGCCCGCTAGCAAGCAAAAAATGACAGGTGCACTACGCTACGTGTGTTTGCACTGTGCTACGTGCAGCTCATCCACGTTGAGAATCTTGCTGGGAGATTTATTTTCCATGCTCGCGATCAGCAACTTGATGTGGCTGATAGCGAACGAGGAAAAAGTCTCGCCAGGATGTCATTTTGCTTGCTCGCGCTCGCCAACTTGATGTTGAGGACCGCGAGCAAGCAAAAAATTACAGGTGCACAAGTGCGTGTTTGCATTGTGCTACGTGTAGCTCACTTAGTGCGAAGTAGCGCAAACTACGCGATCGTAGCGTAGTGCTTTCCCCAGGGTTAGTCACAATTTCAAGTTTGTTATTATTTCTGTGTACCCCCTCTGATCTGCTGCAATCAAGTCTATGCTTTTGAATTGAACGGTAAATGGCATTAATGAAAAGTGAGTCTGGCCTACAATGCAGACAGAAGTGTCCACAATTCAGATTGAGTGCTGATTGTTTAATTAGAGAATCAAGTAGTCAATTAACTACAACGTCTATTGGAATATACAAATTATCTTTTTAGTATACTTGCTTGAAGACATTTTTTTAAATGACATAGGTTTAGTACAATGACCAAATTTAATTTGCAAGTGCAAAGGAACATTGAATAGTGTAGTGTACACTGTAGACAGCAGAAATGGTATTTGAATTGTTTTCTTTTATTTATTGCAGATTTTTCTGCAATTTATATTGTTGTCTTATGTGATAAGGAAGTGAGAGAAAGTATTCATGAATGTCTGTTTGAGTACTGCCTACAATTAATACTGCAGACAGCAGTGTTTACAATTCAGATCGAGTTGGTCTTGTCGATGACGCAGTTCTGTAGGAAAAAACATTGCTCCAGTGCGCTCTGTCTACACCATGCATAGGTATTATTACAGGCTCCAGACACGCTTTTTGTTGCTTTGCGTATGACAAACCGTGTAGCTGAATTCCACCTTACTTAGCTGTGGGCCCTTGCTCACTGCTCTCTCTGGCCTACACTGTAGACACCAGTGTTCACAATTTAGATTGAGTTGCTATTGCAGATGATGTGTTGATGCCAACAGATATTACTCCTAGTACTGCCCGCCCGTCATCGCTGGTTGTTGACATGCTGAATGATTTTGATGTGGCTTTCTAAGTGCAGTAGAACTGATGGACCCTTTATGATACAATCTTTTTGTGTATTATTTCAGATCTAATTACAATAGAATATTTTCTGTATCATTTCAAATCTACTGTCCCTACCTTACTGGAGCATAAACTATTGATTCTTTTATTATTGAATGTCTGTGTGTGATCCAATGATTACTATTGTAGTTGATGATAGCAGCAACTATTCCCTGATGGCTGGTTTACACTGACTCCACATGCATCCACCACAGACGTCATTGGATATGTGACCCTGGTAATAAAAAGGTGTTGAACGTACGTGTCCATACCCACTTCCACTATCTATCTGTGTCCGTGTGTTCATTATCTATGCATGATACTGCCCCTGGGCCGTATTACATTACATTGTGCTGTGGGCAGTGTATGTAACTATGTTACCTCTGGTAGTGGGGAAAAGTTTGGTTATGTAACTTGTAGGTGTATGGCTATCACAGGTGGAAGGCTACTTTACAGACGATGAATATTGATGAAGATGGTGGTTAAATGTTGTGTGTAGTGCAAGATATGTGTACATAGCAAAAAGTTTCAAAAAAGCTCTCTAAGCAGAAGAGGTGTATATCATGAAATGCTGTAGAGAAAATGATTAAAATCGGTGGCGTCCTTCAACTGCTACAATGTGAAATGTTATGAACTAATCAAAAGCTTTTTTTTAAGGTCACATGGCAATAGCACCCTCAGTGCGGAAGGAGACCGCACCCAATGCAATGTTGAAACAATATATTTACTATATTTATTTATAATAATAATAATAATAATAGGCAGGTTTATAAAGCGCCTGATTACGCTCAACGATACAGAAAAGGGGGTGGTGATGAACAGAGTGTCTGAATTAAGCAGACCACTCTTACCCAGTCCAAAGATCAGGGCTTGATCCATCACCGTTATTTATCTCACTGCCCCATCCCAGCTCAGAACCTGGCTATATGCAAATCAGTCTGTCCCTGGCCCAGTGCATCATGGGAACAGGGCAGACCAAACTACCAAGCCAATTCTTCACCAGAAAGGAGACAAGCTACCGGGGACCGGTTTCTGGCATTTCAGCCTCTTCGGCCCGGCTTGCTTGAATCCTGATGGAGCAGTGAGAAAGGGACTCATGTCTGAGTATACCCTGCCACACCTATAGTGGCCAAAAACGATACAGAAAAGGGGGTGGTGATGAACAGAGTGTCTGAATTAAGCAGACCACTCTTACCCAGTCCAAAGATCAGGGCTTGATCCATCACCGTTATTTATCTCACTGCCCCATCCCAGCTCAGAACCTGGCTATATGCAAATCAGTCTGTCCCTGGCCCAGTGCATCATGGGAACAGGGCAGACCAAACTACCAAGCCAATTCTTCACCAGAAAGGAGACAAGCTACCGGGGACCGGTTTCTGGCATTTCAGCCTCTTCGGCCCGGCTTGCTTGAATCCTGATGGAGCAGTGAGAAAGGGACTCATGTCTGAGTATACCCTGCCACACCTATAGTGGCCAAAAACGATACAGAAAAGGGGGTGGTGATGAACAGAGTGTCTGAATTAAGCAGACCACTCTTACCCAGTCCAAAGATCAGGGCTTGATCCATCACCGTTATTTATCTCACTGCCCCATCCCAGCTCAGAACCTGGCTATATGCAAATCAGTCTGTCCCTGGCCCAGTGCATCATGGGAACAGGGCAGACCAAACTACCAAGCCAATTCTTCACCAGAAAGGAGACAAGCTACCGGGGACCGGTTTCTGGCATTTCAGCCTCTTCGGCCCGGCTTGCTTGAATCCTGATGGAGCAGTGAGAAAGGGACTCATGTCTGAGTATACCCTGCCACACCTATAGTGGCCAAAAACGATACAGAAAAGGGGGTGGTGATGAACAGAGTGTCTGAATTTTGTTGTAAATTATTTTGTCCACCCTAAGCGTGGAAGGGTATACTCAGATGTGAGTCCCTTGCTCATTGCACCATCAGGATTCAAGCAAGCCGGGCCGAAGACGCCTGAAATGGCAGAAACCGGTCCCCGGAAGCTTGTTTCCTTCCCAGTGTAAGAATTGGCTTTTGTAGTCTGGTCTGCCCTGTTCCCATGATGCACTGAGCCAGGGACAGACTAATTTGCATACAGCCAGGTTCTGAAACTGGGATGGTGCAATGAGCTAAAAAACGGTGTTGGATCTAGCCCTGATCTCTTGACTGGGTGAGAGTACTCTGCTTAATTCAGAGACTCTGTCCATCACCACCCCTTGTTGTAAATTATTTTGTCCACCCTAAGCGTGGAAGGGTATACTCAGATGTGAGTCCCTTGCTCATTGCACCATCAGGATTCAAGCAAGCCGGGCCGAAGACGCCTGAAATGGCAGAAACCGGTCCCCGGAAGCTTGTTTCCTTCCCAGTGTAAGAATTGGCTTTTAAGTCTGGTCTGCCCTGTTCCCATGATGCACTGGGCCAGGGACAGACTAATTTACATACAGCCAGGTTCTGAAACTGGGATGGTGCAATGAGCTAAAAAACGGTGTTGGATCTAGCCCTGATCTCTTGACTGGGTGAGAGTACTCTGCTTAATTCAGAGACTCTGTCCATCACCACCCCTTGTTGTAAATTATTTTGTCCACCCTAAGCGTGGAAGGGTATACTCAGATGTGAGTCCCTTGCTCATTGCACCATCAGGATTCAAGCAAGCCGGGCCGAAGACGCCTGAAATGGCAGAAACCGGTCCCCGGAAGCTTGTTTCCTTCCCAGTGTAAGAATTGGCTTTTGTAGTCTGGTCTGCCCTGTTCCCATGATGCACTGGGCCAGGGACAGACTAATTTGCATACAGCCAGGTTCTGAAACTGGGATGGTGCAATGAGCTAAAAAACGGTGTTGGATCTAGCCCTGATCTCTTGACTGGGTGAGAGTACTCTGCTTAATTCAGAGACTCTGTCCATCACCACCCCTTGTTGTAAATTATTTTGTCCACCCTAAGCGTGGAAGGGTATACTCAGATGTGAGTCCCTTGCTCATTGCACCATCAGGATTCAAGCAAGCCGGGCCGAAGACGCCTGAAATGGCAGAAACCGGTCCCCGGAAGCTTGCTTCCTTCCCAGTGTAAGAATTGGCTTTTGTAGTCTGGTCTGCCCTGTTCCCATGATGCACTGGGCCAGGGACAGACTAATTTGCATACAGCCAGGTTCTGAAACTGGGATGGTGCAATGAGCTAAAAAACGGTGTTGGATCTAGCCCTGATCTCTTGACTGGGTGAGAGTACTCTGCTTAATTCAGAGACTCTGTCCATCACCACCCCTTGTTGTAAATTATTTTGATTACGCTCAACGGCGTGTCTCCGCGCTATGGTGGATGGTAACGGCAGAACCCTCGCAACTTGACACAGCACCAGTCTACCGAACAAAAAGATGAGTTTTAAGTCTGCCCCGAAATCTTGACTCTGAAGGTTCTAGGCGCAGTTCCAGCTGGAGTTTATTCCAGCTTTTTGCAGCCAGGAACCTGAAAGACCTGCCCCCCATGCGAGCCTTTCTCACTATGGGGATCTTCAGTAACCCAGAGCCAGCAGATCTCAGTGCTCGGGGCGGCTCATAGCGGGTAACAAGGTCCTGTAATGGCACCGGTGCCTTATGGCCCATGATGCGGTGGCACGGACACAGAGCCTTGAACTCAATTCGACTCCTCACCGGCAGCCAACGAAGAGCTCGGAGCACTGCCTTCGAGGCCGATCACCAAGGCAACCTCAAGACCAGGCGGGCCGCGGCATTCTGTAACACCTGGAGACGGTCAAGGCTCCTTTCTGTGGCCCACAGAAGGAGGAGATTGCCATAGCCCAATTGTGCTTTACCAGGGCATGCACCAGCGTCCTTCGGGCCTCCGTGGGTAGGAGCTCAAGAACCTTCCGCAGGCCCTTCAGGACACCAAAGCACACCCCCACCACTCTGTTAATCTGAGGCCTAAATGTCAGGTCAGTATCAAGCCAGATACCAGGATTTTTGGCTTCCTGACAAGGTGTCGGTGCCAGCCCCAGACAGGGTGGCCACCATGCTGAATTCCACACAGACGGGCCTCCCCCAACCACGAGCATCTCTGTCTTGCTGCCGTTCAGCCTCAGGCAGTTGGAAGACATCTAGGCTGCAAGTTCCTGCATGCAAGCTCTGAAACTGTCCGCAGCAAGACTCGGCGCGTGTGATAGGGAGATGACCAGCTGCGTGTCATCAGCATAGGACACTATGCGCAGCCCATGGCCCTCCACAATGGTAGCCACCGGGGAAACATACAGTTTGAATAGGGTTGGGCTCAGGGACGAACCCTGTGGAACGCCCTGACCCAAGTTGACCACTCTGGAATAGCAGTTCCCCTGCCTAACCTGAAAACCCCTATCTGCCAGGAAGGACTGGAACCATTTCAGTGCAGCGCCTGAGATCCCGCCTTCATTCAGACACTGTAGCAAGGTGGTATGTGCTACAGTGTCGAAAGCTGCGCTTAGGTCCAACAGAATCAGGGCGATGGTTTGGCCCTCATCCACCCCCTGTCTAATGGTCTCGGCTACCATAAGTAGGGCCGACTCGGTGGAGTGTCGAGGCCGGAATATAAACTGAGTGGCATGAAGGAGGGCCGCCTCCTCCACAAATTCCATCAGCTGGATATTCACGACCTTCTCCGCTACTTTGGCCATATAGGGTAGGAGTGATATGGGGCGGAGGTTCTCCAGTTTCTCGAAACTGATGTTCGGCTTCTTTTGTAGGGGGAGTACTACCGCCTGTTTCCACCCTATGGGTACAGTGTGAGTCCTAAAAGATACATCCAACAGATTCCTAACATAGGGCTCCAGGATCACCAGGCTTTGAACGAGCCGTTTGGGTGGTGCAGGATCCCTCGGAGAGCCAGACTTTACCGATCTGCAGATCTGTATGAGCGCCTCCGGAGGGGGGTAGTGAGGTTAACTAAGCCATACTGTCCCCTAGCTTCCCCCGTAGCTTCAACAAACTCAGACCCTGTTGTGGTTTGGGCAGGGAAGGACAGATAGATATTTGCGACTTTTTCCGCAAAGTAATCCGCAATACGGTTGCACGAATCCAACGAGCAGTCCCCCTGTACCACAGAGGATTTAGCTACCGAGATGGATTTATAGATATTTAGATATTTATTGTATTTATTTATTTCTTTAACATGTTTTGTATAGCGCTGGCTGGACCCGGGGGTATCAGAGCGCTTTACATGAGTTTTCATAGCAGGATAGAAAATTTACAATGAGGTAAAAACAGTTTAAATAACACACAATAAAACAAACAAATTGCTAAAAAAAAGGTAAGAAATAATCACGAGAGATAAGGCTATAGAGAGAGGGAGGGGATATCAAAGAGGGGGGTATGGGAATGGGGAGAGGCATGGGAGGGGGAAAGTTAGGCGATAAAAGACAGCTATAAGTAGATAAATATATTACATGATACAGTGTTATAATGAGGTAGTATTCAGAGTAGCTCAAGGTTGATATTGTCACAGTCAGAGAGTGGCATGGGTAGTAACAATTAAAGCATTTGAGAAGAGGGGGGAGGGGTGTGTGAATATGGGTAGGCTGAGGGGGGGAGAGGTTTAGGTAAGACTTGAAGGGGCAGGCAGGTCTTGTAGGCAAAGGTTGGTGGAGGAAGTTGGAGGGGGAGGAAGCCGAAGGAGGGGGAGGAGAGCAAATAGGAGGTAGGGGTATAAAGAGTGCCCAGTGGGATGATTAAGGACCCCAGTATTTGTTCAGAAGGAGGATTTTTAGGTCTTTTTTTAAGCTGGCGTAGGAGGGGTTGCAACGAAGATCTTTGGGGAGGGAGTTCCAGATGTTAGGAGCATTTCCGGGACATTGTGTGAATTTTTTGTTGAGTATGGGAGGGACAAGACTGAGGGTGTTGGAGCTACTCAGTGATCTAGAGCAGCCGGCTTTGTGAAGTTTATCTGCGAGGTACCCGGCGCAATACCACACATCTATAATATAAGACAGGGCCTGGCAGTATGCAACGTGCAGTGGCCGCAATCCCGTACGTACATGACGTAATGTGCGGCTTGGTACTTCATATCCGTGGCATACCAAACTAGTAGGTGGCCCGACCTCATCCGTATATATGTTGTTGTGCGGGACACAGTGTCACAAACGCTTTGGATTCTAAATGCGTTTTATTTCAATATGGTGGATGGGATTTGCGTGCTGATGGAGCTTGGAAGACTACCGGTACGGGACTTTAGTTTTCTCTAAAAAAAAGAAAAAGTGATATACATATTTTTGGGGGGAAGATATTAAATATTACATAATTTGGAAGTAAAAAAAATGGATAATAGAGTTGCAAAATATTAAAACCGCTAGAAAAAATATAGGTTTTATAAATTTTAAAATATGAAATTAAGATTTAAAAAACCTTTGAATTTCACTGAAAAAACCATAGGTTTTAGAGATGTTATAGTTAGAAATTAGCATTTAAAAAACCTTAGAAATTCACAAACAAAAACATAGGTTTCAGGGACGTTATAGTTAGTTGGACATTTCACTCATACAAAACAATAGAAATTCCCCTGTTATAGTTAGTTGAGCTAACTATATCTCGCGCCCCCGCAATGCACTCCTGATGACGTCACATATTACATCATTCATGACATGGCAAGCTTTCTTTTTCTGCCGCTCAAGTAGACTTTTATTCGAGCGGCAGCTTTCTCACTGGCAGTTTCTCAATGCGAGCAGTCGAGAGCATACACGAACACTAGCAATGAGAAACCTGACACGGCGTGTTGAGAAATCTCGTGGGGAGGTTTATTTTCCACGCTCGCTCTCGCCAACTTGATGTTGACGATCACGAACAAGGAAAAATCTCACCGGGAGGTGGATTTTCTCACCAACTTGGCGTTGGTGAATGCGAGCGACGTGCCTTGCTGAGTGCAGAAAACTCCGCAAGCTCCACGAACGGAGCAGAGTTCACTGCCCAGGCTTAATGACATCCCTGTAACCTTTGTTTTTTGTGAATTGATATTTTTTTTTAATGCAAAGTAATATTTAATTGCTATACGTTAATCCAACCGCCTCTGCGCACAGCCTTTGGCCAACCCCTCGCATGTAGCCAACCATTCTCAGTAAGAATGGGGGGGGGGGGCTTGAGGTTGCCCAGCACTCTCGCTGTTAAGATTAGCCCTGGGCGTCAAATTCCGTTCTGCTCGCGGAAATTGCGATAATTTGAAATTTTCAGGTTCCGCGGAGAGCGCGAAAATGCCCAAATTTCCGCAATTCGCAGAGTACCAGAAAATGTTCTCATGTTCATGCTGTAAAAATACGTGCTCCACGAGATGTTGGATTGTTGGTAGCCATTTTACGCTAGCTCTTGAGAGTACGCGTCCGTGATCACGTCATTCGTCTCGCGATCATGCCCTGAGAGAGTATGAGATCTCGAACACGTCATTCTCCACCGTGAGCGAGAGTGTGAGGACACGATCACGTCATATCAAACGCGACAAGGAGCGAGAGAACCCAAACACGTCATTCTCCACCGCGAGCAAAAGCGTGAGGACGCGAACAAATCATATCCAACGCGACAGGGAGCGAGAGACCGTGAACACGTCATTTTGGACGCGCCATCGACTTCCGGCGGAAGTAATTTGAAGCTCCAGAACTCGAACATGTAAACTTTTCAATTTGGAGAAGAATATCAGCTCTAGCAGCATAAAACCTTCTGCAAATGATGATTTGGATGAAAAAAACTCCTCAGATCGACATTTGGCTGTCCTTTTTTGTGCAAGGAGTCCTTTTTTAAAATGGGGAGAGGGAGGAAGTGCCACAGAATCTCCAACTTCCTGTTCCTGTCCAGCAGGCTCTTCCCAGTGCTTTGTCCATCTCCTGCTCATTCTGCCTTTGGATTTTGAGCTGGAAAGATCACTCTTTTTGTCTGCTGCATCATTGCAATTCGATTTGAGGATTTTTTTATGGATATTTTACGAATAAGTGGTTGTTGTATCTGTTTGATTGTCTGCATTGCAGTTTTTGCAACTACAATTTAATTTTGGTAACCATCATTCCTTTTTTTTAAAATGTTGTGGTTAATAGTAGTCAGTAGTAGGCCCCAAGTTAGCCATGGCCTCATGGGTGTGTGCATGATGAAGCAACTGTTCCTTAGGTGTTTTTTGAATGTATTTAATTTCCAAGCATCATTTAGGGCCTGTATGGCATAGGATTGAGTTGGGAATTGTGGTTTTTTTAAGTGGGCTTTCTATTGTTGGGCCTGGCCTTGTGGCTGGTCGCCATTTAGAAGCCTAGGCCTGCAAGCTAGTCTGGCTTTGCTTGCCAACAGGCCTGCTTTCATAGAGTAGGCTCAGAGCAGGTAGCCACAGCTGCATTAAACAAGTGTTTCTGTGTGGTCTGTTGAATTTAAACATCATTTAGGGCATGGATGACATTGAATTGAGTTGGGAAATGTGTTTTTTGGGGTGGGCTTTCTGATGCTGGGCCTGTCCATGTGGCTGGTGGCCATTTTGAAGCCTGGGACTGCAAGCTTGTCTGGCCTTGTCTGCCAATGGGCCTGATTTCATCCAGTAGGCTCAGAGCAGGTAGCCACAGGTGCATTAAACAAGTGTTTCTGTGTGGTCTGTTGAATTTAGAGATCGTTTAGGGCATGGATGGCATTGGATTGAGTTGGGAAATGTGTTTTTTGGGGGTGGGCTTTTTGCTGTTGGGCATGGTGATGTGGCTGGTGGCCATTTTGAAGAAGCCTAGGCCTGCAAGCTTGTCTAGCCTTGTCTGCCAACAGGCCTGCTTTTATCCAGTAGGCTCAGACCAAGTAGCCACAGCTTTATTAATCAAGTGTTTCTGTGTGGTCTGTTGGATTTAGACATCATTTAGGGCATGGATGGCATTGGATTGAGTTGAGAAATGTATGTTTTTGGGTGGGCTTTCTGTTGTTGGGCCTGGCCATGTGGCTGGGGGCCATTAAAGAGCATAGGCCTGCAATCTTGTCTGGCCTTGTCTACCAACAGGCCTGCTTTCACCGAGTAGTTTCAGAGCAGGTAGCCACAGCTTTATTATTCAAGTTTTTCTGTGTGGTCTGTTGGATTTAGACATCATTTAGGGCATGGATGGCATTGGATTGAGTTGAGAAATGTGTTTTTGGGGGGTGGGCTCTCTGTTGTTGGGCCTGGCCATGTGGCTGGTGGCCATTTTGAAGCCTAGGCCTGCAAGCTTTTCTAGCCTTGTCTGCCAACAGGCCTGCTTTCATCCAGTAGGATCAGAGCAGGTAGCCACAGCTTTATTAATCAAGTGTTTCTGTGTGGTCTGTTGAATTTAGACATCATTTAGGGCATGGATGGCATTGGATTGAGTTGAGAAATGTGTTTTTTGGGGGGTGGACTTTCAGTTGTTGGGCCTGGCCATGTGGCTGGTGGCCATTTTGAAGCCTAGGCCTGCAAGCTTGTCTAGCCTTGTCTGCCAACAGGCCTGCTTTCATTCAGTAAGCTTAGAGCAGGTAGCCACAGCTTTATTAATCAAGTGTTTCTGTGTGGTCTGTTGAATTTAGACATATTTTAAGCCATGGATGGCATTGGATTGAGTTGGGAAATGTGTTTTTATGGGGGTGGGCTTTCTGTTGTTGGGCTTGGCCATGTGGCTGGTGGCCATTTTGAAGCCTAGGCCTGCATGCTTGTCTGGCCTTGTCTCCCAAAAGTCCTGCTTTCATCCAGTAGGCTCAGAGCAGGTAGCCACAGCTTTATTAATCAAATGTTTCTGTGTGGTTTGTTGAATTTAGACATCATTTAGGGCATGGATGGCATTGGATTGAGTTGAGAAATGTATGTTTTGGGGTGGGCTTTCTGTTGTTGGGCCATGTGGCTGGTGGCCATTTGAGAGTATAGGCCTGCAATCTTGTCTGGCCTTGTCTGCCAACAGGCCTGCTTTCACCCAGTAGGCTGAGAGCAGGTAGCCACAGCTTTATTAATCAAGTTTTTCTGTGTGGTCTGTTGAGTTTAGAGATAATTTAGGGCATGGATGGCATTGGATTGAGTTGGGAAATGTGTTTTTTTGGAAGTGGGCTTTATGTTGTTGGGCCTGTCCATGTGGCTGGGGGCCATTTTGAAGCCTAGGCCTGCAAGCTTGTCTGACCTTGTCTGCCAACAGGCCTGCAATCATCCAGTAGGCTCAGAGCAGGGAGCCACAGCTTTATTAATCAAGTGTTTCTGTGTGGTCTGTTGAATTTAGACATCATTTAGGTCATGGATGGCATTGAATTGAGTTGGGAAGTGTATTTTTTTGGGGCGGGCTTTCTGATGTTGGGCCTGGCCATGTGGCTGGTGGCCATTTTGAAGCCTAGGCCTGCAAGCTTGTCTGGCCTTGCCTACCAACAGGCCTGCTTTAATACAGTAGGCTCAGAGCAGGTAGCCACAGCTTGATTAATCAAGTGTTTCTGTGTGGTCTGTTGAATTTAGACATCATTTAGGCCATGGATGGCATTGGATTGAGTTGGGAAGTGTGTTTTTTTGGGGTGGGCTTTCTGATGTTGAGCTTGGCCATGTGGCTTGTGGCCATTTTGAAGCCTAGGCCTGCAAGCTTGTCTCGCCTTGTCTGCCAACAGGCCTGCTTTCATCCAGTAGGCTCGGAGCAGGTGGCCACAGCTTTATTAATCAAGTATTTCTGTGTGGTCTGTTGAATTTAGACATCATTTAGGGCATGGATGGCAATGGATTGAGTTGGGAAATGTGTTTTTTGGGGTGGGCTTTCTGATGCTGGGCCTGTCCATGTGGCTGGTGGCCATTTTGAAGCCTGGGACTGCAAGCTTGTCTGGCCTTGTCTGCCAATGGGCCTGATTTCATCCAGTAGGCTCAGAGCAGGTAGCCACAGGTGCATTAAACAAGTGTTTCTGTGTGGTCTGTTGAATTTAGAGATCGTTTAGGGCATGGATGGCATTGGATTGAGTTGGGAAATGTGTTTTTTGGGGGTGGGCTTTTTGCTGTTGGGCATGGTGATGTGGCTGGTGGCCATTTTGAAGAAGCCTAGGCCTGCAAGCTTGTCTAGCCTTGTCTGCCAACAGGCCTGCTTTTATCCAGTAGGCTCAGACCAAGTAGCCACAGCTTTATTAATCAAGTGTTTCTGTGTGGTCTGTTGGATTTAGACATCATTTAGGGCATGGATGGCATTGGATTGAGTTGAGAAATGTATGTTTTTGGGTGGGCTTTCTGTTGTTGGGCCTGGCCATGTGGCTGGGGGCCATTAAAGAGCATAGGCCTGCAATCTTGTCTGGCCTTGTCTACCAACAGGCCTGCTTTCACCGAGTAGTTTCAGAGCAGGTAGCCACAGCTTTATTATTCAAGTTTTTCTGTGTGGTCTGTTGGATTTAGACATCATTTAGGGCATGGATGGCATTGGATTGAGTTGAGCAATGTGTTTTTGGGGGGTGGGCTCTCTGTTGTTGGGCCTGGCCATGTGGCTGGTGGCCATTTTGAAGCCTAGGCCTGCAAGCTTTTCTAGCCTTGTCTGCCAACAGGCCTGCTTTCATCCAGTAGGATCAGAGCAGGTAGCCACAGCTTTATTAATCAAGTGTTTCTGTGTGGTCTGTTGAATTTAGACATCATTTAGGGCATGGATGGCATTGGATTGAGTTGAGAAATGTGTTTTTTGGGGGGTGGACTTTCAGTTGTTGGGCCTGGCCATGTGGCTGGTGGCCATTTTGAAGCCTAGGCCTGCAAGCTTGTCTAGCCTTGTCTGCCAACAGGCCTGCTTTCATTCAGTAAGCTTAGAGCAGGTAGCCACAGCTTTATTAATCAAGTGTTTCTGTGTGGTCTGTTGAATTTAGACATATTTTAAGCCATGGATGGCATTGGATTGAGTTGGGAAATGTGTTTTTATGGGGGTGGGCTTTCTGTTGTTGGGCTTGGCCATGTGGCTGGTGGCCATTTTGAAGCCTAGGCCTGCATGCTTGTCTGGCCTTGTCTCCCAAAAGTCCTGCTTTCATCCAGTAGGCTCAGAGCAGGTAGCCACAGCTTTATTAATCAAATGTTTCTGTGTGGTTTGTTGAATTTAGACATCATTTAGGGCATGGATGGCATTGGATTGAGTTGAGAAATGTATGTTTTGGGGTGGGCTTTCTGTTGTTGGGCCATGTGGCTGGTGGCCATTTGAGAGTATAGGCCTGCAATCTTGTCTGGCCTTGTCTGCCAACAGGCCTGCTTTCACCCAGTAGGCTGAGAGCAGGTAGCCACAGCTTTATTAATCAAGTTTTTCTGTGTGGTCTGTTGAGTTTAGAGATAATTTAGGGCATGGATGGCATTGGATTGAGTTGGGAAATGTGTTTTTTTGGAAGTGGGCTTTATGTTGTTGGGCCTGTCCATGTGGCTGGGGGCCATTTTGAAGCCTAGGCCTGCAAGCTTGTCTGACCTTGTCTGCCAACAGGCCTGCAATCATCCAGTAGGCTCAGAGCAGGGAGCCACAGCTTTATTAATCAAGTGTTTCTGTGTGGTCTGTTGAATTTAGACATCATTTAGGTCATGGATGGCATTGAATTGAGTTGGGAAGTGTATTTTTTTGGGGCGGGCTTTCTGATGTTGGGCCTGGCCATGTGGCTGGTGGCCATTTTGAAGCCTAGGCCTGCAAGCTTGTCTGGCCTTGCCTACCAACAGGCCTGCTTTAATACAGTAGGCTCAGAGCAGGTAGCCACAGCTTGATTAATCAAGTGTTTCTGTGTGGTCTGTTGAATTTAGACATCATTTAGGCCATGGATGGCATTGGATTGAGTTGGGAAGTGTGTTTTTTTGGGGTGGGCTTTCTGATGTTGAGCTTGGCCATGTGGCTTGTGGCCATTTTGAAGCCTAGGCCTGCAAGCTTGTCTCGCCTTGTCTGCCAACAGGCCTGCTTTCATCCAGTAGGCTCGGAGCAGGTGGCCACAGCTTTATTAATCAAGTATTTCTGTGTGGTCTGTTGAATTTAGACATCATTTAGGGCATGGATGGCAATGGATTGAGTTGGGAAATGTGTTTTTTTGGAAGTGGGCTTTATGTTGTTGGGCCTGTCCATGTGGCTGGTGGCCATTTTGAAGCCTAGGCCTGCAAGCTTGTCTGGCCCTGTCTGCCAGCAGGCCTGCGTTCATCCAGTAGGCTCAGAGCAGGGAGCCACAGCTTTATTAATCAAGTGTTTCTGTGTGGTCTGTTGAATCTAGACATCATTTAGGGCATGGATGGCATTGGATTGAGTTGGGAGATGTGTTTTTTTGGGGGTGGGCTTTTTGCTGTTGGGCCTGGCGATGTGGCTGGTGGCCATTTTGAAGAAGCCTAGGCCTGCAAGCTTGTCTAGCTTTGTCTGCCAACAGGCCTGCTTTCATCCAGTAGGCTCAGAGCAGGTAGCCAGAGCTTTATTAATCAAGTGTTTCTGTGTGGTCTGTTGAATCTAGACATCATTTAGGGCATGCATGGCATTGGATTGAGTTGGGAGATGTGTTTTTTTGGGGTGGGCTTTCTGATGTTGGGCCTGGCCATGTGGCTTGTGGCCATTTTGAAGCCTAGGCCTGCAAGCTTGTCTGGCCTTGTCTGCCAACAGGCCTGCTTTCATACAGTAGGCTCAGAGCAGGTAGCCAGAGCTTTATTAATCAAGTGTTTCTGTGTGGTCTATTGAATCTAGACATCATTTAGGGCATGGATGGCATTGGATTGAGTTGGGAAATGTGTTTTTTGGGGGTGGGCTTTTTGCTGTTGGGCCTGGCGATGTGGCGGGTGGCCCTTTTGAAGAAGCCTAGGCCTGCAAGCTTGTCTAGCTTTGTCTGCCAACAGGCCTGCTTTCATCCAGTAGGCTCAGAGCAGGTAGCCAGAGCTTTATTAATCAAGTGTTTCTGTGTGGTCTGTTGAATCTAGACATCATTTAGGCCGTGGATGTCATTGAATTTAGTTGGGAAATTTGTTTTTTTGGGGGTGGGCTTTCTGTTGTTTGGCCTGGCCATGTGGCTTGTGGCTATTTTGAAGCCTAGGTCTGCAAGCTTGTCTAGCCTTGTCTGCCAACAGGCCTGCTTTTATCAAGTAGGCTCAGACCAAGTAGCCACAGCTTTATTAATCAAGTGTTTCTGTGTGGTCTGTTGGATTTAGACATCATTTAGGGCATGGATGGCATTGGATTGAGTTGAGAAATGTATGTTTTTGGGTGGGCTTTCTGTTGTTGGGCCTGGCCATGTGGCTGGGGGCCATTAAAGAGCATAGGCCTGCAATCTTGTCTGGCCTTGTCTACCAACAGGCCTGCTTTCACCGAGTAGTTTCAGAGCAGGTAGCCACAGCTTTATTATTCAAGTTTTTCTGTGTGGTCTGTTGGATTTAGACATCATTTAGGGCATGGATGGCATTGGATTGAGTTGAGAAATGTGTTTTTGGGGGGTGGGCTCTCTGTTGTTGGGCCTGGCCATGTGGCTGGTGGCCATTTTGAAGCCTAGGCCTGCAAGCTTTTCTAGCCTTGTCTGCCAACAGGCCTGCTTTCATCCAGTAGGATCAGAGCAGGTAGCCACAGCTTTATTAATCAAGTGTTTCTGAGTGGTCTGTTTTATTTAGACATCATTTAGGGCATGGATGGCATTGGATTGAGTTGGGAAGTGTGTTTTCTTAGGGTGGGTTTTCTGACGTTGGGCCGGATCATGTGGCTGGTGGCCATTTTGAAGCCTAGGCCTGCAAGCTTGTCTGGCCTTGTCTGCCAAAAGTCCTGCTTTCATCCAGTAGGCTCAGAGCAGGTATCCACAGCTTTATTAATCAAGTGTTTCTGTGTGGTCTGTTGAATTTAGACATCATTTAGGGCATGGATGGCATTGGATTGAGTTGAGAAATGTATGTTTTTGGGGTGGGCTTTCTGTTGTTGGGCCTGGCCATGTGGCTGGTGGCCATTTAAGAGCATAGGCCTGCAATCTTGTCTGGCCTTGTCTGCCAACAGGCCTGCGTTCATCCAGTAGGCTCAGAGCAGGGAGCCACAGCTTTATTAATCAAGTGTTTCTGTGTGGTCTGTTGAATTTAGACATCATTTAGGCCATGGATGGCATTGGATTGAGTTGGGAAGTGTGTTTTTTTGGGGCGGGCTTTCTGATGTTGGGCCTGGCCATGTGGCTGGTGGCCATTTTGAAGCCTAGGCCTGCAAGCTTGTCTGGCCTTGTCTACCAACAGGCCTGCTTTCATACAGTAGGCTCAGACCAGGTAGCCACAGATTTATTAATCAAGTGTTTCTGTGTGGTCTGTTGAATTTAGACATCATTTAGGGCATGGATGGCATTGGATTGAGTTGGGAATTGTGTTTTTTTAGGGTGGGTTTTCTGATTTTGGGCCTGGCCATGTGGCTTGTGGCCATTTTGAAGCCTAGGCCTGCAAGCTTGTCTAGCCTTTTCTGCCAACAGGCCTGCTTTCATTCAGTAAGCTTAGAGCAGGTAGCCACAGCTTTATTAATCAAGTGTTTCTGTGTGGTCTGTTGAATTTAGACATATTTTAAGCCATGGATGGCATTGGATTGAGTTGAGAAATGTGTTTTTTGGGGGGTGGACTTTCAGTTGTTGGGCCTGGCCATGTGGCTGGTGGCCATTTTGAAGCCTAGGCCTGCAAGCTTGTCTAGCCTTGTCTGCCAACAGGCCTGCTTTCATTCAGTAAGCTTAGAGCAGGGAGCCACAGCTTTACTAATCAAGTGTTTCTGTGTGGTCTGTTGAATTTAGACATCATTTAGGGCATGGGTGGCATTGGATTGAGTTGAGAAATGTGTTTTTTGGGGGGTGGACTTTCAGTTGTTGGGCCTGGCCATGTGGCTGGTGGCCATTTTGAAGCCTAGGCCTGCAAGCTTGTCTAGCCTGGTCTGCCAACAGGCCTGCTTTCATTCAGTAAGCTTAGAGCAGGGAGCCACAGCTTTACTAATCAAGTGTTTCTGTGTGGTCTGTTGAATTTAGACATCATTTAGGGCATGGATGGCATTGGATTGAGTTGAGAAATGTGTTTTTTGGGGGGTGGACTTTCAGTTGTTGGGCCTGGCCATGTGGCTGGTGGCCATTTTGAAGCCTAGGCCTGCAAGCTTGTCTAGCCTTGTCTGCCAACAGGCCTGCTTTCATTCAGTAAGCTTAGAGCAGGTAGCCACAGCTTTATTAATCAAGTGTTTCTGTGTGGTCTGTTGAATTTAGACATATTTTAAGCCATGGATGGCATTGGATTGAGTTGGGAAATGTGTTTTTTTGGGGGTGGGCTTTCTGTTGTTGGGCCTGGCCATAAGGCTGGTGGCCATTTTGAAGCCTAGGCCTGCATGCTTGTCTGGCCTTGTCTCCCAAAAGTCCTGCTTTCATCCAGTAGGCTCAGAGCAGGTAGCCACAGCTTTATTAATCAAATGTTTCTGTGTGGTTTGTTGAATTTAGAAATCATTTAGGGCATTGATGGCATTGGATTGAGTTGAGAAATGTATGTTTTGGGGTGGGCTTTCTGTTGTTGGGCCTGGCCATGTGGCTGGTGGCCATTTGAGAGTATAGGCCTGCAATCTTGTCTGGCCTTGTCTGCCAACAGGCCTGCTTTCACCCAGTAGGCTGAGAGCAGGTAGCCACAGCTTTATTAATCAAGTTTTTCTGTGTGGTCTGTTGAGTTTAGAGATAATTTAGGGCATGGATGGCATTGGATTGAGTTGGGAAATGTGTTTTTTTGGAATTGGGCTTTATGTTGTTGGGCCTGTCCATGTGGCTGGGGGCCATTTTGAAGCCTAGGCCTGCAAGCTTGTCTGACCTTGTCTGCCAACAGGCCTGCGTTCATCCAGTAGGCTCAGAGCAGGGAGCCACAGCTTTATTAATCAAGTGTTTCTGTGTGGTCTGTTGAATTTAGACATCATTTAGGTCATGGATGGCATTGAATTGAGTTGGGAAGTGTATTTTTTGGGGACGGGCTTTCTGATGTTGGGCCTGGCCATGTGGCTGGTGGCCATTTTGAAGCCTAGGCCTGCAAGCTTGTCTGGCCTTGCCTACCAACAGGCCTGCTTTCATACAGTAGGCTCAGAGCAGGTAGCCACAGCTTGATTAATCAAGTGTTTCTGTGTGGTCTGTTGAATTTAGACATCATTTAGGTCATGGATGGCATTGAATTGAGTTGGGAAGTGTATTTTTTTGGGGCGGGCTTTCTGATGTTGGGCCTGGCCATGTGGCTGGTGGCCATTTTGAAGCCTAGGCCTGCAAGCTTGTCTGGCCTTGCCTACCAACAGGCCTGCTTTCATACAGTAGGCTCAGAGCAGGTAGCCACAGCTTGATTAATCAAGTGTTTCTGTGTGGTCTGTTGAATTTGGACATCATTTAGGCCATGGATGGCATTGGATTGAGTTGGGAAGTGTGTTTTTTTGGGGTGGGCTTTCTGATGTTGAGCTTGGCCATGTGGCTTGTGGCCATTTTGAAGCCTAGGCCTGCACGCTTGTCTCCCCTTGTCTGCCAACAGGCCTGCTTTCATCCAGTAGGCTCCGAGCAGGTGGCCACAGCTTTATTAATCAAGTATTTCTGTGTGGTCTTTTGAATTTAGACATCATTTAGGGCATGGATGGCAATGGATTAAGTTGGGAAATGTGTTTTTTTGGAAGTGGGCTTTAGGTTGTTGGGCCTGTCCATGTGGCTGGTGGCCATTTTGAAGCCTAGGCCTGCAAGCTTGTCTGGCCCTGTCTGCCAACAGGCCTGCGTTCATCCAGTAGGCTCAGAGCAGGGAGCCACAGCTTTACTAATCAAGTGTTTCTGTGTGGTATGTTGAATTTAGACATCATTTAGGGCATGGATGGCATTGGATTGAGTTGGGAATTGTGTTTTTTAGGGTGGGTTTTCTGATTTTGGGCTTGGCCATGTGGCTTGTGGCCATTTTGAAGCCTAGGCCTTCAAGCTTGTCTGGCCTTGTCTGCCAACAGGCCTGCTTTCATACAGTAGGCTCAGAGCAGGTAGCCACAGCTTCATTAATCATGTGGTTCTGTGTGGTCTGTTGGATTTAGACATCATTTAGGGCATGGATGGCATTGGATTGAGTTGAGAAATGTGTTTTTTGGGGGGTGGGCTTTCAGTTGTTGGGCCTGGCCATGTGGCTGGTGGCCATTTTGAAGCCTAGGCCTGCAAGCTTGTCTAGCCTTGTCTGCCAACAGGCCTGCGTTCATTCAGTAGGCTTAGAGCAGGTAGCCACAGCTTTATTAATCAAGTGTTTCTGTGTGGTCTGTTGAATTTAGACATCTTTTAAGCCATGGATGGCATTGGATTGAGTTGGGAAATGTGTTTTTTTGGGGGTGGGCTTTCTATTGTTGGGCCTGGCCATGTGACTGGTGGCCATTTTGAAGCCTAGGCCTGCATGCTTGTCTGGCCTTGTCTGCCAAAAGTCCTGCTTTCATCCAGTAGGCTCAGAGCAGGTAGCCACAGCTTTATTAATCACATTTTTCTGTGTGGTTTGTTGAATTTAGACTTCATTTAGGGCATGGATGGCATTGGATTGAGTTGAGAAATGTATGTTTTGGGGTGGGCTTTCTGTTGTTGGGCCAGGCCATGTGGCTGGTGGCCATTTGAGAGCATAGGCATGCAATCTTGTCTGGCCTTGTCTGCCAACAGGCCTGCTTTCACCCAGTAGGCTCAGAGCTGGTAAGCCACAGCTTTATTATTCAAGTTTTTCTGTGTGGTCTGTTGGATTTAGACATCATTTAGGGCATGGATGGCATTGGATTGAGTTGAGAAATGTGTTTTTGGGGGGTGGGCTCTCTGTTGTTGGGCCTGGCCATGTGGCTGGTGGCCATTTTGAAGCCTAGGCCTGCAAGCTTTTCTAGCCTTGTCTGCCAACAGGCCTGCTTTCATCCAGTAGGATCAGAGCGGGTAGCCACAGCTTTATTAATCAAGTGTTTCTGAGTGGTCTGTTTTATTTAGACATCATTTAGGGCATGGATGGCATTGGATTGAGTTGGGAAGTGTGTTTTCTTAGGGTGGGTTTTCTGACGTTGGGCCGGATCATGTGGCTGGTGGCCATTTTGAAGCCTAGGCCTGCAAGCTTGTCTGGCCTTGTCTGCCAAAAGTCCTGCTTTCATCCAGTAGGCTCAGAGCAGGTATCCACAGCTTTATTAATCAAGTGTTTCTGTGTGGTCTGTTGAATTTAGACATCATTTAGGGCATGGATGGCATTGGATTGAGTTGAGAAATGTATGTTTTTGGGGTGGGCTTTCTGTTGTTGGGCCTGGCCTTGTGGCTGGTGGCCATTTAAGAGCATAGGCCTGCAATCTTGTCTGGCCTTGTCTGCCAACAGGCCTGCGTTCATCCAGTAGGCTCAGAGCAGGGAGCCACAGCTTTATTAATCAAGTGTTTCTGTGTGGTCTGTTGAATTTAGACATCATTTAGGCCATGGATGGCATTGGATTGAGTTGGGAAGTGTGTTTTTTTGGGGCGGGCTTTCTGATGTTGGGCCTGGCCATGTGGCTGGTGGCCATTTTGAAGCCTAGGCCTGCAAGCTTGTCTGGCCTTGTCTACCAACAGGCCTGCTTTCATACAGTAGGCTCAGACCAGGTAGCCACAGATTTATTAATCAAGTGTTTCTGTGTGGTCTGTTGAATTTAGACATCATTTAGGGCATGGATGGCATTGGATTGAGTTGGGAATTGTGTTTTTTTAGGGTGGGTTTTCTGATTTTGGGCCTGGCCATGTGGCTTGTGGCCATTTTGAAGCCTAGGCCTGCAAGCTTGTCTAGCCTTTTCTGCCAACAGGCCTGCTTTCATTCAGTAAGCTTAGAGCAGGTAGCCACAGCTTTATTAATCAAGTGT
Organism: Lissotriton helveticus; assembly: GCF_964261635.1. Taxonomy (NCBI): domain Eukaryota; kingdom Metazoa; phylum Chordata; class Amphibia; order Caudata; family Salamandridae; genus Lissotriton; species Lissotriton helveticus. The sequence continues at coordinate 996,094,819 of NC_136072.1, forward strand.
TTCTGTGTGGTCTGTTGAATTTAGACATATTTTAAGCCATGGATGGCATTGGATTGAGTTGGGAAATGTGTTTTTTGGGGGGTGGACTTTCAGTTGTTGGGCCTGGCCATGTGGCTGGTGGCCATTTTGAAGCCTAGGCCTGCAAGCTTGTCTAGCCTTGTCTGCCAACAGGCCTGCTTTCATTCAGTAAGCTTAGAGCAGGGAGCCACAGCTTTACTAATCAAGTGTTTCTGTTTGGTCTGTTGAATTTAGACATCATTTAGGGCATGGATGGCATTGGATTGAGTTGAGAAATGTGTTTTTTGGGGGGTGGACTTTCAGTTGTTGGGCCTGGCCATGTGGCTGGTGGCCATTTTGAAGCCTAGGCCTGCAAGCTTGTCTAGCCTGGTCTGCCAACAGGCCTGCTTTCATTCAGTAAGCTTAGAGCAGGGAGCCACAGCTTTACTAATCAAGTGTTTCTGTGTGGTCTGTTGAATTTAGACATCATTTAGGGCATGGATGGCATTGGATTGAGTTGAGAAATGTGTTTTTTGGGGGTGGACTTTCAGTTGTTGGGCCTGGCCATGTGGCTGGTGGCCATTTTGAAGCCTAGGCCTGCAAGCTTGTCTAGCCTTGTCTGCCAACAGGCCTGCTTTCATTCAGTAAGCTTAGAGCAGGTAGCCACAGCTTTATTAATCAAGTGTTTCTGTGTGGTCTGTTGAATTTAGACATATTTTAAGCCATGGATGGCATTGGATTGAGTTGGGAAATGTGTTTTTTTGGGGGTGGGCTTTCTGTTGTTGGGCCTGGCCATGTGGCTGGTGGCCATTTGAGAGTATAGGCCTGCAATCTTGTCTGGCCTTGTCTGCCAACAGGCCTGCTTTCACCCAGTAGGCAGAGAGCAGGTAGCCACAGATTTATTAATCAAGTTTTTCTGTGTGGTCTGTTGAGTTTAGAGATAATTTAGGGCATGGATGGCATTGGATTGAGTTGGGAAATGTGTTTTTTTGGAATTGGGCTTTATGTTGTTGGGCCTGTCCATGTGGCTGGGGGCCATTTTGAAGCCTAGGCCTGCAAGCTTGTCTGACCTTGTCTGCCAACAGGCCTGCGTTCATCCAGTAGGCTCAGAGCAGGGAGCCACAGCTTTATTAATCAAGTGTTTCTGTGTGGTCTGTTGAATTTAGACATCATTTAGGTCATGGATGGCATTGAATTGAGTTGGGAAGTGTATTTTTTGGGGACGGGCTTTCTGATGTTGGGCCTGGCCATGTGGCTGGTGGCCATTTTGAAGCCTAGGCCTGCAAGCTTGTCTGGCCTTGCCTACCAACAGGCCTGCTTTCATACAGTAGGCTCAGAGCAGGTAGCCACAGCTTGATTAATCAAGTGTTTCTGTGTGGTCTGTTGAATTTAGACATCATTTAGGTCATGGATGGCATTGAATTGAGTTGGGAAGTGTATTTTTTTGGGGCGGGCTTTCTGATGTTGGGCCTGGCCATGTGGCTGGTGGCCATTTTGAAGCCTAGGCCTGCAAGCTTGTCTGGCCTTGCCTACCAACAGGCCTGCTTTCATACAGTAGGCTCAGAGCAGGTAGCCACAGCTTGATTAATCAAGTGTTTCTGTGTGGTCTGTTGAATTTGGACATCATTTAGGCCATGGATGGCATTGGATTGAGTTGGGAAGTGTGTTTTTTTGGGGTGGGCTTTCTGATGTTGAGCTTGGCCATGTGGCTTGTGGCCATTTTGAAGCCTAGGCCTGCACGCTTGTCTCCCCTTGTCTGCTAACAGGCCTGCTTTCATCCAGTAGGCTCGGAGCAGGTGGCCACAGCTTTATTAATCAAGTATTTCTGTGTGGTCTTTTGAATTTAGACATCATTTAGGGCATGGATGGCAATGGATTGAGTTGGGAAATGTGTTTTTTTGGAAGTGGGCTTTATGTTGTTGGGCCTGTCCATGTGGCTGGTGGCCATTTTGAAGCCTAGGCCTGCAAGCTTGTCTGGCCCTGTCTGCCAACAGGCCTGCGTTCATCCAGTAGGCTCAGAGCAGGGAGCCACAGCTTTACTAATCAAGTGTTTCTGTGTGGTATGTTGAATTTAGACATCATTTAGGGCATGGATGGCATTGGATTGAGTTGGGAATTGTGTTTTTTAGGGTGGGTTTTCTGATTTTGGGCCTGGCCATGTGGCTTGTGGCCATTTTGAAGCCTAGGCCTTCAAGCTTGTCTGGCCTTGTCTGCCAACAGGCCTGCTTTCATACAGTAGGCTCAGAGCAGGTAGCCACAGCTTCATTAATCATGTGGTTCTGTGTGGTCTGTTGGATTTAGACATCATTTAGGGCATGGATGGCATTGGATTGAGTTGAGAAATGTGTTTTTTGGGGGGTGGGCTTTCAGTTGTTGGGCCTGGCCATGTGGCTGGTGGCCATTTTGAAGCCTAGGCCTGCAAGCTTGTCTAGCCTTGTCTGCCAACAGGCCTGCGTTCATTCAGTAGGCTTAGAGCAGGTAGCCACAGCTTTATTAATCAAGTGTTTCTGTGTGGTCTGTTGAATTTAGACATCTTTTAAGCCATGGATGGCATTGGATTGAGTTGGGAAATGTGTTTTTTTGGGGGTGGGCTTTCTGTTGTTGGGCCTGGCCATGTGACTGGTGGCCATTTTGAAGCCTAGGCCTGCATGCTTGTCTGGCCTTGTCTGCCAAAAGTCCTGCTTTCATCCAGTAGGCTCAGAGCAGGTAGCCACAGCTTTATTAATCACATTTTTCTGTGTGGTTTGTTGAATTTAGACTTCATTTAGGGCATGGATGGCATTGGATTGAGTTGAGAAATGTATGTTTTGGGGTGGGCTTTCTGTTGTTGGGCCAGGCCATGTGGCTGGTGGCCATTTGAGAGCATAGGCATGCAATCTTGTCTGGCCTTGTCTGCCAACAGGCCTGCTTTCACCCAGTAGGCTCAGAGCTGGTAAGCCACAGCTTTATTAATCAAGTTTTTCTGTGTGGTCTGTTGAATTTAGAGATAATTTAGGGCATGGATGGCATTGGATTGAGTTGAGAAATGTGTTTTTTGGGGTGTGGGCTTTCAGTTGTTGGGCCTGGCCATGTGGCTGGTGGCCATTTTGAAGCCTAGGCCTGCAAGCTTGTCTCGCCTTGTCTGCCAACAGGCCTGCTTTCATCAAGTAGGCTCAGAGCAGGGAGCCACAGCTTTACTAATCAAGTGTTTCTGTGTGGTCTGTTGAATTTAGACATCATTTAGGCTATGGATGGCATTGGATTGAGTTGGGAAGTGTGTTTTTTTGGGGCGGGCTTTCTGATGTTGGGCCTGGCCATGTGGCTGGTGGCCATTTTGAAGCCTAGGCCTGCAAGCTTGTCTGGCCTTGTCTACTAACAGGCCTGCTTTCATACAGTAGGCTCAGACCAGGTAGCCACAGCTTTATTAATCAAGTGTTTCTGTGTGGTCTGTTGAATTTAGACATCTTTTAAGCCATGGATGGCATTGGATTGAGTTGGGAAATGTGTTTTTTTGGGGGTGGGCTTTCTGTTGTTGGGCCTGGCCATGTGGCTTGTTGCCATTTTGAAGCCTAGGCCTTCAAGCTTGTCTGGCCTTGTCTGCCAACAGGCCTGCTTTCATACAGTAGGCTCAGAGCAGGTAGCCACAGCTTCATTAATCATGTGTTTCTGTGTGGTCTGTTGGATTTAGATATCATTTAGGGCATGGATGGCATTGGATTGAGTTGAGAAATGTGTTTTTTGGGGGGTGGACTTTCAGTTGTTGGGCCTGGCCATGTGGCTGGTGGCCATTTTGAAGCCTAGGCCTGCAAGCTTGTCTAGCCTTGTCTGCCAACAGGCCTGCTTTCATTCAGTAAGCTTAGAGCAGGTAGCCACAGCTTTATTAATCAAGTGTTTCTGTGTGGTCTGTTGAATTTAGACATCTTTTAAGCCATGGATGGCATTGGATTGAGTTGGGAAGTGTGTTTTTTTGGGGCGGGCTTTCTGATGTTGGGCCTGGCCATGTGGCTGATGGCCATTTTGAAGCCTAGGCCTGCAAGCTTGTCTGGCCTTGTCTACCAACAGGCCTGCTTTCATACAGTAGGCTCAGAGCAGGTAGCCACAGCTTTATTAATCAAGTGTTTCTGTGTGGTCTGTTGAATTTAGACATCATTTAGGGCATGGATGGCATTGGAATGAGTTGGGAAATGTGTTTTTTGGGGGTGGGCTTTTTGCTGTTGGGCCTGGCGATGTGGCTGGTGGCCATTTCGAAGCCTGGGACTGCAAGCTTGTCTGGCCTTGTCTGCCAATGGGCCTGATTTCATCCAGTAGGCTCAGAGCAGGTAGCCACTGCTTTATAAATCAAGTGTTTCTGTGTGGTCTGTTGAATTTTGAGATCATTTAGGGCATGCATGGCATTGGATTGAGTTGGGAGATGTGTTTTTTTGGGGTGGGCTTTCTGATGTTGGGCCTGGCCATGTGGCTTGTGGCCATTTTGAAGCCTAGGCCTGCAAGCTTGTCTGGCCTTGTCTGCCAACAGGCCTGCTTTCATACAGTAGGCTCAGAGCAGGTAGCCAGAGCTTTATTAATCAAGTGTTTCTGTGTGGTATGTTGAATCTAGACATCATTTAGGGCATGGATGGCATTGGGTTGAGTTGGGAAATGTGTTTTTTGGGGGTGGGCTTTTTGCTGTTGGGCCTGGCGATGTGGCGGGTGGCCATTTTGAAGAAGCCTAGGCCTGCAAGCTTGTCTAGCTTTGTCTGCCAACAGGCCTGCTTTCATCCAGTAGGCTCAGAGCAGGTAGCCACAGCTTTATTAATCAAGTGTTTCTGTGTGGTCTATTGAATTTAGACATCATTTAGGCCGTGGATGTCATTTAATTGAGTTGGGAAATGTGTTTTTTTGGGGGTGGGCTTTCTGTTGTTGGGCCTGGCCATGTGGCTGGGGGCCATTAAAGAGCATAGGCCTGCAATCTTGTCTGGCCTTGTCTACCAACAGGCCTGCTTTCACCGAGTAGTTTCAGAGCAGGTAGCCACAGCTTTATTATTCAAGTTTTTCTGTGTGGTCTGTTGGATTTAGACATCATTTAGGGCATGGATGGCATTGGATTGAGTTGAGAAATGTGTTTTTGGGGGGTGGGCTCTCTGTTGTTGGGCCTGGCCATGTGGCTGGTGGCCATTTTGAAGCCTATGCCTGCAAGCTTTTCTAGCCTTGTCTGCCAACAGGCCTGCTTTCATCCAGTAGGATCAGAGCAGGTAGCCACAGCTTTATTAATCAAGTGTTTCTGAGTGGTCTGTTTTATTTAGACATCATTTAGGGCATGGATGGCATTGGATTGAGTTGGGAAGTGTGTTTTCTTAGGGTGGGTTTTCTGACGTTGGGCCGGATCATGTGGCTGGTGGCCATTTTGAAGCATAGGCCTGCAAGCTTGTCTGGCCTTGTCTGCCAAAAGTCCTGCTTTCATCCAGTAGGCTCAGAGCAGGGAGCCACAGCTTTACTAATCAAGTGTTTCTGTGTGGTCTGTTGAATTTAGACATATTTTAAGCCATGGATGGCATTGGATTGAGTTGGGAAATGTGTTTTTTGGGGGGTGGACTTTCAGTTGTTGGGCCTGGCCATGTGGCTGGTGGCCATTTTGAAGCCTAGGCCTGAAAGCTTGTCTAGCCTTGTCTGCCAACAGGCCTGCTTTCATTCAGTAAGCTTAGAGCAGGGAGCCACAGCTTTACTAATCAAGTGTTTCTGTGTGGTCTGTTGAATTTAGACATCATTTAGGGCATGGATGGCATTGGATTGAGTTGAGAAATGTGTTTTTTGGGGGGTGGACTTTCAGTTGTTGGGCCTGGCCATGTGGCTGGTGGCCATTTTGAAGCCTAGGCCTGCAAGCTTGTCTAGCCTTGTCTGCCAACAGGCCTGCTTTCATTCAGTAAGCTTAGAGCAGGTAGCCACAGCTTTATTAATCAAGTGTTTCTGTGTGGTCTGTTGAATTTAGACATATTTTAAGCCATGGATGGCATTGGATTGAGTTGGGAAATGTGTTTTTTTGGGGGTGGGCTTTCTGTTGTTGGGCCTGGCCATGTGGCTGGTGGCCATTTTGAAGCCTAGGCCTGCATGCTTGTCTGGCCTTGTCTCCCAAAAGTCCTGCTTTCATCCAGTAGGCTCAGAGCAGGTAGCCACAGCTTTATTAATCAAATGTTTCTGTGTGGTTTGTTGAATTTAGACATCATTTAGGGCATTGATGGCATTGGATTGAGTTGAGAAATGTATGTTTTGGGGTGGGCTTTCTGTTGTTGGGCCTGGCCATGTGGTTGGTGGCCATTTGAGAGTATAGGCCTGCAATCTTGTCTGACCTTGTCTGCCAACAGGCCTGCTTTCACCCAGTAGGCTGAGAGCAGGTAGCCACAGCTTTATTAATCAAGTTTTTCTGTGTGGTCTGTTGAGTTTAGAGATAATTTAGGGCATGGATGGCATTGGATTGAGTTGGGAAATGTGTTTTTTTGGAAGTGGGCTTTATGTTCTTGGGCCTGTCCATGTGGCTGGGGGCCATTTTGAAGCCTAGGCCTGCAAGCTTGTCTGACCTTGTCTGCCAACAGGCCTGCGTTCATCCAGTAGGCTCAGAGCAGGGAGCCACAGCTTTATTAATCAAGTGTTTCTGTGTGGTCTGTTGAATTTAGACATCATTTAGGTCATGGATGGCATTGAATTGAGTTGGGAAGTGTATTTTTTGGGGGCGGGCTTTCTGATGTTGGGCCTGGCCATGTGGCTGGTGGCCATTTTGAAGCCTAGGCCTGCAAGCTTGTCTGGCCTTGCCTACCAACAGGCCTGCTTTCATACAGTAGGCTCAGAGCAGGTAGCCACAGCTTGATTAATCAAGTGTTTCTGTGTGGTCTGTTGAATTTAGACATCATTTAGGCCATGGATGGCATTGGATTGAGTTGGGAAGTGTGTTTTTTTGGGGTGGGCTTTCTGATGTTGAGCTTGGCCATGTGGCTTGTGGCCATTTTGAAGCCTAGGCCTGCAAGCTTGTCTCCCCTTGTCTGCCAACAGGCCTGCTTTCATCCAGTAGGCTCGGAGCAGGTGGCCACAGCTTTATTAATCAAGTATTTCCGTGTGGTCTGTTGAATTTAGACATAATTTAGGGCATGGATGGCAATGGATTGAGTTGGGAAATGTGTTTTTTTGGAAGTGGGCTTTATGTTGTTGGGCCTGTCCATGTGGCTGGTGGCCATTTTGAAGCCTAGGCCTGCAAGCTTGTCTGGCCCTGTCTGCCAACAGGCCTGCGTTCATCCAGTAGGCTCAGAGCAGGGAGCCACAGCTTTACTAATCAAGTGTTTCTGTGTGGTCTGTTGAATTTAGACATCATTTAGGGCATGGATGGCATTGGATTGAGTTGGGAATTGTGTTTTTAGGGTGGGTTTTCTGATTTTGGGCCTGGCCATGTGGCTTGTGGCCATTTTGAAGCCTAGGCCTTCAAGCTTGTCTGGCCTTGTCTGCCAACAGGCCTGCTTTCATACAGTAGGCTCAGAGCAGGTAGCCACAGCTTCATTAATCATGTGGTTCTGTGTGGTCTGTTGGATTTAGACATCATTTAGGGCATGGATGGCATTGGATTGAGTTGAGAAATGTGTTTTTGGGGGGGTGGGCTTTCAGTTGTTGGGCCTGGCCATGTGGCTGGTGGCCATTTTGAAGCCTAGGCCTGCAAGCTTGTCTAGCCTTGTCTGCCAACAGGCCTGCGTTCATTCAGTAGGCTTAGAGCAGGTTGCCAAAGCTTTATTAATCAAGTGTTTCTGTGTCGTCTGTTGAATTTAGACATCTTTTAAGCCATGGATGGCATTGGATTGAGTTGGGAAATGTGTTTTTTTGGGGGTGGGCTTTCTGTTGTTGGGCCTGGCCATGTGACTGGTGGCCATTTTGAAGCCTAGGCCTGCATGCTTGTCTGGCCTTGTCTGCCAAAAGTCCTGCTTTCATCCAGTAGGCTCAGAGCAGGTAGCCACAGCTTTATTAATCACATTTTTCTGTGTGGTTTGTTGAATTTAGACTTCATTTAGGGCATGGATGGCATTGGATTGAATTGAGAAATGTATGTTTTGGGGTGGGCTTTCTGTTGTTGGGCCAGGCCATGTGGCTGGTGGCCATTTGAGAGCATAGGCCTGCAATCTTGTCTGGCCTTGTCTGCCAACAGGCCTGCTTTCACCCAGTAGGCTCAGAGCTGGTAAGCCACAGCTTTATTAATCAAGTTTTTCTGTGTGGTCTGTTGAATTTAGAGATAATTTAGGGCATGGATGGCATTGGATTGAGTTGAGAAATGTGTTTTTTGGGGTGTGGGCTTTCAGTTGTTGGGCCTGGCCATGTGGCTGGTGGCCATTTTGAAGCCTAGGCCTGCAAGCTTGTCTCGCCTTGTCTGCCAACAGGCCTGCTTTCATCAAGTAGGCTCAGAGCAGGGAGCCACAGCTTTACTAATCAAGTGTTTCTGTGTGGTCTGTTGAATTTAGACATCATTTAGGCTATGGATGGCATTGGATTGAGTTGGGAAGTGTGTTTTTTTGGGGCGGGCTTTCTGATGTTGGGCCTGGCCATGTGGCTGGTGGCCATTTTGAAGCCTAGGCCTGCAAGCTTGTCTGGCCTTGTCTACTAACAGGCCTGCTTTCATACAGTAGGCTCAGACCAGGTAGCCACAGCTTTATTAATCAAGTGTTTCTGTGTGGTCTGTTGAATTTAGACATCTTTTAAGCCATGGATGGCATTGGATTGAGTTGGGAAATGTGTTTTTTTGGGTGTGGGATTTCTGTTGTTGGGCCTGGCCATGTGGCTTGTTGCCATTTTGAAGCCTAGGCCTTCAAGCTTGTCTGGCCTTGTCTGCCAACAGGCCTGCTTTCATCCAGTAGGCTCAGAGCAGGGAGCCACAGCTTTACTAATCAAGTGTTTCTGTGTGGTCTGTTGAATTTAGACATATTTTAAGCCATGGATGGCATTGGATTGAGTTGGGAAATGTGTTTTTTGGGGGGTGGACTTTCAGTTGTTGGGCCTGGCCATGTGGCTGGTGGCCATTTTGAAGCCTAGGCCTGCAAGCTTGTCTAGCCTTGTCTGCCAACAGGCCTGCTTTCATTCAGTAAGCTTAGAGCAGGGAGCCACAGCTTTACTAATCAAGTGTTTCTGTGTGGTCTGTTGAATTTAGACATCATTTAGGGCATGGATGGCATTGGATTGAGTTGAGAAATGTGTTTTTTGGGGGGTGGACTTTCAGTTGTTGGGCCTGGCCATGTGGCTGGTGGCCATTTTGAAGCCTAGGCCTGCAAGCTTGTCTAGCCTTGTCTGCCAACAGGCCTGCTTTCATTCAGTAAGCTTAGAGCAGGTAGCCACAGCTTTATTAATCAAGTGTTTCTGTGTGGTCTGTTGAATTTAGACATATTTTAAGCCATGGATGGCATTGGATTGAGTTGGGAAATGTGTTTTTTTGGGGGTGGGCTTTCTGTTGTTGGGCCTGGCCATGTGGCTGGTGGCCATTTTGAAGCCTAGGCCTGCATGCTTGTCTGGCCTTGTCTCCCAAAAGTCCTGCTTTCATCCAGTAGGCTCAGAGCAGGTAGCCACAGCTTTATTAATCAAATGTTTCTGTGTGGTTTGTTGAATTTAGACATCATTTAGGGCATTGATGGCATTGGATTGAGTTGAGAAATGTATGTTTTGGGGTGGGCTTTCTGTTGTTGGGCCTGGCCATGTGGTTGGTGGCCATTTGAGAGTATAGGCCTGCAATCTTGTCTGACCTTGTCTGCCAACAGGCCTGCTTTCACCCAGTAGGCTGAGAGCAGGTAGCCACAGCTTTATTAATCAAGTTTTTCTGTGTGGTCTGTTGAGTTTAGAGATAATTTAGGGCATGGATGGCATTGGATTGAGTTGGGAAATGTGTTTTTTTGGAAGTGGGCTTTATGTTCTTGGGCCTGTCCATGTGGCTGGGGGCCATTTTGAAGCCTAGGCCTGCAAGCTTGTCTGACCTTGTCTGCCAACAGGCCTGCGTTTATCCAGTAGGCTCAGAGCAGGGAGCCACAGCTTTATTAATCAAGTGTTTCTGTGTGGTCTGTTGAATTTAGACATCTTTTAAGCCATGGATGGCATTGGATTGAGTTGGGAAATGTGTTTTTTTGGGGGTGGGCTTTCTGTTGTTGGGCCTGGCCATGTGGCTTGTTGCCATTTTGAAGCCTAGGCCTTCAAGCTTGTCTGGCCTTGTCTGCCAACAGGCCTGCTTTCATACAGTAGGCTCAGAGCAGGTAGCCACAGCTTCATTAATCATGTGTTTCTGTGTGGTCTGTTGGATTTAGATATCATTTAGGGCATGGATGGCATTGGATTGAGTTGAGAAATGTGTTTTTTGGGGGGTGGACTTTCAGTTGTTGGGCCTGGCCATGTGGCTGGTGGCCATTTTGAAGCCTAGGCCTGCAAGCTTGTCTAGCCTTGTCTGCCAACAGGCCTGCTTTCATTCAGTAAGCTTAGAGCAGGTAGCCACAGCTTTATTAATCAAGTGTTTCTGTGTGGTCTGTTGAATTTAGACATCTTTTAAGCCATGGATGGCATTGGATTGAGTTGGGAAGTGTGTTTTTTTGGGGCGGGCTTTCTGATGTTGGGCCTGGCCATGTGGCTGATGGCCATTTTGAAGCCTAGGCCTGCAAGCTTGTCTGGCCTTGTCTACCAACAGGCCTGCTTTCATACAGTAGGCTCAGAGCAGGTAGCCACAGCTTTATTAATCAAGTGTTTCTGTGTGGTCTGTTGAATTTAGACATCATTTAGGGCATGGATGGCATTGGAATGAGTTGGGAAATGTGTTTTTTGGGGGTGGGCTTTTTGCTGTTGGGCCTGGCGATGTGGCTGGTGGCCATTTCGAAGCCTGGGACTGCAGGCTTGTCTGGCCTTGTCTGCCAATGGGCCTGATTTCATCCAGTAGGCTCAGAGCAGGTAGCCACTGCTTTATAAATCAAGTGTTTCTGTGTGGTCTGTTGAATTTTGAGATCATTTAGGGCATGCATGGCATTGGATTGAGTTGGGAGATGTGTTTTTTTGGGGTGGGCTTTCTGATGTTGGGCCTGGCCATGTGGCTTGTGGCCATTTTGAAGCCTAGGCCTGCAAGCTTGTCTGGCCTTGTCTGCCAACAGGCCTGCTTTCATACAGTAGGCTCAGAGCAGGTAGCCAGAGCTTTATTAATCAAGTGTTTCTGTGTGGTATGTTGAATCTAGACATCATTTAGGGCATGGATGGCATTGGGTTGAGTTGGGAAATGTGTTTTTTGGGGGTGGGCTTTTTGCTGTTGGGCCTGGCGATGTGGCGGGTGGCCATTTTGAAGAAGCCTAGGCCTGCAAGCTTGTCTAGCTTTGTCTGCCAACAGGCCTGCTTTCATCCAGTAGGCTCAGAGCAGGTAGCCACAGCTTTATTAATCAAGTGTTTCTGTGTGGTCTGTTGAATTTAGACATCATTTAGGCCGTGGATGTCATTTAATTGAGTTGGGAAATGTGTTTTTTTGGGGGTGGGCTTTCTGTTGTTGGGCCTGGCCATGTGGCTGGGGGCCATTAAAGAGCATAGGCCTGCAATCTTGTCTGGCCTTGTCTACCAACAGGCCTGCTTTCACCGAGTAGTTTCAGAGCAGGTAGCCACAGCTTTATTATTCAAGTTTTTCTGTGTGGTCTGTTGGATTTAGACATCATTTAGGGCATGGATGGCATTGGATTGAGTTGAGAAATGTGTTTTTGGGGGGTGGGCTCTCTGTTGTTGGGCCTGGCCATGTGGCTGGTGGCCATTTTGAAGCCTATGCCTGCAAGCTTTTCTAGCCTTGTCTGCCAACAGGCCTGCTTTCATCCAGTAGGATCAGAGCAGGTAGCCACAGCTTTATTAATCAAGTGTTTCTGAGTGGTCTGTTTTATTTAGACATCATTTAGGGCATGGATGGCATTGGATTGAGTTGGGAAGTGTGTTTTCTTAGGGTGGGTTTTCTGACGTTGGGCCGGATCATGTGGCTGGTGGCCATTTTGAAGCATAGGCCTGCAAGCTTGTCTGGCCTTGTCTGCCAAAAGTCCTGCTTTCATCCAGTAGGCTCAGAGCAGGGAGCCACAGCTTTACTAATCAAGTGTTTCTGTGTGGTCTGTTGAATTTAGACATATTTTAAGCCATGGATGGCATTGGATTGAGTTGGGAAATGTGTTTTTTGGGGGGTGGACTTTCAGTTGTTGGGCCTGGCCATGTGGCTGGTGGCCATTTTGAAGCCTAGGCCTGAAAGCTTGTCTAGCCTTGTCTGCCAACAGGCCTGCTTTCATTCAGTAAGCTTAGAGCAGGGAGCCACAGCTTTACTAATCAAGTGTTTCTGTGTGGTCTGTTGAATTTAGACATCATTTAGGGCATGGATGGCATTGGATTGAGTTGAGAAATGTGTTTTTTGGGGGGTGGACTTTCAGTTGTTGGGCCTGGCCATGTGGCTGGTGGCCATTTTGAAGCCTAGGCCTGCAAGCTTGTCTAGCCTTGTCTGCCAACAGGCCTGCTTTCATTCAGTAAGCTTAGAGCAGGTAGCCACAGCTTTATTAATCAAGTGTTTCTGTGTGGTCTGTTGAATTTAGACATATTTTAAGCCATGGATGGCATTGGATTGAGTTGGGAAATGTGTTTTTTTGGGGGTGGGCTTTCTGTTGTTGGGCCTGGCCATGTGGCTGGTGGCCATTTTGAAGCCTAGGCCTGCATGCTTGTCTGGCCTTGTCTCCCAAAAGTCCTGCTTTCATCCAGTAGGCTCAGAGCAGGTAGCCACAGCTTTATTAATCAAATGTTTCTGTGTGGTTTGTTGAATTTAGACATCATTTAGGGCATTGATGGCATTGGATTGAGTTGAGAAATGTATGTTTTGGGGTGGGCTTTCTGTTGTTGGGCCTGGCCATGTGGTTGGTGGCCATTTGAGAGTATAGGCCTGCAATCTTGTCTGACCTTGTCTGCCAACAGGCCTGCTTTCACCCAGTAGGCTGAGAGCAGGTAGCCACAGCTTTATTAATCAAGTTTTTCTGTGTGGTCTGTTGAGTTTAGAGATAATTTAGGGCATGGATGGCATTGGATTGAGTTGGGAAATGTGTTTTTTTGGAAGTGGGCTTTATGTTCTTGGGCCTGTCCATGTGGCTGGGGGCCATTTTGAAGCCTAGGCCTGCAAGCTTGTCTGACCTTGTCTGCCAACAGGCCTGCGTTCATCCAGTAGGCTCAGAGCAGGGAGCCACAGCTTTATTAATCAAGTGTTTCTGTGTGGTCTGTTGAATTTAGACATCATTTAGGTCATGGATGGCATTGAATTGAGTTGGGAAGTGTATTTTTTGGGGGCGGGCTTTCTGATGTTGGGCCTGGCCATGTGGCTGGTGGCCATTTTGAAGCCTAGGCCTGCAAGCTTGTCTGGCCTTGCCTACCAACAGGCCTGCTTTCATACAGTAGGCTCAGAGCAGGTAGCCACAGCTTGATTAATCAAGTGTTTCTGTGTGGTCTGTTGAATTTAGACATCATTTAGGCCATGGATGGCATTGGATTGAGTTGGGAAGTGTGTTTTTTTGGGGTGGGCTTTCTGATGTTGAGCTTGGCCATGTGGCTTGTGGCCATTTTGAAGCCTAGGCCTGCAAGCTTGTCTCCCCTTGTCTGCCAACAGGCCTGCTTTCATCCAGTAGGCTCGGAGCAGGTGGCCACAGCTTTATTAATCAAGTATTTCCGTGTGGTCTGTTGAATTTAGACATAATTTAGGGCATGGATGGCAATGGATTGAGTTGGGAAATGTGTTTTTTTGGAAGTGGGCTTTATGTTGTTGGGCCTGTCCATGTGGCTGGTGGCCATTTTGAAGCCTAGGCCTGCAAGCTTGTCTGGCCCTGTCTGCCAACAGGCCTGCGTTCATCCAGTAGGCTCAGAGCAGGGAGCCACAGCTTTACTAATCAAGTGTTTCTGTGTGGTATGTTGAATTTAGACATCATTTAGGGCATGGATGGCATTGGATTGAGTTGGGAATTGTGTTTTTTAGGGTGGGTTTTCTGATTTTGGGCCTGGCCATGTGGCTTGTGGCCATTTTGAAGCCTAGGCCTTCAAGCTTGTCTGGCCTTGTCTGCCAACAGGCCTGCTTTCATACAGTAGGCTCAGAGCAGGTAGCCACAGCTTCATTAATCATGTGGTTCTGTGTGGTCTGTTGGATTTAGACATCATTTAGGGCATGGATGGCATTGGATTGAGTTGAGAAATGTGTTTTTGGGGGGGTGGGCTTTCAGTTGTTGGGCCTGGCCATGTGGCTGGTGGCCATTTTAAAGCCTAGGCCTGCAAGCTTGTCTAGCCTTGTCTGCCAACAGGCCTGCGTTCATTCAGTAGGCTTAGAGCAGGTTGCCAAAGCTTTATTAATCAAGTGTTTCTGTGTCGTCTGTTGAATTTAGACATCTTTTAAGCCATGGATGGCATTGGATTGAGTTGGGAAATGTGTTTTTTTGGGGGTGGGCTTTCTGTTGTTGGGCCTGGCCATGTGACTGGTGGCCATTTTGAAGCCTAGGCCTGCATGCTTGTCTGGCCTTGTCTGCCAAAAGTCCTGCTTTCATCCAGTAGGCTCAGAGCAGGTAGCCACAGCTTTATTAATCACATTTTTCTGTGTGGTTTGTTGAATTTAGACTTCATTTAGGGCATGGATGGCATTGGATTGAATTGAGAAATGTATGTTTTGGGGTGGGCTTTCTGTTGTTGGGCCAGGCCATGTGGCTGGTGGCCATTTGAGAGCATAGGCCTGCAATCTTGTCTGGCCTTGTCTGCCAACAGGCCTGCTTTCACCCAGTAGGCTCAGAGCTGGTAAGCCACAGCTTTATTAATCAAGTTTTTCTGTGTGGTCTGTTGAATTTAGAGATAATTTAGGGCATGGATGGCATTGGATTGAGTTGAGAAATGTGTTTTTTGGGGTGTGGGCTTTCAGTTGTTGGGCCTGGCCATGTGGCTGGTGGCCATTTTGAAGCCTAGGCCTGCAAGCTTGTCTCGCCTTGTCTGCCAACAGGCCTGCTTTCATCAAGTAGGCTCAGAGCAGGGAGCCACAGCTTTACTAATCAAGTGTTTCTGTGTGGTCTGTTGAATTTAGACATCATTTAGGCTATGGATGGCATTGGATTGAGTTGGGAAGTGTGTTTTTTTGGGGCGGGCTTTCTGATGTTGGGCCTGGCCATGTGGCTGGTGGCCATTTTGAAGCCTAGGCCTGCAAGCTTGTCTGGCCTTGTCTACTAACAGGCCTGCTTTCATACAGTAGGCTCAGACCAGGTAGCCACAGCTTTATTAATCAAGTGTTTCTGTGTGGTCTGTTGAATTTAGACATCTTTTAAGCCATGGATGGCATTGGATTGAGTTGGGAAATGTGTTTTTTTGGGTGTGGGATTTCTGTTGTTGGGCCTGGCCATGTGGCTTGTTGCCATTTTGAAGCCTAGGCCTTCAAGCTTGTCTGGCCTTGTCTGCCAACAGGCCTGCTTTCATCCAGTAGGCTCAGAGCAGGGAGCCACAGCTTTACTAATCAAGTGTTTCTGTGTGGTCTGTTGAATTTAGACATATTTTAAGCCATGGATGGCATTGGATTGAGTTGGGAAATGTGTTTTTTGGGGGGTGGACTTTCAGTTGTTGGGCCTGGCCATGTGGCTGGTGGCCATTTTGAAGCCTAGGCCTGCAAGCTTGTCTAGCCTTGTCTGCCAACAGGCCTGCTTTCATTCAGTAAGCTTAGAGCAGGGAGCCACAGCTTTACTAATCAAGTGTTTCTGTGTGGTCTGTTGAATTTAGACATCATTTAGGGCATGGATGGCATTGGATTGAGTTGGGAAATGTGTTTTTTTGGGGGTGGGCTTTCTGTTGTTGGGCCTGGCCATGTGGCTGGTGGCCATTTTGAAGCCTAGGCCTGCATGCTTGTCTGGCCTTGTCTCCCAAAAGTCCTGCTTTCATCCAGTAGGCTCAGAGCAGGTAGCCACAGCTTTATTAATCAAATGTTTCTGTGTGGTTTGTTGAATTTAGACATCATTTAGGGCATTGATGGCATTGGATTGAGTTGAGAAATGTATGTTTTGGGGTGGGCTTTCTGTTGTTGGGCCTGGCCATGTGGTTGGTGGCCATTTGAGAGTATAGGCCTGCAATCTTGTCTGACCTTGTCTGCCAACAGGCCTGCTTTCACCCAGTAGGCTGAGAGCAGGTAGCCACAGCTTTATTAATCAAGTTTTTCTGTGTGGTCTGTTGAGTTTAGAGATAATTTAGGGCATGGATGGCATTGGATTGAGTTGGGAAATGTGTTTTTTTGGAAGTGGGCTTTATGTTCTTGGGCCTGTCCATGTGGCTGGGGGCCATTTTGAAGCCTAGGCCTGCAAGCTTGTCTGACCTTGTCTGCCAACAGGCCTGCGTTTATCCAGTAGGCTCAGAGCAGGGAGCCACAGCTTTATTAATCAAGTGTTTCTGTGTGGTCTGTTGAATTTAGACATCATTTAGGTCATGGATGGCATTGAATTGAGTTGGGAAGTGTATTTTTTGGGGGCGGGCTTTCTGATGTTGGGCCTGGCCATGTGGCTGGTGGCCATTTTGAAGCCTAGGCCTGCAAGCTTGTCTGGCCTTGCCTACCAACAGGCCTGCTTTCATACAGTAGGCTCAGAGCAGGTAGCCACAGCTTGATTAATCAAGTGTTTCTGTGTGGTCTGTTGAATTTAGACATCATTTAGGCCATGGATGGCATTGGATTGAGTTGGGAAGTGTGTTTTTTTGGGGTGGGCTTTCTGATGTTGAGCTTGGCCATGTGGCTTGTGGCCATTTTGAAGCCTAGGCCTGCAAGCTTGTCTCCCCTTGTCTGCCAACAGGCCTGCTTTCATCCAGTAGGCTCGGAGCAGGTGGCCACAGCTTTATTAATCAAGTATTTCCGTGTGGTCTGTTGAATTTAGACATCATTTAGGGCATGGATGGCAATGGATTGAGTTGGGAAATGTGTTTTTTTGGAAGTGGGCTTTATGTTGTTGGGCCTGTCCATGTGGCTGGTGGCCATTTTGAAGCCTAGGCCTGCAAGCTTGTCTGGCCCTGTCTGCCAACAGGCCTGCGTTCATCCAGTAGGCTCAGAGCAGGGAGCCACAGCTTTACTAATCAAGTGTTTCTGTGTGGTCTGTTGAATTTAGACATCATTTAGGGCATGGATGGCATTGGATTGAGTTGGGAATTGTGTTTTTAGGGTGGGTTTTCTGATTTTGGGCCTGGCCATGTGGCTTGTGGCCATTTTGAAGCCTAGGCCTTCAAGCTTGTCTGGCCTTGTCTGCCAACAGGCCTGCTTTCATACAGTAGGCTCAGAGCAGGTAGCCACAGCTTCATTAATCATGTGGTTCTGTGTGGTCTGTTGGATTTAGACATCATTTAGGGCATGGATGGCATTGGATTGAGTTGAGAAATGTGTTTTTTGGGGGGTGGGCTTTCAGTTGTTGGGCCTGGCCATGTGGCTGGTGGCCATTTTGAAGCCTAGGCCTGCAAGCTTGTCTAGCCTTGTCTGCCAACAGGCCTGCGTTCATTCAGTAGGCTTAGAGCAGGTAGCCAAAGCTTTATTAATCAAGTGTTTCTGTGTCGTCTGTTGAATTTAGACATCTTTTAAGCCATGGATGGCATTGGATTGAGTTGGGAAATGTGTTTTTTTGGGGGTGGGCTTTCTGTTGTTGGGCCTGGCCATGTGACTGGTGGCCATTTTGAAGTCTAGGCCTGCATGCTTGTCTGGCCTTGTCTGCCAAAAGTCCTGCTTTCATCCACTAGGCTCAGAGCAGGTAGCCACAGCTTTATTAATCACATTTTTCTGTGTGGTTTGTTGAATTTAGACTTCATTTAGGGCATGGATGGCATTGGATTGAATTGAGAAATGTATGTTTTGGGGTGGGCTTTCTGTTGTTGGGCCAGGCCATGTGGCTGGTGGCCATTTGAGAGCATAGGCCTGCAATCTTGTCTGGCCTTGTCTGCCAACAGGCCTGCTTTCACCCAGTAGGCTCAGAGCTGGTAAGCCACAGCTTTATTAATCAAGTTTTTCTGTGTGGTCTGTTGAATTTAGAGATAATTTAGGGCATGGATGGCATTGGATTGAGTTGAGAAATGTGTTTTTTGGGGTGTGGGCTTACAGTTGTTGGGCCTGGCCATGTGGCTGGTGGCCATTTTGAAGCCTAGGCCTGCAAGCTTGTCTCGCCTTGTCTGCCAACAGGCCTGCTTTCATCAAGTAGGCTCAGAGCAGGGAGCCACAGCTTTACTAATCAAGTGTTTCTGTGTGGTCTGTTGAATTTAGACATCATTTAGGCTATGGATGGCATTGGATTGAGTTGGGAAGTGTGTTTTTTTGGGGCGGGCTTTCTGATGTTGGGCCTGGCCATGTGGCTGGTGGCCATTTTGAAGCCTAGGCCTGCAAGCTTGTCTGGCCTTATCTACTAACAGGCCTGCTTTCATACAGTAGGCTCAGACCAGGTAGCCACAGCTTTATTAATCAAGTGTTTCTGTGTGGTCTGTTGAATTTAGACATCTTTTAAGCCATGGATGGCATTGGATTGAGTTGGGAAATGTGTTTTTTTGGGTGTGGGCTTTCTGTTGTTGGGCCTGGCCATGTGGCTTGTTGCCATTTTGAAGCCTAGGCCTTCAAGCTTGTCTGGCCTTGTCTGCCAACAGGCCTGCTTTCATCCAGTAGGCTCAGAGCAGGGAGCCACAGCTTTACTAATCAAGTGTTTCTGTGTGGTCTGTTGAATTTAGACATATTTTAAGCCATGGATGGCATTGGATTGAGTTGGGAAATGTGTTTTTTGGGGGGTGGACTTTCAGTTGTTGGGCCTGGCCATGTGGCTGGTGGCCATTTTGAAGCCTAGGCCTGCAAGCTTGTCTAGCCTTGTCTGCCAACAGGCCTGCTTTCATTCAGTAAGCTTAGAGCAGGGAGCCACAGCTTTACTAATCAAGTGTTTCTGTGTGGTCTGTTGAATTTAGACATCATTTAGGGCATGGATGGCATTGGATTGAGTTGAGAAATGTGTTTTTTGGGGGGTGGACTTTCAGTTGTTGGGCCTGGCCATGTGGCTGGTGGCCATTTTGAAGCCTAGGCCTGCAAGCTTGTCTAGCCTTGTCTGCCAACAGGCCTGCTTTCATTCAGTAAGCTTAGAGCAGGTAGCCACAGCTTTATTAATCAAGTGTTTCTGTGTGGTCTGTTGAATTTAGACATATTTTAAGCCATGGATGGCATTGGATTGAGTTGGGAAATGTGTTTTTTTGGGGGTGGGCTTTCTGTTGTTGGGCCTGGCCATGTGGCTGGTGGCCATTTTGAAGCCTAGGCCTGCATGCTTGTCTGGCCTTGTCTCCCAAAAGTCCTGCTTTCATCCAGTAGGCTCAGAGCAGGTAGCCACAGCTTTATTAATCAAATGTTTCTGTGTGGTTTGTTGAATTTAGACATCATTTAGGGCATTGATGGCATTGGATTGAGTTGAGAAATGTATGTTTTGGGGTGGGCTGTCTGTTGTTGGGCCTGGCCATGTGGTTGGTGGCCATTTGAGAGTATAGGCCTGCAATCTTGTCTGACCTTGTCTGCCAACAGGCCTGCTTTCACCCAGTAGGCTGAGAGCAGGTAGCCACAGCTTTATTAATCAAGTTTTTCTGTGTGGTCTGTTGAGTTTAGAGATAATTTAGGGCATGGATGGCATTGGATTGAGTTGGGAAATGTGTTTTTTTGGAAGTGGGCTTTATGTTCTTGGGCCTGTCCATGTGGCTGGGGGCCATTTTGAAGCCTAGGCCTGCAAGCTTGTCTGACCTTGTCTGCCAACAGGCCTGCGTTCATCCAGTAGGCTCAGAGCAGGGAGCCACAGCTTTATTAATCAAGTGTTTCTGTGTGGTCTGTTGAATTTAGACATCATTTAGGTCATGGATGGCATTGAATTGAGTTGGGAAGTGTATTTTTTTGGGGCGGGCTTTCTGATGTTGGTCCTGGCCATGTGGCTGGTGGCCATTTTGAAGCCTAGGCCTGCAAGCTTGTCTGGCCTTGCCTACCAACAGGCCTGCTTTCATACAGTAGGCTCGGAGCAGGTAGCCACAGCTTGATTAATCAAGTGTTTCTGTGTGGTCTGTTGAATTTAGACATCATTTAGGCCATGGATGGCATTGGATTGAGTTAGGAAGTGTGTTTTTTTGGGGTGGGCTTTCTGATGTTGAGCTTGGCCATGTGGCTTGTGGCCATTTTGAAGCCTAAGCCTGCAAGCTTGTCTCCCCTTGTCTGCCAACAGGCCTGCTTTCATCCAGTAGGCTCGGAGCAGGTGGCCACAGCTTTATTAATCAAGTATTTCCGTGTGGTCTGTTGAATTTAGACATCATTTAGGGCATGGATGGCAATGGATTGAGTTGGGAAATGTGTTTTTTTGGAAGTGGGCTTTATGTTGTTGGGCCTGTCCATGTGGCTGGTGGCCATTTTGAAGCCTAGGCCTGCAAGCTTGTCTGGCCCTGTCTGCCAACAGGCCTGCGTTCATCCAGTAGGCTCAGAGCAGGGAGCCACAGCTTTACTAATCAAGTGTTTCTGTGTGGTCTGTTGAATTTAGACATCATTTAGGGCATGGATGGCATTGGATTGAGTTGGGAATTGTGTTTTTTAGGGTGGGTTTTCTGATTTTGGGCCTGGCCATGTGGCTTGTGGCCATTTTGAAGCCTAGGCCTTCAAGCTTGTCTGGCCTTGTCTGCCAACAGGCCTGCTTTCATACAGTAGGCTCAGAGCAGGTAGCCACAGCTTCATTAATCATGTGGTTCTGTGTGGGCTGTTGGATTTAGACATCATTTAGGGCATGGATGGCATTGGATTGAGTTGAGAAATGTGTTTTTTGGGGGGTGGGCTTTCAGTTGTTGGGCCTGGCCATGTGGCTGGTGGCCATTTTGAAGCCTAGGCCTGCAAGCTTGTCTAGCCTTGTCTGCCAACAGGCCTGCGTTCATTCAGTAGGCTTAGAGCAGGTATCCAAAGCTTTATTAATCAAGTGTTTCTGTGTGGTCTGTTGAATTTAGACATCTTTTAAGCCATGGATGGCATTGGATTGAGTTGGGAAATGTGTTTTTTTGGGGGTGGGCTTTCTGTTGTTGGGCCTGGCCATGTGACTGGTGGCCATTTTGAAGCCTAGGCCTGCATGCTTGTCTGGCCTTGTCTGCCAAAAGTCCTGCTTTCATCCAGTAGGCTCAGAGCAGGTAGCCACAGCTTTATTAATCACATTTTTCTGTGTGGTTTGTTGAATTTAGACTTCATTTAGGGCATGGATGGCATTGGATTGAATTGAGAAATGTATGTTTTGGGGTGGGCTTTCTGTTGTTGGGCCAGGCCATGTGGCTGGTGGCCATTTGAGAGCATAGGCCTGCAATCTTGTCTGGCCTTGTCTGCCAACAGGCCTGCTTTCACCCAGTAGGCTCAGAGCTGGTAAGCCACAGCTTTATTAATCAAGTTTTTCTGTGTGGTCTGTTGAATTTAGAGATAATTTAGGGCATGGATGGCATGGGATTGAGTTGAGAAATGTGTTTTTTGGGGTGTGGGCTTTCAGTTGTTGGGCCTAGCCATGTGGCTGGTGGCCATTTTGAAGCCTAGGCCTGCAAGCTTGTCTCGCCTTGTCTGCCAACAGGCCTGCTTTCATCAAGTAGGCTCAGAGCAGGGAGCCACAGCTTTACTAATCAAGTGTTTCTGTGTGGTCTGTTGAATTTAGACATCATTTAGGCTATGGATGGCATTGGATTGAGTTGGGAAGTTTTTTTTTTTTTGGGGCGGGCTTTCTGATGTTGGGCCTGGCCATGTGGCTGGTGGCCATTTTGAAGCCTAGGCCTGCAAGCTTGTCTGGCCTTGTCTACTAACAGGCCTGCTTTCATACAGTAGGCTCAGACCAGGTAGCCACAGCTTTATTAATCAAGTGTTTCTGTGTGGTCTGTTGAATTTAGACATCTTTTAAGCCATGGATGGCATTGGATTGAGTTGGGAAATGTGTTTTTTTGGGTGTGGGCTTTCTGTTGTTGGGCCTGGCCATGTGGCTTGTTGCCATTTTGAAGCCTAGGCCTTCAAGCTTGTCTGGCCTTGTCTGCCAACAGGCCTGCTTTCATACAGTAGGCTCAGAGCAGGTAGCCACAGCTTCATTAATCATGTGTTTCTGTGTGGTCTGTTGGATTTAGATATCATTTAGGGCATGGATGGCATTGGATTGAGTTGAGAAATGTGTTTTTTGGGGGGTGGACTTTCAGTTGTTGGGCCTGGCCATGTGGCTGGTGGCCATTTTGAAGCCTAGGCCTGCAAGCTTGTCTAGCCTTGTCTGCCAACAGGCCTGCTTTCATTCAGTAAGCTTAGAGCAGGTAGCCACAGCTTTATTAATCAAGGGTTTCTGTGTGGTCTGTTGAATTTAGACATCTTTTAAGCCATGGATGGCATTGGATTGAGTTGGGAAGTGTGTTTTTTTGGGGCGGGCTTTCTGATGTTGGGCCTGGCCATGTGGCTGATGGCCATTTTGAAGCCTAGGCCTGCAAGCTTGTCTGGCCTTGTCTACCAACAGGCCTGCTTTCATACAGTAGGCTCAGAGCAGGTAGCCACAGCTTTATTAATCAAGTGTTTCTGTGTGGTCTGTTGAATTTAGACATCATTGAGGGCATGGATGGCATTGGAATGAGTTGGGAAATGTGTTTTTTGGGGTGGGCTTTTTGCTGTTGGGCCTGGCGATGTGGCTGGTGGCCATTTCGAAGCCTGGGACTGCAAGCTTGTCTGGCCTTGTCTGCCAATGGGCCTGATTTCATCCAGTAGGCTCAGTGCAGGTAGCCACTGCTTTATAAATCAAGTGTTTCTGTGTGGTCTGTTGAATTTTGAGATCATTTAGGGCATGCATGGCATTGGATTGAGTTGGGAGATGTGTTTTTTTGGGGTGGGCTTTCTGATGTTGGGCCTGGCCATGTGGCTTGTGGCCATTTTGAAGCCTAGGCCTGCAAGCTTGTCTGGCCTTGTCTGCCAACAGGCCTGCTTTCATACAGTAGGCTCAGAGCAGGTAGCCAGAGCTTTATTAATCAAGTGTTTCTGTGTGGTATGTTGAATCTAGACATCATTTAGGGCATGGATGGCTTTGGGTTGAGTTGGGAAATGTGTTTTTTGGGGGTGGGCTTTTTGCTGTTGGGCCTGGCGTTGTGGCGGGTGGCCATTTTGAAGAAGCCTAGGCCTGCAAGCTTGTCTAGCTTTGTCTGCCAACAGGCCTGCTTTCATCCAGTAGGCTCAGAGCAGGTAGCCACAGCTTTATTAATCAAGTGTTTCTGTGTGGTCTGTTGAATTTAGACATCATTTAGGCCGTGGATGTCATTTAATTGAGTTGGGAAATGTGTTTTTTTGGGGGTGGGCTTTCTGTTGTTGGGCCTGGCCATGTGGCTGGGGGCCATTAAAGAGCATAGGCCTGCAATCTTGTCTGGCCTTGTCTACCAACAGGCCTGCTTTCACCGAGTAGTTTCAGAGCAGGTAGCCACAGCTTTATTATTCAAGTTTTTCTGTGTGGTCTGTTGGACTTAGACATCATTTAGGGCATGGATGGCATTGGATTGAGTTGAGAAATGTGTTTTTGGGGGGTGGGCTCTGTGTTGTTGGGCCTGGCCATGTGGCTGGTGGCCATTTTGAAGCCTATGCCTGCAAGCTTTTCTAGCCTTGTCTGCCAAAAGTCCTGCTTTCATCCAGTAGGCTCAGAGCAGGGAGCCACAGCTTTACTAATCAAGTGTTTCTGTGTGGTCTGTTGAATTTAGACATCATTTAGGGCATGGATGGCATTGGATTGAGTTGAGAAATGTGTTTTTTGGGGGGTGGACTTTCAGTTGTTGGGCCTGGCCATGTGGCTGGTGGCCATTTTGAAGCCTAGGCCTGCAAGCTTGTCTAGCCTTGTCTGCCAACAGGCCTGCTTTCATTCAGTAAGCTTAGAGCAGGTAGCCACAGCTTTATTAATCAAGTGTTTCTGTGTGGTCTGTTGAATTTAGACATATTTTAAGCCATGGATGGCATTGGATTGAGTTGGGAAATGTGTTTTTTTGGGGGTGGGCTTTCTGTTGTTGGGCCTGGCCATGTGCCTGGTGGCCATTTTGAAGCCTAGGCCTGCATGCTTGTCTGGCCTTGTCTCCCAAAAGTCCTGCTTTCATCCAGTAGGCTCAGAGCAGGTAGCCACAGCTTTATTAATCAAATGTTTCTGTGTGGTTTGTTGTATTTAGACATCATTTAGGGCATTGATGGCATTGGATTGAGTTGAGAAATGTATGTTTTGGGGTGGGCTTTCTGTTGTTGGGCCTGGCCATGTGGTTGGTGGCCATTTGAGAGTATAGGCCTGCAATCTTGTCTGGCCTTGTCTGCCACCAGGCCTGCTTTCACCCAGTAGGCTGAGAGCAGGTAGCCACAGCTTTATTAATCAAGTTTTTCTGTGTGGTCTGTTGAGTTTAGAGATAATTTAGGGCATGGATGGCATTGGATTGAGTTGGGAAATGTGTTTTTTTGGAAGTGGGCTTTATGTTCTTGGGCCTGTCCATGTGGCTGGGGGCCATTTTGAAGCCTAGGCCTGCAAGCTTGTCTGACCTTGTCTGCCAACAGGCCTGCGTTCATCCAGTAGGCTCAGAGCAGGGAGCCACAGCTTTATTAATCAAGTGTTTCTGTGTGGTCTGTTGAATTTAGACATCATTTAGGTCATGGATGGCATTGAATTGAGTTGGGAAGTGTATTTTTGGGGGGCGGGCTTTCTGATGTTGGGCCTGGCCATGTGGCTGGTGGCCATTTTGAAGCCTAGGCCTGCAAGCTTGTCTGGCTTTGCCTACCAACAGGCCTGCTTTCATACAGTAGGCTCAGAGCAGGTAGCCACAGCTTGATTAATCAAGTGTTTCTGTGTGGTCTGTTGAATTTAGACATCATTTAGGTCATGGATGGCATTGAATTGAGTTGGGAAGTGTATTTTTTTGGGGCGGGCTTTCTGATGTTGGGCCTGGCCATGTGGCTGGTGGCCATTTTGAAGCCTAGGCCTGCAAGCTTGTCTGGCCTTGCCTACCAACAGGCCTGCTTTCATACAGTAGGCTCAGAGCAGGTAGCCACAGCTTGATTAATCAAGTGTTTATGTGTGGTCTGTTGAATTCAGACATCATTTAGGCCATGGATGGCATTGGATTGAGTTGGGAAGTGTGTTTTTTTGGGGTGGGCTTTCTGATGTTGAGCTTGGCCATGTGGCTTGTGGCCATTTTGAAGCCTAGGCCTGCAAGCTTGTCTCCCCTTGTCTGCCAACAGGCCTGCTTTCATCCAGTAGGCTCGGAGCAGGTGGCCACAGCTTTATTAATCAAGTATTTCTGTGTGGTCTGTTGAATTTAGACATCATTTAGGGCATGGATGGCAATGGATTGAGTTGGGAAATGTGTTTTTTTGGAAGTGGGCTTTATGTTGTTGGGCCTGTCCATGTGGCTGGTGGCCATTTTGAAGCCTAGGCCTGCAAGCTTGTCTGGCCCTGTCTGCCAACAGGCCTGCGTTCATCCAGTAGGCTCAGAGCAGGGAGCCACAGCTTTACTAATCAAGTGTTTCTGTGTGGTCTGTTGAATTTAGACATCATTTAGGGCATGGATGGCATTGGATTGAGTTGGGAATTGTGTTTTTTAGGGTGGGTTTTCTGATTTTGGGCCTGGCCATGTGGCTTGTGGCCATTTTGAAGCCTAGGCCTGCAAGCTTTTCTAGCCTTGTCTGCCAACAGGCCTGCTTTCATCCAGTAGGATCAGAGCAGGTAGCCACAGCTTTATTAATCAAGTGTTTCTGAGTGGTCTGTTTTATTTAGACATCATTTAGGGCATGGACGGCATTGGATTGAGTTGGGAAGTGTGTTTTCTTAGGGTGGGTTTTCTGACGTTGGGCCGGATCATGTGGCTGGTGGCCATTTTGAAGCCTAGGCCTGCAAGCTTGTCTGGCCTTGTCTGCCAAAAGTCCTGCTTTCATCCAGTAGGCTCAGAGCAGGGAGCCACAGCTTTACTAATCAAGTGTTTCTGTGTGGTCTGTTGAATTTAGACATATTTTAAGCCATGGATGGCATTGGATTGAGTTGGGAAATGTGTTTTTTGGGGGGTGGACTTTCAGTTGTTGGGCCTGGCCATGTGGCTGGTGGCCATTTTGAAGCCTAGGGCTGCAAGCTTGTCTAGCCTTGTCTGCCAACAGGCCTGCTTTCATTCAGTAAGCTTAGAGCAGGGAGCCACAGCTTTACTAATCAAGTGTTTATGTGTGGTCTGTTGAATTTAGACATCATTTAGGGCATGGATGGCATTGGATTCAGTTGAGAAATGTGTTTTTTGGGGGGTGGACTTTCAGTTGTTGGGCCTGGCCATGTGGCTGGTGGCCATTTTGAAGCCTAGGCCTGCAAGCTTGTCTAGCCTGGTCTGCCAACAGGCCTGCTTTCATTCAGTAAGCTTAGAGCAGGTAGCCACAGCTTTATTAATCAAGTGTTTCTGTGTGGTCTGTTGAATTTAGACATATTTTAAGCCATGGATGGCATTGGATTGAGTTGGGAAATGTGTTTTTTTGGTGGTGGGCTTTCTGTTGTTGGGCCTGGCCATATGGCTGGTGGCCATTTTGAAGCCTAGGCCTGCATGCTTGTCTGGCCTTGTCTCCCAAAAGTCCTGCTTTCATCCAGTAGGCTCAGAGCAGGTAGCCACAGCTTTATTAATCAAATGTTTCTGTGTGGTTTGTTGAATTTAGACATCATTTAGGGCATTGATGGCATTGGATTGAGTTGAGAAATGTATGTTTTGGGGTGGGCTTTCTGTTGTTGGGCCTGGCCATGTGGCTGGTGGCCATTTGAGAGTATAGGCCTGCAATCTTGTCTGGCCTTGCCTACCAACAGGCCTGCTTTCATACAGTAGGCTCAGAGCAGGTAGCCACAGCTTGATTAATCAAGTGTTTATGTGTGGTCTGTTGAATTCAGACATCATTTAGGCCATGGATGGCATTGGATTGAGTTGGGAAGTGTGTTTTTTTGGGGTGGGCTTTCTGATGTTGAGCTTGGCCATGTGGCTTGTGGCCATTTTGAAGCCTAGGCCTGCAAGCTTGTCTCCCCTTGTCTGCCAACAGGCCTGCTTTCATCCAGTAGGCTCGGAGCAGGTGGCCACAGCTTTATTAATCAAGTATTTCTGTGTGGTCTGTTGAATTTAGACATCATTTAGGGCATGGATGGCAATGGATTGAGTTGGGAAATGTGTTTTTTTGGAAGTGGGCTTTATGTTGTTGGGCCTGTCCATGTGGCTGGTGGCCATTTTGAAGCCTAGGCCTGCAAGCTTGTCTGGCCCTGTCTGCCAACAGGCCTGCGTTCATCCAGTAGGCTCAGAGCAGGGAGCCACAGCTTTACTAATCAAGTGTTTCTGTGTGGTCTGTTGAATTTAGACATCATTTAGGGCATGGATGGCATTGGATTGAGTTGGGAATTGTGTTTTTTACGGTGGGTTTTCTGATTTTGGGCCTGGCCATGTGGCTTGTGGCCATTTTGAAGCCTAGGCCTGCAAGCTTTTCTAGCCTTGTCTGCCAACAGGCCTGCTTTCATCCAGTAGGATCAGAGCAGGTAGCCACAGCTTTATTAATCAAGTGTTTCTGAGTGGTCTGTTTTATTTAGACATCATTTAGGGCATGGACGGCATTGGATTGAGTTGGGAAGTGTGTTTTCTTAGGGTGGGTTTTCTGACGTTGGGCCGGATCATGTGGCTGGTGGCCATTTTGAAGCCTAGGCCTGCAAGCTTGTCTGGCCTTGTCTGCCAAAAGTCCTGCTTTCATCCAGTAGGCTCAGAGCAGGGAGCCACAGCTTTACTAATCAAGTGTTTCTGTGTGGTCTGTTGAATTTAGACATATTTTAAGCCATGGATGGCATTGGATTGAGTTGGGAAATGTGTTTTTTGGGGGGTGGACTTTCAGTTGTTGGGCCTGGCCATGTGGCTGGTGGCCATTTTGAAGCCTAGGGCTGCAAGCTTGTCTAGCCTTGTCTGCCAACAGGCCTGCTTTCATTCAGTAAGCTTAGAGCAGGGAGCCACAGCTTTACTAATCAAGTGTTTATGTGTGGTCTGTTGAATTTAGACATCATTTAGGGCATGGATGGCATTGGATTGAGTTGAGAAATGTGTTTTTTGGGGGGTGGACTTTCAGTTGTTGGGCCTGGCCATGTGGCTGGTGGCCATTTTGAAGCCTAGGCCTGCAAGCTTGTCTAGCCTGGTCTGCCAACAGGCCTGCTTTCATTCAGTAAGCTTAGAGCAGGTAGCCACAGCTTTATTAATCAAGTGTTTCTGTGTGGTCTGTTGAATTTAGACATATTTTAAGCCATGGATGGCATTGGATTGAGTTGGGAAATGTGTTTTTTTGGTGGTGGGCTTTCTGTTGTTGGGCCTGGCCATGTGGCTGGTGGCCATTTTGAAGCCTAGGCCTGCATGCTTGTCTGGCCTTGTCTCCCAAAAGTCCTGCTTTCATCCAGTAGGCTCAGAGCAGGTAGCCACAGCTTTATTAATCAAATGTTTCTGTGTGGTTTGTTGAATTTAGACATCATTTAGGGCATTGATGGCATTGGATTGAGTTGAGAAATGTATGTTTTGGGGTGGGCTTTCTGTTGTTGGGCCTGGCCATGTGGCTGGTGGCCATTTGAGAGTATAGGCCTGCAATCTTGTCTGGCCTTGTCTGCCAACAGGCCTGCTTTCACCCAGTAGGCTGAGAGCAGGTAGCCACAGCTTTATTAATCAAGTTTTTCTGTGTGGTCTGTTGAGTTTAGAGATAATTTAGGGCATGGATGGCATTGGATTGAGTTGGGAAATGTGTTTTTTTGGAAGTGGGCTTTATGTTGTTGGGCCTGTCCATGTGGCTGGGGGCCATTTTGAAGCCTAGGCCTGCAAGCTTGTCTGACCTTGTCTGCCAACAGGCCTGCGTTCATCCAGTAGGCTCAGAGCAGGGAGCCACAGCTTTATTAATCAAGTGTTTTTGTGTGGTCTGTTGAATTTAGACATCATTTAGGTCATGGATGGCATTGAATTGAGTTGGGAAGTGTATTTTTTGGGGGCGGGCTTTCTGATGTTGGGCCTGGCCATGTGGCTGGTGGCCATTTTGAAGCCTAGGCCTGCAAGCTTGTCTGGCCTTGCCTACCAACAGGCCTGCTTTCATACAGTAGGCTCAGAGCAGGTAGCCACAGCTTGATTAATCAAGTGTTTCTGTGTGGTCTGTTGAATTTAGACATCATTTAGGTCATGGATGGCATTGAATTGAGTTGGGAAGTGTATTTTTTTGGGGCGGGCTTTCTGATGTTGGGCCTGGCCATGTGGCTGGTGGCCATTTTGAAGCCTAGGCCTGCAAGCTTGTCTGGCCTTGCCTACCAACAGGCCTGCTTTCATACAGTAGGCTCAGAGCAGGTAGCCACAGCTTGATTAATCAAGTGTTTCTGTGTGGTCTGTTGAATTTAGACATCATTTAGGCCATGGATGGCATTGGATTGAGTTGGGAAGTGTGTTTTTTTGGGGTGGGCTTTCTGATGTTGAGCTTGGCCATGTGGCTTGTGGCCATTTTGAAGCCTAGGCCTGCAAGCTTGTCTCCCCTTGTCTGCCAACAGGCCTGCTTTCATCCAGTAGGCTCGGAGCAGGTGGCCACAGCTTTATTAATCAAGTATTTCTGTGTGGTCTGTTGAATTTAGACATCATTTAGGGCATGGATGGCAATGGATTGAGTTGGGAAATGTGTTTTTTTGGAAGTGGGCTTTATGTTGTTGGGCCTGTCCATGTGGCTGGTGGCCATTTTGAAGCCTAGGCCTGCAAGCTTGTCTGGCCCTGTCTGCCAACAGGCCTGCGTTCATCCAGTAGGCTCAGAGCAGGGAGCCACAGCTTTACTAATCAAGTGTTTCTGTGTGGTCTGTTGAATTTAGACATCATTTAGGGCATGGATGGCATTGGATTGAGTTGGGAATTGTGTTTTTTAGGGTGGGTTTTCTGATTTTGGGCCTGGCCATGTGGCTTGTGGCCATTTTGAAGCCTAGGCCTTCAAGCTTGTCTGGCCTTGTCTGCCAACAGGCCTGCTTTCATACAGTAGGCTCAGAGCAGGTACCCACAGCTTCATTAATCATGTGGTTCTGTGTGGTCTGTTGGATTTAGACATCATTTAGGGCATGGATGGCATTGGATTGAGTTGAGAAATGTGTTTTTTGGGGGGTGGGCTTTCAGTTGTTGGGCCTGGCCATGTGGCTGGTGGCCATTTTGAAGCCTAGGCCTGCAAGCTTGTCTAGCCTTGTCTGCCAACAGGCCTGCGTTCATTCAGTAGGCTTAGAGCAGGTAGCCACAGCTTTATTAATCAAGTGTTTCTGTGTGGTCTGTTGAATTTAGACATCTTTTAAGCCATGGATGGCATTGGATTGAGTTGGGAAATGTGTTTTTTTGGGGGTGGGCTTTCTGTTGTTGGGCCTGGCCATGTGACTGGTGGCCATTTTGAAGCCTAGGCCTGCATGCTTGTCTGGCCTTGTCTGCCAAAAGTCCTGCTTTCATCCAGTAGGCTCAGAGCAGGTAGCCACAGCTTTATTAATCACATTTTTCTGTGTGGTTTGTTGAATTTAGACTTCATTTAGGGCATGGATGGCATTGGATTGAGTTGAGAAATGTATGTTTTGGGGTGGGCTTTCTGTTGTTGGGCCAGGCCATGTGGCTGGTGGCCATTTGAGAGCATAGGCCTGCAATCTTGTCTGGCCTTGTCTGCCAACAGGCCTGCTTTCACCCAGTAGGCTCAGAGCTGGTAAGCCACAGCTTTATTAATCAAGTTTTTCTGTGTGGTCTGTTGAATTTAGAGATAATTTAGGGCATGGATGGCATTGGATTGAGTTGAGAAATGTGTTTTTTGGGGTGTGGGCTTTCAGTTGTTGGGCCTGGCCATGTGGCTGGTGGACATTTTGAAGCCTAGGCCTGCAAGCTTGTCTCGCCTTGTCTGCCAACAGGCCTGCTTTCATCAAGTAGGCTCAGAGCAGGGAGAAACAGCTTTACTAATCAAGTGTTTCTGTGTGGTCTGTTGAATTTAGACATCATTTAGGCTATGGATGGCATTGGATTGAGTTGGGAAGTGTGTTTTTTTGGGGCGGGCTTTCTGATGTTGGGCCTGGCCATGTGGCTGGTGGCCATTTTGAAGCCTAGGCCTGCAAGCTTGTCTGGCCTTGTCTACTAACAGGCCTGCTTTCATACAGTAGGCTCAGACCAGGTAGCCACAGCTTTATTAATCAAGTGTTTCTGTGTGGTCTGTTGAATTTAGACATCTTTTAAGCCATGGATGGCATTGGATTGAGTTGGGAAATGTGTTTTTTTGGGGGTGGGCTTTCTGTTGTTGGGCCTGGCCATGTGGCTTGTGGCCATTTTGAAGCCTAGGCCTTCAAGCTTGTCTGGCCTTGTCTACCAACAGGCCTGCTTTCATACAGTAGGCTCAGAGCAGGTAGCCACAGCTTTATTAATCAAGTGTTTCTGTGTGGTCTGTTGAATTTAGACATCATTTAGGGCATGGATGGCATTGGATTGAGTTGGGAAATGTGTTTTTTGGGGGTGGGCTTTTTGCTGTTGGGCCTGGCGATGTGGCTGGTGGCCATTTCGAAGCCTGGGACTGCAAGCTTGTCTGGCCTTGTCTGCCAATGGGCCTGATTTCATCCAGTAGGCTCAGAGCAGGTAGCCACTGCTTTATAAATCAAGTGTTTCTGTGTGGTCTGTTGAATTTTGAGATCATTTAGGGCATGCATGGCATTGGATTGAGTTGGGAGATGTGTTTTTTTGGGGTGGGCTTTCTGATGTTGGGCCTGGACATGTGGCTTGTGGCCATTTTGAAGCCTAGGCCTGCAAGCTTGTCTGGCCTTGTCTGCCAACAGGCCTGCTTTCATACAGTAGGCTCAGAGCAGGTAGCCAGAGCTTTATTAATCAAGTGTTTATGTGTGGTATGTTGAATCTAGACATCATTTAGGGCATGGATGGCATTGGGTTGAGTTGGGAAATTTGTTTTTTGGGGGTGGGCTTTTTGCTGTTGGGCCTGGCGATGTGGCGGGTGGCCATTTTGAAGAAGCCTAGGCCTGCAAGCTTGTCTAGCTTTGTCTGCCAACAGGCCTGCTTTCATCCAGTAGGCTCAGAGCAGGTAGCCACAGCTTTATTAATCAAGTGTTTCTGTGTGGTCTGTTGAATTTAGACATCATTTAGGCCGTGGATGTCATTTAATTGAGTTGGGAAATTTGTTTTTATGGGGGTGGGCTTTCTGTTGTTGGGCCTGGCCATGTGGCTGGGGGCCATTAAAGAGCATAGGCCTGCAATCTTGTCTGGCCTTGTCTACCAACAGGCCTGCTTTCACCGAGTAGTTTCAGAGCAGGTAGCCACAGCTTTATTATTCAAGTTTTTCTGTGTGGTCTGTTGGATTTAGACATCATTTAGGGCATGGATGGCATTGGATTGAGTTGAGAAATGTGTTTTTGGGGGGTGGGCTCTCTGTTGTTGGGCCTGGCCATGTGGCTGGTGGCCATTTTGAAGCCTAGGCCTGCAAGCTTTTCTAGCCTTGTCTGCCAACAGGCCTGCTTTCATCCAGTAGGATCAGAGCAGGCAGCCACAGCTTTACTAATCAAATGTTTCTGTGTGGTCTGTTGAATTTAGACATCATTTAGGGCATGGATGGCATTGGATTGAGTTGGGAATTGTGTTTTTTAGGGTGGGTTTTCTGATTTTGGGCCTGGCCATGTGGCTTGTGGCCATTTTGAAGCCTAGGCCTTCAAGCTTGTCTGGCCTTGTCTGCCAACAGGCCTGCTTTCATACAGTAGGCTCAGAGCAGGTAGCCACAGCTTCATTAATCATGTGGTTCTGTGTGGTCTGTTGGATTTAGACATCATTTAGGGCATGGATGGCATTGGATTGAGTTGAGAAATGTGTTTTTTGGGGGGTGGGCTTTCAGTTGTTGGGCCTGGCCATGTGGCTGGTGGCCATTTTGAAGCCTAGGCCTGCAAGCTTGTCTAGCCTTGTCTGCCAACAGGCCTGCGTTCATTCAGTAGGCTTAGAGCAGGTAGCCACAGCTTTATTAATCAAGTGTTTCTGTGTGGTCTGTTGAATTTAGACATCTTTTAAGCCATGGATGGCATTGGATTGAGTTGGGAAATGTGTTTTTTTGGGGGTGGGCTTTCTGTTGTTGGGCCTGGCCATGTGACTGGTGGCCATTTTGAAGCCTAGGCCTGCATGCTTGTCTGGCCTTGTCTGCCAAAAGTCCTGCTTTCATCCAGTAGGCTCAGAGCAGGTAGCCACAGCTTTATTAATCACATTTTTCTGTGTGGTTTGTTGAATTTAGACTTCATTTAGGGCATGGATGGCATTGGATTGAGTTGAGAAATGTATGTTTTGGGGTGGGCTTTCTGTTGTTGGGCCAGGCCATGTGGCTGGTGGCCATTTGAGAGCATAGGCCTGCAATCTTGTCTGGCCTTGTCTGCCAACAGGCCTGCTTTCACCCAGTAGGCTCAGAGCTGGTAAGCCACAGCTATATTAATCAAGTTTTTCTGTGTGGTCTGTTGAATTTAGAGATAATTTAGGGCATGGATGGCATTGGATTGAGTTGAGAAATGTGTTTTTTGGGGTGTGGGCTTTCAGTTGTTGGGCCTGGCCATGTGGCTGGTGGACATTTTGAAGCCTAGGCCTGCAAGCTTGTCTCGCCTTGTCTGCCAACAGGCCTGCTTTCATCAAGTAGGCTCAGAGCAGGGAGAAACAGCTTTACTAATCAAGTGTTTCTGTGTGGTCTGTTGAATTTAGACATCATTTAGGCTATGGATGGCATTGGATTGAGTTGGGAAGTGTGTTTTTTTGGGGCGGGCTTTCTGATGTTGGGCCTGGCCATGTGGCTGGTGGCCATTTTGAAGCCTAGGCTTGCAAGCTTGTCTGGCCTTGTCTACTAACAGGCCTGCTTTCATACAGTAGGCTCAGACCAGGTAGCCACAGCTTTATTAATCAAGTGTTTCTGTGTGGTCTGTTGAATTTAGACATCTTTTAAGCCATGGATGGCATTGGATTGAGTTGGGAAATGTGTTTTTTTGGGGGTGGGCTTTCTGTTGTTGGGCCTGGCCATGTGGCTTGTGGCCATTTTGAAGCCTAGGCCTTCAAGCTTGTCTGGCCTTGTCTACCAACAGGCCTGCTTTCATACAGTAGGCTCAGAGCAGGTAGCCAGAGCTTTATTAATCAAGTGTTTCTGTGTGGTATGTTGAATCTAGACATCATTTAGGGCATGGATGGCATTGGGTTGAGTTGGGAAATTTGTTTTTTGGGGGTGGGCTTTTTGCTGTTGGGCCTGGCGATGTGGCGGGTGGCCATTTTGAAGAAGCCTAGGCCTGCAAGCTTGTCTAGCTTTGTCTGCCAACAGGCCTGCTTTCATCCAGTAGGCTCAGAGCAGGTAGCCACAGCTTTATTAATCAAGTGTTTCTGTGTGGTCTGTTGAATTTAGACATCATTTAGGCCGTGGATGTCATTTAATTGAGTTGGGAAATTTGTTTTTTTGGGGGTGGGCTTTCTGTTGTTGGGCCTGGCCATGTGGCTGGGGGCCATTAAAGAGCATAGGCCTGCAATCTTGTCTGGCCTTGTCTACCAACAGGCCTGCTTTCACCGAGTAGTTTCAGAGCAGGTAGCCACAGCTTTATTATTCAA
This sequence comes from Lissotriton helveticus, assembly GCF_964261635.1. Taxonomy (NCBI): domain Eukaryota; kingdom Metazoa; phylum Chordata; class Amphibia; order Caudata; family Salamandridae; genus Lissotriton; species Lissotriton helveticus. The sequence goes on from NC_136072.1 coordinate 996,129,394, forward strand.
GTTTTTCTGTGTGGTCTGTTGGATTTAGACATCATTTAGGGCATGGATGGCATTGGATTGAGTTGAGAAATGTGTTTTTGGGGGGTGGGCTCTCTGTTGTTGGGCCTGGCCATGTGGCTGGTGGCCATTTTGAAGCCTAGGCCTGCAAGCTTTTCTAGCCTTGTCTGCCAACAGGCCTGCTTTCATACAGTAGGATCAGAGCAGGCAGCCACAGCTTTACTAATCAAATGTTTCTGTGTGGTCTGTTGAATTTAGACATCATTTAGGGCATGGATGGCATTGGATTGAGTTGGGAATTGTGTTTTTTAGGGTGGGTTTTCTGATTTTGGGCCTGGCCATGTGGCTTGTGGTCATTTTGAAGCCTAGGCCTTCAAGCTTGTCTGGCCTTGTCTGCCAACAGGCCTGCTTTCATACAGTAGGCTCAGAGCAGGTAGCCACAGCTTCATTAATCATGTGGTTCTGTGTGGTCTGTTGGATTTAGACATCATTTAGGGCATGGATGGCATTGGATTGAGTTGAGAAATGTGTTTTTTGGGGGGTGGGCTTTCAGTTGTTGGGCCTGGCCATGTGGCTGGTGGCCATTTTGAAGCCTAGGCCTGCAAGCTTGTCTAGCCTTGTCTGCCAACAGGCCTGCGTTCATTCAGTAGGCTTAGAGCAGGTAGCCACAGCTTTATTAATCAAGTGTTTCTGTGTGGTCTGTTGAATTTAGACATCTTTTAAGCCATGGATGGCATTGGATTGAGTTGGGAAATGTGTTTTTTTGGGGGTGGGCTTTCTGTTGTTGGGCCTGGCCATGTGACTGGTGGCCATTTTGAAGCCTAGGCCTGCATGCTTGTCTGGCCTTGTCTGCCAAAAGTCCTGCTTTCATCCAGTAGGCTCAGAGCAGGTAGCCACAGCTTTATTAATCACATTTTTCTGTGTGGTTTGTTGAATTTAGACTTCATTTAGGGCATGGATGGCATTGGATTGAGTTGAGAAATGTATGTTTTGGGGTGGGCTTTCTGTTGTTGGGCCAGGCCATGTGGCTGGTGGCCATTTGAGAGCATAGGCCTGCAATCTTGTCTGGCCTTGTCTGCCAACAGGCCTGCTTTCACCCAGTAGGCTCAGAGCTGGTAAGCCACAGCTTTATTAATCAAGTTTTTCTGTGTGGTCTGTTGAATTTAGAGATAATTTAGGGCATGGATGGCATTGGATTGAGTTGAGAAATGTGTTTTTTGGGGTGTGGGCTTTCAGTTGTTGGGCCTGGCCATGTGGCTGGTGGACATTTTGAAGCCTAGGCCTGCAAGCTTGTCTCGCCTTGTCTGCCAACAGGCCTGCTTTCATCAAGTAGGCTCAGAGCAGGGAGAAACAGCTTTACTAATCAAGTGTTTCTGTGTGGTCTGTTGAATTTAGACATCATTTAGGCTATGGATGGCATTGGATTGAGTTGGGAAGTGTGTTTTTTTGGGGCGGGCTTTCTGATGTTGGGCCTGGCCATGTGGCTGGTGGCCATTTTGAAGCCTAGGCCTGCAAGCTTGTCTGGCCTTGTCTACTAACAGGCCTGCTTTCATACAGTAGGCTCAGACCAGGTAGCCACAGCTTTATTAATCAAGTGTTTCTGTGTGGTCTGTTGAATTTAGACATCTTTTAAGCCATGGATGGCATTGGATTGAGTTGGGAAATGTGTTGTTTTGGGGGTGGGCTTTCTGTTGTTGGGCCTGGCCATGTGGCTTGTGGCCATTTTGAAGCCTAGGCCTTCAAGCTTGTCTGGCCTTGTCTACCAACAGGCCTGCTTTCATACAGTAGGCTCAACGCAGGTAGCCACAGCTTTATTAATCAAGTGTTTCTGTGTGGTCTGTTGAATTTAGACATCATTTAGGGCATGGATGGCATTGGATTGAGTTGGGAAATGTGTTTTTTGGGGGTGGGCTTTTTGCTGTTGGGCCTGGCGATGTGGCTGGTGGCCATTTCGAAGCCTGGGACTGCAAGCTTGTCTGGCCTTGTCTGCCAAAAGTCCTGCGTTCATCCAGTAGGCTCAGAGCAGGTAGCCACAGCTTTATTAATCACATTTTTCTGTGTTGTTTGTTGAATTTAGACTTCATTTAGGGCATGGATGGCATTGGATTGAGTTGGGAATTGTGTTTTTTTAGGGTGGGTTTTCTGATTTTGGGCCTGGCCATGTGGCTTGTGGCCATTTTGAAGCCTAGGCCTTCAAGCTTGTCTGGCCTTGTCTGCCAACAGGCCTGCTTTCATACAGTAGGCTCAGAGCAGGTAGCCACAGCTTCATTAATCATGTGGTTCTGTGTGGTCTGTTGGATTTAGACATCATTTAGGGCATGGATGGCATTGGATTGAGTTGAGAAATGTGTTTTTTGGGGGGTGGGCTTTCAGTTGTTGGGCCTGGCCATGTGGCTGGTGGCCATTTTGAAGCCTAGGCCTGCAAGCTTGTCTAGCCTTGTCTGCCAACAGGCCTGCGTTCATTCAGTAGGCTTAGAGCAGGTAGCCACAGCTTTATTAATCAAGTGTTTCTGTGTGGTCTGTTGAATTTAGACATCTTTTAAGCCATGGATGGCATTGGATTGAGTTGGGAAATGTGTTTTTTTGGGGGTGGGCTTTCTGTTGTTGGGCCTGGCCATGTGACTGGTGGCCATTTTGAAGCCTAGGCCTGCATGCTTGTCTGGCCTTGTCTGCCAAAAGTCCTGCTTTCATCCAGTAGGCTCAGAGCAGGTAGCCACAGCTTTATTAATCACATTTTTCTGTGTGGTTTGTTGAATTTAGACTTCATTTAGGGCATGGATGGCATTGGATTGAGTTGAGAAATGTATGTTTTGGGGTGGGCTTTCTGTTGTTGGGCCAGGCCATGTGGCTGGTGGCCATTTGAGAGCATAGGCCTGCAATCTTGTCTGGCCTTGTCTGCCAACAGGCCTGCTTTCACCCAGTAGGCTCAGAGCTGGTAAGCCACAGCTATATTAATCAAGTTTTTCTGTGTGGTCTGTTGAATTTAGAGATAATTTAGGGCATGGATGGCATTGGATTGAGTTGAGAAATGTGTTTTTTGGGGTGTGGGCTTTCAGTTGTTGGGCCTGGCCATGTGGCTGGTGGACATTTTGAAGCCTAGGCCTGCAAGCTTGTCTCGCCTTGTCTGCCAACAGGCCTGCTTTCATCAAGTAGGCTCAGAGCAGGGAGAAACAGCTTTACTAATCAAGTGTTTCTGTGTGGTCTGTTGAATTTAGACATCATTTAGGCTATGGATGGCATTGGATTGAGTTGGGAAGTGTGTTTTTTTGGGGCGGGCTTTCTGATGTTGGGCCTGGCCATGTGGCTGGTGGCCATTTTGAAGCCTAGGCCTGCAAGCTTGTCTGGCCTTGTCTACTAACAGGCCTGCTTTCATACAGTAGGCTCAGACCAGGTAGCCACAGCTTTATTAATCAAGTGTTTCTGTGTGGTCTGTTGAATTTAGACATCTTTTAAGCCATGGATGGCATTGGATTGAGTTGGGAAATGTGTTTTTTTGGGGGTGGGCTTTCTGTTGTTGGGCCTGGCCATGTGGCTTGTGGCCATTTTGAAGCCTAGGCCTTCAAGCTTGTCTGGCCTTGTCTACCAACAGGCCTGCTTTCATACAGTAGGCTCAGAGCAGGTAGCCACAGCTTTATTAATCAAGTGTTTCTGTGTGGTCTGTTGAATTTAGACATCATTTAGGGCATGGATGGCATTGGATTGAGTTGGGAAATGTGTTTTTTGGGGGTGGGCTTTTTGCTGTTGGGCCTGGCGATGTGGCTGGTGGCCATTTCGAAGCCTGGGACTGCAAGCTTGTCTGGCCTTGTCTGCCAATGGGCCTGATTTCATCCAGTAGGCTCAGAGCAGGTAGCCACTGCTTTATAAATCAAGTGTTTCTGTGTGGTCTGTTGAATTTTGAGATCATTTAGGGCATGCATGGCATTGGATTGAGTTGGGAGATGTGTTTTTTTGGGGTGGGCTTTCTGATGTTGGGCCTGGACATGTGGCTTGTGGCCATTTTGAAGCCTAGGCCTGCAAGCTTGTCTGGCCTTGTCTGCCAACAGGCCTGCTTTCATACAGTAGGCTCAGAGCAGGTAGCCAGAGCTTTATTAATCAAGTGTTTATGTGTGGTATGTTGAATCTAGACATCATTTAGGGCATGGATGGCATTGGGTTGAGTTGGGAAATTTGTTTTTTGGGGGTGGGCTTTTTGCTGTTGGGCCTGGCGATGTGGCGGGTGGCCATTTTGAAGAAGCCTAGGCCTGCAAGCTTGTCTAGCTTTGTCTGCCAACAGGCCTGCTTTCATCCAGTAGGCTCAGAGCAGGTAGCCACAGCTTTATTAATCAAGTGTTTCTGTGTGGTCTGTTGAATTTAGACATCATTTAGGCCGTGGATGTCATTTAATTGAGTTGGGAAATTTGTTTTTATGGGGGTGGGCTTTCTGTTGTTGGGCCTGGCCATGTGGCTGGGGGCCATTAAAGAGCATAGGCCTGCAATCTTGTCTGGCCTTGTCTACCAACAGGCCTGCTTTCACCGAGTAGTTTCAGAGCAGGTAGCCACAGCTTTATTATTCAAGTTTTTCTGTGTGGTCTGTTGGATTTAGACATCATTTAGGGCATGGATGGCATTGGATTGAGTTGAGAAATGTGTTTTTGGGGGGTGGGCTCTCTGTTGTTGGGCCTGGCCATGTGGCTGGTGGCCATTTTGAAGCCTAGGCCTGCAAGCTTTTCTAGCCTTGTCTGCCAACAGGCCTGCTTTCATCCAGTAGGATCAGAGCAGGCAGCCACAGCTTTACTAATCAAATGTTTCTGTGTGGTCTGTTGAATTTAGACATCATTTAGGGCATGGATGGCATTGGATTGAGTTGGGAATTGTGTTTTTTAGGGTGGGTTTTCTGATTTTGGGCCTGGCCATGTGGCTTGTGGCCATTTTGAAGCCTAGGCCTTCAAGCTTGTCTGGCCTTGTCTGCCAACAGGCCTGCTTTCATACAGTAGGCTCAGAGCAGGTAGCCACAGCTTCATTAATCATGTGGTTCTGTGTGGTCTGTTGGATTTAGACATCATTTAGGGCATGGATGGCATTGGATTGAGTTGAGAAATGTGTTTTTTGGGGGGTGGGCTTTCAGTTGTTGGGCCTGGCCATGTGGCTGGTGGCCATTTTGAAGCCTAGGCCTGCAAGCTTGTCTAGCCTTGTCTGCCAACAGGCCTGCGTTCATTCAGTAGGCTTAGAGCAGGTAGCCACAGCTTTATTAATCAAGTGTTTCTGTGTGGTCTGTTGAATTTAGACATCTTTTAAGCCATGGATGGCATTGGATTGAGTTGGGAAATGTGTTTTTTTGGGGGTGGGCTTTCTGTTGTTGGGCCTGGCCATGTGACTGGTGGCCATTTTGAAGCCTAGGCCTGCATGCTTGTCTGGCCTTGTCTGCCAAAAGTCCTGCTTTCATCCAGTAGGCTCAGAGCAGGTAGCCACAGCTTTATTAATCACATTTTTCTGTGTGGTTTGTTGAATTTAGACTTCATTTAGGGCATGGATGGCATTGGATTGAGTTGAGAAATGTATGTTTTGGGGTGGGCTTTCTGTTGTTGGGCCAGGCCATGTGGCTGGTGGCCATTTGAGAGCATAGGCCTGCAATCTTGTCTGGCCTTGTCTGCCAACAGGCCTGCTTTCACCCAGTAGGCTCAGAGCTGGTAAGCCACAGCTATATTAATCAAGTTTTTCTGTGTGGTCTGTTGAATTTAGAGATAATTTAGGGCATGGATGGCATTGGATTGAGTTGAGAAATGTGTTTTTTGGGGTGTGGGCTTTCAGTTGTTGGGCCTGGCCATGTGGCTGGTGGACATTTTGAAGCCTAGGCCTGCAAGCTTGTCTCGCCTTGTCTGCCAACAGGCCTGCTTTCATCAAGTAGGCTCAGAGCAGGGAGAAACAGCTTTACTAATCAAGTGTTTCTGTGTGGTCTGTTGAATTTAGACATCATTTAGGCTATGGATGGCATTGGATTGAGTTGGGAAGTGTGTTTTTTTGGGGCGGGCTTTCTGATGTTGGGCCTGGCCATGTGGCTGGTGGCCATTTTGAAGCCTAGGCTTGCAAGCTTGTCTGGCCTTGTCTACTAACAGGCCTGCTTTCATACAGTAGGCTCAGACCAGGTAGCCACAGCTTTATTAATCAAGTGTTTCTGTGTGGTCTGTTGAATTTAGACATCTTTTAAGCCATGGATGGCATTGGATTGAGTTGGGAAATGTGTTTTTTTGGGGGTGGGCTTTCTGTTGTTGGGCCTGGCCATGTGGCTTGTGGCCATTTTGAAGCCTAGGCCTTCAAGCTTGTCTGGCCTTGTCTACCAACAGGCCTGCTTTCATACAGTAGGCTCAGAGCAGGTAGCCAGAGCTTTATTAATCAAGTGTTTCTGTGTGGTATGTTGAATCTAGACATCATTTAGGGCATGGATGGCATTGGGTTGAGTTGGGAAATTTGTTTTTTGGGGGTGGGCTTTTTGCTGTTGGGCCTGGCGATGTGGCGGGTGGCCATTTTGAAGAAGCCTAGGCCTGCAAGCTTGTCTAGCTTTGTCTGCCAACAGGCCTGCTTTCATCCAGTAGGCTCAGAGCAGGTAGCCACAGCTTTATTAATCAAGTGTTTCTGTGTGGTCTGTTGAATTTAGACATCATTTAGGCCGTGGATGTCATTTAATTGAGTTGGGAAATTTGTTTTTTTGGGGGTGGGCTTTCTGTTGTTGGGCCTGGCCATGTGGCTGGGGGCCATTAAAGAGCATAGGCCTGCAATCTTGTCTGGCCTTGTCTACCAACAGGCCTGCTTTCACCGAGTAGTTTCAGAGCAGGTAGCCACAGCTTTATTATTCAAGTTTTTCTGTGTGGTCTGTTGGATTTAGACATCATTTAGGGCATGGATGGCATTGGATTGAGTTGAGAAATGTGTTTTTGGGGGGTGGGCTCTCTGTTGTTGGGCCTGGCCATGTGGCTGGTGGCCATTTTGAAGCCTAGGCCTGCAAGCTTTTCTAGCCTTGTCTGCCAACAGGCCTGCTTTCATACAGTAGGATCAGAGCAGGCAGCCACAGCTTTACTAATCAAATGTTTCTGTGTGGTCTGTTGAATTTAGACATCATTTAGGGCATGGATGGCATTGGATTGAGTTGGGAATTGTGTTTTTTAGGGTGGGTTTTCTGATTTTGGGCCTGGCCATGTGGCTTGTGGTCATTTTGAAGCCTAGGCCTTCAAGCTTGTCTGGCCTTGTCTGCCAACAGGCCTGCTTTCATACAGTAGGCTCAGAGCAGGTAGCCACAGCTTCATTAATCATGTGGTTCTGTGTGGTCTGTTGGATTTAGACATCATTTAGGGCATGGATGGCATTGGATTGAGTTGAGAAATGTGTTTTTTGGGGGGTGGGCTTTCAGTTGTTGGGCCTGGCCATGTGGCTGGTGGCCATTTTGAAGCCTAGGCCTGCAAGCTTGTCTAGCCTTGTCTGCCAACAGGCCTGCGTTCATTCAGTAGGCTTAGAGCAGGTAGCCACAGCTTTATTAATCAAGTGTTTCTGTGTGGTCTGTTGAATTTAGACATCTTTTAAGCCATGGATGGCATTGGATTGAGTTGGGAAATGTGTTTTTTTGGGGGTGGGCTTTCTGTTGTTGGGCCTGGCCATGTGACTGGTGGCCATTTTGAAGCCTAGGCCTGCATGCTTGTCTGGCCTTGTCTGCCAAAAGTCCTGCTTTCATCCAGTAGGCTCAGAGCAGGTAGCCACAGCTTTATTAATCACATTTTTCTGTGTGGTTTGTTGAATTTAGACTTCATTTAGGGCATGGATGGCATTGGATTGAGTTGAGAAATGTATGTTTTGGGGTGGGCTTTCTGTTGTTGGGCCAGGCCATGTGGCTGGTGGCCATTTGAGAGCATAGGCCTGCAATCTTGTCTGGCCTTGTCTGCCAACAGGCCTGCTTTCACCCAGTAGGCTCAGAGCTGGTAAGCCACAGCTTTATTAATCAAGTTTTTCTGTGTGGTCTGTTGAATTTAGAGATAATTTAGGGCATGGATGGCATTGGATTGAGTTGAGAAATGTGTTTTTTGGGGTGTGGGCTTTCAGTTGTTGGGCCTGGCCATGTGGCTGGTGGACATTTTGAAGCCTAGGCCTGCAAGCTTGTCTCGCCTTGTCTGCCAACAGGCCTGCTTTCATCAAGTAGGCTCAGAGCAGGGAGAAACAGCTTTACTAATCAAGTGTTTCTGTGTGGTCTGTTGAATTTAGACATCATTTAGGCTATGGATGGCATTGGATTGAGTTGGGAAGTGTGTTTTTTTGGGGCGGGCTTTCTGATGTTGGGCCTGGCCATGTGGCTGGTGGCCATTTTGAAGCCTAGGCCTGCAAGCTTGTCTGGCCTTGTCTACTAACAGGCCTGCTTTCATACAGTAGGCTCAGACCAGGTAGCCACAGCTTTATTAATCAAGTGTTTCTGTGTGGTCTGTTGAATTTAGACATCTTTTAAGCCATGGATGGCATTGGATTGAGTTGGGAAATGTGTTGTTTTGGGGGTGGGCTTTCTGTTGTTGGGCCTGGCCATGTGGCTTGTGGCCATTTTGAAGCCTAGGCCTTCAAGCTTGTCTGGCCTTGTCTACCAACAGGCCTGCTTTCATACAGTAGGCTCAACGCAGGTAGCCACAGCTTTATTAATCAAGTGTTTCTGTGTGGTCTGTTGAATTTAGACATCATTTAGGGCATGGATGGCATTGGATTGAGTTGGGAAATGTGTTTTTTGGGGGTGGGCTTTTTGCTGTTGGGCCTGGCGATGTGGCTGGTGGCCATTTCGAAGCCTGGGACTGCAAGCTTGTCTGGCCTTGTCTGCCAAAAGTCCTGCGTTCATCCAGTAGGCTCAGAGCAGGTAGCCACAGCTTTATTAATCACATTTTTCTGTGTTGTTTGTTGAATTTAGACTTCATTTAGGGCATGGATGGCATTGGATTGAGTTGGGAATTGTGTTTTTTTAGGGTGGGTTTTCTGATTTTGGGCCTGGCCATGTGGCTTGTGGCCATTTTGAAGCCTAGGCCTTCAAGCTTGTCTGGCCTTGTCTGCCAACAGGCCTGCTTTCATACAGTAGGCTCAGAGCAGGTAGCCACAGCTTCATTAATCATGTGGTTCTGTGTGGTCTGTTGGATTTAGACATCATTTAGGGCATGGATGGCATTGGATTGAGTTGAGAAATGTGTTTTTTGGGGGGTGGGCTTTCAGTTGTTGGGCCTGGCCATGTGGCTGGTGGCCATTTTGAAGCCTAGGCCTGCAAGCTTGTCTAGCCTTGTCTGCCAACAGGCCTGCGTTCATTCAGTAGGCTTAGAGCAGGTAGCCACAGCTTTATTAATCAAGTGTTTCTGTGTGGTCTGTTGAATTTAGACATCTTTTAAGCCATGGATGGCATTGGATTGAGTTGGGAAATGTGTTTTTTTGGGGGTGGGCTTTCTGTTGTTGGGCCTGGCCATGTGACTGGTGGCCATTTTGAAGCCTAGGCCTGCATGCTTGTCTGGCCTTGTCTGCCAAAAGTCCTGCTTTCATCCAGTAGGCTCAGAGCAGGTAGCCACAGCTTTATTAATCACATTTTTCTGTGTGGTTTGTTGAATTTAGACTTCATTTAGGGCATGGATGGCATTGGATTGAGTTGAGAAATGTATGTTTTGGGGTGGGCTTTCTGTTGTTGGGCCAGGCCATGTGGCTGGTGGCCATTTGAGAGCATAGGCCTGCAATCTTGTCTGGCCTTGTCTGCCAACAGGCCTGCTTTCACCCAGTAGGCTCAGAGCTGGTAAGCCACAGCTATATTAATCAAGTTTTTCTGTGTGGTCTGTTGAATTTAGAGATAATTTAGGGCATGGATGGCATTGGATTGAGTTGAGAAATGTGTTTTTTGGGGTGTGGGCTTTCAGTTGTTGGGCCTGGCCATGTGGCTGGTGGACATTTTGAAGCCTAGGCCTGCAAGCTTGTCTCGCCTTGTCTGCCAACAGGCCTGCTTTCATCAAGTAGGCTCAGAGCAGGGAGAAACAGCTTTACTAATCAAGTGTTTCTGTGTGGTCTGTTGAATTTAGACATCATTTAGGCTATGGATGGCATTGGATTGAGTTGGGAAGTGTGTTTTTTTGGGGCGGGCTTTCTGATGTTGGGCCTGGCCATGTGGCTGGTGGCCATTTTGAAGCCTAGGCTTGCAAGCTTGTCTGGCCTTGTCTACTAACAGGCCTGCTTTCATACAGTAGGCTCAGACCAGGTAGCCACAGCTTTATTAATCAAGTGTTTCTGTGTGGTCTGTTGAATTTAGACATCTTTTAAGCCATGGATGGCATTGGATTGAGTTGGGAAATGTGTTTTTTTGGGGGTGGGCTTTCTGTTGTTGGGCCTGGCCATGTGGCTTGTGGCCATTTTGAAGCCTAGGCCTTCAAGCTTGTCTGGCCTTGTCTACCAACAGGCCTGCTTTCATACAGTAGGCTCAGAGCAGGTAGCCAGAGCTTTATTAATCAAGTGTTTCTGTGTGGTATGTTGAATCTAGACATCATTTAGGGCATGGATGGCATTGGGTTGAGTTGGGAAATTTGTTTTTTGGGGGTGGGCTTTTTGCTGTTGGGCCTGGCGATGTGGCGGGTGGCCATTTTGAAGAAGCCTAGGCCTGCAAGCTTGTCTAGCTTTGTCTGCCAACAGGCCTGCTTTCATCCAGTAGGCTCAGAGCAGGTAGCCACAGCTTTATTAATCAAGTGTTTCTGTGTGGTCTGTTGAATTTAGACATCATTTAGGCCGTGGATGTCATTTAATTGAGTTGGGAAATTTGTTTTTTTGGGGGTGGGCTTTCTGTTGTTGGGCCTGGCCATGTGGCTGGGGGCCATTAAAGAGCATAGGCCTGCAATCTTGTCTGGCCTTGTCTACCAACAGGCCTGCTTTCACCGAGTAGTTTCAGAGCAGGTAGCCACAGCTTTATTATTCAAGTTTTTCTGTGTGGTCTGTTGGATTTAGACATCATTTAGGGCATGGATGGCATTGGATTGAGTTGAGAAATGTGTTTTTGGGGGGTGGGCTCTCTGTTGTTGGGCCTGGCCATGTGGCTGGTGGCCATTTTGAAGCCTAGGCCTGCAAGCTTTTCTAGCCTTGTCTGCCAACAGGCCTGCTTTCATCCAGTAGGATCAGAGCAGGCAGCCACAGCTTTACTAATCAAATGTTTCTGTGTGGTCTGTTGAATTTAGACATCATTTAGGGCATGGATGGCATTGGATTGAGTTGGGAATTGTGTTTTTTAGGGTGGGTTTTCTGATTTTGGGCCTGGCCATGTGGCTTGTGGTCATTTTGAAGCCTAGGCCTTCAAGCTTGTCTGGCCTTGTCTGCCAACAGGCCTGCTTTCATACAGTAGGCTCAGAGCAGGTAGCCACAGCTTCATTAATCATGTGGTTCTGTGTGGTCTGTTGGATTTAGACATCATTTAGGGCATGGATGGCATTGGATTGAGTTGAGAAATGTGTTTTTTGGGGGGTGGGCTTTCAGTTGTTGGGCCTGGCCATGTGGCTGGTGGCCATTTTGAAGCCTAGGCCTGCAAGCTTGTCTAGCCTTGTCTGCCAACAGGCCTGCGTTCATTCAGTAGGCTTAGAGCAGGTAGCCACAGCTTTATTAATCAAGTGTTTCTGTGTGGTCTGTTGAATTTAGACATCTTTTAAGCCATGGATGGCATTGGATTGAGTTGGGAAATGTGTTTTTTTGGGGGTGGGCTTTCTGTTGTTGGGCCTGGCCATGTGACTGGTGGCCATTTTGAAGCCTAGGCCTGCATGCTTGTCTGGCCTTGTCTGCCAAAAGTCCTGCTTTCATCCAGTAGGCTCAGAGCAGGTAGCCACAGCTTTATTAATCACATTTTTCTGTGTGGTTTGTTGAATTTAGACTTCATTTAGGGCATGGATGGCATTGGATTGAGTTGAGAAATGTATGTTTTGGGGTGGGCTTTCTGTTGTTGGGCCAGGCCATGTGGCTGGTGGCCATTTGAGAGCATAGGCCTGCAATCTTGTCTGGCCTTGTCTGCCAACAGGCCTGCTTTCACCCAGTAGGCTCAGAGCTGGTAAGCCACAGCTTTATTAATCAAGTTTTTCTGTGTGGTCTGTTGAATTTAGAGATAATTTAGGGCATGGATGGCATTGGATTGAGTTGAGAAATGTGTTTTTTGGGGTGTGGGCTTTCAGTTGTTGGGCCTGGCCATGTGGCTGGTGGACATTTTGAAGCCTAGGCCTGCAAGCTTGTCTCGCCTTGTCTGCCAACAGGCCTGCTTTCATCAAGTAGGCTCAGAGCAGGGAGAAACAGCTTTACTAATCAAGTGTTTCTGTGTGGTCTGTTGAATTTAGACATCATTTAGGCTATGGATGGCATTGGATTGAGTTGGGAAGTGTGTTTTTTTGGGGCGGGCTTTCTGATGTTGGGCCTGGCCATGTGGCTGGTGGCCATTTTGAAGCCTAGGCCTGCAAGCTTGTCTGGCCTTGTCTACTAACAGGCCTGCTTTCATACAGTAGGCTCAGACCAGGTAGCCACAGCTTTATTAATCAAGTGTTTCTGTGTGGTCTGTTGAATTTAGACATCTTTTAAGCCATGGATGGCATTGGATTGAGTTGGGAAATGTGTTGTTTTGGGGGTGGGCTTTCTGTTGTTGGGCCTGGCCATGTGGCTTGTGGCCATTTTGAAGCCTAGGCCTTCAAGCTTGTCTGGCCTTGTCTACCAACAGGCCTGCTTTCATACAGTAGGCTCAGAGCAGGTAGCCACAGCTTTATTAATCAAGTGTTTCTGTGTGGTCTGTTGAATTTAGACATCATTTAGGGCATGGATGGCATTGGATTGAGTTGGGAAATGTGTTTTTTGGGGGTGGGCTTTTTGCTGTTGGGCCTGGCGATGTGGCTGGTGGCCATTTCGAAGCCTGGGACTGCAAGCTTGTCTGGCCTTGTCTGCCAAAAGTCCTGCGTTCATCCAGTAGGCTCAGAGCAGGTAGCCACAGCTTTATTAATCACATTTTTCTGTGTTGTTTGTTGAATTTAGACTTCATTTAGGGCATGGATGGCATTGGATTGAGTTGGGAATTGTGTTTTTTTAGGGTGGGTTTTCTGATTTTGGGCCTGGCCATGTGGCTTGTGGCCATTTTGAAGCCTGGGCCTGCAAGCATGTCTAGCCTTTTCTGCCAACAGGCCTGCTTTCATTCAGTAAGCTTAGAGCAGGTAGCCACAGCTTTATTAATCAAGTGTTTCTGTGTGGTCTGTTGAATTTAGACATCATTTAGGGCATGGATGGCATTGGATTGAGTTGAGAAATGTATGTTTTTGGGGTGGGCTTTCTGTTGTTGGGCCTGGCCATGTGGCTGGTGGCCATTTAAGATTATAGGCCTGCAATCTTGTCTGGCCTTGTCTGCCAACAGGCCTGCTTTCATCAAGTAGGCTCAGAGCAGGGAGCCACAGCTTTATTAATCAAGTGTTTCTGTGTGGTCTGTTGAATTTAGACATCATTTAGGCCATGGATGGCATTGGATTGAGTTGGGAAGTGTGTTTTTATGGGGCGGGCTTTCTGATGTTGGGCCTGGCCATGTGGCTGGTGGCCATTTTGAAGCCTAGGCCTGCAAGCTTGTCTGGCCTTGTCTGCCAACAGGCCTGCTTTCATACAGTAGGCTCAGACCAGGTAGCCACAGCTTTATTAATCAAGTGTTTCTGTGTTGTCTGTTGAATTTAGACATCTTTCAAGCCATGGATGGCATTGGATTGAGTTGGGAAATGTGTTTTTTGGGGGTGGGCTTTCTGTTGTTGGGCCTGGCCATGTGGCTTGTGGCCATTTTGAAGCCTAGCCCTTCAAGCTTGTCTGGCCTTGTCTACCAACAGGCCTGCTTTCATACAGTAGGCTCAGACCAGGTAGCCACAGATTTATTAATCAAGTGTTTCTGTGTGGTCTGTTGAATTTAGACATCATTTAGGGCATGGATGGCATTGGATTGAGTTGGGAATTGTGTTTTTTTAGGGTGGGTTTTCTGATGTTGGGCCTGGCCATGTGGCTGGGGGCCATTAAAGAGCATAGGCCTGCAATCTTGTCTGGCCTTGTCTACCAACAGGCCTGCTTTCACCGAGTAGTTTCAGAGCAGGTAGCCACAGCTTTATTATTCAAGTTTTTCTGTGTGGTCTGTTGGATTTAGACATCATTTAGGGCATGGATGGCATTGGATTGAGTTGAGAAATGTGTTTTTGGGGGGTGGGCTCTCTGTTGTTGGGCCTAGCCATGTGGCTGGTGGCCATTTTGAAGCCTAGGCCTGCAAGCTTTTCTAGCCTTGTCTGCCAACAGGCCTGCTTTCATCCAGTAGGATCAGAGCAGGTAGCCACAGCTTTATTAATCAAGTGTTTCTGAGTGGTCTGTTTTATTTAGACATCATTTAGGGCATGGATGGCATTGGATTGAGTTGGGAAGTGTGTTTTTTTAGGGTGGGTTTTCTGATTTTGGGCCTGGCCATGTGGCTTGTGGCCATTTTGAAGCCTAGGCCTGCAAGCTTGTCTAGCCTTCTCTGCCAACAGGCCTGCTTTCATTCAGTAAGCTTAGAGCAGGTAGCCACAGCTTTATTAATCAAGTGTTTCTGTGTGGTCTGTTGAATTTAGACATATTTTAAGCCATGGATGGCATTGGATTGAGTTGGGAAATGTGTTTTTTGGGGGGTGGACTTTCAGTTGTTGGGCCTGGCCATGTGGCTGGTGGCCATTTTGAAGCCTAGGCCTGCAAGCTTGTCTAGCCTTGTCTGCCAACAGGCCTGCCATCATTCAGTAAGCTTAGAGCAGGGAGCCACAGCTTTACTAATCAAGTGTTTCTGTGTGGTCTGTTGAATTTAGACATCATTTAGGGCATGGATGGCATTGGATTGAGTTGAGAAATGTATGTTTTTGGGGTGGGCTTTCTGTTGTTGGGCCTGGCCATGTGGCTGGTGGCCATTTAAGAGCATAGGCCTGCAATCTTGTCTGGCCTTGTCTGCCAACAGGCCTGCGTTCATCCAGTAGGCTCAGAGCAGGGAGCCACAGCTTTACTAATCAAGTGTTTCTGTGTGGTCTGTTGAATTTAGACATCATTTAGGCCATGGATGGCATTGGATTGAGTTGGGAAGTGTGTTTTTTTGGGGCGGGCTTTCTGATGTTGGGCCTGGCCATGTGCCTGGTGGCCATTTTGAAGCCTAGGCCTGCAAGCTTGTCTGGCCTTGTCTACCAACAGGCCTGCTTTCATACAGTAGGCTCAGACCAGGTAGCCACAGATTTATTAATCAAGTGTTTCTGTGTGGTCTGTTGAATTTAGACATCATTTAGGGCATGGATGGCATTGGATTGAGTTGGGAATTGTGTTTTTTTAGGGTGGGTTTTCTGATTTTGGGCCTGGCCATGTGGCTTGTGGCCATTTTGAAGCCTAGGCCTGCAAGCTTGTCTAGCCTTTTCTGCCAACAGGCCTGCTTTCATTCAGTAAGCTTAGAGCAGGTAGCCACAGCTTTATTAATCAAGTGTTTCTGTGTGGTCTGTTGAATTTAGACATATTTTAAGCCATGGATGGCATTGGATTGAGTTGAGAAATGTGTTTTTTGGGGGTCGACTTTCAGTTGTTGGGCCTGGCCATGTGGCTGGTGGCCATTTTGAAGCCTAGGCCTGCAAGCTTGTCTAGCCTTGTCTGCCAACAGGCCTGCTTTCATTCAGTAAGCTTAGAGCAGGTAGCCACAGCTTTATTAATCAAGTGTTTCTGTGTGGTCTGTTGAATTTAGACATCTTTTAAGCCATGGATGGCATTGGATTGAGTTGGGAAATGTGTTTTTTTGGGGGTGGGCTTTCTGTTGTTGGGCCTGGCCATGTGACTGGTGGCCATTTTGAAGCCTCAGCCTGCATGCTTGTCTGGCCTTGTCTGCCAAAAGTCCTGCTTTCATCCAGTAGGCTCAGAGCAGGTAGCCACAGCTTTATTAATCACATTTTTCTGTGTGGTTTGTTGAATTTAAGACTTCATTTAGGGCATGGATGGCATTGGATTGAGTTGAGAAATGTATGTTATTAATCAAGTGTTTCTGTGTGGTCTGTTGAATTTAGACATCATTTAGGCCGTGGATGTCATTTAATTGAGTTGGGAAATTTGTTTTTTTGGGGGTGGGCTTTCTGTTGTTGGGCCTGGCCATGTGGCTGGGGGCCATTAAAGAGCATAGGCCTGCAATCTTGTCTGGCTTTGTCTACCAACAGGCCTGCTTTCACCGAGTAGTTTCAGAGCAGGTAGCCACAGCTTTATTATTCAAGTTTTTCTGTGTGGTCTGTTGGATTTAGACATCATTTAGGGCATGGATGGCATTGGATTGAGTTGAGAAATGTGTTTTTGGGGGGTGGGCTCTCTGTTGTTGGGCCTAGCCATGTGGCTGGTGGCCATTTTGAAGCCTAGGCCTGCAAGCTTTTCTAGCCTTGTCTGCCAACAGGCCTGCTTTCATCCAGTAGGATCAGAGCAGGTAGCCACAGCTTTATTAATCAAGTGTTTCTGAGTGGTCTGTTTTATTTAGACATCATTTAGGGCATGGATGGCATTGGATTGAGTTGGGAAGTGTGTTTTTTTAGGGTGGGTTTTCTGATTTTGGGCCTGGCCATGTGGCTTGTGGCCATTTTGAAGCCTAGGCCTGCAAGCTTGTCTAGCCTTCTCTGCCAACAGGCCTGCTTTCATTCAGTAAGCTTAGAGCAGGTAGCCACAGCTTTATTAATCAAGTGTTTCTGTGTGGTCTGTTGAATTTAGACATATTTTAAGCCATGGATGGCATTGGATTGAGTTGGGAAATGTGTTTTTTGGGGGGTGGACTTTCAGTTGTTGGGCCTGGCCATGTGGCTGGTGGCCATTTTGAAGCCTAGGCCTGCAAGCTTGTCTAGCCTTGTCTGCCAACAGGCCTGCCATCATTCAGTAAGCTTAGAGCAGGGAGCCACAGCTTTACTAATCAAGTGTTTCTGTGTGGTCTGTTGAATTTAGACATCATTTAGGGCATGGATGGCATTGGATTGAGTTGAGAAATGTATGTTTTTGGGGTGGGCTTTCTGTTGTTGGGCCTGGCCATGTGGCTGGTGGCCATTTAAGAGCATAGGCCTGCAATCTTGTCTGGCCTTGTCTGCCAACAGGCCTGCGTTCATCCAGTAGGCTCAGAGCAGGGAGCCACAGCTTTACTAATCAAGTGTTTCTGTGTGGTCTGTTGAATTTAGACATCATTTAGGCCATGGATGGCATTGGATTGAGTTGGGAAGTGTGTTTTTTTGGGGCGGGCTTTCTGATGTTGGGCCTGGCCATGTGCCTGGTGGCCATTTTGAAGCCTAGGCCTGCAAGCTTGTCTGGCCTTGTCTACCAACAGGCCTGCTTTCATACAGTAGGCTCAGACCAGGTAGCCACAGATTTATTAATCAAGTGTTTCTGTGTGGTCTGTTGAATTTAGACATCATTTAGGGCATGGATGGCATTGGATTGAGTTGGGAATTGTGTTTTTTTAGGGTGGGTTTTCTGATTTTGGGCCTGGCCATGTGGCTTGTGGCCATTTTGAAGCCTAGGCCTGCAAGCTTGTCTAGCCTTTTCTGCCAACAGGCCTGCTTTCATTCAGTAAGCTTAGAGCAGGTAGCCACAGCTTTATTAATCAAGTGTTTCTGTGTGGTCTGTTGAATTTAGACATATTTTAAGCCATGGATGGCATTGGATTGAGTTGGGAAATGTGTTTTTTGGGGGGTGGACTTTCAGTTGTTGGGCCTGGCCATGTGGCTGGTGGCCATTTTGAAGCCTAGGCCTGCAAGCTTGTCTAGCCTTGTCTGCCAACAGGCCTGCTTTCATTCAGTAAGCTTAGAGCAGGGAGCCACAGCTTTACTAATCAAGTGTTTCTGTGTGGTCTGTTAAATTTAGACATCTTTTAAGCCATGGATGGCATTGGATTGAGTTGGGAAATGTGTTTTTTTGGGGGTGGGCTTTCTGTTGTTGGGCCTGGCCATGTGACTGGTGGCCATTTTGAAGCCTCAGCCTGCATGCTTGTCTGGCCTTGTCTGCCAAAAGTCCTGCTTTCATCCAGTAGGCTCAGAGCAGGTAGCCACAGCTTTATTAATCACATTTTTCTGTGTGGTTTGTTGAATTTAAGACTTCATTTAGGGCATGGATGGCATTGGATTGAGTTGAGAAATGTATGTTTTGGGGTGGGCTTTCTGTTGTTGGGCCTGGCCATGTGGCTGGTGGCCATTTGAGAGCATAGGCCTGCAATCTTGTCTGGCCTTGTCTGCCAACAGGCCTGCTTTCACCCAGTAGGCTCAGAGCAGGTAAGCCACAGCTTTATTAATCAAGTTTTTCTTTGTGGTCTGTTGAATTTAGAGATAATTTAGGGCATGGATGGCATTGGATTGAGTTGAGAAATGTGTTTTTTGGGGTGTGGGCTTTCAGTTGTTGGGCCTGGCCATGTGGCTGGTGGCCATTTTGAAGCCTAGGCCTGCATGCTTGTCTGGCCTTGTCTCCCAAAAGTCCTGCTTTCGTCCAGTAGGCTCAGAGCAGGTAGCCACAGCTTTATTAATCAAATGTTTCTGTGTGGTTTGTTGAATTTAGACATCATTTAGGGCATGGATGGCATTGGATTGAGTTGAGAAATGTATGTTTTGGGGTGGGCTTTCTGTTGTTGGGCCTGGCCATGTGGCTGGTGGCCATTTGAGAGTATAGGCCTACAATCTTGTCTGGCCTTGTCTGCCAACAGGCCTGCTTTCACCCAGTAGGCTGAGAGCAGGTAGCCACAGCTTTATTAATCAAGTTTTTCTGTGTGGTCTGTTGAGTTTAGAGATCATTTAGGGCATGGATGGCATTGGATTGAGTTGGGAAATGTGTTTTTTGGAAGTGGGCTTTATGTTGTTGGGCCTGTCCATGTGGCTGGGGGCCATTTTGAAGCCTAGGCCTGCAAGTTTGTCTGACCTTGTCTGCCAACAGGCCTGCGTTCATCCAGTAGGCTCAGAGCAGGGAGCCACAGCTTTATTAATCAAGTGTTTCTGTGTGGTCTGTTGAATTTAGACATCATTTAGGTCATGGATGGCATTGAATTGATTTGGGAAGTGTGTTTTTTTGGGGTGGGCTTTCTGATGTTGGGCTTGGCCATGTGGCTTGTGGCCATTTTGAAGCCTAGGCCTGCAAGCTTGTCTCGCCTTGTCTGCCAAAAGGCCTGCTTTCATCCAGTAGGCTCGGAGCAGGTGGCCACAGCTTTATTAATCAAGTATTTCTGTGTGGTCTGTTGAATTTAGACATCATTTAGGGCATGGATGGCAATGGATTGAGTTGGGAAATGTGTATTTTTGGAAGTGGGCTTTATGTTGTTGGGCCTGTCCATGTGGCTGGTGGCCATTTTGAAGCCTAGGCCTGCAAGCTTGTCTGGCCCTGTCTGCCAACAGGCCTGCGTTCATCCAGTAGGCTCAGAGCAGGGAGCCACAGCTTTACTAATCAAGTGTTTCTGTGTGATCTGTTGAATTTAGACATCATTTAGGGCATGGATGGCATTGGATTGAGTTGGGAATTGTGTTTTTTAGGGTGGGTTTTCTGATTTTGGGCCTGGCCATGTGGCTTGTGGCCATTTTGAAGCCTAGGCCTTCAAGCTTGTCTGGCCTTGTCTGCCAACAGGCCTGCTTTCATACAGTAGGCTCAGAGCAGGTAGCCACAGCTTCATTAATCATGTGGTTCTGTGTGGTCTGTTGGATTTAGACATTATTTAGGGCATGGATGGCATTGGATTGAGTTGAGAAATGTGTTTTTTGGGGGGTGGGCTTTCAGTTGTTGGGCCGGGCCATGTGGCTGGTGGCCATTTTGAAGCCTAGGCCTGCAAGCTTGTCTAGCCTTGTCTGCCAACAGGCCTGCGTTCATTCAGTAGGCTTAGAGCAGGTAGCCACAGCTTTATTAATCAAGTGTTTCTGTGTGGTCTGTTGAATTTAGACATCTTTTAAGCCATGGATGGCATTGGATTGAGTTGGGAAATGTGTTTTTTTGGGGGTGGGCTTTCTGTTGTTGGGCCTGGCCATGTGACTGGTGGCCATTTTGAAGCCTCAGCCTGCATGCTTGTCTGGCCTTGTCTGCCAAAAGTCCTGCTTTCATCCAGTAGGCTCAGAGCAGGTAGCCACAGCTTTATTAATCACATTTTTCTGTGTGGTTTGTTGAATTTAAGACTTCATTTAGGGCATGGATGGCATTGGATTGAGTTGAGAAATGTATGTTTTGGGGTGGGCTTTCTGTTGTTGGGCCTGGCCATGTGGCTGGTGGCCATTTGAGAGCATAGGCCTGCAATCTTGTCTGGCCTTGTCTGCCAACAGGCCTGCTTTCACCCAGTAGGCTCAGAGCAGGTAAGCCACAGCTTTATTAATCAAGTTTTTCTTTGTGGTCTGTTGAATTTAGAGATAATTTAGGGCATGGATGGCATTGGATTGAGTTGAGAAATGTGTTTTTTGGGGTGTGGGCTTTCAGTTGTTGGGCCTGGCCATGTGGCTGGTGGCCATTTTGAAGCCTAGGCCTGCAAGCTTGTCTCGCCTTGTCTGCCAACAGGCCTGCTTTCATCAAGTAGGCTCAGAGCAGGGAGCCACAGCTTTACTAATCAAGTGTTTCTGTGTGGTCTGTTGAATTTAGACATCATTTAGGCCATGGATGGCATTGGATTGAGTTGGGAAGTGTGTTTTTTTGGGGCGGGCTTTCTGATGTTGGGCCTGGCCATGTGGCTGGTGGCCATTTTGAAGCCTAGGCCTGCAAGCTTGTCTGGCCTTGTCTACTAACAGGCCTGCTTTCATACAGTAGGCTCAGACCAGGTAGCCACAGCTTTATTAATCAAGTGTTTCTGTGTTGTCTGTTGAATTTAGACATCTTTCAAGCCATGGATGGCATTGGATTGAGTTGGGAAATGTGTTTTTTGGGGGTGGGCTTTCTGTTGTTGGGCCTGGCCATGTGGCTTGTGGCCATTTTGAAGCCTAGCCCTTCAAGCTTGTCTGGCCTTGTCTGCCAACAGGCCTGCTTTCATACAGTAGGCTCAGAGCAGGTAGCCACAGCTTCATTAATCATGTGTTTCTGTGTGGTCTGTTGGATTTAGATATCATTTAGGGCATGGATGGCATTGGATTGAGTTGAGAAATGTGTTTTTGGGGGGTGGACTTTCAGTTGTTGGGCCTGGCCATGTGGCTGGTGGACATTTTGAAGCCTAGGCCTGCAAGCTTGTCTCGCCTTGTCTGCCAACAGGCCTGCTTTCATCAAGTAGGCTCAGAGCAGGGAGAAACAGCTTTACTAATCAAGTGTTTCTGTGTGGTCTGTTGAATTTAGACATCATTTAGGCTATGGATGGCATTGGATTGAGTTGGGAAGTGTGTTTTTTTGGGGCGGGCTTTCTGATGTTGGGCCTGGCCATGTGGCTGGTGGCCATTTTGAAGCCTAGGCCTGCAAGCTTGTCTGGCCTTGTCTACTAACAGGCCTGCTTTCATACAGTAGGCTCAGACCAGGTAGCCACAGCTTTATTAATCAAGTGTTTCTGTGTGGTCTGTTGAATTTAGACATCTTTTAAGCCATGGATGGCATTGGATTGAGTTGGGAAATGTGTTTTTTTGGGGGTGGGCTTTCTGTTGTTGGGCCTGGCCATGTGGCTTGTGGCCATTTTGAAGCCTAGGCCTTCAAGCTTGTCTGGCCTTGTCTACCAACAGGCCTGCTTTCATACAGTAGGTTCAGAGCAGGTAGCCACAGCTTTATTAATCAAGTGTTTCTGTGTGGTCTGTTGAATTTAGACATCATTTAGGGCATGGATGGCATTGGATTGAGTTGGGAAATGTGTTTTTTGGGGGTGGGCTTTTTGCTGTTGGGCCTGGCGATGTGGCTGGTGGCCATTTCGAAGCCTGGGACTGCAAGCTTGTCTGGCCTTGTCTGCCAATGGGCCTGATTTCATCCAGTAGGCTCAGAGCAGGTAGCCACTGCTTTATAAATCAAGTGTTTCTGTGTGGTCTGTTGAATTTTGAGATCATTTAGGGCATGCATGGCATTGGATTGAGTTGGGAGATGTGTTTTTTTGGGGTGGGCTTTCTGATGTTGGGCCTGGACATGTGGCTTGTGGCCATTTTGAAGCCTAGGCCTGCAAGCTTGTCTGGCCTTGTCTGCCAACAGGCCTGCTTTCATACAGTAGGCTCAGAGCAGGTAGCCAGAGCTTTATTAATCAAGTGTTTATGTGTGGTATGTTGAATCTAGACATCATTTAGGGCATGGATGGCATTGGGTTGAGTTGGGAAATTTGTTTTTTGGGGGTGGGCTTTTTGCTGTTGGGCCTGGCGATGTGGCGGGTGGCCATTTTGAAGAAGCCTAGGCCTGCAAGCTTGTCTAGCTTTGTCTGCCAACAGGCCTGCTTTCATCCAGTAGGCTCAGAGCAGGTAGCCACAGCTTTATTAATCAAGTGTTTCTGTGTTGTCTGTTGAATTTAGACATATTTCAAGCCATGGATGGCATTGGATTGAGTTGGGAAATGTGTTTTTTGGGGGTGGGCTTTCTGTTGTTGGGCCTGGCCATGTGGCTTGTGGCCATTTTGAAGCCTAGCCCTTCAAGCTTGTCTGGCCTTGTCTGCCAACAGGCCTGCTTTCATACAGTAGGCTCAGAGCAGGTAGCCACAGCTTCATTAATCATGTGTTTCTGTGTGGTCTGTTGGATTTAGATATCATTTAGGGCATGGATGGCATTGGATTGAGTTGAGAAATGTGTTTTTTGGGGTGTGGGCTTTCAGTTGTTGGGCCTGGCCATGTGGCTGGTGGCCATTTTGAAGCCTAGGCCTGCATGCTTGTCTGGCCTTGTCTCCCAAAAGTCCTGCTTTCGTCCAGTAGGCTCAGAGCAGGTAGCCACAGCTTTATTAATCAAATGTTTCTGTGTGGTTTGTTGAATTTAGACATCATTTAGGGCATGGATGGCATTGGATTGAGTTGAGAAATGTATGTTTTGGGGTGGGCTTTCTGTTGTTGGGCCTGGCCATGTGGCTGGTGGCCATTTGAGAGTATAGGCCTACAATCTTGTCTGGCCTTGTCTGCCAACAGGCCTGCTTTCACCCAGTAGGCTGAGAGCAGGTAGCCACAGCTTTATTAATCAAGTTTTTCTGTGTGGTCTGTTGAGTTTAGAGATCATTTAGGGCATGGATGGCATTGGATTGAGTTGGGAAATGTGTTTTTTGGAAGTGGGCTTTATGTTGTTGGGCCTGTCCATGTGGCTGGGGGCCATTTTGAAGCCTAGGCCTGCAAGTTTGTCTGACCTTGTCTGCCAACAGGCCTGCGTTCATCCAGTAGGCTCAGAGCAGGGAGCCACAGCTTTATTAATCAAGTGTTTCTGTGTGGTCTGTTGAATTTAGACATCATTTAGGTCATGGATGGCATTGAATTGATTTGGGAAGTGTGTTTTTTTGGGGTGGGCTTTCTGATGTTGGGCTTGGCCATGTGGCTTGTGGCCATTTTGAAGCCTAGGCCTGCAAGCTTGTCTCGCCTTGTCTGCCAAAAGGCCTGCTTTCATCCAGTAGGCTCGGAGCAGGTGGCCACAGCTTTATTAATCAAGTATTTCTGTGTGGTCTGTTGAATTTAGACATCATTTAGGGCATGGATGGCAATGGATTGAGTTGGGAAATGTGTATTTTTGGAAGTGGGCTTTATGTTGTTGGGCCTGTCCATGTGGCTGGTGGCCATTTTGAAGCCTAGGCCTGCAAGCTTGTCTGGCCCTGTCTGCCAACAGGCCTGCGTTCATCCAGTAGGCTCAGAGCAGGGAGCCACAGCTTTACTAATCAAGTGTTTCTGTGTGATCTGTTGAATTTAGACATCATTTAGGGCATGGATGGCATTGGATTGAGTTGGGAATTGTGTTTTTTAGGGTGGGTTTTCTGATTTTGGGCCTGGCCATGTGGCTTGTGGCCATTTTGAAGCCTAGGCCTTCAAGCTTGTCTGGCCTTGTCTGCCAACAGGCCTGCTTTCATACAGTAGGCTCAGAGCAGGTAGCCACAGCTTCATTAATCATGTGGTTCTGTGTGGTCTGTTGGATTTAGACATTATTTAGGGCATGGATGGCATTGGATTGAGTTGAGAAATGTGTTTTTTGGGGGGTGGGCTTTCAGTTGTTGGGCCGGGCCATGTGGCTGGTGGCCATTTTGAAGCCTAGGCCTGCAAGCTTGTCTAGCCTTGTCTGCCAACAGGCCTGCGTTCATTCAGTAGGCTTAGAGCAGGTAGCCACAGCTTTATTAATCAAGTGTTTCTGTGTGGTCTGTTGAATTTAGACATCTTTTAAGCCATGGATGGCATTGGATTGAGTTGGGAAATGTGTTTTTTTGGGGGTGGGCTTTCTGTTGTTGGGCCTGGCCATGTGACTGGTGGCCATTTTGAAGCCTCAGCCTGCATGCTTGTCTGGCCTTGTCTGCCAAAAGTCCTGCTTTCATCCAGTAGGCTCAGAGCAGGTAGCCACAGCTTTATTAATCACATTTTTCTGTGTGGTTTGTTGAATTTAAGACTTCATTTAGGGCATGGATGGCATTGGATTGAGTTGAGAAATGTATGTTTTGGGGTGGGCTTTCTGTTGTTGGGCCTGGCCATGTGGCTGGTGGCCATTTGAGAGCATAGGCCTGCAATCTTGTCTGGCCTTGTCTGCCAACAGGCCTGCTTTCACCCAGTAGGCTCAGAGCAGGTAAGCCACAGCTTTATTAATCAAGTTTTTCTTTGTGGTCTGTTGAATTTAGAGATAATTTAGGGCATGGATGGCATTGGATTGAGTTGAGAAATGTGTTTTTTGGGGTGTGGGCTTTCAGTTGTTGGGCCTGGCCATGTGGCTGGTGGCCATTTTGAAGCCTAGGCCTGCAAGCTTGTCTCGCCTTGTCTGCCAACAGGCCTGCTTTCATCAAGTAGGCTCAGAGCAGGGAGCCACAGCTTTACTAATCAAGTGTTTCTGTGTGGTCTGTTGAATTTAGACATCATTTAGGCCATGG
Organism: Lissotriton helveticus; assembly: GCF_964261635.1. Classification (NCBI taxonomy): domain Eukaryota; kingdom Metazoa; phylum Chordata; class Amphibia; order Caudata; family Salamandridae; genus Lissotriton; species Lissotriton helveticus. Next base: position 996,154,322 of record NC_136072.1, read on the forward strand.
ATGGCATTGGATTGAGTTGGGAAGTGTGTTTTTTTGGGGCGGGCTTTCTGATGTTGGGCCTGGCCATGTGGCTGGTGGCCATTTTGAAGCCTAGGCCTGCAAGCTTGTCTGGCCTTGTCTACTAACAGGCCTGCTTTCATACAGTAGGCTCAGACCAGGTAGCCACAGCTTTATTAATCAAGTGTTTCTGTGTTGTCTGTTGAATTTAGACATCTTTCAAGCCATGGATGGCATTGGATTGAGTTGGGAAATGTGTTTTTTGGGGGTGGGCTTTCTGTTGTTGGGCCTGGCCATGTGGCTTGTGGCCATTTTGAAGCCTAGCCCTTCAAGCTTGTCTGGCCTTGTCTGCCAACAGGCCTGCTTTCATACAGTAGGCTCAGAGCAGGTAGCCACAGCTTCATTAATCATGTGTTTCTGTGTGGTCTGTTGGATTTAGATATCATTTAGGGCATGGATGGCATTGGATTGAGTTGAGAAATGTGTTTTTGGGGGGTGGACTTTCAGTTGTTGGGCCTGGCCATGTGGCTGGTGGACATTTTGAAGCCTAGGCCTGCAAGCTTGTCTCGCCTTGTCTGCCAACAGGCCTGCTTTCATCAAGTAGGCTCAGAGCAGGGAGAAACAGCTTTACTAATCAAGTGTTTCTGTGTGGTCTGTTGAATTTAGACATCATTTAGGCTATGGATGGCATTGGATTGAGTTGGGAAGTGTGTTTTTTTGGGGCGGGCTTTCTGATGTTGGGCCTGGCCATGTGGCTGGTGGCCATTTTGAAGCCTAGGCCTGCAAGCTTGTCTGGCCTTGTCTACTAACAGGCCTGCTTTCATACAGTAGGCTCAGACCAGGTAGCCACAGCTTTATTAATCAAGTGTTTCTGTGTGGTCTGTTGAATTTAGACATCTTTTAAGCCATGGATGGCATTGGATTGAGTTGGGAAATGTGTTTTTTTGGGGGTGGGCTTTCTGTTGTTGGGCCTGGCCATGTGGCTTGTGGCCATTTTGAAGCCTAGGCCTTCAAGCTTGTCTGGCCTTGTCTACCAACAGGCCTGCTTTCATACAGTAGGTTCAGAGCAGGTAGCCACAGCTTTATTAATCAAGTGTTTCTGTGTGGTCTGTTGAATTTAGACATCATTTAGGGCATGGATGGCATTGGATTGAGTTGGGAAATGTGTTTTTTGGGGGTGGGCTTTTTGCTGTTGGGCCTGGCGATGTGGCTGGTGGCCATTTCGAAGCCTGGGACTGCAAGCTTGTCTGGCCTTGTCTGCCAATGGGCCTGATTTCATCCAGTAGGCTCAGAGCAGGTAGCCACTGCTTTATAAATCAAGTGTTTCTGTGTGGTCTGTTGAATTTTGAGATCATTTAGGGCATGCATGGCATTGGATTGAGTTGGGAGATGTGTTTTTTTGGGGTGGGCTTTCTGATGTTGGGCCTGGACATGTGGCTTGTGGCCATTTTGAAGCCTAGGCCTGCAAGCTTGTCTGGCCTTGTCTGCCAACAGGCCTGCTTTCATACAGTAGGCTCAGAGCAGGTAGCCAGAGCTTTATTAATCAAGTGTTTATGTGTGGTATGTTGAATCTAGACATCATTTAGGGCATGGATGGCATTGGGTTGAGTTGGGAAATTTGTTTTTTGGGGGTGGGCTTTTTGCTGTTGGGCCTGGCGATGTGGCGGGTGGCCATTTTGAAGAAGCCTAGGCCTGCAAGCTTGTCTAGCTTTGTCTGCCAACAGGCCTGCTTTCATCCAGTAGGCTCAGAGCAGGTAGCCACAGCTTTATTAATCAAGTGTTTCTGTGTGGTCTGTTGAATTTAGACATCATTTAGGCCGTGGATGTCATTTAATTGAGTTGGGAAATTTGTTTTTATGGGGGTGGGCTTTCTGTTGTTGGGCCTGGCCATGTGGCTGGGGGCCATTAAAGAGCATAGGCCTGCAATCTTGTCTGGCCTTGTCTACCAACAGGCCTGCTTTCACCGAGTAGTTTCAGAGCAGGTAGCCACAGCTTTATTATTCAAGTTTTTCTGTGTGGTCTGTTGGATTTAGACATCATTTAGGGCATGGATGGCATTGGATTGAGTTGAGAAATGTGTTTTTGGGGGGTGGGCTCTCTGTTGTTGGGCCTGGCCATGTGGCTGGTGGCCATTTTGAAGCCTAGGCCTGCAAGCTTTTCTAGCCTTGTCTGCCAACAGGCCTGCTTTCATCCAGTAGGATCAGAGCAGGCAGCCACAGCTTTACTAATCAAATGTTTCTGTGTGGTCTGTTGAATTTAGACATCATTTAGGGCATGGATGGCATTGGATTGAGTTGGGAATTGTGTTTTTTAGGGTGGGTTTTCTGATTTTGGGCCTGGCCATGTGGCTTGTGGCCATTTTGAAGCCTAGGCCTTCAAGCTTGTCTGGCCTTGTCTGCCAACAGGCCTGCTTTCATACAGTAGGCTCAGAGCAGGTAGCCACAGCTTCATTAATCATGTGGTTCTGTGTGGTCTGTTGGATTTAGACATCATTTAGGGCATGGATGGCATTGGATTGAGTTGAGAAATGTGTTTTTTGGGGGGTGGGCTTTCAGTTGTTGGGCCTGGCCATGTGGCTGGTGGCCATTTTGAAGCCTAGGCCTGCAAGCTTGTCTAGCCTTGTCTGCCAACAGGCCTGCGTTCATTCAGTAGGCTTAGAGCAGGTAGCCACAGCTTCATTAATCAAGTGTTTCTGTGTGGTCTATTGAATTTAGACATCTTTTAAGCCATGGATGGCATTGGATTGAGTTGGGAAATGTGTTTTTTTGGGGGTGGGCTTTCTGTTGTTGGGCCTGGCCATGTGACTGGTGGCCATTTTGAAGCCTAGGCCTGCATGCTTGTCTGGCCTTGTCTGCCAAAAGTCCTGCTTTCATCCAGTAGGCTCAGAGCAGGTAGCCACAGCTTTATTAATCACATTTTTCTGTGTGGTTTGTTGAATTTAGACTTCATTTAGGGCATGGATGGCATTGGATTGAGTTGAGAAATGTATGTTTTGGGGTGGGCTTTCTGTTGTTGGGCCTGGCCATGTGGCTGGTGGCCATTTGAGAGTATAGGCCTGCAATCTTGTCTGGCCTTGTCTGCCAACAGGCCTGCTTTCACCCAGTAGGCTGAGAGCAGGTAGCCACAGCTTTATTAATCAAGTTTTTCTGTGTGGTCTGTTGAGTTTAGAGATAATTTAGGGCATGGATGGCATTGGATTGAGTTGGGAAATGTGTTTTTTTGGAAGTGGGCTTTATGTTGTTGGGCCTGTCCATGTGGCTGGGGGCCATTTTGAAGCCTAGGCCTGCAAGCTTGTCTGACCTTGTCTGCCAACAGGCCTGCGTTCATCCAGTAGGCTCAGAGCAGGGAGCCACAGCTTTATTAATCAAGTGTTTCTGTGTGGTCTGTTGAATTTAGACATCATTTAGGTCATGGATGGCATTGAATTGAGTTGGGAAGTGTATTTTTTGGGGGCGGGCTTTCTGATGTTGGGCCTGGCCATGTGGCTGGTGGCCATTTTGAAGCCTAGGCCTGCAAGCTTGTCTGGCCTTGCCTACCAACAGGCCTGCTTTCATACAGTAGGCTCAGAGCAGGTAGCCACAGCTTGATTAATCAAGTGTTTCTGTGTGGTCTGTTGAATTTAGACATCATTTAGGTCATGGATGGCATTGAATTGAGTTGGGAAGTGTATTTTTTTGGGGCGGGCTTTCTGATGTTGGGCCTGGCCATGTGGCTGGTGGCCATTTTGAAGCCTAGGCCTGCAAGCTTGTCTGGCCTTGCCTACCAACAGGCCTGCTTTCATACAGTAGGCTCAGAGCAGGTAGCCACAGCTTGATTAATCAAGTGTTTCTGTGTGGTCTGTTGAATTTAGACATCATTTAGGCCATGGATGGCATTGGATTGAGTTGGGAAGTGTGTTTTTTTGGGGTGGGCTTTCTGATGTTGAGCTTGGCCATGTGGCTTGTGGCCATTTTGAAGCCTAGGCCTGCAAGCTTGTCTCCCCTTGTCTGCCAACAGGCCTGCTTTCATCCAGTAGGCTCGGAGCAGGTGGCCACAGCTTTATTAATCAAGTATTTCTGTGTGGTCTGTTGAATTTAGACATCATTTAGGGCATGGATGGCAATGGATTGAGTTGGGAAATGTGTTTTTTTGGAAGTGGGCTTTATGTTGTTGGGCCTGTCCATGTGGCTGGTGGCCATTTTGAAGCCTAGGCCTGCAAGCTTGTCTGGCCCTGTCTGCCAACAGGCCTGCGTTCATCCAGTAGGCTCAGAGCAGGGAGCCACAGCTTTACTAATCAAGTGTTTCTGTGTGGTCTGTTGAATTTAGACATCATTTAGGGCATGGATGGCATTGGATTGAGTTGGGAATTGTGTTTTGTAGGGTGGGTTTTCTGATTTTGGGCCTGGCCATGTGGCTTGTGGCCATTTTGAAGCCTAGGCCTTCAAGCTTGTCTGGCCTTGTCTGCCAACAGGCCTGCTTTCATACAGTAGGCTCAGAGCAGGTAGCCACAGCTTCATTAATCATGTGGTTCTGTGTGGTCTGTTGGATTTAGACATCATTTAGGGCATGGATGGCATTGGATTGAGTTGAGAAATGTGTTTTTTGGGGGGTGGGCTTTCAGTTGTTGGGCCTGGCCATGTGGCTGGTGGCCATTTTGAAGCCTAGGCCTGCAAGCTTGTCTAGCCTTGTCTGCCAACAGGCCTGCGTTCATTCAGTAGGCTTAGAGCAGGTAGCCACAGCTTTATTAATCAAGTGTTTATGTGTGGTCTGTTGAATTTAGACATCTTTTAAGCCATGGATAGCATTGGATTGAGTTGGGAAATGTGTTTTTTTGGGGGTGGGCTTTCTGTTGTTGGGCCTGGCCATGTGACTGGTGGCCATTTTGAAGCCTAGGCCTGCATGCTTGTCTGGCCTTGTCTGCCAAAAGTCCTGCTTTCATCCAGTAGGCTCAGAGCAGGTAGCCACAGCTTTATTAATCACATTTTTCTGTGTGGTTTGTTGAATTTAGACTTCATTTAGGGCATGGATGGCATTGGATTGAGTTGAGAAATGTATGTTTTGGGGTGGGCTTTCTGTTGTTGGGCCAGGCCATGTGGCTGGTGGCCATTTGAGAGCATAGGCCTGCAATCTTGTCTGGCCTTGTCTGCCAACAGGCCTGCTTTCACCCAGTAGGCTCAGAGCTGGTAAGCCACAGCTTTATTAATCAAGTTTTTCTGTGTGGTCTGTTGAATTTAGAGATAATTTAGGGCATGGATGGCATTGGATTGAGTTGAGAAATGTGTTTTTTGGGGTGTGGGCTTTCAGTTGTTGGGCCTGGCCATGTGGCTGGTGGACATTTTGAAGCCTAGGCCTGCAAGCTTGTCTCGCCTTGTCTGCCAACAGGCCTGCTTTCATCAAGTAGGCTCAGAGCAGGGAGAAACAGCTTTACTAATCAAGTGTTTCTGTGTGGTCTGTTGAATTTAGACATCATTTAGGCTATGGATGGCATTGGATTGAGTTGGGAAGTGTGTTTTTTTGGGGCGGGCTTTCTGATGTTGGGCCTGGCCATGTGGCTGGTGGCCATTTTGAAGCCTAGGCCTGCAAGCTTGTCTGGCCTTGTCTACTAACAGGCCTGCTTTCATACAGTAGGCTCAGACCAGGTAGCCACAGCTTTATTAATCAAGTGTTTCTGTGTGGTCTGTTGAATTTAGACATCTTTTAAGCCATGGATGGCATTGGATTGAGTTGGGAAATGTGTTTTTTTGGGGGTGGGCTTTCTGTTGTTGGGCCTGGCCATGTGGCTTGTGGCCATTTTGAAGCCTAGGCCTTCAAGCTTGTCTGGCCTTGTCTACCAACAGGCCTGCTTTCATACAGTAGGCTCAGAGCAGGTAGCCACAGCTTTATTAATCAAGTGTTTCTGTGTGGTCTGTTGAATTTAGACATCATTTAGGGCATGGATGGCATTGGATTGAGTTGGGAAATGTGTTTTTTGGGGGTGGGCTTTTTGCTGTTGGGCCTGGCGATGTGGCTGGTGGCCATTTCGAAGCCTGGGACTGCAAGCTTGTCTGGCCTTGTCTGCCAATGGGCCTGATTTCATCCAGTAGGCTCAGAGCAGGTAGCCACTGCTTTATAAATCAAGTGTTTCTGTGTGGTCTGTTGAATTTTGAGATCATTTAGGGCATGCATGGCATTGGATTGAGTTGGGAGATGTGTTTTTTTGGGGTGGGCTTTCTGATGTTGGGCCTGGACATGTGGCTTGTGGCCATTTTGAAGCCTAGGCCTGCAAGCTTGTCTGGCCTTGTCTGCCAACAGGCCTGCTTTCATACAGTAGGCTCAGAGCAGGTAGCCAGAGCTTTATTAATCAAGTGTTTATGTGTGGTATGTTGAATCTAGACATCATTTAGGGCATGGATGGCATTGGGTTGTGTTGGGAAATTTGTTTTTTGGGGGTGGGCTTTTTGCTGTTGGGCCTGGCGATGTGGCGGGTGGCCATTTTGAAGAAGCCTAGGCCTGCAAGCTTGTCTAGCTTTGTCTGCCAACAGGCCTGCTTTCATCCAGTAGGCTCAGAGCAGGTAGCCACAGCTTTATTAATCAAGTGTTTCTGTGTGGTCTGTTGAATTTAGACATCATTTAGGCCGTGGATGTCATTTAATTGAGTTGGGAAATTTGTTTTTATGGGGGTGGGCTTTCTGTTGTTGGGCCTGGCCATGTGGCTGGGGGCCATTAAAGAGCATAGGCCTGCAATCTTGTCTGGCCTTGTCTACCAACAGGCCTGCTTTCACCGAGTAGTTTCAGAGCAGGTAGCCACAGCTTTATTATTCAAGTTTTTCTGTGTGGTCTGTTGGATTTAGACATCATTTAGGGCATGGATGGCATTGGATTGAGTTGAGAAATGTGTTTTTGGGGGGTGGGCTCTCTGTTGTTGGGCCTGGCCATGTGGCTGGTGGCCATTTTGAAGCCTAGGCCTGCAAGCTTTTCTAGCCTTGTCTGCCAACAGGCCTGCTTTCATCCAGTAGGATCAGAGCAGGCAGCCACAGCTTTACTAATCAAATGTTTCTGTGTGGTCTGTTGAATTTAGACATCATTTAGGGCATGGATGGCATTGGATTGAGTTGGGAATTGTGTTTTTTAGGGTGGGTTTTCTGATTTTGGGCCTGGCCATGTGGCTTGTGGCCATTTTGAAGCCTAGGCCTTCAAGCTTGTCTGGCCTTGTCTGCCAACAGGCCTGCTTTCATATAGTAGGCTCAGAGCAGGTAGCCACAGCTTCATTAATCATGTGGTTCTGTGTGGTCTGTTGGATTTAGACATCATTTAGGGCATGGATGGCATTGGATTGAGTTGAGAAATGTGTTTTTTGGGGGGTGGGCTTTCAGTTGTTGGGCCTGGCCATGTGGCTGGTGGCCATTTTGAAGCCTAGGCCTGCAAGCTTGTCTAGCCTTGTCTGCCAACAGGCCTGCGTTCATTCAGTAGGCTTAGAGCAGGTAGCCACAGCTTTATTAATCAAGTGTTTCTGTGTGGTCTGTTGAATTTAGACATCTTTTAAGCCATGGATGGCATTGAATTGAGTTGGGAAATGTGTTTTTTTGGGGGTGGGCTTTCTGTTGTTGGGCCTGGCCATGTGACTGGTGGCCATTTTGAAGCCTAGGCCTGCATGCTTGTCTGGCCTTGTCTGCCAAAAGTCCTGCTTTCATCCAGTAGGCTCAGAGCAGGTAGCCACAGCTTTATTAATCACATTTTTCTGTGTGGTTTGTTGAATTTAGACTTCATTTAGGGCATGGATGGCATTGGATTGAGTTGAGAAATGTATGTTTTGGGGTGGGCTTTCTGTTGTTGGGCCAGGCCATGTGGCTGGTGGCCATTTGAGAGCATAGGTCTGCAATCTTGTCTGGCCTTGTCTGCCAACAGGCCTGCTTTCACCCAGTAGGCTCAGAGCTGGTAAGCCACAGCTATATTAATCAAGTTTTTCTGTGTGGTCTGTTGAATTTAGAGATAATTTAGGGCATGGATGGCATTGGATTGAGTTGAGAAATGTGTTTTTTGGGGTGTGGGCTTTCAGTTGTTGGGCCTGGCCATGTGGCTGGTGGACATTTTGAAGCCTAGGCCTGCAAGCTTGTCTCGCCTTGTCTGCCAACAGGCCTGCTTTCATCAAGTAGGCTCAGAGCAGGGAGAAACAGCTTTACTAATCAAGTGTTTCTGTGTGGTCTGTTGAATTTAGACATCATTTAGGCTATGGATGGCATTGGATTGAGTTGGGAAGTGTGTTTTTTTGGGGCGGGCTTTCTGATGTTGGGCCTGGCCATGTGGCTGGTGGCCATTTTGAAGCCTAGGCTTGCAAGCTTGTCTAGCCTTGTCTACTAACAGGCCTGCTTTCATACAGTAGGCTCAGACCAGGTAGCCACAGCTTTATTAATCAAGTGTTTCTGTGTGGTCTGTTGAATTTAGACATCTTTTAAGCCATGGATGGCATTGGATTGAGTTGGGAAATGTGTTTTTTTGGGGGTGGGCTTTCTGTTGTTGGGCCTGGCCATGTGGCTTGTGGCCATTTTGAAGCCTAGGCCTTCAAGCTTGTCTGGCCTTGTCTACCAACAGGCCTGCTTTCATACAGTAGGCTCAGAGCAGGTAGCCAGAGCTTTATTAATCAAGTGTTTCTGTGTGGTATGTTGAATCTAGACATCATTTAGGGCATGGATGGCATTGGGTTGAGTTGGGAAATTTGTTTTTTGGGGGTGGGCTTTTTGCTGTTGGGCCTGGCGATGTGGCGGGTGGCCATTTTGAAGAAGCCTAGGCCTGCAAGCTTGTCTAGCTTTGTCTGCCAACAGGCCTGCTTTCATCCAGTAGGCTCAGAGCAGGTAGCCACAGCTTTATTAATCAAGTGTTTCTGTGTGGTCTGTTGAATTTAGACATCATTTAGGCCGTGGATGTCTTTTAATTGAGTTGGGAAATTTGTTTTTTTGGGGGTGGGCTTTCTGTTGTTGGGCCTGGCCATGTGGCTGGGGGCCATTAAAGAGCATAGGCCTGCAATCTTGTCTGGCCTTGTCTACCAACAGGCCTGCTTTCACCGAGTAGTTTCAGAGCAGGTAGCCACAGCTTTATTATTCAAGTTTTTCTGTGTGGTCTGTTGGATTTAGACATCATTTAGGGCATGGATGGCATTGGATTGAGTTGAGAAATGTGTTTTTGGGGGGTGGGCTCTCTGTTGTTGGGCCTGGCCATGTGGCTGGTGGCCATTTTGAAGCCTAGGCCTGCAAGCTTTTCTAGCCTTGTCTGCCAACAGGCCTGCTTTCATCCAGTAGGATCAGAGCAGGCAGCCACAGCTTTACTAATCAAATGTTTCTGTGTGGTCTGTTGAATTTAGACATCATTTAGGGCATGGATGGCATTGGATTGAGTTGGGAATTGTGTTTTTTAGGGTGGGTTTTCTGATTTTAGGCCTGGCCATGTGGCTTGTGGTCATTTTGAAGCCTAGGCCTTCAAGCTTGTCTGGCCTTGTCTGCCAACAGGCCTGCTTTCATACAGTAGGCTCAGAGCAGGTAGCCACAGCTTCATTAATCATGTGGTTCTGTGTGGTCTGTTGGATTTAGACATCATTTAGGGCATGGATGGCATTGGATTGAGTTGGGAAATGTGTTTTTTTGGGGGTGGGCTTTCTGTTGTTGGGCCTGGCCATGTGACTGGTGGCCATTTTGAAGCCTAGGCCTGCATGCTTGTCTGGCCTTGTCTGCCAAAAGTCCTGCTTTCATCCAGTAGGCTCAGAGCAGGTAGCCACAGCTTTATTAATCACATTTTTCTGTGTGGTTTGTTGAATTTAGACTTCATTTAGGGCATGGATGGCATTGGATTGAGTTGAGAAATGTATGTTTTGGGGTGGGCTTTCTGTTGTTGGGCCAGGCCATGTGGCTGGTGGCCATTTGAGAGCATAGGCCTGCAATCTTGTCTGGCCTTGTCTGCCAACAGGCCTGCTTTCACCCAGTAGGCTCAGAGCTGGTAAGCCACAGCTTTATTAATCAAGTTTTTCTGTGTGGTCTGGTGAATTTAGAGATAATTTAGGGCATGGATGGCATTGGATTGAGTTGAGAAATGTGTTTTTTGGGGTGTGGGCTTTCAGTTGTTGGGCCTGGCCATGTGGCTGGTGGACATTTTGAAGCCTAGGCCTGCAAGCTTGTCTCGCCTTGTCTGCCAACAGGCCTGCTTTCATCAAGTAGGCTCAGAGCAGGGAGAAACAGCTTTACTAATCAAGTGTTTCTGTGTGGTCTGTTGAATTTAGACATCATTTAGGCTATGGATGGCATTGGATTGAGTTGGGAAGTGTGTTTTTTTGGGGCGGGCTTTCTGATGTTGGGCCTGGCCATGTGGCTGGTGGCCATTTTGAAGCCTAGGCCTGCAAGCTTGTCTGGCCTTGTCTACTAACAGGCCTGCTTTCATACAGTAGGCTCAGACCAGGTAGCCACAGCTTTATTAATCAAGTGTTTCTGTGTGGTCTGTTGAATTTAGACATCTTTTAAGCCATGGATGGCATTGGATTGAGTTGGGAAATGTGTTGTTTTGGGGGTGGGCTTTCTGTTGTTGGGCCTGGCCATGTGGCTTGTGGCCATTTTGAAGCCTAGGCCTTCAAGCTTGTCTGGCCTTGTCTACCAACAGGCCTGCTTTCATACAGTAGGCTCAGAGCAGGTAGCCACAGCTTTATTAATCAAGTGTTTCTGTGTGGTCTGTTGAATTTAGACATCATTTAGGGCATGGATGGCATTGGATTGAGTTGGGAAATGTGTTTTTTGGGGGTGGGCTTTTTGCTGTTGGGCCTGGCGATGTGGCTGGTGGCCATTTCGAAGCCTGGGACTGCAAGCTTGTCTGGCCTTGTCTGCCAAAAGTCCTGCGTTCATCCAGTAAGCTCAGAGCAGGTAGCCACAGCTTTATTAATCACATTTTTCTGTGTTGTTTGTTGAATTTAGACTTCATTTAGGGCATGGATGGCATTGGATTGAGTTGGGAATTGTGTTTTTTTAGGGTGGGTTTTCTGATTTTGGGCCTGGCCATGTGGCTTGTGGCCATTTTGAAGCCTGGGCCTGCAAGCATGTCTAGCCTTTTCTGCCAACAGGCCTGCTTTCATTCAGTAAGCTTAGAGCAGGTAGCCACAGCTTTATTAATCAAGTGTTTCTGTGTGGTCTGTTGAATTTAGACATCATTTAGGGCATGGATGGCATTGGATTGAGTTGAGAAATGTATGTTTTTGGGGTGGGCTTTCTGTTGTTGGGCCTGGCCATGTGGCTGGTGGCCATTTAAGATTATAGGCCTGCAATCTTGTCTGGCCTTGTCTGCCAACAGGCCTGCGTTCATCCAGTAGGCTCAGAGCAGGGAGCCACAGCTTTATTAATCAAGTGTTTCTGTGTGGTCTGTTGAATTTAGACATCATTTAGGCCATGGATGGCATTGGATTGAGTTGGGAAGTGTGTTTTTATGGGGCGGGCTTTCTGATGTTGGGCCTGGCCATGTGGCTGGTGGCCATTTTGAAGCCTAGGCCTGCAAGCTTGTCTGGCCTTGTCTGCCAACAGGCCTGCTTTCATACAGTAGGCTCAGAGCAGGTAACCAGAGCTTTATTAATCAAGTGTTTCTGTGTGGTATGTTGAATCTAGACATCATTTAGGGCATGGATGGCATTGGGTTGAGTTGGGAAATGTGTTTTTTGGGGGTGGGCTTTTTGCTGTTGGGCCTGGCGATGTGGCGGGTGGCCATTTTGAAGAAGCCTAGGCCTGCAAGCTTGTCTAGCTTTGTCTGCCAACAGGCCTGCTTTCATCCAGTAGGCTCAGAGCAGGTAGCCACAGCTTTATTAATCAAGTGTTTCTGTGTGGTCTGTTGAATTTAGACATCATTTAGGCCGTGGATGTCATTTAATTGAGTTGGGAAATTTGTTTTTTTGGGGGTGGGCTTTCTGTTGTTGGGCCTGGCCATGTGGCTGGGGGCCATTAAAGAGCATAGGCCTGCAATCTTGTCTGGCCTTGTCTACCAACAGGCCTGCTTTCACCGAGTAGTTTCAGAGCAGGTAGCCACAGCTTTATTATTCAAGTTTTTCTGTGTGGTCTGTTGGATTTAGACATCATTTAGGGCATGGATGGCATTGGATTGAGTTGAGAAATGTGTTTTTGGGGGGTGGGCTCTCTGTTGTTGGGCCTGGCCATGTGGCTGGTGGCCATTTTGAAGCCTAGGCCTGCAAGCTTTTCTAGCCTTGTCTGCCAACAGGCCTGCTTTCATCCAGTAGGATCAGAGCAGGTAGCCACAGCTTTATTAATCAAGTGTTTCTGAGTGGTCTGTTTTATTTAGACATCATTTAGGGCATGGATGGCATTGGATTGAGTTGGGAAGTGTGTTTTTTTAGGGTGGGTTTTCTGATTTTGGGCCTGGCCATGTGGCTTGTGGCCATTTTGAAGCCTAGGCCTGCAAGCTTGTCTAGCCTTCTCTGCCAACAGGCCTGCTTTCATTCAGTAAGCTTAGAGCAGGTAGCCACAGCTTTATTAATCAAGTGTTTCTGTGTGGTCTGTTGAATTTAGACATATTTTAAGCCATGGATGGCATTGGATTGAGTTGGGAAATGTGTTTTTTGGGGGGTGGACTTTCAGTTGTTGGGCCTGGCCATGTGGCTGGTGGCCATTTTGAAGCCTAGGCCTGCAAGCTTGTCTAGCCTTGTCTGCCAACAGGCCTGCTTTCATTCAGTAAGCTTAGAGCAGGGAGCCACAGCTTTACTAATCAAGTGTTTCTGTGTGGTCTGTTGAATTTAGACATCATTTAGGGCATGGATGGCATTGGATTGAGTTGAGAAATGTGTTTTTTGGGGGGTGGACTTTCAGTTGTTTGGCCTGGCCATGTGGCTGGGGGCCATTTTGAAGCCTAGGCCTGCAAGCTTGTCTGGCCTTGTCTACCAACAGGCCTGCTTTCATACAGTAGGCTCAGACCAGGTAGCCACATATTTCTTAATCAAGTGTTTCTGTGTGGTCTGTTGAATTTAGACATCATTTAGGGCATGGATGGCATTGGATTGAGTTGGGAATTGTGTTTTTTTAGGGTGGGTTTTCTGATTTTGGGCCTGGCCATGTGGCTTGTGGCCATTTTGAAGCCTAGGCCTGCAAGCTTGTCTAGCCTTGTCTGCCAACAGGCCTGCCATCATTCAGTAAGCTGAGAGCAGGGAGCCACAGCTTTACTAATCAAGTGTTTCTGTGTGGTCTGTTGAATTTAGACATCATTTAGGGCATGGATGTCATTGGATTGAGTTGAGAAATGTATGTTTTTGGGGTGGGCTTTCTGTTGTTGGGCCTGGCCATGTGGCTGGTGGCCATTTAAGAGCATAGGCCTGCAATCTTGTCTGGCCTTGTCTGCCAACAGGCCTGCGTTCATCCAGTAGGCTCAGAGCAGGTAGCCACAGATTTATTAATCAAGTGTTTCTGTGTGGTCTGTTGAATTTAGACATCATTTAGGGCATGGATGGCATTGGATTGAGTTGGGAATTGTGTTTTTTTAGGGTGGGTTTTCTGATTTTGGGCCTGGCCATGTGGCTTGTGGCCATTTTGAAGCCTAGGCCTGCAAGCTTGTCTAGCCTTTTCTGCCAACAGGCCTGCTTTCATTCAGTAAGCTTAGAGCAGGTAGCCACAGCTTTATTAATCAAGTGTTTCTGTGTGGTCTGTTGAATTTAGACATATTTTAAGCCATGGATGGCATTGGATTGAGTTGGGAAATGTGTTTTTTGGGGGGTGGACTTTCAGTTGTTGGGCCTGGCCATGTGGCTGGTGGCCATTTTGAAGCCTAGGCCTGCAAGCTTGTCTAGCCTTGTCTGCCAACAGGCCTGCCATCATTCAGTAAGCTTAGAGCAGGGAGCCACAGCTTTACTAATCAAGTGTTTCTGTGTGGTCTGTTGAATTTAGACATCATTTAGGGCATGGATGGCATTGGATTGAGTTGAGAAATGTATGTTTTTGGGGTGGGCTTTCTGTTGTTGGGCCTGGCCATGTGGCTGGTGGCCATTTAAGAGCATAGGCCTGCAATCTTGTCTGGCCTTGTCTGCCAACAGGCCTGCGTTCATCCAGTAGGCTCAGAGCAGGGAGCCACAGCTTTACTAATCAAGTGTTTCTGTGTGGTCTGTTGAATTTAGACATCATTTAGGCCATGGATGGCATTGGATTGAGTTGGGAAGTGTGTTTTTTTGGGGCGGGCTTTCTGATGTTGGGCCTGGCCATGTGCCTGGTGGCCATTTTGAAGCCTAGGCCTGCAAGCTTGTCTGGCCTTGTCTACCAACAGGCCTGCTTTCATACAGTAGGCCCAGACCAGGTAGCCACAGATTTATTAATCAAGTGTTTCTGTGTGGTCTGTTGAATTTAGACATCATTTAGGGCATGGATGGCATTGGATTGAGTTGGGAAACGTGTTTTTTTAGGGTGGGTTTTCTGATTTTGGGCCTGGCCATGTGGCTTGTGGCCATTTTGAAGCCTAGGCCTGCAAGCTTGTCTAGCCTTTTCTGCCAACAGGCCTGCTTTCATTCAGTAAGCTTAGAGCAGGTAGCCACAGCTTTATTAATCAAGTGTTTCTGTGTGGTCTGTTGAATTTAGACATATTTTAAGCCATGGATGGCATTGGATTGAGTTGGGAAATGTGTTTTTTGGGGGGTGGACTTTCAGTTGTTGGGCCTGGCCATATGGCTGGTGGCCATTTTGAAGCCTAGGCCTGCAAGCTTGTCTAGCCTTGTCTGCCAACAGGCCTGCTTTCATTCAGTAAGCTTAGAGCAGGGAGCCACAGCTTTACTAATCAAGTGTTTCTGTGTGGTCTGTTGAATTTAGACATCATTTAGGGCATGGATGGCATTGGATTGAGTTGAGAAATATATGTTTTTGGGGTGGGCTTTCTGTTGTTGGGCCTGGCCATGTGGCTGGTGGCCATTTAAGAGCATAGGCCTGCAATCTTGTCTGGCCTTGTCTGCCAACAGGCCTGCGTTCATCCAGTAGGCTCAGAGCAGGGAGCCACAGCTTTATTAATCAAGTGTTTCTGTGTGGTCTGTTGAATTTAGACATCATTTAGGCCATGGATGGCATTGGATTGAGTTGGGAAGTGTGTTTTTATGGGGCGGGCTTTCTGATGTTGGGCCTGGCCATGTGGCTGGTGGCCATTTTGAAGCCTAGGCCTGCAAGCTTGTCTGGCCTTGTCTACCAACAGGCCTGCTTTCATACAGTAGGCTCAGACCAGGTAGCCACAGATTTATTAATCAAGTGTTTCTGTGTGGTCTGTTGAATTTAGACATCATTTAGGGCATGGATGGCATTGGATTGAGTTGGGAATTGTGTTTTTTTAGGGTGGGTTTTCTGATTTTGGGCCTGGCCATGTGGCTTGTGGCCATTTTGAAGCCTAGGCCTGCAAGCTTGTCTAGCCTTTTCTGCCAACAGGCCTGCTTTCATTCAGTAAGCTTAGAGCAGGTAGCCACAGCTTTATTAATCAAGTGTTTCTGTGTGGTCTGTTGAATTTAGACATATTTTAAGCCATGGATGGCATTGGATTGAGTTGGGAAATGTGTTTTTTGGGGGGTGGACTTTCAGTTGTTGGGCCTGGCCATGTGGCTGGTGGCCATTTTGAAGCCTAGGCCTGCAAGCTTGTCTAGCCTTGTCTGCCAACAGGCCTGCTTTCATTCAGTAAGCTTAGAGCAGGGAGCCACAGCTTTACTAATCAAGTGTTTCTGTGTGGTCTGTTAAATTTAGACATCATTTAGGGCATGGATGGCATTGGATTGAGTTGAGAAATGTGTTTTTTGGGGGTCGACTTTCAGTTGTTGGGCCTGGCCATGTGGCTGGTGGCCATTTTGAAGCCTAGGCCTGCAAGCTTGTCTAGCCTTGTCTGCCAACAGGCCTGCTTTCATTCAGTAAGCTTAGAGCAGGTAGCCACAGCTTTATTAATCAAGTGTTTCTGTGTGGTCTGTTGAATTTAGACATATTTTAAGCCATGGATGGCATTGGATTGAGTTGGGAAATGTGTTTTTTTGGGGGTGGGCTTTCTGTTGTTGGGCCTGGCCATGTGGCTGGTGGCCATTTTGAAGCCTAGGCCTGCATGCTTGTCTGGCCTTGTCTCCCAAAAGTCCTGCTTTCGTCCAGTAGGCTCAGAGCAGGTAGCCACAGCTTTATTAATCAAATGTTTCTGTGTGGTTTGTTGAATTTAGACATCATTTAGGGCATGGATGGCATTGGATTGAGTTGAGAAATGTATGTTTTGGGGTGGGCTTTCTGTTGTTGGGCCTGGCCATGTGGCTGGTGGCCATTTGAGAGTATAGGCCTGCAATCTTGTCTGGCCTTGTCTGCCAACAGGCCTGCTTTCACCCAGTAGGCTGAGAGCAGGTAGCCACAGCTTTATTAATCAAGTTTTTCTGTGTGGTCTGTTGAGTTTAGAGATCATTTAGGGCATGGATGGCATTGGATTGAGTTAGGAAATGTGTTTTTTTGGAAGTGGGCTTTATGTTGTTGGGCCTGTCCATGTGGCTGGGGGCCATTTTGAAGCCTAGGCCTGCAAGTTTGTCTGACCTTGTCTGCCAACAGGCCTGCGTTCATCCAGTAGGCTCAGAGCAGGGAGCCACAGCTTTATTAATCAAGTGTTTCTGTGTGGTCTGTTGAATTTAGACATCATTTAGGTCATGGATGGCATTGAAATGATTTGGGAAGTGTGTTTTTTTGGGGTGGGCTTTCTGATGTTGGGCTTGGCCATGTGGCTTGTGGCCATTTTGAAGCCTAGGCCTGCAAGCTTGTCTCGCCTTGTCTGCCAAAAGGCCTGCTTTCATCCAGTAGGCTCGGAGCAGGTGGCCACAGCTTTATTAATCAAGTATTTCTGTGTGGTCTGTTGAATTTAGACATCATTTAGGGCATGGATGGCAATGGATTGAGTTGGGAAATGTGTATTTTTGGAAGTGGGCTTTATGTTGTTGGGCCTGTCCATGTGGCTGGTGGCCATTTTGAAGCCTAGGCCTGCAAGCTTGTCTGGCCCTGTCTGCCAACAGGCCTGCGTTCATCCAGTAGGCTCAGAGCAGGGAGCCACAGCTTTACTAATCAAGTGTTTCTGTGTGATCTGTTGAATTTAGACATCATTTAGGGCATGGATGGCTTTGGATTGAGTTGGGAATTGTGTTTTTTAGGGTGGGTTTTCTGATTTTGGGCCTGGCCATGTGGCTTGTGGCCATTTTGAAGCCTAGGCCTTCAAGCTTGTCTGGCCTTGTCTGCCAACAGGCCTGCTTTCATACAGTAGGCTCAGAGCAGGTAGCCACAGCTTCATTAATCATGTGGTTCTGTGTGGTCTGTTGGATTTAGACATTATTTAGGGCATGGATGGCATTGGATTGAGTTGAGAAATGTGTTTTTTGGGGGGTGGGCTTTCAGTTGTTGGGCCGGGCCATGTGGCTGGTGGCCATTTTGAAGCCTAGGCCTGCAAGCTTGTCTAGCCTTGTCTGCCAACAGGCCTGCGTTCATTCAGTAGGCTTAGAGCAGGTAGCCACAGCTTTATTAATCAAGTGTTTCTGTGTGGTCTGTTGAATTTAGACATCTTTTAAGCCATGGATGGCATTGGATTGAGTTGGAAAATGTGTTTTTTTGGGGGTGGGCTTTCTGTTGTTGGGCCTGGCCATGTGACTGGTGGCCATTTTGAAGCCTCAGCCTGCATGCTTGTCTGGCCTTGTCTGCCAAAAGTCCTGCTTTCATCCAGTAGGCTCAGAGCAGGTAGCCACAGCTTTATTAATCACATTTTTCTGTGTGGTTTGTTGAATTTAAGACTTCATTTAGGGCATGGATGGCATTGGATTGAGTTGAGAAATGTATGTTTTGGGGTGGGCTTTCTGTTGTTGGGCCTGGCCATGTGGCTGGTGGCCATTTGAGAGCATAGGCCTGCAATCTTGTCTGGCCTTGTCTGCCAACAGGCCTGCTTTCACCCAGTAGGCTCAGAGCAGGTAAGCCACAGCTTTATTAATCAAGTTTTTCTTTGTGGTCTGTTGAATTTAGAGATAATTTAGGGCATGGATGGCATTGGATTGAGTTGAGAAATGTGTTTTTTGGGGTGTGGGCTTTCAGTTGTTGGGCCTGGCCATGTGGCTGGTGGCCATTTTGAAGCCTAGGCCTGCAAGCTTGTCTCGCCTTGTCTGCCAACAGGCCTGCTTTCATCAAGTAGGCTCAGAGCAGGGAGCCACAGCTTTACTAATCAAGTGTTTCTGTGTGGTCTGTTGAATTTAGACATCATTTAGGCCATGGATGGCATTGGATTGAGTTGGGAAGTGTGTTTTTTTGGGGCGGGCTTTCTGATGTTGGGCCTGGCCATGTGGCTGGTGGCCATTTTGAAGCCTAGGCCTGCAAGCTTGTCTGGCCTTGTCTACTAACAGGCCTGCTTTCATACAGTAGGCTCAGACCAGGTAGCCACAGCTTTATTAATCAAGTGTTTCTGTGTTGTCTGTTGAATTTAGACATCTTTCAAGCCATGGATGGCATTGGATTGAGTTGGGAAATGTGTTTTTTGGGGGTGGGCTTTCTGTTGTTGGGCCTGGCCATGTGGCTTGTGGCCATTTTGAAGCCTAGCCCTTCAAGCTTGTCTGGCCTTGTCTGCCAACAGGCCTGCTTTCATACAGTAGGCTCAGAGCAGGTAGCCACAGCTTCATTAATCATGTGTTTCTGTGTGGTCTGTTGGATTTAGATATCATTTAGGGCATGGATGGCATTGGATTGAGTTGAGAAATGTGTTTTTGGGGGGTGGACTTTCAGTTGTTGGGCCTGGCCATGTGGCTGGTGGACATTTTGAAGCCTAGGCCTGCAAGCTTGTCTCGCCTTGTCTGCCAACAGGCCTGCTTTCATCAAGTAGGCTCAGAGCAGGGAGAAACAGCTTTACTAATCAAGTGTTTCTGTGTGGTCTGTTGAATTTAGACATCATTTAGGCTATGGATGGCATTGGATTGAGTTGGGAAGTGTGTTTTTTTGGGGCGGGCTTTCTGATGTTGGGCCTGGCCATGTGGCTGGTGGCCATTTTGAAGCCTAGGCCTGCAAGCTTGTCTGGCCTTGTCTACTAACAGGCCTGCTTTCATACAGTAGGCTCAGACCAGGTAGCCACAGCTTTATTAATCAAGTGTTTCTGTGTGGTCTGTTGAATTTAGACATCTTTTAAGCCATGGATGGCATTGGATTGAGTTGGGAAATGTGTTTTTTTGGGGGTGGGCTTTCTGTTGTTGGGCCTGGCCATGTGGCTTGTGGCCATTTTGAAGCCTAGGCCTTCAAGCTTGTCTGGCCTTGTCTACCAACAGGCCTGCTTTCATACAGTAGGCTCAGAGCAGGTAGCCACAGCTTTATTAATCAAGTGTTTCTGTGTGGTCTGTTGAATTTAGACATCATTTAGGGCATGGATGGCATTGGATTGAGTTGGGAAATGTGTTTTTTGGGGGTGGGCTTTTTGCTGTTGGGCCTGGCGATGTGGCTGGTGGCCATTTCGAAGCCTGGGACTGCAAGCTTGTCTGGCCTTGTCTGCCAATGGGCCTGATTTCATCCAGTAGGCTCAGAGCAGGTAGCCACTGCTTTATAAATCAAGTGTTTCTGTGTGGTCTGTTGAATTTTGAGATCATTTAGGGCATGCATGGCATTGGATTGAGTTGGGAGATGTGTTTTTTTGGGGTGGGCTTTCTGATGTTGGGCCTGGACATGTGGCTTGTGGCCATTTTGAAGCCTAGGCCTGCAAGCTTGTCTGGCCTTGTCTGCCAACAGGCCTGCTTTCATACAGTAGGCTCAGAGCAGGTAGCCAGAGCTTTATTAATCAAGTGTTTATGTGTGGTATGTTGAATCTAGACATCATTTAGGGCATGGATGGCATTGGGTTGAGTTGGGAAATTTGTTTTTTGGGGGTGGGCTTTTTGCTGTTGGGCCTGGCGATGTGGCGGGTGGCCATTTTGAAGAAGCCTAGGCCTGCAAGCTTGTCTAGCTTTGTCTGCCAACAGGCCTGCTTTCATCCAGTAGGCTCAGAGCAGGTAGCCACAGCTTTATTAATCAAGTGTTTCTGTGTGGTCTGTTGAATTTAGACATCATTTAGGCCGTGGATGTCATTTAATTGAGTTGGGAAATTTGTTTTTATGGGGGTGGGCTTTCTGTTGTTGGGCCTGGCCATGTGGCTGGGGGCCATTAAAGAGCATAGGCCTGCAATCTTGTCTGGCCTTGTCTACCAACAGGCCTGCTTTCACCGAGTAGTTTCAGAGCAGGTAGCCACAGCTTTATTATTCAAGTTTTTCTGTGTGGTCTGTTGGATTTAGACATCATTTAGGGCATGGATGGCATTGGATTGAGTTGAGAAATGTGTTTTTGGGGGGTGGGCTCTCTGTTGTTGGGCCTGGCCATGTGGCTGGTGGCCATTTTGAAGCCTAGGCCTGCAAGCTTTTCTAGCCTTGTCTGCCAACAGGCCTGCTTTCATCCATTAGGATCAGAGCAGGCAGCCACAGCTTTACTAATCAAATGTTTCTGTGTGGTCTGTTGAATTTAGACATCATTTAGGGCATGGATGGCATTGGATTGAGTTGGGTATTGTGTTTTTTAGGGTGGGTTTTCTGATTTTGGGCCTGGCCATGTGGCTTGTGGCCATTTTGAAGCCTAGGCCTTCAAGCTTGTCTGGCCTTGTCTGCCAACAGGCCTGCTTTCATACAGTAGGCTCAGAGCAGGTAGCCACAGCTTCATTAATCATGTGGTTCTGTGTGGTCTGTTGGATTTAGACATCATTTAGGGCATGGATGGCATTGGATTGAGTTGAGAAATGTGTTTTTTGGGGGGTGGGCTTTCAGTTGTTGGGCCTGGCCATGTGGCTGGTGGCCATTTTGAAGCCTAGGCCTGCAAGCTTGTCTAGCCTTGTCTGCCAACAGGCCTGCGTTCATTCAGTAGGCTTAGAGCAGGTAGCCACAGCTTTATTAATCAAGTGTTTCTGTGTGGTCTATTGAATTTAGACATCTTTTAAGCCATGGATGGCATTGGATTGAGTTGGGAAATGTGTTTTTTTGGGGGTGGGCTTTCTGTTGTTGGGCCTGGCCATGTGACTGGTGGCCATTTTGAAGCCTAGGCCTGCATGCTTGTCTGGCCTTGTCTGCCAAAAGTCCTGCTTTCATCCAGTAGGCTCAGAGCAGGTAGCCACAGCTTTATTAATCACATTTTTCTGTGTGGTTTGTTGAATTTAGACTTCATTTAGGGCATGGATGGCATTGGATTGAGTTGAGAAATGTATGTTTTGGGGTGGGCTTTCTGTTGTTGGGCCTGGCCATGTGGCTGGTGGCCATTTGAGAGTATAGGCCTGCAATCTTGTCTGGCCTTGTCTGCCAACAGGCCTGCTTTCACCCAGTAGGCTGAGAGCAGGTAGCCACAGCTTTATTAATCAAGTTTTTCTGTGTGGTCTGTTGAGTTTAGAGATAATTTAGGGCATGGATGGCATTGGATTGAGTTGGGAAATGTGTTTTTTTGGAAGTGGGCTTTATGTTGTTGGGCCTGTCCATGTGGCTGGGGGCCATTTTGAAGCCTAGGCCTGCAAGCTTGTCTGACCTTGTCTGCCAACAGGCCTGCGTTCATCCAGTAGGCTCAGAGCAGGGAGCCACAGCTTTATTAATCAAGTGTTTCTGTGTGGTCTGTTGAATTTAGACATCATTTAGGTCATGGATGGCATTGAATTGAGTTGGGAAGTGTATTTTTTGGGGGCGGGCTTTCTGATGTTGGGCCTGGCCATGTGGCTGGTGGCCATTTTGAAGCCTAGGCCTGCAAGCTTGTCTGGCCTTGCCTACCAACAGGCCTGCTTTCATACAGTAGGCTCAGAGCAGGTAGCCACAGCTTGATTAATCAAGTGTTTCTGTGTGGTCTGTTGAATTTAGACATCATTTAGGTCATGGATGGCATTGAATTGAGTTGGGAAGTGTATTTTTTTGGGGCGGGCTTTCTGATGTTGGGCCTGGCCATGTGGCTGGTGGCCATTTTGAAGCCTAGGCCTGCAAGCTTGTCTGGCCTTGCCTACCAACAGGCCTGCTTTCATACAGTAGGCTCAGAGCAGGTAGCCACAGCTTGATTAATCAAGTGTTTCTGTGTGGTCTGTTGAATTTAGACATCATTTAGGCCATGGATGGCATTGGATTGAGTTGGGAAGTGTGTTTTTTTGGGGTGGGCTTTCTGATGTTGAGCTTGGCCATGTGGCTTGTGGCCATTTTGAAGCCTAGGCCTGCAAGCTTGTCTCCCCTTGTCTGCCAACAGGCCTGCTTTCATCCAGTAGGCTCGGAGCAGGTGGCCACAGCTTTATTAATCAAGTATTTCTGTGTGGTCTGTTGAATTTAGACATCATTTAGGGCATGGATGGCAATGGATTGAGTTGGGAAATGTGTTTTTTTGGAAGTGGGCTTTATGTTGTTGGGCCTGTCCATGTGGCTGGTGGCCATTTTGAAGCCTAGGCCTGCAAGCTTGTCTGGCCCTGTCTGCCAACAGGCCTGCGTTCATCCAGTAGGCTCAGAGCAGGGAGCCACAGCTTTACTAATCAAGTGTTTCTGTGTGGTCTGTTGAATTTAGACATCATTTAGGGCATGGATGGCATTGGATTGAGTTGGGAATTGTGTTTTTTAGGGTGGGTTTTCTGATTGTGGGCCTGGCCATGTGGCTTGTGGCCATTTTGAAGCCTAGGCCTTCAAGCTTGTCTGGCCTTGTCTGCCAACAGGCCTGCTTTCATACAGTAGGCTCAGAGCAGGTAGCCACAGCTTCATTAATCATGTGGTTCTGTGTGGTCTGTTGGATTTAGACATCATTTAGGGCATGGATGGCATTGGATTGAGTTGAGAAATGTGTTTTTTTGGGGGTGGGCTTTCAGTTGTTGGGCCTGGCCATGTGGCTGGTGGCCATTTTGAAGCCTAGGCCTGCAAGCTTGTCTAGCCTTGTCTGCCAACAGGCCTGCGTTCATTCAGTAGGCTTAGAGCAGGTAGCCACAGCTTTATTAATCAAGTGTTTATGTGTGGTCTGTTGAATTTAGACATCTTTTAAGCCATGGATAGCATTGGATTGAGTTGGGAAATGTGTTTTTTTGGGGGTGGGCTTTCTGTTGTTGGGCCTGGCCATGTGACTGGTGGCCATTTTGAAGCCTAGGCCTGCATGCTTGTCTGGCCTTGTCTGCCAAAAGTCCTGCTTTCATCCAGTAGGCTCAGAGCAGGTAGCCACAGCTTTATTAATCACATTTTTCTGTGTGGTTTGTTGAATTTAGACTTCATTTAGGGCATGGATGGCATTGGATTGAGTTGAGAAATGTATGTTTTGGGGTGGGCTTTCTGTTGTTGGGCCAGGCCATGTGGCTGGTGGCCATTTGAGAGCATAGGCCTGCAATCTTGTCTGGCCTTGTCTGCCAACAGGCCTGCTTTCACCCAGTAGGCTCAGAGCTGGTAAGCCACAGCTTTATTAATCAAGTTTTTCTGTGTGGTCTGTTGAATTTAGAGATAATTTAGGGCATGGATGGCATTGGATTGAGTTGAGAAATGTGTTTTTTGGGGTGTGGGCTTTCAGTTGTTGGGCCTGGCCATGTGGCTGGTGGACATTTTGAAGCCTAGGCCTGCAAGCTTGTCTCGCCTTGTCTGCCAACAGGCCTGCTTTCATCAAGTAGGCTCAGAGCAGGGAGAAACAGCTTTACTAATCAATTGTTTCTGTGTGGTCTGTTGAATTTAGACATCATTTAGGCTATGGATGGCATTGGATTGAGTTGGGAAGTGTGTTTTTTTGGGGCGGGCTTTCTGATGTTGGGCCTGGCCATGTGGCTGGTGGCCATTTTGAAGCCTAGGCCTGCAAGCTTGTCTGGCCTTGTCTACTAACAGGCCTGCTTTCATACAGTAGGCTCAGACCAGGTAGCCACAGCTTTATTAATCAAGTGTTTCTGTGTGGTCTATTGAATTTAGACATCTTTTAAGCCATGGATGGCATTGGATTGAGTTGGGAAATGTGTTTTTTTGGGGGTGGGCTTTCTGTTGTTGGGCCTGGCCATGTGGCTTGTGGCCATTTTGAAGCCTAGGCCTTCAAGCTTGTCTGGCCTTGTCTACCAACAGGCCTGCTTTCATACAGTAGGCTCAGAGCAGGTAGCCACAGCTTTATTAATCAAGTGTTTCTGTGTGGTCTGTTGAATTTAGACATCATTTAGGGCATGGATGGCATTGGATTGAGTTGGGAAATGTGTTTTTTGGGGGTGGGCTTTTTGCTGTTGGGCCTGGCGATGTGGCTGGTGGCCATTTCGAAGCCTGGGACTGCAAGCTTGTCTGGCCTTGTCTGCCAATGGGCCTGATTTCATCCAGTAGGCTCAGAGCAGGTAGCCACTGCTTTATAAATCAAGTGTTTCTGTGTGGTCTGTTGAATTTTGAGATCATTTAGGGCATGCATGGCATTGGATTGAGTTGGGAGATGTGTTTTTTTGGGGTGGGCTTTCTGATGTTGGGCCTGGACATGTGGCTTGTGGCCATTTTGAAGCCTAGGCCTGCAAGCTTGTCTGGCCTTGTCTGCCAACAGGCCTGCTTTCATACAGTAGGCTCAGAGCAGGTAGCCAGAGCTTTATTAATCAAGTGTTTATGTGTGGTATGTTGAATCTAGACATCATTTAGGGCATGGATGGCATTGGGTTGAGTTGGGAAATTTGTTTTTTGGGGGTGGGCTTTTTGCTGTTGGGCCTGGCGATGTGGCGGGTGGCCATTTTGAAGAAGCCTAGGCCTGCAAGCTTGTCTAGCTTTGTCTGCCAACAGGCCTGCTTTCATCCAGTAGGCTCAGAGCAGGTAGCCACAGCTTTATTAATCAAGTGTTTCTGTGTGGTCTGTTGAATTTAGACATCATTTAGGCCGTGGATGTCATTTAATTGAGTTGGGAAATTTGTTTTTATGGGGGTGGGCTTTCTGTTGTTGGGCCTGGCCATGTGGCTGGGGGCCATTAAAGAGCATAGGCCTGCAATCTTGTCTGGCCTTGTCTACCAACAGGCCTGCTTTCACCGAGTAGTTTCAGAGCAGGTAGCCACAGCTTTATTATTCAAGTTTTTCTGTGTGGTCTGTTGGATTTAGACATCATTTAGGGCATGGATGGCATTGGATTGAGTTGAGAAATGTGTTTTTGGGGGGTGGGCTCTCTGTTGTTGGGCCTGGCCATGTGGCTGGTGGCCATTTTGAAGCCTAGGCCTGCAAGCTTTTCTAGCCTTGTCTGCCAACAGGCCTGCTTTCATCCAGTAGGATCAGAGCAGGCAGCCACAGCTTTACTAATCAAATGTTTCTGTGTGGTCTGTTGAATTTAGACATCATTTAGGGCATGGATGGCATTGGATTGAGTTGGGAATTGTGTTTTTTAGGGTGGGTTTTCTGATTTTGGGCCTGGCCATGTGGCTTGTGGCCATTTTGAAGCCTAGGCCTTCAAGCTTGTCTGGCCTTGTCTGCCAACAGGCCTGCTTTCATACAGTAGGCTCAGAGCAGGTAGCCACAGCTTCATTAATCATGTGGTTCTGTGTGGTCTGTTGGATTTAGACATCATTTAGGGCATGGATGGCATTGGATTGAGTTGAGAAATGTGTTTTTTGGGGGGTGGGCTTTCAGTTGTTGGGCCTGGCCATGTGGCTGGTGGCCATTTTGAAGCCTAGGCCTGCAAGCTTGTCTAGCCTTGTCTGCCAACAGGCCTGCGTTCATTCAGTAGGCTTAGAGCAGGTAGCCACAGCTTTATTAATCAAGTGTTTCTGTGTGGTCTGTTGAATTTAGACATCTTTTAAGCCATGGATGGCATTGGATTGAGTTGGGAAATGTGTTTTTTTGGGGGTGGGCTTTCTGTTGTTGGGCCTGGCCATGTGACTGGTGGCCATTTTGAAGCCTAGGCCTGCATGCTTGTCTGGCCTTGTCTGCCAAAAGTCCTGCTTTCATCCAGTAGGCTCAGAGCAGGTAGCCACAGCTTTATTAATCACATTTTTCTGTGTGGTTTGTTGAATTTAGACTTCATTTAGGGCATGGATGGCATTGGATTGAGTTGAGAAATGTATGTTTTGGGGTGGGCTTTCTGTTGTTGGGCCAGGCCATGTGGCTGGTGGCCATTTGAGAGCATAGGCCTGCAATCTTGTCTGGCCTTGTCTGCCAACAGGCCTGCTTTCACCCAGTAGGCTCAGAGCTGGTAAGCCACAGCTATATTAATCAAGTTTTTCTGTGTGGTCTGTTGAATTTAGAGATAATTTAGGGCATGGATGGCATTGGATTGAGTTGAGAAATGTGTTTTTTGGGGTGTGGGCTTTCAGTTGTTGGGCCTGGCCATGTGGCTGGTGGACATTTTGAAGCCTAGGCCTGCAAGCTTGTCTCGCCTTGTCTGCCAACAGGCCTGCTTTCATCAAGTAGGCTCAGAGCAGGGAGAAACAGCTTTACTAATCAAGTGTTTCTGTGTGGTCTGTTGAATTTAGACATCATTTAGGCTATGGATGGCATTGGATTGAGTTGGGAAGTGTGTTTTTTTGGGGCGGGCTTTCTGATGTTGGGCCTGGCCATGTGGCTGGTGGCCATTTTGAAGCCTAGGCTTGCAAGCTTGTCTGGCCTTGTCTACTAACAGGCCTGCTTTCATACAGTAGGCTCAGACCAGGTAGCCACAGCTTTATTAATCAAGTGTTTCTGTGTGGTCTGTTGAATTTAGACATCTTTTAAGCCATGGATGGCATTGGATTGAGTTGGGAAATGTGTTTTTTTGGGGGTGGGCTTTCTGTTGTTGGGCCTGGCCATGTGGCTTGTGGCCATTTTGAAGCCTAGGCCTTCAAGCTTGTCTGGCCTTGTCTACCAACAGGCCTGCTTTCATACAGTAGGCTCAGAGCAGGTAGCCAGAGCTTTATTAATCAAGTGTTTCTGTGTGGTATGTTGAATCTAGACATCATTTAGGGCATGGATGGCATTGGGTTGAGTTGGGAAATTTGTTTTTTGGGGGTGGGCTTTTTGCTGTTGGGCCTGGCGATGTGGCGGGTGGCCATTTTGAAGAAGCCTAGGCCTGCAAGCTTGTCTAGCTTTGTCTGCCAACAGGCCTGCTTTCATCCAGTAGGCTCAGAGCAGGTAGCCACAGCTTTATTAATCAAGTGTTTCTGTGTGGTCTGTTGAATTTAGACATCATTTAGGCCGTGGATGTCATTTAATTGAGTTGGGAAATTTGTTTTTTTGGGGGTGGGCTTTCTGTTGTTGGGCCTGGCCATGTGGCTGGGGGCCATTAAAGAGCATAGGCCTGCAATCTTGTCTGGCCTTGTCTACCAACAGGCCTGCTTTCACCGAGTAGTTTCAGAGCAGGTAGCCACAGCTTTATTATTCAAGTTTTTCTGTGTGGTCTGTTGGATTTAGACATCATTTAGGGCATGGATGGCATTGGATTGAGTTGAGAAATGTGTTTTTGGGGGGTGGGCTCTCTGTTGTTGGGCCTGGCCATGTGGCTGGTGGCCATTTTGAAGCCTAGGCCTGCAAGCTTTTCTAGCCTTGTCTGCCAACAGGCCTGCTTTCATCCAGTAGGATCAGAGCAGGCAGCCACAGCTTTACTAATCAAATGTTTCTGTGTGGTCTGTTGAATTTAGACATCATTTAGGGCATGGATGGCATTGGATTGAGTTGGGAATTGTGTTTTTTAGGGTGGGTTTTCTGATTTTGGGCCTGGCCATGTGGCTTGTGGTCATTTTGAAGCCTAGGCCTTCAAGCTTGTCTGGCCTTGTCTGCCAACAGGCCTGCTTTCATACAGTAGGCTCAGAGCAGGTAGCCACAGCTTCATTAATCATGTGGTTCTGTGTGGTCTGTTGGATTTAGACATCATTTAGGGCATGGATGGCATTGGATTGAGTTGAGAAATGTGTTTTTTGGGGGGTGGGCTTTCAGTTGTTGGGCCTGGCCATGTGGCTGGTGGCCATTTTGAAGCCTAGGCCTGCAAGCTTGTCTAGCCTTGTCTGCCAACAGGCCTGCGTTCATTCAGTAGGCTTAGAGCAGGTAGCCACAGCTTTATTAATCAAGTGTTTCTGTGTGGTCTGTTGAATTTAGACATCTTTTAAGCCATGGATGGCATTGGATTGAGTTGGGAAATGTGTTTTTTTGGGGGTGGGCTTTCTGTTGTTGGGCCTGGCCATGTGACTGGTGGCCATTTTGAAGCCTAGGCCTGCATGCTTGTCTGGCCTTGTCTGCCAAAAGTCCTGCTTTCATCCAGTAGGCTCAGAGCAGGTAGCCACAGCTTTATTAATCACATTTTTCTGTGTGGTTTGTTGAATTTAGACTTCATTTAGGGCATGGATGGCATTGGATTAAGTTGAGAAATGTATGTTTTGGGGTGGGCTTTCTGTTGTTGGGCCAGGCCATGTGGCTGGTGGCCATTTGAGAGCATAGGCCTGCAATCTTGTCTGGCCTTGTCTGCCAACAGGCCTGCTTTCATCCAGTAGGATCAGAGCAGGCAGCCACAGCTTTACTAATCAAATGTTTCTGTGTGGTCTGTTGAATTTAGACATCATTTAGGGCATGGATGGCATTGGATTGAGTTGGGAATTGTGTTTTTTAGGGTGGGTTTTCTGATTTTGGGCCTGGCCATGTGGCTTGTGGTCATTTTGAAGCCTAGGCCTTCAAGCTTGTCTGGCCTTGTCTGCCAACAGGCCTGCTTTCATACAGTAGGCTCAGAGCAGGTAGCCACAGCTTCATTAATCATGTGGTTCTGTGTGGTCTGTTGGATTTAGACATCATTTAGGGCATGGATGGCATTGGATTGAGTTGAGAAATGTGTTTTTTGGGGGGTGGGCTTTCAGTTGTTGGGCCTGGCCATGTGGCTGGTGGCCATTTTGAAGCCTAGGCCTGCAAGCTTGTCTAGCCTTGTCTGCCAACAGGCCTGCGTTCATTCAGTAGGCTTAGAGCAGGTAGCCACAGCTTTATTAATCAAGTGTTTCTGTGTGGTCTGTTGAATTTAGACATCTTTTAAGCCATGGATGGCATTGGATTGAGTTGGGAAATGTGTTTTTTTGGGGGTGGGCTTTCTGTTGTTGGGCCTGGCCATGTGACTGGTGGCCATTTTGAAGCCTAGGCCTGCATGCTTGTCTGGCCTTGTCTGCCAAAAGTCCTGCTTTCATCCAGTAGGCTCAGAGCAGGTAGCCACAGCTTTATTAATCACATTTTTCTGTGTGGTTTGTTGAATTTAGACTTCATTTAGGGCATGGATGGCATTGGATTAAGTTGAGAAATGTATGTTTTGGGGTGGGCTTTCTGTTGTTGGGCCAGGCCATGTGGCTGGTGGCCATTTGAGAGCATAGGCCTGCAATCTTGTCTGGCCTTGTCTGCCAACAGGCCTGCTTTCACCCAGTAGGCTCAGAGCTGGTAAGCCACAGCTTTATTAATCAAGTTTTTCTGTGTGGTCTGTTGAATTTAGAGATAATTTAGGGCATGGATGGCATTGGATTGAGTTGAGAAATGTGTTTTTTGGGGTGTGGGCTTTCAGTTGTTGGGCCTGGCCATGTGGCTGGTGGACATTTTGAAGCCTAGGCCTGCAAGCTTGTCTCGCCTTGTCTGCCAACAGGCCTGCTTTCATCAAGTAGGCTCAGAGCAGGGAGAAACAGCTTTACTAATCAAGTGTTTCTGTGTGGTCTGTTGAATTTAGACATCATTTAGGCTATGGATGGCATTGGATTGAGTTGGGAAGTGTGTTTTTTTGGGGCGGGCTTTCTGATGTTGGGCCTGGCCATGTGGCTGGTGGCCATTTTGAAGCCTAGGCCTGCAAGCTTGTCTGGCCTTGTCTACTAACAGGCCTGCTTTCATACAGTAGGCTCAGACCAGGTAGCCACAGCTTTATTAATCAAGTGTTTCTGTGTGGTCTGTTGAATTTAGACATCTTTTAAGCCATGGATGGCATTGGATTGAGTTGGGAAATGTGTTGTTTTGGGGGTGGGCTTTCTGTTGTTGGGCCTGGCCATGTGGCTTGTGGCCATTTTGAAGCCTAGGCCTTCAAGCTTGTCTGGCCTTGTCTACCAACAGGCCTGCTTTCATACAGTAGGCTCAGAGCAGGTAGCCACAGCTTTATTAATCAAGTGTTTCTGTGTGGTCTGTTGAATTTAGACATCATTTAGGGCATGGATGGCATTGGATTGAGTTGGGAAATGTGTTTTTTGGGGGTGGGCTTTTTGCTGTTGGGCCTGGCGATGTGGCTGGTGGCCATTTCGAAGCCTGGGACTGCAAGCTTGTCTGGCCTTGTCTGCCAAAAGTCCTGCGTTCATCCAGTAGGCTCAGAGCAGGTAGCCACAGCTTTATTAATCACATTTTTCTGTGTTGTTTGTTGAATTTAGACTTCATTTAGGGCATGGATGGCATTGGATTGAGTTGGGAATTGTGTTTTTTTAGGGTGGGTTTTCTGATTTTGGGCCTGGCCATGTGGCTTGTGGCCATTTTGAAGCCTGGGCCTGCAAGCATGTCTAGCCTTTTCTGCCAACAGGCCTGCTTTCATTCAGTAAGCTTAGAGCAGGTAGCCACAGCTTTATTAATCAAGTGTTTCTGTGTGGTCTGTTGAATTTAGACATCATTTAGGGCATGGATGGCATTGGATTGAGTTGAGAAATGTATGTTTTTGGGGTGGGCTTTCTGTTGTTGGGCCTGGCCATGTGGCTGGTGGCCATTTAAGAGCATAGGCCTGCAATCTTGTCTGGCCTTGTCTGCCAACAGGCCTGCGTTCATCCAGTAGGCTCAGAGCAGGGAGCCACAGCTTTATTAATCAAGTGTTTCTGTGTGGTCTGTTGAATTTAGACATCATTTAGGCCATGGATGGCATTGGATTGAGTTGGGAAGTGTGTTTTTATGGGGCGGGCTTTCTGATGTTGGGCCTGGCCATGTGGCTGGTGGCCATTTTGAAGCCTAGGCCTGCAAGCTTGTCTGGCCTTGTCTGCCAACAGGCCTGCTTTCATACAGTAGGCTCAGAGCAGGTAACCAGAGCTTTATTAATCAAGTGTTTCTGTGTGGTATGTTGAATCTAGACATCATTTAGGGCATGGATGGCATTGGGTTGAGTTGGGAAATGTGTTTTTTGGGGGTGGGCTTTTTGCTGTTGGGCCTGGCGATGTGGCGGGTGGCCATTTTGAAGAAGCCTAGGCCTGCAAGCTTGTCTAGCTTTGTCTGCCAACAGGCCTGCTTTCATCCAGTAGGCTCAGAGCAGGTAGCCACAGCTTTATTAATCAAGTGTTTCTGTGTGGTCTGTTGAATTTAGACATCATTTAGGCCGTGGATGTCATTTAATTGAGTTGGGAAATTTGTTTTTTTGGGGGTGGGCTTTCTGTTGTTGGGCCTGGCCATGTGGCTGGGGGCCATTAAAGAGCATAGGCCTGCAATCTTGTCTGGCCTTGTCTACCAACAGGCCTGCTTTCACCGAGTAGTTTCAGAGCAGGTAGCCACAGCTTTATTATTCAAGTTTTTCTGTGTGGTCTGTTGGATTTAGACATCATTTAGGGCATGGATGGCATTGGATTGAGTTGAGAAATGTGTTTTTGGGGGGTGGGCTCTCTGTTGTTGGGCCTGGCCATGTGGCTGGTGGCCATTTTGAAGCCTAGGCCTGCAAGCTTTTCTAGCCTTGTCTGCCAACAGGCCTGCTTTCATCCAGTAGGATCAGAGCAGGTAGCCACAGCTTTATTAATCAAGTGTTTCTGAGTGGTCTGTTTTATTTAGACATCATTTAGGGCATGGATGGCATTGGATTGAGTTGGGAAGTGTGTTTTTTTAGGGTGGGTTTTTTGATTTTGGGCCTGGCCATGTGGCTTGTGGCCATTTTGAAGCCTAGGCCTGCAAGCTTGTCTAGCCTTCTCTGCCAACAGGCCTGCTTTCATTCAGTAAGCTTAGAGCAGGTAGCCACAGCTTTATTAATCAAGTGTTTCTGTGTGGTCTGTTGAATTTAGACATATTTTAAGCCATGGATGGCATTGGATTGAGTTGGGAAATGTGTTTTTTGGGGGGTGGACTTTCAGTTGTTGGGCCTGGCCATGTGGCTGGTGGCCATTTTGAAGCCTAGGCCTGCAAGCTTGTCTAGCCTTGTCTGCCAACAGGCCTGCTTTCATTCAGTAAGCTTAGAGCAGGGAGCCACAGCTTTACTAATCAAGTGTTTCTGTGTGGTCTGTTGAATTTAGACATCATTTAGGGCATGGATGGCATTGGATTGAGTTGAGAAATGTGTTTTTTGGGGGGTGGACTTTCAGTTGTTTGGCCTGGCCATGTGGCTGGGGGCCATTTTGAAGCCTAGGCCTGCAAGCTTGTCTGGCCTTGTCTACCAACAGGCCTGCTTTCCTACAGTAGGCTCAGACCAGGTAGCCACATATTTCTTAATCAAGTGTTTCTGTGTGGTCTGTTGAATTTAGACATCATTTAGGGCATGGATGGCATTGGATTGAGTTGGGAATTGTGTTTTTTTAGGGTGGGTTTTCTGATTTTGGGCCTGGCCATGTGGCTTGTGGCCATTTTGAAGCCTAGGCCTGCAAGCTTGTCTAGCCTTGTCTGCCAACAGGCCTGCCATCATTCAGTAAGCTGAGAGCAGGGAGCCACAGCTTTACTAATCAAGTGTTTCTGTGTGGTCTGTTGAATTTAGACATCATTTAGGGCATGGATGTCATTGGATTGAGTTGAGAAATGTATGTTTTTGGGGTGGGCTTTCTGTTGTTGGGCCTGGCCATGTGGCTGGTGGCCATTTAAGAGCATAGGCCTGCAATCTTGTCTGGCCTTGTCTGCCAACAGGCCTGCGTTCATCCAGTAGGCTCAGAGCAGGGAGCCACAGCTTTACTAATCAAGTGTTTCTGTGTGGTCTGTTGAATTTAGACATCATTTAGGCCATGGATGGCATTGGATTGAGTTGGGAAGTGTGTTTTTTTGGGGCGGGCTTTCTGATGTTGGGCCTGGCCATGTGGCTGGTGGCCATTTTGAAGCCTAGGCCTGCAAGCTTGTCTGGCCTTGTCTACCAACAGGCCTGCTTTCATACAGTAGGCCCAGACCAGGTAGCCACAGATTTATTAATCAAGTGTTTCTGTGTGGTCTGTTGAATTTAGACATCATTTAGGGCATGGATGGCATTGGATTGAGTTGGGAATTGTGTTTTTTTAGGGTGGGTTTTCTGATTTTGGGCCTGGCCATGTGGCTTGTGGCCATTTTGAAGCCTAGGCCTGCAAGCTTGTCTAGCCTTTTCTGCCAACAGGCCTGCTTTCATTCAGTAAGCTTAGAGCAGGTAGCCACAGCTTTATTAATCAAGTGTTTCTGTGTGGTCTGTTGAATTTAGACATATTTTAAGCCATGGATGGCATTGGATTGAGTTGGGAAATGTGTTTTTTGGGGGGTGGACTTTCAGTTGTTGGGCCTGGCCATGTGGCTGGTGGCCATTTTGAAGCCTAGGCCTGCAAGCTTGTCTAGCCTTGTCTGCCAACAGGCCTGCCATCATTCAGTAAGCTTAGAGCAGGGAGCCACATCTTTACTAATCAAGTGTTTCTGTGTGGTCTGTTGAATTTAGACATCATTTAGGGCATGGATGGCATTGGATTGAGTTGAGAAATGTATGTTTTTGGGGTGGGCTTTCTGTTGTTGGGCCTGGCCATGTGGCTGGTGGCCATTTAAGAGCATAGGCCTGCAATCTTGTCTGGCCTTGTCTGCCAACAGGCCTGCGTTCATCCAGTAGGCTCAGAGCAGGGAGCCACAGCTTTACTAATCAAGTGTTTCTGTGTGGTCTGTTGAATTTAGACATCATTTAGGCCATGGATGGCATTGGATTGAGTTGGGAAGTGTGTTTTTTTGGGGCGGGCTTTCTGATGTTGGGCCTGGCCATGTGCCTGGTGGCCATTTTGAAGCCTAGGCCTGCAAGCTTGTCTGGCCTTGTCTACCAACAGGCCTGCTTTCATACAGTAGGCCCAGACCAGGTAGCCACAGATTTATTAATCAAGTGTTTCTGTGTGGTCTGTTGAATTTAGACATCATTTAGGGCATGGATGGCATTGGATTGAGTTGGGAAACGTGTTTTTTTAGGGTGGGTTTTCTGATTTTGGGCCTGGCCATGTGGCTTGTGGCCATTTTGAAGCCTAGGCCTGCAAGCTTGTCTAGCCTTTTCTGCCAACAGGCCTGCTTTCATTCAGTAAGCTTAGAGCAGGTAGCCACAGCTTTATTAATCAAGTGTTTCTGTGTGGTCTGTTGAATTTAGACATATTTTAAGCCATGGATGGCATTGGATTGAGTTGGGAAATGTGTTTTTTGGGGGGTGGACTTTCAGTTGTTGGGCCTGGCCATATGGCTGGTGGCCATTTTGAAGCCTAGGCCTGCAAGCTTGTCTAGCCTTGTCTGCCAACAGGCCTGCTTTCATTCAGTAAGCTTAGAGCAGGGAGCCACAGCTTTACTAATCAAGTGTTTCTGTGTGGTCTGTTGAATTTAGACATCATTTAGGGCATGGATGGCATTGGATTGAGTTGAGAAATATATGTTTTTGGGGTGGGCTTTCTGTTGTTGGGCCTGGCCATGTGGCTGGTGGCCATTTAAGAGCATAGGCCTGCAATCTTGTCTGGCCTTGTCTGCCAACAGGCCTGCGTTCATCCAGTAGGCTCAGAGCAGGGAGCCACAGCTTTATTAATCAAGTGTTTCTGTGTGGTCTGTTGAATTTAGACATCATTTAGGCCATGGATGGCATTGGATTGAGTTGGGAAGTGTGTTTTTATGGGGCGGGCTTTCTGATGTTGGGCCTGGCCATGTGGCTGGTGGCCATTTTGAAGCCTAGGCCTGCAAGCTTGTCTGGCCTTGTCTACCAACAGGCCTGCTTTCATACAGTAGGCTCAGACCAGGTAGCCACAGATTTATTAATCAAGTGTTTCTGTGTGGTCTGTTGAATTTAGACATCATTTAGGGCATGGATGGCATTGGATTGAGTTGGGAATTGTGTTTTTTTAGGGTGGGTTTTCTGATTTTGGGCCTGGCCATGTGGCTTGTGGCCATTTTGAAGCCTAGGCCTGCAAGCTTGTCTAGCCTTTTCTGCCAACAGGCCTGCTTTCATTCAGTAAGCTTAGAGCAGGTAGCCACAGCTTTATTAATCAAGTGTTTCTGTGTGGTCTGTTGAATTTAGACATATTTTAAGCCATGGATGGCATTGGATTGAGTTGGGAAATGTGTTTTTTGGGGGGTGGACTTTCAGTTGTTGGGCCTGGCCATGTGGCTGGTGGCCATTTTGAAGCCTAGGCCTGCAAGCTTGTCTAGCCTTGTCTGCCAACAGGCCTGCTTTCATTCAGTAAGCTTAGAGCAGGGAGCCACAGCTTTACTAATCAAGTGTTTCTGTGTGGTCTGTTAAATTTAGACATCATTTAGGGCATGGATGGCATTGGATTGAGTTGAGAAATGTGTTTTTTGGGGGTCGACTTTCAGTTGTTGGGCCTGGCCATGTGGCTGGTGGCCATTTTGAAGCCTAGGCCTGCAAGCTTGTCTAGCCTTGTCTGCCAACAGGCCTGCTTTCATTCAGTAAGCTTAGAGCAGGTAGCCACAGCTTTATTAATCAAGTGTTTCTGTGTGGTCTGTTGAATTTAGACATATTTTAAGCCATGGATGGCATTGGATTGAGTTGGGAAATGTGTTTTTTTGGGGGTGGGCTTTCTGTTGTTGGGCCTGGCCATGTGGCTGGTGGCCATTTTGAAGCCTAGGCCTGCATGCTTGTCTGGCCTTGTCTCCCAAAAGTCCTGCTTTCGTCCAGTAGGCTCAGAGCAGGTAGCCACAGCTTTATTAATCAAATGTTTCTGTGTGGTTTGTTGAATTTAGACATCATTTAGGGCATGGATGGCATTGGATTGAGTTAAGAAATGTATGTTTTGGGGTGGGCTTTCTGTTGTTGGGCCTGGCCATGTGGCTGGTGGCCATTTGAGAGTATAGGCCTGCAATCTTGTCTGGCCTTGTCTGCCAACAGGCCTGCTTTCACCCAGTAGGCTGAGAGCAGGTAGCCACAGCTTTATTAATCAAGTTTTTCTGTGTGGTCTGTTGAGTTTAGAGATCATTTAGGGCATGGATGGCATTGGATTGAGTTGGGAAATGTGTTTTTTTGGAAGTGGGCTTTATGTTGTTGGGCCTGTCCATGTGGCTGGGGGCCATTTTGAAGCCTAGGCCTGCAAGTTTGTCTGACCTTGTCTGCCAACAGGCCTGCGTTCATCCAGTAGGATCAGAGCAGGGAGCCACAGCTTTATTAATCAAGTGTTTCTGTGTGGTCTGTTGAATTTAGACATCATTTAGGTCATGGATGGCATTGAATTGATTTGGGAAGTGTGTTTTTTTGGGGTGGGCTTTCTGATGTTGGGCTTGGCCATGTGGCTTTTGGCCATTTTGAAGCCTAGGCCTGCAAGCTTGTCTCGCCTTGTCTGCCAAAAGGCCTGCTTTCATCCAGTAGGCTCGGAGCAGGTGGCCACAGCTTTATTAATCAAGTATTTCTGTGTGGTCTGTTGAATTTAGACATCATTTAGGGCATGGATGGCAATGGATTGAGTTGGGAAATGTGTATTTTTGGAAGTGGGCTTTATGTTGTTGGGCCTGTCCATGTGGCTGGTGGCCATTTTGAAGCCTAGGCCTGCAAGCTTGTCTGGCCCTGTCTGCCAACAGGCCTGCGTTCATCCAGTAGGCTCAGAGCAGGGAGCCACAGCTTTACTAATCAAGTGTTTCTGTGTGATCTGTTGAATTTAGACATCATTTAGGGCATGGATGGCATTGGATTGAGTTGGGAATTGTGTTTTTTAGGGTGGGTTTTCTGATTTTGGGCCTGGCCATGTGGCTTGTGGCCATTTTGAAGCCTAGGCCTTCAAGCTTGTCTGGCCTTGTCTGCCAACAGGCCTGCTTTCATACAGTAGGCTCAGAGCAGGTAGCCACAGCTTCATTAATCATGTGGTTCTGTGTGGTCTGTTGGATTTAGACATTATTTAGGGCATGGATGGCATTGGATTGAGTTGAGAAATGTGTTTTTTGGGGGGTGGGCTTTCAGTTGTTGGGCCGGGCCATGTGGCTGGTGGCCATTTTGAAGCCTAGGCCTGCAAGCTTGTCTAGCCTTGTCTGCCAACAGGCCTGCGTTCATTCAGTAGGCTTAGAGCAGGTAGCCACAGCTTTATTAATCAAGTGTTTCTGTGTGGTCTGTTGAATTTAGACATCTTTTAAGCCATGGATGGCATTGGATTGAGTTGGGAAATGTGTTTTTTTGGGGGTGGGCTTTCTGTTGTTGGGCCTGGCCATGTGACTGGTGGCCATTTTGAAGCCTCAGCCTGCATGCTTGTCTGGCCTTGTCTGCCAAAAGTCCTGCTTTCATCCAGTAGGCTCAGAGCAGGTAGCCACAGCTTTATTAATCACATTTTTCTGTGTGGTTTGTTGAATTTAAGACTTCATTTAGGGCATGGATGGCATTGGATTGAGTTGAGAAATGTATGTTTTGGGGTGGGCTTTCTGTTGTTGGGCCTGGCCATGTGGCTGGTGGCCATTTGAGAGCATAGGCCTGCAATCTTGTCTGGCCTTGTCTGCCAACAGGCCTGCTTTCACCCAGTAGGCTCAGAGCAGGTAAGCCACAGCTTTATTAATCAAGTTTTTCTTTGTGGTCTGTTGAATTTAGAGATAATTTAGGGCATGGATGGCATTGGATTGAGTTGAGAAATGTGTTTTTTGGGGTGTGGGCTTTCAGTTGTTGGGCCTGGCCATGTGGCTGGTGGCCATTTTGAAGCCTAGGCCTGCAAGCTTGTCTCGCCTTGTCTGCCAACAGGCCTGCTTTCATCAAGTAGGCTCAGAGCAGGGAGCCACAGCTTTACTAATCAAGTGTTTCTGTGTGGTCTGTTGAATTTAGACATCATTTAGGCCATGGATGGCATTGGATTGAGTTGGGAAGTGTGTTTTTTTGGGGCGGGCTTTCTGATGTTGGGCCTGGCCATGTGGCTGGTGGCCATTTTGAAGCCTAGGCCTGCAAGCTTGTCTGGCCTTGTCTACTAACAGGCCTGCTTTCATACAGTAGGCTCAGACCAGGTAGCCACAGCTTTATTAATCAAGTGTTTCTGTGTTGTCTGTTGAATTTAGACATATTTCAAGCCATGGATGGCATTGGATTGAGTTGGGAAATGTGTTTTTTGGGGGTGGGCTTTCTGTTGTTGGGCCTGGCCATGTGGCTTGTGGCCATTTTGAAGCCTAGCCCTTCAAGCTTGTCTGGCCTTGTCTGCCAACAGGCCTGCTTTCATACAGTAGGCTCAGAGCAGGTAGCCACAGCTTCATTAATCATGTGTTTCTGTGTGGTCTGTTGGATTTAGATATCATTTAGGGCATGGATGGCATTGGATTGAGTTGAGAAATGTGTTTTTGGGGGGTGGACTTTCAGTTGTTGGGCCTGGCCATGTGGCTGGTGGCCATTTTGAAGCCTAGGCCTGCAAGCTTGTCTAGCCTTGTCTGCCAACAGGCCTGCTTTCATTCAGTAAGCTTAGAGCAGGTAGCCACAGCTTTATTAATCAAGTGTTTCTGTGTGGTCTGTTGAATTTAGACATCTTTTAAGCCATGGATGGCATTGGATTGAGTTGGGAAGTGTGTTTTTTTGGGGCGGGCTTTCTGATGTTGGGCCTGGCCATGTGGCTGATGGCCATTTTGAAGCCTAGGCCTGCAAGCTTGTCTGGCCTTGTCTACCAACAGGCCTGCTTTCATACAGTAGGCTCAGAGCAGGTAGCCACAGCTTTATTAATCAACTGTTTCTGTGTGGTCTGTTGAATTTAGACATCATTTAGGCCATGGATGGCATTGGATTGAGTTGGGAAGTGTGTTTTTTTGGGGTGGGCTTCATGATGTTGGGCTTGGCCATGTGGCTTGTGGGCATTTTGAAGCCTAGGCCTGCAAGGTTGTCTCGCCTTGTCTGCCAACAGGCCTGCTTTCATCCAGTAGGCTCGGAGCAGGTGGCCACAGCTTTATTAATCAAGTATTTCTGTGTGGTCTGTTGAATTTAGACATCATTTAGGGCATGGATGGCATTGGATTGAGTTGGGAAATGTGTTTTTTTGGAAGTGGGCTTTATGTTGTTGGGCCTGTCCATGTGGCTGGTGGCCATTTTGAAGCCTAGGCCTGCAAGCTTGTCTGGCCCTGTCTGCCAACAGGCCTGCGTTCATCCAGTAGGCTCAGAGCAGGGACCCACAGCTTTACTAATCAAGTGTTTCTGTGTGGTCTGTTGAATTTAGACATCATTTAGGGCATGGATGGCATTGGATTGAGTTGGGAATTGTGTTTTTTAGGGTGGGTTTTCTGATTTTGGGCCTGGCCA
The DNA here is from genome assembly GCF_964261635.1 of Lissotriton helveticus. Taxonomy (NCBI): domain Eukaryota; kingdom Metazoa; phylum Chordata; class Amphibia; order Caudata; family Salamandridae; genus Lissotriton; species Lissotriton helveticus. The sequence continues at coordinate 996,193,507 of NC_136072.1, forward strand.
TGTGGCTTGTGGCCATGTTGAAGCCTAGGCCTTCAAGCTTGTCTGGCCTTGTCTGCCAACAGGCCTGCTTTCATACAGTAGGCTCAGAGCAGGTAGCCACAGCTTCATTAATCATGTGTTTCTGTGTGGTCTATTGGATTTAGACATCATTTAGGGCATGGATGGCATTGGATTGAGTTGAGAAATATGTTTTTTGGGGGGTGGGCTTTCAGTTGTTGGGCCTGGCCATGTGGCTGGTGGCCATTTTGAAGCCTCGGCCTGCAAGCTTGTCTAGCCTTGTCTGCCAACAGGCCTGCGTTCATTCAGTAGGCTTAGAGGAGGTAGCCACAGCGTTATTAATCAAGTGTTTCTGTGTGGTCTGTTGAATTTAGACATCTTTTAAGCCATGGATGGCATTGGATTGAGTTGAGAAATGTGTTTGTTTGGGGGTGGGCTTTCTGTTGTTGGGCCTGGCTATGTGACTGGTGGCCATTTTGAAGCCTAGGCCTACATGCTTGTCTGGCCTTGTCTGCCAAAAGTCCTGCTTTCATCCAGTAGGCTCAGAGCAGGTAGCCACAGCTTTATTAATCACATTTTTCTGTGTGGTTTGTTGAATTTAGACTTCATTTAGGGCATGGATGGCATTGGATTGAGTTGAGAAATGTATGTTTTGGGGTGGGCTTTCTGTTGTTGGGCCTGGCCATGTGGCTGGTGGCCATTTGAGAGCATAGGCCTGCAATCTTGTCTGGCCTTGTCTGCCAACAGGCCTGCTTTCACCCAGTAGGCTCAGAGCAGGTAGCCACAGCTTTATTAATCAAGTTTTTCTGTGTGGTCTGTTGAATTTAGAGATAATGTAGGGCATGGATGGCATTGGATTGAGTTGAGAAATGTGTTTTTTGGGGTGTGGGCTTTCAGTTGTTGGGCCTGGCCACGTGGCTGGTGGCCATTTTGAAGCCTAGGCCTGCAAGCTTGTCTCGCCTTGTCTGCCAACAGGCCTGCTTTCATCCAGTAGGCTCAGAACAGGAAGCCACAGCTTTACTAATCAAGTGTTTCTGTGTGGTCTGTTGAATTTAGACATCATTTAGGCCATGGATGGCATTGGATTGAGTTGGGAAGTGTGTTTTTTTGGGATGGGCTTTCTGATGTTGGGCCCGGCCATGTGGCTGGTGGCCATTTTGAAGCCTAGGCCTGCAAGCTTGTCTGGCCTTGTCTACCAACAGGCCTGCTTTCATACAGTAGGCTCAGACCAGGTAGCCACAGCTTTATTAATCAAGTGTTTCTGTGTGGTCTGTTGAATTTAGACATCATTTAGGGCATGGATGGCATTGTATTGAGTTGGGAATTGTGTTTTTTAGGGTGGGTTTTCTGATTTTGGGCCTGGCCATGTGGCTTGTGGCCATTTTGAAGCCTAGGCCTGCAAGCTTGTCTGGCCTTGTCTGCCAACAGGCCTGCTTTCATACAGTAGGCTCAGAGCAGGTAGCCACAGCTTCATTAATCATGTGTTTCTGTGTGGTCTATTGGATTTAGACATCATTTAGGGCATGGATGGCATTGGATTGAGTTGAGAAATGTGTTTTTTGGGGGGTGGGCTTTCAGTTGTTGGGCCTGGCCATGTGGCTGGTGGCCATTTTGAAGCCTAGGCCTGCAAGCTTGTCTAGCCTTGTCTGCCAACAGGCCTGCGTTCATTCAGTAGGCTTAGAGCAGGTAGCCACAGCTTTAATAATCAAGTGTTTCTGTGTGGTCTGTTGAATTTAGACATCTTTTAAGCCATGGATGGCATTGGATTGAGTTGGGAAATGTGTTTTTTTGGGGGTGGGCTTTCTGTTGTTGGGCCTGGCCATGTGACTTGTGGCCATTTTGAAGCCTAGGCCTGCATGCTTGTCTGGCCTTGTCTGCCAAAAGTCCTGCTTTCATCCAGTAGACTCAGAGCAGGTAGCCACAGCTTTATTAATCACATTTTTCTGTGTGGTGTGTTGAATTTAGACTTCATTTAGGGCATGGATGGCATTGGATTGAGTTGAGAAATGTATGTTTTGGGGTGGGCTTTCTGTTGTTGGGCCTGGCCATGTGGCTGGTGGCCATTTGAGAGCATAGGCCTGCAATCTTTTCTGGCCTTGTCTGCCAACAGGCCTGCTTTCACCCAGTAGGCAAAGAGCAGGTAGCCACAGCTTTATTAATCAAGTTTTTCTGTGTGGTCTGTTGAATTTAGAGATAATTTAGGGCATGGATGGCATTGGATTGAGTTGGGATGTGTGTTACTTTGGGGGTGGGCTTTCTATTGGGCCTGGCCATGTGGCTGGTGGGAGTTATTACTAGTGTCCTTCTTTTGCCATGTAGGCCTGCATGTTTTTCCTATTGGCTTACTGCTTCCATCCATCCACCTCCTTTGCCAGCAGCAGCTCCATGAATGATGCTCAAATAATTTAATGGCAAATAGGGTCAACCTCACTTCCATTACATTTTTATTTTGGTGGTTCTTATTCTCTTTCCTATCCTTCTTGAGAGTGTAGTGTGTGTACACAGTAGTATAACATTGCCCTTGTTGACCAAGTCTCAGAAATGGCTAGACTATATCTTTTGTTTGCCCTAGTATAGTAGTAACTGAACAACAACAACACATACAACATTTCGCTGATGTTCTTCTCCTGGCTTATTTGCTTTTAGGTGCACAAAAAGCCAGAGGAGGAGGTGTCATCATCATCACCCGTTGTACTGCCAGCCAGACAGAAGTCCTGCTGCGCATCACGTCCACGTGTGACCACAACTTGTTGTGCATCTGCGTCCTGCCTGATATCTGAAGAAGATGGCCCCAAAGAAAGGTGCCAGGTCCAGTACCAAGAAAGTTGCAGGTGAGAAGAAGGAACAGAAAAAGGAAGTGCCATTAACCACGACTGGTGTGCCGGCCAATGTGTTTTTTTGGGACCAAATAAGTTACGCCTGCAGCAGCATTGTCCGGGAACCAAGATGGGAGCAGCACCTCCGCACCAGCGGTCCAACCCCACCAACCTAGGCCCAAGCTCTTGAGTGTCACAGAGGTAGCCAGTCTACTAACGAGCAGCGATGTTGAAATGTCATTATCGCAAAGTAGTACACAATCAAAGCAGGCAACTCAGCAGATAAGTGTGCAGCCGCAAGAACAGCAGCAGCCGCAAGAACAACAGCAGCAGCCGCAAGAACAACAACAGCAGCAGCCGCAAGAACAACAACAGAAGCCGCAAGAACAACAGCAGCAGCCGCAAGAACAACAGCAGCCGCAAGAACAGCCCACAATAGTAGTTGTTGCTCCTGACGTAGCGGCATTTTAGGAAATCGAGCTTCCTGCAAACAAAGTGGAGCAAACCACTGTTTCATAAGGTCTGTCTTCCAGACCACCAGCAAGGAAAAGGAGGCTTAGTCCATCATCTTCTTCTTCAAGCCCCGCTTCTGATGATCGTGATGCCACTTGTACGCCACCAGCTCAGTCTGAGAGTGATGCACGCCACAAGACAATGCTTCTGGAAAGGAAGGTTCCAGAAAAACTTAGAGTTATGGAGGTAGATGTAGAAGAGGGGGATGACCAACATTCTCACCCTATCCAGAAAGGCTGCTACTGAGCGGGATGTAGCACGGATACCACCAACACAGGTTACACCACCATGACCTCCAGCTGCCATATTTTCAAAGCCCCGGCAGGGACCTACTACATCCAGCTCAACCATCTCAGTAGGTAGTGGTAGTAAAAGTCACAGTGTAGCTGCACAGAGTCACATTCCAAGCACACCCTCCAGTTCATCTGGTATTGAAAGGTCCACATCCAGCAGTGCCAGAAAGTTTTCCTCCCCATTTTGGGACTTCTTTTCTGTTAGCACCAAGAAGGAGAACGTTGCTATATGCTCAATTTGTCGACAAGGTGTTCGGCGGGGTAAGCTTGGTGCAAACTATGGTACCGGAGGCCAAACAAGTCATCTCAGAATACACCACACCTTTGTGTGGGAGAATCACCTACTTCACTTAAAACAAAGTAAAAAAACTCAACCCATTGAAGTTGGGCATGAAGAATCAGGGGACGATATTATTGCAGTAGAAGGTGAAGAAGAGGGAGGCATTTCTATCCCTGTCCCAGTGGTACCACCCACATCCTCCTCAGTAACATCTGAGTGGCACTGTAGTAAGAGCCTTACTCAGAGTCAGCCTGAGACACCAAGGCGACCGAGTACTGCAATGAGACAAACTGCATCATTGAGCCTAAGTGGGTTAATGAAAACAACAGTACTACAAAGGAAAGTAATCCAGCCTACCATTGAGAGCATGCTTAGGTTCGAGAGGCAGTTTCAACACAACCACCCAACGGCATGGTTGTACAATGCGAAGCTGGCAAAAATGTTAGCAGTGGACCTTCTCCATTTTTCATTTGCGGAAGTGGTGGATTCCCTTGAATTTGTGTCAGCCATCTACCCTAAATAGAAGGTTCCCAGCCGGTCCTATTTCGCAAGAATTGCTGTTCCAGCACTACATCATGATGTTCTGGAATTGGTTGGACAAGCTTTGCAGCAGTGTTGTTCACAATATCCACCTGACAACAGACATGTGGACCAGTTGCCAAGCCACAGATTACATGTGCATCACTGCACACTGTGTCTCTTTTGTGGGGGTTACAGATAAGCTATCTGAACGAGGTGTTGTTGACACAGCTGAAATTTTTAAAGCTACTCAAAAACATGCAACTGTAGCCATGTTCGCCATGGATAAATCTCATACTGCTGTAAACATTTTGGAAGAGTTTCGCAGCAAGGTTTTTGAATGACTGCGCCCAAGAGGGCTTAGTATTGGTTTTGCTGCCACAGATAATGGCAGTAATGTACTTAAGGCCATTGACCTTGGTTCCTATTTCAGGGTTCCGTGTTTGGCGCACTGCATAAACATTATAGTTGAAGACTTTCTGAAAAAAGAACCCATAGTCAGCAACTTACTGATCATCTGCCGAAGAATATGTACTCATTTCATCCATTCTTTTAAAGCTGGGAAGCAGCTGAGGATCATTCAATGTGAATATAACATGCCAGTCAAAGCACACATCCAGGAGGTGGCAACACGTTGGAACTCAACGTATTACATGCTTGATCGTCTATTTGAGCAGTACAGGCCACTCAACGAATATTTCATGCGAAGACTGGATGCTACTGTGAAAGGCATGACCCTTCAGATAGACCAATGGTGCTTAGTTAAATGCCTGACTGAGATGCTTCGTCCTTTTGAGGTCTTCACACATGAAGTCAGCAAGGAGAACTGTACAATGGGCCAAGCTATCCCATTATTGCAAATGCTAGAGCATCAGTTGAAGAAAGTGTCTGAATCATACAAAGGTGTTGAGGAAAAAAAGGAAGCCTATGACTTGGTGGAGAGCTTAGCCCATTGCTTAGCTAAAAATACAAGGGTGCACAATAAGATTTTGTCACAAGAACATTACATTTCTGCCACAATTCTGGATCCACTGGCAAAATCGGGACTGAAGACATTCCTCCCTTTTTCAGAGATGGATGTTGCCCGCTACAAAACTTGGATAGCTGAGGCAGCGAGTAAGTTGGAAAATGAACGGCTGCTAATTATAAGCCAGCTAGATCAACCCACATGAAGTACTGCAGCAGAGCATGCGGCATCAAGTGCAACTTCAGAGGCTGAGGGCAGTGCGTTTGGCTCACAAGTAAGCATGGGCGGATTTTGCGAATTGGCAATCCGCGAAATTGCGTATTTACGGATTCGCAATCCGCAAAATCCGCGAACTCTCGCGAATTTTGTGGATTCCTTTTTTGTGTGTGTTCGCAAGTGTTTCTGCCATTTTGCAAGGGTTTTTTGCCAGTTCGCAAACGCGAACTTACTTGTCGGGTAGCAACGGTGGCGACCATGTTGTTTCTACGTCTGGTTCATCACAGCACCCTCTGTTTCACCACTGCCACCCTCTGTTTCACCACTGCCACCCTCTGGCTCACCCATGCCACCCTCTGGCTCACCCATGCCACCCTCTAGTTCATCACTGTAGATTATGGGGGGGAAAGCACACCTGCCCTGCCTCAACTGACATGAATGAATTAGGGGCTGATTAATGTGTCACTGAATTTGAACTTCCAGGCTGGCACCTGCTTCCTTATCTGTAATTGCTTTCTGTTGCAGTGTAATTTTTTTAACAGGACCTTTGTTGTATACTTGTAGCTATTCTCTGAGCCTGCTGTGAGGGTCAGAGCAGGGTCATAGAATAGTTGCAAGTAGGCAACTGAATTCTGAAGGGGCCCCTCAGGAAGCACTACAGGGAATGGTTACTAATGATAAGATTGAACTTTTGCACCTGCTGAGTGCTTTCAGTTTTGCAAAAATCCAAATATCCAGCAGCATCCACAAAAAGTAATCCTTCCAGGTCAAGATCCAAATCAAAGTGACCAGCACATGAAGAAAGCACTGGGAGGAGCCTACTGGACAGGAACAGGAAGTTGGAGACTCTGGGGCACTTCCTTCGTCCCCCCCCCCCCCAAAATGGACTCCTTGCAAAAAAAAAGTGCAGGCAAATGTCAACCTGAGGAGTTATTCTGATAAAAATCGTAATTTTCAAGGTTTATGCTGCCTGCTGGTGGATTTTTCGCTGCCCGCCGCATCTACGTGTTCGCAAGTGTTCACTCCCGCGATGCGTTATCACGGGCCTTTATGACGTACTCGCATTGCCAAACTCTCGCTGTGCAAGGTGGCAAGCCGCGATGACGTCGACAAACTCCCGCGGGATCCCGCAGCAAGATCCAAAATGGCGCAGCACACGCAAACATGGAGAAAAACAACTGCAAACGCTGAATGAAGATTGTATAGTATTCTAGTTGGCAAGTGCGACCAAGCAAAAAATCCGCTTCGCGCGGATTTGCGAATTTTCGGCAAATTCGCGAGAGTTCGCGGATTGCGAATTTGCCAAAAATCCGCAAAATCCGCGAGCAGAACGGATTTTACGCCCATGCTTACTCACAACACTCACCATCACTATCGACAACAGTACCAATAACTGGATCATTAGCCCCAGTAGAATCGTTACACGATTGGTATTTACAGTTAGGCATTAATAAGCACAGTGCTGATGCACAGAGAAAAGAGCCCGAAAGGTTAGCAGCATCACCCCTGAACAGTGAGCGGATGGTCCAGGCCTATCTGGACGACCCAACAGAGATGTACATTGATCAAAACCCATTGCAGTATTGGTATAGAAAAAGGGCTGAATGGCCACTGCTGAGCAGGCTGGCGATAAGCTATCTGGCTTGCCCTGTCACAAGTGTGTCTTCCGAATGTGTTTTCAGTGCTGCTGGTTCCATTGTAACATTGATAAGGACCAGTCTCTCGCCCAAAAACGTGGAGAGGTTAGCAATGATGAAAATGAATGAATCAGCACTCAATACCACCGAATTACACAATACATGAAGCAAGGGAGGAAGATGAGGACAGCGGCTCAGGTGACAGAAGTAGTGTGTCACATGATTACCTACTACTGGCTGACCCCCCCAGAGTTTGAGGACGAGCTATACTTCCCTGACAATTAGGCTTGCACTTACTGTCTTCCTCCCTTATTTTCCTTTATTTGTGTGTCTGTCGTTCTGGTTACAAACTTTGAATCACAACAAATCCATTACCACCGTATTCGACTCTTTATTCTACTCTTCTTATTTCAATATACAAGTTTCACATTACAGTCCTCCGAATCCAGCTCCTCTGTTCCATCATACTGAATCTCCATTGCCCTCCCGGTGATTGGATGATGGAAAATAGAAGAAAAAATAAGTCCCGCCAAAAGAAGTGGAACATGATGAATACTATAGCTATCCTCCTTTCAGAGCCGAGAGAAACTGCCCATTAACTTAAAATGAGATGGAACAGGTAATGATGATGTCATGCATTGGACGCAGAGTCGCAAACTGAGTGATTTTGTTTTTGTTTGTTGTGCATGAAGTTATGTCATTGTGAACTAATCATCTTTCAACAGTACACACCACGTAACTCAAGGCAATTTTCCCCTTCTTGCAAATATGTTTAATAAGAAACTTGTACTTCTACTGAAGCTTGATACATTTCTTTCGATTGAATATAGGAAGGGGACTCAATCTGCGCAATGAGCATGACAACAGCACCGTCCATGATGATGATGGCGAAAAAGACGGCCCGTTAACGTAAGATGAGAAGGAACAGGTGATGTAAATGAATGTCATGCATTGGACACCTGACTCTGAGCAATTGGTGTTTGTGTTTTAGTTGTTTGTTTGTTGTGCATGAAGTGAAGTCAAAGTGTACTAGTAGTCTTACTGTACACACTAAAGAGTGACTCAAGTCAATAATATTTCTACTCTTGTTGTGTAATACCAATATGTTACTTCTACTGTAGGCCGATCGTCCCAGTCAGTCAGTACAAGTATCGGATATGATTGATGGAATAATAACAAGTCAAGAGGACGTTTCATGAGTGGCATAAAAGGTAAACACGTCAACAACAACCACAGCAGACCCAAATGTCTGTGTAGAAGTGAAGTCGAGTGTAGCAGTGGGATGTCTGCGGTGCATTGATTTACTAACTTAAATTGTAAAATGCTCTGTTTGGATATGTGCTTTGTCCAACTCTTTTAAAAAAAGTACTCTAAATGGAGGATGTGCTAAGCGATGTGCCATCACTGTGGGCCTGCTCTGTCCTGTTGTTGTTGAAGGTCAATGCTGGAAACAGACTAGAAATGATGCGTACATGCTGCCTCGGAAAGTGTTCTTGTTGTACTACACCATAACTTGTGCATTTCTCAAGTTCAAGTTTAAATACTTTATTCAACAACACTGTCATAAAAGCATGTTTCCCTAGGCTAATCACAATAAATACTATACTAAGTTTAAGAACACGATAAAATACAAATTAAACCATTACTAATTTACAGTGCTGGCGAATATTTCAATTCATAAAATTTATACAATATAGAATCCGAGTCACTGGACTAAGCCTTGCGAGCATAGGTTACATTACTCATTATTAAATTACAGTTTTAAAGTGCGCGTGCGTATTAACCAGGCCCACCCCATAAATTTGGCTACAGCAATTGCGAGCTGGGGGACACAGTTAGATCTTAATATTCTCAGTGCCTCTGAGTAATTTCTTGTCCCCAAATTCCTGCATGCCGGTTTTAACCATCTACTTCTTGGGGCGGCATATAATGGGCAGACAAACAGAAAATGTGGGATGTCCTCTACATGTACTTTACAGTAAGGGCAAGTTTTCACATTGCCAGGGGACCATTTGACGGTAAAAGCATTGAGGGGTAAGGAACCAATTCTAAACTGGAAATACAGCTTTCTATCTAGGGATTTAGAAATCAAATCCCAGTACTGTTCATATTTAGGCATAGTTTTAATGTCCAAAAACTGGGATGTCAACATCGATGGTTGGTTGGAAATCAATACCATATTAAATATCATGTCCCAATACATTTTTGTCAAAGATGTTTTGGATGGAAAAACCTGTGGATCTACTGCTGTCCACAAGTGAACTAGGTGCAGTTTTTGAAGCAGGTTTCTTACTTCTTTGAGCCACGGTATTTTATGAAAATGATCAGAGTTTACAACATCCATAAGGGCAGCTGCATAATGACTCAGTTCGGGAGTAGTTTTTATACGCCTCCAATATAGGAGGGGACGCAGTCTAGCCATGTCCTCTACTTTTTTCCTCCCGAGGTCATATTGCAGGGGGATCGAAGGAGTGCTCTGGGGTACACCAATCATTCGTCGAAGAAATTTACTTTCTGCGACGACTAACGAGCTCAAGTTCGTAAAGCCCCATAGCTCTGATCCATACAAACAGGCTCCCAGTACTTTCATACTATAAATCTCCATTATTGGCTGAATAGGTTTTGTAAATGAAGATTTATGTTTTAGTGCTATTGCCCCTGCCAATTGATTGAATTTTAGCACCACAGTGTCCATATGGGATTTCCAGTTCATGTTAGACTGTAAAGAAATGCCTAGATAGGTAAAAGCATTCACTTCCTCCAATACAGATCCATTAAAATAAATTTTCCCCTTGAATTTCTTAGCGGGGCTCAAATTCATGAACTTAGTCTTTGTTGTATTTAGTGCCAAGCCCCGAATCCGACAGAAATCACCAAAAGCGTTGATTGTCTTTTGTAAACCGCTAGGGGTCCGCGAGACCAGCAAGGTATCATCAGCAAACATCAATACTGGTACTCGCTCCCCATCTAATATTGGGGCGTCTGTCGTAGATTGTTTCAGAAAATCAACTATACCATTGATATATAATGAAAATAAGGTGGGGGCCAGGACGCAGCCCTGCCTTACCCCCCGCTCCACCGGGAAGGATTCAGTGACATCTCCCTGGGCACCCCACCTAATCCGGGCATAGTTGTTTTCATGCAGCCTCATGAGCAGAGTCAACAATTCTGGGCTTATTCCAAGATCCCGCAAGACAATCCAAAGTTTTTGTCGGGGTACTAAGTCAAACGCAGACTTCAGGTCCACGAAGACGGCATATAATGGACCGTTTGTCAGAGTTACATTTTTCCAGTACATTGTTAAAAAATGGAATACCTGGTCGACAGAACTAGTTAGGGGGCGGAAGCCAGCTTGGTACGGGGAAAGGATATCCTTATCATCTATCCAGGCTTGTATTTTGTTTTGTATCATCCTACCCATCAGTTTTTGCGCAGCATCGATAAGGCTGATGGGCCTGTAATTACTTGGCAAAGCCTTATCCCCTTTTTTAAGAACTGGTATTATCTCCGCGCCCTTCCATGTTGCTGGGATCATGGCTCCTTGTGCAATAGCGTTACCAAGCCATACAAAATATTTGCACCAGTTAGTCCTGTCTGTTAAAAACACATCCGCTGGTATTCCATCGATGCCTGGCGCCCTTCCTCTAGTTACTCCATCCATTGCCTCTTGTGCATCTTTCAATGAAAACAATTCTTGGGTATAAAATACCTTTTCTGGGGCAATTTCAGTTAGAGGAGGCATATTATCTGCGTATTGAGGTTTGAAAAATTCCACCCAATCCTCCTTCGCTACATGATTTTTTGGGCAGTCTGCTATTCCCCCATTTCCCCACTTTAGTATGGCCCAGAACTCTTTCTGTTGTTTAGCTGCACATGCGTTCTTCAGATCTAGCCATGTATTCTCATCCCATAGTCTTTTTGCCCTACTTTGTGCTTTTCTGTAGTCGTTCCTGGCTTTTAATACTCCAGTTTTTATCCTCAGCGCTATACTGAGTTTCTGACGCGCTTCTCTGCACGAGTGATCGTACCATGCTCTTTTTATTGGTAATCTGTTACCCTTCTTCTGCTGGATTTTTTTGAAGAATAACTTCTGAATGTTAGCAAAGAACTTTTGCTGTGACTCTTCAATCAATTGATTAAAATTCCGTTCATTAGTAAGAGTTTGTAATCTAGTAACCTCTGCATTACCTATTTCCTCTAGGGCCTGCATGTCCCCTGGATTATCCATCAATGTTGCCCATTTGATATGACGGAGGTTATTAGATGTGACAACATCTAATGTCGAGACACCCTTTTTCTGATTAGTTGAGTTTTTACCTAGTACCAGATTAATGAGCAAGCACAAAGGATTGTGGTCGCTCTCCAATCTCGGTAACACTTGCATGTCTACCACTTTGGACCAGTCTCTAACGTCTATAAGAATATAATCTATTCTACTACTTGTCCTCAGGTTGTCAAAGGTGTGTTTACCCTGAGGGTCAGAAAGGGTACGGCCATTTACTGCCCTTAGACCTCTAGACAGCCATAAGCTCTTAACCTGAATAGCTACTTCCGTCCACTTCTTTACCAGCGGCAGATCCAGTTGAGGGATTCCCCATTTGGAGTCTTCCTCTTGGGTCAATTCATTATCCTCACATCCTAACGGTTCAAATGTTGTGTTCAGATCTCCACCCACACAGATAGTGTAGTTTGCGGGTAGGATCTCTAAATCATTGTCTAATGCACCTATCACATCGGAGGCTATGCCCCCTTGTGTTCCCCTGGCATAAATATTATATAGAGCCAGGTTTTGACCATCGGCCCTGGTGAGCACTAACGAGAGTAGGTCACTATTGTTAATGGGTCTCTTTTTAATGGTGCATTGTAAGGATTGACGTACCCAAATAATTAAACCCCCTGAGGGCCGCCCTTTGGTATTCTTTTTCGCAGGTACATGGTAATTTAAAAAGCCCTGACGAAAAACTGGTGCCACTGCCCAGGTTTCCTGCATCATAATGATATCATAACTGTCAATAAACTCGCACCATTCAGGGGTATCCAATTTATGATGGATACCCGCTATATTCCAAGAGATGAATTTTGTACTACCTTTTGTCTGAGCGGTGCTCTTTTGTGACAGAGAGCATTGATTAGAGAAGGACAGAGGGGATGAAGGACTAGTTACCTCGTCATTTACGATAGTATAGGTATTTAGTAGGGTTTGCTCAGCTATACTAAGAGTGTCTTCCCTACGGTTGGATGTGATGCTCTTACTGCAATCTAGTTCTTTATTATTTAGAATACCGTAGTTTCTATCATAGGGTCCAGTAGCCTTGGCAACTCCTGCACTTGACCATTCTTTCAGTCAGTCACATTCGCTTAGTCCTGAAAGGGACGAGAACCTGTTTTCCATCGGTATTTCCCAATTATTTATTTTTCCAATGGTTTTGGCTTTTCTTAGTACAGGGTTCCATTTAGTTTTCAACATAGTTGGATTTAAAGTATTACTTTTCTTTGTATAGAAAAAGTCCAACGTTAATGGCACAATTTCCGTCGTTCTGCGCTGGGGGGGGGTATATATTAGCTAGTATATTTGGCAGAACTTCTGGATCGGTGAAATGCAGCACCACACAATCCCCCTTAAATGTTTTGGTACCACCCCCGATCCATTCAACTCTCCTAGCTTTGGTTATTTCTTGTGCCAACTGATCCCTGCCTCCTAACGAAAAAGCCATGTTCCCTGATAACCAATGGAGAGATTTATTTATTAAGGAGGGAATGTTCTCTACTTGCCCTCGCTCCAACTGAGGGACATTTGCTAGGACTAATATTAGTGGAGAAGCCTCAACGACTAATTCCACAGCCCCCTTGTCTAACTCGGCAACTTCTTTATTACATGCGTGGCTCGGCCCTGCGTTGTTCCCTAAGTTGGTATCTGGATCCAAGACTCTTAACCCCCCCCCCCTCCCGAGATCAGAGCTCTCCACGATGGTCATGGGAGTATCTACTAAAAGATCTTGTCTGGGGGCAGTTTGGGTAAGTTTTGAATCGACTCTGGGTGCTTCTGGTAGTGAGGGTTTTATGTTCACCTCTATTGCTTTTTGCAAGAGAACCCCTAGTCTATTCACCTCTTCTGTCAGTTGGTCAATTTTATTTAGGAGTGGTTTGGTTATAGTTTTAATCCTATAATCTACGGCATTTAATAGTTTTTTAAATTGTTCATCATCCATGTGTACCTTTCCTACTGTCGGAACCCTTGTGTCGTCTACACTATTTTTCTCAGGGGGCACATTGGGGCGTTTTTTACTTGATCGGAGGCCACCCCGTCTAGAGATATTCTTCACCCCCCCCTTTGTTGCTCTTGGCGCTGGGACTGGAACAAGTGCCTCTTCTTCTATGGAGATTATTTCTTGATCTTGTATACTCTCAAGAGCAGGTTCGTCTATGACCACCAGAAGTTGGGTCAATGGAATGTCCTCCTGGGTCTGAAACACCTCGTTGCTAATATCAAGAGTGGGGGTAGATGTTGACGTATTATCAAAGTGCAGGTCAGGTGAATGGCTCAACCCCAAAGATGATCTCCTGTCATGGTTAATTTGGGCAACTTTCTGCACCATGTAATTGTCTATGGTATTGATGGAGGCAGTCACTTTTGATTTTGACATTTTGATGATTAACTTATTTCAATTAGTATACAGGCTGGTACGTAACGTGTCAGTCTATAGAGGTGACTATTACTCTTACAGTTACGCAAGGAGAAATGGCACTTACTTTAAGTATTTGCACAGCGTTCTGGGCCCTGCCCCTGCCTCTCCCTGCCGCCGAGGGCCGTAGAGGGCCCGCCCTTTGCCCGGGCTTAGCCCCTGGCGTCCCGCTCGCGTCCCGCGAAGCGGGTCGTTGCGCCGCTTATCAGCGCCTCCTGGCGCTCCCTCGGCGTCAGAAAGCGCGCCGCCGCGTAGGCTGCCGGGAGTTGTGGTCCCGGAGCGGCGGCACGTGTAGTCAGCTGTAGTTTGACTCTTGGCGGTGGCGGCGTGCTACAGGTTTCCTGCGTGCCTCTGAATGACTCTTGGCGGTGGCGGCAGCTTGCAGGTAAGTGCTGTTTCCTTATTTCGTGCTCTCCCCCGCTCTGCTGGTCGTTGCGCCGCTTATCAGCGCCTCCGGGCGCTCCCTCGGCGTCAGAAAGCGCGCCGCCGCGTAGGCTGCCGGGAGTTGTGGTCCCGGAGCGGCGGCGCGTGTAGTCAGCTGTAGTTTGACTCTTGGCGGCGTGCTACAGATTTCCTGCGTGCCTCTGAATGATTCTTGGCAGTGGCGGCAGCTTGCAGGTAAGTGCTGTTTCCTTATTTTGTGCTCTCCCCCGCTCTGCCGGTCGTTGCGCCGCTTATCAGCGCCTCCTGGCGCTCCCTCGGCGTCAGAAAGCGCGCCGCCGCGTAGGCTGCCGGGAGTTGTGGTCCCGGAGCGGCGGCGCGTGTAGTCAGCTGTAGTTTGACTCTTGGCGGTGGCGGCGTGCTACAGGTTTCCTGCGTGCCTCTGAATGACTCTTGGCGGTGGCGGCAGCTTGCAGGTAAGTGCTGTTTCCTTATTTCGTGCATTTCTTTCAACTTTGTTTCTCAATATTCCTTTTGTTTTTCCATCTGCAATTACAGGCTGGGCCTTGCCCTATACTTAGGAAAACATTATAATGCACACTTGCCTTACCAATAAATCTACATTTTCCAGGTGGCAGTGGTGACTGGCGACACCCAAGATTGATAGAAAGGGGAGGAGCAAGAGGAATGTCGAGATGCAAATCCAGTCCACATTTATGACCAGGATAACACAGCAACAGTATCAACTTTCATTATCTTTTAAATAATTTGATTCATTTGTTTGTCTACAGTCTTTACAACAGTGTACTAGTAACTATGTTTATTGTTTTAATGTTATTGATTTTCCTGTTGGTGCGGCATTATAGAACAACATATAGAGCTTGTCAATTCAAAATGAAAAATTTTAACTTACATAGACTTGGTGGTATTTGGTGTGGACTTACACGAGTGAGCGAGCGAAAGGAAGGGTGTGCATGTGCATTGGTTCCATGATTGAGAGGTTGGGTGTGTTATGTTCTGGGTTGTCTACTTGTTGGGTATCATGGGGTGAGGGGTCGGAGAGCTAATAGTTATAACAAGACACTACTATAACTAGTCGGGCAGGGGATTGTGGTGGGTTCTGAACTTCTGATTGAGGTATGTGAGGATGGTCCAACCTCCCATCACCAACATCCTATTTTCTTGTGCAAAGTTCTGTATTTGCAAAACCCCTACAACAGTAGTAGTATGTCCTATCATATCAAAATAGTAATAAATCACGTTGGGCATTTGTTGGTGTGAATTGTCAAAGCCTCAAGATTAACAAAGACTCAAGATCAATAAGACTAGAAGTAGTACAAGAGGACGACCGAATGGACTGGTGAATCTGAGTTTCATTTAAAACCTTTTAAATACAGAGTGGCCAACTGGGCAAGCATAGCTACTATAGTACAGACAGACTAATAGTAGTAGGAGTAGTAGTACAAGAGAGTCCTCATAGCAGAGGCAGGGATAACAAAGATTTTCGAAACATTACAGATCGAAGTATAATTGTTGGTAAAAAATAGCATTAGGAAACAGAAACAATAGTTCGGGAAAAATATGGTGCAGTAAAAGTTATGGAATAAGAATTATTATTAAAAACAAGAAGTCTTACTAGGGCCAGCAGAAGAGCCCGCGTTGGTTTTCTCCTCTTGCAATAACTAAATTGACCGAGCTCATCTGGTCAACAAGTAGTATCGGGGGATTCGCGGATCGACTACTTACTATTTAACAACACTAATCCAGTCTTCCATTCTGATTCCAGAATACTAACTAAGCCTAAGTACGACATACCACCTGACCTAGCCCACCTATTCCAGGCGTGCCAATTGTACATTAAGTATGCATTTCCACTTCTTTTAGTCCTCAACAATGCATATGGTCAAATGGAGAACACATGACTACATTTTTGTATACACTAAAGTTTTGGTTGATTGATTGATGCTGATGTTCTGCTAGTGCTAAGAGTATTACCACTCATTGAACAAACTAGAAAAGGTTCTAATAAAGACTAGGGTACTAGCAGCACGTGACGTAACAGAGGGGGCATCACGCATACCACTAAAAAATGTCAAACTCATGCAAAGTAAGTAAACCTAAGTATCAATCCTCCCCTATCTCTTAGTGACAGGACAAAGTAAGGACTAGAGTCACTATAGCATTATGTAACTTAATTTCTCTAAAATAAACTCTTACATAATCACGCTAAGTGAGAGCAAACACAAAGTTGCAAACAAGTAAGATTAATAGTGGCGCAGAAGACCACCTGTGTCATAACAATCACGGAAGACTTTTAAACGTAATTAACCTGTAATGTAAGCAGCAGCATTCTAGCTGGTTGAAAAAAAAGATATTTGCAATATAATTATACAACACAGAGCAGAAGAACAGACACAAAGTAGTAATAATTAAATAGTTACTCACCAAGACCCGGGACCTTCACTCCTAGCAGGTCCAGGAGGTCCTGCTCCCGGTCAAGGATGTCGGACCACTGGTGCGTCAACTGGGCCTGGGTGTGCCGGACCACAGAGCAGAGGAGCACTGCCTGGCGCACCTTTCCCCACCGCTGCCGACGCTCCCAAGGCCCGTACCCAGACCCAGGCCTGCCACCTGCTGCCAGGGTTGAGGGGAGGTGGCGCTGCACAAAGAAAATTAGTGCAGCCAACTCCACCTCCCCAAATAAGGCCCGTGCCTGCACTCCTTGTGGGCACCGCCTTCCACAAGGAAGGCGGTCGCGGCACCTGCTGCGGCGAGCCCTACCCTTGGACATGGTTCTGGGGAGAGTGAGACGGGCGGGAAAGAAAAGGTAATCAAATTAAAAAAGTAAGTAAAAGGAATGAAAATAGCAGGCAATAGAAAAAGAGTGAATAAGTAGCTAAAAAACATACAAAAAGAAGACAAAAAACAAAAATATAGAAGCAGGAAAATAGTCAGAGAGATAATAAATAAAAAAAGATTTTAAAAAAAGTGTCTTGAAACAAAGGATTGGAAAGATAGAGGGAGGATTGAAAATCAGGCCCCAGAACCATATCAATAGAGTGAAAAACAAGATGGCCGCGCCCATTGCAACCACGTGCGCAAGTTTGCGCGATATTTTCTCCCCAGGCACGCAAAAAGCATCGCAAACACGTAAAAGCATTCCCGAACAGGAAATACATACCGCGAACGGGTGCGAGCATGCATTGCGTGACCTGGAACAGGAAGTAAGCATCGCGAGCGGGCTGGACAAGTGAAAACAAGATGGTCGTGCCCATGAGCGACCGCATGGGTAAGTTGGCGAGACGCGATCACACAGAAAATATCGCGAACTGGCGGGAAAAAAACTTCTGCGTCTTCGCGATACTTCTGCGTGTTCGCAGAGATTTTCAACATTTTTGCGATAGTTTGCGAAAGTGAATTTCGCAAATTCCACCCACCCCTAATGTTTTCCCACAAAAGAAGCTGGAACCTGAAGGACATCCTGGTCCATACGAGACCTCATGTGACACCTATACGGGATTTTGTGAATTCAATTCCTAATGCTATCCTCCCTCCTGTTTAAGGCCATTACCCATGTGGCAAATGTAGCACATGCAACCTTACAAGAAGGAGTAAAAACATAAAATTCACGAATGGCTCAGTCTGGGAGCAAAGAAATTCACAAACTGCAATAGCAGAAAAGTGAAATATATGATCACGTGCCCATGCAGGCTGGAATACGTCAGAATGATGTTGAGACCAGTGAGGATTCGCATTGGTAAACGCAAAAGCAACGTTCGCTGTAAAAAGAGCACCATCAAGATGGCAACTCACTACCTAACCACA
The DNA here is from genome assembly GCF_964261635.1 of Lissotriton helveticus. Lineage (NCBI taxonomy): Eukaryota > Metazoa > Chordata > Amphibia > Caudata > Salamandridae > Lissotriton > Lissotriton helveticus. Next base: position 996,211,634 of record NC_136072.1, read on the forward strand.
GCCCACACGACCATGTCAAGTTACACCGTGTGGCAGATTCTGAGTGGTATGACGCCTGCTGTATCGTGTAATGCTATATCATTGGATCCACTGACTTCATCCTCTTACACTGGTGCTCGTGTGGCTAAGGAAGTGATGGACACTGTAATTGACCTTTCACCCTTCGGACCTCTCTTTGCCAATATGGATGTCGAGTATACATATCCTACAGATGATTCAAATATTGAGGTGCCAACCAGACCTCGACAACATCAGACGGACCTCCTCTGATTATCAGAACTGCAAGCATTTACTTTGGAGATCGTCCCAGCTTCTCTTCTGACTCATCCTCCTCGACTTCCAGTTTAGCAGCCTCGCCGGCTAAATTGAGTGTTTTCTTCTCTTGGTTCAAAAAGACTTACCTAGTCGCTCCCTGGACCTACATTTGGTTGGTGGTTATCCTGGTTTTCCTCTTCATGTCAATTGTGTTTGTGACAGTGTTCTTTTTACTCATCAGTGGTCATTATTTGCCAGAACACTCTGCTGTGAACTTGGTTGATGGCATTCTGGTCCCTCACATATCATCCCACATCATGAAACGTGATCAGACCCTTGTGAACATTTCAGCATTCCCGGTTGCAGATGGCATAGTTTGGGACAAAGTAGCTTTTGAAATTCACGGTCCGACAGAGGTGCTCAGGGTGCCATACGTGTTTCGCATCCTATTAAGGGATGTGGTAACATGGGACATACATTCTGACGATTGGGATGTGCAGGCGGTACATTCATTGTTTTCAGATTTAAAGTATTATGCTGCTTCTGATGCTGAAGTTTTGTATTTAAATTCTGCCAATTATGCTGATCTCTTTTGTTATCAACATTATGGGCATCATTTTTTGCATAAAACTATTTATTTTACAGACTTGGACACATCTAATCCGGAATCCTATTTCTTTAAACTACAATTGTCTTCAATCCAAATTTATATTGACTCACACTAAATTGATTTACGCCAACTCATTTAGGTCTAAGGGTTATGATCACTGGAAAGAGACCGTTGAATTTAAATCAATCTGGGGCACAAAACCATGGCAGGTTCAGGGAACCAAGGCTATACATCGTGCCTGCCTGATCCCAAATCAAATTTTGTTTTTAAATGATACAGTTTACCAAACCACTTGTTTCGGCCTAGAAACTGTAAAACATTTAAATACCCCATCCATTCAGTCATTAGCAGAATACGACAATTGGAACACTCAGACAAATTATACTATTGATGCATTGCAAGCTTTGTTTCAAAATGAGACCGTCAATGTTTCTGAAATTGATTCATCCAGATGGTTGGTGTGGGAAACTAATACAAACGCCTGTAAATTGCGTTTTTATAATGTAACACCTGGTTTCACTCAGACTAGACCGGATCCTCGTTATCCACTTACACATTCGGTCACCACATACTCAGTGGGTAAATTATGCCAACAATGGTTGGAACATTCCACTTTAGTATCAGTGAAACAACACCTCTCACTTTTGTCTAACAAAATCGATCTGGCTGATTTCATCTTAGGACCTAGGTCCCCTAGATATAGGCGATTCATTTATTCAGCTTACAATGAAATTCGGAAACTTTCACAGATTGAGGCAGTTCTTCGTCTGCGCCAAATTGATCAGGCCAATTTAGGAAAAGTCCTTGCTGTGGTCGATAATAGCATCAATACACTTTCATCACGCATTTATACATGGGACAATATTGTTTCATCTGTTATTAATATTGTTCAAAGTAATGTATCTGTGTTATATCATGGTCAAAACCAATTAAGATCTGTCATGCAATTTGCATGGACATTGCAAACTCTGAAAATGGGGAAAGTCCATTGCTATTATTTAAAAGCTACTGCTTTGTTTCTACCATTTAATGTAACTGATAAACAGAGATTCATGTCCATGAAAGATGCTGCATATGCACTTTTGCATATTGAACAAGTTGAGCTCTTGCTGTTCTTGGTAGGGGAAACAGACTCTGCTGTTTGGTTAATTCATGGGGTTATCTGTCTCCCTTTTTTGCTGTTTCAGTTTAAAACATGCATGCAACATTTTCCAATTGCCCGTTTTGAACCACTGTGTAGGGCATTTCTCCATGAATTATAGTACCTACCTTTCACTTACAGATGTCAGTGGGAGGATAAGGAAGTTTTTTTAACAGGGGAGGACAGCGATTTCACAGTGGGCCATTCACTGGTTTCTAAACACGTAAAGTTGCACAGCGCATGTAATGAATCAGCACCTAATCTCGCTTGTTTTTAAAAAGGAACCCCAGTGCCGTCAATAATTCTGCTTTTACCTTGCTTACTAACAGTAGTTATCTTATTTTGAACAACCAAGACTGCTGTGGTTTACGGGCAGGAAATTGGAATCCCATATTTAGTAACTGTTTCCCAGCATATAAATTGTTGTGGCAATGTGCTTTTTCCACCCCCGGATGGGAGTCTAGATAGTTCCATTTGGCCTTCCATTCTGACTTAAAACTGATTTCAACAAGTTGAGCAGGCTCAAAGCGCTATTATTCCAACAAGAGGTGGCTCTCACTTCCGCCAGAGAGACCTTCGAGTCACAGGTGGCTAGGACATCTAGCAAGCTACAGTCCCTTCTGAACACTAACCTCACACTTCACTTTGGGGAGCTTATACATCAAATATTTAACACGTCTGACACTAAACACCTTGCACATTTTTTTAAATGTGTGTGTTCCTGCCTTGTGACTTCCTTTTACACAGCCGGTCTTAAAAAAATTCTAAGAAAACCTTTCTTTTTACTTTTTGAAAAGCATCTTTGTTTCCTGTAAGGAAACTGGGCTGCTTTACAAAGAAAATATTGCTTTATTTAACAGGCTGACCACAGCAGCCCACCATCCCCATGATTTTTGCGATTCTTAGGGGGTCGCAAATTGCGATCTACCTCATAAATATTAATGAGGTAGAGTGATTTGCGACCCCATAGGAACTGCAATCTGAAACTCTTTGAGTTTCATTCATTGTACATTGCGATGACCTAATTGCGATTCTCAGGAATTCTGAATTAGGTATTTGCAATTAAGTATGGGCGAAATTTGCGAATTCGCGTTCCACGAATTCGCGCAAAATCGAATTCGCAATCCGCGGATTTTTGTTTTTTTGCGTGTTCGCGGGGTTTTTTGCGTGTTCGCGGGATTTTTGGCGTGTTCGCGGGCCGCTTGCACGGCGAAGTTACCCATGCAGTCGTTTATGGGCACAGCACCCTCTGGTTCACCACTGCCACCCTCTGGTTCATCACTGCCACCCTCTGGTTCACCACTGCCACTCTCTGGTTCACCACTGCCACCCTCTGGTTCACCCCTGCCACCCTCTGGTTCACCACTGCCACCCTCTGGTTCAGCACTGCCACTCTCTGGTTCACCCCTGCCAATCACTGGGTCAGCACTGTCACCCTCTGGTTCACCACTGCCACCCTCTGGTTCACGACTGCCACCCTCTGGTTCATCACAGCACCCCAGGTTCACCACTGCCACCCTCTGGTTAACCACTGTCACCCTCTGGTTCAGCACTTCCACCCTCTGGTTCACCACTGGCCCCCTCTGGTTCACCCCTGCCACCCTCTGGTTCACCACTGCCACCCTCTGGTCCATCACAGTACCCTCTGGTTCACCCCTGCCACCCTCTGGTTCAGCACTGTCACCCTCTGGTTCACCACTGCCACCCTCTGGTTCACGACTGCCACCCTCTGGTTCATCACAGCACCTCTGGTTCACCACTGCCACCCTCTGGTTAACCACTGTCACCCTCTGGTTTAGCACTGCCTCCCTCTGGTTCACCACTGCCATTCTTTGGTTCACCACTGCCACCCTATGGTTCACCCATGCCACCCTCTGGTTCCCCACTGCCACCCTCTGGTTCACCCCTGCCACCCTCTGGTTCACCCCTGCCACCCTCTGGTTCAGCACTGCCACTCTCTGGTTCACCCTTGCCACCCTCTGGGTCAGCACTGTCACCCTCTCGTTCACCACTGCCACCCTCTGGTTCATGACTGCCACCCTCTGGTTCATCACAGCACCTCTGGTTCACCACTGCCACCCTCTGGTTAACCACTGTCACCCTCTGGTTCAGCACTGCCACCCTCTGGTTCACCACTGCCACCCTCAGGTTCACCCCTGCCACCCTCTGGTTCACCACTGCCACCCTCTGGTTCATCACAGCACCCTCTGGTTCACCCCTGCCACCCTCTGGTTCAGCACTGTCACCCTCTGGTTCACCACTGCCATCCTCTGGTTCATGACTGCCACCCTCTGGTTCATCACAGCACCTCTGGTTCACCCATGCCACCCTCTGGTTCCCCACTGCCACCCTCTGGTTCACGACTGCCACCCTCTGGTTCATCACAGCACCTCTGGTTCACCACTGCCACCCTCTGGTTAACCACTGTCACCCTCTGGTTTAGCACTGCCTCCCTCTGGTTCACCACTGCCATTCTTTGGTTCACCACTGCCACCCTATGATTCACCCATGCCACCCTCTGGTTCCCCACTGCCACCCTCTGGTTCACCCCTGCCACCCTCTGGTTCACCCCTGCCACCCTCTGGTTCAGCACTGCCACTCTCTGGTTCACCCTTGCCACCCTCTGGGTCAGCACTGTCACCCTCTCGTTCACCACTGCCACCCTCTGGTTCATGACTGCCACCCTCTGGTTCATCACAGCACCTCTGGTTCACCACTGCCACCCTCTGGTTAACCACTGTCACCCTCTGGTTCAGCACTGCCACCCTCTGGTTCACCACTGCCACCCTCAGGTTCACCCCTGCCACCCTCTGGTTCACCACTGCCACCCTCTGGTTCATCACAGCACCCTCTGGTTCACCCCTGCCACCCTCTGGTTCAGCACTGTCACCCTCTGGTTCACCACTGCCATCCTCTGGTTCATGACTGCCACCCTCTGGTTCATCACAGCACCTCTGGTTCACCCATGCCACCCTCTGGTTCCCCACTGCCACCCTCTAGTTCACCCCTGCCACCCTCTGGTTCACCCCTGCCACCCTCTGGTTCACCACTGCCACCCTCTGGGTCAGCACTGCCACTCTCTGGTTCACCCCTGCCACCCTCTGGTTCAGCACTGTCACCCTCTGGTTCACCCTGCCACCCTCTGGTTCATCACAGCACCTCTGGTTCACCACTGCCACCCTCTGGTTAACCACTGTCACCCTCTGGTTCAGCACTGCCACCCTCTGGTTCACCACTGCCACCCTCTGGTTCACCCCTGCCACCCTCTGGTTCACCACTGCCACCCTCTGGTTCATCACATCACCCTCTGGTTCACCCCTGCCACCCTCTGGGTCAGCACTGTCACCCTCTGGTTCACCACTGCCACCCTCTGGTTCACGACTGCCACCCTCTGGTTCATCACAGCACCTCTGGTTCATCACTGCCACCCTCTGGTTAACCACTGTCACCCTCTGGTTCAGCACTGCCACCCTCTGGTTCACCACTGCCACCCTCTGGTTCACCCATGTCACCCTCTGGTTCCCCACTGCCACCCTCTGGTTCACCCCTGCCACCATCTGGTTCTTCACTGCCACCCTCTGGTTCACCCCTGCCACCCTCTGGTTCACCCCTGCTACCATCTGGTTCAGCACTGTCACCCTCTGGTTCACCCCTGCCACCCTCTGGTTCACTCCTGCCACCCTCTGGTTCAGCACTGTCACCCTCTGTTTTACCCCTGCCACCCTCTGGTTCATCACTGTCACCCTCTGGTTCATCACTGCCACCCTCTGGTTCACCACTAACACCCTCTACCGAGACCTTTTGTGACGCAGCGGCAGCACAAAAGATGCGCCATGGTGCTGGGTATTAACAACGTGACGCATCTCTCTGTGAGATGCGTCATGTTGAAAAGCCCTGCGCCATCAGGAGGCGTTCCGACTCAGCCTCCTAAAAGTGGCTGAGTGAAATCTACAAGATTTCACTCAGTCACTTTTAGGCCAATGCTGCGTCAAAACCCTGCGCCTGCTTGAAGCAGGCGCAAGGCTTGATGCAGCATTGGGGAGATAGGGCCCCCCCAGAGCATTGCTGGAGATGCGTTGCAAGCGCGACACAGCTCCAGCAATGCGCTGCTTTTACGGCATAGATGCGTGACGCATCTGTGCCGTTTTTGCCACATGGTGCGCCGCATTGTAAATGCGGCGCACCATGGGTGGCGGAGCTGCGGCGCACAATCACTGGCGCATCCCTGGGGATGCGCCAGTTATTGTAAATCTGCCCCTATACATTTAGCCAACGAGGGAGCACTTACTGATTAGACAGTAGGAAGTACTCCAGTTGAGTAGAGGTATTGCACAAAAAGGTAGCATCTTCGTGGACAAACATGCAGGGCGGGATTCATTCTGCCCCCTGTTAGACTCGTTTTTTGTGCCCTTCTGCCCTCTGTTAGACTTGTTTTTCCCTTGTTTTTCTGCCCTCTGTTAGACTCGTTGTTCCCTTGTTTTTCTGCCCTTCTGCCCCCTGTTAGACTCGTTTTGTGTGCCCTTGTGCCCTCTGTTAGACTCATTTTTCCCTTGTTTTTCTGCCCTTCTGCCCTCTGTTATACTCGTTTTTTGTGCCATTCTGCCCTCTGTCATTCCCTTGTTTTTGTGCCCTTCTGTCCTCTGTTAGACTCGTTTTTTGTGCCCTTCTGCCCTCTGTTAGACTCGTTTTTGTGCCTGTCTGCCCCGTTAGACTCGTTTTTTGTGCCCTTCTGCCCTCTGTTAGACTCGTTTTTCCCTTGTTTTTCTGCCCTTCTGTCCTCTGTTAGACTGTTTTTTGTGCCCTTCTGCCCTCTGTTAGACTCGTTTTTCCCTTGTTTTTCTGCCCTTCTGCCCTTCTGCCCTTTGTTAGACTGCTTTTTGTGCCTTTCTGCCCTCTGCATCACCACATCATCACTCAGCGCTACCCCAGCATCACTCAGCTCCACCACAGCACCACTCAGCACCACCACAGCATCACTCAACACCACCACAGCACCACTCAGCACCACCCCAGCATCACTCAGCACCATCCCAGTATCACTCAGCACCACCACAGCACCACTCAGCATCACCACAGCACCACTCAGCACCACCACAGCACCACTCAGCGCCACCTCAGCATCAATCTGCGCAATCATTCTACAACAATTGGTTCAAATATGTTCTCTCAATGTTTCAAACTTTATTACAAATGTCACAAAAGGTGTTAATATTTCACTTCTGTTCTTGGATTTTCGTCACAATAAAATACACTGAACATAATCTTCACAAAAGTTATTTACAAAAGTTTAAGCTGTTGCCATTATAAATTAAAATCACTTTTATTTAAGTATTAATTATTTGAAACAATTAAAAGCCATTGTAATTTGTAATATCAATACAGCTAAGTCACGTAAATACAAAACATGCGAGACCTATTGCATTGCAAATGCTTGTTTGTACTTTGTCCTCTACAGGATCTTTGCAATGTTTCAAAAGAGAGAGAGATAGAGAGAGAGAGGGAGGGAGAGAGAGAGTGAAAGAAAGAAAGAAAGAAAGAACGAAAGAAAGAAAGAAAGAAAGAAAGAAAGAAAGAGAGAGAGAAAGAGAGAGACAGACAGAGAAAGAGCAAGAAAGTGAAAGTGAAAGGGAGAGAAAGGGAAAGAGAGGGAGAGAAAGAGAAAGAGAGAGTAAGAAAGAGAGGGGAGAGAAAGAAAGAAAGAAAGAAAGAAACAAACAAACAAACAAACAGGGAGAGAGAGAATGAGAGAGAAAGAAAGAGAGAGACAGCGAAAGAGCAAGAAAGTGAAAGAGAGAAAGAGAGGGAGAAAGAGAGAGAGAGAGGGCGAGAGAAGAGGAGAGAGGGATCGAGAGAGAGAAAGAGAGGGAGAGAGAAAGAGAGAACGAGAGAGAAAGAAAGAAAGAGACAGAGAAAGAGCAAGAAAGTAAAAGGGATAGAGAAAGAGAGAGAGAGACATGGAAAGAGAGAGAGAAAGAGAGAAAGACACACAAAGAGGGAGAGAGAGAGAGAGGATGAGAGAGAGAAAGAGAAAGAGAGAAAGAGGGAGAGTGAGAGAGAAAGAAAGAGAAAGAGAGAGCGAGAAAGAGAGGATGTGAGAGAGAGAAAGAAAGAGAGGGAGATAGAGAGAAAGAAAGAGAGAACAACAGAGAAAGAAAGAGATAAGCAGAGAAAGAGGAAGAACTTGAAAGAGAGCGAGAAAGAGAGAAAGAGTGAGAAAGAGAGGGAGAGAGAGAACGAGAGAAAGAAAGAGAGGCCGGATCTCTGAAGGGCCAGTGCTTCCTGATGAGGTTTAATTCCTGGGACAGGTGCCTCGTTGCCTACTTGTAACTATTCTCTGACCCTGCTTTAAGGGTCAGAGCAGGGTCAGAGAATAGTTGCAAGTAGGCAACGAGGTGCCAGGAAGCACTTAACAGCAGGTGCCCAAGTTGAAGTTAATTTCTTTGTAACCCTTTTGTAAAAGGTTACAAAGAAATTAGGTTCAACTTTTGCACCTGCTGCTGTAACCCTTGCTTGGCTGAAAATTCGTCCCCGCTGATTTGCGGATTTTACTGCGATTTCGCGAGATTCGCGGATCGCGAAATCGCGGAAAATCCGCAAATGCGCCCGCGAAACGGATTTTACGCCCACCCTTATTTGCAATATACAATTTTGATGCATGTGCCTCTTAATTTTTAACCACTATATTACTGAAAATGATATTTAAAACATCACTATTATTTAAAACAATATTATTTACCTGAAAAAATATATTCTTTTCAATAATATTCTTATATCATGATATTTATGTATCACATTATTTTATTTCCAATATGTCCATCTCCCGATATTTACAACTCAAAATTTTGCCCAAACAAAAAAAAGCACTAAATGCTGAATTACTTTGAATCTTGTATAATTTTTCAGTAGTTCTGTGTGTTTACGCTACAGCTAATTGCTCTAGTTACACCACCCCTGCAGAATGGTTGTCTAGAAGGCGTCCCCCTTCTCGCCAGCCACTTGATGCAGACGATAATGACCCTTCCTCTTCTTTACTTCTGTCATTGAGGGACTACCCTGCGGCCCGAGTAGAATTATGGTCTATGTCCTCTGGACCCCCTCCAATTTAATGAGCATTAAAATACAATTCCCCAGCATTCTGGAAAATAATACTCAGTGCAGAGTAGAACTATGAAGTTGGTGTACAAATCCAATTGGATTGATGTGAATCAGTTTTTGCAATTGGTGGTGTTGAGTAAGGTGAGAGAAAAAATTGGTAGAGAAAGAACCATGCCTGAGAGGGGCCCCTAGAAATGATAGAGAATTGAGTGCAGCAAATTATGCATTGTTTAATGCAATTGAGGATGTGTGCCCAGTGAAAGTTGATTGGACTACGATCTCAAATTGTTACCAAAAAAGGGAGAGGCACCAGCTGATTATTCGGATAGACTTAAAAATGTGTTTGAGGGTATTTGTGTACAGCCTGTCTGACTGAGATGGCTCAGGAATCTGTAATTACTGCTTTTTTGCAGGGATTATTACTAAATGTGAGTTGTTAGTTGACAATAATTTGAATGGTAGACTAAGAAGTTGGTTTAACTATTGATGGTCGCAAATCACTGTGTGACCTTACAAGAGAAAAGGAAAGAAATGCTGAATCAAAATTTAACTGGAAACTATATAGAGGACAATGAAGGGGATGGCATGAAGAACCCCCAAAGCGGGGATGGAAAGGGAGGACTGGGAAGAAGGATAGTTGAGTTACAGAATTGCAGGAGCGGGGGAGAGGCTTCAAGAGTAGGAGGTTCTTGTTTCATTTGTAGTCAGCTAGCACATTAGAAACTAGACTGTCCGAATACTGTGCTTTATGTTCCAGACCTCCTTGATCAGTCTGGCTTTCATCAAGTTGCCTAAAACCATTATCAGCCGGAGAGATTCTGAGTGGGTTATGTATAACTGAATCCCAGTGGCTCAGAGAGGGCGCTGTGCATTGTCTCATTGATATTAAACATACTACTTGCCTTATTGACACAGTTTGCTAATAGTTCAGCCCTAGACACCTCTGAAAACTCCTCTATACTTTTCTAGGGCATGCCCATAGACATACATGGTATTTCCAACTGTTTTCCCCATTATATTACTGATCCTCTATCCATTTCTGTGATACCTATTACCTATAAGCATTCCTTTTTGCTTAGCTCAACATCCCTGACAAATGTCTTTGGCAGAGATATCTAATGTAAGCAGGGGCGGCTCCTCCTTGAGATCAGAGCAGCACACCAAACTGACAAAAATGTCCCCCGGGAAAGCCCCAGAGATGAAAAATAAAATGGTAATAAAGATTTGTTACCATTTTATATTTCATCCATCCGTCTTGAACCAAGTATCAGGACAGGGTGGAGCCACTGCAGCACTGCTGCTGAGTGGCAGCAGTGAGCTGTGCACTTCAGTTTAAAGTGTGCATATCTTTTTGTCCAGCTGTAATGCAATTGTCAAGAACTTCATGGATTTGCACTTGGAGTGTTGGTATAGAGTGACGGGGATCAGAAAAAGCCCAAAACTGATAATTCTTTATTTCTGGGCCCAGTCGTGGCTAAGCTCCCTCCATGTTTATTGTCTGTGGCGACTGCTGCAAATCTTTTTAAAGCTTCTGACTATATTGTGTTGAGTCCATTCCGTGTAGGAACGGGCTTTGGTGCTCCCAATGCACTGCCTTTCTTATAGGTACTTGCAAACACAACAATGATGGACAGAATGTGGATCAATGTCACACATTCACCCCAGTCCAAAGATCTGGGCCCAAATCCATCGTTTTTCCACTCCACACCACCCTGGGTTAGACAATGGCGATATGCAAATCAGCGCTGACCCTGTGCCCCATGGGAACAGTCCAGTCCGAACTACAAAAGCCATGTCCTTCCCAGAACGGAAACAAGCATCCGAGGACCGGCCCGGTTTCGAGGTAACACCTCTCATCAGCCCGGCTAGCTTGATTCCAGTGGTGTGGAGTGCCTGGGACTCACGTCTGAGCATCCCCAGTACACTTAGAGCGGTAATTGCAAACACAACAATGATGGACAGAATGTGGATCAATGTCACACATTCACCCCAGTCCAAAGATCTGGGCCCAAATCCATTGTTTTTCCACTCCACACCACCCTGGGTTAGACAATGGCGATATGCAAATCAGCGCTGACCCTGTGCCCCATGGGAACAGTCCAGTCCGAACTACAAAAGCCATGTCCTTCCCAGAACGGAAACAAGCATCCGAGGACCGGCCCGGTTTCGAGGTAACACCTCTCATCAGCCCGGCTAGCTTGATTCCAGTGGTGTGGAGTGCCTGGGACTCACGTCTGAGCATCCCCAGTACACTTAGAGCGGTAATTGCAAACACAACAATGATGGACAGAATGTGGATCAATGTCACACATTCACCCCAGTCCAAAGATCTGGGCCCAAATCCATCGTTTTTCCACTCCACACCACCCTGGGTTAGACAATGGCGATATGCAAATCAGCGCTGACCCTGTGCCCCATGGGAACAGTCCAGTCCGAACTACAAAAGCCATGTCCTTCCCAGAACGGAAACAAGCATCCGAGGACCGGCCCGGTTTCGAGGTAACACCTCTCATCAGCCCGGCTAGCTTGATTCCAGTGGTGTGGAGTGCCTGGGACTCACGTCTGAGCATCCCCAGTACACTTAGAGCGGTGGGGCACAGGGTCAGCGCTGATTTGCATATCGCCATTGTCTAACCCAGGGTGGTGTGGAGTGGAAAAACGATGGATTTGGGCCCAGATCTTTGGACTGGGGTGAATGTGTGACATTGATCCACATTCTGTCCATCACTGTTGTGTTTGCAATTACCGCTCTACGTGTACTGGGGATGCTCAGACGTGAGTCCCAGGCACTCCACACCACTGGAATCAAGCTAGCCGGGCTGATGAGAGGTGTTACCTCGAAACCGGGCCGGTCCTCGGATGCTTGTTTCCGTTCTGGGAAGGACATGGCTTTTGTAGTTCGGACTGGACTGTTCTCATGGGGCACAGGGTCAGCGCTGATTTGCATATCGCCATTGTCTAACCCAGGGTGGTGTGGAGGGGAAAAACGATGGATTTGGGCCCAGATCTTTGGACTGGGGTGAATGTGTGACATTGATCCACATTCTGTCCATCACTGTTGTGTTTGCAATTACCGCTCTAAGTGTACTGGGGATGCTCAGACGTGAGTCCCAGGCACTCCACACCACTGGAATCAAGCTAGCCGGGCTGATGAGAGGTGTTACCTCGAAACCGGGCCGGTCGTCGGATGCTTGTTTCCGTTCTGGGAAGGACATGGCTTTTGTAGTTCGGACTGGACTGTTCCCATGGGGCACAGGGTCAGCGCTGATTTGCATATCGCCATTGTCTAACCCAGGGTGGTGTGGAGTGGAAAAACGATGGATTTGGGCCCAGATCTTTGGACTGGGGTGAATGTGTGACATTGATCCACATTCTGTCCATCACTGTTGTGTTTGCAATTACCGCTCTAAGTGTACTGGGGATGCTCAGACGTGAGTCCCAGGCACTCCACACCACTGGAATCAAGCTAGCCGGGCTGATGAGAGGTGTTACCTCGAAACCGGGCCGGTCCTCGGATGCTTGTTTCCGTTCTGGGAAGGACATGGCTTTTGTAGTTCGGACTGGACAGTTCCCATGGGGCACAGGGTCAGCGCTGATTTGCATATCGCCATTGTCTAACCCAGGGTGGTGTGGAGTGGAAAAACGATGGATTTGGGCCCAGATCTTTGGACTGGGGTGAATGTGTGACATTGATCCACATTCTGTCCATCACTGTTGTGTTTGCAATTACCGCTCTAAGTGTACTGGGGATGCTCAGACGTGAGTCCCAGGCACTCCACACCACTGGAATCAATCTAGCCGGGCTGATGAGAGGTGTTACCTCGAAACCGGGCCGGTCCTCGGATGCTTGTTTCCGTTCTGGGAAGGACATGGCTTTTGTAGTTCGGACTGGACTGTTCCCATGGGGCACAGGGTCAGCGCTGATTTGCATATCGCCATTGTCTAACCCAGGGTGGTGTGGAGTGGAAAAACGATGGATTTGGGCCCAGATCTTTGGACTGGGGTGAATGTGTGACATTGATCCACATTCTGTCCATCACTGTTGTGTTTGCAATTTCTTATAGGTACTGCCGTGGGACTGCCTAAGGACCAACCGCTATACCAGGAGAAAACTCTTAATCTGGCAGGCGGGCAGCGGTCGAGTTTGGTAGTGTGAGAGTAGGGCACCGGTGTGGTGGCTTGCTCCCACTTCGCCAAACTCGTAATCAGGCCCTATATCTACTAGACGGTTGTCCATCAGGGTGGAGTACCTAATGTCATCCACCGCCCTGATAGACCATAATCCATCCATCATACTATAAATCTGGCCCCAAGCCACTTTCAAAATGAAACATCTTTCAGGCCATGAAATTATTGTGAACATTTACATGGAATGCCTGAAGCTAAAAGGTGGGCTTTCACTAGTGGGAATGTGCAGACCCACAACTTCTACTGGTGTTTAACCCACTGTGAATGGTTGTAAAGAATGCTGTGAAGTATGTTAGTTTTCATGGGGAATCTGAATGCATTGCACAGTGAATTGATGTGTCTTTTATTCTTACCATATCCTTCCGTACAGACATACAAATAATGTACACACCAAATGAAACTATAAAGAAGCATCATGATTTAGACAAGGCACGGTTCAAACATTAAAATCTTTTGCTAGTGCCCAGTATGTCTTGCACGTCAGGCAGAATCATTTCATAATGTGATTCACAAAAGCAGTGCCCTGCTGCTTTGCTTGAGTTGTTTAATGAGGCATGGGGATAGGAAATGTAAAAGACCTGTGGTGCGCACCTTTTTAACATGATTGTAAAAGAATGAAAATTCCAACAGCACAGAGTGCTACTAATTATGTGCCTATAGAATTCTGATTATCCAGTTTAGAAATATTATCAATTATGAACACAGTACAACCCAAACAAATCTTAAGAACTAATACAAAAGACAATTTTTATTCAAATGATTTAATTTCATCCTTATCCGATAAGAATTCGACCTACGTCTAGGACACATATACTAAGAAGAGACCCTTTTTTATTCAGCCTACTCTTGAGGCAAAGATAATAGAGGGTTATTTAAGGTGTAGACTTCTATATATTCCAATGATGCAAATAGAAGGCGCCTGCTTTAATCCACCCAGGACACAGTGAACCATATTTCGAACAGCCCGGATAATTGCAATAGCTGTAGTAAACTGCATATTGTAATTATGAGTTTTATGATAAAGATCAGGAGGTCAAACCTGCCAATATTTACAGGGGGAAAAGGCCCACTATATACCTGAACATTTACACCTATATATACACCTGGATTTCAGCACAGTAAGGTCATAATTACAACTCTGCAAAGTCAGATTATATTAAGTCTGGGAGATATTTGCTTTACTGTAATCAAGTGTAATTTAATTAATTTTAAAATACTCTTGTTATGCGGAAGTCCTGAATTTATGCTGTTATGCCACAGCATGTAATTTTGCACCACTAGTGGAAAAAATGTACACTGAATGCAAGGCAACAAAGGGAACAACAGAAAGCGAGCAGCTGTTACAGTTCTTTTGGGTTCTTCCACATTTTGTTTCAGTGCCAAATTGATCCTGACACCTAAACTGGACCCCAGCAAATATTTCTTGCTAAAATAGAGCACCAATTGCCGTTTTCATTTTTCCATTTTGCATAATTACTCCAAAGAAAATTACGAGAATTTCACATACCGCTGTTTTATTTTAATAGGTGCGATAAATATTACACCCATTACTGGACTAGTTGCAATGAGGGCCAAAGTATATGTCGTCTATGTTATGGATCAGACAAATCTATAGAGCATGTAAGTTTGTTTTCAACCCTCTTAAACTTAAGGTGAAGGATTTTATAACCATTCTTTTTGAAGAATTGCACCTCTGCCAAAATGGTGGGATGCACCATAACTTGTTGGAGAGTTTAAATCTCGATCAGAAAAGGTGGACAATTCTAAACCATAAAGATTCTTCATTTTTAACTGACAAAATTTGCATATGTGAATTTAAAATTGTCAGGACATGAACTAGGTGGTATGTATTTATTAAAGTTAATTTCATAATGAAAGACACTTTATGTGTGTTGCAGTTTTCAAATAACTTTTATTGGTGAAGCTGTTGTTTTTATTTATGGTCATCTTATATGATGTTGCAATTTATTTTATAACTAATGAAATAAACATTACTATAGCCTAGCATACCCTACAATACTATACAGAATTGTAACTTCTGCTAAGGAATAAAGGCTGGTACATATGCCAAGTCAATTGTATTGTGCTGAAATTATGAGTCTTTGTTCTCCCCGTGTATTTCCTCCCAATACTGGACTAGAATAGCTGCTTGACATGTAGCACACTCACACTACAGAATAATCCAATTTATTAGCAAAAAGTATTGTAAGACAACACTACATGTCCAAGTCATCCTACCAGTTGTATGGGGGGAGTGAGGGTATGTGGAGCAGAGTATTTTCCAAACAATTCAACATTCATCTTTTGCAGCTTGGAAAACTGCACTGACCGTTCAACAGGTGTACAGAAGGATGCTTAGAAAGAAAAGTGTAAATGAATACATAAGTTAGCTGTTAATTATAGTGGAAGCTGGTAATATCAAAACCAAATTACCTAGTTCATTCATAAAGAGGTCTGCTTTGGACATAACAAGCACATGCATCCACCCTTAAAAAATTTGCACAAATTGCGATTCGCAAAAATAGCCCATTTGCTATCGCAAACCACCCTGCAGCAATGCACAAACGAAAATATAGTGAAAACACATGTTTTTGCTAAAATAAGGATTCGCAAATAATTCTGAGAATTGGATTGCGATTCTGTAATTGCGTCTCCCAATTCGCGATTCGCAATTAAATAATCGGAATTCAATGCATGAAAAATCACAAATTGTGTTTTACTTGAAAATCGCAATTTAGCAAGTGCAAAATAAGAAGGATCCCAACCAGGGGGTAATCATGAGTGCAAATCACACACAGCTGAAATTCAACAGAAACTTACTTAAACACACCCAGAATGCCCCTGAACATATCACAATGGCAGCCTGATGGTGAGGAGGATGAGGCTCCAGGCTGCAACACACTGAGGGAGGAGAATACAGGAGTGCATCTTCAGAGTCCGCATTGCATTGCTAGGACAAACAGAAGAGGAGATATACGACAAATATAGGCTCAACGCTGCAATGATCATTGATTTTCTCAATGAATTGGATCCCATTTTGCAGCATAAGGCACGTAGGACAAATGTAATACCCACACATGTGCAGGTCCTATGTTGCCTGCTCCTACTGGCGTCAGGCAGTTTTCAGAGGGTCATAGCAGTAGCTGGAGGTGTGTCTCAAAACGCACTTTTAATTTCTTTAAAGCATTCCTTAATTCCATAATGTCACAGATCAACTCCCACATTAGCTTCCCCACAACCGCACATGACCTGACCAAAACCAAACAGGAATTTTATCAGATGGCCTGCTTCCCACAAGTCTTAGGTTGCATTGATTGAACCCATGTAGCAATACATCCCCCTGCAGGTAATGAATACATATATAGGAATAGGAAATGTTTTTATTCCCTAAACATACAGGTGGTATGGAATGCACAACACATAATAACTGACATTGTGGCTCAATACCCAGGAAGCATCCATGATTCCTATATATTCCGCCAGAGTGGCATACACACTCGTCTTGTCACGGTGAATTTGGAGAGGGACATCTGCTTGGTAAACATGTGTCATTAGTTCTCACAGACATTGTACGTATGACAATGAATTACCGCCACTGACCCTTTGCTTACTTCCATGTAGGTGACAGCGCATACGCATTGCGTAATTACATCATGACGCCGTACCTAAATCCTACAACCCCCAATGGCAGATGTACAATGCTGCTCATATCTTCACCCGGAACATAATTGAGCGCACGTTTGGGCTGTTGAAGAGCCGCTTTAGATGCCTACACAAAACAGGTGGAGCATTACAATACAAACCAGAACAATGCTGCAGGATAGTTGCTGCATGTGCCATATTACACAACATTGCCACAAGGGGAGGCATTCCTATAGAGGTGTCTGACAGCGAGTCAGATGACGACAACCAGCAAGGGCCACACCGACATGCAGCACATGGGGCAGGCGCAGCAGAAGGGCACAGGAGACGCACAGAAATTACACAAAATGATTTCTGAGGTGAGTAATGATGAGACAATACATGGCTATTACGATCAAAATTTGTTTATCTCAAATTAAAACGATTTTAGTGTTGAAGCACACATATGAGGTGCCTAGTAGCACAGAAAGAGCATTAACGACCAAAAAAAATTGAAATATTATTATGACTTGAAAGTCAAACACAACTGTTGTCTTCGTCAATGGTTACCTCTCCATGTCTGAATGTCTGTGGACATGCCAGTCTATCTCTTCCTTCCTCGAACATCCAGATGCCTTTCGGCTGCTGCATCTTTATCCCTCATGTTGGCTACGGAGGTGTACTGCTGCGAGTATTGTGCCGTCTTTTAGTGGTGACAGGCATTGACAGACTGCTGAGGCTTGAGGCCTCATCACTCCCCTCTTCTACATCACATTTTCAGACCCAACTGTGGCAGCAAGCATTTGTTCCACTGCATTTTTTACCTGGCCCGGTGCTTTGGCCACAACTCATCTCCAATGGGACATTTCAGTCTGCATTGTGACAGACCTACGTGCCAGCAGTGCAGTGTTGGTGTGCAGCCTATTGTTTGATTTAGCATATATGTGCATGCGCTGCATCAACTAGCAATGGTGTCTCGTCTGTGACATATGTCCCTCGTTCATCACCCTGGTCAGTTCCCTCATGAAATCTGTCAGAACAGAGATGTTGCCTGACATCTTTCAAATGTGTGCTTGCACTGACCGCATGTTTTCGCCTGCAGGCGCTGCACCCAGAGCATCTGGCCCTCAACACCACCCCAGACATCAATAGGTTGTTCCTCCTGCTGTGTGAATTGTGACCTCGCTCTTCGCCGCCGGCCTCGGACTGTGCGAATCCGGACCTGTGCTTGGGCTGTCGGCGTGGGTGTTCCTTGAGCCTGGCTGGTCTCTGGTGTTACATGTGCCACATCCTCTGTTTACATAGTCTGCAGTGGTGGGATGGTTGTCCTGTGTGTAGTAGGGGCACGGGATGGTTGTTGTGGTCCCACAGGTGTGTCCATATCATCTACAGCAGTAGTATCCTGCGTGACCATGCAGTCACTGTCCTCTGCCTCTCCTTGCTCTGCATCTGTGATGTTAAACAGTGCAAATCAGCATTAATTTATGTCTGTGATGTAATGTCACATTAATCATTATTTTCCTGAATTTAAATATTTTGCTGTAACACTATTTTTGAGTTGTTTCATTTCTAATTGTGTGTTTGCCAAAGTACCTGCCTGACCTGCCTGCATCTCCGAGAATGCACTTTGATGTGTTTGCAAAATGTGGACTGGATTTGCATTACGGACACTTGTGCTGTACTGAGGTGATGTGATACTTTTCATATGAATACCAATGGTCACTTGCATGCATCTTACCTTGAGCTGTGTTGGCCGCTCCAGAGGTGTCCAGCTGTGTCATACCAACGACAGCTTCAGGCTGGAGTGTGGACTCCACCATGTCCTCCATGTGGTGTGTTCCCAGTCTGTGTTGGTGTTTCCCCTCCTGTCTTCCTTCAGCCTCTCAGCAATCCTTTCTTTAGCACGACTGCGCAGGTCGTACTATCTCTTTTTTAATTCATCAATGGAGCGGTGTGTGACCCCCACAGCATTTACTTTATTTTGGATCCGGATCCAGATTTTCCCCCCAAAAATTTTCAGAGACAATTTGCCAAACAGCCTGTCATGGCTGGTGACCACACCCTCAAATAGTGTCTCTATTTCCTTCTCTGAAAATTTCATTTTACGCTTCCTGGCTGCTTTGCTGTCCTCTGTTGTGGTTGCATTAATTTTGGAAAAGGGACACTTGTTGTTCACAGGTTTTCTTTCACTACTGCTTAGCTCCTGCAATCAGCTTCCTCCTCTCACTATGACTGTGCACTGAATGAGGCATGGGCAGACTGGCTTCCTGGTTGTGATGTCATCAGTATGCATCACTGTGCGACTTCGCAATTAGCAATTTCGCAATTTGCGATATCGCAATTCGTGATTTTTCTACTTGCGATATAGCAAATTGCGATTTATTGCGAATCACAAAATATTCGCAGAATTTATGATGCATTGCTATTTGCTATTCCTTATTTGTGATTCCTTATTTTTAGCAAATAAGGAATCGCTATTTTCTGTTTTGATGCATGTGCCTGTAAGCCCTCATTGCCTGCTTAGATATCCCTTGGATGGTTTGGAAATGGCTTGAAGTGTACAGAGTAGAACTTATAGGTGGATGGAAATTGATAGAAAAAAGAGGTGTTTAGCCTCAAGACTATCTTCAGCCTTGCCGAAATTATACATGCAAATATTTCTAGGTAGAATTTGATGCGCTAGATGCATGTCCAACACAGTAATTAATTCACAGTAATTGATTAACGCCTTGGCTACAGTAGAAGTGTATGCTCATGGAGGATTACTTATGCTTGTTGCCCTGTTATTAATCCATGCTTGACTCACTCACACTTTACAATAAGCCTATGAGAAGAACCCGGGAGACAGCCCATGCCCACTATGCTAAAAGACAATCCTGCTAGTGCTCTCTGAAAACGTATTGCTACTTTTGCCTCATTTTTGCTGTCCCTGACTTGATTACATCAACTGGGAGAGTCAGTTTTGTGGCCTGCTTCACAGGCAAATTTTAGGAAAAGCCGGCTAAGGGGAAGTGCGAGACTTTCTGTGGGACTCTAGAAGAATGGAACAGGCCCAGTACCAGAAGGGGTGTCTGGCTTGCTTCAAGCATCCTGTTCAACAGTTGAGCACTTAGAAGGACAGTGGAGGCTCGCACTTATTTTGAGGACCTTCTTACAACTGTTTTCAAGAGGACCAAGGTCTCAGGGGCTAGCTTCTGGGCACCAATAAAAATAAATATGTTTT
The DNA here is from genome assembly GCF_964261635.1 of Lissotriton helveticus. Classification (NCBI taxonomy): domain Eukaryota; kingdom Metazoa; phylum Chordata; class Amphibia; order Caudata; family Salamandridae; genus Lissotriton; species Lissotriton helveticus. The sequence continues at coordinate 996,231,767 of NC_136072.1, forward strand.
TTTATCTGTCTTGAATATGAAATGGAGATGCTACTACCAGTGCAATCTGTAAAGCTGAAAACCATCAAAACTAGGTTAAAAAAGCAGCCAGTAAAGTCCTGGTCACTGACTTATCTCTAGTGCTGCTAATCCATAGTAATATATTTTGAGGGGTGCTCAGTCTAGTGGGCGCTTTCCATACAAGAGTATTTTCGGTGGCTTATTTTGAAAGAATAACTATTTTATTTTTGATAACATTTTAACCTCATTTTTACTTTTTTCATTTCTAAATTCGAATGTTCTTGTTTTGCTTACATTTGTATATCCAAAGCATGTTTATGGTCTCAAGTGCTCCGATTTTAAGAGTGGGTAACTTTTTCCCACTCCTAGAATAGGTTTAGAAAAGGATAAGGAACACCAGTTTGGAAAGGCATCCCTTCCAAAAAGCAATTTCTATCCATATACCAAATAGTGATTCCTATGTATATGTATCAGTGGCTTAGGATAGAAATAGTAGTCATAAATGTTTTGGGTGAGGCCTACAACCGAGCCAGAGCTCGGGCAGGCCGTGTATCATGCAGTGGTGATTCGCACACGTCTTTTCATCATGTGGGCTTTCGGAGGGCATAGCTGATTTCCAGGTCTCCAGCAACAGTGTGGTTATGGTGCGCATCGGTGATACACATACCCAGGTATCATATGTACTGCATTTTCTTCTTTCTGGTGATGAAAGCTACAGTGCACTTTAGTGATATGCACACCTTGCAGTTTGAGTTGGTGAGCGTGCATTTTTGTTGATGTGCACACTTTGATCATTAATGTGAATATCTTGGCAGTGTTAAGGGTATGCACTTTTTGGTGATGCATACACCATTATTTAATTATTATTTAATTGCTTAAGGAAAATTGTAGTTAGATATTTTACAGATGGGCCTTATTTATGGGCATAAACGTGTACCCGGTAATGTTTTGTGCTATATTTATTGCTGATGATTCATTGTGTGTAAACTTTATATGTATTTAATTAGTTAGACTCCACCCTAGTACTGTGTTTACTTGTATACAGCATGCAGCAGGCAGTGTTACCACCTTCTCCTTTTCGCTCCACACCAGATAATTGTCGAGTAAAATGGGAGGCGTGGTTGGGAGGCATTGAAGCTTATTTGGACGCCATAGAGGGGGAGGTATATACTCAAAAGAAAAAGTTGGTGTCGTTGTGCTATTCTTTGGATACGGAAGGCAGGAAGGTCCTAAAGCATTTAACTGTAGCTGTTTTTATTGAGGGAGGAGGCTGTGGATGATTACGCTTTTCTGTCAAAACGTTGGATTCTTGTTTCAAGAAGAAGTTGGACATCATGATGGAGAGGCACAAATTTGATATGATATAGCAACTTCCAAGAGAGACAGTAAAAAATGTCATGAGTGATCTCAAAGTTTTAGCCTCAACATGCGATTGCAAGACATTTGAGGACAGGAAGTTGTGAGACCAATTAGTGGGAAAAAAACAGTAGTAAAATGATGCAGAAACAATCATTAACTGCAGACAACCTATCATTGGATAAGGTGTTGGAAATAGCGAAACAAGTAGCGTCGATTGCATGGTACATGGACCAAACGGCTCTAGAGACACATGTCCATGCTTTAGCTCCCGACACTGTGATGAAGAAAGTGGAAAAGATAGTGGTCTCTAAATGGAAAACCACATTTGAGTGTTATAGGTGTGGTAGTAAAAGCCACTTAGGCAATGCAGCTTCGTGTCCACCGGTCAACAAGTTGTCTATAAAATGTAAGAAAAAAGGACATTTTGCCAGGGTTTGCAAATACAAAGCAAAGAATGTCAATCCCAATTTCAAATGTGTCCTGTCTCTCGAATGTGCATCAGAAGGCGGTTCTGAGTCGGATAGTGAGGAAGGGAAAGTAGTGATGATGATTTCCAATGCAACTGAGATTACGCAGAACTGGGTACCTAAATTAGGCGACCCCTGACCCTCCTGGTAGGTCGCTCCCCCTCCGCTCAGCTCCGCCTGTGTACCCCTGCCGCTGCTGAGATCTCGCTGGTAAGTGCGCTTCTTCCGTTTTGGTGCCCCGTTTTTATTGCCTTCTGTGCCACTGTTTACCCCCTCGTTGTGCCCCATTATTTTGCCTTCTGTGCCACTGTTTACCCCCTCGTTGTGCCCCGTTTTTTTGCCTTCCGTGCCACTGTTTACCCCCTTGTTGTGCCCCGTTTTTTGCCTTCTGTGCCACTGTTTACCCCCTCATTGTGCCCTGTGTTTTGCCTTCTGTGCCACTGTTTACCCACTCGTTGTGCCCCGTTTTGTTGCCTTCTGTGCCACTGTTTACCCCCTCATTGTGTCCCTTTTTTTGACTTCTGTGCCACTGTTTACCCCCTCGTTGTGCCCCGTTTTTTGCCTTCTGTGCCACTGTTTACCCCCTCATTGTGCCCTGTGTTTTGCCTTCTGTGCCACTGTTTACCCACTCGTTGTGCCCCGTTTTGTTGCCTTCTGTGCCACTGTTTACCCCCTCATTGTGTCCCTTTTTTTGACTTCTGTGCCACTGTTTACCCCCTCGTTGTGCCCCGTTTTTTGCCTTCTGTGCCACTGTTTACCCCCTCGTTGTGCCCCGTGTTTTGCCTTCTGTGCCACTGTTTACCCCCTCATTGGGCCCCATTTTTTTGCCTTCTGTGCCACTCTTTACCCCCTGGTTGTGCCCCATTTTTTTGCCTTCTGTGCCATTGTTTACCCCGTCCTGTGCCCCATTTTTGCCTTCTGTGCCACTCGTCTCCCCCACCGCTGTGTCCCCTGCGACCCTCCCCTCTGACTGACCACTGCCCATTCGCTTCTCCCGCCACCCAGCTGCTCCTCCCTCCCACCTCCCCATATATGCTGGACCCTGGCCGCAGCGGGCGTGCCGCTGGCACGCTGATGGCATGCCTAAGGCAAGCCCGTCTGCGCCCGTCCACGCCTGGACCGCGCCCAGCGCCAGGAACCCTGGACCCCGCACACACCATGACGACTCCAGCACTCTCCACGCACTCAACGCCGGACGATCTCGCACCTGCTGCCTGGCCGCCCCGAAACGCACCCAAGGACCCTTCTCCTGCCGGAACTGCAGCTTCACCAGCATCCGCCCCGCCAACCCACCCAACATGGAAACCAACTTCCTCAGATGTATCCTGCTCAACACCCGCTCCGCCCGCAAACTCTGGGATCTACTCGACACCAACGCCCCAGACGTCGCCTTCCTGACTGAGACCTGGCTGACCCCCACCTCAGCACCTGACATCATCATAGCCATCCCGGAAGGCTACAAGATCACCCGCAAGGACCGCACCAATGGAATAGGAGGAGGAATTGCCATCGTCCACAGAAATACACCCTCAGCACAGTCGAACACCTGCACTTCCAGATCCACGCCGACCCCAACACTACCCTCAGAGGCACCCTCATCTACAGACCCCCAGGATCCCGACCACAGTTCTGTGATCCCATCAGCGACCTCGTCAGCACACACGCCCTTGCCTCCACGGTCTACATCCTCCTCGGGGACTTTAACTTCCAACTCGAGAACAACAACGACGCCAACTCCTCCACCCTGATGGACAACCTCGGCAACCTCGGACTCAGACAACTCGTCACAGCACCCACACACTCCGCTGGCCACACGCTTTACCCCATCTTCTTAGCGAGCAACCTCTTCTTCTTTGACCGCACCAACGAACTCCACTGGACCAACCACCGCTGCATCCACTTCACCTTCCGGAAACCCACCACACACCACCCCACCCAGCAGATGCCTCGCAGCAGCTGGTGCAAGATTTGTGGTTCAGGCCTCAGCCAGACCCGCTAGTGCAAAGGGTTCGCCCTTCTGTGCACGAAGTCCTCAGACCCCAAAGGAAAAAATTGGCACAGAAACTGGAAATACAAAACATAACGTTTATTACACCTCATGAGGTGGTGCTATAATTCAACCAGTACCCTTCGGTACTGCGAGAAGTAGCACAAAAAGCTACTGAACACATGGTTTATTTATACCCAGACAGGGGCTCAAAAGAAGGCGGTACAAAGTATAGGAGCACATTTTATGTCCATACAAGGCAATATCGAGAAGCACAATCGATCAGTGGGAGGAGCTAACAATCTTGGGGTCTCGGCTATCACATTCTAATCTAGGGTTAATCACTAACAGATGCGGACCCTAACGGTCAGCGGCAAAACACAGAGATGCTATTAATAGCTTGTTGCCGGGCAGATTCAAAAAGGCATGAGCAGAAAGGTAGGACAAAGCACATGGTCGACACGAGGCAATGTGTGGCAGACAAAATGGCTGCTGTGAATCCAAAATGGATGCCGCTAAATGTCAAGATAACGGTCAAACCCAAGATGTCTTTTGCTAACGCTCAACCTAATCGCTGTTAAATTACAACAGACGACCCTTTTAGCGTTAGCTAAAGACATATGCTCTTTTAGGGTAATCTGTGCACTCATCTTGTACATCTATACACATTATACTCGTCACTTCTTTATCCAATGTTTGTTGTGCTTTCATTGCATTTCTCTTAGATGGTATACAAGCAGTTATGCACATGGAACATAACATTGGGCCACAGTGGATACACATACAACAGGTGAAAATCACTGCAATTGCAATACATAGAACAGTCAGTAATTTCCAACCCCAGGTGGAGACTAGAGCCCAAAACCATCCAGCAAAAGTCCAGGTGCCATTTTTCTCATGAATATCAGCAGCTATTTTATGCAGTTTAAGAATTGCTTCATATACAGAAGGCGAGTTGTCGGGGATAAAGACACAGCAACTACTTCCGATGACTTTACATGCACCTCCTCTATCTGCTAACATAACGTCCAGAACCATCCGGTTCTAAAGAGTTACAATTCTGGCAATTTGCAATTCTTCAGTAACGTTTCCAAGAGCTACAGCAGTTTTGTTAGTGACAGCCTCTACAACTCTAGTCAATCATCGTATTTTCCTACTATTTAGTGCAGTACCCACAAAAGGAAACAGGCCTAAATTAAAATCAACATATTGCTGCAGACTAGTGTCTGTCTGGTCTACATCATCAATCCGTATTGTCCGTTTATAGCGATTCATAGAAATGTTTCTAAACAATTTAAAATCTCGGTGATAGGAAGCAGGTGCTAGAAAAACAGGCGGTAATAGAAAAGAAACATAGCATATGCCAGACCATCCTACAGATAGCCTGTGATATCCATGACTTCCACATACTAGATATGAGTTATGTGAAGCCAGGAAGGTACTCTCATTTATTCCATCCATATTTAATACAACAACACAATCACTAGTTCCGACTGGAATTCGTCCAGTACTTTGTACACAGAGGTCGGCCTTAGTTCGTGTTACAGTAATTACAGATTCATTGCTTGTGGTAGAGTCTCTTGTATAAGTGAAAACATAAGGCGTAGAAGCATTGTCCGGTCGATATTCTTCCCATTCCCATATAGTTCCATTCGCTTGGGGATACCCATGTTCATCTCGGTAACACTCTTTATTCAGGCGGAAGAGAAGTCCACCTACTGAAGGTTTCTTGTTCGAAAAGAGAAGAGTGTACCAGGCTCGACAAGAACCATTATGCGAAAAGGGAAGTGGAATAAACGGCGTTCCACCTTTCTTCTGATGAGCTGGAAGCATACCACATATCCAGCGATTTGTAGTATTAGTTGTGTTATGAGTATGATGTAGCATCTGAACAAATGTATTATTTACAAAGGACTCTCGATGCTTATACTCATGATACGGAAGAGTGAAATGCTGATGCTCTTCTGGAATCGGAGTAGTAGAAATTACAAAGACCTCACGAGCAGGAATCCTCTTTTCAACAGAACAAGTGATTACTGCTATAATTGTCAAAACAACAAAAACACCTAACACTCCTAAAATCTTTTTCTTAGTGGTTATCATAGTCACAAAGTCAAATCTTCAAACCAAAGATATAAAAAAAAAAAAAAATAGTCAGTGAGCTCTTTACCCTGGGTAGACGTTGGTTTCTTCACCACAGATCAAGACAGGTGTCACTACACTACGCAGGGCTGATCCCTCTCCCTTGTCATATTGGCATTCCGTTTCCACTACCCAGAGCGGTTGCTCAACCAGTCTCGCAACAAAAAAAAACCTGTAAATCACTTCCTCGATCTCAAATTGTACCGAGTTGCTCCAGGGGCTGTCTGGTCCGGGAAGAACTCCGCAGATCCGTCAGGTGACACAGCAGGGCCTTTCTCCGTAGTCAGGATGTCTCGATGATCGGTCAGCACAGCAGGTTCCACCAAGGTCGATAAGACCTTCCGACAGTGAGTGCTATGCACCCAGTTTCTTTTGGTGATAACTCGAACTGCCGTTCTTGTCACGAGGAGTACTTGTTCTGGTCCACGCCACCTCGGCTCCAGGCTGCTTGACCTCTTGAAAACTTTCACCATAACGAAGTCACCAGGACGGAGTTCATCGCCCTCACCTTGGGATTTATCGGGGAGAGCTTCTCGAACCTGTTGATGAATGAAAACCAAGCTGTCAGTTAATTGTGCCAAATAGTCATTCATTAAAACACAAGGTACATCATACACAGAACTTGGTTTTGGAACTCCCCAAATATTCATTGCCCGTCCAAATACCACCTCGTACGGGGTGAGACCCGTCCTAGAATGTGGTACTGATCTGGTGGACAACAATGCCAATGGCAACGCATCTGGCCAAGTCAAATTCGTGGAAGCTACAATTTTCGCGATTTTCAGCTTCAGAGTAGCGTTATACCTTTCCACCAATCCTGCTGATTGTGGATGGAACACAGCATGGAATTTTTGCTTAATTCCTAATCCCTTCAAGACATACTTGATAACTTCCCCAACAAAATGAGGTCTGTTATCATTCCATAAGAGTCTGCAAACACAAAATCTCGGGAAGAACTCCTTCAGTAGCACCTTAGCAGTAGTAATTGCAGTATTGTCTTTCGTAGGGTATGCTTCAATCCATTTACTGAAGGCACAAACCACCACTAGAACATACTTTAAATTATTATACCGCTCAAGCTGAATGTAGTCCATTTGCAGGACTTCAAAAGGTGCAGTTGGTGTGACAAAACCTCCAGATGGAACTCGCGTTCCTTTTCCAGGATTGTATTGCAAACAAATCAAGCAGGACTGTACTACTCTCTTAGCTTTGCTAGCAATTTCTGGATGCTCCCAAACTTGCATAAGCATTCTCGTTATTGCGGAAGCTCCAACATGTGCTAGCCCATGTGCCATCTGACCCATAGGTTGTACGAAAGCTATAGGCAGCTTCCATTGGTCCATCTGCTTGTTTCTCCAACAACCTTCGTCATCTAATTCTTCTCTTTAGACCACTGCTCACGTTCCTTGTCAGAAGCTGTCTTCTGTATCTCTCGCACTTCCTGCCTAGCATCGTGCCATCGTTCAGCTAGTGACTTCACTACATACATAGAAGTAGTGTTTCTCTGCATCGCAGTTTCACGGGCCACGCGGTCTACAAAGGCATTTCCCTGTCCAATTTTGTCTGTTACTTTCTTGTGTGCACTGCACTTCACTATGGCTATTTTCTTCGGATAAACCAGCACTGAGCTCACATGCTCGCGACAAAGCTATCAATTCAGCTGCTTGAGCCGATTTCTGCGGTATGCGAGCTGTCTCCACTATTGTCTCAAGCGTGGTAATTGCATATGCGGCTGAGGTCGTACCATCTGGTAATTTCAAACAAGACCCATCAACCCACAATTCACCAGCCACATCTGGAAGGGGCGTATCCTGCAAATCAATGCTACCCTTTGTCTGTTCCTCAGTCAGAAAGACACAATCGTGCGTTTCTTGTGACTGGGGTTGTGTCATCGGATAAGGCAGCAAAGTAGCTGGATTCAAAGTTGCCCATCTCTTCAATGTAATGTGGGGGGCTAGCAACGTCAGTTCGTATCCTGTGAGACGAGCGCTAGTTAAGTGCTGCGTCTTTGTCTGATTCAAAAGGGCATCAACAGCATGTGTACTAGCACTAACAATTTGTGTGACAAAACTATTCCCTCACTCTTTCGAATTGACACAGCTGTTGCTGCAACTGAGCGAAAACACCCAGGTAATGCTCTAGCAACAGGATCAAGAACTGCTGAGAAATATGCACACGGGCGTTGCTTATCGCCGTGTAACTGAACCAACACTGACAATGCACATCCGTCTTTCTCGTGTACATAAAGTGTAAAAAGCTTCGTATAATCTGGTGTGCCTAACACTGGTGCTGAGCAAAGAGCTTGTCGTAACTGTCGAAAAGCACTTTCACATTCCTCTGTCCAGGGGAGGGGTACTGGGGTATCTTTCGTCAAAAGTGCTAACAAAGGCGTGAAAATCCCAAAATCCACTGTCTACAAAAGGAAGTAAGACCCAGAAATGCACGTACTTCTTTCTGTGTGGTGGGAACTGACGTATCTAAAATTGCTTGTATGCGATCTGATGTCACTGCACGTCCCTCCTTAGACAAAAGGTGACCTAAGTAGGTTACCTTTGGTCTACAATATTGCAGCTTTTTCCGAGAGACTTTGTGATGATGGGAAGCAAGAAAAGAAAGCAAAGATAAAGTACATTTTTCACACTGTTCTGGGGTGTCAGCGGCCAGCAAGATGTCATCGACATATTGTATGAGAGTCACACCCTCGGGCAATACAAAAGAATCAAGTTCCCTTTTTAATGCTTGACTGTAAATACCCGGACTCTCAGTATAGCCTTGAGGAACTCTACAAAATCGGTACGATCGATTATTCAAAGTGAAACCGAACAAAAATCGGCTGTCAGGATGAATAGGGATCGAAAAGAAAGCGTTCTTCAAGTCTATCACGGAGAATGTAGTAACAGTTGGAGGGACCAAAGTAAGAAGTGTTGTAATGTCGGACACTACAGGATACTGTGGCACGACAATTTTGTTCACCTCCCTCAAATCAATGATGAATCGATAGACTCGTGTATCAGTATCTCTTTTCAGAATCGGGAGAATCGGACTATTGCAAACATTGTATGGAACTTCTTCAACAACCCCAACTCGGATCAGATCATGCACAATTCGTATAAGCGCTTCTTCTCCCTCCTGTGAAATCCTGTATTGTGGCAAACGAGGTTACACAGCTCCCTCCTTGATGCTGATCTGAACTGGAGGAATAACCATCTGACCCACATCAGTGTCTGAGGTAGCCCACAAAGATTCAGGGAGTGAGGCCAGTGCAACATCTTCTCTAACAAGGCAAATCCTGTCAAGTTCAGAATAATTATCATTTAAAATGACTCCCACCCCTTCAGGAGAACATCATATCGTGGTTCTAAAGTACTTCAGCATATCAAAGCCCACAATATTGTCTGGTGTATTTGGGGAGAGCAGAAACGGACATGGAGCACTAAATTTATCAACATAGAATGGGAGCGGTTGTGACAATGGGCTAAGGGTAGGCGTTCCATCGAAACCTATCGAAGTAATAGTTGTGCCAGACAGGGGAGCCCTCGGAACCAATTGTTTAGACAGAGCGCTACGAGTAGCTCCTGTATCAACCAGAAACCGATCAGTAGAACCCAAAACATGTGCTGTAACATAGGGACCCATCTGATCTACTGGAACTTCAACTGATTCCTTACCCCATCCTAGGCAATCCTATGCATGAGCAGAATCGTAAAGGTCAGGCTGAACATAATCGGACATTTGATATTGATTTCGTCTATCAAAAGTGTTCTGTCTATACTGTGGGCGTACATTTGTGTCGGATCGGGCACGATCATTCACATTTCCCCGAGGCTCCGAGGATCCTGAACCATTTCTCCCTTGGCCCCGCCCACGGACTTCCTGCTTGAGATGCATTAATGGGCAATTACGCATCCAATGGCCAAGCTGCTTACAATATGCACATTGATTGATAGATACATTCGTACGAGTGTAAGGAATATTGAGAGATGCTCGTCCACCTCTATCATAGTTTCTATCAGGGCCCCTATCGTAACCTCTAGAAGGCGGACCATAAACTTGAGCCATCATGACTTTTGTTTTTAACTCTTTAGATTTCTTGTCCGCGTTCCCCTTCGCCTCCGCTTCCTGGCGCTCATAATATTGAGCCATCGTTAAAACAGAGGCCGGAGAGGAAGTAGTCCAAGAACTTTCACTGGCTTTTAGACGGCTGGCTATTCCTGGTAACAGATTTGTGACGTATTTATCGACAAACAAATGCCTGCCGGTATCATCTGTTAGAGACTGGCCACTAAAATAATGAAAAGCTTCCTCAAAACGTGTAAAGAAATCAGAAACCGATTCGTCTGTCTTTTGTTTGCACGATGCTAGAACAGTCCAATCAATCTTTTTAGGGGGGATAATCGTTTTAAGTTTAGTCAAAATGGCTACAGGAAGATCTAATATTAACCGGTGCGGTTTTTTAGCGGGCTCTCTATCCACATCTAGCTGTTCCAAATCTTTCCATTCAGCACCAAAAATAGCGCGATCATCAATTTTACGAACAGTCCTCCACATGTCTGGAGGAAAAATTAGACCGAAAAACAAATCTATATCACATAAGGTCATAGTACAGGAATTTAAAGTGCCTTCGACTTCCTCATAAAAGGCGGCTGGATTTTTACGCGGATCAGGCAATGCTGCTTTAAGCGCCATTACATCTGCCCTATTCCAAGGAGTGTACACACATTTATAAATAAAACATCCTTTAGAATCACTCGAATTTTTATCATCACTGTCACCCGCTCCTTTAGGAGGAACATACAAGGGCGCGGCTTCCCGCATAGGTCTCATATCGGCAGATTTTATCTTATCTGTCTCGAAGATGGGGGACTGCGGCTCTCCATGCGGATTGGACTGTGGAACGCTGCCCGCAATCTTTTTCTGCTCCTGTAGGTGGCACGCCTCATTTTGTAATTTAATCAGTCGTCTAACCGCGTCGTCTACCTGGGAAGAAACAAAAGAACCATCACGTAATTGCTTACGATCAATCGCTATATCATTAGGTTCTAAAACTGGTGAGTATTTTCGAAACTTTTCTACAACTTCATCAGCAAATGTTGTAAGAAAATATAGCTGTTCCTTTTCCGACCAATCCTTTATGCCAGCTAAAAGTTCAGGAGCAGAATCAGTATTACATAATGCCAAACGAACAGCTTGTCGAAGTTCGGCCGGGCGCGCAACAGTCAACATAGATCGAGTGTCCCGCGCCTTTCGTTGGTCCGAATCAGAGTCCTCGCCACCTCCAGATAGAGCAGACGGAACGGCATACGGGGGTGGAGGTCGATCTAATAACAAAAAATCATCTTGTGGTTTATTAAGGACAGGATAGAGAGGCTGACGGACAGGATATTGGCCAGATATCTGTAACCTTCGCTCTTTTTCCTCTCGCTCCTGTAATTCTTTCGCTTCTTTCTTTCTCAATTCCAGCGCTTTCTCATACACAGTCTTTCGCTGTTCTTTTTCAATCAACGCTTGCTCACGTTTCTCTTGCTGTCGCACTTCTTTCTCCCACATTCGCAAACTTTCAAACATATCACGTCTAGACCTTCGCTCAAACAAACATCGCTCCACATACTCAACCTTTCGTGCATCAAACGACCCATACAGTGGCCAACGTAACTCAGGATCCTTTTTGGTGTATTTATGCCACAACGTGCTGTACATTATGGCAGAAAGACCAAACTTTACATACATGTCCCTATTAGGCGTCCCTTCTGGGGGAGCCGGCTGCGATTCCTCAAGTCGTAAACTGGTACCTCTACAAAAGCAGCACAACCTTCGAAGTGCCCTAAAAACAGGCATGCTCAAAAATAGTGCAAAATATACACTATTTATATGGAAAGAGCACTTAAGGTACCTTCTTAGTACGTTGCGCTATACAAATCAAAAGTTGGAGAAAAATCTCCACATTGCCTGTCTATATTAGTTGCAACACATATATTTCCTAAATGCAAATACAAATACACATACCAAGTAGACAAGTCTATTCCCAAATACAAATATGCCACAGTAAGGGTTCCTAAGACTACCTTACCATACAAGGGCATCCAAAATCCAAAAACCTACAACAGGCGCCGCAAAACGGCTCTTACCAATCATAGGCTGTCCAGGTTCCAACTGCCAAGTTCTAAATTCGACCAAACGGTCACTGCGCGGCAGACCAACAGAAGAGATCTCAGTTGAAGACCGGCGCCGCCTGGATGGTCGGATCGGAAAGAAGGGAAGAACCGCCTTGGGTGCCAAGACTCGGGTCTTCTCTGTCAGCGATCGCGTCCTCAGCGAAGTTCCGAACCTTCGTCACCACCAATCCTTCGGGCATCCGAGTCGTCGATGAGCCCCACGTGTCGGGCGCCAATTTGTGGTTCAGGCCTCAGCCAGACCCGCTAGTGCAAAGGGCTCGCCCTACTGTGCACGAAGTCCTAAGACCCCAAAGGAAAAAGTTGGCACGGAAACATAACGTTTATTACACCTCATGAGGTGGTGCTATAATTCAACCAGTACCCTTCGGTACTGCGAGAAGTAGCACAAAAAGCTACTGAACACATGGTTTATTTATACCCACACAGGGGCTCAAAAGAAGGCGGTACAAAGTATAAGAGCACATTTTATGTCCATACAAGGCAATATCGAGAAGCACAATCGCTCAGTGGGAGGAGCTAACAATCTTTTGGTCTCGGCTATCACATTCCAATCTAGGGTTAATCACTAACAGATGCGGACCCTAACGGTCAGCGGCAAAAGACAGAGATGCTATTAATAGCTTGTTGCCGGGCAGATTCAAAAGGCCATGAGCAGAAAGGTAGGACAAAGCACATGGTCGACATGAGGCAATGTGTGGCAGACAAAATGGCTGCCGTGAATCCAAAATGATGCCGCTAAATGTCAAGATAACGGTCAAACCCAAGATGTCTTTTGCTAACGCTCAACCTAATCGCTGTTAAATTACAACAAGATCACCGAGGACCAGCTAACCGCCGCCCTCGCCCAGAACTCATCCGCAGACCCAACCGACCCAGACGCTGCAGCCCACAGCCTCACACAATGGATCAACGACTGCGCCAACACCCTCGCCCCGCTCAAGAAACCCCCGAACACCCACACCAGCAAGAGAGCCAGCTGGTTCACCGAAGGCCTCCAAGCAAACCTGCCGAAAACTAGAAAAAAACTGGACCCGCAAAAGAACACCAAAAAGCTACACAGCCCACAGGAACGCCACCCGCAGACTCCACCAACTCATCAGATCTGCCAAAAGGACCGCCTTCAGAGACTGCCTAGACAACAACGCACACAACAGCAAAGAGCTCCTCAGCATCGTGAAGGAACTCTCCAACCCCAGCTCGAACACCAACAACATCCCACCGTCACAAGACTTGTGTGACTCGCTGGCCACCTTCACAGACATCCACGACACCTTCGACGCCGTCACCACCCTGGCAACAGCCCACTGGCCCGCTCCCACGACCACCACCCGCACCAACCTCCTGCGTGCCTGGACCAACGTCAACGACAACGACACCATCAAGATCATGAACACCGTCCACTCCGGATCCCCGGAAGACCTCTGCCCACACGACATCTACAACAAAGCCAGCAGCACCATTGCACCCTACCTCCGGGAAACCATCAACATCTCCTTCGAGACAGCGACCTTCCCGGAGAGCTGGAAGCATGCAGAGATCAATGCTCTACTAAAGAAACCCAAGGCAGACCCCAAGGACCTCAAAAACTTCCGACCCATCTCCCTGCTTCCGTTCCCGGCAAAGGTCATCGAAAAGTTTGTCAACATACAACTGACGAGCTTCCTCAAAGAGAACAACATCCTGGACCCATCCCAGTCAGGGTTCCGCAGCAACCACAGCACCGAAACTGCCCTCATCGCCGCCACCGACGACATCAGGAACATGCTCGACAACAGAGAAACCGCGGCCTTCATCCTCCTGGACCTGTGAGCCGCTTTCGACACAGTCTGCCAACGCACACTAAGAGCATGCCTCCACAATGCCAGAATCCAAGAGAAGGCCTTGGACTGGACCACCTCCTTCCTCCCTGGAAGAACCCAGAGCGTCCGCCTCCCCCCTTCCGCTCCGAAGCCACCGAGATAATCTGCGGCGTACCCCAAGGCTCATCTCTTAGCCCGCCGTTGTTCAACATCTACATGGCACCAGTCTTGTTGAATTAGTTTTATTTCCGCAGCCCTTTTCCACCTTCCCATTTCCATTTCCTCCACTACCTACCAGCCTATGCTCAAAATGGCCGATGTCTGAGCAAGCCCACCAGGCAATTGAAAGAGGACCAGCATGTCTTGAATCTGGAAATGTTATGTTATGTTATGTTATGTTATGTAGCTTTTATATAGCGTACGGCTACTCGATTTGAGTGTCCCGACGCTTTCCACCAGCAGCTCAGAGTAAAAATAACACAACACAGCTAAATAAAACAAAAGACATCAAAGAAAACAGTGCAAGCAATAAGCATTAAAACAGACTAAGGATTAAAAAGCCAGGTCTTCAGGCCCTTCCTGAACTGGAGCAAATTGGCAGTGCTGCGGAGCGAAAGAGGAAGCAGATTCCAAAGCTGGGGAGCTCTGCAGCTGAAAGACCGCCCTCCCACGCGGGCCTTCCTCACCCGCGGGACCACAGCTTTAAAGAGGGATTCCGAACGGAGGGAGCGGACTGGACGATAGAAAGTCAGTCTCCGCCGCAGATATCCCGCCCCTGATCCATACAGGGCTTTATGCATCAGAGTCAGGGATTTGAACTGGAGCCAGTGAAGCGTCTGAAGCAACCCAGACGCTCGAGCTCGTCTGCGTAGGCCAAAGATAGCCCGGGCGGCAGAATTCTGCACCACCTGAAGGCGCTGGACCAGGTAATCAGGGAGGCCAAGAAAGAGGGCATTGGCATAGTCAAGCCTTGAGAAGACAAGAGCCTGCACAGTAATCCTCCTGTGCTCCTCAGACAGCAGAGGCAGGAATTTGCGGAGCATTTTCAGGATTCCGTAGCAGGTGCCAGCCAGGCAGAGAATATGCCATCGCAGCGACAGCTGATTGTCTAACTTGACGCCCAAATTTTTGGCCACCAAAGAGGACTGTGCCGGAGGGCTCATGTCGGACGGCCACCATTGCTGCCACTCCGGATCGGCAACGCAACCAAAGAATAGAACCTCAGACTTGCCTGAGTTGGCCCTCAGACTGTTCCGCTGGAACCAGTCGAAGACCAATGCAAGACAGTCCCGAATTCTCTCTCCATCAAACTCTAGATCTTTCCCGCATGTGAAGAGGAGTTGCGTGTCATCGGCATAAGAGACGATCTGGGCCCCGTATGCCTCCACCAAGGCCGCCAAAGGGGACATAAAGATGTTAAATAACGTGGGGCTCAACACAGAACCCTGTGGAACCCCAACTCCCAGTGGCGGCATCTCGGCGGAGCTCTGGGAAACCCAGACCGTCTGGCGGCGGCCTTCAAGGAAAGAAGTAAACCACCTCAGCACCGTCCCCCTAAGGCCGATGTCATAAAGCCTAGCTAAAAGCGCCTTGTGGGGGACGGTGTCGAAAGCCGCCGAAAGGTCTAACATGACCAACATGGCCCTCCCGCCGACATCCAAGGTCTCCCTGATGATCTCAGTAACCTCCACCAGAGCCGTTTCCGTACTAAAATTAGGACGGAATCCCGATTGGGATGGGTGGAGCAGATTGTTAGCTTCCAGAAAGCTCGACAGGACACCGTGGGCGTGTTTTTCCGTTATCTTCGCTAGCGCTGGAAGAAGCGAGATTGGCCTGTAGTTGGCCAAAACCTCTGCATCGAGGCCCGGTTTTTTTAGGAGGGGGATATAGGACTACCAGTTAAGATTATAACAACGTGCAAAATAGTGGTCATGTTGTAACATTCTCCAATACAGTGATTTTAGCCTATATATCGGAGAACTGTTGTATTATTCTGGTCAATTAAAAAAAAATCTCCAATCAAACTATTCAGCAAACCCACCAATGATCCCATTTATTGAGTTTCCTGGCATTACTTTTTCCATAGGGGAGGGAAATTAGGGAGAGTCGGTCTATAAATCAACAAAAGCCCATTTTAAAATATGGCCAGATATTTGATATCTGCAGGAATTAACTCCTATGTAATAGTTTACCCCCCAACATCCACAGGAATGCAACGAAAACCTTTAAACTAAGCCTGGGCAGTGAACTTCGCTCCGTTCACAGAGTTCGCAGAGTTTCTGAACTCCACACTCTGCGGCGCTCGTGGAGTGCAGAAAACTCCGCTTCGTGATGTGCAGCAGAGGTTTTTCCCCGCCCAGGAATGCCAGCATAAACTGCCGTTCGCACTGCACTCCACCACTCATGGAACTTTGCTGAGTTTTTTGTAACTTCGCGGAATTCCGCGTAGCACAACTCTGCAAACTATGCCCAGGCCTACTTTAAACACAATTTTCATAGAAAAACATACATAGACACTGGTTTAAGACCCATAACTGAACTTAAAAAAGGCACAATTGTAAATTACCTAATATTCTTCACAAGGAAACTGGCAAAACGGCGCTGACAAAGTTAATGAACACACAAGAAATATGAAACATTCCGTATGGCACCAAGTTATTGATGGCTGCTTCACAAAGGCTAAGAGCTGTTCTGAATATAACAATCTAAAAAAATGGCACCATACTTATTCATGCAGCCGACAAGGATGTAAACAAATTTGAAGACTATTTTGCCATCTTAAAGATCACATTTATAACAACATTCTTCCAAGACATCATCCTACGCACATGCCTCAATGACGCTGGGATCCAAGAGAAGGACCTGGACTGGACCACCTCCTTCCCCTCCAGCAGAACCCAGAGCGTCTGCCTACCCCCTTTCCGCTCTGAAGCCACCGAGATCATCTGCGGCGTACCCCAGGGCGCATTCATCAGCCCAACACTGTTTAACATCTACATGGCACCGCTCACCCACGTCGCTTGGCTGCATGATCTCAACATCATCTTCTATGCCGATGACACCCAGCTGATTCTCTCCCTCACCAAGGACCCCCACACCACCAAAACCAACCTCCACTAAGGAATGAAAGCCGTCGCTGAGTGGATGAAGAACAGCCGACTGAAGCTAAACTCAGACAAGTGGGAAGTCCTCATCCTCGGATCCACCACCTCAGCCTGAGATGACTCCTGGTGGCCAACCGCACTGGGAACAGCTCCAACACCCACCAACCACGCACGCAACCTAGGGTTCATCCTCAACTCTACCCTCTCCATGACAAAGCAGGTCAACGCCGTCTCATCCTCCTGCTTCAACATCCTCCGCATGCTCCACAAGATCTACAGGTGTATCCCCACCAAAACAATAACAATGGTCACCCAGGCTCTCGTCAGCAGCAGGTTGGACTATGGAAACGCCCTCTATGCAGGAGCCTTGGCCAAACTCCTGAAACAACTTCAACATATTCAGAACGCCTCTGCACACCTGATCCTCAACATCCCCCACCGCAGCCACACCACACCCCACCTAAGAGACCTGCACTGGCTCTCTGTCAACAAGAGGATCACCTTCAAGCTCCTCACCCACGCACACAAGGCACTCCTCGACAATGGACCAGCATACCTCAACAGAAGACTCAGATTCTATACCCCCAACCGCCAGCTCCGCTCCACTGACCTCGCCACAGTCCCCCGCAAGCGAAGAGTGACCTCCAGCGGCAGATCCTTTTCCCACCTTGCCGCCAAGACCTGGAACACCCTCCCCATTCCCCTACGGCAGACCCAGGACCTGCTAGACTTCAGAAGACTACTGAACACATGGTTTATTTATACCCACACAGGGGCTCAAAAGAAGGCGGTACAAAGTATAAGAGCACATTTTATGTCCATACAAGGCAATATCGAGAAGCACAATCGCTCAGTGGGAGGAGCTAACAATCTTTTGGTCTCGGCTATCACATTCCAATCTAGGGTTAATCACTAACAGATGCGGACCCTAACGGTCAGCGGCAAAAGTCAGAGATGCTATTAATAGCTTGTTGCCGGGCAGATTCAAAAGGCCATGAGCAGAAAGGTAGGACAAAGCACATGGTCGACATGAGGCAATGTGTGGCAGACAAAATGGCTGCCGTGAATCCAAAATTATGCCGCTAAATGTCAAGATAACGGTCAAACCCAAGATGTCTTTTGCTAACGCTCAACCTAATCGCTGTTAAATTACAACAAGATCACCGAGGACCAGCTAACCGCCGCCCTCGCCCAGAACTCATCCGCAGACCCAACCGACCCAGACGCTGCAGCCCACAGCCTCAGACAATGGATCAACGACTGCGCCAACACCCTCGCCCCGCTCAAGAAACCCCCGAACACCCACACCAGCAAGAGAGCCAGCTGGTTCACCGAAGGCCTCCAAGCAAACCTGCCGAAAACTAGAAAAAAACTGGACCCGCAAAAGAACACCAAAAAGCTACACAGCCCACAGGAACGCCACCCGCAGACTCCACCAACTCATCAGATCTGCCAAAAGGACCGCCTTCAGAGACTGCCTAGACAACAACGCACACAACAGCAAAGAGCTCCTCAGCATCGTGAAGGAACTCTCCAACCCCAGCTCGAACACCAACAACATCCCACCGTCACAAGACTTGTGTGACTCGCTGGCCACCTTCACAGACATCCACGACACCTTCGACGCCGGCACCACCCTGGCAACAGCCCACTGGCCCGCTCCCACGACCACCACCCGCACCAACCTCCTGCGTGCCTGGACCAACGTCAACGACAACGACACCATCAAGATCATGAACACCGTCCACTCCGGATCCCCGGAAGACCTCTGCCCACACGACATCTACAACAAAGCCAGCAGCACCATTGCACCCTACCTTCGGGAAACCATCAACATCTCCTTCGAGACAGCGACCTTCCCGGAGAGCTGGAAGCATGCAGAGATCAATGCTCTACTAAAGAAACCCAAGGCAGACCCCAAGGACCTCAAAAACTTCCGACCCATCTCCCTGCTTCCGTTCCCGGCAAAGGTCATCGAAAAGTTTGTCAACATACAACTGACGAGCTTCCTCAAAGAGAACAACATCCTGGACCCATCCCAGTCAGGGTTCCGCAGCAACCACAGCACCGAAACTGCCCTCATCGCCGCCACCGACGACATCAGGAACATGCTCGACAACAGAGAAACCGCGGCCTTCATCCTCCTGGACCTGTGAGCCGCTTTCGACACAGTCTGCCAACGCACACTAAGAGCATGCCTCCACAATGCCAGAATCCAAGAGAAGGCCTTGGACTGGACCACCTCCTTCCTCCCTGGAAGAACCCAGAGCGTCCGCCTCCCCCCTTCCGCTCCGAAGCCACCGAGATAATCTGCGGCGTACCCCAAGGCTCATCTCTTAGCCCGCCGTTGTTCAACATCTACATGGCACCAGTCTTGTTGAATTAGTTTTATTTCCGCAGCCCTTTTCCACCTTCCCATTTCCATTTCCTCCACTACCTACCAGCCTATGCTCAAAATGGCCGATGTCTGAGCAAGCCCACCAGGCAATTGAAAGAGGACCAGCATGTCTTGAATCTGGAAATGTTATGTTATGTTATGTTATGTTATGTAGCTTTTATATAGCGTACGGCTACTCGATTTGAGTGTCCCGACGCTTTCCACCAGCAGCTCAGAGTAAAAATAACACAACACAGCTAAAATAAAACAAAAGACATCAAAGAAAACAGTGCAAGCAATAAGCATTAAAACAGACTAAGGATTAAAAAGCCAGGTCTTCAGGCCCTTCCTGAACTGGAGCAAATTGGCAGTGCTGCGGAGCGAAAGAGGAAGCAGATTCCAAAGCTGGGGAGCTCTGCAGCTGAAAGACCGCCCTCCCACGCGGGCCTTCCTCCCCCGCGGGACCACAGCTTTAAAGAGGGATTCCGAACGGAGGGAGCGGACTGGACGATAGAAAGTCAGTCTCCGCCGCAGATATCCCGCCCCTGATCCATACAGGGCTTTATGCATCAGAGTCAGGGATTTGAACTGGAGCCAGTGAAGCGTCTGAAGCAACCCAGACGCTCGAGCTCGTCTGCGTAGGCCAAAGATAGCCCGGGCGGCAGAATTCTGCACCACCTGAAGGCGCTGGAGCAGGTAATCAGGGAGGCCAAGAAAGAGGGCATTGGCATAGTCAAGCCTTGAGAAGACAAGAGCCTGCACAGTAATCCTCCTGTGCTCCTCAGACAGCAGAGGCAGGAATTTGCGGAGCATTTTCAGGATTCCGTAGCAGGTGCCAGCCAGGCCGAGAATATGCCTTCGCAGTGACAGCTGATTGTCTAACTTGACACCCAAATTTTTGGCCACCAAGGAGGACTGTGCCGGAGGGCTCATGTCGGACGGCCACCATTGCTGCCACTCCGGATCGGCAACGCAACCAAAGAATAGAACCTCAGACTTGCCTGAGTTGGCCCTCAGACTGTTCCGCTGGAACCAGTCGAAGACCAATGCAAGACAGTCCCGAATTCTCTCTCCATCAAACTCTAGATCTTTCCCGCATGTGAAGAGGAGTTGCGTGTCATCGGCATAAGAGACGATCTGGGCCCCGTATGCCTCCACCAAGGCCGCCAAAGGGGACATAAAGATGTTAAATAACGTGGGGCTCAACACAGAACCCTGTGGAACCCCAACTCCCAGTGGCGGCATCTCGGCGGAACTCTGGGAAACCCAGACCGTCTGGCGGCGGCCTTCAAGGAAAGAAGTAAACCACCTCAGCACCGTCCCCCTAAGGCCGATGTCATAAAGCCTAGCTAAAAGCGCCTTGTGGGGGACGGTGTCGAAAGCCGCCGAAAGGTCTAACATGACCAACATGGCCCTCCCGCCGACATCCAAGGTCTCCCTGATGATCTCAGTAACCTCCACCAGAGCCGTTTCCGTACTAAAATTAGGACGGAATCCCGATTGGGATGGGTGGAGCAGATTGTTAGCTTCCAGAAAGCTCGACAGGACACCGTGGGCGTGTTTTTCCGTTATCTTCGCTAGCGCTGGAAGAAGCGAGATTGGCCTTTAGTTGGCCAAAACCTCTGCATCGAGGCCCGGTTTTTTTAGGAGGGGGATATAGGACTACCAGTTAAGATTATAACAACGTGCAAAATAGTGGTCATGTTGTAACATTCTCCAATACAGTGATTTTAGCCTATATATCGGAGAACTGTTGTATTATTCTGGTCAATTAAAAAAAAATCTCCAATCAAACTATTCAGCAAACCCACCAATGATCCCATTTATTGAGTTTCCTGGCATTACTTTTTCCATAGGGGAGGGAAATTAGGGAGAGTCGGTCTATAAATCAACAAAAGCCCATTTTAAAATATGGCCAGATATTTGATATCTGCAGGAATTAACTCCTATGTAATAGTTTACCCCCCAACATCCACAGGAATGCAACGAAAACCTTTAAACTAAGCCTGGGCAGTGAACTTCGCTCCGTTCACAGAGTTCGCAGAGTTTCTGAACTCCACACTCTGCGGCGCTCGTGGAGTGCAGAAAACTCCGCTTCGTGATGTGCAGCAGAGGTTTTTCCCCGCCCAGGAATGCCAGCATAAACTGCCGTTCGCACTGCACTCCACCACTCATGGAACTTTGCTGAGTTTTTTGTAACTTTGCGGAATTCCGCGTAGCAAAACTCTGCAAACTATGCCCAGGCCTACTTTAAACACAATTTTCATAGAAAAACATACATAGACACTGGTTTAAGACCCATAACTGAACTTAAAAAAGGCACAATTGTAAATTACCTAATATTCTTCACAAGGAAACTGGCAAAACGGCGCTGACAAAGTTAATGAACACACAAGAAATATGAAACATTCCGTATGGCACCAAGTTATTGATGGCTGCTTCACAAAGGCTAAGAGCTGTTCTGAATATAACAATCTAAAAAAATGGCACCATACTTATTCATGCAGCCGACAAGGATGTAAACAAATTTGAAGACTATTTTGCCATCTTAAAGATCACATTTACAACAACATTCTTCCAAGACATCATCCTACGCACATGCCTCAATGACGCTGGGATCCAAGAGAAGGACCTGGACTGGACCACCTCCTTCCCCTCCAGCAGAACCCAGAGCGTCTGCCTACCCCCTTTCCGCTCTGAAGCCACCGAGATCATCTGCGGCGTACCCCAGGGCGCATTCATCAGCCCAACACTGTTTAACATCTACATGGCACCGCTCACCCACGTCACTTGGCTGCATGATCTCAACATCATCTTCTATGCCGATGACACCCAGCTGATCCTCTCCCTCACCAAGGACCCCCACACCACCAAAACCAACCTCCACTAAGGAATGAAAGCCGTCGCTGAGTGGATGAAGAACAGCCGACTGAAGCTAAACTCAGACAAGTGGGAAGTCCTCATCCTCGGATCCACCACCTCAGCCTGAGATGACTCCTGGTGGCCAACCGCACTGGGAACAGCTCCAACACCCACCAACCACGCACGCAACCTAGGGTTCATCCTC
Organism: Lissotriton helveticus; assembly: GCF_964261635.1. Taxonomy (NCBI): domain Eukaryota; kingdom Metazoa; phylum Chordata; class Amphibia; order Caudata; family Salamandridae; genus Lissotriton; species Lissotriton helveticus. The sequence goes on from NC_136072.1 coordinate 996,254,242, forward strand.
AACTCTACCCTCTCCATGACAAAGCAGGTCAACGCCGTCTCATCCTCCTGCTTCAACATCCTCCGCATGCTCCACAAGATCTACAGGTGTATCCCCACCAAAACAATAACAATGGTCACCCAGGCTCTCGTCAGCAGCAGGTTGGACTATGGAAACGCCCTCTATGCAGGAGCCTTGGCCAAACTCCTGAAACAACTTCAACATATTCAGAACGCCTCTGCACACCTGATCCTCAACATCCCCCACCGCAGCCACACCACAACCCACCTAAGAGACCTGCACTGGCTCTCTGTCAACAAGAGGATCACCTTCAAGCTCCTCACCCACGCACACAAGGCACTCCTCGACAATGGACCAGCATACCTCAACAGAAGACTCAGATTCTATAACCCCAACCGCCAGCTCCGCTCCACTGACCTCGCCACAGTCCCCCGCACCCGAAGAGTGACCTCCAGCGGCAGATCCTTTTCCCACCTTGCCGCCAAGACCTGGAACACCCTCCCCATTCCCCTACGGCAGACCCAGGACCTGCTAGACTTCAGAAGACTACTGAACACATGGTTTATTTATACCCACACAGGGGCTCAAAAGAAGGCGGTACAAAGTATAAGAGCATATTTTATGTCCATACAAGGCAATATCGAGAAGCACAATCGCTCAGTGGGAGGAGCTAACAATCTTTTGGTCTCGGCTATCACATTCCAATCTAGGGTTAATCACTAACAGATGCGGACCCTAACGGTCAGCGGCAAAAGTCAGAGATGCTATTAATAGCTTGTTGCCGGGCAGATTCAAAAGGCCATGAGCAGAAAGGTAGGACAAAGCACATGGTCGACATGAGGCAATGTGTGGCAGACAAAATGGCTGCCGTGAATCCAAAATGATGCCGCTAAATGTCAAGATAACGGTCAAACCCAAGATGTCTTTTGCTAACGCTCAACCTAATCGCTGTTAAATTACAACAAGATCACCGAGGACCAGCTAACCGCCGCCCTCGCCCAGAACTCATCCGCAGACCCAACCGACCCAGACACTGCAGCCCACAGCCTCAGACAATGGATCAACGACTGCGCCAACACCCTCGCCCCGCTCAAGAAACCCCCGAACACCCACACCAGCAAGAGAGCCAGCTGGTTCACCGAAGGCCTCCAAGCAAACCTGCCGAAAACTAGAAAAAAACTGGACCCGCAAAAGAACACCAAAAAGCTACACAGCCCACAGGAACGCCACCCGCAGATTCCACCAACTCATCAGATCTGCCAAAAGGACCGCCTTCAGAGACTGCCTAGACAACAACGCACACAACAGCAAAGAGCTCCTCAGCATCGTGAAGGAACTCTCCAACCCCAGCTCGAACACCAACAACATCCCACCGTCACAAGACTTGTGTGACTCGCTGGCCACCTTCACAGACATCCACGACACCTTCGACGCCGTCACCACCCTGGCAACAGCCCACTGGCCCGCTCCCACGACCACCACCCGCACCAACCTCCTGCGTGCCTGGACCAACGTCAACGACAACGACACCATCAAGATCATGAACACCGTCCACTCCGGATCCCCGGAAGACCTCTGCCCACACGACATCTACAACAAAGCCAGCAGCACCATTGCACCCTACCTCCGGGAAACCATCAACATCTCCTTCGAGACAGCGACCTTCCCGGAGAGCTGGAAGCATGCAGAGATCAATGCTCTACTAAAGAAACCCAAGGCAGACCCCAAGGACCTCAAAAACTTCCGACCCATCTCCCTGCTTCCGTTCCCGGCAAAGGTCATCGAAAAGTTTGTCAACATACAACTGACGAGCTTCCTCAAAGAGAACAACATCCTGGACCCATCCCAGTCAGGGTTCCGCAGCAACCACAGCACCGAAACTGCCCTCATCGCCGCCACCGACGACATCAGGAACATGCTCGACAACAGAGAAACCGCGGCCTTCATCCTCCTGGACCTGTGAGCCGCTTTCGACACAGTCTGCCAACGCACACTAAGAGCATGCCTCCACAATGCCAGAATCCAAGAGAAGGCCTTGGACTGGACCACCTCCTTCCTCCCTGGAAGAACCCAGAGCGTCCGCCTCCCCCCTTCCGCTCCGAAGCCACCGAGATAATCTGCGGCGTACCCCAAGGCTCATCTCTTAGCCCGCCGTTGTTCAACATCTACATGGCACCAGTCTTGTTGAATTAGTTTTATTTCCGCAGCCCTTTTCCACCTTCCCATTTCCATTTCCTCCACTACCTACCAGCCTATGCTCAAAATGGCCGATGTCTGAGCAAGCCCACCAGGCAATTGAAAGAGGACCAGCATGTCTTGAATCTGGAAATGTTATGTTATGTTATGTTATGTTATGTAGCTTTTATATAGCGTACGGCTACTCGATTTGAGTGTCCCGATGCTTTCCACCAGCAGCTCAGAGTAAAAATAACACAACACAGCTAAAATAAAACAAAAGACATCAAAGAAAACAGTGCAAGCAATAAGCATTAAAACAGACTAAGGATTAAAAAGCCAGGTCTTCAGGCCCTTCCTGAACTGGAGCAAATTGGCAGTGCTGCGGAGCGAAAGAGGAAGCAGATTCCAAAGCTGGGGAGCTCTGCAGCTGAAAGACCGCCCTCCCACGCGGGCCTTCCTCCCCCGCGGGACCACAGCTTTAAAGAGGGATTCCGAACGGAGGGAGCGGACTGGACGATAGAAAGTCAGTCTCCGCCGCAGATATCCCGCCCCTGATCCATACAGGGCTTTATGCATCAGAGTCAGGGATTTGAACTGGAGCCAGTGAAGCGTCTGAAGCAACCCAGACGCTCGAGCTCGTCTGCGTAGGCCAAAGATAGCCCGGGCGGCAGAATTCTGCACCACCTGAAGGCGCTGGAGCAGGTAATCAGGGAGGCCAAGAAAGAGGGCATTGGCATAGTCAAGCCTTGAGAAGACAAGAGCCTGCACAGTAATCCTCCTGTGCTCCTCAGACAGCAGAGGCAGGAATTTGCGGAGCATTTTCAGGATTCCGTAGCAGGTGCCAGCCAGGCCGAGAATATGCCTTCGCAGCGACAGCTGATTGTCTAACTTGACACCCAAATTTTTGGCCACCAAGGAGGACTGTGCCGGAGGGCTCATGTCGGACGGCCACCATTGCTGCCACTCCGGATCGGCAACGCAACCAAAGAATAGAACCTCAGACTTGCCTGAGTTGGCCCTCAGACTGTTCCGCTGGAACCAGTCGAAGACCAATGCAAGACAGTCCCGAATTCTCTCTCCATCAAACTCTAGATCTTTCCCGCATGTGAAGAGGAGTTGCGTGTCATCGGCATAAGAGACGATCTGGGCCCCGTATGCCTCCACCAAGGCCGCCAAAGGGGACATAAAGATGTTAAATAACGTGGGGCTCAACACAGAACCCTGTGGAACCCCAACTCCCAGTGGCGGCATCTCGGCGGAGCTCTGGGAAACCCAGACCGTCTGGCGGCGGCCTTCAAGGAAAGAAGTAAACCACCTCAGCACCGTCCCCCTAAGGCCGATGTCATAAAGCCTAGCTAAAAGCGCCTTGTGGGGAACGGTGTCGAAAGCCGCCGAAAGGTCTAACATGACCAACATGGCCCTCCCGCAGACATCCAAGGTCTCCCTGATGATCTCAGTAACCTCCACCAGAGCCGTTTCCGTACTAAAATTAGGACGGAATCCCGATTGGGATGGGTGGAGCAGATTGTTAGCTTCCAGAAAGCTCGACAGGACACCGTGGGCGTGTTTTTCCGTTATCTTCGCTAGCGCTGGAAGAAGCGAGATTGGCCTGTAGTTGGCCAAAACCTCTGCATCGAGGCCCGTTTTTTTTAGGAGGGGGATATAGGACTACCAGTTAAGATTATAACAACGTGCAAAATAGTGGTCATGTTGTAACATTCTCCAATACAGTGATTTTAGCCTATATATCGGAGAACTGTTGTATTATTCTGGTCAATTAAAAAAAAATCTCCAATCAAACTATTCAGCAAACCCACCAATGATCCCATTTATTGAGTTTCCTGGCATTACTTTTTCCATAGGGGAGGGAAATTAGGGAGAGTCGGTCTATAAATCAACAAAAGCCCATTTTAAAATATGGCCAGATATTTGATATCTGCAGGAATTAACTCCTATGTAATAGTTTACCCCCCAACATCCACAGGAATGCAACGAAAACCTTTAAACTAAGCCTGGGCAGTGAACTTCGCTCCGTTCACAGAGTTCGCAGAGTTTCTGAACTCCACACTCTGCGGCGCTCGTGGAGTGCAGAAAACTCCGCTTCGTGATGTGCAGCAGAGCTTTTTCCCCGCCCAGGAATGCCAGCATAAACTGCCGTTCGCACTGCACTCCACCACTCATGGAACTTTGCTGAGTTTTTTGTAACTTCGCGGAATTCCGCGTAGCAAAACTCTGCAAACTATGCCCAGGCCTACTTTAAACACAATTTTCATAGAAAAACATACATAGACACTGGTTTAAGACCCATAACTGAACTTAAAAAAGGCACAATTGTAAATTACCTAATATTCTTCACAAGGAAACTGGCAAAACGGCGCTGACAAAGTTAATGAACACACAAGAAATATGAAACATTCCGTATGGCACCAAGTTATTGATGGCTGCTTCACAAAGGCTAAGAGCTGTTCTGAATATAACAATCTAAAAAAATGGCACCATACTTATTCATGCAGCCGACAAGGATGTAAACAAATTTGAAGACTATTTTGCCATCTTAAAGATCACATTTACAACAACATTCTTCCAAGACATCATCCTACGCACATGCCTCAATGACGCTGGGATCCAAGAGAAGGACCTGGACTGGACCACCTCCTTCCCCTCCAGCAGAACCCAGAGCGTCTGCCTACCCCCTTTCTGCTCTGAAGCCACCGAGATCATCTGCGGCGTACCCCAGGGCGCATTCATCAGCCCAACACTGTTTAACATCTACATGGCACCGCTCACCCACGTCGCTTGGCTGCATGATCTCAACATCATCTTCTATGCCGATGACACCCAGCTGATCCTCTCCCTCACCAAGGACCCCCACACCACCAAAACCAACCTCCACTAAGGAATGAAAGCCGTCGCTGAGTGGATGAAGAACAGCCGACTGAAGCTAAACTCAGACAAGTGGGAAGTCCTCATCCTCGGATCCACCACCTCAGCCTGAGATGACTCCTGGTGGCCAACCGCACTGGGAACAGCTCCAACACCCACCAACCATGCACGTAACCTAGGGTTCATCCTCAACTCTACCCTCTCCATGACAAAGCAGGTCAACGCCGTCTCATCCTCCTGCTTCAACATCCTCCGCATGCTCCACAAGATCTACAGGTGGATCCCCACCAAAACAATAACAATGGTCACCCAGGCTCTCGTCAGCAGCAGGTTGGACTATGGAAACGCCCTCTATGCAGGAGCCTTGGCCAAACTCCTGAAACAACTTCAACATATTCAGAACGCCTCTGCACACCTGATCCTCAACATCCCCCACCGCAGCCACACCACACCCCACCTAAGAGACCTGCACTGGCTCTCTGTCAACAAGAGGATCACCTTCAAGCTCCTCACCCAAGCACACAAGGCACTCCTCGACAATGGACCAGCATACCTCAACAGAAGACTCAGATTCTATACCCCCAACCGCCAGCTCCGCTCCACTGACCTCGCCACAGTCCCCCGCACCGAAGAGTGACCTCCAGCGGCAGATCCTTTTCCCACCTTGCCGCCAAGACCTGGAACACCCTCCCCATTCCCCTACGGCAGACCCAGGACCTGCTAGACTTCAGAAGACTCCTCAAGACCTGGCTAATCAAGCAGTAGCAGATTCCCCCCCAGCACCTTGAGACCCTCACAGGTTAGTAGTGTGCTTTACAAATATTTAATTGATTGATTGATCAACGACTTTGCATGCACACAAACACACAATTCAACAGACTCTCACTTAGGGCTGACCTTATGAAACCAGCAGACTAAACCTAACTTAACGTACTTAGTATCTCAGTGCAGCGGCTCTCCTCACTCAGAAAACAATGCGACGCCAATCACCAAAAGCTTAATCACCAACCTGCACTGAAAGGTATGTTCCTGTATTCCCAAACATGATTCCCTCCATGCACGGAGCCTATAATAACAATCACCAAGATGCAAGCCGAGAAATGTTTCACCCGCCCACTAGACCTCAGACCAAATCATCGTCTACTACATCATCAACCATTCAAATTCCACATACTTCAACTTCAGCATCTAGTTCTCATGACAGCCGGAGCTCATCACATAATTCCATCAACGGTCCCTCGGACACCCAACTCAATAGAAAAAAAACTACAGGTGGAACTAAAGTTAACCATAATTGCATGGATGTCGAGTTATCAAGCCAACCCAGCTCAAGACTCATGGGCACCTCTCATCTATGTGGAACTCAAAACACTTAGGGCCTGATTCCGATGTCGTTCGGAAGGCATCCGAATTGGAGTTGGCTTTCCTGGAACCGATTCATAGCCGTTGTTTATGATCGAATCGTACACAGGTCCGAACGACCAAGTACGATGCGAAGATCGCGTACGCTTCGACAGAACCATTTCCAGGACCCGAACCTGTCCGTACGACTCGTTCGTAGCGGAAACGTGTCACGCTATGGAGCTGAATTCCGACCCAGCAAGTACGATGTAATATTCGGACAGCCGTTTTGCCACGGTCTCAGAGAAACTAAACGGCTGTCGGAAGCGAACTTAGGGGGGCTATAGCAGGCCCCCTTCTCCTGGAGCCCTCCGAATCTGGCAAGGGGATGTTTCCATGGGTCCCCCTGATCCAGGCATGCAAAGTGTGGCAGGCACCCTGGGGTGGCCACCACAGGGTGTACACTTTCCCCCATCCACCCCTTTTCTGCTATGGGAGCCTGTATACGCATCTGTACACAGGCTCCCATAGAGTTCAGTGGGAGTCCGAGCGACCCGAGTCCGTAAGCATATGGAAGCATCGTACTCGCTTGTTCGAACTCCAGAAGCACGTCTCACTTGGAAAGCCCTCCGGATCCGAATCGCATGGAGGGCTGTAAATGTAAATGTAAAGCCAGTATTTGTAAAGCGCACAGCAACCCGAGGCATCCCGGCGATGGGGGCCATGGGGACGATTAAGAGAGCTATTGCCCAGAGTCACATGGTGCTGGGCTGACCTGCTGCCGGGGATCGAACCATAAGCCGCAGCGGTCGGTGTCAGTCATCCTGGCTGCAGCGCCACACCTCTGCCCTAGCGAGATCAGAATTAGGTCCTAAAACTGCAAGCCGACATCATATCTCAGAACATTAAAAACTCTATCCGTGAAATGAAGAATATTTTACTCCTCAGATAAAGAACTCTCACAAAAATCAAGCTTATTCAAGAGTCACCACTCACTCTCCAAATTAAGCTAAAAACTACATCCATGTCTCTATCAAGGCAATATCCACCACGCAAACACTTAATTATCTATCTAAAGAGGAAATGCAAGCTTTACTACTATCCTACGTATCGACACCCAATTCATCTAGTCTCCCCATCAAAGGAGATGAAAATATACTTACACCAGTCCCAATCAACGCATATAGGGCAACTATGCCCTAGAATTGGGGGGCGTGGCTTGGCGCGCTGCAAGATGGCAGCATAGTCGAGCTGCTCTGCCGGCCGCCGCAACGATATCCTTCAATATCCTGCCCATGGAGAGCCGATGGTGAACGTATGCGGAGAGGACTGTGTTGTGGGTGCTCTCCTCCGCCGCTGGTGAAAATTTCGGAGGTAGTAAGCGCCAGACGATGAAGCAACCGGCCTCGGTGACTCCGACTGCAGCGCGATGGGAGATCGACGGCGAACTGGTGCAAGCGGTGCTCCGTGGTCGACTACCCCTCCCCAGGACACTGGCGTTGTTAGCATCAAGGCGGGGAACAGCAAAGGGCCGGCGGTGAGATATTCTTCTATCCCCATCTCCGAGGCCGGAGCTGCGGTGAGGCGGAAGTTGGGGCGGATCTCGAGTTTGGGAAACGCCGGTGTGAGAGGCAGTAGCTGGGCGACCCTGAAACTCGAGCAGCCAGACTGGCGGAGACCGTTGGGCCGCGGGTAGGCCGCGGAGCCGGAGTTATTCCCGCAGCGGCTGCTGGGCACTGGACTTCCCGCTGCCTCTTGGCGTGCACGGATCAAGGTGAGATCTGTATGCATCTCAGGGTGAGGCAGGCACTACGCTGCGGGCGACACTAGCTGAGCCTAGCACACGAGCGGCCCCCGGCCTGGTGGAGGGACGTCCAGTCCCACGGACTGTGTGTGGGGGCGCGAACCTGGGAACTGCACTGCGCCTCTTCCAGCTCCAGGTGCACCTGCGGGGACTCTGATATATAAGCGCTGGGACACGGATCGTTTGCGAGTGGACGGGCCCTCTCTCCCCGATACGGCAGGAAGGCACACGGCGCGGTGAATGGTGAGCTGCGGGCCGTGTGGGAGTTGCGCGACTGCATGGCGGGCCCCAACACATTGTCCCTTGCATAGACTTGCTGGTGTTCCGTTCAGGAGGCGCTGGACCGGCGCAACTGAGTGCTGCGAAGACTCTACCTTTCAGTTGCGCTGAGGGCACCGGTGGCGGGTGAGAAACCTCCTACCGGATGGACTGGATCTGGGAGGTCCGGCGACGCATTGTTCACGATACCTTGCCTCTCAGGCCGGGTCTGGGGGCTGTGAAGCGGTGACTCAATTGAGGTTGGGTGTGAAATTTGGAGTGCTGCTGGACCAGATCGTGGGCTGGAGAGAAGGGCAGCAATAACGTTGCAGTGAGACAAGACTCAGCCTTGCGGAGCCGCCATGGGTAAACCGGACAGGGCGCAACCCAAATTATCATTCGAACTCCGCAAGGGCAGTAAGCAGACCAACCCAGATGCATCTGGGCCAGATCGGGCCTCCTCACCGCCGGGACCCTCCATGTTGGAGGCAACACTAGCGGCCGTCCAGGCGAGCTTGCAGGCGATAGATGGCAAGATTGAAGCCCTCAATGTACGCATGGACCAATTTTCGGCTAAACTTGACAAACAGGCCACGCGACTTGGTGAGGCGGAACAGAGGATCACGGATGCGGAGGATGGTCTGCAACAAGTGGCGGGCAAGATGTCGGAGATGGTCAAGCTTCTAGAAATTATTCAAGCTAAGAACGAGGACATCGAAGCACGCTCCAGACGCAACAACATCCGCGTCCTAGGACTGCCGGAATCGACCAATGTGTGGAGACCAGAGGACTATGTGGAGACCATGTTGCAGGAGATCTGTGGAACTGACGACCTGTCCCCCATGTTCGCGGTCGAGAGAGCCCATCGTTCATTGGCAGCTCGCCCCCGTCCGGGTGCACCGCCGCGGCCTATAATTATAAGACTACTGAACTATAGAGATCGGGATACTGTGCCCGCATTACGCGCCAGAAGGGCAAGATCATCTATCAGAATAACCAGTTGTCCTTCTATCCCGACTTTACTGCTCAGGTGCAGGCAGCGAGAAAAGAATTTCAACCTGTGAAGCGACTACTCCAGCGAGAGGAAATTCAATATGCCATGCACTACCCTGCCAGGCTTCGCATCGGGGAATTTGAAGGAGGGAAAATATTCGCCAACCCCAAACAAGCGATGGCGTATGCTAAGACTCTTCAAAAGCATCACAAATCATCGGATGTGACTTCAGATGTTGACGACTGAACATGGTTGTGAGTTGGGCCTAGCTGTGGGTTTGGCGCCTGATGACCTTGAGGTTTGCTATGTCGTCGGGATGGAGAGGGGTGGACATCCTTTCAGCTTAATCATTAGACCTTCTCCATGTGAATGACTCTCCTGATTGTCTCCTAGATTGTATGGGGGATAGCGGGATTGCATGTCATAACACCACAGAGTGTACTTTTGCAGGACAGATGTCTACCTCACCAGAGAGGCATAGTTAGTTACTTGCAGGGGCCCACTTCCGCCATGTGTCGGGAGTGTGCATTGCCTCCCCTGCCCCCACTGGGTATGACCCAAATGCTGAACTATTTGTTGTGTTCAAATGGGAGGGATGGGGGGGGCATCACGGGCCTTTGGTGGGTTGGGGTTGCCAAAGTGGGAGGGGGGCGATTGGGTCTCCTTATCTGCTTTAGAGACTGTACTGCACATTCTATTCACCTGTTTGCATTGCTGGTATCAATATGGAAATGTGTTGTGACACACAGCGACGCTGGTTTGTGGTTGACCAAGAAACTCCTAGATGGCGGGTGAGTGGTACGTCTGCGTCACCTGGAATGTGAGGGGCTTTAACATACCCAAGAAGACTAGGCAGGTGCTTGCTCATCTAGACAGACACGGGGTGCAAATTGCGCTCCTACAGGAGACGCATTTAACTGCGCAAAATGATGGATCCATAGCACGCAGATGGGCTGGATATCGATTGGCCTCCTCTTACTCTAACTATGCTCGTGGGGTCCTCATACTCATTAAAAATGGGGTACATTTTCACCCGCTGGACTCCTGCACGGCCCGGGAGGGTCGCTGGGCCATTGTGAGAGGCACACTGGGCAAGACAGCTGTAACTATTTTTAATATATATGGCCCTGTGATTGATGAACCAGCGTCGCTGTCCTCTTTGTTTCAGGTGCTCTGCTCATGGCCGGGGTCGGCCTTAGTGATAGGGGGAGACTTAAATACACTCTTAGACCCTCGAGTTGACAAATCCGCTTCAGCGAGCAGTCGTATGTTAAAAACTGCTGCTTGCATCCGACAGTTTATGGAAGAGATGGGACTGGTGGACGCCTGGCGTCTGAGACATGAGGGTGTTCTTGAAGGTACACACATGACACCTTCACATAACACGTGGTCCCGATTAGACTACTGGCTTGTTGACAGCTCAACCAACGGGTGGGTCACTGAGGCTTACGCGCTTCCTAGGACACTATCGGATCATAATCCGGTCATTCCGGTGCACTCTAAGCACATTTGGCTTTGTATCTCGCCATCTACCAATTTATTTGCCGTGTGCCCCGGTCCACCACGGGTGTTCCCGATTGTGTGGAGGGCGCGCAGGCCAACAGCTGCTCCCCGAGCTTACTGGTTGAATCCTGGTCAGGTGGGACGCCAGCCTCCAGAAGCGGCCATATTTAAGAGGGGCAAGTAGAATAGCTCGGATGGTCCTTACTCCCAGTGCATGACTAATATGCGCTCGGGACTGCATGTATAACGTGATTTGTGCTCTATGATTGTTTATGACTGTGGCTACTTTTAGAATCCTTATTTGAAATAATTTCTCGCCGTATTTTAAAAGATCGAATTTTGCACTCTAAGCACATTTGGCTTTGTATCTCGCCATCTACCAATTTATTTGCCGTGTGCCCCGGTCCACCACGGGTGTTCCCGATTGTGTGGAGGGCACGCAGGCGAACAGCTGCTCCCCGAGATTACTAGTTGAATCCTGGTCAGGTGGGACGCCAGGCTCCTGAAGCGGCCATATTTAAGAGGGGCAAGTCTCTCAGCGGATGCGCCCAGCGAATGCGCGCCGAAGTTGCGCCAAAGTTAAGCCCGTCTGCGCCCGTCCGCGCTAAGGACGCGCCAGGGGCCAGACGGGCTGGACCGCGCTTTCACCTTCATGACAACTGTGAGTTGTATTCTCACTCTATTCTTTTGGCTCCCAGACCTATGCCAAAATTGTGTCATTTTAGCTTATGTCCAGATGATCTGGTTAACATTCACTGCTGTAAGGGGAACTTAGGTTTTAGGTGCCCCCGCCACCCCGCCATAAAAATCCTGCTAGATTTGATAACCAATTGCCAGCTCTCAATCTTCTTAGCGAGGCAGGCCTACTGTTGAATGCTCGGTCTTTGGTACGAAATAATGTTTCATTCAATGACTTCGTTTCCCAAAATAAACCACCTTGGGTTTTCATTACTGAAACCTGGAGCTCTGATTCCGCTGGTCCAGATCTTGTGGAGGCAGTTCCTGAAGGCTATTCTTTGTCCAGATTTGATAGGACAGGGCGCAGGGGTGGTGGTTTAGGAATTTTGTTTAGGGACATTTTTACTTGCTGTACCAAGCCTCTCTCTTTGCCCTCAGATACATTTGAGGCACTATATTTTTCTATTAATTTTCTTCCTTCTGATTCTTTTTCTGGCATTCTTTGCTATAGACCCCAGGCCCTAAAACGACCTTCCCCTATGAAATTCTTAAACTTATCGAGCCATATCTTGACATGCCCCACTTTACTATTCTGGGCGATTTTAACTTTCACTTAGAGGCCACAGCTTCTAAGGATACACTAGCACTTATAGATGGTTTAGCCGCATGCGGACTCGACCAATTGGTTAATGGTCCCACACATCTAGCCTCCCATACGTTGGATGGCATCTTTTCAAATGATGCAAGACTTGTGACTGGCTCCCCTATTCCCCTTTCCTGGTCTGACCATTTGGCAATTCCCTTCCATTTTAAAGTAAACTCTAATCTGGGTAATAAATTGAAGAGTAGTGTGTGGTCCACTAGAAGGAACTACAAAGTAATAAATGACAAAACTCTCTCACCTTTTATGAATGATCTTAAATGCCCCTCCTTGGAGGATCCAAATAGGGCGGCTCTGATTTTTCTAATGCCCTGATGAGTGCTATAGACTTCCTTGCTCCGGCCAAACGGTATTATTCAGCCCGAAAGAGCCCCTCACAACCTTGGTTCTCAGACCGCTTAAAAACTATGCGCCAAAAATGTCGGAAACAGGAAAGGTCTTGGACTGCACACCCTGATTTATCGGGAAAAGCCCTGCATAAATCTCTTCTTAGAGATTATAAAAAGGCAATAATAGAAGAAAAAAGGCATTATTTCACTAACCTAACAACTTCTTTAAAATCTCCTAGAGACCTTTTTAATATTATTAACTCTCTTTTGGCACCCAGATCGGCTGACCCTAACATTGAAACTCAGGAACTCTGCAATAATTTAGCGAGCTTTTTTCATGACAAGATTGCTGACATTTACAGGGCGCTTGAAATTAGAAATCAAGAACTAAATATTAAGCCAGTAAGCTTTTCCTCTTCTTCCACTGTTATGAATGAGAAGACTGATGTTTTTTCTAAACCATCGCTTACACGCTTTCCCCTGATGTCTATGGAAGATCTTAATCTTTTACTTGATTCTACCAAGTCCTGCTCGCCCATGGACCCATGTCCACTAAAGACCTTGAAAACTTGCAGAAGGTCTGTGCTTCCTCCTCTATTGGAAGTTATGAATCTAGCAATCCATGAGGGTATATTTCCATCCCCTTGGAAGACCGCTATTGTCAGGCCTCTACTTAAAAAACCCTCCCTAGACCCAGAAATCCTGAAGAACTATCGTCCCATCTCCTTGCTCCCGGCTCCAGCCAAGATCTTGGAATCCTATATAAATCAAAATCTGTCTGCTTTCATCAAAAATTCCGACATACTCGACAGCTCCCAACATGGCTTTCGATCAGCCCACAGCACTGAGTCTGCTCTCACTGTTGTGACAAATAAAATCCGATCTGAGGATGACAAGGGACACCCTTCGCTGCTTGTGTTATTAGATCTCACAGCAGCATTTGACACCTTGTCCCCGTCAATATTGATCTCCAGGCTCAAGGACATCGGATTAGGAGGCTCTGCCCTTGGTTTACTCTCCTCCTTTCTCCATCATAGGGAGCAGAGAGTGAAAATGGGCAACTTCCTTTACGAACCCCAAAAGGTGCAATGTGGGGTCCCTCAGGGCTCCTCGTTGAGCCCTCTACTATTTAACATCTATGTTACCCCACTTGCAAAAGTGGTTAGATCCTTTGGCCTGGATGTGCTGTCATATGCCGATGACACACAGATATTGGTATCCATCACCCAGCCAGCCTACGAGATTGCATCCAAGTTTAGAGCTTGTATGGAGGCAGTCTCGCAGTGGATGGCGCGTAATTTTTTAAAACTAAATGGTGAAAAAACCGAGGTCCTGGTTTTTGGAGGGAGTCAAGATCTCTGGTCTAGGGACTGGTGGCCCTCGTCCTTGGGGGACTGTCCTACCCCTACAGCCACCGCCAAAAATCTGGGCGTACAAATTGATTTGGCCCTTTCTTTCGATCGTCAGGTAAATAGGACAGTGTCAACTTGTTGTGGCATTATTAGAATTTTAAAGAAAATTGCTCCTTACCTATCTCTGGCAGCTCGTAAACAAGCAATAGCTGGCTTAGTACTATCGAGGCTGGACTATTGTAATGCCCTCTATGGTGGCATCAATAAAGGGGCTATCCATCGCCTCCAAATGGTGCAAAATGCGGCTGCCAGGGTGGTATTAAGTCTCCCTAGGAGAGCGTCTGCAACAATGGCCAGAAGAGATCTTCACTGGCTGCCGATTCCATCTAGAATTTCTTTTAAAATTCTATGTCTGGCCCATGGTGCCATCCATGGATCAGGATCTGAAGGCATTAGATCGCTTCTGCGGGCCTATACTCCCGTCAGAACTCTTTGTTCATCTTCGAAGAATAGGCTTGTGGCCCCCAGGTTTGCAAAAGTAAAATGGGGAGGTAGAGCCTTTTCCGTCTTGGCTCCTAAGCTGTGGAATTCCCTCCCCCTTGAACTCACCAGTCAATCTTCCTTGGTAATTTTTAAAAAACTTCTGAAGACCTGGTTTTTCTCTCAATCATATTAGACTATGCATTTCCAATGGCATTTTATTCTGGCTACTTGGTAGTTTGGACTTTTATGTCTGTCTGTATTGCGCCTTGATGCCCCTCGGGGCTAAGTTTTGCGCGGTATAAAAATGCCTTCATTCATTCATTCATTCATGCTTACATTTCAGTTCCCACACACTGTACGCCCCCCTTCACATGGCGGTTCAGGGCGGATGCTCTGCTGGATCCAGTATTTGCTGACACTCTCCATAAAGCTATAGTACAGTACTTTGACCAGAATGTAGGGACGGTAGAGAGTGCGCCCCCCCTATGGGAAGCATTCAAGGCCACTATTAGAGGTGTATACATAGGCACAATGGCTGGCATCCTACGTGATGTAAGAGAGCAGCTAAGGAAAACAGAATCCAAGTTGCGCGACTTGGAAGCCTCATACGATGCACTCCCTTCACTAGATACACTGGCACGCATTCGGGAATACACTGTGGAGCATAAAACTCTGGCGGAGTCGGAAATGAAGTACATCTCAAAACGGCATGTGGCGAGGGCATATGGGGAGGGGGCAGACCAAGTAGAGTACTGGCCAACCGTCTCCGGGAGCGAGAGAATGCACCCCCCATAGATTACATTGAAGATGCAGACGGCACTAGACATCACACCACTGAAGCTATACTGGGGCAATTTCACACATTCTATGAACATTTATACACATCCCGGGGCGACACTCCTTACTCGGACATGACAGACTACTTACAGGCCTGTGCCTGGTTATCGGATGCCCACAGGAAATATCTGGTTCTGCCTATTGATGAGACGGACGTCAGAGAGGCCATATTTGCCCTGCCGAATAAGAAAGCTCCTGGCCCTGATGGGCTGACGGCGGAATTTTATAAAAGCTACGCCGACCTCCTGGTACCCCACATATTGGCCATGTACGCGGAGGCACATGAGGTAGGATATCTCCCTCCGTAGCTGAGGCAGGCACTGATTGTCACTCTCTTAAAAAAGGATAAGTCCCCCTCAAGCTGCGAGTCCTATCGTCCCCTGTCCTTGATCAATGTTGATGCTAAAATTCTCGCGAAGATACTTGCCACCAAACTCCACCCATTGATGCCGATGCTTGTCCTGCCCGAACAGTCTGGCTTCATACCAGACCGCTCCACGTCTTGGAACCTTCAGACGATTTTTGCCATGTTCCATGTCCTCAACCCCGATTTACATGCCGTGGCCGTGCTGCTAGATGCGGCTAAGTCCTTCGATTCGATCAAATGGCGGATTATGTTCTTTATCTTGCACAGGATGGGCTTCCCCCCAGTCTTTATCCGTTGGATACAGATCCTGTATACGGATGTCTCGGCGCGGGTGAGGGTGGGTGGCTTCACCTCTGATCCACTGACTATACAATGTGGTACCAGGCAAGGGTGCCCCCTTTCCCCTTTCCTTTTTGCTATTGTGCTTGAACCTCTGGTATGCCGCATCCGACAGCAGCATAGGGGTGCAGCGCTAAACTTTACTAATAGACCGGTGGGTATCTCTGCATACGCGGATGATATGGTGGTGTATGTTCGGGAGCCACGCACCTTCCTGTTGCAGGTAATTCATGAGTATGTCCGTTTTGGCCTATTCTCCGGATTGAGCATAAACTGGGAGAAGTCGGTTATAGTCTCCCTCACGTTGGCCACCCCCGCTCCTACGATGGAGTACCATTTGATATGGACTGAGGAGCCGGTCAAATACCTTGGTATCTGGATCCATAGAGACCCCGCCGTTGTCATACACGAAAATTAACGGAGGGCCTATACTGACTTGATGCAGCAGGTAGATCGTTGGGCTCACCTGCCTTTGTCACTGGCGGACCGCATTGCAGTCATAAAAATGGTGATACTCCCAAGTTTCTGTACCTCTTCTGTAATATCCCCATTCGCTTAAATAAAAAAAAATTCGCGACATTGCAAACACAACTGCTCCACCTGGTATGGGGTGCGCGACCTCCACGTATAAGCTGGAGCACCCTTACATTGCCATTTGAAAAAGGGGGTTTTTGTGCTCCAGATTTTCACATTTATTACTTATGCTGCCTGGCCCACTTTGCATACTTCTGGTTCAGACCACATGGCTTCATTCCGCATGTGGCGGTGGAGGAGGGGGACGCAGGAGACACTCCATTATTGAACGTAATAACGCACACACACAGACACACACCTAGAACGGAGATCAATACGATTGACGCTACGAATTCAGCCTGGCAGGAGATAGGCAGACGCACTGGTCGCCTGCCACTGTATGCACCGAGCATGTACATCAGGGGACATGCCGCCTTTTCAGTGGCACAAGAACCTGGCCCAATGCGAACGCTCACTGCGGCTGGCATCTCTGTAATGGGAGACCTGTTTGCGGATGGGACCTATATAACTGGTGGTGACCAGAACTATATTACTAACTGTTCACCCCTGTTCACATACACATGTTATAGATTGCGTAGAGCTGTGCGGGACCATTACCCCACTTTTCCACGGGAGCCTGTCGCCTCTCAATCATTACAGCTGGTCATTACTGCTGCCACTAAAAAACATTTACTCACTAGACTATACAGGGCAGTGTTTTCAGAATTGGTCCTCCCAAGGGACAGTAGCTTAGCTCGATGGAACAGAGCACTGGGTATACAGTTGACGGAGGAAATGTGGGCCCAGATTTGTTCCACCACGGGCAGGCTCCCATCTAACAGTAATTATATAAGTATTATACACTTGAAGTTCCTTCATCAGACCTATCACACTCCTACTAAGCTCCACAGAATAGGCTACAGAGACACTGATTGCTGCAGGCGGTGCGGGCTGGCTGGGGCTGACTTTATACATTTGTCTTGGCAGTGCTAGGCTGTTCACTCCTATTGGATAGCGGTTCTGAAAATGTTAGATGTCATGACAGGTCACACTTTGGACTGTACGCCCCTTCTGTGTCTTCTAGGACATATCCCTGAGGTTAAAGGGGTGCTGGGCCGCTTTGTGCAGGTGGCTCTGCTGTTGGCGAAACAAAGGGTGCTGTTCACGTGGGACGGGAAGCGCTGCCCTAAGGCGTCCTAGTGGCTCAAAGACTTGACTTATTGCCAGGAACAATTGAATACATATTCGGAAGAACTTCCTGAGAGCTCTAGTCCTAAGGACATCTGGTCCCCGTTGAGAGAATACCTGCTGGCGTGCGGTGAACACGAGGAAGCCACCGAGGCTGCTGTACAGTGTGAGGTGGTCCCGGCGCAGTAGATACTAGTTGCCACATTGCTTGATTGTGGAGTTTTAATCATGGTCGCATTCCAGTATATTCCGAAAAATCTGTGTGGACGAGTGAATGTTATTGATATAGAATGTCTCAATTGCAGAATGTAGGGACGGAGGGGGCGGGCGGTTGTTCTAGTTACAGTTTGTTCTATATAAAATAAAAAAAGGTCTCTGTATCTTGTAATGACGCTGCATTCCACTTGCTGTCAATAAACAGATTTAAATACTTAAACTATGCCCAAGAATAGCAGTAAAGCATGCTTCAGAGAAAGCTGACCTCATCTTGAAACAAGAAATAGATGTGGCATTCCTAACCGAATCATGGCTTACCAAATCATCTTCATCATGCATGTATTTAATAGTTCCCCCAAACTACAACATTGTAAGGCTAGACAGGCTAAAAACAAAAGGGGAGGTATTGCGTGCATTCATTGCTCAGATATCTCTGTCTCTCAACTACATTCAGAACCACTTGAATCCTTTGAATATCTTGCTCTTTCCAAAAGTAGTACAGAGAATTAACAATGCAAGGTTCAAACATTGTACTGTCCCCCTAGTAAGACCGACCCTTCTATAGACCACCCAATGTTAATCATTACAGCAAACTCTTCCCCTCACTCCAATGATATATTCCTAGGGACTTCAATCTTCATTGGGACGATCTTAATGATAATCAGGTTAACGCCTTTAAAGATTTCCTAGCAGACCAATCCCTTGCTCAAGCCTGCACTCACACAAAAGGCTCTACTCTAGACTGGATCATCTACAAAGAAAAGGCTGTGAATATAATCTCAATTGCCCCTTGCAATTGGTCAGATCATCATATTATTACCTTCCAAATACCTAGCGTAAAAAAGAAAAGCGCTATGCAATCAGTCAAACCCAAACAATGGGTATGGGATACAAATGGCATAAACAATGAGAAACTAGCAGCACGTTGCGAAAAGGATCTTCCCCCTCCTGTCTATATGACAAACATCAACAAACTTACAGATCACTACAACTCTCAGATGTCAGATATAATCGCTTCAATAGCCTAGTTCGAGATGAAAAGAATCCCTGATAAAGATAATAATCCTTGGTTCAATGGATCCCTAAACAAAGAAAGACGAAGCTTGAGACTAACGGAATGGAAATTGAGCCAACACCTTTCATCCCCCCAGCTAAAACTGCTAAGAAAGACTAGAAATGCCTACAACAATAATCAATAAAAATAACTATTTAGAACAGAACTGGAGAATGCTATAAACAGGCCATGTAAACTCTTTACAATGGTAAAACAATAATAAAATATAAAATGGCCAAATTCTCTCAAGAAGTAGCAAAACCTCAAATAAGCTGTGAAGAATTCTCATCCTTCTTTACAGCAAACACCATTTCCTTGGAAAATGGGCTCAGTACAGCCCTGTTAACCTCACTAGCCAGGGGACCTCACAAATCGATTAATCACTACAGTACTATCAGGCATTACCCAAAAACGAAGCTCAATGGTCAACCTTCAAGTTATATGACTACAATGATATCACTGAAACCCTATTGACTATATAACCAAATAAACACTACAATGATCCCCTCCCCTTAAATTTAGTGATGACAATCAGCCAACTTATCAATGCTTCTCAGTCTCAAGGATCCTTACCAGATTGCCTAAAAATGGGGCAAGTCATTCTCATATTTAAAAAACGACAGAGAATCCTTCCGACCTAAATAATTTTCGACCGAATCTAAAATTTCTGTATTAGCTAAAGTCCTAGAAAAGTGTGTGCAATAACAGCTGAACCAACACATTACTAAAAATAATCTGCTAAACAACTGCCAATTGGTGTTCAGACCCGATCATAGTACAGAAACTGCAATACTCCATATAGTGGATGATGTCCTACTTGCACTAGACCAAGACAAAACTTGGCTTTTAATCCTTCTGGACCTATTGTCTGTATTTGACACAGTAAACCATGATACACAGCGAGCACAACTTGAAAATAGGATGGTTTTTTTGTGAACCATTCTTGAATGGTTTAAATCCTTCTTGCGGAACAGAACACAAAGGTTTCTGGTGAATCAAAAACTGCTACTATTGCCTTACACCAATCCAATTGGAGTACTACAAGACTCTACTCTTTCTCCATTACTATTTAATTTATATATGGAACCTCTAACTGAAATATTACGTTTTTCCTATATCTCCTTCCACATGTATGCAGATAACGCACAGATTTACATTAAGATTGCATCATTGGAGCAGATCAAGACAGCGAACGAGGTATTAAAGGCGACCATCCAATGGTTAACAAACAATGAGTTTAAACGAAACTCGCTAACTACTAATATCTCCCACCAAAAGCTCTTCTGACATAAAGAAATGGACCAAGATGATCACCCCGCTAAACAGCACATGAACATAGTGGATTCAATCAAATCACTAGGAGTCTTGCTAGATAAGAACCTGGCTATGCAAACCCACATCAACATGTTGGCTAAAATTGCCTGTCTCAATGCAACCGCTAGACTCATAACAGGTTCTTGAAAATTCGACCACATATCGCTACCCTGAAGGCTCTTAATTGGCTATCATACGAAGCCAGAATTCAACTCAAAATGACCTGTATCACTCACAAAGCGATACACTTCAAAACACTGATGTACCTAGCTCAGAAATTGGAGACATCTGGAGGAGGCAGATAGTCTAGGAATGCTAGAGATCTAGTGCTGAAACCACCACTCTTCCAGAAGAAGAAAACCTATGACAGATCATTCTTGGGAGCCACGCCTAGAATATGGAATCCGCTCACTCCAAACATCAGAAGAATCCAGACTACCTCTATCTTAAAAAAGGAAGCCACGATTTTTTGAATGAGCAAATTCCGACCTTAACCAACTACTAAACAATCACTTAAAGATCTGTTTAGAGATTATCACATGTAATTTGCCCTCCCAGAAGAATCCCAAAATGAAGCATATTTGACCTATCCAACTTACCTCTAAGAGTCTAGTCTAATAACTAGCCACAGTCACATTCCTAGTATAACTCTAAATAAAGATTATTTGCTATTTATATTCAAGTGTACTACTTTTATAATATGTGTCCTTTAGACTCATATATTTTGTTAATCTGAAAATTTCATCACTGCTCTAATAAGTTATTGTTTTCACTTTTCAGTTATGTATAATACCACTATCAAACTGGGTAAATAGGAATACTTTATTACTGTGAAGCGCTCTGATTCCCAAATGGGTCATGTTCGAGCTATATAAGACACTGAATAAATATAATGTAGCAGGTAACATGATCTCAATAATGACAGATTCAGAATAATTTTTTACCCTCATAAGTATGGAGAAGTGGCACAAATTTGACAACATCTCCTTGAGGAAGTCGCAAGGTAAACCAATTGCTTATGTGGGTAAGTAGTTTGACAGTGTCTTAAAATGTAATGGTCATAACACTCCTGCCACAATTTATGTAGCAAGGAATCCGTCAAGTTTATTGGCGTGGTTGGAGCAGAGGAATTTAGTCATCATTCTTGATCCTACCTGCCCGCTCAAGTGTTACTTAAGGATGAGTGCAAATCTGTGCGTGCTATTGAAGTAGGGAGCATGGAAACATCCTTTCCTGAGGTGTTTAGGAAAGAACTGGGGAGGATTCACTTTTTTTCTACCGTATAATTTTGAATGAAGGAGTCCAGTCCATCAGGACAAGGATCCGTTCTAGTCGTTCTTTGGGGTGTTGGACTTTTATGAGTGCCTCATTCCAAATTGCAGTGAGAAAACATATCATTTGAGGGGATTGATAAGGAAGAAATAGCAGTTTGCATGGTCTGCAGATCATGAATGTGAGTTTCAAGAGGTAAAGTGTGAACTAGGGAGTGCCATTTCCCTCCATTCTTTTGACACCAATGACCCATATATGGTGGTAACAGATGCAAGTCACGAGGGTTTGGGTGCTGTGTTGTTGCAAAAACTGGGAGGGCAGGGAGGTAGTTGTAGCTTTCCAGACCTTTGAGAGGAGCTGAATATAACTACTCGGGTATCTAGTGAGAGGCATTGGCCTGTGGGTGGGCAGTGGCCCATTTCAGGAACTACATGAGTTTGTCATTCGCATGGACCACAAGCCATTGGTAAATGTGTTTACCACCAAGGGAGCTAGCAGGGCCACTGTGCACATAGTCAAGTGGCAGTAAAGAATAATGGAGTACCAGTTCAGTTTGGAATATAGTACGGATGCAAAAAAAAAATTGCAGATTGTTTATCAAGACTGCCTCTCAAAGGTGAAGCAACACGTATGGCGTGTGAGAAGGATTACATAGCGGCATAACTGGAGGAGGCAGGTTTGGGGTGGGGTGAAGAATGGAGAGAAGCAATTTTGAAGGAAGAGGTGATGCAAGAGGTGGTTGTTATTATGGGTAAAGGATAGATACCCAGAAATTCTAGTTCCAGAATGAGTCCCTTTAAGCATATATTCCCATAATTGAGCATAAGGGATGGTGTGATGAAAAGGATGGATTTGTTGGAGGTTCTGTCGTAAATGTAGGGTAAGATTTTAGTTTTGGCTCATAAATGACAAATTGGGATGAGAGCTATGAAGAGGAGGATCCGGGAGTTGTTTTGGAGAACAGGAATGAATCGAAGTATGGAGCACTATGTCAGGGATTTTGTGCATGTGCAGTGAGTGACAAGTCAAGGGAAACTACTCCCAGCCTGGTTGAAGCTATACCAGAGCTGCATAAGGCACATTACAACTTCCCTTTACCATCCACGCAGCAATGGTCTAGTGGAACATTGCAACAGGGCTAACAAGGACAAGATACAATTGTCAATGGCCAATGGAGAGAGAGCTGATGGATTTGCTGTGGTTGTTGCGCACCACTCCTTGTGCCATTACCGGTGTCACACCTTTTGTCCTATTAAAGGGTAGGCTGGTGGCCACCAAACTAGTCAGACCTTGGATAAATGATTTGAAGGTGTCACATGTTAAGCTTGAGCAGGTTAAGGACAGTTCTAAGGAGACTCAGGAGATATATGCTAGCATGGAATTGAGGAAGGGTATATAACAATCTATGTTTAATGAAGGTGAGTGTGTGAAAGTAAAACTACTAGGCATTGTGGAAAATGGTCATTCCAAGTTCTCCCAAACCCATGGAAATTGTGGAGGTCAAGGACAGAGTGGTGAAGCTAAGTGATGGGAAATGGTGGAACAAAGAGAAATTGTCCAAACACAAAAAAAATGGTGCCAAGGTAATGGGTAGTCCAAAGTTGCCCCAGGTGTTTCCCAGGACCAGGAGGATGATGAATCAGGAAGGTCCATAAGAGTGAGGAAAGCATCTGCTCACTTCAAGGATTATGTGGGGCTTCTTTATTAGAGTTTATAAGGGATTATTATGCATGGTTGTCACACTTGCATGCATTTCTGTCCTTAGAGTTAGGTAGTTTTGGTTATATGGGGAAGAATGTGTTAGGTTCTGTGTTAGTACCTGGGGCACATTAGACACCTATAATAAGACAGAACATCAAATAAAAAAATTCGATGTACCATAATACCGAGTAAGAAATATTTTGGAATGAAAATATCAAGTGCAAGAATATTGTTGTCAGGAATATCGATTTGAAGATAAGTAATATCGTTTGTAAAAATATAGCTGTTTAAAATATATTTTTGTAATTATTGTTATGTTTTGTAGTGTATTTTAAATGTATATGACATTATCTTTTTGTTTATTTATTGTTTATGTTTCTTACTATATTAGTAACATTTTTAGTAGTTATGAAATTTAATGTAATTTAATGAAATAAAAATGTCTGTTTTTTAGTTTTGTAGCGGGTTGTGGGTTTATAGGGGTATAGGGTGGAAAGTAATTTATTTTTAATTATTTAATAATTAGTTGTAAATTAATATTATTTAATTAATTTATAATAAATTATGTTTATTGTGTACTTTTTTAGTTTTTTTAGGTGTGGTTTATAGGGGTAAAGGGTGGGAGGTAATTTATTTGTAATGTCTTAATTAGTTGTTAATTAATAATAATTAATTATTTGATATTTAATTATGTTAATTGTGCAATTGTTTAGGTGTGGGTTGGGGGTTATAAGAGTAGAGGGTGGGAAGTAATTTATTTTTACTTGATTATTAATTAGTTGTTAATTCATATTGATTAATAAATTGCTAATTAATTATGGTAATTGTCTAATGAATTTCTTTAGGTTGGGCTGTGGGGTTTTGAGGGGTAAAGGGTGGGAAGTAATTTTTTTTTAAAATAAATAATAATTGACTGTTAATAAATATTAATTAATTGATGATTCATCTTGTTAATTGTTTAATTAAATGTTTTTATTTTTGGGTTGTAGGATTTATAGGGGTAAAGGGTGGGGAGTAAACTATTTTTACTTATAATTATTTAATACACCCGTTTGAAGTCTGGGACATGTTGGTTTCTCACTCCCCTGCACTATGTTTTTTTACAGAAACATGGTTGAACCCTTCCAACCACGCAATGATCAATCTAGCGATCCCAGAAAACTATAAACTCATTCACCTGGACAGGGTGGGGAAAACAGGGGGTGGTATTGCAATTGCATACCAAAATCACCTCACAGTGAATTGGGTGTTTACTAAGCATGAGCGGATTTTGCGTATTGGCAATCCGCGGATTTGCGGATTTGCGGATTTCGAAAATCCGCAAAATCCGCGGATCCTAGCGTATTTTTTTTTTTGTGTTCGCACGGGTTTCTGCAAGTTCGCGAGGGTTTTATTGCACAAAACGCTTGCGAACGTGCAGAAACCCGTGCGAACACAATGTGCCTGGGTATTGCGCTCGTGAAAGTCAAGGATGCAAAGTCTATCCAGCATCACAGCTGATTTTCGACGGTAGATTTGGGAAGAAGGCACATCTGCCCAGCCTTGACAACGCTTACGATTGTTTTTGGGCTGATGAATGAGTCACTGAATTTAAGCTTCAACTAGGGCACATGCTTTATTGATATCTGTAAGTGCTTCCTGTTGAGGTTTAATTTTTGTGCCAGGACCATCGTGCCAGAATGAACCCTGCCCTTCATATTTATTCAAGAAGACGCCACCGTTTTGTGCCATACCTCTACTCAACTGGAGTACTTTCTACTGGATAATCAGTAAGTGCTACCTCGTTGGGTAAATGTATAGTGCTTTTACTATACTACAGCTTCCTAAAGTGCCAGAGAGTTGTCTACAGCGACCATGTGTGTGTTACTATGCAATCGCCCCGAAGGGCGCAGGGGTCCCTTGAGTGAGCTGCTGTTGTATTTTACAATGGCGCCAGCAAGCTGCCAGCGCCGTTGTAAAATAGTTACAAAGTTAGCTTGCACAGGAAGCACTTAGATAAAATAAAGCAGCACCTGCTACGTTTTATCTAGTGGTTCCTGTGCAAGCTAACTTTGTAACTATTTTACAACGGCGCTGGCAGCTTGCTGGCGCCATTGTAAATTAGTTACATGAGTGGGGGTTCAACTTTTGAACCCGTTACGTCCGCACGGATTTTTTTTTTTTCGGATTTTGTGGGAAATCCGTAAAATACGCGGATTGCGGATTCCCCAAAAATCCGAAAAATCCGTGGGCGTAACGGATTTACCGCTCATGCTTAGTGTTTACAGAAATCAAAGAAAGTCTGGAAATAGGGATTTTTAAGGCCATCACATTCCCTACAGACAGCTGGCATGGTGCCTTAATCTATTGGCCTCCGGGATCGAAAGCTAATTTCCCTGAACTTCTGGCCGAACACATAGCCCTACACGCGCTTGCAACAACTAAGTTTCTTTTGCTCGGCGATATCAACTTTCATGGGGAAAACACCTCAGATTCTGAGGTCAACAAACTCTTCTCCTCGTTAGAACAAATGGGACTCACTCAAAGAGTGGAAGGCCCCACCCACCGAGCGTGCCACATATTAGACCTAGTATGCTCCAATCACGACCAACTGAGATGTGACCCCCCCTGAACCCTTGACATGGACGGATCATTCGATGATCACCTTTTTTATCCACCAGGCGCGACTAAGAAAGGGAGAATTACAAATAAGGAAACCGCCTGAACTGCGCAGGTCATGGCGCAATCTTACCTTAGAAGCTTTTAATGAGGCCTACCAGCTAGAATTAGCAAACAACAACTCAAGGGAGACTCCCAAAACTTTGGGGGCTTTCAATGTGATACTAGAATCCGTTCCAAACAAGACTGTACCCAAAAAACTCCCCCCCACCCAACGGAGAACATCGACTCCCTGGTATACAGAGGAGCTCAGGTTAGAAATAGTCAAATGCAGGCGACTGGAAAGAACTTGGCGGGCAAGCAAGACCCAGGATAATAAGATACTGTATAGACAGTTACTGGCCAGATATCATTTGAACTTGAAGGTAGCAAAGCGCACCTTTATTATCAAACAGATAGAACAATCTAGTAACTCCACGAAAACCCTGTTCAGCATAGTAAAAGACTTCTCCTCACCTAAAGCTTGTAACCAATCTCCACCCGAATCCCAGGACCTATGCAACTCACTGGCAACTTATTTCCAGGACAAAATATCTAGAATCTATGATAATTTCCCCCAGCTAACCCCCGCTGCCTCTAAAATTTTGTTCAATCTTGAGGTCAGGGGAAGGGATATAAACAGCTCCTTGGAAAGTTTTAAACATACTACCATAGAAGAAGTCCTAAAAGGCCTCTCAAATGCAAAATCTAGGTCACCAAAGGACCTCTGCCCTCCAAAAATCATGAGTCTCCTAGCTACGAGCTGTGCGATATTTTTAACAACTCTATAACAATGGGCCTAATCCCCCGTGCATGGAAAGAGGCGTCTGTTCGACCTATATTAAAGAAGCTTACAGCGACCCCTCAATTCTTAGTAACTACCGGCCTAGCTCCCTGCTGCCACTCCTGGGTAAATTGATGGAAAGCATCATCAACAGACAGCTAAGCTCTTATTTGGAACGAAACAAAATCCTGGACCCATCTCAATCAGGTTTTGGGCAGGGTTTCAGCACGGAAACCGCCATTCTGGCAGTGACAGATTCCCTCAGACAGACAATAGATGCAGGAGGCTCATCGATACTGATCCTCCTAGATCTCTCCGTGGCTTTTGATACCATCTCTCACACAAAGCTAGCGGAGAGATTATCCAATTGTGGAGTCGGGGGGACAGCCCTGAAGTGGTTACAGCACTTTCTGTCTGAGAGAACCCAAACTGTCAGTCTTGGCCCTTATTCCTCAGAAAAAATGTCTCTGGAGAAAGGTGTCCCGCAGGGCTCATGTCTCAGCCCTACCCTTTTTAATATATACATGGCTCCTCTGGCAAGGGTAGTGAAGCAGTTGGGCTTCGAGATCATCTCATATGCGGATGACACGCAGCTCAAGTTTACCATCGGGAAAAACCCACAGCTTGAAAAAAATCAGTTTCTCCACTGGTATGAAGGCGATCTAGGACTGGATGACTGGAAACTGCCTTCAACTAAATCCAGAAAAAACAGAGATCATGTTGATGGGTAAAGCCTCGGACTTCTGGACAGATGAATGGTGGCCTACTCAACAATTTGCGATTCCTTAAATGCAATGCATGACACTTAAAAAAATTGCGAATTCACAATTAGTAGGAAAAAATTACCATGAGGTTGGACCTCATGGTAATTTGCGAAAAATTAGAAAAATGCAATTTTGTGCATTTTTCAAACTGTCATGTTGTGCACGCACATGCCCTTAGGGCATGTGTGTGTACAACATATGGGCATAGATTGATTTCAGGGGTGCAACAGGGTGTCCTTTGGACACCCCTGCACCCTTGAAATCACAATCTCAATTTGCGATTAGCTAATTGCGAATCGCAAATTGAGATTGTCTTCCCATTCATTCCTATGGGCCTTTAGGCCCATAGGAATCAATGAGAAGGGATTCCTTAATTGCGATTCGCAAATTGTGAATCGCAATTAAGGAAAATTAAGAAATGGCAAATAAAATTGCGATTTCTTAATGCATACCAATTTGCGATTTCTTAATTGCGATTCCCTAATTTTCGCAATTAAGAAATCGCAAATGGGCACTTTGATGCATGTGGCCGTTTAAGAAATCGCAAAAAAATGCGATTTTCTACATACATACCAAATTGCAAATCTCAAATAGTGATTTCTAAAAAATCGCTATTTAAGATTCGCAAATGGGTACCTTCATACATATGGCCCTTAGTGCTTCATCGAATCCCTACTTGGGCTCTTCTTTCGTCCCTGCTCATTTTGTTTTGTGGTAGTAAGAAAGAGAGGATTAACGTGGCCCTTTTTTATTTTGGTTTAATGATGCATTTTCTATTGGCTGTCCTGATGGTTGTTTTTTACTAATTTAAACTTGCATGCTTAATGTTTTCAGCAATTGCAGTTGACTGTTGTATATTTCTGGGTATCTGTGTATTTTGCATATAGGTCCAAGATTCCATTCCGTATTCACAGTTTTATTTTTTAAGTTGTACATTTTTCAATAGCAAATGTACTTTGCTTAAATGTGTAATTTATTGATTTAAGCTACTGCATAAATGTTTCGGCAGAAATGAAATATGTGAGCACACAAAATATGCCACCGGAGGGTCAAAGTGTTTAACATGCGATGCTCTTTGCATATAAACAGAGCAAAATAAAGTACCTTTGTTTGTCCAATATGTGTGGTTAAAAAAATTCCTTTGTAAGCCGTGTTCCCAATACAATTAGTATTTTTTTATTTTTGTCCTCATTTGCCATTGCCCCCGTGCAAGAAACCACCGACCACCGCTATGTGTCTATTTGTCCATGGCCGAAGATTGAAAAGATTGGCAACCAGACCGAGACACAGATAACTTTCTGGCAGAGGAGGGAAACCAGCACAAAGTGGGCGACCTGCTATCCAACAGGGTATATAATGACCCGTTGGGCCTCAATTTCACCGGGGAGAGCCATTGCGTTGAGGTCTTTGGAGCAGAGAACAGGCATAATCATAGGACCTGGGAAAAAAAAAAAAAAAACGGAAATCCTAGCTCCATTGTACCAGGAGGTCCCAAAATGCAAGCTTTTTCCTGCTCCCAGATCTAGCCAGGTCGATCTTTGAGACTTCATATAGGGACGTCAACCACCCCGAGTATGTAGGGGGTTTAGTATCCACCCAAAACCTGCAAATCTGTCTCCTTGCCAAAAGGATTGCAAAAAAGAGGAAAGATCTGGCCTGGCCGGAAATTTTTTCGTCAATCCCAAAGATGATTAGAGGGAGAGTAATACTCAGTGTGGTGTTAAGTATAGAGTTCAGGGCATCCTTCACTTCCTCCCAAAACTGGCTGATAGCAGGACAATCCTTAAACATGTGCACATCTGATGCCTCTAATAAGTCACATTTATTGCATTTTTTCCCGGGACAAAACTTTGCCAGCTTTTGGGGTGAAAAGTATGCACGATGTAACGTGAAAAGGTGGTTTCGCCTCAACCATGCTGGCTTGACAGTCTTATACAGTAGGCTAAAAGAATCCAGCCACATCTGTTCACAGTTGGCACCCACCTCTCCTCCCCATAGCTCCTCGGCTAGGTTGAAGTCTCCGTCTATCTCTTCCAGGATTGCCCAGTACCAACAGGAGACCTCCTTTCCACCCCTTGATCTTGTCATTAATTGATTGTCTATATTGCAAGAGATGCCCAAAGGGACCCCCTTCCTACTCAGCGCCTGAGCCCAGCTAGTCA
Organism: Lissotriton helveticus; assembly: GCF_964261635.1. Lineage (NCBI taxonomy): Eukaryota > Metazoa > Chordata > Amphibia > Caudata > Salamandridae > Lissotriton > Lissotriton helveticus. The sequence goes on from NC_136072.1 coordinate 996,283,854, forward strand.
GCTGCATGTGTTTGAATCTCGAGAGATTTGGCCCTACTTTCTCTCGCAAATCCTCCCATGATAGCATTGAGCCACTTGCCAGCAAATCTCCCCAATGCAACATTTCAGCCTCCTTTATTGGACTAGCCAGTCTGTCTTTAAGGCACAGTGGAGTGCCTGGCGAGTCCCACATAGGTGCTAGGTTAGAAAAGTAGCTAAGCTCTATGCGCTTTCTTAACTTAGCCCAGCTTCTGGCCAATGATTGGAGAATTTTTAATTTTACTTTAAAAAAAAAATTCTGATCTCCAAACTTAAAGAGGAAGCCGTCCGGTGGAAGATCGGCTCCCTCTAACATGGCTCGAAACATCTCACCCCTAGAAGAGACAGAAGGTGTTTTTAAGAGCATTCTAGAAAACGATAGCTGGAACGCCCATGCGTAGTACTGCAGGTCTGGTAGTGTTAAACCCCCTTTTTCCCTCCTTCTCCTCAGCTTCTTCCAGGCCAGTCTAGTAGTCCCATATTTCCAAACAAAAGAGTTTAGCTCACGTTGCCAGTTATCTATTTGAATAGTATCAAAAGCCAGGGGGATGGAATTAAACAGAAAAGTATATTTTGGCAGGATAGACATCTTAATTAAGTTTGTCCTCTCCAAAATGGAGAGGGGGAGGTGAGCCCATGCCTTTAGTTTTTTTTGGTATTCCTTGTGTACTCGTTCTAAGTTCTGGGCGGCAATATTGCTGACGTCTTGGCTAATTATAATTCCCAGATATTGCATGGAAGAAACAACGTCAAGATGAGTGTTATTGATATTCCAAGCCATGATTTCCGTTTTGTTTGCATTTATTTCGTAACCGGAAAACTTGCCAAACTCGTCTGCCCTCTTAATTACCATTGGAAAAGCAGTATCCAGGTTCGATGTCATTATAAGAATATCGTCAGCATATAGTGCTACCCGCTTTTCCCACCCTCCAAAACTAAAAGGTAAAATATCAACCTCCTCTCTAAGAGTCTGAGCAAACGGCTCGATATAAAGGTTAAAGAGAAGAGGGGAAAGCGGGCAGCCCTGCCTCGTTCCCCTTGTGATATTAAAAGGCTCTGTCAAAGAGTTGTTAACAGATAGCCTGGCAGTTGGAACTTTATATAAAAGAGCTATCATGCGACAGAAGCTATCCGGTAGATTACATTTTTTCATGACCGCGGCCAGATAGGCCCAATTCACCCTATCAAAGGCCTTAGTTGTGTCCAGGGTAAAAACGGCCAACTGGAGAGAAAAAGTGGAGGCGATATCAATAGCCCCGACTAGGTCATGTGTGAGATCTGCTAAATTTCTGCCTTTAATGAAACCTCTTTGGTCCTCATGGATTATCGAGTTAACCACCCCCCTCCCCCAGCCTACTAGCCATAATACCAGTGAAGATTTTGTAATCGCTATTAAGAAGCGATATTGGGCGATATGAGCCACATTCCTTTAGATCTTTGCCTGGCTTTGGTATTAAGACTACAGTGGCATCATTCCAAGACATTGGGGGGGCCACTCCTTCCAAGAGAATACTATTAAAGAGCGTAGCTAGAACTGAGGTAATCTCCTCATTAAGTTTTTATATAATTCCCCGGTAAACCATCGGGGCCAGCCGCCTTCCCACGCTTCACTTGACCCATTGCCTTCTTGATTTCCTCTGCAGTAATCTCTGTGACCAGAGCCATACTTTGTTCAGAGGAAAGCCTAGGCATAGAAATATTATCGAGCCAGGCATCTCTCACCGCCTGATCATCACAGATGTCCTCTTTATAGATGGCCTGAAAAAAGTCCTGAAAGGCGCAACCTATATCCAACTTTGAAAAATGGGGGACAGATTCCCCTTCTACCCTGATCTCCCTAATATAGTTCCGTGCTTTCTCGGCTTTAGTTTTCCAGGCAAGAATCTTTCCAGCTGCCTCCCCAAACTCATATTGACAGTTTTTGCTTGCTTCCCACCTTCTAGCGACCCTAGCCTGTAAAAGGCTATCCAATGCAGATTTTAGTGTGGTTAATCTGTTTTGCTTCTCCCCAGAACTAATATGGGCACCTGAGTTGTCCTCAATTTGTTTCATTTCTGCCTCCAGATTCTCAATACTTTCTTTGTACTTTGTCCTTCTATAGGAGGCTCGGCTCGTAATACAGCCCCTCCAAACAACTTTTAATGCACCCCACACAGTCGAAATATCGGCTGAACCTAAATTGATCTCCAAAAAATGCTTGGTCTCTGATTTGAGGAAGGTAATTTCTTCCTCTTCCAATAGAATAGTGCGATCAAAGGACCAGGAGATATGAGTGTAGTGCTGACCTGTTTTTAGTGTGAATATTATAGCAGAATGATCGGAAAGATGTGAGGGGAGATAACAAATGTCTTTTACTAGATCATTAAGGCTGTAACTAAATAGCACGTAATCGATCCTGGACAGATGCTTATATTTAAAGTTACGGAAAGAGACCCCAACTTTTCTCCTGCCCTTTCCCTCCAGACATCTGCCAGACCTATTTGCGACATTATTGTTAAGAGTGCCTGCCTGGATTTAGAGAATCACAGGCTCTAGAGCTTGGAGACTTATCCAATTTTGGATTTAAAATGATATTTTAGTCACCAGCCCAAATTACGGGGTCCTGAAAGGCTAGTAGATGGTCGCAAATAATATTCATATAAGCTGGATCGTCCTGGTTTGGGCCATAATACCCAACCAGGGTATATGGGAGGCCATCCAGCAAAACCTTTGCCAAAAGCCACCTACCACTCTTGTCCTCCCTAAACTCAACTATTTGAGCCTTGGCCTGTTTCTTAAAAATAAATAAGACACCCCTAATATTTGCTGTTTGGTCTGTGCCCAAAAAGATGTCTATCCACTTTTCTTTCTTTAAAATCTCTGATGTTTCATTTTTGAGGAGATGTGACTCCTGAATGACAATGACCTGCGCCGGGGAGTCTCTTAAATATTGAAAGATCTTATTTCTTCTGCCCCGCGTACGCAGGCCATTGACATTCCAGGATACAAATTGTAACTGTGTCATCTTGTCACAATACTCCTCACTAGCCCATCCAGATTTATTGTCATAGATTCTTTTGACTGGAAATGCCCTGACCTTAATATCTCTAACCCCATCGGTGGTCAAACAGAGTTCTATTAAAGTGATACAAGGACTCTGGCCTACGAGGAACTTTTGCATTTTTAACCCTAACCCTACCTCCCTACATGACAACCCCCCTCCCCCCCTGGAAAACCCTTCCCTACTTACACTGGACTGATGTATTGCCAGTTTTTCACCCTCAGCCATCCATCCCTCCTTCTCTCCCCCCCCCCTGCTGCCAAACTATATTTTGACTAAAGCTTGCACAGGCTCACTCTATTTGAGTAATTCGTTATCCATAGAAAAGAAAAAAAGGGGTAGCTAAACGTGTTAATTTTTTTTTTTTTTCTTTTGCCTTCCTTCTTTTCTCCTCTTTTTTTTCCCCCTTTTTCCCTTTTATGATTTTTTCCTATTTATAAAATGTTCTTTCTTTTCTTTTTTTTTCTCTTCTTTTAAACTTTGTTCTTTATAAGAGTCACCATCCCCATCAGTACCCACAATCCCTGACCTTATATTTCTTCATTTTTCTTGTATTAGGGACCGCTAAATTAACTTCATCTTAGATCATCTCACACCCCCATCGAATTTCCTGCCCCCCGTGCGAGGTTCTTCAGTGATTCCAACATCTCGTCTGCCTCAAGAGGTGTTCTGAGATTATGCATCTTGTTGTTGTACATTACTCTAAGAAAGGCAGGAAACCTCATCTGGACTGTGGCACCCAAGGCTCTGAATTCTTTCATCCTCTGCCCTAGCTCCCACTGTCGATCCAGCGTGGACTTCGATAGGTCCGAGCGAATGTCGAACTGAAAGTCCGGGCCTTTTACCATTTTCAATTTTAAGGCTAGATTCAACAATAAATCCATCAGACCTCTTAGCGTTAACCCACCAGTCAAATTCTAAGAAAGCTTCTTATTCACCTGAGTCATCTGTGTCACCTGTGTCCCGAGCAGCTTCCTTCGCCGACACCCCCAAAAAAACCCAGATGGCAGGGGTAGTCGAGGTAGCCGAGTCAGCAAGCCTCCAGCAGGCACAGGAGAATTGTGTGCTTGTTACCCTACCATCGCCAGACCAAGTCGAGGCTTCGACATTTGGCCAGATTGAGTTAGGTGAGGCATCAAACGCTCCTATGGCTCAAACATCAGCAGCTTTTGAACCATCATCAGAGACTGGAGGGTCTGTGGATAGGGGCGATACTGCCCTAGCTTGCTCCTCAATTGAGACATTGTTGACCTCTCTGAAGGCAGACATAAGGATGGGATTCTTAGTCTCATCTGAAAACCAGACGGAGATTAGGGCTGCCTGCGATATCTTGGAAAAAAAAGTCGACCGACTAAATGAGAGAACAGATTCATTGGAAGGATCCGCTGAGGAGCTTAAGGAGAAATTGGGATCTGCTGAACTAAAAATACAATCTTTACGAAGGGAGGGAAATGAGATCCGTGAGAGGGTTGAGTCCTTGGAAAACCACTCAAGGAGAAATAACCTCCGGCTCTTGAAGGTTCTAGAGGGAAAAGAGGGGAGTGATATTAAATCTTTCGTGGTGAGCCTCTTAAAGGGCGCTTTAAATCTGGAGGAGACAACGGAAACCCTTGAGAAGGACATCCAAAGGATCCATAGGGACCCTTTCTGCCTAAAGCCTGGCAGATCTAAGCCCAGAAAAATTCTGATATACTTCCTTACTTATGCACTCAAGGAAATTTTTTTAAATCTAGCCAATACAATTAGTATTATCGGAATGCTTTTGCTCCATATTATGCTGATTTCAGATTGTGTTTCATAATTTTTCCGTGCAAAGGACTTTTTAAATTCAAAAGTAAGTTTATTAAAGAGATAAAGATTTCAATACATAATAAAATAGAGCATTACATTTTCACCTAAACAGAATATCTCTTAGGATCAAAAATAACTGGAAATATGAAACAAATATACATATCCTGAAGAAAAGGGTAGCATAAACTAGCTACATTGGATTGGCATATATAAAATTAAAATGCATTACATAAAATAATTACAAAGCAGCATTAGGGTAGTCATGGAGGTTGAAGAACTTGTTGTTGGTCAGGGCAGCTGCGGCCGGTAGTGGGAGTACCTGCCGGGTGGTGACGTGGGGAGGGGGAGGGGGAGGGGCAGAGTGGGGGGTAGTAATGTATGGATTACGGACCTTAACAGGTAAGTAAACATATACATTAAAAAAACGCACTTCGTTGCGCGCACTGCATCGCATTTCGTGAAATTTGTTTTATTAATTTTTTTGGTTTACTTACCTGTTAAGGTCCGTAATCCATACGTTACTACTCCCCACCGTGCCCCTCCCCCTCCCCACGTCACCGCCCGGCCGGTACTCCCACTACCGGCCGCGGCTGGGTCAGGGTTCAGAGAAAAGGATCTTTTAGCACTAGCATCAATAAACAATGTAACCGGTAGCCATAAGCTTAATCGTTTCATAGCCATATGAGTAGGATAGGGAATAGAAGTATCTTATCGGTGATTGTGACAAATGGCATACCTCCATTCCTGATATGATGTCTTGGCAAAATCTTTCCAATTTTTGGTTATTTTTGGAAGGCAACCGCCAATAGTAAATCAATGAGTCTAGTATTGGAGGTATGATTTGCCCAACTAGGGGATAAACTTCCCATGAATACGCGGGCAGCTGAAAAAACAAAACTGGAGCCAAAGATTCGGTTGATTTGGAACCATACATTTTTCAAAAAATTGAGAACAGATGGAAACAAAAATAACAAGTGATTTAAGTCTGCCAGTGGAGAAGAGCAAGTCCAGCAAGTATCAGGCGTAGCGGTATGTCTCCTGCTTAGAGCAACCGGGCAAAGCAAAAGTCTATTATATATGAAAAAGAGGGTCTGCGTGGTATTTGCATCCCTCGAGGACTTTCTGATCTTAGTCCGAATTTTATTCCATAAGTACCAATCAACTCCCAAATACGCTTCCCAATCAAGTTCCACCTTTGTTTTTTCTCTTATAGTAGGTGAAGAACGTAGATGACTGTAGTTAGCAGAAGCCTTGGGTTTGGTGCAAAGCAAGGTGTGTATTCTATTGACTGGGGAGAGAGTGGAGGTGACGGGAGAAGCAAATTGAGCACAAGCGCTTATTGCAAAAGGTTGTATTTAGATTGAAAGGACCGGGGCAGGTTAAAGAGTATGCTGAGCAGGGGACAAGACACTATTTTATTCTGCACAAACAATTGTTTAACCCAAATTAGGCCTTTGTATCTCCATGATTTCCAGTAAAAAGTTCTCCCCCGTATCAATACTAACTTATTATGCCAAATTGTTGATTTGAGAAAAGAGTCGAAGTCCGAAGGAATTGATGGCGAGTTCGAGCTCACAATTTTTAAAGTATGTTTAAGTATAGAGGTGGATAGGCATTGTGGCTTTCGAGAAAAAGAAATATATCCTTGAAAGGAGAAGGGAGATAAAAAGAGGCGTTCAAGTGTCGTCCATAAAGGACAGCCTTCCGAGGGGTCAGCAAGCCAAATTGAGGATTGGCGAAGTAAAAAGGACTTCTGATATGTGGGGAAATCAGGAAAATTGACCCCTCCTTCTGACTTAGGACGTAAAAGTTTTGATTGTGACAAGTGTGATTTTTTATTATTCCACAAAAAAGAGGAAAGTATAGAGTTAATATTTTTAAACAGTTTTAAAGGAATGGGAGATGAGATGTTAGAAATTGCATATAGTATTATAGGAGTTATCATCACCTTGATGGTTTCTAGTTGACCCTACCAAGAGAGATATGGAGGATGCCATTTGGCAGTTAATAGCCTCAGCAGCAAATTCCGCAAAAGAGACCTACAGGATAGTTAAACTCCTCACCAAAATTCAGGACCCACCATCACCACCAGACCCAGACGGCGCAAAATGTAATCAGATGGCTGATTTTTTTTCTCAAAAAATCGAAAAAATCCTGACTTCCCTCCCGCCTGCCACGATCACATTAGGAAGCCCTAACCCTCTCCCCCGCCAAAACACACCGAGGCTATCCTCCTTCCCTCAAATCACCATCGAAACGTTTCTTAACGTCCTACACAAAGTCAAAAGCGGCGCCCCATCAGATCCAGCTCCGATCAGTAAACTAAAGCTAGTTGCTTCCACCATAGCCCCTCCTCTCACCAACCTGATCAACGCCTCCTTCCAGAACGGCTCAGTCCCGGCAAACTGGAAAAAAACCACAGTCAAGGCTCTCATAAAGAAACCGCATCTAGACCCCATAGACCCATCTAATTTCAGACCGATCTCACTACTTCCGGCCATTAGTAAAATCGCCGAGCGCATTGCAAACCAACATCTCTCTGAGTTCTTAGAAACCAACCACCTTCTCCGTCAGTCCCAGACAGGATTCAGACCAGGACAAGGGACCGACACCGCACTGTTAGCCTTAGTCGAAGAAGCCAGGGGCATATTGGACGTAGGAGGATCAGTGGCAGTGATCCTCCTCGACCTGAGTGCCGCCTTCGACACGGTGGACCATGCAACCCTTGTTCACCGTCTTGGGCTGATAGGAGTGGAGGACTCCGCATTAGCCTGGATTTCATCCTTCCTTGAAGACAGGTCGTTTCAAGTAGCAGATGGGCATTCCACCTCCAAGGCTCATGCACTCAAGTGTGGGGTCCCCCAGGGATCCTCCCTAAGCCCCACACTTTTTAATGTGTACATGGAACCTCTCGAGGATGTTGTCAAACCCTTTGGCATTAAATCAATAATGTATGCCGACGACACCCAGCTCGTCGTCTCCCTCAACCAGTCTGACAACGCTCTCCCCAATCTATCCAGTTGTCTCGAAAAGGTTCACCAATGGATGTGCGATTCCCGATTAAAACTGAATGGGGAGAAATCAGAAATACTCCTCCTGGGAAACCCTAAGAAAATCCCCACTCCCCTCCCCTGGCCACCATGCATGGGAACCCCGCCATCCCCTAAACCCGAAGTAAAGAGCCTCGGGATATGGCTGGACCAGGAGCTCAGTTTTAGGACTCAAGCTCGGAAAACCGCGGGAACCTGCTTCGGCCTTATAAAGATGGCAAGAAAAATCCTACATCTACTCCCCCCCCATTCCAGGAAGCTCCTAATGCAGGGGCTGGTGAACTCCAGATTGGACTACGGTAATGTCCTTTATCTGGGGGCCCCAGCCTCTGTAGTCCACAGACTTCAATGTGCACAAAATGCGGCCGCCAGAATCCTCACAGGAACCGCCGCAAGGAGCTCGGCCAAACCAGCCCTTAGAAGCTTGCACTGGCTACCAGTAAAGGAACGGGTCAACTTTAAATCCCTGTGCATAGCCCATAGAATTATGCACAACGAAGGCCCTCCCATTCTGAGGCCACTTGTAACAAAACAACAGTCGAGTAGACAATTAAGATCAAACTCCCTTTCCCTCGCAAACGTTCCAAGAATCAGGAAGTCCAGAACAGGCGGTCGCCTGTTCTCGTACAATGCCCCGAGACTATGGAATGCCCTTCCTCTCCCCCTGAGGCAAGAACATAATCACCTCAGGTTCAGGAAACAACTAAAGACCCTACTCTTCCCCTGAGTCCTCCATCCTGACTCCCCACCCCACAGGACAATGGTCACTAGCGCTGGGATGCCCTAGGGTAGCTATGCGCTCTACAAAACCCAAAATCAAATCAAATCAAATCAATTCCGAGACCCTAAGTATACACATATTCCTACACAAGGAGATTGTACCAGAAATGGAAGGTGTAAAGTATAGACCTAAATTTGTGATATGATTGGGACTCCAGGTGAAACTTGGGATTACAAAATCCTCTTTAAAGGTATATTTAGTTAGAGGTAATATCTCACACTTATCCTTGTTCAACTTGTACCTAGAAACAGAGGAAAAGGATGCAAACTCCTTTAAAAAGGCAGGAATAGAGGTGTGTAGTTTTGAAATGAATAACAGTATGTCGTCAGCATAAGCTGCAAGTTTAATTTGAGAATTTTGCACATCGTACCCATGTATATCTTGGTTTTGGGGTATTTTGGATAAAAAAGGTTCAAGGTCTAGATTAAAAAGAAAAGGGGATAAAGGGCAACCTTGGCGAACACCTCTGCCTAAGTCTAAGTATGAGGATGTAGCACCATTAGCACACACCTCCGCACCTGGGTTTGAATAAAGCAGTGATATTAGAGATATGATTTTAAGACCGAAACTGAACCATTTAATAGTGTGAAAAAGGTAGGCCCATTCAACTCTATCAAACGCTTTTTCTGCGTCTAAAGCTATTGCTGCTAAGGATTGGGATGTGTGAGAAGATTTAGGCAAAATATTAAAAAATAAACGAGTATTATCTGTGATAAGACGGCCCTTAACAAATCCAGATGGTTCCATTCCTAACAAAGTGGGTAAATGAGAGTCTAAGTGCATGGCTAAAGCTTTTGAGAAAACTTTATCGTCAATGTTGACTAATGATATAGGTCGGTAGTTTTTGCAGTATTTTAAGTCTTTACCTTCCTTGGAAATAAGGCAAATGAATGCTTCTCAGAAAGAGCCAGAAGAGCCTCCTGAAAGCATAATACATTCTAAAAGGTTGTGGAGTTTAGAAAGTAACAGCTTTGTGAAATGTAGAAAAAACTCAACAGTAAAACCATCTGGGCATGGGGGTTTATCCTTTTTAAGAGCTTGCAAGGCAGTGATGAGTTCATTATATGAGAGATTAGATTCCAGAGATGAAAGTTCATGTCGGATGTCTGAGGGGTGCTGGATTGTAGTAAAAATCTGAGAGATATGTTGTTGTGAAGGAGGAATCTCTGAGGTATAGAGTATTTTATAAAAAAGCTGAAATTTGTTAAGGATTTCTCCGTCTTTAAATTTCAGTGTCGAATGGTCGTCCATGATAGATTCAATATTGAGTTTGTTATGTTTCACTTTCAGATAGTTTGCTAAGACTTTCCCTGCTTTGTTTTGACCCATGTTAGAAATGGGATCTCTGGTTGGCTAAAGCTTGCACCATAGCCAGGCTGAGACCACCACTCTAGTCAGGGCAAGGGAGTTACACGCCAAAGATAACCCCTGCTCACCCCCTTTGTAGCTTGGCATGAGCAGTCAGGCTTATCCCGGAGGCAATGTGTAAAGCATTTGCACAACATGCACACAGCAACAACATACGAGGTACACCACAAAAGGAACTCTACACAAGGTTATATAAAAAATAGCCTTTGTATTCTCATAACACATTAGAATAGTAATCACATAATATTCATTGTGCCACCTGGCACTAGGTATTATCTACAAGGGATTATATGCACCTGACGGCCAACTGGACCACTGTCAGAACCATCACAAAGTGAACTTAGTAAACGCAGGACATATCATAAATGAAGAACACAACCAGTAATCCCTGCAAACACTGTACTCAGCATCATCCTGTAACATAAACCATATTATGCACAGTATCACATTTAGGCGTGAAATAAATTCTGCGCCAACCTCACCAACATAAACACATTGTGCAATCATCTCATAAGTCTAAACGCATTAGACAGTAACCCCACAGTATAAAACAGCATATGCGAAACCTCATAACATAAACCACAGTAGAGGCATAAATCACGGTGCATAATTCTCAGGACATGAATCACATTTCCTAGCACCACATAAATCACATTAGGGCCTGGCGCCCTACAAACCTAACAGTCCCCCTGGCCAACTGGCCTTGTCAATGGGGCTCAAATGCCATTATGTCCAAAATGTCAGGGCTGCTGCCATGGCAGCGGAATCCAAAGTGCCCCATTGCGCTGGGGCAGAGGAGTGCATCTCACTCCTATCTCCTTAAAAATGAGCCCAAAGAACTGTGGCCTCAACGTAGCAGAAGACACTAATTGCTGTGCAGCTGTGAACATCAAATGGGGCCTGGACACTCACTGTGCCATATGGACAAACAGGCAGAACTGTTGCAGCTGCCTGCGCTGGTGCGGCTCAGCTGAGGACAAAATAAATGGGCCTGACAAGACTGTGCTCTCGGGGCACCTCTGGGGCTCTCTAAAAAACTCTGCCCCCATCGTTGCAGCTGCCTGTGCTCTTGCGGGACAGCTGGGATCAGCCATGAAACCACGGGCACCACTGTACCCTCTCTTGTCCCACTCAGGGACTTCTGATTCACTTATGCCCAACGTTGGAGCGGCTCTCTATCAGGTGGGGCCGCTCATGAAATGAGCACTGACACTGTGCCTCAACCTCGTTTTCCCCCAAGCCATCTCCACTCACCGGGCTGCGGAGCAGGCTCTCCTCCCCTCCCCCAGGCTCTCTCTGGAGGCTGGACTCTCGGCCTCCTTTGGTCTCCTCGCTTCACCCTGGCATACGCGGGGCTTCCCTCCTCTCACGGGAGCCCCGCTCGACTTCTGCCTCTGTCTGGCCGGCACTTCTCCCTACTTCACCCAGGCCCACTTCTGGGACCCTGGACTTCAACATGGAGCCTGCGAGGCTTTGGGAATTCACACATGCGGGCCACCCTTTCCGACCAGAAGTCCCGCACACGGACAGGCATAGCCTTGCCTGACTTCTAGGTCGCTCTGTGCAGCGGCCCGGAGCAGATTTCTTTAGCGGCTCGGGCCGCGGCCGTTATTTTCTGAAGTAGAATGCGGGGTGGGCTCCCGCCACGACAGACGACCCCGGGTGGGCACCCGCATTAAAAACCAACCTAAAGTGACCGCCGCTCTATGCATCACGGGGGAATCCCTCATGCCAGGATTCCCTCCATCAGGACGAGCTGCTCAGAGCTGCAGAGCCCTTGTGCTTCTTCTCTCGGGGGATATTAGGATATAGCACTCCCCAGGCACAAGAAGCCCTTAAGTCCCTGTAAAATAAAAAGAACAGTGCTCCCAGGGCGCAAGGGTTCCCAAAAAATCCTTAGAGGCCAAGGGGGCAATGTTGGGCCCAGGAAGGCAAGCCCTCATGGCTATTCCTCCTGGGTCCCAGCAGCAGCACGCCCCTGCAGGTTCAGCAACAGCACCAGAAGAGAGAACCTTTTCATGGGGTCACAGCCCCTATATTTATACAAATATTTCCTTTGTCTGTAGTGCAGGGCATGTGGGAACCAGATGCAACTGGTTCAGGTGGGATTTGGAGCACTTTGTTTTGCAAGATGGGGGCTAGGTAATCAGACACACCACAGGGAGCGGAGACAGCATTGTACAGGGCAGGCACACTCCTATTCAGAGTCAGGGGATTACTCCTCACACTACCCCAGCACAGATGTCCTATTCAGCCCAGCACTGACTCACCCTGCCCCTCCTGGAGCCACTGACACACACTGATCAGGGAATCCCCAATGCATTCCTAAGGGAGGGCAGGCCAATCTCACCACGGTACCACAGGGAGCGCACGCACTTTACACTGGACCCCAGTGCTAAAGGCCCAGAGGCCTAAAACCACCCACACCAGATTACAGGAAAAGGCTAGGAGAATGCAAAAAGTTCCGAGGTAAACCTGCCAAAAGGGCCATGTCCAACAACCACCAAAGAGTTTTGAACTAGATTTTATTAGATATAATGAGGCATTATCCGTGGACTCTTTGTTAAATTGTAATTTAGCATTTATAAGCGCAGATAAACAATCTTTTGATTTAGAAGACCAGTAAGAATGCTCCAGCCTCTTTATCTTATTGAGAAGGTTGTTGGTTAATTTGCGTCCTATCTTACGTTTCCTGGAGACATAACGGAAAATAAAATCTCTAGCTGATGCTTTAAACGTGTTCCAAACAAACAAAGGAGATATATTATCATTTGGATTAAATTAAAAATATTCATTGAAAAAGGAAATAAAAGCTGTTGTGAACGATAAGTCCAGAAGAAAAGCATTATTAAAATGCCATCTTCTAGGTGTGCCAGGTTTTTGTAGGCTATCAAGCTGGATAGATATAGGAGCATGATCGGATATTAAGAAAGACCCATGTGCAAAGGACTTTTTTAAGACTGGAAACCCAACTTTGCTAATTTCTGCCATAATTGTTGCTTCGATATTGTGCCATTTCATATTGAAACATGCATATAATGGGAATCTCATTTTGTTCTGTAATTCTGCCTTTTGCTTCCGGAGCTCGACCAGCACTGTAATCTAGTATTTGTATGTATGTATTTATGCATGTATGTATGGATGTATGTATGTATGTATATGGTATGTTCAAGGGGGAACCTAGCCAAAAGGCAGCACAGAACTGTACAGAGTCAAAGATAAACATAAAATTAACACACGGTAGGAGAGGTTGCTGGGTTGTGGACAGTTACTAGTGTGTTATGACGTAGTGATCTTTAAAGAGGTGCATCTTCACATTTTTCTTAAATAGGAGCAAGGTCTGGGTAGCCCTGATGGATGCAGGGATGTTGTTCCAGGTCTCCTGAACTTCCAAAACTAACCCATATCTGTAGACCTCTTGCTCATTTCTTCCCTGCAGATCCTTATCTGCACCTTCCCATCAATGCTGTGCCCCATTATCTTTTTCCAGCCCTCTCAATCTTGCTTCCTTCCTCCATTTGTATTTCTCAAACACACCTCTGACCCCTCAGCAGCTAAAAATCCTTTAACATCATAAATTATTCCCCTCATATTCAACCTCAGCCACACTCTGTCAGTTTCTCAACATGCTGCCATGTATTTGAATCCCGCCAAATCCCCCATATAGAACTCCTTTTTCTCCCTCCTGCTGCTCCACCTTACCTCCTACCCTAGCAACTCTACTGCACCACAAGTTCCGAACTACCCCTTACTTGAAAGTTTACACCTTGCCGGTCATTTCACATTCCTTCTCGAACTACTCCATCACTGTGTGATAATTGCCAATTGCACTCATCTACCTCACCTCTACAGCCTCCTCCCAGATTCTCAGCTTTTAATACCCTTACTATACTCCTATCCCAAGCCATTCAGAATAAATTCACAATCATACCCTTAAACCTTTCCGTTCCCTAAAATAAACTTGTGAAACCACTCCCTCATTACCTCGCCCCTTCTCATCCTACACCAGCTATCATTTGTGACCCTTACTAATGCTCCTTCTCCTGCTCAGCTTCCTCTAAATGTTCACTTCCACTCCAAAAACTTCCTGCCCAAACAATATCACTACCTACTCCTACCAGTAGCGGCTGACGGGGAATGAGGGTGGAGGGGTGGGGAGAGTGGGGAGAGCGGGGTGCTTTAAAAACAAAAGGGGTGATGGGTCCCAATCCCTTACTGGCTGTATTTAGTTGAGCAAATTTGCTGTTAGGGCACTTGTCCTTGATAGGGGGAAACCCCTAACCCCCTAAGTACAAGAAAGTTCTAAGAGATAGTCAGGACGAGTCAGAATCAATGTGTAATTCAGAACAAATTCCAGTACGCAGAGTATATAGTGATAGTGATGGTGTTGTGACTCATTTCAAAGTTTTTGAGTCAATTTTGAAACTCCTTTGAAACTGGCTTAAAAACCTTGAAATGAGTCACAACACTTCTTTATAAAAAACCATCACTATATACTCTGCGTACTGGAATTTTTCCCGAATTACACGTTGATTCTGACTTGTCCTGACAATCTCTTGGGAGAGCGGTGTGGCAGGGGACAAAATAAAAATAACACTTACCTGTTGCTCCGGCCGTGCCTCTCCTCCGTTTCTCAAGTGCCAGCACCAGGAATCACCCAGGCTCCCCAGAGCCAATCACAAAACTGCTCTGCAGTGTTGTGATTGTCTGAGCACCGTGGATCGGTGCTCAAATGGAGACTGGATGCATGTTCTCCACCAGTCTGTGTAATGCAGCCTGTTGGGGAGCATGCAAAGTGTGCATGACTGTTAGGGTAGGCGAAGTCGGCTGGCTCCATCTCAGCCTCCTGCTAATAGCACAATGGCCACCTCCCATTCAACATCCGTTGCTGCTTGTGTTTTCTTAAAAAACCTGCTAATCCACTTCCTCCCCTGACACAAAGAACAAGTTGTAAAAAGACCAAACTACCTTCTCCTCTGCCCCTGAATCAAATCCTCCCTCTCAGCTTTATCCTTCTTCTTTGATGTGCTTTTAGCCCTCAATCCTTACCAACCTGTGCCTACTACACTGGCTAACCCACCTTCTACAGCCTTACAGACTAACCTCATCCATCAAACCTGGCTAATGAAATTGATTTCTCAACATCTTCTTGCAGGAAAAAGAACACTCACCTATCACCTGTTAGCCTGCAACTATCACATTGTCTCTGCCTGCTAGCTTTCACCTCTCCTTTTAATCCCTTCATAACCCTCCATTCCCCCTCTACCATTCACATATCCTATTAATGCCTTTTCCACTCTAATTTCCAGCTATTCTGATCTACTCCCTCTACTAGAGCTACCTTATGACCAAACCACATTCAATGAACAAGAGCTGACTAAACCCTTTCATTTGATATCAGATTTGAACCCAGATCTGTTCTTCACTGCCAAAACTTGGCCTAAAGATGATGCTTCACCCACAATCAAGGAGGTAACCACCAAGGTATTGAATCCAAGCATCATTAAAATCCTCTATGTACGTACTCTTGACAGATTAAGACTCTATGATAGTCCACTGCCCTCTTACCCCTACCTTTTTGGGTGCAATTCTGTTTATATAGGGCATACTATCTACCAATGAAACTTTCACAGATGCCTTTCTGAATGCCATCTTGTTCAGTTCCCTAAATCATTGCAACAACTGCATCCTCGGTGACCAGAAATATGTATTCAACTGTCCATCACTACCATAGCAAAGAACCAATACAGCAAATGTGGTATTCTTGACTGCTCTCAGATAACCACTGGGACTACCCACAGCATCAGCCAGACAATTACCACAGTCTTTGAACTCTCCTGGACTCCTCACGATCATAGGCAATTGAACTATATTCTCGAGCAACCACAAATTCATTTCTTTCTCCTTGAGCTCCGTTCAAGACAATAACATTGATGTCTACCATAACTGATACTAAAACAAACTCAAATTCTCATGACTCGATTGTTGACCATAAGCAGTCTCACCACCTGATTAGATGAAAGATTTTAACCTGCTGTATTTTTGGCTTGCCGAAGTCTTTAACAGCCCATTCCTCCCAAAGGTTCCATACAGTCTTTTTCAGTTATTTTTCTTTCTTACATCATGAACTCTGGCAGAAAGTGAATGTTGTCTCTAGCCAGAGCTATAAATAAGGAGGATTAAGTGTAGGAGCTGGGTAAGGAGAAACAAAAACTGCAATGAGACTGTGAATGGAAAAGGTTAAGTAGCTTTGATACATGTGATCAGGATAGAATAAAGTAACTTGATATTGGTTGTCAAGAAGTTGCAACACCAAGTTGACATTGACAACTTTTTGAATATAATTTATGCTGAAAAGTTCCAGAAAATCCCTTCATGAGAAAATGTTTTTCTAAACAGTTCTCACCAATTACCATTTTCACCTGCAGCGTATGGAAAAGAATATCCCTGTCACTGGTCAGAAGTGACTGCAAGTCCGAGATGAGATACCATTGGGAGTGGGAACCAAAACTATCTTAGTAAACTAACCCCTTGCAAGTCTTCCTTCTCTTAGTCCTTACTTAAATGAGGAGAGTTCTCATATTAAGACAGATAAGCCCTTACGTCATAACTGAGAAGAAGGCTCTATTTCCCTTATCCACCTAGTGGTTGTAGCCCATCGTCTCTTTTTATGATGTTGGCTCAGCCTATTTACTCAATACACATCTAATCCAACAAACGCACACCCTGTTTTCTTGTTTCCATCCAGAGATGATGAGCCACTTTCTGAGGTGATCTATTTTAGGTCTGGCCTTTGAGACACCTTAAATGTCTCACACAACTATTCTTTTTCAGAAACAAATCATACACAAGAAACATGCATGATTCATCCAGTGGTCTGTTAAATTGTCATTCACATTTTGCTGGAGCAATAGGTGATCCAACTTTACCCCTTGCTCCTTCCACTTTGAGTGACTGCATAAAGTCTGTGCACAGTGTTCACTTTCATCAAAAATGGTTCCTTTCTCTTCATTGACATAAGCAGATGTACTATTTATTCTATTTGCTCTTTTTTTATTAACTTTAAGTACTAGCTATTTATTTTCCCTGCACACTGGGTGTCCAGTTAAATAATACATTATTTCCTATCTACTTTTTAATGTGTTTAATGAAATTGTAACATTGCAGCTGGCTGTGAATTTAATACTCGGATAGATGGTGATGTGTTGTTGTCTCCTTCAAAAATAATAATAAAATGCATTGTACAACTAAAAGCAGGGCCGGACTGGCCATAGCGGGCACCGGGCAATCCCCCGGTGCGCCGCACAGGTGGGGGCCGGTTTTGGGCCCCTGGGGGCCGTTTTTGTTACCGGGCCGTTTTTGCAAAATCGGACCTGTACCAAAATCGGCCGAAAACCAGCCCCGGCAGACAGCTCAGCGGCACCTCCAACCCCCCCCCCCCCCGAGTGGGGAGGGGGGTCGCAGCTGAGCACTTTGCCAGGGCCCGGTTGTGGTTCCCAGTCCGGCCCTGACTAAAAGGATTGCTATTAAAAACATCACTGGAAAAATGGCGACATCAGTGATTTCTTTTTAAATTACAAAAAAAATTGCAAGTATATGGTAGCAACATTTAAGTACCTACATGTTTTTTTGGTACTTGTGTGTCACATATTAAAAATAAATATGTAATATCCATCCCACCAACTAGCCAAGGCTAGACCTATTGGCTTTTCCAATGCCTTTTCTTTTATGCTTTACATTTGATTCCTATGCTTTATTTATTTCCACATTGCATGACCATGCTTTAGCCAGTTTGTCCTCTTCTTGGAAAAAGACCACCCTGCTCATGTGCTTGAACCAGGCCAGGGTGGTTGGACACTGCAGGCCTACAGACCAGTGAACTGTCACTCTTTATCAGACTCCTGCCTCCATTTGTCGTCTCAACATTTCTGTGATTGCTGTGGAAGCCAGATTGGGAGGCGTCAAGTAGCTGGTACTGCTCCAGATGTATCATGAGTTGCTTGTTGATGATCTTTTACAGTACCTTTGCGGGGACTAGGAGCAGGGAGACTGGCTGGTAGTTTTTGAGTTTGTCTCCAGACTATGGGTCCGATTACAATCTCGTCGTAAAGCCTCCGACCACAGGTTGGAGGCCTTACGACCGAGATCGTCGGTTTCAATTCCGACCAGCTGAATACAATGCAGCCAGTCGGAATTGAAACCAGCTGGTCATTCTGGTTGACTTCAGATGGGCTCCAGAAGCCGGTCTGCCGGTCGGAGACCGGTTAATAATCCAAATGGAAGGTGTTTCCACCTACTGGATTATGATGCATGTTTTCCCGCAGAGTTTCAATGCTGGCTTCTCCGACATGGAAACTCTATCGTAAAGGGTATTTGGGGGCCCGAGCAGGGCCCACTTCTGTTTTTGGCCTTTGGTTGGGGGCCGAGGGGTTGCCATAGGTGCCTCTTTGTTGATCCCTGCATCCTGTGGCAGGCACCTTGAGGTGCCTGCCACAGGGTGCAGTGATGAATTCAGACTCCCATTCCTCTATGGGAGTTTGTGTTACAGCCTGTTCCTGCCCACTACCAGGAAGCTAATCCCAACTTAGTGGTCAGTAACTGACATCCATTGGCCTTCGTCCTAAGCTCAAAGGAAGGCCATTTTTATCTAAGCCAAGGCTGTAAACTATCCCAGCCAAGGATGTGTATTCAAACTCTGGAATTGTAATGAGTGGCAGAACTCATTTTAAGCCAGTTCTGGCTCGGGTAGACTAAAGTACATATTTACAGAGTAACATTTGTGTTTTAATTATCAAACATTTTATTTTACCATAAAGTCAGATTAATTTTTTTTAAAAAGCAGTACATTACTTTGAAGCATGTTTCTAGCCTGTTACTAATGGGAGGTGGAAAATAAATATTGTATTCCCATCTAGGTCTAGTAGGCAGAAGTCTAGCCAGGAGTACATGTGAAATAGCTTTGGGGTTTTATTTTACTGTGTGGGCACAATAACTCTAATTTATAGTGTGCCAGATTTCTTTAAATTAGCACCCTTCCCTGTGGTTTACAAGGCACACTTTAGAGGTGACATATAAATACATAAAAATATGTTTTTCCTACATGGTAGTGCCATTTTCCTACCACTTATCAATTTAGTGTGTTTAAACTGCATACTAGCCAAAGCTGAGTGGTGCTTTTAGCAGAACTATATTTTTGCAACACATGAGAGAGGTGTTAATGTACAATGCAGCCCAGATATGACATTTAATTTTACATGCCATTGATGCACTTTTGACACCATTTGCAATGGACTTATGGGGAAGTTAAATAAGCCATATAACAGTTCCTATGTACAGCATGTTTTTGAGCACTATGTCCCTCCCATTTTAATCCCTAGTTTCACCTGTTTGTTCCAAACTTGCCTAGTGTTTGCTTGTATGTGGATATGTGACATTTCCATGGTTATGTTAACTAACAGCCTTGCGGGACTTCTAAGTTGCTTCTTACTCGTCTAGCAACTTCTGGAAAAATGACTCATGTATGAATGGATTGATCTATTGCACTGCTGACATTGAGCAAGAGGATCGTATCAATTCTCTGAATTGTAGGGAGACCATTCATTCATCCTTAATAAGTCAAAAAGTATAGGCCAGGAGGGAATGGTCACTTTTCATTGTCTTGTGGCACTGCACATGTTTTTGGGAGGAGTTTTTTCAAGCTTTTCTGTCTGTGTACTCTGTCATACACATGCACCTGATCATTACTGGGTTCTCAGGCCATTTTTGGCCATCCTGTGTGTACATGTGGGCATTTAAGCCTGTACATCACCGAACAAGGTACCGCCATCAGTGTCACAATTCTGGAGTATTTGGCTACTCTTTACAGCATGCTCAGGTGCCACTATGTTTTCGTAACATGTCTTCCTCCTTATGGATGTGGTCTTATTCATGCTATCTGGGTCGGGCTCTTTTCTGTCCTCCTTCCCAAAAGTGCTCCCTCTACTCCCTTGGGAGCACTTGACTTTCTTGGTGACCAATAGCTTCAGAGTTGTTTGAGTCATTTCATTGGCACCTGTGTTATGCCTTTGCTATCTGCAGCTATAGGCTTATAGGCATCCTGGTGATGCGTGTCTCTGTTTCCTGCCATCAACGTCTTCTTGTCACTTTGTTACTGGTGGCTGTCACCACCATTTCATGTCCTCCGTGAACTGTATGGGTTGGGACCTTTCTCTTCATGTTTGCCTCTGATTCACTGCTTCCACCTTGCTCTGTGGTTGATCTATGTTGGTCCCTCTGGCGGGGTTCCGCTGGCTTACAAAGGTGTTTAAGCATATGTGTGTTTTAGTTATGATGTGGTCTTTTCCACTTAAGCCTCATATGGCTTGTGCTGTTGCCCTGCTCATCTAATGGATTCCAAGCTTTATGTCCTTCGTACGTATTTCTGTGTTTCTGCCTGACCCATTGCTTCTGTGGTCTACTCTCAAATTTGATTTGCATATCCCAGAATGATCTTGTTTTCCCCTTTTTATTGTGGCTCCGTGGACTCCTGAAACATCCGTTCTTATTGATGCTCAGGCTCCTAGTTCTTGTCTTTGCTCAGAGTTTCTGTCTGAGGTAGGTGACAGCCAGTTCCCCTCGCGACTGAGAGATTTTTGTTGTGCTCCTGGCTGTTCTTCCTTAGTGTCATGCATCTGACAACATTCTGAGTGCCTTTCAGCATACATGCAGGGTTTCTTTTCCATTATTCATCTAGGGGATCACTCTGGCTCTGCTTGTGGTTTTCACCGGTCTGTCAGAAGGTCCTGCATTGCTTGCATTCCTGTCAGTAGCTCTGTCTCCTGGACTCTTAGTGTTTCCTCTTTCTCCTCCCAGGTCTTCCAGCTTCTGGTCCCTTTCAGGTAGTAAGGGATATCATCTGGGCTTTGGGCAGAGCTTTCAGTACCTCTGTGTTGCATGGGTGGTTCAGCAGTTCTGTGGTCCTACACCACATGTTTGTTCATTGCGTTTCCATGTCAAGTTGGTTTGGTGTGCCTAGAGTTAGGTTACCTGCTTAGTGAGTTCTCATGTAAGCAGAGACAGGGATGGGGAAGACAGGCAGGTGATGTTTTGCTTGCTTGCTGATCATCTTTCTTATCTCATTTCTAGTCTCACCAGTCTCTGTCCTTGCTCCAACCTCCATCACTTCAGAAAGCTTCCTCACTGGGCAAATCTGCTTCTCGTGTGAGATCAAAAACCCCGGGGATACAGACTAGCTACCTAGTCCTCTCTCTCTCCTTTGATGGTGATACACATCTGCTTCTCCACATGCTGTGGGACTGTCAGTCAGTCAAAGCAATGTTTATTTAGACCTTGGTCTTTAAACAATAATAAAACCGATTGCAATAAAAAAGTTCCACAGCACAATTTATGCATTCTCAACGTTAGAAAATAATACATTTAAAAATGGAGTAACAATAGTGACATTTCTGCACAGGGTGACACAGCTCTTTATAAAAATTATATGTGATTTAAAACACACTTTAAAATACTATACGAATGATCTATTTTAGAAGGAAATTTTATATTAACCTTGTTTAAAAATTTTAAACAATTTAAAAACTCTGAAAGTTACATCTAGTATGCTCTGAGGAAGCTTTTGATTACCTTCATATGGTTCTCTAGTGCAATCATAATCTCGATATTAGGCATTTCTGTAATTAAGTCTACCGCCTGTGTCCGTAGCCTTATATCATATTTTAATAATAATGGACGAAGATACAAGTTACGCTGCTCTAATATTAATGCACAATCTAGCAAAATGTGCAATATCTAACCTTTTGTTCCCAGAGTGCAATAACCATCATGATCCAACATTTTTGTTTTTAATTCTTCATTTATCAGCCAAGGATTTATACCAATTCTCAACCTTAAGATCTCCTGTCTGTACCAGTAGTTTGGTAAAATGTCCAAATAGGGGAACCAATTTTCATTTAACCATGACTCCCTCATAGAGTTTACGGATTATTTCTTAGCCAGATATTCCATATCTCTTTGTCTAGAGACTTCTTGTCCATGTTTCCTCAGGTCACTTTTAGCATATTCTACATACAGGGATTTTTGGCAAATTTCCACCTTTATATTCCTACAGGCCAATAAAATGTTCTTCCTATTCTCTTTTGCCCATTTTAGGTTGCTAGTTTGGATCTCTTTTCTGCCCCATTGGGATACCTTCTGACCTTTTTCTATGTACAAGCATTTCCAAAATCTAATTAAGCTATTTGTGACTGAACAATCCAAGCAGTTGTACCTATCTCGGTTCTTTTTGCTTGGATCATCGACGAGTGTGGTAGAGTCAACAAAGTTTTCAGGCATTTCCCTTCCTCTAAATACCAATCACATTTTCCACTTAAATAAAGTACTTCTGCTCCATAGAGTACTTGTGGGGGCATCATTGCACTGAAAGCCTTCTGTGAGACATATCTCCGTAATCAGGGATAAATCTTTTCAGTCTATAGATCGATGTAAAGGCTTTCACTTTCTGAGCTTCTAGGTGAGTGTGCCACTTTAGAGACCTGTCAAACCACATCCCAAAGTAGTGATATTCATTCACCGTTTCTAGTTTCAAATCTCCTAAAAACCAATTAAAACTAATATCTTTTTTTCCAAAGCATAACATTTTTTTCTTTTCCAAATTTACAATTAAAAATTTCCTTTCACAATATTGTCTAAAAGAATTGAACTCTTTGGAGGCCCATTTCAGTCTGGTCTAAAATTACCAAGTCATCTGCGTATAATAGGCAGGACACTTTATTTCGGTCCATTCTTGGGCCTGCACTTCTTTCGACCTCTAGGGATGCTGGTAGAGCTGCTAAAAATATGGCAAATAACAGAGGGGCCAATACGCAGCCCTGTCTAAGGCCATTCTCAATTGCTATTTTGGGCGTCAGTGTCCCTTCTGTGTCTTTAATTACTTGTGCCCAGTTTCCGCTATGTAGCTCTTTTATTATAGCCAGCAAGCCTTCAGAAATATTTTTATTTGCAAGGGTTTCCCAGAGGCAATTCCGGTCAACTGAGTCAAATGCTGCTCGGAAATCAACCAAACAGCAGCACAGCTTACCATTTTGTTCTATTGACTTGTGTGCTATTGGCCACAAAGCAAAGCAGTGATCGACCGTGGAGTGCCCCTCTTTGAAGCCCCCTGTTCAACTGGAACAATTGAGAACTCCTCCACCCAGTCCTTTAGTCTATTCAGAAATATTTTTGAGATGACTTTTCCTCCTATGTCTAACAGATTAATCAACCTATAGTTTTGTGGTGCATTCATATTGCCATTTCTATGGACTGGCCTTATTACTGCTCCCTTCCAATTCTTTGGTATTTTCTCTACCGCTAAGATTACCTGGAACAAATGGGAAACAAATGTCGCCCACCACTTCATCTGTGACTTTATTATTATTGCTGGGAGATTGTCTGGTCCTGCTGCGCGTGTTAATTTTAATTTCATTATTGTATTTTGTTACATTCTGGTTTTAATTCTTCCATTAGGTCTTGCAATGGCTGGGGCTCTGCTACTACTAATTCTCTACGGGCCATACAGTTCCTTCAGGTACTTCTCCCATGCTGCCTCGTCTACCACACAGTTCATTGCCCCCACTGAGTGGTCGGCTGCTGCTTTTACCAGCTTCCAGAACTGTCTTATATTTTTTGATTCAATAGATTCCAGTAGGTTTTCCCAGCATTTGCCTTTATACACCTTTTGCATCTGTAATAATCTTTTTATACTCTCTTTTTTATTTATTAAGATACCTTTGTCTCTTTAGGTTGTACTTTTTACTAATACTTCTTGTTACTTTCCTTATCTCCCTATTTTTCTTTAGGCAGTCAGCAGAGAACCATTTAAGTCGTCTAACAGGAATTATTTCTTATTTTATTTGATCTTGTTTTAGCTCAGTTCGAAGGCATTGCACCACTTGGTCTATTTTTCCTTCATACCATTCCAAATGCTGGCCCCCTACATCCCCCAGATCTACCTTTTGTTGAAATGAACTTAATTTTTCCATATACTCTTCCGTTAACCTATTTGTCGCTCACTTGGGGTATTCAACTTGTTGTGAGATTACTTTATCTCGGTGTGTCAGGATTTCCCATTGAATCTTCAGCTGCAGTGGATTGTGGTCACTGCCTTCTTTCTGGAGTATCTTAAATTCCCTTATAAGAGTGAAATTCCAAGCATCCATGAAGTCATAATCTATTGGGCAATTTTGTGTGCCTATTTCAAATGTTTTCTTTGCTGGGCAGTCTGCTTCAAGTCTCCCATTCAGGCAGAAAAGAACCTTCGTCCCTAGATAATTTCCCAGGTCTTTATCCTGTCTTGAGGTTTCACAGGCTGGAAAAATTGCTTGTTTTATTTCATATGCATCCAGTATATCCCTATGCCAGAGGTCTACTTTCTTCGGGTGCAACTTATGATTGAAATCCCCCATAATAAGAAATACATCCGAATCATACTTTTCACATAATGATATCATCATCTTTAAAATACCCCAGCTCTATTCCGTACTCTATAGCATTCTCCCATTGCATATACACATTTTTGACGATTACATTTTCATATCTTTTGTCGAAGATCAGCAAAGATAGTCTACAAGCCAGGAGCCATTTGCATTTTACTTTTAGCAAAATCACTTTTTTTGTTACTTTTGTAGACAGAAGAGTCATGATCTCCCCTGCCGGGCGTCCCAACTGTTTTTTCTTGGCCGGTCGATGTAGTTGGAGGAAACCATCAAATATAGGGGTTTCGTCACATAGCCAGGTTTCTTGCAGACAAGCAAATTGGACTGGATGTGGTTGGGTGTAATAAAATACTACCATGTTTAAAGGATGGAGCACAAGCACTGGATAGCACTGGTAAAATGCAAAGGGACCTACAAGGCAAACAAATGAGTTCATAAAACAGGAGGGTGAAAGCAAAAAGTGAAGGGGTGATCCTGCAGGAAGGGCCAATTCCAACACTTTATTGTGAGGTAAAAGTTCAATTAGGACCGGGACTGGATGTGGTTGCTGCTTGGTACTTGATAAGAAGTGCCCTTGGTACTTTGGTGTCTTTTTGGTCAATAGGGTGGGGACAGAGCCATAGAAAAGGAAGAAGGGCTACCTACACTAGATAAAAAGGGAAGACATCTTTTATCTGTGTTTATATGTAGGATTGTCTATCCCAGAGTGAGAAGCTACCTTGTGTAAGCAAGGACTTGGATAAAGAAAGCTAGGACTTGTATCTATGAAGATCACTGGTAAGGAATTCTAGAGTGTTTTGTGCCCAGTGCTGAAAATGAGCCTTGTAGATGAGGTGTGAAGACAAGAAGTTAGAATGCGTTTTTTACAGGAGACTCTGCCTATCCTGCTATCTTTTAAAGTATTAAATTAGATAGAAAAATATTATGTAATTGATTTACATTTGAGAAACTGGTATCTACGATAAAAGTGGCTTGATACGATTAGGCATTTCAACTTGTAGAATGAAGCTATTTAGTCCAATACTTGCCCTGCTGAGCCAACCTTAACAAAGCGGAGTAAACAAGGGAGTGCATACAAATTCAGGTGAAAGTGTTGATATATTGTACCACATTTTATTAATTAGATCAGTAGAAGCCAGCATGCTTGAGGTTATCCTGTATGACGAACGATCTGGATTTCCACCTCTGATCGTCCTGATTGCAACGGTCCCTTGATCAATTATGTCTTATAGAAGACATTACTTGGTCTACCCAGAATTCCATGCGTGATCAGCAAGAGCATTTACCTGAAAGTATTGCTGGGCTGCAGTTAATGGTGAGTGACGAGGTGTTGCTTTTTAAGCTGTCGTTGATCCCTCTGACTTTGTGGTGCTGAGCTTGCCCTTAAATGATTACCTTAATTCTACCTGACATCATTCTAAAAAGGTGTGTCAACAGACTTTGCGTTCTTGTCTAATTCATTTAATAAGGGTCATTTGCCTGAGCATTATGTAAAATAAGTCATCTCGGAGGTAACAGGTGCTCAGAGGGCATTTACCTGGCGTGACAGCACTTCTGGTCTGCAACACAGCGGCCATTTCAAGAAGCCATATTTTCAGTGCATATCCGCTTCACCTACTAGCTGCGAATGAAAGTTTATTTATTAGTATTTATTTTAGGTACTAGGGTAAACAAAATCTAGCTAGAAGAAGCACAGAGCAGAAAACAATGTTATAGATGCATGTGCATCTCGAACAAAAAACAATATGGATTATAGAGACTCAGTTGTGATGGGCCATGTGATAGGGACACACAAAAAGTTTATTGTATACATTTCTTACATCACCTACATTAGCAGATACACATGTTTACTATTTGAGACACAAGTAGGTAAAGCGCTATGTCCAGAATGACATAATTTTTGGTCAATTGCCAAAGCTGAGGTTAGAACCCAAACCTATGGCATTTGAGGCTAACAAATAAACCAACGGGGGACATTTCCTCGACCGGAAGAGCACCTGTGGCACATTATATTGTTCTGGCTCTGATTGTACGTGCACGAAGATACATTGGAATGATGCATGTATGTGCCTTTCAAGCACACGTCCCTCTGTAAAGAAGTCAGAGGTTGATGTATGCAGAAGGTTGGTGATAAACTCATTATGCGATTGGGAACCTGGAGAAATATTTTTTTTTAATTCAGACACAACAACAGATGTCTTCTTTGCTTCCCTTTGAGACCCAGGGGCAGATTTCCTAAGATACACAAACCGGTGCAAAATGTTTACTTGAATTGTACTTTCTTGTACTGGAAAGTTACCTGAAAGTAACACAAAGCAGTGCTTTGCATTTTCCGTGTCAAGGGGGGATTCCATGGTTGGTACAAGGAACCAATCATGGTGTATTATGCAAAACACTGTCTGCAAAAATAAGTACAGTGGGTTTTGCACCAAAAAAGTATGTTTATTATTTTTCCAAACTTTTTCTACTTTGTATGTGTGCTGCACTGAGGAGCACAAACCAGAGTGAGAATATGTTTAAAATTGATCTAGACATAGTATTTTGTACTAGAAGGGTATGCTTCAAATGTCTGTGCATGGCATTAAAAAAATGAAGAGCGCGAGGAGCACTCCGTATTTTATCAAATCTTTCAATTTTTTCAATTTTTTCCAACGGAAAAACAGGGCAGTACGAAGTCTTAGCAGATATGTCAGTCAGTCAGTCAGTCAAAATACTTTATTTCGATAAATCAATATCATAAAAAGACAATAGCACTATACAAAAATTTACATATACTAACATACATCATTTATACAAGATAACATCACAATTGATATACACAGTAAGAAATATGTGCAAAAGTTATTTTAAAAATATTACCCTTTAGAAATACATTAAAAATACATTAAAAAAGAGGTCAGTTAAAAAGAATACAAAGTAACAGACATTATTGGTTCCCATATTTCATTCTCAATCATCAAACAATCCCGTAATGTAAACATAGTACTCGAATTCATTCATTATAAAACAACATTATAGGAGTTATTGGTCATCTTCCTATTCTTAATCCTAGCGGCTCCCACTCAGAAACTGGCAACATGAAACATAATCCAAGGGGTCTGCAGTAATTGTAGGAAAAAAAGTGCTGGCTTTACTTGTATAAACCCAGCCTCCTTTCGTATAGGGATCAGATATTTCGCCCTTATAGCCGAGTAGTGACCACAGAACATTAAAAAGTGCACTGTATTCTGGATAGAAAAGTTGTCACAAGAACACGGCATTGCATTTTCAGGGGTACTCCAAGATGGAAAATTACCAAGGTTCAGATGAATCAAGTTAAGACGGAATCGAGTTAAAAGGAACCGGTGATATGGTCGATTCACAATGGTTAAATACAATTCAGGGCCTTCTTGGGTGCTCATAATGATATTAGCCCTCACCGTAGGTTTTTTTAGTTCCATTTGTTCCCTCTCCATACTTAGCATTTCTCCCATTGTACCCTTAATCAGAGCAATGTCATTTGTTGTTATAGACTCTGGGGATGAAAAAAGCTCTGGTCTCCCTAATTTAGCAAAACTGCCTTTAATGTATGATAGCCACAACATTTTGTTAGATCTATCTAGCTGTAAGCAGTCTCTCAAAATAATATGATTAAGGGGAATTTCCTGATTCAACCAGATCTTCAACCATGCTAGTAGAGGGGCCATTTTTATCATGTCTGAAATAAAGCCTACACCAAGTTCAGTGTGAATTGTATATGATGGGGTAGACTGTGGCACAGAGAGAATAGCTCTTAAAAATGTATTCTCTGTAGTCTGCATACTATCCGGGGAACAATATCCCCAAATTGAGCTACCATATGTGGCCACTGCAAGACATTTTGCTTTATAGATTTTCATTAATGTTGCTATTGGCCTTGCTCCCAATTTTTTCGAGAAGCCCTGCAGAGCGGAAGATGTTCTTGCAAGGGAGATATTTCTGTTTTTTAACTGTGGTCCCCAGTTCCCTCTCTCATCAAAAGTGATCCCTAAATATGGGAAAGTGTCTACTCTACAGAGTTCTTCTTTACGACAGGTAAATGTTTTTAGGTTCTTATTCTTTGTGCTCCTACCCATTATCATAATTTGTGACTTCTTGACATTTATCTTAAGGTCCAGAGAACCCATAAAATTCTCAAATACATCCAGGAGACGTTGTAACCCAACCCCGGTCCGTGAAAGCAAGACGGCATCATCCGCGTATAGGAGAACTGGAATTCCAAGTTTTCTTACACGCGGGATGTCAAGGGAAGCCTCTTTTAACGCTGGTTCCAGGGCATTTATGTAAATAGTAAATAGGAGGGGTGCCAGTATGCACCCCTGCCTAACACCCCTTTCGGAGTTAAAATGACTAGTGCAACGGCCATCCGAGGTAGCCCTGACGGATGCTAAAAGCCCAGAATGTAAATCCGCCAGGAGATTAACTAAAGCCTTGTCCAGACCCATATCAAGTAGGATTTGCCACAACTTTGATCGGTTAACAAGGTCAAAGGCTGATGAGAGGTCCATGTACCCCAGGTACATGGACCCCTCCTTGGCCCTGGTATATTTATCCACTAGTAGGTGCAAATTGAGGCCTTGGTCTAGCGTGCTCCTCTTTGATCTAAATCCATACTGGACGTTTGATAGGACACCTTTCTTGTTCACCCATTCATTCAGTTTGGATAAAATAACCCGTCCCAGTATTTTCACAGAGGAATCGATTAGAGAAATGGGTCTATAACAGGAGGGGTCTTGCCTGTTACCCTTTTTATAGATCGGAATGATAATAGATTTTTTCCATGATGCCGGAATATTGTCATGGGATAAAGCATTGAAAACATTACATAAGATTTTTGACCAAAATTTTGGGGCACATTTTAAAACATCGGCCGGGACCCCATCGGGGCCAGGTGCCTTGTTTTTCAGGGTCAGGTCTATTGCCCTTTCCACTTCTGCAGCATCAAAGGTTACAGCAGTGCCCTCGTTATTATACATGGTGGCCTCAATTTGCGAGTCATTACTAGTATCTGAATACATTTTACTAAAATTTTGAATCCAAACCTCGTCTGTAATGTTTGCCTCAAGAGGGGAATTCTCCTCCCCCGAAAATAGTGGTTGATTTATAATTTTCCAAAATAAACCACTATTTTTTAGAGTATCTGGGTCAAGTAGTTGAGCCCAAGCTACGTCTTTCAACTCCTTTTTTCTATCTAGGATGTTTTTTTTTATATATGCTCCTTAGGCTAGCTATATGAGCACGATTTTTTGGCGTAGCCTTCAGGGCTTTAAGTAAGTCTCCATGTGCTTTGGAGCATTTTCTATCGAACCACCTTTTGCCTTGAAGCGGCTTCTGACTTATACCAGCCTGTAGACTATGATTAATTTCAATGCAAATGTTATCAAAAGCAGGAATAACATCTTTATTTTGTATCCGATTAGCTAGGCATATTGCCACTTCATCCTCAACCTTATTCAGTACCTCTTGCAAGAATGTTTCAGGGACTATATTTGTCCATTTTAGCCTGTGCCCTTGATCTTTGACGGACACATTTAGTCCCCCCCTATGAGTCACCGTTTTCAATGAAAGTAAGTCTGTACTTTAGTTCCATTAAAACCGGATTATGATCACTAAAAACCGAAACCTCTGTGTTATAATTTAAAACCTTGCACAACATAAAAGAAGACATAAAGATATAGTCAATAATAGTGCCATCGTCTTTACCCTTGAATGTAGGGGACCTCATTTTACCATCCCCGCAACCTGACTCATATAGGTTCCATCTGGCAAGGAAGTTTTCTAAATATTCCCCCCGTCTAGTGTGTTCCAGATGGATAAACGAGGAGAGGGGCAGACTTTCTTCCTCGCGGCTAATACATGGTAGGGTGCAGGGGTGGATGTTAAAGTCCCCAAGAAATATTATTTCGAAAGTATTTACATTTACACTGCAGGCTGACAAGAATTTGTCCAATACTTCCAGGTTATGACCTGTACACTCATTAGCGTTTGAATTATAAAAGTTTATGAAAAGAATCTTGGCCTTATCCTGAGTAGAAAGTTCAACAATTAGACAGTTATCACAACCTGAGTTACACTGTGTTATTTTGCCTTTTACATCTAGTTTAAGTAAGGTTAATAAGCCGCCCATGGCTCTTCCTGCAGCACTACTAGTTGCAGGAATGCAAAAGAGACTATAACCATCCAAAGAAAAGCTGTTAGCTTGGTCCCATGTCTCTTGTAAAGCAATAATGTCAAAAGTTTTTAGTGTACTAAGCCACTAAATATTTCCAACTTTGGCCTTAATACCAGCAATGTTGCAGGTTACAATTTTGAAGGTGGGTGTGGGGGACTGAGCTGCAAACCTGGGTTCGAATGGTAGTCAATCATTTTCCTCCAATGAGGATAAAGGGGTATAGCGATTAAATAGTGGTAAGACTTGATCAAATTGGTTATACGTGCTAGCCAGCTGGTAACAGTAGGGATCCCCTGTGTTTTGATGTTGATGAACATTTGGCATAGAACAGGCAACTCCCCTTCTGTATCCGTTGACTGGACGCTTATGCTGATGTAGTTGTAGACGTTGGGTATTATCAAGATGGTTATAGAAAAACCCAAGAGGCCTAGCACATACAAGATTATCCACTGTGGGTAAGGAGGCTGCTCTAAGGAGGACTGTTGGAACATGTTGGGGGTGCTTAAAATTTACAATAATGCGATCCCCTCTTGTGTTCTTTATAGTGTTACCAATCCAGCTGACTCTTCGAGTAGAAATTATGTCATTTGAAAAAGCAGAAGGAAATCCACAATTCCTATTTAACCATGCTAGTGTTTTGTTTTTTAGAGCAGCATGGGTTTCTAACCTAGAATCAGTAAGGCAAGAATCAACCTCAGGGACATTTGTTAAAACAACTGTGTATGGGACGCACTCCGGTGGGAGGTTAACTATATTTCTTCTCCTAGGCATACTTCTCCCACCCTTGTCTCCCCCAGCTGTAATATTCTGGCTACCAGTATTTGATGGAGATGGATGAACTACTGGAGCTGGCAATGATGGTAAGTTGATAGGTGGTGCCTTCTGTGGTTGAGTAGCTGGTGGGTTTTGTGCGGTGACCGTTGGCCCATTTCCCCCTATGCCAGCAGTACCCGCGACCCCTATTGCATTATCAGTGGGACTCTTATGTGTGTTAGACCGGGTTATATGTGATTCTAGGAGGCCCCATAGTCTAGAAACCTCTTGGGTAACCTGGTCTAACTTAAAAACAAGAGGTCTGATCATGAGTTCTAATTTTGACTCAATGATGCTTTCCAAAAGCTCAATATGAGCAGGGGGCAAATTATTCAGCTCAGCGTTATTTGTGGGTTCTGATACACTTCCAGATCTAGTTGATATAGTCCCTGTCTTTTTTGACTTCCGTCCCACCACCCACTTGACAGGTGCCTTCCTACATGCCCGCACTGCTCTCCGGACAGGCGATTGTGCTGGTGAAGGCATAGGAGAGGGTGTCGGGGTCACACACAGGATAGAATCGGTTATGACTTCCCGCTCTTCCTGTGTCACTGCTATGGATACATCATTGATGTCAGTAACAATAGGGTCTTCAATACATCTATCCGCCTGATCTGTGGGAGCTGAGGACGCACTCGCCCTTATAGGTGAGGCTATTGGGCTTACCCTATTTAATGAGAGTCGCCTCTCCTTGTTAATCTTACTAACCACCTTCACAAGATAATTATCCATTGTCCTGATCTCATTCATTGCCGATGTTTTTACTGATATCACTTTCGACATTTAAAAGCTGCTTCAGCTAACAAACTCAAAGATAAAGGCTCAACCAGGAAGTTCATATAGTACAATATCGTTGATAGGACCAAGGAACAGTACAATATAATACGTATTATATTATCTCACAGTTTTTGTAGAATCCGGGAGAAAGGGGCCAAAGTCCGTGGCCCAGCCCAGCCTCCTCTGGCCTCTGCTGGCCGCAGACGGCCCGCCCTTGTCCTGGGCTTCTCCCGGCCCGCCCGCGCGCGTCCCGCGGGACGAGGAACCAAGGGAGCCTTTATGCGCCTCCAGGCACTTCCAGGTCGCGTCAGCGGCGTCCTTGCCGCGATGGGGCTCCTGGGGATTGTAGTGCAGAGATGCCCGGCGGAGCCCAGCCCGGCCGGACCACGAGCGGAGCTAAGCCCGGCCCACAAGCACCACACCGGAGAACAGGAGATCGGCGGAGCCAAGCCCGGTCAGGGAAACACAGCGGAGCCAAGCCCGGCCGTCAGCAGCACTCCAGGTCTGCAAAAGAAATGGCTCCCCCCCGGACTCCACACCAAGGGAGCCTTTATGCGCCTCCAGGCGCTTCCAGGTCGCGTCAGCGGCGTCCTTGCCGCGATGGGGCTCCTGGGGATTCTAGTGCAGAGAGGCCCGGCAGAGCCCAGCCCGGCCGGACCACGAGCGGAGCTAAGCCCGGCCCACAAGCACCACACCGGAGAACAGGAGATCGGAGGAGCCAAGCCCGGCCAGGGAAACACAGCGGAGCCAAGCCCAGCCGTCAGCAGCACTCCAGGTCAGCAAAAGAAATGGCTCCCCCCGGACTCCACACCAAGGGAGCCTTTATGCGCCTCCAGGCGCTTCCAGGTCGCGTCAGCAGCGTCCTTGCCGCGATGGGGCTGCTGGGGATTGTAGTGCAGAGAGGCCCGACAGAGCCCAGCCCGGCCGGACCACGAGCGGAGCTAAGCCCGGCCCACAAGCGCCACACCGGAAAACAGGAGATCGGCGGAGCCAAGCCCGGCCAGGGAAACACAGGGGAGCCAAGCCCGGCTGTCAGCAGCACTCCAGGTCGGCAAAAGAAATGGCTCTTTCCTGCTTTTTCTCTCTAAAGCAACGCAACGTAGAGCAGCACAGCAGCTTTGGTTTCTGAGTTGTAATGCATGACAACTTTGTGAATGTAGACACAAGTTATGCAGTAGTTGACGCAGATGATTTTTGAACCAGACAGTTCAAATGTGTCCTGGTTTGCACGTGCACTGTATTTCTTAAGACCATTGATCCTAGACACCATGAGATACGATGTGGTTTCAGGAAGTTCTTGTGCTTGGTCTCTTGCTGAACATCACCCACACTATCTCTTTTTACTGCTTCTTCCATAACAATGATTGTGAAGGTTGCTAGAATGGGACACATAGCAGATTTTACAATAGACCCTTGAAAATGAAGAAGCTCATGTTGGGTAACTCCTTGTCAGATAAAATAGTGGCAGAATGAAGCCAGGATGCAGAGGTTAGGTTTTAGGAGAGACACCTTGTTTAAAGAATGTCTAAGACACAAACCTAGGCACAAGTGAGTAAGCAGAAAACATTCATGTTCTGAAGATTCTCATTTACTTGGTGTAATAATGCAGGATTTCCACAGGATGTGTTTCTCAAGTAATATTTATTCAGCCCCAACCAGCAGTCAGCTGGCAACTGACACATATGGAATTTACAAGACAAGGAACATTGGTGTGACATGGTTCCAAGCTCTAGGTTCCAACATGGAACCAGAACACCCAGGGAGACAGGTCATTACACTTCTCCCTCTTAACCACCAAACAGGTTTACATGTCCAGCAATAAAATAGGCAACAAAAGATAAGGAGAAACAAAGAAGAAACTACCTAGACATAATCACGCAAGTGAAGAGGAGGCCTGCGTACTCTCACACTCTTATGAGAATAATTAGAACCCGGGTCAGGAGCAACAACAAAGTCATCACATTTCCCTTTTCCCCCAAAGTGAGAAACACGACTATTGTTCCAGATACGACCATCCTCTGTCTTTACAGCATTTTTGAAAATTTTCACAATGGTTCTGGGAACAGAGAACCTCGACCAGTTTTGACAGCCCACAGGAGCCCTGATCTTTACTACCTCCTCCACCATGAATTTAGAATCCTTTTCAGAATTCCTCCTGTCTACATATATTTTCCTTTTCCTTTGTAGATTCAATTCCCTTTCTCTCCATGCACCCAGATCATTATTTTTCACACCCTTGTCTGCAGCCATCCAAGCAGGACATAAACAAGTGTTAGGAGCTCTACCCTTGAAAAGCTCAAACGGAGTTTTTCCTGTAGTTGAGTGGGGAGAGAAACGATATGCTGAAATTCTGTTCTGTAACTCCTTTCTCCAGTCCAAATTGTTAACCCTTGCCAACTGAATGCTTTCCTTCAAAGTTTTGTTGAGTCTCTCCAAAGCACCATTTGCCTCAGGATGATACAAAGAAATTCTCTTGTGAATAATGCCACACCTACTGAAATACTCCTCAACTTTCCCTGAACAAAATTGAGGCCCATTGTCAGATAGAATGGAGTTCGGGAAACTCTCGCGTTTAAATACAGACTCTAAAAAAGAAATAACAGACTCACTTGTAATCTCCCTTACCAAAGTAACCTCGACCCACCTAGAATACAAATCCAATAAAACTAACATAAATGGAGTGTTATGCTCACCATGTAAAGGCCCCACAATATCAACTTCAATTTCATTCCAGGGAGACCTAGGCAATCTCCTGCATACCATTGGAGAAGACCTCGTCCTCAAAACTTTATCACTGGCCTGACACAAAGAGCAATCCCTAACGGTGCGTTCCACCAACAAATCAATACCAGGCCACCAGAAGTCCATTGGTATACGTTCTTTCGTTTTTGAGATCCCCAAGTGACCCTCATGAGACATGTCCACCAAAACACTCCTGAGATTAACAGGTGGGACTAGCCTAGTACCTCTCATGAGTAAACCATCCACCACTGCCAACTCATCAGCAATCAAAGACCAAGGTTTCTTTAAAGAACGAGACTTTCCAGCTTCCAACAATTTAATGACTTCCTTTAAATCATCATCCTTACTCAGCTCATCTCTCCAAGCATCTTCCTTCACCGCCCCCAAAGTAACGTCACACACCTTTAACTGAGCCTCCAAATCGTCAGCCACAGTTTCCTCACCACTCTCTACAACATCCACCAGCCTAGACAGACAATCAGCCGAGACATTAGTTTTTCCTGGAATATACTCAAACTTGAACACAAACTCCTGCAAAGAAATTACCCATCTCCTAATTCTCGCTGAGATTGAGTCCAACCCCTTCTTTTCAAACACCTCCTTTAGTGGCTTGTGATCAGATCTTACGGTAAAAGAGGAACCCCAAACAAACTTCCTGAATTTATTCACAGCCCAATGTATACCTAGCGCCTCTTTCTCTATGACAGAGTAATTCAACTCCGCCCCCTTCAAGCACCTCGAAGCACAAGCTATTAGGACCTCTTTGCCTCTCCTCACCTGTAACAACAAAGCACCCAGACCCTTACTGCTAGCATCAGTTACAATAAATGTCGGATCCCCTGGAACAAACGCCTGCAAATTTGGTGCATTCCTCAGATCCATCTTCACCTAAACAAACTCTCTGCTACAGTCCTCAGACCAATTAAAAACAGAACCTTTACACATGATTTTCCTAAGATTAACAGTCTTATCTGCGAAATTTCTGACAAACTTATTATAGAACTCTGCCATGCCCAAAAATGATGACACCTCTTCTTTTGAACATGGCTCCTTCAACTTTTCGATTGTTTCAACAAGAACCTTCTTTGGACAAATGCCCTTCCTTGAAATGTGGTGGCCCAAATAATCCAGCTCATTGACACCAAACTTGCACTTGCTCTGTCGCAGAGTTAATCCAACATCCATCATTTTCTTCAACACCAGACAAACTCTCTCATCATGTTCCTGCTCATTCTTACCAGAGATAAGCACATCGTCCTGGTAACATCTTACCCCCGGTATTCCTTTGAACAGATCTTCCATTATTCTCTGGAATACCGAGGCTGCCGAAACCAGCCCAAAAGGCATCCTTAAAAACTTGAAAGCGCCCATTGGCGTGATAAAACTAGTAAGCTCTTGACGCTCTTCTTTTAACGGAACCTGGTGATAGGCCGAAGCCATATCCAAGGTGGTAAAATAACATGCTCCATCTAGTGTAGAAACCAACTCCTCTATGTTTGGCAAAGGGTACTTGTCAACTATAACCTCCTTATTTAAAGCGCGGAGGTCAACACACAGCCGAATCTCATTATTAGGCTTCCTCGCGACCACAATTGGTGCGAGCCATTCAGTAGCTTCTACTGGTTGTATGACCCCAGTTGACAACAATTTTTCAATCTCTTTACCCACAGCATCCTTTACACAAATTGGAATGCGCCTTACTTTAGCAACAACAGGCACCGCACCCAACTTTAGTTTGATGTTGTGATTGTAGCCCTTTATACATCCTAGTTTTTCACTGAACAATTCTTTAAAATTCTTTATGAACTTGTTCTCACCATTGTCTACAGCCTGTACTTGAATAACAGGATGTGCATTGGGATTGAGACTCACACCCAATCTTGCCTGATGAGTCCAACTTAACAAGTTGTCGCCTCTGTTTACCACATAAATTTTTGCTTCAGCATACCTCCCTTTATATTCAATGCAGTCAAAAAAGTAACCCATTATTTTTATGGGATGTTCCTGATAACCTGTTGGTCTAATATCAGGTTTACACAAAGTCTTTTTCTTTCCAAACACATTTTCAAACACTTCGTTAGAAATGAAAGTAACATGTGAGCAAGAATCAAACTTCATCAACACACTTGCTTCCCCAATCAACACAAAATCAGAAGGATGTTCTACCACACCATCATTAATCTGAAAACTAACCAACTTAGTCTCAGTCCTCGTATCTCTCACAACTCTTGTTCTGCAATTTCTACCAATGTGTCCCTTTCTACCACACACATTACAATTGAACTTAAGAGCAGGACACTCTCTCGCATTTGCCATATGCCCATATTTCCCACATCTATAACAAGTTCCTTGAAAGGGTGTTGTGAATTTTTTACCTGACTGTGTTTTAGGAATACCACCTTCAACCTCCCCTTTCAACTTTTCACCCTCGCACACTTCTTTTTTCTTTTTCTCTTCATCTCTCTTTACAGCCTGACACACCACTTCTTGTATTGAAGAACTACTTGGCTTGTCTTCCTTTTTCTCCTTGCTCAGTTCTCCAATGCATTTTAACATGTGTTCAACCCTTTTTGCAATACCTACCACTTCTCCTAGAGCAGTTTCATCTTTTAGCCACAACTCTTCCCTTATTTTATCACTCACACATCTCAAAACAAACTGATCCCTAATTCGTTCTTCCACCAAACCCCCAAACTTACAACTAGATGCCAACTTTCTTAGTGCAGTTATGTACTCTTCAACACTCTCTTCCTTGCCCTGCTCTCGTAAGCCAAAATAATACCTTTCCATGATGGTACTCACTTTAGGAAGATAATGTAAATCCAACTGCCTAGCACATACCTCATACTCATTCAACCCTCTTTGTTCTGCTTGTGGGATAACTGGAAGAGTCTCTAAAATCTCCTGGCCTTCTCCGCCCAAACAATGCATCAATAAGGCATGTTTCCTCTCACCACTCAAATTTGCACCACACACCCTTGCGTAATTTTCAATTTTTTTTTCCCATTTTTTCCACCTAATAAGAGGTTCGCCAGGTTCCATTTGAAAGAAAGGGGGTGCAGTTACATTCTGCATCTTGCTGCCCCTATTCCACTTAATATACTCTAATCTTATTCACCTTTGTACTTTTAAAACAATGTTCCACAACCCTTCCCTCTTTAAGGTGTGCCCATCACCGTTGACAGGCTCCAAGATGTCAATGTAGAACTAAAAGAGTCAAGTCCGGTCCTTCTTTCCAGCACCTCACGTCACTACTTCAAGTGTGTGTCACTTACTCTATCAGCTCCTCCGACATCGCTCTTCCTCCCCTGCTCACTCGTTTTTTTTTTGTTTTTTTTAGGACAGATCTCTCAGTTCTCCTTTACCACAAGAATTGGTGTTCCTACAATGTCAAAGCCAAACTTCCGCCTCACACGTTGTAGTCTTCTCAAAATACAAAAACGAAAAAAAATGAGAGAATTTTTTTTTCAAGATGGCCGCCACTATTCCTTCACCAACATTCGGTCTTGTTTTCAAAGTGGGTTGAGCTTCTTTTTTTTTTTTTTTTTTAGACCAAGTCAAAATGGCCGCCACAAAACCAAAGCGCTCCTTTCTTTGACAAACTGAGCTTGTTTCCTTTCTCCCGACTCAAAATGGCCGCCAAGAAACAATCAAGTCACTTTCTGTTGCCAATCTCGCTTGTTTTTCTCTTATTTTTGAAACGCTCCCATTCAAAGATGTCAGCCAACTTTTCTCCAACCAAAAGGTCTTTTTTCTTAGGGAGATTGCCCTCGAAAATCGACGTCACTCTCACACTCCGTTTTTTCTCAATTCTCTTTCAAAAAACATTGAAAGTGACTACCTTTGCCGATTTTCATCGCGTTTTCGACTTCCTAGACTCTCTTCACCGCGTTTCCTTCGATGATCCATGGTTGACCTTGAAGAAGTGGATAAATCTCCCTTCATCGAAACAGCAGACATGTGAGTTCTTTTCTTGATATTCAGCTAATCTCCTGTTGTTGAGGCTAGTTTTCACGAGTGGATCCCATCTTCCAACGTCGCCAGTGTAATAATGCAGGATTTCCACAGGATGTGTTTCTCAAGTAATATTTATTCAGCCCCAACCAATAGTCAGCTGGCAACTGACACATATGGAATTTACAAGACAAGGAACATTGGTGTGACATGGTTCCAAGCTCTAGGTTCCAACATGGAACCAGAACACCCAGGGAGACAGGTCATTACACTTGGCAACAAAGCGCTCTGTGTTAGATGGTGAACATCAACCAAATAGCTGTTTAGAGCTATCATAAAACAAAATATATATGAACTCGTAGAAGCTAGTCTCCCATATATGAGTGGCAATTCCAACTTTGTGTACTCGACGTAGGCTGTCTTTTTGGTGGGTGCCTAGTTGAAACCTTTGTGTCACCCTTTTTTAAGGAGCAACACCCTTTCTAATGGCTAAAATAATTTTAGACTCTGCATGTATGTGTAGCTTTGTACAGTACTGTCTTTGCACCTCACACTTCATGACAGTAGTCACTTTTTCACATGGAGGTTTTAATTGTTTGTACATCTTCATGTGCAGGGAATGTTTTATGGAGTCAGAAGTATTAATAATATAAAGACTTCATATTAGCAGTCTCATTAGGGCCTGATTATGAGTTTGGCAGTCCTGGACCGGTCTTCCACTTCAGCGCCTGCCAAACTCAACTGCCTGCCAGATTATGAGTAACCTCATGGTCTGGCGGGAGGTCCTTTGGCGTTCCCACTGTTGTGCCTTTTAAAAAGCCACCACAATGGGAATACCAATGCGTGTTCCTGCACGGCAAGGACTGTAAAGTCCATTCTGTGAAGGAAAGAGGGTGACTGCTCACAGGGGGGCACAACGTATGCCCCCCCTGCAGGCACACCATGTCCCTGGGGCAACAGGATACAGAGCCAGGTTAGGGCAGGGCAGGGCTGGGCAGTGCCACAGGGAGAGGGAGGACGAGTGGTATAATTTGCACCAATAGTATGCATGACTGTTTGGCCAGCCATCGTGGGTCGGCCAAACCGTTAGGCACATTTAGCATTACTCCAACCGGCTGTATTGCACAGCTGGGTGGACAGAACCTGCAGACTCTCACTCTCTGCCTGAGCACCAAACCAGACTGCTCATACCAATCACGTTGCTGCAGTCATGCTGGACAGCAGAGTTGTCATTGGCTTAGGGGAGTCTGGGAGCCTGTGTGCTTCAGTGCTGCCTGGAAGAGAATAGTACGGAGGACAGACAGCGGCCAATCGCAAGTAAGTAATCTTTTATTTATTTATTTATTTAAATTGAGCGCTCCTCTCCCCCGCCCTACCACAACTTTTCTAAAGTGGCCGCCACTGATTCTGTGGTGCTGTGATCTAAAGATGAGCCTATATTGCTTCTGGGTACCACAGCTTTCTTCTATTGTCCATCGTACGGCTGAAGTATACTGTGAAGCTGTACATATCTCTTAAAGTGTATTATGATGTATACATCTGGCCCTGCATTGGTAATGCAGATTCCAAAATAACACTCAGTATTTTTACCTTTGACAGAGCTGCAAGAGATGCTGTCAGTTTGGAATTGGCTAAATTCAGAAGGGAGTCAGAAGATAGTTTTTTTTTACACCAGCCACAATGTTTTCAGTGGTACTATTGCCTAAAGCTAATTAGTTCTGTTTCCTTCCCTTCTTTCGTTGCACAGAGTATTGCTTTTTCACGGTTTTCGGTTGGGCAAAGGAACAGCTGTGAGCCATTCATACAGTTAAGAAAATATACCTCTGGCCACCAACAAATAATGAAGAGGTCACAATTAAATAATATACAAGTGCAGGGGACTCTGCATTCAGATGCAGAAGAATCAGCGACCGTGAAATAACACATACTTTAGATTTCCTAACAGATGTGAAGAAAAGCCAAAGGTGTTCTATCACAATATAAGAAGTTTACAATTGATCTTAGACAGAAGGTAGAAAAGACGATGCATCATGAACATTTTATTATCGACTTATATCAACTCTACAATATCTATACATAATATATTGGCTCAGTAAGAACATTTTGAGTTTAGGATAGTACATCTACTGAACCTATTTATGACCATCTTGATGATATGATGGGAGTCAATATTATTAAGTCAGTTAATGTGCAGAAGCATATTATTAATCTTGATAGTGTGACATACAGCAAACATCAGTTATGATTTGAAGGGATGCCTTATCTTTATTCAGTACCACCAAAAACATCTACCTGACATTTACCGGTTTAGTTTCAATGTGCTTTCCTAGGCTGAAGCATGATTACCAATATACCATGATAGATAATTGCTCTAAAAATTTCCCTGTCTGTGCGGATGTATGACTTTACAATGCAAAAAATTACAACTCATAATTTTACAACGCATTTTTACAACGCAACTTCCACTACAGCGCATGCTAATATTACGCAAGCCATTACAACACACGTACCATTACAACGTAAATTACTATTGTAACAACACTCGGTGCTTATCCCAGGGAAGGTGCTGGTCAGTGAGGCATATGCATTGTAATGGCATGCAATGTAATAGCATGCGTTCTAATGGAACTTGTGTTGTATTTGCTGCATTGTAAAGGCATTGTGTTGTAATGCCTGCATTGCAATGGAGGTTTTCCATCTGGGATGTTATGGAATTTTTGTGATTTTGGTTTGAAACCGAGCTTTAGCAATTGGCCTGATGTTGAATACATCTTGTAGTTACAAATAAAGCTTCTCCAACAGCAACATTAATCATGTTAGATTTAAGTTGCATAAAACTACTGATGTGAAAAGGGTGCATTTACAAAATGGTATTAGGATATCAGCATTTATTATCACTACTTTTGCTAGTATGCAATTTCTTTGCAAGCTTGAATTTGTGGGCTTTGAATGTGTGTTTTTTGCTTAATTTAAATTCATGGATACCTTTGGAAATAGAGTACTTATTAGTCACAGAAGTTCTGAAGCACCGCATTGGTTTCTGCATAGCAATTATGTTATTCTGATCTTATTCATTTTTATGCTATAAAATTCTTGAATGATATACATATCCTGTAGACTTCTTGATCTCTGGTGTAAGATGTATAACCTTTTCAGCTTTTTATAATGATTTGAGCAACTCCTATGAAAAACAGCGGGGGCTATTTCCATTATCTTTTACCCATAATTGCATCTTTTCTTCTAAAATCCATTTTGAATCTAATATTATCTTTTTTGCTCAACGTGCTTTTATTTTCTGCAGTTTGGATTTTAAAACGAGGGGCTGTTTTGAGATCACCCCTGTATTTTTGAAGTAAGCTAAATCCAATTAATTGCCTTCTTTTCTGTTTCTCTAATCTACCTGTTATGTAACCCTATTTAATGGCTCACTGTATCAGCCGTCTTCTTACACTTTCATAGACTTATTCACGCTTTCTACCTTTAGCCCCTTTATAGTGAAATTCTGCCTAATCTCGTTTTCCCCATTGTTTCTAAAATTCTACCATAGAAGGATGACCATAAGCACTTCTGCCTAACATCTCACACAGGCTTAGGGGCCTATTACAACTTTGGCGGTTTCACCGCCAGAACTCACCTGCAGTAGTGCTGAAAACGCCACCAAACCAGCCACATCCCTTCCACTGTATTATGACTTTACCACAGGTGTGTGGGCAGGGGAGTCATGGAAGTAGTAGCTTCGGCTCTGGTAAGCAATTTCCAGCCATATTACATTGCCTCCAGCCAGTCGGGCGCACTGCTTCCTTGCATTACGTCAGCCGCGGACGGTAGTGGGAGTACCGGCCGGGCAGTGACGTGGGGAGGGGAAGGGACAGGGTGGGGGGTTGTAATGTATGGATTTCGGACTATGAAAGGTAAGTAAACAAAAAAAAATAAGATTCGTTGCACACACTGCATCACGAAATGCGACGCAGTGTGTGCAACGAAATTTGTTTTATTTATTTTTATGTTTACTTACCTTTTAAAGTCCGTAATCCATACATTACTATCGCCCACCCTGCCCCTCCCCACGTCACCGCCCGGCCGGTACTCCCACTCCCAGCCGCGGCTGCATTACGTTGTGCAAGGGAAACAGTGCGCGCACCACAACCGATGATATTGGATGGCAAAACAGGAGCACCAGTTACATTTTGCTGGGGCACATTCACCCTGGAGGTAGTTTTTCCCCTCATTACCTGCCTTTCTGTCAGCTCTCGCATTAGCGGTGTCCCGCCAGGAAAAAGTCGGCGGAAAGGCAAGTCTAATTCTCACAGCTGGAAAAATGCCTGCACCGCCTTCATTGGCCACCTCTGCCTCTCCTGTTGCAGAAGCTCTGAAACTGGTGGAGGCAGGGGTTTGGGGGTGTCCCTGCTCACTTCATATTCGGACGGTCAGACCACCAAGTAAGCGCTGTCTAACAGCTGAAAAGCGACGGCAGTTCCCTTACCACCGAAGTTGTAATCAGGCACTAAGCTACACAGCACTGCATTATATGAGTCATATGGGAGTTTTGCTGTAGACTACATGCAATAAGAACATAACCCAAGGGCTTTGTTTTGGCAGCTGCTAACTTTTCATCAGTTGATACTGGAATATTGGTACAATCGCAGTATCGCGGAGGGCAAACAGGGGAAGGCAGAATCTCAGAACCTATGCCGCTGGGAAATAGTGACTCACCTGACACCTTCTCCAGCTCTGTAGATGCCTTGAGAAACCAGCATGTGCAGCTCAGGGAGATGGGCAGATGCATTGAAGGATCCAAGGTATGATGGGGATGGTGAGAGGAAGGGAACAGTAAAAGGTTCACAGGGAAAATAAAATCACAGCTATCTCTGACTGACTTCAGGGGGAGTTTTGAGCTGCCAGCAGCCTGATCACAGGTGTGTCCCTTCTGCCTCCCAAACATCTAACGCAAGGCAGTGGCGTAAAGGACATCCCCTAAGCCCCTGTGGTGCTGTGCCCCCACCCCCCTTCCAGTTATCTGTACATGAAGGGGATTCCCCCCTCAGCTTGTCTGCTGGGTAAACATGTGTGTCTCTCTAAGACAGCTGCAATGCACATCATGCTCCAAGCTCACACTGCGCTTACCCAGTATTTAAAAGGAAAAAAAAAGGTGTTTGTTACTTTTTCATTTACAGCATGCAAGGACTTTTTACCACTGTGGGTGCTGACTCTCAGAGAATCTCAAAAAGCAATGCAGTCTTCCACCTAAAACAATTATTGTGTTTAACTATTTTAAAACTGACATCTTAAATAACTCTTGACAACTTTTTTGGTTTCCAGCATTAGTAACTGAATTCTGTATTTTAAAGGGCCTTTTATTAATTGAACTTGTATTCACAACTTAGTTAACACAGCTTTACTGCTGTCGGGTCCTAATTGAACTTGTGCCTCACAACAAAGGGGCCGATTCCGATGTTAAACAGACTCAGGTCCGTCCGACATCGGTCAGGAGCCGGAACCGACCGATCTGCTGTCATCGGTTATGGCCCTGCGAGTATGATGCGACCGAACAGGGTTCGGTCCCACTCGTATACATCACAATGCAAGCATACATTCCGGACGGAATGCCTTCTTGCATTGTGAAAGCAGGGGTGCAGTTCATCCCTGCACCCTGTGGCCGGCACCCCGAGGAGCCTGCCACCGGGTGCAGGGATCCACAGAGGGGCAGCATAGGTGCCCCCAGGCTGACATTCGGCAGCCTCACACCCATATGGGCCCTACTTGTGGTCCCCAAAGACAGTTTCCAACTGCCTTTTCATGCCGGAAAAACCGGCACGAAAAAGGCAGTGAAAAACTGCCATTGG
The DNA here is from genome assembly GCF_964261635.1 of Lissotriton helveticus. Taxonomy (NCBI): domain Eukaryota; kingdom Metazoa; phylum Chordata; class Amphibia; order Caudata; family Salamandridae; genus Lissotriton; species Lissotriton helveticus. Next base: position 996,328,692 of record NC_136072.1, read on the forward strand.
ACTCCCTTGGTTGCAAAGAGGCGGCCGGGAGAGTACTGAGGGATTTCCAGACGGCGGACGGGCTCTCCGAGCCTGTAGTCCACAATCAAGAAATTTGAGTCGGATTCCTTTCCGACCGAGCCCATCACATTCCGGTTCAGTCGGAAGGACTCTGACCATCGTTTGGAGCCCTTCCGGCCGAAATCGGAATCGGCCCCAAAGTGTTGGAAATGGCCCTTTCTGCAGGAACAGCCCTAAACTTTTTGCTTTCACCCTCCTATTTTCCGAATTCGTTTTTTTGGCCTGTAGGTCCCTGCACACTTTACCAGTGCCATCCAGTGCTAAAGTGCTTGTGCTCCATCCTTTAAACATGGTACTACGCCCATTTGGCATATTTATTTTTCTTGTAAGTCCGTAGTAAAGTGGTACTACATGTGCCCAAGGCCTGCACATTACATGCTACATGTGGGCATTTGGAAAGTAGGACATGTACTTTTAGGTTTTGCATGACCAGGTAGTGAAAAACTCGTACATTTGTTTTTCCCTGCTGTAAGGCCTACCTCTCCCATAGGATAACATTGGAGTTACCTTAATACATTTAATAAGCTGTAATTTCCAAATGGGAACAGATAACCACTTCATGTTTGATGTCTTTGGAAATTTAATTCAAAATACAAACTTATTTTCCTACCTAAGCTATTTGGTACCTGTGGCCTGTCCCTCAATCCCATGACTGGGTGACACCGCCAGAACCTGCCTACACGAAGGGATGAAAGACGTTGCCGAGTGGATGAAGGACAGCCGCCTGAAACTGAACTCGAACAAGACGGAAGTCCTCATCCTGGGATCTTCGCCCTCCGCCTGGGATGACTCCTGGTGGCCCCCAGCCCTGGGCACCGCACCCAAGCCAACCGACCACGCACGCAACCTGGGCTTCATCCTGGACCCCTCCCTCTCGATGACCAGACAAGTCAACGCCGTCTCCTCATCGTGCTTCAACACCCTGCGTATGCTTCGCAAGATCTTCCTCTGGATCCCGACCGAGACCAGGAAGACTGTCACCCAGGCACTCGTCACCAGCCGACTGGACTACCGAAACGCCCTCTACGCCGGAACCACAGCCAAGCTACAGAAAAGACTCCAGCGCATCCAGAACGCCTCCGCCCGACTCATCCTGGATGTCCCCCGACGCAGCCACATCTCCAGCCTCCTGAGGAACCTGCACTGGCTCCCCGTCGACAAGAGGATCACGTTCCGGCTCCTCACCCACGCACACAAGTCTCTCCACGACCTGGGTCCCAAGTACCTCAACGACCGCCTGACCTTCTACACGCCCACCCGCCAGCTACGGTCCACCAGCCTCGCCCTCGCAGCCGTACCACGCATCCGAAGAGCCACCGCCGGAGGAAGATCCTTCTCTTACCTGGCTGCCAAGACTTGGAACTCCCTCCCCATCCACCTTCGGCTGACCCAGGACCATCTCGCCTTCAGGAAACAACTCAAGACCTGGCTGTTCGAGCAGTAGCATACCCCTCCCCCCAAGCGCCTTGAGACCCTCCCGGGTGAGTAGTGCGCTATACAAATGGCATGATTGATTGATTGATTGACTGTTGAGTTTTCTTTTTTTTATTCCTCCTAGACAGCCACACACAATAGAGAGCTTAGGCGTGCCTGAATGGTTATCACTGGCAGAATGGGAGGGCGGAGCTGGGAACAGCCTTATTTCCTCTTGAATAGGCTGTGTACTGCCTCCGCACAAAGGGATGCAGAGCCCCTGTAGTTTGTCTGGAGCTCGGACAGGGAAGGCAGAATGCCTGGGGACTTCAAAGGGAAATCTCTAGAAGCTTCTCCCACCTTCCAGAGAAAGGGTATCAGATATAAATATTGGACCTCAGACACCAATTCTTTAGTTCACTTTTAGACCTGTAAATACTCTGCCAGGAAGAAGGACTGACACTCTGCTGGACTGCTACCATGAAGGATTGCTGCCTTGCTGTTTAGACCTGCTGCTTGAGAAGGACTGGACCTGCATTTTCTGAATGCAGGACCCCAAAGTGACTCCAAGTGCTAGTTGGCTGGCCTCCTGACAAGAGCCCCAGGGATAGAAGGCTCTAACAACATTGAGCCCTGCACCTAGATCCTGCCATATGTGAGTCTACCCTGGCAAGTGGTTCCACCCCAGTCCTGGAAGCTTGGAAGTAGGCTTAAGGTGCTCTGCCAGCCTCTGTAGATCCAGCGGAACTAATGCATCTCATCTTCTGTGTGGTGTAACTCTGAGCGGAACCAACACATCACCGTTGCTGTGTAAATCACCCCATTGCACAGACCCGCATTGCAGCCTGCAGCCTGATTGGAGCTGCCGCTGCTTGGCGCATCCTCGGTGCAGGCCATTGCTTCCCTCATCGATGGCAGCCTCAATGACAATGCCATACTCCACATCGTAGTCTTGCAGCACCTCAGTACTGACGCATCATCCAGACTGCACAATGCCTCCTCGACTCCAGACTTCACATTGCAAGTTCCATCAACAGGATCCTCGACGGCGATGCAGGCCCTTGCATCGCAGCCTCACCGCATCTTTGAACCGATGCATTGCTTAGGCTCCGCTAAGCATCTTTGACATAAACTCTTGTAACACTCAGCAAACCAGGAGTTTGTTCCCTGGGTCCCTGTAGCGGACCAGCGCTTCATTGCGGTTGGCCTGAACATGTAACTTTGTCCTTGTCCATCATGACCAGATATCCACAGTTAGCGCTTTGTGCTTTTTAGTACTATTTTCACTGACATCTTTAAAATTGCATATCTCTGGTTCTACTGATTTGATTTATTTTGGTTTTATTTTATTTATTGAAAATAACTCTATTTGTGTACCTTGGCATGGAACTGTTTTGTGGGGGTTTCTCATTTTATTTCTGTTTGAAGTGTTGTACAAATACTTAACACATTGCCTCTGAATTGACCCTGACTGCTCCATGCCAGAGGGTTGAGCACAGGTTAATTTAGGATTGGCTTGTGCCACCCCTGACAAGGATTGTGATTGCTGCCTGACAAGGGTTCACCTCCCAGTCAACCAGTAACCCAATTTCTCACACATAATTAGCCTGATTTTCAGAAGGTCGGTTGTGACTAAAAACAAACATTGAAATGGATCCATATACAGTCCTGTAGTCATGTTGTTTTATCTTTAATGGCAAAAGCTCCGATCAATTTCTGGACAATGGATGTAAAAAACTTTAAGTTAATCCATGTGAAATATTTAGTTCTGGTTTATATTTCACATTTTTCATAACCTTGCATTCCCAGAGAGTGTTAGCTATTTCCAGCATGTTCTGTTGTTTGTATTTTTTTGTGTGTAGCGTACTACACTTTGTAAAGTGCATACTTTGAACTGAGTTGTTTCCAGGTGTTTATAACTGGCCATGGTTGAGAACTCTGGTGGTGAGACTGAACGCAGTGCGAGTTTCTCACAGCGCCTGTGAGTAGATCAAAAAGGTGCTCTGAACAAATGGTCGTTCAATCGCTGGCCTCTCTGCAGATCGCACAGAGCAATGGTTCCAAATTCCAGTTGCAATTGTGTCACAATATTGATGACGTGAAAGTAAAAGAAAATGCAGGGCTCACAAGAGAGTGGGTGCGTTGTGTGTTTGTGGGGTGGTGAGTGATGTAAATGTGAGGAAGTACATGCAGGAAGAGTGTAAAGAAGGTGCTAAAGAGGAAAGAGATGAGGTGTAAGATTTGCAGATGGAGGACATGCAGAGAAAAAAGGTGTGCATGTAAAACACAGAGTGAACAAAGCAGGAGTGACAGATCAATCAATCAATCAATCATGACACTTGTATAGCGCACTACTCACCGGAAGGGTCTCAGGGCGCTTGGGGAAAAGGGTCTGCTACTGCTCGAACAGCCAGGTCTTGAGTTGTCTCCTGAAGGCGAGATGGTCTTTGGTCAGCCGAAGGTGGATGTGGAGGGAGTTCCATGTCTTGGCCGCCAGGTAGGAGAAGGATCTTCCTCCGGCGGTGGCTCTTCGGATGCGTGGTACGGCGGCGAGGGCGAGGCTGGTAGACCGTAGCTGGCGGGTGGGCATATAGAAGGTCTGGCGGTCGTTGAGGTACTTGGGGCCCAGGTCGTGGAGAGACTTGTGTGCATGGGTGAGGAGCCGGAACGTGATCCTCTTGTTGACGGGAAGCCAGTGCAGGTCTCTTAGGTGGCCGGAGATGTGGCTGCGTCGGGGGACGTCCAGGATGAGTCGGGCGGAGGCGTTCTGGATGCGCTGGAGTCTTTTCTGTAGCTTGGCTGTGGTTCCGGCGTAGAGGGCGTTTCTGTAGTCCAGTCGGCTGGTGACGAGTGCCTGGGTGACCGTCTTCCTGGTCTCGGTCGGGATCCATCGGAAGATCTTGCGAAGCATGCGCAGGGTGTGAAAGCACGATGAGGAGATGGCGTTGACTTGTCTGGTCATCGAGAGAGAGGAGTCCAGGATGAAGCCCAGGTTGCGTGCGTGGTCTGTTGGATTGGGTGCGGTGCCCAGGGCGGGGGGCCACCAGGAGTCGTCCCAGGCGGAGGGCGATGGTCCCAGGATGAGGACTTCCGTCTTGTCTGAGTTCAGCTTCAGACGGCTGTTCCTCATCCACTCGGCGACGTCTTTCATCCCTTCGTGTAGGCTGGTTCTGGCGGTGTCGGGGTCTCTGGTGCGGGAGAGGATCAGCTGGGTGTCGTCGGCATAGGTGATGATGTTGAGGTTGTGTTGGCGTGCGATGGTTGCAAGAGGTCTCATGTAGACGTTGAAGAGGGTGGGGCTGAGTGATGATCCTTGCCGTACGCCGCAGATGACTTCGGTAGCCTCGGATCGAAACGGGGGGAGGCGGACTCTCTGTGTTCTTCCGGCGAGGAACGAGATGATCCACTCCAGTGCCTTCTCTTGGATGCCGATGTCGCTGAGGCGTTGAACTAGGGTGCGGTGGCAGACAGTGTCGAACGCTGCAGAGAGGTCCAGGAGGATGAGTGCCGCTGTTTCCCCGTTGTCGAGCAGGGCTCGGATGTCGTCGGTGGCTGCGATGAAGGCGGTCTCGGTGCTGTGGTTGGCTCTGAAGCCGGACTGCGAGGGGTCGAGGGATCCGTTTGTCTCGAGGAATGCGGCAAGCTGTCTGTTGACGATCTTCTCGATGACTTTAGCAGGAAAAGGGAGGAGCGAGATGGGACGGAGGTTTTTGAGGTTGGTGGGGTCCGCTGTTGGTTTCTTCAGTAGGGCGCTGAGCTCGGCATGCTTCCAGCGCTCCGGGAAGGTGGCGGTGTTGAAGGAGGTGTTGATGATGTTCCGGAGTTGGGGTGCGATGATGGAGTCGGCCTTGTTGAAGACGTGGTGGGGGCAGGGGTCGGTTGGAGATCCGGAGTGGATGGTGTTCATCGTGCGGGCTGTGTCTTCGGTGGTCACTGTGGTCCAGGTGCGGAGGGTGGTGGTGGGGGGCGTTGGTTCGACGGTTGGGTGCGTGGATGGTGCGCTGAAGCTGTTGTGGATGTCGGCGATCTTGCGGTGGAAGAACGAGGCGAGGGAGTCGCAGAGATCTTGTGACGGAGTGATGTTGTTGTTGCCGGTGCTGGGGTTGGAGAACTCCTTGACGATGCTGAAGAGTTCCTTGCTGTCGTGGGTGTTGTTGTCCAGTCGTTCCTTCAGTGATTTCTTCTTGGTGGTGCGGATGAGCTGGTGGTGCTTGCAGGTGGCGTCTTTGAGGGTGGTCATGTTGTCAGTGGTCTGGTCGAGGAGCCAGGCTTTCTCGAGGGTGCGGCAGAGACTCTCTGAAGACCATTTTCCCTTGCACATACCTCACAATAACAGAATTGAAACATTTTCAACATTAATTATTTACATAAAAATCATTGTTACTCATTTATTTTAACCCGCTAAATATTGACAAAGCCAAAAGTCCTTCCTGATTTGAGGTGTATGTCAGTTGCTGTGTTATACATCTGGATGCAATAACAAAAGGCTCAGACAGGAACCAAAATACTGATTGAGTTGCACACAATGGGAATCATAAAAATTTAATTTCAAACTTCAACTACGCCCTTAGGTAAATAAGCCTAGAAACCCCACATCCCACCCCTCCACTTAAAGCCCTGATGCCTGGCATACATCTGAGGCATTTTTATAGACCACAACCATTGTGTATCTAAGCGCTAGGAAAAACTCTGATTACAGCTGGATAAGAGTCAAGCACAAAACGGGCAAGACCTATTGTGCCCTGGTTTGAAGAACACATTATTTTCCATAAGCCTTTCAGTGAGCAACTTTGAAATATTGCAATGTACAGATTTTTTTTTTTTTTAAATTTTATTTATTGGTGTAAGATGATCTTTGCACTAGTCATCGCTCACAAAAAACGAAAAGCATATACAGTGTATTCGCCTACAACCGCATTGGGCCGGCTACATATTGTCAAAATCAAGACCATCAGCATTAGGTGTACACGGCCCATCAGCCGACATCCAGCGGACCGGCGGCGTGTTGTATATCAGTGCTGTACTCGCTTACTTATACATCAGTAATCTTACATTTTAAAATATTTGCTTAACCGAAACAAACAGAACAGTGTATTACCCAACTTATAGTTCTCCCCCTGTTACAGTCTCTCTGCATCACAGCATCCTCCCTCCTCAGTACCATTATTACAGAAATTGTTCACTTCGTGTTGCCACCTTCGGACGTTTATTTCATTCAGTTTCCGCCTCTGACGCAGACTCGCCATGTACTTGTAAATAGGCACGTAGGTACCCCCAATAGTCCTTGGGTCGAGAGCTGCCTGGCAACTCCTCCTCATATGTGGTAAGCGTGTCCCGACAATAGACCATATCCTCAATCCAGCGCTTCACATCCGGGGCCCTCCTGCTGTTCCATTGTAGAGACACCCTTCGCTTAGCCAATAATAGCGCAATAGCACAGAATTTGCGTTTCAATGCTCTGAGCTGTGGAACAATACCCAACAGACAGATTTTCGCGTCACACAGCATGGAAACCCCAAGCATATCGTTTAAAATTTGTATAACTTGTTCCCAATATCCCGCCACCTTACGACAGTGCCACGCTAGATGCATGAAGTCCGCATCCTCTTGTTTACACCTGCAACATTGTGAATCCTCCCTCAAGCCATATTTATATAGTCTCTGAGGCGTGTGGTACACCTGATGCAAATACTTGTAATGTATGATTTTCAAGTTCCCGTTTGATGTCAGCATACCCGTGAGCACGCAGGAGGAATCCCATTCTATATCTGTGAGGGGTTCTGCCAGCCCAGCGCTCCATTTGTCCCTAGCCTTGTGTGTGTTCGCCCCCACTGCCTCCTGTATATTCGCATATAGTTTGGATACTAGGTGAGATGCTGTGGGTGTAGTGAGGAGTAGTTGTAGGGGTGCAAGGGTAGGAGGCTCTTCCGGATGAGTCGGGAAGTGTTCCCGAAGTGCTCTTTGTAGCCTATAATAGTTGAAACTAAAAAGTGGAGACGCGTTTGTGATGTATTGTAGCTTGTCTAGTGTCAGGAATACACCATCATCGTACAGGTCCCCCATCGTGTCTATTCCTGCCCGTCTCAACAGATCCATGCCGACCTGCTCCTGCGTTACCGAAAGAGCCGGGTGATGCGCCAGTGGAAGTGTTGGTGCATATAGCGGTAGGCTGTTTGTTGCTTTACCTATCAGCCTCCATGCCTCTGAAGTAGCATTAACTGGATTAATGTCACGGTCATGTAGTCTAGTGCGTTTGTGCGTCAGTATACTGGCTAGTGGGATTGGGTCCGCGTCACCTGCCTCCACAGCCACATGCGTCAGAAAGGGCACCTCGTGGTACCAGTAATGTGCGTACTGCGCCTGAGCGCATAAGTAATATAAGTAGAAGTCTGGCACCTTGAAGCCCCCCCTAGCATATGGTAGCGTCATGGTGCGTAATTCCATCCTCGCTTGCTTCCCCGCCCACAGCAAATTAAGTACCAGCGTTTTGATATTACGGAATACAGCAGCCGGAGGTTTTATTGGGATATTATTAAATAGATACAGGAACTTCGGCAGAAGTACCATTTTTACTATTGCCGCTCTGTCTGCTAACGATAGAGGAAGTCTGTTCCATCTCTTAATTTTGTCTTCCAGGGATGATATGGTCCGCCCGTAATTTGTCCTTATCACCAATTCCGGGTCTCTGTGGAACCATATGCCCAGATATTTTGTGGGTTCCTCCTGCCATTCTAGTGGATAGTCTAATTTTGTTGGGCGAGTACTGTCTGTTAGGGATAGGACAAGAGATTTATCCCAGTTTATCTGCAACCCGGATTGTTGGCCAAATTTTATGTACTCTCTTAGGAGCGGATTGAGGTGCTGGTCGGGGTGTTTAACATAGAGCACCATGTCATCCGCGTATAGCGAGATATGTATGGGTCTGGAGGGCATTTGAATCGCCGAATAATGGTGATGCTGTCGGATTTTACAGGCCAGAGGCTCCAGCACCAACGCGAAGAGCATCGGCGAGAGTGGGCACCCTTGCGAGTGCCTCTGCATATTGGGATGGGTTCTGATATATACCTGTTCACTCTGATGCGTGCTGTTAAGCTTGAGTATAGCATCGCTATCCATCCCAGAAATATCAATGGAAATCCCATATGCACCAATACTGCTTGGATAAAGGGCCAGCCGATAGTGTCAAATGCTTTGGCTGCGTCTAGTAGCACTGCCACAGCCTTTGTCTCCGGCGCCAGATAATGAGCCAATGCGAACAGTGTGCGGGTGTTATGTGTGGTGGCCCTGTCGGGGATAAATCCAGATTGATCTGGCCTGATCAACAACGGCATAAGTGGTTTTAATCTGTCCGCCAGCAGGCTAGCTATGATTTTAGTGTCCACATTTAACAACGAAAGGGGGCGGTATGAATCACATTTGTCCACATCTTTATCAGGTTTCAACAACGTGATGAGCAATGCTTCCCTCATAGAGGCTGGTAGCGTCTGGGCCTCATGTGCCGCCCCATATAGCCGTACCAAATGTGGAGCGAGTAGGTCGGCGTACTTTTTATAGAATTCCGTTACGAAGCCGTCTGGCCCCGGTGCTTTGTTATTAGGTAATCGCCTAATGGTGTCTGTCACCTCTTCCACTGTAATAGGGCGTTCTAAGTATTTCCTGTGCCCGTCAGCCAGCCATGCCATCTCTACATCCTCCATATATTGCAATAATTCTGCCTGTGATGGTGATGGGCGTGCTTTATAAAGTGTGCCGTATGTGTTCATAAATTCTTTCAGTATCCCCTTGGTATCTGTAACCACCTCCCCGGTGTCCGTACAGATGGACGCTATAATTTGTGGTGCTTTCCCTGTCCATATCTTCGCGGCCAGTTCTCTTCCAGGCCTACCTCCTTCCCCATACCTTCTAGCTGTCGCTCGCTTAGTCACATATTGAAGTACGTCCGTTGCGAATTTATTATATTCCGTTAACAGCGCTTGAATTTCCCCCAATACTGTGGCCTCCCCCGTCTGTGTGTATGTCTGCTCCAGTGTTTGAATGGCCTTTTCTCGTGTGTGTAGTTGTTGTCGGATATCTTTGAGGATGCCTGAGGTTGTACTGATACAGACTCCCCGAATTGTAGCCTTAAAGGCCTCCCATAGTAAACCAGGGTCCTCAGTTGTCGGGCCGTTGAGATCAAAGTATTCTACTATTGCCTTATGGATGGTGTCAACATATATTGGGTCTTGCAGCGCAGCTGCGCTGAAACGCCAAGCGAAGGGTGGCGGGTCGTAATACGGGATAGTAATTTCCAACAGAACTGGACTGTGATCCGATAGTGTTCGTGGTAAGTGCTTGATATCCATAACCCATGACAGTACCTCTTGTGTGCCCAGCCAGTAGTCTAGCCTAGACCAACTGTTGTTCGCCGCATGTACGTGCGCCGCTATTGGCAACCCTGGGTTGCGTGTCCTCCACAAATCTACCATATGTAAGTCTTCCATGGCGTCCTGCAGCATCAATCTGGCATTCACGTGTTGTTCCAACGTGTGTGTTGCCCTATCCAGAGTGTCTCGTAATGTAACATTGAAATCACCTCCCCATATCACGTGAGTTGTCTGCATGTCATTGATGGTGTGCCATATCTTACTGAAAAACCCCGGGTCATCTACATTAGGACCGTACGTGTTCACCAATAGTATCTTCTGTCGTCTGACTGTGCCAGCTACAATCACGCTCCTCCCATCTGAATCTCTATGTATGTTTGTAATCTCAAAACCCGTTCCCTTTCTTATCAATATGCTCACCCCTCTTGAGTAAGAAGAGAAGCTCGAGTTGGTGACAGACTCAGCCCATTTAACACCCAGTGTGGATGTACTATCGCGTACCAAGTGCGTTTCCTGTAAAAAAACGATGTTAACTTGTAATCTGTCAAAGTAAGCAAACAATCGCCTGATCTTTTTCGGATTGCCTAACCCTCGCACATTCCAAGTTAGAAATTTCAGCGTGTTAATACCTGCCATGAGCGTGTACCTGGAGACCAATTATGTATAACTGGTATTGATACTGCTTTCTATAGAGTGTGTGTGGAGTGATACATCTCACATCGACCGAAAGTGACAGTGGTATACGTAGTACATAAACATCATTCGCACAATAAAGTACGACCAAGGAGTTCGCCATGCTTCTCAGACACAGAGATTGTAGTCGAATATAGTCTGAATTTCCCGCCCTCCCCCCACCCACTTTAGCACCCAAACTTTGCCAAAGCCATCCCTGAACAAACTTTAACTTTAACTTTAGTATCGAGCATATTGTGGGGTACACCCTCATGGGGGTGTCACCAGGTTCACACATCTCCATCCACATAGTGGATGTGGACGGTCGCATGCGTACGTTGCAGTATAAAGCTTGTGCTTGACTTTCTCCAACCCCTCAATCCCCCCAATAGAATCAGTAGCGGTGAAGTAGTATAATGTCAGACCACCATGGTCCCACTGTTCAGGCGCGCTAGTGCATCCGTTAGGCGGAGCCGTGTCACAGACAATGTCTCTCCTGCTAGTCTAACTGGTAGAACAACATGCCCCACCAGGTTGCCAGTTACAGGCCAGCGGCCCCACACCCCCACCGGCCGGCCCATACAGCTCACCTCAATGCCATCTTCATTATTGATACTCACATCCCGACTGTCTTCGCTGTGGCACAATTCCATCAAGGTCCTTACTCACAGTAAGTTTGTAAGTACCTTGCCAGTCCTTCATCCGCTACATTCGAGGTCGCCAAATCATGTTAGAGCGTCCGCAATCGGGTGCATTGCCTGCTAGCTGCGTCGCACATGTGGGTACCGTAGTTCAGTTCAGTCCGTCCCTTGTCAAATGTAGTCATTCCACATCACTCGTCGCTCCGTTCCGATCTTGCTGCTTTCGTCGTTTCATCTGTTGTCGAACATATTCCTGCGCCGCCTGTACCGTTGGAAGTATGACCGGTTTCCCGCCAGTGATGATTTTGAGTTTCGCCGGATATAGCATAGCATACTCCTGACCAAGTTCCCTCAGCTTCTTTTTGACTGGAGCGAATTCCTTCCGAGCCAGTTGCACTGCCACGGTGTGGTCTGGATAGAACTCCAGTGTGTTCCCCTGATGAGTAATTTTACCCAGTTCTCTGGCCAACCTCAGGATCGTGTCCCTATCTCGGTAATTAAGCATGCGGGCAATAATCATGTGCGGGGCAGCGCCAGGCTTCGGCACAGGCGCTAGTGATCGGTGAGCACGTTCAACCAAGAACACTGAGGACAGTTTCTCGGGGCCAAATATCTCTCTCACCAGTGCTTCGATATACGTCTCCATCTTCCCCGTGTTCGTGGATTCCGGTAAACCTGAAATCCGGACGTTATTGCGCCTGGACCTGGCTTCTTGGTCTTCCACTTTGGCGCGTAGGCTTTCTACTGTCTTTTCTAGGCCACCGCAGGACCTGGACATGGTTAGGTGGTCATCCTCCACTTGCGAGATTCGTTGTTCGGCTTCCGTTATGCACCCGTTGTGTTGTTCTATTTTCGCCGCCATGTTGTCCACCCTCTGCACCACGTTATCAAGTTTTCCGTTCATTTCCTGGAGGCTCTGCTGAATCGCTCGTAGTACTGACTCCATGCCCGCACTTTCCGCTTGCTCCTGGTCCCCTTCCACTTCGGGGTCAGTTGTGGTACTTTTGCCTTGCTTTCGTGCTTCAAATTGGAGCTTGGTTTGCTGCCGGTCTGGTTTCCCCATTTCGAGTTACTGCTTTGGCGTAGTTTGCCCTGTTGATTTGGGGCTGCCAGCTGTTGTCGCACTGGTCGCGGAGTTGGCGCGATGTGTCGTTGCTGCAGCCCCCCACCGAGCTGTGCGTGTAGTCATGAGCCGGCTACTGCATTCGCGGGTACAAGTGTGCCCGTGTCGAAATGGGGTCTTATACTGTCAGGAAGCGTTATCTCCCCGGGACCCTGTGGGGTGCCGCAATAGCGGTATTGTTCTGTTGGAAGGGCGGCTTCCCTCAGATCTGTGGTGCTGGCGTGAAGTTACGGGCAGATCTTATGCGCCTGTGCTGCATTCGCGGACACCATGCTCAGTGTGCTCACCGCGTCTACCGTGAACTCTGCAGTCTCCCTCTCACATCACGCTGGTACCTGGGCTCCAGAGCGTATTCTAGTGGTGCACTGCGCAGCACTGTTCGCATCAACGACAGGGAACCCCTCTCAGTCACCGACTCTCAGTGTTGCATTTAATCGCCAGGAAATCGTGCGGGTCACCACTGCGTCCGGCGCTCAGCTTCCTTGTGTGCCTCCGCTAGTCATTAGCGTTCCACATGCGCCGCCATCTTGCCGTTGCTAGAAGAGGGCAACCCAATACTCCCCAAGGAACTGGGTAATTAACATTCATAGAAAAATTGTACCTTGAGGTATTATTTCATATCATTCAATCTTTTTTCTTGTCATATATATGTACATTAGCTCCAACAAACATCAGAAAATGTGGTATTATCAAATATGAACTTTTATATCATATCCATATATTTATTTAGATTCTTTATATTCTTTATACATGAGGCAACATGAAAACACTACTACATTCAGTAAAATCCTAGTAGTGTGTTACACCGTTGGTATAATATGTACAAACCATATATACACATAGAATGCTACTGAAAATACAGTCAGCTCAGTCCATCAATCTCTTTTTTATAAATCCTGTTATTGGTGATTCATAACCCAAAACGGTGCCTGGGCGTCGACGTTTCGGTCTCTACTGTACAAGTCACACCAAGACCATCATCAGGACTACTGTTGCACAAACCATCTACAAAAAATAATATATATACAATATATACAGTCAGTCTCATAGTATCCACATTCCAATGTCCAATATATAATCGTCTGCTGACATTAAACCATCACCTCACCCAGTGTGACAGAATATATAGAAACCACTGTCTGGCTTAATACTCACTGAACATGTATATTCTCTCAGAAATATTCTCTGAAGAATTCAGATTCCACTGTGGTATTATCACTATAGTAAATTCAGTCCAACTCTCGCCCTAAAAACGGTGTAATGAAAACATCCAATCAATAGAACCACAAGCCACACTTATTCTACTTATATGTCTTCCACCTCGGCTCACTGTTTACCTTAAATTCAATCCTCAGAGCGTACTTCAAAAACGCGAGTCCACAATTCGACTCCGTGTGCCCAACAAGTGTTACCTAGAAGACACAAGCAAGGGGAAGCTACCGTCACATTCCCAGTTCGCTTACTCTAAGCTTCTCCTGTTAGCTTAAAGGTGGCTAGAAAACAGCGCTTGTACTCACTCCTGTGCACCATACACGACGGGACCCATCCTCGTCAGTTTCACTTCGCGTCTGGTTACAAACGCGCAGACTCGACTAACAAACTTTCTGTGAAGTGCGCGCATGCGCATATCTTCTCAAAACGCTGGAAACTGTGGTGGCCATTTTAAAGAGTGCAATTTTTCTAACTGATTCCTACCTTATTCTATCTATCTAGTGTTCCATCACCACACCAATAATAAAACTACAATTAATAAAAACATACAACAATGCTCTGCTATTTATATGTTCATAGGCAAGCGTTCCTCACCTAGAAGGACCACTCATAACCACTATGTACAGATCACTGATCTAGTTCACATCATATGTGTCAGCAATACAAATTAGACTCAAAGGGTTGCAAGACTGTGCCATTCCACAAATTGATTCAGCCCATGTTCCACTGTTCTACTCATCCATATCCATTTGTTCTCTTTTAATGTCAGCAGACGGTCCACATTGGTCCTTCTTTTTGAGCCCTTTACCACTTCCAGCACAAACCACTTCATGTCTTTTGGGCCATGTGACTTCTGAATGTAATGCTCTACTAGTGGTGCCGTCAGTACCTTACACCTAATTCGTGACTGGTGTTGTGATATTCTCTTCCTAATTTCCTGTGTGGTCTTCCCAATATACATTAGGCCACACGGGCATTCGATACAGTAAATGACGTTCTTAGTCATACAATTTGAATGATGTTGCAGCATTACTTGTTTACTATTAAGAGTACAGGATTTTATCCTGGCAGTAGTATCACATACAGCACATTGACCACAGGGGTAATGTCCCACAATGGGGGCCAGACCCCATTGGTTCTGAATAGTGTTCACACATGGTTCCCTGTATGTTTTGACCAAATGATCCCGTAAATTCCTGCCTCTTTTAAAAGCGAAACGGGGAAAGCTCAACTGTGGTTCCAATTTCTGTATTAGATGCCAGTTCTTGGATACAATTCTTTTGATTTGGCTAGACTCTGTCCCAAAGGTAGTGACACATGCTATTGTATTTTCAGCCTTCATTTCTGCTGTGTTCTCAGTCAATAGTGCTCCACGGTCATAATACCAAGCCCGCTTAAGGGCCCGTTTCACCATTCTGTGTGGATACTCTCTGGCGCCTAATTTCAATTGGAGGATTTTAGCTTCTCTGAAATAATCTTCTTTTCGTGTACAATTACGTTTAATTCTTAAAAATTGGCCAAAGGGGAGATTGTCCCTTAAATTCCTGGGGTGGTGGCTAGAGTATTTCAACAAAGTGTTGCGAGATGTAGGCTTCGTGTACAGATTGACAACTAGATTACCGTTGTCATTAATTAATTGTAAATCCAGGAAATTTATCCGCTCATTGCTATACTCAATCGTAAATTGTAAGTTGTTGTTTTGTTCATTGAGCCAAGCATGAAATGATAATAGGTGATCCTCAGAGCCTTCCCAAATCAAACACACATCGTCAATATATCTTAGGTATCGCTTGATATGAGTCTCGAAGGGATTGTTATTATGGATAATTTTATCCTCAAAATCTGCCACGTATAGATTCGCTATGTCCGGGGCAAAAATTGCCCCCATCGCCACACCTTTACGTTGGCCAAAGAAATCTTCCTTAAATAAAAAGTAATTGCGTTCAAGGGCTATTTTGGCACATTTAATGACAAATTCCACTGGAACTTGTGTGGGACGTGTCTGGGTATCTAGCACTTTCTCAAGTACTTTTAAAGCCTCATTTTGAGGGATATTAGAGTATAAACTCTCAATATCCATGGTAACTAGGATATTCTTGTCCGGATCAAATGGCATTCCTTCTAGGGCATTTATTACACTGATACTATCTTTGGTGTAAGATTTAGTCAGTGGCACAAAGGGTTTAATAAAATGGTCCACATACTCCGCCAGAGGTTGCAGAATCGACCCACACCCTGCCACAATGGGTCTTCCTGGGGGGTGTGTAGAGTTCTTATGGATTTTGGGGAGTGTGTAGAATGCCGGGATAGTGAACTCATTCTTGTTTAAATATTCAAATTCTTTCTGGCTTAGCCACATTCCCTCCAGGCCCTCTTTACTTGCAGCCAGTATTTCCTTCCTTATCATTTCTGTGGGATCTCCTCTTAGTTTGGTGTAGTGTAGGTCATTATTTAATTGGCGTAAAGCCTCCCTCTCATAGTCTGCCTTGTCCTGTACTATTATGCTGCCCCCTTTATCAGCGGGTTTTATATAGATGTCATCACGTTTAGACAATGCCTGTAGTGTCTCATGTTGTTCCCTACTAAAGTTATACTTTACAAACCTCCTCTTGTTATTGAATAGTTGATCCAACTCAACTAAAACTGTATTTTCAAATGTTAGTAGCTCTTTAGGCATTAAGTTGTTCGACGGGTAAAACTTTGAAGGACACCGTAGACCCGTCACATTATTGGATTCATTAATAGTCAAAGACTTGCTAAAGAAATGTTTCAAGCGTAATGTACGGAAAAACCTGTGTATTTCCATCTGTGTTGTAAAGTGGTCATTCCTATTGGTGGGCACATATGATAAACCATGGCTCAAGAGTTCCAATTCTTGTCTCGTGAGTGACTGATTTAGTGCCCCCAAAGGTGGCTGTAATTGCAGAAGAGAGAGGAGGAATAGACCAGTCAGCATGTGATGTATAATATGTCACAAAGTAAACAGCTTAACACCACACTGTGAAGTATTCAGTTGAGTGAGAGAAGGGCAAGGCAATACTTAGGAATGACAGGAGTTGGTTCAGATGATTAAAGCTTGGGCATCCCATCACGAACAATGACTTCTCCACGAGCCCACCCTTTCTCACTCAGCAAAGCATGGGATGTTAGTGACATTCGCTGAGCTCACCCCAGCCTGACTTGTGAGAGACATGGGCCTCGGAAAAGGGCACTGGGAGGCTTATGACTGATACCAACCAGGCAAAAGTTCATAGGTACAGCTGGACTGTTACACTTCTAAAACAAATCAGGAGCTATACGAAGGAAAGTCCTTCCAGATTTGTGCATAGATGCAGTTGTCCATCACCCAGTAAGAAGCTGCTAGACCCTCGTTTAGGAGTAAATAAAACCGTGATGGGTTGAATGCTTGAATTAATCACCGCCCATGGTACTTCCTTGGGCTGTATCCTATTCTAATGATTGTTGCTCACTATGCAATTACAGATTAGACCACCCATATGCAATTCAGCCTTGGTCTTGCTCCAGTAGAAACAGTCCAGCCCTAACTGCCAAGCCAAGTCCCATCTGAACCGGAACATCAACAAACCAAGACTGGTTAGATCCCGGTTATGGCTCTTCAGTTGTGCCCAGATTGGTTGCAGTGATACAGCAAGCTAGGTACCCTTGTGTGGCCATTCCGACTGCACATAGAGAATTGTGCAGAAGTAAACAAAAAGTGATGGGTGAACCGCTTGAATTAATGTTAGTCACTGGTAATTACTGAGGGCCACATCTCAGTCCATCATTTTTTTCAGACTGTGCCATGTTAGAGTAGACAAACCATAACCATAGCAGCTTTGGTAATGCTCCAATAGGAACAGTCCAGCCCGAACTCCCAAGCCTGATCCTCTCCAAACCAGTACACAAGCAATTCAAGATCCTCCTTCAGAGGATGGCTTACCTCTGACCACATTACATGAGAAATAATGACAAGGTATGCATACTCAGATAATATATTTTGATACGCTGCAAATTAGTTGACTGAGTACAAGCGACCACTGGATAAAACCTTGATCACTTGCTGCTCTCCCACCATGTATCGATCTTTGTTTTTCATATGGTGTACAAATGTCTTGGCCCACATCAGATCTCCTGACTAGCCAGTCAAGTCAAAAATGTTCTTCTAATACTTTGGCATTTGGTGTATTCAAAATTGCATGGCTACCCCATTAATGTATTAATCAATTAATGTAATCTTTAACCTTGATCTCTATGGGTGCTTTCAGTGCATTTCAAGTCTGTTTTGATAACTTTCGAATCCGAATTACCAGGTAGAATGACTGGACACTCAGATTGAGGTCTTCACTGTGCCAAACATGGGGCATAACGAGAAGAAAACGGCACAGTGCAGGGCCGCAAGCAATTTTGCTGTGACAAGCTGCATCAGTACAGGAATGCACTGTATTTACAACAATATAGCGTATTCCTGTACTCAGCCCTGCACCGGCGCAAAACAATCAGCCTAGCACACAGGCACCCTTGTACCATGGTGCAAGGGTGCATATGTTTCAGAGATGATTGTTGTTGTGCAGGAAGGGACATCTTCCTGCACAAAAACAATCATCATTGGTGTTTTGCTCCTTCTATGTGTGCCGCAGAATGCAGCATACATAGAAAGCAAGAAGAAATGAAAGTATTACTCCTTTTTGTGCCACTCTTACACCTTCTCTGGGGAGGGAGGTGTAAGTTGTTGGAGCTGCCTCAGATTTACAGATCCTTGTAAATCTGGAGCAATGTCAAAAAGCAATGGGTGTTGCATGGGAACACCCACAGCAGAACCCATTGCACGCCCCTGTGCCGTGGAAAACTGCATCGAGGAGGACCATATTTATAAGGCGGAGTTAAGCCACAAAGTGGCTTAGCGCAGCTTTGTAAATATGGAGCAGGGCACAGAGCCACTGGAGAATCTCAAAAGTGACGTTCCAGTGGCGCAATGCCAGTGTAAATATGCACCTAAATATGACCCGTTTAGTCTGCACATCCCTTGCAAACATACTCCCTCATTTAATTGTCCCTGAGGGGAGTAATCCGGCAGGCCTTAAACTTCCATTTTGTAAATAATAACTATTGTTATAAATATGACATATCTTTATGCACAGCATGTTGATCCCACATGGGTAACTGATGCTAAATGTATCACAAAAATACCTGGTCATGCCAGGTGGATGCAGGCAGTATATGTGAAGTACTTCTACAGGTTGATGGGTGACTCAAGTGTAGGGGTACTGCGAGGGCCCCCCTACTAATTCCTTGCAGGGACCCCAAAGTTTTTGTACGCCACTGAGGCAAAGACCATCCAAATGATATGTAGAGAAGATTCAGCATACCCCGGAAAAATTAAAAATTAAAAATGAAAAAAATGTCATTTACGACCAAAAAAAGACATCATAAGTGCTAATGCAGTCAACGTACCTAGTCTCATATTATAGACAGACATGTCCCACCGTACTCCTCTTCATCTTCTCCATACATCCCCCTCTATCCTAGTTAATGCCCAGGCTCACGTTGCGGAGCGTAAGATGGCGGAGCTGAATCCGTAGTTACGGTGGCTGGCAGGAGTTTAACCGGACACTGCCTGAATTGCTGATCATGACAGGCACTTCGTAGAAGAGGCGGCTGGGACGGAGTGGCGGTTGACCGAGGACTCGCCGGCGAGCAATCCAGTAATTACACACTGTCATGTCCAGTCTACTCATTAGAGAGGTGAGAGCGGCTGGGACTCTTGGGTGCCCAGTGAGAACCTATGCCCGGGGCTCCTGAGCTGAGGGGGAGGCTTGAGTCATGTTGCCAGACACAGTTGCATGACTGCCGGACTTGTTCGGGGCTGCTGTGCTGGGGAACTGCGGAGGCGCTAAGGCCATGGGTGCTTCTGGGGCTACACCGCGTCCCCATCACCCCTGCTGCAGAACTCCAGTGAGGAGAGAGTGAAGAGAGAATTGCATACATTGCTGCACGCAGACCAAGAAACACACAGCACATGGCCTTGCAGCAACCAATGAGCGGCAGCGCGATGCACCAGAGACACTGAACATGACCCAGCAGCTAGTACCACAGACAGGAGCCCTCTGCACATTGCAAGCCCGAGCCTCCCGCAGGAGGCACCTGGAAGCCTGAGGGGTCTCATAGGACAGCAACAAGGCGATGGGGAACACTCAGTTGTCATTGCCTGACTCCAACATGCCGAACTCGGAGTTCCGAGGACGTACCATCCCACCTCAGCCATGGATGCGAGCCTGAACTTTATGGGGCATCTAGCAAGGAATCCTCCGCAGAACAATATGGGAGGTCAGTGGACAATGCGCCCCTATCTGAACAACATAATCATGCGAGGAGTGCCTGACCCTAAAATGGCTGCCACGAGTGGGCCTTCCACACTAGCACTCTTTCTTCCCATGTTGGCGAGCGATCCGGCATTTGTTCTCCGGGGCTACAGGGACCTCTCTAAGAGTGACCACAGCAACTCTTCCACCTCTCCTCACATGGAGCGAGCTGGAGGATGAGGAGGGCAGCGTCTCCTAGTAACACCTGGATGGTTGCCTTCTATTAATCTATGACGCTGCCTCATGGGTGGCAACAGAAACTATTTGTATCTACCGCAAAACCCGACAACCCTTGGTCGTTGCCCAGTGCAGCTATCCTGTGTAGCTATAGAGGAGTCTGGTTCACCTCCTTGACCCCCTTGACCGTCACCTACCAAGCTGGACATCAGACATTTGTTCTCATGGTTCTACATGGCTTCATCTGTCTTTTTCTTTGACTGCTTTGAATGCTTGCTCAGAAACTGTTTGGCCTTGTTGCGGAGCCTGAGTACCCTTGGCCATTGCCCTGTAGAGGTGTCCCACGCAGCTATAGAGGAGTCTGGCTATGTTTCACCCCCTCGGCCGTCACCTACCCAGCCGGACATCGAACATTGTTTCTCACTGTTCTTCACAGTTTTATCTGTCTGGCTCTTAACTGCTTTCAATGCTTTACTCCCCCTGAATTACTTTCCCCCCTCCAGTGTTCCTGACACTATCTGCATTCCTATCCCATGTTTTTCTTTTCCCTCCTTCCCTCCTTGCCCCATATGACCGAGTCTTGGTTTAGGCTAAGGGCTAATAACTGCAACTGTAACTGTAACTGATGTAACGTTCGGAACCTGTAACCTGCAGATCCTCATGTGAAGTGCTCTGATATCTCCGGGTCTAGACTGCACTATATAAAACTTTTCAAATAAATAAATTCGACATACATCGTAATTAAAAAGAGACCAAATTGAGACAACTAATGAACTTTTGAGCTCAACAGAATGTCTATAAAGTTCAATACATTTATCATGTAAGGAAAATAATGGTAGTCATCAGAATTTATGTATAACTTTCATAGTCAAACACAGTCAATAGCACATATAGGGTCAGGTACCTCCAAAGACATAATAAATCTTGATATATTGACTCAGGGGACTATAGTTAATAGAAATACCTCTAAAAGTGTAACTATTTCTTATGAAGCCCCAAATGATGAGTCTATTCAAAATGGGACACCAATTAAGATGTGTTACTTTTTTTAATATCAGCACTAAAACTGATTGCACAACATTTCTCTGCTGTGGTTTTAAATTGATAAATGAAAACCAGAATTGTTTCTTTCTGGTTCACCAGCTTTATGCAAACACTTGTTTTTTCGTGGGAGCAATAGATTACATTTCTTTAAGTTAAAATCCTGCATCACTAATTATATGAAGAAATGTTATGCTTCTGCAGCAGCCAGGGCTTTAAGTGGGCCGGGCCTGAGCTCTTAAAAGAAGGTGCTGAGACAGGTCCCTATCGGGCTTTCCATTTCTGCCCTCACCCTCAGGTTGGAAAAGAAAATCTTAACTCTGCAGCAGTACTGATGCAGCGGGTTTACCACCGTGGGTCACTCACAAATTACCATACTCACCTGGGCCCATAAACATTCAAACATAAGCCAGTAATTTACAGTTGCGATCAATTTCGATATACCTGTGTGATGATTTTACCTTTACAATTTCTTACCAACCCTATCACCTTAAGTCTTGATTTCATCTGGTCAATAGATCAGGTAGTTATTAGAATAGGTAACAATGACATTAAACCTTTTCTTCAAATGACCACAGCCACGAGAGAGTTTTAAAAGTTTTATCTAATCAATAATTTTGTGAGTAATACACGTCCTACACCGATTTCTCGAGGAAATAATCAATATTAGGACAAAATAAGTCTTGGTTAAAATCTCATGAAGACAGTACCTGGAACGGGTGGAAACAGAGAGCAATACAAGGACATACTTCACAGAATTATATTTACCTAGAATGGTGTGAGGACCAACCCCTGGCCAAAAAGCTGAATAGGGACCCCTGGATAGTCAGGAGCCAAAAGATCAGGACAGTTTTAGGACAGGATAGGTGGCCTCTTCTAGATGCAATGCCAGCTCACACCCCTCTCTGCTACTACTCTGTTTGATTCTTCCCCTTCCTCTGATGTGCCTCCTCGAATTATGTTCTGCGCTCCCCTTCTAGATGATCAGATTCTTCTCTGGCAGTATCTCTGTCTCTTCTCTCCCTCTCTTGTGTCTTCTATCAGAGTGCTCGGACAGCGTCTCTGACATCTGTGGCATCCGCCGTCATCTGTGTCGGTGATGGGTCTGTGACATCTAACTGACTAAGTCTACCTTAGTTATACTATTTTATGTGATTGTACTACCCCCCAATATTTCAATATCGTGAAAACCCCTACTTCTGATTGGGCAAGGAGATAGGGAGAGGTCATCACACCATACTAATGTAATGCTTTTCCTTTAGTTCATTGTTCAATATTCCCGCTCCTTAATATTACTTTCCCAAGCTTTATTCCCACCCGCATTTCACATTGATCAATACATTGTTTACGAAATATAGTTTTCTTCCTTCCCCTAATCGGGTCGAGAGATGAGGTTCGCAAGCGCTTCTTGCTAGAGCGACCTTGGCTGGGTTTCAACTGACTCATTATGGATCCGGACGGGTTTGGGTGCGCTTGCGCACAAGTCAGGTGGGGTAGGGATTTCAGTCACCCTCCAGGACCAAGTACGAACTATTAACAAAGTCAAAGAAAGACATGTTAGAATACAAAAATAAATGAATGCACTGTATAACACTTATTTCTACTGTAATCCCATTAATTGATTTAATCTTTCGCATTAGAAATTTAATAAAACGTGCAAGCTTTAGTTTAAGCATAGCATGTGCATTAACATGTGAGTTTCAAGCGGCCATTTTAATAGCTATAGGGCAGCTGCAAAGTTTCCCACCAAAAGTAAAGGACGTCATACTACGTAGATGCAGTAGACGCATGCGCAGAAAATTCCCGTGTTTTTCAGCAGCCATTTTAAGTCACTCCAGTTAATGATTAGCAATACACATAGGCAAGCTTCCCCTAGATTGTGTAAAAAGAATGTAATGCATTATTAGTATTTACAAACATGTTGATTACAGTATTACACGTTATTTGAGAGGATTGCATCCGAGCAAGTCTCTTTCATACGAAACCTCGCTCCATCAGTACCACTGCTCAAAGACTTTGATGTAACTTCACAGAGACTCGTTTTAGTTCTTACACAGCCTCGTCACTTCATAATTGAAGCATTTGCAGTAATATATACAAGTCGTTGCTTATTTTTTATATGCAACTAACAACCATTGACAAAGCCAATGGCCCTGGCTCGTTTTGGGTGCAATGTTACTTATTGTATTATATATCTGGGTGGAATGACAGAAGCAGAACAATTCCAGTGGGGCAGCACACTATGCTCAGCACAGATTTTTACCTTACGTGATTTTAAGTGATGCCCTAAATTACATCGGCCAAGCCCCTTTAAGAGACCCCCCACAGTTATTTCATCCCACTTAAAGCCCTGGCTGCAGCCATCAAGCAGCGACTGAAATCCTCTGCAAGATTCTCTGAGAAGGTATTATGTAAGAGAAGCCAAGAAGGCCCCCATCCTGCTCTATCCTAGGAACTTTGCAAAGCCAAGATTGAGGCATGTGAGTCTCGAGCTCTGCATCCTATTTTTTCCCTATGAAAAAGGAAAAGGTTTACTACCACTTCGAGATGTTGGTTCATCGTGTTCCTCACTTGTGGCTCTAGCAGTTGGTTTTCATCCTGAACTTGTGCCAGTTTTTTCCTTTTTTCATCTTTGTCCAATCTTTGTCTTTGGCTATTTGCATCTCTCCATCCTACGCTAACAACGTTCCGCCTCCAGAGACCTTGGGTCCACGCTCCTTCTAAACCAGACCACTATCTGAACCCCTTGTAGGCGGTTCTTACTGACAAGCCTCCCAGCCATCTCTGGAGTCTTTGCTGTCTGTCTTTAGGAATTTTAGTGCCCCGCTGGGTGTTTTACTCCTTGGTGCTCCTTCCAGAAGACACTAACTGGAAGGCACTTCTTGTGTCAGCTGCACTGTGGCTACTGGAAGGGCACCCCTTCCCTCTGGCAGATTAAGACCAGACCAACCAGGCTCAGAAGCAACCCCAGATACACTTTCAAACACTGAGTCTATGACAAGAGAAGGCTTTTGACCTGATGAGATAGAAATTGTATTTAGAGTACTTTCGGTAATGGACTTTCCCTCGCATCTCAGTAGGTCAATCGCTCACTTATATCTAGGGGCACACACATGTGATGTACTGAATGGCAAAATTACCAAATGTACCTTTATTACTAAGGGAAATAGGCAAGGATGCTCTTTGTCACAGATTTGTTTATCAAGCCTCTGGCAGTTGCTGTTGTTAAAGATGACCAGTTTAGGCTCACCTTGCCTTGAGCCGTCAAGCTAAAATTATATGAAATGATGTGGTTTTTAGATCAAAACACCTTTGCTATGGGAAACGTATTTAACTTAATTGCTTCTTCCACTGCAGTAGACGGTTATAGGATTAATACTTTCAATAAGAAGGTTCTACTTTTCAACACACTCTCATAGTCACGGCCCCTTCTTAGTCAGACCTACATTAAAGAACGAATGAGATATCAAGGCCCCTGAGAACCATGACGACCTATATAAAGTAAATTACAACCCATTTACAAAGAAAATTAGGTCTTTGTTAAAAACATGGAATTATCTTAACCTATCTATAATAGGCAGAACTTCTATCATTAAAATGAATATACTTCCCTTGGTGATTTTTTCACAACTCTTCTCAGGATTTCGTTTTCATTTTCCTTTTAGAAAGTTGAGGCAATGATTAGAATTTTTTGTATTGCACCATAAATTGGTTTAGCATTAAGCAACAACAATTATTATGCTTTCATAGTAAATGCTGAAACCGAATTAAAGATAATCTGTAGGGAATTATCCCCTCCCCCCTAGCCCATGTAGCTACAAAAGTGAGAAGTTATTTGTTTAGGTATAAACGGAAGTTGGTGTATTAATGATAAAATGATCTCCTGGGAATATGCAACACAAAAAATAGGTTTACAAAGAAGGGTATGTATTTTTCTATCAGCAGCCATAATTTATTGGTTAAAAATCCATCACAGAAGACTGAAAATTTGAGACCAATGGTAGCGCATCTGTTTAAAATCAGTGGTATTCAGAGGGAAGCATTGGGCACAATATCCGCAAAAGCAGAAAAGGGCTTTCAGCACCATGTAATATAAGCAAAATGTCAGAAGAAAGAAGGACTATTGATTATCCACACATTTTGAAAGAAGTATATGGCCATAATATAGACGTTCTGCACCATACCAATTTTTAAGAATCCACATATATGCCCAAAGACTGGTCTATTGTGCTCTAATATATTTACAGAAATGTAATAAAAATATAACGGCTCACGGACATAGATTTTAGGAATTAGGGATCTGGCATCATATGGTCTGGAGCTTTCAGTTTCATACGCAGGACACTTCAGGACCCTACTGTTTGAATTACTCCTCCAAGGAGCCTCCACCACTGACAGGAGAGCCAGGACTGGATCTCCCTGTTTTTTGGGTTCCTGACCCTCTGGCATTATAGCCGGATGTCGACTCCCACATTACGGGACGCATGCGGGTGGGCCCGTCGGAGCCTGGGCTGGGCCATCCCTCTTTGCCTGACCCCCAGTTTATGGTACTGACCCGGCACCCCTGCCCCTGTGCTGCCTTCTGTCCCTGTCTCTACGCTGCCGCCCATTTCCCCTGCGTTGCCTGCTGCCCCTATGCTGCCCCTGCCTCTGCCCCTGTGCTGCCTCTACCCCCTGCTCCTGGCCATGTGCTACCTCTCTGCCTGCCCCTGTGCTGCCTGCTGTCCCTGTCCCTGCATTGCGTCTGCCCCTGCACTGCCACTCACCCCTGCATTTATGAGCCTGCTGTCCCTGCACCACTGCTGCCTCTGCCCCTGCAGTGCCGCTCCCCCTGCATTGCCACTCCCCCTGGACCTGCCTCCTGGTCCCCCTACCACTGCACTGCTGGAAGCCCTTGTCGCCAAGCTGAGTCCAGGTCTTTGCCCTGCACCCAGGTCCACTAGGACCACCCATCAGGGCCACTAATGAAGACCACCACATGGCCACACAGTAGATGAAGGCTGCTAACATGTTGACAATGCAACAAATGTTGCACAACACCGAGCACCAGGACTAATGGCCCTCCTGCCACCCGACGGTACACCCCGCCAACAAAATTCTGGACCTGGACCCCGACGCCAAAACAGCAGCTGCATCTCTTCCTCCCCACGATGCACAACAGGACCCTTCACCTGATAGAGCTGCTACTTCTCCTTCGACACAACCTACGAAAGAGCCCACTCCACTCCTATCTACTAGACCAAGAACACCCCACAACTGTTCTATTGTATCTTGCTCAATGCCTGCTCCCTCTGCAAATACACCACGGAAATCTGGGACAACATCAATACCCTCTCCAAGGACCTTGCCTTCATCACCGAAATGTGACTCAAACCCTCCTCGAACCCGACATCACCACTGCCATTCCTGAAGGCTGCAAGATGATACACCCAGACTGCACCAACAAACAAGGCAGATGTATCGGCATCATCTTCACGGAAACCTTCAGATGCCTCAATGATGACCCCACACCTCTCATGGAGCACCTCTACATCCTACTTCAAACTGATACGAAGACCTCAAAAAGATCCACCCTCTCCTACAAACCCCCGGGACCATGAGCAACATTCTGCAACGCCATCTCCAACCTCATCACCCTCCTAGCAATAGACACTCACCACTACTCGGTGACCTCAACTTCCACATTGATGACCCCAATGACGCCAACTCCATCACCCTTCTGGAAAACCTGAACAACATCAGCCTCACCCAACTGGTCATTGATTCTATGCACAAAGCCAGACACACACTCAACCCCATTTTCACCTTCAGCAACAGAATCAAATTAAGCCACACAGGCCAGGCCATTCAGAACTTTACTGCTTGTATCACTGACAGCACAGGCAGAGTTGCCCCATTGAAACCTGCGAAATTTAACAAGACCTCCAAATAAGCCAGCTGGAACACCACTGGACCACCAAACACAACTGCCACCAACTGGAGAAACAATGACATGCCACTAAGAACCCCGTCGACAGAGCAGCTCACAAAAGAGCCCTCAGAACTATCAGCAGCACACCAAGGAAGCCAATAAAGCAGCAATCGCCACCTGCATCGACTTCGCAGCCAAACACACAAAGGTACTCTGCAAAAATAGTCAAAGAACTCTCAAACCTGACAGCCACAGAGAACACAATCCACCCTTTCCAAGAACTCTGTCACACCCTCTGAGACTAATTCTACAGCAAGATCACCTACATCTACAACAATTTCAACCCCCAATCCGCCACCCTCAAAGCTCAACAACCTCTACCAACCAGCAAACAACAGCCAAACCTTTATGACCTGTTGTCTGCTCACCACCCTGACCACCTCAGCCATCATATCTTCCACCCACTGACCCCTGCCCCCACCACCTCTACAACATCGCAACAAACCCAATCAACATGCAACTCATCAGCATCCTCAGCACCTTCATCTCCGCAGAAGTCTTCTTGAACAGTTTGTTTTTGCTAATTTGCACCGATCTTGAACTGTAGACTTTTAAAATGCAACTTTTAACATGGGCAGATATATTGTGTTGCTGTTTTATTCATGTCAGCCGTTTTAAATTATTGATATGCAAATAGATTCAGGTGTATCCTCCCCCAGATTATGTATCACAATGTCCTGGTCCGTCACAGCTTGAGAGTGCCGATTGTACGGAGGGTCGTGACTTCGTCCCTTGTGTTGTGTGGCGTTTAGAGCTCTAAGTGAATTTTCCCGATTCATGACCTTATGTAGGTACAATTCACATTGCCCTTATATAGGTTTAGAAATCAATCCCTTATTTAGACATAACCCATGCAGAGCAAATACGGGCATGGCTACTTCCACCCGTACCAAACGTCAAAACGATTTCTTGGAAGCAGTTAGGGAACTTCCCCTTGCCTGAATATTGATTTGTCCAAGAACTCATGTACTTTGCAAAGAACAACTATTCCCTAGGGCTTCTTTCCTGATGTTATTATGCCAGACTTTACGTCAATCTATGGCATTCCTAAACACCTTCAAGGTATAAATATACCTTCACTTGCTATGACAAACTACGGTGGTTCGGAGCAGTTCGACTATCTACTTGCCCGACGCAGCTCGCTACAGCAATTGCCGAAGGAAGCTGACCCTCCAGCTGACTAACTGATCAAGAGGCTGCCCTTCTCTTGACGGGAATCCAGCTCCAGTGTTTCCAAGCTCCCCTTGCGGGTGTTGGAAATCGAGTCCTGAGACAGAGATACCAGACCTCCTTCATTCTAAAACCAAGGTATGGAGCTGATTAGAACTTAGAGTAACCTTTGGTAGATTCTTGGCAAAAACTAAACCTATGCTACAAGATACTTACTTCTTCCCTCATACTAGACTTAGGTTAGGTACATTGGGGTAGGCGTATTTAGAAGCACCAGTTGAGTATTTTAGTCAATATTATTTATGTATGTATTTTTATATGGCTTAGAAACCATACAATGCTTTTACAGTATTATTTTATAATACTATTCTCACTGTACGCATTACACTTTACAGTCTGCTTAACGATTGTGGCAGTTCACTTCTCTTGCATGAGAAAGAAGACTGTTCAATAAACCTTTTTATTGAAAACGCCCGTCTCTCTATTTCTCTGCAAACTCTGTTGAAACGAAGCATGCACGATTGACTGAGTGAAATACTTATCTTTTGTTTCCGCGACTCTAGAGATATATTTCTTATTCTTGGAAAACAAAGTTGTCATGTTTATGTGGTTGTCAGAAACTAATCCCTTCTTGTGAATTCGAGAAAGTTTCTAGTGACCTCTGAGCTAGCTGGCACTCACTATTAAGTTTAGTATATTCGATAGAGACCTAGTCGACCTCAGTCCTACGTCTAATCTATAGGATATATTATTCCAATGCGCAGAGCCTATAGGGAACATAGGAACTACACTACACTTGAACCTTCTCCCTTCTGGGTCCCGCATCTTGATTTAAGGAGCATGGGTGCACGGAAGCGCATCCGGCGCGCCGGTGGCGCACCAAAGGCAAGCCCGTCTGCGCCCGTCATCTGCCAGACCGCTGCCAGCGCCAGCCACTCTGCTCGGATGTCAAGTGGTGGGGTAACCTGTTGGTCAAGAGATGCCTAGCTGTCATACAGAGGTAATCCATGCCCAAAGGCTGTGACTACATTAACGTAGTCCCAGACAAGCCACCAGGTCCCTGCCCTGCCTGTACTTGGGATCCCGAGGCACCTTCGGGACTGGTGGTTAAAAATGTAGATGTAGGAGACATCCAAGGACAAGGTGGCATTGTAAATTGCAGATCCTTGCCTAAGCATGCTGCAGACATTTGGCTCCTGCTAGCAAACAATGAGTGGGATGACATGTTTTTAACAGAAACATGGCTGAACTCAGATTCAGTTGCAACAGTAGCCATGGCTGTGCCCAATGGTTTCAAAATGTATTATGCTAATAGAGAAAGTGGGAAAGTAGGACTCCTGAGTCTTAGCAGCCTCTGGCCCTCTCAAACTGGAGGGGATTGAAGGGCTTAACTTTTGTTTGAAAATTGATCCATCAACCTCCTTCTCTGACATTCTTATCTATAGGCCACCTGATTGTGATTCTAACACAACCCATGAGTTATGCAATTACATTATCCAGAAATCCTTAATATATGCAAATTTCATCACACTAGGGGACTTTAATTTACATGTTAATGATGCTACCTGCACACAAGGCAGCTCAACTAGTGCTGTCCCTGGGGGGGACTAATCTTTCGCAACATGTTATATCCCCAACACATAAGGCAGGCCACGCTTTGAATCTCGTTTTCTCCAACCTGATCTCTGTCAGCACTGCGGCCCCTATCAAACTGGTCTGGTCGGACCATTACTTGATTCCACTTTGGTTTTTGGATCAGTAGAATGGGTCAGAGCAAGGGTAACCAAACTTATATTAAACGAAGCTGGAAAAACCTAACAGCGGCGTTGTTGGACCCTATCTTACAGGCCAGCCAACCCACACTTTCATCCGACCCTAACATCGATCCCATGGCTTTAAACCAGTAGATTGCAACAGCTGTCGAATCCGCTGCTCCAGCCAAGGTGGCCAGCTCTTCAAGGCTCTCCCTCTCTGCCCCTTGGTTCACGGAGGCACTTAGGTCTCCTAAGAGCAGTTGTAAATGACTGGAACGGCAGTGGAGGTCAAGCTACTGTGAGTACGCCAAGATCATCTATAGAAATGCTCTGAAAGAACTCCACAGCCTGATTAGGGTAGCCAGAAGAGAGTACCTGTCTGATTGCATTTATAAGGCTGACAACTCTACTAAGGAGGTGTTCAAAGTGGTCAACTCCTTCCTCAGACCCAGAGCTGTGGAGACCACTGTGCAACCTTCACTCTCCCTGTGCGAAAGAATCTCCATCTTCTTCGACAATAAAATTCAGGCAGTGTACAAATCTTTCTCAGTCCCGTCAGAGATGGAGAAATGTGACAAGAAGGTAGCTCGAGTTACAGAACCGTCTTTTACGGTGTTTTCCAACATCTCCCAACAGGATGCACTTGCAGAAATTGTGAGATGCAAGTCGGGGGCACCTGATGATCCTTGCCCCCCCCCAAAACTTTGCAAGGTGTTGGCTCACTCCCAGTCGCACACTCTGATGCACATCTGAAACTCCTCCCTGAAGTTCGGCAGTTTTCCAGATAGCTGGAAACGTGCTACTCTCCTCCCGCTGAGAAAAAAATCCGAATGAGGATCCTGGGGATTTGACCAGTTATAGGCCCATCTCTTTGCTGCCACCACAGGCAAAGATGTTTGAAAAATTGGTGCTTAGGCAATTGTTCAGCTTTATTGAGAAGGAGGGCATCTTGCACGATACCCAATCTGGTTTCAGGTCAGTATTTAGTACAGAGACTGCCCTCCTGGAGGTGGCTGAGCTAGTTAGACAGGTGGCAGACTCTGGGGCATCCACGATGTTGGTGCTCCTGGATCTGTCGGCGGCATTTGATAGCGTCGACCACACCTTGCTGTCTGAGAGACTGCAGGAAATAGGAATTGGAGTCACGGCTCTGGCTTGGTTGACATTCTACCTGCATAAGCGCACACAGAAGGTTGCACTCCAACCATTTCTTTCTAAGCCAAAATAGCTCTGGTGTGGAGTCCCCCAGGGGTCAGCACTAAGCCCTCTCCTATTTAATTTGTACCTGGCTCGCCTGTTCACCTTGATAGCCAACTGGGGGTAATAGCGATCTCCTACGCGGATGATACCCAGTTGGTCTTCACTTTTAAAGAGCCGACCAAGGTCGCCTTTGAGAGCTCAAAGGGGTGCCTGAAAGATATTGAGTTGTGGATGAACAACAACAAGCTCAAGCTCA
The DNA here is from genome assembly GCF_964261635.1 of Lissotriton helveticus. Taxonomy (NCBI): domain Eukaryota; kingdom Metazoa; phylum Chordata; class Amphibia; order Caudata; family Salamandridae; genus Lissotriton; species Lissotriton helveticus. The sequence continues at coordinate 996,360,104 of NC_136072.1, forward strand.
ATGCAGTAAATACAGAGGTGCTATTCTTCAGGAAAGAGCCACCCCCAGCACCGGATCTCTGGTGGCCTATTGAAATGGGTCCCCCACCTTCACAGGCAGGCTGTATAAAAAATCTGGGTGTGAGGTGGGAGGCGGACCTGTTATTCTCAGCTCAGATGCGTCAGGTGACAGCTACCTGTTTCTGTCAACTGAGAAATCTGAAGAAATGTCTGCATCTATTGCCAGAGGAGTGCCGGAAAAGCACAGTACATGCCTTAGTGACATCCAGGCTGGACTATGCAAATAGCCTCTACCTGGGTCAGCCAGAGTACCTGATTAACAGGCACATGCATCAATATTGCTTTTTGCGATTCCTTAATTGCGAAAAATAAGGAATCGCAATTAAGGAATTGCAAAAGGCAATGCATCAAGAAATCGCTAAATAAATTGCGATTTCTTAATATTCCTTAATTGTGACTCGCAAATTGCGACTCGCAATTAAGGAACACCTTCCCATTCATTCCTATGGGCCTAGAGGCCCATAGGAATGAATGGGAAGACATTCTCAATTAGCAATTAGCGAATCGCAAATTGAGAATGCGATTTCAAGGGTGCAGGGGTGTCCAAAGGACACCCTGTTGCACCCTTGAAATCAATCTGTGCACATATGTTGTGCACACACATGCCCTAAGGGCATGTGTGTGCACAACATGAAACTTTGAAAAATGCACAAAAGTGCATTTTCAAAAGTTTTCGCAAATTACCATGAGGTTCAACCTCATGGTAATTTGCTCCCCCTAATTGTGAAATCGCAATTTTTTTAAAGTTTCATGCATTGCATTTAAGGAATCGCAAAATGCGATTCCTTAAATGCAATCGCAATTTGAGAATTCGCAAATATTTGCGAATTCTCAAATTGCAAGGTCCTTCACCCTTCATGCATTCCATACGCAGATTTTGCGATCGCAAACGGACGATTTTTGCGATTCGCACCGTTTGCGATCGCAAAATCCTTTGATGCATGTGCCTGTTAGTGCCTGCAGGTGGTGCAAAATGCGGCTACGAGACTAATAAGACAAGTGCCTTTCCAGCCTGTCTCTCTACAACTAAAAGCGCTTCATTGACTCCCAGTGGAAAAAATAATTAAATTTAAGGCATTGACGTTGGCATTCCGAGCCATGCATGGCAACTACCCCAGCTACCTAAAACACAGACTACGTGGATATAAACAGTCTAGACCCTGAGGTCCAATTCACAAAATTTACTGTGCATTCCCTGTTTTAATAAGGCTCAAATGGGGGACAGATCTTTTACGCTCGGTGCAGCAAATCTGTGGAACTTCCTGCCGAGTAACTTCCGCACCATAGAAACAGAGACTCTCTTTAGGAAAATGATAAAAACCTGGCTCTTTAGGGCAGACTGAGGGCCTGAGAGCTGGATCTTCTGAGCTGTCCAGGGTTGCACTGCTGACCGCTTAGCGCCGGGACACCTCTGTTTGAGGTAGCTGTCGCACTTTACAAGTGTCTGTATTATTATTATTAACAGTTAGAAACACACAAACGCCAAACCCCTCCTAGAGAAAGCCTCCACCAACCCCAGCTATCTCAAAAATTATTATCCGATCTCCCTACTCCCCTACCCTGCCAAAGTACTTGGGAAAGCCGCCAACAATGTCATCAGTGATGTCATTTGAGATGTCTTCAGTGATGTAATCAGCTATGTCATTGACAATGTCATGAGTGATGTAATATGTGAGGTCATAAGCAGTGCCTTGCAGAGTCACAAGTTATAGTTAACTCAGATAACTATAACTATAACTATAACGGCTGAATTTCTCTGGTTTTGTACGAGTGAAATGTCAGCCTAACTATAACATCCCTGTAACCTTTGTTTTTTGTGTGAATTTCTATACAATGAGAAAAAGAATTCACCATTGTAAGATGACGCGGTATTAGCACTGTCCTTCCATTGAATGCCGAAATGCGTTTGATGTAAAACACAAATAAATCTTAAATGGATTTAACTCTCCTGCGAGTTCTGATCATTTGCTTGTAGCACAGAGATAAATGCGAGTCTGCCCTTGCGTGACGGAGCACCCGCTAGCGAGTGCAGCGGCACTTAGCAGGGAATGGAGGAAAGCTATATATACACACACACACACACACACACACATATATATATGTATATATGTATATATATATATATATACATATATATATATATATATATATATATATATATATATATATATATATATATATATATATATATATATATTCGCGCTTCCTTTCGACCCCAAACAAACGGAGCACTCTCCTGAGCGGGTGCAGTTGCGGTTCTGGTCCAAACCGCCATATATCACGCTCACACCTTCAACTTCTCTCCAAAGGAAACAGAACTCTCGGGGATGCTATTTCAAAATTGCTTTATTTCGGGCAAAACAAACGCGTTTCGGCAAGACGCCTTCTTCGGTGTTCAAAGAGCATGAAAAATAATACATTTATATACGTTTCTTTGGGAGTAGAAATAGAAAAGAGACTCTAGCGTTAAGAGTAATCTCAGCGCCATCTTAGAACGATGAAAAACGTACATGTCACTATACACCTTTGTACATATTTACATAAATACTTTTCACAATTGTTCCTTCATTGTGTTTACATTTGTATATACTCCCAAAGAAACGTATTTAAATGTATTATTTTTCATGCTCTTTGAACACTGAAGAAGGCGTCTTGCCGAAACGCGTTTGTTTTGCCCGAAATAAAGCAATTTTGAAATAGCATCCCCGAGAGTGCAGTTTCCTTTGGAGAGAAGTTGAAGGTGTGAGCGCGATATATATATATATATATATATATATATATATATATATATATTCACTGAAAAAAACATAGGTTTCACACCAGTTATAGTTAGGAATTAGCATTTAAAAAACCTATTAAATTCACTGAAAAACCATAGGTTTGACACCAGTTATAGTTAGCTGGAAATTTTACTGATATAAAACCATGGAAATTCCCACGTTATAGTTAGTTGGACTCACAATAACTTGCACGCCTGCAATGCACTGCTGATGACGTCACATATTACATCACTCATGACATGGTCAGTGACATCACTCATGACATCACTGATGACACCATCCAGTGAATGTGTGTCTTTCTGAAAAATAAATATGTTTTATATATGTATATGTAAAGGTCGATGGAAGAATAAATGTTTAAATAAGTGTCTTAATGGATGTTTTAAAAAAAAAAATTTATTGGTTAACTGGCTTATTAAGTGTATCTTCGTGAATACATATATTAGCGAGTATTGTTTAAATATTTAAATGTTTGTATCAGTGTTTCACTTTGTGTATAAGTGGCTGCATGGGTTGGTGAGTAGCTACATGTGTGTGTATATGGGTTATTAGATGTTTTTTTAGTATCAGTATGAGTGTCTGAATGGTTTGGTGGGGGTGTTACTTAGCACATAGATGCATCAATGACTGACTCACTGTTTGTATGTGTTTTGAAGACAGCATATGTGCAGGACTGTATGGGTGGATGAGTGTGTATATGTGTGTGTTAGTGAGTGAATGACTGTCTCACTAGTGTCTTTATCAGTAACTACATATGTTTTAATCTAGTATATGTGAGTATTGATGTATATAAGTGAGTATATGTGAGAGTGAGAGATTGAAAGAGTTCTTGTTTAAATAAGTATGTGTTTCTATAAGTGATTGTTTAAGAGAGTAAGTATGTGTAAGTTTCCTTAGAAGTAAGGTGGTAGTGTGTGTATAGCTGTATATGCAAATAAATGGATGTTCAATAGTTTATTTGCATGTGTTATTATGTGTGTGAGTAACTTTTGGATGACTGTCGGTGTGTAACAGGATGTATAGGTGTTTCACTACATATGATGAGTGAATATATGTATGAGTGACTATATAGAACTGTTGGTGAATGAGTGGATGGGCCCTGGGCGTAGTGGGCGTAGTGGGGCTCCGCGGAGCTACGCGGAGTGGGCGAGAAGCTACGCCCACTCCCGCACTCCGCGTAGCCCCACTACGCACCTCCCTCCCGCTCTCCTCTACATACATTATTTAAGCAAAATACCCTTAATAAAACAATTTTAAAGCACTTACCGTGTCCGGGGCTCGTCCGGGGCTCCCTCTTGGAATCGCGTCGTCATGGATACCAATGCGCATGCGCGGGCGTCCGCGCATGCGCATTGGTATCTATGAAGGAACGCTATTCCAAGAGGGAGCCCCGGACGAGCCCCGGACACGGTAAGTGCTTTAAAATTGTTTTATTAAGGGTAGTTTGCTTAAATAATGTATGTAGGGGAGGGCGGGAGGGAGGCGGGTGGCGGCCGACTCGGCTACGCACACGGAGTTGGCGTAGTGTTGCCGGCTACGCTGTCTACGCAAAATGCGTAGGAGGCAACACTACGCCTACTCCGTGGGCGTAGCCGATTCAGACGCCCAGGCTTAATATAGATGGTGGTATTACTGAATTGGTTGTTGTAACTGGTATGGGTATCTCTATTTTTTTGAAAATTTTAGTTTCTATTTTTGAATATGTGTTTCAAGGGTTACATTACACTGAAAGGAGGTCTGTCACTCTGTCACAAGGATGGTGTCATCAGTGATGTCATGAGTGAAGTCACTGACCATGTCATGAGTGATGTAATATGTGACGTCATCAGCAGTGCATTGCCGGCGCGCAAGTTATAGTGAGTCCAACTAACTATAACGTGGGAATTTCAATGGTTTTATGTCAGTAAAATTTCCAGCTAACTATAACTGGTGTCAAACCTATGGTTTATTCAATTAATTTAATATGTTTTTTAAATGCTAATTCCTAACTATAACTGGTGTGAAACCTATGTTTTTTTCAGTGAATTTCAAAGTTTTTTTAATGCTAATTCCTAACTATATAAGACCTGAAAGCCCACCAGGAATCTCCAGTATGCGCCAGGGGACTGCATTGCAGAGAGGTGTAATGAAGCCATGCCCCTTTTTACACCTCTCTGCAACGCAGCCCCCGTGCATGTTTGTAAAGGGGGAACAAATTCACCTTGCATACTGGGGGCCCCTGGGGGCCAACTAGCCCACCTGGAACCTCCAGTATGCGCCAGGGGGCTGCATTGCAGAGGTGTAATGAGGCTATGCCCCTTGTTACACCTCTCTGCAAAGCAGCCCCCTGCCGCGTTTGCAGAGGGGGAACTAATTCCCCTTGCATACTGGGGGTCCCTGGGGGCCTACTAGCCCACCAGGAGCCTCCAGTATGCGCCAGGGGGCTGCATTGCAGAGAGGTATAATGAGGCCACACCCTTTTTTACACCTCTCTGCAACGCAGCCCCCGTGCATGTTTGAAGATGGGGAACTAATTCCCCTTGTATACTAGGGGTCCCTGGGGGCCAACTAGCCCACCTGGAACCTCCAGTATGCGCCAGGGGGCTGCATTGCACAGAGGTGTAATGAGGCTAAGCCCCTTTTTACACCTCTCTGCAACGCAGGCCACTGGCGCGTTTGCAGAAGGGGGACTAATTCCCCTTGCATACTGGGGGTCCCTGGGTCATATCTGCCCAAACACCGATATTCAGAACAATTGAAAATGACTTTTCTTGAGAAACATTTGGATTTGGATTATCATGTCCTATACTTTGGAATTTTTGAAAGACTGACCTTGAGGATGCTATAAATTACTCAAGTCTGCCCGAATTGTGTGGGTAAAATTGATACCTAGTCACTTTGAATAAGAATGTACTTACGTCTCGTCTAACATTTGGAAGAAATATCTAGTTATATGACAACAGGATACCGACATAACTTGAAGGAAATAAGAACGCCCTGAAGAAGTTCTGTTGTACAGAACGAAACGTTTCGGCTGGCTGTGGTACATAAACTTAAGGAAAATAAAAGCATTTGAAGCATACACCAAGATTCAGCGCTTCAATAAGGACTCTAAGTGATATGATTTGATTGGACTTATTGTGCAAGTGGTGCTGTGCCAAACTTTGGAATATTCTCCACTACTCTCTACTACTTACTCTCTCCTACTCTGCTACTCTCAAATACTCACTCCCTACTACTCATTCTCTACTACTCTACTACTCTCTACTACTCTCTCTCTACTACTCACTCCCTACTACTCACTATCTACTACTCTCTACTACTCACTCTCTACTACTCTCTCTCTACTACTCACTCTTTACTACTCACTCTCTACTACTCTCTACTACTCACTCTCTACTTTTCACTCTCTACACTCTCGCGCACAGACGCAGCGATCCAGGCTGTGCAGATCACTCGCTACCTTCTACCTTTCATTATTGAGCTGATTAATAGCTTTTAAAGCGGTTTTCCGCATTTAGCGCTGTGTGTTTTTTTAACATTACTGTGACTTTTAAATGTGTTTCTGTGATTAGTGAGAGTTCTCACCTGCTTCCTCACGCTCTAGACCCCGGTCCGCCCCGGCTGAGTGCCGTTTGCGCGGAGGGTCGCCTTGCAGAGCGCCATTCACCCGCCTCCTTTCCCCACTTCCGCCCTGCCTCATACAGCGGAGGTTAGCGGTTTAGTGGTTGTTGACCGTCATGCATAAATTTCTGAGTGTTGCGGGGCACAATTGACAGACGCAGCGATCCAGGCTGTGCAGATCACTCGCTACCTTCTACCTTTCATTATTGAGCTGATTAATAGCTTTTAAAGCGGTTTTCCGCATTTAGCGCTGTGTGTTTTTTTAACATTACTGTGACTTTTAAATGTGTTTCTGTGATTAGTGAGAGTTCTCACCTGCTTCCTCACGCTCTAGACCCCGGTCCGCCCCGGCTGAGTGCCGTTTGCGCGGAGGGTCGCCTTGCAGAGCGCCATTCACCCGCCTCCTTTCCCCACTTCCGCCCTGCCTCATACAGCGGAGGTTAGCGGTTTAGTGGTTGTTGACCGTCATGCATAAATTTCTGAGTGTTGCGGGGCACAATTGACAGACGCAGCGATCCAGGCTGTGCAGATCACTCGCTACCTTCTACCTTTCATTATTGAGCTGATTAATAGCTTTTAAAGCGGTTTTCCGCATTTAGCGCTGTGTGTTTTTTTAACATTACTGTGACTTTTAAATGTGTTTCTGTGATTAGTGAGAGTTCTCACCTGCTTCCTCACGCTCTAGACCCCGGTCCGCCCCGGCTGAGTGCCGTTTGCGCGGAGGGTCGCCTTGCAGAGCGCCATTCACCCGCCTCCTTTCCCCACTTCCGCCCTGCCTCATACAGCGGAGGTTAGCGGTTTAGTGGTTGTTGACCGTCATGCATAAATTTCTGAGTGTTGCGGGGCACAATTCACAGACGCAGCGATCCAGGCTGTGCAGATCACTCGCTACCTTCTACCTTTCATTATTGAGCTGATTAATAGCTTTTAAAGCGGTTTTCCGCATTTAGCGCTGTGTGTTTTTTTAACATTACTGTGACTTTTAAATGTGTTTCTGTGATTAGTGAGAGTTCTCACCTGCTTCCTCACGCTCTAGACCCCGGTCCGCCCCGGCTGAGTGCCGTTTGCGCGGAGGGTCGCCTTGCAGAGCGCCATTCACCCGCCTCCTTTCTCCACTTCCGCCCTGCCTCATACAGCGGAGGTTAGCGGTTTAGTGGTTAAACGCCCCCACCACATAATATGGTGGCTTGGCGGAAGCGCAGCGGACGAGCGCAGCGGGAGCGCCGACTTCGCGCCAAAGTCAAGCCAAAGTCCTGCCTGTCTGCGCCCGTCCGCGGCCGGATGCGGCCTACGGCCCCTCACCCTGCCCTAACGCTTCGCTATTCGTCAGCGGACCTATGCTCTTTACAACATCTAGTTCCTCTGCCCGCTGAGGCTATTAGGAGGTCCCAGGAGTGTGGGATTTCTGCTTTTCCTTGCACGGTGAGCCCTCCCTCGTCTGGACCTCTCCCTTCCCCCGTCCCTGTTGTTTCCCCTTCTCCTTCACCTGCTGCTGTTACCCTTAAAATCCTCTACCTCAACACGCGCTCCATGGTTAAACACCAACTTGAGATCTACCGCCTATTAGACGATACCAATGTAGATATCCTCTTTTTGTCGGAGACTTGGCTGACAGAAGATTCTGTACCCGATATCCTAGCCGCACTTCCCAACGGCTACTATATCCTACACGTCAACCGTCCTGGAGGGCAAGTTGGCGGGGGAGTAGCAGCCATTATTCGCAAAGAATATGCTTTTTCGATCTTAGACTGCACCCCCATCCCCAACTCCCAAACCCTTGTCATCCAGCTTCGTTCAATCACTACCTCCCTTATCTGTGTTCTTATGTACAGACCCCCTACCCACATGCCTTCCTTTGCTCCCCTAGTCGGGGAACTCCTTTCCCAGCTTCTGATAAATCACTCTAGAATTCTCTTCTTGGGCGATTTCAATTATTGGCCCTCCGACCCTCAAGAAAGCAGGCTGTCTGAACTGTTCACTGAAACCCTTACTAGCTTGAACTGTCAGCAACTGATTGCCACTCCCACCCACTGTAAGGGTCATATACTGGACCAGGTCTGGGTGGCCAATCTAGACTTTTCGCCTCCACTGATCACCCCTTGTACCTGGTCAGATCATCACCTCATTTCCCTCTCTGTCGACCTTCCCAGTTTTCACCGCCCGTCGCGCCATGCTGGCATCATGGCCCGCAATTGGAAAAACGCCGATATGACAACTTTTCATTCTCTCCTGGCAGTCTCAATTCCTCCAGCTCTTGAATCTGTGTCTCACCAAGCCTCCACTCTTGAGCTTTGGCTGAAGGCAGCTGCCGACGTTGTAGCTCCCCTAAAGACTATCAAAATCTCACGCCCCCATGACGCCCAGCGATGGTTTACCGACCAGCTGAAACTTGATAAGCTAGCCCTCCGCCAGGCTGAACGTCGCTGGCGCCAGAAGTACGACCCTGCACTTAAGATTGAATTTTCCAACCTACTAAATAAATATAAATCTTCCATTTTAGAGGCTAAGACTTCCTACTTTTCACGCAGAATTCTGGAGTCGGCTTCAAAAGCCAAGGACATCTTCTTAATTGTCAATGAGCTCTCCCTCCCTGATCGTATCACCCTCCCTCCCGCTCCCACCCAGGCTTTGTGCGATGAGCTCAATGCTTTTTTTCAGGATAAGATTTCCACTATTAAAAACAACATCTCTCCACCTCCCCCTTCTAAATCATTTCCCCTCCCTTCTGAAAATGCCCTTAAATTTCACACTTTTCCTCCCATTTCCATTACTGAATTTCATAGCATTCTCCATAAAGTTAGTTCTGGTTCTCCTAGGGACTGTTGTCCCCCACTAATCTTCAAGGAAATCTTTAGGCTCTGCCCTGACCCCGCCCTGGCCCTTCTCAACTCCTCCTTAACATCTGGAGTTGTCCCAGATACTTTCAAGCAGGCCATAGTGCTACCTATTTTGAAAAAGCCCAGCGCAGACCCCCTTGTGATGAGTAATTACAGACCCATCTCTCTCCTCCCTTTCCTGGGAAAGATCATGGAGACATATGTAACCAAGTGTCTGAGTTCCTTCATGGAAACTTCCTCTTTCCTTGACCCTCATCAGGCTGGTTTTCGCCCTCTTCATTCTACAGAGATGGTGATTGCGGCAGTAATGGACACATTGAGAACCGGCGCCGACAATAATACTCCTCAAGCCCTTGTACTGTTAGATCTGTCGGCGGCTTTTGACACGGTCGATCATACCATCTTGATCGACCGTGTCAGCAACGCCGGCATTCGCGGCGTTGCCCTGGACTGGGTTCGTTCCTTCTTGCAAGGCCGCTCCCAGGCAGTCCACCTCTCCACTTTCTCTGCCCCTTTTATCCCCCTCACTTGTGGTGTTCCCCAGGGCTCAGCTCTTTCCCCCCTCCTCTTCAACTTATATATGCAACCACTCATGGCATCCCTTCGTCACTCCCCAGCTACTATATATAATTATGCAGACGACTTGCAACTGATTTTTCCTTTGGATACCTCTCCCTCTTCCCGTCTTAATTTCCAAACTACAATGCTACTTATCTCCGATTGGATGGCTCATAGCCAGCTCAAGCTGAATCCGGCTAAAACGGAACTTGTCCTGGTGGGCGGCCCGTCCAACCCTTGGGATGACAACTTTTGGCCCTCTTCTCTTGGCTCTCCCCCTCGCCCGGTCAATACCGTGAAAAGTCTAGGAGTGATCATCTCTGAGGATCTATCTATGAAACATCAGATCTCAGCAGTAACATCTTCCTGCTTTTTCCAGCTGCGCAGGATCCGCAAGATCTGTAGATTCCTCACCAGAGAGGCACTCATTTTAGCTATATTGGCTTTGGTCATCTCCAGGGTTGACTTCGCTAACATCTTGTATGTGGGGATCCCGGCCTACCAGCTTCAAAAACTTCAGCTAATTCAGAACCAGGCTGCCCGCCTGGTGTTTCACCAACCCAAACACGAGCATGTTTCCCCCCTCCTGAGGAGCCTTCACTGGCTCCCGGTGGCTAAACGGTGTTTCTTCAAACTCGGTTGTACCTTATTCAAGTCCCTTCACAATCTCGCTCCTGAGTTCATCTCCTCTAAACTCAGGCCCTACCTCCCATCTCGCAATCTTCGATCCTCTGCTGACAATCTTCTATGCATTCCATTGAACCGCCGCAAAAAACACGGCGGCCTTCGTTTCTCTTTTTTAGGTCCCACTTTCTGGAATTCCCTCCCTTCTTCCTTTCGCCATTGTCCCACCTACGAACTGTTCCGGAAAACCCTGAAAACTCACCTCTTCAAGTTGGCCCTTGAGTAATTCTCCCTGCCCCGGCTCGTCAGGTCTGTTTGAGCGCCAAGAAACCGTCTCGGTGTACGTGCGCGGTATAAATTGTTTAACATAACATAACATAACATACTACTCTCTACTACTCACTCTCTACTACTCTCTCTCTACTACTCACTCTCTACTACTCACTCTACTACTCACTCTCTACTACTCTCTACTACTCACTCTCTACTACTCTTTCTCTACTAGTCTCTACTACTCACTCTACTACTCACTCTCTACTACTCTCTACTATTCTCTCTCTCACTCTCTCCTACTAATCTACTACTCACTCTCTACTACTCACTCTCTACTACTCTCTACTACTCACTCTTTACTACTCTCTACTGCTCTCTACTACTCACTCTACTACTTACTCTCTACTACTCTCTACTACTCACTCTCTACTACTCACTCTCTACTACTCTCTACTACTCACTCTACTATTAACTCTACTACTCTCCACTACTCTACTGGTACATAAACTTAAGGAAAATAAAAGCATTTGAATATACACCAAGATTCAGCGCTTCAATAAGGACTCTAAGTGATATGATTTGATTGGACTTATTGTGCAAGTGGTGCTGTGCCAAACTTTGGAATATTCTCCACTACTCTCTACTACTTACTCTCTCCTACTCTGCTACTCTCAAATACTCACTCTCTACTACTCATTCTCTACTACTCTACTACTCTCTACTCCTCTCTCTCTACTACTCACTCCCTACTACTCACTATCTACTACTCTCTACTACTCACTCTCTACTACTTTCTCTCTACTACTCACTCTTTACTACTCACTCTCTACTACTCTCTACTACTCACTCTCTACTTCTCACTCTCTACTACTCTCTACTACTCACTCTCTACTACTCTCTCTCTACTACTCACTCTCTACTACTCACTCTACTACTCACTCTCTACTACTCTCTACTACTCACTCTCTACTACTCTTTCTCTACTAGTCTCTACTACTCACTCTACTACTCACTCTCTACTACTCTCTACTATTCTCTCTATCACTCTCCCCTACTAATCTACTACTCACTCTCTACTACTCACTCTCTACTACTCTCTACTACTCACTCTTTACTACTCTCTACTGCTCTCTACTACTCACTCTACTACTTACTCTCTACTACTCTCTACTACTCACTCTCTACTACTCTCTACTACTCACTCTACTATTAACTCTACTACTCTCCACTACTCACTCTCTGCTACTCTCTCTACTGCTCTCTACTACTCTCTACTACTCACTCTCTACTCTCTATTACTCACTCTCTACTCTCTACATCTCTCTACTTCTCTCTACTAGTCTCTACCTCTCTACCGCTACCTCTCTACCTCTACCTCTCTACCTCTACACCTCTACCTCTCTACCTCTCTCTACACGCACACATATACACATATATATATGCATATATATGCATATGCATTTATATATATGTATGTGTATGTATATACATACATATATAAACATATATAATCTGTATATCTATATAAATACAAATATAAATGCATGCATACATATACATATATGCATACAGATGCATGTTATTTACATGAAAGTTTAAAAAACACTAATAAAAGCAAAGCTAAAAAGCCACCTCATTGCAAACAGAATGGCTTTAACTTAAACGAGGGCGAGATCTATTGCATTTTCATTGCTTGTTTACTTGGGTTCCATCAAGAAGGCATTCAGATGTGTCACACATTTGCCATAAATTCTGAATGTTAGCACTCTAGTTGCTCAATAGATCACTGTAGTAAAGCTACTGCTCACCAGGGAAGTCTGCTGCTGGTATTCGAAGTGCATGTTTCAGTCTGCATGTCAGAAATTCTTTAATGAAATTGAAGAGGATTTGAGAAGTCACTCAAAATGTGCCCTCATTTTTTTTCTGCAGCACTAATCATACTTTCTATGGCAAAATATACCCCCTCATTTTGTTCCTTTTTAAATTAAATGTTTTAAGAGTTACCACTTTATTCCAATCAAGATGGCTTCAGGTGTGCCATACCTTTGTAATAGGTAGGACTGTTAGCGCTCTAGTTGTTCTTTAGAACACTCTGGGACATTCTGTCATTGGGCTATACTTGGGCTACATCTGGGTGATATTTGGGCTACATTTGGGCTCTTTTGTCTCTGGTGGCCATCTTGGGAGACTGCATGTCAGAATTTTTTAATGAAATAGAAGAGGATTTGAGAAGTCACTCAAAATGTGCCCTAATTTTTCTTTTTGCAGCACTAATAATACTTTCTATGGCATAATATACCCCCTCATTTTGTTCCTTTTTAAATTAAATGTTTTAAGAGTTACCACTTTATTCCCATCACGATGGCTTCAGGTGTGCTATACCTTTGTAATAAGTAGGACTGTTAGCGCTCTAGTTGTTCCTTAGAACACTCTAGGAGGCTGCAGTAGAACACAAAGGAATCAACTGACAGTCTCTGTCCTTGTTGGATGTACATGTTTACTGAGAATGTCAGGCTTCATTCTCACATGACTGAGAAAGATAATGTGAATTTACAGAAAATATGCTTTCAGTTTAGCTTATAGATCCCCTTCCAAACCACTGTGGGAAAATCATGAGATATTAGTTTTCTTTCAAACATGATTCATGATATCACAGCAGAAGGCTTTTTCACATGGTAAAATCACCTTAGAACACACCACAATTCCTAAAATGAGTATGGTACCATCAACAAATGATTTATAATGTAACTAAAGTCCTAAAACCATCTATTAACTACAATGCTTTTTAATGAGGTGCTATCATGTATATTGGTCCCAAGATGGCTGCCAACACTTCTTGGAAGAAGTGCTGACAGCCAATCAGATCAGATGTGTGGTTAGGCTCCGCCCAGATATATATATTTTTTTGAACCTAAATCAAAATCCACTGGAGCACATATCTTGAGACATAGCAAAGGCACATCGGGCTACCAGTCCCTACAATTTTGCCAAGTTTTGTGGAAATCCATTCAGCCGTTCGGGCTAAAAGTGAGTCCAACCGCCCTATGGAAATTAACATGGGGAAAACATGTTTTGGGACCCCCGTTTTATCTCGGCCCCCGCTTGACGAATCCCCCCCAAACTTTCAGGGAAGGAGCAGAGCGGAGCGGGCCATCTCCATTGAGAATTTTGCGAAGATTCGTCCACCGGCGCCAAAGGTATTCCCAAGAGAATGTTGCGGATTTCCTATGGAAATCAATCCTAACTATAACTGCCTACTGGCGACCGCCAGTAGGTAATAAATATATATATATACATATATATATATACTAGCAGCCGTCCTGACGTTGTCCGGGATATAAAAAGTATGTGTGGAATGTTTGTAATGGCAAAGTTTAATTTATTTTAATATTTCACAGTATACAAAATTTTGGGTTTCATTGCCGGTCCTAGAGAGTGCTACATATATCTGTCCTTGAGTGAAGCAGTCTTCTCGTAAGTCTATGCCTATGACTTTGTTTACCATTGTAAAGTTTAACTTTTAATACAGTAGGATAAATTGAATCTTTATTTTTACAAATTATGCTGCATGAATGTGCGTTTCTGTGGGCCTGTTTGAGCGCCTGTGCATTGTCTGTATTTTTTGCTCCCTTAGTGTGTTAGTAAGTTTGTTTTTTGGAACGTTTTCCTGGTGTGAGTCAGCGTTTTAGATGGCTGGTTTCAGTTGCTGCGCGTTGCCTGTATTTTTATACCCTTGGTTGTGTGTTGTTTTTTATTTTAAGGTATTTGCTGGCATTTGCGTGCGTTTTTTTGAACGGTGGTTTGAGTGCCTGTGCGTTGTTGTTCTATTTATCTTTTTATTTGTTTGTTCCGGTGAGTGTGTGAATGTGCATTTGTGAGGGCTTTTTTCGTTGCCTGTGCCTTCTCGTTGTATTAGCGAGGGCTTCTTTGAGTCTGTGCGCATTGGCCAATCCAATTTGAATAAAACGTGATGCCCGCAGCCTCCCTACTATCCTACTTAAGGATCTTAATGACAGTAATAAAAGTGCAGACACGCCAACCTACTCAAGGTTACTATTTTGTTTCACTTCACAGGACTACGTTGACCAGAAGTCCCGGTGTTGCCAAACTCCACCCACTCAGGGAGGACGACGCCAGCTGCTCAAACTAAGACGTGTTTGACTAGCGTGAAGCGAACTTGGTGTTGAACTGCGCAGAGTCCATGAGGAAGGGGCGTTTGTGGCCCCGAAACGCGTCAGACCCAATTTTAACTCAAGGGAATCTGTGAACATTGCAGAGGAGCCAAATTACAGACCGGAGGGTCGGATGAAGCGGTGAGCCCTCCCGAAGCGCTTGCGCATTTGCTCTACTATTTTCAGGCAGCCAGCCTTGGTCGCGGAAGGAGCTCCACTCTGATGGCGGAACTTGTATCCTGTCCTAAGAGACTGAGGCGATAACACACACACTCGCCTATCAGCGCAACATCCAATTTGAATAAAACGTGATGCCCGCAGCCTCCCTACTATCCTACTTAAGGATCTTAATGACAGTAATAAAAGTGCAGACACGCCAACCTACTCAAGGTTACTATTTTGTTTCACTTCACAGGACTACGTTGACCAGAAGTCCCGGTGTTGCCAAACTCCACCCACTCAGGGAGGACGACGCCAGCTGCTCAAACTAAGACGTGTTTGACTAGCGTGAAGCGAACTTGGTGTTGAACTGCGCACAGTCCATGAGGAAGGGGCGTTTGTGGCCCCGAAACGCGTCGGACCCAATTTTAACTCAAGGGAATCTGTGAACATTGCAGAGGAGCCCAATTACAGAACGGAGGGTCGGATGAAGCAGTGAGCCCTCCCAAAGCGCTTGCGCATTTGCTCTACTATTTTCAGGCGGCCAGCCTTGGTCGTGGAAGGAGCTCCACTCTGATGGCGGAACTTGTATCCTGTCCTAAGAGACTGAGGCGATAACACACACACTCGCCTATCAGCGCAACATCCAATTTGAATAAAACGTGATGCCCGCAGCCTCCCTACTATCCTACTTAAGGATCTTAATGACAGTAATAAAAGTGCAGACACGCCAACCTATTTAAGGTTACTATTTTGTTTCACTTCACAGGACTACGTTGACCAGAAGTCCCGGTGTTGCCAAACTCCACCCACTCAGGGAGGACGACGCCAGCTGCTCAAACTAAGACGTGTTTGACTAGCGTGAAGCGTACTTGGTGTTGAACTGCGCACAGTCCATGAGGAAGGGGCGTTTGTGGCCCCGAAACGCGTCGGACCCAATTTTAACTCAAGGGAATCTGTGAACATTGCAGAGGAGCCAAATTACAGACCGAAGGGTCGGATGAAGCGGTGAGCCCTCCCGAAGCGCTTGCGCATTTGCTCTACTATTTTCAGGCGGCCAGCCTTGGTCGCGGAAGGAGCTCCACTCTGATGGCGGAACTTGTATCCTGTCCTAAGAGACTGAGGCGATAACACACACACTCGCCTATCAGCGCAACATCCAATTTGAATAAAACGTGATCCCCGCAGCCTCCCTACTATCCTACTTAAGGATCTTAATGACAGTAATAAAAGTGCAGACACGCCAACCTACTCAAGGTTACTATTTTGTTTCACTTCACAGGACTACGTTGACCAGAAGTCCCGGTGTTGCCAAACTCCACCCACTCAGGGAGGACAATGCCAGCTGCTCAAACTAAGACGTGTTTGACTAGCGTGAAGCGAACTTGGTGTTGAACTGCGCACAGTCCATGAGGAAGGGGCGTTTGTGGTCCCGAAACGCGTTGGACCCAATTTTAACTCAAGGGAATCTGTGAACATTGCAGAGGAGCCCAATTACAGACCGGAGGGTCGGATGAAGCGGTGAGCCCTCCCGAAGCGCTTGCGCATTTGCTCTACTATTTTCAGGCGGCCAGCCTTGGTCGTGGAAGGAGCTCCACTCTGATGGCAGAACTTGTATCCTGTCCTAAGAGACTGAGGCGATAACACACACACTCGCCTATCAGCGCAACATCCAATTTGAATAAAACGTGATGCCCGCAGCCTCCCTACTATCCTACTTAAGGATCTTAATGACAGTAATAAAAGTGCAGACACGCCAACCTACTCAAGGTTACTATTTTGTTTCACTTCACAGGACTACGTTGACCAGAAGTCCCGGTGTTGCCAAACTCCACCCACTCAGGGAGGACGACGCCAGCTGCTCAAACTAAGACATGTTTGACTAGCGTGAAGCGAACTTGGTGTTGAACTGCAGACAGTCCATGAGGAAGGGGCGTTTGTGGCCCCGAAACGCGTCGGACCCAATTTTAACTCAAGGGAATCTGTGAACATTGCAGAGGAGCCAAATTACAGACCGGAGGGTCGGATGAAGCGGTGAGCCCTCCCGAAGCGCTTGCGCATTTGCTCTACTATTTTCAGGCGGCCAGCCTTGGTCGCGGAAGGAGCTCCACTCTGATGGCGGAACTTGTATCCTGTCCTAAGAGACTGAGGCGATAACACACACACTCGCATATCAGCGCAACATCCAATTTGAATAAAACGTGATGCCCGCAGCCTCCCTACTATCCTACTTAAGGATCTTAATGACAGTAATAAAAGTGCAGACACGCCAACCTACTCAAGGTTACTATTTTGTTTCACTTCACAGGACTACGTTGACCAGAAGTCCCGGTGTTGCCAAACTCCACCCACTCAGGGAGGACGACGCCAGCTGCTCAAACTAAGACGTGTTTGACTAGCGTGAAGCGAACTTGGTGTTGAACTGCGCACAGTCCATGAGGAAAGGGCGTTTGTGGCCCCGAAACGCGTCGGACCCAATTTTAACTCAAGGGAATCTGTGAACATTGCAGAGGAGCCAAATTACAGGCCGGAGGGTCGGATGAAGCGGTGAGCCCTCCCGAATCACTTGCGCATTTGCTCTACTATATATATATATATATATATTCACTGAAAAAACCATAGGTTATAGACCATATATAGTTAGGAATTAGCATTTAAAAAACCTTATTTTACTCACACAAAACCATTGAAATTCCATATATAGTTAGTTGCACTAACTATATATCGCGCACCCGCAATCCACTGCTGATGATGTCACATATTACATCATTCATGACATGGTCAGTGACATCACTGATGACATCACTGATGACATCACTGATGACATCTCAAATGACATCACTGATGACATCACTGATGACATCTCAAATGACATCACTGATGACAACATCCAGTGATTATGTGTTTCTGTAAAGTTTAAATATGTTTTACATATTGAAGAATGAGTGGATGTATAAGTGTCTGAATGAAGGTTTTAGTAGGTGCGTGATTGACTGTATGAGTGAGTGATTAAATGCGTCTTACTAAATGCACGGGTTAGTGACTAAACTGTCTGAAAGTGTGCATCAGCATGTCTGTTGTTGTGCAAGCTGCTGCATGTGTTGATCAGTAGCTATATAAGTAGCTATATGGGTTATTGATTGGTTGCACAAGTATTTGTATGGGAGACTGAGTGTGTGTATGGCTGGCTGGGAGGTGTGTGACTCTGTGCAGATCAATGTGTACTTGTATCAGTGATTCTATAAGAGAGTAAGTATGTGTTAGTATATGTTTTAAAATGTAAGGTACTCTATGTTTAACTGTGTAGATTAGAAAATGGAACTGTGATTGATTCTTTACAGGACTGACTAGGTGTGTGAGTAACTCCATGGATGAGTGGCAGAGTGTGAGTGTCTGTATAGGTGTATGAGTGCATATGATAGTGTTGTAAAGATGAGTGATTGTATGTATGAATGATTGTATGGGTGAATGAGTGAATGTGTGTGTAGACGTAGGAATCAGTGAGTGCGTATGTAGTAACTAGTATTGGTGTGTCAATGGTTTCAAAAATTATACTCTGTATTTAACACTGGGTGTAACAGAGGTTATATTAAAGTGTGAGGAGATGCATTGTATTGTCACATTAATGATATCATCATTGATGTGACCATTGATGTCAAATGAGATATCATCAGTGATGTCATTTGAGATGTCATCAGTGATGTCATCAGTGATGTCACTGACCATGTCATGAATGATGTAATATGTGACATCATCAGCAGTGGATTGCGGGTGCGCGATATATAGTTAGTGCAACTAACTATATATGGAATTTCAATGGTTTTGTGTGAGTAAAATAAGGTTTTTTAAATGCTAATTCCTAACTATATATGGTCTATAACCTATGGTTTTTTCAGTGAATTTTCAAGGTTTTGTAAATGCTAATTCCTAACTATATATGGTCTATAACCTATGGTTTTTTTAGTGAATTTCAATGGTTTTTTAATAGCAAATATCATAAGCTGTCGAATGTCAAGTACGTGGTAAGTAAAAACATTTTCGTGTTTATGCACACTGATCTGCTTTGAATGCTACCCCCACCCCTCATTTCTATTAGGAGTACTCTCTCTTTGCAGATAGTGAAGGGTAGTTAACGCAGCCCTTTGCCCCCTTTGTAATCCGTCGTGCCTGCTTCTCTCTCCATTTGATTGATTGTTCTCTTTGGTTCATTCTCTATTTACAAACAAGCACAGAGTCAAAATACTCTGTTTAGTCTTTGCAGATAGCGAAAAACCGTGTAAAAAAACAAAAGGAATCGAGCAAAATCAGTAGGCCACTAATGGGATCTCTTTTTGACCTCGCTAAAATAGAAACATTAGGAACAACCTGTTGAAAATAGCAATGCGTATGTACATAAGCGGCGTTCATTTGTGTTCACAGTACCCCTTGTTGATTGTTTGAATCGAGCATTGAATTGTTCGAAGTTGGTTCTCTTAAGGATCTTCTCTGCCTGCAAACGAGGAAGAATAGGAATATTCTCTCTCCCTTTGCAGATAGTGAAGGGTAGGTAACGCAAGCCTTTAACACGTCGTACCTATTTCATTCCTCATTGATTGATTGATTGTCCGAACATTGACTGTTTGGGAATTAGTTCTTTTTGGAGGTATTCCCTGTTTGCAAATAAACGTAGGAAAATCTTTGCAAGTAGTGAAAGGGTACGTAATGCGGACCTTTCTCCCCCGTTGTAATCTGTCATGCCTATCTACTCCCCACTGATTGATGCACCTGTTTCACCCGGACCATTTACTAGACATACGTCATCTGGCCCGACCAGAGAGCACCCCTAGTGAAAAAGACATATGCAATAATAACGAAGTGATCACTGTATCCTGTTAACAGAAACTTTAGCATGAAACAACCTGGAAAGAAAAGAATAGGAAATCGAAAATCAGTAGGCCACTGATGAACATGAACTTTTATTAAACAACGAACAAAGAAACGATAACATAACGTAATGATAAAACCTATTAATGTCCTAGAAACAAGAAAACGTTAGAAATATGCCAGTGGTGAGAGACCAGAAAAACAGTAAGAGAAACCAAATCACCCCTCGCTGTCCCACCGCCTGCCACGCCCAAAAAATCGATAGACTAGGGAAAATGCAAGTCAGTAGAACATCCGCCCCCACTCTGGAAACTTCCAAGGTGGGGCAGGGTTCCGGCTACGCCCAGCCGGGAGCAGCCCATATAAGGCAGGTCCTGCTGCCACGCCTCGGCCAGGAGATCCTAACGTAGGGTGTAGCCGGAGGAGAGGCCGAGACCAGCGGGACCCGGCCAGGGGATTGCCTTTACAACGCTGAACAGTTGCAGGGGGGGGGGAATGTCTCCTCGACCCTCCCCTCTCTCTCCCAGTCCGGCCGCGGTGGCCCTTGAGAGTTGCAGGTAGTCCCGCCACATGCTCTTCCGGTCCGGCCACCAACGGTCGGGGGGCCGAGGCCGACGGGATCCGGCTGCAGCCAATAAACCAAGAAACCCGTTAATGGGGCCAGAGCCAGGGGCGTCCGGCCGACATCTACCGGAAGCCCGGCCCGAAGACGGACGGGACACTTCTTCTTTCTTGAAAAATGGCTGCGACAACACTGGGGGGGGGATGTCTTGCACATGCCTCCGACCCCCCCCCCCCTCGTCCTCATCGCCTGGTCCGGCCATAACAAATCTCAAGCGAGACGCCGTGGGGTGCACTGGGAGGGAGAGACGGTGCGAACAGGCCTCTCCCGCCTCCCCAGGTGGAGGCTTCCCAGCTGCACCCTCAGCGCTCCAGGCGCCCGGAAAAGGGTTCTTCCACTGTGGCTATGCTGCAACGTCTCGCCCGGCAGGGTGGAGCCCGTCCGCTCATTTGACCCCGCGATCGCCAGTAGCTACCGAACTCTCAAAATGGCGGTCGACCTGGCAAGAGCGGGCCCAGCATAAAGAAATGGCCCGGTCACTGGTTGACTCCACCACCGTAGTCCTCCACGACCTTGAAGATTCTAGAGGAGCCGCGGGAGTCTCCGACCCCCGATGGGGAATGACTGCCATGATCACCCGTGGAGTGACGAAACTGTATCCGCGGGACGTCGGCGCCAGCCTCACTTTGAATTACTAGAATCCTGCAGACCTCACTTCCGGTGAAAGCACAGTGTGACCCGGTAGGAAAAATTGTTGCACCCCCTCCCCTTTTTGACTGATAGTTCAAACCACCGATCCTTTCCTTTGCCCTTTTAACGGAACTTTGGACTGCCTCCCCCTCTTTTACATTTTCTAGAGAAAACAAAACATTAACCACTACAATAGCATAGCAGTTGACACCAGAACTGTTTTCAAATTGAAAACCAACAACATCTTCAACAGAATCCTTTTTGTTTCTGCTGTGACCCTGCTACAGCACAGGCATTGTCCCCAGCAGTAATTCTGCAATGCCGCTAAGAATAGCTGTGGTGCCTACTGGACTCACTCACCCCCGCGGCGCCCCACGCCGTTATTTGCTGGGCGGCAACTTGCTAGACATCACTTTCGTGCCATCTAGATTTCAGCGCGTTCTGCTGCCTTGGAACTATTCGCACAACAGACCGCTACTGACAACAATATTTCATTATTGGTGCTGTCAATTTCAATAAATCTATTGGATAATTCAAAAGAAATTGCCACGGTCTCTTCGTTGTTTAAATGTTTTTACTGTTTTTGTTTTGTTGTATATATTTATATGTTATTAAAGTTTTATATTCCTACTACTTTGTTGGAGTGCTATATATTTTTAATGTGACACATAATTGTAAAAACTTTGATGTACAAAGAGTCATTCCTGGAATCTTCCGCTTCAGGCTCTGTCCCCTCCCCAATCACAATACAGGATAGTTTTCAGATAGTAGGAACACGTGTGGTGTGACGGATCTCATCGGGTGTGGGCCTTGATCTACTATAACTCCTTTGAAGAGGGGTGATTCTTTACAGCTGGGGCCATAAACTACATCTGCAGGGCTAGCTGATAGCCTGGACAATCGGACACAGAGGAAGAGGAGTGTCAGAGGGTGCGGTAGTGAATAGGGCGAAAGGGAGGTGTCGGGCGGGCACAGTGTGATTCTCAGGGAAGAGCAGCGCAGATGGGGGGAGGTTTATTGCCCATGCATAAGACAGAGAGCGGGGGTGACCAGTGCCTGGGGAAGATGCTTGCGAGGGTGAGGAGCCATGCTACGAATCGACAGCGTGCAGAGAGTGGGTCTGGTCAAGACATCTAAAATGGCTGCCGTGCACGACAAAAGTGTGGCATTTCAAAAAAGGCAAGATGGCGCAGACAATGTTTTTCAACACTTCCTCATTTCCTTCGAATCGAACGTTAACAGACGTTGGGGCATATTACCAAAGTTAAGCGATATTTATCGCTAACGATGCTTACCAACGAATTTTTTACCGCTAAGCATCATCAGAAATTATCGAAGATAAACCTTGCTATTATCAAGGTTTATCACAAATGCGATAATAAACGGCCGCAATGCATGAATATCGCTAAAAACTCAGCGATATTCATACATTACCGAGCTAATGCTCTTAGCCATGTTATCCACCTCCCATTGGATAACATGGCTAAGAACTGCTCAGGGCAGGTGTTACTTTTTGGAGATATTCGCGCTTAGCGCGAATATCTCCAAAAGTTGGTAATAGGAGATAGATATCTTGCATGTTGTAATGCAAGTTATTGTGGTATATGGAACTCATACCATAATCTCTCAGGAAAGCAGAAACTGATCCTTTTGGGACCGCCTAAAAAGGCCTAGGGGGTGAGGAGTACTCTACTTTGCCCCCTTTTCACGTTCCGAACTATTTTATTTTACTCTCTTCTGTAATTACACAAAATAGCAGCGATAAGATGCATCGGAGACACACATTGAGAGAAAGGAGGCCGGAGATGAAGAAGAGATGTCAAATACACATTGGAGATAATATAGTGGCAGAAGGGAAGTAAATATGAGTAAACTTACCATGTAACATAAAAATGTTGCACTCTATACTATAAGTCTCATTTTATACTACAATCACTTCGCTACAACCTCATAAATTAAAAATAAAAATGAATAATGTCTCAAACAATTTTTGATTTCTAAATATACATTTATTCTTCAGAATTTTCTAAATTTGAAAGAACTAGTAACATGTCCTCATCAGCAATGTCCTCATGAAAAGTCTCCAATAATGATTCTTGTAACTCTATGGTCTCCAAACACTCGATAAATTCGCCATCAAGAGATTGATCAAAAAAATCATTCAAGTCATCTCCTCCTTCTGACAATATTTCATTATTGGTGCTGTCAATTTCAATCAATGTAGTGGAATCATTCAAGTCATCTCCTCGTGACAATATTTCATTATTGGTGCTCTCAATTTCAATCAATGTAGTGGAATCATTCAAGTCATCTCCTCCTTGTGACAATATTTCATTATTGGTGCTGTCCATTTCAATCAATCTAATGGAATCATACAAGTCATCTCCTCCTTGTGACAATATTTCATTATTGCTGCTCTCAATTTCAATCAATGTAGTGGACAATTCAAAAGAAATTGCCACGGTCTCTTCATTGTGAGCCATTTTATTTTGAAATTGCTTGCTGTAAATTGCAGAAAAAAATAATCACTTTCATTTATCGTTTTTAGTAATACATAATATAAAACTAACGTTATCAAGTATTTAGTATAACAGAAGGACTGCAAATAAATAACAGAAAACATTTTTCAAATTATCTTCAAGTGTACAACATAGTTCCCCTTACAAATTAACAACTCACCTTTTTAAAAGTAGGAAAAGTGTTAGTACTGTGTAAATCAAACACCAGAAATTCACCACCAAAAATTCCTCACAAATGTACCTCAGACAGTAGTATCACAAAATGGCTGTGGTTTCCTCTCATTTGACATATATACATAACCAATTAACTTTCATCACACACAAATACAAACCAAAGTAACATTTTAATTGGTTCTAAATTTCAACACTTTCAAATGTGTTTTCCCCATGCAATTTTCCATAGGACATTTACATACGTCTACAGCCTGAATGGCTGAACGGAATTACACCAAACTTGGCAAAATGGTACATCAAACCTAAGAGGTCAGGAAGGATCTACTATGCCCCCTTATGGTCATTTCCCCCTTCGCTTTGACCTCCTCTTGTCTCTCAATCCTACCGAGAGACAAGATGGCGGCCGCTACGGACTGTTTGGAATGTTGACAGACGCCGGAGAACCAATCAGCTTCGCAAAGCTCCGTAACGCGAAAAGTACGCGAAGCGGAGCGCTGTTACAGATATATATCTTTTTTTGAACGTTAATTTCTCAAAATCCACTGGAGCACATATATTGAGACCTAGCAAAGGCACATCGGGCTACCAGTCCCTAATATTTTACCAAGTTTCGTGCAAATCCATTCAGCCGTTCGATTATTATTATTATTATTTTTTTTTGCCCCGCGGGGCCCTTTTAAAACCTCCACATCAAACCTAGGGGGTCAGCGAGGATCTACTATGCCCCCTTATGGTCATTTGCCCCTTCGCTTTGGCCTCCTCTTGTCTCTCGATCCTACCGAGAGACAAGATGGCGGCCGCTACGGACTGTTTGGAATGTTGACAGACGCCAGAGAACCAATCAGCTTCGCTTCACAAAGCTCCGTTGCGCGAAAAGTACGCGTCCTGGGCCGCTGCCCGGTCCGCTGTTACAGATATATATCTTTTTTTAAACGTTAATTTCTCAAAATCCACTGGAGCACATATATTGAAACCTACAAAAGGCACATCGGGCTACCAGTCCCTACAATTTTGCCAAGTTTCGTGCAAATCCATTCAGCCGTTCGGGCTAAAAGTGAGGCCAACCGCCCTATGGAAAACTCAATGTTAAAAACACGTTTTGGGACCCCCCTTTTTTCTCGGCCCCCCCTTGACGAACCCCCCCCAAATTTTCAAGGGCTGCTCAGAAACAAAATGTGCCATTTTCCTGAAAATTTCAGCCAATTCCGTCCACAAACGCCAAAGTTATTAGACATAGAATTTTCAAAAATCCCATAGAGAAAAAATCCTAACTATATATACCTACTGGCGACCGCCAGTAGGTAATATATATATATATATATATATATATATATATATATATATATATTACCTACTGGTGGTCGCCAGTAGGTAGTTATAGTTAGGATTGATTTCCATAGGGAAATTGCAACATTCTATTTGGAATAACTTTGGCGCCGGTGGAGGAATCTGCCTGAAATTTTCAGCAACTTTGCCTTGCGGCGCTCCGGTCCTTCCCTGAAAGTTTGGGGGGGATTTGTCATGCGGGGGCTGAGATAAAAGGGGGGTCCCAAAACGTGTTTTCCCCATGTTAATTTCAATAGGGCGGTCGGTCGCACTTTTAGCTCGAACGGCTGAATGGATTTTCACCAAACTTGGCAAAATTGTAGGGACTGGTAGCCCGATGTGCCTTTGCTATGTCTCAAGATATGTGCCCCAGTGGATTTTGGGTGATTTAGGTTAAAAAAAATGTATATATCTATAGCCGCGCCCCAGTACGCGCACCGGGGAGCGCTCCGGGCGCGCCACGCGACTTGCGCACGGAAAGCTGATTGGCTCTCGGGTGTCTGTAAACATTTGAAACAGTCCGGAGCGGCCGCCATCTTGTGTCTCAGTAGGATCGAGACACAAGAGGTGGTAAAAACAAAGGGGGAAATAACCAAAAAGGGGCAGGGTAGACCCCCCCTGACCCCCTAGGTTTGATGTGGGGGCCATAAAAGGGTCCCTCGGGTAAACAAAAAAAAAGAGATTTTTTTTCGATTTCCGTGGGGGGAGCGCCCGGTACGCGCCCGGGGAGCGTACCGGGGAGCGTACCCTAAGAAAAAAAATTTGACAGAGATTCATTAAAAATATAGGTTTATTTTTATAAATGAAAGGTAGTTCTAAAAAGAACTGTTTTTTTTCTTCTTTTTGTTGTTTTATATTTTTTTTAATGTTTTTTTGAACATTTTGTACTTTTTTTGGCTTTTCAAAACAGTTTTATATTTTTTGAGATTTTTTATGGGGAGAAACAAAAAACAGGGAATTGTAAATGGCTCAACAGGAGCAAAAAACAAAAAACGGAAAAAATTACTGTTTTTTGGGGCATTTGTGATTGTCACCAGCAAGGACGACGAGCTTCATGCTCTGTTCACCATAGGCGATGAGCCACATGCAATACATGTGATTCTAAAATCTGAAAATCGTGGCTGAATACAAGGCATCGTCTCCGTTGTATCTGGTCCCGATGGAGTGGGTTGCTTTCTTTTGGAGCTGGTCCTTGAACACTGGGGGAGGTGACTGGCCAGTTCCCTGATCTCTGCTTGAGAATAGTTGTTAGGATGCTTCCGGGTCATATGTCGAATCATGGTATTATTACCAAATGAATATTTTTTGTCTGGATTGCCCCTTGAGAGTTGTTCGCCACAGATTAGGCAAGTTACCTTGGCCGCATTCACTTTTTTCTTGCCCTCTGGGAGTGAAAAAAATCCCATACAATGTGTTCTTTTGGCTTGTATGGGGTATTTTGTTCAGGCAGCCATCTTCTCCCCTCCTCCTCCTCCTCTTCCTCCTCCTCCTCTTCTTCACCACCAATGTATTGTTGTGGTGGTCCTCTTGGTGATGGTGGTGGTGGTGGTGGTGGTGCAGATGCTCCAGCTGTTGCTGCTACAGTAGCCATTTCAAAATACAAAAGAATTGTCTCTATAGATGAAACAGGTCTTCCTCAGTCAAAGGACAAAGTCAGAATAAGGAAGAAAGGTGGGCTTTTTCATCATTTGGGAAAAAAACTGTCCTGAACCAATCAGAAGTGTTATTTTCAGGTCACAAGATCTAGACTTTACTCATTTGGGAAAAACAACTGTCCTGAACCAATCAGAAGTGTTATTTTCAGATCACAAGACCCAGGCTTTACTCATTTGGAAACCAAAACTGTTCTGCACCAATAGAAAGTGTTATTTTCTGGTCACATGACCTGACGTGCTTACGCTACGCGCCCCGGGGCGCGCCCGTAGTCGCGCTCCGGGGCGCGTGGCGTAAGCTCGTCGAGACGTACCGCGATCGTATGCGCACGCGTGCTTCCAGGTGCGCTTACGCTGTGCGTCATATGACGCATCACGCGTCTACGCGATACGTCATGATGTTGTTTTCATTCGCGAGAATAGCGCTAACGGGACGCTCCCCGGTATGCGCCCCAGGGCGCGCCGCGATCGTATGCGCACGCGTGCTTTCGGGTGCGCTTACACTGTGCGTCATATGACGAATCACGCGTCTGCGCGAAATGTCACGATGTTGTTTTCGTTCGCGAGAATTGTGCTAACGGGACGCTCCCCGGTACGCGCCCCAGGGCGCGCCCCAAGTTAAAAATAAAGAAAAAATAAAAAAAAAATTGACATAATTATACAATATAAAATTCGTTTTAAAATGTATTCTTTTTTATACCTATAAAGATTTGCTATTAAAAAACCATTGAAATTCACTGAAAAAACCATAAGTTTCACACCAGTTATAGTTAGGAATTAGCATTTAAAAAACCTATTAAATTCACTGAAAAAACCATAGGTTTCACACCTGTTATAGTTAGCTGGAAGTTTTACTCGCATAAAACCATTGAAATTCCCACGTTATAGTTAGTTGGACTCACTATAACTTGCACGTGCAATGCACTGCTGATGACGTCACATATTACATCACTCATGACATGGTCAGTGACATCACTCATGACATCACTGATGACATCTCAAATGACATCACTGATGACAACATCCTTGTGACAAAGTGGCAGACCTCCTATCAGCATAAAATAACCTTTGACACACACACATTCAAAAATAGAAACCAACATTTTCTTAAAAAAGAAGAAACCAATACCAATTACAACAACTTATTAGGTAATTCCAACATCTACATACACATCCACTCATTCACCAACAGTTCTATATAGTCACTCATGCATGTACTTACTCATCATATGTACTCATACACCTATACATCCTGTTACACACTAATACTCATCCATATAGTTACTCACACACAAATTCACACATGCAAATAAACTATCAAAAAAACATTTACTTGATTATACTGCTATATACACACCACTCCACATACTTCTACAGAAATGGAAACATATTTACTCTCTTAAACCATCAATTATAAAAACACATACTCACTAACCCACCCATACACACAATCATCCACCCATACAGTCTTGCACACATGCTGTCTTCAAAATACATACAAATAGTGAGTCACTCATTCATGCATCTGTGCTCTAAGTAATATCCCCCACCGAACCATACAGACACTGATACTGATACTCAAAAAAACAACTAATAACCCATATACACACTCATGTAGCTGCTCACCAACCCATGCAGCCACTTATACACAAAGTGAGACGCAGATACAGATATTTAGATATTTAAACATTACTCGCTAATATATGTATTCACTAAGATACATTTAATAAGTCAGTTAACCAATCAATTTTACACAAAAAAAACATCCATTTAGACATTTATTTACCCATTTATTCTTCCATCAACCTTTAGATATACATATATAAAAAATATTTATTTTTCAGAAAGATACACATTCACTGGATGATGTCATCAGTGATGTCATTTGAGATGTCATCAGTGATGTCATGAGTGATGTCACTGACCATGTCATGAGTGATGTAATATGTGACGTCATCAGCAGTGCATTGCACGCGCAAGTTATAGTGAGTCCAACGAACTATAACGTGGGAATTTCAATGGTTTTATGCGAGTAAAACTTCCAGCTAACTATAACTGGTGTAAAACCTATGGTCTTTTTCAGTGAGTTTAATAGGTTTTTTAAATGCTAATTCCTAACTATAACTGGTGTGAAACCTATGGTTTTTTCAGTGAATATATATATATATATATATATACATACGTACATACATACATACATACATACATACATATATATATATATTTCCTCTCAAATGCCCTGAGCTTTACAGAGGTCATACGATGCAGCTCCTACCATCCGGTCTAAAAGCGAGGCGGCTTGCAGTTTTTTGCATCCATTTCATTTTAAGGATTCCCTTTTCTGTTCCCTTAAGGATTCCCTTTTCTGTTCCCTACGCGTTTCGAGGCCAGCGCCTCTTCTTCATGGGCTGCTATACAGGGAAAATGACTGACTCACCAGTGTTGTCTCTTTGGTTGCTTTATTGAGAACACCACCCACTTTGGGCGTTACACACAAGAGTTGCACAATAGCATGCTGGTTCACGTAGTCTCTAAGGTGAGTCCAAAAATTCATTGTCTCTGTGAAATAATTTGAAGCTTGTTTTAGTCCTTCAGTAGGTTTGGTTGCCAAACTGCAGGCTTCGAGTCAGTCATTTTCCCTGTGTAGCAGCCCATGAAGAAGAGGCGCTGGCCTCGAAACGCGTCGGGAACAGAAAAGGGAATCCTTAAGGGAACAGAAAAGGGAATCCTTAAAATGAAATGGATGCAAAAAACTGCAAGCAGCCTCGCTTTTAGACCGGATGGTAGGTAGGAGCTGCATCGTGTGACCTCTGTAAAGCTCAGGGCATTTGAGAGGAAATGTTAAATACACGGCAGCCTTGGCCGTGGCAGAGGAGCACCATTTCCAACAATTGAAAGGAAAGGCTTGGAAAGGAACTTTTTCTCTCCGTGTAAGCATGCAGCCCCATGGCAAAACGAAGCCTGCAGTTTGGCAACCAAACCTACTCAAGGACTAAAACAAGCTTCAAATTATTTCACAGAGACAATGAATTTTTGGACTCACCTTAGAGACTACGTGAACCAGCATGCTATTGTGCAACTCTTGTGTGTAACGCCCAAAGTGGGTGGTGTTCTCAATAAAGCAACCAAAGAGACAACACTGGTGAGTCAGTCATTTTCCCTGTGTAGCAGCCCATGAAGAAGAGGCGCTGGCCTCGAAACGCGTCGGGAACAGAAAAGGGAATCCTTAAGGGAACAGAAAAGGGAATCCTTAAAATGAAATGGATGCAAAAAACTGCAAGCAGCCTCGCTTTTAGACCGGATGGTAGGAGCTGCATCGTGTGACCTCTGTAAAGCTCAGGGCATTTGAGAGGAAATGTTAAATACACGGCAGCCTTGGCCGTGGCAGAGGAGCACCATTTCCAACAATTGAAAGGAAAGGCTTGGAAAGGAACTTTTTCTCTCCGTGTAAGCATGCAGCCCCATGGCAAAACGAAGCCTGCAGTTTGGCAACCAAACCTACTCAAGGACTAAAACAAGCTTCAAATTATTTCACAGAGACAATGAATTTTTGGACTCACCTTAGAGACTACGTGAACCAGCATGCTATTGTGCAACTCTTGTGTGTAACGCCCAAAGTGGGTGGTGTTCTCAATAAAGCAACCAAAGAGACAAAACTGGTGAGTCAGTCATTTTCCCTGTGTAGCAGCCCATGAAGAAGAGGCGCTGGCCTCGAAACGCGTCGGGAACAGAAAAGGGAATCCTTAAGGGAACAGAAAAGGGAATCCTTAAAATGAAATGGATGCAAAAAACTGCAAGCAGCCTCGCTTTTAGACCGGATGGTAGGAGCTGCATCGTGTGACCTCTGTAAAGCTCAGGGCATTTGAGAGGAAATATATATATATATATATATATATATATATATATATATATATATATATATATATATATATATATATATATATATATATATATACAGTTCCACTTCCTTCAAAATACCGGGACCCTTCAGACAACGGTGCAAAAACAGGGACGAAGGTTACCCTGTATAGAATGCAGGTTCACAGCGTGTAGCCACACCAGCTACGCAATGCACTCTCCTTGATGCAGAAAATACTTAATCCCAGTCTTATGCGTGCATTTCAAAAAGTATTTATTCCTTTAGTTGCAGCATCGTGAAATAAACAAGGAAAAACCCAACGCGTTTCAGCGACAACTTCGCCTTGGTCACGGGTAATTACACTGTCACATTTCAAAACAATAAATAAAGTTTCACGTGAGAAAGTGCTCAAAAATAAACAAGGGACTCAAGGCCTTAATAGCGCGGCCATCTTAGAGTGGAGTATTTAACATCATTGTGCCCCACGCATACTTTTTAAACCTTACAAAAACTTCGTAATTAGGGACAATCCTGTCATCTAAATCAAGTATTAGGGAATATTTCAACGTATTATGAAGGAAAACATTTATAATTTATAATTTATAATTTATAAATTTGTTGGACGTAGTTTCTTGCTTATAACCTGTTGCATGAACTGTCACCACAAACAACCAAACAAAGATAGTGTCCACAAAGTAAGTAAACTCAAGTGAGCCAGTCTATGCCTATACATAGTTATTTTCTTAGACTGAAAACAGTGACCTTTCCATACTGAAATAAAGGTCTAAATCCATACATCTGTGGTCATATATACAGTTCATAATATGAAAAAGTCTCAAGTGAGAGATTATAGTCACACGTCCACCCGATCTTCATTGCACAACACCCAACTGAACGTGAAAGATTGCTATGAAGTATCTTCGCTCCAGTCAATTGAAAAGAGTAATAGCACCTACTATGAAATGTTAAACAAGTGGCGGTTAGATGGCATTATTGAATGGGAAGAATACTCCTTTCTGTTAAACCGACATCCTAGAATAGCAATTTTGTATTTACTGCCCAAATTGCACAAGCACCCCATCAAGCCCCCTGGCAGGCCAATAGTGTCTTCGATTGGTTCTCTTCTAGAGAACACGTCAAGATACATCGACTTCTTCTTGAGACCGTTTGTTGAGAGTGTTCCTTCTTATCTAAAAGATGGCAGGGACTTCATCAGCAAATTGACTAATATTGCATGGCATGATGATTACCTCCTCATTTCACTTGACGTGTGCAGCCTTTACATGTCGATTAGACATGAGGATGGTATGGAGGCTTGTCGGAGATTTCTGAGCTCGAGATCAATTTCATATTTCTGCCATACGGAAATGATCATGCAGATGATAAAATATTGTTTGGAAAACAACTTCTTTGTTTTCAATGAGAAACATTACCGACAAAGTGTGGTGTGGCTACACGCTGTGAACCTGCATATATATATATATATATATATATATATATATATATATATATATATATATATATATATATATATATATATATATTCACTGAAAAAAACATAGGTTTCACACCTGTTTCACACATGGTCAGTGACATCACTCATGACATCACTGAAGACACCATCCAGTGAATGTGCGTATTTAAAAAAAATATGTGTTATATATGTATATGTAAACGTTGATGGAAGAATAAATGTTTAAATAAGGGTTTACATGGAAAAAATTGATTGGTTCACTGGCTTATTAAGTGTATCTTAGTGTATACAGATATTAGTGAGTAATGTTTAAATATTTAAATATATGGATTAGTGTTTCACTTTGTGTATAAGTAGCTGCATCGGTTGGTGAGTAGCTACATATGTATGTATATGGGTTATTAGATGTTTTTTTTAATATCAATATGAGTGTCTATATGTTTGGTGGGGGTATTACTAGTTAGAACATAGATGCATGAGTGACTGACTCTCTGTTTGTATATGTTTTGAAGACAGCATATGTGCAGGACTGTATGGGTGGATGACTGTGTATATGTGTGTGTTACTGACTGAATGACTGTCTCACTATTGTCTTTATCAGTAACTACATATGTTTTAATGTAGTATATGTGAATATTGATGTATATAAGTGACTATATGTGAGAGTAAGGGATTGTAAGAGTTCCTGTTTAAATAAGTATGTGTTTCTATAAGTGATTCTTTAAGAGAGTAAGTATGTGTAAGGTTCCTTAGAAGTAAGGTGGTAGTGTGTGTATAGCTATATATGCAAACAAATGGATGTTCAATAGTTTATTTGCATGTGTGAGTATGTGTGAGAGTTTCTTTTGGATGACTGTCAGTGTGTAACAGGATGTATAGGTGTATCACTACATATGATGAGTGAGTATACATATGAATGATTATATAGAACTGTTGGTGAATGAGTGGATGTGTATATAGATGGTGGAATTACTGAATTGGTTGTTGTAACTGGTATGGTATCTCAATTTTTTTGAAAATTTTAGTTTCTATTTTTGAATATGTGTTTCAAGGATTACATTATAGTGAAAGGAGGTTTGTCACTCTGTCACAAGGATGGTGTCATCAGTGATGTCATGAGTGATGTCACTGACCATGTCATGAGTGATGTAATATGTGATGTCATCAGCAGTGCATTGCACGCTCAAGTTATAGTGAGTCCAACTAACTATAACGTGGGAATTTCAATGGTTTTATGCGAGTAAAACTTCCAGCTAACTATAACAGGTGTGAAACCTATGGTTTTTTCAGTGAATTTAATAGGTTTTTTAAATGTTAATTCCTAACTATAACTGGTGTGAAACCTATGGTTTTTTCAGTGAATTTCAATGGTTTTTTAATAGCAAATCTCTATAGGTATAAAAAGTAAAACATTTTATAACGAATTTTATATTGTATAATTATGTAATAGTTTGTTTTTTTTTGCCCCGGAGCGCTCCCGGGGCGCGTACCGGTGAACGCACGGGTAAGCACAATGTTACGGAGTGCCCCGGGGCGCGTACCGGTGAGCGTCCCGTTAGTGCTATTCTCGCGAACGAAAACAACATCGTGACGTTTCGCGTAACCGCGTGATGCGTCATATGACGCACTGCGTAAGCACACCTGGAAGCACGCGAGCGCATACGATCGCGAAACGTCTTGACGTGCTTAAGCTACGCGCCCCGTGCGCGCACCGGGGCGCTCCCCGGGGCGCGTAGCGTAAGTGCGTCGGGTCATGTGATCTGCAAATAACACTTTTCATTGGTGCAGATCAGTTTTGGTTTCCAAATGATGAAAACTCGGATCATGTGACTTGAAAATAACACTTTTCATTGGTCCAGAACAGTTTTGTTTTCCAAATGATGAAAGCCCCCACCTTTTTTCCTTATTCTGACTTTGTCCTTTGACTGAGGAAGACCTGTTTGGAGATCTGTCTCTAATCTTTTCTACTTTAAAATGGCTACAGTAGCAGCAGCAGCTGGAGCATCTGCACAACCACCACCACCACCACCACCACCACCAAGAGGACCACCACAACATCACTTTGGTGGTCAGGAAGAAGAAGAGGAGGAGGAGGATGAGGAGGGGAGAAGGACATTCCTCCAAGAAGACAATACCCCATATAGGCCAAAGGAGCACATAGTATGGGAGTTTTTTTCTATTCCAGAGTATTCCAGAGGGCAAAAAGAAAGTCAATGCACCAAAGGTGACTTGCCTAATCTGTGGCATGGAACTTTCAAGGGGGAACCCTAATAGGAAATATTCATTTGGTAATTACACCATGATTAGGCATATGCAGCGCAAGCATCCCAGGAACTATGCTGCTGCAGAGATGAGATAAATGGCCAGTAACCTTCAAAAGAAAGCAACCCACTCCATCGGGACCAGACACAAGGGAGACGATGCCAATCATCCAACCACGGTTTGGTGAATTTAGGGTGACTTGTATTTTTTGTGGTAAGACCATCAGCTATGGTGAGCAGAGCATAAAGCTCATCGTTCTTGCTGGTGACAACCACAATTGCCCCCAAAAACCCTAATTTTTTCCTTTTTTTTTTTTTTGCTCCAGTTGAGCAGTTTACAATTCCCTGTTTTTTGTTTCCCCCCATAAAAAATAAAAAATTATTTTTTAAAGTGTTCAGAAAAGCCAAAAAAAGTAAAAAATGTTAAAAAAAAGCAATAAAAAAAATATAAAACAACAAAAAGAATACAAATACAGTTCTTTTTAGAACTACCTTTAATTTATAAAAATAAACCTATATTTTTAAAGAATCTCTGTCATTCTTTTTTCCTTAGGGTACGCACACAGGTACGTGCACCGGGGCGCGCACCGGGGCGCGCACCCAAAAAAATGTAAATGTAAATGTACATGGATTTTGTATAGCGCAAATCACCACTGGTTTCTAAGCGCTTGCTTAGGGAACGCGTCCTGGTATTCCCCTGTGAGATACCCCGGCAGGGTATCCACAAGGTGAAAGCCAGGCATCCCGCCGGGAGGGGCCGTTATGGAGATTAAGCAATCTATTGCCCAGAGTCGCAGAGTGTGAACCCATGAATCGATTATGCACCGGAGCGAGAATTGTCGAGTCCATGGACATTTTAGGACTCAAGACCCCGCCGAGCCGGTAATTGAACCCTGGTCCCGGGCTGACCTCTGCTTCCAGGTCTGCCTCCTCTAACCAGTGAGCCACACTTCTCCACTCCAAATAAATTAAACAAAATAAAGAAAGAGTGAGCATGAGGGAAGAACACAGAGAGAGTAATGTTAATAGAAAAAGAGCCAGAGGGAGCAACACAAAGGGATTGTTTATTACATAGTAAAAAACAGAGAAGGTGTAATAGGGTGTAAGTGACAAAAGGAAAATGAATAAGGGTGCGAAAGAAGGGAAGAGAGAAAAAGAAGACTAAAGTAGAGGTACTGGTAGAATGTGAGTGGGTGTTGAAAGTAAAAGGAAGGACAGTAAAGAATGGGGAATGAGGGGTAGTGACGGAACCGGAATAAATGAACAATGGTGAGGGAGGGTGAGAAAAGAGCAGTGAGTGTAAGTAAAGAGGGTTGAAAGAGGGTGGATAAAAGTGAATAAGGTTAAGACATGGGGAGTGACAGAGAGAAAAGAGAGAGAGAGTAAAGGAAGGAGTGACTGAAAGAGTCTGAGTGAAACAGGAAAGAAAGGTAAGTAAGGCAGTGTGGGTGACTTATAGGGAGTCAGTGGGTGTAGGTGGGGGTGTGGGTGTGTAACGTGTGTGTGTCTGGGTGTGAGTGTGTGGGGTGTTTGGGTATGGGTGGAGGTGTGGTTGTATAAGATATGTGTGGGGGGTGTGTGAGTGTGAGGGGTATGTGTGTGGAGTGTGTGTGTGTGGGATGTGTGTGTGTGTGTGTGTGTATGTGAAGAGTGTGTGTGTGGTTGTGTGTGTGTCTGAGAGGTGTGTGTGTGGTGTGTGTGTGGGGTGTATGTCAG
Source organism: Lissotriton helveticus (assembly GCF_964261635.1). NCBI lineage: Eukaryota > Metazoa > Chordata > Amphibia > Caudata > Salamandridae > Lissotriton > Lissotriton helveticus. The sequence goes on from NC_136072.1 coordinate 996,396,265, forward strand.
AGGTATGTGTGTGTGTTGGGGAGGGAAGGTGTGTGTGTAGGAGTGAAGTAAATGATTAAGGTAAAGAGAATGAGTGAGGGAGCAAAAGAAGGGAACAGAGGGTAAGGGAAGTAAAGAATGGGGACTGAAAGAAGTTGAATATGGGAGGGGAAATAGGGAAAGGGTATTAAACATGGAGAATATGAATAAGTGAGGAAATCAGAGTAAAGAAACAGGAGTGAGGTAGGTTGAGAAAATAGTAGTGAGGTTAAAGCAATGGGTGATGACAAACTACATTTTTTTAGTCACACTTACCATATAATAAATGTAACTTTAATTACATTATTTTACTACATTTTATATCTGTAAAGAGAAAAGAAAAAATAAGTTATAATTAGTAAAATATGTATTTAAAATTAAAGATACAAATGAAGAGGTTAAAAATCATAACAGTGTATTTAGAAATAAAGTAAGGTAGAAGGACAAAAAGAGGGAAAAAGAAATAGAAGGAGAGCAAATTACTAAGAGTAAGGCATATAGATTCACTGACAGAAAGGAAGAGAAGAAGAGAAAAATGAACTGAAGGTAAGAAAGATACTAAAAGAATATGAGTTAGCAAAACTGAATCAAGAAACAGGAGTAAGTAAAAAGATAATGACTGAGAGGGAAAGGAGTCTAATAAAGGATGCATTTAGAAGAATGAGGAATGGAAGATAACTGAGAGTAAGTGAAGGAGAGTCATAGAGTGAAGGGATGAAGGGAGAGAGGATAATATAAAAGGATTGAGGGAAAAGGAGTGAGGAAGTTAGTAGACAGAGAGACTAAGGGAAGGACTGAGTGAAGTGGAGTACAATGAGTGAGGAAAGAAAAATGAGTAAGGGAGCAAAAGAAGGAAAGAGAGGAGAAGAGGACTAAAGCAGTGGTACTGAGAGAAAGTGATTCGGTGATGAAAGTAAAGAGAAGGTCACTGAAAGATAGGAAATGAGGGGTAGTAATGGAACCGGACTAAAAGAAATAGGTTCAAGAACGATGAGAAAGGAGCAGTGAAGTTGTTGTAAGAGAAATGATAGAAGGTAGATAAACACAATTGAACATAACACAGGGAGAGTAAGGGACTGAGGACATAGAGGTAGTGAACGGAAAATAGAGAGAAGAGATCAAAAGAAAGGAGGAAACAAAGATAAGCGAGGGAGAGTGGATGATTTGTAGTGATAGAGTGCGACAATACTGGTGAGTGAGTAAAGAGGAATTACTAAAAGAGCAAAGGAGGAAAACACAGAAAAAGGAAAGTAAAGCAGACAGACTTAAAGCTGAATAGTTATGCAAGGGAGAGAGGGGATGCAGACAGTTGAAATGAGAATGAGGGGTTGTGAAAGAAGTGGAGTAAAAGAACGGGGTTGAAAAAGAGTGAAAGAAAGACAATATAAGTGAGTAAAAAGAGCTGAAAGAGTGTGGAAAAAGGAAACTGAGTGTGAGACAATAGGAATATAATTTAAATTACAGAATACAAACTATAGATTAACTTGTACAACATGTTACATAGTTTATTTTTGCTGTTCTCAGAATATATTGAATTTCACTTAAAAAAGTGAGTTCAAACTACTCATCATATGACAGCGGGGAAAAAACCACAATGAAAAAGATTGTGTTTTAAAAAAAAAACATCAAAACTTAAAAATAACAAATGTACACTAATCTTTGATTCACTTACTTTTCCTTTAGGCCAAATAGTATATCATGAAGGTCCTTTTGGTTGGAAAGTACTCTGCTGTTCTCTACAAATTCCATTTCATCGACTTTCTAGAAGAAAACCTCAAAGAACATCTGAAATATTTTCATTATTTTCATATACTCCTTCTGTTCAGTCACAACTCTTTGCTCATTCCTTCACCATTCCTTAAGGCCAAATAGTGTCAGATGTATCAGTATATTTTCAAATTAATTAAAACAAACTCTAAAATTACCATTTTCCGACGTTCTGAAAGAAAGGCTCAAACAACATTTTCACAATATTTAAATTTTCGTAATTCCATCTCTGACTCACTCATGTTCATCATTTCCTATAATACTGATATCACTTACTATGAGATCCACTTACAGTACCTATATGACAACTCAATTTTTTATATTATCTTGATCACTTTTACTCAGAATATAATTTTAAACAGCAAACTAACCTTTATTAACTGCTCCCGTCTTCATAGGCCAATTACCTTTACTTAAATTTTGGTTCTAAAAACACTAGATATGAATTTTTTAAGTCAAAAGGCAAACGTTGTTTGAAAGTCAAATGAGTGTCATTACAAAGGGTCCAACCTTTACAACTTTTTAAATAGCATGTGTAATGCCCTGATGTTGTTGAAGGACCGCCATGATAAATAATAGCTACAGTTGCAAAGGTTCTTCCTGAAATTGATAACTGAGAAGCCACAACATTTTTAATAGAAGTTGACAATTTACTTCCATCAGGTCTACATCGTTGGAACATTAAAATCACATATTTACCATAAGTTTGTAAAAATAATGTGGACAGCATTGCAGACTTACATTGGGTACACACCAAATTGTGATCAGCTGCTTTAACTAGATTATTAAAAGGCACTGATTTGCAGTCTGGTAAACTCAAATATATAAATCTTTCAGTGTCTATTCTAGTACTACTTGATAAAGAACAGTTGTCACAGTCATGCTGCCATTGATAAGAAAGGCCAAAAAGATTTTTTATATCTACTCCTTCATCTTCCAATACATCAAACATATACATTAAAAATTCCTGACAATCCTGCTGAATAATCTGTGAAAATTGATTTTGACCAGAACATATGTCTAGAAGATTTCTAATTTCTGAAACACTTTCTATTTTTGCTCTATCACTGCTACATTTCTCATACACAGAATTCAATAAACAGCAGAATGTTTGATCCCGATTTTCAACAATCTGTTCTTGTAAATTTTGAAGAAAAAAAACAACATTAACCACTACATTAGCATAGCAGTTGACACCAGAACTGTTTTCAAACTGAAATCCAACAACATCTTCAACAGAATCCTTTTTCTTTCTGCTTACAATTACAGTTTCATCTACTTTTTGTCTTTTTGCTAGTACCTCACTGCAATTATTCTCATTTCTTCTTTTTCGGCCTACCACACGTTTTTCAAACAGAGGATATTGAGGCAAATGTGGAGCATACTCTCTTCTTAACCTATTGTATTCTTTAACACAATCTAGATCAGCACAAATCTTTGTTTTATCACACTCAATCAAGTACAATCCTGATAAAGTTCTGACTCGTGATAATGCCACATATGCCATACCCTCTTTAAACACAGAACTTCCAATGTTCACCAAAGCACTATCTACACTTAAACCTTGAGATTTATGAATTGTCACTGCATATGCCAAACAAACAGGAAACTGTTTTCGGCGAACATATAAGTCTTTCACAAGCAAAAATCTAGCTGAACAACGACAAATTTGTTCTATTTCGTCAATGACATCAAATTTAATTTTTAAAATTTCAATTCCATCTCTATTTTTGTAATTCACAAAACCAACAACATGACCCATTGCTCCATTTACCAGACCTCTTTCAACATTTAAATTCCTTCTCAAAATGATACGACAATTTAAACACACATTCAGAGTCTTTTCAAAACCAGCAGTTTTAGATATAGTCTTCTCTAATGAATCCAATTTTGATTTCAAATTTTCTGACAGAATAATTGTTGCTCCCATATGCTCTATTGTATCTATAGCTTCCAGTTTCACTATCTCTTCAATTTTCTAACTTTAACATTTTGTTGTTGAACATGGAACATTCTTTCAGAGTAGGCATCAAACATATGCCAGATTTCTTCTCGTTAATTTTCTTAAAAATATTCTCTGGAAGAATGTTTTCATTTGGGTAAAAATTTGAAATTAATCGCCCATGTAAAGCTTCTTTCCCATGCTGACTTATTTTTCCGATTCTTACATCTTGTAGAATATTTTTATAATCTTCATCCTTTGCCTGCCGCATATTTTGGAGTAGTTCTGCATATTTGAAATTTAACCATATAGTAACGTTTCCAATGCTTCCTAGGCACTTCCTGGAATCTTCATGCGTGACCATTTTAAACACTGGTTGTCCTTTCACTGGAGTCAACTGCAGTAGATCTCCAAAAACAATAATGTGTTTTCCTCCGAATAAGACATCATAGTCTGTTCTAAGAATTTCTTACATTCTCAAATGCACAAAAGCAAGCATTAGATTTGAGACCATGCTTACTTCATCAATGATAAGAAGTTTCATTTTCTTCAAGACTCTGGAAACTTCAGAACACGCATCTCAAGATAGCTTGTGGTATTGCAATTTGTTATCATGCTCCACTGGCAGCATCAGTAAACGATGTAAAGTAATCCCTTTAATATTATGTGCTGCCAGCCCAGTTGGAGCGGTAACAACACAAGACAGCGGCGATTCAGTCCTTTTCTGCAGATAATTTGCAATTGCTTTCATCAGAAAACTTTTTCCAGTTCCCGCTTCTCCACTCACCTACAGTTGGACGGGCTTAAATGATGTACATGAGCACTCTTTCTTCTCATGACTGAATCCATGTGTAACCTGTTCTTTGACTTCGTTATATATCTGTTTCTGCTCAAGGTTTAATTGTTTCACCAAATCTTCTAAATTAATTACATCCTCTTGAGCTTGCTCCATAGCTCTTTCCACCTCATCCATGGCAGTGGCAGCTTCATTTTGGATAATTGGTCCTCCTTGTGGATCCTGACTCAATGAAGCAGAACTCTGACTGTCTTGAGAACTGTCTCTCGCAATCTCTGCAGCAATTGTTGCTTCTTGCTCTATTTCTTCATTCAACATTTGCAGATAATTTGGAAAAACAGGACATTCTATGGTATCCTTTGTTGCATTAAAAGAGTCTTTGTAACAGAGAAAATCTCCAAGTAGTTCCTCTTCTGTACGCCATGGTTTAAAGAGTTGCAAAAAAGCCAAATAGTAAAATTCTCTTTTGTCTGGATTTTCACAACTCAATTTTCAACGATTAATCAAATGACCTTTTCTCTGTTTCACTAGACATCCTTCACATCCAATGACAGCATATATTCCATTATTGATATCTTCTCTGATGTTCCTCTTATAAATATATCTTTGTAGAACTTCATAGAGACAAGCGTTCTCAAGATAAGGACTTCTATTTGGATAGTATGTATCCAACATGTTGTCTTCAAAATATCTGTACTTTCTGGTTCTTTCTCCGCCAAATACTCTATTTCCTGTACAGATTTCAAAACTCGGTTTCGTGCTGCGGCAAGACCTAGACTCACCCAAATGATGGTTCTAGATTTGGCATATAGACTTGCTGATGACAATTGATCGGAACATTCATATGCTCCAATTTCTCGATGTGACAACATCTTTAGACTGTAACTGTATAATTTCTTGCTTATACTCTTTTCATGTGAAATGTCCTCCCACATTTCCTTCAGTTCTGTCTTTTCTTTTTTTGTGATGTAAGACGTCACATATCGAGCCACAGCAATAGAGTTGTCAGCAACTAATGGAATATCCATGTTAGCATTCCACATGGACAAAATCACTGGGTTGTAGTCGTTGATGTACTTGGACTCTTCGTTTCTTTTTAAATTATATGTATTTTGTGGGTGATTTCCTCGTCACAGTATGTCGCAGAGAAGACATCAAATTATTTACTCTTCCTTTAGAAATCACTGCTCGTGGAAAACCAAAACGAAATTTTGTGTAGAACTTGTCCTTGTTTCTGAATTTTCGACGACAGTACTTTCCACAACGATGGGATTGAAAGCGTAAAACTTGTTGCATTAAACTGTTTTCTTCAGTAGTTTTCGGAGCAGCACATGTTGAATACTCTTCAATGAAGCTCATCACTGTCTCATCCGAATCTGTTCCAAATTTGGGTGCATCTTTAATCCACAACAACATATGTATGTGAGGAGCACCTCTCGCTTGGTACTCCTTTCTCCAAAAGAAATCCAAAACCTCTCCAAGGGGAGGATTTTTTTTGTTAGTAATGAAAGACATGATAGCTTCAAATCTATGATTAAAATATCTGCATACATTCACTGGATCCAAAGAACACAGTTCTCCAGGTGTTTTGAATTCTCTATTTTGTATATTTGCATTTGCCTCGCGTATAAATTGAAGTAAGTCGTCCCATGCATACTCGGCACAGCTAAGAGTGAGGAACCATGTAGGAGTTCCTAAGTTTCTTAGCATACATTTCAATTCCCCATGACGACGGTACCAATACTCGTTTGTACCACGCTGACATGCCATGAGATTGATTAGATGAGATTCCAAAATATTATCTTGCAGATTAACTTTCTCCATAAAGTCCCTCGCCGAAACATTTTGGAGATGTGCTCCACTTTTCAGTATATGGTTTACTGCATAAGAAAGCCCAGACAAGTCACTTTCATACAGTAGATGAAACAAATATGGGATGCATTGATGAAACCTTGGATCTTCAGCCTATAATCTTAAAGTCCGGTATTCAGATGCTGGAATTTGAAGTGGTCGATCGTCATATCGTCCACCTCGACCTGTTGGAAATAGCTGTGGAAAACAACAAGCTTCCAAACTTTCTTCCCATACACTAATGGGACTTCCTTTTGCTGATTTCATTTGAAACAAGTCAATTGCATTCCTCATTATTTCTTTGGAATGCAAAGGATGAACAGTATAATGTTCATATATTTCTTCACTTCTAGATACATCAACTTTTTCAATTTGGCCAGCTGAACAATCACTGTCTTCATCTGCAGCTGTTTCCTCTGCTCCAACACATACATGTTTGTAGTACTCATTGTTTTTAACCAAATACAATGTTGCCTCTTTGACTTTCCTAACATCCACTAAATCTTGCCAGATTTTCTTACTCTTTGTCGGAACCCCATTAACTAGAATAACCAGAGGTTCCTCTTCCACTTTCTCTACACCAATTGTATCAATATTTTTCTTGAAATCTAGAGGCAAATAAACAACTCTTCCCTTTAATCCTCTCTGTAAATCTGAAGGAGGCAATTTCCCTATCTTAGGCTCCATGCGAACAATTGCCTGAAAAGGATGGACACATTGAATCAAAATACACTCATATGTATTTAAATCCATCAATTCAGGAGGAATGTCTACCAACTCAAGATTATTATGAACAGCTCTAGCAGGCATTCTGTTTTGATTTAATTTATCATAACAATATTTACAAATACGCTGATCAGAACTCAAATCAAAAGAATTCTCCACCCACAAATAAGTTGCAAAATCATTCCACTCATAATTATTTATCTTTTCACTTTTTACGTATAAATCAACTAATCTAGTTTGATGCTTATAATGAGTTCGTCGACAACACACACAAGTAAAATTCGGCCTTTCACTTGATTTCACCTTAAACCTGATAATTTCCTGGTCAAACTTTTCTGTAGTTGAAATCTGTACATTGTCTTCCACATTACCTTGAATTTCTGTATCAATTTCTACACTGTCCTCTTTTTCACTAAAATAACAAATCTCAATTTCTTCACAAATCTTCCTCACATCTAATTCAGTTCCATGCAAAAGAGCACTGTTTAATTGTTTAAGCTTAAGTGCTGGACTTTTTGCATAATACAACCTTCTCACTAATTTCCTCATTTTGTTATGATGCACTGCTAACATCCTAAAATGATGAAAAACACTCTGACAGACTTTTCTAGAAAGACAAGCCAGTGAATGCCCTTGCAAACCTGTGTTTTCTCTCACTCTGCAAGGATCTAAGTCTTGCAACATCTTAATTTTCTGTTTTAGAGTTTTCTTACTATATGTACGTAAGAAATTACAAAACAAATCGATTGATTCCCGTCGCACACTACAAATACAACTACACTTCCAAGTGTACACTGGACCCTTAGTACGTCTCCCTAAAACTTCATCAGTTAACACCTCTTCTGGTTCTCTAGGCACAAGTTTCTCTTTTTCAATCGGACAACCGTCTTTCACCTCACATGCTCGACCACTGGTGTCAACTGCATGCACTAAATCATTCTCCTGAAAGTAACTCTCCTCATTAAAAAATGGCTCACAACTTGAACTGTGCATCCATTCTCCAGAAAAATTTTTACAAAAATTAGTCCGATTAATTACTCTTTTCCATTTACTGTTAGATTTGAAAACATCAATTGTCTTGTTAAGTGTCCTAATTCTATTGATTATTAAAATAAATAATTTTTTCTTAACTTCAAAAGCATGATCAACAATCTTCTCTACACTTTTCTTTTTCTTATAAAAAGCAGATCTCTGTTTACCTTTTTTAATATTTTTTAACAAATTTCAAACCACCCTATTGCGAAACATTCGTTTACGAATGTCCCTAAATTGATTTTGCCTTCTATTCCTATACATATTATTGTCTCCTGCTGCAGTAGTAACATTTTTTCGGAATCTCTCCTTCCTCTTCAAATTTGCTCTCTCCTTCTCTTTTTCTACATTCTGTCCAACATTTTTTTTTTATCTACATATGTTCCGTAAGAAAGACTTAGTTGTCTTACCAGGAGCTTTTTTCCTGTTTTTTGAAGTATTTGTTGTAGGAGACTGCTTTAATTCCGTTGCTGTTTTTGATTTTTTCCGCTTACAATCTTTTCGTCTCCTTTCTCTTGAGGGCATATTTTCTTACTATTGAAATCTTGATTTAAATCTGTGGAAAACAAAAAAAAATCAAAAAATCATTATAGACCACTATTACCAAACAACAAAACAATGACAATAAGCAAACAATATAAACACTATAATACTTCTACATATGACCTTATCTCTGTTTTTTAAATATAATTCTAAAAAAATATTTCGGGCACATGAATTACTTTTACATTATTGACAAGGATTAGATAGTATCTCCATGTTTAAAAAAATATATTTGCACATTTCACAATCCTATCACCTGTGTTTCCTCAGATTAGTAAGCAGATTGTACACATGAGGTAAGGACTGTCCTGGGGAGTATAGGTGGTGAGGCCGGTGTCTAAGAGTGCACTGGACTGCACTTCATGAAGCCTATCGCCCACTGCACTCTTAGACACAGCCCTCACCTCCTTTCCACCCCTGGAGAGACCTCTCTTCCACTACACTCCTCAACACAGGCATCACCTCCTATGCACCCCTGGACAATCCTCACCTTATCTGCAACCCAGAATAGACCTCAACTCATCTGCACCATTAGACAGGCCTCAGTTCATTTACACCCCTGAACACGCCTCATCTCATCTGCACCCTGTTACCATCAATTATACTCAATGTATTGAGGCCTGTCGAAGGGCCACAGATTAGATAATGTTTGTCTAAGGGTCAGAGGAGGTAAGTCCTCTCAATTGCACTCATGGACACAGGCCTCAACTCCTTTGCGCCACTGTACATGCCTCACCTCATCTGCACAATCTACTTCCTAATTTGAGGAAACACAGGTAACATACATTTCCTCTCTCTTGCAAACATTCCTACCAAGCATTACCATAAAAATGACACAAACCAACAGCAAACAAGCTCAGTCTGCTTCCTAATCTGAGGTAACACAGGTGACATGATTGTGAAAGGTTCAAATATTTTTATGTAATCATGCACACACTATTTATTCCTTCTCAAAAATGTAAAAGCCATTCATTTGCCCCAAAATCGTTTTTTGAATAACATTTTAGAAACAGAGCACAGGTCCTATGTACAAGCATTCAACTTCACTACTGAAACCTCACTATTTCACAAAATAAAAATCCTCTATCTTGCAAATGTAGATACCAAGTATTATCAAAAAGCATGACACAAACCAACAGCAAAGAAGCTCAGAGCCTAATTTATGAGGCCCTGCGTTCGTTTTCCGCTGGTGATGCGTCACATTTTGTGACGCATCGGCAGCATAAAACATGTGCCTTGTTGCGCCATATTTATAAAATGACACATCTAGGTAGATGCGTCAGTTTTTAAACCCCTGCGCCACATTATACCTGCGTCAGGTATAATGTATGCAGAGGGTGCGTTCCCCCGTAAAAAATCTTGTAATAGTGACGCAGTGAAATCTATGAGATTTCACTGCGTCACTTTTAGGACACTGTTATGTCAAAATCTTGTACCTGCCTCACAGCAGGCGTAAGACTGATGCAAACCCTTTCACATGGGACTTTCCCCATTTGAAAACACGCATTGCTGGAGTTGCGTCACTTTTGTGACACACTCCAGCAATGCGTCACTTTTGCGCTTACAGATACGTCAGAAATACTGACTTATCTGTAACTCCTTGCGACATGATGCGTCATACATTAAATATGACGCATCATTGGTGTCGCAAGGAGTGCGCAGTGAAAACTGACGCATCGCTGTTTTCATAAATAAGGCCCTCAGTGTGCTTCCTAATCTGAGGTAACACAGGTGACATGATTGTGAAAGGTTCAAATATTTTTATGTAATCATGCACACACTATTTATTCCTTCTCAAAAATGTAAAAGCCATTGATTTGCCCCAAATTCGTTTTTTGAATAACATTTTAGAAACAGAGCGCAGGTCCTATGTACAAGCATTCCATTTCAGTACTGAAAACTCACTATTTCACAAAATATATTTCCTCTCTATTGCAAACATTCCTACCAAGCATTACCAAAAAAATGACACAAACCAACAGCAAAGAAGCTCAGTCTGCTTCCTAATCTGAGGTAACACAGGTGACATGATTGTGAAAAATGTAAATATTTGTATGTAATCATTCACACACTATTTATTCCTTCTCAAAAATGTAAAAGCCATTGATTTGCCCCAAAATCGTTTTTTGAATAACATTTTAGAAACAGAACGCAGGTCCCATGTACAAGCATTCCATTTCAGTACTGAAAACTCACTATTTTACAAAATACATTTCCTCTCTATTGCAAACATTCCTACCAAGCATTACCCAAAAAATGACACAACCCAACAGCAAAGAAGCTCAGTCTGCTTCCTAATCTGAGGTAACACAGGTGACATAATTGTAAAAGGTTCAAATATTTTTATGTAATCATGCACACACTATTTATTCCTTCTCAAAAATGTAAAAGCCATTGATTTGCCCCAAAATCGTATTTTGAATAACATTTTAGAAACAGAACACAGGTCCTATGTACAAGCATTCCATTTCAGTACTGAAAACTCACTATTTTACAAAATACATTTCCTCTCTATTGCAAACATTCCTACCAGGCATTACCCAAAAAATGGCACAAACCAACAGCAGAGAAGCTCATTCTGCTTCCTAATCTGAGGTAACACAGGTGATATGATTGTGAAAGGTTTAAATATTTTTATGTAATCATGCACACACTATTTATTCCTTCTCAAAAATTTAAAACCATTGATTTGCCCCCAAATCATTATTTGAATAACATTTTAGAAACACAGCCAAGGTCCTATGTACAAGAATTCCATTTCAGTTCTGAAAACTCACTATTTTACAAAATACATTTCCTCTCTATTGCAAACATTCCTACCAGGCATTACCCAAAGAATTACACAAACCAACAGCAAAGAAGCTCATTCTGCTTCCTAATCTGAGGTAACATGGGTGATATGATTGTGAAAGGTTCAAATATTTTTATGTAATCATGCACACACTATTTATTCCTTCTCAAAAATGTAAAACCATTGATTTGCCCCAAAATCGTTTTTTGAATAACATTTTAGAAACACAGCGCAGGTCCTATGTACAAGAATTTCATTTCAGTTCTGAAAACTCACTATTTTACAAAATACATTTCCTCTCTATTGCAAATATTGATACCATGCATTTTCAAAAAGCATCACACAAACCAACAGCAAAGAAGCTCAATGTGCTTCTTAATCTGAACTCTCTATCTATATTGAATGAATCATAACCCACCTTTACAAATGCTTTGGGAGATTGAGAACAGTGTCAGATACACACACCGATATTTCTTTAGCAGAGCAAAAGGTATGTACTCCAGGCACTGCAACCATGAATGGCACAGAAAACCTCTAATTCTACACCCATATTCCTCATGGTAACCAATGAAAACTCTTTCCTCTCTATTTTCAAATCAACACCCTTCCCCCCCTCAGCCCTTTCTACCTGTTACCATAGCAACTCCCTCCTCACTGAGCTCTCAGGGTTAAAAGTTTATTCTACAATGTTGCAATTGAACTTAGCAAGGATGTTTGACCTCTCAATACACTAGCTTATGAGGTGCAATCTTTCTTTTAATGACTTTTTCTTAACCATTCAAATTACTTCTTTCACAGAACAGAACCATGCACCCTAACTTTCAGTTTTCAACTATCTGAATCCACAAATCATTGCTTGTGATTCAAGAGCACTGAAACTCCACAGTTTTTTTTCAAACTCCTACTGCCATTTCATTCCCACACTTCATCTGACTGCACCAGAACCTCCTCTCACCATGTACTCTGTATGGATTATTGGACATAGCTGCATTCACTGGGCTCAAAGGTATGCAGCTATCAGAAATTTTCACAACCTTGATTTACCAAATGTGCACATAAAATGGATTGGCCAAAGAGGATTAAGATGTCATCAATTGATACCATTGGTGAAAACCTTTCACCATCTGCCACACCCTGACCTTATAATTTTGCACTGTGGTGGAAATGACCTAGGCACTTTGACTGGGGTAGGTCTGGAAATGGTTTTAAAGGACACCTTTGGGCAATTGATGACACTTTTTCCACAAACTGCCTTGGTATATTCCAATATATGCCAAAGACAGAAATGGAAGTGGTCCAACCAATTTTGTCCACAATTTGAGAAAGCACGGAAACATGTGAATAAATCTGTTTCTGCTTACATGAGAGACTATGGAATGGGTTCAATATACAACAACTTGCGTTACAACATGCAAGATATCTACAGAGGAGATGGTGTGCACTTCTCAGATGAGGGGAATAGAATATTCCTCCTCAATTTAAGACTGTGCATTGGAACCTACTTATAGGTACCTAAATCAGCCACAGAACCCAAAAGCTCTTTTTAGGGCTACCCTACCTCTGATCACTCAAAATGATTATTTTACTCTAACTTTTTTCACTAATTTTCACCAAAGTACGCTTCCCGGTGCGTTTTTTTCGGCCTATATGGGCCTCCTAAGCCCCCCCTCAGAAAACCTAGGGGGTCAGGGAGTGTCTTCTGTGTCCCCTTTTACCCGTTCCCAATGTTGTTTGTCCTCCATCTTGTGTCTCAAATCTACCGAAACACAAGATGGGGGACTCCTGTAGCGCTGCCGGTACGTGTACCGGGGCGCGCACCAGTAAGCTCTCCCAAAAATTTTAAAAGTTAATTTACATAAAAACCTCTGTAGAGAAGTTCACCAAATATAGAATAGACAATACTACATACTAGTCCCTACCATTTTCCCAAATTTGGTGGAATTCCATTGAGCCATTGGGCCTGTAGCCCTGTCTAAATATCCTGAGGTAAATTACATGACAAAAACACATCTGAAGTGTTAGAATTTACAACCAATTAAAATGTTACTTTCATTTTCCACTATTATTTCCTGGCATTTGATTGGTTATGTACATGAATACATATAAAAAAAAGAGAGGGAAACACAGCCATTTTGACTACTACTTCCTGAAGTACATTTGTAAAAAGGATTTTCACTGAGAACTTCAACTGCTTTCACAAAGGTAAGTTGTTATTTTGGAAAGTGAAGTATGTTGTGCACTTTAAGTTAATTTGGGAAAACATTTTCTGATAGTTATATACTATCCCTCTGTAATAGTTAGAGATTGAGATCGGCTTCTCTGTTATAGTTATGGATTGAGTTAGACTTCTCTTGTATAATTATGAATTTACTTAGGCTTTATCACATACACTTTTTTATATTTCTACTTCCAGCCTGATACCATACACTGCCCAAAGATAACTTCACTGTTAAAAAATCAAAACTACCTGTCTGAACTTAAACCCAACAGTGCCCTATCTCTACTGATATATTTATTTTGTATGCAATTTACAGCAAGAAAATGGAAGGAGAACAGAATAAAATTAATATTTCTTTCGAAATTGTTATAGAAAACAACCCTGAAGAAAATATTGCTGAGAATGATGACTTTGACTTTATGGATGAGTCTCTAGACCATGAATTTCTTGAGTGTGTGGAAGCAATAGAATCACAGAATGAAAATGAGGACATTCCAGACAATATATTGTTAGAAGTTTTATTAAATTTTAAAAAAGAATCAGAAAAATAAATTTCTATTTAATAATCAAAAATTGTTCGAGACATTATTCATTTTTATATGTAATTCATGAAGTAGTACCAAAATGATTATAATATAAAGTGAGACTTATAGTATACTGTGCAACTTTTTTGTGTTACATAGTAATTTTGCTCATAGTAACTTCCTTTCTCGCACTTTATTATCTCCAATGTGTATTTGACATCTCTTTTTCATCTCCTGCCTCCATGTTGTTTCTGCTTTCCTGACAGACTATAGTATAGATTCCATATACCACAATAACTTCTGTAACAACATGCAAATTATCTACAGAGGAGACAGTCTACATTGAATTTAAAACTCTGCATTGGTACCTACATGCTGGTACTTATATCACCCTCACAACACAACAACTCTATGCAGAGCTACCCTACCTCTAAGCACTTTAAATTACTATTTTACTGTTTCACTGGGTTTTCCCCATGTGTGAGGGGGGGAGGTGTGTGTGGGGGATGTGTGGGGTGTGTCTGTGAGGTGTGTGTGTGTGTGGGGGGGGTGAGGTGTGTGTGTGGGTGTAGGTGTGTGGGGTGTGTGGGTGTGGGTGGGGGTGTGGGTGTGTAAGGTGTGTGTGGGTGTGGGTGTGTGGGGTGTTTGGGTGGAGGTGGAGGTGTGGGTGTGGGTGTGTGAGGTGTGTGTGGGGGGTGTGTGGGTGTGGGGGGTATGTGTGTGGATGTGTGTGTGTGTGTGATGTGTGGGTGTGTCTGTGAGGTGTGTGTGTGTGGGGGGGAGGTGTGTGTGTGGGATGTGTGGGGTGTGTCTGTGAGGTGTGTGTGTGGGGGGGTGAGGTGTGTGTGTGAGTGTGGGTGTGTGGGGTGTGGGTGTGGGTGTGGATGTGTAAGGTGTTGGTGTGGGGTGTTTGGCTGTGGGTGGAGGTGTGGGTGTGTGAGGTGTGTGGGGAGTGTGTGGGTGTGGGGGTGTAGGGTTATGTGTGTGGGGTGTGTGTGTGTGCGTGAGATATGTGGGTGTGTGTGTGTGAGGAGTGTGTGTGTGGGTGTGTGTGTGGTGTGTGTGTGGGGTGTGTGCGTGTGGGTGTGTGTGGGATGTACTTGTAGGTACCTAAATCAGCCACAGAACCCAAAAGCTCTTTTCAGAGCTACCCTACCTCTGATCACTCAAAATGATTATTTTACACTAATGTTTTTTCACTATTTTTCCCCATGGTACGCTCCCCGGTATGCTCCCCGGTGCGCGTACCGGGCGCTCCCCCCGTGAAAATTGAAAAAAAAAATGTTTTTGTTCCGCGGGACCCTTTTATGGCCCCCACATCAAACGCAGGGGGTCAGGGGGGTCTACCCTGCCCCATTTTGGTATTTCCCCCTTTGTTTCTGCCACCTCTTTTGTCTCGATCCTACCGAGACACAAGATGGCGGCCGCTCCGGACTGTTTCGAATGTTTACAGACACCCGAGAGCCAATCAGCTTTCCGCTCGCGTACTCGCGGTGCGCGCCGGGAGCGCTCCCCGGTGCGCGTACCGGGGCGCGCCTATAGATATATATATGTTTTTTAACCTAAATTACTCAAAATCCACTGGATCACATATCTTGAGACATAGCAAAGGCACATCGGGCTACCAGTCCCTACAATTTTGCCAAGTTTCGTGGGAATCCATTCAGCCGTTCGGGCTAAAAGTGAGTCCAACCGCCCTATGGAAATTAACATGGGGAAAACACGTTTTGGGACCCCCCTTTTATCTCGGCTCCCGCTTGACGAATCCCCCCCAAACTTTCAGGGAAGGAGCGTACCACCGCGAGGCAAATTTGAGGAGCATTACAGGCAGATCCCTCAATCTGCGCCAAAGTTATTCCCAATAGAATGTTTCGGATTCCCTATGAAAAACAATCCTAACTATAACTACCTACTGGCGACCGCCAGTAGGTAATATACATACCAAGAACTGGATCAAACCAAAGGAATGAGGCAGCACCCCGTCCAAGTGTTACGAGTGTTTAATCGCTCAAAAACAACTTGTTTCAGCCGTGAAGGCCTTTGTCAAGTTACCAGTGTGCAAGCAGGTAGAGGTTTAAATAATAATACGTGATCATAGACATAAAAAAGTTACCCTGTCATACATAAATTATCAGTGCAAGGATTCAAACTTCCTAAACACAAATGTTTTGAATGCTCTACAACAAATAAATAACGTAATCACAAAATCAATACAATAAAAATTCAATACAAAAAAAAATATTACCAAGCGTATATACACGTTTGTTGCATTAATGAATGTTACACATCCCTAGATTCACATAGATATAGAGGGAGTACTCCAGTATTGTGCAATTCATCATGTAACTTAATGCAAAGAATTTATCTTGATGTGTTACAATTAAGGATAATTTTCAACAATAAAATCGCAATATTAAAAACAATGAGGGACATATGTGCAAGTCAATGAAAAATGCAATATAAGTGAAAATAAATACATTCAAAATGACATGTTAAATCACATATTCAATTAATTTCTTTGGCATTTGGTCGGTCTGCTTTTACTAAATTCATGTATAGTGTACGGCGTAGAGCACAGGGTAACATTTGCCACATATCATATATATCCATATTAATCCTGAATGAGACACTCTAGACAAAAAGAATGCCATGTCGTATTTACGTGAGAAATGAGTAAATCTGCGGGCAGAATAAGGGTTAGAACATAAATAATCGTTTACCTGCCAGATGAAAACATGCGTTATTAATTGCCGAAACCCATGTTTCGAATGCAATACAAGCTAAAGAACATTGTATGTAGATGCTGTTGACCATAATAGGACAAACTAGAGGAACCTTAAAAATAACCTCCTAATCAAGGGCCAATGCCCAAATGCGCAAGCATCAATACATGTATGGATTTGGACAACAATTTGAAATCTTAATTTAACTGTGAACACAATTCAGGACAAGTGTCCAAATATACAGCTTTACCCAAGGTCATGTCATAACTAATGTGAGTGTGCACCCAAAATGTAAAATAAATTGTGTCACAGGGGAAAAGACATCCCCTACCACAAAATGGACAGAATAAGTATCAGAAGAAGGAAAACAAATAAGAAATACTACAGAACAATAAAATGGACAAATGTCCGAAATATAGATTAAACATAGTCACGGACACATGTGTGCATGTCAGGCATGGCATCAGAGACCAATGTGAGTGCTCAGTTCCTCTTCCCTATTTAAGCCATAGGGCATCCTAGTGTTCAGATCAATGATGTATCTTCATTCGAGAACTCGTAACTGTTTCTCTCTGTCCCCACCATGTATGTGTTTAATTATTCTGTTGATGCCACAGAAAACAAGCAGTTTGATACTGCTACAATGTGAGATGTAGAAATAGTGTGCCAGAGTATAATTGAAATCCATGTTAGTTATGGCCCTTTGATGTTCTAGTATACGTCTCTTGAGCTGCTTCCTATATATTACATGCCACATGGACATTCCAACATGTATTTTACATATTCAGTGGTATATGTGATAAACCTTTTGATAGTTTTGACCCTACCATCATGTGTCTTGAAAGTTTTGCAGCTAGTAGTATATCTACAGGAATTACATTTGTCAAAGCCCTCTCTCAGCTGTATCCAGGTTGAGGTTGGTTGAATCTGTTGATGACTCTGGACTAACCTATCCTTCAAGGACATGTGTTGCCTGTATGTTATTGTGGGTGATTTCCCCACTTTGTTACCAATCACTGGATCCACCATGATAAGCCCCCAGTATTTTTTCATCATTGCTCTAAGTTTGCAGGATTTCATGTTGCATGTGGTAATCATGCAGGGGCTGTTGGTTACTGAGTATCGTTTGTGTGAAGTGTCACTGTTACCAAACAGAATATCAATTTGTTTGACACTGCCCAGTTTGTTAATAGCTTGTTTCAGTATTATATCAGTATACCCACATTGTTTAAATCTTTTGATCATATTGCTACTTTCAGCACTGAAGCCCTTCTCTGTTCTGGATTTTTTCCGAGCTCGTAATAGCTCCCCATATATATATATATATATCCCCTATGGGGAGCTATTACGCGCTAGTTAGAGAAACGTCCATTGAAGTACACCACACATAGCTCACTGGTATTGGAATTTGCAAAGTTTGGTTTGGTGGATAACATCTTTTTGTTCCAGACCCGTTTATACAGACAGACCTCTGGCACTGCCATGGGCACCTGGTTCACCCCCAGCTACGCGAACTTGTTCGTCGGCTGGTGGGAGGAGCAGGTGGCCTGGGGCGGGGCCAATCAGGAGTGGACCACTCACATTGTCAGATGGTACCGTTTCATTGATGATTTATTCATCGTGTGGAACGGGACAGTTGAAAGTGCCAGAGAGTATGTGAAGGTCCTGAATGTGAATCTGGGAAATCTTGAATTCTATGGTGAGGTCAGTAAGGTGTCTGTGAACTATTTGGACCTTAGCATTTATGTGGAAGCAGGTCAGCTCAAGACTAGATTGTATCGTAAGGCACCTGCCGGGAATTCAGTTTTACAAGCCTCTAGCAGTAATCCTATTAATCTGGTAAGAAATATCCCGTACGGGAACTTCTCAGGATTAAGAGAAACAGTTCGGATGACAGAGAATTCCAAAAGGCAGCTAGAGAAAGTATGCAGCGTTTCTCAGTGAGAGGGTATAGTCAACAAACCCTAAATGAAGCCTACATGAGAGCAAACAACATCGCTAGGAAAGAGTTACTTAAGGACAAAGATCTTAAGTTAAGCGATTCTCAGAATAATGAGGGCAAGTTTCGCTTCATAACTCCTTTCTCGAGAGATGCCAGGGAATTAAAGAGAATTTTGAAAAAAAGTTGGCATATATTGCAAACTGATGAAGTACTAGTTAAAGATCTTCCAACCAACACCCTCATCACATTCAAAAAGGCAAGGTCACTAAAAACGATTTAGTACAGAGCCACTTTGTAGAAAAATCTAGACCAGGCTTTAGTTCGATGCCAGGCTTTTTTCCATGCGGAAAATGTAAAGCCTGGAAAGCAAGTAAAAGAGTTCTGTCTTACGAGATTCCCAATGTTGGAATCCGTAAAAAAATCGGAAAGTTTCTGACGTGCAGCACACCATACAGTGTGTATTGCCTCATGTGTCCGTGCGGTCTACGTTATGTAGGCAGCACAATTCATCCAGCGAAAATCAGGATTCTTGAACACATGAGTGCACCAGAACCTCCTCTCACCATGTACTCTGTATGGATTATTGGACATAGCTACATTCACTGGGCTCAAAGGTATGCAGCTATCAGAAATTTTCACAACCTTGATTTACCAAATGTGCACATAAAATGGATTGGCCAAAGAGGATTAAGATGTCATCAATTGATACCATTGGTGAAAACCTTTCACCATCTGCCACACCCTGACCTTATAATTTTGCACTGTGGTGGAAATGACCTAGGCACTTTGACTGGGGTAGGTCTGGAAATGGTTTTAAAGGACACCTTTGGGCAATTGATGACACTTTTTCCACAAACTGCCTTGGTATATTCCAATATATGCCAAAGACAGAAATGGAAGTGGTCCAACCAATTTTGTCCACAATTTGAGAAAGCACGGAAACATGTGAATAAATCTGTTTCTGCTTACATGAGAGACTATGGAATGGGTTCAATATACAACAACTTGCGTTACAACATGCAAGATATCTACAGAGGAGATGGTGTGCACTTCTCAGATGAGGGGAATAGAATATTCCTCCTCAATTTAAGACTGTGCATTGGAACCTACTTATAGGTACCTAAATCAGCCACAGAACCCAAAAGCTCTTTTTAGGGCTACCCTACCTCTGATCACTCAAAATGATTATTTTACTCTAACTTTTTTCACTAATTTTCACCAAAGTACGCTTCCCGGTGCGTTTTTTTCGGCCTATATGGGCCTCCTAAGCCCCCCCTCAGAAAACCTAGGGGGTCAGGGAGTGTCTACTGTGTCACCTTTTACCCGTTCCCAACGTTGTTTGTCCTCCATCTTGTGTCTCAAATCTACCGAAACACAAGATGGGGGACTCCTGTAGCGCTGCCGGTACGTGTACCGGGGCGCGCACCAGTAAGCTCTCCCAAAAATTTTAAACGTTAATTTACATAAAAACCTCTGTAGAGAAGTTCACCAAATATAGAATAGACAATACTACATACTAGTCCCTACCATTTTCCCAAATTTGGTGGAATTCCATTGAGCCATTGGGCCTGTAGCCCTGTCTAAATATCCTGAGGTAAATTACATGACAAAAACACATCTGAAGTGTTAGAATTTACAACCAATTAAAATGTTACTTTCATTTTCCACTATTATTTCCTGGCATTTGATTGGTTATGTACATGAATACATATAAAAAAAAGAGAGGGAAACACAGCCATTTTGACTACTACTTCCTGAAGTACATTTGTAAAAAGGATTTTCACTGAGAACTTCAACTGCTTTCACAAAGATAAGTTGTTAGTTTGGAAAGTGAAGTATGTTGTGCACTTTAAGTTAATTTGGGAAAACATTTTCTGATAGTTATATACTATCCATCTGTAATAGTTAGAGATTGAGATCGGCTTCTCTGTTATAGTTATGGATTGAGTTAGACTTCTCTTGTATAATTATGAATTTACTTAGGCTTTATCACATACACTTTTTTATATTTCTACTTCCAGCCTGATACCATACACTGCCCAAAGATAACTTCACTGTTAAAAAATCAAAACTACCTGTCTGAACTTAAACCCAACAGTGCCCTATCTCTACTGATATATTTATTTGTTATGCAATTTACAGCAAGAAAATGGAAGGAGAACAGAATAAAATTAATATTTCTTTCGAAATTGTTATGGAAAACAACCCTGAAGAAAATATTGCTGAGAATGATGACTTTGACTTTATGGATGAGTCTCTAGACCATGAATTACTTGAGTGTGTGGAAGCAATAGAATCACAGAATGAAAATGAGGACATTCCAGACAATATATTGTTAGAAGTTTTATTAAATTTTAAAAAAGAATCAGAAAAATAAATTTATATTTAATAATCAAAAATTGTTCGAGACATTATTCATTTTTATATGTAATTCATGAAGTAGTACCAAAATGATTATAATATAAAGTGAGACTTATAGTAATTTTGCTCATAGTAACTTCCTTTCTCGCACTTTATTATCTCCAATGTGTATTTGACATCTCTTTTTCATCTCCTGCCTCCATGTTGTTTCTGCTTTCCTGACAGACTATAGTATAGATTCCATATACCACAATAACTTCTGTAACAACATGCAAATTATCTACAAAGGAGACAGTCTACATTGAATTTAAAACTCTGCATTGGTACCTACATGCTGGTACTTATATCACCCTCACAACACAACAACTCTATGCAGAGCTACCCTACCTCTAAGCACTTTAAATTACTATTTTACTGTTTCACTGGGTTTTCCCCATGTGTGAGGGGGGAGGTGTGTGTGGGGGATGTGTGGGGTGTGTCTGTGAGGTGTGTGTGTGTGTGTGGGGGGGTGAGGTGTGTGTGTGGGTGTAGGTGTGTGGGGTGTGTGGGTGTGGGTGGGGGTGTGGGTGTGTAAGGTGTGTGTGTGGGTGTGGGTGTGTGGGGTGTTTGGGTGTAGGTGGAGGTGTGGGTGTGTGAGGTGTGTGTGGGGGGTGTGTGGGTGTGGGGGGTATGTGTGTGGATGTGTGTGTGTGTGTGATGTGTGGGTGTGTCTGTGAGGTGTGTGTGTGTGGGGGGAGGTGTGTGTGTGGGATGTGTGGGGTGTGTCTGTGAGGTGTGTGTGTGGGGGGGTGAGGTGTGTGTGTGAGTGTGGGTGGGTGGGGTGTGGGTGTGGGTGTGGATGTGTAAGGTGTTGGTGTGGGGTGTTTGGGTGTGGGTGGAGGTGTGGGTGTGTGAGGTGTGTGTGGGGAGTGTGTGGGTGTGGGGGTGTAGGGTTATGTGTGTGGGGTGTGTGTGTGTGTGCGTGAGATATGTGGGTGTGTGTGTGTGAGGAGTGTGTGTGTGGGTGTGTGTGTGGTGTGTATGTGGGGTGTGTGCGTGTGGGTGTGTGTGGGATGTACTTGTAGGTACCTAAATCAGCCACAGAACCCAAAAGCTCTTTTCAGAGCTACCCTACCTCTGATCACTCAAAATGATTATTTTACACTAATGTTTTTTCACTATTTTTCCCCATGGTACGCTCCCCGGTATGCTCCCCGGTGCGCGTACCGGGCGCTCCCCCCGTGAAAATTGAAAAAAAAATGTTTTTGTTCCGCGGGACCCTTTTATGGCCCCCACATCAAACCCAGGGGGTCAGGGGGGTCTACCCTGCCCCATTTTGGTATTTCCCCCTTTGTTTTTGCCACCTCTTGTGTCTCGATCCTACCGAGACACAAGATGGCGGCCGCTCCGGACTGTTTCGAATGTTTACAGACACCCGAGAGCCAATCAGCTTTCCGCTCGCGTACTCGCGGTGCGCGCCGGGAGCGCTCCCCGGTGCGCGTACCGGGGCGCGCCTATAGATATATATATGTTTTTTAACCTAAATTACTCAAAATCCACTGGATCACATATCTTGAGACATAGCAAAGGCACATCGGGCTACCAGTCCCTACAATTTTGCCAAGTTTCGTGGGAATCCATTCAGCCGTTCGGGCTAAAAGTGAGTCCAACCGCCCTATGGAAATTAACATGGGGAAAACACGTTTTGGGACCCCCCTTTTATCTCGGCTCCTGCTTGACGAATGCCCCCCAAACTTTCAGGGAAGGAGCGGACCACCGCGAGGCAAATTTGAGGAAAATTACAGGCAGATCCCTCAATCTGCGCCAAAGTTATTCCCAATAGAATGTTTCGGATTCCCTATGAAAAACAATCCTAACTATAACTACCTACTGGCGACCGCCAGTAGGTAATATACATACCAAGAACTGGATCAAACCAAAGGAATGAGGCAGCACCCCGTCCAAGTGTTACGAGTGTTTAATCGCTCAAAAACAACTTGTTTCAGCCGTGAAGGCCTTTGTCAAGTTACCAGTGTGCAAGCAGGTAGAGGTTTAAATAATAATACGTGATCATAGACATAAAAAAGTTACCCTGTCATACATAAATTATCAGTGCAAGGATTCAAACTTCCTAAACACAAATGTTTTGAATGCTCTACAACAAATAAATAACGTAATCACAAAATCAATACAATAAAAATTCAATACAAAAAAAAATATTACCAAGCGTATATACACGTTTGTTGCATTAATGAATGTTACACATCCCTAGATTCACATAGATATAGAGGGAGTACTCCAGTATTGTGCAATTCATCATGTAACTTAATGCAAAGAATTTATCTTGATGTGTTACAATTAAGGATAATTTTCAACAATAAAATCGCAATATTAAAAACAATGAGGGACATATGTGCAAGTCAATGAAAAATGCAAAATAAGTGAAAATAAATACATTCAAAATGACATGTTAAATCACATATTCAATTAATTTCTTTGGCATTTGGTCGGTCTGCTTTTACTAAATTCATGTATAGTGTACGGCGTAGAGCACAGGGTAACATTTGCCACATATCATATATATCCATATTAATCCTGAATGAGACACTCTAGACAAAAAGAATGCCATGTCGTATTTACGTGAGAAATGAGTAAATCTGCGGGCAGAATAAGGGTTAGAACATAAATAATCGGTTACCTGCCAGATGAAAACATGCGTTATTAATTGCCGAAACCCATGTTTCGAATGCAATACAAGCTGAAGAACATTGTATGTAGATGCTGTTGACCATAATAGGACAAACTAGAGGAACCTTAAAAATAACCTCCTAATCAAGGGCCAATGGCCAAATGCGCAAGCATCAATACATGTATGGATTTGGACAACAATTTGAAATCTTAATTTAACTGTGAACACAATTCAGGACAAGTGTCCAAATATACAGCTTTACCCAAGTTCATGTCATAACTAATGTGAGTGTGCACCCAAAATGTAAAATAAATTGTGTCACAGGGGAAAAGACATCCCCTACCACAAAATGGACAGAATAAGTATCAGAAGAAGGAAAACAAATAGGAAATACTACAGAACAATAAAATGGACAAATGTCCGAAATATAGATTAAACATAGTCACGGACACATGTGTGCATGTCAGGCATGGCATCAGAGACCAATGTGAGTGCTCAGTTCCTCTTCCCTATTTAAGCCATAGGGTATCCTAGTGTTCAGATCAATGATGTATCTTCATTCGAGAACTCGTAACTGTTTCTCTCTGTCCCCACCATGTATGTGTTTAATTATTCTGTTGATGCCACAGAAAACAAGCAGTTTGATACTGCTACAATGTGAGATGTAGAAATAGTGTGCCAGAGTATAATTGAAATCCATGTTAGTTATGGCCCTTTGATGTTCTAGTATACGTCTCTTGAGCTGCTTCCTATATATTACATGCCACATGGACATTCCAACATGTATTTCACATATTCAGTGGTACATGTGATAAAATTTTTGATAGTTTTGACCCTACCATCATGTGTCTTGAAAGTTTTGCAGCTAGTAGTATATCTACAGGAATTACATTTGTCAAAGCCCTCTCTCAGCTGTATCCAGGTTGAGGTTGGTTGAATCTGTTGATGACTCTGGACTAACCTATCCTTCAAGGACATGTGTTGCCTGTATGTTATTGTGGGTGATTTCCCCACTTTGTTACCAATCACTGGATCCACCATGATAAGCCCCCAGTATTTTTTCATCATTGCTCTAAGTTTGCAGGATTTCATGTTGCATGTGGTAATCATGCAGGGGCTGTTGGTTACTGAGTATCGTTTGTGTGAAGTGTCACTGTTACCAAACAGAATATCAATTTGTTTGACACTGCCCAGTTTGTTAATAGCTTGTTTCAGTATTATATCAGTATACCCACATTGTTTAAATCTTTTGATCATATTGCTACTTTCAGCACTGAAGCCCTTCTCTGTTCTGGATTTTTTCCGAGCTCGTAATAGCTCCCCATATATATATATATATATCCCCTATGGGGAGCTATTACGCGCTAGTTAGAGAAACGTCCATTGAAGTACACCACACATAGCTCACTGGTATTGGAATTTGCAAAGTTTGGTTTGGTGGATAACATCTTTTTGTTCCAGACCCGTTTATACAGACAGACCTCTGGCACTGCCATGGGCACCTGGTTCACCCCCAGCTACGCGAACTTGTTCGTCGGCTGGTGGGAGGAGCAGGTGGCCTGGGGCGGGGCCAATCAGGAGTGGACCACTCACATTGTCAGATGGTACCGTTTCATTGATGATTTATTCATCGTGTGGAACGGGACAGTTGAAAGTGCCAGAGAGTATGTGAAGGTCCTGAATGTGAATCTGGGAAATCTTGAATTCTCTGGTGAGGTCAGTAAGGTGTCTGTGAACTATTTGGACCTTAGCATTTATGTGGAAGCAGGTCAGCTCAAGACTAGATTGTATCATAAGGCACCTGCCGGGAATTCAGTTTTACAAGCCTCTAGCAGTAATCCTATTAATCTGGTAAGAAATATCCCGTACGGGAACTTCTCAGGATTAAGAGAAACAGTTCGGATGACAGAGAATTCCAAAAGGCAGCTAGAGAAAGTATGCAGCGTTTCTCAGTGAGAGGGTATAGTCAACAAACCCTAAATGAAGCCTACATGAGAGCAAACAACATCGCTAGGAAAGAGTTACTTAAGGACAAAGATCTTAAGTTAAGCGATTCTCAGAATAATGAGGGCAAGTTTCGCTTCATAACTCCTTTCTCGAGAGATGCCAGGGAATTAAAGAGAATTTTGAAAAAAAGTTGGCATATATTGCAAACTGATGAAGTACTAGTTAAAGATCTTCCAACCAACCCCCTCATCACATTCAAAAAGGCAAGGTCACTAAAAACGATTTAGTACAGAGCCACTTTTTTTTTTTTTTTTTTTTTTTGTCCTCATTTGCCGATACCCTAGTACAAAGAAACAACCACCAACCACCACAACGCCTCCGTAACCAGCCCTCGGGTATGTTAACATGGCACGGACCCAGGCGCGCAAAAGCTATTATTGGCGGGAGAAGGGATTCTTCACACTACAGGGAGACCTAGATCTCTCCATCTAGACGTGTTAACGCCTGTTGGACCAGCCCAAACCTAGGAAGACCCTTCAACCGGTCCATGGAGTAGGAAACAGGCATAATCATAGGACCCGGGGGAAAAAAAAAAACAACCCCGGGCATTTTATCTCCATTTTACCAAAAAGTCCCAAAAAGCAAGCTTTTTCCTGCTGCAGGATCTGGCCAGGTCCACCCTAGAAACCTCGTAGAGCGATGTCAACCATCCTGAAAAAGTTGGGGGAGCTACGTCTACCCAAAACCTGCAAATCTGTCTCCTAGCCAGGAGGATTGAATAAAACAAAAAGCATCTAGCCTGCCCAGTGATGCTATCCTCTAATCCAAAGATAATCAGGGGAAGAGAGATATGCAATGTTGTATTAAGCATAGAAGACAGAGCCTCCAACACCTTCTCCCAAAAATAGCTGATTGCTGGGCAGTCCTTGAACATGTGAACATCCGAAGCCTCCGGCAGATTACATTTATTACAACTTTTCCCATGTTGATATTTAGATAGTTTCTTGGGAGAAAGGTATGCACGATGTAGCGTGAAAAGGTGGTTTCTTTTCAGCCAAGCTGGTTTCACCAGCTTGTTTAGCAAAGTAAATGAAATTTGCCACTTCGAATCCCACTGATCTCCCATCTCACTTGCCCATAATTTCTCAGGGAGATTAAAGTCTCCATCTATTTCTTCTAAAATCCCCCAGTACCAACATGCAACCTCCTTGCCCCCCCTTGGTCTCGTGACCAATAAACTTTCCAGTTGACTTTCTTTCCCAAGGGGGACCCTCTTCCTAAGCGTTGCCTGAGCCCAGCTAGTTAGTTGTATATACTTAAAGGTAGAAAGGTGCGGTCCGACTTTCTCCCGCAGATCCTCCCAAGAAATCATGGAGCCTCCTGCCACCAACTCTCCCCAGGACAAAAAACCGGCCTCTTTGATAGGACCCGCCAAACTGTCTTTAAGACACGCTGGAGCTCCAGGTGAGTCCCACAGAGGAGCCGCGTTGGAGAAATAGCCGAGCCCTAACCTTTTCCTAATTATAGACCAGCTCCTCGCCAGTGATTGAAGAGTCTTTAATTTAACTTTTTTGAAAAATTTCTGGTCTCCAAACTTGAAAAGAAAGCCAGCCAGTGGAAGACCGGCACCTTCTAGCATAGCTCGAAACATTCTTCCCCTAGCATTATCCATTGGTGTCTTTAGGAGCATTCTAGAGTAAGATAGCTCAAATGCCCAGGCGTAATACTGAAGGTCAGGCAGCGTCAACCCCCCTTTTTCCCTCCTCCTCCTCAACTTCTTCCACGCCAGACGTGTGGCTCCATATCTCCAGACAAATGAATTGACATCCTGTTGACACTTCGCCAATTGTTTAGGGTCAAAAGCCATTGGGATCGAGTTAAACAAAAACGTATATATAGGCAGGATAGACATTTTAACTAAGTTAGTTCTCCCAAAGATGGATAAAGGGAGATGGTTCCAAGCCTTAAGCTTCTTCCGGCATTCATTATGTACTCGCTCCAGATTTTTAGCGGCGAGCTTATTAATATCTTGAAAAATTCTGATGCCTAAATATCGCATTGAGGGTACTGTCTCAACCAGAGTAGTAGTGGTATTCCAGGCCATAATTTCCGTTTTATCTGAGTTTATCTCATATCCGGAAATCTTGCCAAACTCTTCAGCCCTCTTGAACACTGTGGGGAGAGCCTGGTCTAGGTTGGAAGTCATTATGAGGATATCGTCCGCATATAGGGCTACCCGCTTTTTCCACCCTCCGAAGCTGAAAGATGATATGTTTGCTTCTTCTCTTAGAATCTGAGCAAAGGGCTCGATATAAAGGTTGAAAAGGAGGGGGGAGAGCGGGCAGCCCTGCCTTGTTCCTCTAGAGATATTAAAAGGCTTTGTCAGAAGATTGTTCACAAAAAGCCTGGCCGTTGGAGCTTTATAGATAAGAGATATCATATTACAAAAATTTGCGGGTAAGTTAAATTTCCTCATAACTGCCGCCAAATAGACCCAGTTGACCCTATCAAAGGCCTTTGTCGCATCCAACGTAAAGGCGGCAAGCGGGAGAGAAAAAGTGGTAGCTATATCAATTGCACTCACAAGATCTTGAGTGAGATCTGATAGCTGTCTACCCTTAATGAAACCCTTTTGGTCATCGTGTATAATTGTTTTAGCCACCGCCCCCAGTCTGTCCGCCATAATAGCAGCGAAGATTTTGTAGTCGCAATTAAGAAGTGATATCGGACGGTACGACCCACAGTCCCTCACGTCCTTCCCAGGTTTGGGTATTAAAACCACAGTGGCATCTTTCCAGGAATTAGGTGGGTCTGAACCTTCCAGAAAAATGCTATTAAAAACAGAGGTCAAGACCGGCGCAATTTCTCCACTAAGGGCTCTATAAAGTTCCCCTGGTAGCCCATCAGGGCCTGCGGCTTTCCCCCAACTCACTTGCCCTAGTGCCTTGTTAACCTCCTCCACCGAGATCTCTCTCTCCAGGATCTTACTCTGCTCAG
This sequence comes from Lissotriton helveticus, assembly GCF_964261635.1. Lineage (NCBI taxonomy): Eukaryota > Metazoa > Chordata > Amphibia > Caudata > Salamandridae > Lissotriton > Lissotriton helveticus. Next base: position 996,425,111 of record NC_136072.1, read on the forward strand.
TTGTGAGCTTAGGAGTAGAGATTGAGTTCAGCCAAGCCTCACACTCCCGAGTATCTACAGCAGTATCCTCTTTATAAATGGCCTGAAAAAAATCCTGAAAGGCAGCGCCAATTTCTAATTGGGTCAGCCGCGGGGAAACTTCCCCCTCCACCTTAATCTCCCTAATATAATTCCGAGCTTGGTTAGCCTTGGTTTTCCAAGCGAGGATTTTCCCCGCCGCCTCCCCAAACTCAAAATGAGAATTCTTACTTGCCTCCCACAGTACAGAGCCACTTTGTAGAAAAATCTAGACCAGGCTTTTGTACGATGCCAGGCTTTTTTCCATGCGGAAAATGTAAAGCCTGGAAAGCAAGTAAAAGAGTTCTGTCTTACGAGATTCCCAATGTTGGAATCCGTAAAAAATCGGAAAGTTTCTGACGTGCAGCACACCATACAGTGTGTATTGCCTCATGTGTCCGTGCGGTCTACGTTATGTAGGCAGCACAATTCATCCAGCGAAAATCAGGATTCTTGAACACATGAGGGCAATGACCAAAGGAGATGAAGCGTACCCTGTTGCGCGTCACTTTGACAAGGAACATCAGCGTAACAGGGATATTCTGAGTTATTTTTGCTTCAATCATGTGCCCAATAATCCCAGAGGGGGGATAGGATTTTGAGACTACGTAGACTGGAGTCTAGGTATATCATCGACCTCCAGACTAAGACTCCACATGGCCTCAATATTAGTGAGGAACTTGCTATACATCTAGGCGACAGATAACTGACTGTTTGAACTCTGGGTTATCAGTTCCTCATTGAAGTACATAGTGTAAATATATGGATCTACTGTAACTCGTGTGTATATATTCATTAGCACTGTTTTGCAACATTCTGATTTCAGATATGATGAATGTGTAATTTTTGTTTTTGCATTTCAATGTGCATGATTCTGCCTTGAGACCCAATTATGTGATTATGTATTTGTAAATATTTAGAGGCTGCTCTGTATCTAATTATTTAATGAGTAGCAAGGGCCACCCATGTGCCCATACAGGGCTTGATTAACTGTACATGGAGGGCCCATCTCTGGGCGTGATTTGGACATTCTTTGAAGTAGTATATTTATACACTCTAAGATGGCGCCTATTGTAGGAGTCATGGGACGGATTGAGTAGTCCCTCTTTTGTTTCATTGTTGACCTCTTGCTTAAATAGTTAGGGCCTTATTTATGAAGGCCTTGCGCCGCCGGTGCGTCACTTTTAACATGGGAAAAAGTGACGCACCGGCGGCGCAAGGCCTTCATAAATAAGGCCCTTAGAGTTTATGGTGCTTCGGTAGACATAGAAGAAGGTCTATACCGAAACGCGTCTGTTTGTTTTGTGCAAGTTTGCGGTGAATAAAATCCTGTAAACAGCCCCCGGGAGTGCTCCTTTCTTCTGACGGAAGTCTTGTGGGAGGAGAGTGGAGCGGTATATATATATATATATTACCTACTGGCGATAGCCAGTAGGTATATACAGTTAGGATTGTTTTCCATAGGGAAATCGCAACATTCTATTGGGATTAACTTTGGCGCCGGTTGAGGAATCTTCCTGAAATGTTCCTTAACTTTGCCTCACGGCGCTCTGGTCCTTCCCTGAAAGTTTGGGGGGCCGAGATAAAAGGGGTGTCCCAAAACGTGTTTTCTCCATGTTAATTTCCATAGGGCGGTTGGACTCACTTTTAGCCCGAACGGCTGAATGGTTTTCCACCAAACTTGGCAAAATTGTAGGGACTGGTAGCCCGATGTGCCTTTGCTATGTCTCAAGATATGTGCTCCAGTGGTTTTTACGATAATTAACTTTGAAAAAATATATATTGGACTACATTGGGCTATATATATGTTAGAGCCCAAATGTAGCCCAATGTAGCCCAATGTAGCCCAATGTAGCCCAAAGATGGCCACCAGAGACAAAAAAAAACAAATGTAGCCCAAATATCAGCCAGATGTAGCCCAACTATAGCCCAATGACAGAATGTCCCAGAGTGTTCTAAAGAACAACTAGAGCGCTAACAGTCTTACTTATGACAAAAGTATGGCACACCTGAAGTCATCTTGATTGGAATAGAGTGTTAACACTTAAAACATTTAATTTGCAAAGGAACAAAATGAGGGGGTTCATTTTGCCATAGAAATTATGATTAGTGCTGAAGAAAGAAAAATTAGGGCACATTTTGAGTGACTTCTCAAATCCTCTTATATTTCATTAAAAAAATTCTGATATGCAGTCTCCCAAGATGGCCACCAGAGACAAAAGAGCCTGTGCTTAAAAACTCTGTTAGCAAAGCAGGCATTTGGGATTTAAAAAATAGTTAGGATTGTTTTCCATAGGGAAATCGCAACATTCTATTGGGAATAACTTTGGCGCCGGTTGAGGAATCTTCCTGAAATTTTCCTTAACTTTGCCTCGCGGCGCTCCGGTCCTTCCCTGAAAGTTTGGGGGGGTTCATCAAGCGGGGGCCAAGATAAAAGGGGGGTCCCAAAATGTGTTTTCCCCATGTTAATTTCCATAGGGCGGTTGGACTCACTTTTAGCCCAAACGGCTGAATGGTTTTCCACCAAACTTGGCAAAATTGTAGGGACTGGTAGCCCGATGTGCCTTTGCTATGTCTCAAGATATGTGCTCCAGTGGTTTTTATGAAAATTAACTTTGAAAAAATATATATTGGCCTACATTGGGCTATATATATGTTAGAGCCCAAATGTAGCCCAATGTAGCCCAATGTAGTCCAAAGATGGCCACCAGAGACAAAAAAAAGCAAATGTAGCCTAAATATCAGCCAGATGTAGCCCAACTATAGCCCAATGACAGAATGTCCCAGAGTGTTCTAAAGAACAACTAGAGCGCTAACAGTCTTACTTATGACAAAAGTATGGCACACCTGAAGTCATCTTGATTGGAATAAAGTGTTAACACTTAAAACATTTAATTTGCAAAGGAACAAAATGAGGGGGTTCATTTTGCCATAGAAATTATGATTAGTGCTGAAGAAAGAAAAATTAGGGCACATTTTGAGTGACTTCTCAAATCCTCCTATATTTCATTAAAAAAATTCTGATATGCAGTCTCCCAAGATGGCCACCAGAGACAAAAGAGCCTGTGCTTAAAAACTCTGTTAGCAAAGCAGGCATTTGAGATTTAAAAATTGTTTTAATATATAAAAACGTTATCCGCTAATAGAGTTAGCATTTAAAAAACCTTGCGAATTCAATGAAAAAACCATAGGTTTCAGGCCTTATATAGTTAGGAATTAGCATTTAAAAAACCTTGCGAATTCACTGAAAAAACCATAGGTTTCAGGCCTTATATAGTTAGGAATTAGCATTTAAAAAACCTTTGAAATTCACTGAAAAAACCATAGGTTTCAGGCCTTATATAGTTAGGAATTAGCATTTAAAAAAAACTTGCAAATTCACTGAAAAAACCATAGGTTTCAGGCCTTATATAGTTAGGAATTAGCATTTAAAAAACCTTGCGAATTCACTGAAAAAACCATAGGTTTCAGGCCTTATATAGTTAGGAATTAGCATTTAAAAAACCTTTGAAATTCACTGAAAAAACCATAGGTTTCAGGCCTTATATAGTTAGGAATTAGCATTTAAAAAAAACTTGGAAATTCACTGAAAAAACCATAGGTTTCAGGCCTTATATAGTTAGGAATTAGCATTTAAAAAACCTTTGAAATTCACATAAAAAACCATAGGTTTCAGGCCTTATATAGTTAGGAATTAGCTTTTAAAAAACCTTTGAAATTCACTCAAAAAACTATAAGTTTTAGTGGTGTTATAGTTAGCTGGACATTTTACTCATACAAAACCATTGAAATTGCTCCTATATAGTTAGTTGTACTAACTATATTTCGCGCACCCGCAATCCACTACTGATGATGTCACATATTAGATCATTCATGACATGGTCAGTGACATCACTGATGACATCTCAAATGACATCACCGATGACATCACTGATGACATCATCCACGTGACAATCACATACACCTTTTCATACACTATTACAATTGTTCATCACCCTTTGTAAAATACAGAGTATCATATTTAAATCCATTGTCACAGCAATACAAGTATCTAAAAATCCACTCAGTGATTCATAGATGTATACACACATCTAATCACTTACCTATGGATTCACTCATACATGCTGTCAATGAACAATAGAACACTATCAAACATACTTATACATCTATATCGACATTAAACAACAGCACGCATCCTATTCACATATGAAGTCATCCTACTCACTTATGCAAACAATGGATCATATTTACATATTTACTTAGCAAAACACTTATACAAACACCACTTCTTCTATTCATTTAGATAGTAAGTCATACTTAGTGAATTATAAAATCATTATTACAAGTATACAGTTATCCATACAGTCACTCACACAATCATTGTGTCTTATGTACACTTATTTATATACAACAACTGACACATACACTGCCTTTTATTTTTCTAGTTTGTTGGACCTGTACCATTGAGAAATATATTTGCTCATCACCACACCCATAAAGATATTCACTCACCCAAACAACTGCTAGAACATGTAGTTTTAACTTCATATATCTACTGAATCAACTATTCACACATCTTTGGACAGTCACACCCCCCCCACCGAACCATACACACTTTCACACTCCCATACAAATACTCAGTTAACTAATCAATAACTAATATAGACTTTCACATAGCTAGTAACCAACTGTAGAATCAGTTTACACAACAACTGACAAAGTGATACAGATCTTCACACAGTTTAGTCACTATCCACTATATTTAGTGAGACATTATAAATTGGTCAAGTAAACAGTCAATTACACTGCTACTAAATCCTCCATCCAAATATTTATTTATATATATCCACTTATTCTTCAATGCAAATTGCTATATATATAATGCATATTTAAATAACGAAGCAAACCACATTCACTGGATGATGTCATCAGTGATGTCATCAGTGATGTCATTTGAGATGTCATCAGTGATGTCACTGACCATGTCATGAATGATCTAATATGTGACATCATCAGCAGTGGATTGCGGGTGCGCGAAATATAGTTAGTACAACTAACTATATAGGAGCAATTTCAATGGTTTTGTATGAGTAAAATGTCCAGCTAACTATAACACCACTAAAACTTATAGTTTTTTGAGTGAATTTCAAAGGTTTTTTAAAAGCTAATTCCTAACTATATAACTCCTGAAACCTATGGTTTTTTCAGTGAATATATATATATATATATATATATATATATATATATATATATATATTCACTGAAAAAACCATAGGTTATAGACCATATATAGTTAGGAATTAGCATTTAAAAAACCTTATTTTACTCACACAAAACCATTGAAATTCCATATATAGTTAGTTGCACTAACTATATATCGCGCACCCGCAATCCACTGCTGATCATGTCACATATTACATCATTCATGACATGGTCAGTGACATCACTGATGACATCACTGATGACATCTCAAATGACATCACTGATGACATCACTGATGACAACATCCAGTGACTGTACTTTTCTGTAAAGTTAAAATATGTCTTGAGTGGATGTATAAGTGTCTGGATGAAGGATTTAGTAGGTGCATGACTGACTGTATGAGTGAGTGATTAAATGTGTCTCACTGAATGCATGGGTTAGTGACTAAACTGTCTTAATTTGTGCATCATTATGTCTGTTGTTCTGTAAACTGCTGCATGTGTTGATCATTAGCTATACGAGAGGCTATATGTGTTATTAATTGGTTGCCCAAGTATTTCTATGGGAGATTGAGTTTGTGTGGGGGTGGCTGGAAGGTGTGTGACTCTATGCATAGATGTGTGAGCAGTTTATTCACTAGGTGTATGAGTTCAAGAGTGCATGTGGAAACAGCTACATGGGCAGTTGACTGTGTGCATGAGTGTATTGATGAGTGAATGGATATCTCAATGCTACATGTCATAGTAAGTACATATGTAAAACACAGTACATGTGAGAGTTGGCATATATAAATAACTGTGCATGAGAGCCACTGAATGAGTGAGTGGTTGTATCGATCATTGTGAACTTGTATCAGGGATTGTATAAGAGAGTAAATATGTGTTAGTATATGTTTCAATAAGTAAGGTGTGTTTAACTGTATAGTTGAAGAAATGGAGGTGAGATTGTTTCTTTGCATGACTGACTGGGTGTGTGAGTAACTCCATGGATAAGTGGCAGTGTGTGAGTGTCTGTTTACACTGAGTGTATCTAAGGTTATATTAGAGTCTGAAGAGGTTTATCGTATTAGCACAAGAATGATGTCAAATGAGATGTCATCAGTGATGTCATTTGAGATGTCATCAGTGATGTCACTGACCATGTCATGAATGATGTAATATGTGACATGATCAGCAGTGGATTGCGGGTGCGCGATATATAGTTAGTGCAACTAACTATATATGGAATTTCAATGGTTTTGTGTGAGTAAAATAAGGTTTTTTAAATGCTAATTCCTAACTATATATGGTCTATAACCTATGGTTTTTTCAGTGAATTTTCAAGGTTTTGTAAATGCTAATTCCTAACTATATATGGTCTATAACCTATGGTTTTTTCAGTGAATTTCAATGGTTTTTTAATAGCAAATATCATAAGCTGTCGAATGTCAAGTACGTGGTAAGTAAAAACATTTTTGTGTTTATGCACACTGATCTGCTTTGAATGCTGCCCCCCACCCCTCATTTCTATTAGGAGTACTCTCTCTTTGCAGATAGTGAAGGGTAGTTAACGCAGCCCTTTGCCCCCTTTGTAATACGTCGTGCCTGCTTCTCTCTCCATTTGATTGATTGTTCTCTTTGGTTCATTCTCTATTTACAAACAAGCACAGAGTCGCAATACTCTGTTTAGTCTTTGCAGATAGCGAAAAATCGTGTAAAAAAACAAAAGGAATCGAGCAAAATCAGTAGGCCACTAATGGGATCTCTTTTTGACCTCGCTAAAATAGAAACATTAGGAACAACCTGTTGAAAATAGCAATGCGTATGTACATAAGCGGCGTTCATTTGTGTTCACAGTACCCCTTGTTGATTTTTTCAATCGAGCATTGAATTGTTCGAAGTTAATTCTCTTAAGGATCTTCTCTACCTGCAAACGAGGAAGAATAGGAATATTCTCTCTCCCTTTGCAGATAGTGAAGGGTAGGTAACGCAAGCCTTTAACACGTCGTACCTATTTCATTCCTCATTGATTGATTGATTGTCCGAACATTGACTGTTTGGGAATTAGTTCTTTTTGGAGGTATTCCCTGTTTGCAAATAAACGTAGGAAAATCTTTGCAAGTAGTGAAAGGGTACGTAATGCGGACCTTTCTCCCCCGTTGTAATCTGTCATGCCTATCTACTCCCCACTGATTGATGCACCTTTTTCACCCGGACCATTTACTAGAGATACGTCATCTGGCCCGACCAGAGAGCACCCCTAGTGAAAAGGACATATGCAATAATAACGAAGTGATCACTGTATCCTGTTAACAGAAACTTTACCATGAAACAACCTGGAAAGAAAAAAATAGGAAAACGAAAATCAGTAGGCCACTGATGAACATGAACTTTTATTAAACAACAAACAAAGAAACGATAACATAACGTAATGATAAAACCTATTAATGTCCTAGAAACAAGAAAACGTTAAAGTATGCCAGTGGTGAGAGACCAGAAAAACAGTCCGAGAAACCAAATCACCCCTCGCTGTCCCAACTCATGCACTCTGAAAGTTCAAAGTTTTGAGGAGTGCTTGTAACATTGTCTGAAGCCTATTTGCAATTGCTTCATCTTCACTATTCTTAAAGTAAGTGGGGGCTGTTGTGATGCGGTGCCACCCTGAACCGCTTGACGGAGGCCCCCGAGGGACGGTGTCATGTCGCGGACTCGGAGGGGGCGCTTGGCTCCGGCCCCCTCCCCAAGTCGTGTTGCCCTGGTGTGGCCTGAGATCGCCCCCGACATAGGTGGCCGGCTCCCGGGGTCAAGCGGAACTTTTTTCCTTTTGGTGACTCTTCCATTCTTCACCTTGTCCCACAATCCGTTTCACCTAAAGACACGCTGTAGTGGGGCACCCCTTTTCCGTTTCATTTGCCATTCAGCCCGCTTTTGCTACACTGTGCCTCTTCCGCTATTCAGCTGTTTACCGCCCGCTCTTTCGACTACAGCGTCTCGCTCACCATGTACTTGAGTTGCTCCCGCTCTTGCGGTGCAGCGATAGGCGGCTGCCACAGGACTCTCAAAATGGCGGCCATCTCTTCAGATTTGGGCGTGGTCCACTAAATGGGCCTGCGACACCTTGGAACTCGGACGCTTGTCTGCTAGAGCTTGGGCTCCATTCTCGAAAGCGTCCCCTCATCCTTGAAGATTCTACAAAAGTCTTGGGGGCCCCCGACTCCCGCAGGCTTCTGGTGGGGAGCGCCTAGCATGATTGCTCGTGGAATGGCCACGACGGAGCTACGAAATGGTGGTGCTCTCATGCTAACGCCAGCTTCAGTCTGAAACATCCAGAAACACTGTAGACTACCAATTCGATCAGTTCCGGTAGCGCTCCAACGTGACCCGGTAGAGAAGAACTTGCCCTCCCCTCTTTGACTGATGGTTCTTGTTGCCTGTCCCTTCTGTTGTCATTTAACAGAACTATTTAGCCTGCTGAAAGGGGTTGTGTGCCGTCCGCTGGTTGGTGGAGACATTTTGACTATATTCTGGACCTGCGTTGTCGCGTAATGCGTCATATGACGCGCCGCGTTAGAAAGTTTAATAAATTATGAAACACAATAAACAATCCTTAAAAAATAAAAAAAAATAAAAAATAATCAACAAAAGCAACAGCTAGGTAATACACATATAATTTTATCTCCGCGAAGCGGAGCGCTGTTACAGATATATATCTTGTTTCTGAACGTTAATTTCTCAAAATGCACTGAAGCACATATATTGAGACCTAGCAAAGGCACATCGGGCTACCAGTCCCTACAATTTTTCCAAGTTTCGTGCAAATCCATTCAGCTGTTCGATCCTACCGAGAGACAAGATGGCGGCCGCTACGGACTGTTTGGAATGTTTACAGACACCGGAGAGCCAATCAGCTTCGCTTCGCAAAGCTCCGTAACGCGAAAAGTACGCGAAGCGGTGCGCTGTTACAGATATATACCTTTTTTTGAACGTTAATTTCTCAAAATCCACTGGAGCACATATATTGAGATCTAGCAAAGGCACATCGGGCTACCAGTCCCTACAATTTTGCCAAGTTTCGTGCAAATCCATTCAGCTGTTCGATTATTATTATTTTTAATTTTTTTTGCCCCGCGGGGCCCTTTTAAAACCTCCACATCAAACCTAGGGGGTGAGCGACAATGTACTATGCCCCCTTATGGTCATTTGCCCCTTCGCTTTGGCCTCCTCTTGTCTCTCGATCCTACCGAGAGACAAGATGGCGGCCGCTACGGACTGTTTGGAATGTTGACAGACGCCGGAGAACCAATCAGCTTCGCTTCACAAAGCTCCGTTGCGCGAAAAGTCCGCGAACCAGAGCGCTAACCGGTCCGCTGTTACAGATATATATCTTTTTTTAAACGTTAATTTCTCAAAATCCACTGGAGCACATATATTGAGACCTACAAAAGGCACATCGGGCTACCAGTCCCTACAATTTTGCCAAGTTTCGTGCAAATCCATTCAGCCGTTCGGGCTAAAAGTGAGGCCAACCGCCCTATGGAAATTAACATGGGAAAAACGCGTTTTGGGACCCCCCTTTTTTCTCGGCCCCCCCTTGACGAACCCCCCCAAAATTTTCAGGGGCTGCTCAGAAACAAAATGTGCCATTTTCCTGAAAATTTCAGCCAATTCCGTCCACAAACGCCAAAGTTATTAGACATAGAATTTTCAAAAAACCCATAGAGAAAAAATCCTAACTATATATACCTACTGGCGACCGCCAGTAGGTAATATATATATATATATATATATATATATATATACATATATATAGATGTATATATATTCCAAACACACTTCGAAGTCCGAAGAAAAAGAAGTACACCAGACCAGACTTCCGAAAATTACTGGTACTTTAATTCCAAAAGAAACAGCTCCGTTTCAACCTGACGCGTTTCAACTATGTGGCTAGTCTTGTTCACAGGTGAGCTATGTAACTGGATTTGCGGCGTGGCTGCATGCTTTATACGCCAATGAACTACCACTTCATTCCGTAGTCCCAACATACTGCAATCCCCATCATGCATTTGGAAGGCAAAGTCTCTGATCACAGCAAAACACTGATGTTACCAAATTAACAGAGTCCCTTACAAAGCAAAATCAATCAGCTCTTAGCGTTTTCGGCTGTTGCTTGTTCAATACATGGCAGTACCTTTAATTTTTAAGTCCATCGTGAACGGCATGTGTCCATTCACTTTCCCTTGCTGCAGTGTTTCCACAAGATTCCTGGGCTGGAATACTCTGTGCCTGCGGCTTGTCGCACTGTCAGCGGGTCCTGCTCCTTTTCAATTAACTCCAAACGTAGTTGTTTGCATGGAGCATGGACCTCTCCAGGGCGGTCTTGGTGTAGGGGGGCGAACGACCTCCTTTCAATTCCAAACACACTTCGAAGTCCGAAGAAAAAGAAGTACACCAGACCAGACTTCCGAAAATTACTGGTACTTTAATTCCAAAAGAAACAGCTCCGTTTAAACCTGACGAGTTTCAACTATGTGGCTAGTATTGTTCACAGGTGAGCTATGTAACTGGATTTGCGGCGTGGCTGCATGCTTTATACGCCAATGAACTACCACTTCATTACGTAGTCCCAACATACTGCAATCCCCATCATGCATTTGGAAGGCAAAGTCTCTATATATATATATATATATGATAGCATACAAACACTTCCAGCCACTGCCCGAAAATATCTCCAACAAACCCACTTCGGACAACTCAGGAAAACAGCACACCCAGAGGTAATTGGATTTCTTCATCCGTAATCTTTTATTTTCTTCAGCAAGCAAAGTGCACGTGCAACAGAAAGAAACCGACCTAATCGTTTCAGCAACAGCCTTCAACTGGGTCTTATATAAATCTTAAATGTATGTTACAAAAGAAAGATAGAAAAATAAAATACATATGATATCAACTAACTACAAAAAATAAAAGTACTTTAATTTGAATTAAAAATGCTGTCACAAACATTTACCTTTAAATAAATTATTAAAACAAAATATATAAAATTGAGTTATATGCATAATAATAATCACATAAAAGTATTAAATAAATTACATTTAAATACCTTTAATCCAATTCAACTTCCTGTCCTATTTTCCTTCAAACCCAACAACCCACAGCTATCCTAAATAATTCAGTATAAAACTATTTACACAATTAACAATCAATTTAATTAAAATTACAAATTAATTAATAATATTTATAATCATTTTTAACTTAATGAATTTCCCACCCTATCCCTCTACAAAACCAACAGCCCAACCAACAGTCCACTACTAATGTATCATTTAAAAATTCAGTAATAAACTATTTACATGAGTAACAATCATTTAAATAGTTATTCAACAATTAAAAGCAAATTACAAAGAATTTAAAACATTTTACAGCTTAAGTTCCCACCCTATACCCCTACAAACCCAACAACACACTACTAAAATATGACATACTATTACTAGATTTTGTTTTTTTTAAAATCCCTAAGTGCTTCGTACAGACCACTTTCTTTGCTGAATCTTGATAATAACATTCTAACTATAGTCCTTGCATCTAGGTTGTTCTTACAGATGGAACAGATCATCTCACCCATTCAATCTGGATTTGTTCGTCACTGGTCCACCTTTTTTAAATTACACACTATCTTTGCAGTTCTCTATAAGGTATCACCAGCTATGCCTGCAGTTGTGGACTTCTTAGATGATGAGAAAGAATTTGACTAGCTGTAATGACCCTTTCTGAGAGCGGTTTTAGGTAAACTGGGCATCCCTTCTTATTTTATATCTCTAATAATGCTTTTGTATTCCCACTTGGTTGCCTGTAACCAAGTCAATGGTTCACTCACTGAGGCATTCCCTATAATGTCAGGGACTAGGCAGGGCTGCCCCCTGTCTCCCCTTCTTTTTATTATTGCAATGGACCCCCTGGTCCATTCATTACAGGACCACCACGTGCATCGTCGGCGCAGCTCACAAATGGTCCCCTTTCGCTTTCTTTATATGCCAATTATATTTTGTTATTTATTTGCCACCCAACAGACAATCTCTCCTCTTTTATGCAGGAGATCATCCGATATGGAAGGCTTTCCAGACTCCAAATTAGTTGGGCCAAGTCAGAACTTTTTCCATTAACAGACTCTGCTCAGCCACCTCCTGCAGAATACCCCTTCAAATGGGCTTTGGATGGCACTAAATATCTTGGTATCCTACGCCATAGGGAAAAGGATTGAATTATACAGCTCAACCATGGCCCATCATTGGGTGATTTGGTGACCCAGATAGATCGCTGTGTCAAGCTGTGTCAAGCTGCCTTTAGCAATGGCCGGGCGAGTGTCAATTATCAAAATGGTTGTACTTCCCAATTTCTTGTACCTTTTTTTAAACATTCCTATCCATCTATCACTGGCTTTCTTTCATTCAATGCTTAGCCTCCTCTTAGGTCTGCTTTGGGCCAGGGATCGTTCATGTGTCTGTTGGTATATGACCGGAGTGGTCTTGGTGTATCCAATCTTTATCTATACTATCTTGTAGCCCATTGTCAACACATGTATAGCTGGTACCATCCAGAAGCTACCATCCCATACTTGAAACCTGACCGGGATCAACTGGACGGTGTCTCACATTCTAATATAATCCCATTGGACACCGCAGATGTGCAGACCATATTCATGACATGTTGGGCATGGCAAAAGCTGAAACAGATGTTGGGCCATGGCCCCCTTTACTCCGCTGTCCTCCAACTCCATGATAACCTGTGGCTCCTGCTTTTGTGGGAAAAACTGGTGCAACGCACACTCCAGCGTCATATTCTATCCACTGTGGGAGATCTTCCTGACTGCCATGTGATGCAACCATTGGTTGATCCCTGGCTACATGATTTGTCCTATATGAACCTTTTCATTTTCCGGAGATTAAGTAATACTTTACATGCTCTTCTTCTGTAATATCCATTACCCCCGAGGACTTCCCTCCTTTGACTCTGGTATTGTTGGATGTGAATGGCGACCGTATGACATCTAAATTATACCGCCTTTGCCTCACAATGAAACCAGATACAACTGCACGTGTTTCTAGGCTATGGGCGGAGGAGCTTTTAATTTCCCTTATGGATAAGATATGGTCCTATTGCTGCTCGCAAATTCAGTGTATTTAGTTTAACCATAGACATAAACTCTTGCATTTTAAATTCCTTCACCGTGTTTATCTATCTCCATCTGACATAGGTAAATTTGACCATACTAAGTCCGACCACTGTCCCAAGTGTCACTCTTCATGAGCAGACTTTGCACACCTCACATGGATGTGCACTGTGATCTCTACCTATTCAGCCTCTGTTTTCTCCCATGCCTCTGAAATGACAGACACAGTACTCACACCAGATCTGCTACTTGCACTTTTCAGAGACACCCGGGACCTCGCACAATCCACATGTAAACTGATCTCATTGGCTTTCTTGTTGGCTACAAGGGAGATTGCACTACAGTGGGGAAGCAGCAAAACGCCTACCTCTACCAGATAGCTTAGGAGTATGTCCTATTGCAACATGGTTAGTGAGGACTATGCTCAACTTCAACCACTAATGTCCCGGCATAGGGATATTTGACAGCCTTTTTGAGACTACCTCCGTACTCGTGAACATGACACTATGTAGTAGAGCCCCAACCCCCCTTCTATGTCACTTTTGATACCCATGTGTATGTTCCATACATGCACACTTGGTTTCTATGACACTGTCTTAATATTCTCTGTGATGATGATTCCTATTACATTTCGATTCACATATTGTATGTGGTGATATGATTCAACAGCCTGCTACTGTTGTCTGTTTGTTATTCATCAAAATCAATAAAGACACTAAACAAATCTAAATAAATGTAAATTATAAATATAATATACCACCTAAAAATATGACATAATGAATAACCAACTAAAAAATAGAAATAAAAAGCAAGTTAACAATTAATTAAGCATATTTCTAATTTAAATAACCTCTGACTCAGTCCCCTTTCAAACTGAGCACCCTACTATCACACTATATATCACTTACATTAAAAAAGAAACAAAATCACTTAAAATTACAAACTACATGTTTTAAAATGAATAAAAATTATTCCAACAATACTAACACCTTAAATTAGTAGATTAACTAAAACACATTAAAATAATTAGGAAACAATATGACTGCAACCGATTTACGGCCAGATTCATGAAACAAAAATCGGCTCGCAAAGGGCCAGATTCTGAGAATCTGGCCCTTTGCGAGCGCAATTATTGCATTTGGGATTCATCATCCCAAATGCAATAATCGCTATTATAGAATTCGCTATTGTGGGAGGAATTGCATTTAAGGAATTAGAGATTCCTTAAATGCAATTCATCAACCAATTTTAAATTGCGAATTCGCAATATTTGGCCGCTATTTACCACGATATCTGACTTCGTGGTAAATAGCGAAAAAATAGATTAAAGCACTTTAGTGCATTTTTTTCTTTTGCATGTTACACACACACACATGTCCTTTGGACTTGTGTGTGCGCGACACCTGTGTAATGTTGCATTTCAGGGGTGCTACAGGGTGTCCTTTGGACACCCCTGGCACCCTTGAAATCGCATCCTTATTTGCGATTAGCAAATTGCTAATCGCAAATAAGGAACATTTAGAAATCGCAATTATTTTTGCGATTTCTACATGAATCCCGTTTTGCGAGTCTTTAATAGCGATTCCTTATGAATCGCTATTAAAGACTCGCAAAACGGCCCTTTCGTGAATCTAGCTGATAGTTCTTACTTAAAAAAAGGCATTCATAACAACGATATTCTACATCGCAATATTTTTGCAGTACTGTTTTTTTCTGATATTTTGAACTCAATATTTTATCAAAACACCATTGGCTTCTAGATAAAGATGTCTATCAGATGTATGTCTGTATTCATCCCAGGCCCAGCTCTCCCCGTGCTGCTGCATTGCTTTTGCTCCTGTCTTCTCCTTGTTTTTTCCTCACTTTTAAGTTCCTTCTCCTTGCTTTCTCCTTTGTTATCACTGCTTTCTCCTTGCTATTTTCCCTGCTTTTTGAGTGCCTTCTTCTTGCTGTTCCCTCGTTTTCAATGCTTTCTCTTGCTTTTTCCCTGTTTTGTGAGTGCCTTTTCCTTGCCTTTCTTCGTTTGCATTGCTTTCTCCTCGGTTTTTCCCCCATTTTTGAGTACCTTCTGCTTGCTTTTCTCGTTCCATTGCTTTCTCCTTGCTTTCCCCCCAAGTTCTTCCCTTACCCTTCCCTTCATTACTAAATATTCAAACATACATGCATGCATGCATCAAACATTATTTTTTTAACTCACACTTACCTGCAGCTCAGCTTCCGAGGTCCCACGAGGGTTAGGACTGCTGCCTTCCCTCATTGGCTGACCTAAGACCAGCCAATGAGGGAAAGCAGCAGTCCTTACATCGTCACAGATGGGGTCAATAGGACTGCTGACCCACCCCACTCTGTGAAGAAGTGCCACTGACTGACACTCGACCCTGGGTACTTTAGGGCTTAAAACAAAAGCACCCAGGTGCGAGGCAATGAGTGACGCTACCCCTCGTTACTGAGGGGGAGGGCCTCAAGGACCTATGCTTAGCTGAGGAGGTCACGCCCACAAGAGCTGTGACATCCTCAGCCCAGCAAACTTCATCTCAGGCAGTCAGGAGCCTGCGCATTTAGCACTGCCTGTCCTGAAAGAAGAGATTCTGTCAGGCCGACCTTTGCCCAGCCTGACAGACACTCTTCTTGAAGGGCAAAAGGTGAGGGGGCATGGGCCCTCATCCCCAATGGACAGGCCACGGCTGACTTTTAGATAACTGTTGCTTAGCAATGCACTTTAAAAAACTATTTCTACAGCGCATGCTCACAGCCAAAATGGCCTCTATGAGCTCATAGTCAATGATTACTGTTATCAAACTCAATGGTGCTCATTTCATAAAGATAGAAATGGTAAAATGACGAGAAGGCCAACTGAAATTCGAATCTTAGACCACACACTCAAACAAAGAAACCTTCATGCATGCACTGGTGCAGTTGGCAATGACACACGCAAGTTCACTGATAGTTTAAAGAATTTAAAAGCAACAGACTCAACAGCTTTAATCAAATCAGATTAAGGGGGAAGATCAGAAGAGTACATATTGACCTGGACTAACTTGTCTGGTAATAAAACTGTCCCCCCTAAGAGACGAGTGTGTAACTGTATAGATCTAGGTCACTAGGGAGACTGATCATGTTACAGTTTGAAGATGCTACCCAACCAGAATGCCCTGGCCTGTTAAACAGAAAGATTTCCTTGATATAAAACGAACTGAGGTGCTCCTTCTCTCTGTCCAAGGACACAGAGCTGGCCTTTGGACACATAGCGCTTGGGTAAACAAAGCTTGGCGCCCTTCCCACTCGTCTTCTTTATCTGTGTGTCCTAGGTCGGAGTGAGAAGTCTGCAAGCATCTCTTGCACCACTTGGAGGTCGACGCCCTGGGCGTTGGCCCAGCTTGCCCATGCTGAAGGCCGGCCCTGCAGGGACATAGCATATTGTGGTTTCTTAGTCCCAGAGCTGGTGCGCGAGGTACAGTCAGAGGGAGCCTGAGCTGGAGGAAGAGGAGGGGAGTTGATGCCCGGCGGCCTGCTTCTTGATGGGCAGTGCATGAAGGCCGCGGCAGCTCTCCCCAGGCAGTCAGTCTTCGAGCGCTCCCTTCCTCAGAGTGATCCATCTGTGCTGTTTCTGGGACGCTGAGAGAGACGACCCCGCTTTCCATTACAGGTGATAAGTGGAATGGGCATTAAAGTGCACTATGATATTTTCGAGAATAGACGGATTCTGTTGCCTTGGTTACCTCAGTAGGACCTCTGCCCTACCAGCTGGCAGCAAACATCCCGGGTCAATTAGAAAGGGAGCGCAATCCTTCAGAGCCGGATCCAGCCAGCATGAGGGATGGACAAGTGCAGGCAGCCCGAGCTCTTCACAGCTCACTGGGCTCGACGCTTTATCATGGCTTCAATATGTCACAAGACAATGTGCTCGTGGTCATGCCTCTTTCACATACACACATCAGCATAATTCCCTTCCTTCGCTGTTTTTGTTTCAAGAAATTCAGTCATTCCGTAGCAAGCCCGGAAACCCACCCATTCACTCGATGCCACTGGGAAAGCTGCAGCCAAGCCAAGTTTAATCCTACAGTCGCATTGTTTATTGCCGTAATAAATTGCCCTGGCACGAGAAATCTTTCCCTCTACGCCTGCATATCTCATTCCTCAACATGGTCTGAGGTTGACAGCTGTGAAACTGCTGAGACTACCCCGGTGAGCTTCACCTTGCTGTTTGCAGGAAGAAAAGAAAAAAACATGACTCCTACACAGAAAATGTATATAAAAATGTAATGGACTTTTCTTGTGTGAGTATTGGACTTCCATTTTTCCAACAGGCGACTCCCCCTGGAGACATAAGTTTGATTTATTTTTCATCCTCTCTGCTGTTACCTCCTTCTGTTAGGCAATCTGCCTCTGTTTGTTTTCTTCAATGAATCAACCAGCAACATAATACAAATCTCCAGGAGTGAAAGGTGAATTTAACCTCTGATCTGCCGGAGTGATGTGCCTGCAGGGTCCCATTCCCAGAGATCCCTCCCTGCTTGCAACAAATTGACCCTCGAAGAAAACACTGAGTAATATTGCTTTCCGTGTGGACAACGTAATCGAGCAGGTGCAGCAACTTGTACGTGTCCCTGCACCTTTGAAGCATCGCTTTGCCTGTGCTTTTGATTCGAAGTGCATTGAAAGGCACAATTAATCTGCTCACTGCCTGATACGAGCACAGAAGTTATGAACGAGTTAGTCTCACCTGTGGCAGCAGCAACAGCCTAGGAGCCCAATACAATAGTAATTAGGAACAGGGGCCAATTCTTTATGCGCAGAGTTTGACAGCTCGGGTTCTTTTTGATATATTGAATTGAAATTACAGTGCTGCCAGAAAGCATCACATATAAACAAAAGCAAATAAAAGTGGGTTGAAAACGAAAGTACACAAAATGTAAAAAGAAACAAAAAAATACGGAGGCCACGAGCAGCATTAAGTGAAATAAAAAAATATAAAAATAATGAACACAATCCATTAGGACAAATCTTCTTTCCCTTGAAGAAAAGTTGTGGGGCGTGACTTGGCCAGGGAACATCGCAGTCACACCAACTACGGCCTTTCCCAACGAGGAAAGGCACTGGCAGGCACCGAAAAGGAGCCCTATCGCTAACAGATGGACCCCTGCACTTAGTGCCTGTATGGCTGTAGACCTGGCACTTTCAACGACAAGCGATGCCAACAACCTTGCACTTACTTCTCCACTTCTCTTTGAAATAGCAGCAGCACCTCACTCTGTGGCCTGAGGACTGACTGACAGCCAGGACCATCCGGCGACCTGCCAGGCACGGGAGAGTGGCGGAGCTTCACCCGGGCTCACCATGGAGGGTGCCTCCCCTGATACAGACCTGCGCCTCAGGGTGGCCCTTCAGCAAACGATCAGGACCGGACCAAATTTGTCTTGTAAATCCCAAAAGGACTTGATGTCCTCCTCCTTGGGCATTTCGGCCGGCACTTTGTTATGCCTCCTCCAGGCCAACCAGCTAATCTCCGATTGCCCCACTTTATGCCATCTGGGGCGCCTGCGTGCAATCTGTCCGAGCCTTTTACCAGTAAGTGTGCCCTTTTCCATGCCATCTGTGAGGATTGTATGATCGGGTTCCTCGCCTCAGGTCTCTTCCATAATCCCTTGTAGTTTATCAGCAGATCTCCCACCGTCCCCAACAGATGATGTTCCAGGGGAATTCATAAGGGTGTTTCTCTGATCGTTTTTCACAGGTAAAAACTGAGTAGGCGAATTGCTGGGCAAAGCAGTAACACTCCACATTCTGCATCTGTATTCCTCCCGCACTGGAGGTGGTGTATAGTTTCGAGCTGTGAAGGATGGGGTTCCCCCCAACACAAGCATGCAGATATTTTTGTCTATTTGACACAGGAGCGCCCGAGGGTTGTTAGAGGCAGCATTTAAAAAATATAATTATATCTCAATGCTATATTCATCTTAACTACCTACACCTTCACCTCAAAGTGACAGATTCAACTGGTGCAACCTTTTAAAGTATGCCACTTGTATGTATGCGTGTACCATGTATTGTGACGTGGGTGCAGAGGGCACTAGGACTCTGCACCAGAGTGAAGGGAAGGGCCAGCCACCGGACACCAGTTCCGGTCAGGGGAAGAGGCTGGCACAGTACCAGGCAAGGAGAGCGGGGATGGGACGTGCTTGCGAGCACAGAGGACAATACCATTCTTGGGTGCTGAGGTATATGAGGGACACGACAACTGGCGACACGAAGGTGGGATGTAAATTGCCACCAGGCGCGCGTGTCTGTGTCCCCCACTAAGTGCAGAAGAAAATGGAGTCAGAAGCCCACCCTGGTCCTCTCGCTAACAAACGCAAATTCGGGAGCCTACCCCTGTCGCAAGAAGAAGAACGGAGCCAGGACAGCACCCTGGTCCGCCTGCAAACAAAACACGACATCAGGAGCCTACCCTGGCTGCAGGAAGAAGAACGGAGCCAGGCGCAAACCCTGCTCCACCAGCCAAAGGAATCCAGCAATGTTTGGAGCCCACCCTGGTCGCAGTGAACAAAGGAGAGCGGTAAGAGGCCCCCTGCCACCACCCGCCGACAAGTGGTGCACACAACTGTGCCCGCAGCTGCCCCAATAACAAAGGGAAAGCCTGAGCCTTCCGTGTAGATTTTGAGCCGAAATCCCACGTGAACTCGGCAGCCACCTTAAAGTCAGGCGAAACTGGCCAATAGCAGGCAAGGAATCACCAGTGGCCATTTTGAAGTCAGACAAAGCTAGGAAATAGGAAATCTCACCCTCGCAAGATCTTTGCAGCCATCCCGAAGTCAAGCAAAAGGGCCAATAGACATCGAGGAAGGCTAGGCAGACATTTTGAAGTCAGGCAAAAGGAAAATCACATAGAAAGTGGAAACAAAAAGGAAATAAAGGCACATTAAGAAGAAGATAGCGCAAATAAAGAAGAATTTAAACACAGAAAGACAGGCAAGCAGAACAAGAGGGAAAAGGCCTGCGCAACACCAATTATGACGGAAGAGGAAAACAACACAACCACCGCAAATGTAATTTTTTGCAGACCACTATCGTTTAGCTTGTCGGACTCACAGATGAAAGGCATTCGCTGGGAGAGATGGGTCAGGCAATTTGAGCGCTACATACATGGCAAATGAAAAGTGTACAGGGACCAGAAAAGCATAGACTTGTTTTTAAACTTTGTGGGCGATGAAGTTGAAGAACTCCTGGTAACCTTTCCTCCAGAACAGATATCAACGTATAAAGGGTTGATGAAGTGCCTCACTGACAAGTTTGACCCTCAGAGAAATGTGGACTCCGAGAGATACATATTCAACACCACATGCCGACTGGCAGAGGAATCCATCGATGATGTCGCAACAAGACTACTTAAACTGGTCGCATACTGCGAATTCGATACATTTGACTATGAGCAAGCAAATCTGACTGCGTATTATAGAAGGCTATCAGTCAGTGGACTTTTGTGTCCAAATACTAAAAGAACCTTACAGCTTGGAAAAAATACTAACACTGGCCCGTGCCGAGGCCAGAGCAACAGCACATGCCAGACTGATGGAAAACGGTAGAGCACGGATGGTGGAACAGGCCAATCGCATGACCCGGTAATGCCCGAAAACATGACAAAACACCACGGCCCCAGAAGCAAAAGCAAGAAAGGACATGCTATTGTTGTGGACTCAAATTCTCACATGCCGACGCCTGCCCAGCGATGGGTCACAAGTGCCAAAAATGCAACAGAGAAAACCACTTTGCTAGTGCCTGCCTGAGCGGGCAATTCAAAAATGAGTGATGGAGACCAGCAAAACAACGAACAGTGACACACAGGTAAGCACGGCACATGGACACACAAGAACGCAGTCCGTCCACTGAGTCAGACGGATCAAGTCCGAAAGAGGCAGCAAAATTGCTGTATGTGAATGTCACACACTTGAGCACATCCAACTGGAAGACAAGCAACAGATAAAGAAAACAGCAACGGTCAACACCGAGATAGGAAATCACAGCACAAATTTTGTACTAGACAGTGGTGTCACATGCAACATCATGTGCATGCCAGAATATGAAAAGATGAAACATAAACCGACGTTATCACCGTCCACTGTTGATGTCTTCACATGGGGCTCAAGAAAACCAGTGGTGAACATGGGGAAGTTTGTAGAGACACTGACATACAAACGCGGGGGACATCCCAACACCGCCTTCACTGAGCAATGTCACCACTCAGGTGATGGGTCTCCTAGCAATGACATATCTCATGTCAGAATGACACAACATCCTGAGAGAACACCTTTCAATACTACAGGGACTAGGAAAACTGAGAGACACGCAAATAACATTATATATCAATGAAGCAGTCAAGCCTGTGGCTCAACATCACTGAAGAGTGCCAATACACCTGCAACCACAAGTGGAAGAGGAGATAAAAAGCATACTGGCGCAAGACATCATAGAGCTGACTGATGTACCAACTCAATGGGTATCCCTGATAGTCGCAGTACCCAAAAAGAACACCTAAAAATTTGCATTTGCGTTGACATGTGAATCCCCAACACGGCAATTGAGAGGGAAAACCACCCATGGCCTCATTTAAATGACATGATCAGCTGCCACACTGGAGCGTGTCGATTCTCAAAAATAGATCTGTGCAAAAGGTACCATCAACTGGAGCTTGATACACAATCACAATACATCACTACATTCTCCACCCACATGGTTCTGTTTTGCTACAAGCGACTAAGCTTTGGAATACTGTCAGCGGCTGTAATATTTCAAGAAACAGTGAGACAAGTGATCAGGCCTGTAAAAAACTGCTTAAACTACAACAATGATATCTTGGTTTTCGGATGCTCAGATGAGGAGCTCGACAAAGCCCTACGGGACATTTGCAGCAAATTGGAACAAGCCAGCCTGACTTTCAATGAGGACAAATGTGAGCTTGGAAGGGAAAATAAGTGTTCTTTGGACACATCTTTTCAAAACAATGAATGAGGCCAGATACCAGCAAAGTAGAAACGCTAAAAAACACAAGACCTCCAGCAGATGTAACAGAAGTGAGGTCATTTCTTGGACTAGCGAGCTACTGCGTCTGATATATAAAGGACTTTGCCACTGTGAGCACCCCACTTCAAAAACTAATAAAGCAGGGTCACAAATTTCTTTGGACCGTTTAATGTAACAAGGCGTTTGAGGCTATCAGGCACGCAGTCACAGCCGTAGATCATCTCGCATACTTCAACCCATCTCGATGCACCAAGTTCACTGTTGACGCCAGCCCTGTGGGACTAGGAGCAATTCTAGCGCAATACACGCCCAGAAGAAACTCATTCAGGCAAGTTATCGCGTACGCAAGCAAAAGCTTATTGGAGAAAGAAAAGGCATATTCGCAACCAGAGAAGGAAAGCTTAGCAGTAGTATGGGCGTGTGACCACTACCACATGTTCATATATGGAAAAACGTTCACCATTGTAATGGACCACCAAGCACTAGTAACAATCTATAGAAACCCTAACACAAAACTTCCACCACGTATTGAGAGATGGGGAATAAGACTGATGGATTATGAGTTCAAGATAGCGCCCAAAGGAAAGGAACACAACACAGCTGACCACATGTCACGGCATCCCCTACCACAGGCACCAGAGAACATGTCCATGGTAGAAGAGTACCTAAACATTGTTTTAAGACAGAACACTCCCGCTTCAATAACAATTGAAGAGCTGGAGAGAGAGACAAAGAGAGATGCCACACTGCAAGCTGTCAAAGCAACAACAAGACAGCCAAGATGGAGACACATAAACAACTGCAGTTCCATGGGAGAAGGAGTAAGAAGGGACGAAATGCGAACATTCAAAAACATACAAGAAGAACTATCAGAAACTGAAAAGGGAGTTCTACTTAGGGGAATGAGGATAGTGGTACCAAAAAACGGTGAGGCGACAAACAGTGCATTTGGCGCATGAGTCCCATAGAGGCATAGTAGCAACCAAGAAGATGCTAAGGGAAAAGGTATGGTTCCCAGGCCTCGATCGACTAGTGGAAGACACAATAATGAACTGTCACCAAGTATTGGGGAGGCCAGCAAAGCCAGAACAACGCACGTCTGACCTCCCCAGTGCAGTGTGGATGACATTGGCAGCTGATTTCTATGGGCCACTGGACACAGGCAACTATCTTCTAGTAGTAATTGATGAATACTCCAGATACACCAATCTTCGCACACAGTTCCAACAGCTTTTGGTGGTAGGGGATTTCAACTATCACTGGGACCAGCTACCCTGAGAAGCACAAGCCCTACAGTTGGATGTAATCATGGCCATATTGGGACTGCATTAGTGGGTTGACACCCCCACCCACGAAAAAGGTCATATATTAGACCTAGTCTGGTCCACTCAGTCACTAGTTAACCTAGTAGAGACATCTCGCTGTTCGTGGTCCGATCATTATTTGATCAGTTTCCAAGTGACCCTAACTAATTGGTCTCTCCGTCCTCCGCCCAGATGGAAAATGGTGCAGAGTTGGTATAAAATTAAGGCCACATGTTTGGGAGAAACTTTACGAGACATGGCTCTCGGGGAAACATCGGCTGAGGACCCTGAAATTAGGTGCGAATCCATTGGCAATCAAGTGACTATGGCCATTAATATACTGGCACCTGCTCGCAGAATAAAAAACGGAAAATAAGGGAAAGGGCTCCCCCGGTTCACCGGGGAACTCAGGGGGATGAAGCGAATCCTCCCCCACTATGAAAGACAGTGGCGAAAAGCCTACGAGCCAAAGACACTCCTGGAATATAAGCTTAAAATTCTTAGCTATAAAAACACCTATCCTTAAAAAGAAGGCCAAATTCTGTGAGTCCAGGATCCTGGCCGCTGACAATAAACAAAAAGAGACTTTTAAAATTCTAAAAGAGCTCAGCAAAAAGCAGATGCAACTTTGCAATAAGTACCTGACGTTTTTTGTTTTTTTCAGATAAAGTCAAAGATATTCTTATTGACATTCATAAAACCCCCACCAATCCACAGGTCCTTGCTAGGGTAAAGCCATACAAGAATATAACGGAACCTATCACCACCTTTCCTAAATTAGACCAACACTCCTTGCTCCACATTCAGACTCTCCAGGATATCGCGATTTCGCGATTTGCCGCGAAATCTGCACTTTTGTAAAAAAGCAGCAATTTTTACAAAAAAGCCCGCCAAATCGGCACTTTTGTAGAAATCGCGCGGCATTTTTACAAAAGCCGCTATATCCTGGGGGGTCTGTCTCACACACACACACTCACACACATCTTTCTCTCCTTATCAATATCTCTCTCATCAGCCCAGTCTCTTCTTCCCCGTCCCTCTCTCTTTCCATCTTCGGATCTCTTTAGCACCCTGCCTCTCTAGTTCTCTCTTGTCGCCCTCTCTCCCTTCCTCGCCCTCTCTTCTCTCTCTAACGCTCATACTTTTGTTCTTCCAGACACTGTCTTTCTTCCCCTTCCTCTCTCGCCCTCTTTCTCACGCATTCACCCTCCCTCTTTCTCTCCTGCTCACTCCTCTCTACTTTTCTCCACCTCTCACTTTCATTCGCCCAGTTTCTCTCACCCCCTACTACCCTTTCCTTCTTTCCCACCTCTATGACTTCTTTGCTCACTCCCCCTCTCTTTCACCCCTTCTTTCTCGTCTCACCTGCCCCATACCCTCAATTTTCATTCTTGCTCTCCCTCTTTACCTTTGCGCTCCACCTTCAACCTTTATTCTCCCATTTTGTTTCACCCCTACCCTTTCCTTCTAAACCCACCACTCTCCCTTGCTTTCACCCCTTTCCTCTCCTCACACATGTGCCCCCAACCACTCTCCCTTGCTTTCACCCCTTTCCTCTCCTCACACATGTGCCCCCAGCCACTCTCCCTTTCTTTCACCCCTTTCTTCTCCTCACACGTGCCTCCACCCCCTCTTTCTCTCTCCCTCTGGTCTGTGGTCCTCCGTGCAGGAAGCCGATGGTAACTGCCGCTTGCATCCTCCGGAGAGAAACCCTGGGGTCTCGCAGAATGACAAAGATCTGACACTAGAGCACGAAAAAAGAAAAGCCCAAAATAAACCAGCTCTAGAAATGAACCGGAGGAGGAGGGGGGGCGCTTCTCCCCAAATGAAGGGCAGAAACCATCAGCACGCGAGGGGGCCTGGCTGCCCACTGCCTCCGTGCCCTGTTTGTACGTCTGAGGTATGTTTGTGCCGAGGCTCACACAGCGTGAAACTGGATGAGCTGCGTCATTGCATCGAAGATTAAGTCAAGCTCACCTGCGGATCCCTGCCTCTCAAAGATTTTTAAATTAGCACTGCTAGCAATCAAGGTAGAAGTCCTCTCACTGCTTAACCTCTCCCTGGAAACAGGAATAGTCCCCAGAAAAATTTAAGGAAGCTAGAGTCACTCCACTACTAAAAAAAGTGGGAGCAGACACCACCATAATGAAAAACTTCAGGCCCATCTCACAACTCCCTTTTATAGCTAAAATCCTGGAACAACATGTTCTTAAAACCCTATCTTGGTTTGATGAAGATCATCACCTATTTGGGAACAGGCAGGCTGGCTTCCGAGCCCACCATAGCACGGAGATGGTGATGATGTCCGTACTGGACGGAATCAGGCTCACGGCAGACAAAAAAAAGTTGTGTGCCCTGGCCCTCTTAGACCTGTCGGCTGCGTTCGACACCTTCAACCACGCTCAACTTTTGACCAGAATCAGGGACATAGGTATTGATGGGACAATACACCAATGGATTGCCTCATTCCTGATGGACCAGACGCAAGTAAATCAGATGAGTGATTGTGTATCCGACAGAGGGCCCATAATCTGTGGAGTTCCCCAGGGGCATGCCCTATCACCACTGTTGTTTAACATTTATTTGCGTCCTCTGGTGATGGACTTGGCCCGGAGGGATTGTCAAGTGTTCAATTACGCCGACGACACCCAAATCATCCTTCACATTGAAAATACTCCACAGGCCCATGCACGGCTACAAGACATTCTGAGATTCGTAGTACGCTGGATGACTCTCAATTCACTAAAGGTGAAGAACCGGGCTATTTAATACCCAGCGGTGCCAGGGGCACGCCCAAAGTCTTCGGGTTCCACCTGTCTTAGAATACAGAGACACGGAAACTTCTTGGCGGCGTCAAAGATCAAATTTATTGGCTGCAGCCAGTAACAGAAGTCCTAGAAATCATCATGGTATGAATTCTCATGAGACTGCTCAATTTTACACAGCAAGTCATCCCTTTTTATGCCAAAAATCACATTCCAGACAAATACCTAACATTTACAAACTGTCCAATCACATGTATCCACACCAGAGGTATCGCATGACGGTAAAACCCACTTTTCAGTTGCCCAGCCCATGATCAATCATCGGTCAAACCCAACATTCTTCTTTAGACAGGTCGAACAAACCCATAATAAAAAAGGCTACAACCCAATCGTAAATAGACCATAAAGAAAGGAGCAGAAACAGGTGAGAGTAGGATAAGGCATATTTGTGTGCAATAAAACTTTACGATGTCCTGTGCTCTGATCCTTAATCTTGATCAGCTAAAGGGCAGGAACTGGTTTAACAAGGTCGGCTTCAGGCAACAGGGTCAGTTCACTCAGGTCAAACAGGAGTCAGCACGAACTGGAGCTAAGGTGTACTTGTACTTAAAAGACTTGTTCAACCACAGTCATCGGCCTATGTGAGGGCAACCACAAAATGGCTGCCATACACAAAATGGAACCCAAGGGTTCAGAACAAAATCCCTAAATACGTAGTGAATCCATCAGTCTAACATGACGAAAACACTCATACTTGCTGCACTAACTAGTTACGGTTCGCTAATATCAAATTCATAACGAAACCAGGACCTTTATGGAACGAGTTCAGAATTCACGGAACCTCAAAGGTCAACCTGGATAAAACTGAGGTGTTGAATTTGAATTTGAATTTAAAACATTTGTAGAGCGCAACATACACCCTGCGGTTTCTTGGCCATCACTATGGATAATAACCCATGGTCTTATCAATTCTGGCCACAAGAGATGGGAGACACTCCATCTCCGGCACCTGTGGTAAAAAGCCTGGGTATAAAAATTGACGCTAATCTCTCTTTGTCTAACCAAGTTTCCACTGTCTTTGGGACATGTGTGGGCCTACTAAGGCAACTAAGGAAGCTCTCACCCATCCTCTCTCTTTCCACCATGCGAACGGTGGGGACAGCAATGATCTTGTCTCGTTTGGACTATGGCAATGCGCTTTACATTGGGTTGCCGGAGAATCTGTTAAATAAACTTCAGGTGGTAATGAATGACGCCGCCAGGCTGATTTTTAAATTCCCCAGATATACAAGAGCTGCCACACTATTGCAAAAACCTCACTGGCTCCCTATCAAACAAAGGACCAAATACAAGGGACTCGGTATTGCTCATAAGGCTCTATATGGACATGCCCCAAGTTATATCAAAGAGTGCCTTGTGAAATATAGTCCAAGCCGCTCTCTAAGGTCCTCCGCGGGGAACCAACTATACTGCCCGCAGTTTAACCTTACAAAAAAAGTAGGACGGGCCTTCTCCGTCTGCATTCCACAATTATGGAAGAAGCTCCCATCCCATCTTCCATCCGAGTAGGCCCTCCTACAATTTAGAGAGAATCTGAAACCCTCCTATTCATTGAAGCCTGGGCCTAATGCCATTTCGCTTAAGGGCCATATTCACCTGGGGGTACTGTAGTTCTCTTCTCATAGCACTTAGAGACCTGTTGGTATTAAGCGCTTTATAAATTTCAATTAACATTAACATTCCCCATAGTATGACAAGTGTCATCAACATCAGCATATTTGAAGCATGGTTCTCCCCACAAACAAAGAAGACGGGCAATGGGCCACCCTTCCCGGGAGAGGAGTTTTGCAGATTCATGGAGTACCTGGGCATCCACCACAGGAAGGTAACGCCTCTTTGCCCACAAGCAAATGGCATGGTAGAACGATTCATGGGAAACATCAAGAAAGCAGTCTAATGGGCCAAGCTGGAGCAGATTTCAGTGGGCCAAATACTAAGAGACTACTAAAATACTACACACAGTTCCATTGGACAATGCCCAACAGAATTGGTGTTGGGAAGAACAGGCAGGATGAGATTACCCCAGCTGAAGGCAAAAGCGCCACCGAAGCACAACCACATTGTCGTCCGAGATCAAGAGGCCAAGGAAAAATATAGCAATGTGCAGACGCACAGCAACATGCCATGCCATTGAAGCTGAAGCAAGGAGACTCAGTGCTGGTGTTTCAACAACAAACAAGGAAGCTGGACAGCATCTTTTCCAGTGAACCACTAATGATAACAAATATCAAAAGGCCCAGGATAACAGCAGCAGCAGCAGGTCCCTAAAGGATCACCAAAAATAGCTCACATTTCAAGGAGCTAAGGACTTTGGATGAGGAAGAAGGAGAGACAGCTCCTAGGAGCTGCGCAAACCCTATCAAAGAGGAAGTAATAGACAACACTGAAGTAATAGCACACCGTAGTCAGAGACAGGATCAGGTTAAAGGAATCTTCATTGAAGCATACCCTTAATGCCATTTTGCTTCAGGGCCATATTCACCTGGGGGTACTGTAGTTCTCTTCTCATAGGGCTTAGAGACCTGTCGGTATTAAGCGCTTTCGAAATTTCAATTAACATTCCCCATAGTATGACAAGTGTCATCAACATCAGCATATTTAAAGCATGGCACTCCCCACAAACAAAGAAGATGGGCAATGGGCCACCCTTCTCGGGAGAGGAGCTTTGCAGATTCATGGCGTACCTGGGGATCCACCACAGGAAGCTAACGCCTCTGTGGCCACAAGCAAATAGCATGGTAGAACGATTCATGGGAAACATCAAGAAAGAAGTCCAACGGGCCAAGCTGGAGCAGATTTCAGAGGACCAAATACTAAGAGACTACCAAAATACTCCACACAGTTCCATGGGACGATGCCCAGCAGAATTGGTGTTGGGAAGAACCAGCAGGATGAGATTGCTCCACCTGAAGACAAAAGCGCCACCAGAGCACAACAGCATTGTCATCCGAGATCAAGAGGCCAAGGAAAAATGAAGTAATATGTAGATGCACGGCGACATGCCACACCGTTGAAGCTGAAGCAAGGAGACTCAGTGCTGGCGTGTCAACAACAAACAAGGAAGTCAGACAGCATCTTTTCCAGTGAACCTCTAACGATAACAAATATCAAGGGGCCTAGGATAACAGCAGCAGAAGTTCCCAAAGGATCACCAGAAATAGCTCACATTTCAAGGAGCTAAGGACAATGGATGATGAAGAAGGAGAGGCAGCTCCTAGGAGCTGTGCAAACCCTATCACAGAGGAAGTAATAGACAGCATGGAAGTAACAGCAGACTGTAGTCAGAGACAGAATCAGGTTGAAGGAATGAAGGAGCTGAAATGTCCTGCCCAAAGAGAGTGGGCAGAAAGCCAAAGAGGCTAATAGAAGAAATATAGTGATGGGTGTAGCAAGCAAGCATCACCAGCAGCAAAGCAAACAAGGACGATTAGAATGTAGCAGGACAATGATAAAAGTGATTTCTGTCTTGTGACCTGCCTGTGTGTTTCTTTTTTTGTCTCTCTATCTCTCTCTCTCTATCCCTCGCTCTCTCATTTTCTTCTTTTTTTTGTCTTTTTTTCAGACAAAAAGGGGCGATATTGTGACGTGGGTGCAGAGGGCACTAGGACCCTAAACCAGAGTGAAGGGAGGGGCCAGAAACTGGTCACCAGTTCTGGTTAGGGAAAGAGACTGGCACAGTACCAGACAAGGAGGGAGGAGAGTGAGACGTTCCTGAGAGCACAAAGGACGATACCAGAATAAAGAAACGAAGACAGTACCTGTGTCCTTGTCATGCTTGGGCACCGAGGCATATGAGGAACACAACACCATGTGAGATGGAGTAGTAATATTTTTTAAACACATTCTCCTGCCCAAATTTCTTTACAGAAACACACAAAGTGGATATTGACCACTCTCTTTGTCACACACTGAGGATGGTCAAGAGGAAATTCCAAACATTCTTCTAAATTAATGTTTAGTACGAAGAGCACAGAATTGACATAACTGTATGAGCCAATCTTGGTTCAAAGGTCTACTATTTTCTGTGTGAATAAAGAGTTACAAAGTGCAGTAAAATAAATCCAGCCTATACTGGGCACAATAGCTTCCTCCTTAATTCTAACTATTTCCTATGAATAATAGCAGTGTTATCTAATATACCCTGCTTTTACCACTTTTTTGGGCATTAAGGGAGCCTGACATGCATAGCATGATGCACCTTATCTAACTTGTTCTGAATCTTTCTGTTTGTGTTCCTTTTATTTTACGAAAAATTATGTAGGATGCCAGGTTGGATCATGTATAAGTTGTATCAATCTTTACTTTTACAGATGACATCCCTGCGACCCTATTGATGTCCCTTTTTTCATGGCTTTCTTTGTTTTTTCATCTGCATGGCTCATTTTTCCTGTTCCAAATTTAGCTTTAGGTGGGTCTCCAAACCACATGAGCAGGAAATGCCCATGCCTGCCCACAACACCCTTCCTGCTACATTTGAGTGACTTATTGTCCTGGTGGGTGATTGCCACTGAAAGCAATACCACCAACTCAGCAGGAGCATTTTTGACAAGAATGCATGATGGGCAAGCTGTTATGTCATGGGAGCCTGCTAGGCATGAGTTACAGAAACACCCCCTCCCCTGCCAAAAGAAGGAGTTTGTTTCTGTAATACAGCAACTAATGCCCATGACCAAATAGATTTTCCTTACTGCGCCTCAGGGATATTGTTTTCATCTTTCTGTGCATGCCCACTATGTCTCGCATGGAAGCCATAGGCATGAAAAGTGTACATCAGAAGGCCTGCCTGAGTAGGACAGGTTTTCCAACATATTGAATCCAGCACCCATCATGTGGATGAGCTGCTAATCCATGGCATAAAACAACAGAGACGGCTAAGACTCTGCCAATGTAGATCTCCCAGTTCATCCACTTGTACATGAGGTGGGAGGACAATGGGTTTGTAGGTACAGGAGACCCACTGATTTATGTAAATTCTCTGACCCAACCAAACCCAGAAAGACCCTCATGGCCTATCTCTTCTGTTATCCTACTACTGGCCTCTTACCTCTACTTTCTGCCTATGCACATAAAGGGAGTTGCACCTATAGAATTGAGGGAAATTATGCTGGTTTAACATGTGATAAATGATTGGTGGAAAAGAAAAGTTGTGCTGCATAATCAGTGCACAACCTCTAACAGTCTAAGACCTGCCTGCCTTTGTTAGTCCCATGACATTAACAGCCATTTAGACAAGTGGGGAACTGCTGTATCGAAATGGATATAACATGATTGAAGAGTTTCTTTTTGAAGCTATACTGGCATAGTTTAATTGTCTATGTTAGACTTTACAGATCTGTTTACAGTATCCTACAAAGTAGTCCTTTATTCCTTCATTGTTGTGTACCCTTTTTCTTCTAACTGTAGAAGATTTCATGCAGACTGTAAACAGGGCAAAAACATTTAGAGTAACTTCATTTTCCCAGGAACTGCAGATTATCGGAGGCCAAAAACTCTTTTTTTACAGCACCTCGTTTGTTTATTATTCACTGCTCTCTGTAAGGGGCACCCCATAAGCCCTTCTAGGGTGATTTATATAATTTCGCCTTTTTGGTGGTTCCCCAATCTGCACAAAACTACAGAGTAGAGTAGGGCCCAAGGGGAATTATTATTATAGACCTACCCGCACCTTGTCCCCCAACTATACATATTCAATACATGGAAGGTGCTATAGGTCTTTAGTGCAGTCCAGACACACTAGGGG
Source organism: Lissotriton helveticus (assembly GCF_964261635.1). Taxonomy (NCBI): domain Eukaryota; kingdom Metazoa; phylum Chordata; class Amphibia; order Caudata; family Salamandridae; genus Lissotriton; species Lissotriton helveticus. The sequence goes on from NC_136072.1 coordinate 996,457,402, forward strand.
AATCTCAAAGGTATTCCACAACCAAGGCTGGAGTAACAGGATAGATAGAGGGATACAAAAGATGTAAAAAGTACCCATCAGCCCACTCAATAGTGGAGGCTCGTCATTTGGGATTTTCAAATGTAGAGAGTTGGTGTCCAACCAGCACTGCCTTCAGTAAATACTGAGGCTAGCATAGGACCCAACAGGTTGAACCTTCAACCTAAACAAATGACAGCACAGGTGGCTGAGAAGGGCTTCGTTGCAGTGCTCAAAGATGTGAAAAAAGGAAGATAATCCAAGTGATTGTAAAAATACCTAACTTGACGTCAACAAGAAAGCTTTATTGGGTGTGCCCGTCAAGATGGTATGGTTAAAAACAGAGTGACAATAGCAAGAAAGATGATTCGCTATTTACCCGTGGTGTTATCTGGTCAACATGTTTCAGCCTGTCAAGGCTTTCGTCAGGACCTACGTATCACTACTGCAACACTTACTTTATAACGTGTGAAAAAGAAAGAATAATCTTTTCATGGGTGGTGTATCCCCTCCTGTTAGAAAAAAGAAACATAAGACAATATTGCACAAAACAAAATGCAAAACGTCATTGAAGTCCCATACAGTGACAATCACACACGTATGGAATATTCACACTATTCATAGTGTATTTACTTACCCAACTTTGTGGGATCAGGAGCCTCACCTCACCTGGCGACAGCTCAGGCTAAAGGAGGCCACGCACTGAAAGAAATATATGTAAAATAAAAATAAAGTTATGTTCATCATGTGTGCAGTTATTAACCAGATCACCAACAGACTAAGGCAGTTGTTGGGCCATGACCATTCTCTGGTATTGCGAATGTGCTAACCTCATACATATCTGAGAGTTTCTCTACACCCATTGGGATTATATACAGCCTACAAGGTGGGGTGTATCCCTGATGTTTATCCAAAGAAATGCTTTGTTGCTTATAGGTGACACACATAGCCAAAGGTATAAATTCTGTGTCATCTGTTGCATAAACTAACCACTCAGCAAGCAGTCATGTGTATCACCACAAGCTCAAGGTTAGCCTCAATTTACATAAAACTCACCGCTTAGTAAGCAGTCATGTATCCCACCACAAGCTCAAGGTTAGCCTCAATTAGTCCTATCTAAGGTGGAGAGTAAGCAAAAAGCTATGTACAAAACTCTAAAATGCTTACAGGAGAGAATGTACTTCTGGATCCCAGACTCCTTAAACAACAAAAACCATTCACTTACTAAGCGTTTTACTCAAGGCCACTGAAGCACTTTAAACCCCTAAAGAAAGGAAGAAACTCCCACACACAGCAACCCTGTCTGATCACCTACCTCTCCGTCGTTGCCTCTGGCTTGAACTGAGCCGAGGGGGAGGTGGTGTGTCAGTAGAGCCTGAAAGAACATAAAGAGACGTGGCGGACCAGAGAGAGACACACTTGCTGTCTACTCTCCTATTGGATCATTCCTGCACACTCATTAGCTTTTTGCTTACTCTCCACCTTAGATAGGACTAATTGAGGCTAACCTTGAGCTTGTGGTGGGATACATGACTGCTTACTAAGCGGTGAGTTTTATGTAAATTGAGGCTAACCTTGAGCTTGTGGTGATACACATGACTGCTTGCTGAGTGGTTAGTTTATGCAACAGATGACACAGAATTTATACCTTTGGCTATGTGTGTCACCTATAAGCAACAAAGCATTTCTTTGGATAAACATCAGGGATACACCCCGCCTTGTAGGCTGTATATAATCCCAATGGGTGTAGAGAAACTCTCAGATATGTATGAGGTTAGCACATTCGCAATACCAGAGAATGGTTATGGCCCAACAACTGCCTTAGTCTGTTGGTGATCTGGTTAATAACTGCACACATGATGAACATAACTTTATTTTTATTTTACATATATTTCTTTCAGTGCGTGGCCTCCTTTAGCCTGAGCTGTCGCCAGGTGAGGTGAGGCTCCTGATCCCACAAAGTTGGGTAAGTAAATACACTATGAATAGTGTGAATATTCCATACGTGTGTGATTGTCACTGTATGGGACTTCAATGACGTTTTGCATTTTGTTTTGTGCAATATTGTCTTATGTTTCTTTTTTCTAACAGGAGGGGATACACCACCCATGAAAAGATTATTCTTTCTTTTTCACACGTTATAAAGTAAGTGTTGCAGTAGTGATACGTAGGTCCTGACGAAAGCCTTGACAGGCTGAAACATGTTGACCAGATAACACCACGGGTAAATAGCGAATCATCTTTCTTGCTATTGTCACTCTGTTTTTAACCATACCATCTTGACGGGCACACCCAATAAAGCTTTCTTGTTGACGTCAAGTTAGGTATTTTTACAATCACTTGGATTATCTTCCTTTTTTCACATCTTTGAGCACTGCAACGAAGCCCTTCTCAGCCACCTGTGCTGTCATTTGTTTAGGTTGAAGGTTCAACCTGTTGGGTCCTATGCTAGCCTCAGTATTTACTGAAGGCAGTGCTGGTTGGACACCAACTCTCTACATTTGAAAATCCCAAATGACGAGCCTCCACTATTGAGTGGGCTGATGGGTACTTTTTACATCTTTTGTATCCCTCTATCTATCCTGTTACTCCAGCCTTGGTTGTGGAATACCTTTGAGATTCCCCTAGTGTGTCTGGACTGCACTAAAGGTTCCCCAATCTGGCCAAGGGCACCACCAATATGTTATAATAGTGTTGTTGTGGGGCTGCAGGGAGCACAGCAGCCCCCCCCAACAATTGAAAAAAATGATTGTAAATGTATTGGGTCATTAAATGACCGCAGGAAATGCATAATGCACTGAAGAAATCCACCCAGCTGTAACAGACCATTAGGCATAGAGGGCCCTGGCTACTTCTGTCTTTTTACTACAGGAATGGAGGTGACAATTGAGGCTAACAGCTGTAAAGATTCAACCACTGAAGCCTGCTTGCCCATTAGGAAGTTCCTCCTGAGAGTGAACTGCGCTTAACAAAATAAGGAAGACAACATTGTGAGGTTCCAAGAAGAATTCCAGGAAAATAATTAGGTTTGAAATTTCTTATGGACCAAAAAGCTGTGTTCGTGTGACCCTTGCTGCTAGAGTAAGTAGACTTGAGTCTGAGAATGCACTCTGTGAATCTAAAGAATATTTGGTGAAAAACTAACACCAGGATGGACCATGGAATCATGCCACTCCACTCAATTCAATTCAATTCATAAAGCTTTATTCGGTACATGATACATGACCATAAAAGCACACAGTGAACAACAAACAGATTTACAAATTTAAAAATAAACACATGATTCTAAATAACAGTAAAACAGATTTTAGTAGAGATACAGTCCATACGATTAAAAAAGCATATTCTTTCTAGCAAAAATGCATTTGTTTAAAAAAAGAGGCAGTATAAAAACAAACATCAGCAGAATTCATGTTACACAACAAGCTCATGGCCTGGTTAACTGTACATGCACCATATTTCAAAAACATTGGTTTCAGATAGGCGATTCTAAAGTTCTTAAGTGGCCTTAAGGATAATAGATCACTTAGGTAATAAATATCCAATTCCCGGTGGATCAACACAGTTGAGGCACTCTGGGGTAGACACAAAAGTTTTTTCAAGAAACAATTTTCCTCTGTTTGTAGGATTTGGGAATATCTATGACCCCCACACACCTGCCCCATATAATGCTATTGTAGTACATCTTGCCTGGTAAATTTGTAGCATATCCTTGGTGCGCCTATCTCCAACTTTGGCCGCAAATCTGAAAACACCGTAGGCGTTTTTTGCCATTTTATTTCCCACGTTGCTAAATTCATTGTCCCATTTTCTATTACTTGAGAAGGTAATGCCAAGATAACAACATTTTTCCACATGAAGCACTTTTTCATGTTCAATAAAAAAGGCATTTGAAGATTTCTTACTAGCCCCACAGGTCATAGTGTGCGTTTTCCCCTTATTAATAGACAGTTTCCTGTCTTGGATAAACTTACAGAATCTGTCAATTAGGCGCTGTAGCCCTAGGGGAGTTCTTGAGAGCAAAACGGCGTCATCAGCATATAATAACACCGGAACGGAAACGCCATTCATCTGGGGGGCATCGGCCTTTACATTCTTTAAATTTGCATCAACCTCATTAATAAATAATATAAAAAGAAGAGGGGCCAGGACACAGCCCTGTCGAATCCCACGTTTCACATTGAATTTGGGGGTACACTCTCCTTTAGTGCCATATCGTACACAGGTTTCAAGCTTTTCATACAACCTGGCTAAGAAGAAAATTATACCCTCCGGGGCTCCTAACTTTAACAGAGTTGGCCATAAAATAGCATGGTTGACCATATCAAAAGCACTGCTTAGGTCAGCAAAACAGAGGTATAACGGACCAGGTTTTGCTTCAGTGTATTTACTAATCATTAGGTCTAAGTTTAAACACTGGTCCATGGTACCCCGGCCCTTCCTAAAGCCATACTGGCTGTCAGCCAAGATGTTCTCTTGCTCAACCCATTCTTCTAATCTTATTAGCATTACTCTACTCATGATCTTTACAGAGGAGTCAAGAAGAGAAATAGGGCGGTAGTTTTTTGCATCCGCCCTACTGCCCTTCTTGTGGATTGGGATGATTATAGATTCTCCCCAAGTTTTAGGGGGCTCATTACAGACTGCGGCATTAAATACAATAGTCAAGAGAGGGCTCCACAGCTCTGGGGCTGATTTATAAACGTCAATAGGGACCCCATCGGGTCCCTGTGCCTTCCCCCTCTTACTAGCATGTATTCCCTGATCGACCTCTTGGACAGTGATGTGAAGTGGTAAAAACGGCCAACTAGTATGATTCAAATCATCACAGTTATCCGGGCTAAACATTTTGGAGTAATGTATAACCCAGTCATCACTGGTGACGTTAGAGGATAACTCCGGTAAATGATCTTCTTTAAGAAAGGGAGAGTTAACTGTAGCCCAAAAAAGAGTATTATTAGATGTCTCAGAAGCTTGGTTCAAAGAATCCCAAGCCTCCTGCTGTAACTCACTCTTCCTACGCTTCAATGCTAACTTATACAAAAGTCGGGATTTGATAATTTGGTCCGTGTCTCTAGGTCTTTTTGTAAGGGCACCTTTTAGTTCTGTTAGTAAGTTGGTGCATGCATGATCAAACCACCCTGGCCCATTACGATGCTGATCTCTACTAGGTCTGGTGAACCTAACATTAATTAATCTATTAATTTCATTAAAAGCAAATAAAACCTGTTCGGCGTTGGTAGTATTATCAAATATAAACTAAGCATGGGCGCAAAATCCGTTCCGCTCGCGGATTTTTCGGATTTTCGGTAAATCCGCAATCCGCGAACCTCGCGGATGTGGCGAAAATACGCAAATCCGCGCGCGGCGGATTTTTTGCTTGTGTTCGCACTGCTCGCGGGCCGCGGCGCGGGCAGCAACAATCTCGCACTCGCGAAATTACAAAAATTACAATTGGGGAGGGGTGAAGGAAGTGACCCAGTCTCCAACTTCCTCTTCCTGTCCAGCAAGCTCCTCCCATTGCTTAGTCCATTTCCAGGCCACTTTGAATTCGATCTTGACTGGGAAGGATTACTTTTTGTGGATGCTGCTGGAGATTTGGCTTTGAGGCCTTTTGGATTACTTTTTGATTAGAAATTTGATTTACAAGTAAGTTGATAAGTTGATGTTGTTTGTTTGTGGTGATTTTTGTGTGTGTTTTTCGACTTTTTGGGGTGGGTTTGGGGGCTGGCTATGTGTGGGAGGCCATTTTGAGGCATGGTCCTGCAGGTCCTGGCCATGTGGATGGGGTCAAGCGGCCATTTTGAAGTCAGGCAGTGTGCTTTGTGCCCTATGCCCACCCAGTCTGCTCTGATTGCTTTCATTATGCCCAGGGGGCCTCGAACTCCCGCGGATTACCCGAAAATCGGATTTTATTAAAAAAAAATTGCCTGTGTTCGCACTGCTCGCGTCCCGCGCAGCAACAATCTCGCACTCGCGAAATTGTAAAAAAATTACAATTCTGCACATGAATTGAAAACTACCAGGCTTAGTTATGGGTGCATGCATGATACAACTGTTTTTTTTAATTTTAACATTATTCTGGCCAGGGCATGGATGGCATTAGATTGTTGTGATTTTTGTGTGTTTTACGACTTTTTGGGGTGGTGTTGGGGGCTTGCTATGTGGGTGGGGGCCATTTTATTGCCTGGTCCCGTGTGGGTGGGGGTCTAGGGGCCATTTTTAAGCCAGTTTGTGTGCTTTGTGCCATAGGCCTGCACCCAGTGTGCTGTGATTTTATCATGCCCAGGGGGCCCAGGCCAGAATACGTCTGTTCGCGGATTTTGCTGGTTTTTCGCCACATTTGCGTCGTGAAGCAACAATCTCGCACTCGCGAAATTGCAAACATTGCAATTCTGCACCAGAAAACCACCAGCAGGCAGCCTAAACCTTCTGAAACTTGATGGATGGCATTGGATTGTGGTGATTTGATTGGTGTTGTGTTTTTTGACTTTTAGGAGTAGGGGTTGGGGGCTGGCTATGTTGGTGGGGGCCATTTTGAGGCATGGTCCTGGCCATGTGGATGGGGGTCAAGTGGCCATTTTGAAGGCAGGCAGTAAGCTTTGTGCCATAGGCCTGCACCCATTTTGCCTTGCTTTCACCCATTTAGCCCAGGGGGAGTCAGTGGTACATGAAACTATAACCCTCTCTGTCTGTGCTCGCTTGGATCAATGTTAAATTCCTGTTTCCTCCTGTTTCCCAAAAATTTAGCAAATCCTAATTTTGAAATTTCCATATTGTGTGGTGTGCATGTGTGTATTCATAAATGCCTACTTGCAAACTATTTATTGAAGCGCTACATATGCAACATATATTTACTGATGTTCCTCTGTCTTCGTTTGCTTTTAGGTGCACAAAGTCAATAACTCCGCATCATCGTTGAGCATCAGTGCCAGAAAGAAGTCCTGCTGCGGCCTGTTGTTCCGACATCTGAAGAAGATGGCTCCAAAAAGAGGTGCCCGTAGCTCCTCTTGCAAGAAAAATGTCTCTACTAAGGAGAAGAAGAAGCAAGTGGCACCACTTACCAAGGAGACTGGTGGCTCGACCACTACATTTTTGTGGAACAAACAAAGGCCCACCATGAGTGCTGCACAGGTAGCCTGTTTAGTGGTTCAATCACCAACGACCAGTGATGTTGGCTCATCGCAAGAAAGTAGCAGCACACCATCAACACAGGTTGTAACTCATCTCACAAGTACTATTCAACAACCAAAGCCACAACAACAACTGCATGGGCTACTAGTACAAGCACAAGTACATGCGCAAGGAGCTGTCCGAGAAGGAGCTGTCCGAGAAGGAGCTGTCCGAGAAGGAGCTGTCCGAGAAGGAGCTGGCCGAGAAGGAGCTGGCCGAGAAGGAGAAGGCCGAGAAGGAGAAGGCCGAGAAGGAGAAGGCCGAGAAGGAGAAGGCCGAGAAGGAGAGGTCCATGGAGAGTTGCAAGTAGAGGTCAGTGAAGAGGCCCATGTAGCGGCGCATGGAGCGGTGCAAGTGCCCACAATGGTTGTTCTTCCAGAAGTAGGGGCACAGGAGGAAATTGACTTTGGAGCCGGGGTATCATGTCAGGAAGACGAAGGCATTCCTCCTGATGATTCATTTTCTCCCAGCTCCCCACCAAGGAAAAGATCAAGGAGTGTGTGTAGAAGTTCCTCTTCAAGCCCCGCTCCATCAGATGATGATCTGGATCTAGATTGGCAACCATCTCCGACGTCTGAGAGGGAGGCACACCATGAGCTGCGAAAGGTATCAAATGTTAAAAGGAAGGGCCCCGGAAAGCTCATACTTATGGATCCGAACGTCGGACTTGATGAAGTGGTGCATTCTGATGTTGTTGAACAGGATGACAGCAATGACCTAGTCATCACACACGTCATTCCAGCCACACCGGCCATGCAGCAGACAGACATTTATACCCTATCCCGACGTCATGCTGAGCGTGACCCTGGCGACGTGGCACTGGTAGCACCACCAACGCAGTCAAGTAGTACAACAAGTTCAACAAAACCTACAGCTCCCATATTTTCTCCCCAGAGGGGGACTCCATCCAGCTCGACTCCCTCAAGTAGGGTTGCTGCAATAATTGCACAACCCAGTAGATGTCTGCAAGGCTCATCCACCACTGCTTCATCTGGCATTGGCAGTATCATCTCGTGCGGCAAAACCAGAAGTTTCCAGTCCCCAGTTTGGAACTTTTTTAGTGTCCATGCAAAGTATGATAACATAGCCGTTTGTTGCATTTGTAAGACTACAGTTAGCCGTGGTAAGACTGGTACCAACTATGGAACCGGAGGCCAGATAGGTCATCTTCAAAGAAGGCACGCTGTCGTATGGTTTGCGCACCTAGCAAACATCAAGGGAAAGCAATCCCAAAGGGCAAGTGGCCAAAATATACCCATACTAGGTGTTTCATCTGAAGATGACGGGGAGGTAGAAGAAGCGTCAGACATTTGTCCGGTTGCACCCAGTACCCCTGGCAGCACCACACCCTCCGAAACACATAGGAGGCACACTGAGAGTCTGGGAGACACACCAATGCGGAAAATGTCAACACTGAGCAGAAGTGGGTCGAAGAAGGCATCAGCATCATCCAGTAAATTTGTCCAGCGCACCATTTCAGCCATGTTCTCCTCAGATGCGCAATTTCAACGCAACCACCCAACTGTACGCCTGTATAACACTAAGCTGGCTAAAATGCTAGCGGTGGACCTTCTCCCTTTTTCGTTTGTCGAAAATGTGGGTTTTCTTGAACTCGTGGCAACACTGGCCCCTAAATGGAAGGTTCCTAGCCGGTTCTATTTTGCCAGGGTTGCTGTTCCAGCACTATATAAAGAGGTGCTTGAGTTGGTTGGGGCAGCTTTGCAGAAGAGTGCTGTTCACACTATACACCTGACAACAGACATGTGGACCAGTTGCCAAGCCCTTGATTACATGTGCATCACTGCACACTGGGTCTCTTTTTCAGGGGTTGCACAACAGATAAATGCAGGTGGTGACTTGGTCGAGATTTTTAAGGGTGCTCGTAAACATGCAACATTAGCCATGTTTGGCATGGAGAAAAGTCATACTGCAGTCAACATTTTGGATGACTTTAACAAAAAGGTCTCGCAATGGCTGCCCCCAAGAAATTGCAAGGTTGGTTATGTTTCTACTGATAATGGCAGCAATGTAGTTAAGGCCATGGAGAACGGTTACTATTTCAGAGTGCCGTGTTTGGCGCACTGTATGAACCTTGTCGTGCAAAAGTTCTTGAAAAAAGAACTTGCAGTCGACCAAATACTGACCATCTGCAGAAGAATATGCACACACTTCAACCATTCTTTTAAGGCCCGGAAGGAGCTGAGGCGCCAGCAAAATGTACGTAGAATGCCAGTGAAAGCACTTATCCAGGAGGTGGCAACACGTTGGAACTCAACCTTCTTCATGCTTGAGCGTCTGCATGAGCTGTTTCCAGTAGTCAATGAGTATTTCTACAACCTGGGTGGTGATACGACAGAAATGATGCTAGCGGTGGAGCAATGGCAGCTAGTTAAAAGCCTGACAGACATGCTCCGTCCTTTTGAGGTCTTCACGCGTGACGTCAGCAGGGAGGACTGTTCTTTGAGCAAAGCTATCCCATTGTTGCTGAAGCTCGAGCACCAAGTCAAGGTGGTGTCTTCAGAATTAAAAGATGCTGGAAAGAATGAAGCATATGAGTTGGCGCAGAGATTATTACATCGCCTAGTTAGCAATAAACGGCTTGTAAATATCAAGAAACAACAGCACTACATTTGTGCTACTATTCTGGATCCACGTTACAAAAAGCCATTGTTTGGCAAAGTAATAATTCCTTTTGAAACATCAGATGTTACAGAGTACAAAGGTTGGCTAGCTCAGTCAGCCATTCGTTTTGAAAGAGAGCGGAAGGAAACTGTAGGAGAAGACAGTACTACTAGTGAATCAGCAGGCCATCAGGCGTCCCAAAAAAACACTTCTGCATCTGTGCCTGTGGCAGAAGTGAGTGACTTTTCCTCTGAGCCGTTAACCACACCAGCAACCGTATCATCTGCACCAGGCCCAGGCGATATGTCTGAAGCGGATTGGCTAAGTGAGCTAGGGTTTCCTTGTCCCAGAAAGGACACAGAAGTGCAAAGTACAGGAATCCGGGAGGACATTCTTTCAATGGTGCAGGCCTATCTGGATGACTCAACAGCGGTCAATATTACTGAGGACCCATGGGCGTATTGGCATGGGAAAAGAAACATATGGCGAGAGCTCACCAACCTGGCTATCAATTACTTGTCTTGCCCACTCGCAAGCGTGTCTTCAGAACGTGTTTTAGTTCTGCTGGTGGCATTGTGACTTGCAAAAGGTCCCGCCTCTTGCCCGCAAATGTGGAGCGGCTCACCATGATAAAGATGAACCAGCACTTCATACCACCAGATTACAAAGTACGAGAATGCACGCAGGAAGAAGACGAGGACACCGATCTACCTGAGGAAAGTTCTCCTCAGTTACCAGAAGTACTACCGACTCAATTTGCAGAGTTTGAGGACGAGCTCTGCTTCCCTGACAGCGAGTTCTGAAAATGAGTCAATGATCCATTAACTTTAATATTAGTCCTTATTCACTTTTATTCCTTTGTGTCTGTCTTTCTTTTTTTAGCAAGTGCTTCATCACATTCACAACAAAACTGTAATCAATCAAACAACAAGCCCATCAACAGAACTGTCTTGATTTTGATGCCGCAGCATTCCTCAGGTTCACAACAGTTAGTTGACAAGAACTCAGTCCTGGTCGTCTATCCTCCTCCTCCAGACTCACCCTATCCATTTCCCGTAATGCTGATGCCTGGATTCTGCACAATGAAGAAACTTACGTTGACGAGTCCCCTAAAGAGGGACTGTCTGGAAGTAGTGAGTCCTCATTTAAATACATTTTGCTAAGTGTGACTTTTTTGCGTTTGGGTTTACGGGTCTTGGCTGGGCCATTGCTGGCAAGGTCTATTAAGGGATGAAATTGGTTAGGCATTTACTTTGGAAAACTTTTGGCCTATTACACGTGAACGTTTAGGAGTTATTATTGCTCGCTTGCCTGTCTTAGGGGTGCTGTCTGTGGGGCTTCTAGGATTTTGGGGTCTGTGAGCATCCCAACCTTATTTCTAATGTTGATTGCTTTTGTTTTGCAGAAAATCCACGCCGGGAAACTCCAGTTGGGGCCCTACTGCAGAACGCTTTAGGACACTGTGAATTCCAGGTGGAGCCAGCCCTCAAACACAAATTACAGGTAAGATAAGCGTTTGGATGGGAGGTAGTATAATGGAGTATTAGGAGAGGCGAGAGAGTGACAGTGGTACTAGTAGTAAAGTCCTAGGACTCCTCAATTAACAAACTCTGTGACAGGCATTTACTTTGGAAAACATTTGGCCAATTACACGTGAACCAACACGATGACAGTGTTCAGTAAAACAAACTTACTGCAAAACCACCACCCAACAGGCTCAAAAGTAGTAAAAAAAAAGATATGCTCAGATAAAGTTTGAAAAAGTATATTTTTATATCAAAAAATAATCTCCCGCAAGACCCTCCCTAACCCCAACAAATAAATAGTCCCTCAAAAGTCCCCAAAAAACCCAACTCCCAATTCCCACCCCCCAAAAGTCTCTAAAAAAGGGGCAAGGGACACTCTAGGGATGCATGGTGTTGTTAACTTTGGCCTCCAGGGCATCATGCCTTAGGGCCAGGGCATCGTATTGCTCCCGGAGGGTGGCGTGATCTAAACGGAGGCCCTCCACCAAATTTTGGTACTCCTTCCATTTCCGGACCTCCGCCTCCAGGTCCGACACTCTGCGGATTGCTCGGCGCAAGCGAGCCTTTACAGTACTGTGAGGTGCAGCTTTTGCTGCTCGGCGGTGGCGTCTGCCAGCACGGCTCCGTTTGGCTGGAGCACTGCGCTGACCGGCAGAACGTGGGGTCACGGAGGAGGATGCAGATGTCACGTTGGAATTACTGGACTGCGTGTCGTCCCCCTCCAGTTCCACCAGCCGCCGATATTGGGCAACAGTTGCATCCAGCCTCCGTTGCCGGGCCAGTACAGCCTGCATACTCCTTGTAGGTTTTGTTTTAGTATGACCAACTATATGAAGAAAGAAAGACATATTCTGTAACCAATGCTCTTTAAGAATATGATTAACACAAAATGATTCAGCAGGAAGTTGTGTCACAGTACAACTAGCAACTAGCCAGCGCAGTACAAAAGAAACTATTCAGGCCAATATCATGGGCGTCCACAGGGATGGGCAAGAGAGGGCGCGATTGCCCCCCTCTAGATCGCAGGTCCATCCAGTGCTGGCCCAGTGACAAATTACAATATGGTAATTACAGCAGGCTGGGACCGACAGACAGATAGAGGCAGAGACAGAGAGAGAGGAAGACAGAAGGAGAGAGAGAGAGAGGAAGGGAGCCAGAGGGTGACAGAGGGAGGATGAGGGAGGGAGACAGAGAGAGAGGGAGGGGGAGAGAGAAAGAAAGATGTGTGTAATGTGTATGCCAGGTCTGGTGGCTCAGTGGACGAAGACATCCGCTGCAGGGGCATGATTTCAATTTCATGGTCATATTTTTTTTTGTTGTTGCTCTAGATCCACCCCCCTCCCCCACTGACCCTGCCCCCTTCGGTGCGGCCCTTGGCCACAAACCACACTATCAATCATGTCAGGAGTAGGACTCAGGAGATGGTGATGATGTTGCACCCCCCCCCCTGGAAACATTTCATAGTATGTTCGTAGTTCATCCAGTGACCGTCTACTCTCTGTAGATACACATCATATGCTATCTAAGAGTCAGATAGTACCATGATCCAGCTTACCTGTACCCGCCACCACCACTGTCTCCTTCCTCACAGTCTGTACTTCTTGGTCCGACTCCTCTTGCGCCGCCTCCTCCCCAGAGTGATCCTCGGACTCGGAGTCGATCACTATTACCACATCCGAGCTGGCCCCGCCACCAGATGTTCCACCTACAAAGTAGATTTAAGAATGTTAGATTACACCACTCACTAGTATTTGGTCTATGAATGAAGAATGTGAAAACAACAGAAAAAGTAATTGACTGTCTACTCTAGTCTAAAGTAAAAATGTCCCTCCTTCCAGGGAAGGCTGTTGTCTTGCTGCATTTTTTTGTCATAATTGATGAATGCTTGATTAATTTTAACACACATCATTTTTCTCTGAACAGACAGAAACTGGACTTCTAAGGACAAGAGCAACATCAACTTCAAACTAGGTGAAAGCTCGGCTCGACCACAAGAAATGTGTTCCATTACTCATCAACTCAGCACCAAGCACTTTTCCATTTCCAACTAACTTTATTTTAATATATGTGTTTACTTCAACTTTTAATAAAGCTTTTAAACTTGAATAGACTCTGTGGTTTTTGGTCCTCCAGACTAGAGTGACTGAGCGAAAGGTTTTGCAATTTTTGCAAGGAGGAGTCCGTGCCGCTGACACTACCAGGTTTATACAGTGTGCCAAACACGCCACTCTGAAATATTATTACTCTGGTCTTTGGTGTCCATAGTTAGGTTTGTGGAGAATTGTCCCTGCAACAGTAGTATTATTGATTTTGCTCCTATCTAAACACTATTTCGAAAAAATTAAATTAGGAACGCTTGGACAACAATAGGTCCTCTATATTTAAATGAAAACTTACTGGGGCCAGCAAAGGAGCACTCGCCGCCCTGGCCTGCATCCTCCTCCTTTGGAGCCACTGCATCCGCTTTTTCTGTCCGCTTGCCCCTGGGCGGACCTGACGTACAACATGAAAGAATGAACAGAAAACATTGATGATTGCTGCTTGTCGATGTCCTTGTCAACCAAATCAAACATTTAGAAAGAACAAGAACCAACTATTTCAGCCAAAAAGAGGGCTACAAAGGAAGGACTGCACCTGAGCCTCTACTCTAGGGGCAGATTTACAAGCCCCTTGCAGCTCTTTTGCTCCATTCTTGCGTCAATTTTGTGACGCAGCGCCACAACAAGAGAGGCGCCATGGTGTGGTGTATATTAACAACGTGACGCATATGGGAGATGCATCCCATTCTGAAGCCCTGCGCCATAAGGGAGCGTTCCAGCGCAAGGGAGGGCGTTCCTGCGCAGGAACGCATGCTAAAAGTGGCTATGGGGAATATATAAAATGTCAATCAGTCATTTAGGACAATGATGCGTCACTGAAACCATGCGCCTGCATGAAGCAGACTTACGGCTTGACGCAGCATTGCTGGAGCTGCGCCATCGTTGCAACGCAACTCCATCAATGAGCCGCCTTTACGGCACCGATGCGTAAAGCTTCGGTGACGTTTTGGGACCATGGTGTGCCGCATTGTAAATACGGCGCACCATGGGTGGTGCTGGCGTGCCGCACACTTTGCAGGGATACGCAGGTAATTGCTAATCTGACACTTAGGGGCATACTTACGAGTTCTGAGCTGGACACTTCCAGATGTGCACCAGAACAAATGCGTAACGCAAAACTAACCTTGCGTCACGGCAGATGCGCCGCAATTACAATGCGGCAAACCCTGGCGCAAGGGTAGGCAGATGCGTGACGCATCTCGTGACGAAAGAGGGGCGCATCTCTAGAGTCGCGTCGCAGGCGCGATGCAACTATAGCAATGCTCAGGGCTGCCCAATACTCAACATACCGCATCAGTCCTTACGCCTGCTTCAAGCAAGCAGGCATAAAGAATTGACGTAGCAGCGTCGCGGAAGTGCCTGCGTTAAATCTTGTAGATTTCACGCAGGCACTTTTGCGAGGCGCACAGCTGACTGACCGCTACCCCCCACCCCCCCACCCCCCCACCCCCCCTGCGTGGGAACACACCCATTGTGGCGCAGGCCCAGGCCTTAACGTGGCGCATCTCCTTAGATGCATCTCGTTGTACATGACTCGCATGGATTCGCCACGTTTACGTCGCTGTGCGTCAGGTAAGGCAGCGTAAACGTGGCACAAGGGGCTTGTAAATCTGCCCCTTTGTGTCTAGCATTACGCAGTTCTGTAAAGTACACTCATACATTACTCAGCCCAATTAAATGAACACAAAATAGAAAACAAATAAGCAGTGGCACCGCCACAGAGAAGGAGAACAGTGCACCTGAAATGCACAGAAGATTTTGAAATATTAATTTACCTCTCCTATCAATGTAATCAGCAGCATTATTGCTGTTTGTAAAAAAGTTAAAGCAAACATTTGCAATATAACACAGTCACACAGATCAGGAGAAAAAAAACAGAGTAGTGAGTGATGAAAAAATTGCTACTACTACTCACCAAGCCCGGGGACCTCCACTCCCAGCAGGTCGCGCTCCTGGTCCAGGATATCGGTCCAGCGGTGGGTCACTTGATTGTAGGTGCGCTGGACCCCTGTGATGTCAAAAAGGGCCCGGCACACCTGCCCCCACCGCTTCCGTCGCTCCTGGCTGTTGGTATAACCAGCAGCGATCCTGCCGCCTGCCGCGATGGTCCTGGGGAGACAGCGCTGCACATAAAAAACGAGTGAGCCCACCTCCTCAGGGCTGAAGATCTCCCTGGGCACCACCATTTCCGCCCTTAAACGGCCACACGGGAGCCGTGCACGGGCTGCGGGGGCCGTCTTGGGCAGCTTGACAGCTGTCTTCACCATGTTCTGGGCAGGTGTTAGCAGTAAGGAGACAAAATGAAAAAGAATAAGAGTAGGGAAGAAGGAAATAAAAGTTTTAAAAAGTAGTTGAAAAGTAAACAAAAGTAGCCTTAAACACAAAAATATAGACCTAGAAAAATAGAGGGATAGAAAAAAAGTTAAATAGATCAAAAAAATATTAAAACAAGCAAAGGATGGCAGAGATATACAGAGGATAGAAACACCATGCCCAGACACATAGGAATGAATGAAAAACAAGATGGCGGCCCGAACACGTGCGTGTAAGTAAGTTCGCACGCGATTTCTCTCGCGAACTCGTGCGAACTTGCATTCGCAAGGCGCTCATTGCGCGAGATTACACATAGCGGGCGGAAACGGAAATACGTCACGCAAACAAAATGGCGGCGCCCATACTCAACCTTGGGGTAACTCGCACGAGTTCGCGGCTTCCACGGTCGATTTCGCACGACGCCGCGCCTCGCGAATAGGGCGAAATTACCGAGAAACGAGTTTTGCAAAAGCAAAACCAACGAGCAGGTGCAAAAGTTCGAGCTTATCATTTGTAACCATTTACCTGTAGTGCTTCCTGAAGGGGCCCTCCAGAATCCGGTTGCCTACTTGCAACTATTGTGTGACCCTGCTCTGACAGTCACAGAATAGTTACAAGTATGCCATTGCATCCTGTTATTGCAACAAAAAGGAAAGGGAGCAGACAAGCAGGTGCCAGCCTTCATTAATGTCAGTTGGGGCAGGGCAGGTGTTGTTGTTTGCAAAACTTAAAGCACTTAGCAGGTGTGCTTGGCTTTGCCACAATAATGTACACTCACTGGTCAATCAGAGGGTGCTGTGATGACACCGAGGGTGGCATGGGTGTGCCAGCCAGAGGGTGGCATGGGTGAACAAGAGTGCCAGTGTTGACAGAGGATGGCAGTGCTTTGCTTTGCCCCAATAATGTACACTGGTGAACCAGAGGGTGCTGTGATGACACAGAGGGTGACATGGGTGAGCCAGAGGGTGGCATGGGTGACCAAAGAGAGTGCTAGTGGTGACAGAGGGTGGCAGTGATGAAGAAAGCCTTGCAAACAGGCTGGGCACGTAGAAACAACAAGTTCTCAAAACTGGCGACCCGACAAGTAAGTTCGCAATTTGCGAAATTGTACAAAACCCTCGCGAACTTGCAGAAACCCGTGCGAACACACACCCCAAAAAAAATACGCAAATCCGCGAGAATTCGCGGATTTTGCGTATTGTCGCAATCCGCAAATCCGCAAATCCGCAAATTCGCGGATTGCGAATCCGCAAAATCCGCCCATGCTTAATATAAACGAAATGTCTGTCATGCAGTCCTTAACAATAGAGCTGGTTAAGTCCTTGGCTTTTTCTCCCTTTCATCTCATTCTAACACCGTTTGGTCTGTGAGGTTCAATATTAGCAATAGTTTTATCAGCTTCCTCGGTGCTTCCCTTCCACAATGTACATTCTAATATAATACAATTATGGTCACTTAATGAGGTGACTTCAATCCTAGGGGAGACACAATAGGGGATAATATTGATAGAAACTATAACATGATCAATAACTGAACTAGTAAAATGGTTCTTAAATGTAGGAATGATTTGACCATTTTCGTCTTTGGAGAAACCCAATATTTCTAGATCGTAACAGCTCATAAATTTATGCAGTGTTTCTCCATAAACATTATGTTTAAAGTGTAAGACATCTATACCACCATCATCTGTGACCCCACAGACTTTCTGGGTTGACAACTCACATAACGGGGTATTGAAATCACCCACCCAAATGAAATCGAAGACAACGTTCATTTCAGTGCTTAAAATTTCCACCGCGCTAGCCAAGTTATTAACTACTACCGATCTAGAATTATCAAAAACATTATTATAGTAGTTTAACAACAAAATATTACGGCCCTGCTCATCAAGGAGCCAAAGAATTTGCGCGCACACACCCACAGTTGTATATTTTTTTACTGTAATTCGCCGATTGATGAAGACTAATGTTAAAAAACCACCTTTTGCTCTTCCTGACGCAGAAGCCTGCGCCTGTAAGTTATAAGACACAAACCCCGCATAGTTGATATCTTCCCTACACCAAGTTTCCCGGTAAACAAAAAATATCATGAGTATTTATAAAACTTGCCCAGCCCAGAGCGTCACCCTTAGATTTTATTCCGGAGATATTCCAGCTGACGATGGTTATAGCTTTGGAGCTTTTGGGACCCATCATGCCAGTTTTCTCCAATGGTACTGTTATAATTGGGCCATCTGCTAAACTTGTGTTTCTGTTTAAGGTCGCCCTGGGTTCTTTTATATTAGAGTGGACCGGCAGGTTTGGTTCCAGGACTAACGGTTTGTTGTTGGGCACTATATCCTCACAATTAGTAGTCTCACCCAGCTGGGGCCCTCCCAACCCAGGGAGTCAATCATTAGCGTCCAGATTGCTCAGGGCTTGATATCTGTTTACTATGGGGACATCAAAGACTGGGTGATACGTAGGTGTTAACGGTCTGGCTCTAAAATTATCTGGGGGTACCGTGCTAAGATGGCTATAGAAATACCCAAGTGGGCGAGCGCATATGCTGTTCTCATCCTGTTTTAGAGAGGCAGCTCTTAGCAGAACGGTCGCGACGTGTTGAGGGTGTTTAAAATTTACAATAACACAGTCGCCTCTACACTTCTTCCTAGCATCACCTATCCAAGTAACCCACCTCGTAGCCAAAATTTGGTCAGAATAAGCCGGTGGGAAACCACACTGCTTATGCAACCAGGAGACTGTCTTGTTTTTAAGTGATGCATTTGACTCGGATTGGTGTCGATTCAGAGGGTTTTCTACTGGTGGTACATTGGTTAGGACCACTGTCGGGGGGGAGATTAATAGACCCTCTATATCTCGATTCAGATGTGCCCTTATTGTTCGCTGAAGCTGATACTGTTACTGCCTGTTTTTCTTGGCAGACTGATGGAACTTTAACAGGTATGGGGATTATCGGCATAGACACAGTCAAGCCTCCATGAGATGGCTCTGCTGCTTCTTTGCTAACTTCAGGGCCCTTTTCCACTACCTTAGGCCTCTCTGCCATTGCTATATGGGTATCTAGAAGACCACCTAATCTAGCCACTTCTGCTGTCATCATATCAAGTTTTGTGACCAGGGGTTGAATGATATTTTCGATCTTGGTATTGATGATACTAGTTAAAAGATCGAATTGCTCAGTGTTCATTCTGACCGCTCCCTGCTTCTCCCTTGGCTCTACCCCAGCCATCGTGTTTTTGAGGGGTGATTCAGCCTTTTTATTATTACGGATACTATGAGTGCCCCCTCGTTTGGCTTGAGCTTTCCTACATGCCCTCTGTGCTCTCTGGGCCGGCTGGCGCTGCACTGGCGAGTCACAGGGCACAATCTCAGTATTCTCAGTAATGTTCACTAGGTCGAGCTCACTTATAGGTGGGATTTCGGGGTTGTTTAGCATGCTACTATCATCGAGAGAGCTCAGTTGGTTAATTGGCGGAATAGCCTGTGGGGGTGAAGTAACTTGGGGAGTGTCACGACCTAAGGATAAACGTCGCTCTTTATTAATCTTATGAACCACTTTCACAAGATAATTGTCAAGTGTAGCTCCCGCCAACGTGATGTTAACGGCTTTCTGTTTAGACATGGTTCAACCTAACAACCGTACAGTCGCAATTAAAATAACAGTAACAACAACTACAATAAAATGAATTAAGCTATCATGAATTGAACACACAATGATTATAAAATATTGGGGGCCTTATTACAGGCAGTACATACGCAATAGGTCTTATATCCTCGCTTTGGGGTTTTAAATGACTGGGCCAAGGTCCGTAGCCCTGCCCTGCCTCCTCCTGCCCCGGAAGGCCACAAACGGCCCGCCTTTTGCCCAGGTTTCACCTGGCGCCGCCCGCTCGCGTCCGTGACGCGGAGGGAGCGTCTTGTCTTTAAGCGCCTCCTGGCGCCAAAGTAGCAGGAAGTGGGCGGGGATGCCGCCGAGCGCCCTGGGACCTGTGGTGCTCCCGGTCCGTGGCCGCGAGCTGAAAGCGGCAGTGAAGCGCCTGGAAAACGCCCGGTGTCCTTGTCCCCACCGTGGCGCTCAGGTAATGCCCTGTTGTCCGGTAGTTTGCCCCCGCTCCACCGAGGGAGCGTCTTGTCTTTCAGCGCCGCCTGGCGCCAAAGTAGCAGGAAGTGGGCGGGGATGCCGCCGAGCGCCCTGGGACCTGTAGTGCTCCCGGTCCGTGGCCGCGAGCTGAAAGCGGCAGTGAAGCGCCTGGAAAACGCCCGGTGTCCTTGTCCCCACCGTGGCGCTCAGGTAATGCCCTGTTGTCCGGTAGTTTGCCCCCGCTCCACCGAGGGAGCGTCTTGTCTTTAAGCGCCTCCTGGCGCCAAAGTAGCAGGAAGTGGGCGGGGATGCCGCCGAGCGCCCTGGGACCTGTAGTGCTCCCGGTCCGTGGCCGCGAGCTGAAAGCGGCAGTGAAGCGCCTGGAAAACGCCCGGTGTCCTTGTCCCCACCGTGGCGCTCAAGTAATGCCCTGTTGTCCGGTAGTTTGCCCCTGCTCTACCCAGGGAGCGTCTTGTCTTTAAGCGCCTCCTGGTGCCAAAGTAGCAGGAAGTGGGTGGGGATGCCACCGAGCGCCCTGGGACCTGTAGTGCTCCCGGTCTGTGGCCGCGAGCTGAAAGCGGCAGTGAAGCGCCTGGAAAACGCCCGGTGTCCTTGTCCCCACCGTGGCGCTCAGGTAATGCCCTGTTGTCCGGTAGTTTGCCCCGGCTCCACCGAGGGAGCGTCTTGTCTTTCAGCGCCGCCTGGCACCAAAGTAGCAGGAAGTGGGCGGGGATGCCGCCGAGCGCCCTGGGACCTGTAGTGCTCCCGGTCCGTGGCCGCGAGCTGAAAGCGGCAGTGAAGCGCCTGGAAAACGCCCGGTGTCCTTGTCCCCACCGTGGCGCTCAGGTAATGCCCTGTTGTCCGGTAGTTTGCCCCCACTCTAAAATAAATGCGTTTTCAGGCTTACACTTTGTGGTTTCTCTAACGCAAAATATTTTGGTGGGAAGACTGAGGCTAAATTTGTGTACATATCCATCCTAATTAAGCCTTAGCCATCATTAAAACTTGCCATACAGAGGATTTTAAACCTCTAGAAAGGTTTCTAAGACCGAAGGTAAAAACATCCAGGGCCAGATTGATCAATATTGTGCACTGGTGCAAAGCCACTAAACATGACACAAACCAGCACAAAGTGTTGGTTTGATATTTACTTTCCAACATTCAGCTTTATTAGCACTGGAAAGTAACACAAAGTTCTCAAGTGCTGGATGCAAGGAGAGCCCCGGGCTTTTGGAGTTTCTGGCTTTGAAGCTTAGGCAATCACTTCCAGAAGCCCCATTGCCAACCATGGAAGGGAACACAAAGTTGGAACGTGCCCTCTAAGTAAACCTCCAGTAGCTAGAAAATCTGCCATTTGTAAGAGGTGTACTACAGGCGCTGCTTATCTGATGGCAATTCACCATTAGCTAACAGAGATCAGTGTTTGTTGCAGGCTGTGCTGGCTCCATTTCTTTGAAGGGATGCACAGTGTTATTTATGTAGCCTCTTTGCCCAAAGAGCAGGAGAAGGTGCCATCATGATTGTGACATGGTAAAAAGAAAAGCAGGAGAATATATGCTTTATTATACACAAGTATGAGGCAAAAGGTAACTCTATGCTTTAATGAAAGCAATAGAATATATGCACGCAAGGCCCACTATCATGGACACATTTGCGAAAAAAAACTCATCATGGCATTAAAACAATTATGTAAAAACAATACAGCAATGGATGAGGACCAAACATCTGGGGTTTTTGATCATACGTAGTAAGTCTGTGGCTCTATAAATTAGAATAATGTGCATATACATGATAAAGAGAGCTAAGTATACATCACAGAAACCAGTTTACCTTTGACGATCAACTTGTTTGGGTCTGGTGTGAACTCAGTCATAGCTCACATCTGGCCTGTCACCTCCCTCTCCTATATAAAACCATTCCAATTCCCTACATTAGTTTTCATTACAATTAAACATTGGGTTTTGCATGAATACCTGTGGATCATTGAGCATGGTTGTTATATGGCATTGCCCTTGTACCTTATAGGCAGTAGTGGCTACTACCGGATGGAGGTGGTGAGGTGGGAGGGGTGGAGGGGTGGGAGGGGGATTAATTAACAAAAAAAAACTCTTACCTTGGTACGGCCGGCTGGCCACAACGTCCCCTGCCTACCCTTCCTTCCTCCTTTCTGCAGTCTGGCATCAGCAGGAAGCACCCGGCATATAGGCTTTCCTGAGCCAATCACAACGCTGCAATGTAGCATTGTGATTGGTCTGAGTGCCATGGATCAGCGCTCCGACTGGAACAGGGAGACTGTACATGTTCCTCCCCAGGCTGTGTAATGCAGCCTGATAGGAACATGCAAAGTGCGCATAAACTATTAAACACTCCTCCCCTTCTCTGGCCAGCCCCGCCCTGCCCCACACTGCACACAGACCGCTGACTGGACAATAATGATACGTTATTGTCATTTTAGGAGCTGCCACTGCCTATAGGTGAATTAAGTTGTTGGACGTTGTTCCCCCCTTGTTCTCCGTGGAGCCTTTTTTTTGTGTTGTGTTTCTATAGAGAATGGTACAGTGTCCCTTGTTAAGCTATGTTTATAGTGCTAAAACCACCCTCCTTTCAGTGTATTTGTAAGACGTTAGTTTCATTTATTGAGTGGAATGGGCAAACCCAACCCGGAAAAGGCATGAATAGTAATTGTATGATATTGAGCAAAACAAATGGGAAGGTCACACTGATGAAAGTTAAGTGGGTTATCCCTGTGTGTACCTACATTCGCGATGCAGGCGGTAGGAGTTGGTGGCAGCTACTCTAACTCCGCTTGGCGCTGACCTCACACAGCCACGCTGGGTTAATTTACAATATTGCTAAGAGAGCTGGAAATCATTTTAAGTTCGTTTTTTTAAAATTACCTTGCACTTGTAATATCTTGTCACAAACCCCTAAGACTGTTTTTAAAAAGTATATTGCTCCTTGGCAGATAATTAGAGGCACGTTGTGTTCAGAATTCACTTACTTGCACACATTTAGGAGCTGCTTTCTAATTCCTGACCCCATAACCGGCACTGCAGCACTGCAGCCAATCGCGGTGTGTGGAGGGCGGGGCAGAGACGGACTACACGGAGAGTCGAGCGGTTAGCGCTCTAGACCTCCGTTTTTGAAAGGCTATTTAGGCAGCGAGGAGGCAGGCGCATTTGCGGTAGGAGTTGGTGGCAGCTACTCTAACTCCACTTGGCGCTGACCTCAC
Organism: Lissotriton helveticus; assembly: GCF_964261635.1. NCBI lineage: Eukaryota > Metazoa > Chordata > Amphibia > Caudata > Salamandridae > Lissotriton > Lissotriton helveticus. The sequence continues at coordinate 996,480,468 of NC_136072.1, forward strand.
ACAGCCACGCTGGGTTAATTTACAATATTGCTAAGAGAGCTGGAAATCATTTTAAGTTCATTTTTTTTAAATTACCTTGCACTTGTAATATCTTGTCACAAACCCCTAAGACTGTTTTTAAAAAGTATATTGCTCCTTGGTAGATAATTAGAGGCACGTTGTGTTCAGAATTCACTTACTTGCACACATTTAGGAACTGCTTTCTAATTCCTGACCCCTGAACCGGCACTGCAGCACTGCAGCCAATCGCGGTGTGTGGAGGGCGGGGCAGAGACGGACTACACGGAGAGTCGAGCGGTTAGCGCTCTAGACCTCCGTTTTTGAAAGGCTATTTAGCCCCTCGTCGGCCCCAGCGCGCAGCGTGGGCGCACAGGGTGGCGCCTACTCCTGCGCCTAAGACGAGCCAAAGACCTGCCCGTCTGCCCCCGTCCGCGACAGGACATGGCCAGGGGCAGGAGACCATGTTAATATCCCCAACCAACAAGAGGAATATTGGCTACCGGTGCCTAACCTACTCCTCACAGGTATTATTAGGGCTCAGGGACCAAGCTTCTAATATATGCGACGGTGCCCTACAAATCGATCCGGAAGGACCCTTTTCATGCTATATTTGTCGCACACAGTTCTGCCTTGATGCAGTGGTCAATTGCCATCAGCGGGACCCCGCCACTAGACGATGTGATTTACATAGTAATATCCCAGCTAAGAGCACTAATCCCCCTTTGGGGAGCAAAAACCTGCTTTGTAATGCGCGCTCGCTGGTGAAGCATGCTATACAGGTATGGGACATGATCTCTACAGAGAAACCGGATTTATGTTTCTTAACAGAGACATGGCTTAAGCCGCATTCAGTGCCTGCCATCACATTAGGGATCCCTATGGGATATAAGATAGTCAGAATGGATCGCCCTATTAAGTTAGGAGGGGGTGTTGCAATTGTATATAAGGAGGAGTTAAATATCACCATTTTGGAGGAAATTAGTACCCCGCGGATGGAATTATTGATTTTTAAGCTTACCTCCGCATCTAGGGAAATTAGAAGGGGTCCAGTACTATATCGACCCCAGGTACTAGTGGAAATTTTTCCATTCTACTCATGGAGGCTCTTGCGCCTTTTATAGAAGATAAGCAGAACTTCCTATTAGTAGGAGACTTTAATATGCATAGCGACTCAGAGAAATGCATGGAAGCTAAAACCCTCTTAATGGATATGGAACATTTAGGTCTTACAAAGATTAATCAGGGACCTACACATGAGGCTGGCCATACTCTGGACTTAGTATTTTCCAACTCCCCTAGAACCACGTGTATGCCCCCCACCCAGGTTGAATGGACTGACCATTTCATTTTAAAATTCTACACTGATGCTATGGATAACCCACACATACAGCTGCCCTTGCCCACTAAAAGAAGACCCTGGCACAAATTAACAACGGATAACTTTCGTGAAGCTTATCAAGCCCCCTTGATCAATGATCATAGAGGAACCATGAATTATGAACTCGAACGGTTTGAAAAGGCAGTTAGCGAGGCAATCAACTACATTGTTCCGCTGAAAATATATAAACCCCGCCAGGCAGTCAAACAAGAAATTTGGTATTCCGAGGATCTGAGACTGATGAAACAAAAAACTAGAAAGTTGAAAAAAGTTTGGAGACAGTCTCGGAGACTGGAGGATAAACAACACCATATAACCGCTCTCAGGTCTTATCACAAGGCCATAAGGGCAGCTCGGAAAAACCACATTGCGATGCAACTCACCAAGGCAGGAAAAGATTTAAAAGTTTTATTTAAGATCTTGCAAACTTTTACTGAGCCTGGGGCATGTGAAACCGTAGATGTTGCATCTCAAGACCTATGCGATGGGATCTCTAAATTTTTTTTGAGGAAGATAGATGTTATCTATGCAAAAATAATGACCTCAAAGAACACTGAGGCGGCCGATCCCAATAGTCCTTTCCATAGTAAGGCACAACACAAGTTACATGCTAGGTACCTAAAGAACTTTCCCCCTATCTCCTTAGAGGAAGTCACTGCTCTAATGACTGAGATTAAGAGTGGTAGTCCCGAGGACCTCATCCCTGCACGCATTATGCCCATGTTGGCGGAAGTTCTGGGCCCAGAAATCCAGCAGTTAATCAACCTGTCATTAAGTACGGGAGAGGTCCCGAGGGCTTGGAAAAGGGCACTTGTGAGACCGCTGAGGAAAAATACCACCATTCCTTGGACGGACCTCACGAATCTGAGACCTATTTCTCTCCTTCCCTTTATAGGTAAAGTGATTGAGAAATTTGTTAATAGACACCTGTCCAATTATGTCGAGGAGACAGATGGACTGGATCCATCCCAGTCAGGCTTCAGGCCGAGACACAGCACCGAGACCACCTTGTTGTCAGTCGCGGACGATCTACACATGTTCCAGGATAAAGGTTACTCTGTTATCCTGGTTCTGTTGGATCTGTCCGCGGCGTTTGACACCGTGTTACACGACATCTTGACCACCAGGCTTATCAACATCGGCCTGGAAGGTGAGGCCCTAGCGAGGTTGAGGAGTTTCCTGACAGACCGCACCCAAACTGTCACCTTGGGTGCCTATCGGTCAGAGGAGTTGGAGATCTCGAAGGGGGTGCCACAGGGCTCTTGCTTGAGCCCTACTTTGTTTAATATCTATGTGGCCCCCCTAGCGAACATCATGAGGTCCCATGGGTTTATCCCTGTGTCTTATGCGGACGACACCCAACTCCTCTTCCCTTTTACACACTTTACCGATGAGGTCAGGAACTCCTTCTCCCAGGGGATGAAGGCAGTGGCCCACTGGATGGCATCTAACTTCCTGCAATGTAATGTTGCTAAAACGGAAGTGATGCTGTTCGGTGAGGCCAAACTCCTGTGGTCCCCTGATTGGTGGCCACAGGATTTGGGACCTGTCCCGGAGCCTAAACAGGTGGTAAAATATCTCGGTGTGCGTATGGACCAGGAGCTGTCCCTGAAGCAACACAGCAACCAAGTGGTGAGCTCCTGTTTCCATGTCATCGGAATGTTAAGGAAAGTGTTTCCCTTGCTCCCTGACTCTACCAGAAGGACGTTAGTGCAGGCCTTGGTGTTGAGTCGTTTGGACTACTGTAATGGGCTGCTCCTATCAACTAATGAGGGAGTAATTGCCAGATTGCAGGTAGTCCAAAATACTGCGGCGCGCCTTGTGCTAAACCGGCCCCCTCGCACCCCCTCTAAACCCCTCTTGAATACCCTGCACTGGCTTCCTGTCAAGCAAAGGGTGAAGTACAAGACTTGCTGCATAATACATAAGTGTCTTCAGAAGAAAGGCCCTGGGTATTTGATGAATAAATTTCTTCTCTATAAACCTTTGTGACTTTTAAGATCCAGTGAACAAGCTTTGTTGCAGGTCCCAAGAGCAAATAAAACCAGACAGGGGGGTAGAGCCCTTTCAATTGCGGGTCCAACGCTGTGGAACAGCCTCCCACTTGCTTTAAGACTCTGCAAGGCATTTCTTCCGTTTAGGAAACAACTAAAAACCTTTCTATTTCAAAATTATTAGATAGGACTTGTACTCACTGTCTATGTGTAGGAAGGATGCCAAAGGCGCGGAGATACTCCTTTGGGAGGTGATCCTAGCGCGTTATAAACCCTCAAAATAAATAAATGCATGGTCTACACGCTTACCTGGGGTGTTGATACGAAATTGCTGGCTTCAACTCTGTGCATATTTTATTTACAGTAACAGCAGCTAGCAAGCAAAGAGTAGTCTGCGTGTGTTTCCCCCTTGCAGTTTATTTCATTGTTAGAGGAGCTTACTTGTTAACTCAAACGTCAATTGAAAATACCATTGAAGGTGCAATTCACATTTTGAATGTCAATTTACACTTGTTATTGTAGACGCTCGCAGACCTAAATTCAAGTGAGTTGTGAAAACATTTCTAAAATTCGGGCCCTATTTATTTATAATACATTGGATTCTGTAATCCCTGTATAAAAGTCAGTTTCTAAAATCTTTATAATCAGCAAATTCTGACGCACCCAGGAGCAACTCAAAAAGAAAAGACATTATAACTCAACTATTATATGTTATACCAGTTCAGTACTGACTTGGGGTAGGGAGAATGTTTCATTCACCCTGCAGAATTGGTGAAATTTTTGTCACTCCACGTTACTCTTTAACATAGAGTTCTTGTCAAGTTCCCCCAATTGCTGCATTTTTCTCCCATGAGGCTCCAGAAAATGTGAGTTCAAGTGAGAGGTGGCATCCCCTATAATGCGAGTGGTTGCAAGTGGTCATGGACAGAGAGTTGCTGTTCGAGTAGATTTACTGCTGCTCGAGTAGATGTTCTACTTGAGCGGCAGCAAACTCAACTCGAATGAGCACATGCTCTTTTACAACGCTTGGTGCCATTTGCCCTGTTTTTTCAGAGCTGCTCGCACTACCAATGCTCAATTGCAGCACAAGCTGCATATTTTCCTCCCGTTGGTGGAACTCCACAGGATCTTGTGAGTTTCGCCCACCCCCAGTTCTGACATCACTAGGCCTGCTGCCAGCAGCCAAGGTAAAAGGCAGGTCAGGTCAGAGCATAACTGAAGCAGCTGTTTAAAGCCAGCCGCGGCCCGTGGAGGGAGTTACAGTGGGGCAGGGAGGCGGGGAGGGGGAGGGGCAGGGTGGAGGGTGCTAAAAACTGGCATATGGATAATTGCAGGTAAGTAAACAATGTAATCATTGAAATGAATTTTGTAGTGCGTACTGCATCGCATTTTGCGCCTCCCCCTCCCCGCCTCCCTGCCCCACCGCAACTCCCTCCACGGACCGCGGCTGTTTAAAGCAAAGACAATGGAACGCTGCTTTTCTTCCTTCTGATGTATTTTGGCAAGCAGAAAGAACATGTTTATTGTTGCACTCCGTAAATAGTTAGAGAAAAGCTATGATCTTTTTTAAACTGTTCTAATATCTGTTTGCAAAAAATATCTATCAGGTTTTTGATCTGTTTAATTTTACACTAGAGGTTTTGGCCCATATTTATCAATATTTCAAGCAATGCAACACAGCAAGCCACCTTGCTGCTCTTCGCTCCATGAAAGGGCTGAAATGCACCGTATTTAACATTTTACTCTGCATTACTGCTCTTTGCTTGCGCTGGCGCATGTACTGATGCCTAGCGCCAATGCAGGCACCCTTGCACCATTAGGCAAGGGAGTCTGCGTTGTAGGTATGAATATTTTTGTGCGGAAAAGGGCACCTTCCTACACAAATCAATTCCCAGAGGCGTTTTCCTTCTTCTAAGTGTGCTGCAGAATGCAACACAAGTAGAAAGAGGAATCAACAAGGAGAAATAAAGATATTTTTCTTTGATACGCCTCTGGTGGGGAGGTGTACAATTCTGACACATTCCCAGGTCTACCAGTGTTAGTAAATCTAGGACTGTGTCAGAATGCATGAATGGATGCATGGGAACGTCCATGCTCCACTGCTTACACGCCTCCCTGCTGCAGAGTAACACAAGGCAACACTGCCTTGAGTTCCTCTAGATTTATCAAGCCATGCTGAGCTTTGGAAGGTGGCTATGCGTGTCTTGATTAATGTAATTTAGTGCAAGGGCAATGCAAATCCTTAAAAAATATGTGCCTTTATATTTATTCTTCATGGTTGTAAACGTGTTCGCTCTTTCATATTAAAGAGCTACTCACCAAAATTGTATTTGGTTTGTGGGAAATGTAATGATGTGACCATGTTGCGGATCCTCCACTAAGGAGGAGGAGCTTTGCCCCAAATAAAAAATCAAATGATAATAACAATGTTATTATTATTTTATTTGTCGCTATTGTCTGGTGCTGTAGAAGTGAGGGAGGGGTGGAGCCAGGCTGTGCCGGCCGCAGAGAAGGGGGAGGAGCGGAGAGCACACTCTAAAGTGTGCATGACTGTTTCGCTGACCATCTTGGTCCGGCTAAACAGTCATGTGCACTTTGCTTCTTCCCCACCTGGCTGCATTACACAGCCTGTTGGGGAAAAGGGACAGGCTCCCAGTCCCCTTCTGAGTGCCGAACCATGGTGCTCAGACCAATCACAATGCTGCCATGCACCTTTGTGAGTGGCTTAGGTGAACCTGGGTGCTTCTTGTTCCTGCGTCGTGGACGTGAGCAAAGAGGATGGGGAAGAGCTGGCAGCTTGGAAGGTAAGTGCATTTTTAATAATACCCCCCCCTTTTTTTAACACGCCCCCTCTCTGCTCACCTCTACTCCCCAGTAGTAGCCACTACTGATGTGATCATCTATTATATGGGATAAAGTACTCCCTGGCATACATGATAAGGAATTAGTTATCACAGAGTTCTAAAAATGTATAATGGTACTTTGCCTTTGGCCTTCCACCTCAATAGGGTTATGGAACTCTTTGATGACTTGCAATATCCTTATAATTTATGGCATAACAAATGTTATCCTGTATATCTTTGTTCCAAACTTTACATTGAACATTTTATATTTTTGTGATTTTCAGAAACAAACATCCAAAGTTGCAGTTTCTTTCTGAAAAACAGGACATAATAATCCACACACCCTGGGAGTTCTCTCCTAGGATGTGGGTGTCTTTATCTTATTTTTTTTCTGCTCCTCACTGCCAAGTTTTTTTATTGTTGAAAGACAGGGAAAAGAAATGACACCATCAACCCTGAATAGGGTGGGCAGTGTAATGCCCTTCCTTCTGTACCCCCTTCTCTGTCAGCCCGTCAGAGGAAGTATTCTTATGACAGAGCCAACAGAGACTTTGTGAATAAAATACCTAAGTCCACACCTCTCCATATGAGGTGGACAAGGGTACCTTGTCATGTTGTAGGTGGAGTAGCGTGTCCCCAATCTCTAAATCATGTCCTAAATGATGATTTTCTAGGTGCACAGACATAATATCGACTCCAAAATATCGTTTGGACAGAATATCGAGTTTTAAATATCGTTTGGACAAAATATCGACAGGACAGAATATCGACAGTCAAAATATCGTTTTTAAGGTAAGTGAAGTAATATCGACTGTAAATAATATAGAAAGTGAAAATATCCAAGTATATAATCTAGATAGTAAAAAATATCGTTTTTTAAATAATATTTAATTATTTATAGTGTTTTTATGTTATAATATGTGTGAAAAGTGTCATTTTATGTTATAATTATTTTTAATTAATGATTTTTTTTATTATTGTGTAATTTTATTCTGTAGCGGGTTGTGGGTTTATAGGGGAATAGGGTGGGAAGTAATTTAATTATAATTAATTAAATATGTACATTTATTAATTGTTAGTAATAATTAATTAATTGGTAATTAAATAATATTTGTTAATTATTTAAAATTTAATTGGTAATTAATTTAATTTAATTGATTAATTGCTAATTATGTAAATTAAAATAATTTATTTCCTGTAGCGGGTTGTGGGTTTATAGGGGAATAGGGTGGGAAGTAATTTAATTATAATTAATTAAATATGTAAATGTATTAATTGGTAGTAATATTTAATTAATTGGTAATTAAATAATATTTGTTAATTATTTAAAATGTAATTGGTAATTAATTTAATTTAATTGATTAATTGCTAATTATGTTAAATTAAAGGGGTATTTTTAGGGTTCAGGGTCAGTTTTTGTTTTTTGGGTAAAGGGGTATTTTTAGGGTTCAGGGTCAGTTTTTAGTTTTTGGGTAAAGGGGTATTTTTTGGGTTCAGGGTCAGTTTTTAGTTTTTGGGTAAAGGGGTATTTTTAGGGTTCAGGGTCAGTTTTGGGTTTTTGGGTAAAGGGGTATTTTTAGGGTTCAGGGTCAGTTTTTAGTTTTTGGGTAAAGGGGTATTTTTAGGGTTCAGGGTCAGTTTTGGGGTTTTGGGTAAAGGGTTTTTTTTAGGGTTCAGGGTCAGTTTTGGGTTTTTGGGGTACAGGGGTACAGTGTAAAAATAAAGTAAAATTAAATTTACATTAATTTAATTTAATGAAATGAAATTAAATTAAATTATATTAAATTCATTTTAAATAATTTAAATTATAAAAATTATTATATACTTACCAATATTTACGTTGTAATGGTAGTGCGTTGTAAAAGTTGTGTTGTAACGTCATATATCCACTGTTGCACTCCTTGGAGTGGGAATAGTAATTTTAACCCCTACGCTATCCAACGCTTTCCCTACTGTTGCACCCACTGGAGTGGGAATAGTAATTTTTACTCTATTGTATTTGTACGTTAATAATATTGGCTATTATTTAATTAAATTTTGTTACTATATATATATATGTTTTAAGAAATATGATTAAAAAAATATTATTTTTTTACTTTCATTAATTATTTAATTATTAAAAGTTATTTTAAGTATTGTTAAGTATATTTTAGTAATTCATTTTTTATATTAATGTAATTAAACATTGTTTTTATTAAAGTCGATATTTTTTACAACTATATTTTTGTAAACGATATTTTTAACTCGATATTTTTGTACTTACCTGTTTGTAGATAGAAACTCGATATTTTGTCTCTCGATATTTTGTCAACGATATTTTTGTTGGTCGATATTCTGTCCCTCGATATTATTTCAGTGATCCAATTTTCTATATAGATGCTCTCCAGCCTCTAGCAAGGCCAGGACTCTTTATGGCCTCTTCTGATGGCAACAGGATACAGCAGTTTATAGAATCGCTAATCGGGCAACAACACTGTCAGCACTGAGTGCTTAATTTGTGCCAGTATTTGCCAGTCAGCACTTATTTCAGTTAAATGGGACTCTTTCACTGTCAGGGACTCGGTTTGCTGCTCTCTTAATTTCCAAAGCAGTTGAAGACAGCATATTAGTTCTTCTTTTATTTCTACACTGAGTTGTAGCCTGTGGAGAAGGGATGGCCTATACTGTGATCCTTCACAATCCTTGGATTGGCAGCCCTTCTTCTATTTCCCCAAACGACAATGGAGAGAGGGGAAAGTTTGTTGCTCCCCTTCTGGACGGTGTGCATTCTGGTCACTGGCCAATCAAACTTCAGCCAACAGACAAGCTTCTGTCATAGGTGGTTCAAGTCTCTGGGCAATAAAGACAATGCAGAAGTTGCTTCCCCATCCAACCACACCCCCTCAGATACATTTTGGGGATCGACACATATTTTCTGTTTTACAAATTAAGCACAGCTGCATTCAAATTGCGGTGGTTGTCAATAGTACAAATCCACTTTTTGAATAGCTTACACCATTAAGGGTGGTTTAAATGGTACGGGCCATTACAGACTGTACCTGCACACTGAAGAAGTTCAGGTCCCAGACCAATTCTACCAACATCCATCCTTCCTCCACTACTTTATGGAGGTAAAAACCTTTTCTTTGTGCAATACCTCATTTCAGTGTAACGACCCGGCTGATGGGCAGTACGGAAGTACTCCATTAAGCCATGTCATCTTCGTCTCCACGCCAACTCGCTCGCTAGTCCAATCACTAACCTTGCCCTATTGCAAACCCCCACATTGGTGGTGTATCCATAATTCCAGCTCTAAAGATGCACTGCTCACTGGAAACCCCATTCCTCATAAGTGACATACACACAGAAATATATGTGAGAGTCTGAGTGCTTGGAAAAGCATCTCTTCATTACTGTCAGAAATTGGGTTAATAATTTGGTAGAGCTGAATTGTTAAACCTTTAGGGCAAAAAGGCATCAAGAAAAAGTCAAGAGCCATTGAAGGTTTATGGTTTAATAGGACCTATGCATGATTTCAGACCACACTCAATGGCTCCAATCCGATTGCCACTTGCAACATGATTCCCTTTAGACTTAGTCACTGAAATGGAAGTCAAAATTCTTCAGCAAGTTAAGGTTCAAAGCTGAGGCTGGTGAGGGTTCACCAAAGCTGTCTATGTAATTTAGACCACAGCAGGAGCAGCACCCAGTACACTTGTCTCATTCTGTCGGCAGGCATAAAATAGAACAGGCGGAATGCTGGGTAGGTATTGGTTAATTACTTCAAGTGGGGGGGAATAGGGGCACCAGCACACCTCGGTTCTTTTTTCTGTCAGAGAGATAATTATCTCCATATGTAATGAAAGGGATGAGAATTGGAGGAACCTGGGGTAATGGGCATTTACACTATTATTCTGCACCCCTGGGGTACCTCTGTTTGACTGAAAGGGTTCTGAAATCATGCATATCTGTACTTTGTACCAGGGCAATTTCAAGACGGTTCTCCCATTTATATCTGTGTGTGGTCCTGCACCATTAAGGGAATGCCTTTGCCACTGCTCCTGCCCCGTACTACTGACATGCACAAAGGCAGACAGACTTCTGAGGAGCACACTGAGTTTGTGCCACATATGAAGTGCTATACCATTAGTGCAATCTTCAAGAGTGCAACTTAGGAAGGACCACAATGATCCCAGGATGCTCCTCATACACCCGCAGAGCCAGTTGTTGTCACACAATGCATGCCCCAAACACACTAAATGCCCCATGAGGTTATCCATGCCCTCTCCTTTACTTCCTGACTGTGCTATCCTCTCTTTGCTCAGGGAACTCCTTGAGAGTGAACCTGGTACAAAAGTGAGACCTTGCACCTTTTAATATCAATGCAGGTCCAAGTGCACACAATGGAAATATCCAAGGTCAGACACTGGTAGGAGAGTAAGTATGTAGATACTTGTATACCTTTTGTTAAATGCTGCAAATCTTGCAGTTTGCTTATTTATTTTCATGCATCATTCAAAAAGATAGTTCCTGGAGTTTTCCACTCTTTGCTGAAATCTGCAGGGAGCCTAAGGGTTATACGTGCCAATTCCTGGAGGGCTGGCTCAGCCTTTCTTTCTCCCTGTTTTCCTTTCGATTTTCTGGCTATAACAGCATTTTGAAATTGTTATGATTACCACTAACAGATACTATAAAAATACCCGGTGTTGGTGAAATTGTGTTTATTTTTCAAAGTGCCCAATGTGTAATTTCTCCTGATAATTTAGTTCTTAAGCAAATTATGCAAGAGCAGTCAATTGCACAAATTAGGCTCTTGCACAAAAAAATGAACAATTCACCAGCTCATCAAAGATGCCAGCTACCTGCTCAATGTAATGTCCAAGTAGGGTCAGATTTGCTAAGAAGTTACAAAACACAGATCAGCAACTTTTGTTGCTCTGCTGCCTTTTGTGAAAGGTAGAGTGCAGAAAAGCACCATATCTACTAAGATGTGGTGCTGTTTTCCTCACTCCCAGAATGCAGCTCACATTCAAAGTAGGAAAACTGAAGAGAAATGAAAGCATTTCTTCTCGTGCCTGCATCTAAGATCCTCAGAATTGTAGTGCAAATCCAGGAGTTTAAGGTTTTTGGTGCAAATCACTGTCTATGATTCTTTGTAGATAGATACTTGGTTTAAAACCCATGGGTGGTTGCATTAGAACGCCCATGCACAACCCATGGAACACCACCTTGACGCAAATAAAGCAAGGCAACGGATTGTGAAAATGTGTGTTACTTTGCCATACTATCCAACATAAGTCCAGGTTTGTGTCTAAAGGTATGTGGTGACCTGTTCTTTCAAATTAGACAATCGGCATACGCCAAACGAAGTCATTCTGCTTGACACATAGAGGTCATTTTGCAGTCGAGGTGATTTTGCTTGGGTAAAACGAAATATCACACAATCCTATTGTTAGTAACTTTTTGGACATCTTCAGATATTAGTTTTGAATTATTATAGACACAGACATTCACAGACATGATGGAATTCAGATAAACTCACTCAAAGGGTTCAGATACCTAGTAGTACAATTATAGAATCATATTTGCCATAAGGTAAGCTCTAATGTCTTGACTGATCTGGTAGCTTGAATGTATTCCTTTTCAAAATATCACAGAGGAACAGATATCTATTTCGATAAGCTTTTTCTGTTGTTACTACTGGATGATTTAATGATTTGTAGCATGAAAATGCATGGGAGTTCTACGTTTATAAGTGTTGTGAGGCCTCTTCCATCTTTGCAATTACTGCACTCATCATAAGGAAGAATAGTGAATAGAGATTTCAAGTGAGCTAACACAGGTATACAACTGGGCGAGACGGCACGATCAGGAGAGAATAAATAAATTACAATTTTAATTCAGATCGTATGGTCCGAAAATTCAAGTCTATATACCACCTCTTGATACGTTAAACTTATGGACTGCAAAAAGTCCATAGTGCATGGACGGTTTAAATAAAGGTCAAGTTTTATATTTAAAAAAAAACATGCACTGAAAAATTCATACAGAAATATAATAGCCGTTAGATTTTCTGGTAATTTGCTACTCTAAAACTGCATCACGGAAATTATTTTTGACAAGTAAGCCATTTTCTGCAATACATTCATAAAAAAAAAAGATTTCAAGACGTCCAAAGACACCAGATTTATGAGGATTTTATTGTTGCCTAAAAAGTACTAAGACGCACTTTCCTAGCTTAAAAGCCTCTTTCATAGGACTGTATAATCCCCTCGGAAGCATATCCTTTCAACAATAGGATTAATTGTGACTTTATGCTTTTGGATATCAAGGGGGCTATTTACAAAGGTGACTTACAATTGTGAGTAATTTAAAAGTGTAATTTAAACTAACACTTTTGAGTAACTTTACTATTTCGCAGCAGCGGCCCGTCCATTAGAGCAGAGGAGCACAGGCCCCAACCCCCCTGCTGCCAGCGCCACAAAAAGTGAAAAATAAAATGGTAATAAAATGAATTTATTACCATTTTATTTTTCCCTTTTCCCGAGTTGTATTTGGGGGGTGTGGCCATTGCAGCTGACTGGCAGCAGGGGAGAGCTGCCCACTCCACCAGTTTACAGTGTGCATGTCAATTAAGCTGATTTTACTAGCGACAGCCAACCTGACATCTGCAGTGTATACCTCCACCCAGTTGTCTAGGACAGCTAGGTGGAGAGCAGGCACTGACCTGAGAGCCTGCGGAAGCATCAAAGCAGCCTGCTCCAGCCTTTCCTGGATCTGCTCTCATGCTGCTACATTATCAGCAGCAAGAGAGAAGAGTTCTATTGGTGAGGAGAACTGCTGCAGCCTGCAGACCACCACTGAGGGACTGAAGCAGGAGGACCGGAGGCGAGCCAGTACATGCAGTGAGTAAGTATATTTTTATTTTGTTATTCTTAAACCACTGATGCACTGTAAGGCTTGCACTGCCTTCAGCCTCAATGCCAGAGTTCTCAGTTGTGGTTGGTTATAAACTCTGTTTGTAATGAGCCATGACTGAGAGCTTTGGCATTGACCAGCCACTTCCGGTCAGTGGTTGCCACACCTAGGGGGATATTCACAAGGACTTATCTCTGATTTATCCCCACCTAAACGCATCAAAAGTGGAGCTAGACTCAACACCCCATTCACAAGCTGGAGCAAACTGCAGACATCGCCAGTATTCCCGCGATAACTGTCCCAAAATGTATCTCCACGCTGGTCACCACCAACTAACCCTAATGAGATGCAGAGTAGGCATTCCCGTGCAAAAACACACGAACAAACCACAACACCACTTTCACAATGAACTGCCAGATCTGCGTAGCAAACCAAAAATAGGCGATGAGCCGTGGTAGCACCAGGGAATTAACACCTGCCTTTTGCTGGTGTTAAAGCAGGACAACTACCTGCAGCATAAAAGGGAGGCCAGCCAAGAACCACACAGTTATGCAACTCAGAACACTGCTAATGGGCACGCAGCACAACTACATTCAACATGACACACAATATGCCAACCCACCGGACACAACAGCACAACTCCATTGGGAATCCGGCCTTGCCATGCCCACAACCCAGCCACAGCATGGCACCACAGACACACGAGAGCGGCAAGTGACTAAGGAATGTGAACCTACTCAATGCCAGGTGTGGCGTCAAGGTGCTGGACAGACCACAAAGTCCAAACCACAGAAATGGCCATGTGGAGATCACCTGCTGGTGCATGTAATGTAGTGGCCAGTAGACGCTGCCATGTCCCCACAGGCTGTGGGGCAGAACGCGGGAAATGTTGCACGTTACATCTGCCCCTGCATGCACGTGAGAAGTGGGTTGGACCTGCGTACGCCAGGCCTGCGTAGGGGTGTGAACAAAAAGCCTGTTGCACTAGTCATGGTTCTCATTCGGAATGGACAACACATCTGCCAAGGTGGTGCCTCTGTGCGGCAGGGCCTGCATCTCTGTGCACCTGCTGCACTCCGGGCCACTGGTCCCCAGACCTGTCATGCCTACCCCAGTGCACCAATGAGGCTCCGCTCACCTGCCTACACCAGCGTGTGTCAAAGAGGGCCCACCACGTGCCAACACAAGCTCCAAGCACCAGTCCCGTGACCTCTGCAGCCTTCGCAGACCTTCGCTGCCCCCCCACCCCCGACACCGGCCCACATTACTCCTCTCTCATTGACAAACTCCACCGGCATCCCCTTTGGCCCAGTGGGTCCCACATGTGGAACTGTGTTCTGAGTCCTGAATGGCAGTGACCCCAAGTCCGTGGCAGCAGCCACAGCACCAGACTCCCTTCGATCAGTGAGTCATAATTCCATATCACAGGCCTGCGACACGTGGTGCCACAGACCCTGTTCAACGCAAGCTGACGACACGTGGTGCCACTAAACCTGTACAACGCAAGCCAGAGATTCGTGGATGAGGGCTCATGCCTACCTTGCGGACCAGTAGGTCCCACATCCAGCACATAGTCGTGAATCATGAATGGCAGAGTCCACACCAGGTAACGAACGGAGAGGTGTAAGAGGAAGATGCAGCTCAGTCCAGATGAAAGTCGGATCAGAGTCACAGAGGTGATCGAACACTATCAACAACTGACCTGGTGCCATCAACCCTGTTCACCTGTAGTGTTGTTCCTATATTCCCAATAGGCTCTGCGCATTGGAATAATATACACTATAGATTTGACATAGGACTGAGTTCAGTATGTCTCTATCGAGTATATTAAACTTAATTGTGTGTGCCAGCTAACTTAGAGGTCACTAGCAACTTTCTTGAATAAACTTGAAGGGATTAGTTTCTGACAACCGCATAAACATGACAACTTTGTTTCCCCTAGAACCGCAACAATATTTTCAGTGTCGTGGAAATATTAGATAACCATTTCACTCAGTCAATCATGCATGCTTCGTTTCCACAGAGTTGCATAGAAATAGAGAGACGGGCGTTTCAATAAAACACAGGGTTGTGTCCCAAAAGCATTTAAAGAAGCAATAGTTTTCCCTTGTTAAAAAAATCAGGTGCGGATCCTGGGGCCTTGGCCAACTATCGGCCTATATCCCTGCTCCTTTATTTGTCCAAAATGTTGGAATCTTACGTGGCCAAATGTTTCTGCACATTTATTGAGCAGTCGGAGTATCTTGATTCTAACCAAGCAGGGTTCCGCCCAGCTCATTCTACTGAGGCAGTAATACTTAGTGTACCGGATACGCTCCGAAAGAAAGCGGACATCGTCCACAAGGCCACACTAAAGGTCCACACCCTCACAGATGACTCTCTCAACTCCGCCGAACACCTTCACTTCCGGATCCACACTGACCCCAACACCACTCTCAGAGGACCCCGGGCTCAGTTCAGCAACTCCATCACCGACCCATGCACTCGCCTCCATGGACTACAACCTCCTCGGGGACCTGAACTACCACCTCGAAAACAACAACGACACCAACTCCGCCACCCTGATCGACAACCTCGCCAACCTCGGCCTCCGTCAACTCGTCACCGAACCCACCCAAGCCACCGGCCACACGCTCGACCCCATCTTCTCCACAAGCACCCACGTCGCCTTCAACCACACCACCGAACTCCACTGGACCGACCACCACTGCATCCACTTCACATTCGAAAAGGCAACCACGCACCACAACACTCAACAGCTACCTCTCCGCTGCTGGGGCAAAATCACCGAGAACCAACTGACCTCCGCCCTCGCCCTGGGCAGTGGATCGAAGACTGCGCCGACACCCTAGCCCCGCTAAAGAAGCCCTCCATCAACCACTCCATCAAGAAAGCCGTCTGGTTCACCAAAGAACTCCAGACCTACAAACACTCATGCCGGATGCTAGAAAAAAAGGGCTCCAAGACCGCACGTCAGACACCCATGCTGCTCACAAGGACGCCATTCGCAGACACCACCAACTCATCAAACCAGCCAAGAGATCCTCCTTCAAAGCCCGCCTGGACAACAACGCACACGATTGCAAAGAGCTCTTCAGCATCGTCAAGGAACTCTCCAACCCCAGCGGCAACACCAACGACATCCCGCCCTTGCAAGAACTGTGTGACTCACTGGCCACTTTCTTCCACCGCAAGATCATAGACATCCACGACAGCTTCAACGCACCGCCAGCCCCAACCACGACTAACCCCACCCTGAACACCAACTGCACAAACCAGCTGACATCCTGGGCCCACGTCAACAATGACGAGACCCGAAAGATCATGAACTCCATCCACTCGGGATCACCAGCAGATCCCTGCCCACACCACGTGTTCAACAAAGCAGACGCCACCATCGCACCCCAACTACGAAAGGTCATCAACATCTCCTTCGACTCGGCGACATTCTCGGAAAGCTGGAATCACGCCGAAATCAACGCCCTCCTCAAGAAGCCCAAGGCGGAGCTCAAGGACCTCAAGAACTTCCGCCCCATCTCCCTGCTCCCCTTCCCGGTGAAGGTCATTGAGAAAATCGCCAACATACAGCTGACCCGCCACCTCGAGGACAACAACATCCTAGACCCATCGCAATCCGGATTCAGACAGAACCAGAGCACCGAGACAGCCCTCATTGCTGCCACAGACGACATCCAACGCCAACTAGACAACGGCGAAACCTCAGCCCTCATTCTCCTGGACCTGTCAGCTGCCTTCGACACGGTCTGCCACCACACACTAAGAACACGTCTCCAAGAAGCCAGAATTCGGGGAAAAGCTCTGGACTGGCCCACCTCCTTCCTCTCCGACAGAACCCAGAGGATCCGCCTCCCACTCCACCGCTCCAAAGCTACCAACCTCATCTGCGGCGTACCCCAGGGATAATCCCTCAGCCCGATGCTGTTCAACATCTACATGGCCCCCCTCGCTCAAGTGGCCCGCCAACTTGACCTGAACATCATCTCCTACGCCGATGACACCTAGCTCATCCTCTCCCTCACCAAGGACCCACAAACCGCCAAAACCAACTTCCACGAAGGAATGAAGGCCGTCGCCGAGTGGATGAGGAGCAGCCATCTGAAGCTGAACTCAGACAAGACGGAAGTCCTCATCCACGGCCCCACCTCGTCTGCCTGGGACGACTCCTGGTGGCTGACAACGTTAGGAACAGCACCGACGCCCACGAACCACGCACGCAACTTGGGAGTCATCCTCAACTCCTCCCTCTCCATGTCTAAGCAGGTCAGCGCCGTCTCCTCCTCCTGCTACAACACCCTCCACATGCTTCACAGGATCTACAAGTGGATCCCGATCGAAACCAGAAGAACGGTGACCCAAGCCCTCATCAGCAGCCGGCTGGACTACAGCAATGCACTCTATGCGGGAATCCCGACCAAACACCTACAGAGACTGCAACGCATCCAGAACGCCTCGGCCCGTCTGATCCTCAACCTCCCCCGATGCAGCCACACCACCCCCCACCTCAGAGACCTTCACTGGCTCACCATCAACAAGAGGATCACCTTCAAGCTCCTCACCCTCGCTCACAAAGCACTCCACAACTCCGGACCAGCCTACCTAAACAACAGACTCAACTTCTACACCCCTGCCCGCCAGCTCCCCCAGCCTCGCCCTCGCTGACGCCCACGAATCCAGTGTACCACCCCATGAGGCAGATCCTTCTCCTTCCTCGCTGCCAAGACCTGGAACACCCTCCCCACCCACCTGCGGCAGACCCAGGACCTGCTCATATTCAGGAAGCTTCTCAAGACCTGCTCTTCAAGCAGTAGCAGCAGCCCCCCCCCCCCGCAGCGCCTTGAGACCCTCACGGGTAAGTAGCGCGCTTTACAAGTTCTGTGCTTGATTGATTGATTGATGATATCTCACAAAATGATTGCAGATGGTTCAGAATCAGGCTGAGAGGCTGATTTCCCAAGAACCTAGATGGGAACACATCACACCTACTTTGAAGGAGCTACACTGGCTCCCTATCCCGCAAAGATGTGCATTCAAATTTGATTGTCTCATATTCAAAGCCTTGTATGGTGCTAGCCCTAAATTCATATCCAGGCTTGTCCAGAAATACATACCTACACGGAGCCTGCGCTTTGCCCATAAGAATTTCTTAACCGTTCCCGGGTATAAACGGAAACTAATAGGCGGTTGCAGGTTTGCAGTATTGGCCCCCAGTTTCTGGAATACACTCCCCTTAGACATTAGAACCTGCACTGAATTTGTTACATTCCGTAGACTTCTTAAGACCTGGTTATTCACTCAAGCTTATAAGTAGTTGGTTGACTGCTAATTACATAGGCTCCAGCAAAATTCCTAAGTCAGCGTCAAGAAACTAATCAGTGTACGAGCGCTTTAAAAGAAAATGTAACATAAAATAACATAACAATAAAAGGGTTAATTGAACAGTCTTATTTCTCATGCAAGAGATATGAACTGCTACAATCGTTAGACAGAAAGCAAAGTATAATGCGTAGAGCGTAAACAGTAACATAAAATAATACTGTAGTAGCATTGTCTGTTGCTATGACCTATACAAAAATACGTACATAAATATCACAGGCTAAAATACTCAACTGGTGCTTCTAAAATACGCCTACCCCAGTGTACCTAACCTAGGTCTAGTATGAGGGAAGAAGTAGGTGCCGTCTTTAGCATAGGTTTAGTTTTGCAAAGAATTGCCAAAGGTGTCTCTAGGTTCTAATCAGCTCCATACCTTTAGAATGAGAGAGGTTGGGATCTCTTTCTCTGGACTCGATTTCCCAACACCCCGCAAGGGGAGTCAGAAACACTGGAGCTGGATTCTCGGCAGGAGGATGACAGCTTCTGGTCAGTGCGTCAGCTGGAGAATTGGCTTCCTTCGGCACTTGCTGTAGCGAGTTGCGTCGTGCAAGTACGTAGACGAACTGCACCGAACCACACCATGCTTTGCCACAGCAAGTGAAGGTGTATTTATACCTTGAAGGTGTTTAGGAATGCCAGTATTGACGTAAGAGTCGGGCATATGAACGTCATGAATGAACCCCTAAGGAATAGATGGTAATGCATAATAATGAGTTTCTTGAAGAAATCAATATTCAAGCAAGGGGAAGTCCCTAACGGCTTAAGAGTCTGGATTTCCAAGAACTCTTTGTGACGTAGATGAACAGATGTAAGGAGCCATGCCTGTATTTGGGTAGCATGGACTATGCCTAAATAAGGACTGGATTTTTATGCCTATTTAAGGGCAATGTGAAAGATACCTATATAGGGGCATGAATCGGGAAATGCATACGGAATCTAAATTGACATACAACACACCGAAAGTCCGCATCCTGTGGCGGTAGGCCCGTGCAGGACACTGTGCTTCCTGGGCCACTGAATCTGTACAGCACAAGTCATGGGGCCTTTATCGTTGAATGGTTGTGTCCTTTATGATGTACACTGTTGTCGATTTCTGCCTGCACCAGGCAGCCCTTGCCAGCTGATGTGCACACACCCCACACACATCCAACACAGGGGTCACTCGGAATGTGTGCCTGCTAATAAATATGGCTGTGCGCACATGCCCATATCCATTCACACCATTTGAGCAAGTGTGTTCATGTGGTCATTGTGACAGCATGATGGGCACGGGCCCTGCAACATCACAGTGTGCTGTCTTCAGCAGACTTTACCATATCACCTCAACGTTGGCAGTGACCCTGGACATGTAGCTTCGCACACACCCCGCTGCATGCACAAGCGGAATGTGCTGGTCCGGCATACATCAGGTCAGCGCAGGGGTGTGCTGATTCGGCAGGGGGAGCAGGGCGTGGCTCAGACCCAGTGATGGATCAAACCCAGATCTTTTGACTGGGTGTGAGTGTTTGATTGGTTCTGATGCTCCGTCCGTCACCACCCAATTTTGTACCGCTTTTGGCCGCCATAAGTGTGGCGGGGTATGCTCAGACGTGAGTCCCTTGCTCACTTTGCCACTGGATTCAAGCAAGCCGGGCTTAAGACGGCTGGAATGCCAGAAACCGGTCCTCGGAAGCTTGTTTCCCGTCCAGGGAAGGCATGGCTTGGCAGTTCGGGCTGGACTGTTCCCATGAGGCACAGGGTCAGACTGATTTGCATATAGCCATGTCTGATCTGGGGTGGCAGAGTGGGCTAAAGAACGGTGATGGATCAAACCCAGATCTTTTGACTGGGTGTGAGTGTTTGATTGGTTCTGATGCTCCGTCCGTCACCACCCAATTTTGTACCACTTTTGGCCGCCATAAGTGTGGCGGGGTATGCTCAGACGTGAGTCCCTTGCTCACTTTGCCACTGGATTCAAGCAAGCCGAGTTGAAGACGGCTGGAATGCCAGAAACCGGTCCTCGGAAGCTTGTTTCCGGTCCAGGGAAGGCATGGCTTGGCAGTTCGGGCTGGACTGTTCCCATGAGGCACAGGGTCAGACTGATTTGCATATAGCCATGTCTGAACTGGGGTGGCAGAGTGGGCTAAAGAACGGTGATGGATCATACCCAGATCTTTTGACTGGGTGTGAGTGTTTGATTGGTTCTGATGCTCCGTCCGTCACCACCCAATTTTGTACCGCAGACCCGGCATTGAGCAGGAAGTGCAGTTAGTGTGTCTCTGTGTTGGGGTGTAGTCTCCACCAGGGCCACAGTAGTCGATATTGCAATGTAGCAAGCACCAGGAGGGCGGCCCCGGATGTATGGGGACATGTAGGAGCGCAAGACCTCTCGGGGTCTTGGCACATGCATGCCAAATGTTATGTGTATCAGTCCTGCGTATGCATGAGTCAGTTGCCTGGCCTCATTTACAGCTCGATCACGGCCAGCAATGGGCTGTACACCTGTGTCCGCCCTGTCTGGACCATTGGCCTACAATCACGTGGCTGCACACCTTCAAAGGTCAGGGTCACGGTGTTCCCGGGGTCGCAGACTTCCCACCACACCCACGCCAGGCCTCTGTACATCTCCTGTATGCAGATGGTGAAGTTACTGTAGGGATATAAGGTCCTTTGTCTGAACTATCAAGCGGTGGCACATCTGCAGCTCCGAGCAGGAACTGGCATGTGGCCAGCACCCCCTGACAGATACCATAGCATTTACTTGCGACACCCACACAACGCACTGCCCGATGTGAGACCAACATGTACACATCCCACAAGCTGAAGTCCTAGGCTGTAGTTAGCATGCGTGAAATGGCCTTCACACGTACTCCCACCCCAGGCCTACACCCGTTGCCCACAGACACTGCTCATTGCACCGAGCTGTGCGGTTTCATCCACAGGACTGGTGCAGGGCAAGCCAGAGCCGCTTCAAGCAGAGCCACTGACGCAATTGCAGACCATCCTGGACACATGCTCGACTCCATTCTCGTGGAGCTGTACCGTGCAAGTCTGCTGCATTTACAGAGCCACACACACACAGAGCCACACACAGACACACATTCACACAGAGCCACACACACACACAGAGCCAGACACACACAGAGCCAGACACACACAAAGAGCCAGACACACACACACACACACACACAGAGCCATACATACACACACACACACAGAGTCACACACACATAGAGCCAGGAACACACACACACACACCCTCAAACGCAGTAGCTAATGTAGTGTAGTTTGCCGAATGTTTGGTACCGTCCTGCGAATTTGGGCACAATCAGCTCTTAAAGTTCCCTGATACTGCGTCCACTGTATTGTATCACTATACAAAAAAAACCACTGTGCACAGACACTCTCTCTCAATTGCCTGACTTTTTTATTGCATTTATTTTGCTATCACAGTGCCCCCACCCCCACAGTTACCAATCATATCCCTATCATAGTTGAAATAATTTTATTTTAGATAAAGGCATCAGTAAACAAAAACAAACAAAACTGAAAAATTGCACAATAACTAAACATTTTACAAAGGGTAACATGTTTGTCCACAAATCTATATTTTTGAACAAGACAGTAGTTAGGGGCTTCTGTAGAGTGCATCGTTTGGCCCCTCTACAACGTCAACGTGCTATTTTCTAACTCATCAGTATTCTGTTTAGTGCCAAAATACCAATCTGGCCACAGTTTGCTTTATAAATGCCATAAATACATAATATAATTCAAATAGTGACTTCTGGGGTGGCACCAGTCCTGCCCGAATTAGAATCTTCTGCAGGTGTGGTTACCAGCTGTGTTTTTATTTATTTATTTATGTATGGGGTTTTTTTTAGGTGGGGGAGGGTTATTTGCAAAAAACGCCTTTAATCTCATATGTAATATTTTTAAATGTGTCAGTTCCAGAGGGCAGGCTTTTGCCCTCGCAGTGACGTTGGGGCACATGCATCCATGTCTCAGGAGGGCACCTGCTCTTCAGCCTCTACACATCACATTGGAATAAACATGTGTTTGTACCTCTCTCCCCAGGTGGCATCAGAAGTGGGGACCAAGCGTCTTGTCGGATTCTGACTGGCAGCGCTGCCCAGCATGTGTCTGAGGTAAGTTATGATGCCCAAACTCACAAAGTGTGTAAATAAAACCAACGCCTGCCGTTTATTTTGACCAATCTTACGTAATTGCATCAAAAGTCACAACTTGATTCCCCGTTGCATGTTGCTAGTGGGAGTAGTACCTGTGCATATTATCATGTATTTGTTATAAACGCATCAGTCCTCATTGTAACAGCACTTTACATTTTTTTGTTGATTGAGGGCTGGCCACTTGCTATGGGTGGGAAGCAATAGTGGGCACGGATCGTGCCCTCCAAGTGTGTTCTCTCGCAGTGCTCAGCGATACTCTTATTTTTTCTCGACATGTTGTTTTTTTACAGGACATGATAGAGAAAGAGTCAGATTTACGATACAGCCTTATCGGAATTATATATTTTTGGGGAAAAACTATTTTTCAAAAACTGCATACCTGCCAGCCATCAGAAGGCATAAGAACATTTTCTATTGGTTTTGTCATCGTTTCCCACTGCGAGTTCTCTTTAGCGATATTTATGTAGCGCTAGTAGGTGGGAGCTTCTACGCACTGGTGATCTGTGGTTTACCTGTGCGTAACATTCTCTCTGCACACTGAAGTCTCCAACATTCTAGCCCAGTGTTTGTGTTTGCCGCTCCCTTGACAGCCTGCTGATTCTATGGTCTAAGATCATAGAGATATCAGCTAACAAGACCCAGGTAGCCATCTCCCAGCGCTGCCCATGCTTTTCAGTGTCGTCCTGAGTTATTATTCATTGTTAAGCTGCGCCTCTTTCCATCTGTGCCCCTTGAAAAGTCGATGCCCCTCCTACCTCACACTTGGCTGTTCTTCGGAAGATTTTAACAAGGCTGAGCGTGGGTTTTATCTCCTTACTGTTTTTCTCCTGCAAGAGCAGCACTATGGGTCACGAAAAGTCTTTTAAAACCCGAACGGAGATAACGTTAAGACGGGACAAGCATCCGTTAACAGGGCAGAACGGCCTTTTCTCTTTTAGCCCCATCCCACTCGGACGGGCTCGGGTTGACTTGCTGCTGGCGTAAACGTTATTTTATCTTCTTTATGGGGCCATCTGTCACCCCATAAAGAAGATAAGAAACCATTTACCACAGCAGTAAGTCATGGAGCCCAGGCTAAAAGTGAAAGAAGAACGTCACTAGGACCTCTTCTCCAATGGCTGGCCACCGTGTAGGAGGCCAGCCAATGGAGAAGAGGGGCGAGGCTTAACCCTCGCTAGTGAGGTTCACTCTGAAACATAAAAGCTTGCGATCTCGACTGCGCATGTGCGCAGTACGCCACCCGAGACCAAATAAGACAGTAACAAGTTCAGAACAACAGATGGCCAACCACTATAATAATAGATGAAGAGACAATAATTTAAAACCCCATCAGAAATAATATTAAACTAAAGTAACATATTCACAGTAGTTACAAACAGAAATGATTATAATTTAATGTTGGAAAATAAACAGAAATACTACAAATCTATTATTTAACTATAAAATATTTTAATAACATTTTCTGCGTGAAAGAATATGTGTTATCAAATAAATTAATTCATGACAGCATGTTACTAATTATTAATGCATAATAAAAGAAATAACTTTAGATGGAATTTTGTTTTCTAATTTAAACATCCAAAAAATACATTGAATTAAATTTAATAAATATTCATTAAAGATTTAATTCAAAATTAAGTTACTGATGCTATAGATTATTTTTTTCCTTTTACTTCTACATTTAAAATAAATCTATAAAATGAATATACATTAATTATTTAACATAAAAATGTTTTACAAATTCTTCCAAATGTAATAAACTTACATTTCACTATACTTCAGCATATCGTGATCTCCGTCGCCTTGATGATGTTACCTTTGAATTCCCTTCCAACACTTTCTTCTTTGGCTGAAAGTAAACTTTATGAAATACAGGCAATGCTTGAACGCCTACCTGTTCCAATCAGCCTATTACCAACTACCACATACTGTCTCGATACCCAAAAACCCATGCTCCCTCTTCTTGGCCCCATCTAAAGCGCTTTGTAGCAGGTTCTGTTATAAGCACTATGAAAATGGAAATTAATAGAAAGTAGAAAAGGATGCCTGCAGATTAAGTTTTTCATATTTAAGAATATTTACTTAAGGTCATTCAGTGCTTTGCCATATACATGGTGTTCAGAATTTGCTATACATTTTATAGTGCATATTTCCTCTAATAGCACAGAAAGTATCAACAATTTCTTCTGCATAGCAGTGCTACAATATTCTGTGCTTTAATGCAGAAGATAAGGCAGCACACGTTAGGGTGGGGGATTCCTATTATGAAGCGTGGCTACTTAGCGGCAAAGTGCTTGCACGGTGAAGCTAGAACTCTGGAACGCCACTAAAATGTTCTCTCTCTATAAAGTGGATTAATTATTTGTGCTGCACAGGCCATTAAGGAGATGGAAAAATGCTTTCCATTTTAGACACATTTGTGGAGAAAATATTAAAAGGTAGAAAAAAAAGTACGACATTTCACAGATCTGTCAGTGAAATGAGCAGGAATCAAAATCCAAAGTAGTTAACGTAAAAAAAAGTTGCACGGCATTAATAATTCTGAAGGATACACGTGACCACGTAAACAGTAAGCCACGCAGAGACAGCTAAAGCTTGCAGCACAGGATAACACAAATACCAAAGGGAATTCTGTAGCTTTAGGTGAATAGGTATGACATTCGTTCATGGAAAACTGACGTGAATATGTCTTTATTTGGATTACAGCAAATGGGAATTATCATATTTTCACATTGTCTAATTGGACGTACTTAGCATAGAATAGATTTCAAATAAAAGTGAGTTGTTGCCTAATAAACTTCATCTTGATCCTACTTTTTGTAATATCATTTTAAAGGGTAGGAGTTGTTATCAGAGTGAAAACTGTATAACAGCTCCTAAAGTGAAATGAGCGAGGGGGAGAAAAATGGGACTCTTACCTTGTTTCGAGGGTTATCCAACTGCCAGGTGGCTAGTAATTTCAGTGCATTATGCATCCAAAATGAGAGCATTGCCAAAGTGATTAGAGCCTGGTTTAAAGTTCTTATTCCACAAAGTACATTTTCTAGCATGAGTCTCATTGAGCAATTAAAATGTGAGGGCACAGTTTAGTGGCTTTAAAACTGCCAATAAAATAATATTTGCTATCACAAATTATGTTATGTTGCTAAAACCTACCAATTTTTTGAGTTTTAGATTGCGCAAACTCACTATGAAGGTAATGGACCATTCAGCGGCGGCCTCTCCATAAGGGCGGAAGAGTGCTGCCTCCCCGCCACCACCCACCACTGCACATGAGGAGTTGGCTGGCCGTCTCAGGCTGGCCAAACCCTCATGCGCAGTGAAGCTCTCTCCAGCCCCGGCTGCTGTTCTGAGGCTGGAAAGAGCAGGCACAGGCTCCCAGTCTGCCTGGGAGCACAAGTTATCAGTGCTCAGACCAATCACAATGCTGCTTTCATGCGCCTCTTTTTCTCCTCTGGTCTCCACAAATGTTATAGCGCGGGTATGCCTCCGGGTCACCAGGCGCTCTACAAATCGCTAAAATAAAAAATAAAAAATGCGGTGCCAGGATTGGCCGCAGTGCAGTCTGGGAGCCTGTGCCCAGAAGCAGAAAGAAGGGGATGCGTCGGGAGATGGCGGCGGCGATAAGTTACATTTTTTTTAATTTTAATGTTTTTATCCACGTTCCCCAGCACCCACCTACCTCCCTCCTCCGGCCTGCCCCGCCACTTTGGCAGGGGACAGGCAGCTATTGGGTTCATTTAGCACAAGCCCCACTTACATTACATGAAGTCATTTTCTTTTTTCTAGTCACAAGGCTATTATGTGACTATCTCAGAACCACAAGATGTTGAACTGACATCAAACCTGGTTACCCACTGCCAAAGTCGATAGCTCTGTCCGTAACGCCACGTCCTCTCCCCTTTCTAGCCGCCATCTCAGGAGTGATTTTCATCTTTTGTTCTTTCTTAAGCAACTTCATAACATATTATAGGCACGGTACGCACACTTTCGTGAAAAAAACAGGGCCATATTTATGACCAAGTCACTCAGTGCAGTGCACCCTATTTAAGACAAGACTGCCACTTCCCATGTGCTGGCACGCTTTTGACTGCCTAGCACCAACTCAGGCATCCTTTAGCTATGGTGCAAGGGTGCCTGCTTTATAAGGAAGATTGTCATGAAAAGAATCTCCTGATGATTTTTCCTCTTTCTATGTGCGCTGCAGAATGCCGCACACATAGAAAGAGGAAAACAGGAGGAGGAATAAAAAGATATTTCTTCTTGTTATGCCACACCTGGGGTAATGTACGTTTTTGGTGCATTCCCAGGTCTACCACTTCTGGTAAATCTGGGAATGCGTAAAAATCCATGAACGTGGTGTGAAAACACCCACGCAATGCCCATGGAAAGCCTCCCTGGTGCAGAGTAATGCAAGATTTATGAAGCCACTTGGCACTACGAAGGTGACCTTGCATGGCTTCATACATCTCATTGCCATTGCATTGGTGCAGGAGCAATGCAAAGGATCTTGTATATATGCCCCTTAATGTTTATTGCTAATGTTATTAAACTTGGCACTGTAGTTTCTTAATGCATTTTAAATATTGATGCTGATGTATTTAACACCTGTTCCCCTCTAATAAGCCTGGTTTTAGTTTGTAAATACCATGGATCGATAGACATATGCAACTGATTAGTGCAAATCTATGGAATGCACAACGAGTAGCAGTGTAATGTGGTCCAGTAATACCACTGAGGCGTTCTGGTGACAACATACCCAGATGACTGAAGGCTGAGTGGATTGTAAATGTCCCAAGAAGCCCTAGAGAGCAGTACTGGACTAAAATATTAATTACAAGTTGTGCATTTGTTTTACATTATGGGGCTTACTTATGAAAGCCCTGCTTCAATTTTACAGCTCAAAAAGTAGTACATGCGTGGCGCAGGGCTCTCAGATTTATGAAGCCGCTCTGTGTGGCTTTGAGTGGCCTCATAAATCTTGAGTAAAGAAACGCAACGCAAATCCCTGTGTCTCCTTACTCTGCGCCCAGGAGACGATCCATGGGCATTGCAGTCTGTTACCCACATGACATCCATGGATTTAGACGTTGCCCCTATTTGGGCATTCTGCAGCACACATAGAAAGAGGAAACGCCTCTTAAGATTGTTTCTGTGCAGGAAGATGCCCCTTCCTGCACCAAAACAATCCTGCATGCAACGGAGGCACCCTTGCAACATGTTGCAAGGTTGCCTACGTTGGCGCTTGTCTGCCAAAATGGGGCCAGCACAGGGAGAAGGACAGGAATGCAAGTATTGCATAAATGCGTTGCTTTCCTGCCCTTTCATTTTGGGCTAAGGCAGCGCAGCAAGGTGTCTTGCTGCACAGCTCTATGCCAAAATCCCATAAATAGCCCCTACATGTTTATGTGGAGGTTAGTTAGCTTTACAAAGTACAGTTAACGCTGATGGAAACTAGAACGTTGAAGTGATGTTTTCTTTTCATGAAGACATTGTTGATAAAACAACGAAGAATGGAAAGTATCGCAGAATTTTTGTGATCTTGTTGCAGCAGCAAATACATCATAATTCTGGAGTCACTGCATTTGTCAAATCAACTGCCCCGTAATTTCAGTAATTTCCAGATGTCACAAAAATGTTTCTATCTATATGGGATGAAAATAACACTGCTAGAAAATGTGCTATACAATTTGCATTTTTTGACACATAATTTAAACAAATTTACTGTGTAATTCGGTGCACCATGCTGCATAATCCTAGTAGCCCACACAATGGTAAAGATCTGCAGAGTGGATGAGGGCATTCATTATCATAATGAGATCCGCATAGTCACATTTCATTGTTCCTTTGAGATATTTGTTTTACAACTCCATTGTATACAATCAAAGCACCCAAATCTATCTATCTATCTATCTATCTATCTATCTATCTATCTATCTATCTATCTATCTATCTATCTATCTATCTATCTATCTATCTATCTATCTATCTATCTATCTATCTATCTATCTATCTATCTATCTATCTATCTATCTATCTATCTATCTATCTATCTATCTATCTATCTATCTATGTCCCCAGGGCCCAATTTGGCCCGAGGATGTGGAACGCACTGCCCCATCCCCATTCAAATGTAGCATGGCCACTCACACACCCACTCACAGACCCACTTACCCACTCACAGATGCACTCGGACACTCACAGACCCACTCAGACACTCACATACCCACTTACAGACCCACTCAGACACTCACACACCAAGTCACAGACCCACTCAGAGACTCATGCATCCACTCCCAGACCCACTCAAAGACTCATGCACCCACTCTCAGACCCACTCAAACTCACACACTCACTAACAGACCCACTCAGAGACTCATGCACTCACTCACAGGCCTGCTGCAAAACACATGCACTCACTTACAGACCCACTCAGTGCTTAATGTATGCTCTCATAGACTGATTCACACTCATGGAGGCACTTGCAAACCCACTCAAATACCCTCACAGCTACTCACAGACCCACTGGGTCACTCACTCAGACACTCATGCACTCACTCAGAAACCCAGAGACTCACCACCCACTCAGACACTCATGCACTCACTCACAGACTGACTCACATACACATGAAGGCACTATGCAACCCACTCAGACACTCTCACACCCACTCATTGACCAAGTCAAACACTAATGCACCCACTCAGATACCCACCCAGACACTCACATTCCCACTCACAGACCCACTCAAACTCACACACTCACTAACAGACCCACTCAGAGACTCATGCACTCACTCACAGACCTGCTGCAAACCTCATGCACTCACTCACAGACCCACTCAGTGCTTAATGTCTGCACTCATAGACTGATTCACACTCATGGAGGCACTTGTAAACCCACTCAAATACCCTCACACCTACTCACAGACCCACTGGGTCACTCACTCAGACACTCATGCACTCACTCAGAAACCCAGAGACTCACCACCCACTCAGACACTCATGCACTCACTCAAAGACTGACTCACACACACATGAAGGCACTCTGCAACCCACTCAGACACTCTCACACCCACTCATAGACCAAGCCAGACACTAATGCACCCACTCAGATACCCACCCAGACACTCACATCCCCACTCAGAGACCCACTCAAAGACTCACGCACCCACTCATACATCCAGTGAGACACTTATGCAGCCACTATCAGGCCTACTCAGGCACACACACCCATTGAGACACTTGCACATTCACTCACACACCCACTGGGAAACTAATGTACTCACTCACACACTCACTCTCAAAGTTTACAGGTTACAGTTTGGAAATAAAATTTTAAAAACCTTAGAAATTTGCTGAAAAAACCAAAGGTTACAGGGACATTATAGTTAGGATTTTTTTTTTTTTAAAACCTTTGTGATTCATTGAAAAAACAAAGGTTTCAAGGATGTTATAGTTAGGCTCAGATTTCACTAGTACAAAACCAGTGAAAATCAGCAGTTATTGTTACCTGAGCAAACTGTAACTTATGCTCCCACAATGCACTGCTTATGACCTCTCTTATTACATTATCATCGCATGGTCAGTGGCATCGCTGATGACATCACTGATGACATCAAATGACATCACTGATGACATCATACATAGAACCACTCACACTTCCATAGAACCTCTCATACACCCACTCCGACTCTCACACAACCCCTCACGTACCCATTTACAGAACCATACCAGTACTCACACAACAAATCATTCAACTGTAGAGCCACTCACACAACCACTCTCTTCCACTGCCACTCACACAACCACTAACTCACCCATACAGCCACTAATGATTCTACCCACTTCCCAATACAGCCACTCACAGATCCAGTCATACAGACATACAGGTGCTTACACACCTACTCATATACCCTTACAGCCAGTCACACACCCATTCAATCACCCATACAGAAACTCACATAGCCATTCACTCACCCATACAGGTACTCACACACACACCCATATAGCCACTCACACTGCCACTCACTAATCAATACAGCTACTCACTCACTTACCTACACAGCCATTGACACAGCCACTCACTCACCCATACAACCATTCACGCATCCGCAGAACCACTTAAATACCCATTCTCGCATTCATACCATCAATCAATCAATCAATCAATCAATCAATCAATCAATCAATCAGGGGTTTATAAAGCGTGCTATATATATATATATATATATATATATATATATATATATATATATATATATATATATACAAATATATATATATATATATATATTCCCTGAAAAAAACATAGGTTTCAGGGGCGTTATAGTTAGTTGGACATTTCACTTGTACAAAACCATTGCAATTCCCCTGTTATAGTTAGTTCAGCTAACTATAACTCGCGCGCCCGCAATGCACTGCTGATGACGTCACATATTGCATCACTCATGACATGGTCAGTGACATCACTCATGACATCACTGATGACATCTCAAATGACATCACTGATGACATCACTGATGACATCTTCCAGTGAATGTGTGTTTTTCTGAAAATTAAATATGTTTTATATATGTATATCTCAAGGTCGATGGAAGAATAAAAAGGGTATATAAGTGTCTAAATGGATGATTCTTTTTGAAAAATTGATTGTATAACTGACTGATTAAGTGTATCTTAGTGAATACATGGTGTAGTGAGTAAGGTTTAAAAATATAAAAATCAGTATTAGTCTCTCACTTTGTGCATAAGTGGAAACATTGGTTGGTGAGTAGCTGCATAGCTGCATGGGTGTCTATATAGGTTATTAGTTGTTTTTTGGAGTATCAGTATGAGTGTCTGCGTGTCTGTATGGTTCGGTGGGGGGTATTATGTAGTGCATAGGTGCATGAATGACTGACTCACTGTTTGTATGTGTTGAAGACAGCATGTGTGCAGGACTGTATGGGTGGATGAGTGTGTGTATGGGTGTGTTAGTGAGAGAATGACTGTCTCAATAGTGTCTTTATGAGTAACTACATATGTTTTAAACTAGAATATGTGAGTATCGGTGTATATAAGTGAGTATATGTGAAAGTGAGAGATTGGAAGAGTTCCTGTATAAATTAGTATGTGTTTCCATTAGGCCTGGGCGGTAAATTCCGTTCCGCTCGCGGAATTTGCAGAATTTGGGTAATTTCGCGTCCCGCGGAGGAACGTGAAATTGCCCAAAATTCTGCGTTCCGCGACTTCGCGAGTTTTTTTGCTTGTTCATGTTCTCAAAATGCGTGTTTGCGAGATATTTCCCCCGAGCGCGCAAACAGCAATTGCGAACAGGAAAAAAGCATCGCGAACAAGCAATTCTGCGTGTTCGTGGAATTTCTGCGTGTTTGCAGAGATTTTTCGTTTCACGGAGATTTGCGTAACGCGATTACGCCTATTCCTCCCACCCCTTGTTTTTATAAGTGATTGCTTAAGAGAGTAAGTATGTGTAAGTTTCTGTAGCAGTAAGTGTGGTGGTGTGTGTATAACTGTAAATGCAATTTAATGGATGTTTGATACTTTGCATGTGTGACTATGTGTGTGAGTAACTCTATGGATGACTGTCAGTGTGTAACAGGATGTATAGGTGTATGTGTACATATGATGAGTGAGTACATGTATGAGTGACTGTATAGGACTGTTGGCGAATGAGTGGATGTGTGTGTAGATCTTGGAATTACTGAATGGGTGTGTTTTAAGTGGCTTTGGTATGTCCATTGTTTTGAAAATGTTAGTTTCTATTTTTGAATGTGAGTATCAAAGGTTATATTAGGGTGAGAGGAGGTCTGCCACTCTATCACACGGATGATGTCATCAGTGATGTCATTTGAGATGTCATCAGTGATGTCATGAGTGATGTCACTGACCATGTCATGAGTGATGTAATATATGATGTCATCAGCAGTGCATTGCAGGCGCGCGAGTTATAGTTAGCTGAACTAACTATAACAGGGGAATTTCAATGGTTTTGTACGAGTGAAATGTCCAACTAACTAACCAACTAACATCCCCGAAACCTATGTTTTTTTCAGTGAATTTCTAAGGTTTTTTAAATGGTAATTTCTAACTATAACGTGCCTGAAATCTATGGTGTTTTCAGTGAATGTCAGAGGTTTTTTAAGTGCTAATTTGTAACTATAAAGTGCCTGAAACCTATGTTTTTTTCTGTTAATTTCAAAGGTTTTAAAATGTCAGTTTCTAACTATGCCTACAGAGGTAGGACATGTGAAGAAAGAAGAAAAAACATGCAGAAAGAAGAAAAAGAAATGCAGAAAGAAGCAACAGAAGTCCTCAAAGAAGAAGAAAGGTGCAGGAAGAAGGAAGACATGCAGAAAGAACAAACAGAGGAGCAGAAAGAGGCCTTGTTGCAAAATCATCCTGTATCCTCATCTTTTTCAGATGGGTACTGGTTGTAACTGACTCTGACTAACCAGTCCTAGAGCCAGTGCTATGCTAAAAGACTCTTAGAATACAGTTAAAACTCCTACAATCACTAGGGAACACTATGCGTTGGGGTACCCCTGTGATTACCATGGCCTCCTCTGTAAGACCCTAGTACATAATAGGGCAGAAGGATTAAAACGACCTCTTAAAACGCACCACAGGGTGCGTTTGCACACTGGTGAAGAGAGAGGGGGGCTAAGCTGACGTGTGCAAACACGCCCTGTGGCCATTTTAATTTGGGGGATGAAGTCCACTGGAATCCTGAGTGTCCCTTGGGTCCAACTAGCCCACCAGGTATCTCCAGTTAGCGCCACAGAGCTGCGTTGCCAGAGGTTATGTTATGTTATGTTATGTTACACATATTTGTATTGCGCACAGCTGCAGAGGTGTAAAAAGGGGCATGGCCTGACCACCTCTCTGCAACACAGCGCAGTGGCGCTTACTGGAAGCACGTGGTGGACTAGTTGGCCCCCAGGGGCCCTCAGGATTGAAGGGGAATTATTTCCCCAACTTAAAACGCGCCACAGGGCGTGTTTGCACACCTCACCCCAGGCCCCATCCCCTCCCTTCAACAGTGTGGAAACGCGCCATGTGACCATTTTAAGTTGTGAGATTTAGTCCCCTTGAATCCTGAGGGTCCCTAGGGTCCAACTAGCCCACTAGGTACCTCCAGTAAAGAGCCACAGAGCTGTGTTGCAGAGAGGTGTAAAAAGGGGCACGTCCTGGACCACCTCTTTGCAACGCAGTGCAATGGCGCTTACTCGATGCATCTGCTGGGCTAGTTAGCCCCCAAGGGCCCTCAGGATTGAAGGGGAATTATTATTTTCCCAACTTAAAACACGCCACAGGGCGTGTTTGCACACGTCACCTCAGGCCCCGCCTCCTCCCTTCACCACTGTGTAAACGCGCCCTGTGGTCCTTTTAAGTTGGGAGATTAAGTCCCCTTGAATCCTGAGTGCCCAACTAGCCCACTAGGCATCTCCATTAAGCGCCAGAGCTGCGTTGCAGAGACACATCACTGCAACACAGTTCCCTGGCGCATGTTGGAGGTACCTGGTGGGCTACTTGGCCACCAGGGACCCCAAGTATTCAAGGGGAATTAGTTCCCCAACTGCAAACGTGCCAGGGGGTGCATTTGCAGAGTGCTGCAGGGAGAGGGCGGGGCCTCCGGCACGATGCTGGTCTTTTTTTTTTAAAGAGGGGGCTGTGTGGCCCTCCTTCTTTTCCTTTTTAATCGGCCCTGGGGACCCCATCCCCAGGGCCTGCCCCTTTTTTTTTTAATAAAAAAATTGGAAGGGGGCCGCGTGGCCCCCCTCCTGAGGCCATAATCGGCCCCGGGGACCCCATCTCCCAGGGCACGGCCAGTTTTTTTTTATTTATTCAAGTTTTTAGAGGGGGCTGCATGGCCCCCCTCTTCAGGCCAGTCATGGCCCCGGCAACTCCATCCCCCGGGGCCGGCCCTACAGTTATTTTTTTTAATTATAATTTGGGAGGGGGGCCACTTATGGCCCCGGGGACCCCAATCCCCCGGGGCTGGCCCTATCTGTTGGGGCCTGTGGGGGGTCCCCAATCCCCCCACGGTCCCGCCGGCTCTCCGCATCCTGCGGGAGCCGGCCCCTTTGGGGCCCTCATTACAATATAAAGATTGCCCCCGGGATTTGGCCCACCCGGGGGATAAATAGTAACGAAGCGCGGGAGCCCGCGCTTTCTTCTTTTTTTCATGGTCGGATCCGCGGATCCTCTGCACATCCTGTGATTTAAAAAAATAATAATCATCATTATTTTTGGCCTTGGGGGTCCTTGTTGGACCCCCTGAGCAGGCCTAGGGGGTTAGGATGTTTCTACCCCGCCCCCTTTTCGTGTTTTGCATGTTTATTTTTCTCTTTTCTTGTGCCTCGGTTCTACCTGGGCACTTCCTGGTTTGGAGTGTTGACAGCGAATTAGCATAACGCTCGTGATCGAGAGGGTGCGCGGATCCTGCGCGCCTCTATATATCGAAACCTTTTTTAATTTTGATTTTCTCAGCAACTACTGAATGGATTTACACCATTTAAGAAAAAGGGATCTTTCTGAACCAAGGGCTATCTTTTTGCCAAATTTGCTGTCATTTTGTTCAGCAGTTCAGGTTGTAGCCGTGTCTAAAGTTTCCTATGGAAAATTGCATGGTGCCGACCTACCCTGAAACTTTCAAGATAGAAGCAGACCGGAGCAGGCCATAAGCTTTGAAAAGTTTGCGAACATTCGTCAATCGGCACCAAAGTTATAGGGGATAGAATGTTGCGATTTTCCTATGATAACTAGGTCCTAACTATAACTACCTACTGGCGACCGCCAGTAGGTAATATGTGTGTGTGTGTGCATGTGTATATATATATATATATGTGTGTATATCTATTATATATATATTATATATATATACACACACCAACACACACATGTCTGTTTTAAACAGCAATTTCTTTGACCACTCCT
The DNA here is from genome assembly GCF_964261635.1 of Lissotriton helveticus. NCBI lineage: Eukaryota > Metazoa > Chordata > Amphibia > Caudata > Salamandridae > Lissotriton > Lissotriton helveticus. Next base: position 996,516,076 of record NC_136072.1, read on the forward strand.
TCAAAGCAATGGATGTGGAAAGATGTGCCCAATTGGTGCAAAAAGAACATGGATTTATGTACGTTTTGGTACCATCTTCGCAGTGAATGGGAATTATTATTTCGGGGGTTAATGTTGATGTGTGCCACTCACATGAATAAATGAGCTTTTTACATTAGGTCGTGCCTGTGTCCACTGTCTTTATTTGAAAGGAGCAAGCATGGCTTCTCAGTACAGTTTGGGGTGTTAACCCATGCATGTGATCCACAGAGTAGTAGGGCATGTTGCTACTGCCAGCCTGACAGGGAGGGAGTGGATATTAGGTAAATCATACAACCCGGATTGTGTTCCAATAAGAGCCAGTTGCGTGCTTAGACTGATTTACGGGATGTTAATTAGTTACTAGGAAAGTCTGATATCAGGGGTGTTGGCATCCTCTGTGACTGTTTCTAATGCATATTCCACATCCATGAGGTATTGTATGCAAAGGGAGACTGACATTGCCCATCAACAGTTTTGTGAAAAAGTGTGTGAAGCTAGTTGAGTAGCAATCTCATTGTAGAAAACAAACAATGTGCAGGAAATAGAAATGATTTTAGAGAAGGGTTTGAATGGAGGAATAGGATTGGGTATTCAGACAGTGCAATGCTTGAATGTCCCTTTTTACAGACTACTGCTAATCACCTTCATCTTTATTTTTCCTTCTTTCTGAAGAACGAAAGAGAGGCAAATCGGGCAAAAGAAGTAAAGTTGCTAACTGCAGCCTCAACATGGCCAGGGACCAAGCAGGCGATGGTGCTGGGGAAGAAGCCTGAGCTACAGAAGGCGTTCCTGCTGGTGCCGGTGTGAGAACTGGGAGTCTCTATTTGACAATGGTTTGCACCGTTGTCCAAATAGGGACACTTGCTTCTAGTCAAGGTAAGGGAACTACACTCCTAAAATAACCCCTGCTCAACCCTGTGGTAGCTTGGCACGAGCAGGAAGGCTTATCTCAGAGGCAGTGTATAAAGCATTTATGAACACATACAGTAATACAGTGAAAACACTACAGATGAACACTACACAGGTTTTATAAAAATAAGTATTCTTTATATAGACCTAACACAAGACCCAAATGACGAAAATCCACAATACAGTATTAGAAAAATGACTTTTAGATGATAAAAATAGCTTAGTTCAAAGATGATGGTAAATGCGACATGTTTCTCACAATGTACCTTTGGATGCGTAACACAAGATTAACAAAAGGGTCACAGGTAGAGTGATGTGTCGGTTCCTAGCTTCAGAGGAGGCGATATGTCTGTTCCCCAGTGCTTGCGCAAAGTAGGTGATGTGTCTGTTCCTTACCAGATAGGAAGTGATGCCCCAATCTCGTATTGCGTTCTGGTTGCGATGTAATAAGAGGGTGTCTTTGATGCAATGTAACTATGTGAAGGCGAGGCGTGCCTGCCCAACGGGCATGCAGCAACTCAGGAACTTCTGAGCTGCGACAGGCCCTGCGAGATGCTTCTCCGGTGATGCGATGGCGACCCTTGCAGTGGTGACACGTTTCTCCCGTGATGCGAAAACGAACAGCTGCGACTGAGACGCGCTTCTCTAGGGATGCGACAGCGACCTCTGTGGCGGCGTCACGCTTCTCCGGTGATGCAACAGTTGCGGCGGCGACAAGCTTCTTCTCGTTGCGTCGCGCTTCCAGCTCCCAACAATACGCAAGCTTCTGCAGACAGAATTCCCAACAAGGAAATTCAGGGGGGAGCAGGTGGTGAAGTCTTGTATCCCTGAGAATTCAGCAGGAGGCAAGCACAATTCAAGCCCTTGGAGATTCTTCTTCAAGATGATGAAAGTTCAATCAAAAGTTCCTTCTCCTTTCCTTGGCAAATAGGTAACCACTGCAGGCCACCCCAGAAAATAGCACACTCGCACAGGGGCAGTCAAATCATTCGGCTGTTTTTGGTTCCTCTCCTTGGCAAAGGTTTGTGTTGATTCCCAGAAGTGATTTAAAGTTTTGCGGTGTGGGTCCCCATATTTATATTACACATTTCTTGGTTCTCTGAAGGCAGATAATGTCTGTACCTGGCCAAAACCAGTTCTGTCCTCACTGGTGCAGCTTTCTGGCAGGAGGTGGACAGCATTGTTGAAAGCAGACCTGGCCGAGGTAGCTGAAAGGAAATCTCCTCCCCCTACTCTCTATTCAGCCAAGGTCAATCAATCAATCAATCAAAGTACTTGTAAAGCGCGCTACTTACCTGTGAGAGTCTCAAGGCGCTGAGGGGAGGGGGTGCCGCTACTGCTCGAAGAGCAAGGTCTTCAGGAGTCTTCTGAAGGCGAGTAGGTCTTGGGTCTGCTGTAGGTGTAGAGGGAGGGTGTTCCAGGTCTTGGCGACGAGGTAGGAGAAGGATCTGCCACCGGAGGTTGTTCGTTGGATGCAGGGGACAGCGGCGAGGGTGAGGCTGGTGGAGCGGAGCTGGCAGGTGGGGGTGTAGAAGCTGAGTCTGCTGTTCAGGTAGTCTGGTCCGGCATTGTGGAGCGCTTTGTGTGCGTGGGTGAGGAGCTTGAAGGTGATCCTCTTGTCGACGGGGAGCCCTATTCAGCCGGGGAGACCTATTCAGACGGGGAGGTCCTATTCAGCCCAGCCCTGACTCATCAGACTGGTGGAGCCCAAGCCCTCCTGTCACTCACAAACCAGACATACAATACACAACCTAGCGGAGGCAGGCTGGATGGTTAGGTAAGAAAATACCTACTTTCTAAAAGTGGTATTTTCAAACATAGAATGCAAAAATCACCTTCACTAAAATATGTATTTTAACATTCTGAGTTCAGGCATACTAAATGCGTTTTTCTACCATGTTCCCTGGGCCAGTTAGGATTATAAGATGTTATAATCGAACTGCCCATTCTGGCCCATGGGGACAGGTAGCCTTGCAATAGTGAAAAATGAAATTTGCTGTAATTCACTATCAGGACATGGCACATACTCCAGGGCATGTCCTACCTTTTACATATAATGCACCCTGTCCTTGGGCCTACCTTAGGGGTGGCTAACATGTAGAAAAGGGAAGGTTTTGAGACTGGTAAGTGGGTGCTCTTACCAAGTCGACATGGCAGTACTAGACTGCAGACAGACTCTGCAATGGCAGACCCGAGACACACTTTACAAGCTGCTTCTGTGGGTGGCACAATCGGTGCTGCAAGCCCACTAGCAGCATTTGATCTACCTGCCCTGGGCACACATGGTACACTGTACTAGAGTCTGACAATCAAATAAGTCAATCATGGAGTCACTTACCCATTGCAACAATTTACAATAGGGAGCACTTGCACTGTGGCACTGAAAAGCAGTGACACAGTGCCCAAAGCATGTAAACCATCAAAAACATATCAAAAACAGAGGAGACAACAGCAAAACGTGGAAGGGAGACTCACACCAATGGTACCAGGTCTAACAGCTGGTAAGTAATGTTTATTATTTATTTCCTACTTTAACTATTCCCACCTAGTGTGAATTCTGGCTTTCTGTATTTTTTATTTTCCGAATTTCCCATGATCTCCTTTAGTGTTTGTTATCCCCACATGTTTCCTTGTGTTTTCTATATTCCCTGTTTCCACATCTGACGTCCCACTCTCTTTTTTCACCCACCCCACTGTTATGGTGGTAGAAACATTTGCCTCACCCCTCTTTTACATATCTATGTTTCATCTCCGTGTGGTTCAGTAAACAAAGGGAGACTGCCCATAGCAATCCTTAGTGTCGAAATCTTTAAACTGTACGAAACGGGGGGAACAATTTTATTCATAGGAACATGTGTGTAAGACTTGGAAACTAATTTTTTTCCTTTTAGACGTTGAATTGAATGGAAGTAAAGAATTGCTTAGTCATGCATTAGATTTCTTTGCCTTTAAAATATCCTTATTTTAAAGCATTCCTACTAATTAGTACTTTTCAGCCTCCTCTTTTTTTCCTCTTTACAGGACAGTCCACCACTGCTGACCCCCACTTGCTCTTTAGGATTGAAGCACTCCCACCTCTGCCATTCCTGATGGTGCTGCTGGCACGTCATGTTGAATATGTCCTACCTTTAGACTAATATGCATTAGGATCTTCTGTATCTTCCCCAACATCTACTATAGTGTCCGTCTTTAACCATGCATACTTGCCTCCTTGCTTTTATATTCCCCAAGTTTCCACATCTGGCATCCTCCTGTGTATAGCTTTCCACCCCTGCCTTTTTTAGAAACCTTGCCCTCGCCCCTCTTTTACATGCCTAGTCTGATATTATTGTTGGTAATGTATATAGGAACACAAGTCTTAGAAATTGTGTTTCTGCTTGGCTGAGGTATGCACCCTATCTAAGCAAGAACTACAATCCAAGTCAGGGTGCATTAGAAACACATTTTGAATTAACCAGTGCTCACCCTCTGGTAGCTTGGCACAGAGTAGGCAAATTTAACTTTAGAGTCAATGTGTAAAGTATTTGTGTAACAAAGTGAAAATCCCATAGAAAGACTCCACACCAGTTTACAAAAATAGATTATGATTCTATAAATAAAACAACCAAAATGACAAAAATCCAATAAGAAGAAGTTAAGGTACGAATTTTTAAAGATGAAATGTAAACATAGCCCTTAGAAGCAATTAGCACCTACGGGGATAATATGGTCGTGCTGGACAATCGTAAAGTCGAGAGTTCAGGCCTTCCGCAATGGAGCACTAGCGAGATGCCGAGCGCAGCTGAGCAATGCTTCGGTGCCCATCCCTGCACTCAAGGTGATGCGTTGATTTTCTCCACACAACAAAGTGTTAGAAATATATGAAATGGAGGGCTCCTCTTGTGCACTCAGCCTTATGTGTGGTCTGATCGAGAAGGCACTTTGTGGTACTTCCTTAACTTGATACACTTTCAGTGGGGCCGTCTTTCATGTTAGCCTGTGCTTGGCTTACTGACTCTATGTCACCACCCCCCCTTTCCTGCTCTCTGCGTTTCCTGTGTTCCTGTTTGGTATTCAGTACCTTTGAGTCCCTGTTTCCTCTCGACTCCGCTCGCTTCTGCCCTTGTGAGCCCAGATATTTTGTCCCTTTTCCCTTCCTGGAGCCTGTAGTCTTCGCTCCCCTCCCACACCAGTGAGTCCCGTCGAGCCGGGAAGACGCCGCTCACTCCTGGCACCTGTGAGCTCTGCTGGTTGCTCCTCCTTCCACACGGAGCCGAACAGCGTCGCTCCCTCTTCACAACTGAGAGCCCCGCTGGTTGCTCCATCTTCCACACGGAGCTGACCAGCGCAGCTTAAATCAAGTTTGTTCCGGCTGCCTTTTCTAGCCGTTTTCATACGCTCCCATATAACACTTGGGAGCCCTGCTGTTTTCGCTCCTCTCTCCTCTCGGAGCCATTCAGGGCAGATCCTGTGAACCTATGTGGTCACGCTCTTTACCGCCCTGTGGAGCCAGACCGCCTCGCTCACTTCCTGCTTATTCCCCAGAGACCCCACTTTGCATATTTACATATCTATCCACTTTTCACTTACTCAGCAGACCCTACTATTCTTGCTGTACCTATCTTTTTCTACTGTTCATTTTCCTTCCTCTTTTGTGTTTGAGGGAGTTGATGTTCTGCCTTTAATCGTTTTATTGAGGCCTGGACGACACCCCTCTTGAGGTAGTTTCTGCTCCGCTTCTGCAGTTTGTTTCTCAGGAGCCAACCAGAGCTTCTCAAACTCCTTTTCCAGTTATTTCTTTGAAGGAGGTCTTGAAGATCCTTTTCTAGTACTCATTCATTCCCTGCCCATCTGCTTCAGTCTTCCAGCCTGGAGCCCATAGGAGACCTTCTTGGAGTTCTTGTGTTTAAGACCTTCTCAGCTTACGCACGGGGTAAGTGACACGCTGAGATTGAGTGCATTGGAGGAGTATTAGTTATTGCTTGTTTGTTTATTCAGCTTTATTGTATAAATTGTTTATTTTACAGTACCTGCTGTTTTATCAGACTGCAACCTTCTACCTCTTCACCTACGTATGGGGAGAGTGGTGGACACTCCTTGGAATTTTCCCCCATACTTTTGGTGAACAGCCCTTATCGAGTGCAGTTGTACGCCTCCTAAGTGCTGTTCTCTAAAAGTGAGAGGATTTTTCATCTTCGCTCCTGTGGAATCTTGGCAGAACCTTGATCTGCGACAGAAAGCCAAGCCCACGATCTTTTTTCCACCCAAGCGAAGATGACTTCTGATGATGCAGGGATGTCTTTAGAGTAGACTTTACACCCTCCGATAGTTGAAGAATTAGCGGCAGTGATGGTAGAATTACAAAGTGAAGTAGGGAGACTGAGGTTAGAGAACCAGAGATTACAAGCCAAAGTCTTTCAGCTTAAATCCCACAATGCTTCCGAGAATAAGGGATCAGGAACTATTCCCAAGACACGAATAAACTACATCCAACCAGCACATTTTACAGTACCTACTTCCCAGGCAGGAGCATCTTCCTCCAGAGACATTAGTGATATCACTCCTGTGCAGGTTACAGTGCATACCCCCTCGCCTGTTCCATTAGCTATGCCCGAAAGGTTTACTGGAGACAGTTCAAAATACAATATCTTTATGAATCAATGCCAATTACAGTTTTTGTGCAAATCCGCCTCTTTTCCAGACGACGCTGCTAAAGTAGCTTTGGTGATTTCCTATCTTGCAGGTAATGCTGCCAAATGGGCAGGACCTTTAGTAGAAAACAATGACCCCTTACTTTATAACTTTGCCTTGTTTCAAGAGAAAATGAAAAGTCTTTTTGCAAAGCATACCTATATGTAAGCTAGCGATAACGCCCTTATCAATCTCAAGCAAGGGTCTAAAGATCTCCTTTCTTACATCACTAATTTCAACAGACTGGTTGCGGAGACGCACTGGCCAGAGGATAAGAGAACCTCCTTGTTTTATCAAGGACTATGTGACGAATTAAAAGATCTGTTGTCCCAAATAGTCAATCCTCCGGAGGATTGTCCGTCATTTATTGATCTAACCGTTAAGTTAGATAATAGATTACAGGAAAGAAGAGGTGGAAGGACCAGAACTACTCCTCCTAAACTGATTGTGTCACGATTGGAGAAGAAAGAAAGTAAGGATACTCCTCAGCCTATGCAAATTGGTGGCTTACGTGGTCCTCTCTCTACAGAAGAAAAAGACAAGAGACGAAAAAATAATCTCTGCCTGTACTGTGGAAAGGGAGATCACTATGCCAAAGAATGTCCTGTAGGTCATCGCATCCCTTCCAAGAAAGCTGCCAGTAACTTGACTTCTTCTCCCTTACTGGAAAACTAGAAAGCTTGGAGAATACTGAGGTCACTTCCCCAATCATTATGGATAAAAAGACCTCCATATCAAAAGACACCTTGCCTAAAGCCATAAAACATTTCACTCTTTGTGTTACTTTTATAACCTCAGTCCAATGCCAACACAATATGTCTATTTTACTTGATTCTGGGGCTACAGGCAATTTTTGTTGACATTCAATTAGCAAAAGAGCTTAAAATTCCCTTTGTACAGAAAGCTCACCCAGAATCAGTTAGAGCTGTAGATGGCACTGAGTTATCTTCAGGACTGATAACATATCAAACTCCATCATTGATTCTGGTCTGCAGTAATGGCCATTCAGAAAGTCTGACTTTTGATCTTATAGATCCTCCTACTTTTGGAGCTATCTTAGGTGTTCCTTGGTTACAAACACATAATCCTAGTATTGATTGGGCAGCTCGAACAGTCACCCTTAATTCACCTTCGTGTATGCTACACTGTTATCAAGAAGCCAGTGAAAGTCTAAGGTCTTTGTGTTGTGGTGTACACACAATAGCCGCTGCTTCCTGTGTACCTGACATTTATGCGGAATTTCAATCTGTTTTTAGTGAAACAGAAGCCACTAAGCTACCCCCTCATCGTAGCTACGATTGCCGCATCGATTTAATACCTGACTCTGAACTACCTAACAGTAGAATATATGCTCTGACTCCTTTAGAAACTGAGTATCTCAAAGACTATTTAGAAGACATGATGCAGAAAGATTTTATCTGACACTCTACCTCCCAGGTATCCTCGCCTCTATTTTTCATGCCAAAACGGGAAGGAGGCTTGAGAACGTGTCTGGATTATCGTGCTCTAAATAAAGTCACTATCAAGAACAAGTATCCCCTTCCTCTTATCTCTGTTTTATTGGACCAACTTAGAGGGGCAAAAATATTTCCCAAGATAGACCTCAGAGGAGCGTATCATCTAATTAGAATTAAAGAAGGGGATGAATGGAAAACTGCCTTCCGCACGAAGTTTGGGTTATACGAATACTGTGTGATGCTATTCGGCCTTTGTAATGCTCCAGCCGCCTTCCAGTATTTCGACAATGACATTTTAAGAGAATAACTAGACATATTTGTTATAGTCTACATTGATGATATTTTGATTTATTCTCAATCTGAACAGGATCATGTTATCCATGTAAAAAAGATCCTAAGCAAGTTACAAGAACATCATTTATTTGCTAAATTGGATAAAACAACCTTCCACACCACTGAGATAGACTTCTTGGGGTTTATCATCTCTCCTGAAGGTGTTAATGGATCCTCAAAAAATCAAAGCTTTAGTCCAATGGCCAAGTCCTAGTTCAGTAAAGGAAGTACAATCCTTTATTGGTTTTGCAAACTTTTATAGGAGATTCATTGACTGTTTTTCTGAGTTGATTACCCCTCTAACTCGATTGCTGAAAAAGGGGGTTGTGTTTCATTGGACAGCAGAAACAGAACAGGCTTTTTGTACCCTGAAAGACAGATTCACTTCAGCCCCTGTCATAAAACATGCTGACAATACTCAACCCTATTTTGTTGAAACTGATGCCTCTCAGCATGCTGTGGGTGGAGTTTTGTCACAGCGAGATAAGAATACTGGACATTTACATCCGGTTGCATATTTTTCCAAGACCTTGCTTCCTGCTGAACAAAACTATACAATAGGAGAGAGAGAATTGTTAGCTATTAAATTAGCATTTCAAGAATGGAGGCATTATTTATTGGGATCTAAGCATGCCATCACTATCTATTCAGATAATAAAAACATCCAGTTCTTCAAAACAGCCAAGGCCCTTACTCCTAGGCAAATGAGATGGGTGTCTTTCTTCAGGGAGTTTGATTTTATTATTACATATCGCCCCGGGTCACAACATGGAAAAGCAGATGCGTTATCACGTCTTGGTCATCCAGTATCTGACTCACGAGAAGAAGGTCCCTCCATTATTCCAATGCATAAAATCATAGGAGCAGAGAAGCAAGAGAGTCTAAATTTCCTTGACTGCCTAAAAGATCAATACACAAAAATCCCTTTAGAGGAATGGATTAAAGACCCTGAAAACTCCAGCAGAGAGGGTTTATACTATTGTGATGATAAATTATATATTCCTTCTCGCTCCTTGCAACAACAAGTGATTAATTGGTGTCACAATAGTGTTCTACAGGACACCCAGGAAGCTCTGAGACACTGAATACTTGTCGAAGATGGTTTTGGTGGGAGAATATGTCTTACGATGTATCTATTTTTGTTAAGGCCTGTTCCCATTTGCTCTAGACAAAAGGCAACCCATTTTGCTCCTACAGGATTGTTAAAAACCATTGCTATTCCGCCTACTCCTTGGCATTCCATTAGTATGGATTTTATAACAGATCTTCCCCGTTGTCAAGGCTATACCACCATATATGTAGTTGTGGACATGTTATCTAAAATGGCTCATTTTGTCCCGCTCAAGAAGGTGCCATCTTCCAAAGAATTAGTATATATCTTTTTGAACAATGTAGTACACCTACATGGTATTCCCTCTGTAATCATTTCACCCAATTTGTTTCCAGGTTTTTTTGGCAGGGAATGTGTTCCTCGCTAGGAATAGACCACAGACTCTCAATAGCTTATCATCCTCAAACAGATGGTCAAACTGAGAGAACAAACCAAACCCTAGAACAATATTTATGTTGCTTATTGGCTAGTAGTACTACCTCTTGGGTACAGGTTTTGCCTTTAGCCGAATTTGCCTACAACAACACTACACACTCTTCTACAGCAGTTTCGCCTTTCTTCATTAATTATGCTCTACACCCAAAGTTGATCCCAATATCATTACCTACAGAATTGGAACACATTCCTGCTTTGAAAGAACATCATGTTAATATCAAGACAGTATGGGAACAGGCTAAGAGAGAGTTAAATAAGGCTAAAGAAGAAATGAAACGACAAGCAGATAAACATCGCATCCATGAACCTACATTTACGGTGGGAGAAAAGGTGTTGTTATCAACAAAAAATGTAAGATTACAAAGACCTAAAAAATTACAACCAAGATTCATCGTTCCTTACGAAATAATGAAAGTTATCACTCCAGTCACAGTAAAATTACAATTGCCCCCACAAGTCAGGATCCATCCCGTTTTTCATTGCTCTTTGCTCAAGAAATATACCCCTTCACAAGGTCCAGAAAAGCTGCCTCCTCCTATAATAATAAATGGTGAGGAAGAATTTGAAGTTAAAGCAATATTGGATTCTCGTAGACACAGAAGCAAACTGCAATATTTAGTAGATTGGGTAGGTTACTCCCCTGAAGATAGATCGTGGGAACCAGCAGAAAACATCCATGCTCCCAGATTACTTAGGAAGTTCCATGTTTTACACCCAACTAAACCCCGACCAGTAAGGCTGCCTTTGGGTGGGGGAACTGTTAGGAATATATGAAATGGAGGGCTCCTCTTGTGCACTCAGTCTTATATGTGGTCTGACCGAGAAGGCACTTTGTGGTACTTCCCTAACTGGATACACTTTCAGTGGGATTGATATTTTTAGACGGCCCTTCTAACCTTTAGGGGCCGTCTTTCACGTAGCCTGTGCTTGGCTTACTGACTCTATGTCACCACACCCCCTTTCCTGTTCTCGGCGTTTCCTGTTTTCCTGTTTGGCATTCAGTACCTTTGAGTCCCTATTTCCTCCCGACTCCGCTCGCTTCTGCCCTTGTGAGCCCAGTTATTTTGTCCCTTTTCCCTTCCTGGAGCCTGTAGTCTTTACTCCCCTCCCGCACCAGTGAGTCCCATCGTTTCCTCCTTTTGGAGCCGGACGACGCCGCTCACTCCTCGCACCTGTGAGCACCGCTAGTTGCTCCTCCTTCCACATGGAACCGAACAGCGTCGCTCCCTCTTCACAACTGAGAGCCCCGCTGGTTGCTGCATCTTCCACACGGAGCCGACCAGCGCAGCTTAAATCAAGTTTGTACTGGCTGCCTTTTCTAGCCGTTTTCATACGCTCCCATATAACACTTGGGAGCCCTGCTGTTTTCGCTCCTCTCTCCTTTCGGAGCCATTCAGCACAGCTCCCCCTCAGATCCTGTGAACCTACGCGGTGACGCTCATTACCGCCCTGTGGAGCCAGACCACCTCCCTCGCTTCCTGCTTATTCCAGAGAGACCCCACTTTGCATATTTACATATCTATCCGCTTTTCACTTACTCAGCAGACCCTACTATTCTTGCTGTACCTTTCTTTTTCTACTGTTCATTTTCCTTCCTCTTTTGTGTTTGAGGGAGTTGATGTTCCACCTTTAATCGTTTTATTGAGGGCCGGACGACACCCCTCTTGAGATAGTTTCTGCCCCGCTACTGCAGTTTGTTTCTCAGGAGCCGGCCAGAGCTTCTCAAACTCCTTTTCCAGTTATTTCTTTGAAGGAGGTCTTGAAGATCCTTTTCTAGTACTCAATCATTCCCTGCCCAGCTGCTTCAGCCTGGAGCCCATAGGAGACCTGCTTGGAGTTCTTGTGTTTAAGACCTTCTCGGCTTACGCACGGGGTAAGTGACACACTGAGATCGAGTGCATTGGAGGAGTATTAGTTATTGTTTGTGTGTTTATTCAGCTTTATTGTATACATTGTTTCTTTTACAGTACCTGCTGTATTACCAGACTGCAACCTTCTACCTCATCACCTACGTATGGGGAGAGTGGTGGACACTCCTTGGAATTTTCCCCCATACTTTTGGTGAACAGCCCTTATCGAGTGCAGTCATATGCCTCCTGAGTGCTGTTCTCTACAAGTGGGAGGATTTTTCATCTTCTCTCCTGTGGAATCTTGACAGAACCTTGAATGCTGCTTGGCGCAGTTGTATGAAAAGGATGGGACGGGAGATGGTGTTGAAGGCTGCGGAAAGATCCAGTAGGATGAGGACCGTGGTGTCACCTCTGTCCATGATCACCCAGATGTTGTCCGTTGCGGTGATGAGGGCGGTCTCTGTATTGTGGATGAGCCTGAACCTAGATTGAGCGTGGTTGAGGAAGTGGTTGTTAGTGAGGTGGGTAGCAAGGCATTTGTTTCTCTTTTTCTTTCAATTACTCTTGCTGGTTAGGGTAGAAAAGAGATAGACGGTGGTTGGCTGGCGTTGTCAGAACTGCTGAGGGTTTCATGAGGAGCTGGGCTAGTAGGTGATTGTGATGATGGAGTCATTCATGATTGGGGTGAGGGCTATGCTGATGGGGTCCAGTCCCTTGATGAAGACTTGAGGGTAGGTGTCTGAGGGGGCTTTTGAATGTATGGACTACATGGCCGTTGCGCTTCTTGAGTAGTGGTGGATTTGGTAAGGTGTATGCAGATGTTTTGAAAGGGAGCTACACTGTTGGACCTTGCTAGTAGAGCTTGCTGCCCGAGCGGTGAAGTCCTATAAAAGTTCCTTGGTGCTATTGGTGCTGCTTTCGATGCAGTCAGTGAGCTTGAAGCATTTGGGGTCTTTGATTTGCTAATGGTACCATGTGAAGTTGCATTTGTAGGTGCTCTTGTCGGTATCATTCTGACTTTGTCTCCATCTATGTTCAAGTTACATGCAGTGGTGTTTAGTGAGCCTGAGCTCTTCCATATACCAGCTTGTTTGTTGTGAGAAGTTGGCATGGCATATGCTGTCCACTATTCTAGTGGGCACCTTGCACCATTCCAAATGACCCCTTCTTGATGGTAGGTTAAAGACAACCTTATAGAAAGCTATCCGAGTGGTAGCCGTGGAGAGCAGCCTTCAGGCTAAGTCTTGAAGGAATGTAAAGCAGCTTATTTTACCGGTCTATAATCACATGTAATGACAAAATGAAAGGAGAACCACACCAGGTATATATAAAATACATGTATTTATTCTAAACACATCCCCCTAGTCGCTTTATGAGGCTAGTGGCAAAAGTACACAAGTAAACGTATTTAGCACACAGTAAATTAGCACAATATATGATTAGTCCTAGGGGCGTCACAAACCATATACTAAGAAAGTGGTATAAGAACCATGACTGACATAGATACAAGGACTAGAGCCTTTAGAACCGCTGGGGTCACCAGGAACCACCCAAGGTAGTGACACAGGGGACCCACCGGGGACGCGTGCAGTGTCTAAACACAGCCGCAAATCACTATTAACTTCAATGGCGAAAGTTAAGGACTCTTAGGAATGGACTAGGACAAAACCCCTTAAGAACTAGGCAGTTCGAGAGCCAATACTCATGGGAGCACTGGAGTACTCATGTTACCTCACCCAGGGAAGCCGGGTGTATAGGTGTCTTTTGGTGTCGGGTTTCAACGTAGTTTTCAATGGCAAGCTGCTGAAAAGTGCTGCAGGCGACCGAGTGGATAGTGTCCGGATGGATCCAAGGGTGGATCGAAGATCTGAAGAACCTGAAAGCAAAGGGGACAGAGTCTGGGTCACTAACCAGTGACCAGGAAGGCAAGAAGAAGATGCCAACCAATGTCGGGTGATTTCAGGTGAAGAAGGTGAAGCTTGACTCTTCAGCCACGAGGACCAGGAGGCGTCGATGACAACCAGGAGCTGGATTCGAGCTGTACCATAAAGGATGTCAAGTGTTGCAGCATCGGTATCTGGATTGGACCCAACAAGCCTTGGCATCAGCAACCCATGCAGAAAGCAAAGATTGGCTTTGGTGCAGATCAGCAAGGTCTGAGAGACTTACCCTTTGGAGGGGAGTCAGAGCATATCTGGTGCAACCAGGAAAGCCCAAGAAACAGAAGAGTTACCTTCGTGGGGACCCACCGGTTGACGGACCAGGGTTCGTGAAGTAGCCTCAAGAGGAAATGCGAGAAGCGGACCCACGGAACACTTGTGGAGTGTAGGCCCACAATCTTGGGTGCAGATGGTGCTCGGGGCTTGGACTACAAGCAGCCCAAAGCACAACTTCGGGAAAGCTCGGTAAGTTATTGCACTTGCAAATGTACATGGTGTCCAGGGGTTCCGGTTCCATGTCTCTTGTGATGGCTGCTGGTCTCAGCTTTGCTGTGATCTCATGTCGGCCTCGGAGATGTCTGGAAGTAAGGGTCCTGTGTCGCAAATCCTTCGGGATCCGGGGGAAGACTCAGAAATGCAGACCGACAAGATGCTTCTTTGGTGCCTGTTTGAACAGGGGAGTCACTCCTTCACCCCAAGGGAGATTCTTCCATCTTCTAGTTGAAATGGAATGTCGAAGGCCAAAGATATATTTTGCAGAGTTTCGTCCAGGGTAATCTAAAGTCCTAAAGACTGGGTTCCTATACTTATACTAAGTTTAGGGGTTTGACTAACTCTTGGGTCCCACCTAAGGGAAGACACAGGGTGGGGGTGGTTACACCCCTTCCCTGTGTCCAGTTTCGCACCAGAGCAGGGGTGAGTGCCCTGCAACCGGTTTGAACTGGGGTATGCACAGGGACACCAAGTGTCCCCCCAGCACTGTCTGAAAAAGCATTCTATGAATGCACACACCCAGTCCCAATACACTAAAGCCTGTTTGGGAGATGGTTAGACCTCCCTGTGACAGGAAATCTATTGTCCAGGCCTCCCCTGCCGGAGTTTCGTCCAGCAGCAGGAGGTCAGACCCGTGTCTGTGGCATCAAGTTTGTCATGCCAGGGCTCTTTTAAACTATTAACGTTTAGGTAAGTGTGTTCATGTCTTCTCCCTATAGAAGGGTGTAATTCTACCCCCGCCGCCAGGCCTGGTGGGGGGTAGGATTCCAAAGTGTTTGACAACAAACACGACATGTTTCCATGCAGACATTCCAAAGTTAACATTAACCGCGAGGTTATAATGCACTTAAGAGTATATGGTCTGGCTGCATCACGGAACAGCTACAGAGAAGTTATTCCGAAAGCTGCAGAGGGGCTCAGCTCATGCTTGGGCACCCTCTCACACAAAACCAAGCACTCTACCTTCAGGATTTGATAAGGCCTGCCATAGGAGTGACTTATAGGTTTATATGTGTCAGTGATATAAGGTAGATGTAGGTAGCCTATATCTTATTAAGGGGTGCATGCACCACCTTGCCCAGGCTGCAGTAGCAGACCTGTGGTGCCATTTTAGAAGGCTTCCCAGGGTGGCATAATACATGCTTCAGCCCCTGGTAGGCGTCTGGGGCTCCTATGCTCTTAGTACCTAAGGTACCATATACTAGGGACTCACAAGAGTAACCCAGTAACCGATCTGGAGTGTACCTAATGTACATGCAATCAATTTAGAGAGGAAGCAGCTAGGCTGGGGTCCTGGATGGCAGGGCCCCAGCCAGACTAAAGTTGAAGAATACTGAAACACCAGCAAAAAGTGGGGGTAACCATAGTAAGCAGATCCTACTCTCCCTCATTCATTGCCTAGTTCTCGTGGCTTTCTTGGATTTAAGAGGACACAGGATACCTGTGCAGGCAGCAATCCAGGTGTTGAAGTTGATATGAATTTGGGCAGGTTGTTATTGTGTTGGGGCCAGTGTTGTAGGAGTTAGGAAGGCCCGGATGCTTCTGATATCTTCTTCCAGTTCCATTGTGAAGGTTTGATGAAGGGGTTTCTACAGTGGTGTGGGGTGAATATGCTGAAGTTGATGGGGGTGTGGTCGCATCAGGTGGTTAATGTGGGCTTGTCTACTGTGATGTTGCTGAAGCTGGTGTAGATGGGATCCAGTAAATGTGTCTGGGTGCCTGTGTGGGACCTTACACTCACTGGATGAGTCTGAGGTAGGCCAGGACCTTGAGGACATTGGTTGTGTTGTGGTCGGTGGTGTCCTCCATTTGCTAGTGGAGTTCGGTGAGGAGGATGAATGCTGGAGTGGAGGATCAGGGAGGTGATGAAGTCTGTGATTGTGCTTCTGAAGTTGCTGTGTGGTTTGTAAGGACGGTGGACAAGGGTGCCACTCAGGGTGTGATGTGGATGAGGCAGTTATGAGGAGTTTGAAGGTCAAGTTTTCCATGTTGCTGGTGGTGCTCTCGGAGGTTGTCTGAACTGGGGTGGCAGAGTGGGCTAAAGAACGGTGATGGATTAAACCCAGATCTCTTGACTGGGTGTGAGTGTTTGATTGGTTCAGATGCTCCGTCCATCACCACCCCCTTTTGTACCACTCGGAGGTTGTTGAGCATTAGATGTACTCTTTCAAGATGATAGCGATTCTACTCCTGGGTCTGTTTGTCCTGTCTTGTGATCTTGTATCCGGGGATGCTTTGCTGTGGCATGACAGGGGCTAGCGAGGGAGTCAGCCAGGTTTTGTACAGGAAGAGCAGATCTGGTGAGTGGTCGTGTAGCAGACTCCAAATTTCTGTTGCACATTTAGTGAGGAGCAGTTGTTGAGGCAGAAGTTTGGTGTAGTGAGGGTTAGGCATGTGTGTCTGGGGCCAGAAGAAACTTTTGTGCATATACTGTGCATATGTTCCACTGTAATTTGCTCGCTGAAAGCTCTTACTTACCATCTTTAAGTGTCACAGAATAAAATCATACCATCACGCCCTATTTTTCTGCTTACAAGGCTCGAGTGCCCAGGTAGTAGCCTACCTGGAAAGTTTACCATCATTGAGGAGAATGTACTTAAAGCTGGCACACAACAGACCTGAAGACCATCATGGGTGGGCGTAGCTCACGGAGTTTCACTACATGGAATTCTACGGAGTTACCCAAAAACTCTGTTGCATTCCCTGGAGATCCGTGAGCAGGCGGAGTGAAAGTGTGTCTCATTAACAACTTGCTGAGGCTGCCAATTATGCGTCACAGAAAAGCAAAAACAGAAAAGGATGCATATGGGGACAAGAAGGGCATGGCCTAAACACAGGTTACACGAAAGGGAGTAGGTGTGCTCTCCGAAGTCAAGTGGCAGCAGGAGAGGTATGAAGCCAGCGTCTGAAAATTAAAGGTCAGTATGTCTGCATTCAGGTCAATCCCATCTGCGATGCAAGTAGTGAGTGACATCATCATAACCTGGCCATTGTAAGAGGCTGGTGGGGAAGGGCAAACGTCCGCCACATATAACCCTCTTGTCGCCTTAAGTACTTCCCGGAACAGAAACAGTCAATGAGGCATGAAAACAAACCCATGACATCATAGGGGAGATAAAAATAGAACTTTATGCAAAATATTACAAAAAAAACTATAAATTGCAGGAAAAACTCACTGGCTGCCCGGGGGTGCAAAAGATGTGCCTCTGGAAACTGGAGCAGGTGATTGGTGCGCTCAGCTCCAGTGCAGACAAGGTGCTGCCGGTATGGTGTACTCTCAGTGGTCGACCAGCCTCGTGTTCCATTCCCGACCCAGGCCAGGAGTAACTGCAGTGCCACAGCATTTGCTGTCCCCGGGCACAGGAGCTTAATTAATAAATATTTGTGAGTGGAGTAGCCACCAGAGCTCCTCCCACACCAGCCCTTTGCCTGTATCTGGGCAGAGCTTGGATGTTGATTGAGGTGACAAACCTTTGATGCTGCTCGTACTACTGAGGCAACGTTCCATGGTCATGTGCAGGAGATACACACTCATTTAGTGTGTTCTGTTGTCTGATTGGTTCTGATTGATCAGAGACACTGAGTCACCTACTTCCTTGTTAGTGAAAGCACTCTAGGCAGTTACGTCTCTTGTTCTCCTGAAGGAGGAACTATCCGTCCAGATTAGTGCCAAGTTCTGATTTTAACAGCTAAATATGAATGCCAGTAAACTCCACTCCGCTGGCGGTTAGAGGGTTTTTTGCCAAAAAATACTGTATTCTAAATGGGGTACAGAGCTGCAAACCTCCACAAACTCTGCCGGCAGAGCAAAGTTTACTGCTCACCCTTAAAGAATATATTGCCAACTGTTTGCAGGGTGCACTTTTTTGCCTTAACCGCAGCGGACATTCCGCCGCGGTGCGGAGCGTTCCATTGAGTGGGCAGGGGCGCGTCGGCCAACGGACGTGCGCAGCACTACGGAGGTAGTGCTCGCAAAGGCTGTTGGCCGACAGAAGCAGCGAAGGTGTTATAGAGGAACTAAGTGCTACAGGGAATCTTACGTATGCATAGCTGCCGATTTTAAACATGCTATTTATACATGAACGTATTTTTGTATTATCATGGACAATGTTGAAACTGACCATTGGTATTGAAGTGTACGCTGGGAATGGCACTGGATGACTTTGTTTACACACAGCGTTTAATATATATATATACATATATATATATATATATATATATATATATATATATATATATATATATATATATATATATATATATATATATGTATACACATATATATGTATATATATATTCACCACACAGAACTTTCTCATCAGGAAAGAATCAGCTCGAGCCCAACTTCGTCAGCGTGTGTATATATATAATTCTTTTTTTTAAGTGCCTTTGATTGTGCACATGACTTATATCTGCTTTCACATTTGTTATTTGCACTTTTCATACATGGCTACTTTTATTTTTCATGTTTTTGCACTACTAAGGACAATATTGAAATGGACTATTGGCACTACTGTGAACGTTTTGAAACATGGCATCGGTTTGACCTTGAGAGCACATAGCAATTTTAAATATGCTTTAAAAGCATTCTTTGCTGTTGCACTTGCCTTTTATCTATTTTTATATCCGAAACGTGTTCGTTTTTTATCATGTAAAGATTTTAATTAACTATATCATGATTAATAAATACAATACAAATTTAAATTGTAAATACATACAACATTTAATTTTAGATTTTTATTGTTTCTCTTTCTGTATGTCTTTTTTCTTTTTCTAATGGTGTTTTTCTTTAAATGGAAAATTATATTACTAGGTTATAATGTTAATTTTTTTGTTTCGTTTACTACTATGCTCTTTAAATATGTTTCTCTTGCTTTAGTTGCAATATGGCAAATTGCTTGCTATATTTCTTTAATTTGAAGCAATATTTGCTTTAATTACCTTTTTGTGTTATCAGTGATGTCACTAGTGACAGTATATGCAGTGAATATCCTCAGTGCATTTTGAGGGATTTTATTGGGATTTCAACAGCTTTTTAGATGTCTCCTTTTTAATCTCCTTTTTTATCTTTCCTTTAGTAATGTATATTTCTTTGCTGCATGGTGTTCATGCTTTTTCTTTGCAGGTCTAGTCTACTTTTTATTTTTGTGAAGTAGCTATTCAATTACTATTTATATTCTTGGTTTAATTAGTACTTATTTAATTGTTTTTGTGCTTATCTCATTTCTTGTTGCTACTCTTGCAGCTGTTTCAATCAATAAATCAGGTGTCTAATAGAGCGCAACTATTCACCCAAAAGGGTCTCAAGGTGCTGGGGGGAGGGAACTAATGGGCTGTCGAAGGCGCTGTTGTTAAGTCGGCGAGCCAGGTATTGAGGTCCTTCCTGAAGTGAGGCAGTGACATAGATTGCCTGAGGTGGAGAGGCAGATTGTTCCAGGTCTTTACTGCAAGGTAGGAGAGGGATTTTCCTCCAGACATGGTTTTGCGGATATGTAGGAGGAGAGCCAGGGCCTGTTGACAGAGCGGAGGTCTCTGGTGGATGCGTGGAATGCAAGGCGGTGGTTAAGGTAGGCAGGTCCTGCAATATGTAGTGTTTTGTAGGCAGGTGTGAGGAGCTTGAAGGTGATTCTTTTGTTGACTTGGATAGTGGAGGTGTCTCAGGTGGCCAGTGATGTGGCTGCAGCAGGGGATGTTGAGGATGAGTCCGGCGGAGGCGTTCTGAATGTTATGTAGTTTATTGAGGACTTTCTGGGTGATGCCGGCGAAGAGTCCGTTGCCATAGCCGATTCTGTTGCTGATGAGTGCGTGGGTGACTGTCTTTCTGGACTCAATTGGGATCCACTTAAAGATCTTTCGGAGCAGGCGTAGCGTGTGGAAACAGGACTCTATTCATAATTAAATATTTCCCTTTCTTGATTATTTGAGAAGCAAAACATTTTGTAAATCATACCATACTATTCTGAATTTAACTGCCAATAAAGCTGCTGTTCTATATCCTTTGCTATCCTTGTTTTTAACTGTCTTTCTCTCTTTTTTATATTTTAAATTGCGTTAGTTAACCAGTTTTTAGTTGTTACCGCTCATGAACATAACCATTTTTATTGAACTCTTTAGGGGCATTAATCACATTCAATTAATTTTCCTTTTAATACTTGTTTCAGGTGGGAAACTGTGGTTCCATAACTGTCTGGGGGGCATGTACCAATTATGTTGGCATTAAGACTTGCCATGTTATTGTTGTTACCATTCCATTCAGTCCATCCAGTTTCTTTTTTCAAATCCACTTATGGTGTCTTAAATATATGCAAATTGATTTGCGATAATTCATGACAAAGTTTTGTTTGCATAGGCTTTGCCATTTAAAGACATATGGCCACCCCTGAAATTATGGGTTTCAGCATGGATCTTTGTTCCTTTCTTACTTTCTGCAGTTACATCAAAGGACATACTATGCTCTTTAGCTTATGCACAAAGAAACCGAATTGGAAACAATAATAATCTGTGTTGTACACAAAGCAACAATCACGAATATATGACTCAGTCAGATAGCCCCTTTCGAATAAAAAAGAAAAAGAAACAAGAAATCATGAAGACTGGAGAGAGAAGCTAGAAAATGTGACCGTTTCAAAGAACTATCACAGTTTCCATGGGACCATGACCGCAAAAAGCAAAACCGGTGATTTGACGGCGTTAGAGACAGTGTGCCCTAACAAAGAGCGAAATAGTAACCATGAAAACGTATAGGAGTCCCACATATTTCTCACTAGATTATACAGATATCTTTTTGAAATTATAGCCCATTTGATTGACAGAATAATCCAATCGACGTATACAGAATGGGCACAGTAGCTGCTAACAGCGGGCCTCCTCTTGCCTTGTACAATTCTGGCTTTAAACGCATCCGTCCGTTTTGAATAATAGCAGGTGATTGATATCGCAGCCTCTCCATCAGGATGGGTCACTCAGTTGCTGCTGCTGCAATAATGTGCTGCCGCAGGGGCCTGCAGGCTTTCCTGAATCAGACAGCACAGGTTTCTCTGAAAAACACTGCTCGGGTGAAAGCTCCATCAGGAAATAGCATCTGTTGGTTAATTAATTAAGACAGAGCAACATTAATATGATCCAGGCATAAAATATGGCGGCACGTTTGCATAAATTCATGGTTTAGGCTTATTTCGTGGGAGCATATTACATTTTGAAAATTATTTGTTTTCTTTTAAGTTAGGAATTTCAAGTAAATTTATGAGTCCAGAAATAGCTGAGGAGGGAATCTTTGTGGTTGTTAACTCTAGCAACCTAAAATATGGCTTAGCTAAAAAAAACTGTACTTGTGGCCTCGGTAACACAGTATTCCACAGTTTGATTATAGCATTATTGTTTTTATTTTGGGTAATCTAAGGCGAGAAGTCGCAGGGATTCCATGAGTTGTCTTTAAGTCATGATAAGGATGGGGGATTTTTTGGGGAAGCCTATGCTATGCAGTTCCTCAGCATAGTTTATATTACGGAGTCCGCTGAGGACCCAGGGCGCTGTAATGTACTGTGACCTGCTCCTAGTAACCATTGAGAAAATCGGAATTGATATCAAGATTATCTACTTAAATATTGTTAGCAGTGCAGCCCTGTTTTTACTGCACCACAAACATCTGTGACAAAGGGGCTCATGTACAGTTGAGCAGCTGGGCAGCAGCTGCCAAAAGTGCCCTATTTAGGGCTAATGTTCCGACCTACATTTTTCCTGGTTGGGACCTCCAGGTAATGCCTGGCAGCCCACAGTACACAAACTTAATGTGGCGAAAAAAATGTTTGTGTACCTTTAGAAGGTGAGGTAGATTAAGTAACTGCAATCCCTTTCTACCTTTAGGACCGCTAATTCTCCCGCAAAGAAATTAATACGTAAATACCACGTTGGTGGGAGATATCTTTTTACATTGTCTTGCAACCCCATACAGGAATAAGTATGATCAATTTATGAGATGCGTAATGGGTTATTTTAGTGTGTTGAAGTCCACACCAACCAGAAGATCTAATTAATTATTAAATATTTCAGTGTTCAACTTTTATCTCGGAAAGCTGGTAAAGAAATAGTGCCTGGTTCATGGATAGCACCCTAGTCCCTCTTTTTATAAGGGTGTGCATTTCTTGCCAGTCCAAGTCTTACGAAAGCTCCTTGAAACCTTGTTATTTGTAGCTCCTGGCATTACCCAGTAAACGAAGAAGGACACACGTGACAGTTACTGGTGCCTCTCAACTCCAATGCTGGACTTTTTTGGGAATGGGGTGCCTGTAAGGGCAGCTGGAGAGTGCTGATTCTGAGCTCCATCCTTACCTTTCCCGAAGTGAGTGTATGCAATATTTTTGTCTCACTGTTTCACAAGACTATACAATAAGAAGCATTCCTCATGTAAATGTGCTACCTGTCAGCTACTCCATACTCATCATTGACAATTGAAAACATTGTAAATTGAAAGTTTACAATGAGTGCTTCTGGTGATCACCAAAAGCTGCTCTATAGAGCTGCATCATTCCGACCTTGCACCACACAGAAGCTTTCTTAAAAAGCCACCCACTTTAAGGACGTTGTGGACCCGATTCTCAAGAGCATTTGTGGTTCATAAACAGTCATTCACAGCTAAAAGTGCCGCCATTTACATGTGTCAGCAATTCACAATTTGATTGCTGACAGGAACAAATGCTTTTACTACTGCAGATTTCTATGCAAAGAGGCCAGAATAATTTGCAAACGTATATCACACACAAGGGGTGGAAAGTGGGAGGGACAAGATGTGGTTTACCTTGTAATTTTGTGAGCACCGAAAACCATGTGCATATCATGGTATCCACAAACTGAAAGCTGACATCTTCACTTCAGCCGATGGTTGTAGTAACACCCTTCCAGATCACTCTCAGATTTGGTGGAGTTGTAGGGGACTGGCTTTCTCCACATAGGAAAATGTTTATCCTATGGAGTAAAAGAATGAAAAGAAAATAGATGGTGTTTTTGGTTGCCTTTTCTGGTGTGTGGAAGTGTACACTGCGTACAGCTGGATGCAAGGGAAATTATGCAGACTAAAACAAATCACAACAGGGGAAATAGTATATTTGTTTTTATACTTATGAAAAATATGTCAAAGTCTGGTCAGGCAAAGTCATGGAAAACAGCCCATACTGATACACTTTCCTTCTTGATTCTGGCCAGTTGACAATGAATGCAAACAACTCTTACATGGGAGGGCCAAGTTCTAATGTTTAATATGATTCTAGATTTATTTAGTTGGTCCAATGACAACTTCTAGCTCGAACCCAGAGCCCATCATGGGCGAATCAAGTATATATTTATATATATCTTGCTCCTCCGTTCGCCATTAGCGGGGCACTTAGTGATCGGGTGCCGTTACGCGGTAGCGGTTCCGTGATAAATATCTGGCTCGAGTTTCCCCTTTGTGAAAAAGGAAAAGAATAGCACTCACGAGGCTTCTTTGGCTCAGCAGCAGTTTATTTCAGACAAACGCGTTTCGGATTCTATCCTTCGTCAGTGTCGTGATTTACAACAACTTTTTACTAGCGGCCATTTTTATTAAAGAAAACCACGTCACATGAGGGTGATGGTAAAAAACGGACTTGGTTGGCCCTTAGATTAAATGGGCACCATCTTTAAACAGTAAATACTTAGTTTCTATTCATATCCTTTGTCAAAAATCGGTGTGATATACCGATCTAGTGACAACGATTAAACATGCTTTTCAAAGAATTACAAAAAACAGTTTAATTACAAACAATACATGTCATTTTGTCACACAATAACGCCGTGGATCGGCAATTGCAGCCTTGTTTAAATAAGGCTGCTAGTCCTTGTTTGACCCAAAAATTACGCCGTGTATCGGCCCCTGGACCCTGGTTTTCTCATTCTAATTTTGAGGATCACATTTAATGGATGTACATCTTATTCTTACTGTGTTACTTATTTGTTCAAGTGGACTGCCAGTTCCTCCCCACCATTTAGACCATTCGGTGTCTTTGTTCCTAAGTCAATAATGTAGCGGGATTCGAGTCTTCTTACTTTGAGGACTCGATCTCCGTCCCTGATGTGTGGAGGTACAAAATCCAAACAATAGTATTTCAACAGGTCCCTGTTGCTACTGTGATTTACTGCAAAATGGAGTGCTACAGGATAACTAAAATCCTTATTTTTAATAGCACGCATGTGTTCGAGTACCCTAAGTTTTACCATGTTAATTGTGCTACCCACATAACTTAATCCGCAGGGACACACTAGGCAGTATATTGCAAAAGTGGTTTGACATGTCATAAACTTGTTGATTTGTTTTTTCTGCTTCAAACCCTCAATTTTGTATGATATAACTCTTTTGCTTGATACACAGGCCTTACATTTTCCACATAGAAAAAATCCTTTCATGTCTTTTAAGGTACCTTGAGTTTTTGGCATAACTTTATCTAGGTGACTGGATACCAAACTATCCCTCAGGGAGCAAGCTTTCCTGTATGTCATCAGTGGATTTGCGGGGATATCTGTTGCTATAATGGCATCGGTTTTTAAAATATGCCAATTCCTTTTTAAGATGTTTCTTATTGTACTAGATTCATTAGAATAAGTTGTTATCATTCTAAATTACCCAAATGAATCTTTCTTAGATCTTTCTTTTTTATTAGCAAGTCTTTCCGACTGAGATTCTTTATTTTTTTAAGGGTGTTTTCTAAGAGTATAGTATCATAACCCCTGGCCTGAAAGCGCTCAAAGCTTCCCTTTATCACTTCATCAAAGTCATTGTCTTCGGAGCAATTTCTCTTTATCCTCAGAAACTCTCCATATGGGATACTGTTTTTAAGTTTCTGAGGCCCACTAGACGCGTGTAAAGTGCTGTTTCCTGCTGTGGGCTTCCTGTATAGGGATATGTTCATTCTTCCATCTGACCATCAAAGATGGAAGAATGAACATATCCCAATCTAGTACAATAAGAAACATCTTAAAAAGGAATTGGCATATTTTAAAAACCGATGCCATTATAGCAACAGATATCCCCGCAAATCCACTGATGACATACAGGAAAGGTCGCTCCCTGAGGGATAGTTTGGTATCCAGTCACCTAGATAAAGTTATGCCAAAAACTCAAGGTACCTTAAAAGACATGAAAGGATTTTTTCCATGTGGAAAATGTAAGGCCTGTATATCAAGCAAAAGAGTTATATCATACAAAATTGAGGGTTTGAAGCAGAAAAAACAAATCAACAAGTTTATGACATGTCAAACCACTTTTGCAATATACTGCCTAGTGTGTCCCTGTGGATTAAGTTACGAGGGTAGCGCAAATAACATGGTAAAACTTAGGGTACTCGAACACATGCGTGCTATTAAAAATAAGGATTTTAGTTATCCTGTAGCACGCCATTTTGCAGTAAAACACAGTAGCAACAGGGACCTGTTGAAATACTATTGTTTGGATTTTGTACCTCCACACATCAGGGGCGGAGATCGAGTCCTCAAATTGAGAAGACTCGAATCCCGCTACATTATTGAATTAGGAACAAAGATACCGAATGGTCTAAATGGTGGGGAGGAACAGGCAGTCCACTTGAACAAATAAGTAACACAGTAAGAATAAGATGTACATCCATTAAATGTGATCCTCAAAATCAGAATGAGAAAACCAGGGTCCAGTGGCCGATACACGGCATAATTTTTGGGTCAAACAAGGACTAGCAGCCTTATTTAAACAAGGCTGCAATTGCCGATCCACAGCGTTATTGTGTGACAAAATGAAATGTATTGTTTGTAATGAAACAGTTTTTTGTAATTCTTTGAAAAGCATGTTTAATCGTTGTCACTAGATCGGTATATCACACCGATTTTTGACAGAGGGTATGAATAGAAACTAAGTATTTACTGTTCAAAGATGGCGCCCATTTAATCAGAGGGCCAACCAAGTTCGTTTTTTACCATTACCCTCATCTGACGTGGTTTTCTTTAATAAAAATGGCCGCTAGTAAAAAGTTGTTGTAAATCAGGACACTGACGAAGGATAGAATCCGAAATGCGTTTGTCTGAAATAAACTGCTGCTGAGCCATAGAAGCCTCGTGAGTGCTATTCTTTTACTTTTTCACAAAGGGGAAACTCGGGCCATATATATATCTATATATTACCTACTGGCGGTCGCCAGTAGGTATATATAGTTAGGATTTTTTCTCTATGGGTTTTTTGAAAATTCTATGTCTAATAACTTTGGCGTTTGTGGACGGAATTGGCTGAAATTTTCAGGAAAATGGCACATTTTGTTTCTGAGCAGCCCCTGAAAATTGGGGGGGGGTCGTCCAGGGGGGGTCGAGAAAAAAGGGGGGTCCCAAAACGTGTTTTTAACATTGAGTTTTCCATAGGGCGGTTGGCCTCACTTTTAGCCCGAACGGCTGAATGGATTTGCACGAAACTTGGCAAAATTGTAGGGACTGGTAGCCCGATGTGCCTTTTGTAGGTCTCAATATATGTGCTCCAGTGGATTTTGAGAAATTAACGTTTAAAAAAAGATATATATCTGTAACAGCAGACCGGGCAGCGCTCCAGTTCGCGTACTTTTCGCGCAACGGAGCTTTGTGAAGCGAAGCTGATTGGTTCTCCGGCGTCTGTCAACATTCCAAACAGTCCGTAGCGGCCGCCATCTTGTCTCTCGGTAGGATCGAGAGACAAGAGGAGGCGAAAGGGAAGGGGCAAATGACGATAAGGGGGCATAGTAGATCCTCCCTGACCTCTTAGGTTTGATGTACCATTTTGCCAAGTTTGGTGTAATTCCGTTCAGCCATTCAGGCTGTAGACGTATCTAAATGTCAATAATCGAACGGCTGAATGGATTTGCACGAAACTTGGCAAAATATTAGGGACTAGTAGCCCGATGTGCCTTTGCTAGGTCTCAATATATGTGCTCCAGTGGATTTTGAGAAATTAACGTTCAAAAAAAGATATATATCTGTAACAGTGCTCCGCTTCGCGTACTTTTCGCGTTACGGAGCTTTGCGAAGCTGATTGGTTCTCCGGCGTCTGTCAACATTCCAAACAGTCCGTAGCGGCCGCCATCTTGTCTCTCGGTAGGATCGAGAGACAAGAGGAGGCCAAAGCGAAGGGGGAAATGACCATAAGGGGGCATAGTAGATCCTTCCTGACCTCTTAGGTTTGATGTACCATTTTGCCAAGTTTGGTGTAATTCCGTTCAGCCATTCAGGCTGTAGACGTATGTAAATGTCCTATGGAAAATTGCATGGGGAAAACACATTTGAAAGTGTTGAAATTTAGAACCAATTAAAATGTTACTTTGGTTTTGTATTTGTGTGTGATGAAAGTTAATTGGTTATGTATATATGTCAAATGAGAGGAAACCACAGCCATTTTGTGATACTACTGTCTGAGGTACATTTGTGAGGAATTTTTGGTGGTGAATTTCTGGTGTTTGATTTACACAGTACTAACACTTCTCCTACTTTTAAAAAGGTGAGTTGTTAATTTGTAAGGGGAACTATGTTGTACACTTTAAGATAATTTGAAAAATGTTTTCTGTTATTTATTTACAGTCCTTCTGTTATACTAAATACTTGATAAAGTTAGTTTTATATTATGTATTACTAAAAACGATAAATGAAAGTGATTATTTTTTTCTGCAATTTACAGCAAGCAATTTCAAAATAAAATGGCTCACAATGAAGAGACCGTGGCAATTTCTTTTGAATTGTCCACTACATTGATTGAAATTGAGAGCACCAATAATGAAATATTGTTACATGGAGGAGATGACTTGTATGATTCCATTAGATTGATTGAAATGGACAGCACCAATAATGAAATATTGTCACAAGGAGGAGATGACTTGAATGATTCCACTACATTGATTGAAATTGAGAGCACCAATAATGAAATATTGTCACAAGGAGGAGATGACTTGTATGATTCCATTAGATTGATTGAAATGGACAGCACCAATAATGAAATATTGTCACAAGGAGGAGATGACTTGAATGATTCCACTACATTGATTGAAATTGAGAGCACCAATAATGAAATATTGTCACGAGGAGATGACTTGAATGATTCCACTACATTGATTGAAATTGAGAGCACCAATAATGAAATATTGTCACAAGGAGGAGATGACTTGAATGATTCCACTACATTGATTGAAATTGACAGCACCAATAATGAAATATTGTCACAAGGAGGAGATGACTTGAATGATTTTTTTGATCAATCTGTTGATGGCGAATTTATCGAATGTTTGGAGACCATAGAGTTACAAGAATCATCATTGCAGACTTTTCATGAGGAAATTGCTGATGAGGACATGTTACTAGTTCTTTCAAATTTAGAAAATTCTGAAGAATAAATTTATATTTAGAAATCAAAAATTGTTTGAGACATTATTCATTTTTATTTTTAATTTATGAGGTTGTAGCGAAGTGATTGTAGTATAAAATGAGACTTATAGTATAGAGTGCAACATTTTTATGTTACATGGTAAGTTTACTCATATTTACTTCCCTTCTGCCACTATATTATCTCCAATGTGTATTTGACATCTCTTCTTCATCTCCGGCCTCCTTTCTCTCACTGTGTGTCTCCGATGCATCTTATCGCTGCTATTTTGTGTAATTACAGAAGAGAGTAAAATAAAATAGTTCGGAACGTGAAAAGGGGGCAAAGTAGAGTACCCCTATTCCCGTAGGCCTTTTCAGGCGGTCCCAAAAGGATCAGTTTCTGCTTTCCTGAGAGATTATGGTATGAGTTCCATATACCACAATAATTTGCATTACAACATGCAAGATATCTATCTCCTATTACCAACTTTTGGAGATATTCGCGCTAAGCGCGAATATCTCCAAAAAGTTATACCTGCCCTGAGCAGTTCTTAGCCATGTTATCCAATGGGAGGTGGATAACATGGCTAAGAGCATTAGCTCGGTAATGCATGAATATCGCTGACTTTTTAGCGATATTCATGCATTGCGGCCGTTTTTTATCGCATTTGCGATAAACCTTGATAATAGCAAGGTTTATCTTCGATAATTTCTGACGATGCTTAGCGGTAAAAAATTCGTTGGTAAGCATCGTTAGCGATAAATATCGCTTAACTTTGGTAATATGCACCAACGTCTGTTAACGTTCGATTCGAAGGAAATGAGGAAGTGTTGAAAAACATTGTTTGCGCCATCTTGCCTTTTTTGAAATGCCACACTTTTGTCGTGCACGGCAGCCATTTTAGATGCCTTGACCAGACCCACTCTCTGCACGCTGTCGATTCGTAGCATGGCTCCCCACCCTCGCAAGCATCTTCCCCAGGCACTGGTCACCCCCGCTCTCTGTCTTATGCATGGGCAATAAACCTCCCCCCATCTGCGCTGCTCTTCCCTGAGAATCACACTCTGTGCCCGCCCGACACCTCCCTTTCGCCCTATTCACTACCGCACCCTCTGACACTCCTCTTCCTCTGTGTCCGATTGTCCAGGCTATCAGCTAGCCCTGCAGATGTAGTTTATGGCTCCAGCTGTAAAGAATCACCCCTCTTTAAAGGAGTTATTGTAGATCAAGGCCCACACCCGATGAGATCCGTCACACCACACGTGTTCCTACTATCTGAAAACCATCCTGTATTGTGATTGTGGAGGGGACCGAGCCTGAAGCGGAAGATTCCAGGAATGACTCTTTGTACATCAAAGTTTTTACAATTATGTGTCACATTAAAAATATATAGCACTCCAACAAAGTAGTAGGAATATAAAACTTTAATAACATATAAATATATACAACAAAACAAAAACAGTAAAAACATTTAAACAACGAAGAGACCGTGTCAATTTCTTTTGAATTCCTGATGAGGACATGTTACTAGTTCTTTCAAATTATGAAAATTCAGAAGATGTTGCCTGGGGGTGGGTCGTCAGTAGCAGTCTGTTGTGCGAATAGTTCCAAGGCAGCAGAACGCGCTGAAATCTAGATGGCACGAAAGTGATGTCTAGTAAGTTGCCGCCCAGCAAATAACGGCGTGGGGCGCCGCGGGGGTGAGTGAGTCCAGTAGGCACCACAGCTATTCTTACCGGCATTGCAGAATTACTGCTGGGGACAATGCCTGTGCTGTAGCAGGGTCACAGCAGAAACAAAAAGGATTCTGTTGAAGATGTTGTTGGTTTTCAATTTGAAAACAGTTCTGGTGTCAACTGCTATGCTAATGTAGTGGTTAATGTTTTGTTTTCTCTAGAAAATGTAAAAGAGGGGGAGGCAGTCCAAAGTTCCGTTAAAAGGGCAAAGGAAAGGATCGGTGGTTTGAACTATCAGTCAAAAAGGGGAGGGGGTGCAACAATTTTTCCTACCTGGTCACACTGTGCTTTCACCGGAACTGAGGTCTGCAGGATTCTAGTAATTCAAAGTGAGGCTGGCGCCAGCATGGGAGCGCCGACGTCCCGCGGATACAGTTTCGTCACTCCACGGGCGATTATGGCAGTCATTCCCCATCAGGGGTGTCTGCGGGGGTCGGAGACTCCCGCGGCTCCTGTAGAATCTTCAAGGTCGTGGAGGACTACGGTGGTGGAGTCAACCAGTGACCGGGCCATTTCTTTATGCTGGGCCCGCTCTTGCCAGGTCGACCGCCATTTTGAGAGTTCGGTAGCTACTGGCGATCGCGGGGTCAAATGAGCGGACGGGCTCCACCCTGCCGGGCGAGACGTTGCAGCATCGCCACAGTGGAAGAACCCTTTTCCGGGCGCTTGGTGCGCCGAGGGTGCAGGTGGGAAGCCTCCACTGGGGAGGCGGGAGAGGCCTGTTCGCATCGTCTCTCCCTCCCAGTGCACCCCACGGCGTCTCGCTTGAGATTTGTTATGGCCGGACCAGGCGATGAGGACGAGGGGGGGGGGGGTCGGAGGCATGTGCAAGACATCCCCCCCCAGTGTTGTCGCAGCCATTATTCAAGAGAGAAGAAGTGTCCCGTCCGTCTTCGGCCGGGCTTCCGGTGGATGTCGGCCGGACGCCCCTGGCTCTGGCCCCATGAACGGGTTTCTTGGTTTATCGGCTGCAGCCGGATCTCGTCGGCCTCGGCCCCCCGACCGTTGGTGGCCGGACCGGAAGAGCATGTGGCAGGACTACCTGCAACTCTCAAGGGCCACCGCGGCCGGACTGGGAGAGAGAGGGGAGGGTCGAGGAGACATTCCCCCCCCCTGAAACTCTTCAGCGTTGTAAAGGCAATCCCCTGGCCGGGTCCCGCTGGCCTCGGCCTCTCCTCCGGCTACACCCTACGTTAGGATCTCCTGGCCGAGGCGTGGCAGCAGGATCCGCCTTATATGGGCTGCTCCCGGCTGGGCGTAGCCGCAACCCTGCCCCACCTTGGAAGTTTCCAGAGTGGGGGCGGATGTTCTACTGACTTGCATTTTCCCTAGTCTATCGATTTTTTTGGCATGGCAGGCGGTGGGACAGCGAGGGGTGATTTGGTTTCTCTTACTGTTTTTCTGGTCTCTCACCACTGGCATATTTCTAACGTTTTCTTGTTTCTAGGACATTAATAGGTTTTATCATTACGTTATGTTATCGTTTCTTTGTTCGTTGTTTAATAAAAGTTTATGTTCATCAGTGGCCTACTGATTTTCGTTTTCCTATTCTTTTCTTTCCAGGTTGTTTCATGCTAAAGTTTCTGTTAACAGGATACAGTGATCACTTCGTTATTATTGCATATGTCCTTTTCACTAGGGGTGCTCTCTGGTCGGGCCAGATGACGTATCTCTAGTAAATGGTCCGGGTGAAACAGGTGCATCAATCAGTGGGGAGTAGATAGGCATGACAGATTACAACGGGGGAGAAAGGTCCGCATTACGTACCCTTTCACTATTTGCAAAGATTTTCCTACGTATATTTGCAAACAGGGAATACCTCCAAAAAGAACCAATTCCCAAACAGTCAATGTTTGGGGAAACAATCAATCAATGAGGAACGAAATAGGCACGACGTTTTAAAGGTTTGCGTTACCTACCCTTCACTATCTGCAAAGGGAGAGAGAATATTCCTATTCTTCCTCGTTTGCAGGCAGAGAAGATTCTTAAGAGAACCAACTTCGAACAATTCAATGCTCGATTCAAACAATCAAGAAGGGGTACTGTGAACACAAATGAACGCCGCTTATGTACATACACATTGGTATTATCAACAGGTTGTTCCTAATGTTTCTATTTTAGGGAGGTCAAAAAGAGATCCCATTAGTGGCCTACTGATTTTGCTCGATTCCTTTTCTTTTTTTACACGATTTTTCGCTATCTGCAAAGACTAAACAGAGTATTGCGACTCTGTGCTTGTTTGTAAATAGAGAATGAACCAAAGAGAACAATCAATCAAATGGAGAGAGAAGCAGGCACGACGGATTACAACGGGGGCAAAGGCCTGCGTTAACTACCCTTCACTATCTGCAAAGAGAGAGTACTCCTAATAGAAATGAGGGGTGGGGGGCAGCATTCAAAGCAGATCAGTGTGCATAAACACGAAAATGTTTTTACTTACCACGTACTTGACATTCGACAGCTTATGATATTTGCTATTAAAAAACCATTAAAATTCACTGAAAAAAACATAGGTTATAGACCATATATAGTTAGGAATTAGCATTTAAAAAACCTTATTTTACTCACACAAAACCATTGAAATTCCATATATAGTTAGTTGCACTAACTATATATCGCGCACCCGCAATCCACTGCTGATCATGTCACATATTACATCATTCATGACATGGTCAGTGACATCACTGATGACATCACTGATGACATCATCCAGTGACTGTGTGTTTCTGTAAAGTTTAAATATGTTAGATATATTGAAGAATGAGTGGATGTATAAGTGTCTCGATGAAGGATTTAGTAGGTGCGTGACTGACTGTATGAGTGAGTGAATAAATGTGTCGTACTAAATGCATGGGTTAGTGACTAAACTGCCTGAATGTTTGCTTCAGTATGTCTGTTGTGATGTAAACTGCTGCATGTGTGGATCATTAGCTATACGAGAGGCTACATATGTTATTGATTGGTTGCCCAAGTATTTGTATGGGAGATTGAGTTTGTGTGGGGGTGGCTGGGAGGTGTGTGACTCTGTGCATAGATGTGTGAGCAGTTGATTCACTAGGTGTATGAGTTCAAGAGTGCATGTGGAAACAGCTACATGGGCGGTTGACTGTGTGCATGAGTGTATTGATGAGTGAATGGATATGTCAATGCTACATGTCATAGTAAGTACATATGTAAAACACAGTACATGTGAGAGTTGGCATATATAAATAACTGTGCATGAGAGCCACTGAATGTGTGAGTGGCTGTATGGATCATTGTGAACTTGTATCAGGGATTGTATAAGAGAGTAAATATGTGTTAGTATATGTTTGAATAAGTAAGGTGTGTATAACTGTATAGTTGAGGAAATAGAGGTGTGCTTGATTCTTTGCATGACTGACTAGGTGTGTGAGTAACTCCATGGATGAGTAACAGTGTGTGAGTGTCTGTATACACTGAGTGTATCTAAGGTTTTATTAGAGTCTGAAGAGGTTTATCGTATTAGCACAAGAATGATGTCAAATGAGATGTCATCAGTGATGTCATCAGTGATGTCATGTGAGATGTTATCAGTGATGTCATCAGTGATGTCACTGACCATGTCATGAATGATGTAATATGTGACATGATCAGCAGTGGATTGCGGGTGCGCGATATATAGTTAGTGCAACTAACTATATATGGAATTTCAATGGTTTTGTGTGAGTAAAATAAGGTTTTTTAAATGCTAATTCCTAACTATATATGGTCTATAACCTATGGTTTTTTCAGTGAATATATATATATATATATATATCGACTGAAGTGGGGAGCTGAAGGGGCACTGGACTGTCGACGTGCCTCACCTTCCTTCGTGCTCCCAGCCTGCGCCTGTACTCTGACACTCCGCAATTTCTCCAACGCGGCATCTCCATTCCCGTGATGCCGATGACTGTGGCATTATGGGTTTTGTGGTCCCTATACGTAAGGACTACTTTGGGAGGGCTGAACATTATCAGGAGGCGGAGCTACCTGTTACCATCTACTTAGAGGCAGATCCAACATTTTCGCAGCAGAAGGAGCGGTTGGAGAGGGCCGCTGATGAAGGAGGAAACTCCGAAATGCATTCGCCTATGGCTTGCCGATAATAAAGTGCTTCTTCATTTTCCCTACGGGTCACTGCCTTTTCTTTTGAGGAGGATTTGTTCATATATATATATATATATATATATATATATATATCGACTGAAAAAACAGTGCACCGGGGAGGTGACAGTCCCCAGGGCTTTGATAAGCCCTAGGAGGGAGGGGCCATGCGCCCTGCCTATACTTATGATTTGCCCCCAGGACTTGGCCCACCCGGGGTTTATTTAAGAAAGTGTGGGACCCCGCACTTGTTTTTTTTAATGCGAATATCTGGATTTTTGTAATGGTTTATGCCGTGGCAGGGTCCTAGGGGGACCCAAAGAACATGGCATGGGAGTCAGGGTATTCTTACTCTGACCCCTTTTCTTTATTTTCACTTTTTTGGGGGACTCAGTGAAGCTGAGTCCCAAGATGGCTGCCAACACTTCATGATTGAAGTGTTGGCAGCCAGTCAAGCTGTGCATTTCCCTGCCCAAGCTCTTCTTTTTTTGTGAAGGCTTCGGACCAGAGATATCACTATTATTTTTGATCTACATTTCAGAAATATCACTATTATTTTTGATCTACATTTCAGAAAAACTACTGAAAGGATTTGCACCAAATAACCAAAAAACATAATCTGCCAAGTTTGGTTCAATTCCGTCCAGCAGTGCTATGGAAATGAAAATGGGAAAACACACTTTGACACTTTTGACACTTTGTTTGGAAAATTTCATGAAGATTTGTCAAACGGCTTCAAAGATATAGGTAAGTCAAAAAAACATTTTCCTATGGAAACTAGGTCCTAACTATAACTACCTACTAGCAGCCGCCAGTAGGTAATATGTGTATGAGTATCTATACTACTATTATAAAGGAAGAACTTTGATCCTTTGAGGCGGGTAAACTCAGGAACCACCGCGCCAATCCACACACCCGATACATCGTTGTAATCGTCAGGATGTGCAGATGGACATAGGCTATATAAAGTTAAAAAATATACGTTATTTAAAAAATGTAGCGAAAAAAAAAAGTAGTCCCGTGGAAGAAGCGCCGACCGCGACCTGCGTGCTGACGTCAGGAGCGCGGGGAGG
Organism: Lissotriton helveticus; assembly: GCF_964261635.1. Classification (NCBI taxonomy): domain Eukaryota; kingdom Metazoa; phylum Chordata; class Amphibia; order Caudata; family Salamandridae; genus Lissotriton; species Lissotriton helveticus. The sequence continues at coordinate 996,551,560 of NC_136072.1, forward strand.
AGCGGCGTCCAGGAGCGCGAGGAGGAGTGGCGGACATGGCGCGGGAAGGAGCGGTGGACAAGCGGGGAGGAGCGGTGACGAGCGGCAGACAGGCGGGGAGGAGCGACGGACAGGCGGGGAGGAGCGGTGACGAGCGGCGGAGCGGTGAACTGAGGAGCACGGTGAGCTGAGGAGCGCAGGGGAGGAGCGGTGGCTGAGGTAAGGCTCCGGGGGACCCACGGACAATGTCAGGGCAGGCGGGTGTCGGGGCAGGCGGACGGGGCGGGCGGGGGCCGGGGGCCCTGATAACTCATGGCGGGGGATGGGGCGGGCGGGGGCCCTGAACACTCATTTCGGGACGGGCTGCTATGTCGGGGCGGGCGGGGGTCGGGGAAGCCTGATTGCTCCCGGACAAGGTCGGGCGGGCTGCTAGTATATATATATATATATATATATATATATATATATATATATATATATATATATATATATATATATATATATATATATATATATATATATATATATATATATATATAGATAACCTACTGACAGTCGCCAATAGGTTTTTATATTTAGGACCTAGTTTCCATAGGAAAAGCTGATTTTGTTTTGCTACCAACTTTAGCGCCATTCAACGACTGTTGCCAACATTTTCAAAACTTGTTTGCCATTCACTTCAGCCACTTTTTGAAAGCTTAGGGGTGATTTGCCTAGTAGGGTCAGAGAAAAATGGGGGATCATAAACCGCATTTTCCCCATGCAATTTCCCATGGGGACTTTAGACATGACTGCAGCCCCAACGGCTAAACAGAATTACACCAAATTTGGCAGAAAGCTAGATATTGGTCCGGAAGGAGTGCTTTTTGTAATTTGGTTCATGTGTTCAGTAGTTTTTGAGTAATTAAAAAAAAGATTTATGCATATCTAGATCCATAGATCCATGAATCCACCTGCCAAGAGCAATGCTGTGATTAACTGCCACCACTTCAACCAGGAAGTGGTGGTAGCAATTTTGGGATTGGGGACTTAGCCAGAGTCCCAAGAAAAATGACCACAAAATTACAAGGGGGTGGGAGGGAATACCCTGACCCCCGAGGCCTTGTGGTGGGTCTCACAGGGACCCTGTCTGGGACATAAAAGTATTTTTTTTACTTTGCTGCAAATTTGCGAACGATAGTGGCAATTTATTTTAAAAAACTGCACATTTTTTAATGCCCCCCAGTGGGCCACATCCTCAGGGGAACAATATATATATATATATATATATATATATATTTGGGGGGCAACCCCTTCCCTAGCATGATTTTGGCCACAGGGACCCCATCCCTTGGGGTCCCGCCATAGTCACAAGGGAGAGGGGGCATGCAACCCCCCTCCCTAGGCTGTTTCGGCACCAGGGACCCCATCCCCTAGGGCCCTACTCCATAAGTAATGGGGAGGGGGCTGCGCAGCCCACCCAGACCAATTTCGGCCCCAGCTACCCTATCCCCTGGGACCTGCAGCAGTAACAAAGGGGATGAGGGGCCCCCTCCCTGAGCCATTAATGGTCCTGGGTACTCCATCCATCAGGGCCGACTCATATGCAATGTTTCAAGGTGCCTTAGCCGAGGCATAGTGGTTTTGCTCTTGCTTGGAGGGAGAAATTTCAACACTCCCGCCAAGCTGGAGTAAACATCATTAGGCTGATTCATGAAGCTAAATTGCGATCGCAATAGCTGCGAAAAAGCAATTGCGATCGCAATTCCCAAAAAAGGTATTCAAGAAAAAAAATAGCGAATTCGCTAACACAAAATAGCGAATCCGCAATAGAAATCGCAGAATCCTGGTAGTAGCCCAATAGTGAGTCAGGAAACGCGAAAAACCACGGATTCTGCGAATAAGTATGCAAATTAGCTTTACAATCGCAATCAGTATTCAACAAAATTCGCAATTTGCGAAAACCCCAAAAAACGCTGTTTGCGAGGCGCAATTTAAGGACAACCCAAAGCAGGTGGTAACCATCAAAGTTAAAAAAAAATTAAATAAATTTGAAAAACCGTTACCCAATCAGCAACAGGTGCTGGACTGGCCAAACTCACTTAAGGAGAAGCAGCTGCAGCATTAGGACTCTCACAATGCCAGGACTGTACATGGTGGTCAGGCGGCGAAGGCTACAGCGAGCTGCACGGAACAGACGCAGGATCCAGGACAGGATATTCCGCCAGCGGGTCACCCTGCTGGGCCAAACCAGAGAGCAAATATACGCTAAATACCTCCTGAATGGGCCAATGATCATCAAGCTAATCCAGGACCTGGACCCCCTGATGCAGCACCCAACAAGGCGGACCAATGCCGTGCCCACACATGTCCAGGTATTGTGCAGCCTGCACCTTCTGGCCTCTGGAAGCTTCCAGGGGATAGTTGCCGCTGCTGGGGGGATATCCCAGCCCACCATGTCCCACTGCCTAAGTAGTTTCCTAGATGCAATGCTGACCCAGCTACACCAGCACATAAAATTCCCCACCAGCCAACAGGACTTGGATGAGACCAAGCATCAATTCTACAATGTTGCGCAATTTCCACATGTGATAGGATGCATTGACTGTACCCACATCCACGTCTGCCCACCTGCACAAACGGAATACATGTACCGCAACCGCAAGTCCTACCACTCCCTCAATATCCAGATGGTGTGCAACGCTAAGAATTACATCACGGACATAGTGGCACAGTACCCGGGAGCACACATGACTCATTCATATTCCGGCACTGCGGCCTCCACACACGACTGGCCAGGGGAGACTTGGTGAAGGACACCTACTTGGTAAGTACACTTGCCCCACAATGTTACACTGTGATGAACTAGCTGCGCTGCACAGGCACTCACCCTCTGCTCCTCTCATTCAGGTGACAGTGGCTACGCTCTCCGTGAATACCTCCTCACCCCATACCTCAACCCTGCTACACCACAGCAACAGCGTTACAATGTAGCACACATACGCACAAGGAATTGCATTGAGAGGACATTTGGGCTACTGAAAAGCAGATTCTGCATACTTCACAAGACTGGTGGGGCCATGTACTACAGTCCTGATGTCTGCTGCCGCATTGTGGCTGTGTGTGCAATACTTGAACAAAAATGGGCCTCTGTTAACTTAATCCAGAGGTCCTAAGGGATATGAGAGGGTATATGGAGTATGTCCTCTCTAACAAATACTTTATAACAACAAATACTCCAAAGGAGACCTACTCTGAGTTGCAGCAACCGTGAGCCGGGAGGCGAGACAGTTTGGTTTCCGGTAGGGAGCGTCCACACAATATGTGAGCATGCCCCGTTGTCTTGCTGACTGAGAAGCCTACGCCCAACTTAATTTGGATGGAGCCTGGCATCTCATAACACTATCAATACATTAACACGAGGAGAAGCTACTCTTCCCTCGCTACATTAATAGAGTAGGGAATTCCCCAACTTTAATATCCCCACACATAAGGGGGTAACTCATTCTTGCCCTGAAGAAAGTCCGGGACCTTTATGGCCACCTTAGGACTGAAACATGTCGGCACATCACTAGGGTCATAGGACCATAAAAATCCTTGTAAGACCCATTTTTACTTCATTTTTAACAACCCAACCAGACTCATGAATAAAGGGATACCTGGGGTCTGATTGAGGTATTTTATTTATATCCACTTGCCTTCACTATCACAAGAGCTTCCCAACACTGTGGTTGAGCCCACCCTGACCTATAGGAGTCTGGGTGACCCGATGATGAAGCATGACACCACTAGGGTGTGTGAGGGTAACTAAAAACAACTAGTGTTGCCCCCTCCCATTACATAGATATGGGTAGCATATCATACACATCCCTAGTGAGTTTATGTTTAATCTCACCCTATTCATAGGTTTTTTACCTACATTGATCCAGTGTGTGTGCAATACTACACAACATTGCTACCAAGCGCCGGATTCCTGTAGAGATATCTGGCAGTGAGTCGGAAGGGGATGACCGGCCACCTGCACATGCGCGTCATGCACGCGGGGAACATCCAGCTGAAGGACACAGACGGCGCAACCACATCACTATGAACTGTTTCTAGTGCACCCACTCCCCTCACCCAACACTTCACAAATGCATGACAATGGAAATAATGACAGGAGTCTGATGTTCAATTCATGAATAAATATTATTGTTGAAAGCACAATAATATGGAACAATTGTTATGATTTACATGTGAGGAGTATTGCGCCATACTGCTCAATGTTATAGACACGACATGCTTATGTCAGCAGCATGTCCCTGCCCATGGATTGAAATGTCATGTGCGACTCCGGCGCGCAGCACCCAGTCGCCTCTCAGGCTCCTCCTCCCGCAGGGCACGTGATCCCACACTGGGCCTGCTGCGGCGTAGGACACCGACCTGTGTTGCAGACAGGCTGCTGACACTCGATGTCCCCTCGCTTGTGTCATCCCCACCAGCATTGGCTGTGCCAGTTGGTTGTAGGGCCAGTACAGCAGTGGTCCAATGTTCAAGTACACGTGCAATGTCCTCGCTGCATTGTACCATCTGCAGCTGCATTGCTAGACACCGACAGGACAGCTGGGAGGTGGCATTTCCTATCACGTAGTTGGAACGCGTGTAGGCCGTGAGGCGCGTGAGTAACTGGCGGTGTCGGCGGCGGGCGATGTTGCGCTGGCTGATGAGGGCCGAAGTGTTTGCCTCCATGGCAGTTGTCATCCGGTCAATTCGATCAGACACATTGGCAACATTTCTGCCTATGTTGTGGAGCTGGAGTTGCATGGCACCTGGGCATCGTGCCTGCAATTGGTGCATGCGCAGCATGCGGCGCTCAATACTGAGCCCTGGCACACGCACAGCCATCGCCCTCCTGCCGGTGCGTGCTGTATTCTGCTGCGGCTACCTGACATGCCTGCTGTGCTGGCTGCCCACAGTGGGTGTGCGCTGTGTCGCAGGTCTAGCAGCACCTGATCTTGATGGTGCCACTGGGATGGGTCTTGCAGCTGGCACCGGTGCTGTGCCTGATGTAGCTGGCGTTGCTGGTTGGGTTCTGCATGGTGGCACTGGTGCTGTGCCTGATGTAGCTGGCGTTGCTGGTGGGGTTCTGCATGGTGGCACTGGTGCTGTGCCTGATGTAGCTGGCGTTGCTGCTGGTGGTCTGCATGGTGGCACTTGTGCTTGGGCAGATGGAGCTGGTTGTGTGGATGTTTGCTCCTCCTCACCCTCAGGCTCCTCTGGTGCCTCATCTATCTGCAGCCTCTCGCTGTCACTGCTGGGGTTTTCTGCGCCACCTGTGATGGGAAGTGGACGTAGATTAATTGCATGTATCTTTGACATGTGCAGTTGGTACACGCATGCTGGCTACTATTCCCTGGCTGGCTGTTGCATTGCGGACATTGGGACATATCTGGCTGCATTGGAGTGTTTGTAAGTTGTGGGCAGACTACATGTCCCACAATGCAATAGGGCATGTTCTGATGTGCATGGGCTGCATGACTGGGGTTGATCATGGGAGGTTATAGGGTCATGGCCATTGTCAGGGGACAGGGTCGCAGTCGCATGCCACTTACCTTGGCTGTCTTGGGTGGGTCGGGATGAGTCCAGAGGGATGACCCCAACACATGCCTCAGGCTGCAGTGTGTCCTCCACACGATCCTCCAAGGGGGTGTTGGGAGGGACTGTTGGATCTCCCCCTCCAGTGACAAGGCTCTCACCCAGCCTATCAGCCACCCTCTCCTTGGCATGACCTCGGAGGTCGTACCACCTCTTTTTGAGGTCGTCTATGGACCTCTGTGTTACTCCCACTGCGTTGACTCTGGCGCGGATGCGCAGCCACAGTCGCCATTTCTCGGCCTCAGGCACCCTCCTGGAGTCCTTGATAAAAAGTTTGTTGTGGTCATGGCAGACTCCATCGATTAGATGCTCCAGCTCCTGCTCCGAAAATTTTATCTTGCGCTTGCCCCGGTGTCACTGGGCCCTGCTGCTGCATCCTCTGGCATAGCTGCAGTCTGCAATATCCCAAATATCCAAGTCTGGAGGTGTTTTGAGAGGAGCTCTGTGTGGTGCTGCTTCAATCTCTGCCTCAGTGTTCTCAATGGGGGAGGGAACTGCCTGCTTCCTGGTTGTGATGTCATCACTGTGCTCGATATGCGACTTCCCGTTTTTGCGATCTCGCTATTAGCGAGATCGCAATTCCTCGCTAATTGCGAGTTCGCTATTCCTACACGGTAATGGACGGATTTATCGATTTTTCTGCGAATTTGTAAACTCGCTATCGCCTTTTGCGGGCGGTTGCGATTCGCTTTATTTACTCGCATTTTTTGATGAATCCCAATATGCGATTTCTGAATAGTGATTCGGTATTAACCACTATTTAGAAATCGCAGATTTGGGTTTTCATGAATCAGGCTGTAAGTCCTCTCCCAGCGGCCAGTATCATTAAAATTGATCCCACCCTCTGGGAGTGGACTTTTCAAGTGTTTCTCTGCCTCCACTGAAACAGGCAGGGAAACAGATGAAAAATGTGCTCCCGCCTGCAGGGAGCAGCATTTTTAGCTGCTGCCTGCCAGTGGGAGCATGCCATCTCCAACTGGAGGTGGGCACATGCTGGGTCGGCGAGGGTTTTGGAGCACCCCCACAACCTCCAACCGTAGTGTGGTGGGTGCCCTGGGTAAGCACCAGGGCACCCACCCTCTGTTGGCCATGCCCAGGGATGGGGTCCCTGGAGCCAAAATCGGCCCAAGGATTGGGTCTGAGAAGCCCCCTCACCCTATTGGTCCGTGGAGGGGAGTTACAAGCCCCCCCCATTTAAATAGGTGCTGGGGCCCGGGGGAAGGGTAACTGGGCCCAAAAATGGCTTGGGGTAGATGTGTGCCCTCTCCCCATTTAAACAGGTGCTGGGCCCCGAGGATTGTTTCCCCAGGGCTGAAAATGGGCTGGGGAGGGTAGCTGCATGCTCCCTCCCCCTTGTGTACTTGCTGGGCCATGGAGGATAGGGTCCCCGGGGCCAAAGTAGGCCCAGGAAGGTGGGCACACTCCTGATCCCCCACAAAATTCACTGGGGCCCGGCGATGGGGTCCCTGGGGTTGAAATTGGCTCAGGGAGGGAGGGCTGTGGGCCCTCCCTCCCATTAAATATGGTGCTGTGCCCCAGGAGATGTGGTCCCATGGGCGAAAAATCAGCCTGAGTAAGGGGGCAATGTGCCCCCCTCACCCTGAAATGTGTTGCCAGGACCCAGGGATTGGATTCCTAGGGCAAAAAGCAGACTGAAGACGGGGGCTCCGGGCCGCCTCCACGCCCCACAAAATGCACCAGGCCCCAGTTTATGGGGTCCCTGAGGCCAAAAGAGGCCCAGAGTGGGGGCGCTTGGGTTGGCTGTCTTTTACATGTATAAAACCATAGAATTTCAGCAGTTATAGTTATCTCAAGAAACTATAACTCGTGCCCTAAGGTAACTATAACTTGTGCCCCAGCCTTACACTGCTAATTGCCCCACATATTACATCAGTCATGACATCTTCTATAGCATCATTGATAATATCACTGGAACATTTGCAATAAAATTATTGATGAGAAAGCTGTGCAGTGAGTAGTTTCTTGACATAACTTGAACTATGGGCCTGATTTAGATCTCAGCAGGCGGGTTACTCCGTCACAACAGTGATGGATATCCCGGCAGCCAAAATATAATTCCCATTATATCGTCTGGGATTTATATTTCGGTGAACAGGATATCTATCACCATTGATGGCCCTATAACTACTGAATTTCTATGGTTTTCTGTGTGTAAAATCTGGCCTTAACTCCAGCATTCTTATAACCTTTGGTTTTTTAGTGAATTTCTAAAGTGTTTTAAATTCTATTTCCTAACTATAATATCCCTGTAACCTTTGCTTTTTTTCAGTGTTATGGTACTGTAGCTCAAAACAGGAGGTCAGTCAGCTGACACTTGGAGTCACTTCCACCTGGGTTGAAGGGTGCAGGTCCAGTCTTCCTTCTTAGCAATCAGGGCAGCAAGCAACAGGTCAACAGAGTAGCATGACAGCAGAGTAGCATGGCCGCAGATTAGCAGTCCTTCTGGCAGCTGAGCAGCACAGCAGTTCTTCTACTGTAGTATCCACTGACCCAGGGCTGTCCTGAATAGATGGGTCTGAAGGTCCATTAGGAGAAAGTTCTGGATGTTTCCACCCCGAGGTGACTGAAATGTCCTGTCTCCCTGCCCTGCCCCTTTGTCTGCCGGTCTGGAGTAAGCTGATTGAGCGGAGGTTTATGAAAATTTGCGATTAACTAAACGACTTACTGTTTGGCAAAACTCGGTCTCAGAGTCAGAACCCCCTTTGCGGCCACCGCGGACCGGTGCCCAAGAAATTAAATGAGCAGAATTCCAAGTGTCAAAAGATACCGCACAGGTTGGAAACACTCGGTTTCAGAGTCAGAACCCCCTTCTGCGGCCACCGCGGATCGGTGTCCAAAAACTAAATGAGCAGAATTCCAAGTGTTTTAAGACACCGCACAGGTTGGCAAAGATTCCACGTAGAACGCAGCGTAAACCTTACAGCCTAGACGACATTCCCATTTAAACAGGAGTAACTGTGGGCAGAATTTATACAAGTTCCCATGGACTAGATTCACACTGCCCTGACGAGAATCCTGCAAGTCTTTAATCAGGATTCGAAACGCGTCGGCACCCCCTTTTTTTCACGTTCACTGGCCAGTTGGCCAATGGTATTGATGCAGAAATGGGCAATGTTCCTGATATTTAATTGATTGTTTCTTGTTCAGGTCATGGTAGTTGAATTGGTTTTGAAAACACGCTTTTTAGGTCTCGCCTGTCGATGCGCATGCGCATCGAGCAAGCGAGACTATAGGGGCTCATCGACTCTTTATCTAACTTGCAAGGAATCGTGGCGATTCCTTGCAGTGCCCGTGACTTTTAAGCTCAATGCGCATGCGCATTGAGCTTAAAAGCGCGTGCACATGCCCCCAGCCGCCTGCCTTGCCTACTCTCCCGCCCCCTCACTTCTTGATTGCACGGCCGCTAGGCCGTGCCTCCCCTACTCTCCTCCTCCTACTCTCCTCCCCTCGCCGTCTGTTCCCGCACTCCTCCCACACCCCGGCTCCGCCCCCTCCCCTGCCCGCCGTGTCATGCTTTACATTTCGCACATTCTCTCTGCCCGCAGTTTGCAGACATTGCCTCAAACCCCCTGGAAATGTGTTTTTTTTTTAAGTTCTGGACAGATTGGGTTGTTTTGATTCAGCCAATCCTTTCAAAGCTTTTTGAAATATAATAATGCATAACACCGCAGTAGCACAAGCGCTAAACGTTACCTACGGAATCTGTACAGTCTCATCGCACTCCCAATGATGGGGCCAGTGCAGTTTCACACGGTGTTCTGTCGCCTCGCCGCATCCACTAAATCCTTTTCCATTCTCCTCTTAGGGCGTTCCTCCAAAGCAGCCGTCCCGGTCCCGGAGTGCATGCAGGTCAGATAGGGACTCCAGGGTACCCGGCAGAGCGCTCTACGTGCCGGCAGGGCGTCGTTCACTTTTACGCACTACCGATGTTTGGCAGCGAGTGTTATCGGCCCTGGGGGACTTCAAATACAGTCCGCTAGCTGTTCTGGTTATCGCCCCCGGGTCTCCGGCCCAGCTCCGCAGTGCCTGCCTACCTCTTCATCGGCTCGCAGCTCCAAACCGCACGTCTCACGGTAAAAGTTCCTGCCGCGAGCGGGACCAGCAGACTCTCTTCCGCAGTCAGTAGCAGGGCTTGCTGTACATTCGGCCCCCCCGGGCAGCACAAAACAGAGGGTGAGTCGTCCCTAGCGATCTCCACGGCGACGCACAGTTCCCCGCCTCAGGTCCGCAGCGCCACCATTTTGTACATTCACGGCTTCGGAGGTCAGCAGCAGATTCCTCAGTCCCGTCAAGAGGTAAAAGCAATGATCACAGCGAAATATACCGCCTCCAAGTTCCGATGCTTACATTTATACGCTTGGTATTTAGAGGAGCACAATAACCAGGATAAATTACGGGGTGAATCGCCCGAACTGCAAGAGCCTCACTCGAGTGTGGCCATCTTGCTTGGCGCCCTCTAGCGCCCCCCCCAAGATGCACTGTAAACTTCTAGAGACAATGGTAGAGCAATTACAACATTGTGTTCAAAAGGACTTATAAGGCAGCATTAGAAAAAATATTATTCAGAAGTACAACTAGCCAAAAAAGCAAATTTTAAGGCGAGGATAGCAGAGTCTGGCAATAAGTCCAATAAAACCCTATATGGGCCCAGAGGCCGCCATTAGAGACTATCAACCCTCGGCTGATTGTTGTAATCAACTGGCTCCATACTTTTAAAGTAAAACCAAAACCATTTAAGCTAGCCTTTTATTAGATCCTCTGGGCAACTATCCCTAAAAATAAATTTGAACTATATAGGGATCTCCACACAGGACTGCATGCACTATCTGAAACATACACCCCTCACCCTCACTCACTCACCCTCAACCCCTCACCCTCAACCCCTCACCCTCACCCTCACTCACCCTCAACCCCTCACCCTCACTCACCCTCAACCCCTCACCCTCACTCACCCTCAACCCCTCACCCTCACTCACCCTCACCACCCTCAACCCCTCACCCTCACTCACCCTCACTCACCCTCAACCCCTCACCCTCACTCACCCTCACTCACCCTCACTCACCCTCACTCACCCTCACCCTCACTCACCCTCACCCTCACTCACCCTCACTCTCACTCACCTTCAACCCCTCACCCTCACTCACCCTCAACCCCTCACCCTCACTCACCCTCACCCACCCTCACCCTCACCCTCACTCACCCTCAACCCCTCACCCTCACACAGTGCAATAGGTCTCAGACCATTTCAGTTAGAGCTTTTAGAAATGTTTATGGCTTTTTTTATTTGTAATACTTTAGCATTGGCTACAGGAAACAAAAATGCTAAACATTTACAAAAAAAAACCATAAACAATTCTAAAAGCACTAACTCTAATGGTGCGAGACCTATTGCATTTCCAATGCTTGTTTTTTTTTCCTTCTCATTTATAATGGTTGGTCAAAGCTCCTTATCATTTTCAAATGTGCAAGGTCATGTGGTCCATGTTCTTTAAATGTATCTATGGTGATATTTATTTATGGTAAAAAGTTTCCTTTTTGTTATAATGTCCAATACATGTTGTTAAAAAGTTTCCTTTTTGTTATAATGTCTAATACATGTTTGTTTCACTGTATATATGTATAAACTGTTTGTTTGAAATTGTATATGGCTAAGACATGAGGTTGATAGTGGCCTTAGTTCTGTCTTTTCTGAATATTCTTTTTGTAAATTGAGCAAAAATTGAAAACATGAATTGTTTTTGGGTAAACTAATAAATTGTGGTTTACTTGTACATGAATCAGTGTGTACTCTAATTAGCTCGGAGGCATAGGCAATTGTTTCTATTTCATATTAGTGTGGCCCTGCCTACCCTCCTTCCCATTGGGCCCAGCCACCCTTGTTTTTTCTGATTAACTTTCTAAAAGTGGCATTTTCAGAACTAGGCACCAAACTTGACATTCCTACTTGCTCTCAATTTAAAGTTGTCACTTATTAAATGTTGTCATGTAACCCAATGCCATCCTATGGGAGAGGTAAACCTTGCAGTAGTGAAAAATGGATTTAAGAGTTTTCAACTACCAGCACATTGAAACCTTGAGAGTATATGTCCAACTTTTTAATCAAACTGAACCATGTGCTTTGAGCTGTGTAGTGCCTACCCTAAGGAGTACTTACATGTATTAAAAAAGAAGGTTCAGGCCAGGCAAAATGTTTATTTTTGGCAAGTAGAAATGGCAGTTTACAACCACACAAACAAGCTGCAGTGGCAGGCCTGAGACATATTTAGAAGGCCACTTACATGGGTGGAGCAAGCAGTGCTGCAGGTCGGCTAGTAGGATTTAATTTACAGGTCCTGGGTATAGGTAGTACCTCTTTACTGTTGACTTACAAGTAAATTAAATCTGCCAATTGGGTATAAGCCAATGTTACCATGTTTTAGGGAGTGAGCAAACTCGCTTAAGCACTGGTCAGAAGTGTTAAAGTGCACAGAGAACTATGTCTAACAAAGACCAGGTCGGAAAAAATGGAGGAGTAAGACAAAACGTTTGGGACAAGACCACCCTAAGGCTGACAGGTCTAAAAGCCCTTAAGGCATGTTGGTGGGAAGTCTGGAAGGCTATGTAGTAGGGCACTACCACAATCCAGATTAAACAGTGCTTCTGAAGTCACTTTCCTGAAGAAACGGTTTGGCTTTCTTAAGAAGAAAGACCTGGTACCACTTCATCTATGTTTTTTGCAATGTGTTCCTTCAGGGTGAGGTTGGTGTCCAGGGTAAAGCCAAGTGACTTGTCATTTAGTGAAAGTTGGGGTTCGAAGCCATCCAGGTTAATATAATTGAGCCAGGTTTCTACTATATTTATTTTATTGTTCTGGGCAAGTAGAAGGTATTCTTTCTTGGTTGCGTTGAGCTTCAGGTAGGTACTGGACATCCAAGCATTGGATGATGTGCAGGCATTGTTTGATGCACTGAATGTCTGAAAGAGAGGAGACTTTCAAGTAGAGATGTGTATTTTCAATATTTTGGTTAATCTTTGCATACATTAGACTCACGCTTGGTTTAACCCCTTCCCTGCAGGGGTAATTCCCCCACGGTGTGAGGGGGTGATGGAGTGAGCACCGCGGTGCTCGTGATGAGACCAGATCGCCATGAGTCACGGTGGAGCTATGCTCATGATAGCCTACTGATTAATTGGCCCACACAGGCAGGGAATTAACCGCGCGTGGGTGGAGAGGCGCCGTTATGACGAGACCAGCTCGTCATGAGCACAGCTCCACCGTGACTCATGACGAGCTGGTCTCGTCACGAGCACCAAAGGGGTTAATAACAACTACACATGGGTGGTGTAGCTTTGTGGATTGCAAGACAGCAAGCATTTCTCATTTTTCCTGTGGGGGCACATAACCCTAACACATTAAAAAAGCTAAATGACCATTAGACTTTTTCTTAAAAATTTTGCTACTACTATAAACTTTAATAGCTCCCCCAACAATAAACCTTTATTATATGGCTCATCACCTGATGTCTTGTGTGTGATAATTAAAGCAACATAGTAACAATTTTGGCTATGTTTCAGGTCTGCCCTATAGACATTAATAGCCATCTTCCTGGTGTTGTGTAGTCAACAAAAAAATATAGAACTAATAAAATACAAGTATACTAATATTGCGTGGTTTGGGTCAGCCTTATACTTCCATTGGTCTGTTCATCTTGCATTCATATTTTGTTTCCACCCTCTGCAGTCTACAGCATAATGCAATGGGTCAGTCCACTTCAGCCATTGGCTGTCTTGCACTGTGAGTGATAGCATTTACCCAAACCACATATGTCCATCTGCATAAAAAGAAGTGCACATTAGCACCACAAATTATGGGCCAATAAGTTACTTTGACAGTGCATTTTTTCATTTATTTCTTCCTTTTTAAATGTATTTATTACATTTTTGCAAGTTAAGTTAATTCAAAGCCAATATTACCTTTGTTCGTCTCCAGTAAGAACCTTATTTTCCTAAGAATTGAATTGAATCTAAAAGGATTTTTTTAACCTGCTCTGGGCACACCTGGGGGCTAGTAATTACCCCTACCGTTCTGTCAAAATTATTTATCATCATTAATTTTTAAATGTAAAATGTTTACTGCAAGCGTGTTTAGGTTGAGGCATGTTTTCTTTTTCTTTTTGTGTCTTATACTGAAATAAACATATTTCAAAAAAGCCACCACATCAGACTTCCAACGCCAGACCTACTGGCTTTGCCAGTACTGATTTTTTTTTATTACATTGTTGCTTGTGTGATGTTACCCTGCCATCCTCCATACATGCCACTGATAAAGCATTGCCGAGAATCTTATTTGCTAGCTATGCTTAGCTGACTCGTTAATGGGCTGGCATCACCCTATATTCTAATAAAGCCGGTGTTTCCAGTTTGACTCTCTTCAGAAGGTTATATGTCGTTACCACGAATTCCGTTGCAACGCATGCCTTTTCCACGCATGCGTTACCACGGAATTCGTTTTCCCCTCATCTTCTTTGCCACGTCGTTTTTACGTCATAAAGAGGAAGCTGAAGTTTATTCCGCTTCCTCTCTTATGACACTGTTTTTTTCGGCACGGCGGGATCGTTTTTTTATGGGGGGGGAGACCCCCCCCAACCCCCCTATTTAATCCTTCGGTTTTTTTTTTCGTGGTAAATACGATCGTTGAAGGCATACGCGTTGGAAAGACGTTTACGTGGTAAGTGCCTCGTTGTAAACGTTACGCGTAGTACTGCCTTCGTTGTTAATGATGTTTCCCCTTCAGAAATGGTTTTGGTTTTCAATAAACTGAAGCACCGCGCTCCCTCCACTACCAAAAGCCGGTTGTCGACAACACATGCAAACTCCCTCACTGGTACCTAATTTGAACCGTGAGCGCCGGAGATGAAAATATATGGCTTTGGACTACATCAATAGGGAGCTCTAGACACTAAATTGCTTTTCATATCTTGCAAGATACCTTACAGCCTGTCCCATATCTGTCACTCCAGCTTGATGAAACCTTTCATGCTACTGTGCTCTCCACACCTGATCTCCCAAAAGTATTGCAAATATCACACGGACCATCTCAAAGAGGCTTGGTTCATGAACTTTTATACTTATGCTCTTGCTCTGTGGAGTTAGTTTTATATTCTGCTGGAAACATCACTCAAGAAGATGTGTCTGCTGTTTTCCTAACCTTCCAGGCCTCTTTAAGGATAAGCAACCGTGTTTTCAGACAAGTGTATTACAGACCCAGAAAATGCAGTGAGCTGTGCTTTAAAGAACAATAATTAGGTATGTTATTAAACCCAGAGGACAGTAAAAAGTAATAAAAGCAAGATATCTACACTTTATCGAGATGATTGAGAGTAAGCAAGACTCGCGTTGGCTCTAGTGGTCAATGTATCTGCTGTGTTTATTGTACTATTATTGAATGCTCAAGAGGGCAATATGGTGAAATAATCGCCTGCCACAGATTAATTGGCCGTGAACCGAAAGCCTGGGCGCGTAATCAGGGTGAAGTGTAATTATGTCAACGATAAAGACATCTAGGGCATTTGATATTGCTAATAACCATAACTAATAGTGTGCATTTCCCAATGTCCTTGTCGATCACGCCAGTTATTACGGAATGACGTCATCAGTAGACCCTAGAAAAAAGCTAAGCAGTACCAGTAGAAAAAAGCTAAAACAGCATGGCTCTTTATCGATTGGGCAGCAGGTGCAGTGGCACCAGGGCCGTGTGTGTGAGGTTACGCTGCACCCAACTATTACTGTTGTCTACTATCAAAACAAGAAACGGGGGCACATTTTGCCCGCTTGCATTAGGTCCCATGTCACACTTTCCACATCACTGTTAAAAAATCACATTTTAATTGGCTGGACTGGTGAAGCATCATTACATATGCTTTACAGTTCTGGGAAGAAGACCTTTCAAAGATTCCACTTTCTAATCATGCACAGCTTTTACATGTTCTAATATTATTAAGACTATTGTTAATGCATAGTTTTCAGTAAAAACTATGCATAGACAAATTAACTTTCGAAAATCATATATTTATTAAAGGACTGATGATTGCTCCCCAATAGCTCAAGGCATAAAATAACTGTCTCGTTTAAACTGTATATTTCTTTCGGATTTCAAAAAGGGAAATAATTTATAGAAGGAAAATGATAGTTAAGAAATCTTGATTTATAACAAGACTGAAGAGCATTTTTGACAAAATTAAAAGACAGACTCAGAACGTGCCCAGCACCTACATATGCCATTGAAGACTGTTATGTCCTCTTTCATTGTTCACACTGCTTCTTTGCTGCTTTTTTGCAAACATAATTTTCGCATACCTTGCACACAATCTCGTTGGGCATCCGAAAAACAATTATACTCTGCATCTTGTGCAAACATTTTAACTAATAGACCATTTCTGGTAATTCTGAATTGAAGGTAAGAACTTAAGGCCTGATTTGGATTTCGGCATCACGGTGACAGACATCCCATCTACCGAAATATAAATCACATTATGTGCTATGGGATTTATATTTTGGCAACGAGATGTCGGTCACCTTTGTGACGGAGTAACCCCTCCGCCGAAATCTAAATCAGGCCTTTATTCAGGGGTTTCTATCCTTTGATTTATTATGGTAACCTTAAGCTACATATACTCTGCAAAAATCTGAAAAAGTTGGAAGTTTTTTTTATTTTCTGCACTTGTTCTATTAGGTATTTCATGGACTGTGTCATAAAATGGGAAAGGGTTAGATAACCTATTTAGTTATCACCTGAAGAGAGATGTACAACCTATCTGCTTTCCCTGGGCTGGACTACCATTTTCCTCCATGACTTTTGATTAACCTGTTATCTAGGGATGTATGACAATACAACGCGTTTTGTTACAACGCGGTATGTTGCATCGTGGTCCTGACAACGCAAGTCGTTACATCGACTTGCGCTGGAGTGTGCTGGACTCAGGGACAGTGAGAATTACTGTTCCAACTCCAGTCTATGTACAGTAGGGAAGGTGTTGGAATAGTAATTTACACTATTCCTTAGTCTAGCGAGCCCACCAGTGCAAGTCGATATAACGACTTGCGTAGTCAAAACTGCGATGTAACATACCGCATTGTAATTGATGCGTGGTAAAGGATGTTTCCAGTTATCTAGCAGACCTGCGGAAATTTCATAACAGTGAGGGACCCTCAGCACCACACTAGGTCATTTTCCATGTGACCTTGCATGAAGGTGATTTGGAATGGCCACATGACATTCAAGCTTTTGAGGTTCTGAAAATCTGGATTCGTATAATTATTCTGAACTCGAGAATTAAAACTTCGTCGAAACATGACGAATTTGGTATAAAAAGACCGAGAATGACGAGTACATCATGTACTTATATTTTCAGCATATTCGAGTGACGATTTCACTTCGAAATCGTCATTTACATTCTGAACCCTTCGCTTCCACTTATGTGTTGCCCTCTACATAGGCCTTAATCCAGTTGAATTCAATCCCACAAGGACACATACTCCTTAATCGACTTTTCCATGACCTGTACAAGTTGGAACCATTGCCCTAGGCCGAACTCGTTAGGTCAGTTCCCCTCCCAGTGGCCGAGCAAGATAGCATCTAGGCTCAACAAACCATAAAACCATTTCAGCGCGCACACCTGCCATATCTCGCTCACATCTATCTCCACTCTTTTGCTTCACTTACTTTATGGTGGGGAGGTGCCCGTTTTTATTAGGGGTCCAGTGATATCTGATGAAATGTTGGGCCTTGCCAAATGATTTGTTGTAGGCAGCACAAAGTGAAATACGGACATGTCATCATGACTCTGCTTTCTCTTTGTCCTAGAAATATGTTAACGATTTACTTTACAACCAAGAATGTTTTGCCTGAAGCCCAAAATTGGGTATAAGAAGAGAAGCCTGACTTTGTAAAAGTGTGCAGTCTCCTGAGAATATACCCGTATTGTACTTCTAGGACACTTGTTACCTTGGTTGCAGCCAATAAACTAATCTTTGACTTCACCTAGAAGATTCTGAGTTTCTGTGGTCTGGATCAGGAAGAACCCGAGGTCTCTGGGTGTTGATTCCCTGGCACCGCTGGGTTACCGGTTCTGTGCCGGTTCTTAAAAACCCAGTACCTCAGTTGGCGCCCAACGTTGGGCGATTCCAGTGGTACCAGTCAGCCAGAAGATCGTGAGGAGCTTCGTGTGGAATTTCCGGAGGACGGCCAACCACCTCATCGACCCCTGCATGTCGACGTGGTCCGAAGGTCTTTGCTGCGAGGTTCCCCGCTTCCCGACGGCTACAAGGACTGCTGCCCTGGCTATCGCCCTGATTTGGACCCTTGAAGTTTGGTAGAGCGAACGTGCCCAGCACCTACATATGCCATTGAAGACTGTTATGTCCTCTTTCATTGTTCACACTGCTTCTTTGCTGCTTTTTTGCAAACATAATTTTCGCATACCTTGCACACAATCTCGTTGGGCATCCGAAAAACAATTATACTCTGCATCTTGTGCAAACATTTTAACTAATAGACCATTTCTGGTAATTCTGAATTGAAGGTAAGAACTTAAGGCCTGATTTGGATTTCGGCATCACGGTGACAGACATCCCATCTACCGAAATATAAATCACATTATGTGCTATGGGATTTATATTTTGGCAACGAGATGTCGGTCACCTTTGTGACGGAGTAACCCCTCCGCCGAAATCTAAATCAGGCCTTTATTCAGGGGTTTCTATCCTTTGATTTATTATGGTAACCTTAAGCTACATATACTCTGCAAAAATCTGAAAAAGTTGGAAGTTTTTTTTATTTTCTGCACTTGTTCTATTAGGTATTTCATGGACTGTGTCATAAAATGGGAAAGGGTTAGATAACCTATTTAGTTATCACCTGAAGAGAGATGTACGACCTATCTGCTTTCCCTGGGCTGGACTACCATTTTCCTCCATGACTTTTGATTAACCTGTTATCTAGGGATGTATGACAATACAACGCGTTTTGTTACAACGCTGTATGTTGCATCGTGGTCCTGACAACGCAAGTCGTTACATCGACTTGCGCTGGAGTGTGCTGGACTCAGGGACAGTGAGAATTACTGTTCCAACTCCAGTCTATGTACAGTAGGGAAGGTGTTGGAATAGTAATTTACACTATTCCTTAGTCTAGCGAGCCCACCAGTGCAAGTCGATATAACGACTTGCGTAGTCAAAACTGCGATGTAACATACCGCATTGTAATTGATGCGTGGTAAAGGATGTTTCCAGTTATCTAGCAGACCTGCGGAAATTTCATAACAGTGAGGGACCCTCAGCACCACACTAGGTCATTTTCCATGTGACCTTGCATGAAGGTGATTTGGAATGGCCACATGACATTCAAGCTTTTGAGGTTCTGAAAATCTGGATTCGTATAATTATTCTGAACTCGAGAATTAAAACTTCGTCGAAACATGACGAATTTGGTATAAAAAGACCGAGAATGACGAGTACATCATGTACTTATATTTTCAGCATATTCGAGTGACGATTTCACTTCGAAATCGTCATTTACATTCTGAACCCTTGGCTTCCACTTATGTGTTGCCCTCTACATAGGCCTTAATCCAGTTGAATTCAATCCCACAAGGACACATACTCCTTAATCGACTTTTCCATGACCTGTACAAGTTGGAACCATTGCCCCAGGCCGAACTCGTTAGGTCAGTTCCCCTCCCAGTGGCCGAGCAAGATAGCATCTAGGCTCAACAAACCATAAAACCATTTCAGCGCGCACACCTGCCATATCTCGCTCACATCTATCTCCACTCTTTTGCTTCACTTACTTTATGGTGGGGAGGTGCCCGTTTTTATTAGGGGTCCAGTGATATCTGATGAAATGTTGGGCCTTGCCAAATGATTTGTTGTAGGCAGCACGAAGTGAAATACGGACATGTCATCATGACTCTGCTTTCTCTTTGTCCTAGAAATATGTTAACGATTTACTTTACAACCAAGAATGTTTTGCCTGAAGCCCAAAATTGGGTATAAGAAGAGAAGCCTGACTTTGTAAAAGTGTGCAGTCTCCTGAGAATATACCCGTATTGTACTTCTAGGACACTTGTTACCTTGGTTGCAGCCAATAAACTAATCTTTGACTTCACCTAGAAGATTCTGAGTTTCTGTGGTCTGGATCAGGAAGAACCCGAGGTCTCTGGGTGTTGATTCCCTGGCACCGCTGGGTTACCGGTTCTGTGCCGGTTCTTAAAAACCCAGTACCTCAGTTGGCGCCCAACGTTGGGCGATTCCAGTGGTACCAGTCAGCCAGAAGATCGTGAGGAGCTTCGTGTGGAAATTCCGGAGGACGGCCAACCACCTCATCGACCCCTGCATGTCGACGTGGTCCGAAGGTCTTTGCTGCGAGGTTCCCCGCTTCCCGACGGCTACAAGGACTGCTGCCCTGGCTATCGCCCTGATTTGGACCCTTGAAGTTTGGTAGAGCGAAACACTAAGACGAGTCTTCTGGTGACGTCATCGATATTTCAGTTAAGTATAAGTGGAGCGTCTCCCAGTCCTTAGTTGGACTTAGTTTTGGGTATCTTTTGGGATACAAAGTTTTGTATTGGTACTTACAAGCACCAAAACCGAAGGACTCGTGTATTCACGAGAAATATCGTAATCGATAATCCTTTGAAGTTTGGAACTAAACTAGAGAGCGAAGATGCCTAGTCTTAGACTTGGGAATTTGTTTTGTCTTGGTGGTAATAATAGGGACTCCCGATTGGAGGACTCATGTCCGGTTCCTCCAGTTGGAACTCCGACTTACGAGCTATATGTAAAACATGGGGTAGGCCCCATCACCTACAACGAAGTATGGATTAAATACACCAGGAAAGATGGTGTTCTAAAATGGCCCCAATATGGTAGCTTTGATTCCGAAATCTTAGACAACCTTGAAGTAAGACTCTTTAAAAAGAAAGCCCCGCCGGCGATGTTTGACTCTTTCCGCTTATGGCGTAAAGAAGCCAAACAAAAAAAAATTAAATTTGCTAAGAAAAATAAGAGAGAAGGGGGACTTTCAGTAATGCAAGCTGCTGTGCAGTTTAAAGATAATGAAGAAGAGCAGATGAATGAGCAGTTGCACAGGCAACGTAAAATGGCAATAGATAAGTGTTACCCAGTTTTGCCGTCTCTTCAGCAAGAGGCAGCAAAAGAGCGTGAAAAAACCCCATTAATGTCGCATTTGCTAAATTCACCACCCCCCTATGCGCAAAATGCCACAGCACCCCCTCAACCTTTAGTTGCGCAAACTACGCCTCCTGCTCCTCCACAGCACCCACCAGCTGTTATTCAGCTGGCTCCTACTTCTTCGGTGCAGCCTCCTCCAGGCCCACCGACCACTTCTGTTTCACCTGTGTTTTCTACGATTTTGCCTACTGTACTTTTTACGTCTCCTAATGCTCCCTCTACGATTTTGCCTAGTGCCCCCTCTATTTCCCCTGATACCTCTTCTGCTATCTCTACCCCTGCCTTATCTCACCCCGTTTTTCCATCTGTTTGTCCTTCCGTTTCACCTTCCATTCGGCAGAAAATGGCCAGCACTGTTACTAACCTTCTTTTACCTCTTTTCGGGTCGCCTACTACGACCCCTAACATGGGAAGAAGACAGTTGCGAAGTCAACTACCCGATTATCAAGAGAGAGATTCACTGAATAGTTTAGCGCGGAAATGGGTCATGGACACTGTAAGATACGATGTATAGTCTGTCATGGAAGTCTTCCATCAATGGGAAGCAGCGACACAGAGATATGTTTTCGAACAGATGTGTGTTTTCCTTTGCGAGGATTTAGAAGACAATGATCAGGAATGCATCCCACGAGAGATGTATCGTGTACGGTTTAGGTTCGGAGAGGGTATGATTGTAGGTCCAGATGTGGAAAAAGCAGTTGAAATGTTGTTATCATATCGGAGTAAGGGAAGCAGTTCTGGGTCACCATCTGAATCTAATACATCCAGTAGGAAAAAGGCGCGACAATACCCTATGAGAGAAGTTCCCCCACAATGGAGAGAGGGTGACACGACTGCTGTCCCACCTATTCTGCCACACTTTCAGCGTGTATGGGTACATGTCCCATGGAAGCGAGCTGAAGTTTTAGCACTCAAACAAACATTACCAGATCCGCGTAAAAATCCTGCAGGGTACTATAAAGAGTTGTCGCAAACTGCTGGGTCATGTATAATGAATTTAGCCGACATCGATATGTTATTTGGAAATGTTGTTCCACAGCCTTTATGGGGTAAAATTCGTCATATAGATCATGACCAGGAATTAGGTGACACATGGGCTAATATTACTGCTGCAGATGCCCGACAAGTTGGTGGTGCCAAGCCTGAGCCTTTGATAGCAGAACTCCCTGGTAAAATAGTAGACTACATGAAAACGATAATGCCTGCAATACGCGTAAATTGGGATAAGTTGTCTGCATGCAAGCAGAAGAAAGAAGAAACAGTCTCAGACTTCTTCACCAGATTTGAAGAAACATTCGTTGACCACAGCGGTCAAGATATGACCACAGAAGGTGGTCAGAGATTGTTTGTCGATAAATTCGTGCACAATCTGCTTCCAGAATTGTGTAAAAAATTAAAAGATTCAGAAAGTTCTTGGGCAGTCTCATCTTCAGCCCAGATATTGGCCACTGCACAATATTACGAGAATAGAGACAAAGATGAGAAAGATAGAGTAGAAAAGAAAACTAGAGAACTGAAAACGAAGGTTTTGCTACAGCAAGCCTATCCGCCACGTGGTGGTGGTAATCAAAATAATAATGGTCAAAATCACTACCAAAATACTTTTCATCAACCTCAACAGTATCAGAGAAACTCGCAAAGATTCGAGTATACTCAACACCGTGTACCTGTAGGCCCCAACCAGTGTTTATATTGCAAACAAGAGGGTCATTACAAGTATAATTGTCCTATTCTATTACAACATGCAAATGGAGTTTCTGGTGTTAGAGGTCGTGGGAGTCAGCAAGCACCTAGAGGTAGAGGGCGTGGAAACACCCCTCAGGACACACGTCCCCTTCCACCACAAAACTCTATGAACAGGTTTGATCAGCAAAATAAAGTATCTGACAGGACAGCTCAATACTACGTTGATGATTATTACACAGAAGATGAGCAGTGGGAGAATAATGATTGCTAGGACAGCCATAGACAAAGAGAGGGAGTTGTTTCAGTTCCAGTAGATCAGAGTGGACCTTACGTTGAGGTGATTACATCAGGTGTGTCAGAGCCTTTTCTGTTGGATACTGGTGCTACAAAGAGTTCTATTATGCACTCCAAACTCCCTGGCGCACCTTTGTCTGGCGAAATGAACGTTTCTGTAGGTTTTTCTGGCGCCCCAGTTAGAAATCCGATTTCTGACCCTTTATCTCTTTCTGTTGGTCCTTGTGAATTCGAAGCACCCCTTATTCTGACAACAGGTTGTGGTGAAAATTTGCTAGGATTAGATTTGCTAAAAAGATTGTATGCGACTTTGTACTGTTCTCCTTCAGGAGTACAACTTACTTTAGGTAAGAAAGTGGTTTCTCCCATGTATTTGTCGAGAGATGCACTTCCAGCAGAATTATCACTTCTCCCAGATATTCTTTGGGCCACTGGTCCTAATGATGTAGGTCTTTTGGAAATTCCACCATATGTTGTAACATTGAAGGCCAATGCCAAAATGCCACGAATTCCCCAATACAAAATATCTAATGAGGGTGAAAAAGCTTTGCTAGCGATCGTTTACGAATTGATTGAAAAGGATGTGATTGAGGAAACACGTGGCAACGTTTGCAATAGTCCTGTTCTGCCTGTTTTAAAACGAACTGACCCTTCTCAGCCACCTGTGTACAGATTCGTGATTGATCTTCGAGAAGTAAATAAGATAGTTGTGCCACAATTTCCAGTTGTCCCCGACATTACCACATTATTGACTATGATTCCAGCTTCTGCTTCATGGTTTTCGGTGATTGACCTAAAGAATGCTTTCTTCAGCATCCCAATTGCTGAGGAGAGCAGGGATATCTTTTCCTTCAGTTTAGGAGGTCGAAGCTTCCGCTTTAAACGCGCTCCTCAAGGCTACTGTGAAAGCCCATCAATATACAGTCAAGCTTTGAAAACACAGCTTGACACGATTGTTTTACCTAAAGGTGCTACTCTTGTACAATATGTGGATGATTTACTCATTGCTGCAGATACTGAGAAAATTTGTAAAAAGGCCACGTTGACATTATTGCGTCATCTGTGTGATCTGCATCACAAGGTGTCACTTTCCAAGCTTCAATATTGCCGACAAGAAGTGACCTAGTTAGGTCACCTCTTATCGAAGGAGGGAAGGAAACTGACCCCAGAAAGAATTCAGGCAATAGCGAAATTGAGTGTGCCAAGAACACAGAGAGAAGTGCGTGCTTTTTTGGGCATTACATCGTACTGTAGACAGTGGATTCCAAATTTTTCGTTATTGGCCAAACCCTTGGTGGCATTAACGTGTAAAAATACACCCAATCCCATTCCTTGGTCTGAAGAGTGTCAGAAAAGTTTTCTCGAATTACGCACAGCATTATGTTCGGCTCCTGTGTTATGTACCCCCAACTACAGTAAGCCTTTCACATTGTATGTCCACGAGAAGGAAGGCTGTGCATTGTCTGTGCTGACTCAGTTATTTGGAGGTAGACAGCGGCCATGCACCTACTTTTCGTCAACTTTGGATCCGGTAGCACAAGCATTGCCAAGTTGGCCACAGCAGCAGCAGCTGTTTCTATTCGACAGTCTGCTGGTCTAGTAATGAATAATACACTGATCGTGATGGTCCCGCATGCAGTAGACACATTGTTAAATAGAACCAAGACACAGCACTTAACTAGTGCTCGACTGTCCAGTTACGAATTAACGCTGCTAGCGAGCCATGTGCACATAAAAAGGTGCAGTACCTTAAATCTAGCCACGTTGTTACCAATTGCAGAGGAATCAGACGCTTTAGAACAGCACGATTGTTTCCTCACAACAGAGGAAGAGACAAAAGGGAGAGTGGATTTATTTGACACTCCTCTTGCTGAATGTGATGGTACATTATGGGTGGATGGTTCATGTTTTAAGCTCCCAAATGGTAGCGTGACTGCAGCATATGCTGTCACGACTTTGCACACAGTTGTTGAAACTGCACGAATACCACATGGTTCAGCTCAAGCCGCAGAATTAGTTGCACTAACGAGAGCATGTGTATTGTCTAAAGGAATGAGAGTGACTGTCTACACTGATAGTCAGTATGCGTTTGGAGTGGCTCACAGTTTTGGACGATTGTGGAGAGAACGTGGATTCCTGACTTCGCATGGAGCTAAGATTCAGCATGGTCAGTTGGTGAATGAGCTTCTTGAATCACTGACCTTGCCTCTGCAGATGGCGATTGTGAAATGTAGTGCTCACAAGAAGGTGACTGATGATGTTGGTCGTGGAAATGCGTTTGCTGATGAGACCGCTAAAGAAACAGCAAAGAATGTGATGAGCCGAATGTATGTTGCAGGCCCTGAAAGATGGTCTGGCGATATTGGAATATGTGAGGACACGATAGAGAGTGTGAAGTCCATCCAAGCTGAGGCCACAGAGAAAGAGTTGAGCACGTGGAGAGAAAGTACAGGTAGAATGGATGCAAATGGTTGTTGGGTTGAATTGACAGAGCATCAGAGATGGTTGTTACCCGATGCATATGTGCTTGCAGTGGTTACAATGGCTCATGGAATGGCTCATATCAGCGTGAAAGGGATTTGTGAGTTGTTGGCCCCAGTATGGAAGAATTCAGGGATTCCCAAGTGTGCAGAGAATGTTGTCAAGAATTGCATGGTATGTCTGAAGCACAATCCTGGTAGGGGAACCCCAACTCCAGCTGGTCATTTTGCACCTCCTACGTATCCGTTCGAGGTTTTGCAGCTAGATTTCATACACATGGAGAGGTGCAACAACTTAAAATATGTGCTCGTTGTTGTTTGTGCCTTCTCAAGATGGGTAGAAGCCTATCCCCTAAAAGACAATACTGCCTTGTCCACAGCAAAAGCCCTTGTGAAAGAGTACTTCCCCAGGTTTGGAATGCCTAGAATGGTCTGGTCTGACAACGGAAGTGAATTTGTGGGTCGTGTGATGAAAAGAGTGTGTGAAGGGCTAGGCATTAGGCAGAAGTTCCACGCTGCAAATCACCCCCAATCAGCTGGATTAGTAGAATGTTACAATGGCACTTTAAAACTTAAATTGGCCAAAATCCAAGCGAACACAGGTCTTAAATGGCCTGACGCTCTACCATTAGCACTCCTATCCACCAGAATGACTGTGCATTCGCGAGTGAAACTCAGCCCTTACGAACTTGTCTTTGGCTGGCCAGCCAACATATGGGGAGTGCCTAGGCCCACGAAGTTCAGCGAGCTACAACACCCTATTTTGCTTGATTACTTGTATGAATTGACGGCTAAATTGCGTGTTTTGCATCAACAGGTCCACAACACCCTGCCTCCGGTCTCTGAGACTCCAGGTCACTCCATTGTCCCTGGATCCTGGATTCTCGTGAAAAACTTTCAGAGAACAAAGAACGCCCAGCCCAGGTGGACCGGGCCACATCTCGTCCTTCTTTCCACAAGGTCAGCCGTTCGAGTGGAGGGGAAGGCCAACTGGATCCACGGGGTCCACTACAAAAGAATCCCTTCACCTCCGCCACATGACCAGTGGGTCCAGAAGGGTGTCACTGACTCAGACCTTACCACTGTGCCACGTGTCATACCTGTCAGCGATGACCGTGTAAAACAAACTAACCCTGAATGTGAAAGCGAGGACATTTTTCAAGAGACTGTGCCACCATCAGAGCAATTGAACTCTTTGGAGCCTGAACTCCTGTTTCAGGACCAGACAGTACCAGAAAAAAGACGCTACAATCTGAGACCGAGAAAAACAGACTAATAAAAGTGATTCCTTTTTATGATTTGAGACCAAGACCTATGGACAAATAAATATATCCTTTTCCCCCAAGTACTATTTTTTTTGAAAGTGCAGATCTCCCATCCAGGTAACTTGCTTATTTTTGTTTTTCGAACCGCCATCCGGGTTCCACTGCTAGGGCCGCGGTTGATTAAAGTCTTTTGGGTGCAGCTGACGACGTTAGGTCGGTAGTTCTGGTCAGTCCAAGGGAGTTGCCCTAGACTGACGGAAGCATCCTTTAGCAGAGGCAACCTCCCACCGCGGGCAGCACTTTAGAGAGGATGGAGTTTCCTGATGTGGAGAGACCTGCCAAACAAATGAACTTTAAGCAGAGACTGTGTAACACGATGACAAAGAAAAGTTTTATAATATTGTGTATTTTCATGCTATCCAGCGTAATGATCTTTTTGACAAGTTATGTTTTATTCTCTTTCCATATAACAGTTGCGCCCACTGCATCACCCATACCTCCTCCTACTGTTTCCTCTCATTCTTTCCACCCTCTGCCTGACCACGAATCAAATAGGAGATTAGAGTTCGTTAACAACTCCTTTGTTCAGTTATTACACCAACACCAGCTTGTAATAAACACAACTAACTGTTGGGTGTGCGGTCTCATGCCTCACACAACGGATTGAGGTATCCCCTATTTGGTCCTGCCATTTAGTCACAATGGTTCAGTATGGGCATATAGGACAATGTTCATATATGCACGAGAAGTCCAACCCCTACGTTCTGTAAAAGACAACCTCAAGACTAGCGCCCTAGTCAAAGGTATAGTTGACATGATCAAGGAAGTAACTTCTTATGAAGATACTCCGGATGATGAGATACTTGCATATGTAGGTTGGAACGTAACCGGATATGGCACTACTTTAAGTGAGAAACAGCAAGCCAAAAGATCGTCCCCTATCTGGATCGTACCCCATCAGGGTCACCTGTGTCTGCAAGGTATTGGCAAGAATCCCAAAGCTCAGCTAGGGAAGAGTATCTGTACAGAAACGTATGTTTTTGGATCTCAGACTTCCCCTGCGTTTTTAGCTGCTAAGGGTACTTATTTCATCTGCCATGATAGAGCCAACACATGGTTGCCCCCTGACTTCTCTGGCTCATGTTTTGTTTCATTCCTGTTGCCTCCCACCTACACAGCAGCGGCGGATTACCACCGGACAAGGGTAGTTAGAGGTGTTTTGAGTAAAGAAGACACTGCAGGTCAAGAATTTGGGGACTTTGCAAAGGGTTTTCTGCCGTTCTGGGGATCCATGGCTAACAGCAGAAACATATGGCAATTAACAAGGGTAGTTGAATCCACCGTGACTGAAACTGCTGGTGTCCTTAGTAACTTGACTGCTGAGCTCCAGTCGGATCGACTTATGACCCTTCAGAACCGGGTCGCTTTGGATGTTATACTTGCAGACTGAGGTTGGGTATGCAAATTGATCCAATCTAGTTGTTGCATTTTCATCCCAGATAACGCTCCAACCGTGTACAGGGCCATCTCCAAACTACATAAGATTTCCGAATCTATTCATGTGGATAAAGGAGATTGGTCATTAATGGGATGGTTCTGGGAACTGATATCTGCCTGGGGATGGAAAATTCTGATGGTCATTGGGATGGTCTTAGCCATTCTTTTCCTGTTCTGTCTGTGCATACAGTGTGCTCCTGCAATATGTGGCCTCTGTGTTACATCATGTGTAAGGAAGCCTGTGTCAAAAGATGAACTAAGTACTAGAATGATGTTACAGCAACATCTCAATGACTTTAGGAATATAGACCTGGACTCAGACTAACATGAGGTTAGATTAATTGCCTATGTAAGGGCAAAAGGAGGGATTGAGGTTCTGTAAATCTGGATTCTTATAATTATTCTGAACTCGAGAATTAAAACTTCGTCGAAACATGACGAATTTGGTATCAAAAGACCGAGAATGACGAGTACATCATGTACTTATATTTTCAGCATATTCGAGTGACGATTTCACTTCGAAATCGTCATTTACATTCTGAACCCTTGGCTTCCACTTATGTGTTGCCCTCTACATAGGCCTTAATCCAGTTGAATTCAATCCCACAAGGACACATACTCCTTAATCGACTTTTCCATGACCTGTACAAGTTGGAACCATTGCCCCAGGCCGAACTCGTTAGGTCAGTTCCCCTCCCAGTGGCCGAGCAAGATAGCATCTAGGCTCAACAAACCATAAAACCATTTCAGCGCGCACACCTGCCATATCTCGCTCACATCTATCTCCACTCTTTTGCTTCACTTACTTTATGGTGGGGAGGTGCCCGTTTTTATTAGGGGTCCAGTGATATCTGATGAAATGTTGGGCCTTGCCAAATGATTTGTTGTAGGCAGCACGAAGTGAAATATGGACATGTCATCATGACTCTGCTTTCTCTTTGTCCTAGAAATATGTTAACGATTTACTTTACAACCAAGAATGTTTTGCCTGAAGCCCAAAATTGGGTATAAGAAGAGAAGCCTGACTTTGTAAAAGTGTGCAGTCTCCTGAGAATATACCCGTATTGTACTTCTAGGACACTTGTTACCTTGGTTGCAGCCAATAAACTAATCTTTGACTTCACCTAGAAGACTCTGAGTTTCTGTGGTCTGGATCAGGAAGAACCCGAGGTCTCTGGGTGTTGATTCCCTGGCACCGCTGGGTTACCGGTTCTGTGCCGGTTCTTAAAAACCCAGTACCTCACTTTACTTCTGGAGTGTCATATAGCAATAATTATGCGTCAGTCGTGAATGGATGAGGCACACCAACACTAATATATAAGGAGGTAAACAGGTTTCAACAGTAACAAGAAATGAAATAACATAGACAGAGAAACTAGAAGTGGACTAAGAATGCTAGAGACACACCACAAAGGACTGAAAAATAGTTGTCAACCAAATACAAAAGTTCAGTAAGAAAAAACACTGGGCAAGTATAATAGAGAAGTGGAAAGAAAATATATGAAAGGGAATATGATACAAAGTGCAGCCCGGTATCAGGGTTCACACAGGAGCTAACCTAAAATATGTCCACCACAACCACAGTGCAAGGATGCAATAATACAACCTGACAGGCAGCTACACAATGCGAGGCAGTGGTCACAGAACATGGGTTGGGAGGGAGTAGCAATAGTGTAGAAATCCAACCACAGCTGTGCACATAAACATATTTGAGCAAGGCTTTAGTGTTTGCCCCACATCAGTGAAATAAAACATCATACCACTAGATAGACCGAAGGCTGCTGAAAAATACCCAGACACACCTGCAAAGTTGTGCAGCACGAAGCAAACTAACACTTTTAACTTTTACATCAAGTCAATTTTGAAACACCAGGCCCATTTCATCTCCTTCACAATACCTTAAACCATGGTCCTCCAATGGATCTTTTTGTTGAGCTAACAGGGTCTAGGTTACTTAGAGAACATGACACAATTATTCTATGAGGACCTGGAATAGAATAGTTGATCATCTAAAATCCTATTTCATAGCCTTTCTCAGGCTCTGATAATAACACCTTGAGACAAGAAATATGACTAAAAGAATGAGACAGAATCGATAAAGATAACTCAAGGAAAACATTTATCTAAACTTCAGTTTGGATGGACAGATCAAGAAATTGCATTTCAAACACATTTTATGACAAAATCATTAATACAAGTAGCTTCACAATGCAGTACAGTGCATTAAAAGACAGCTGGAAGTTTGTCTGTAGAGAGAAACCAAATGAGTTTTAAGATTCAGTTATCAATCATTCAAACCAAAGCAAGGCTTACCGATTCAGTTCATCTTCAAATGGATCTGGCCAAGTCTGAACGGCAGCACCTCATGCCACAGAAGGAGTCAGCTGAAAGGTTACTTCCTGCCCAACTTTACCTTCCGACAAAGTAAAGGTTCCAGAGTTGCAGTTAGGAATATTTCAGTTCATTTAAGGACTTTGCCACCCAGTATAGATGTGAATAGCATAAGGAAGTCAATAGGAGTCAAAAATCAGTCCAACAGCATGCCAGGCAGGAAAAATGTGATTGACTGCCAGCCCCAACTCCTCCCTTGATGGGGCAATTATACCTCACAAAAGTCCTGGTTTACACCACTTAACGTGTCAATTTCATCAGTCCATGGGGTTCTCATTGGTCACTCACAGTGGGTCATTACTGAGGCGATTGGTGAATCACAAAAATCGGGAAGAATTAACTAATCATTTTGCCAATTTCATTAGGTTCATTAAGTTCAATATCATTACTCTTCCGTCACTTCCACGGAAGTAGGTGGAACTTTACTTTGCTCACAGTCCATCCGTTCCCAAGCGCCTTTCCCTGGGTTTGCAATAATATTTTTACATTTCTTTTGAGTATGTTTCTAAGCATGAAGTGAGTCCCTTGTTAACCAATACAGAAAATAAACTTCACAGAAAGTTCTCACAGTGGCTAATGTGACGGCTTCGTCTGATTTTTAATTTGCTCAGGAAAGGCAGAGCATTTGAGGCCTCCATGAAAATGAGCAGAATCACTGCGTTCAATATTATTAAAATGTGTAAATTCTAACAAATGATTGACGGACTGCTGAATGATTTAAACTTTCTCCCACTGTCAAGAGATCTGGGTTAAATCCATTGTTCTTTTCCCCACTACACCACCCCAGTTTGGACCCAGCCATATGCAAATCAATCTTGACCCTATTCCTCATAGCAACATTCCAGCACGAACTGCAAAGCCAGGTCCTCCCTGGAATGGAAATAAGCATCCTGGCACCGGTTTCATGGTATGTCACCCCTCCTCAGCCAGGCTAGCTTGAATCCAGTGGCATAGTGAACAAGGGACCAACATCTGGGCATACCCATCCCACTTTGGGTGAAAAGTGTAACTGCAACAAATGATGGATGGAATGTTGAATGATTCAAATATTCTCCCCCAGTCAAGAGGTCTGGGTTAAATCCATTGTTACCACGAAACTGGGCCCAGGATGCTTGTTTCCAGTCCAGCAAAGACCTGGCTTGGCAGTTCGGGCTGGACTGTTCCCATGAGGTACAGGGTCAAGACTGATTTTCATATGGCTAAGTCTGAACTGGGGTGGCTAAGTGAGCTAAAGAATGATGACGGAATGAACTCAGATCTGTGACTGGGGCTGAGTGTCTGAAAAGTTTCAGCGTTCAGTCCATTATCTCCTTGTGTTTGCAATATTATTATAAAGCCCACATTTCATAAATACATTTCAATTTTGTGTATTATTAGTTTTTTAAGAACTATGCATCAGTATTAGGTATAGTTAAAATATTCATTGTAAGCATTATTTGCACGTTGCCATTTTCAAAACAAATCATTAACGTGTCACTCTGAGGTGCATGTAATTTTGCAATAACGTTACCGAAACTCGCATTTGCATTCTAAATAAGCAACTCTCCTTACTATATTCTCTTGATGCAGGTATATTTTTTCACATTTTGATGCACTTATAAATGTTATTACCACAAAATTCTCTGTGTTAACATATATTTATTTTCTCTCAACATGCATATGTGGTTATATGTAGTTCTCATTGTTTTTTCATTGTTTACATTTTCACATCATAGTGTTAAAACACTCTGCATGCTTTTACGATGCATCATCTATTTCAAGTTAACAAGTTTAGATGTTTTCCTCCACAAATATTTGTTGTAATGATCCTTTACTGGTGAGAATTGAGAAAGTTAAACTAGCTACGCTCCATCAATAAGTATATACCGTCACTGATGACCCCAACACCATACAAAGTCAGAAAGTACACTTTGGGTGGTGGGGGGCCCAGATTTTTTTTATATATACGCAGGAAGACCCAGCCTGAAGATTGCAATCACTATAGGAATGTATGGCTCTTTGAAAGAGCAGACATGAAAGAGGATACATGCCTGTAATGTCAAATCTCAGTTTCCTACCTTAGGAACCAGAAACAAACACAGCACTCGGACCTGAAATATTCCCAAAAAGTATGCACCATGGTCACTCATTGTCTCCTTCTAATGCTATTCCCAAAAAGTATGCACCATGGTCACTCATTGTCTCCTTCTAATGCTATTAGAGGAAAAGTCACATTTTCTAACATGCAAGAAAAACATGACTAAATTTACTAGAAAGATTAAAAATTCTTCAGTTCTACTAATAACGTTCCCCACACAGGCATAAAAAGGAAGGTTTTGCTGGTGCTGAAATCAGTATTGATTAAAGGGGTAATCTGACCCAGCCTCTTAGAACACTCCACCGTGATAGTATATTGGATTTCAAAATCATGAAATGTTATCGTCCTGATGGTCTTAGCAGCCTTCATAAAGGGCAGATGCCGGAGGAGTGAGAAGTGAGTTGCTGGGGGACTAACTGTCCCAACCTTCTGTCTGCCTTGCCTGCATTCTGCCCCAGGGAGAGTAGAGGCCACTGCGGTTTGGGAACCCGCACTATGCGCTCTTAAAACCTTTCCGCCTCCAGTGGCGCGATGGGTGAGTTGCTGGGGACTCACTGTCCTAGCATGCTGTCGGCCTTGCCTGCATTTCACCCCAGGGTGAGGCAGGGCCACTGCAGTTTTGGAAGCCCTACCGTTCCCGCTTCAGCGCTTTCCACAGCATGGAAAGTGAGCGGGTCGGGCCCGGGCATGAGGCTGGGTGAAGACCGGGCCATGAGCAGGCCCATCAGCATTCGCCTATGGACAGACGAGACTAGGTGGTCTGCTCCGCTAAGTTTTGTTCTGGAAGTAAGTACTTATTTAGTTCACCAAGGATATTGTGCTGGTGGCAGTCTTCTAGTTTAAGTTTAGAATGGTGTGGCTAACATTCAGTCGTGCTGAGGCAGTGTAGTAGGATGGGAAAGCAGATGGGTGAGGAGCCCATTACAATGGACAAGCGGCCAAGGAAAAATAATTCAATCCTGACAGTCCTTAACATTGCAGTAGGGACCTTGCCAGAGGGAATTACTCAGGTGGAAGACCTGTTGGTCACTTTTGCTTTGAATTCCTTGGTGCCAGGTGAAAGTGAGAATGCCCCTTTACTGATTCAACCTACACAGTTGTATCCCACAGAGGAGGGTGGCACCTTGATTGGAGCGGGAACTTGTGTAGAGGGCCCAATACCACTGATTTTCTCCATTCTGATCCGGAGGTGATGGTCAATTCTAAGGGCTCAACAAAAACTAAGACTGAAAAAACAAGGCCCGGGGAGTTGTTGCAGCAGTTGAGGATGTCCCGTGTGGAGATTTCATGGACATTCCACATATAAACATTGAGGCACCAACCTCTCTTAATTGTTCAATTAGATTGGAACATAGGTTGGGGAAAGTGGAAAGTGGTCTCGCTGATGTTATTAAGCTATTTAAGAGTAGATTTGATCACTTGGAAGAGGATTTGGCTAAGATTATGAATGTATTGGAATGACTTGATGACAGGCTGGGTAACAAGGTAGCCTTGCCAGTGAATGTGCCGGGTAGGGGGACACACAACGATAATGTCAGCACAACAGAGCCCCCCACCTAAATTACAAAAATATAACATCCTCCGTTGAGCCACTGACAGTTGATTCTAGAAACATAACTCCCCTGTAAGTAGTGTGCAGGTAGTTGTTAAGGGGCGAAATACCACACAAGCAATGTTCTGAGACAAGGCCTCCACCCATCATACTTCCAAAATGCAGGAGCATACCAGGGAGGGTGGGGCTCTCAGGCCTTTGGGGGATCCCCCAATCAGATATGCTTTCCTAAGGCGTTACCTTCTAAAAGGGTACCCCTAGGGAAGTTGACTCTTTAGTTGCCCCCGGCGGCATCACCCTATGTTTGTGTCTTAGCAAATGTGCCAGGTTTGAAAAATTGAGGTATGGAAAGCTTTTATGAAAATAAGAAAGAAGTTGTTCATTGGCTTGTATGCCAACTGGGTTTTTCACATTTGTTGCTGTTTAATGAGGTTCTTAGGGTGAGCTTGATTGGGGAAGCAGAAAAAAGGGTGACTGGTGACTGTATTGTGATTACGTTTAGGAATCCCAGGAGAGTGGAACAGATTTTGTTTCATCCCACGTGGGACTCCTTAAGGAGGAAAGGGATTGCAATTCGTCCATTGGGATTCTTCTATCTGCTGAGAAAACTCATTTGGGTCCAGGGTACACTGGAGGGCTTAACAGAGAAAGGGCTGTCCATCCCCAATCGTCTATTAACCCAGATGTCCAGTTAAGTGACAGGTTTGATGCCCTATCTTCTCTTGATGATCAGGATTGACTTTGGGTGCCCGAGGTTAGTGTGGAGATGACAATAAGAGACAAAGAGCTACCTTTAGGAAGCCCAAACCAGCTTAGGATAATGAGCTGGAATGTAGGGGGGATAAGATCTGTTTTAGACCTTGATCATGAGGTAAAAACGCTGAAACCATTCCAAATTAAATGTCTCCAAGAGACATGGGATGTTTCGGGGATGGCCTACCCTGACAGGTATGTAGCTTTTTATGCACTTGCCTTGCCGGTGCTGAATGGCAGACCTAAGGGAGGGTTGGCAATTTATTTTAGTTTTACCCTGGGCTGTGAGTTGAAGTTAGTCATCTCCTATTCCGCTATTGTGTTGGGATTCTTCCTAACATTTGCTGGCAATATAGGGTTCTTATGACAAATGTCTACAATTCACCCTCCTCAGGGTAAGTATCAGAGACTAAAGTATCCAAGTTTCTGGAGAAATTCTTTCAGAAGGGATCCTTCTCCCCTTGGATATTATTAGCGGGTGACTTTAATCTACACGCATGTTCTTGTGGTAATTTAGACAGGGGTAAGGTAGCAGCTTGGGAGGAGTCAGAGTATGTGTCTTTTTCACACTCCTGGCAAGGGGATACACTTAATATTTTGGCAACAGAATCTAATCGTTTTAACTTGTTGACTCAATCTAATTATTCCACTTCTGATTTTGTACAGACTTTGAAGGGAAGAGGGTGAAGCTCTATCAGTGGTTTTTATTTTGGTTTCAGCTGGGTTTTTACCCTGGCTTGGTAGCTCTACTGTAGAATGGAATAATAGTAGTGATCATAATCTTCTAGTGGCAGTTATGATTGTTTGATTTGAGGAGCGTGGCTGTTACTCCATATAAGTAGCCTTTGAAACTACAGGAGCAAAGTTGCAGGCTTATATGGGGTGACATTGTCCCAGACAATTTCTTAAGTGACCTGATTCAGACATTGCAAACTGATTTTGAAATGTGTTTATTGATAGATGCCCAAGATCAGATCATATTAGATTCTTTTTCTAACATTTGTGAATCAGTGAAAAAGGTCCTCACGATAAAATCTAAAAGGGTGAGACTCGTAGGCCCCAAATGGTTTGTTAAGAGTTGCTCATTAGCTCTTAAGTATCTGATGAAGGTCTTATATAAAAAAAGCAGGGATAAGGAGAAAGTGAAGAAGGTCAGAAAGCATTATAACCTGGGTCACAACTAGCGTATCGGAGCCCACTTTACTTTGCCAGCTTCCTGCATTGCCCGACAGTACCTGCCTCCTGAATCCGGACCTGCGTGTGTTTCCGCTCCCCCTCCGCCGCTGCAGACCACCAGCAGACGCCGAGTGAGGGAGAGCGAGAGGGCGGGAAACTACAACACCCAGCTGCCCTTTGCACCGGGAACGGAAGGGTGACAGAGAGACCAGCGCGCCAGGCGGCGCCATACAACGAGGCTCCATATCGGTGGAGCGAGGGTCACAACTAGCGTATCGGAGCCCACTTTACTTTGCCAGCTTCCTGCATTGCCCGACAGTACCTGCCTCCTGAATCCGGACCTGCGTGTGTTTCTGCTCCCCCTCCGCCGCTGCAGACCACCAGCAGACGGCGAGTGAGGGAGAGCGAGAGGGCGGGAAACTACAACACCCAGCTGCCCTTTGCACCGGGACCGGAAGGGTGACAGAGAGACCAGCACGCCAGGCGGCGCCATAAAACGAGGCTCCATATCGGTGGAGCGAGGGTCACAACTAGCGTATCGGAGCCCACCTTACTTTGCCAGCTTCCTGCATTGCCCGACAGTACCTGCCTCCTGAATCCCGACCTGCGTGTGTTTCCGCTCCCCCTCCGCCGCTGCAGACCACCAGCAGACGCCGAGTGAGGGAGAGCGAGAGGGCGGGAAACTACAACACCCAGCTGCCCTTTGCACCGGGACCGGAAGGGTGACAGAGAGACCAGCGCGCCAGGCGGCGCCATAAAACGAGGCTCCATATCGGTGGAGCGAGGGTCACAACTAGCGTAACGGAGCCCACTTTACTTTGCCAGCTTCCTGCATTGCCCGACAGTACCTGCCTCCTGAATCCGGACCTGCGTGTGTTTCCGCTCCCCCTCCGCCGCTGCAGACCACCAGCAGACGCCGAGTGAGGGAGAGCGAGAGGGCGGGAAACTACAACACCCAGCTGCCCTTTGCACCGGGACCGGAAGGGTGACAGAGAGACCAGCGCGCCAGGCGGCGCCATAAAACGAGGCTCCATATCCGCGTCACGGGAGCGCGCGGGAGCACCCGGGGCTAAGCCCGGGCAAAGGGCGGGCCCTCTGTGGCCCTCAGGGGACCGAGGAGGATGGGGCGGGCTACCCCCCTGATATTTTGCATCGCTGAATTTCGCCAAGGTAATCCTGAAGTACCTCTACTATTTCAGTGTACACTCAAGGGGTAAAACTATTATTATTAATATCATTGTCAGATTTATAAAATCAGGCCAGGATGTATAAAACTAGAAATACCCCCGTGGCCACAAGATCTGCAACCAGAATTAAAGATGTCTCCAATACCCCTCTTCCTACAATAACTGCCATAGATCTAATGCTACAGAAAACGATCAATGTAGTGGCGGATGCTATCCAGGACTCTGAAAGACACCTCTCACTAACTCCAGACTTATGTTTTCCGGACCTTTCTTTACACACTACCGAAAACGTCAACACACTGGATAATACAACTAACTCTCAAGAGTCCATTCTAATGTTGTCATTTACAGGGCTCCCTAGTTGCCAAACAAGAGACAACACACCAACAGCTCTGACTATACCTTCCACAGGCAATAGCAGGGACAATAGCCTTATGCTGCTTGATGAAAAGGGCATTAACACATGTTTGTCGCCTATAGCTCATCTAGAACCAGTGGCCCCCTCTCCGGGTGGTTTAATATCCATAACAACAAAACCTGCGCCCGGTATGAGTCATGCGGTGAAAAATACAACTAGGTGCCATGGAATACGAAGTAAAAAAAAAACATCTTTAGTCAAAAACAAGTCTCGGCTTAAGGCCAAACAATATATTTCAGCCAAGGACATCTGGTCTACTTTTAGAATGGCTAAATCCGCTTCCAAAACAGTGACTCCTTGTCCATTTATAACCAGTCAAGATCCAGGCCCGCTCTTGAGTAAAGAACAGACAGTCCCTATAAACATGCCTATACTTTTTACAGATCAGACAGATCACACTATGATAAATACTAAATTACTCCTGGGTGAATTCGAAACCCTATTCAAGTCCCTCCTGCTGCCTATTAGTGAGAGAGTCCTAAACATCGAGAAGGCATTAGGGAAATTTGAAAGGGCCCAAAATGATGCATCCTCCACCTTGCTTAAAATACTGAATGCACCACAATTAACCTCTACCTTTATACCAGCTAGTAGCTCCCTCGCTTCAACCAGCAACAAAAACGCCAGGGTAAAGAAAGTCACAGCTAACACTGTTAATAAACAAAATATGCCAACCTGCCAGGTAAATAACCCTCCTACTAAACCGGCGACAATTCCAGATGGAGGAGCTAATCCACCCCACACAGTGGCTGCCACTCCGAATAATCCTCAAGCCTTACCTGACACGGAAATTGAGGAATGTGAATGGGCCGCCGAGAGCTCTCCGGTCAAACTAGTACCAACCCATGTAGAACCAATGAGACAAATTAAAACTTCTAACCAGAGTATACCTACTATCCAAACCGGTGATAATTTGTTAAAACCGGCGGTAGCTAAAATACCATTTCACATAAATCTCCCACCTGAATTCAGCCCGTACACCATCGTTATGATTGGAGTACCTAAACTAGTGGGCGAAAGGGTAGAATCTCAAGTTGATTTAAAAAACAAGGTGAGCCACTGGCTTACAACCCATAGACCGATTCCCAAACATATAAATGGTCATATTTCACATGTGAGAAGGGTAGACTGGGTGGGTAACAGATTTAAATCGACTGAGGGTGATTGTATTGTGGTGACCCTCGGTGACAGTCGTGCAGCTAGTTTTGTTAGCAGCTGGAAAAGCGGTGTGACAAACAGTCTGATGCGCACCATGGCCTTGAGCTATTTTTACCCTTTAAATAACCCCAGCCAACATATAACACAATCACAGCTAATCCATGGCCAGGGTGGGTTGCTTGAGCCAACAGTTGATTAACATCCTAGGGAAAATACTTGGCCTTATGGCCCAACCATTCCAATGAACTTCACTAACCATAGACAGGAACCCCTACGGTCGAGTAGGCTAAATAGCTATCATATAAGACAACAAGAGAGAAGGGAGCTTCTATCTCGCACTCAACAGCAGCACTACTCACACCCACATCATCCAAATACGCAATACGGGGTTCCCATTTCAAACAGATACAACGCTTTCTATGCTCCAGATTATCTGGATGAGATTGACTGACAATTCGTACTTACGCCCTCCTATTTTACCCCTCCTGAGTCATCCATCAGGCAAGCACTCTCTTATAGAATACTGAGTACCGCCTTGGAGTGTACACATATTTCTATCCAAGAGGCTAGTGAAACACCCAGGGCAGTTCCCTTAGTACAACATTCTGAGAGCATGCTGATTCTGAATGGGCGCAGTCGCTCACATCCTTCTAGTCAAGTCCAATGCACAGTCCCTAGTGACACAAATCTTTTATCTACCAGTAATGAAATGCAAGTATATACAACGACTGATCGAGGGGTTCAAGCGACATCTTCACCTATAAACAAGGTCCAGATAGCAGGTCTAGGCCCCACAGCACAACGCACTATAAAACTTCTATCCTGGAACGTAGCTGGTTTGGCTGCAAAGGTTAATGACCCAATATGGATGGCTTATATAAAAAACTATACCGTTTTGTGTTTCCAAGAAACATGGCTGGAAGATGCAAACGTACACATTGAGGGCTTTCAAAGTTTTTTCCAACCGGCAGCCTCGTCGAACAGCGGAAGATCAAAGGGGGGCCTGGCAATTTATATTAGCCTCGCACTTAGCTGCCAGGTTTCAAATAGAGCATCTGACAACAGACATATCCAAGCCCTGGTGCTTAGGAGTGGTAAAAGGGCACTCACCATTATCAACTTTTATAATGCTGTACTTCCAAATAGGGAGTGTAACATCCTCCATTTACACAATTTCTTAAAAGCAAAAGCGGCAAGTCTGCCTCGAAGCACCCTCATTGCTGGAGATTTTAATGCGCATCCATGTGGCAACCCTGAAATGACATCTATTGGCCTTTTAGGTTGTAATAATAGGTCTGGCTTCCATTTTGACCACTCGTTGCGTGGTACTTACGTCAATAACCTAATTGATGACAGGAACTTAACCGTTGCAATGTCCACGTTGGAGGATTCTCACATCTTTGATATCCCTACGTATAAAGGCTATGGAAATGGCTCTTACATAGACCACATTTTTCTTTCGAGAGACCTTGTTGATTTAGTTACTGACTTTGATATCCAAACAAGTATTTTCAGTGATCACAATCCTCTTTCCATCCAAATTGGAGGAGGTTTCTTTGAACACAGGAAGCCACGGCCCGACTGTGGCATTTTAAAACCAATAGACGGAAATCGACGTTTGAAATGGTCAAAGGTCAACAGTGACTCTCTGTACAGCTCAATCAACACTAGCTGTGGTCAAGAATTAGGCCTTTGTGTCTCTCCCACCACCCTGCCAGAAGCGACCTTAATTGCCTTCTCCGTTGTGGTTGACAGAATTGGACAATTGCTAACCATACCAACGAAGGGTCACTATGAACACCAACCAAGATGGTTTGAGCAAGCATGCTCAAAGGCCGGACGCAATCTAAAAAAAACGCTTAAGGCTATCCCAAGAGACCCTGTTCTTATAAAGACTCTGAGATCTAAATACAAGACAGTCCTGGCAGCTCGGAAAAAAGAAGTGAAAGTGGCCATTTGGGAATCTCTTTGCGACCCTGTAATCCTGGGTAACAGTTCTAAGTTTTGGAGCATCATAAACAAGCCTATGTTTGATGACCCCAGCAACCCTACGCTTGGGACCAACATACCCGAGGAAGAGTGGATATCACATTATAGTACAATTTTTAAACGCGACGAGTCACAAGCGGACTTTGTTTTTAAAACTTCTGATGAAGAACTGTTGTGTTTTACAGTGGGGGAGGTAGAAAAGGGGATTCAGGGTCTAACTAGCAATAAAGCACTTGGCCCTGATGGCATTCCTCCCGATTTATTTAAATCAAATACCCTTTTATGGGCCCCAGTTATTACCGCAGTTATAAATGCCGGAATTTTAATTGGCTGCCCAAAATCCTGGGGGTCCTTGACTATAGTGCCAGTATTCAAAAAGGGCGATCGTGGCAGCGCAACATGCTACAGACCCATATCGCTGATTAACTCAGTTGCTAAGGTGGTGGGGGGTATCATCTTAAACAGACTGATAGCATGGGCCAACGAAAACAATATATTGTCGCCAATACAATACGGGTTCAGACCAGGGCATTCCACGATAACTCAATATCTGAACCTGTATTTAATAAATAGCAAATATACTATAGCAAGAAAAGGGACCATCCATATGGCCTTTATGGATTTATCGTCCGCCTTTGACTGCGTAGACAGAGGCAGGCTCTGGGAGGTCCTGCAAAAAATGGGAGTGGAGCAAAACCTGGTCAATCTTCTAGCTGACCTCCACTCGGACACAAGAGCAAACGTCCGTTATACCCAAGATATGAAGGTAACCAGGGATTTTAGGATAAATCGGGGTGTTAGGCAGGGGTGAATCCTAGCCTCCTTTCTTTTTAATCTTTATATTAATGAATTGGAGGAGCACCTACTAAAAACCGGTACAGACTATCCATATATAGGAAAGAAGGGCGTGCCCGTCCTGCTATACGCGGACGACGCCGTCCTAATTTCCAGAACGGCGATCGTTCTTCAAACCCTGCTAGACTCTTTTTTCATATTTATGAACTCCCGAGGCCTGAGCATCAACAACTCGAAATCTTTTACAATGACGACAGGCTTAACTCCCCAAAAAATATACTCCCACTTTGTAAATGGCGAAAAAATACCGACAACCAAAACTTTTTCGTATCTCGGTGTCCTTTTCGATCATAAATTAACTTGGGCACCAGCAATTCAAAAGAAAAAGGGTGAGGTAGTGCGCGCAAATGCAGCTATAGTGGACTTTGCTAAGAAAATGGGTAACAGCCCGGTGGCTGCTGTCCTGAAGCTATACCAAGCTAAAAGCACTGCTATCGCATGCTACGGGAGTGAAATATGGGGGTCAGAATCCTTAGATGTCCTTGAGGTTACTGAGAACAATTTTTTAAAGCAGGTCTTAAGGCTACCTAGGGGAACGGCAAACTTCTCCGTTCACGAGGAACTCGGTATCCCTTATCTAAGTGACAAGTTAGCTGTGAACCCCTTGCTATGCTGGCTAAATAGCTGGCTAAACTTAGATATACCCCTCACCAGAAACATCTTGCAAGAGGCTTTAGAGTGGGAAGGGAGGCATAAGATTCCGTGGTTAAAATACGTTAGAAGATGTCTCCTTGAA
Organism: Lissotriton helveticus; assembly: GCF_964261635.1. Taxonomy (NCBI): domain Eukaryota; kingdom Metazoa; phylum Chordata; class Amphibia; order Caudata; family Salamandridae; genus Lissotriton; species Lissotriton helveticus. The sequence goes on from NC_136072.1 coordinate 996,593,916, forward strand.
CTAGGTCGGCCGGATCTTTTTCTAGCCCCTGAGACAATAATAACTAAAACTGATGTAACATTCGTTAAGAATACCTTTATGTTATCCAGGCATTTGGTGAGGGAGGAGAGTGAGTACAAGAAAAAAAGTGTGAGACAGCATGCTCTAATAAAAACGTGTTCACATATGGAACCCTACCTAGCTTGGCCTTTGTCTGGATATGATCGCTTTTTGCTAACAAGGTTTCGATTCAATATGATCCATCTTTTGCTAGCTGTACCAAGTGGGGCATATAGAGGACAAGTGTTGCCAGCTTGCGGCTGCGACAATAAGTCTCCGCAAGATCTGGCACACTTTTTATGTTTTTTGTCAGTATTATACAGTCCCCCGTAACTTGTTTTTAAAACCTTTACTTAAACAGTTGAATTTTGTACAATTCAGACCTGCACTTTATTACCTCCAAATGCTAAATAGTGAATGTACTATGTTTGTATGTAGCTTTTTAAAACTAGCACTTAAACACAGAAAAAGCATGGAAGGTTAATTAATTTTGCTGCTGAGTGTATTTATATTTCTACTGTATTTTTATCTCTTTTAATTGCAATTCTGCATTTACGCTTGTGATCATGTCTAATGTGATATCACTCTTCTTATAATTTTTATCGTGTGCATAAATGTCTATGAAATGTACTTTTATGATTGTTATATGTAAACAATCGAATAAAGATATTTTACTTACTTACTTACATTATAACCTGATTTGTAAGACCTGAACGGAGGTCCTTAAAAGGGATACCTGGGACGAGCTAATGGTTGCATGTGAACTGGGAGAAAGTTCTGATTTATGGAATATAGTGAGCCAACCCCTTTTTAATGAGGCATCTATACCAGAACAGATTCAAACCATTCCTGCACAGGCTTGAATTAGTCATTTTGAATCCATTTATGCTAGTCTAGCCAATATCCACTAGTTCAAAAGCAGAGATCCCCTTGGTCAGAGGGAGCCCTTTAAAGTTCGGCGTCAGTGAAGTAGCCAATGCCATTGCTACCTTTCCTCCAAATAAAGATCCAGGGACAGATGGAGTACCTTTTAAGTCTTGGGTGGATTTAAGGGTTCCTTTAGTCACACAGCATCTTAATGAGGCAGCACAAGGTCACTTTACCCCTCTTGGCAGAGGTCTATCATCGTACCTGTCTTTTAAAAAGAGAATCATGCAGATCCAGCCTACTATCAGCCCATTTCTTTATTGGATGCTGTAGTGAAGGTCATAGGTAGAGCATTGTTAAACCGATTGAGGGATTGGGCTGAGATTTATAATATTATTTTATATATTCAATATGGTTTTATGTCGGGCAGAGGTACGAGCGAGCAAATCTTTAGTCTTTATTATTAATCACTAAGTACATCAAGGTGAGGAAGCGATACATTTGGCCCTCATGGGCCTCAGCACAGCCTTTGATACAGTTGAAAGAGCAAAATTATGGGCTGTGCTGGGACCATGGGAGTAGAAAAGGCTCTCATTAATTTCCTGATGAACTTGAATGAGGGGTTGGAAGCCTCAGTAAGATATGGGGCAATTGGGTAATGCACATAGCACTTTCGGTTAGAGAGAGGAGTCAGTCATGCCTGTATTTTAGCTCCTATGTCATTTATTTTAAATATTAACCAACTGGACTAGTTATTAGTGGCACAGTGTAAATATGTTCCTTTGGTGGGTAAAAGGCAGGTGCCAGCCCTGTTGTATGCAGAGGATTGGGGGCTTATTTTTATATTGCTATGTTTGCAAGGGGCACACCTATTAACATACATTTGACTTGTATGTGCATGAAATGTGCAAGGACACAATGGGTATTACAAACGGGAAGACACACGCATCTGTAGACCCTTCTGTAGTACAGAAATGCCCATGGGAAGGAAATCGCCAGAGCAAATGTCTGCTGCATCCCCAGTGCACTTCAGTAATTTGGCCACTGTATGGATGATAAAGGGGATCTGGCATCTATCAGGTTTACTCTACAATGCTGATGATGCATAGTACTAAAATAAACTATGTTCTCAATGGAAGGCTTACAGAATTTTTATTAAACAGCCCTGGCTGAATTTGGAAAGGATATCAAGGAGCTTCAGAAGGGATTGGAAGCCCCAGAACATGCCTGTTCTGTGAGGCGGGTCGGAGGAGGCGGACTACTCCAACTCTCAACGAGCATCAAAGCGCCATCTCTTCTGCTGCTATGCTGGACATGCACAGGCTGTGCCCAGACATATTCTATACCAGGGATGGGCCCATCTTCACCCGTCATTGCCAGGAATGGCTTGGCTATTTGGATAGAGGTTGGGCTCCAATCCTGTCTTTTCCTGTATCGATATGAGCACTAAGATTCTGATGGAAATTGGTAACAATAGAGCGACCCCAAATAGCATCCCTTTGTATGGTAGAAATTATTACAATTGACGTCAAATGGGATTATAAAATAAGGAACCAGCTACAAGTGATGGCAGATATAGTGAGGATAACAATTTACAAAATGGCACTTCCTTTAACTTACTGTTAAAAAGAACTATCTAAATTGGGTGGGATTGAGTCGAGAGAAAGGTATCTCCGGTCCAAACCCTTAGCTGTAGAATTCTGTGAAGGTTGGAAGGCTTTTTGTTTATCTTCATAGCCCCCCGAACTCTCTAATGCATTGCACTATTTTTTAATTTAGAATAGGATTACACCCTCTCCATGCATACCCTTCAGGGGTGTATTCTTTTAAGAATGAGGAAAGGTTGTGTGGTTGTGGGTTGCAGATGCATTGCACAAATGTACATATACTTTTAGAATGTCAGTACTTTTGAGACTTCAAGGTGAATTTCTAAAACCTATTTTATTTTTAAATATAATGTTAGATCGTGGCTATTATCACTGCAGTTATAATTCCAAATAGAATTTATGGATTTAACGTGTCTTTTTTTATTTTGTATTATGATTAGACTGTGCAACTGTCTTGATTACTTACTTGCCATTTTAACTTTATGTGATTGCTTATGGGTTTTTACAATTTATTTTATTGTTAAAAAGACAAAGAGTCTGATTTAAGTTTTGACAGACAGATTATTCTCTGCCAGCCTGGTGATGGACTTAACGTCCGCCAGGTAGAGAGTACCTCGTCAGTCGTGACCAATGGAGGTAGGAGTGGGTTGGCGGTGGGTCAGGGAAGGGGCGGGGAAGTCGACAGACGACAGAATAGGGAAAATAAATTAAATAAAACCACTTACCTTGCGCTAGCCGCATCACCGACTCAGTGGGATTTGAACCCTGGGTAACATTCTCATGTACATACGGGTGTCTCAGCCAAACAGGACACAGTATACACAGGAAAGCACGGAAAATACTCCTGTTTTTCCTATTTACTCGGATAATATCGACTATTAACTGGTGAAGCAGGATCACAATCCTGCATTTATATTTTACTCAAGAATGCTGAGAATTAATCAGTCATCCCTTTACCTCTGGGCTTGATGAGGCCTAAAATACTTCAAACTCTGAAGAGCATCGACCATTTCTCTTCTAGGAGAGTAAATTCAGAGATGGAATTTATGGATTAACCATTCTTTGATGTGGAATTTGCTTTAGGAGATGTAAAGAAAAGACTGTGTGTCCCCATATATTGTCTTTTGGTTGGCTCTCAAACCTTTGTAAAGGAGGAATAGAACCACCAATGTATTTGTTAACTCTGTTGTGAAAGATGTTATCGGGAGAGGTCAAAATTGGCCTGAATTCAGTTTTTTGTTCAATATGAATGTTTATGTATATTTGTAATGTTGACAATTGTTTGTTGTATTATTTCATTATTTTAAAAAAAGAAAAAACTGCAAAGGAAATTAAAGCAGCGTCAACAATTGGGTCTGAAAATATATGGTTTTATTATTCTTGTTGAATTGATGTCGCCATAAATAGTTGAATTAGCACCTCGAGTAATTTTGTTTTAATTGGGATAGCAAAAATTGCTAAGACGTTTTTCCTGCACTCACCCTCTTTTTTTGCGGACAGATTCTTAGAAGTAGTATAGCTTCAGGCGCCTAAGCTTCACTTCCTCCTCAACCATGGTGATCTCCTGACCGTTGGTCTTCCTTGGAGCAATCCAAGCTTGTCAAAAGCAGGCCTTACCCTGCACAGCCCAGTTACCCATTTGCTCCACTTGCAGGGGGGCTGTCAAACTACAAGAGCCTGTAGGTCCTTAGACAATGAGGCACAACAATATTAGCAGTACAACAGAAGTCCATGGGACCACCTCGTTCAGGTTCTCCAACACATCTGCCTCCCCCTGGGCCTGGGAGAAAGTCAGTGAGCAGGCATCATAAGATCTGGATAGAGCACACAAGACATAATCACAAAACAGGAATTGGTGCATTCCCTGGTTCCAGGAAGGGATTCTTCAGCTACACTAGCCCTTTCTCTGTTCTTCCAGGGTCCTTCTCTACCTCGAGTGTCTGTGCAGCAGCGGCCCGTGCAGGTAAGAGCGGTGAAGCTGGCAGATGGGCGGAATTCAACAGACGAGGAGGAGGGAAAATTAATTATTTATTTAATTTTCCTTCTAGGTTGAGTCTTAAACCCCCTCTCCCCCAACCCGGCCCAACCCCCCACTGCTCTTACCTGCACAAGCCGCACCTGCCTTACTGTCACTGAAAGGAACCAACCCGTGGCCTGTCCCATCGCTGTATTGCATTTTGGGTAGGATTGCAAATGCCAGCGAAACCAAAATTATTGCGCACCCCTCCCTGAGCCAGTGTCCAATCACCTAGCCCTACCCATTCACTTCAAAACTCTTTAAAGGAACCGTGGGTAGAGGAGGCTCCTGCTGGAAAGAAGAGAAAGAAACTGTTCCTTTCCTTCATCAAGGTGAGGACTAAGTAGATGGAAAACATGATGTCACAAATAAATTACTTGAAAAAGTAAATAAAAAACGAAAGTCTCTACACATGGGTGCATAGGAGTAAAATCGGATAATTCAAACCTATAGATGTCCTTAATTCTTTATGGGCCAGTTGCACTTATACGCATATATTTTAATTACACATAGAATCAATCCAGTACATCCCCAAAGCTTGCCAAATGTCGGCATATGAGACCAGGACACATCAGCATGATTTACGAGTGAAAGTGCTAACGCGGGATTACTGGTTACTAGTTACCTTACCAAATCCCAAACTATGTCGACTGAATCGTTGGTACCTGTCATTGAGTAAAAGGTAATCTTACAATAAATCAATCAATTTAAGAACTTACACCACTCTAAATGACCACTGACCAAATTTTAAGTTTCAAAGATTTAATATAAAGTCAAAGATAACTGAAGATACAAACTTCTCAAAATGAGATTAAGAAGATAAATCGGTATCACTATGAACATGAACTTTTTGAATAGTCTGAGTCTGAAAAACAGAATAATAAGTACAAGCTCAAAAACCATAAGGGTTGCCAAAATGGATACAAGTTGCAACCTCAAAGTCATTACAGAAAAGAAAATTAAGGTTAGTCTGTCCCTACACTATACTAAGTGACATCCCTACTTAGCAAGATCTTTACCCCTCTAGGTGTCAGCCGTGGTGACTTCCTAAGAAGATCACGCACTTCTCTTTGTCTCTTCTCTGATAATGGGTCTCTCCTGATCAGCCTATCTGCCTACCCATCCGCTTCCTTAGGCTCCCAAAATCATCTGCTCTGCTCTCCTCCCGGGTCTCTTTCCCTAATACCAAATCACATTTCCAAAAGAAACGCCCCTTGGGACGCCCCTCATGTGGTACATCTTTGCGCGGTAAACTCCATGATGGTACTCTTGAAGACCCTTGTTAAAGTTGACCTTGGTTCCCAGGCTTCTTCTCCAGTGCGCTGATACCCCCTGAAATTCCTGGAAACTCCTACAGGCCTGCGCAAGGCGCCACTGAACAAAGCCCCTTTCATTCTAGCTGATTAAGACCCTTGCACCTGCATACAGCTCGTCCTGCAGTGGGCCTCAAATTCCAAACTCCACCATATCTATAGGTCATAAAATATAAGTGAAGCTCTGTACTTGGCACCTCTCGACTTCTCCTCTAACGAGCACATGGCACATCAAAGGAGATGACATTATCAGTTCAGGCCTACTTGATTTACATGAAGCAGGTCCCTGCACTCTTAAAACGTTAACTTGATTTAAACAGTAAACATTCTTAACTAGCATACGTTTCTAAAATAACACATCTATAAAGCATATACTTTTAACCCTAAGTTCAATAGTACATTTAGAAGAACCATGTCAACCTTGTCTCACATTATTTTAGCAGCATGTTTAGATTTGCTTGTGAATTGCCATGAGGCCTACACAATATACTGGTTTTTAGAGTTACATTCAACTCTTACATTATTCCTTTAACATGAGAACGTGAGGTTTTCATATTCATCCCAAACATTTCTACATTAGTCTCACACAGTTATGATTATTGTTACTCTACTTAAACATTCTATGCATTTCACTACTGAACATAAGACACTCTGTGTATTTCACTTCTAAATATAAACACTCTGGTGCAAAGTACATGTTAACTAACTACGTGCTTGTAAATATGGTACACTTATACATTTTTTTCAAACTTGTGCTCTCTCAAAAGTGTCCACTCTTCTTTACCACCTGAAAGATTCTAGAATTCCCCAAAATGGATGTGTTCTCGCAGGCTGACAATTTGTTTTTCACACTGCTCCTGAAGTGGTGAATGAAAATCATTTTGGAAAACTGTGTAGTATAAAAAAAAGAATAAAGCAAGTGCTAATTACAGAATTACGAAATTTTCTCTCACATTGTACAACATGTGTCATTCGTGTGAACCTACGTTTGCACTTGGAAATTGGTGTTAAATCCAGTAATTGCTAAAGTGCTCGAGGTGGGTGGACTGACACCAATATTTAAGACCTTGTTTAATTTGTGTTAAAAACATGCCCTGGTTTTTATTTTATCCTCTCTCTCGCTCTCATCTGTCTTTAGAAGTCAATGTTAATTCGAGGCGGCTTTAAAAACCCGAGTTCAGCAAATATTACGGACTCGTGGTAGCTGTGCGGACTGCAGTACAAAGCAAACTGTCACTAAAATATATAAAATCATGTAGTTTGATTTCAAAAGAATTATTATTATCTTTTCAGAGCGAGTAATCAATATTGAAACAACTCCCGCCCCTTCTCCTCCTTTATATGTTTATTGCATCTCCTTGTTCTTGTTCTCCTTCTTTAATCATAGTTTGCTTATTCTATATGATACTACTCCCCCTTTGATAAAGTGACATTTTTATTGATGACAACCTTTTATGAGCCCATAATGCCATGGAGTAAAATCATTTACTTATGTCTTTATTTATTTATGTACTCATGCATTCATGTATTTATGTATTTTTATATCTTAAATTCTTTCAATAAGAATTTTTGAAACAAAAAAACAAACACACGCTACACTATCAGAGTGTTCTTCTACAAATATATATAGTTCTTTAAGGAATTATTCTCCCAGTTTGAACTGTGAGCTGGGAGTACATTGCTTGTACATTGCTTTTACAACATAAATCAAGGGCACACACCTTCTCTAAAGAGTTCTCCCGCACTTCCACTGTCTTAAAATGTAAATAACAAACTATTTGTCAGATAAACCGTGTGATTTATGAGGTGTCCTCTATTCATAATAAATAGGGCTTACAAAAGTGCAAGAAATATAAAGCAAATTTGATCTTACTCATGGAGTACATTTCTACGTGAATATTTTCGTAAGTGCATTTAGGTATGCAATCGTGATATAAATTGGCGATCAGTGACTCCATAATGTTGTTGGAAGGTGGTATTTTCCCCATTTTTCACATTCGTTTATTGATAAGGTATTTGTAATATATATGAGGAAGGAATATATTGGAAATGGAATCCAAAACTAACCTCGTGGTGGGCAGCTCGCAAGAAGACACTGGATTATTGAAAGGTCGCATTTACCAGAGGAACTAACCATGTACACAGCAGCAAATCTCAATACCATTAAAACAACTCATGCCCCCTCCCCCCTCCCCCCTCCTGGTCTTATGAAACTCTCCCCTAATCCACCTTGTTTCCAGAACCATTTGGAGCACACTAAACTACTTCAATCACGTTCAATACAACGTCTTAATTCCCTTTCTAAAGAAAACCATAAGTATTACACAGTCCACATGTGTGCCCCATTGTTGACCTTGCAGCCAATCCTGGTCTCTTCTTTACAGGAACACAAGCAACAAAACAGCAGATAAAGCCTTTTTTGGGCGTCATCATTAAGGTGCACTTTAGGTCCTGTGACCATGGGACCCCTGTCTGAGCTTACTAGTCAGACTTAGGACATCACACTAAGAAAAACAAAAAGGGCAATGGTTGGAATGCTGGCAAAAGTCAGGGCCAGTGGTAATCACTCTGGGCTGCATTCCAGTCAATGGCTTTTTTGCCCGCTAAGGCACTAGAGACAGGGACCGAACTTATGTAAAAAAAAGAGTTCTTCTTCTTGTGCCTGAAACATGCAATTTCTGTAAACAAAATGTAGCTCACTTTAAATCAACTTCTATTCAAGATGATTGCTTTTCAGTGTTGCCTGAAGTTTTCAATCCAAGTTGGTGGTAAACCTTTTTCTTGTGCTGTCATTTTCGCTAATGCAACCATCTATAAGGAAAAGTACACATTTGCCTTCTACTCTGATTAGGCAGAGTTGCAGTGATCTGCTTGCATTGCATACATTTGGATCTTCAACAGTCAAACTTCCGATTCCCGCTCACTGGTAGAAAAAATAATATTTGCGCAGACACCATAACATCATATTAAACTCAAAGGGTCGATTAGGATCACGGACGGACTTGAGTCCGTCCGCGACCCCTGAGGAGGAGGGAACGTCCGCATGGGCTGCGGCGTTCCCTCCGATCTGATTAGGATGTGACCGCCAGGGTGGCGGTCACATCCTCTATCTCTAACATTGCGGCGGGTGCAGCTTCAAGCTGCACCCGCCACAATGTAAAAAATGCATGCACAGCATTTGCGTGCACAAAGCGGCAGGCACCGCGCGGTGCCTGCTGCATTGTGCACGCAAATGCAGGGGGGTACCACAGGTACCCCCCATGTGCACCCCCCACCACCCCTTCACCCAGGGGGCCCGCAACGGGCCCCCGAAGTGAAGGTCCGTATGCTTTTTCACGGCGGAAAAGCCGCCGTGGAAAAGCATAGAATTGCAGACATCCTAATATGCCTGGCGGTGTCTGATAGACACCGCCAGCCATGTTAGTGCTTTTCCGCCGTGGTCGCCTTCCGACCGCTGCGGAAAACTGGTGGACATATTGTGAGACCCACCAGCCATCCTGATTTGGCGGTGGGTCTTTCAGGCCTCCTCGGCGGATTTCCCGCATACTCCGGGCCGGCGGTGGCTTCCGCCGGCCCGGAGTATGCGGAAAATCCGCCATCATAATGACCCCCAAAGTGTCCATATAGGGATAAGGGAAGACCACTGCTCAAGTACATCAAGTTCACATTCTTTTGCGACTCTGCCCCTCAATTAATCATATATCCAAAGTATATAGAGACTTCTACAATCTTAGGCTGCCCCTTCCAGCTGACGATGAACATTGGCCCCCAATCTGATTGACAATAGGATACTGCTACGTGTAACTATTTATGGAGATCAGCAGTCATGGGGTACTGTCTGGACCCTCCCCAATCAGTGCTTCAATATCCTCAGGCACAAAGAACAATTGATGGACAGAATGCAGAACAATGTCATACATTCACCCCAGTACAGAGATCTGGGCCTAAATCCATTGTCTTTTTGCTCACCATGCCATTCCAGTTTGGACCCAGCCATATGTAAATCAGTATTGACCCTGCGCCCAATGGGAACAGTCCAGCCTGACCTGCCAGGCCAGGTCCTCCCTGGACTGAAACAAGCATCCTAGGACCGGTTCCGGGCTTTCAGCCCTCATCAGCCAGGATAGCTTGACTCCAGTGGCATGGAGAGCACGGGACTCACGTCTGAGCATACCCTTCCCACTCGGGGTGACAAATGCAAAAAGAACAATTGATGGACAGAATGCAAAACAATGTTATAGATTCACCCCAGCACAGCATCCTAGGACCGGTTTCATGACCGGTGAGTGCTTGCTATGTTCAACACTCTGTCCATCATCCCCTTTGGTTTTGCTTTGTTCGCCCTAAGTTGGCAGGGTATGCCCAGACGTGGGTCCCTTGCTCACTTTGCCACTGGATTTAAGATAGCCGCTATTTAACCCACATCTCTAGACTGGGGGTGAATGTTTTGATTTGTTCTGCATTCCGTCCATCAATTGTGTGCCTTTTGCTTTCTTGCCCCAAGTGCACCGGGTATGCCCAGACATGGGTCCCGGGCTCACTGTGCCACTAAAATCAAGCTATCCTGGCTGAAGAGGGGTGAAACCCTGATACCGGTCCTAGGATGCTTGTTTCCGTTCGAGGGAGAACCTGGCTTGTTAGTTCGGGCTGGACTGTTCCCATGAGGCACAGGGTCAAGACTGATTTGCATATGGCCAGGTCTAAACTGGGGTGGTGTTGGTGAGCAAAAGAATGATGGATTTAACCCAGATCGCTTGACTGGGAGTGAATGTTTTGAGTTTGTCCTGCATTCCGTCCATCAATTGTGTGTCTTTTGCTTTCTTGGCCTAAGTGTGCCGGGTATGTCGAGACGTGGGTCTTGGGCTCACCGTGCCACTGGAATCAAGCTATCCTGGCTGAAGAGGGGTGGAACCCTGAAACCGGTCCTAGGATGCTTGTTTCCGGTCCAGGGAGGACCTGGCTTGGCAGTTCGGGCTGGACTGTTCCCCTAAGGCACAGGGTCAAGACTGATTTGCATATGGCCAGGTCTAAACTGGGGTGACATGCTGACCAAAAGAATGATGGATTTAACCTAGATCTCTTGACTGGGGTTGAATGTTTTGATTTGTTCTGCATTCCGTCCATCAATTGTGTGCCTTTTGCTTTCTCACCCTAAATGTGCCGGGTATGCCCAGACGTGGGTCCCGGGATCACTGTGCCACTGCTATCAAGCTATCCTGCCTGAAGAGGGGTGCAACCCTGAAACCGGTCCTAGGATGCTTGTTTCCGGTCCAGGGAGGACCTGGCTTGGCAGTTCGGGCTGGACTATTCCCCTGAGGCACAGGGTCAAGACTGATTTGCATATGCCCAGGTCTAAACTGGGGTGGCATGGTGAGCAAAAGAATGATGGATTTAACCCAGATCTCTTGACTGGGGGTGAATGTTTTGATTTGTTCTGCTATCCGTTCATCAATTGTGTGCCTTTTGGACTGATCCCATGAGGCACAGGGTCAAACTGATTTGCATATGGCCATGTCTGAACTGAGGTGGCGGAGTGAGCTAAAGAATGATGATGAATTAAACCCAGATCAGTTGACTGGGGGTGAGTGCTTGAATGTTCAACACTCCTTCCATCATCCCCTTTGGTTTTGCTTTGTTCGCTCTAAGTTGGCAGGGTATGCCCAGACGTGGGTCCCTTGCTCACTTTGCCACTGGATGTAAGCAAGCCTGGCTGATGATGACTAATTAGCCAGAAACCGGTCCCAGGATGCTTGTTTCCGGTCCTTTCCGGTCCAGGGGAGACATGGCTTGGCAGTTCGGGCTGGACTGTTGCCATGAGGCACAGGGTCAGACTGATTTGCAGATGGCCATATCTGAACTGGGGTGGCGGAGTGAGCTAAAGAATGATGATGGATTAGACCCAGATCAGTTGACTTGGGGTGAGTGCTTGCAATGTTCAGCACTCCGTCCATCATCCCCTTTGGTTTTGCTCAATATCCTCAGGAGCACCTTTGTCTGGGTTCTCCATTAACTCATGATAAACCAACAGAGTTTTTGTCATCATAGCTGTTGAGCAGTGACAACTCTGCTACCACTAGCACTCTAAGCTTGGCAAGAAACAAAAATGCATACTGTAAATCCATTTGACTAAATTGTGATTTGACCTCGAGAATGGATTCCATCTTCCTCTGAACATTAGCTGTAGTAGTCTGGGAATATGTTAACTTTAATATTCCCCACTGTCCTGGGCCCCTTACTTCTTAAAGAATATGATCTCTGCCATGACAGTTAAATAGTCCCGCCTCTGCTGGTCTACGGGTGCCCTAGGAACGGCGTGTTGGCTGGAACCTTATGTTGATATTTTACCTTCCAGTACTGTATGGGTCAACCACCCTTTAAGGAATAATTCTAAGCTTTGTCCTAGGGCTATTTTTGCAGGCCTACAATTGTATATTATTGTAATGTGAGCGACATTCTGAGCCATCAGCCTTCATCTTCAGAAATCCCACTTCAGCCCACAACTCTTTCATTTCACTTTGCTTATCTTATAAAGATGTCCTCATTGCTGCAAGACTAGCATTACTACTCTTGACCCTTTCTTTAAGCTTCTTATGGTGTGCTGTCATCAGTCCCAATTTGATTGCCAATGTATCAAGTTTAGATTCAATGGCAACTTTGATGTCTATGATTGTAGGTTGTCGTCAAATTTGTCTGTGTGATCCTGTAGGGTTCTCTCCATCTGGCTCAGAGACACAATTACCTCATCCCCACCGCCGCATGGTGACATTAACTGTCCTTGTTGGCTACGCACCTTGAGGTTCTTTACCAGATCAAGTTTCTCAGGTACCTCATATTGACAAAACCCTACACTCATGCTCAGCCTGCACTCACCAGAATAGACAGGCCTTCTATTCACCTAGTTCCAGGCAGTTAAGGAAGATCCCCATTTGGACCCCAGCACCCAAAGTCCATTGAGCACAGCAGACAATTTAGGGCCAGATTTACCAAAACATGAAGCAGAGCAAAGCACCAAGAAAACTTGCTTCAGTGCGTCAAATGGAGAGGGCAGGAATGTGCCAAATCTGTACAGATATGGTGCATTCCTGCTCTCTCCTTGTTATGGAGCACGCGTAGCTGCCTAGGGCTAGTGCAGGTACCCTTGCGCTATGAATTGCAGTTAGGATTGTGCAGGAAGGAACGCCTTCTTGCACAAAAACAATCCTTAGAGGCTTTTCCTCTTTCTAAGTGTGCTGCAACATTCAGGTCACTTAGAAAGAGGAAACATTAGGGAAATATAAAGATATTTCCCCCGTTGCCACTCTATTGGGAAGGCTTATCATTTTGATGTTTTCCCAGATTTACCAGTCTTGGTAAATCTGGGAATGTGCCAAAATGCACAGGTGGGTACATGGGAACACACACACTTCACCCAGGTAATGCCTTTCCAGTGCAAATTAACACAAGGCAGCAGCTTGCACTGTCTTTCATTAATCCAGATTTACCAAGCCATAGTTGGCCAGGCAAGGTGGCCTTGCGTGGCTTGGTAAATCTGGCTTAAGGACTGCGCTGCCCTTGTGTCATCTTGGGTGACACAAGGGCAACGCAATCCTATGATAAATATTGTCCTTAGATCATAGCATTATTGGTTCCACAGCCATAGTAAGTATTTTTCACAAGCCCAGGTTTACAAGTCCTTGTAAATCTGGATTTGCATCAAAATCATTAGATGGATGCATGGGAACACCCATGGGGACACCCATGCACCACCCATGTAACGCCTGCCCAGAGCAAAGTAATGCAAGGCAGTGCTATGTGATGTTTTGTGTTACTCTGTATTTACTAAATCACACAAACCCACGTAAAGTGAATTTGCTTGCCTTAGTAAATGCTAAAATGATTAAGAAACAATAAAGCAGTATGAGTGAAAAACTATCATTCATCAAATATATGCACGGGTCATGGGTGGCTAGAATTGTTGATAAGGGACACATACACACCAATAAATCTGTACACTAGAGGGGTGTATTTTGAAAGTTATTGTTGGAAATGTGCCCTTCCTGCAGAGTCGGGTGGGATTTATTTGCCTTAAATACTGATTTCTATTTTTATTGGCTGTAGAACTCCGCACAATTTACTACTGCTAACTAGTGGTAAGGTGCATGCGCTCTCCTTTTTAAACATGCTAAAACACCTGATTGGCACATTTAATTTGCTTGTAAGACCATGGTATGGTTTGACCAGTCCTGCACGAAGGCCCTTTCTAACTTGCACCTAGCACTTAGATCTAACACAAGGGATGCATCACTGGTTAAGACCCTACGGGTTTGTTACTCAGAGGCCAGGAAACAAAGAACAGACACTCTCAAGGAAGACACTTGGGAGAAACTTCACCAAGCGGCTCTCTCAAAAAACTCACTGGATTTTTGAAAAGTCATTAATGCCCCATTCCTGAAACCTGTGGAAGATCCAAGCACCGTCTTCCATGTGGACGAGGATTCTTGGATCGCTCATATTTCCTCTATTTTTAACTCCCATACGAAGGAGGTGGTCAGCCAGTTGTTACCAAATAGCCCTGTCGCAAATCTGCCCTTGTGTTTCAACATACAGGAACTCAGACTGGCCTTCTCACAATCCTCTACTAATAGAGCTCCTGGGCCAGATGGCACTCCAGTAGACCTCTTTATAGGACATCCTGACCTGTGGGGGCCGATGCTCACTAATGTTTTTAATGTAATAGCTGCAGTGTGTCCACCTGATTTGTGGAAGAGGTCAATCATAATCCCAATCCATAAAAAAGGAGACAAAGCCCAGCCAAAAAACTATCATTCTATCTCCTTACTAGATGGCACAGCCAAGTTGATGGTTGGTGCCTCATGTCCTGTATCCCTGTTCTCAACCACCCGATACTGTGGGAGCGAAGATTAATCCCACTCCTCTACCTCAGCTCCTGTTACCACCACCTATCAATGATAACAGTGATGGCAGGCAAGAACCATGGAAGAAGGTGGAGAAATAAAACAAATGTTCAGGTATCTTTGGACAAGCACTCATGGACTCGTGGACCCCAGAACTACCTACAACAGGCAACAAAAATAGAATTGATTAGGCATAAGCACTTGGGCAAAAGCAAATAAGGATCTTACCCCCTTACCCAGTTTCCAACGGCTTTTCTGAGTGTGAAGTCATAGTTCCATTTTGAAGTCTTTAGCTCACAGTTGTAGCCTCACTATGCCTCCTCGGGTATTAACATGTCGATTGTCCAGACATGACACAACAATATATCCCAAGGATGTAACACCTTCCTCTTGTCCACAAATCATAAAAGAACAATGGGGGAAAAAAGCCAAGGACACTGCAAAAAAAAACCTCTACTCCTGACTAACAAAACAAAAGGGGAAGAGGATCGAATTTGTCAGAAAAAGGGTACACCCACTATAGTCACGATATATATTTATCAAGGTGACTTAAGAACCCTTCACTGTTGTCCTAGAAAACAGACAAACATACGAAGGGGAAAAAACAGGGACCTCCATAAGAAACCCAGCCGCGTTTACCCTGTGAATACCGCCACACATATGGTCACATATAGTAGCGGCAAGCCTGACAACAAATAAATCAAAAATGACGATAAGAAAGGAAAGAAACAGAGGAATGGGCATAAACAACTAGGGTAATTCCTCCCCTACTGCAGGGAAACACAAACGAGAGTCCCAATGATTCAAGATATCCAAGGTGAGTCTCTTCAATTTGAATGTTGACGTTCAGCACTATGGATGCACTCCACAGGAAGTTAGGCAAGGCGGGCCAACAGGAAGTTCCAGAAACTCCAGAGTTACCAACGAAGACCTTCCGGGTCACAGGACCGGGAAAAAAACCAAGCGCGATACACTGCTGAAAATACAGCTTTATACGCTGTGTAACCCCGCCCAATCACAAATACATGCCCAATCAAGCACACATAGCAGACATACAGGAAAATCAGCGAAGGTAATAGAGCACTGGCTCCACTAATTCCCAACTTGTTACTTAATAGATTAGAGTAATGGGTCACTGACAATAACATCTTGATCCCGGTACAATAAGGGTTCAAAAAGGGGAGTGACACCCAGGATCAAAGCCTCAGCCTGACCCTACTATTGGCCAAGTACACTAACGCAAAGCAGGAGAAATTATATTTGGCATTTATGGACCTCTCAGCAGCATTCAACTGAGTAACCCATGACAGTCTTTGGGAAATAATGGCAGACATGGGTCTTGACAATGCAATAACCACCTTTATGAGACAGCTTTATTTCTCAGCATCAGCAAATGAGCGTTATGGAAATCAGGGTGAGTGCTCCAGGCCATTCCCAATCTAGAGAGGAGTCCACCAGGGGTGTGTTCTTGTCCCATTCATTTTTTTTTATCTACACGAGTGGGGTAGAACCACCCCTGCTGAACTCCACTCCAGACATCCCATTGATTAAGAATGTGCGCACCCCATTTCTGTTATATGCAGACAAAACTGTCTAAATTGCTCGTACTTGCCCAGCCCTACAACAATTATTAGGGATTTATGTAGCCATATGAGTAGCCTAGATTTAAAAACAAATGAGCCAAATCCCTGATTCTAATAACTGGACATAGAGAGAAGAGACCTCCACATTTTTATATGGAAGGACGTAAACTGGCCCACACTGACACCTTTTCGCACCTCGTAATACCCTTTGAGAGACAACTATCCTGGCCCAACATGATCATAACAAGAGGCCTAGCACTGGAAAAAGGTATTATAGCACTTAATTCCTTTACAAAGAAATTGGATGCAACGCCCCTTGAGATGATCAAAAAGGTTTATTCTGCTAAAGCAATATCAGTGGCAACTCATGGGGCAGGAATATGGGGTTACAACAATGCCTATTCTCTCCAGACCATCGAAAATTATTTTTGGAAAAGACGCATTGGCCTCCCAGGGAGTTGTTCCAACTTTTTATGCCACACCGAGCTGGATGTCCCTTTATATCGATGACATAACTAGGCTGGCACCCATATTGCTGTGACATTCCATCTGGAGAAGAACAACAGTAAACCTTACCCAGAGACTAATAGAGGACTGCCTCACTTTAGAACACGTGCTAAAGATTCCGTGGTTACTATATATTAAAAACAGACTCACCGCTCTCGGTCTAGGCCGATTATATACATCTCGTCCAACCTGTAAAACATTATCAAAAAAAGAAACTAAAAGATCATTTTTTAATCAAAGGACACTGGAGCAATCTAAATTGAATTGGTCAAAAGCAATCGTAAAATTATATTTAGAGCGCCCAATTGACCTGGAAGGCGCACCAGGATACCTATTTTTTGTGACCAACTCACGCCATCGATTTATCTTAGTGAGGTTTTGTTTGAACCTCATTCCTTGTATGGTTTTTTTTCCAGTTGGTATTTACTCTATAATGGATCTTCCACCCTGTCCGTGCGATGGCTCCTCCCATCAATCAAATTTACACATTCGCTTTTTCTGTAAATTTTACAAGAGGCACAACAAAATATTTAAATGGCTGTTTATGTGCAAATACCATTTTATGCAGTGCCGCCCGGCCCTGTACTGTTTACAATTATTATCTAATGAATTAGTATGTTTTACTGTGGCCTCATATCTTCTCCTCTCATGGAGGACTAGGCGGCTGGACCACTTCGTCCTATGACCTATGAACTTTACCTTGTTTTTAAATCTAGTGTTTAAAAAAAAATCACTGTTACCATTTGAATCATGAAACTTGTATTCTTTGAAATGTATATTTTATATTGTGATTTTGTACTTTTATGATCGTAATAATTGAAGTATCGAATAAAGTGATTTGACCGACTGACTACTCTGGAGCGATCCCAAGTTACATAAATTTTGTTAACTAGAATTTGTAGTTTACAAAAGTGATTCATGCATTAATGCGAACACAAGACAAACCAAAGGCCAGATTTACAAATCATATAATGGTCTTCCATTGTTTAAAGCGGTTTTAAGACTCTCTGCTTCATTTACAATTTATTAAACGTGACTTAAAACATGCATCAGGTTGCTTTTCAGAATTAAGAAAGACCTATGACTTTATTTTCATTGGTTTTTTAATTCACTTTTTTTGTCAGTCCTTTTGTGAGGGCGCCACAATTGCACTCTACTAATCAGTCACTCAGATTGCGACACGTCCATTGCTCCCCCGCCCATCTCTACTCAGCCCCCAATATAGATATGTAAATGTTTTAATTGCTTTTGTGATGATCCTGCAGCTGGATGGTCTATGGGCCACTTTCTTCTTTTAGTGTGCATGAGATTGCACACAAACATTTTTTTCATTAAAGATAGATGAGAGACAATACACATGAGCAGTAAGTTGCAAATTAGAAGTTTACAAGTAGATAAACAAACAATAGTCATTTGTTGATGTCGATGTATGTCTTTATTTCATACATGCTTGGTGTACATCTTTAGAAACAATCAATGTGCCTCTCCCTAAAAGTGCTTCTTCAGGGCTGTAATACAACATAAGCATAGTTTAGACATCTGTGGTGGAAAGTCATAATGTCTCTTAGAGCGAGAGTAAAGAAAAAGTTAAGATTGAGAATGGACAGCCTTGGTGCAAGAGAAAAAGGAGCGCGCTTCAATAATCATATAAAAGGAAGGAATAGCCGTAGTGTAAGACAGTAACGGTTCAAAGGAGATAAAGGCTGTGAGAGTATGAGAGGAGGAAGAAAAAAGGGATGTATAGGCCAATCAGATAATAGGAGCCATGATGTAGTCCCCTAGTCAAATCAAACACTTTTTTTAGTGCGAAACGCGTTGGCTGTTTCTAAAGATGTATACCAAGTGTGTATGACATAAAGACATACATCTACATCAACAAATGACTATTGATTGTTTATCTACTTGTACACTTGCAATTTGCAAATTACTGCTCATGTGTATTGCCTCTCATCTATCTTTCTTTATATGTTTATTTGTGGTCATGTGGCCGCTGACTATTTGAGGTGAGCATAACAAAAACCTAATATACCACGTGACTGGCCTATGTAGTGAAGTTATCTATAACCCGGCTGCCCCTCTGTATGTTGACATTTTTTTAATTGTCTGCTGCATCACTACAATTACTCCAAAATACATTTTTTTGCAGATTTATATAACACGAACTCGACCCAAAGGTATTGGAGCGCTTTAACAGAGTGCCAGTTACATTACACAATGACACATTCATTTTGGTAGGCACAGAGAGGATAAGTGAGTTGCCCAGAATCAGAGGATGTTGATTGAGCCGACACCGAGATTCGAACCTGGTCCCCCAGTCCCAAAACTGGCAGATCTGGTCATTACTCCACATCCTCTTGTAATGCTCAGTCTGTAGGATATAAAACATTATGAAAGTGTGCAATAGTCTGCAAACTTTCATCTTAGAATTTTTTTTGCATAAGGCAAACGTGAATTGGCAGTGCCCGTAGCTCTAAATCTTAATGTGAGGTGCGATGTAGTAGTTTTGCCAATGCTTGCTTATTTTCAACACTGAAGTTTCAATTTAGGATTGTATTGTATTGCATTGTATTTTGGATTTATAAAGCGCACTGTAACCCAACAGGCATCCTGGCGCTGTGGTACAAATGCTCCATCACCACAGATACCAGGCTCACTGGTTGCTAATCTCGGCCAGTACTCTAGGGAAAAGCCAGGTTTTGACTTTGCCCCTAAACTTCATCAGATCCAGCATCTGTCTTAACTCAACTGGCAGACTATTCCAGAGGCGTGCTGCCGCATAGCTAAAGGTTTTTGCCGCCGGATTTAACTTTCTTGATCTTGGGTATATTCACCAGATTAGTCACCGAAGACCGAAGGCTCCGTGTGGGATTATACCAGTTAAACTTAGACTGCAGCGGTATTGGTCCCATCCCATGCAATGCCTTAAAGACAATGCACAGTGACTTGAGTTGAATCCTCTGGAGTATCAGAAGCCAATGCAGCTCCGACAATGCCAAGGATGTGGATGACCGTCGTGGTCTAGACACGGCCAGTTTAGCCGTCACCTTCTGTACTCTCTGGAGTCTCCCAATCAGGTACCTAGGTGTTTCCAGCAGTAGCGTTTCCATAGTCAGGTCGACTCAGAATAACGCTCCTTACTGCATGCTCTTGCACTTGGTATGGGAGTAACGACAGGATCTTCCGGAGAGTTCTGATGAGCGAGAAACAGCTTCCCACAATTTTATTGACGTGGGTTTCAAGGTTCAAAACTGATGGCGAACGATGCAGATAAACTCTTGAGAAGAGCTACGCAGATGTATTTTTATGTGGTATTGGAAAGGAAGTTTTTTTTTTTCTCCTTGCATTTCATTTTAGATCTTTTTATTGAGCCGCTGAAGAATATGCATGGATGTTTAAAAAGAAACTGTTGATTGATGAGGGAATGAGATCTTTACCATAAAAATGTAATCTGGTGCGTGACCAAGAGATCAGCAATCTACCTTTTATCTTTAATCTCTGTATCGTTTTATTATGATTTAAGGCAATTTTCTTTTGTCGGGTTGGCTTTTAACAATTATTATTTGATTTGATTCAGTTATGCTTCGCTTAGGGGTTCCTGGCATGTTTTAAAGCTGAGCAAGTCACAGAGTGGTGGGTGAACTCGCCACTGCATGACCAAGTGCTGTGTTATGCACACTGCAGGATGGTGCCTGAAGTTCTCACTTGAAAGGATGCATTTCTACTCGGGAACAGGGCCCACTGTCTGTCTGGCCACCATTTGGAAGATGATCTACAGGCAATTATATTGGACAGAACGTTCCAAGTATTTGAAGGTAATCACACCTCAAGGAAGATCCCACTCACCTGTGGGGTTCCTGTTGAGCCCCACCCTGTTCAACGTGTACCTGAGACCCCTAGCCGAACTAGTACTCCCATCAGGAGCCCAGATAGTAACATACACCGACAACATCCAACTGGTAGTAGCCCTCAACCACCCTGATGGTAGCACAGTCGACCTTGAAGCATGTCTAAGAAAGGTTGCCATCTGGATGGACCAGTCTTACCTAAAGCTCAACGGGAATAAGACTGAATTAATGATCCTCAGCAACACAGCAAGTGGCCCCTCAGACTTAAAATGGCCGAACTACCTGGGCACAACCCCTATACCCAAGGATTGAACAGAGAGCCTAGGAATCTGGCTAGATAAGTCACTTAAACTAGACCACCAAGCGGTACAAGTAGTGGCCACATGCTTTGGCATCCTAAGGCAACTAAGGAAAATACTACCACTACACCCAGAAACAGCACGCAGAACGATGGTACAAGCACTGATACTCCCCCGACTGGACTACTGCAATGCACTATATCTGGGTACCTCAAACTCCGTAATAAGAAAACTCCAAGTGGTACAGAACTTTGCAGCCAGGCTATTACATGACATCCCCAGAAAACAATTGGCTAAGCCAGCACTGAAGACATTACACTGGCTTCCCCTCTCAGAAAGCAAAATGTTTAAATCACTCTGCATCGCACATAAGACCCTCTGGGACACAGGCCCAAAAATTCATTCCACCCTTTTCTCCTTCCATCGTCCCCTGCGTAACCTGAGATCTGCCAATCCAAGGTCCCGAAAATCCGGAAAGAACGGGGGGATGTATGTTCTTATACAATGCCTCCATTCTGTGGAACTCACTTCCCCTACAGCTTAGATCCACTACTCACCACCTCTCTTTCAGGAAACAACTAAAGACGTGGCTTTTCCAGAAACTGCAGTAAAAACAGGAATTTGCTTTTGGTCGCAAACCAGCACTTGGATGCCTAAGGGTAGCCATGCGCTATACCAAGAATTGATGTAATAATAATAATAATAATAATAATAATAATAATAATAATAATAATAATAATAATAATATTGTTTGTGTCCATGACCATGTGGAGTAGCCCCTGGAGGGGAACAAGTAGTCGCTGTGCCCCATTCCAAAGAGTTTCATTCAAGTTGTGTATACAATGTGCACCAAATCTCGTTTAGGGACATGGAATATTAGGCACCTCACCATGGAGCCCTTTTCCATGCTAGAGTAGGATAATATAAGCATATGTGTGGGTGATTGCCTCACTCACATGAGTGAAGGCCACAGCAAGTCACGCCTTCTATTTCATAAAACATGCATTTCCATTACAGAAGGGTCCTTGAGACAATCTGCACCCCACGTAGGTGAAAAAGGCCACAGATTGGAGAATGTGGTCTCAGCTGCTTGGCCTAAGTATAATGTCTTGCGATTATTTAGTCAATGATTGTAGGAATTATGATGTTTTGACCATTATATATGTGAAACGTATAGCAATCGCACATAAGACCCTCTGGGACACAGGCCCAACAATTCATTCCACCCTTTTCTCCTTCCATCGTCCCCTGCGTAACCTGAGATCTGCCAATCCAAGGTCCCGAAAATCCGGAAAGAACGGGAGGTCGTATGTTCTTATACAATGCCTCCATTCTGTGGAACTCA
Organism: Lissotriton helveticus; assembly: GCF_964261635.1. Taxonomy (NCBI): domain Eukaryota; kingdom Metazoa; phylum Chordata; class Amphibia; order Caudata; family Salamandridae; genus Lissotriton; species Lissotriton helveticus. Next base: position 996,616,232 of record NC_136072.1, read on the forward strand.
CTTCCCCTACAGCTTAGATCCACTACTCACCACCTCTCTTTCAGGAAACAACTAAAGACGTGGCTTTTCCAGAAACTGCAGTAAAAACAGGAATTTGCTTTTGGTCGCAAACCAGCACTTGGATGCCTAGGGGGAGCCATGCGTTATACCAAGTATTGATGTATTAATAATAATAATAATAATAATAATAATAATAATAATAATAATAATAATATTAATAATAATAATAATAATAATAATAATATTGTTTGTGTCCATAACCATGTGGAGTAGCCCCTGGAGGGGCACAAGTAGTCGCTGTGCCCCATTCCAAAGAGTTTCATTCAAGTTGTGCATACAATGTGCACCAAATCTCGTTTAGGGACATGGAATATTAGGCACCTCACCATGGAGCCCTTTTCCATGCTAGAGTAGGATAATATAAGCATATGTGTGGGTGATTGCCTCACTCACATGAGTGAAGGCCACAGCAAGTCACGCCTTCTATTTCATAAAACATGCATTTCCCTTACAGAAGGGTCCTTGAGACAATCTGCACCCCAAGTAGGTGAAAAAGGCCACAGATTGGAGAATGTGGTCTCAGCTCCTTGGCCTAAGTATAATGTCTTGCGATTATTTAGTCAATGATTGTAGGAATCATGATGTTTTGACCATTATATATGTGAAACGTATAGCAATACACATAAAAAAGAATATTTTTTTAATATGTTTGTAATTAAAAGGTATTGGCTAACTGGGCATTCTTAAAACACTGTTTATTCATTTTTGTTCTTTAATTGAGTGGAGTACTGCAGAAGACACATTTTGAAGCCCAGAAGAAAACAAATATGTTAATTAGCTATCTTACTTGTGCTCAGTTTAATCAACCTCAAAGGATGAAAATCTCAGTCCCATCCTTCGATGTTTGAGATCGCTCACTGTAGGTTATGTGCAGATCTATGACGTTAGCTCTTACCCACTGAGCTATATTTATCACTTAGCTGTCACATCTTACCAGTTGGGTAAGGATTTGTGGCTCGGGAAATTTGAATGCCAGATCTAGACCTCTAGTTTTTATGGGATGCTTAAAGAAGAGTCTTACCTTTGAAGTGATGCACATTTGATTTGAAAACGTTTGATTAGCTTAATATGACCAATTTGCATAGTCCATATTTGCGTAACCAATGAGTGTGAAGGCGAAACAACTGCACTACATAAACCAGACTAAGGGGTATATTCACAAGAACGTGTGATAACTACCGCAAGAGTAGCGTAACACAACTTTCAACATCGCAGCCTATCGCGGCAAATGTCAGCGTGAAAATCAATGCCATGCCACAAAAGTGTGATACTCGAACGCAAAAAACATGTGATGGGGCCAACCGCAGGACAAAAAGTATTGAAAACCAGCTGCTGGGCTTCAAATCTCATGCACCTGACGGGATAATGCACCATAAAAACCCCAGAAGAAATACACCAGAAACAAGCCAAAGCACGTAGCAAAATGGATACACCCTGACCCAGTGCAGAGGCCTATTTGAACCCCAAAACCCCACAGATTACCAGTAAGAACAACAAGGTCGGGGAAGGCAAAGGAGAAGAGGGAGAGGAAGACGGGGTGCAGTCGCAGGAAAACAAGACCGGCGTCATGGAGGTGACAGATTACTACCAGCAACTGACCCACAAGCAGACCACTTGGAATGCAGTCGGAGTGCCGAGACCAATCCAGGAGGCCAATAGACAATGGCATGACGTTACAACCTAAACAGGCACCAACCTGCTGTCAACAGGAAGGCAGCAAAGGTGACAGGAGGTGGCAGTGCAGTGCCACAGGAGGAGCTGGAGGAAACCCAGTCCACAGTCATCAGTGTGGAGATGGTGCAAGGAGTAGGGAGTACGGACACAGCTCCAGAGAACCTGACACAACACCAACAGGGAGTGCAACAAAGAGAGCCTGGGGGGACGCGGGAGATGGGCGCAATGGCATACATGCACAACCAGGCGTAGCACACAGCACACCCACAAACACCCAGGATCATGTCCCAGATCACCTTGGCACACTGCAGCGCACACACATAGCACAAACAGCACACCCACATTGACGACAACGTGGAAATAAGCTCATAGCCATCACTGCAGAACAGAGGACACAACTGGCTCCACACATGCACAGAAACATGCCCACTACAGCTGACAGAGCCGGTAACAGTGAAATGGAAATGGACGCGTACGACCTCACATTCGTCATGTAGTCCAAATGTACACTTACCCGAAGAAGAATCCAGCACCCCCCAAAGAGTCACAATATACACTGCCATACAGTCTGCATGCAAACTAGCACAATGCGCCAACATATATGTCAACACAAAGGCAACACGCACCTCCCCTTCACATCGCAGAGGGGCACACAACACCTGCAGCAGAGCACATAAAACAACACATAAGTGATGCCGGAGAGGACCACCACACCATCGACACCGACGCCCTACACCAGCATATGGATATTCCACGCAACCCCCCACCAGGACCCAGACAGCCAAGCTACTCAGAGGAGAAGCCGAGCCTGCAACAGACCACACAGCAGGAAGCACCTGCAAGCACAGCTGGCTCATGACACTTCACCCACCCACACATGGAACCCCAATGGCATGTGTCAGCACGCCAAAAGGAGGTGACACAACAGGTGTGGTTGGGGGCCAAACCCATGGAATGCAAACCAGGACACATACGTAGGTGTCAATCACCCTTCAGGGCCCACCCACACCCCACTAAGGAGACCCACACTGTCATAGAGACACATGCAGATGCACATTCACAGCACAGAACCACGCCCAGGGGCGCGCAATGAGCAGTCGCACACCCATGTTGGTTGTGCGTACGACGGCTCTGGCCACTCCCCTCAAGAAATGAGTGGGTGACAACAAAGCTAGATGTCAAAGCCCCATCCCGCTGCCTCCGGTGACATGTCTACATCCATTGTACACCGCCCAATGTAAAGCCGTAGGGGCCAGGGCCCACATGCATACCACAAGACCACAGGGACACACGCAGAGATCATGTTGAACTGGCTACGGGCACATGCGCCGGGCCCCTTTATTGGCAGGGCCAAATGTACAGTGATACCTGTGCTGGATGTGTGTGGGGTGAGTGTAAGCCAACCCGCACAGAAAGTCTGGAGTGGGCACTCACTTGGACATTGGACACCAGTGCAACAGACGTAGAAAACACATGCAACACAGTCAACTGCTGAGCAACATGGGGTGAGCCGGATAAAGTCTAGAGGACAGTCAACATGCAAACAGATGTGTCCGTCAGTCTCAGTGCACTGGGCTGTGGACGCTAGAGATGAGCGTGCTCATGTGCAGAAGAAGTCTCAGATTGTGTCCCTCCAATACATTCCTGATGCAGATGCAGTGGTGTGTGTCAAAAATGCATCATCTTCACCATCAATGTCTCAGGGCCCCCACACTGTTTAAGGTGACATACCTGTGCAACCGCTCCACAGCACAAAACACAATCAGCTACGGACAATGGCTTGCGATGCACTGATTCACTGGCACCTGGAGTGCTGATCAGGGAATCAGGCCGATGATGGCATCCATGACAGGGCTGAGCATCCACGAAGTCTGTCAGGACCACCGCTTCAACTCTGGCAGATGGTGTTTGGAGGTGGTCCTTGCGGTGGTGGCATGTGCCTCCTGCGGTGATGCGCCGTCCAGGCCGGTCGGGACTTACCTTGGTGTGTGAGCCCTGGTGGGATGCGTTTGGGCCCGGAGGCTGCGTACAGCGCAAGGCCACAGAGTCGTTTTTGACCCCAAGGCCTACGCCTCAGGGGCATCCTATGGCTCCGGAGAAGGGGTCCCGGACAGGACCAGCACAGAGTTAGTGGCCCCGGATGCACAGCAGCCGTTACAGGCACCCAGCCATGGGACAGTGACTTGCAGTGCAGTCAGATGGGCCATGTGACCTGAGCGGGTAACCATCATTGTCCGAGGTGTATGTTTCGGAGTGTTTCAGGGGACAGTAAGAGTCGTCCTCCAGGGCAAAACGCCGAAAGGTTTGATTTTATCCAGAAGCAGCAAATGGAGGAGTGGAATGCCACAGCCTGTTGCCACCACCAATTCCGTATCAACTACATAGGATTGAAAACTGCCCCCTAGTCCATAGGCTCCGACGCCATCACTCTTCAACCAGAGAGTGTCCATGAATGTCGGGGAACAGACTTAGTGGCACCGGGGCTGAGTGGGGATGCAGACTGCGATGAAGCCGGTACGCTGATATGGACTCCGCCATTGCTGAATCATGACTCTGTGACCTACTGGAATGCAGTGTAGGCCATAGGCAGCGGTCAGCAGTGGCCCACAGCCATATGTCGTTGGCTTGCGATGCACAGTGCTAGTGACACCAGGGCTGTTGTCGGTAGTGTACGAACACCTCCGTAACAGTGATCCTTTTCTCTCCGCCAAGATGCAAGACGACATCCTCTTAGGGCTCTCCTTGGGTGCAATGATGTGTTATCTGCCTTTGCATACTCGATGTTCAGTTCCAAATCTGTGACCTACTCGAGCACAGCCTAGGTGCTGGATGTGAGACCTACTGGTCCGCAGGTTGGTCCTGGTCCCTCATGTCGCTGGCTGACTTTGAACAGGGTTAGTGGCACCACATGTAGCTGGCTGGCGTTTGAACAGGGTTAGTGGCACAACGTGTAGCCGGCTGGCATTGGACAGGGTTTGTGGCAGCACGGCTCATCAGATGGCATTGTAGGGGTTTGTGGCAGCACAGCTCACCGGATGGCATTGGCCAGGGTTTGTGGCAGCATGTCGCAAGATGCGCATGTGGCACTTTGCCTCATTGATCAAAGGGGTCTGGTGCTGTGGCCGCTGTCCCAGACTTGTGGTCACTGCCATTCAGAAGCCAGGACACAGTCTCACATATGGGACCCACTGGGTCACAGAGTTCACTGGTAGAATATGTAAATGAGAAAGGAGTAATGTGGGCCAGCGTCGGGGGGACAGCAGTGGTTTGAAAGGCTGGCCGGGTCGCGGACCTCAAGCTTGGGGCACAGCCAGCTGCTTGGTGTGGGGTTGGATGTTGTTTGTCCACTGTGTTGGTGCAGTTGGCCTGTTGGGCGATGACAGCCAGGATGCGTAGGATGGTTACTCCTTACAGCCGGTAGTGGACATTGTCCATTGTACCGGAGTACGAGGACGGTGCAAAAGGTACAAGGCAGGCTCTGACCAGAAAAGCTGGTCAACCCCTTACCGCTTCACTCCTGGAAGCATTGGCTGCAAAATCTAAGCGCATATATGAGAAGGGAATCCCCCCCTCTCACACTTAGAGAAACACCTTAGTGAGTGTAACACATAGCCTGGCTTACACTCCTTTTTAACCTGCACTACACTCTATTTTAAAACGGTCCTGAGGAAAGCCAGATTTAGTTTAAGGCACTGGCTGAAACATGTCGACCAACTGATGGATGTAGGAGGTAGTAACTCGCCTCCCTTAAAAATCCCCAAGCCTTATTTTAACCGCTGACGGGGGCCCAGTTAATAAAATTTAATTTACCCTCAGGTACTGGGACCCTTGCCAAGCCGTTTTAACTCACACTTCAATTTACACCTCGCACTGCACTCTCAGTAAAATACCAGCTCCGCTGTAATCAGGCGTTGCAGCACACCCGGGACACATTAGGTGTCACTGGGTGGGCCTGATGATGAAGCATGCCATCAACCAGGTTGGTGGGTGAGGGCCGGGCTTATTTCTTTGTCTGTCTGCGCTGCCTCTGTGGTGGTCCGGGGGAGGGGGCTGCCGGGTGGGTGTTGTGGCCCTCTTGGGTGTCCGTGCTGTATGTTCAGTTGCTGCATGGCATCGGTTGCCCTTCCGATGATGCTTTGAGCAGGGCTCCCTATTGTGGTGCAGGCTGCCGTTTGACTTTACATCACCAGGTCAGAGCAGGTGTAAAATTCCTGCTGCTCACACGCCTTATCGCGTGTTTTGTGTTCCTACCGCCGATCTGTCATCTGTGAATGTTGAGGTGTGGTGTTGTTGCGGGATTTGGCACTGGAATGCCTACTCTGCATCTCATTAGCGATAGTTGTGGGGGGCCTCTGTGGCGATGTTTTTTTGCGGCTGCTATCGTGAGAAAACTGGTGCTGTGGGATGTTAGCACCTGCTTGTGAATGGTGGGGTAAATTTATCTTTGGCTTAAATAAAATGCCATTAATTCGGCTATAGCTCCTTGTGAATATGGCCCTTAGAGTGTAAATGTTGAAGAACTAAACCCAAAAAAAATTGAAATTGAAAGAAATAATGCAAAATGATCAAATTATTACAGGTGATGCACACTTTGCATGTACCAATGGATAATTTAAATGGATAATTTGGAGGACAATCTTTGATAAATTGAAGAAAATTGGCCAAAAACTCTGCATGATATTTTCTTTTACTATGCATATTCATTAAACATTCATTAATAGGTCCAAGATTAATAGGCTCCTGTTGAAAGAGTAGATGAGAACATGAGGAAACTTGAATATGGTCATGTAAAGTACTGAACTGCACCTCTGCTCGTCATAAGAAGTAATCATGTAAGAGCCGAATCCTACAAGCGATGGCAGTGATACTATTAATTATAAGGGTACATTCCCTTAAGACTCTCACAAAATCCAGGTACATAGAAGTTATGAGTAGTAAGTCTAAACTTTCCTATAGACATTTAACTTACTAACGCAGTAATGCTAAGTCAATATTCTTGATTTGATAACTCTATAGGTCAATTTGAAAAACTCTAAATTTGACAAACATCCTTCATAGAATGTGCAAGAAGGATGCATTGATTGTCACCCCGAGTGGGATGGGTATGCTCAGACGTGAGTCTCATGCTCTCCAGACCACTGGAGTCAAGCTATCCAGGCTGATGGCGGCTGATAGCCAGAAACCGGTCCTTGGATGCTTGATTCCGGTCCAGGAAAGACATTGCTTGGCAGTTCGGGCTGGACTGTTCCCATGAGGCACAGGGTCAAGGCTGATTTGCATATGGCCAAGTCTGACCTGGGGTGGTGTGGAGTGCAAAAAAACGATGGATTTAGGCCCAGATCTCTGTACTGGGGTGAATGTATGACATTGTTCTGCCTTCTGGCCATCAATTGTTGTTTGTGCATTTGTCACCCCGAGTGGGATGGGTATGCTCAGACGTGAGTCCCATGCTCTCCACACCACTGGAGTCAAGCTATCCAGGCTGATGACGGCTGATAGACAGAAACCGGTCCTTGGATGCTTGATTCCGGTCCAGGAAACACATTGCTTGGCAGTTCGGGCTGGACTGTTCTCATGAGGCACAGGGTCAAGGCTGATTTGCATATGGCCATGTCTGACCTGGGGTGGTGTGGAGTGCAAAAAAACGATGGATTTAGGCCCACATCTCTGTACTGGGGTGAATGTATGACATTGTTCTGCATTATGTCCATCAATTTTTGTTTTTGCATTGATTGAATACACACTCCTAATCCATAGTGATAGATAACATCCACAAACCCTCAAGCCCCATAATACCTTCCTCCCAAAACAAAGGTAATTTAAACACCTCGAGGTATGTGTTCATATGTTTAGAACATCTGTTATTATTTTATACATGTTGCTTTGCAGCTCATTTTGTTGCCGGTTGAGTAATCTGGTGCTTTCCCTTTTTAAATTATACATGTTTAAGTAATGCACTTGGATACATGTATACATTTTATCTTGTTATCTGTACCCTACATGTACATAATGTGTGCACAACCTGAACTATGCCAATGGGGTGCAAAAATGTAATTCCTTTTATATTCCTTTCTTATGCAGTCAATATGTTTGCATTTTGTCTAGTAAAATAAACAGATTGCTCTATTTCCCACTCATTTAGCACCATTGAAACGTATTTTTATATAGTGCATTTTGTCAGATTATGCCATTTTAAAGCAGCAAGATAATTAACAGGCTTTGACCCCATGTAATGTTACTTAATTTATTGTGATAAAAAACTGAGTTAGTATTACCAAGGTTCAGACTTAACGCCCTCCTTGTCAATAGTGAGCCTTTAACTCACTCAACCATTTTATTAGCAATTAATGCCGCATAGAGCTGGGTGTAGGTTGGGTGATCAGATAAGTACATTCCTTCACGTTTTTACTTTCTGGGACCAACTCTGATTTGCTTTGCCTTTGCATGAACCATACTCTGGTTACCTTTGCTTTTTTTCATTTAAATCCATATATAATAATCTATGTACGTACGTGATGTCTGCATTACGCATGCGTAAACCCTATGTATGCACGAGTGGCAAATGTCTCTATTGGGCTAAATCTCGCGAAAGGGTGTAATAATGTACCGGATGATGTGGAAAAAGCTGAGAATCGATCCCGTTATGTAATGCTCTTACTGAGAGTGGCGTGAAGGAATTGCTCTTTCCGGAAGCTAACCAAGTTCCTTTTCTCAAACGGCATGTGTTTGCGCTGACTGAATGGCAGGACACCGATTGTTTGTTTGCTTTTGTTGTCTCTGCCCGCTCTGCTTTAGTGTTGAGCTCTCCACGAGCGGTGATTGATAAGGTACTTTCTGATTCAGGGATCCCAGGACTCCTCTGGGCCTAATGTATGTCTTTGCATCCACAATGCTTGCTGACAGCTACCGCAGAGAAGCTGTGCTGGCAGGAATTTCTTCAGAAGAAATCGAGCAATCAGCAAGTAAGACGTTTAATACATAGTTCAATTTACTTGTTTTGAACTCACCCAGGGCCTTACATGAGATGCCATATTAAGCCACTCTGAATTTTACAGCTATTGAGTTAGGAAGTGAAGTAAGAAAAATATAAAGAACAAGGAATGTGTCAGATTTGAAAATAGCTCAGAGCTGGGGTTAGCTAAATGAGAATTGCCCAACCCACGCAGAAAAAGAAGAGGGGTCCTAAGTCTTCCTTGTTTCACAGATATTCATTGACCTTGGGCAGAATGGGGACCCCTTGAAGAGTTAGAGGGTCCCATAACACCTTCGCTGCGGCGGAAATTCTGCCGCAGCGCTAGGGGGGAGTGGGGGCCACGCGGCGCTCCCATGCTCGTGACGGAACCACTCCGTCACGAGCCTCGGGTGCGCTGTGCTTGTGACGGAGCGGTTCCGTCACGGACCCGCCCGCTCAATAGAACGCGCCGCGCAGGCGTGAAATCAGCGCTGCCGCAGGTGCGCCGAGCGGACCGTGACGGAACTGCTCTGTCACCAGCACAGCGCGACCGAGGCGGGTGACGGAGCAGTTTCGTCACCAGCATGGAAGAGGTTAATAGCCTATGTACCTGACAGAAGATAAAAACAAGCTCACCAGACCTCAACTTGTTTGTATATATATATATATATATATATATATATATATATATATATATATATATATATATATATATATATATATATTCACTGAAAAAAACCATAGGTCTCAGGGGCGTTATAGTTAGCTGGACATTTCACTCGTACAAAACCATAGAAATTCCACCGTTATAGTTAGTTCAGTTAACTATAACTCGCGCCCGGCAATGCACTGCTCATGACGTCACATATTACATCATTCATGGCATGGTCAGTGACATCACTGATGATATCTCAAACGACATCACTGATGACATCATCCAGTGACTGTGTGTTTCTGTAAAGTTTAAATATGTTTTATATATATGCCAAGGTGTATTGAAGAATGAGTGGGTGTATAAGTGTCTGAATGAAGGATTTATGAGGTGTGTGACTGATTGTATTAGTGACTAATTAAACGTGTCTTATTGAATGCATGCATTAGTGACTAAACTGTGTGAATGTCTGTATCAGTGTGTCTGTTGTTGTGTAAGCTGGTACATGGGTTGGTCAGTAGATACATGACAGTTTATAAGGGTTATTGGTAGTTTGCCTGAGTATTTGTATGGGTGCCTGAGTGTATGTGTGCGTGAGTTTGAGGTGTGTGACTCTGTGCATAGATGTGTGACTAGTTGATTCACTCTGTGTATGGGTGTAAGAGTGCATGTGGAAACAGCTCAATGACTGGGTGAGTGTGTGTATGGGTGTGTTGAGTGAATGGAGGTCTCAGTGGTACATGTAAATAGCTACATATGTAAAAGGCAGTTTATGTGAGTGATGGTGTATATACATAACTATATGTGACAGTTAGTGATTACAAGAGTGGATGTATGGATGAGTGTGTACTTGTATCAATGATTATATAAGAGCGTAAGTATGCACTACTATCTGTATGAATTAGTGAGGTGGTGTATGTGTATAACTTTATAGGTGAGTAAATGGGAGTGTGATTGATTATTTACATGACTATCTAGGTGTGTGAGTAACTCCATGGATGAGTGGTGGTATGTGAGTGTCCGAATAGGTGTATGAGTGCATATGATAGTGTTGTATTGATGAGTGACTGCATGTATAAGTGATTCTATTGGTGAATGAGTGGATGTGTGTGTAAACCTAAGAATCAGTAAGTGGGTATTTGGGGGCCCATTAGGATGTCGGGATGATTGCCACCATATTACAATGCGGGAGGACCACGGCGGACAGAAACACCGTCTGCCGCTTTTCCGCCCCGGTCGCCTTGCGACCCGGGCGGAAAAGGGTTCATATGGTGGCGGTGTCTATCAGACACCACCAGCCATATTACGATGGGCTAATTCAGATGCCTTTCCGTTGCGGCAGGCATGCGGTCTTTACTTTGGGGGCCCCCTGTGGGCCCTCATGGTGAAGGTGATGTGGGGGTGCACATGGAGGGTACCCCCCTGCATTTGCATACACAATGCGGCAGGCACCACACGGTGAATGCCACTTTGTGTATGCAAATGCATGCCATGCATTTATAACATTGTGTCGGGTGCTGGTGTGAACACCGCCCGCCGCAATGTTATAAATCCATGATGTGCCCGCCAGTGTGGCGGGCGCATCGTAATGGGCATGGTAGGACCGCCGCTCAGATCGCGGGTGGTCCCATTTTCCACGAGGAAGGTGGGTGGGCAAAGTCCGCCCGCCATCCTAATGGGGGCCTTAGTAACTGATATTGTTGTGGCTATGGTTTCAAAAATGGTAGTCTGTATTTTAGAATGGGTGTATTAAAGGTTATATTAGGGTGTGAGGAGGTGTTTCGTATTATCACGTGGATGATGTAATCAGGGATGTCATCAGTGATGTCACTGACAATGCCAAGAATGATGTAATACGTGACGTAATGAGCAGTGCATTGTGGGGGTGCGAGTTATAGTTAGCTGAACTAACTACACCGGTGACATTTCTATGGTTTTGTACGAGTGAAATGTCCAGCTAACGATAACGCCCCTGAAACCTATGGTTTTTTCAGTGAATTTCTAAGGTTTTTTAAATGCAAATTTCTAACTATAACTTTGTAAAACCTATGGTTTTTTCAGTGAATTTCAAAGGCTTTTAAATGCTAATTTCTAACTACAGTGTCCCTAAAACCTATAATGTTTTTTAAGTCAATTTTAAAAAGACGTGTATACTTTTTGTAGTGGAAAACTAACTGTAACAGTAGTCTTTTATAACTCATAATTAGGGCTCCCGGTTTTATGGTGGTTTTTTTGGGGCATTTCCGTCTGTATTTATCGATATTTTATTTTAATCATTGTATCTGTATTTACCCATATATATCTTGGGTTTGTGGACAAAATTAATCTGAAATGAGTATATTTCCACATGTATCTGTCTGATAAATATGCACTCATGCTTGAAGGACTGACCGTTTCTCAGTCATATAAACACCCTTAGGTGATAAAATATGCACAACCTTGATATTAAAATGTGCATGTTTTCTTATAAGCGCATATATATTGCTGTTTAAGCCCCTTTACTAAAATTATTTTATTGTTTTAACTCTCTTACTTTTAGAACGACAGAGCTATTGATCTGGTAGTCAAGATTTACAGCATTTAGAATCGCTCAAAAAATAACCCAATTTCTGTTTTTATCCGCATTTTAAAATAAATACAGACAGGAAAATAAATAGTTTTCTGTCTGTATTTAGCTGTAAATATCAGTAAAAACGGAAAACAGGGAGCCCTACTAATTATTTAACAATGTTTATAACTTAATTAGCAGTAATTAACATATAAGTTTAGAAAAAGAGTGACGCAGCACCTATGATACTGGACTTCGACCAAAAGCGTTCACAGTTCGATTTCCGGCTCCAGCGGCATGTTAGTCCACCACTATGTCACTGTGGGCAACAACTTACTTAATCTTCCTGACGCCCCGAGCGCCGGCACACCTTTCTGGGGATAGCTGTAGGCTTTACAAATGCTGGCATTTTTTAAATTTAACAGCATAGTGTTGACAAATATTAGCACATATTCTTTTTCTTCTATTGTTAACGATATTTTTTTATTATGTCTTCTATTTACATCTTTTTAGTCATGAGAATGGAAATGACACGGTTTGCCGAGTAACAGTTTTTAAGCCCTCCAACGTATGTACATATTAAGGACCTTACACGTGTTACGATCGAAATCGAACCCTTTACAGCTTTACATTTTGTAACTTTTCCCAACAAGTGCACAAGTTAAACAGTTAAAACGTGAGCACGTGTAAACTGTAAAACGTGACATCTAAATGGGCGGAGCCGCATCTTCCTTTTATAGACTACTCAATACCCAAAAAGTATATAAACCACACCCGTTGTATGATTAGTTTTGTTTTCGCAAGTTATTTACCTGTGTCCATTCTGTGATGCCGGTTCCCTTTTCTAGCGTCGGATTCTTGTTTTGCGGCAACAAATCATATTCCGGATTTTTAAGTTGTTTGATTATGGCATAGTAGATATTTATAATACATACCTATTTGTCAATATTTAAACATTTATATTTAGAAAAAAGTGTTATTGCTTCTGTAACGTCAGCAGCTTGTTTTCATAAATAGACAGATTACAGCAAACATTGTTCCTTTTTTGGCTCCTTTGAGCTCATGTATTGTGACTTTGTATATTATAATATTGACACTGTACTTCACTTCAGAGGTGTTGATAACCATCGGCGCAAACCCTAAAGATTTATAATTAATGTCACCAGCTCTTAGTTGTTAGTCTGTTTTCCCCTGGAAATCATATACTTTCAATATGTATATTATAATATTGTCAGTTATTGTATTCTCAGAGGAGTTCATGACCCTTCCACTCAAAGAGTAAAGATATATAAGCAACATCACCAGCTACTGGTTTTTAGTCTGTTTCCTCCTTGGGATCATATACTGTGAATATGTATATTATAATTTTCACATTCATTATGATCTCATAGGAGTTTACGACCTGTCGCCACCAAAAATATTCATTTCGAAATCCCGGAGAAAACAAGCTCTAAAATATTCACCACTCGAAAGTATTTCGTTATTGATCTTCTGTTGTATTCATAACTTTATTTTCCTTTTCTTTTTACTGTAACAACTGTGTCACTTTTTATATTGTAATAGAGTGTCATATTGTTACAGAAGAGGAATTGGAGATTTGTGTGCACCATCTGAAATACAGCTTACTAACCTTTATAAATTACTTGATCAAATATTTTTTTAGTGAGCATATTTTACGAAATTGCAGTCTAAAAAAATATAGCTTTCATATATACTTTCTTACTTTAAATATTTGATAAACCCTACATTTCTAAATGTTATTTTCTAATTTCTATTTTTCTCAGTTGGGGTTCCTATACACCTTCTCCCTATAGAATCTATATTACCAGTACTGTATATTATAATAGTACTGTCCTATATATTCTTTAAAGAGTACGTGATTTGTTAGCAGAACAGTGTGCAACCTCTAATCACTACGACAGAACGTTCCCGAATTCTACAGAATACAGAATACAAATTTAAAAAAATGATAATGCGTACATTTCTATGTAATATGAAGTCATTTGTGTTTAACTGTTTTTTACTTGTTCTTCTGACCTCTGATGATGTAGTGCAGAAGTGTTTACTGTAGCACTTCTTTTCTACTTTGTCTAAAAGTAACACATGCCCTCTTATATTATCAAGAAAATAGGGCAACAATTTTACAAACTATAGCAGAAAAAAGGAGGGTGTGGCCATGCTTTAGTTATATTTTATGAAATTCCATTTCTATTTGTCACCCCTTTGATATATGCAGCATCAGTTTCGGAAGAAAGTTTATTTCTCATTGCTTAATAAAAACTGTTTGAAACCTAGACTGAAATGTTTGCTGCGCAACCACACCTCCCCGTCAGAAAAGTAAACACCACATAATAAGTAAATAGTGCTTCTCGGAAGTATCCCACCCACAAACTTGATAAAAAGAAGACCGCAAGACACTCTGTTATTTTTCCGCCGTGATTTGTACACCCCACGGCAATTATATAAATGGTCCTTAAAATATATAAAAAACCATTTTCACCTTCCTGAGGTGGCATGCCAGGGTATGTCCCGTAAACATCTGGTGGCAACTTTCTATGCTCGTAAAATGGCATCCCACATACAGGGTACACGTCCAGACTCTTTGGCTAACATTTTTCTCGAGGTGAAAGACTTTTATAAGTTTGAGTCAGTTTTGGATGACATCTTTGCAAATCTGGCCAGGAAGTTATATCTCCAATGGCGGTACAGCACCCTTCCGCTAAGAGCATTTACTAGTAAATGGATTTTCACCTTCACAATCCCTGTCCACCACCTTGTGACCACTGTACAGAGTTAATAGCGTTCCTACCCTCCCCTCTACTACTTTGTTTCCCCGTACTCAACAGTGAACCATTCCCAACCAATAAGGAGCTAACTTGTACTCTGAACACTTTAGCCAATAAAATGTCCATGTTGTTCCACAGAGGAGGAGGGAATGGCTGCCAACACTTCTACTTTTAATGCTTCACAGTCAATGAACATTAACCTTGGGAAGGCCCCGCTTGGAACACGTTACCCAATGAGATGTCTCTACTACTCCATGGAGGGGGAAGGAATCACTGACAACATTTCTACTTTCAATGGTTTACAGCCAATCAACATTAAACTTGGGAAAGTCCTCCTTGGAACACGTCAGCCAATCAGATGTCCCTCCTACTCTGCAGAGGGGAAGTGAATGGCTGGCATCACTTCTACTTTCAATAGTTCGCAACCAATCAACATTAAGCTCTGAAAGCTCCTCCTTAGAACACGTCAGCCAATCAGTTGTCCCTCCTACTCTGCGGAGGGGAAGTGAATGGCTGGAAACACTTCTACTTTAAATGGTTCGCAGCCAATGAACATTAAACTTGTTGTAGCAACACCTCAGCCAATTAAATGGTAATTTTGTTCCGCGCACAGATAGAGAACACGCCCTCCCACACACACACACATATATATATATATATATATATATAAATATATATATATATATATATATATATACATATATATATATATATATATATATATATATATCCAAAACACAAGAGTTACCTCCTTTGGAAAAGCACACTCGCAGGTAGGTTTGATTTTCGTTTTTATTTTGCAGTTTAGCAGCACAGCGATAAAGAAACAGAGTCCAATTCAAGTACAGCCTGACGCGTTTCATGCTCGAAGAGCATTTCCTCAGAGGCTTTTGAAAAAACACTGCGTGAAGCACAAGAATTTATGTAACCTGAACACCTGCCAAGTGGGCGTTGGCTCTCCCAGAGCCTGCTGTTGCTCGTAGTCCTGATAGATACTCCAGTGAGCTGCTTCATAACAGTGCACATAATTCAATAAAGTGAAAACTCCAAGTGGGTTTGGAAATAGTTCCTTAGTCACTGCGCTTTACTTTCCATGTGCAAAAACGAACCATCTGCCACTGATTCAGTATTTAACTGCAGTAAACCCACTTCCAGATAGTGGGAGGGCTTTTCCTCGACCGAGGCCGGCCGAATTAAATCCAAAACACAAGAGTTACCTCCTTTGGAAAAGCACACTCGCAGGTAGGTTTGATTTTCGTTTTTATTTTGCAGTTTAGCAGCACAGCGATAAAGAAACAGAGTCCAATTCAAGTACAGCCTGACGCGTTTCATGCTCGAAGAGCATTTCCTCAGAGGCTTTTGAAAAAACACTGCGTGAAGCACAAGAATTTATGTAACCTGAACACCTGCCAAGTGGGCGTTGGCTCTCCCAGAGCCTGCTGGTGCTCGTAGTCCTGATAGATACTCCAGTGAGCTGCTTCATAACAGTGCACATAATTCAATAAAGTGAAAACTCCAAGTGGGTTTGGAAATAGTTCCTTAGTCACTGCGCTTTACTTTCCATGTGCAAAAACGAACCATCTGCCACTGATTCAGTATTTAACTGCAGTAAACCCACTTCCAGATAGTGGGAGGGCTTTTCCTCGACCGAAGCCGGCCGAATTAAATCCAAAACACAAGAGTTACCTCCTTTGGAAAAGCACACTCGCAGGTAGGTTTGATTTTCATTTTTATTTTGCAGTTTAGCAGCACAGCGATAAAGAAACAGAGTCCAATTCAAGTACAGCCTGACGCGTTTCATGCTCGAAGAGCATTTCCTCAGAGGCTTTTGAAAAAACACTGCGTGAAGCACAAGAATTTATGTAACCTGAACACCTGCCAAGTGGGCTTTGGCTCTCCCAGAGCCTGCTGGTGCTCGTAGTCCTGATAGATACTCCAGTGAACTGCTTCATAACAGTGCACATAATTCAATAAAGTGAAAACTCCAAGTGGGTTTGGAAATAGTTCCTTAGTCACTGCGCTTTACTTTCCATGTGCAAAAACAAACCATCTGCCACTGATTCAGTATTTAACTGCAGTAAACCCACTTCCAGATAGTGGGAGGGCTTTTCCTCGACCGAGGCCGGCCGAATTAAATCCAAAACACAAGAGTTACCTCCTTTGGAAAAGCACACTCGCAGGTAGGTTTGATTTTCGTTTTTATTTTGCAGTTTAGCAGCACAGCGATAAAGAAACAGAGTCCAATTCAAGTACAGCCTGACGCGTTTCATGCTCGGAGAGCATTTCCTCAGAGGCTTTTGAAATAATACTGCGTGAAGCACAAGAATTTATGTAACCTGAACACCTGCCAAGTGGGCGTTGGCTCTCCCAGAGCCTGCTGGTGCTCGTAGTCCTGATAGATACTCCAGTGAGCTGCTTCATAACAGTGCACATAATTCAATAAAGTGAAAACTCCAAGTGGGTTTGGAAATAGTTCCTTAGTCACTGCGCTTTACTTTCCATGTGCAAAAACGAACCATCTGCCACTGATTCAGTATTTAACTGCAGTAAACCCACTTCCAGATAGTGGGAGGGCTTTTCCTCGACCGAGGCCGGCCGAATTAAATCCAAAACACAAGAGTTACCTCCTTTGGAAAAGCACACTCGCAGGTAGGTTTGATTTTCGTTTTTATTTTGCAGTTTAGCAGCACAGCGATAAAGAAACAGAGTCCAATTCAAGTACAGCCTGACGCGTTTCATGCTCGAAGAGCATTTCCTCAGAGGCTTTTGAAAAAACACTGCGTGAAGCACAAGAATTTATGTAACCTGAACACCTGCCAAGTGGGCGTTGGCTCTCCCAGAGCCTGCTGGTGCTCGTAGTCCTGATAGATACTCCAGTGAGCTGCTTCATAACAGTGCACATAATTCAATAAAGTGAAAACTCCAAGTGGGTTTGGAAATAGTTCCTTAGTCACTGCGCTTTACTTTCCATGTGCAAAAACGAACCATCTGCCACTGATTCAGTATTTAACTGCAGTAAACCCACTTCCAGATAGTGGGAGGGCTTTTCCTCGACCGAGGCCGGCCGAATTAAATCCAAAAGACAAGAGTTACCTCCTTTGGAAAAGCACACTCGCAGGTAGGTTTGATTTTCGTTTTTATTTTGCAGTTTAGCAGCACAGCGATAAAGAAACAGAGTCCAATTCAAGTACAGCCTGACGCGTTTCATGCTCGAAGAGCATTTCCTCAGAGGCTTTTGAAATAATACTGCGTGAAGCACAAGAATTTATGTAACCTGAACACCTGCCAAGTGGGCGTTGGCTCTCCCAGAGCCTGCTGGTGCTCGTAGTCCTGATAGATACTCCAGTGAGCTGCTTCATAACAGTGCACATAATTCAATAAAGTGAAAACTCCAAGTGGGTTTGGAAATAGTTCCTTAGTCACTGCGCTTTACTTTCCATGTGCAAAAACGAACCATCTGCCACTGATTCAGTATTTAACTGCAGTAAACCCACTTCCAGATAGTGGGAGGGCTTTTCCTCGACCGAGGCCGGCCGAATTAAATCCAAAACACAAGAGTTACCTCCTTTGAAAAAGCACACTCGCAGGTAGGTTTGATTTTCGTTTTTATTTTGCAGTTTAGCAGCACAGCGATAAAGAAACAGAGTCCAATTCAAGTACAGCCTGACGCGTTTCATGCTCGAAGAGCATTTCCTCAGAGGCTTTTGAAAAAACACTGCGTGAAGCACAAGAATTTATGTAACCTGAACACCTGCCAAGTGGGCGTTGGCTCTCCCAGAGCCTGCTGGTGCTCGTAGTCCTGATAGATACTCCAGTGAGCTGCTTCATAACAGTGCACATAATTCAATAAAGTGAAAACTCCAAGTGGGTTTGGAAATAGTTCCTTAGTCACTGCGCTTTACTTTCCATGTGCAAAAACGAACCATCTGCCACTGATTCAGTATTTAACTGCAGTAAACCCACTTCCAGATAGTGGGAGGGCTTTTCCTCGACCGAGGCCGGCCGAATTAAATCCAAAACACAAGAGTTACCTCCTTTGGAAAAGCACACTCGCAGGTAGGTTTGATTTTCGTTTTTATTTTGCAGTTTAGCAGCACAGCGATAAAGAAACAGAGTCCAATTCAAGTACAGCCTGACGCGTTTCATGCTCGAAGAGCATTTCCTCAGAGGCTTTTGAAAAAACACTGCGTGAAGCACAAGAATTTATGTAACCTGAACACCTGCCAAGTGGGCGTTGGCTCTCCCAGAGCCTGCTGGTGCTCGTAGTCCTGATAGATACTCCAGTGAGCTGCTTCATAACAGTGCACATAATTCAATAAAGTGAAAACTCCAAGTGGGTTTGGAAATAGTTCCTTAGTCACTGCGCTTTACTTTCCATGTGCAAAAACGAACCATCTGCCACTGATTCAGTATTTAACTGCAGTAAACCCACTTCCAGATAGTGGGAGGGCTTTTCCTCGACCGAGGCCGGCCGAATTAAATCCAAAACACAAGAGTTACCTCCTTTGGAAAAGCACACTCGCAGGTAGGTTTGATTTTCGTTTTTATTTTGCAGTTTAGCAGCACAGCGATAAAGAAACAGAGTCCAATTCAAGTACAGCCTGACGCGTTTCATGCTCGAAGAGCATTTCCTCAGAGGCTTTTGAAAAAACACTGCGTGAAGCACAAGAATTTATGTAACCTGAACACCTGCCAAGTGGGCGTTGGCTCTCCCAGAGCCTGCTGGTGCTCGTAGTCCTGATAGATACTCCAGTGAGCTGCTTCATAACAGTGCACATAATTCAATAAAGTGAAAACTCCAAGTGGGTTTGGAAATAGTTCCTTAGTCACTGCGCTTTACTTTCCATGTGCAAAAACGAACCATCTGCCACTGATTCAGTATTTAACTGCAGTAAACCCACTTCCAGATAGTGGGAGGGCTTTTCCTCGACCGAGGCCGGCCGAATTAAATCCAAAACACAAGAGTTACCTCCTTTGGAAAAGCACACTCGCAGGTAGGTTTGATTTTCGTTTTTATTTTGCAGTTTAGCAGCACAGCGATAAAGAAACAGAGTCCAATTCAAGTACAGCCTGACGCGTTTCATGCTCGAAGAGCATTTCCTCAGAGGCTTTTGAAAAAACACTGCGTGAAGCACAAGAATTTATGTAACCTGAACACCTGCCAAGTGGGCTTTGGCTCTCCCAGAGCCTGCTGGTGCTCGTAGTCCTGATAGATACTCCAGTGAGCTGCTTCATAACAGTGCACATAATTCAATAAAGTGAAAACTCCAAGTGGGTTTGGAAATAGTTCCTTAGTCACTGCGCTTTACTTTCCATGTGCAAAAACAAACCATCTGCCACTGATTCAGTATTTAACTGCAGTAAACCCACTTCCAGATAGTGGGAGGGCTTTTCCTCGACCGAGGCCGGCCGAATTAAATCCAAAACACAAGAGTTACCTCCTTTGGAAAAGCACACTCGCAGGTAGGTTTGATTTTCGTTTTTATTTTGCAGTTTAGCAGCACAGCGATAAAGAAACAGAGTCCAATTCAAGTACAGCCTGACGCGTTTCATGCTCGAAGAGCATTTCCTCAGAGGCTTTTGAAATAATACTGCGTGAAGCACAAGAATTTATGTAACCTGAACACCTGCCAAGTGGGCGTTGGCTCTCCCAGAGCCTGCTGGTGCTCGTAGTCCTGATAGATACTCCAGTGAGCTGCTTCATAACAGTGCACATAATTCAATAAAGTGAAAACTCCAAGTGGGTTTGGAAATAGTTCCTTAGTCACTGCGCTTTACTTTCCATGTGCAAAAACGAACCATCTGCCACTGATTCAGTATTTAACTGCAGTAAACCCACTTCCAGATAGTGGGAGGGCTTTTCCTCGACCGAGGCCGGCCGAATTAAATCCAAAACACAAGAGTTACCTCCTTTGGAAAAGCACACTCGCAGGTAGGTTTGATTTTCGTTTTTATTTTGCAGTTTAGCAGCACAGCGATAAAGAAACAGAGTCCAATTCAAGTACAGCCTGACGCGTTTCATGCTCGAAGAGCATTTCCTCAGAGGCTTTTGAAAAAACACTGCGTGAAGCACAAGAATTTATGTAACCTGCCAAGTGAGCGTTGGCTCTCCCAGAGCCTGCTGGTGCTCGTAGTCCTGATAGATACTCCAGTGAGCTGCTTCATAACAGTGCACATAATTCAATAAAGTGAAAACTCCAAGTGGGTTTGGAAATAGTTCCTTAGTCACTGCGCTTTACTTTCCATGTGCAAAAACGAACCATCTGCCACTGATTCAGTATTTAACTGCAGTAAACCCACTTCCAGATAGTGGGAGGGCTTTTACTCGACCGAGGCCGGCCGAATTAAATCCAAAACACAAGAGTTACCTCCTTTGGAAAAGCACACTCGCAGGTAGGTTTGATTTTCGTTTTTATTTTGCAGTTTAGCAGCACAGCGATAAAGAAACAGAGTCCAATTCAAGTACAGCCTGACGCGTTTCATGCTCGAAGAGCATTTCCTCAGAGGCTTTTGAAAAAACACTGCGTGAAGCACAAGAATTTATGTAACCTGAACACCTGCCAAGTGGGCTTTGGCTCTCCCAGAGCCTGCTGGTGCTCATAGTCCTGATAGATACTCCAGTGAGCTGCTTCATAACAGTGCACATAATTCAATAAAGTGAAAACTCCAAGTGGGTTTGGAAATAGTTCCTTAGTCACTGCGCTTTACTTTCCATGTGCAAAAACAAACCATCTGCCACTGATTCAGTATTTAACTGCAGTAAACCCACTTCCAGATAGTGGGAGGGCTTTTCCTCGACCGAGGCCGGCCGAATTAAATCCAAAACACAAGAGTTACCTCCTTTGGAAAAGCACACTCGCAGGTAGGTTTGATTTTCGTTTTTATTTTGCAGATTAGCAGCACAGCGATAAAGAAACAGAGTCCAATTCAAGTACAGCCTGACGCGTTTCATGCTCGAAGAGCATTTCCTCAGAGGCTTTTGAAATAATACTGCGTGAAGCACAAGAATTTATGTAACCTGAACACCTGCCAAGTGGGCGTTGGCTCTCCCAGAGCCTGCTGGTGCTCGTAGTCCTGATAGATACTCCAGTGAGCTGCTTCATAACAGTGCACATAATTCAATAAAGTGAAAACTCCAAGTGGGTTTGGAAATAGTTCCTTAGTCACTGCGCTTTACTTTCCATGTGCAAAAACGAACCATCTGCCACTGATTCAGTATTTAACTGCAGTAAACCCACTTCCAGATAGTGGGAGGGCTTTTCCTCGACCGAGGCCGGCCGAATTAAATCCAAAACACAAGAGTTACCTCCTTTGGAAAAGCACACTCGCAGGTAGGTTTGATTTTCGTTTTTATTTTGCAGTTTAGCAGCACAGCGATAAAGAAACAGAGTCCAATTCAAGTACAGCCTGACGCGTTTCATGCTCGAAGAGCATTTCCTCAGAGGCTTTTGAAAAAACACTGTGTGAAGCACAAGAATTTATGTAACCTGAACACCTGCCAAGTGGGCGTTGGCTCTCCCAGAGCCTGCTGGTGCTCGTAGTCCTGATAGATACTCCAGTGAGCTGCTTCATAACAGTGCACATAATTCAATAAAGTGAAAACTCCAAGTGGGTTTGGAAATAGTTCCTTAGTCACTGCGCTTTACTTTCCATGTGCAAAAACGAACCATCTGCCACTGATTCAGTATTTAACTGCAGTAAACCCACTTCCAGATAGTGGGAGGGCTTTTCCTCGACCGAGGCTGGCCGAATTAAATCCAAAACACAAGAGTTACCTCCTTTGGAAAAGCACACTCGCAGGTAGGTTTGATTTTCGTTTTTATTTTGCAGTTTAGCAGCACAGCGATAAAGAAACAGAGTCCAATTCAAGTACAGCCTGACGCGTTTCATGCTCGAAGAGCATTTCCTCAGAGGCTTTTGAAAAAACACTGCGTGAAGCACAAGAATTTATGTAACCTGAACACCTGC
Organism: Lissotriton helveticus; assembly: GCF_964261635.1. Lineage (NCBI taxonomy): Eukaryota > Metazoa > Chordata > Amphibia > Caudata > Salamandridae > Lissotriton > Lissotriton helveticus. Next base: position 996,638,872 of record NC_136072.1, read on the forward strand.
CAAGTGGGCGTTGGCTCTCCCAGAGCCTGCTGGTGCTCGTAGTCCTGATAGATACTCCAGTGAGCTGCTTCATAACAGTGCACATAATTCAATAAAGTGAAAACTCCAAGTGGGTTTGGAAATAGTTCCTTAGTCACTGCGCTTTACTTTCCATGTGCAAAAACGAACCATCTGCCACTGATTCAGTATTTAACTGCAGTAAACCCACTTCCAGATAGTGGGAGGGCTTTTCCTCGACCGAGGCCGGCCGAATTAAATCCAAAACACAAGAGTTACCTCCTTTGGAAAAGCACACTCGCAGGTAGGTTTGATTTTCGTTTTTATTTTGCAGTTTAGCAGCACAGCGATAAAGAAACAGAGTCCAATTCAAGTACAGCCTGACGCGTTTCATGCTCGAAGAGCATTTCCTCAGAGGCTTTTGAAATAATACTGCGTGAAGCACAAGAATTTATGTAACCTGAACACCTGCCAAGTGGGCGTTGGCTCTCCCAGAGCCTGCTGGTGCTCGTAGTCCTGATAGATACTCCAGTGAGCTGCTTCATAACAGTGCACATAATTCAATAAAGTGAAAACTCCAAGTGGGTTTGGAAATAGTTCCTTAGTCACTGCGCTTTACTTTCCATGTGCAAAAACGAACCATCTGCCACTGATTCAGTATTTAACTGCAGTAAACCCACTTCCAGATAGTGGGAGGGCTTTTGCTCGACCGAGGCCGGCCGAATTAAATCCAAAACACAAGAGTTACCTCCTTTGGAAAAGCACACTCGCAGGTAGGTTTGATTTTCGTTTTTATTTTGCAGTTTAGCAGCACAGCGATAAAGAAACAGAGTCCAATTCAAGTACAGCCTGACGCGTTTCATGCTCGAAGAGCATTTCCTCAGAGGCTTTTGAAAAAACACTGCGTGAAGCACAAGAATTTATGTAACCTGAACACCTGCCAAGTGGGCGTTGGCTCTCCCAGAGCCTGCTGGTGCTCGTAGTCCTGATAGATACTCCAGTGAGCTGCTTCATAACAGTGCACAAAATTCAATAAAGTGAAAACTCCAAGTGGGTTTGGAAATAGTTCCTTAGTCACTGCGCTTTACTTTCCATGTGCAAAAACGAACCATCTGCCACTGATTCAGTATTTAACTGCAGTAAACCCACTTCCAGATAGTGGGAGGGCTTTTCCTCGACCGAGGCCGGCCGAATTAAATCCAAAACACAAGAGTTACCTCCTTTGGAAAAGCACATTCGCAGGTAGGTTTGATTTTCGTTTTTATTTTGCAGTTTAGCAGCACAGCGATAAAGAAACAGAGTCCAATTCAAGTACAGCCTGACGCGTTTCATGCTCGAAGAGCATTTCCTCAGAGGCTTTTGAAAAAACACTGCGTGAAGCACAAGAATTTATGTAACCTGAACACCTGCCAAGTGGGCTTTGGCTCTCCCAGAGCCTGCTGGTGCTCGTAGTCCTGATAGATACTCCAGTGAGCTGCTTCATAACAGTGCACATAATTCAATAAAGTGAAAACTCCAAGTGGGTTTGGAAATAGTTCCTTAGTCACTGCGCTTTACTTTCCATGTGCAAAAACAAACCATCTGCCACTGATTCAGTATTTAACTGCAGTAAACCCACTTCCAGATAGTGGGAGGGCTTTTCCTCGACCGAGGCCGGCCGAATTAAATCCAAAACACAAGAGTTACCTCCTTTGGAAAAGCACACTCGCAGGTAGGTTTGATTTTCGTTTTTATTTTGCAGTTTAGCAGCACAGCGATAAAGAAACAGAGTCCAATTCAAGTACAGCCTGACGCGTTTCATGCTCGAAGAGCATTTCCTCAGAGGCTTTTGAAATAATACTGCGTGAAGCACAAGAATTTATGTAACCTGAACACCTGCCAAGTGGGCGTTGGCTCTCCCAGAGCCTGCTGGTGCTCGTAGTCCTGATAGATACTCCAGTGAGCTGCTTCATAACAGTGCACATAATTCAATAAAGTGAAAACTCCAAGTGGGTTTGGAAATAGTTCCTTAGTCACTGCGCTTTACTTTCCATGTGCAAAAACGAACCATCTGCCACTGATTCAGTATTTAACTGCAGTAAACCCACTTCCAGATAGTGGGAGGGCTTTTCCTCGACCGAGGCCGGCCGAATTAAATCCAAAACACAAGAGTTACCTCCTTTGGAAAAGCACACTCGCAGGTAGGTTTGATTTTCGTTTTTATTTTGCATTTTAGCAGCACAGCGATAAAGAAACAGAGTCCAATTCAAGTACAGCCTGACGCGTTTCATGCTCGAAGAGCATTTCCTCAGAGGCTTTTGAAAAAACACTGCGTGAAGCACAAGAATTTATGTAACCTGAACACCTGCCAAGTGGGCGTTGGCTCTCCCAGAGCCTGCTGGTGCTCGTAGTCCTGATAGATACTCCAGTGAGCTGCTTCATAACAGTGCACATAATTCAATAAAGTGAAAACTCCAAGTGGGTTTGGAAATAGTTCCTTAGTCACTGCGCTTTACTTTCCATGTGCAAAAACGAACCATCTGCCACTGATTCAGTATTTAACTGCAGTAAACCCACTTCCAGATAGTGGGAGGGCTTTTCCTCGACCGAGGCTGGCCGAATTAAATCCAAAACACAAGAGTTACCTCCTTTGGAAAAGCACACTCGCAGGTAGGTTTGATTTTCGTTTTTATTTTGCAGTTTAGCAGCACAGCGATAAAGAAACAGAGTCCAATTCAAGTACAGCCTGACGCGTTTCATGCTCGAAGAGCATTTCCTCAGAGGCTTTTGAAAAAACACTGCGTGAAGCACAAGAATTTATGTAACCTGAACACCTGCCAAGTGGGCGTTGGCTCTCCCAGAGCCTGCTGGTGCTCGTAGTCCTGATAGATACTCCAGTGAGCTGCTTCATAACAGTGCATGAAACGCGTCAGGCTGTACTTGAATTGCGAGTGTGCTTTTCCAAAGGAGGTAACTCTTGTGTTTTGGATTTAATTCGGCCGGCCTCGGTCGAGGAAAAGCCCTCCCACTATCTGGAAGTGGGTTTACTGCAGTTAAATACTGAATCAGTGGCAGATGGTTCGTTTTTGCACATGGAAAGTAAAGCGCAGTGACTAAGGAACTATTTCCAAACCCACTTGGAGTTTTCACTTTATTGAATTATGTGCACTGTTATGAAGCAGCTCACTGGAGTATCTATCAGGACTACGAGCACCAGCAGGCTCTGGGAGAGCCAACGCCCACTTGGCAGGTGTTCAGGTTACATAAATTCTTGTGCTTCACGCAGTGTTTTTTCAAAAGCCTCTGAGGAAATGCTCTTCGAGCATGAAACGCGTCAGGCTGTACTTGAATTGGACTCTGTTTCTTTATCGCTGTGCTGCTAACTGCAAAATAAAAACGAAAATCAAACCTACCTGCGAGTGTGCTTTTCCAAAGGAGGTAACTCTTGTGTTTTGGATATATATATATGCATACATATATAAATATATATATATATATATATATATATATACTGGAGAAAAACCCCTGCACTACAAGAACCATCAGGCCATGTTCATGGCCACGCCCACTGAGGCGGTGGTTAGGAAGTACCAACGAGTGCAGGAATGAAGGACTGGTTTCATTCGCAGTAAGTCCTCAACCCTTTGAAGAAGTGCTGCAGGGAGCACGAAACGAGTCAGGGCTGGACAGTATACTTGTAAGGCAGCAAGCTGTTCTTTCGCTGTTTGCATCATCATTAAAAGCGGCAAAATTTCATTTTCCTGTTTGTGGCTCCCTCATTCTAGGCAAGCTTTTCTGTGATGGATTTAATGTGGCTTGTTGCCTGAGCCACGAGGTGAACCCAGCTGCAGTTTGCAGTCCGAGCTGAAGTGCCAAGCGACAAGTCAGCGTGAGGAGCAGGGAAAAGCCGGTGATGTAATTTATGGGGTGTTTGAACTGTGACACTGACCCCACAACCCACTGGGGATTTTATTTCATTTGCACCGAGAATGAAACAGCCAACTCACTGGAGAAAAACCCCTGCACTACAAGAACCATCAGGCCATGGTCATGGCCACGCCCACTGAGCCGGTGGTTAGGAAGTACCAACGAGTGCAGGAATGAAGGACTGGTTTCATTCGCAGTAAGTCCTCAACCCTTTGAAGAAGTGCTGCAGGGAGCACGAAACGCGTCAGGGCTGGACAGTATACTTGTAAGGCAGCAAGCTGTTCTTTTGCTGTTTGCATCATCATTGAAAGCGGCAAAATTTCATTTTCCTGTTTGTGGCTCCCTCATTCCAGGCAAGCTTTTCTGTGATGGATATATGTATATATATCACAGCTTCAAACATCCACGAACCGTTTGTAAAGTTCCCAAATAAATCTATGTGGAACCACCCCCTGCGTGTGCTGCTTTCCTTACGAACAAACGGTTTGTGGATGTTTGAAGCTGTGATAAAGATAACGGGTACACCCCCGTTCGGCGTGCACCCGCTCACGTGTGCAGCCAGCTGGTGTTTGGAGCCTTGCATATATATATATATATATATACACATAAATCCAGTCTGGTAAGGAAAGAAAGGATGCAGCACGTCAAGTGGATGAACAACATTTATTGTGCACAAAGAACACGTTTCGGTGGAGTTATGTGAGGGTCTCCATTCACCACAGAAATACTGTTGCAACATCATAAACATAGAAGAAAAACTTCATGGTTACAGTGAAAAGATATTCTAAAATTGCTGTTGTACAATGAAATTCATTATTTAACAAACATATCATTTTCAAAATTGTGGCAAATAAGTATATCATGGCAAACACAAGGAGATGATGGACGGAGCGCTGAAACTTTTCAGACACTCACCCCCAGTCACAGATCTGGGTTAAATACACCATCATTCTTTAGCTCACTTTGCCACCTCAGTTCAGACCCAGCTATATGCAAATCAGTCTTGAGCCTGTGCCTCATGCGAAAAGTCCAGCCCGAACTGCTAAGCCAGGTCTTCCCTGAACTGGAAACAAGCATCCTGGGACCGGTTTCTGGGTAACACCCTTCCTCAGCCAGGCTAGCTTGAATCCAGTGGCAAGTGAGCAAGGGACCCACGTCTGGGCATACCCTGCCAACTTAGGGGGGACAAAGAAAACACAAGGAGATGACGGACGGAGCGCTGAAACTTTTCTGACACTCACCCCCAGTCACAGATCTGGGTTGCATACATCATCATTCTTTAGCTCAGTTTGCCACCTCAGTTTAGACCCAGCTATATGCAAATCAGTCTTGACCATGTGCCTCATGGGAACAATCCAGTCCGAAATGCGAAGCTAGGTCTTCCCTGAACCGGAAACAAGCATCCTGGGACCGGTTTCTGGATAACACCATTCATCAGCCAGGCTAGCTTGTATCATGTGGCAAAGTGAGCAAGGGACCCATGTCTGGGCATACCCGGCCAACTTAGGGCGGACAATGCACAAAGAACGATGATGGATTCAACCCAGATTTGTGACTGGGGGTGAGTGTCTGAAAAGTTTCAGCGCTCCGTCCATCATCTCCATGTGTTTGCTTTGTTCACCCTAAGTTGGCAGCTAGACAATGTAGCTGCCCATTGTGAAAGACTTATTGTTGATTTACCCAGCACATTTAGGAGCATCATTTCTCCCATTGCTTTCCACTGGTTGGCTTTACTGTCTTTATCATTGGCCTGATTCTTATTCTATGGCTTGCCTTGTGAATCTTGTGTACTTCCACTGGCTCATCCCAATTTACTTGTGTCCTTCCATTGCTCACTTTTATGTAATGACTTTTTTCTTTTATCTTAAACACTCCACAAATATGCATGTGTTTATTGGTTGTATCCCTAGTCTGCTTCTCTTCCCCTCTCTGCACTCTGCTCTCTCTTGCCCCTGTGTTTTCCCACTCCCCACCATAATGCACTCACCCTCATGTGCCCCACCCTGTGGTTCCTTTCTCACCATGTGCTTCCACCTTGCTTCTCTCTCTCACACATTTTCTTTTTTTCCCCATTTGTCACGTTGTTCCCTTTCTCACTCATATTCTTTTCTTCACCCCCACCCATGCCTTCCTTGGTGCCTCCTCCACCCGCACCCTTTGTGTTGCCTCCCCTAGCCCATCGATTGTGTTGTTTCTGTACCCAGCTACCATCTTGCTTCTGTCCCCACCCATATAGCTTCCCACTCCCACTTTAAAAAAAACTTTCACAGGTTTACTTTATTTTAATTTACAAATCAACTCGGGCCGGGAAATAAAAAGAAAAAAAAACCCGCGTAATTTGTTAAGCATGTGCATGCATGGTGTGCAGTTACAAAATTACATGACCTTTAGGCTTTTTAAAATTCTTCTTTAGCCATGCTGCACAGCATTGGGGATGCTGTATAGGATCACTAAAGCCACTGGCAAAGCCAATAGGTCTCAAAGGCAGACCAATCGGCTTTGCCAAGGTTTGTTTAACTATTGCATTTCTGAGGTGAATCAATGGATTGTTCCATGTGAGTGATCATATTCACACGTGTAGTTCTCTGTGTTGGGCTTGGATGTACTGTCAAGGATGCAGGGCTTGTCAGGTGCTATGTCCACCTTTTGTACCACTGAGGCACCAGAAATTCCCTTTAATTTACTAGTGAAAGTGGTTTAGACAGCTTGCAATGTTGGTTTGGCTGCCCTTTACATCTTCCTGATTATTACTGATTTTGAGTCATCTGCATACATTTGAAAATGTAGCTGTTTTTTATCCGAGTAAATGGAGGTGTGGATATGTGATTGTAATTGGGAAAAGATGTCGTCGGAGATGGCTTCTCTGATGTAGGTTGGACATACTATAAATATACATACTAGGAATCCATAGGAAACTATTTACATAGTGCATGGATATCCTTATAATCAACCTAGAATACAGCATTTAGATCTACATTGATCAATCCCTGAACTAGAGCGTCAGAAACACTTAACAATCATCAGTTTTCTGCAACATAAGATGATGATTGGCCCCATGAAACATCCCAAGTTTATCTCTTTATCCTTAAGAAATTAAAATCCTGCTTACCCTGACTTATAATGGAATCTAAGTTAGGGATTCAGCTTGCACATCATTGACTATGATAATATCACTCTAGTCAAGGGATGGAAACCCATCCTGTAGAAGACAACGTGTTAATTGTACCCAATTTAATGCTACTCAATTTACTGACTCAAAAGATGGAAAGCTGAGATGGCATTGCCTGGATTTCAGCACATTATGTTATATATTAGTGACAAGCATTTAAATAACTGAATCGTCATTCTAGTGGTTCTTTCATGTCATAACCTTACAATTCTCTCAAATGTATTACATGTTTTATTTATGCAGTTTTCCACAACAAAGCCTCACAACCATGTCCACAGTGTTGAAATACAGCTTTGTAATACTTCGGAATCCAAAGCAGATTATCAAAAGGCATCATTAGATGTTTCATTAAGTTCCATGGGGTGAGAAAGAGGGACAAAGTTGTAGAAATAAAGAGGGGGAGACATTTCAGTTTTTCAATCCAAGGTAAGTGGATGCAAAACTGAGGGCCATTTTACCGCTTCCACAAATGCTGGAAACAAGAACTTTTCATTCTCCACATTTGGGCATTTGCAGCATTAGGAATTGTTGTGCACCCAGCACTATCAGGGGCTGAACATTGTATTTACCCTAATACTAACTTATTTAAACTCAATACATTGTGCGGTCCGCACTCAACTGACGACTCAAAAATATTGCTTCACCGTAATATCATGATCAAAATATTGCGAGTACAAAAACAAATGGAATGTTAAAAACGTTACTGATCATTTTTAGAAAAGTTGTTTTTTTCTGCCTGAGCCATGGCCATGCATAAACTGGTAAATAGTGATCTTACCTCAACCGACTAACCACAATTGAATTTTCATAGGTGAAAAATAAAATAGAACTTTGCAATTCATGAATGAAATAATCTGAATTATAATACATGTTCCTACATAGATAACTACTTTTACTGAATCGTAAACCAAGTCTGTGTTCAGAATGATTCACAATGTACATAGTTATTCAGCGGTATCATAATGAATACACATTAGTGTTATGCTTTCACTCCTGACAAAGTACATTGTTCCCCCGTTGGTGGCAATACAATAATACCATACATGACTCAAATAATATAAACAGATTCTGCAAGTTGTGGATTCTTGTAGATCCTCTTATGAACAAGTGCAATAGATTTTGTAATATTTATAAGGATGACTCCAGTACTAATGTGCAATTCAAAGTCTAAATCCTTGATCTTAAGTGTCAATCAGAATCCAACAAGTCTTTGATAATTCAAGATGAAAGCATGGCCAGTTCCAGTCTCTTGGCAACAAGCCCAGGCTGCAGCAACTAAGAGGTCTATTATAATGTTGGGCGGATCGCCACTGCCCGCATGGTGGTGTCGATCCCCCCAACATTATCTCCCGCCCTCTTCCCGTCTGCCGCTTTTCCGCCCAGTCGATGAGTCAACCGGGTGGAAAAGGGTTGAATATGGCGGCGGTGTCTGCAAGACACCGCCATCCATATTACTATGCAGGCGGGAAGCAGCCTTTCCGTGGCGTTGCATGCGGTGCATGCGGTGTTCGCAGTTGGGGGTGGGGTGTGCACATGGGTGGTACCTATGGTACCCCCATGCATTTGCATTTGCATGCACAAAGTGCAGCCACAGCATTGTGGCGGGCGGTGCTGTGTGCACTGCCCACCACAATGTTGTGGTTGGGGGATGCCACCGCCACTGTGGTGGTGGCATCCTAATTGCCGGTGTGGGACCGCCGCACCATTGGCGGCCGGTCCCAGCACCGCTAGGGTGGCGGGCGGACAAAATTCTGCCCGCCATCCTAATAGACCCCCTAAGTATCTTGATTACCAACAAGGAACACTCTAAACCACAATGACCTTATACTCTAAGGTGCTTATTTGCAAGTCATTTTTTCCGCATGTATGTCACTTTTTCCCATGTTAAAAGTGATGCACCAGTGACGCAAGGGGCTTGTAAATAAGCTCCTAAGAATCTAAGATGACTGCCACAGGTGCAAGGCATTTGAGAGTCCTGTGACACCCTGACACATGTAGTTTGTTTTAAATCCACTTGTGTTTTTTATAGTGTAAGCGTCACAGCCAAGAAGCCTCTTACCAAGTAGCACCCGCACTGTGCACATATCTTATATACTAGTGACCTCCACTACAGCAGAGGAATCAAGCACCTCAGAGGGCTAGAAATAAAAATCTCCTTCCCCACCCAGCCCACACAGGTGAGCCTCGGGTATGGATCATACCATCTTCTATGAATGTTTAGCCATATATCGGAAGACTTGCAGAAACAATGGTACCGAACCAGCATGAATGAATGAATGAATGAATGAATGAATGAATGAATGAAATAAAATTTATAATGCCTCAACTAAAACCCGAAGGCATCAATGCGCCTAGCATGGAAATGTAGTAGGGATTGTTGGAGGGCCCTCTTGCGGCTTACTTGTTTTTAAAGTTAGAAAACTATTAAACGAAACAAATAATAGGATTTTATCTGTCTGTCTGTCTGGGAGACTGTTAAGGGATCGGATGCTGAGATCCTTAAAAAGACTTAGAAGTTGACCATCTGTAATACACAGGAAATGGAGGACACAGAACCACCTTAGAAGAAGGAATTAGCCATCCCTAGGGATCTGAACATATGACTGGGCCCCTAAAGAACCAAAGGCAGAGAAGTTAACCTCCCACTTGGATTACTGGTTTGCATCTACCACAAGAGCTCCTGAAAATCTGTGGGTATTTGAAACATCTCGAATGAACCAAATCAAGTTTTAGAAAAGGTAGTACTTGGAAATATTTCAACTTCCAAGGTCCCCTAGTAACCAGACTATCCAAAATGGTATGGCCCTAAAGTAAAAAGTTTCATGATGTGGCCTTCTCAGAGCAAAGATCAAGGCACCAGTACACATGCAGAATGCAATCTCCTGGAGTACTGCCTGGCTGCATCTCGCTGTCATGCCCTGGCAGGGGATTTTGAGCTCCAGAAAACAGGGTAAGGGTCTTAGAGTATGGAGGATGAGGGTCATCTCCCAAAAAGCAGTAGATGTCTTGTCTGCCTAATTTAGGGGTCGATTAGGATCGCGGACGGACTCAAGACCCCAGAGTAGGAGGGAACGTCCGCATGGGCTGCGGCGTTACCTCCGTGCAGATTAGGATGTGACCGCCAGGGTGGTGGTCACATCCTCCATCTTTAACATTGCAGCGGGTGCAGCTTCAAGCTGCACCCGCCGCAATGTTAAAGATGCATGCATCGCATTTGCAAGCACAAAGCGGCAGGCACCGCACGGTACCTGCTGCTTTGTTCATGCAAATGCAGGGGGGTACCTCAGGTACCCCCATGTGCATCCCCCACCCCCCTTCACCCAGGGGGCCCGCAACGGGCCCCCGAAGTGAAGGTCCGTATGCTTTTCCACGGCGGAAAAGCCGCCGGGGAAAAGCATACATCTTACACCATCCTAATATGGCTGGCGGTGTCTGATAGACACCGCCAGCCATGTTAAAGCTTTTCCGCCGCGGTCGGAAGGCGACCGCGGCGGAAAAGCTGCGGACAGATTTCAAGACCCACCGCCATCCCAATATGGCGGTGGGTCTTTTGAGGCTCCGCAGCGGTTTTCCCGCATCCTCCGGGCCGGCGGCGGCTTCCGCCGGCCCGGAGGATGAGGGAAAACCGCGATCCTAATCGACCCCATAGAGTGCAGAGACATAAATATACTCTAAATAGAGCAGCTGAACAGTTATCAGTTTTTGGAGAATGCTGCACATCTCTAAATTGTAACACAGACCCTAAGCCTGAACACACAGCACAAGGGCATAAAAAGACAAAAAAGTTAGGAGACTCCAGCAGTAACAGCTTTCAAGTTTGTTTACCCAGGGCTTTTGGCATCCCATCTCAGGGCATCATCAGTAATTTGCATTTAACATGGCCTGTTTTGAGCATAAGCAGTCACCACCTCCTGCCTTGTCACACTAGAAGATGTTGTCCTCAAGGAAAATGACTAAGTTAGAAAGTATAACTATTAATCACGACAAACATGTACACTTAACCAAACCTGTGTTGGACTGCAGTCATCTTGGTAGTTAGTCTCAAACCATGGCGCTTAAATGTCATTGCCTTTAGACTAACCCATTATTTTATATGGATGCTTTTTGTAAAAAAAAATCAAAACTCTGAAGAACTGTAATCTTTATTCTCAGGGAATACTCACTAATAAAAAAGAACTTGGCACAGAAGCTGAAAATATGAAAAGACATCTTTATTAAATTTAATAAGTCAGGCCACGTCACACAGAAGCCGTAGCAACTAAATGAGGTAGTCTGAGGAATACAGAAAACAGAGGCCTTTTATATGCTTAGGGTTACAAACTTCAGCATACAAGTAAGGGGCAGTCCTAGCTTTTGCAAGCATGCAAAAGGCCTAACATTCCTTCTTACACAAGCCGGGAAAAACCCATAATAAAAGGACCACAACCCATATCATAAACAGACCATAAAAGAAGGAACAGAAAACAGATAAGAAGCAGGATAAGGGGTGTGTGTGTGCATACCAAACTCTACAATGTCCTGTGCTTTGATCCTCAATCTTGATCAGCTAAAGGGCAGGAACTGGTTTAAAAAGGTCAGCTTCAGGCAACAGGGTCACTTCACTCAGGTCAAACAGGAGTCAGCATGAACTCGAGCTAAGGTGTACATGTCCCCAAAAGACTATTTTCAGCCACAATCATGGCCTATGTGAGGGCAACCACAAAATGGCTGCCATACACAAAATGGAACCCATGGGTTCAGAATTCACAGAACCTCAGTCCCTCCTTTTGCCCTTACATAGGCAATCACTCAGTCTGTATCTGAATCGATGTCAATATTATCCGTTATTCCCTTCACTAAGGCATTATTACTTGAGTTATCTTTCATGGAGCGCAAGGGATAGACTTCGTTGGCATAAATAAACATCGTCTGATATGCCCATACAGACCCATTGTAACTAAATGACAGAACCAAATAGGGAATACCTCTATCTGTAGTATGTGGCATAAGACCACACACCCAACAATTAGTGGTGTTCATTACTAACTGGTATTGATGCTGAAACTGTACAAAGGAATTATTCACAAATTCCGACCTTCTAATCTGCTCGTGTTCAGGTAAGATATGAAAAGAATGCAAAGAAGTAGTAGTAGGAAAAGACATAGGTTGGGAGGTGGGTGCAGAAGTCAATTGGGTAGCCAAAACAATCCAACCCACAAAAGACAACGCATGCTTAAAAATACTAGAAAACATGTTATTAAGAACATATGGACAACAGGAGAAAATAATGACCACTATTACAAATAAAATTATCATTTTTCACAACTCTAAGCAGAAAGCAAATCCTAAAATTATCTAGTAACATTTTTTATGGCTCCTATGCATTTCAATTACTTATTATATGTTCAGGTGAAAGAGTGGTGATCCTTATTAATGCTCTCAGATGAAAAGGGATACTCTTCCACAGAGAATGGACTTTATTCTGCTTTTACTAAACAGAATACTACTTTAAAACAATGCCAGCAAAACAGCAAAAATCAGTCTCCTAATACCCATTTTATGCAATCGCACGGGAAATACCCAGAGTCCGTCCAAGCCTCTCTGGCAGGCTTCTATTGTTCATCAAATCCTTTTCTGTTGTTTTCTTCCGCATGGGCCTCTTCGTTCAGGCCTTTCATGAAAATGGCCCTTCTCAGTATCCGTTGGAGTGCCCTCCTGGCAAACACTCACAGCTTATTAGACAGTCTCAATGTCTCAAGGCAGTGCACCAATATCTCTCCTCTGCGGCAGGCACTACAGATAGTGTGCTCTCCATTGATCCTGGGCACAGATCATCTCATGCAGACCCAAGTACTATTAATGTAGTATACTTGTAAAGCGCACAGCTGCCCCAGCAACGGGGCGTCCCGGCGCTGTATAACTCTGGGGAACCCGTCCTGGCTTTCCCTGTGGGATGGTCCCTTGCTGGGAGTCCCCAAGGTGGAGCCAGGCATCCCCGGAATTGGTGGGGCCGTTGTGGAGATTAGGCAAGCTAATGCCCAGAGTTGCCGAGTGGAACCCCTGATTAGAGTAAGCACCGAAGCGAGAATTATCGAGTCCGCTGACCAAGGTCCACGACCCTGCCGCGTCAGGAATTGAACCCTGGTCCCAGGCTGACTTCTGCTCTCAGGCCTGCCGCCTCTAACCAGTGAGCCACACTACTCCACTAATCAGGAAAGAGCAACAGTCTTTCATACTCAGCAACACTTTCAGACTCCAACACTCGCTTTTCAGTGTCAGAGGATGCTCGGGCTGCTCTTCCATTTAATCATAGGTACCACAATGTAGTGCCTTTTTCCAATCCTGGATCCTCTGGTGCACTGCCTTTCCGTTGGAGCAAAGAAAAGGGGGGTATGTGGCCAAAACTCAGGCCAAGGGGCTCAATGGACTGCCTACTGTCAGAGGTTACCAGCACATGACACGTGAAAAACTAAAAACTTAAAATAACTGGAATCCTTCTCTTTCGCTCTTTTGCACTGAAACTCTGGTTCTGTGGCAAAACCAGCTCCTCCTTCTTTTCTGATGTTCAATGCCTTCTGATGAAGCAAGTACAATACGTTGGAGATATCACTGATGACACGCTGGCGATCACTGTCTGGGTGCTGGGACTGTCACTGATGCGAATTAGCTTTTCATCAAAGGTCCGCAGGTTATTATGACTTAATCCCGCAGAACCTAGTGACGTAGGAAATGGGACACATTTGTTATTTTCCTTCAATTTAGTACAAAAACAGTTTGTTTTTAACAAGAGGATTGCCAGTGGCCTGCAATCTGCGAGGGAGTGGCCATACGCCATGAGACAATTCTGGTCTAGAACACACTATCATTCTCGTAGAGTACAAAGACAAAGGCAATAAGCAAAACAGTGCCTCTAATTTATTCAATTGGGTTTCCATGTGAGAGCATATCCTCTACCATCTAAGGGTAGATAACTATATGAGAATTTTATCTAAATGGATGTCCTCACACATAGTGACATCGTTTAATGGGGTAAACACATTTTTTCTCTCAATGATTAAGTCTAGGTGTTCCTAAATTCCTTATCTAGAACATCTCAAAAGAAAAATTGCATAATCCAGATTATCAGGGACGTGAAGTAGGCCTAAAGAAAATTCTTAAAAACCAGTCTGGTCATACAAAAGGGAATTATACATAATATAGGGGTTTCTGGTACATTACTGTAATCTGTAAGTGTGAACCTAATACAATAATAATAATAAAAGAAGGCTAACTGGTGAAAGGAATATGGAAAAGGGAAAATGGGACTAGGACACAGCTAAAATCTCCAATTACTAGGCACGATGCAACATCAATCAGGGGAGAAGTGACAAAAGAAAAATCTATAGGAAGAACAAGAAATTACTTGAGTGAATGTTAGCTCTACCGCTGGCCGCTACACCATATACAGTAATCTCAGCTAATGTTCCAGTTCCTTTTTCAGGGAAAAAAAATTAAACCTTGTTTCCTTTATGGTACAAGGCCATACACTATTCAGGAACCAGAACAAAACTGACTAAAGTAATATAAAAATTAAGTCACCATGCGCAAAAGTCACAGATCTATAATTTATCCTTACGAACAATCAGGATACATAAATGTAGGGCTGCCTGTTCCTTAAGGGGAGGGGCAGTACGTGACTAACAGCATGTGACACACTTTGATTCTGTATATCTCTTTTTTATTTTCCTTCAAATACCATTAAAGCCAAATTTGACATACACTGATGAAGTGTTGTCTGTCTTTCTGTGAAATTTAGTGTCAAAGCAAATCTACCCAACTGTTTGCAGGATACACATCGTCATGTATATCCCTTCACAACACAGGTAAACTTGTAATAGTATCAAAAGCAACAACATAAACGCAAAACGCACATGTTAAGCCATCAGATATACTTGCTGTATATCAAGCACAAAAAACATAGACAAAACAATAGCATATGTAAATGAGCGGCGACGCACACACTTCAAGTCCTTTACTTTATGCACTGTGAACCTGCAGCCCAAAACTCAATATTTGGGCTTGCTTAATTTGTCAGGTTTAAAATCCTTACCCTCCTTTTTGACAGTAGATCACCAATTAGTGGATATCTACTGTCAAATACAACTTTCAGACACACAGAACCAGCAAGAACAATTCATGATAGAACCAAATACACAAACATGAAAAACGCATGGACATTTCTTTCCAAAGGAGTTACGCAAAAACACATCTCATTTCAACCAACCAAACTCACGTGTCTTGTCAGCCTTAAAATCACCCAGAACAATCCATGAATGATCTGTGGGCAGGAGCAAAAAAAAAATACACAACACACAAAAGAGAGACATTTCTCATAATAAACAGACATCAATTATAACGTTTAATCAGAAGACAAAACATAATACACATGAACAGACACAAAAATAAATTTCCATTACTTAACTGTTACCATCTTGTCAGTCAGCTTGCAACATTAAGCCCTTTAAACTTTCCAAAAGTAAAATTCTTTCACTGACACTCCATGTTATCTTTGGGCCACAATTTCCACTGTAAAAAATAATTCTTAATTGGAAAATCGTTCTCACTTAGGCATGTAGCCTTCAAAATTTCAATAAAAAAGCTTTGTCTTATTTTCTGTCTAAGACTTAATGCAATGCTTCATTTTCGGTCAAATAAAAGCAACTAGCAGACATTATTTTTTAGAGGCAGAGATACAAATATATAATTTCTGCAGAGCATTTAGCATGTGTTGGGACTTTCAAAGAAACCTTTTTCATATTTTCCCTTTGGAATTAAATTCTTTAATTTTGTGGGAAACCAGAAACCCTTCCTTTTAGAGGCCTGTTTAGCAAGGTCATTCTGCATTTCACAGAGACAAGACCTTAATTTAAAAGATCACAAATGTCAACATGACAGCCTCCTTCCATTGTTTACAGGGAAACTAAAGATAACACCTCAGCGCGACTCGAGCCAGCCTCTGCAGATGTCCTAGCCCCCAGCTTCTGCTCACTAAGAAGTTTGTCAAAGACAAAAGGCCTTCCGGATTCCTCCTAACCTACAATAATTCACTCTATTTAAAACACATGTTATATATATTACTCCTGTTAGGGGCTATAATTTATTTCTATACTTATGTTATTAAAACATTTACTGTGAATAATTCGCAGAACATAATAACACACATACCAGTTTTTAGAACAAATGCTTGTTTGCAATGGTACTCATTTCATCAACCTTAAATAGATGAAGGTCTCAGTTAGGTCCAGCCAAAGTTAAAAACCTTCAACCCTGATATTACACTCAAACCTCTGCACCAGGCACATTGGCTCACTGAGCCATTAAACGCAACCCCAAATGGGAACAACCTGCACATTTGTGTTTTATACCTAAATGTATGCATTTACTGAAGCCTAAGGCACTTTAAAGCTATTTTAAATGGCAACAATACCCAAATTCGACTTTGATATTTGGGGCACTTAAAAATAAATATCCTATAAGTATGTTACATATTAATCATCCTCTGAATGTTCTTTACACATTACAGATATTAGACATTAGACATATCTCGTGTAAATCCTTGGAAAAATGAGTTTTTTACGCCTGCGCTAAGTGAGATGTCATATGCTAATGTCCTCATTATGCAGTGAAACACAACTCAAATTAAATTATAATGCTAGGAGGTCACAGTATGAGCATTAAGCTTCATGAATAGTAAAAAACGAATTTTGTAGCACTTATTTTTAATAATTATTTTTCATAATTTAATAATTATTTTTAATAAACCCAATCATTTTGGCTAATTTCACATATAAAAGCAAGCTGCATCCCTTATTTCAGACATAAACAGAAAGGGGTGAAACACTCAGGACACACAAAACGGCGCGCTTTAGCCATGCATTTCATAAATAGCGCCAACGCTATTCACTTACAGAAATTGCACTAATGGGAAAACCACATAGACATTTAAACACACATTTAACCCACAAACCAATACTCAGAACAAAAACAAAGGACAGCCCACAGACTGTACTTAAACCAGACCATTTGTAAATACTAGTTGTAAGTCATATTTACAAGAAACGCTTCTCAATTGTGTTTCAAAAGACTGCAAAAACAGCCCAACAGACTGATGTATGTCCAAGAAGCGAAAATACACTCAATTCACTAGCTTTGGCTAGCAGAACACCAAAAAATCGCTCTGCATATCTTCCTTCACAACATTGCGCAGAACAAAGGATCCTTATATGTATTATGTCATATTTTAATTCCCTGGGGATACAAAATCACCAAGGAAGAAATATGTTTGTAAATCTAAACCTATTTAGATATTCCCTCTAGGGAAGCCGGCTAATTTACTTCACATCACACTATGGTACCTTCCAAATAAAGTCACACATTTTTCGTATGTCAGCTTTTAAACAGGCATGCCAAAAATATTGCAAAATATACAATATTATAATCAATGTAGTGCTTAATGTACTTTTCGTACGTGCACCGTTCAACTAAACCAAATAGAGAAAATTCTCCTCATTACCTGTTCTACACAAATTGCAATTCGCATATACAAACCTATACAAATCCAAAGTTGGCCAACACAAATTCCAAAGTTCCAAAGTTACAGTCCTAAATTTGCTAAGACCAGGCATCTTATAGCTCACCAATCTAGCTTCAAACTTCAAGGGGTTATCAAAAACGATATACTCGCAAATATACGAGACCCTCGGCTTTGGTAATTGCAATAACCAAATCAAAACCAAGAAACCAAACCCTCTGCTTTGGTAATTGCAATAACCAAATCAAAACCAAGAAACCAAACAAAGTTGTGGGAGCGACCCACTTGTACTTCTTATTCTTACTAATCAAAAGGTTATCCAATTTCTAACTGTCAAGTTCTACATGACCTAACGGTCTTTTTTAGAATACTCACGCCAAAAAGGTTCTCAGTCAGGAGTGACATCATGTGGAGGATCAAAATCAGGAAGTACAGGAATATACCGGGCTGCGAAGACAGAGAATCTCCAGAATCCTTGTGCACAAAGTAGCAGAGTCCCATCCTCTCCTCCTCATTAGATTTCAGTCTCCTGACAAGATCACTCCTTCAGAAAGTCATTTCTCTGATGAAGCCCACGTTTGCCGCGCCATTTGAAGAACTGTAATCTTCATTCTCAGGGAATACTTACTAATAAAAAAAGAACTTGGTACAGAAGCTGAAAATATGAAAATACATCTTTATTAAATTTAATAAGTGAGGCCACGTCACACAGAAGCCGTAGCAACTGAATGAGGTAGTCTGAGGAATACAGAAAACAGAGGCCTTTTATATGCTTAGGGTTACAAACTTCAGCATACAAGTAAGGGGCAGTCCTAGCTTTTGCAAGCATGCAAAATGCCTAACATTCCTTCTTACACAAGCCGGGACAAACCCATAATAATAGGACCACAACCCATATCATAAACAGACCATAAAAGAAGGAACAGAAAACAGATAAGAAGCAGGATAAGGGGTGTGTGCGTGCATACCAAACTCTACAATGTCCTGTGCTTTGATCCTCAATCTTGATCAGCTAAAGGGCAGAAACTGGTTTAACAAGGTCAGCTTCAGGCAACAGGGTCAGTTCACTCAGGTCAAACAGGAGACAGCATGAACTCGAGCTAAGGTGTACATGTCCTCAAAAGACTAGTTTCAGCCACAATCATGGCCTATGTGAGGGCAACCACAAAATGGCTGCCATACACAGAATTCACAGAACCTCAACTCCTGATCCCCTTTTTATTTTGGTGTTACGTTTATCAATATAATTGTTTTCATTTCTTCTAAACTATTTTATGGATGTTGGTCAATTTAACGTGGTTATGGTGATTCCAGAAACATTTTTTCTGTAAGAAGTCAGCGTCTTTGAGTAAGTCCAGGAGTGCTTTTTGAAGCCTGTTTTTATATCTGACAATGAAACAGCTTAAGCTGTTCCACCAGCCCTATGTAATAGCAAGTCATCAATCAACAAATCTACATATATTCATATATAGATAGGCTTTTGGCTCAGTACTTTTTATCCAATGGCCTAATAATTTGTCAACCAAATTATTTATTTTGTCAACTACGGCATAAAGTTTGAGGCGGGAGATCAGCCCAATACAGCTATTGGCTTTCATGTTTCAGCTAGCCTTGTGTATTTAAATTATGTATTCAGTTAACAGCCATTCAAAGCCAACCTTTTCTTCGCTACAACAAGGATTATAATTTACTGTGATGTGCATTAAAATTAGAAAGGATTTCTATACAAATTCTAATTACAGCAGCCTAGTAGTAAGCACCTACACAGTTTTATTATAAATTTTATGCAGTACTTTTTTTTTGTAAAGTAAAAGTTGAATGGCCACCAGGTTTAGGCAGCATATTTTCTATTTTACTGTTTTGTACTTTATATATTTATGATTTTAATTAGAAATAAAAAAAAAATCACACCATCTCTTCTAGCTTTGCCATTGCTTATTATTTCTTAGGTATGGGTTTTATTAACTTTGTTGGAGTAATCTACTGTGCATCCCAATAATCCAGTCTCTCATAGATGAATGAATGAATGTAATGAATGTTGGATTTGTAAAGCGCATGGTTACCCTGGAGCGTCCCAGCGCTGTACCACTGGGGAACCCGTCCTGGCTTTCCCTGTGAGATGGTCCCTTTACTGGGCATCCCCAAGGTGAAGCCAGGCATCCCCGGCGGTGATGGTGCCGGAGTGGAGATTAAGCAAGCTATTGCCCAGAGTTGCAGCGTGGGACCCCATGGTTAGAGTGGCACCGAGGCGAGATTTATCGGGCCCGCTGACATTGGTCCTGCACCCGGCCGCGTCGGGAATTGAACCCTGGTCCCGGGCCGACCTCAGCCTCCGGGTTTGCCGCCTCTAACCGTAGATGCACCCACATAAAGTCCACTTCCAACCTTCCTATTAAAATTACGAATACATTTTAAGTTTTTAAAAGAAAGAAGACACCCACCAAACATTAATTTTAATTTCAGTGTACTATATTAAACCATCAAGGGACTGTCCCTCGAATTGAATAGTGTAATTTATTAGAACACTCACTTACTTATTGGTATGTCTGATCTAATTACATTAAGACTCCAGCTAGTAGTTAACTCACTATGTCACAATCTGAAGTTTAATGTCTGCTCTCCCGTTTACTAAACCATTTTAAATAACGGAAGCTAGTATGATATTATTATATTTGATCTCACTAGGCAGGAAATACCTGTATTTATTAAACTTGTATTCCCACCCAGGACAAAACATATATTAATAAGAATGTTTTTTTTTTTTTTTTTTAAACCTGTGAACTTTACATTCTCATCAATCAATGAACAATAGATTTTAATAGGAAATAATACTGATTAATTAATTCTGTGTCATTAAGACAATTGTCAACAAGGAAATAATACTGATCAATTAATTCTGTGTCCTTAAGACAATTGTCAACAAGAAACGTGTATCAATGAATTCCACGAGCTATTGTTTTCCACTAGAAAAGTTACTAACTCATCCTTTTCCATGAGGTCAGAACAATATTAATATTAATTACTGACTAGAACAAGAAATTACAACAATTGACTGTGTCGTGGGGCACTCAGTTATTAACAAATAATACTGAAACATAATGCATGGCAAGCATGCAATAAAAATGCCAACGAACATTTATTTTCTGCTTGTGATTTCTATATTTACGTTGAACACTTGGTGATTCTGCGGTGCTAATATTTTTATATCTTCTATGCTAAATATCAATGATTAAGTGTCATCAAAAGTGCCAAGCAATTGTGTTCCCATGACTGATGCTAATATTCCATTCTATGCCAGTAGAAATACCAATATTATACTTATCCCTTGATGAATGTCATTATTTAGTTTGTGTGCAATGACACTGGCGATAATGCTTTGCCAGGGGATGGCCAATAATTGATTTTGTTTTATAGCATATGCAAATAATTAATTTATGGCAGTGCTTTACCACTAGGATAGCTAACACCTGAAACATATATCAATCATAAATACAAGTGTATATTAATATTTATAAATTATATAGAAATTATAACTATAAATTACTTTTACAGTATGATGCATGGAAATAATCTTGCCCCATGTATAATACCAAAATTGATGTTCACCCATGTGAGGCTCCAATAACCCATTCTGTGCTAAATGCATTACCAAGAAATAATCCCCTGCCATTATAATCCAGTGCAAAAGTATTTTAAAATAATCGAAGTGATCATTAAGCGTGTTTCAAACTAAGAGAGGAAACGCGTTCTATTAAAACACATTAATTATTTCCCGGTACAGCTTTACTATTTAACCTTTCTCTACATTTTATTTTGTATAGTTTTGCTCATCCATCAAACGCAAAGATACAAAATTGGCAATGGACACTCTTTTTGTTATGTATAGGCAACAACATTAAGAGACGCTACAGACTTTTTCGAGCAATGATGTTAGAGCTGCAAAAAGCAGAAACTGTCTACACATGGTTTATATTTTTTTGAGTTAGAATTAATAAAGCTACGGGGAGCAGAAAGGCGCCGAGGAATCCTAATGGGCTCTGCACATTAGCTGCAGCTGACTTTAGAGCAAACGAGTCCCAACATTTCAATCAGATTTAGTCGCATGAAAAAGGCACAACAAAGACGATTTCAAATTCAATAAAAGGTCCTGGAACAGTGGCCCCTTGAGCCCTGCAGCTTGAATTCTCTGTATTGATTTTACGTCAGCCTCTTCAATATTTCTGATGCCCTGGCTTCAATAGATTATGACAAACATGCCTGCCGGAGAGGGAGGAACTGTGAATTAAAAGTGATGGAGAACAGCTGTGGTGCTAGCAATTCTTTGACATGGCAGTTTTTTAACCGTAGCTGATCAATTTGGAAGGAAATCACTTTTGTGAAAGCAGGGTGTCTGCGGGAAAGAAGAAAGCTTCAAAATGTACACCTTTACAACGTGTTTGTCCTTTTAGAAAGGATGCACACCATGCTGTGCCGTAAAGAATGGACACATTATGCCATGTAAGCAGCGTGAGCAGTATTATTGGCAAAATCATATAATCGTATATGAACTTATTTTATCGAGTCTGTTTTTATATTTTTCCTATTATCTTTGTAAATGTGTATTATTTTATTTTCGAAAGGGTCTGCATCAAAGCTTAGATTATCAGTGCCCTTGTCAATTTCGATTTGTGGGGTAAATCCTTTTACTGCCAATATAGAAATATGAACTATGCGGCAAACAACCACACACAGAAGTTTCCCCTTTTATAGTTTGCAGACCCAGTTGTCAAAACTAAACGGAGAAATGCGCTTGGTAAATCTCAAGACATGCTGTTGGCTTTCACGTTGAAATCTTTTTTTTTCAGGTAAAATTCCGAACAAGTGATAATTATCAAACGTAATACATTTCGTCCAAGTCAGTGTCAGATTTTATCAGGTGTGAGAATTATATATCTGACAACAGAGCAATCGAGACATAAGGCTGTTTCATGCCTCTTCATATTGGTTCCTGATACAGACAAAGCAACAGGAGATTTCTAAGTAGTGAAGGCATTTCATGTGTCATTTTGAACGTTAATCAATGTTAATCAGTTGTTTGTGATGTGATATTGCAGTGCAGGTTCTGGTTGTGTTTTAATGAACTATGCTTCACCTGTGTTTGAGATAGTTTGAGGCTGTGATATATTCTCTCCTCTTAATATCAATCTCAACTTTTCCTCTGTCTGACATAGTGGATCTTTCAATTTTCCTCTCCAGTCTTTTCTCTTTTGTCTTTACTAGCACTGCCCTTTCCTGGTTTTCGTTTTATCATTCTAACTAAACTTTACTCGGTCTCCTAGGCCAGCTCATCTTCATCTTTGTTCAAGTATCTCTACTTGGTACCCCTCTTTTCTCCATTTATCCTCCCAATTTTCAGCTATAATTCACTACTTTAATCTCTTTTAACGGCACTAGCCTTTACCTCCCTTTCATCTTTCACACCAGCACTTCATAGCTATTTCTACTAGCCTCTTATCTAAGTCCTTGATGTCCTCCCATACACTGCATGTAAACCCCTTCATGACTGAGATGCATTACTTTCTTGCTGCATCCCCTCATTCCTTCCCATCATTTTCTAATTTGTCCCATCTCACTGCTGCTCTGAGCATTGATGACATCTTTGATCCTCATTACTCTTCGTCTGAGTGCACATCCATGGTCTCCCACTACTGTCAAGAGGGTATGAACCGTAAATATCAAACCCAAAATATTGATTGAACAGAATATCCAGGACAAACTATCGAGAAAAAAAAATTCAACAGGTAAGGCTACATTTTCGATACCTAATTCCGCGTGCATGTACCTACGGCATATATAATCTTCAAGGTTTGTATATGTAGAGTTAGGAGTAGTAAATCCATGCTTGCCTATATGCACTTATCTTACGATATTTTGCCCCTCGATATTCTGTCCTCTAAGTTGTTGTGCCACAATATTGTTGGTTTCGATATTCAGTAGTACAACAATTTACAAAGGATTTGACCACGTCTGACACTCTGTACCCCCAACCTTATTACCCTTACTGTGATCTTCTCTATCCCTGACTGTTGCTCTTCTCTACTTAGGATTCGTCCAGCATTTCCACTGTCCCCTTTAAAATCTCTATTTAAGTCTGCCATTTTTGTTTCCTCTTCATGCTTACTAGGCACAATGAAGTTGTATGGAAGGGACCCTTTGGGCAAGGGTCACTTCCATAGGAGGTATTAAATATTGTATGTTTTGTTTGCTCCCCTGGGGGCATTTTGGCCTTTTCTTTTGGGCCTTTCTGCCCCCGGGGGGGCAGAAAACCCCACTAGTCACCAGGGATAATGTATTTATTGTATGGAAGCGACCCCTTGGGCAAGGGTCGCTTCTGCCCCCGGGGGCGGGGTAGAAATCCCCACTAGGCACCAGGGATATTTTTTAGTTGTTGCATGAAAGCGACCCCTTGGGGAAGGCTTGCTTCCAAGGGCCTGAGATGAATTTTGTCTGCCTCCCTCCCCCGGGGACAGATTGACCCATTGTTTTGGCCTTTCTGCCCCCAGGGGAGCCAGAAAACCCCATTAGCCACCAGGGATTTTTTTTTTGCAGATGAAAGTGATCCCTTGGCCAAGAGTTGCTTCCAAGGGGTTTTAGTTATGTTTATGTATTTTCTGCCCCGTCATGGGGACAGATCTGCCTGCTTTTTTAGCCTTTCTGCCCCCAGGTGGGAGGGGGCTGAAAACCCTACTAGGCACCACCGAACAATTTCTTTTGCAAGGGGATACATTTCTGCCCGCTATTTTCTGCCCCACCTGGGGACAGATCAGCCTGGCAGAAAACCCCAAAGCAATTTTGAAAGCCGAAAGAGAGTGATTGGACTGTAGTTCAAATGAAAGTTGATTCCAGAGGTATGGACTGACTAACTGAAATTAGTGAAATTGTGAAGCAGCACAGGAACATTTGAAGGAGACCAGAAGGTTTAGGTTAGTCGAGTGAAGATTGAGTGAAGACACATAATTAGGGCGGGCGGAGAACTCTGAGCGCATGCACAGTTTTCTCAATGATCACCAGAGACGGCGAGGAAGAGGAGGAGGGCAGCCCGGGGATGCCGCAGTACAGGTAAGTGTTTTTTGTGTTTATTTTAATTAATTTCTAATTATTTTTAATGGGGGGGGGTGGAGGGGGGTGACGGGCAGAGTGGAGTTCCACGGTGTTTGTTCCCAACTCCGTGGACCTCCGTGTAGTCCCGCTCCACCAGCTCTGCCCAGGGCTACACGTAATGCATTTCAAGAGACAAAAGCTTCTTTGATGTGGCTGACCTCAGCAGTCACTACAATATGAGCATACAATCTTTTAACATGATGACTAAAACAGGCAATAAATTATTACAACCAATCTTTAGGCTGACTCCTGCTTATGGTAGATCATGGAATCACACACAAAATATTTGTTTTATATCTATTCAAATTATATTTCGTACTTGTAAAACAAGTTGTGTTGACCAGAAAAAAACCAGGTAGTGCTACTAGATATAACGCTGTGCACAAGTGCATTTCATGTTTATGATGCTAACAGTTTCATCTATTTTCATTAGCTGCTTTTAAAGAAATTCTATGTAATTGCCATTTTGTAACCAAGGACCTGATTTCATGACACATGCAATTCGCAGGTGCAAATTTTGCACCCACTATTTACCTCTCTTGTATGGAGCAGTAATTGTCAGGTGCAAACTTTTATTTATTTTATTTATTTATTTATTTTAAAGGTTTTGTATAGCGCTGGCTGGGCCCAGGAGTATCAGAGCGCTTTACAGTATTAAATTACAGAAACAGATTGACATAAAGCATAGGAACAAATGAGACAACATGTGGAACTACAGGGAGTTTGTACATGATTTCACTGTCAGTGGATGACAAAAAAGGCATTGTATACAAATGAACACTTGCATTTACACCCATCCGCTACTCCCTTTTAGGGTGTTTTAGAAATGGGGATCTCTTGTTGGGTGTGATGTGCATCTTTGTCCAAGTGGGCACCCTTCATTCTAATCAGGGAAAGGGGATTACACACTTTAGATTAATCCTGCTTACCCCTTTGGCAGCTTGTCATGAGCAGACAGGCATCTCCCAAAGGCAATTTGGAAAGTATTAGTACCCCAAACTCACAGTAACACAGTGAAAACACCACAAATGGACACCACACCAGTTATTAAAATAAAGTATCTTTATCTAAACCAAACAAGACCAAAACGATAAAAATACAACATACATGCAACTTTTGAAAAGGTTACTTCAAAAATAGAATTTGCAGAAGCAAGTAGCTCAACCTGGGGCTATTGTGACGTTGTGAAAGGCACAAATCCAAAAGTTTGGTGGTCATTGCGAGATGTACTGGCCGGTCACAAAGTCAAATGGACCACCTTGGAAACAGTCAAGCGGCGATGCACTGTGTCGCGGAGGTGAGGCGTTGATAGCTGAGACGTGGCCGGCTTCATTCTGCCAGGGGTGAGGTGAGGCGTCGAGTCCAGGACAGGGGAGGTTAGGCAGTGTTGGCAGTGAGGCATTCGTTCCACTGAGGCGTTGCGATGTCGAAGAGTTTGTGAAGTCACCCTAATCGGTTTTCCGAACTGCGATAACGTGATAATGGTGGTGATGGCATCGGTGCAAGCACTGGTGTCAGGAAATTCGAAAACTGCAGACATCGGGCTGGCATCAAAGGGTGTCGGAGCAGCGGTGCAGACAGGGCGGTGCGTTGTACACTTCACAAGCGGTGCCCCTGGTCTCGGTGCAGGTCCTGGCATCACTGGTGGCATCGCTGATTGTGTCAGAGTTGTTCTTCTTGCTTTGAAGCACCAACCACACAATTCTCAGGGCCCAGAAACTGAGAATTGGCACTCCACAGAGGACTCCAAGTGCTGGTGACTGGGTTGAAGCTGAAGTACTTCCATCCCTGAGACTTCAGAACAGAAGGCAAGAACACACAAGCCCTTGGAGATTCTTCTCAAGCAGGTTCACAGCTAAGTTCCAGTCTTTGTCTTTTCTTTGGCAGTAGCAGCAACTACAGGCCAACCCAGAAAAACAACACAGCAAAGGGGCAGTACTACTCCTTACAACTCTCTAGCTCTTCTTCTTGGTAGAGGTTCCTCTTCAATCCAGAAGTGATCTAATTCCTTGGGGTTTAAGGTCCAATACTTTTACCCCATTTTTTCTTTGTTCTCTTTGTGGAAAACGTTTCGGAGGCCAGTCCAAACCAGTTCCATCCTCACTGGCCCAGCTTCACTACAGAAGGTGGGGACATCAATGTGTAAAGTAGACTAAGCCTATTCAGATGCTAGTGAAACCCCTCCCACTACTCTAAATGAAGACTAGGTCTAATCAGCCCAGCTATGAGTCACCCAGGAAAGGCAGGACACACCTCAACCTCCTTGTGACTGTCTAGAGTCAATGCACATTCCCAGCTCCTGTAACTCCAAAACCAGAAAGTGAATACATAAACAGGCAGAGGCACCCAGAATGGTTAAACAAGAAAATGCCCACTTCCTAAAAGTGGCATTTTCAAACACACAATTAAAAAAAAACCTTCACGAAAAGATGTGTTATTACATTCTGAGTTCAGAGAGCCTAAACTCCATTTTTTCTTCTTGTCCCAATCGAATGTTACACAAGTGAAATGTTACAGTGCAGCTCCAATGATAGCCTATGGGTCAAACAGCCTTTCAATAATGAAAAACGAAATTATCAGTATTTCACTATCAGGAAATGTAAAATATACCAATACATGTCCTACCTTTGACATACACTGCACCCTGCCCTTGGTGGTACCTGGGGCCTATCTTAGAGGTGACTTACAAGTAAGTATGGGGAGTTTAGGGCCTGGCAAGTGGTTGCACTTGCCAGGTCAACATGGCAGTTAAACCTTGTGGGAGCAGACACCGCAGTGGTAGGTCTGAGACACAGGGCTACTCATGGGTGGTACAACCAGTGCTGCAAGCCCACTAGTAGCATTTGATTACAGGCCATGGGCACACTCAGTGCACTTTGCTAGGGACTTACTAGTAAATTAAATATGCCAAAATATGGATAACCAATCATGATTACAATTTACCCAGGGAGCGCTTGCACTTTGAGACTGATCAGCAGTGGCAAAGTGCCCAAAGCATCTAAGACAGCAAACATGAAATCTATGACACAGTCAAAAAGTGTAACACAGTGCAAATGGAAATTTGCACCTGAAAGTGTTATACTGGCCTAAATTATATTTATGCATTGTTGCCTTTATCACTGCCCTGCTGGGCTATCATTCATTGGCTTGTGTTGTCATTTATCTGATACCGTGATTCCAATGTAATACATAATTTTTATAAAATACAAGTTATGTTTATGCTATTTTATGTGTATTTGTGTAGTGCACCCACGAGGGTATCGTGGTGCTGAGCAGGTCTGTGTGCCTATCCATGCCTGTGGTACATTGGTTAATTGAAAAAAAACAGGTCTTCAGCTTCTGTTAGAATTTAATAAGAGGAGGAGGCTCTGTTGTGGAGTGGGAGCTTGTTTCCTGCTTTAGGAGTGATGTAAGAGAACGCCTGTTCTCCTGATCTCATTCTGTGTTTGCATGCGATGTGTGCAAGTAGAGTGAAACATTTTGTCTGGAAAGCAGTTTGTGCAATTATGTTAAAATACACAGGCTTTTCGGCTTACATACTTCATTTTAAACATGAGATGTCATGTTACCTCTGTGCACAAGCAAGCTCCATTTCTGAAGAGGTACGCTTCCATATCTCTTTCAAACAGTCTCAGTGCTAGCAATTATACTTGCTGGTCCCCATCCCTTAGTTTCGTATTTCCAAAAGGGCTAGTCTGAATTAATTATTTTTAGGGACATTCAAAAGTCAAACCTCAAAACTATATAAGGTATTTGAAAAGAAATTTGCAGCGGGTGGAAAGGTAGACACATGTTATGAGTGGTTTAAAAAGTTGACTTTCTTTAAATGAATGGAATTAAGACGTAGAATTGGTTCCTGTGTATAAGAATAATGATGATGTTTTAAAAATGTGTCTATTTAAAATTTTCAGTACTTATGGTTTTTGTCCCTGTTGTGTTATTTATTTTTCTAAAGAACATATTTTGTGGTTTGCTGAATCATACTGTTTTAAATTAGTTTATATGTTGCTCAATGTTCAGAGGGGTTTATTATTCACTTATGCTTCAAACATTGATAAATGTCTTTAAGAAATGTAATAGATAAGCCTTTAAAACATTCTGTAACATCCATCAACAAATGGTGACCAAGATCAAGAACATTTCAGAAGGAGGGGACTACAGGTTGTTCTTTAACACGACTCATCCAGCGAATGATGTCACCGTGGGTCTCAAAACCCAACTAGACATCATCAAACAAAGGAACATTCTAGGATGGTCATTGTTGGTGAATGTTAAAAATCTAGGGTTGCGTAAAGAGAAATTGTTTTTGTAGACATTTGATGTCCACTTTGACCCCCTGGCTGCGGCCGGAATTCCGCGCCTGTGCGGGACATTCCGTTCGCGGGCGTGGTCATGACGGCTCCCGGCCATCATCAGCACACGCCCACCGTAACTCATGGCGGCCGGGAGCCGTCGGCAGCACGAACGGGTTAAAATCAATATAAAATGGGTGTGCGCCACAAAGGGGTGGCTCCTCAAGGGAGTGCTGCGGGGCGGGACGGGGCAGGGGCAGGGTGGGGGATAGTAAACTCTGGCATACGGCCGAATGGAGTTCAGTAAATAAATAAATCAAATGAATTACATTGCAATGTAATTCATTTTATGTATTTATTTATTTACTTAACTCTGGCCGTATGCCGAAGTTTACTACCTCTACCCTGTCTTGCCCACCGCCCGCAGCACTCCCTCGAGGAGCCGCCACTGAATCCACATACGTGGATAATGGAATAGGCTGGTGATTGGGCTCAAGTGAAAAGTAAAAAGAGTTTTTTTCAGATGTGGTTATATATGCATACAGGTGAATACTGTTTAGGTGCATATTGTCCAACAAGTTGAACTGAGAATTAAAATAAAACAGGAACCACACTGATGGAAGGTTCCTATATTTGTTTTTCAACTTCATGTTCCATTGTTCCAGAGAATATTAGCATATAATCAGATCATTTCATGTGCTTTACTGTATTCCAGTAATTATAGAAAAATGATTCGTAGTCAAAAGCTACTTAAAAATAAAGAACGATTTCTATATGTTTTCATAGTTAAATGCTTGCTAGCAACATGTTATTGTGCTTAATGTTATGTATGCCTGGCAAAACATTACCTGCACCTTCTTCCATCCCCACATTTAGCTTCTGGCACATGTGATTGACAAGTAAAAGAGTTCACTATAAAAACAGTAGGTAACATCACATTAAGCAAATTTTACTCCCATACTGTCTTGTTATGCTGCTAGAGATCTCCATATATATTCATGTTTTATTTGTATTTATTCAGGCATTCATCTTCCTACTTCGTTTTATAGTGCAGGAGTGATAAACTTTTTAATGATGAGTTTTATACAGCTACAAAGGTTTTCTTGGAAGAAAACCAATGTGCATGACAAGCAATTCAAAATGTAATTCACATGAGATAATAAAGGTGCAACTCTCAAGTGTAAATAAATGATATTGCGGCCTACTTAGAAATATATATTTTTTATAACACACAGAGAATTCCAGCTGTGACTGTTACAACTGTCTACAAGTAATCACGTGCTCAGACAGAAACACAAAAGTAAATGTAACAAGGGTATGCGTAAATACCCCACAAACAATCTATTTTTGGGTTCTCCATGTACTGAGTTTATTCCCATAAGAAATCACTAAATCTGCAGCCCCAATTTTAGAAGTACTTCCTCTCCATTCTCAACATGAGCAGGTCATTATTCCTGTCCATAATAAGAGTACATTTTGGACCACATCCAGGAATAGAATATGCTTGCCAAATTTCGGTAAATACTTACAAACTCAGTAGTTTTTTGGTGTTTTAACCAGCTACACAACTATCCATGTCCAAGCACGTCTCTTTGATTCCATACTCTATGGAATTTACAAATGTCACCGTGCTGTAATGGCGAAAATTCATTCATTTTGCACGTTCTTCATATACGTTTCTTCTAAAAAATAAATATAATTTGACATGCCATCTCTTTTTCACACATCTGGGTGCAGTTTCCCACATTTTCTGAAAAATTCCAACACTATTTGGGTGTCATTCATGTGCCTAAATGCAGAATTTGCGTGTATGTTTGTGAACCACTTTGTACAGAGATCCAGTTCTGGTGACGTAGTGGGTGAGTAAGCAACCCAGATAGATAGAAGACATCTGTAAAACAAAAAAAGCCTGCAAACATCAAAATCTTTATCCAGGTCAAACTTATAAATAACTCCTTGATGGACCAACAGCCCTGTAATGTGTGGCCTAAGTCCTCACCTAATAAAACAAGCATTGGCAAAACCAATAGGTCTGGTGCTTGATGCCAGCTTGTTGGTTTTAATCACTGCTTGTTCTGTTTTTTCATTTTGTAACTTTATTATTGGAGAAGCTTCTGTACCCTCTCTAACATAATACAAAATATTGCCTACAAGAAAAATAATTATTGGGTCACAAAAAGCATCCATTGCCATTCGGCTGGACTGAAGTTAACTCAGTTATATGCAGATGTGCTTTTGTGAAATAGCAGAATGTTGTTACTGAGAGTGAAATTAAACAATATAAACCTGATGACCCCTATACCATGGTTGTTCTCTCCCATGGTTAGGGGGTTCAATATTTTCTTTTACTGTCCCTCACCACGATCTGCAAACAAACACATATAACACTGTCCACTGTAAATCGGGTTGACTGTTTTATAAGAAAACCCTTGACAACCTGTGGTCCATTGGGTCATTGGAGGATTTTGTCAGCGATGGAGGCGGAGTAGGCTCTGTAATTAACATACTTAATGTCCACCACACTCTAAATCATTCACTACGTCATGATTGTATTAAACAGTATTTTGCAGTGTGATTTAAATATTGATTTTGGGGAATATTATAATTTTCAATATTCAATGGGGGGAATGAACCACATTAGTCCGTGTACCAGAGTCTCAAGGACTCAAGTCTGAACCACACTTTTATAGGTCACAGTGTATATTGTCTCTACTCGTGTGGTTTGATGGATAGCATCATCATCTGGTCTATCACTTGTGTGTCCTAGTCTCCAAGTGATTCAACAACAACTAGGAGGGAGACTGCCTGGGTATTGACCGAGGTGGGAAACAGCCTTAATAACGAATCTTTTACAACGAGTGTAGTAAGCAACGAGTCTTAAACAACGACCTTTCCATGAACCACGACTTCCTAAACAACTATGTACACGAACAACGACCTCCTCATGTTCTTATGAAACTGGCCAATAGATGGCACTGCAATCCACGATTTAGAAAGTGCTCGAGTTGGGTACCCACCAGTTTTGTATGCCATGAAGTAATGCAGCTTAGTTTTGCTGCATCGTGGTTTGAAGGGAAGTGTCAGTGGTTCAAAGCATGGACAGGCGCAGCAGCACAGGAACAAAGTGGCGAGAAGTGAAGATTCCCCACCGAGAAACTTAAGTATACAGGGTATTGAGAGTATCATAAAGGGAGAGGAGAGGTTAAGAAGTCGAGCTCCATTCCGGATTAATTTACTTGTCTACATGTCAGTGGCAATAGCAACGAAGAAAGAAAAGTAGAAATAAATCATCCTGAAATAGTTGTTCCGTTTCTGAGGGAGCTAGTGTCAAATATCCCCTGCCGGCCCAGGCACATGAGGCAGAAGCTGAAGGTTTTCAAGTAGGCCATCCAATTCTATTTTGAAATTATAAAATAATCTAGTATGTTAAAACATAAGAAGGAATTATATTTTATTGTTTTCAAGAGATAATTACAGTTTTTTTGTAAGTTCATCCGTATTTCGAAAAAAAGATTAAATAGATAATTTGTTAATTTAAACATTCTTCACATAAAATAGTTTATAAAAAAAGACATGTGTTGTTTTAAGAACATAGTAGTATATTGGGTAAAGTGGCAATACATTTTTTTTTCGTTGTTAAGGAAGTCGTGGCTAAGAATGTAGTGGTTTCTATTTGTTCGTGGTATAGCCTTCGTGGTTTAGGCATTCGGTGTTTGAGAAGTAGTTGTTTAATCATACATCCGACCGTGGTATATCACTTAAAAGTATCTTTTATTCAGTGAGGGAAGTTTTAATATGAAGAAACTGGATAAGTATGAGTTTAAAAATAGGTTGGTGTGTATGTGGGTATGGTACTGGTCCACTACACCTTTGGATCTGGTGGACAAGTTTTGGCCAGTTTGGCACCCTAACGGGTCTAATACCCTTCATCAGGACCCTATTGTACAAAACCTAGATTTATAGGATACTTCACTGGTAATGTGGGTGAAAATATTTGCTCACCAGTTTTCGTCTCAGAACTCACTTTTCTCAAGACGAGATGGGGTTATAAGCGCTGCTTTCTGCCCAGAACTAGGAAGAAATCAAAAAGGAAAAGAAAACCTAATAACAATGCAATCCATCTTCTCATAGTATAAATGATCCCCTACACTGCCGATGTGACACTCTTGAATGTCCAATTAAACAATTTCTAGTGGTATTAATTCAGCAACGTGTTATAGTTTGAGTTATTATAAACTACAATTTAGGCAATACTCCATGCTGCTCAGAATAATAAAATCAAAATTAAATGTAATTCTTCTTTGGCTTATGGTGTAAGCTATGTGGAAAAAGTAAATTTATAGTATTTAAAATTAAAAAGAATAACTGTGTCAGTGACATTGTTAAAACTACGTCAGGGACAATCGATATTTGCCCGGCGGTATCGCCTCTTTAACCCACGAAATATTAATCAATGAAGAGGCAGGCGCTGGAGACGGGAAGGCAGGAAACAAGGTTTATTCTCTCCGGAGGAGAACACATCAGTTCAGACAGCAGGTATCGTCATGAGGTGCTCTACCCGCATCTCTGAGGCCTGGCCTCTTATACACAGGTTTATTGCTTTATTACATACAACACATTCTTGGCAATGCTTTGATATACGGAGGGATATCCTCCGAATCTCCCCTTCAGGCCCGTTCCCACACACATTTACAGTTGAAGTCCTCACCCCGGTCACAACAGGTGATGACTACCGCGCAGCTGGACATTCCGCCGATTCATGGAATGTGGGGGTTTGGTCGGATCTCATAGGGTGAGGGCTTTGATCAACTCGGGGGTCCTTTGATGAGGGAAGCTTTCTACTGTACGGGGAGGGGCAAGGAACAGTATCGGCAGAGCTAGGTGTCGGCCTGGGAACGAGGAAGACAAACGGGCACACAGGAAAAGGGGATTTGTATCAAAAAGGGCCTGGGACCATGAAAGGAAGGAAGGGAGGTGTCGCGCTGGGGACAGGATGGGGTTCTGAGGCAGAGCTGCGCTGAAGAGGGGTTTATGACCCAAGGCATGTGCGAGCGGGGGTTGTCAGAGTGCGGGCTTTGTGAGGGAGGAGGGCTATGCTGGGGGCCAGTGGCATGCAAAAGGGTTGTTCTGATCGAGGCACCTAAAATGGCGGGTGCGCACGACGAAAAGTGTGGCATCGGGGGAAAAAGGCAAGATGGCGCAGATAATGTTTACCAGACCGTACTAATTTTCCACAGTCCTCCCTTTAACATATCCAAGACATCTTGCTGGCCTATTTCCAATTCATGTCGACTGTGGTGGTCATAGGAAAAGAAGTAGGTACCCAGGTGAAGGAGTTATAAACATTACATTTTAAAATCTTTCATCTTAGGAGGCAGGTCTATCGATAAAAACTCGTTTGCAGGAAAGTCATAGTAATGCAATAACAGACAAAAAAATGATTCTGTAGTGAGAGCATTGAGTACATTTCATAGCTACTTATGGTCGTTCGGAATGTAAATTGATAGGTCATTACATATGTGAGTTCTGTTCATGTTTGGTTGGAGCATAATTAATACAATGGTGGCTGGGAGAGAAATGAGACGTAGTAGAAACGATAATTGAGGGTGTCAATGTTCGAAGTTAATGAGTTCTCAGCATTCTTTGTCGTCTTTTGTTGGCGCTGTGGAGCACCGGCGGTGGAGCTACGGGTCCAGCTCTATTCTAGGTCCCGCGTTGCAGGGCACGACCTTTTCCTCGCGTTTCTGGTCAAAAAGGTCCTTTTCGCCCTGTGTCCTTTGAGTTGATTGTCAAAAAGGTTCAGATGGAAGAAATGTGCGTGTGAGCAGTCCTTTAGGGTAGGTCGGAGAAAAAGGGGGATGGAGCAGGGCCAGATCGGGAACAGACTAGGGGGACGGAAAATTTCAGGTAGGCGGGCTCATGACCGAGTTTAGAGAGCGGGGACTTTTCGGCATACGTTGAACATCGAGCAGGGGCATCAGGTCAGCCCTTTCCTCTCGTTTTGTCGAAAACAGTGCCTCGTCCTGCAGCTCCTTACTGTCGCGGTCTCGCCTTGGCCAATGTCGCAGATGTTCCATAGTCTGTAGTCAGGCCACGTGCTCCCACATCCGGTCCTTCTTTCCTCCGACAGTCGTACCCTTAAATGAGTTTGAAAAGACAGTCTTTAGAGAATTGGCAGAGGAAGGTAATCACATAAGTCTATTTCTCTACCAGCTCCAGGCAAAAAATGGAAACGTCCGTTATATTAGGGTTCGCAACTAACATATAAATGATTGATGATGGGCCTGCTGGATTTACTATAACTTTCCTTCACAACTATTTCTTTGGTGTTTGTTGGTCGTGGGACGAGATCTGGTACCTTTTATTGCATTACAGTTACGTCAGTTCTTCTGACGGAGACCCACCTTCTTAATACGAGCCTTACGAAGCTATACCGTTCTCCAGGGCTTTATATTTAAAAAGGGTGCTGTGTGCTATCACCATGGTCTGACAGGTATCTTGCTGAGGGACGGACATAGGCTAAACATTTTTCATTCTATCAATGCATCCTGCCTTTCAACCAAATGTTTTCGCTTTCAACAGGGTTCATTGCAATGATTTCTTCGCTTCGGTCTAATCTTTAACTTTGTAAAACATCATTCTGGTTCCTACGTAGCCTCTTACGGCCTGACTACGTAATTAGAAAAGACAGGGGTCTTATGGGAAACAACTAGGGACATAGAAAATTGTGGTAAGGGCGTAAATCGACCCATCTCTTACAACCGGGGGGTGAGGGACAGTTTTATAACTCTCGTCTGGGGCAGCTGATACGAAACAGGGGGCGTTCCGGGAACATGAGGATGTTTCGATCACCTTTACTGTTTGGGTATTGCGACAATTCGGGACGGGGGAGGTCGCGTTATCTGAGGCATCTTTTTATAACACAGGAGCCGCTGACATGTAGTTCCCTTATTTCGGGTCAGATTAGGGAACCTCAGTCGTCTTACCTGTCCTTTCCCTTATGGCCAAATCTCGGTTTCATCAATTTTTAGCAGAAAGGAGAGGTAGTGACACGGCGTCAGGGTGATTTTTATTTAGGATAAATTTTGAGCAAATACTTGTGGTATTTGGAGCCAATTGGGTGGTGCACTAGGGGTGGCGGTTTGCCAATTTAGGTGCTAGTCGTTCGGAAGAGCGAGAGAGAGGGAGAGAGAGAGAGAGAGAGAGAGAGGGAGAGAGAGAGAGAGAGAGAGATGTGCAACAACAGGCTAAATAGTACACGTGCGACATGGGGAGTGGCCGTGCATTAAGATAGGCTATTCAGCGCATTACACAACATAAGACATTACGGGTCTGTGTTAGAATTTTGAAAGCATGCAGTTTGGGATGGACGAGCATTAGGCCGGGTACAGGGGACATACATCGAGTAAAAAGGGCACCATTGTGTCGCATTTCTTGCATTCTCGGTCCTTTAACCAGTTAAGTCAACGCGTCAGTCATACACAAACATCATCTCATAGTTTTGGACATACGTGACAGGCGTCCATTCACGCAACACGGATTAAGGGTGATCGCTTTCATCATGTCATACAATTTATTGGCTCTTTTGGTACAAGAGCAGTTTTTGGGTGTGTTTAGGTGCCACCAGGCAGTGTAAGTCCGCTTCGTGTATCAGACATGGCGAGGCTTCAGATCTTCACCATACCTCGGTCGTGATTCCGATGTGGCCTGCAGGGGGGGAAAAAGGAGGGGAGGGGAGGGGGACAACATTCGAGCATATCAAAAGCACGGGTACGAAAGTCTTTTACTTACCTCATACTCGTCTTATCTCTTCGGGATAGAATCCCTGGGGTTGTGGTTTCTGGAGCCAAGGGGGGGGGGGCAGTGTGTCCTTATAGGCTGTGAGTAGGAAAACGTTAGAGAATCAGAAGCACTTAGCGCGAGGTTTCTAGTTGGTAGGTGTATTTAGCTATCGGGGTCCTTAAATCTCTTTCAACGCTGTGATGTTTTAAGGTTTATCAGCTCTTCGGTCAACTCTGTTCCCTAGTACCTTTGAGTGTCGTATCTTTATAATATTCTATCATTTACATCGTTTCACTTTACCCATCCTTTATATTCCATCTTTTACACCGTTTCGCTTTTACCCATCCCCAGAAGTCGAGGTCTTTCTCCATGCGCGAGTCCCTGAGTCAGTCGCATATTTGACGGCAGAGTGTCGTGTCTTAGATTCGATCCTCCATCCGGGGCTGGGCAACCATCTTCTATTAACCTTAAAGAGAGAGCAGAGTAGGGTGCACAGAAAAAAACTCTCCCGCCGATCCCACATTTTAAATAAAGCATGCAATACCCGTTCATAGTTTCGAAAACCTTTATTTTCACAATCGTTCAGCATGTTGATAGGACAGTGTGATCGGGGTTGGCCGGATACGGCAATGGCTAAAGTGCGTACAGTAGAGGGGGGGGGGCTATCTTGTAGGATTAAAAACATGTTTAAAAAGGTTCATTCATTCATTTGCAGGGAACTAAAAACGTCTATCGAATAGTTGAGGGACCAAGGGGCATTCATTTCATAATTGGAAACACAGTTGGACTGGTTGTAATCAAATTCCTATAGGTATACCATGGGAGTGTGTCATAAGCGAGGTTACATGTCAGACATGATAATATCATAATGAATCGTACATTGAAAAACATTTTTCACGGGGACCTTTTACATGTTCGTCGAGTGAATCCTCCCTCTTTTCCGTCAAGTGTACAAAGGATCATAACATATCTCGGAACATCGAGTCTTTTTAGCAAAAGAAAACACCACGAGGCGTTCGTAAGTTCCTATTGTTACCGGCGCCATTTTGGGCGGGGCCGGGTTAGTCCGGAAGTAGTATCAAGGAAAAAAAATGTTTCCTACAACCGGCAGTTGGACCAGAGTCCTTTTCGGCAGTTCGAGAATTCATGCTAACAGAAGGAGTGGCTATGTCATGCTTATTTCGTTAGCGATCAAGGCAGTTGTCCCTCACCGGAAACCTGCAGGGGCCGAGGGCTCCTGGGACTTTTGTAGAATCTTCAAGGCTGTGGGGGTGCTGTCGGAGGTGGGGGCTCGTGCCCCGGTGGGCAAGCGCCCGAGTT
This sequence comes from Lissotriton helveticus, assembly GCF_964261635.1. NCBI lineage: Eukaryota > Metazoa > Chordata > Amphibia > Caudata > Salamandridae > Lissotriton > Lissotriton helveticus. Next base: position 996,677,027 of record NC_136072.1, read on the forward strand.
ACATTGCTGTTCAAAGTTACTCTAGCGGCCGAGACCCGCCTTCCAGCGGACCCAGACGCCATTTTGAGGCCCTGCAGCAGCCCCCCTCGTCGAGTCTGCAAGAGTGGAAGAGACCTTTCTGGGGACAAATAGGGAATGGAACTCCGTGTTGTGGAAGCAGGACGTTCGGCTAGGGTGCAGCTGTGGTGCCCCCACCTGGGGGGTCGAGGGAGACTCGTTCGCGCCGTCTCCCTCTCCCGGTGTACTCCATGCCGCTCTCTTTCATGGGCATGCACGATGGTCTCTCCACACCCTGTGCTCCACAAGTCCCATGCCCAGTGCTGCGGAAGTATGGCCACCTGCGGCGCATGTTCGGTGCTGCGCAAGTACTGGGGCGCCACCATGGTATGTTCGGTGCTGCGCAAGTACTGGGGCGCCACCATGGCATGTTCGGTGCTACGCAGGTATTGGCACCACCGCCTGGCTGGAGGAGTTCGGCGCTGGGCCGGGGGCTGGGAAACCTCCTATCCGTGGAGGTGGGAGAGGCTCGTCCGCGTCGCCTCTCCCTCCCAGCCCGACCTGGACTAATTTTCGCGGAGGTATGTACAAGACATCCCTCCCCCCAGAGTTGTCGCAGCCATTATTCAAGTGGCGCCGGGCGTGCTGCTGCGGCCATTACGGAGGAGAAAAGAAAGAAGTGTCCCGTCCTTCTCTGGGCCGGGCTTCCGGTGGATGTCGGCCGGACGCCCCTTGCTCTGGCCCCATGAACGGGTTCCTTGGCTCATCGGCTGCAGCCGGATCCAGTTGGCCCCAGTCCCTGGCCATTGGTGGCCGGACCGGGAAGACATGTGGCGGGACTACCTGAAACTCCCACGCGCCACCGTGGCCAGACTGGGGGAGAGAGAGAGAGGGGGTCGAGGACATAGACATTCCCCCCCTACAACTCTCCGGTGTGGTCAAGGTGATCCCCTGGCTGGGTCCCGCTGGCCCTTGTCTCTCCTCCGGCTCCACCCTATGTTACGATTTCCTGGCCGACTGTTGGCAGCAGGACCCGCCTTATATGGGTTGCTGCCGGCTGGGCGTAGCCGTAACCCTGCCCTACCTTGGAAGGTTCCAGAGTTGGGGGGGGGGGCGAATGTTCTGCTGACTTTCATTTTCTAGTTTACCGTTCTTGTTTCAAACGTTTTCTGTTGTTAGGGCATTAATAGGTGTTATTATTACGTACTGTTATTTGTTTCTTGTTCGTTATGTTAAATAAAAGTTCAAGTTCATCAGTGGCCTACGGATTTCGTTTTCCCATTCCTTCCTTTCCAGGTTGTTCCATGCTAAAGCTTCTGTTAACAGAAGTTTAAGTAACACGGAAACACAGGCAGAGGGATGACGCAGATTCATGCATCACGTACACACAAACTCAGACGGGGAGACAGTACAAGTATTATATACAAAAGACCCAAGACAAACATAAAACAGTTATTATTATTTTTTTTGGGCCATAATTATCTTTTTCTGTATGCTGCGCATACTTATCGTTAGAGCAATGGGGCAGGCTTTAGTTATATGCCTATAAGGATGCGGAAGAAAGGAGGTAGTAGATTTTCAGACATTGGCAATATCCCTAGTCCTCTCGGCGAAGGATACTTGTGTAACCCTTACCTCGAAATACCCTAAACTTTTCCCTACTTGGCTAAACGTAAGGATGCTTGATCATGTGTGTACATTATTCTTTCTGCTTTATTCGGGGTTTGTCGTCTGTTAATTTAGAGCTAGACTGGGTTTCCCGTCTTAGTGTTGTTTGGTCTATGAGGACTTGAACATGTCGCTGAAATCGGCCTGGCGAAATCTGTGCCATCGGGCATAATCGAACGTGGTGGTTCTATCTGGCCTGTCCATGTCAGTCTGATTCATCTTTGTCTCGCGCCTTTTCCCTTTCTGCCGGCCTGTTATTCCTGTCGGTCCTCTGCTCCTACTCACGTTCAGTAGAGTCGGGCATTGGGCTTTCCAGTGCCCGGCATATCTACAAAAAGCACATTGGTTTTGCCCTAAGTCTGGCCGTCCTGTGCGTAGTGTCGGGGGATTACTTTCGGGACGTTGTGTCCTGGGGTCGTCCTGTCGATATGTTCCTTTACCTGCTCTGTCCTCGTCTCTTTTCTTTCGTTGCATTGCTTCTTTGCGCCACATACCGAGGCAGTCGAGCATAATAGGCGTTGTCTTATTATCACGAAGGGCTATTTCTAACGTTTCTATTTTATCAAGATCGAAGGATCCTATCAGTGGCCACTGTTTCTCTTGACTTTCTTTGGTATACCTGTGCCACAGTTTACTATAGGCTATGGTAACTAATCCATAGTTTATGAACATGTATTTATTAGGGGTGCCTTCCAGCGGAGCTAGATGATCCACCTCTAATAAACGGTCCGGGCTGAACCAGCTATCGACCAGTGGGGAGAAGACAGACATGACAGCTCACAACGAGGGACAAAAGTCAGCACTGCCTATCTTATCACTGTGTGCAAAGACTAGACAGAATATTTCTATTCTACGTTGTTTGCAGGCAGTGAATACCTCATGAACCAATATCAAATGAACAAAAAGAGGACCAGTGGGAAGAATAAGTAGATTCGCAAAAGCTCTGCGTCCTCTACCCTTTCACTATCTGCAAAGGGGAACCTGTTCTTTCCTGTTTGTAGACAGAGAATCTCCAGAAAACAATCCGCGAACAGTAGCTCGGGGTCAAAAACAGTTAATCAGTGGCCGTTAATAAATAATCGATTCAGTGGGGGAGAAAGATAGGCGCGACGGCTGCGTTACCTATCCTTCACTGTTTGCAAAGAGAAAGAGCCTACTGTTTCTTCGTGTGCAGACAGTGAATCTCCAAATAGGTCAACAAAGAGTAATACTAGTATTTTCTGAACAATTAAACAATTATTTTGTGTTTTCGTCGTGTCTACACGACCTTACCCGGACCGTATGGACAGTTTCTTGTCTTCCGAATCCAGCGCCCGATCGTCCTCTTTTCTTTGTATTCCTCGCAGCACTCCTGATGGTTCCCAGTCAGGACCGTAGATCACTCGGGAGAGGTCTGTTCGGTACCAGTGAAGTTCGGATGATCGGCTGCCAGACGAGGGTCTATTGGGCAAGAGCTCTCCCGATCGTTGCAGTCGTTCACTCTGTCGTCAGGACCTCTCCCACTGGATCCACGAGTCACCGATGGGCCCCACGCTTGGGACGCCAATTGTTAAAACTACGTCAGGGACAATCGATATTTGCCCGGCGGTATCGCCTCTTTAACCCACGAAATATTAATCAATGAAGAGGCAGGCGCTGGAGACGGGAAGGCAGGAAACAAGGTTTATTCTCTCCGGAGGAGAACACATCAGTTCAGACAGCAGGTATCGTCATGAGGTGCTCTACCCGCATCTCTGAGGCCTGGCCTCTTATACACAGGTTTATTGCTTTATTACATACAACACATTCTTGGCAATGCTTTGATGTACGGAGGGATATCCTCCGAATCTCCCCTTCAGGCCCGTTCCCACACACATTTACAGTTGAAGTCCTCACCCCGGTCACAACAGGTGATGACTACCGCGCAGCTGGACATTCCGCCGATTCATGGAATGTGGGGGTTTGGTCGGATCTCATAGGGTGAGGGCTTTGATCAACTCGGGGGTCCTTTGATGAGGGAAGCTTTCTACTGTACGGGGAGGGGCAAGGAACAGTATCGGCAGAGCTAGGTGTCGGCCTGGGAACGAGGAAGACAAACGGGCACACAGGAAAAGGGGATTTGTATCAAAAAGGGCCTGGGACCATGAAAGGAAGGAAGGGAGGTGTCGCGCTGGGGACAGGATGGGGTTCTGAGGCAGAGCTGCGCTGAAGAGGGGTTTATGACCCAAGGCATGTGCGAGCGGGGGTTGTCAGAGTGCGGGCTTTGTGAGGGAGGAGGGCTATGCTGGGGGCCAGTGGCATGCAAAAGGGTTGTTCTGATCGAGGCACCTAAAATGGCGGGTGCGCACGACAAAAAGTGTGGCATCAGGGGAAAAAGGCAAGATGGCGCAGATAATGTTTACCAGACCGTACTAATTTTCCACAACATATTGTTTAAAAAGTTTCATTGAGGTACGATGGGGATATTCACAAGGAAGTGGCGGAGAGAGACGTTACCCTTCTTGGCTTAATGCCTCTCTCCGCTACTTCAGAAACGCAAAGCTGCACCATATTCACAAGGATATGGTACAGCTTTGCGTTTCCCCCTGCGGTGGTGCTAAGTTGCACAACTTAGCACCAACGAAAGGCACCCTTGCACCAGAGTGCAAGGGTGTCTGCAAGCAGGGAGGTTTGTTTATGTGACGGAAGGTGTCCCTTCCTGCACATAAACAAACCTAAAATGCCAGATTGTAACTTACATGTGCGCTGCTTCATGCAGCATACATGCAAGTTACAAAATGGCATTTGAAAAAAAGGTTTGTTTATATACAGTAAGGGACACCTTCCGTCACATAAACAAACCTCCCTGCTTGCATACACCCATGCACTCTGGTGCAAGGGTGCCTTTCGTTGGTGCTAAGTTGGCAAACCATGGCAGCACACATGGAAAAAGGAAAAAGGAGGAGAAATAAAGCATTTCTCCTCGTTTCGCCAATTAAGACCAGGGTTTTCCTGGCCTTCATTTTGGCGCTGCCTCCTATTCACGCTGCCCTTGTGAATAGGGGGCAGCATCAATATCAATGGGTGTTGTGGTGGAACACCCATCACAACACCCACTGCACGCCCCTTTCACGCTAAACCCAGCATGAAAGGGGGCCTTATTCACAAGGCAGCTTTAAGCCACGTGGCTTAAAGTGGCTTAACTGGCTTAACGCTGCCTTGTGAATAAGGCGAGGCCCATATCACAACAGTGACGTTGTGGAGGCGATAGGGGCTAGGGAATATGCACCTATGTTGTTAAGAAATATGTGGGAGCAGAAAAAAGAGACAAGAATATTGCCTCCTAGTGTTTTTTTGTCGATCAATGGGAGAAAGTACATTACGACGTCTCTCTTTCATCCTGATTGTCAAGGATCGCATATCAGGTGGAGCTTATAGTGCTCCGGGTGGTCTCAATTGAAAACAAAAGCCTCTCGAATCGTCTTTATGTCACCCAATGCAGCACAGTCTGTGTAATCTATTTAAATTCTTTTGAAAGTTGCAGTCCGTTTCTGTTCTCATAAATTCCAAAAATTAAAACTCTTTTAGAACCGCAGAATGAAAACAGAATAAGGACCATTTCTCCCTTGAAAACATCTTTGTCGGACCTTACAGTTCACATTTATTAATTGTAAGTTGTATGGCTTCATTGTGAGTAATGATCACCTGTGTGACAACTTCCAGCTTCATGGGGGTTAGATTGTTCCTGTATTAATTTACGAGGGACGCAGACTGTAAATTGTGCAATTTCCATTTCTATTGCAGTGACATTTCTTGGTTGTGGTTTTGTTCTAAGACTTTATATGAGATAATACTGTTCACTCTAGTCTTTTTTTCTTGTGTGAATGCAGCGTTTTTTACCTCGCGTCTCTGTATATGGATTCCATTCATAATTCCCACATGGGCGACAGCTCGTTCATTATCTGTTTGTGAGTTGATGGTTATAATGGGACATTAAAATTCTGTAATAGACTCCTTATAGTATGCTTTGTCTGTGTAATATCCAAATGTCAATATTTATTTAAAAAAAACTTCCAGCTTCATGCAGTTTTAAAATCCAAGCCTTTTGCCATCATGAAATATGATTTGATTCTGCTGAGATGCCCTTCCTGTTATGATCGTCTTAGAAAAGGGCATTGATTCAGTGACCTTTCAATTCAGGGTTTCTTGCAGCAGCTTTAAAATCTTTTTTGGGCTTGTCATTGCTTGAAACAGTGTCATTTCTGTTTTTTATCTGTTTCCATGAACTTAATTGCTTGGGTTTATTCAAGAGAAAGTGTAACTCTTAAGTGTCACAAGTTTGGCAGTTGAATATCACTCAAAGTACACTGAAACTATGAAAATGTCACACACAAGCAATGTGAAAACTTGGTAGCTATGATATGCATGTAGATACTTCCGAAAACTGTGGAGTAGGGGATGAAGGAGCATAAAAGAGGTGAGGTTAGAAGAAGACTGCTTGGCTAAGAGGTAGGCCAGGGCGCTGGTTCGAAGTCGCTAACATGACGGAGTGGGAAGTCACTCTAGCCTACTGGGAATTAAAGGGTTGTGGAGATATGAGCTTTCAATGCACCAGCAGCCAACCAGAGGATTTTAATGAGTGCACTGTGCGCATGGCACAATCATAGCACAGATTAGGATACAGCCACACAGTCTGTTGATCCGGCCAGTGGACGGTTTCCATTTCCTGGGCTAAGCAGCGCCGCACAGCTCAAATATCTCAAAACCAATGACCTGTGTAAACAATACAAGCACTGCTACACAAGTCTTTCCTGACTCAGAAGAACAACAATCCAAGAAGTGTAGTGTTAGAGGCATCAATGGGAAGAAATAAAGTGAGTCCTGTGGGTCCTCACACAGTGGGGGGGGGGGCTGAAACATGTTGAAACATGTTGTCAACATGTAAACATGGTTGTTGTGCTTGTCTCAAAACAGCACCACCATGTGGTGGACTGTCACCAGAGCTGATGCTGACAATTACGTACCGGTGCTGAGCACCGGAAACCACCTGCACAAGTTAAACACTGCAAGTATGGCATATGCATAGTACCTCCAATATGCTGCCCTGGAATTTGTTTTCCAGAAGTCATGGCTATAATATCTTCACATTTTAATAAATTACCTTTCCCTTGCCTCGTTGGCCACCTTAAAGTTTGTACTTTTTGCACGCCAGCACCAGTTTTTAATTTGCATTAATTTTTACTGCTGCAAATAATGAGATATGAATTGAATTGCATCAATCAATCAATCAGGTCATTTATAGAGCGCACTACTCACCCGTAGGGTCTCAAGGCGCTGGGAGGGGGGGGGTGCCGCTACTGCTCGAACAGCCAGGTCTTGAGCTTCTTCCTGAAGGAGAGGTGGTCCTGGGTCAGGCGCAGGTTGGTCGGGAGTGCGTTCCAGGTCTTGGCGGCCAGGTAGGAGAAGGACCTTCCTCCTGTTGTCGCTCTTCGGATGCGGGGGACGGCGGCGAGGGCGTGGTTGGTTGATCTGAGGAGGCGCTTGGGAGTGTAGAAGTTGATCCGGTTGTTGAGGTAGCACGGGCCTTGGTCGTGTAGGGCTTTGTGCGCGTGGGTGAGGAGACGGAAGGTGATTCTCTTGTTGACCGGGAGCCAGTGCAGGTCTCTCAGGTGTCCGGAGATGTGGCTGTGTCGGGGGATGTCGAGGATGAGTCTGGCCGAGGCGTTCTGGATCCGCTGGAGTCTCTTCTGGAGCTTGGCGGTGGTTCCGGCGTAGAGGGCGTTGCCGTAGTCCAGTCGGCTGGTGACGAGGGCCTGGGTGACCGTCTGCCGCGTCTCGGTGGGGATCCATCGGAAGATCTTGCGTAGCATGCGCAGGATGTTGAAGCAAGATGAGGAGACTGCGTTGACTTGTCTGGTCATGGAGAGGGAGGAGTCCAGGATGAAGCCCAGGTTGCGTGCGTGGTCCGTCGGTTTGGGTGCGGTGCCCAGGGCGGGGGGCCACCAGGAGTCGTCCCAGGCGGAGGGCGAGGAGCCCAGGATGAGGACCTCCGTCTTGTCCGAGTTCAGTTTCAGGCGGCTGGTCGTCATCCATTCGGCTACATCTCTCATCCCTTCGTGCAGGTTGGTTCTGGCGGCGGCGGGGTCGTTGGTCAGGGAGAGGATCAGCTGGGTGTCGTCGGCGTAGGAGATTATGTTGAGGTTGTGTTGGCGTGCGATGGCCGCGAGGGGGCTCATGTAGACGTTGAAGAGGGTGGGGCTCAGTGAGGATCCTTGAGGGACGCCGCAGATGACTTTGGTGGCCTCTGACTTGTACGGTGGTAGGCGGACTCTTTGGGTTCTTCCGTCGAGGAAAGAGGTGATCCATTCCAGTGCCTTGTCCTGGATTCCGATGTTGCCGAGGCGCTGTACTAGGGTGCGGTGGCAGACAGTGTCGAAAGCCGCGGAGAGGTCCAGGAGGATGAGGGCCGCTGTTTCTCCGTTGTCCATCAGAGTTCGGAGGTCATCGGTGGCAGCGATGAGGGCGGTCTCGGTGCTGTGGTTCGCACGGAAGCCCGACTGTGAGGGGTCGAGGGATCCATTCGTCTCGAGGAAGGCGGCCAGCTGTTTGTTGACGGTCTTCTCGATGACTTTGGCCGGGAACGGGAGGAGCGAGATGGGACGGTAGTTCTTGAGGTCGGTGGGGTCTGCTGTGGGTTTCTTGAGAAGAGCGCTGAGTTCGGCGTGTTTCCAGCTCTCAGGGAAGGTGGCGGTGTCGAAGGAGGTGTTGATGATGTCCCGCAGGTGGGGTGCGATGACCGCGTCGGCCTTGTTGAAGACGTGGTGAGGGCAGGGGTCAGTCGGAGATCCGGAGTGGATGGAGTTCATGGTGCGGATGGTGTCTTCGGTGCTGATCGGGGTCCAGGTGCGGAGGGTCGTGGTGGGTGGCGTTGTTGCGGTTGTGGCTTGCGTTGGTTGGTTGTTGAAGCTGTTGTGAATGTCCGTGATCTTGTTGTGGAAGTAGGCCGCGAGGGAGTTGCAGAGGTCTTGCGACGGGGTGATGTCATTGTTTCCGGCGTTGGGGTTGGAGAGCTCTTTCACGATGTTGAAAAGTTCCTTGCAGTTGTGTGCGTTGTTGTCCAGTCGATCCTTGTATGTATTTTTCTTGGTGGCGCGGATCAGTTGGTGGTGTTTCCGGGTGGCGAGCTTGAGGGTGGTCATGTTGTCCGTGGTTGGTTCCCTTCTCCAGACTTTCTCGAGGACTCGACAGTTCTTCTTGGAGCTCTTGAGTTCGTCGGTGAACCATGGTGTTTTTCTGCTGCAGGGTCTGCTGGGTGGTGTTCTCAGAGGGGCGAGTTCGTCCGCGCAGTTGTTGATCCACTTCGTGAGGTTGTCGGCAGCTTGGCTGGGGTTCGCTGAGCTGGCGGGAGGGTGCTGGCTCAGGGAAGCGGTGAGCTGGTCGGCTGAGATCTTGTTCCAGCTTCTTCAGGCGACCTGTTGCTGGTGGTGGTGGATCGTCGTTTTTCGGAAGGTGAAGTGGACGCAGCTGTGGTCCGTCCAGTGGAGTCCTGTTGCGTGGCTGAAGGTGACGTCTTTGCTGGATGAGAAGACGGCGTCGAGTGTGTGTCCGGCGAGGTGGGTGGGGGTGGACACCAGCTGCTTGAGTCCGAGGTTGGCGAGGTTGTCGAGCAGGCTGATGGTGTTGCGGTCGCTGTTGTTCTCCAGGTGGAAGTTGAGGTCCCCCAGGAGGACGTAGTCGGCGGAGGGGAGGGCATGCGGGCTGACGAAGTCGGCGATGTCCTCGCTGAATCGTGTGCGTGGTCCCGGGAGTCGGTAGATCAGGGTGCCTCTGAGGGTGGTGTTCGGGTTGGTGTGGATCTGGAAGTGCAGGTGTTCAGCGGTGGTTAGGGTGTCGTCGGTGTTGGTCGTGATGCGGATGGTGTCTCTGTGGATGATGGCGATGCCTCCTCCAGTCTTGTTGGCGGTGCGGTCCCTCCGGATGATCTTGTAGCCCTCCGGGATGGCAATGGCGATGTCTGGGGCTGAGGAGGCGTTCATCCAGGTCTCGGTGAGGAAGGCAACGTCAGGGGCGGAGGTGTCGAGGAGGTTCCAGAGTTCGACGGCGTGTCTGTGGACGGAGCGGGTGTTGAGCAGGATGCACTTGAGGTGGTTGCTGCTGGGGTTCGGCTTGGCGGGTGTAGGGAAGGTCCGGATGCAGGTGAACTTGCAGGCGTGGCAGCTGAAGGGTCCGTGGGTGTGCTTCGGGGCGGCTCGGTGACATCCTGGGATGCGGCCGGTGTTGAGTGCGATGAGATCGGCGGCGCTGTAGGTTCGGCGGGTCGGCTTCCGTCGGTGGGGGCCAGGGGTCCTGGCGCTGGTCGCGGTCCGGTCGCGGACGGGCGCAGACGGGCTTACCTTTGGCGCGCCTTCGGCGCACAATCGGCGCGCCCGCTGCGCGTCAACGCTGCGCGTTCGCACGGTCGCCATTTAAGGCGAAGTGCGCGGGTGGGCGGGGCAGCTGGGAGGCGGGAGCGGGGAGGGAACAGAAGGAAAGAAGGGGCGGGGTCGGCGGTGGTGGCGGGAAGCGGGGGCGGCGAGGGAGGCGGGAAACAGGACGGGGGACGACCAGAGCTGAGAACAAGCACAAATTACAGTAAAAACAACGCTGAACGCGGGCAGAGACAAAAACAGCAGAAACAGCAGAAACAAGCACAAATTACAGTAAAACAACGCTGAACGCGGGCAGAGACAAAAACAGCAGAAACAAGCACAAATTACAGTAAAACACCGCTGAACGCGGGCAGAGCCAAAAACAGCAAAAACAAGCACAAATTACAGTAAAACAACGCTGAACGCGGGCAGAGACAAAAACAGCAGAAACAAGCACAAATGACTGGAAAAAGCAGCAGGGTCAGCCGGCAGCGAGGCAAGGCACAGCAGAGGGGCGTACGCAGCAGCTGGTGGCCGTGCGACGCGGGGGTGTCCCACAAGTGGGTCACACTCACCTGTGTCGCACGGTCGCCATTTAAGGCCAAGTGCGCGGGTGGGCGGGGCAGCTGGGAGGCGGGAGCGGGGAGGGAACAGAAGGAAAGAAGGGGCGGGGTCGGCGGTGGTGGCGGGAAGCGGGGGCGGCGAGGGAGGCGGGAAACAGGACGGGGGACGACCAGAGCTGAGAACAAGCACACATTACAGTAAAAACAACGCTGAACGCGGGCAGAGACAAAAACAGCAGAAACAGCAGAAACAAGCACAAATTACAGTAAAACAACGCTGAACGCGGGCAGAGACAAAAACAGCAGAAACAAGCACAAATTACAGTAAAACACCGCTGAACGCGGGCAGAGCCAAAAACAGCAAAAACAAGCACAAATTACAGTAAAACAATGCTGAACGCGGGCAGAGACAAAAACAGCAGAAACAAGCACAAATGACTGGAAAAAGCAGCAGGGTCAGCCGGCAGCGAGGCAAGGCACAGCAGAGGGGCGTACGCAGCAGCTGGTGGCCGTGCGACGCGGGGGTGTCCCTGCATTTTTCGGTAAGTAATGAGTACTGCTGTATGACTGCCTTATTTACTACCACATGGAGTTTGTGAATCAGGCCTTCACAATGTCTGTATGGCAACCCTGTACCCTGTAACAAAACGTGTCACTTAGATTGCAGCCTCGAATGGCAGTTCACCAAGCAATTGAAGTAAATGTATTTATACGGAGCTTTTTCCTACTGACAATGTTTTTAAGTAAGTAAAGTAAAACTTTATTGTTTAATTAGTTAAAATCGTAACAATTTTACAATAAAACAGTTATCAAATGGATAAAGAGGGGGTTCAATGTTGGCACCAATTTTAGCCATGGCAAAGATAAGGTTGTACAGTGAATAAGGAGGCCATGCTTACGGTCTGTTTTCATGGGTCTAAAAGTCCAGCGACTTGCCCGATCTACTTTGGGCAGTGAGTAAAGCAGATAAAATGCAGAGTGCGATGTTGATACCCCCATGGGGTGCAGGGGGATAAGAAAAGTGCAGGATCACACATATTTATTCATTGCCATTTTGTTAGCAAGATATGATATGATGGTCCTGAAGAATGCCCTTTCACCTCAATTGAGGGTGCTACATGGCCAGAAACAAGGTGGCTTGTCCTTGTATCAAATGCATCCCCACCTCGTGTATCTAAACCGTTGGGGACATAATGAAAAGTCTGTACATCAACCAATTTAATATTTTTAATTCACACTCATTTCCCTCTCCACCAGAGCCCTTCATCTGAGACCTGCACTGTCATCACACAGCACCCAGTGTGACACAATCTCTGAAAAATGGAACGCCTAACAAGCTCACTTACATGGGTAGAAGCTAACACCAGGGTCATGAAGACCATGGGTAGCAGAGGACCAATGAAGAAGCATGCCAGCTACTTGGTGGGTGAGGGCTTTTGTCCTGTGGATAAAAGTACCTGAACATAGTGTGTCTAGTAATGATGCTGTGCTTCCTAACCAGGGTATAATTATTTCGATTACATCTGGGCTCACATCATCTTTCGCTTCCAAAGGGTCCTGCGATGAGAAGGAGGTCAAAAGTCTCAGAAGCAACAGCTAGTGATCAATATGCTAGAGATGGACGCTTTTAGGCCATCAACCCAATGAGTGAGAAGAGCACGAAGGTACATCTGCTCCATATTCATATGGCAGTACATACTGTGAACCTGGTAGAAGATTCTGTGGATATGCACATATATTTCAGGCAGCAGTTTTGATAATGCTCAGTGACATAGGCCACTTAAGTGGATTGTCCCTCATATTTTCTCCTATGGCCTTGTCATCGGTCTCCCTGGTCTCTGTCCCTTCACTGGTGTGTAGTGATTGTGACAAATGAGGGAAGTTGTTACTGAGTGACATTGGGCACATAGTTTATATTATGGCCATGTTATCTGGCCCCTTAGCAACAGTCTGATGGTGCCCCGTCCTAGGTGAGAATTAGAAGGCATCCTGGCCATGTGGTACTTCAAATATAGGTATATGTAGGGCTACTTGAAGCAGATGTACATCATTTGTGACTGTGGCTGATTTGTATGACCAAGATACCTAATCAGACGTGTTTCTGTCCTGAGAACTATCACTACTGATGACTCACTTTGTGTCCAGTAAGACAGTCTTTGTGTTTTCTTTATGTATCAGGGAGATTTAGATTTATTTTATTTATTTATTTGCCTTTTTTTATGGTGCAGCGAATCATCCCCAGGGGGATCTCTCGGCGCAAGGCAGCACACTAGCAGAATCCTCACCCTGCCTGGCCCCCTAGAATAACCAGGATTTTAGACTTTTCTTAAAGTGTCCCAGAGAGGAACAGCAACGCATCACTTCCGTTATTCTATTCCAATGGAAGGGGGCAAGAAAGCACGCCCTCCCGTTCTGAATTGATTGATCTTGCAAGGGACTAAAAGATTTTGATTGCTAGATCTCAGCTGGCGACCAGGGACATACGCCCTTACCTTCTTCCTTAGGTATAATGGTCCCAGGCCTTGCCTTGCCTTGAACACCAGTATCAGAAGTTTAAATACTGCTCTCTTCCTGACGGGCAGCCAGTGTAAAGCTTGAAACAAGGGACAAGACTGGGAACGTCTGGGCTTATTCAAAGCCAATCTTGCATCAGTATTTTGCAATACCTGGAGCCTGAAGAAAAGCTCTTCCCTGGCTCCTACAAAGAGCACGTTACCATAGTCCAACCTACTCACAATCAGCGCCTGGATATGAG